>NC_143137.1:35112500-37612500 GCF_059928025.1 Delphinapterus leucas | reverse complement strand
GTATTCCAATATGCACACTTCCCCCACCCAGACCTTCCTTGGTTTTGGAAACGGGCCTTGGTCAATAAGCTCTGAATGAAATTTCTTACAATAGAAGTCTACTCTGCTACATCCTGTGTTCCTGTAACATGAATCAGCCCATAGGCAACTGGTGAGAAAGAATGGAGAAAGAATTTTCAGTATAAAGCAGAAGCTGCACTGGTTCACATCTGATTTTCTTCCCGGATCATTAATGTTTTGCCTCATTAATAATAACAGTGGAAGGCTAAGTACACTAAAGGCAGCAAAGTAAGAAGGAATCAGTATTATACATTCAACCTTTCTCCTAGAAGTGCTTAAAGCAAGGTTAACCGGGATCTTTGTTTTCATTAAAAAATAAAGTTATAAATAAATAAATAAAACAAAGTAACACAAAACAATGAGCTGAGCATACATCTCTGGGATCAGTACATTTTGTACAAAGCTTGCAATCTTTCCTCTACTTGCAACTTCTGGTAATAATGCCCCTGGCCCTTGTAAATATAGATAGCCTCAACCCTTCCTTATATAGTCTTCCATCAAGCTACCTTCACCTTTTTTAAGTAAAATCCGACATTTACTGCAGTGTTTATTTATTAGAAAGTTCATATGTCTTTTAAATGGTGCTATTGGAATTGTTGTTATTTTCATTAGTGCTCTGGTTACAAACATGCATAAGCCCTAGCAACTTAAGTATGAATTTACGAACTACGTTTTCCAGAAATGCATATATAATATTATCATAGAAATGCTGCATTTCCACATACTCTGAATACATAAAATGCTGTCCGAGGATAATTTAAAATATAAACTGTCAAACTACCTTGTTTCCAAAGATTACTTATATATCAATAAAATGTGTTATTAATACCAATATTATATTTATCGTATTTTATATTTAGCCATAAATGCAAAATTTAGTCATGCATTTCCCTATTAGTCACACATTTCTTACATAGATAGGATATTCTAATGTAAGGACATGTGTCTAGAAAGCATTTTTGTTCTAAAACTAAAAAGATACTTTAAACAGTGTCTTTTACTATATTACATCATGCTAAAGAAGATTTTAGTATAAGACTTTTGGTTCATAAAAAGAAAGCAACAATTACTGCTTAATGATTATTTGTTATTAAATAACATGATACCAATCACTAAGCATTCTTATATGTAAATAGTTCCTGCTAGGAACAAGCATTATGAAAGAAAATTTGTGTTATTTGTACATGAAAGAGATATAGCACAATTAACTCATTAAAAATACAGTTCAACCGAAGTAGCTACAATTCAGTATATCAACCTTAATTTGAATACACTATTTCTGAAATTAATTTATATAATAAATATCAATTACTTTAATATTTACGTAAATGAATAGTGTTCTCTTTTTTACATAGTCTATAATATGCTAGGGTACTGTTATGGACCCATGCAACCCTGAATTTTAAGGAGCCTTTTTTTTTTCCCAACTACCTATTCAAATTCACTTGGTTAGAGATAGTCAGTATGTTTCTCATAGAAAAAAGTTACTGCACGATTGTCTGCTTATAGTGTGACCTCTTTCACTTGGGTGGGTATCCTCTCCACCACTAAGCGAGGATGTAACCTTGTCAAACCAAAGGCAAAAAAATAATGAGTGCACGACAGGCTAACCCAGCATGGAAAGGTTGTTAAGGAGGTTGCAGAAACAGTTCCCTGAATGACAAAATAAAAGTATACTCCAAAGAGTAGGTTAATATTAAAGAAAGCACTCAAGAACATGAGAAGCATTTAATTCCCATCCTTGGATGGCTGCCATACAAAACTTCACTCAAATTTATTTCATTAGTTACTTACCAGATTTACTTAATATGTTTTCAAATCTTGGTACAACAGGTTTGACTGAGACACATTTAGAAAATATCTACTTCCACAAAGTACTAGCCAAAGGTAAGTATGAACCAGTAGATAACATTTTGCTTTTACCAATTATAAATTATCACCCAACAAAAAACAATCATTCCAATTCAAGAATCAGAACTATAAGTTGGAAGTCTTCACCAAACAGGAGGATTTTTACTATCACTAAACAAGTAACAGTAATTGCTACATTAATTGCCACCCCAAAGCACTAACTGGCATAACAGGGAATCATATTAAAACATTTTTATAAGTAGCTGAAACCAGCAGAAATTAGGCAAGTTCTGTTGCAGTCTTCTCAATGTAAATTTACTTTTAAAATGAACAAACAAATCTCAAGCATGTACTAGGACTATCATTGTGTCAGTTATGTACATTTTGACATTTCTTTTCTACACTATGAAATTTTTGTTCTGGACCAGTCTTAATACTTTAACAGAGAAACAGTGCCACCTTTTGGTCCCATACAAAAGCCTCCAGTCTACTAGTCTTCCAAACTTCCTTTTTTCAGCTAAATTACCGATATATATAAATGCCACTGAATTTCATGTCACAATTATCATCGTCTAGAAATATTTTGTAGCTACACAAGCTAATAAACGATGAGAGTAACTTAACAGTTGCTTCCAAAACGTGGAATTTCAAAATACCAAGTTCATGTACTCTAGATCATCAATATAATAATTTCTAATCAACATTTCATTAAACACGTTCTACCAAATCCAGGTATATCAGTCAACTGATATATTTTAAGTATAAAAGAAAAATCCTTTCTTATAGCACTGTTACATTTCAAAATTGATTTTGAAAAATGCATTATATCAATATTTTAAATGGACCTATTAATTTAATAATTGACAATATGGTATAAACAGTGAATTACTAGTTAAATCAGATAATTATAAATAATCTTATATATGAATATAGTATGTTTCTGATTTACTTACACTAATGACACAATGTCACCACGTTGTACTTCAAAATTCCTCACTTTCCAGTGGTTCAAAAGCACCACATCAGATGACTGGCTCCCCCCAGGATTCAAAGAAGGCTAAAAAATAAGATGAAAGAGACACATCTATCATTTGTATTTTTCAATCTTCATGGTTCCTTGCACTTCATAGCTGTAGTGCAGTGCAATAAAACATTTCTAATATGGTAGCTTTCAACAAATTGCTGTTCTAAAATAACTGCAAATGATGAGTTTTCAAAAAGGCTCGTTGGGATTCTTCACAGAGAACCAGAAAAAATATATATATTACCAATACTTATTTGAAAGGAAAACGTGCTAGATATTCAAATCTTTACTAAACTCCAACAAAGAGCATGGAAACCTGTAAGAAGAATTAAAAGGAAAAAGTGAATCAAACCTCCCAACAAAATATTTGGATAGGATCTAATTCCACAGTAAGTACACATTATCGTTCCATCTGGAGAAAAGAAGAAATAATCTCAAATCAACCAGGAAAACACCCATATGAAGAAGTAAAGGGACCAGAAGAAACGAGTGATGGGATAATCTTGGAAAATATGGGAATTTGCCAATTTGACCTCTCTTTTCTCCAGAGAGCATGCAACAAGGGTCCTGGCTCCAGTTTAAGCCTAATAAGTAACCTTCACCTTAGGATTCAGACAAGTCTAGATGTGCCTAAGGATTGATGGGGCAAAAACTGAGAAACATTTCATGTAAGAATTCATCTGAAGGTCAGGAATCATCTAGGCATAAAAAACTGACTGAGGAGCCATAAAGCCAACATACCTGTCACCTGGACAGGGGTGCAGAAAAAGCCAATGGATATCAAGTCTGAAACCTGAGGGTGGACAAAAGAATGAGAAAAAGTAGGAAAGTTTTATCACCATTGACCCTCCAGGGTCTCTGAGAACGTCATAGGGGAAACAGCAATTTCTGCGGTGGTGGGAAAGGTACCAAACCACAGCTGAGGCGCTCCACCTTCACAGATGGTGGCCGCAAGAGGAGACACAGCCACAGCAACCAGGGCAGGAGCGAGGAAAACAGTGCATGCCAGACAACAGCCCATCCCTGGAGCAGTAGTGACATACTCTTTTTTAAAGATTCCTGGTATTACTTGTAGGTTCTACAAAGCAGATATGGGCAAAGCTGTGGAAATTTTGCATGGGGGCTATTATCATGATCTTATTTTTGACTCCCCAGATTTTTTGTGGCCAAAAAATATTGGTTATCCTTGGGGGTCTCAAACCCTTCTACAGCTTCTGCTTTATGTGACTCCTTTATGTGATAATGCCTAAATATCTCTAACTTTAGTTTTGAATTCCCTGCTAATCATCACTTGACTATCTGACATAAAATTCAACATGATTAAATGGAATTTGTCATCATTTCCTACCAAAACAATTTTCTTCCTTATTTTCTTACGTCCTTATTTACCATTTTCCCAGTCAACCAACTTAAAATCTTAATTATCTTTTTACTTCATATCCAACCAGTCACCAAGCTAAAGGGATTTTCTTTTCATAATATCTTTCACTTATGGCCCATCTTGTCTCCTCTCTACCATCATATTTCAAGCACCAGTCATCATATAACTTCATGCACCTATACTAGTCAGTCTCTCACCTCCAACTCAAAAGTGCATGATTCTATTTCTTTATAACTATAAAATCTTAAGTTACTTAACTTTATTATACTCCTATTTCCTTACTAGTAAAATGGTGATATTTAGTAACTATTCTCTAATTAATAATTAAATAATAATAATAGCCAATATTTGCCGAGTACTTACCACGTGCAAGACATTGTTCTAAGGGCTTTACAAATATTAACTTATTCGGTGAGATCATGCATTTAAAGTGCTTAGAATAGTTCTTAGCCCATAGTTAAGCTCTCAATAACTTCTATTATTGATATTACTAAATCACAACTTTAATTAGAGGTAGTTTTGTACCCTTTCCCCAGGTTCCTCCTCTGGCTCTATCCCTCATAAGGAACAGAGCTGATATGGCAGGATAAATCCAAGGGGCTTTGTTGGGCCATGGTGCTAGGGTATGGAGCTTTTGCCATCACACAGTAGGGTTAAGCTGAAAGTCACGCTTCCATAAGGGTTTATTCTTTCTCACCCATATTTCCCATTCATATTCTCTATTTCTTCCTCTCCCTCTCTGTCTTTGAGTTCTGTATCTTGCAAGTCCTTTCCCCTTATTTCTTTGTATTTCTCTTCCTACATAACTGCTGTGGCAAAGGCGGCCTGGGGGAGACCACCTGCACATAAAGAGAAAATCTCCTTTCTACTGCACTTGCTCTGGGTCCATTTCTTTTCCTTGCCATCAGAGTAGTGAAGAACAAAAGTTATTTAATTATTTCCAACTGCTCTTCCTTAGTGTCTTTTATTGTTTTTCAAAAGTTTGTGATTACAACTCTTAATAAGAAAGACATTTTACACTTTACCCAATACACACATGCACTAATACACACATCTGAACAAAATGCCACAAAATAATAATTACCTTTACTTCATACACCCTGATATTTTCTTTGTCTCTTAATCCATATTTTTAAAATTCTGTCTATAGCCAACCATATTAATTTCCCATCCACTATTATTGATTTGCAACCTACAAACCAGTTGTAGCCCACAGTGCTAACATCATAGCTTTAGATGATTCTTCTTTAACCATTATCCTATGAAGGCTGCTTTCTTCTGGAATTCTACCATCAGTTCTTTCATCTCTGCTTTATATTATTGCCTTAGAAAAGATCATCAATATTCTCAGTTGCAAATACCACCCATATACCTACGACTGTTAAAAGTGAAGTCCCAAATCACTTCCTCCTCTATACTCAATACATAGCACTGCATACTACAACACTTCGCATACTGTGATGTCAGTTTTATTAACCTGTCTCCACATCTAAACAGGAAGCGCTTTATCCATTATTGTGACCCCTAGTTAAATTTATACCCTACCCCCCAACTGCATTTCTGAAATTCTAGAACATAATTCTAACTGGTTGCTGGGCATCAAATTTGATCAAGCCATTCCCCTACTTAAAATCCTTCACTAGCTTCCTGACACTACCAACATGACTGTCTTCAACATAAAAATCAAGAGACATATGATCTGCAGGACCCTACCAATCCCCACTTACATAGTTCCTGCAAGTTAACACTAAACCACAAGCAGTGCTCCCTATACACAGGTTAGTTCCTCACACTCCCAAGGCATCATCTAAGCAAAATTCCTGCCTGAAATGTTACCCCTCTTTCCCTCTTCCCACAATCTGTTTAACTCATACTTCAAAACAACACTTAAGGGCCCCGCCCCGTCGCCACGTTGTTCCCTCGGTGCTGGACGGGAGCAACTGCAGTCGGACCCGGGCAGTGCCGCCGACGCCTCCTGCGCACCGGGTCCTCGACCTTCTCCCTTTCCTCACTGCACCCGGACGGGCTGGCCCGGAGCTCCTGGGCTTCCTCCGTGTGGCCGCGAGAAACTCCCTGCACTCCTATAATGAGCCTGGCACAGTGGTGAACGGCTTTTCCTGCGGTCCGTGCCCAAGTGGATCTTCCCGACAGCCCTAGAGATACTGATGATATATGAACTGAACAATTAAGGGTTCTGAAATCAGAGATGTTGAGATTAAAAATGGCAGGAAAATCACTGTTTTTTAAAGTAATTCTCCTTGGAGATGGTGGAGTTGGGAAGAGTTCTCTAATGAACAGATATGTGTCTAATAAGTTGGATACCCAGCTCTTCTATACAATAGGTGTGGAATTTCTAAATAAAGATTTGGAGGTGGACGGACATTTTGTTACCATACAGATTTGGGACACGGCCGGTCAAGAGTGATTCAGAAGCCTGAGGACGCCATTTTACAGAAGTTCTGACTGTTGCCTGCTTACTTTTAGCGTCGATGATTCTCAAAGCTTCCAGAACTTGAGTAACTGGAAGAAAAAATTCATGTATTATGCGGATGTGACAAAGCCCGAAAGCTTTCCTTTTGTGATTTTGGGTAACAAGGTTGACATCAGCGAGCGGCAGGTGTCTGCAGAAGAAGCTCAAGCCTGGTGCTGGGACAACAGCGACCATCCTTACTTTGAAACAAGTGCAAAAGATGCCACGAATGTCACAGCGGCCTTTGAGGAAGCAGTTCGAAGAGTGCTTGCTACCGAGTATAGGTCAGATCACTTGATTCAGACAGACACAATTGGTCTGCACCGAAAGCCCAAGCCCAGCTCATCTTGCTGTTGAAGTTAGAGAGGTTGCCCGTGCGATCTAACTAGCTCATACACTTGCACAGATAAGCACAGGGTGGAGACGAGAATTAGTGTTTGCAGCGATGGATCATGTACTCATAAAATTAAACTAACCATATTACTGCCTTGTTAGTGGGCGGGAGAAGGGACACATCCACTCACAGGAGACTCTATTTACTCAGTAATGGCACCTTACATTTATAAGTTGTAACGGTTGTCTAATAATTTTTAATTTAAATATGTATGTTACAGAGCTAATAAATGAGATGACCAAGACTTTATAATTAAAACAAAACACTTGAGTGTTCTAGAAGTTACTGTTTTTTCCCTGGGAAAATGGAGAACTACTTTTTCTATGTGTATATTTTTATATAATTAGCATTCTGTTCCTGGTTCAGGGAAAACATGTCCTAAAGCAATAATGTTAGATATTAAAGATTAAAATCCAGAAAAAAAAAAAACTTGAATTCCATGAGGCAATCTCATAGGAATTCTTTCCTATCACTCCTTATCTCTCCTCCCCATTCCCATCTTCAGTCTCCATTAGGTGATCAAAACTCCCAAGTTCCCCATCAAAACCTGTGACTGCTGCTATCATAGCAGTTTTAAGCACATATTATAATTATTGGATTCTCTCTCTCTCCAAGAGTCCATAAGCATTTTGAGAATAGATTATTTCTTATGTCTGTGTTCTTGATACGTGGGCAAGTAAGGATGTTAATAAATTTTAGTGGAAATAATTTTTTAAAAATCAATTAATGAAATTTCCAAAGACTCCCCAAATCAACATGCCCAAAACAGAGACCATATTCCATCCTAGCCCCAAAATATACTTCTATACTCTCCTCCTTAGTTAACAGTATCACCACTCGCCTTATCCCCCATACTAGAAAACTCTTGAGTCCTTCTCAACTTCTCTCTCCGAGTCACCTATCACCAGACTTTCCCTCTTCCCAGAATGCCTTTTCCCTACTTGGAAAAATTGTTTATCTTTCAAAGCCCAGCTCAGATGATGGTGACTTCTCTGTGAAGCCTTAAAACAAAACACAACAAAACTTGAAGTTCCCTTGCAGAAATTAGGAAATTACATCCTGGTGCTCCATGGTTAGGGACCGAATAATCCCTATAGACTCAAATCTTGACACTTGCATTCATCTTTCCCTTACAGAATCAATCATCTACCAACTTTTCTAATGTTAATTGTTAGAACCAAAAGGTAATGCATTGTAAACAAAAGATTTATGTAGGGGAAAAAAAACCCAGAAGGACGCACGTCTAATTTCAAGAAGTAAAATATTAGAATTATTAGTCAACACCTGGAAGACCTTGTTTGATTTTTACAAAGGAAACAATAGTTTTCTTTTACCTTTCCTCTCCTCCACAAGGCTAAATTAATCATTCCCCCACCTGTGCTCCCTGAGCAATTTAGGTAAACTTCAGGGATAGCTCTTAAAACCTTATTACAGGTATGGGCCTATACATATGACTCTTTCACTGTAAGTTTCTCAGTTGCAGGAACCAAAGTTTATTCATTTTTGTATGCCCAATCCCAGAACAGTGGCTGGAAAATAGTATTTCTATGCTTTGAAGTTTAAAAGATTAAAGGTGTTTGAAAGCATATTTAACTAAGATGTTTCCCAAGCAATGTACGTTATCTAAACAATGTATACATCTCTCGGACTTCCCTGGTGGCACAGTGGTTAAGAATCTGCCTGCCAATGCAGAGAACACGGGTTCGAGCCCTGGTCTGAGAAGATCCCACATGCCTCAGAGCAACTAAGCCCGTGCGCCACAACTACTGAGCCTGCGCTCTGGAGTCCGTGCTCTGCAACAAAGAAGCCACTGCAATGAGAAGCCCGCACACCACAATGAACAGTAGCCCCTGCTCGCCGCAACTAGAGAAAGCCCACGTGCAGCAACAAAGACCCAACGCAGCCAAAAATTAATTAATTAATTATTTTTAAAAAAATAAACAATGTATACATCTTCCAAGAAAATATACTCTGGATGAGTAAGTTCATTAAGAAATTTTTTGTGTAGCATCATGTAGGCAATTTAAGCATTAGGAATAAAGTTGGACAGTGCTTTATTAGTAGCCATAATAAGATAATGCTAATCAAAACAGAATAAAATTTTCTTTACAATTCATTTGTAAATGTAAATAACACTTATGAATATGAATAACACTTTTCATAAAGAGAAACTTTCTGTAATTGGGAAACTGTTCCTATAGCACTATAAAAACCATAGTTGTTTGTACTTCAATTAAAATTTTTTAAAAAAATAAGTACACTTTACTTCCTGAGTTTTCTAAAACAACTTTTCAGAAGAAAAATAATGCACTAACTTCAAAATGAAAATTTTATATAAGAAATGAAGAAAACTTCATTTGGATGATGCAATTTTAGAAAAATTAGTAAACCATGTTATTTCTTGGAAATTTTACAACTTGTTTTTCCCTGTGGAAGGGCAGTTTGCTTCAGACAGAGAAAGCAATCTTTTCAAACCAAAGGTATACACATGAAATCTAAATTAAAAGTCATAAACTTTGGGAACCCAATGTAACCAGAGTCCATATTTTCTTGTCATGTTGTTAATATTTTAAATCCTAGGTTCCCAGAGATTACGTCAAAATTATAACCAACTGAAAATAACAATGTTTTCTGAAGTAACAAACCTCAGAGAATATTTAATCTAGGAGTTTCTTTTTTTGTTTTAATTGAAGTATAGTTGATTTACAATGTTGTGTTAGTTTCTGGTATATGGCAAATTGAGTCAGTTATATATTTTTTTCAGATTATTTTCCATATATATAAAACTGAATGTATTCTTACTGAATATAGTTCCCTGTGCTATACAGTAGGACCTTATTGTTTATCTATTTTGCATGTAGTAGTTTGTATCTGCTAATCCCAACTCCTAATTTATCCCTCCCCGCCCCTTCCCCTTTGGTAACTGTAAGTTTGTTTTCTATGTCTGTGAGTCTGTTTCTGTTTTGTATGTAAGTTCATTTGTGTATTTTAGAGTCCACATATGTGATATTATATGATATTTGTCTTTCTCTTTCTGACTTACTTCACTTAGTATGATAATCTCTAGGTCCATACATGTTGCTGCAAATGACATTATTTCATTCTTTTTTATGACTGAGTAATATATCTTTGTGTGTATGTGTGCATGCACGCACACGCACGCCTGTGTGTGTGTATATATATATATATATATATATATATATATCTCACATCTTCTTTATCCATTCATCTGTTGATGGACATTTAGGTTGCTTCCATGTCTTGGCTATTGTAAATAGTGCTACTATAAACATTGGGGTGCATGTATCTTTTCGAATTAGAGTTTTCTCCAAATATTTGCCCAGCAGTGGGAGTGCTGGATCATACAGAAACTCTATTTTTAATTTTTTAAGGAACCTCCATACTGTTTTCCATGGTGGCTGCACCAATTTACGTTCCCACCAACAAGGTAGGAGGGTTCCCTTTCCTCCACAACCTGTCCAATCTAGGAGTTTCTACCTGTATCTCAAAAGGTGTGACTGTATCAGATGTTCCTGCTTGCAGTCAAGGAGATTTCCAGCAGCAAGGGGGAAAACACTGCTAGTCATTGGGATTACCAATAAAGAAGAAAATAAACCCAAAAGCAGCTCTGCCCTTCTTTACTTCAGTGATTTACATTCTCACACAATCAATTCCTTAGCTTCTACTGTGGAGCACTAGGATTAAAAATCAAACAACTTAGATAAGTCTTTTGGACTTGTACACACTGTTGTATTTAAAATAGATAACCAATAAGGACCTACTATATAGCACAGGGAACGCTGCTCAATGTTCTGTAATAACATAAATGGGAAAAGAATTTGAAAAAGAATAGACACATGTATATGTATAACTGAAAAAAAGAAAGAAAAGAAAAAACAAATCAAAGAACTTAGATAAATCTTTTGGATAGCCCTTGCTCTAAAGACAGAAATCTATGTTCAAAACTGGGCTCCACTTGCTTACTAGCCAGATTACCTGAAACAAACTATTTAATGTTTCTAAACCTGATTTCCACATCTATAAAGTGGGGATTGCAGTACCACCCACCTCATAAGGTTCTCATATGAGAATTAAATCAGAGGATCCAGGAAACATTCTTAATAGTGCATGATACCAGTCAACAAATAAGATGATAATGATGACTACAGCAACAACAGGACAAAGGGAAACAAAATCAAGTACAACATCCTTTCCATAAGATTCAAGATAAGATTAAGCCTTTGCTTATTGCCCTGAATGTTTTTCCTTTTAAAAACTGGCATACTTTTTTTTATTGCTCTTCACTTATTGTGCTTCACAGATATTTTGTTTTTACAAATTGAAGGCTTGTTTCAACCCTGCATCAAGGGTCTATCAGCTCTATTTTTCCAACAATATATGCTCACTTCGTGTCTCTGTGTCACATTTTGATAATCCTAGCAATATTTCAAATTTTTCATTTATGATACTTGTTATGATGACCTGTGGTCAGTAATCTTCGATGTTGTTATCATAATTGTTTGGGGGCACCACAAACTGTGTCCATATAAAACAGCAAATTTAATCAATAAATGTTGTGTGTGTTCTGACTGCTCCACTGACTGGTCATTCCCCCCACTCCGGCCTTCCCATTCCCTGAGACACAACAATATTTAAATTAGGCCAGTCAATACCCCTACAATAAGTGTTCAAGTGAAAGGAAGAGTTATAGGTATCTCACTTTAAATCAGAAGCTAGAAATTAAAACCATGAAACTCAGATTGGGACTTGAACCCATGCACCAGGACTTGAACCCACATTCTTTTAACTGAGATCACATACCTGGTCTCAGGACTTACTGAAGCTCAGGTTCTTGATGTCTCATGGCAGAAACAATTCAGTGAGAGACAAAGTGATAGGTAGTGGATTTATTTAGAGAGAAACACACTCCATAGACAGAGTGTGGGCCATCACAGAAGGCGAGAGAGGCACCAGGGTATGGGGTTGTCAGTTTTTATAGGGGCAGGTAATTTCATAGGCTAATGAGTTGGAGAAGTATTCCAGTTATTTTGGGGAAAGGGCAGAGATTTCCAGGATTGGGCCACTGCACACTTTTTGATCTTTGATGGTCAGCCTCAGAACTGTTATGGAGCTGGTGGGTGTGTCATTTAGCATATGCTAATGTATTACAATGAGCATATAATGAGATTCAAGGTCCACTGGAAGTCAAATCTTCCACCGTCTTGGACCTATTTGGTTCTAACCAGTTTACGTCGTGTCCTTGGGCTATGTCATCCTTTTAAAGGTTGTGCCCTGCCCCCTTCCCTCCTGTTTCAAAATGATTAAGCTTAGTGATTAAAGGGCGTGGAAAGCCAAGAAAAGCTGAAAGCTAGGCCTCTTAGGTCAGTTAGCCAAATTGTGACTGCAAAGGAAAAGTTACTGACAGAAAGTAAAAGTGCTACTCTAGTGAACACACAAATGATAAGAAAGTGAAACATCCTTATTGCTGATATGGAGGAAGTTTTAGTGGTCTAGAGAGAAGATCAAACCAGCCACAACATTCCCTTCAGCCAAAGACAAATCCAGAGCAAGGTCCTAACTGTCTTCAATTCTGTGAAGGCTGAGAGAGGTGAAGAAGTTGCAGAAGAAAAGTCTGAAGCTAGCGGAGGTTGGTTCATGAGGTTTAAGGAAGGAAGCCATCTCCATAACATCAAAGTGCAAAGTGAAGCAGCAAGTGCTGATGTAGAAGCTGTACAAATTATCTAGAAGATCTAGCTAAGATAATTTATGAAGGTGGCTACACTAAACAACAGATTTTCAATGTAGATGAAAGAGCCTTATACTAGAAGATGCCATCCAGAACTTTCATAGCTAGAGAGAAGTCCATGCCAGGCTTCAAAACTTCAAAGGACAGGGTGAGTCTCTTGTTAGGGGCTAATGCAGCTGGTAACTTTAAGCTGAAGCCAGTGCTCAATTACCATTCTGAAAATCACAGGGCCTTTAAGAATTATGCTAAATCTACTCTGCCTGTGCTCTGTAAATGGAACAACAAAGTTTGAATTACAGCACATCTCTTTACAACATGGTTTGCTGAATTTTTTTTTTTTTTTTTTTTTTTTTGTGGTATGCGGGCCTCTCACTGTTGTGGCCTCTCCCGTTGTGGAGCACAGGCTCTGGATGCGCAGGCTCAGTGGCCATGGCTCACGGGCCCAGCCACTCCGTGGCATGTGGGATCTTCCCAGACCAGGGCACAAACCCCTGTCCCCTGCATCGGCAGGCAGACTCTCAACCACTGCGCCACCAGGGAAGCTTGGTTTACTGAATATTTTAAGGTCTGTGGAGACCTACTGCTCAGGAAAAATATTCCTTTCAAAATATTACTACTTATTGACAATGCATTTGGTCATTGAAGAACTCTGATGGATATATAAGGCTAATGTTGTTTTCACGCCTGCTAACACAACATCCATTCTGTAGCCCATGGATCAAGGAGGAATTTCAACTTTTTTTTTGTCTACTATTTCTACTATTGATAAAGAAACATACATGCTGTGGGGAAAAAAAAAAAAAGAAATTGCTAGAGCCACCCCAACTTTCAGCAACCACAACCCTGATAAATCAGCAGCAACAACAATGAGGCACAACCCTACACCAGCAAAAAGATTATGACTCACTAAAAGCTCAAAAGCTGGTTAGCAATTTTTAGCAATAAAGTATTGTTTAATTAAGATATGTTCATTGTTATTTTTAGACATAATGCTATTGCACTTGATAGACTACAGAATAATGTAAACATAACTTTTATATGCACTGGGAAACGAACAGCAACAACAAAAATCATGTGACTTGCTTTATTGTGCTATTCACTTTATTGCAGTGGTCTGGAACCAAACTTGCAATACTTCTGAGGTACGCCTGAACTAAACTGGAAGTCCTCAGGCTGAAATTTTTACCACCATCACCCCCCGACTACTAAATTCTTGGTGCATGGTTTCATTTCAGCTAAGCAAATAAAGTAAGCATACTTCTATTTTGGATCTCAATTGTTCTGCCTCTAGGAAGTAATCCAGATGAAATTTCAATGTGCATAACTATTGAAAAATATCTTCTAGAAAAACATGATGTCTGGGCTTCCCTGGTGGCGCAGTGGTTAAGAATACGCCTGCTAATGCAGGGGACACGGGTTCAAGCCCTGGTCTGGGAAGATCCCACAGGCCGCGGAGCAACTAAGCCCGTGCGCCACAACTACTGAGCCTACACTCTGGAGCCCACAAGCCACAACTACTGAAGCCCGTGTGCCTACAGCCCATGCTCCACATCAAGAGAAGCCACTGCAACGAGAAGCCCGTGAACCACAACGAAGAGTAGCCCTTGCTCGTCGCAACTAGAGAAAGCCTGTGTGCAGCAATGAATACCCAACGCAGCGAAAAATAAATAAAAATTAAAAAAAAAAAAAAACATTATACCCATTATGTTTTTAAGTTTCATTTTTAAAACATACATACATATATAAATAAAGGTATACAGTAAAAAAAATCTTAAATTAGCTCTGGTTGATGAGATTATAATTTTCTTTTTCTTTTTTTTTGGAAAAACTTTAAGTTACATTAAAAAGAGGTTATATGCTTTGCTCTGACCTAAGTACTATATCATTCACTCTAAGAAAGACAATATAAGTCAGCAGATTTCAACAGATGTTAATAAATTATGTTAAACCTTGAAATGGCAGATATCAAACCTGCTTTTGAAACAAATATAACACAGGAGTTGAGCTTTAACATTCTCCCTGATCAATCTGATGGATTTTTATTTCTCCTACAAACAAATATTATTGTCAAGGTATCCTAAATTCTCAGCATGTGTCTAAGTTCAAATCATATGACAGTCTGGGGGAAATATATGTCTTGATTTAGGAAAATATAACTCCCCTAGACAATTAAACAGAGACATGATAGATTTCTCACCTTGTAAGATTTAGCCACAGCCAAATAATAAATGGTGTTATTATGGTTTCGATTTTTTCTGTAAATTTCTTATTCATTTATTCTCTCATTCACTTTTTAATTAAAACAAAAGAAGTCCACAGCCACAATTCACTACCTATAGCCTACCAATAAAGCCCGGTTTTAACCTCACATCTTTGGGAGCAGTACTGTCAATCTTTTCAGACCTATAACGAGCACTACCCGCCCTGACTATATACAATCTAAAATGTTTAAATAGTATTTTGTGCTTTTCAATAAGATAGTCCCCAGTGGCAGCCACAGGAACCAACAGCAGCCCCCAGACGTCTTCTGAAGAACCATTATTTTAGAGAATTGATTGGTGGGGTGAGGTGTGGCAGAGTGGGACTGTTAAAGTAAGAGAAGAAACTGAAATAATACTTCATTGTAAACTTTCTAACATTGTAGCACTAGCCAGCAAGCAATGAGGTACATGTAAAATAAGTATATTCTGATTACAGAACAATTATTATTAGATGCCATACTTTTGAAAAAACATGCATAAAATTGTGTAAAATGTCATCTTCCTTCTCTTGCCATTCAGGTGTCTTATTGTTTGCATGGCTTCTAGAGTTCTCAGACTTGTCTTACAAGGTATGCATAATAAAATGGACTATACTGTACCCAAGTCTGCATGAAGCTTTAAGTTGGAAGTGGAGCATTCTTTCCAGGTAAAGGGTACTTATTACCCATAGCCCTGAATACTTGACCCCCTACAATGACCATCCATCTAATTCAAAAATTATTCAAACTTTTGACCTCAGGGCCCTTAACCTGGCAAGGTGATTAAAACCTAGACTCACACATACATACTCAGTTACACTTGAGTGCTAAAGGGAAGAAATTCATATCATAAAGCATCTCAGGAAATGTATACTTATTCAGTCCTAGTTACATATGACACTTTATTAATAAGTTTAGAATAATGGGCTCCTCACACTTGCTCCAGCTTCCAGAGGCCCCCACAGGAGCATGTGGCAATACCAGGAAGTCCCCATTAGAAACCTCCCCGCTTCACAGAGTCACTTTAGAGCTCTGGCCTAGACCAGTCACTCCACCTTGACCAGATAATCCTGGCAGCCTCTCTCTGCTCACACGTGTAGACTTTGGACAGGTTTCACATGAGCTGGAACAGAGATATATTTTTATATGCCCAACTTAAAAGACAACAAAGGATGCCTTTGTTAAGGAAGTGAAGTTATAAAAATTAATTCACGCTTTCTTTTACTCATTCATTCCTTCATCGCTGAAAAACTCCTGAATTCCAATTCTGCTAGGCATTGTGCTAGGCAATGGGATTCCTCACCCTTGAAAATCCAAATATGATTCGAATCACATTTTAGTCAGAGATTTAAGAGACTTTTAAAAAATATTCACTTTAAATTGAGGTGAATATTTTCTCATCCTTTTGATATTTCTGCATGAAATTTTATTCACTGGAAAATAATTTGTATTTCTGTAGATACTAAATTTCTTAACTATTTTTTAAAAAGCCTTTAAAGCTATATTAATAAAATTTTTAAATGGACATATACCATTTTAATTTAACTTGGAAGAATAGTGAGTTGCTAATTTTTCATTCTTTAGATTATATTTTCTATGTATATATAGGGACACATCAAAGTTTTACAGGCACTCTCATATATTGCTTGTACAAATAAAAATCTTTACAAACTATCTGAAAGGTAATTTGCCAAAATGTATCTAAAGTAGTCTTATCCTTAGGCCTGGAAATGTCATATTTAGAAACTTATCCTAAGGAAATAATCAAAAATATGTACAAGGATGCTCATATTATTTATGATAGGTGAATAACTGAGCCAACCTAAATACCAATAATAGAAAACTGATTAAAATAGTAATGGTTAAACCATATTATATATGGATACCAGAAGCCATTAAAAATCACATTGCAGAGAAATATTTAAGGATATTTGGATATGTCTGGCAAAATAAATTAGGTGAAAATGTGATAAATGGAAAAAAACAAATTGGTGTGATCCAGCTTAGAAAGGGAAGGGAGGAAGGGAGAGAAGGAGGGAGGGAAGGGGGAAGGAAAACTGCAGAAAGGTATGAGAAGAACTTATAATGGTTTAGAAATGCAAACTTTTAGTCAAAAGTCTGGGCTTAAATCTGAGTAATCTTCAACAGATTAATCTCTCTGCTCCTGTTTCTTCACCTGTAAAATGGATTAGTAATAGTACCTTCATCATAGGATTTCCAGGGATATTAAACAAACTATTATATTTAAACTGAATACTATACTATAATGCCTGGAACACACTGATCACTCAGTACTTTTTAACTATTAGTATTATACAATAACATCTTAAAGTAATTAATTCTGGAAGGTGATGTAAATTATTTTTATTAACTTTTTAAAGGAAAAAAGCATCTGATTTTTTTTTAAATAGAGGAGTATCTAATTTTATTTTTTCACAATTTTATTTATTTATTTATTTAATTTATTTATTTTTGGCTGCATTGGGTCTTCATTGCTGCACACGGGCTTTCTCTAGTTGCAGCAAGCGGGGGCTACTCTTCGTTGTGGTGCACAGGCTTCTCATTGCAGTGGCTTCTCTTGTTGTGGAGCATGGGCTCTAGGTGCACGGGCTTCAGTATTTGTAGCATGCAGGCTCAGTAGTTGTGGCTCATGGATAGAGCGCAGGCTCAGTAGTTGTGGTGCACGGGCTTAGTTGCTCCGCAGCATGTGGGATCTTCCTGGACCAGGGCTGAACCCGTGTCCTCTGCATTGGCAGGCAGATTCTTAACCACTGCGCCACCAGGGAAGCCCCAAGCATCTGATTCTTATATCTTTTTATTACAAATATTTTTGAAGTTTGCTTTCTTCTTAAGTTCCTTAGTGTTTAAGCATCCCCTTTATTCACATCACTGTAACTAGACTGCAAGGTTACAATCTGCAAACTTTCTGGTTCAATGCAATAATGCAATTACTACAACACACTACCATTAAATATGTGTATGGTGTTTCCCTGCTAATAAAACATATTGAGACAGCTATTCAAATTAAGAGTTCTAATTAATCACAAAATGAAATAGGTGATGTATAATTAATGAAATATTAAATTGATATAAACATTTCTACATAGTAACAAGAAGACAGATTACTATATGTCATCTAAGCCAGCGACACAGACACATCTATGTACTGACACCAAGGTACATCTATATACTGATGAATCTTTAACGTCCTCATAAAACTGAATAAGGCCTTCTTATTCACTAGTACGTCCTTCTCCATTGCCCAGAAGAAACCATATTTCCCTCTGATGTGCCCTCCTGACCCAAAAAGAAGTTCATAGTAAGATGTGTAGCAACAGAAAGAATTTGGTTCAACAAATAAAAAAAGGTTTTTAGGAGGCTGCTGGGATGATTTCCCCAGGTGTACATAACTCCAAAGAGGCCAAACTCCCAAGTAGGTGCAGTGCACAGCAATCTATTCACTTCACGTGTACAATATCTATAAACAAATCTGTGAAAATGAGACCATGGATTTTAAATCCTTCAGCTCTTCATTGCTGAACCTGACACTGCATCATATGAAACAAAAAAAGCCCCCATTCTAGCAGCACAAGTGGGTATAAAGAGAAATTTTGGTCCATGGGACCTCTGAATTACATAAATCAAAGCTATTAGAATTCAAGGGATCGACTGTGAAGAAAACCATCTATTGAAAGGAATCAAGGAGCACTGTGGCAGATAAAAGGGACAAAAGCATACAATCCTTATATTAATCATCTACTGCTATAAAACAAACTACTCCAAAACTTAAAACAGTTATCAGCTGTTTGCTCTTGATTCTCTGCATTTAGGCTATGCTAAATGACTAACCAGGTGGTTAGTAAGCTAGTGTGACCTGAGATCATTCAGGCAACTGCAATCATAGAGATAGCAGTGATCCCAGAGGACAAGCTCCACTGTGTAAGCATCTAACAAACCTCTGTAGACATGTTCGCTATAATTCCACTGGCCAAAGGAAGTCATATGGCCAAGCCAAGAGTCAGGGTAGGAGTCTACAAAAGAGCTTGAGAACCAAGAGGCATGGCTTATAGGAGTTGGGGGGAGGGGAGGGGATGTTAATGTAACAATCTATCAAAGTTCTGCCATCTGGACCCAATGAATCATATCCCTCCCACATGCAAACACATGCAACCCTTCCCAGGATTTCCAACATCTCTGACTTTTGCAAAAGGATCAAATTTTATTACCTCATAATATGCATCAGCTCCAAGTATGGATGAGGGTACAACTTGAATGCAGCTCATCTTGAATCAGAAGTTTACGAAGCAAAAAGAAAAAATTGTCTGTCCCCCAAATATCCAACATACAATGGAAAGACAGGGGACAGGATAACTACAATAGATTTTAAAAGGGAATAGGAGAAACACAGAAGTCATTTATCCATACAGGTCTAAAATCCAGCAGCAGATGTTGTCAGAGCCTCCTAACACAGGGACAGGAATATTCTTTTAATTAGGGCCCATTTCTGTTATCTGGAATGGTTTCCTAATCTATTCTTCTCCATGGCTCTTTGCTCTGCCCTCTGGGCTTTGGGGTTCTTTTTAAACAGAAATGCTCCTATTCATAGTAAATTGAGGCCAAGAGGCCTCTTTTTAAACTGACCATCCCTTTTAGTATAAGCCAATTCTAATCTCTTAAAACTTTGTAGACTTCCTATGCATCTAACTGAGGTTCATTCTATCCCCCCTAAAACTATATCCATAAATCTTTCAAACTAGATCTTGCTCTAATTTGGAAGTGTTAGGTTGTTAGGGCACAAAACCCTTAAGATTATTATCATCTTATCATCTCTTTCATCTAGATAAAAGGAACTACCTTAAATCTTTCTAAGATATTAATAAAGAGTACTTGATATTTACTCCAGGCCACTTTTTACTTTAAGAATCTTTTGCCTGCCAGAGACTACTAAAGAAACGGCTTTATTTTCCAATACAGAAATTCCTGGACACCCTGTATTTCCTCTAATTTCTGCTTTAAGTTCATTTCTCTCTTCCCATACGTTATACAAAGCTATCAGAAGCCAGTTGACAATTTCAACATTCTGCCTGGATCCTTAAGCCAGATCTGCAAATTCAGTACATACATCTTCTGTATTCTAAGTTCCTGTAAGTAACAGTTTTTAAAATTGTTTCAGAACCATAAAAATGCATCATCATCATTCCAATCTCCAATAACAGTTTCCTCACCACCTCTCCAGATTCCATTAACAGTTGTTTGTCATTTTTCCAGCCTCTGCCAACAATTCCTTTACCATTTTTCTAGACCTCAACTGCGACCCAGTCCCAAAACCAATGCAACATATTTTAGGATTTTGTTATGGCATCACCTCACTAATAATACCAATTTTAGTTTCAGTCACCTATTGCTGCATGACAAACCATTCCAAAACTGTGCCTTAAAAGAATAACCATTTATTTGATCATCATGCTGCAATTTGGGCTCCACTCAGTGGGAGCAAATCCTCTGCTGCTTTCTCCTGTGGTCACTCATGTGGTTGTAACCATATGGGGCTCAAATGGGGCTGGAAGCCCTAGATGGCCCTAGTCATATGTCAGGTATTTACCTGGGGATTGTTGGCCAGAATGTCTCATTTGTCCTTCAATGTGCCCTCTAGCAGGACAGCCTGAGTTTCTTGCATGTTCCCAGTTCACAAGTGCTCACCATGTTTCCACTTGAATAACATCTGCTGATGCCCCATGGTTAAAGCAAGTCACATGGCCAGAGTCAATGTGGGGGGAACTATACAAATCAATGAGGGACTTATGATTCATTGAGAAGCTATTACTGTAAAAATCTACGAGTCTCCCACCCTAAGTGAATGTGCCATTCTCTCAGCTGACACTCTGTGCTTCCTATCGGTCATTTTAAAAACTACAGAAATAAAATATGGTTTATATTGTAAAAAAGAAAGAGAGGAAGGAAGGAAGGAAGGAAGGAAAGGAGGGAGGGAGGAAGAAAATTAGCTGGTAAAACAAGTAAACTAAATGAAGCAAAAAAAATTAACATTCTTAAAATGTCTTAAAAAATTAAAAAACATTCTTAAAGCTACAAAGTGCAGAACACACATTTTAAAGTTTTAATAAAGCAGAAAGATAATATAAAAGTAAAATTAGGAAGAGGAAATAAAAACAAAGTTTATAAACTAGTAAGAAAATCTACAATGAAAATAATATAAATTGATAAAACAACTGATATGAGATTAAAAACAAGAAAATAAGCTAAAACTAGCACAGATATATGGTAAATAATTCAATAGACAAAAGGATGGGGAATAAAAAATATATTTTTAAAAAATACTAAGAGTTAGAATTCAAAAGCTTAACAAACCAAGGCAATCAGGATTTTTCAAGCAAAAGTTGTTCGCATTTTGGCAAATCCCCCAACAATCCGTCATACCCAAGAGCTGGGGCTCTCTGTAAAAAACCAGTTCTCAAACTTGAGCATTTACAGGCTTGTCACAATGCAGATTCCAAGATCCTAGCAGTGATTCTAATTTCATAGATCTGAAATAGGGCTCGGGTACACAGGTAGTGTTAATAAAAAAGGCCCAATAACCACACTAACTGCAAAAGGGCTTTCTCAGACCATGCACCTCCTTATCCTTTGTGTTGCATTTACTGCTTGAAGCCATTATGACAAGCCCACATTTAAAATTTCAGAATCAAGAGCTAACATGCTCCACTCCCTTAGTTATAGCTCAATTTGAGCAGCTTCACCCTTTCAATCCTCCCTCCAGCAATAAAGCAGCATTTTTCATATTACAGGTCATGACCAGTCAGTGAGTCGTAGAATCAATTTAATGGGTTGTGACCAGAATAGAAAATATCAGAGGGCATTGCACATAATGATGGTAGTTACAGTTTAAGCACTGTTACATGAAACTTTTGTTTCAGTCATGTGTCTGTGTGTACTATGAAAACCTATAATATGAGTCATGGGCAAAAAGGTTTGAAAATTTCTGCTATAAAGAATATGATGGATTCATCAGGGAGCTAAAAAGTTTTTCAGGTGCAAAGTGCAGAAACACCCTCAAATTTAAAGGAAAAAAATTTTAATGATGATAATTTCATTTTATCATATTGCTATAGGGTTTAATTATTCAGGCACTTTAATGCTTCAAAGAACAAATTTAATATGCAGTTATTCACCATCCCCTTGAACAGGTAGGTAAGAGAAATATGGTCCCTTTCTTTTAGAAGCTTACAAAGTAATTAGTATTAACGCATAGTTAAGATGACTAGAGGACAATAAAAAAGAATTTATAATCATAAGGTAAATTTACAGGGCTGTAGGATTTCAAATAAGTGAATGATGGAATTAGGGAAAGTTGCATAAAGAAGATAGGACTTGAGTTTAGCCTTAAAGGAAGTGTAAGGTAAAGAAAAAGCAGACAGGAAAAGGTACAGTATTAAGTCTTGTTGTATAGTCAAACTAGGCTAACTGCGTATAAAAAGAATCTCCAAAGCTCAGTCTATAATACAATAGTGAGTGGATTTACTACACCCACTATTGGGTGTAGTACAATACACCCAGTACTACACCCAGTCATCGGGAAACCCAGGTTCTTTCTATCTTGTAGATCCACCATCTCCTGTGGCCTCCAAGTCTTCAACTGGATCCTCTGCATTCAGCCGGCAGACAGAAGAGAGAGCATGGATTACAAAGAAGGATTTTATGGGTCAGGCCTGGAAATGGCACCTCATTTTTCTGGTCTTTTTTCACTGGCCAGAACTCAGTCACATTTGACTACTAGGAAAGGAAAAAATACAGCCTAGGACCAAAATGTTGTACCTCCATTCATCACTAGCTCTCTCTCACAACTAAAACATCCTAGAAGTAATTAACAAATACAGGAAGACTCTGAAAGATGTAAAGAAGATATACTGGAGGCTAGGGACCTTAGGACTTGAGGAGTGACATGGTGGTGAGTTCCCTGGGTTTTCCTTTTGCTTCCCGTGCATCCTAGATGAGGTGCTGGAGAAGCCTGCAACCAGGAACCACCAATAGTCAGGACAAAAAAGCCTGAAGAAGAGCCTATTTTTTACCCAAAAGACTGGAAAAGGATGGCCAAGTGCAACAAAAAAACACATTTTTTATAATACCTGTCCTAATCCAGCCAAACACCAAAGGAAAAACTGGCCCAACACCGTCGTGTCGGTGGGCTGAGCAGGGACCTAGACTTCCAGCCTCACCCAGCAGCCGTGAGACTGGGCAGGGTCCCTTCACTTCCCCTGACTCAGCAACAAAGAGGTAGAATGAGAGTGCAGGCAGTGCTAATCAGCACACTTTCTCCTACCCCAGTGTTAGTTTGGCAATTTCTTTAAAAATTAAACATAAATGTGTCATACAACTTAGCAATTCCACTCCTAGGTATCTGCCCAAGAGATATGTTTATACAGAGACCTGTACACAAATGTCCACAGCAGCATTATTCACAATAATGAAACTGTAGAAACAACCTAAATGTTCATCGACTGGTGAACAGATAAACAGAATGTGATATATCCATACAATGGAATACTATTCAGCAATAAAATTATACCAACTATTGATATATGGTACAACATAGACAAACCTCAAAACACATTATGGTAAGTAAAAGAAGCCAGACAAAAAGACCACATATAGTTTGGTTCTATTCACCGGAAATGTCCAGAAAAGGCAAATCTATAAAGCAGATCAGTGGCTGCCTAAGGCAAGGTGGAAGCAAGAATTAACTTCAAACAGGCATGAGGAATCTTGGAAACTTTCTAAAAGGTGATGACTGTACAGTGCTACAAATTCAATAAAAATCATTAAGTCACTCAGAATGGGTATAAACCTGTTTTTTAAAAACTAGATGGAATAAAATAATGAGCTACTATGTTATCCATCATCTAGATTCAACATTATGAACTCATGGCCAATCTTGTTTCATCTGTAACCCCACTCCACTTTTCCTCCTCTAATATTAAAATAAATTTCAGCTATTTTATATATATGTATGTATAGGTATGTATGTATATTTCATTGCAAATTTTATTAGATTCATAGTGTAGAAGATAAGGATTTTTAACCAAATCACAATATCATTTTTACATCTTAAAAAATATATTAAAGCACACTTTGCTTGACCATTTTAAATAATATTTTGTTGCTTTCTCATATTTTCAGTTTCCTTTTTTATTTCTTTAAACAAACTACATTTAACAGCTGATAGTTCTAATATCTAAAGTCTTTAAGGTCTGATTCTACCAAGGGTTGTTATTGACTCTCATTTAAAGCACTCACTTCCTTGTATGATATTTTTTACTGTGATATCATGTTCATCAAACTTTGCATGTGCCCAGGAGGACTGCTGATAGCTTCTGCCAGGTGCCTGAGGCTGCCCTTAAACCCCTGTCCACTATAAATTACTATCTCTGTTTAGGGTTTTTCAGTTACAGTGAAAGAGAATTCAAATCTCAATTCCACCTTAGGGCTTTAACTCTGTACTCAGAGACTTGACAATTTTTCTCTCGTAACAGATTCTGGTTTTAGTTTATCAGTTCCCCAAAGATGTGTCTCTTCCATGATCCTGAATTTATTCAGAATTTCTGTCCCAACTCTCTACTTTGTATCAGTCCAGGGCTGATCCCCATGTGGCCATTAAAACCAAAACTCTAAGTTACCAGGAAATGACAAATGTCCAGAAGACAGCTGATTATTTTAATGTGTACTTACTACTCTAGAAATGTATTCCCCCTTATGTGTGGTCTCTGGTCATTTCCCTTACCTTTCTGCAAGGTCACTATAGATTTTTAAAGATTTTTAATGTTTTATTGTTACTTTTTAATTAGTTCTGCATGGGAAATATTTTCAAGATGTCTATTCTGCCGTCTTTCCAGAAACTGAATTCTAATTCCTTCTTAGAAAATCTATAATCTTCAGTTTAACATAGAGTGTCTTCCATCAACCTGAGTTTCACTTTAAGATCTTTCATCTCCCACTTATAATATAAGCTTGACTGAGCTCTGCCCACCAAAGCTACAACCAGCTCTACCCACCACCAGTCCCTCCCATCAGGAAACTTGCACAAGCCTCATAGATAGCCTCATCCACCAGAGGGCAGACAGCAGAAGCAAGAAGAACTACAATCCTGCAGCCTGTGGAACAAAACCCACATTCACAGAAAGACAGACAAGATGAAAGGCAGAGGGCTATATACCACATGAAGGAACAAGATAAAACCCCAGAAAAACAACTAAATGAAGTGGAAATAGGCAACTCTCCAGAAAAAGAATTCAGAATAATGGTAGTGAAGATAATCCAGGACCTCGGATAAAGTATAGAGGCAAAGATCGAGAAGATGCAAGAAATGTTTAACAAAGACTTAGAAGAATTAAAGAAAAAACAAACAGAGATGAACAATACAATAACTGAAATGAAAAATACACTAGAAGGAATTAATACCAGAATAACTGAGGCAGAAGAATGGATAAGTGACGTGGCAGACAGAATGGTGGAATTCACGGCAATGGAACAGAATAAAGAAAAAAGGAATGAAAAGAAATGCAGACAGCATAAGAGACATCTAGGACAACATTACACGCAACAACATTCGCATAATAGGGGTCCCAGAAGGAGAAGAGAGACAGAAAGGACCATAGAAAATATTTGAAGAGATTATAGTATCTTCCCTAACTTCCCTAACATGTGAAAGGAAGTAGCCACCCAAGTCCAGGAAGCACAAAGAGTCCCATACAGGAAAAACCCAAGGAGAAACATACCAAAACACACAGTAATCAAATTGGCAAAAATTAAGGACAAGGAAAAATTATTGAGAGCAGCAAGGAAAAAACGACAAATAACATACAAGGGAATTCCCATAAGGTTAACAGCTGACTTCTCAGTAGAAACTCTACAAGCCAGAAGGGAGTAGAACGATACACTTAAAGTGATGAAAGGAAAGAACCTACAACCAAGATCACTCTACCCGGCAAGGATCTCACTCAGATTCGATGGAGAAGTCAAAAGCTTTACAGGCAAGCAAAAGCTAAGACAACTCAGCACCACCAAACCAGCTCTACAACAAATGCTAAAGGAACTTCTCCAAGGGGGAAACACAAGAGAAGAAAACAACATACAAAAACAAACCCAAAACAATTAAGAAAATGGTAGTAGGAACATACATATCCATAATTACCTTAAACGTGAAGGGATTAAATGCTCCAACAAAAAGACACAGGCTTGCTGAATGGATACAAAAACAAGACCCATATATATGCTGTCTACAAGAGACCCACTTCAGATCTAGGGACACATACAGACAGAAAGTGAGGGGATGGAAAAAGATATTCCATGCAAATGAAAGTCAAAAGAAAGCTGGAGTAGCAATACTCATATCAGATAAAAGAGATGTAAAAATAAAGAATGTTACAAGAGGCAAGGAAGGACACTACATAATGATCAAGGGATCAACCCAAGAAGAAGATATAACAATTATAAACATATATGCACCCAATATAGGAGCACCTCAATATTAAGGCAACTGCTAACAGCTATAAAAGAGGAAATCGACAGTAACACAATAATAGTGGGGGACTTTTAACACCTCACTTACACCAATAAACAGATCAACCAAACAGAAAATTAATAAGGAAACACAAGCTTTAAGTAACACAATAGACCAGAGAGATTTAATTGATATTTATAGGATATTCCACCAAAAACAGCAGATTAAACTTTCTTCTCAAGTTCGCATAGAACCTTGTCCAGGATAGATCACATCTTGGGCCACAAATCAAACCTCAGTAAATTTAAGAAAACTGAAATCATATCAAGCATCTTCTCTGACCACAACGCTATGAGATTAGAAATCAATTACAGGGAAAAAAACATAAAAAACACAAACACATGGAGGCTAAACAATATGTTACTAAATAACCAAGAGATCACTAAAAAATAAAAGAGGAAATCAAAAAAATACCTAGAGACAAATGACAATGAAAAAACAATGATCCAAAACCTATGGGATGCAACTAAAGCAGTTCTAAGAGGGAAGTTTATAGCAATACAAGCCTACCTCAAGAAACAACAAAAATCTCAAATAAACAATCTTACACCTAAAGGAACTAGAGAAAGAAGAAGAAACAAAACCCAAAGTTAGCAGAAGGAAATAAAGCATAAAGATCTGAGCAAAAATAAATGAAATAGAAACAAAGAAAACAGTAGCAAAGATCCATAAAACTAAAAGCTGGTTCTTTGAGAAGATAAACAAAATTGATAAACCATTAGCCAGACTCATCAAGAAAAAGAGGGAGAGGACTCAAATCAATAAAATCAGAAATGAAAAAAGAGAAGTTACAACAGACACCAC
Organism: Delphinapterus leucas; assembly: GCF_059928025.1. Classification (NCBI taxonomy): domain Eukaryota; kingdom Metazoa; phylum Chordata; class Mammalia; order Artiodactyla; family Monodontidae; genus Delphinapterus; species Delphinapterus leucas. The sequence continues at coordinate 37,584,959 of NC_143137.1, read as the reverse complement.
AGAAATAAAAAGCAGCCTAAGACACTACTACAAGCAACTCTATGCCAATAAAATGGACAACCTCGAAGAAATGGACAAATTCTTAGAAAGGTATAACCTTCCAAGACTGAACCAAGAAGAAATAGAAAATATAAACAGACCAATCACAAGTAATGAAATTGAAACTGTAATTAAAAATCTTGCAACAGGGCTTCCCTGCTGGTGCAGTGGTTGAGAGTCCGCCTGCTGATGCAGGGGACACGGGTTCGTGCCCCGGTCTGGGAAGATCCCACATGCCGCAGAGCGGCTAGGCCCGTGAGCCGTGGCCGCTAAGCCTGCGCATCTGGAGCCTGTGCTCCGCAACAGGACAGGCCACAACAGTGAAAGGCCTGCGTACCACAAAAAAAAAAAAAATCTTGCAACAAACAAAAGTCCAGGACCAGATGGCTCCACAGGTGAATTCCATCAAACATTTAGAGAAGAGCTAATCCCATCCTTCTCAAAGTCTTCCAAAAAACTGCAGAGGAAGGAGCACTCCCAAACTCATTCTATGAGGCCACCATCACCCTGATACCAAAACCAGATAACCATACTACAGAAAAAGAAAATTACAGACCAATATCACTAATGATCTGTAATTTTCTGCAAATATTATATGTGATATAATATCACTTCAAAAATCCTCAACAAAAAACTAGCAAACAGAATCCAACAACATATTAAAAGGATCACACACCATGATCAAGTGGGATTTATCCCTGGGATGCAAGGATTCTTCAATATACACAAATCAATCCATGTGATACACCATATTAACAAATTGAAGAATAAAAACCCTATGATCATCTCAATAGATGCAGAAAAGGCTTCTGACAAAATTCAACACCCATTTATGATAAAAACTCTCCAGAAAGTGGGCATAGAGGAAACCTACCTCCACATAATAAAGGTCTTATACGACAAACCCACAGCAAACATCATTCTCAATGGTGAATATCTGAAAGCATTTCCTCTAAGATCAGGAAAAAGACAAGGATGTCCACTCTCACCACTATTATTCAACATAGTGTAGGAAGTCCTAGCCACAGCAATCAGAGAAGAAAAAGAAATAAAAGGAATACAAGTTGGAAAAGAAGAAGTAAAACTGTCACTGTTTGCAGATGACATGATACTATACATAGAGAATCCTAAAAATGCCACCAGAAAACTACTAGAGCTAATCAATGAATTGGTAAACTTGCAGGATACAAAATTAATGCACAGAAATCTCTTCTATTCCTATATACTAACGATGAAAAATCTGAAAGAGAAATTAAGGAAACACTCCCATTTACTATTGTAACATAAAGAATAAAATATCTAGGAATAACCTACCTAGGGAGACAAAAGATCTGTACACAGAAAACTATAAGACATTGATGAAAGAAATTAAAGATGATACCAACAGATGGAGAGATATACCATGTTCTTGGATTGGAAGAATCAATATTGTGAAAATGACTATATTACCCAAAGCAATCTACAGATTCAATGCAATTCCTATCAAATTACCAATGGCATTTTTTACAGAACTAGAAATAAAAAAATCTTAAAATTTGTATGGAGACACAAAAGACCCTGAATAGCCAATGCAGTCTTGAGGGAAAAAAGCAGAGCTGGAGGAATCAGGCTCCCTGACTTCAGACTATACTACAAAGCTACAGTCATCAAGACAATATGGTACTGGCACAAAAACAGAAATATAGATCAATGGAACAAGATAGAAAGCCCAGAGATAAACCCACGCACCTATGGTCAACTAGTCTATGACAAAGGAGGCAAGGATATACAATGGAGAAAAGACAGTCTCTTCAATAAGTGGTGCTGGGAAAACTGGACAGCTACACATAAAAGAATGAAATTAGAACACTCGCTAACACCATACACAAAAATAAACTCAAAATGGATTAGAGACCTAAATGTAAAAGACCAGACACTCTAAAACTCTTAGAGGAAAACATAGGGAGAACACCCTTCGACATAAATCACAGCAGGATCTTTTTTGATCTACCTCCTAGAGTAATGGAAATAAAAACAAAAATAAATATATGGGACCTAATGAAACTTCAAAGCTTTTGCATGGCAAAGGAAACCATAAACAAGACGAAAAGACAACCGTCAGAATGGGAGAAAATATTTGCAAATGAATCAACAGAAAAAGGATTAATCTCCAAAATATATAAATGGCTCATGCAGCTCAATATTAAAGAAACAAACAACCCAATCAAAATATGGGCAGAAGGCCTAAATAGACATTTCTCCAAAGAAGACATACAGGTGGCCAAGAAGCACATGAAAAGCTGCTCAACATCACTAATTATTAAAGAAATGCAAATCAAAACTACAATGAGGTATCACCTCACACCAGTTAGAATGGGCATCATCAGAAAATTGACAAACAACAAATGCTGGAGAGGGTGTGGAGAAAAGGGAACCCTCTTGCCCTGTTGGTGGGACTGTAAATTGATACAGTCACTATGGAGAACAGTATGGAAGTTCCTTAAAAAACTAAAAATAGAACTACCATACGACCCAGCAATCCCACTACTGGGCATATACCCAGAGAAAACCATAATTCAAAAAGACACATGCACCCCAATATTCATTGCAGCACTATTTACAATAGCCAGGTCATGGAAGCAACCTAAATGCCCATCAACAGATGGTACATATATACAATGGAATATTACTCAGCCATAAAAAGGAACGAAATTGGGTCATTTGTAGAGATGTGGATGGACCTAGAGACTGTCATACAGAGTGAAGAAAGTTAGAAAGACAAAACAAATATCATATATTAATGCATATATGTGCAACCTAGAAAAATGGTACAGTAGAACTGGTTTGCAGGGCAGAAATTGAGACAAAGATGTAGAGAACAAAAGTATGGACACCAAGGGGGGAAGCAGGGGTAGTGGTGGTGGTGGGATGAATTGGGTGATTGTGATTGACATGTATACACTGTTGTGTATAAAATGGATGAGTAATAAGAACCTGCTCTATAAAAAAATAAATAAAATAAAATTCAAAAAAAATAACATAAGCTTAATTTCTATCTTTGTTTAAATGCCAAATGTACTATGAAACCATCCCCAAATTAAATAACTTACTAATTACATCATTCAATAAACCAAAACAAAATGGAACGAAATATCTCTGTGAACAGGAATACTATCAGGAGGCATTATAGCACAGTGATAAAGCACAACTTTTATTGGTTATTATTTAGTAAAATGGAAAGCATTATCAGAGTTGGTTCAAATCACTTCTAAAACCTAATGGCTATGTAAGTTAATATAAATCATATCAAATGTCTGGCCTCAGTTTTCTCAAATGTAAAGTTTAGAACCTGAATCAATATCTCTTAATGTATCAAAATTTCTAGGTATATGAATCTGAATAAAATGTTAAATTTTTAATTTAAAAATCTGTAAAAATCATTACTATACCAATCAGCGAGCATCATGAGTATACTCAGCAGAGCCTACTCTCAACTGGTTCAATAACAACGTTTGTGGGTATATATACTCACACATACATATGTGTGAGTATATACACATAGAAACATAGATGCATATATTATATGTTATATGTTATCTATTATATGTTATATATGGGGGGAGGAGAGGAAAGAAAGAGAAAGGAAGAGAATAAAATCAACCCGGCAAAATACTGAAAACTGGTGAATCTGAGTAGAGAGCACATGGGAGTTATCTGTACTACTCTTAAAACTTTTCTGTAAATCTAAAATTACTTCAACGTTTAAAAAAGAGAGAGTGCTGTGAAGTCAGTGTTTAAACAACAGACCTAACCCTGGCTATATAGAACAGAAGCTCACTGCTATTCTATCACAGGACGTGAAGAAAATCCATGAAGGGACATTATAAAGTTATCACTCACTCACTGTTTCAGTATCACATATGTTTGTTGCTATAAATACAAACTGATCTATTTAAACTCTCTATTAATGACAGGTTGCAGAACTACATAAAAATGCATAACATCCTAAGGGGTTAAAACCTCAGGTGAGATTTTTGAGCGAAAAGTAATTTGGGAAGAAAGCACACGTGTAAGCTAATAAAGCCTTCCAACATTAACACCTGGCTTCCCTCAAAGTCAGCCTCAGCCAACCAAGGGGACTAAGAGCACAGAGCAGTCAGCATCACAGGAAATGTGTGCCCAGCGGTTCCCAGCATCTTAGAAGTGAAAATTCAGCAGGTAACATAAAACTCCCTAACTCCACGTTAAATTCTGGTATATAAATCACAGTACATCTCTTTTCTTGAGAGTCTATTTGTATCTAGCTTCTCAGAATGTCAAAATAATAGTTACAACCACTATAACCATTGTATATTAAGCCCACTATAGGTTTTAAATTTTTTTAATAAAATAAAATAATGTGACAGAAAGAGAGAAAGAGCATCAGCCTCTTTGCTTGCTTTTTTGATAGAACTTTTAATTTTAAACTCAGCAGGGAACAAGATAATGACTGCAAAGAGCCAGGTAGAAGTCGAAGAGGTTTATTACAAACCAGTTTCTTCAAGATCATTTGCAGGTAGCTGAAAGTCAAGGCAATTTTGAACCAATGAATGTGTGGTATTGATGAATAAAGACCTAAATGCTGATTAGACTCTATTTTCCCTCACATTCTCTAATTTTCTAATCTATTCTGCATAAATCCTTCCCTGAAGTCTGAGCTAGAGAGATAGTATTGTGTAATGTTTTCAAGTATTTTCCCTTCTGGCTATGCAAAATGGTAAAAGGAAAAGGGCATACTACCTAAAAATTGTGTGGCAACTGCAACAAAAACAGGACAATGTCACTTACAATTATTTCTTTCACTTATTTTTTTATGTCTTAAATCTTAATTTTACACGTAGAAGGCATACACCTTTTATAAGAACCAGTGACGCTGCTGCAGGCATTCTCACTCAAATAAAATCTAAAACTTTGGTGTGAGGTCATTAAACGTTTCCTAGGGTAACTTTTTACTCTAAAAGTCTCTGTAAGCAATTGAACTCCTAACCTGAGTAATTTCATCTCACCAATATAAATTCCCTCTGTAGTTTCAACTGTATGCAATATCAGTTTTCGTTTCCTGAGTTAAATTAATGTTGAGTAACACGGCATTTCTTTAAAAAAAAAAAAAGTGCATCTACTTTCATGGTAACCTTTCAAGCAACCAGTAGAAGTGATTCATGTGCATGAGAAGGGAATAGGTCAGTATGAATAATCATTAACCAACAATATCTGCTAGTGTTCCTTGTGTGCAGAGCATTGCTAAAGTTACATCTCATCCAATAAAAGGGATATGCCTATATAACTTGATAAAAAAAATCAAATATTTCATAAACTGAATCCTATTTTCCACTGAATTATATCATTAACTTTATTTGCATTTATGACTTACCTTCAACTAGCTGTGACTCCCCATGTTTGATCACCTCTATCCTTCTAGTCAGATACCTAATGAATTTGTAAATTAATATTGGAAAACCTAACCTCAAAAAAGAACCACTGAGTATTGTTTAAAAAGTAAAGAATTATTTCTTATAAGAGGGAATCCTGAAAATGAGCTTGTCCTATTAAATCTCAAGCCAACAGAATTTTTTTAAAGACATAAAAAGAGTTCTAATGCAAAATTTGTCACTCAAAGTGAATTTCGTGTTGTTATAACAGTATTTATTCAATAAACTCCAAAGGTTTGGTATTATATGTCCTTTAAATAAAATTCTAACTTTCATTTCTTGGATTTCCTTAAATAACATGTCTACAAGTTGCAGAGTGACCTTTTAAAAAAGCCACACTAAAGTGATGAACCAATTGGCCCTGGGCTATTTCCAACCTAACGGCATCTAAACTGTATCAATCCATTCCAGAATTCAGTGACTCAGAATTTCAATCTATTCCAATTTTGTCGGACTTGGACTACAAAGACTAGGGTCATTCTAGGTAGACTCAAAGGTAAATACAACTTTTTAGATTACCTCTGAAATCAATCATGTGTCTTTGGCATCCTAGTGGCTGTGGTAGATGTACTTACCTATTCACAATTCCTCCTTCCCTCCCCACCTTCGTCATGACTTCCCTGTGGGTGGAATATACTTCCAACTAGTTGCTTTGGGGTTTGCCACGTGACTTGTTTTTACCAATGGAATGTGGACAGAAGCGTAGAAGTTCTGAACTGAGGCTTTAAGACATTCTGAGTGTTTCCACTCACCCACCTGTGTCCTGCTATCACCCATAAGAAGAGCACGCCCCAAGCTGTCACTATTCCTTCAGCAGAGGCTCCAGTGAGAGATACAGGAAGCAGACTGATCCAAACCCTTAGTCTAGAGTGACTACAATCAATCTACAGACCCATGAGTAAGAAATAAAGACCTGTTAAGTAAACCACTGAAATCTTGGGGTTGTTTGCTGCCACAGTAACAAACAAACTTAATACAGTGTCCAACCATAAAAGGTATTATTTTTCTGGTGCCACTCTGTCTCAAATTAAAATTTCCAAGTCCATTCTCTAAAATAGTATGCTAAACCAATCAAGTTATTTCATTTCTGGATGTACCAGGCACTGACCAAACATTTGTCTGACAGCTTGATATCTTCTATATTAAATCTCATCTGAAGATTTATCTGTCAACTAGGATTAGTAATTCTTGAACCTCCCCTGCTAAAGCAAGAGTACCTTGAAGACAGAATCTGTAACTGATTCACCCACCCTTATAGCACCTAAAATAGTTTTGCACATACTAGCCATTTGATAAATGACTCCCTATTCCAACTCTCAGTTACCAGTGCTTATTATTATTATCCATATCCCAAAGTGACCCCGAGTCACAAAATTACTCATATATTTGAAATGACAGAAATGACTAGATATGATCTTTCTACCTGAATACACAGGGGAACTAAAGTACTATGCAATGAATGATGCTCAAGACTGATAACCTACACCAGTAGGAATTCCCTCAAAATGGCACACAGATTCCTTTAATGAATACTGAGATTTAGAATGGATAGCTGGATGATGAATCTCACGGTGCTACACACAAACATGTAGCAGAGATGGGTCAGCATTCGAGGGTACAATTCCAAGGGAGTTTCCAGAAAGGGGTCCATGAGCCCCTTCACTGGAGCACTTTTCTGTCTTGAGTCTGTTCATCACTGGTCCTCTGTGCCACTCTGTCTCCTGCTCAGTGTCCCAGTTATCTAATTTTCTCCATCACCCAACTGATCTTTTATTTTCTTTCCTCTTCTTCACATTTTTCTTCTTTCTTGACTATTGCTTTTTCTGCCTTCCTTTCATACTTTTAAGCCCTGGTACAAGAAGACATCACCATGGATCCAGAATACTCCTGTTCCACAACAAATCAACCAACTGCAATAACCTGGATATAATTTACAGGCCTCAGAGTCAATAAAAGCAGATGTGCTCCTTGAAGGAAGCTCAGGGACGTCCAGAGAGCTCCACACACCCTGCCAACTATTTAGTACTTGAATCATTAAAGAAATTTGAAGACAAGAATTTTTTTGAATTTTTTGCCAAAAATTCTGCTGAACCCCATGGTCTAAACATGTTCAGTTATCAAAGCTGTATAGTAGCAAAGATCTCTTCAACTATGCTGAATTAATTAATCACCATATTTCTTACTGCACTTTCAGCCCCTAAATAATTTTAAGTATGATTTAGTGATATCTAATGAAAGTGTAAACAAGTTATCTATTATACCTAAAAGTGGTCTAAAATTCCTAAAATATAGGTCAAACCATAATAAACATACATTTTTTTCCTTTCTTCCCAGAATATTCTTTCCCCTTTTATTCCAAAAATAGCACCCCCTCTTCTTCTGGGAAGTGTCACTCTTACCTCACCATGAAAGCCCACAATGCGATTCAAATATACGCTGTCATTTTCTCACTCCAGCTAGCCACAGGCTAGGGGTGTGCACCTGTCCAAAGCTGGGCCAGTCATGGCACCCTAATCTTCTGGCCAAAGTTGATCTGTATTTGTATGGGTAAGGGCATATGGCCCAAGATGAATCAATCACAGTCCTTCCTCAAGATTTTTCAAAGTGAAATTAAGGCATAAGGAGAAGTCTCTCTCAGGCGGTGATGAAATTGGCATCTAAAGGCATGAGACCTGCCAGCTGCCATGTGCCCTGCATTGAGAAGAAAGCTGGTCTGAGAGAACTAAGCCAAGATGCAGACAGAAGCAGACGTTGAAATAGAAAAGACTGAGCACCCTGGCAGCATTCAAATCCCTGGTTCCAGTTGTCTCTGATAATTGCCACAGTCCTTCCTTTCTCCTAGGTACATCATAAGCCTTCCAGTCAATTCCCCTGTAGATCTAAGTCAATTCAAGCTGTTTTTCTGTAACAAGTAGCCAAGGATATTCTACATAATCTACCAAACAAACTACAAGTTAACAAATTTGACTTATTGGGGGTAGTGGTTCAGGAATACTGTAAGAAACTCTAATGTATGTTCAACAAACTTACTATTTAGTTAACAGACGTGGCATTTAAGGATGACACTATTTAACACGTTCTTCACTGGGGATAAGCCTTCTCTTTTCATAAAATGGTCGGTTCCTTGTGTTTTTTTCCTCTGAGCACAAGCCATGAACATAGATGTTCAGTGGGTATATACTGGGCTACAAACATGAAGATTGGGATACTATGATTGCCATATGATCCTCTGGAATGTCATGAGATCCCAGGTTAGGAGGTTTTGTGTTCTGGAAAAATCCATCTAAGGACAGTGAGGGTTGTGTAGCAAGATAGCACTAACTAAACTGGAGAATAATCATTATTCACATGATTATTTGTTACCAAAGGATAATACCTGTGGATGGGTTCAAAGGGATGAAAGGGACCAAAAAGGAATTTCGATGGCTATGGAGAAGGCAGTTTTAATCTCAAATGAAGGATCTGACTCAAAAGCTCAACAAAGAAAGTTTAGCTTTCCCAAAGAATTGGGTCCAAGATGAGGCTGCTAGGAATTCACAACTGAAGAAGTAGGAAATGTAAAATCCCATCTGTGTTCAAAGTATTAAACTGCATTTAGAAATAAAGCCATACACCTGTAAATCCCTCCTCCTATGCCTGCTGTACCCCATGCAATACAATATTTTTGCATTCAACGCAAGTGAACAGTTTGCTTGGGGCTGGTGACCCAACCTAGAGGGAACCTAAGAGACAGGGTTGAGCTTAGAATCCATTGCCCAAGAGAAGGCCCTAAATCACCCTCAAATGATGAAAGCAGAAGTAAATATTCAGATAGCACTGCTTTAGAACTTTAGCTTCACCCAAAGAGCACACATTCTAAGGATCTCACTGACCACCTGAACTCAGGAAGAGACCTGATTCTCAGTACAATAATTACGATTTTAAAAAAGCAAATTCAGCAGAAGCGGGAGAAACAGAGAGATGGCAGCGAGATAAGGACCTGGCCTGCCAATTCCCACTCTGCAGATGAAGGGGCCACAGGCCAAGAAGTGCAGGTGCCTCTAGATGCTGTAAAAATAAATGAGTCCCGAGGGGAACAGCCAGCTCCACTCACCACCAGTCCCTCCCATCAGAAAACTTGCACAAGCCTCATAGATAGCCTCATCCACCAGAGGGCAGACAGCAAAAGCAAGAACTACAATCCTGTAGCCTGTGGAACAAAAACCACATTCACAGAAAGACAGACAAGATGAAAAGGCAGAGGACTATGAACCAGATGAAGGAACAAGATAAAAACCCAGAAAAACAACTAAATGGAGATAGGCAATCATCCAGAAAAAGAATTCAGAATAATGATAGTGAAGATGATCCAGGACCTCGGAAAAAGAATGAAGGCAAAGATCGAGAAGATGCAAGAAATGTTTAACAAAGACTTAGAAGAATTAAAGAAAAAACAAACAAAGATGAACAATACAATAACTGAAATGAAAACTACACTAGAAGGAATCAATAACAGAATAACTGAGGCAGAAGAACGGATAAGTGACCTGGAAGAAACACTGGTGGAATTCACTGCTGCGGAACAGAATAAAGAAAAAGAATGAAAAGAAATGAAGACAGCCTAAGAGATCTATGGAACAACATTAAATGCAACAACATTCACATTATAGGGGTCCCAGAAGGAGAAGAGAGAGACAAAGGACCCGAAAAAATATTTGAAAAGATTATAGTCAAAAACTTCCCTAACATGGAAAATGAAATAGCCACCCAAGTCCAGAAAGTGCAGAGAGTCCCGTACAGGATAAACCCAAGGAGAAACACGCCAAGACACACAGTAATCAAATTGGCAAAAATTAAAGACAAAGAAAAATTATTGAGAGCAGGAAGGAAAAAAAGACAAATGACATACAAGGGAACTCCCATAAGGTTAACAGCTAATTTCTCAGCAGAAACTCTATAAGCCAGAGAGAGTAGCATGATATACTTAAAGTGATGAAAGGGGAGAAACTACAATCAAGATCACTCTACCTGGCAAGGATCTCACTCAGATTCAATGCAGAAATCAAAAGCTTTACAGACAACCAAAAGCTAAGACAATTCAGCACCACCAAGCCAGCTATACAACAAATGCTAAAGGAACTTCTCCAAGGGGGAAACACAAGAGAAGAAAAGGACATACAAAAACAAACCCAAAACAGTTAAGAAAGTGGTAGTAGAAACATACATATCGATAATTACCTTAAACGTGAAGGGATTAAATGCTCCAACAAAAAGACACAGGCTTGCTGAATGGATACAAAAACAAGACCCATATATATGATACCTACAAGGGACCCACTTCAGACCTAGGGACACATACAAACTGAAAGTGAAGGGATGGGAAGAGATATTCCATGCAAATGGAAATCAAAAGAAAGCTGGGGTAGCAATACTCATATCTGATAAAACAGACTTTAAAATAAAGAATGTTACAAGAGACAAGGAAGGACACTACATAATGATCAAGGGATCAATCCAAGAAGATATAACAATTATAAACATATATGCACCCAACATAGGAGCACCTCAATATTAAGGCAACTGCTAACAGCTATAAAAGAGGAAATCGATAGTAACACATTAATATTGGGGGACTTTAACACCTCACTTACACCAATAAACAGATCAACCAAACAGAAAATTAATACGGAAACACAAGCTTTAAACGACACAATAGATCAGATAGATTTAATTGATATTTACAGGACATTCCATCCAAAAACAGCAGATTACACTTTCTTCTCAAGTGTGAATGGAACATTTTCCAGGATAGATCACATCTTGGGTCACAAATCAAGCCTCAGTAAATTTAAGAAAACTGAAATCATATCAAGCATCTTTTCAGACCACAACACTATGAGATTAGAAATCAATTACAGGGAAAAAAACACAAACACATGGAGGCGAAACAATACGTCACTAAAAAACCAAGAGATCACTGAAGAAATCAAAGAGGAAATCAAAAAATGCCTAGAAACAATAGACAAAGAAAACATGACGAGCCAAAACCTAAGGGATGGAGCTAAAGCAGTTCTAAGAGGGAAGTTTATAGCAATACAAGCCTACCTCAAGAAACAACAAATATCTCATATAAACAATCTAAGCTTACACCTAAAGGAACTAGAGAAAGAAGAACAAAAAAACCCAAAGTTAGTGGGAAGGAAAGAAATCATAAAGATCAGAGTGGAAATAAATGAAATAGAAACAAAGAAAACATAGCAGAGATCCATAAAACTAAAAGCTGGTTCTTTGAGAAGATAAACAAAATTGATAAACCATTAGCCAGACTCATCAAGAAAAAGAGGGAGAGGACTCAAATCAATAAAATTAGAAAGGAAAAAGGAGAAGACACCTCAGACACCGCAGAAATACAAAGCATCCTAAGCGACTACTACAAGCAACTCTATGCCAATAAAATGGACAACCTGGAAGAAATGGACAAATTCTTAGAAAGGTGTAAGGTTCCGAACTGAACCAGGAAGAAACAGAAAATATGAACTGACCAATCACAAGTAAAGAAATTGAAACTGTGATTAAAAATCTTCCAACAAACAAAAGCCCAGGACCAGATGGCTTCACAGGTGAATTCTATCAAACATTTAGAGAAGAGCTAACACCCATCCTTCTCAAAGTCTTCCAAAAAACTGCAGAGGAAGGAACACTCCTAAACTCATTCTATGAGGTCACCATCACCCTGATACCAAAACCAGACAAAGATACTACAAAAAAAGAATATTACAGACCAATATCACTGATGAATATAGACGCAAAACTCCTCAAAAAAATACTAGCAAACAGAATCCAACAACACACTAAAAGGATCATACACCATGATCAAGTGGGATTTATCCCAGGGATGCAAGGATTCTTCAATATACACAAATCAATCCATGTGATACACCATATTAACAAATTGAAGAATAAAATCCATATGATCATCTCAATAGATGCAGAAAAGGCTTTTGACAAAATTCAACACCCATTTATGATAAAAACTCTCCAGAAAGTGGGCATAGAGGAAACCTACCTCCACATAATAAAGGTCTTATACGACAAACCCACAGCAAACATCATTCTCAATGGTGAAAATCTGAAAGCATTTCCTCTAAGATAAGGAACAAGACAAGGATGTCCACTCTCTCCACTATTATTCAACATAGTGTTGGAAGTCTTAGCCACGGCTATCAGAGAAGAAAAAGAAATAAAAGGAATACAAGTTGGAAAAGAAGAAGTAAAACTGTCACTGTTTGCAGATGACATGATACTATACATAGAGAATCCTAAAAATGCCACCAGAAAACTACTAGAGCTAATCAATAAATTTGGTAAACTTGCAAGATACAAATTAATGCACAGAAATCTCTTGCATTCCTATACACTAATGATGAATAATCTGAAAGAGAAATTAAGGAAACACTCCCATTTACCATTGCAACAGAAAGAATAAAATACCTAGGAATAAACCTACCTAGGGAAACAAAAGACCTGTATGCAGAAAACTATAAGACATTGATGAAAGAAATTAAAGATGATACCAACAGATGGAGAGATGTGCCATGTTCTTGGATTGGAAGAATCAATATTGTGAAAATGACTATACTACCCAAAGCAATCTACAGATTCAATGCAATTCCTATCAAATTACCAATGGCATTTTTTACAGAACTAGAACAAAAAATCTTAAAATTTGTATGGAGACACAAAAGACCCTGAATAGCCAATGCAGTCTTGAGGAAAAAAAGCAGAGCTGGAGGAATCAGGCTCCCTGACTTCAGACTATACTACAAAGCTACAGTCATCAAGACAATATGGTACTGGCACAAAAACAGAAATATAGATCAATGGGACAAGATATAAAGCCCAGAGATAAACCCATGCACCTATGGTCAACTAGTCTATGACAAAAGAGGCAAGGATATACAATGGAGAAAAGACAGTCTCTTCAATAAGTGGTGCTGGGAAAACTGGACAGCTACATGTAAAAGAATGAAATTAGAACACTCCCTAACACCATACACAAAAATAAACTCAAAATGGATTACAGACCTAAATGTAAGACCAGACACTCTAAAACTCTTAGAGGAAAACATAGGAAGAACACTCTTTGATATAAATCACAGCAGGATCTTTTTTGATCTACCTCCTAGAGTAATGGAAATAAAAACAAAAATAAACAAAGGGACCTAATGAAACTTCAAAGCTTTTGCACAGCAAAGGAAACCATAAACAAGATGAAAAGTCAACCCTCAGAATGGGAGAAAATATTTGCAAACAAATCAAAGGACAAAGGATTAATCTCCAAAATACATAAGTAGCTCATGCAGCTCAATATATATATATATATATATATATATATATATATATTTTTTTTTTTTTTTTTTTTGCGGTACACGGGCCTCTCACTCTTGTGGCCTCTCCCGTTGCAGAGCACAGGCTCCAGACGCACAGGCTCAGCAGCCATGGCTCATGGGCCCAGCCGCTTCGCGGCACGTGGGATCTTCCCGGACTGGAGCACGAACCCGTGTCCCCTGCATCGCAGGCGGACTCCCACTGCGCCACCAGGGAAGCCCGCAGCTCAATATTAAAAAGCAAACCAATCCAAAAATGGGCAGAAAACCTAAACAGATATTTCTCCAAAGAGGACATACAGATGGCCAAGAAGCACATGAAAAGCTGCTCAACATCACTAATTATTAGAGAAATGCAAATCAAAACTACAATGAGATATCACCTCACACCAGTTAGAATGAGCATCATCAGAAAATCTACAAACAACAAATGCTGGAGAGGGTGCGGAGTAAAGGGAAACCTCTTGCATTGTTGGTGGGATTGTAAATTGATACAGCCACTATGGAGAACAGTATGGAGGTTCCTTAAAAAACTAGAAATAGAACTACCATACGACCCAGCAATCCCACTACTGGGCATATACCTAGAGAAAACCATAATTCAAAAAGACACATGCACCCCAATATTCATTGCAGCACTATTTACAATAGCCAGGTCATGGAAGCAACCTAAATGCCCATCGACAGACAAATGGATAAAGAAAATATGGTACATATCTACAATCGAATATTACTCAGCCATAAAAAGGAACGAAATTGGGTCATTTGTAGAGATGTGGATGGATCTAGAGGCTGTTATACAGAGCGAAGTAAGTCAGAAACAGAAAAACAAATATTGTATATTAACACATATATGTGGAACCTAGAAAAATGGTACAGATGAACCGGTTTGTAGGGCAGAAATTGAGACACAGATGTAGAGAAGAAATGTATGGACACCAAGGGGGGAAAGTGGCGGGGGGTGGGGATGGCGGTGGGATGAATTGGGCGATTGGGATTGACATGTATACACTGATGTGTATAAAATTGATGACTAATAAGAACCTTCTGTATAAAAAAATAAATAAAATAAAATTCAAAAAATTTTTAAAAAAGCAAATTCATTCTAACTCCTCAGAGCTGATGTCTATGCCCTCACCCAGTTCTAAGACAAAAAGAAAAAAAGTAAGCTGTTTACTCTCTGTATAATTTTAAGCTTTTAGAAGCTTATACATTCATTTTATTTATGTTTTATACACATATTGAGCACAACGCATGAACTTAATACATGCTAATAACAGAAGAAAACAAATTATATTACAAAATGCAAATTCTTCTTAGCTGCATAAACTTACTTAAACAGCTAGGTTCCAGACATCAATTTTAGAATAATCGAGTTTTCTCTAAGTTACTCCAGAAGACTATCTGCATATAACTTTTGGAAATCTCCACTCCAAATTTCTTTCAATGTAAATAGCACTTAATGTTTTCAATCAGCAACAGGCTTAAAGAATACACTAGAATATCTGAGATCAGCGCTCTAGACTTTTCTACCTATCAGAAGTGTGTGTGTGTATGTATGTGTGTGTGTGTAACAACAGAGTAACTGAATTTGAGCCAAATCCGTCTTGCAGCTGTACTAATAATTTGATCCTAAAAGGATATTTAAGTATGTATTCAAATATGGATAACATAAAAATCTTAAAATCTCAAGCCACAGCCACAAAAAATGGTATCATGTAGTAAAATTTCTTTAGAATCTCCATTTACAATTCCAAAAAAAAAAAAGCCACAGATACAGAGAACTATCTGATAGCTAATTTTATTCACCTCTGCTCTGATTTTAATATGACTACAGTAAAAGACCTTGTAAAGAAATTTAGCAATGTTAAATTTCAGTTCAAGGCCTTTTTAAAACCTTTCAGTTCCAGCATAGAGATAATACACAGAAATATCATTTCTAATGCCTGAGAAACAGTGAAGCATGTGCTTTAAAGAACGAAGTCATATTAGTCTCACCTGCATTGATGCTCCTTCCACTCTTGCCACACAGGCAACCCGATCCAGGAAAGTCACTGCCACAGGCACCGCCACAAAGAAGCCTTTACAAAATGCCTTGAAGTATCTCTTCATCCAGCCTTGAGACAGTGCCATACCTAAAAGCACAAAGAAAACAAATATGAAATTAGCCTCAATAAGGTGAAAAAGAAAAACATAAAAACAGCCCAAGAAAAATAAGAGTTAAGAAAAAGCAACCTCATCTCAATATGTTTCACACTCATCCCTATAACCACTGGAATAAATTTGACTTAAAATCCCAAAGGCAAATACATTAACTTAGGTTAACTCTTTTCAGTAGCTCAAGTAGCTTACTCATTTCAATAGAAAACTTCTCCTCACAAAGCAATGAGTTAGAAAAAAAATAAGCATTCCAAAAGTAAATCCTTTCCTGTTGCTGACTATGGTGGAGATGCTCCTTAAAGCCCTGATATCTGTTCTCTTCTGCAATAATAGAAGTTCTAGTGGGACACATGGCTGCCCAGCCTCCCTTGCAGCTAAGTGTGACCATGTGACTATGTTTGATGAATGGCATATGAGCAGCAATTACATACTTCCACACTGTGCCCTTAAAAGAAGTATGCCCTCCACTTTCTGTTCCCATTTTGTGATACCTGTGATAAGGACGTGGTTGTAGGAACAGGAGTAGCCATCTCAAGTTAAAGATGGCAAAGCAACAAAATAGAAGGGCCCTAGGTCCCCAGCACCATGCAGACACTGTCATTGCCCTGCATCGCTTACACTCGAGCTGTTAATTAAGAGGTAAATCATTTTCCATCATATTTAAGCCAATGCTATAGGGCCTATGTTATAGCATCCAGACTGATCCTAACTAATACAACAATGAAATCTATGAAAAATCAAGAAAAAAAAATCACTGAATATGAATTCAATACAGAAAATTATCAACCCTCACTTAGCCCTGTAACTTGATTAATTTTCAGATTTCAGATTGCCTAGCTAAGGCAATCCTTAAACTGTCTCAAGCAATGAAAAACAAAATAGTGAGAGATCAAAATATGCTACCCTAGAAGATCCAATGGACCCAAACTTAGTCCAACAGATGAAGAATCTTCCTGGCTGGAAAAGACAAATGACCAGTTTGTTCACCAGTTTCTCAAAACAATACTTATTCATACTGTGTAAAAGACTATAATTTTTGTCTGTTTTATTTCTTGAACAGGACTAGATAGATACAGGGAGACCGGATTATTCTAGCCATCCAGGGCAAAGATGATGGTAGGATGGATTATGGTGGTGGTGGTGGTGGTGGAGAGGGACCAACATGGGCAAACTTATACCTATTTTGGAAGTTAAACTGACAGGATTGAAAATGGATGGGCAAGGGCTGGGGAGAGGAGAGGAGACAAGAAAACTGTCAAGGGGTAGTTGTGACCTATCCAAGCACTGTTATTTTGTCATTCCCTTGGATTGCATTCCAAAGTACTAAAAACATGCTCATAATTCAATTCCTCAAACTTCTAATAAGTACAAGGTCATAAGGTGGGTGCTAGGGATACAGGAGTGAAAAGTAGATACGGTCCTTGCACTCAAGGAGTTACAAAGTGCCAGGGAAGACTGCCCTTAAACAAATATTTCCAATGGAAATGAGCATTAAAATGGGCCAATGTCTCTGGAGTACGGGAACATGGAGCAAGGAAGTCTATCCATCAGAAAATGATTCAGGAAGGTCTCTCAAAGGAAATGGCGTTTGAGGTGAGACCTGGGCTCTTCAGCAAAAGGAGCAGCATGTATGAAGTCTTCAGAGCAAAATAAAATATGGTTATTATAGAAACTAAAAGAAGTTCAGTTTGGATGGAGTATACACAAACTTTACTATGTTAATTCTCAATTTTTAATTCAGTAAACACTTATTTATTGCCTGCTAAACACCAATGCTAAGTGCAGAGGATATAAAGACAGCTACATATACAGTATAATATCATTTAAAAACTCTCACTAAATATATTTTCTATATAAATGTATGCATATAAAAGCATTTTAAATAGTTATCTGCAGTACTGTTTTAATCATTTAATAAACACCCATATGTCACTTGAATAATTATTAAAATATAGAGAGACATAAAAAAGCAGGTTTACCAAAATGCTAAAAATGGTTCATTCTAGATGTTGAGAAAGTAGATGATGAACTATTTTCTTCTTTGAACTTCAGTTGGTTTCTAATATTTAAAAAAGAAAGATGGTCCTCAGAAGTCACTTTAATGTATAGATACTATGGGGTAAAACTAGTCTTGCTCTCTTTCCCATCACAATAAACAAACCACACTTTTGCAGTCTAGTCCCTGCTGCTCCAAGTAGAACAAGTAAGATTCTTCTCTGTTTGTGCACCGATCGATATATTATAACTGACTGCAATTCTTTTATGTAGCCGATTCAGACTATGACAGAATATTACATGCTTTTGAAAACATCTTGAAAGTCTGAAGAGCCTTGGAAATTCTTACCTTTCTACTCACCCATAGTTAAGTACTTTAGTTCAAACAGGAAAAAAATACTGACAATTCATATAACAACTAACCTGACCACTCGACTATTTAAGTAACTAATAAACTGGCTTTAAACACACAAACCTATGCTTGCTTAAATATATTTTAATAATCAGGTCAAAGAGACTTAGATAACCAGAGGATTTAGACTCAAAAAAAAATGGATAGAACAAATACAAATAGAAAAACATGCTTCTATATATCTGTGGCTCTTAGAACAAAAGTAGCAAATATATTGACAGAATGAAAATATAATGTGTTCTCTTGGCTGTTCCCTGTGCCCTGCATGCATGGACCTTCACCTTCACTAAATAACTAGGGATAGCAGCAGGATAGAAACTAGGAAAGCTTCAAATACGATGACGCCACAGCTATCCCAGTTGTAAGGTAGCATGCATGATTACAATGTAAATTAAAGGGGAAAAATACATTAACATAAGTTGCATTAAATTAAGGTTCCCATAATTTTACACCTCCAATTCTTTTCCAATATAAACTCCCCCCTATACTGCTACTCCATTCAGTCACTGTGGCACCCAGGAAGGAGCATGGTAACGAGAGTCAGGGGCCCTGAGGTGGTGTCCTCTCTATGTCTACAACTAGCTGCATGACTTTGATCAACTCACTTCTGGTCCTCAGTTTCCTCATCTATAAAAAGAAAGGGGTTAGATTCAATTTCTAAGATCCTTTCTAGGGCTAACATTCTATATTTCTATACATTTTTTGATTGTTTCTCCAGGACGTTGAAAAGGTACTAAAATTAAGAAAAGCACTTAGATTATTGACTAAGAAGAAATGTTATGTTGCCTTTTAGGTTTGAGATTTTTTTTAATGTTGAAACGAAAAAATAACTTTGCTTTTATTAAACAAATAGTTAAAAAGGGAAGCAAAGAGGAAGTTGGAAATAGTGCAATTTCTGTGAAAGGACATTTTAAATACAGGTAAAGACCTGAAAGCCACTGCCCTTTCCCTTCTCACACTCACAACTCCACTGCTCATCAGGGCACTGCTGCCATCTCCTGAACAACGGTAAGGACAAATATTTTTCTACTGAGAGATTCTCAAAGAGCATGTGGGAGCTGTGGGAGGTGTGCCAATCTGAAGGTGTGCAGATTCTGCCCCAAACCAAGGGGGAAAATAAAAGCTGCCTTGCAGATAAGGGGTCACTATTTTCAGAGGCTTAAAAGCAAAGTCTCAGTACAGTCCTGTCCTACCCGAATTGTGAACCACACCTCTACCTCATAATAAAACGCTTTTAGAAGCTTCTCACTATCATTAGAATACTAAAGCTATACATAAATGAAGAAATGAATATTATACTTCTATGTCAAGTCATATCAAATAAAATGTTTAAAGTGCTATGGCATTCACACTTCATTAAAGTTAATGTATTTCTTTTTCTATAAAGAACCATTGGGATGATCTGGTGTTTTGTTCACACCTTAAATGTTTAAAACTACCATACTAATAAGCACCTAGCATCCACTTCCTCTGCCAAAATTTCCCTTAAGCAATAATAATGTGACCATCCCTGGCAAAAAAGGAATAATTTTTATTCCTAGTGAACTAGTGAACTCAATTCTTCTAGTAACCATGCAAGTCATTTAGGTTCAAAACACTGCTCCTGAGAAAATTATTGCTTAAGTAGCAGGCAAATCTGGTTCATTGCTAAAGTACATAAACTGAGAATATTTTTAAATAAGCTTTCAGAGTTCACTGAAATCATATTTGCCACCTGGTATAAAACACCTGCAAGTAAAAGGTTTTTTGGTGCTACTGACCTCAACCACATAATGACCTATACTCTAAATACCTCTCTTTCCTCTCACAACTTGTTATGGTTTGATCATACATGAATTCATCTAAAATCATTCTTAAATTTGCATATATTTTAGCTTATACAAAGTCACTAATCACTCATCCATAGCAACCAGGTGAATAAATACAACTCAAGTCATCCTAATTATAAAAACTATTTTAAAATTGTGTGGCAGGTTTGAAGGTAAGTGGAAAACAATAAATTACAAAGCAGTATCTTATATAAAATGTAACCCTTCCATCATAGAAATCAGCCTGCACATTTGGATAGCCAAATCAAGATTTTATTTGTAAATTCAAACTATGAATATCAGAGAATAAAAGAGCAGGGACCCAAACAAATCTGACACCCAATTCCTGACTCAGTCAATATATATTTATTGATCACCTACTATGTAACTGTACTAAGGGGTGAGCACATAATGCAGAACAAGGCAGGCTTGGTCCTTGGCCACGTGGAGCTTACATTTTCATTCTCTCTACATTAAGTGCCTACTTTGTGCTACTCACTATGCTAAGATACCAAAAGTAAAAAGGTACACTGAGTCATAGTTCCTTCCCAAAGGACCTGTGATAAGATCACAAGAAATGAGTAGATGACCACACACGATCAGGCTACCCTCCTCCATGTATCTCTCCAGGAGCTCCTGGTACCAATAACCTCACTCTGCAAACAAAGCATAAGCATGTGCAATAGGAGGCAGGAGGCATTAGGATACGTTTACACTGAATCAAGGGAAAAATAATAACTGATGAACTAGAACAATTTTGATTCCACTGGAAGCAGATCTGGGAAAGTAACTGATGGATACCAATTTGAAATAAATTACAGGGCCACCTTCCTCCTTTCAGATTATAAATAAATACTATAAAAATAGATAATTGGTAATCTTTAGAATGTGAACTCCAGCATGAAATTATTTATCTTTTAACTTGTGTGACTTAATAGTTCTCACTCAAAAATGTGCAGAAAGGACAAAATGGCAAGAAAAAATAAAGTATGAAGAAAAAGTAGTCAAAAACAATAAAGGAAAGAAAGCTGGGCTTCCCTGGTGGCACAGGGGTTAAGACTCCGCCTGCCAATGCAGGGGACACGGGTTCAAGCCCTGGGCCAGGAAGGTCACACATGCCGCAGAGCAATTAAGCCCGTGCACCACAACTACTGAGCCTGCGCTCTAGAGCCCACAAGCCACAACTACCGAAGCCCATGAGGCACAATTACCAAAGCCCACACACCTAGAGCCCATGCTCCGCAATAAGAGAAGCCACCACAATGAGAAGCTTGAGCACCACAACAAAGAGGAGCCCCTGCTCACTGCAACTAGAGACAGCCTGTGCACAGCAACGAAGACCCAACACAGCCATAAATAAATTTATTTAAAAAAATAAAAGAAAGAAAGAAATGTAATGGGGTTACACATAAAGTGAATCATGTTCTGGAAAAGAAACCCAATTTTAAAAGTCCACACTGGGAGAGGACTGGGGTTGGCTGCGTGAACACAGCCTGAAGGGGGCTAGTGTGCCACAGCTAGCCTGGAGGGAGTCCGGGAAAAAGTCTGGACCTCCCTAAGACACAAGAGATTATTGTTTCGGGGAGCGCAAGGAGAGGGGATTCACAGCACCACCTAAATGAGCTCCAGAGATGGGCGGGGGCCACGGCTATCAGCGCAGACCCCAGAGACAGGCATGAGACGCTAAGGCTGCTGCCGCCGCCACCAAGAAGCCTGTGTGTGAGCACAGGTCACTATCCACACCTCCCCTCCGAGGAGCCTGTGCAGCCCACCACTGCCAGGGTCCCGTGATACAGGGACAACTTTCCCGGGAGAACACACGGCATGCTTCAAGCTGGTGCAACATCATGCTGGCTTCTGTCGCTGCAGGCTCGCCCCAAATTCCGTACCCCTCCCTCCCACCGGCCTAAGTGACCCAGAGTCCCCTAATCAGCTGCTACTTTAACCCTGTCCTGTCTGAGCCAGAACAGACGCCCTCAGGTGACCTACACGCAGAGGCGGGGCCAAATCCAAAGCTGAACCCCAGGAGCTGCATGAACAAAGAAGAGAAAGGGAAATCTCTCCCAGCAGCCTCAGGAGCAGTGGGTTAAATTTCCACAATCAACTTGATGTACCCTCCATCTCTGAAATACCTAAATCGACAACAAATCATCCCAAAATTGAGGCGGTGGGCTTTAGGAGCAACTGTAGACTTGGACTTTGCTTTCTGCATCTAATTTGTTTCTGGTTTTATGTTCATCTTCATTTAGTATTTAGAGCTTACTATCACTGGTAGATTTGTTTACTGATTTGGTTGCTCTCTTCCTTTTATATATTTTTTTTTGCTTTTTCTCTTTTTGTGAGTGTGTATGTGTATGCTTCTTTTAGTGATTTTGTCTATATAGCTTTGTTTTCACCATTTGTCCTAGGGTTCCGTCTGTTTGGGGTTTTTTTGGTTTTTTTGTATAGTTTTTAGCACTTGTTATCATTGGTGGATTTGTTTATTGGTTTGGTTGCTCTCTTCTTTCTTCCTTATTTTTTTATTTTTTACAATATTTTTTAATTTTTATTTTAATAACTTTATTTTATTTTACTTTTTATTTCATATTTTTTCTCCCTTTTCTTCTGAGCCATGTGGCTGACAAGGTCTTGGTGCTCTGGCTGGGTGTCAGGATGGAGCCTCTTAGATGGGAGAGCCAAGTTCAGGACATTGGTCCAACAGAGACCTCCCAGCTCCACCTAATATAAAATGGCGAAAGCTCTCCCAGAGATCTCCATCTCAATGCTAAGAACCAGCTACACTCAACAACCAGTAAGCTACAGTGCTGGACACCCCATGCCAAACAACAACCAAGACAGGAACACAAACCCAACCATTAGCAGAGAGGCTGCCTAAAATCATAATAAGGCCACAGACACCCCAAAACACACCTTGGGATGCAGTCCCGCCTACCAGAAAGACAAGATCCAGACTCATCCACCAGAACACAGGCCCCAGTTCCCTCCAGCAGGAAGCCTACACAACCCACTAAACCAACCTTACCCACTAGGAGCAGACAGCAAAAACATTGGGAATTATGAACCTGCAGCCTGTGAAATGGAGACCCCAAACACAGTAAATTAAGCAAAATGAGAAGACAGAGAAATACACAGCAGATGAAAGAGCAAGGTAAAACCCCACTAGACCAAAAAAAAAAGAAGAGGAAATAGGCAGTCTACCTGAAACAGAATTCAGAGTAATGATAGTAAAGATGATCCAAAATCTTGGAAACAGAATGGAGAAAACAGAAGAAACGATTAACAAGGACCTAGAAGAACTAAAGAGCAAACAAACAACGATGAACACAAAAAATGAAATTAAAAATTCTCTAGAAGGGATCCATAGCAGAATAACTGAGACAGAAGAACAGATAAGTGACCTGGAAGATAAAATAATGGAAATAACTACCACAAAGAAGAATAAAGACAAAATAATGAACAGAACTGAGGACAGTCTCAGAGACCTGTGGGACAACATTAAACACACCAACATTCGAATTATAACAGTCCCAGAAGAAGAAGAGAAAAAGAAAGGGACTGAGAAAATATTTGAAGACATTATAACTGAAAACTTCCCAAATATGGGAAAGGAAATTGTCAGTCACGTCCAGAAAGTGCAGAGTCCCATACAGGATAAATGCAAGAAGAAACATGCCAAGACACATATTAATCAAACTATCAAAAATTAAATACAGGGCTTCACTTGTGGCACAGTGGTTAAGAATCCACCTGCAAGTGCAGGAGACAGGGGTTTGAGTCCTGGCCCAGGAAGATCCCACATGCCATGGAGCAACTAAGCCTGTGTGCCACAACTACTGAGCCTGCACTGTAGAGCCCATGATCCACAACTACTGAAGCCCGTGTGCCTAGAGACTGTGCTCCGCAACAAAAGAAGCCACCGAAATAAGAAGCCAGTGCACCAAAATGAAGAGTAACCCCCGCTCATCGCAACTAGAGAAAAGCCCGCGCACAGCAACGAAGACCCAATGCAGCCAAAAATTTTTTTTAATGTTTTTAATTAAGAAAAAATATTAAAAGCAGCAAGGGAAAAGCAACACATAACATATAAGGGAATCGCCATAAGGTTAACAGCTGATTTCTCAGCAGAAACTCTGTAAGCCAGAAGGGTGTGGCAGGACATATTTAAAGTGATGAAAGGGAAAATCCTACAACCAAGATTACTCTAACCAGCAAGGATCTCTTCAGATTCAGTGGAGAAATTAAAACCTTTACAGACAAGCAAAAGCTAAGAGAACTCAGCACCACCAAACCAGCTTTACAACAAATGCTGAAGGAACTTCTCTAGGCAGGAAACACAAGAGAAGGAAGAGACCTACCATAACAAACCCAAAACAGTTAAGAAAATGGTAATAGGAACATACATATCGATAACTGCCTTAATGTAAATGGATTAAATGCTCCAACCAAAAGACAGAGACGGGCTGAATGGATACAAAAACAAGATCCGTCTATAGGCTGTCTACAAGGGACCCACGTCAGACCTAGGGACACATACAGACTGAAAGTGACGGGATGGAAAAAGATATTCCATACAAATGGAAATCAAAATAAAGCTAGAGTATCGATTCTCATATCAAACAAAATAGGCTTTAAAATAAAGAATGTTACAAGACACAAAGAAGGACACTACATAACGATCAGGGGATCAATCCAGAAGATATAACAATTATAAATATTTATGCACCCAACATAGGAGCACCTCAAAACATAAGGCAAATACTAACAGCCATAAAAGGGGAAATCGACAGTAACACGATCATAGTAGGGGACTTTAACACCCCCTTTCACCAATTGACAGATCATCTGAAATGAAAATAAATAAGGAAAAACAAGCTTTAAATGACACATTAAAAAAGATGGACTTAATTGATATATATACAGGACATTCCATCCAAAAACAACAGAAAACACTTTCTTCTCAGGTGCTCATGAAACAGTCTCCAAGACAGATCATATCTTGGGTCACAAATCAAGCCTTGGTAAACTTAAGAAAATGAAATCGTATCAAGTTTCTTTTCTGACCACAACAGTATGAGACTAGGTATCAATTACAGGAAAAAATCTGTAAAAAATAAAAACACATGGAGGCTAAACAATACACTACTAAATAACCAAGAGATCACTGAAGAAATCAAAGAGGAAATCAAAAAATACCTAGAAACAAATGACAATGAAAACATGACGACCCAAAACCTATGGGATGCAGGAAAAACAGTTCTAAGAGGGAAGTTTATAGCAATACAATCCTCCTCAAGAAACAAGAAACACCTCAAATAAACACCCTAACCTTACACATAAAGCAATTAGAGAAACAAGAAAAAAAAAACCGAAGTTAGCAGAAGCAAAGAAATCATAAAGATCAGATCAGAAATAAATGAAAAACAAATGAAGGAAACAACAGCAAAGATCAATAAAACTAAAAGCTGGTTCTTTGAGAAGATAAACAAAATTGATAAACCATTAGCCAGACTCATCAAGAAAAAAAGGGAGAACACGCAAATCAATAGGATTAGAAATGAAAAAGGAGAAGTAACAACTGACACTGCAGAAATACAAAGGATCGTGAGAGATTACTACAAGCAACTATATGCCAATAAAATGGACAACCTGAAAGAAATGTACAAATTCTTAGAAAAGCACAACCTTCTGAGACTGAACCAGGAAAAAATAGAAAATATAAACAGACCAATCACAAGCACTGAAATTGAGACTGTGATTAAAAATCTTCCAACAAACAAAAGCCCAGGACCAGATGGCTTCACAGGCAAATTCTATCAAACATTTAGAGAAGAGCTAACACCTATCCTTCTCAAACTCTTCCAAAATATAGCAGAGGGGGGAACACTCCCAAACTCATTCTATGAGGGCACAATCACCCTGACACCAAAACCAAACAAAGATGTCACAAAGAAACTACAGGCCAATATCACTGATGAACACAGATGCAAAAATCCTCAACAAAATACTAGCAAACAGAATCCAACAGCACATTAAAAGGATCATACACCATGATCAAGTGGGGTTTATCCCAGAAATGCAAGGATTCTTCAGTATACACATATCAATCGACGTGATAAACCATATTAACAAACTGAAGAATAAAAACCATATGATCATCTCAATAGATGCAGAAAAAGCTTTTGACAAAATTTAACACCCATTTATGATAAAAACCCTCCAGAAAGGAGGCATAGAGGGAACTTAGCTCAACATAATAAAGGTCATACATGACACAACCACAGCCAACATTGTTCTCAATGGTGAAAAACTGAAACCATTTCCTCTAAGATCAGTAACAATACAAGGTTGCCCACTCTCACTACTATTATTCAACATAGTTTTGGAAGTTTCAGCCACAGAAATCAGAGGAGAAAAAGAAATAAAAGGAATCCAAACTGGAAAAGAAGAAGTAAAACTGTCACTGTTTGCAGATGACATGATACTATACATAGAGAATCCTAAAGATGCTACCAGAAAACTGCTAGAGCTAATCAATGAATTTGGTAAAGTAGCAGGATACAAAATTAATGCACCGAAATCTCTTGCATTCCTATACACTAATGATGAAAAATTTGAAAGAGAAATTAAGGAAACACTCCCATTTACCACTGCAACAAAAAGAATAAAATACCTAGGAATAAACCTACATAAGGAGAAAAAAGACCCGTATGCAGAAAACTACAAGACACTGATGCAAGAAATTAAAGATGATACAAACAGATGATACAAACATGTACTTGGATTGGAAGAATCAACATTGTGAAAATGACTACACTACCCAAAGCAATCTACAGATTCAATGCAATCCCTATCAAACTACCAATGGCATTTTTCACAGAACTAGAACAAAAATTTCACCATGTGTATGGAAACACAAAAGACCGCGAAGAGCCAAAGCAATCTTAAGAAAGAAAAACGGAGCTGGAGGAATTAGGCTCCCAAACATCAGACTATACTACAAAGCTACAGTAATCAAGACAGTATGGGATTGGCACAAAAACAGAAATATAGATTAATGGAAGAGGATAGAAAGCCCAGAGATAAACCCATGCACATATGGTCACCTTATCTTTGATAAAGGAGGCAAGAATATACAATGGAGAAAAGACAGCCTCTTCAATAAGTGGTGCTGGGAAAAATGGACAGCTACATGTAAAAGAATGAAATGAGAATACTCCCTAACACCATATACAAAAATAAACTCAAAATGGATTAAAGACCTAAATATAAGGCCAGACACTATAAAACTCTTAGAGGAAAACATAGGCAGGACACTCTATGACATAATCACAGCAAGATCCTTTTCAACCCAGCTCCTAGAGAAATGGAAATAAAAAGAAAAAGAAACAAATGGGATCTAATGCAACCTAAAAGCTTTTGCACAGCAAAGGAAACCATAAATAAGACGAAAAGACAACCCTCAGAATGGGAGAAAATATTTGCAAATGAAGCAACTGACAAAGGATTAATCTCCAAAATTTACAAGCAGCTCATGCAGCTCAATATCAAAAACACAAACAACCCAATCCAAAAATGGGCAGAAGACCTAAATAAACATTTCTCCAAAGAAGATAGACAGATTGCCAATAAACACATGAAAGGATGCTCAACATCACTAATCATTAGAGAAATGCAAATCAAAACTACAATGAGGTATCACCTCACACAGGTCAGAATGCCCATCATCAAAATATCTACACACAATAAATGCTGGAGAGGGTGTGGAGAAAAGGGAATCCTCTTGCACTGTTGGTGGGAGTGTAAATTGGTGCAACCACTATGGAGAACAGTATGGAGGTTCCTTAAAAAGCTAAAAATAGAACTACCATATGACCCAGCAATCCCACTACTGGGCATATACCTTGAGGAAACCATAATTCAAAAAGAGTCATGTACCACAATGTTCATTGCAGCACCATTTACAATAGCCAGGATATGGAACTAACGTAAATGTCCATTGATAGATGAATGAATAAAGAAGACGTGGCACATATATACAATGGAATGTTACTCAGCCATAAAAGGAAACGAAATTGAGTTATTTGTTGTGAGGTGGATGGACCTAGAGTCTGTCATACAGAGTGAAGTAAGTCAGGAAGAGAAAAACAAATACCATATGCTAACACATATATATGTAATCTTAAAAAAAAAAAATGGTTCTGAAGAACCTAGGGGCAGGACTGGAATAAAGACGCAGACGTAGAGAATGGACTTGAGGACGTGGGGAGAGGGAAGGGTATGCTGGGACGAAGTGAGAAAGTGGCATTGACATATATACACTACCAAATGTAAAACAGATAGCTAGTGAGAAGCAGCCGCATAGCAGAGGGAGATCAGCTCAGTGCTTTGTGTCTAACTAGAAGGGTGGGATAGGGAGGGTGGGAGGGAGACGCAAGAGGGAGGAGATATGGGGATATGTGTATAGGTATGGCTGATTCACTTTGTTATACAGCAGAAACTAACACACCATTGTAATGTACCAACTATACTCCAATAAAGATGTTAAAATAAATAAAAAAATAAAAGTCCACATTGGTGGGACTTCCCTGGATTCCCTGAGAATCCAAAAGACCTCAGTACAAATCATGATTCAATCATGTGACTTTGGACAAATTCCTTCATCTTCCTGAGCCACAATTTTTCCACATGAGAAACCTTGCGGGGTGTTTTGGAAGTTCAGAATGTTCAGATGTGTGGCATTTTTTAAAAAAATAAGCATTAATATGAAGGGAAATAAAAAACCCATAAAACTAGCATCTGAACATATTATGTGTAATGTATTAGAGAACAATGGCTAGATCATCAAATAAAAGGTGTTTCTTGGGCTTCCCTGGTGGCGCAGTGGTTGAGAGTCTGCCTGCCGATGCAAAGAACACGAGTTCGTGCCCCGGTCTGGGAGGATCCCACATGCCGCGGAGCGGCTGGGCCCGTAAGCCATGGCCGCTGAGCCTGCGCATCCGGAGCCTGTGCTCCGCAACGGGAGAGGCCACAACAGTGAGAGGCCCGCGTACAGCAAAAAAAAAAAAAAAAAAAAAAGGTGTTTCTTCAGATAAAAGCATTAGCCATGTCCAAAGAAAAGGACTAGCAATAACATCAAAAAAGGGCAAGAGACTTAAGGATGTCCATTACATACAATAAAACCTATAAAGCCTATCTTCTAAATAATGGGACACCTAATATCCAGAGTGATAGTTTTGTTCTACTTTAATCTAATCTTGTTCTAAGATTTGATGGGTTAGGGATGATCATCTTTCCTGATGTTTGCCAAATAACAAGAATTATGGAGTCCCAACACCAGCACTGTCCTAGGTGTTTTGAGAATTATTTTTAAGCAGAATATAAGAAATATATGACTTAGCAACAAAATTGGACCAGAGGAATAATTTATGTAATAGACATTGGGAAAAAAGAAAAGAAAAATAAGAGCTGAATTGCAAGAAAAAAAATGCATGCAAAAAGCTGAAAAGAAAAAAATGAATTAGAATGTAGGTGGTAAGTTTAAGAATGTTCACTCTAAAATTCTTACAATTTTTCTGTACGTTTAAAATTTCTCATTAAAATGTTGAAAGTAAAAGAAGGATAAATTACATTTGGTAAATTTCTCAGACAAGAGGAAAATGTGATTATGAGAGTAAAGGTACATAATGGCCTATTTCAAATAGTGAGAATACGGGCCAGACCAGGGAACAGGAGATATATTAAGAGCAGTGAGGAATAAGACTGGATTTAATGCTTATTTTTTATTTTGCTTTGTTTTGTTTCTTAGCAATATGGAAATCATCATCCCAATGTTTTTGGAAACCATATAAAACAAAATCCACATCACAACAGTTGCCCTCTCTAAGAGCTGGCTCAGGCCACCCTAATCCTATATCCTTATCCTTTAAGTCCATGTAGACACCATTTGACTGCATTTACAAGTAAGGCCCAATCTCAAATTTCAGTTATTAAGATGCCATAGATTCTACAAAAGTAGTTTACCATAAAAATTAACAGGACAGAAAATAGCTTTCCATGAAATGAGGAAAACCGTATTAAATGATGACCATTAGCAGGGAGAAGCTTGGCAAGATTTAAACTCTAATAACCACAAAATTTAGATTTCAACACTGTATTTTTTTTCCAGTGTAATAGAAAAGCATAACTGCTGTCATTAAGTAGAAGCTAAAGGCAATGTGGATATTAAGCTAACAATGTAGCAACTTAAATATATGTGTAAATGAAACAGACCAGGTGCTTATCTACACCCCAAAGAAAGTAATTAGAGGACTTTGGACTATTTCACCATAAACCTATTTATTCCTGAAGAAATAATACTTTGAATTAGCTAAAGAACGTATTTCCAGCATCAGAATACTTGCTGAACAGCTAAAAAGAAAATACAGCATTATTTAGCATTTAGACTGTGAGTGAAATTGGCTTTTAAAAAATTGAGAGCCTGTAAACAGAAAAAGTATGCTTTCCAAAAACAAAATCTCAAAACCCTTCAAAAATCAAAACTAAGCAATAGAAGTCAGAGGAAATAAGGAAAAGATGATAACACTGAGAACCTATAAAAAGAAGGGCACAAGATCAACAAGAAGAATAATAGGAAGTAAGCGCCAGGCGATAATATGAGTTTCTGGGGAAATGTCCCCTAAAACTCCATGTGACACACAGTTCCCGGAGCACAGCTGTCCCTGACCTATCTTGCTACCTCCGATCCTGGCCTACTGTCTAATACTACTTCATACTCATTTCTAATTACTTTTCACAACATCTCTGCTTCTGCCCTATTTTTAAATGGTACAAGGGTCTCCAATGGGTTGAGCAGTAAAGTGGAATAGTCAATTTTTTTTAAATACGTGATTTTAGGGTCTCATGAAAATCCTATCCTGACCCCTATCCCTCATGCCTCAAATGTGTTGCTTTCTTTAACCAGACAATAACTCAAATTCATATCAAGAGATAAGGAACAAAAACATGGCTTTTCCTTTGATCAGGATTAAGAAGAGGAAATAGGAAGGTTTCTCAAAATAGCCAAGCCCACCAGCCCGCCAACGGGCAAAGATGGGAAGGTAAGGTCACAAAAAAGTAAGACTGGGAAATACAATGTAACCAGCAAAACTTACAGCCAGCCCAGGGACTGATACTACTCTCACAGAATGATAAATTTAAAAATTAGAAACACAGGCTCCCGCAGCAGGGGAAACACTTTAAGGCTCTGATTAGTCTGTCAAAAATAAAGCCTGTCCAAACTATGGTTGGAAGTTTTGGAAGGCTGCCCACGGCCCATCTATGGCAGCTGCATGTCCACGGGACGCTCAAACAGTGGCAGTGCAGGCTCAGTACTGGATAAAGACTCAGCCAGATGAGAAGATTTATGCAATTTAAAGTGAAAGCAACAGTGACCAAGGTCTTTGGAATGACTGGTTGTGGTCCTTTAAACTTATAAGTGTAAGCCCACACTCAGGCACATGCACTTGTTGAAATGGCAACAAAGGCCAGGCTGGCAACATGTTTTTAACAACAAAAGAAAGGCAGCCAAGAGGTCAGAGTACAAAGAGGCTCCTTCTGTACAGCCTGGGAACTAAGGCAGATGGAGCACAGCACTCTCTGGACTCAAGAGACTGCTGCACAGAAAGTCCAGGGATCACAATGAGCCCCTGGTGAACATTACAGCAAATGGAGCTGAGATGTTTATTTAGATTGCTCCCCACACATAAATGACCTATTTTGATTTTGCCTACTTGCTGGTATATTAGAAGATTCTGTTTAAGATACCTGTGAAATTTCATTAACATGCAGTGCCCTGAAGTTACAATGTATCTGCCTATCAAAGTATTTAAAATTACTCATAGAAATATGAAATAGTGTAAAAAACAAAAAACTGTTCAATACTGTAAGCAGGTATCTGCAATGAAATACAATGATCCCTACTGTATAATTCCAAAGAAGTATCAGAAGTTGGGGAAATAAAGCAACTTAAATGTCACCACATTATTATCAATATTATTTTGTGAATCTGTTATTAGATACTTGACCAATAAGAGTCAATGGCTCTCACATACAGTCGAGCATAGTATTATGGAACATTCCATCAGTTCAATATTAGACTCTTTAAATGAATTAATGTGATATTAGTGCAGAAGTAGTCAAATACATGAATGGAACAGTCAAGGGAGCTGTGGTGGTTTAAAAATATTCCTGCAAAACCCTGACAGCCCTCCCTTCAAAACGAGGAGCCTAACTTCCATCTTCTTAAGAGTGGGCTGGACTTAGTGACTTGCTTCTAGGAAACACAATGTGGCAGAAGTGATGCTATATGACTGAGGCTAGTCAAAAAAAAGATAGCTTCCTCCTGCCTCTCTCTTCTGGATGACTACTTCTAGGCAAGCCAGCACCATGTCCTGAGGACAGCCAACCCTGGCAAAAGCCCAATTAGAGAGCAATTAAGGCCTCCCTCCCCACAAGAGCCAGCACCCCCTGACCAGCCATGAGTGAGCCACCTGCAAGGTGCAAGACCCTCCCACCTCAGTTAAGCACTCAGATGACTGTGGCTCCGGTTGAAATCTTTCCTTCAACCCTAAGAGAGACCATGAACTAGAATTGTGGAGCTGAGCTGCTCCCAAATTTCTGACCCGTGGAAACTGTGAGAGAGAATAAACGTTTCAAGCCACTGAGTTTGGGGGTAATTTGTTTTGCAGAAATAACTAATACAATAGTAAACCCAGAAATAAATCCAAAGACACAAAGAAATCTGGTCTATGACAGAGATGTTCACATTGATAGGGAGGAGCCTGAATTAACACATGATGTGAAATAACCACAGTTTGGAGGGAGAAAAAAAAAAACCAAAGGTGGATATTTTACTCATTATAGAAAGATAAATTGCGGATAATTCAAAGGTTAAATGTAAAAAATAAAAACATAAAAGCAACAAAAGAAAATAAAGGCAGACAGTATTTTAAGAGTGGAAAGAGGCATTTTTGAACATTTTATAAAACCCAGGAAACATAAAAGAAAAAAGATTGATGGATTTAACTTCATAAAAATCAAAACATCCCATAAATAAGGTTATAAGATAATCAGCATGATATTAAAAATTGCAATATATATTAATCCCAAAGGTTTAATATCGCTAAAATTATACAATTCTTAGAAGAAAAAAGGTAAATGTTCTGAGAGAAAAGTGAGTAAAATACATGAAAGACATTTCACCAAAAGCAAAATATGGATAGTATATAAAGATATAAAAAGATGTTCAACCACATTAATAATAAAACAGATACACATAAAAAAAATATATCACCTTTTTAACCTATCAGACTGGCAAAGATTCAGAAAACTAAAACTACCCAGTGTAGGAGCATAGAATTTATCATGCTCTCCTGGGAGTGTAAATGGGTACAACCTTTCTTGAAAGTAATATTATAATATGTACTAAAGTGTTACATGAACACACACCTCTGATGCAGAGACACCACTTCTAGGGCACAAAGATATGATCAAGAATTTTCAGTATGCCACTGTTTACAACAGTGAAAAACTGAAAACAGCCTAAATGTCCATGAAAAAATAAAGAAATAAACTACGACAGGCATACAGTGAAATAATTTTCAATCATTAAAAAGGACATTGTATAGCTACACTGTTTGACATTGTGTCTTGAAAAAAAGTTGGAAGACTATAAGTATAATATGAACTAATTTATGTGAACTTTTATACACACACATCATCATCATCATCAAAAGAGGTGGGGTGAGGAACAACAGGCGCACAAATGATGCCAGTAGTATTTACTGGCAGTCAAGAGATTTTTACTTTCTTCTTTATTCTTTTCCATATTATTTAAATTCTCAATAATGGGTATATATTATCTTTATATACTAAAGCAAATTAACATTAGCCTTTTCTGCTACAACAGATGTTTCTTTAATGTAAATTAGTTCACATGCAGGAAAGTCGTATTTCCTGTCTTCAAGACCCTCCCCTAAGGTAAGCTATCCAAGGAAGTTGAGAGTGCAGATGAAGAAATGCAAAATATTTCCCCTTGTGTTTAAAATAAAACTGAGTCAACAACCTGGATCAGATTTTTAACTTTGATGAAATTGGTCTCTATTAGAAGTGGGTGACTTTAAGGACCAACAATTCAAAGGAGGAAAACCAGGATTTAAGGCCAAGGACTGATTGTGATGCTGGGTATAAATGTCAGTTGAGATATAACCACGTTGTTGTTATTACAATTGTCACTTTTTGGTGCTGGGTCTGTTTACAAAATTCTACTGGTTTCCAACCATCTGTTCCTCACCCCATTTCCTCTAGAAGCCCTATCACTTTTAGCACATGATTTTGCAGAATTAAAGGTTTTTCAGAAATGCAAACATGGCAGGAAGAGAAAAATGCCTCTGCTGTTCTGAGGAAAACTCAAAGATGTAGAGAAATATTCCATAAGTAAAAAAGGAAAACAAAAAGAAACATTAAACTTTATTTTGCTTCAGCAATAGTTTCTAATGAAAGATGTGAAACACAGGACAAAACAATCGCAATAATCTTGATTTACACCACAAATTTATATATATATATATAAATACATACGTACACACACACACACACACAGAGGGAGGGAAGGAGAGAGAGAGAAAAGAGATGGTCCTTGCCCCCACTAGACACTTAAAATCTAAGCAAGACAGAATTAAACAGGCATCAATTGTGGTAGATGAAGGAGGGATTAATCAAATTAAATTTTTTTTAAGTGGCACAAACAGTAAAGAGATTTATTTCTTTCTCATATAAAAAAATTCTGCAGGCAGGCAATTCAAACTGACCCTGTATTGTCCACCATGGCAATTCACCCATCATCTTTCTTTCTTTTTTTTTTTTTAACTATTTTATTAAGGTATGACTGACATACCAAATGCTGCACATATTTAATGTATCCAACTTGATGAGTTTGGAGATAAGTATACACTCATGGAACCATCACCACAATATATTCCATAAACATACCAGACACCTCCAAAAGTTTCCTCCCACCCTCTTTTAATCCCATTAATTTTTGAACATCGTATTTAATTATATATCCTCAATTTAGGTAAGTGGAGGAGAAATGCAAACAATGAGGGAAGCAGGTCTGAAACTATTTTAGATACATTGTAGCATTGAGCAAATGGGAAACCCGTGTTAGCTGGGAGCCAGGGTGCTCTCTATGGAAAAAGGGAGATATAAATACACAGCAGGGAGCCAAGGAAGAACCCTCTGGAGACATAAAAGCAAAGATACCCCGGTAGCAACGACTATATCTAGTACCTGGATCTTAGGTTCTAATACCGTTCCTCACAATAGGGAACTAGGGCTCTTCAAGAAAGGGTTGATTCCAGGGCTGGGCAAGCAAGGTACAGAATGAGCCTGGAACATCTTGTTACAGGAAGTGCTCAGAAAAACAATGGAAGCACGTCAAAAGGACACAGGGGCCTGCTTGAAGGTGTTCCTACTGGTTAAATATGAAAAAATGTGACCATCTAAATAAATAAGGTCAGTAATGATTATAAACCACTGAAAAATACCTGTGGATCTGCTTATCTTCTGAAATTGGGCAATATTAAAAGAACTGAGTATTTAGCCTCAAAAAGTAAACTGGGTAATGCTAATTTAATTTCATATAAGTAATTAATACCATGAAAGTATTCTATAAACTGTTGTTTAATAAAATGCAAAATAGTGTTTTCCTTTGTGATCGTTCTCAGATATACATTTAGAAATGCAGTTTCCTGGCAGGGAATTTTTTTTCAATTCATAGTATCCTTCTACGTAATTTCCAAAGTATAATCGTTGACCTGACTAAATAAAGTTTTCCACTGCTCTTTGATTACTATATCAGCACATCCAACTGTCAAGTGAATTTGGGATCCAGCGTAAAATGGAGATTTTGTGAATCTGAACTATTTAAAACGTACAGTTTTAGTAATTATCATTAGTACCAGTAGTATACAATGATTGGACCTTTGCAGGTTTAAGAAACAGCTGATGTTAAAATTATCTAAACCTAAAGAACATGGGGCCAGGGCAGGGCACCAGAGTGATGATTACCAAAAAAAGAGAACTGAGTTGGCATCTCTTCCTTCAGTATTTATTCCTTTCATGTCAATAAACAGTTATTGAGTACCTGTTGTGTGCTGGGCATCATACCAGTTTCTATACTGAAAGAGTGAAGACGTATCTGTGCATCTATATAGATACTGAACATTAACCATTGTTCTTTTGAATTACTCTAGCCTTGTGAGGGCCATAAAAATAAAATAAAGATGGATTTCATAAGAGACAGAAGCAATTGGGGATGTTACGGAAAGACAAACTACACAGTATTCTATATTCGGCCCATCTACTCTCAGAGAATGACTCCATCATCCAAACAGCTGCCCCAAGGTCAACATGGTAGTTAACCAAAGGGCCCTCTCCTGAAAAAATACAAATCATAACTTCTCTGGCTTGAAATCCTTCGATAACTTTCCACTTCCTATAGCATAATATCAAGCTCTTTATATTTAGCATACACAGCTAATTATGATTAGGTCCCTAGTTTCATTACTTCTACTCTTTCGTTAGCACGTCACGTTCTAGCCAAACCCAGCAACACAAAATTTCTAGATTGTGTCATGCTTTTACTTGTCTCTGGGCCCTTATACATGTTCTCCCTTTTGTCTTCATCACTCTCCCTACCTTTCTTGTCTTGGCCACCTCTTATGCATCTTTCAGGTCTGCTATATCACTCCACTGGAAGTCCACCCTGACTCTTCAAAGCTGAATTAGATGCCCCTCCTATGTGTTCTCACAAAAAGCCTATCCTCCCCCTAGTGTAGCATTTATCACACCTGATTTTCCCATCCTCACCTCCAATTGGCTGTGAGTTCTGTGAGGGGAGGGACTCTTGTTCACTGCCATACCTCGGTGCCTTGCACTGAAGTGTTCAATATTCAATAGTGTTATTAATGAAATTAACAAAACATTTCCAATAACATTACTAAAAATAATTCTTTAATTAACAATTTTGGTAAGCTAACCTCAAAATTTCCTGTCCATGTAAACTATCTAAACATTAGATTCAGAATGTGATGGATGTTGGGGATGCATGGGTTGAGAAAAAGGCATTACCCAATCACATGCAACAAACTGTGTGTGTGTGTGCACACACGTGAGCATGTGCATATGTTTATCTGATTATCCCCATCTCTCACCTGATAGTTCTACTTGGTAGTTGAAGATATTTATGGAGAAAGTGGTTTTCTAAAAAAAAATTTGTGTGCGTGTGTGTGTAACTTCAAGAGGTTTTGGGGGGGGTGCTTTTTTTCTTCAATAAATCATAGCACAGCACTCATGTCTAAAGGCAGTAAAGATGGGTAACAAGAATCAAATAACTTTTCACAACCCATTCAACTATAAGGCATTATGAATTTTCTTTTCAATTAACAGCTTACTTTTAGAAAGTATTTAGCTTGTTTTTCCTTTAAAAGCAGTGTTTTTCAATCCATGCTCCATGGTGTCCTGAGGATTCCCTAGAGGGTTAGGGGCCAAAAGGAGCAGGCACTAAGTGAGCAGAGCTTTGAGCCCCGACTCCCTGCTTCAATCTGAGCCACTCTGCTTTTATCGGTTTTTTCTAACAATAGAATTCCAAAAAAGATTTTCCTTGAAGAAGAGTTCACTACACTAAAATAAGAAGAAAAGAAAAAAGAAAAAGGTTAAAAATCACCACCTTAAAGAATCAGTGGTGGATTGAGGCTCACACTCTATAATTCAAGTCCTTAATGTCTTTCATATTTCTTGTTTATTTCTTGTACATTCATCTCTGTCAGGTTTATTGGCTGGTTTATTTCTAAAATGAGAAATACCATTTGAATACAGAAATATCCAGGTAGAGAGAAAACAACAAGTTTTGAGAAGTATATTTATTCTCTGATGCAGCTGTTTCTAAATTAATTTCTCTTATAATGTTTAATGGCATTATTTATGTACCAATCTTCAAGCTAACGATTCATAACACAGAATACGAAAATAATCTAATTGAAAAACAGAAAAGCCCACTGTAAATGCCAGCTGCTGCTATATTTTCATGTACTATCAACAAATATCTCATCTTGCTTTAATATTGTCTTAGGAAAAAGATCGTCTTAAATGGAAAACTCCACCAAACTCACATTTAACTAGCAACTTTAGCTATTTTACCAAGAAACAAAAGGGGAACAAGGTAACTGAAACCAGGGGGCCCTCCATCATGCAACATTCAGAAGACCAGTAGGGAGAATTTGATCTGCTGTTGAATACACTCATGGATGAGAAGGAGAAATGGGATTCTCTCAGACAGAAACCTTCTGCTGTCCTATGCACACCAGCATGGGGATTGTGGAATGGTACTCACTGGAAAACACCTGATAAACACCTGCAATCAAGTCCCAGCTCTGTAACAGTAAGTTGGGTGAATCCGAAAACTTTAGAGGTGAACACACATAATTATTCATAAGATCTACTGAGCTGACAAGGATTAAAAGATAAACTGAGGCATATTAAAATGTTAAGCATTTATCTGAGCAAAAATCAATTCAAATAGGGCAGTGCCGAACTGGAAGTGGTTAGAAGTACTCCACCAAGAGGAGTTCAGGGGAAAGGAAGAAGCAAAGAAAGGAAATAATTGGTTGGCTATAGGTGAAAGCCTAGTTGGCCATTGGTGATTGGTGGTCCTTAGGTTTCAACTTTGTAACCTTGAGGCATCTACAGGCTTAGATTTCGGCTTAAGTAGGTCACCCCACGGCATTAGAGCTACCTCAGCCTAATGGCCTCCTTGTTTAATTTAACAGAACAACCAACCTAATTTTCACCTCTTCCAGGAAACATTACATGAGTACTCTGACCTACAGAGCCATCTTTCACCCCCAAACTCCTCTGGCATGTACTAGCCATGCCCACATTTGCCAGCCAGTATTGTTAGTTAACTTTTTGTAGAAGGTCCATTCTCTCCAACTAGATTGTAAACCACAAAAGGGTAAGCACCATGTCTCATTCCTCCCTAAACACCCTGAAGATATGAGAATTTTACTGAGCATTTGCAGGTGCTAAATAAATACTTTTTGACTGCTTGTTTCATTTTAGATGTGGTTTATATTAATACCCACTTACAATGTTGATGGAAAGACAGCTTGGTATGGCTGTGTCAGACACTCCATTCCTTTAAATGACAGTCAGGAGCATAAGGGAAAAATTGGGTGACCAGAGCAGGCTGTTTTGAGAGCCACCCAATCCATCTGAAAGTACCTCCATGCATGTGTCACCCCCAAAGAACAAAGCACCCATCCTCTTCTAGAGCTAAACCTTTCCTCCTCTTCCCATGCTAGGTACCAAATTAGAAATCACAAAACTTGGATTCAAGTCTTAGTTATGCCAGGGACTGGGCAATTCATTTCATCTACTTGAGTAGACTACCTCTAAGGTTCTTTGCTCTAACTATCTATGATTCTATGAGACTAACTTCAAGCCTTTTCCTTCCATATCCGAAATCCATGGAATGGCCCATTTCTCCCAGTACTAAAATTACCTGTCTTTCGTGATACCGCCCATCATCATCATTGTTGCACCTGTGCTCCAAGACCTTTCTGACTTCGGCTGCAAGGTTAACATATTCATGAAAGTATGTTCACTTCTAATGATGACACTTAAATTTCTCATCTGATCTTTACTTCATACCTGTGCTCATTTAACAAATACACATCGCGTGGCTAATTGGATAGTACAGGACAACACACACACTTGGGGAAATTTCTAATACATTCCTGCTTTCAGCAGCAAAGACAAGTACGACCCTATTTACAAAGAAGCACCAGTAATAATAAATAAAATTAAACTATTTTCATGTTGGTCACGAGATAGGTTATTTTCAACTTAATCAACAGCTCAGTGGCCCTGAGAATAATTCCCTGACCTTTCCAATTTTGTAAGAAACTTATTTTTATTGGCTAATCAACATCAAATGATATTAGAGAATGTCACAATGGTTGTTACAGTAAATGGCTTAGAAAGAAAAGCCAGTAACAATTTTGATAGATTTGGGGGAATATATGAGCTAGATAAGAATATATGAGCCATACAGAAATTCAAAGCAATTTAAATTAATATCTATCAGTTTTGAATAATGAAGAAGTTTTTCAGAACCTAATGTAGTTTTGTTCTGCAAAAAGACTAGGCATATAACACACAGACCTTTCCCTAGCCAAGTAACTTGTTATCCAATTAATTAAAAAGGAAGGTGGCAATTTCACTTCTTCTTGTCCAGCAAAAACAGCCATGATAAAATCACAGATGAAAAGGTCAGTTTTAGAAGTGAGATGTAGGTAACTGAATCCTCCAGGAAATATTTAAATGTTATTTTTCCTTGGCCAAAATTAGACCAACATTTTGCTACATCTTGGGTGTTAACCCTAGTACCAATATTAAACAGTTGCATAAAAATTTTTGACTAACAGAACAATGAGGTTTTGCTTCATTTTTAACAGAGATAGAGTGATTGGCCACTCATACAAAATCAGCCAAAAGTACTCTTCCACAAATTATTATCAAATCTATAAACTCTGAAAGAAGCATTAATTGGAAAGAAAGAAAAACTGTAAAAAAACAATTTTGTGAAACCAATGAAATAAAAATTTTAGTCTAGTGGAGAAAATTCATTTTGTATTGTCTAAAATAGTATATCACTATATCAATGATATTACAATAAACATTTTTGTTATTTTAATTACATCAAATAATCCCTACACTAACTCTATTTTTATCCCTAAATGCAGATGTAAACTTATGCTCAGCGTATCTGAGTAATCTTCCTAAGGTCACACAGATATTAAGCAGCAGGGCTGAGTCCAGATTTTCTGGCCGGTGGCCTGCACACTTAAGCACTATTCTCCACTGCCTCCCAGTTAGTCACCACTCCCAGTAAATATTCACTACTCCCAGTAAACACAGAGCAGGATGAGTTATTGATTCCATAACTGCCATTAGAGCATTGAGATGCAATTTATATGAAGTGTCTGAATACACAATTAGTTCAATCCACTATATAAAAAGTAAATGCTTAAGTCTCATTCATTTCTAATAAATTTTCAAATTGGGAAAGGATACAAAAGGAAGAAAAGTACAAATCTATATAACATATCAATTAACAGAAAAATATAATTAGAGTTGTCTTTGGACTTAGCAAGTATTGAAAACCCTTATTGTCCTGCTGTCCTTTCAGCCCTTTGAGTTGCCTGTTAGAATTTGACATTTCACTGCTGAAACAAAAGAAAGGTGGAAAATATGTGCATTCCAAAGCACTGTACCCTTTTGCAATTTCCCTTCCATATTTATTACCCAGATCTTTAAAACACTCAACTAGAAGCTAAACCAATTCAAAGATATGTGTAAAATGAAAAATTGGAAATGCTGCAAAATCAACGTGACCTTTAAAGTGTAACATTTCCCACAATCGTTTAGTTAATACTAGAAAAACATTTTACAGTGTTTAAAGCATAATCTTCATGTGTAATATCTGAAGCAAATATAAAAGCAAATACAGAACAAAGTACTTAAAAATCAACCACATTTTTTTTTTTTTTTTTTTTTTTTTTTTTTGTGGTACGCGGGCCTCTCATTGTTGTGGCCTCTCCCGTTGCAGAGCACAGGCTCCGGACCGCAGGCTCAGCGGCCATGGCTCACGGCGGGCCCAGCCGCTCCGCGGCATGTGGGATCTTCCCAGACCGGGGCAGGAACCCGTGTCCCCTGCATTGGCAGGCGGACTCTCAACCACTGCGCCACCAGGGAAGCCCTCAACCACATTTTTTAAACAAAAACTGCAATTAATTTTAAACTACCACTTTTTCCGTAGTAGTTACATCATATATATTTTAAACATTCATAACCTATAAGGGTACTCTGCTTTTCAAATACAAAACTGATGAAACCACTGTCACCCTACCCCAGTCACCTCTGCAACTGGTAGGGCCTAGTTGTATGACGAATTCTCCCCCAATTTACCCATATTAGTTTGCTTGAGAACAAAACTATGTATCGGGCAAAAGGCCAAGATGGGCCCTCTCTGTGAGCCAACAAGACCACGCTTGATTAATCCCCAAGGCACTGGTATCAACAGCACATTTTTCAAACCAACCAGACTCCTCAGTCAAAGATACTTTAAGCAAAGATAATAATTAGGTAGTCGATATTATCATAAAATTAAATTTTGAATGAGAGCAAATGTAGTCTTCCATCTTCAGATCCAATCATACATTTGTTAAAAGTAAAGATATGCAAATCAATGCTAATGGGTTGGCAAAATTTCCCCAAGAGAGAATCACACTTCAGATAAATCGCCATTCATAATTTTTTTATTTCATAATCAAGTAGCAATCCTTGAGAACCTCTCTTTCCCTTTTGACTACTTTGATTAAGTATTTTCAATAGAAGCTGATCAGAAAATACTTTTTCTCAGACTATTTTTTTTCCCTGCACCTCTCCTAGCAGTAGAGAAAAATTAGCAAGAAAAATGAATTCAGAATCCACCCCATTCCCACTTACTAAATGGTGTAGATGTGTATATCCCATTGCCTTTAACACCTGAAAATTAGGAAGAAAAAAGAGTTCAAGGAAACAAACTGAGCAATCTAATATCTGGCTAAAGGACAAATCCTATCTTTAAAATTGAATACAGGGCTTCCCTGGTGGCGCAGTGGTTGAGAGTCCGCCTGCCGATGCAGGGGACACGGGTTCGTGCCCCAGTCCGGGAAGATCCCACATGCCGCGGAGCGGCTGGGCCCGTGAGTCATGGCCACTGAGCCTGCACGTCCGGAGCCTGTGCTCCACAACAGGAGAGGCCACAACAGTGAGAGGCCCGCGTACCTCAAAAAAAAAAAAAATTGAATACAGTTTCTATCAACTCTAGGAATTCAGTTCATATTTCTTTAATTCAAAGAGTGAAAGAAAAAGGTTACAACATGAAGAGACAAAACAGAGAAACATCAACAAAGCAACTAAATTAGATACCTCACCTGTCACAGAGAAAATCAGTAAGGCTCAATGAATTTATATTGTACACAGACTTACTTAAGGAAAAACTTTGAAATATAATGTCTTTAGCTTTTTGTGTACTAAACATATTCTGCTCCATTGGCTGGAAAAAAACTTTAAGAAGATGGCCTCTGGGTAGAGGGCAAATAGGACTCAAGCTATACTTTAACAGAGAAGCAAAACAAGACAGGAGAAAAGCAGCTGGGGAGGGAAGGTTTATATGCCACTTATGTAAAAATCATACACGTTGGCTTTTTACTGGGAAAGGAATGTAACCTGCAACACTAAGAATGAAATAGGCGGGATCACCTTGGCAAGAAACAAAACAGCAAGAGGATTAAGTAGGCCTGAGAGTGGTTTACACCCCCAAACAAGAAAAGAGTGAGACAAACTCAGGTAGGAAAAAGACAAAACTCCAACCGCCTCTCTTACTGAGAGAGACAGAATAAGACACACCACCAACAACAAAGAAGTCTCAACCTAGAATTCAGGTGCTCTGGTTCTCTCCCTCCCTCCCTCCCTCCCTCCCTCCCTCCCTCCCTCCCTCCCTCCCTCCCTCTCCTCTCTCTCTCATACTCTCAGAGCAAAGGGACAACATCTTTTACAACATTAACAGAAAACCAAGAAGAAAACAGCTATGCCTGGTTGGTCAGCACTGCCCACAGAGGCTTCCTACAAACTCCATGGAACCTCTTTTTTTTTTTTTTTTTTTTGCGGTACACGGGCCCCTCACTGCTGTGGTCCCCCCCGTCACGGAGCACAGGCTCCGGACACGCAGGCCCAGTGGCCACGGCCCATGGGCCCAGCCGCTCCACGGCATGTGGGATCCTCCCGGACCAGGGCACGAGCCCGCGTCCCCTGCATCGGCAGGCAGACTCCCAACCACTGCGCCACC
The DNA here is from genome assembly GCF_059928025.1 of Delphinapterus leucas. Lineage (NCBI taxonomy): Eukaryota > Metazoa > Chordata > Mammalia > Artiodactyla > Monodontidae > Delphinapterus > Delphinapterus leucas. Next base: position 37,540,740 of record NC_143137.1, on the reverse strand, counting down.
AGGGAAGCCCCCATGGAACCTCTTTTGACCACATCTTCATTTCCCAGAGTCAACCACAGAATTTGTCCCATTTTGTCTGACAAGAGAGGGATTCATGGCCACTGTGGTAAAGCAAAGGCACAATCCTGCAAAATGGCTACATTTAAGGAGTCCACAGAACCTCAACAGGCTCCTAAGTAATCTCCTTACCTCCCACATGACCCTCTATCCTTTCTATAAATATACCTTTCTAAAATGTAGACCATGATACTACTCAATTCAAAATCTTTCATGACTAGACATCGAAAAAGCCCAAATTCTGTGACCCACCATTCAAAGACATTGAGAATCTATCCTGATTCTTTTCCAGCATCATCTTGTTCTGTTCTATGATAGTATCCTTCACCTTCCCTTTTTTTGCCTTTACTTGTGCTACTCCTTCAGCCTAGAATTTCTTTCCATCCTCTCTACAGCATAAGTACTGCATTCTAACACCAGCTCAAGATATCACCTCCTATTGTGCGAAGTCATAGGCAATCTCCCTTAGCTACATCTCGTTCTGTGCTACACCAGAGCTTTGTTTAAACCCATTTTGGACACAGATTATATTCTGAATCACAGACATTTATTTACATATTCATTTTCCCTACCTCCATATCACAGGGTTGGGGGGGCGGTGGAGTTATATTATCTTTTTTTTAATTGTGGTAAAGGACACATGGTATAAAATTTACTGTCTTAACCTTTTTTTTTTTCCGGTACACGGGCCTCTCACTGTTGTGGCCTCTCCCATTGCAGAGCACAGGCTCCGGACGCGCAGGCTCAGCGGCCATGGCTCACGGACCCAGCCGCTCCGCGGCATGTGGGATCTTCCCAGACCAGGGCACGAACCCGTGTCCCCTGCATCGGCAGGCAGACTCTCAACCACTGTGCCACCAGGGAAGCCCCAGTCTTAACCATTTTTAAGTATACAGTTCAAGTGATAAGTATATTCACATTGTTCTGTAACCAATCTCCACAACTCTTCATCTTGCAAAACTGAAACTCTTTACCCAGTAAGCAACACCTCCTCCAATTCCCTCCTATCCCCAGCCCCTGGCACCCAACTTTCTACTTTCTGTGTCTATAAATTTGACTATTCTAGGTACCTCATATAAATGGAATCATATAGTATTTGTCTTCTCATGACTGACTTATTTTGGTTACCATAATGTCCTCAAGGTTCATCCATCTGCAGCATGTGTCAGAATTTCCTGCCTCTTTAAGACTGAATAAAATTCCACTGTGTGCATATACCACATTTTGTTCATTCATCCGCCCATGGACACTTGGGTTGCTCCCACCTTCTGGCTATTTTGAATAGTGCTGCTATGAACATAGGTCTTCGAGATCTTGCTTTAAATTCTTTAGGGCATATACCCAGAAGTGGAACTGTTGGATCATATGGAAACATTATTTTCATTTTTTTTGAGGAACTGCCTTCCAAAGCACCTGTAGCATTTTACATTCTCACTAAGAGTGCACAAATTTTCCAATTTCTCCACATCCTCACCAACACTTGTTAATTTCTATGTTTTTTAATAATAGCCATCCTAACAAGCGTGCATTTCCCTAATGATTAGTGATTTTGAGCTTCTCATGTGCTTATCAGCCATTTATATATCTTCTTTGAAGAAATGTTTCTTCAGGTCCTTTGCTCAATTTTTAATTGGACTGTTTGTGCTTGTTGTTTTGTTGTAAGAATTTTTATATACTCTGGATATTAACCCCTCATCAGATATATGAACCAGAGCTCTTTTTTTTTTGCGGTACACGGGCCTCTCACTGTTGTGGCCTCTCCCGTTGCGGAGCACAGGCTCCAGACGCGCAGGCTCAGCGGCCACGGCTCACGGACCCAGCCGCTCCGCGGCATGTGGGATCTTCCTGGACCGGGGCACGAACCCGTGTCCCCTGCATCGGCAGGTGGACTCTCAACCACTGCGCCACCAGGGAAGCCCCAGAGCTCTTTTTTAATTCACTTTTCTATTCCCTAATTTTTCAGAGTTGGCTATAAGTATTACAGAAATATATTTTGAGTTGAAGATGTTTCTTCCTTTTTTAGGTTTTTTTTTGGAGGGGGTCGGGGGGTATAATACAAAATTCAGGATATCCAAAAAGGGGTATACAGTGGAAAATGAAACTCCTTCCCATCCCTGTTATCCAGCCACCAAGTTTCAACCCCCAGAGGCATTTTCCATTTTCTTATAATTCCCTCCAGAGATACTCTGTGCATATACAAGAAAATACATATTTTAATTTAGTCTCCTCCAAAATAACCTACTAATACCCACTGTTCTGTACCTTGCCTTTTTGACTTAATAATTATTCCATTTCAGTGTACATAAATTGCTTTATTCTTTTTAACAGCTACTAAGTATTTCACTACATGTACCATAATTTATTTATCCAGTCCCCTAAAGATGAGCACTTGTTTCCAATTGCTGCCAAGAATATCCTTAAATATACATTATTTCACGTAAGTACAAGATTTGTGGGTTAAATTCTGGTAGGGGGATCAAACGATATGTGTATTTTAAGTTTTGATAACTATTTCTAAATTGGTCTCAACAAAAATTCCTACATCCATTAGCAATAATGACATTGCCTATTTTCCCATACCCTTAGTAACACCTCATGTGTTCAAAATTTGTTTCTTTACCAATTTGATAGGTTGAAAAATGAGTATTCACTGAAGTTTTATTTTGCATTTCTCTTTTATGAACTGCCTTTCATATCCTTTCATCTTTGTCCATTTTTCTGATTGTTGGTCTTTTTCCCAGAGTTGTTATTTTCAATATATTTATGAATTAGCCCTTTTCCTACAGTATGAATTTTCCAATTATATGAATTAATATATTTATGAAATTAGCCCTTTTCCTATGATATGAATTGCAAATCATCCTAGTTTGCCTTTGCTTTTTTTTTTTTTTTAGTAAATTTATTTATTTATTTTTGGCTGTGTCAGGTCTTCGTTGCTGTGCAAGGGCTTTCTCTAGTTGCGGCGAGCGGGGGCCACTCTTCATCGCAGTGTGTGGGCGTCTCACTGTCGCGGCCTCTTGTTGCGGAGCACAGGCTCCAGAAGCACAGGCTCAGTAGCTGTGGCTCACGGGCCTAGTTGCTCCGTGGCATGTGGAACCTTCCCAGACCAGGGCTCGAACCTGTGCCCCCTGCATTGGCAGGCAGACTCTCAACCACTGCGCCACCAGGGAAGCCCTGCCTTTGCTTTTTGATATAGTTTTTTTAATCTGTTTTTGGCAGTGCAGAATTTTAATATAGTCAAGTTTCACTATTCTTCTCTTTTATGGTTTCTGTGCATTTCTTACTTTCTATTCCCACAATTATCATAGTGAAAATCCTCACTACCTTGTAAGTAAATTACAGCTTCCCAACTGGTCTACTTTTCATTACTCCCTCTACCTTCCAACTGATCCTATACACTTGTTAGATTAATCCTCTTAAAATACTGTACATTAGTAGAGACACAAAAAGTTGAGATTACAATATAATAAAGATATCAACTGTCCTGACAGGAAATGATATCAACTGTCCTGACAGGAAATGACTATTACAGTTTTGTCTTGTATTAATTAAGCTCTCTTGAGCATTCTCAAACTCAAAAGTGTAAAGTTTTCTATAATTTTAATTCATTAGAATGTCACTGACCACAGGTCTACGTATTATAAAAGAGGGGGACATTCTGATTGAAAACTAGGATTATATTCAATACACCAACTGCCTCAGGATTTCAACTTCACAGGACTATTTTTATGCTCTCCCCCCAGAATCTCTCTACCAAACTCTACCCTGCCCTAGTGGCTTCAACCACACAGAGTCTGGTCATAAGAGCTTTAGAATCCAGGTTTTTCTCACCATAAACAGGAAATAATGTGTCTCTGACTCTATACAGAATGTGACACTATAATTCATGCTTTTGGAAGGAGGACTAACATTTCAAGCTGACAGCTAGGTAATAAATATGATTAGGAGCCAAGCACGCAAGCAGAATATCCCAAAATGTACACCTTTCATAAGAAGACACAAGCAGGCTTAATCAGTAAGACAAATTCAGATTAAAAAAATGCAGTTCCCCCCCCGCCCCCAGGCACAGATAAATAAGCATCTTTTCAGAAGTACTACCTTCTTAACCCCAAATCATTATTTCCCTTGAGGACTCTTCTACAAAACAAAAAAAAAAGAAAAAAAAATTTAAGTTGGAGACAGTAACCAAGTATGACTCATTAACCAAATAATTCTTCACATTTCTTTGTAATGAGTTAAAATTTACATAGGTTTCAAATAAACAGCTTACATACACAGTCCTCAAAATTAACCAATGAAGTATACTTTAATCTCCATTTTCCCAAAAGGAAAATGAAACTCAGAGACCAAAAGTTCATGTTCACATAGCTGATAGTAGAGCTAGCACTTGAATAAAAAGTCTTCATAACCCCATTCCATATTTTTGTCACTATACATCACCACTTTAATGTCTAGAAATTTACATTTAATGCCTATTTTTAATTTCAAAATAATAGTTTTAATAAAATGTTTAGAGTATTAACGTCATGCAGCCATATACACCAGATATGCCTCAAACTATTAATCTTCTAATGTGTTTTCATAACCCATTTGTTCAGATTATAGTACTTCTCTTACCCATAAAAAATAGACTCATTAAAAACACAAGCTAATTAGTTTATAAAGTGCCTCAAACTACTCTTAGATAATAACACTAAATTGTTAATACTTAACAAACCAAATAATAGGTATTTAGTATCTTAATCTGACACTAATAAAACTCTTATTAAAGTAACTACTAAACAACTAAGCTCTTGGAAAAATACCAAAATGCTTAGTAAATAATCTGCTACCACAGGCAAACTAAAAATTCAGGCATACATATGTATGTGTGTGTGTGTGTGTGTGTGTGTGTGTGTATATTCCACGTACATGATATTCTGGAAAAGGCAAAACTATGCAGACAGTAAAAAGATCTGTGGTTGCCAAGGATTAGGAAAGACTGATGAATGGGTAGAGCACAGTGGATCTCTAGAGCAGTGAAACTACTCTGTATGATACTATAATGGTGAATCCATGACATTACACATTTGTCCAAACCCATAGAACGTACACACGAAGAGTGAACCCTAGGGGCTTCCCTGGTGGTGCAGTGGTTGAGAATCTGCCTGCCAATGCAGGGGACACAGGTTCGAACCCTGGTCTGGGAAGATCCCACATGCCGCGGAGCAACTAGGCCAGTAAGCCACAACTACTGAGCCTGTGCGTCTGGAGCCTGTGCTCCGCAACAAGAGAGCCCGCAACAGTGAGAGGCCCGCGCACTGCGATGAAGAGTGGGCCCCCGCTTGCTGCAACTAGAGAAAGCCCTCGCACAGAAACGAAGACCCAACACAGCCAAAAATTAAATAAATAAATTTAAATTATAAAAAAAAGTGAACCCTAATGTAAACTCTGAGCATTAGGCATAATGATGTGTCAATGTAGGTTTATCAATTGTAATAAATGTACCATTCTGGGAAGTAATGTTGATAATGGGAGAGGCTCTGCATGTGTAGGGGTAGAGAGCATGTGGGAAATCTCTGTACCTTCCACTCAATTTTGCTGTAAACCTAAAACTACTCCAAAAAATAAAGTATATTTTTAAAGTTAAGGTAAATTATCTGTGGCAACTCTAATCTGTTCAATCATTGCTTCAGAGGTGCACTTTCACCTGTTTAGGAAAGAACACCCTTGGCCATCAACCTTCAGAGACATTCTGCCTCACACACCCACCACTCCTCCCAATCCTGCTCTGCCCCTCATAGCCTGCTCAGCATCTAACATGACATTGGTAGACTAAGTCCAAAGACACGGAGAAAATTAAGTATAGACAACAGATGTAGAAGGCAGGTAGTGGCTAAGAAGGTAAAGAATTACGAAAGAGGGAAATCTGCAGAAAAATCCACAAGAGAGCACAGAAAGGAGAAAACAATCCTGAGATGCTCTGAACTTACTGGTCTACATAATGCGAAAATCATATGAAATTAAATTGTCCTAAAATACAAAACATGATATTACAAGCATTTCCCTTTTCTTTAAAAAATGTCTTTGCTGAACATGATGCCAAAACTAGAACTTGATAATGTGTTTACAATGTGTCCTCCGGCCACAAGCAAGATGACTTTTCAAAAGTTGACCGTAAATGCTATAAACATTTTTCAACAGAAAGATATATAAAAGTGTGTGTGTCAAAGTGCCATTACAAAGACCTGGCTCTCAGAATAAAGTTTTGGATAAAATTGCAAAATTTTACTTTTTATGATATATTACATGGAAGAAAGACGTACATTTTTATCTTCTAGGTATTCTTAATCTCAGACGTCAGAAACACGCTATGAGTTACCAAACTGAGCAGGAGTTCACTAAGATCTTGAAACAGTCACACGGAACCACTGCGGGGGGGGGGTGTGTGCTTGTTTGCTCTGTTCATCAACGACAAGGCAGGGCTAAGCACTGGCAGACCCAAACACCTGAGTCATTTGGGAGAGGCTAAGGACTCCAGTGGCAAAACAGGGACCCATAAGACAGGCTTAAGAATGGTTCTGGCAGGAGTCACCACCACCACCATCACCATCACCACCACCACCACCTGAGCAAAAATCAACCTTCTGTATCTAAAGTTTCAGGGGAGGCACAAAGGCTGGAGTTTCACCAGGGATCCAACTCAGTTCAGCAAATACCAAGTAAGCACCAACAAAGTACCCAGCGCTAGGGTAAAGGTGCTGGGGGACACTGAAGAGAACTTGGTCTCTTGGTATGGGACTCTGGGAAAGCCTGAGTGAGGACAGCTCGTGGAGAGGAACCAACTTGCCAGCACCGACTTGCCAGCCCCTATGGAAGTGAATCTTTTAGCCCCAGGCACACCTTCCACTAACTGCACCTCCACCTGGTATCTGCTGACAACCTCACGGGACCCTGAGCCAGAACCACCTGAATTGCGGACCCATAGCAACCATGAGATAATAAACGATTACTGTTGTTTTCAGCCACAAAGTTTTCGATATGGTACAAAGCAACAGAGAACAAATGCATCCAGATTTTACATAAAAGGCTCAGAGAGGCTAACTTACCTACTACCACATAGGAGTGAGCACTTAAACCACGTCGGGAATAGTCTCTAGGCTTTAGATTCAGTTTCCTTGTCATTAAGTGACACCACTTCTCAAGTAAAATAAGTTATAATACTGTAAGAATGATCATTTCTATATGATTACACAACCGGCACTAACACACCAGGCTTTCCACAGCACAGAGATACAGCACATGTCGCCGCATACTTAACAGACATGATGAGACCTGCAATATAATTGAATTTGTGACTCTTCATGGTACTTTTTGGGGTTTTTACTATCTTCTGAAAGAATTCTGGATTTTTTTTTAAGTGTACAGATTTTGAAAATAAAAACCTAACATTTATAGCATGTTAATACTAAACAATTACATTATTGACATTGAGGATATTTATACACTTTACAACCTTAATCACAATAAACATTTGTGTAATTTTAAACAGAATATGTCACACTAAGAAAAATTCCACTGTTCATTGTTTCTTTAAGGATTTGCTTTTTTGCTTTAAGTCTTCAACTTTTAGCATTACACATAGTAAAATATAGTATCAAAATGCTCATGATGGTGAAATCTTAAGTCCCATCCATAAAAAGGTTACTATCTTGCAGGACAAGGTGGCTGGCTCTTAGCCTGTCTACTCCTAGAGAAAGTCAATGGAACATTTCACTGTTACAACCACATCTGCTGTAAATGTAACTTAACTAAGGACACATTGTTATTAAAAGGAATTGCAAGAATTCAACCTACAGTTTTTTAGCTCCAAACCTGACACTTTTCTTCTGTACCATGTTTTAGCCAGTGGTTCTCTACTCTGAATGCTTAGGGCACTTTGAAAATTACCCATACCTGGACATCATCCCCCAGAAATTCTGATTTAATTGCTTTGGTCTGTTTTAGCCATCTAATATATAATAAACCAGTGGTGATAAATTCACAGAAAGTTTATGCCACAAAGGGAGAAACTGTGGATATCCCTACATGTTAGCTAAAACATCCTTATCCCCTAAGACAAAGATACCTTGCAATAAACGAAGCAGAACAAGAAGGAAGAAGAGATGGGAAACTCATACCCATTCTGCTACTTTCATGGAGCCACCAAGGAATATTTTATTCCCCTGATTCCTCTCCCTGAACCCCATCACCCCACACCTTAACTCCACTGCAAGCTTTAACTCAAGCATCACCTCCTCCATGAAGCCTTCAGGATCACACAAAATAAAGAAGCCCATTTTTCGGCATCCATCTTACCCTGAACTCTACCTCTAAATAGCACATACTGCACAAGGCATTTATTTACACATCCATTTCTCTTACTGGCCTGAGGGCTCCTTAACGGTAGGGTCCCTATATTATTCATCCTTCCCATCTTATATATCTTTGTATCCAGAGCCTTGAAGATAGATAGTAGATACTAAAAAGTATTTGCTGAATTGTATGGTTTTTGTTTTTGGGTTTTTATGTTTGGTATGGTTATTTCCACCTTGGCCTCCTAGTAGACACTCTTCTGAAATTTTTCAATTTCTCATAACGTATGCAAAAAGGCCGGACATGTTGAGAGCAAGACAGCAGTGGAACCCTAGGCCAAGAAAGAATAGGATAAATGGGGTAAAATGAGATACCCGAAGGTAAGATCAGGTATGAATTTTTTTTTAAGCGAGAGATTAGGCAAACAAAGGGACAACTTGATTTTCATTCACAAGAAGGTGTGACAAAGAACACTGATTACAGGCAACCGTCTGAACTGAAGACCAATGAAGCCAGAAGCTCTGAGAAAGTACCCAGGCCTATCTACTCTAGCCCCACTCCCTCCCCTACTGTTTACCCCTTCACCCAGGGCAGTTCACTCCGCCCAGAACCTGAAAAGTTTTGCTTTCTCTTTTCTCCCAGCCTCTCTGGTCACTCTCCTTCAGCATCCTTACATCTTTCTTTTTCTTGGTTTGTCCCTAAAATGTCAATATCCTCTAGGACTTACTTTCAGCCTTTTTCTCTTCTCTTTCCATGCAGTTCCTCTGAGCACTTTTATCCTTACCCATGCCTTCAACCACTCTCCATGTGGCAAGCACTCAGAAATCTGTATCTCCAGCCTCCCCAGCTCTTGTGATGCTCCAAGACCATATCAACTGCCCCCTAGATGCCTCCAACTCACCAATGACATGCCCCACAAGCACGTTAAACACAACGTGTCCAAATCTGAACTATCACCTTCCCCCTCAGAACTGCTTCCTCTTCTCTTTTCCCTCCCACTACCCAGAAACCTGGCAGGCATTCTAGTCAGCCTCACTCTCCCATTCCCTTCACATTCAAACAGTCGCAAAGACCAGCCAGCTCTCCCTCCTGCTAGATATTCTCCTACACATTCTCACTTCTGAGCACCCCTACTACTTCTGCCTTTGTCTGGGCTCTCAACCTCCTATCATCCACGCTAACTGCACTGTCCACTCCGGCCCCCAATCTTACCCCATCCCCACCCCACTGGACCCCAATCTACCCAGCACACTGCTTTCAGGGTGATCTTTCAGGCCATTCACATTTCTTCAGTGGCTCACTACAACACATGGGATGGGAAATGCGCCCTGAATTAGCTTTCTACTTTCATCTCCTTTCACGCCTGACTTTGCCCTTCACACTCTAATATAATGACCTGCCTACAGTTCCCAGAACACACTATGCTCTCATAATACCACACAACTATTCATGTTATTAGCTCCACCTGGAAATGCTCTGTGCTGCTTGTCACCCTGCCCAATCCTACTCAGCTGTCAAGATTCGGCTCAAACACAACCACGGCTAAAGCCCTTCTCTGGCATTCCTGTCAGGGATCAAGAGCTTCTGCTAGGCTTGTTTTGCATGTGTAGGTATCTCCATTAGAGCAAATAGCACACAATATTTGAACTGTTGGTCAAGATGTCCACTGTCCTATAGACTTTAAGCTCCTTGGTCAAGGAAAGTGACTTTTCAACTTTCTATCCTCAGCACTAGTTCAATGCACACAGCATACAGAAAATTTTAAAAAGGAATTAATGTATGAACTGTAGGCCAATGAAAGGAAAAAAGATCAAGGGGACTTTAAGTATAGAAAAAGAATCCAGATCTTAAGGAAGTACAGACATCTATTATTAAGTCCCACCCATTAAAAAAAATAGAAACATATGGTTATTAACATAGTACAAAGGTGACAAAGAGAAAATCTGTCATTGGACTAAGCGGGCAATAAGGAGCTAAGAGTCTCCAAGGGAGCAGCTGACAAAAGATTAGCAGAAAGCTGAGATAAAGGTGGTTCTTTCTCTGAGTCAAGTAATTCAACAACCTGTGTCCATGGACTGAGCAAAACACTGGCACCTTCCTCTCTCAGTTCACCACTCCTCCCCTTTGTCATGATTCTCCATACCCCTTTCCCAGTCCCACTGCCAAGTCCCAGCTTCAGTGGGTAATTCCCTTCAGCTGGAGCCACAAGCCTGGACTCACTGGGACTTCCCTGCAGTCCAGTGGTTAAGACTCCATGCTTCCACAGCAGGGGGTGCGGGTTCCATCCCTGGTCAGGGAACTAAGATCCTGCATTTCCGAGGTGAGGGGAAAAAAAAAAAAAAAAACTCCCTAAAACTCACAGTAATCATTTATAATTAGTACCCCATTTTACAGATGGGAAATTTGTGTCCAAGGTCACACAGCAATGACAGAGCTGGCCCAAGAACCCAGGAATATTTCTCCAGAGTATTTCCACACCCCTGACCACCTCAAAATGGAGAGATGTGGTCCAGCCATTCTAGGTTGCAACTCAGAATACATTATTCTCCAAAACACTATTATAAGTGTTGGTTACAGTCTATAGTATCACTAATACACAAAGGCACACAATGAGTTAGCAAAGCTTTGGGGTCCTGGCCTGGAAATCTAAATGCTATTTGTTATTTTATTTGTTCAACATGACAAACAAAAGTGGTCTTGAAAATTTTGAGGAATACAAGGAGTTCTTAAGTGAGGCTTTTCCTTAAGAATATTTTCTTCCACAAAAAATCACCAAGGATAGAAACTATTTCACCTTGTTAACTTGTAAGAACCATGACACTAGAAGACACCTGTGGGAAATATGCTTATCTGACCAGGTGCTCATTTACAGTGTGCTGTCATTTGAATAAAACATCATACTAAATCCTACAGACCGCAGCTTATGATAGAAATGCCACAAACTACAGCAGTACAGCTGATATGCCTGTAATCTACTGACAAAATGTAGTCTTTAGCAAAGTGAAACCAGATGTCTGGTGTGAAATCAGATGTCTGTGGACTTGTCTTTCTTGGCTTCCAGAACAGTATTAGCTACACTAAATACACAGCTTAGCTGTATATTAAACCCACGACTTGGCAAAATCATGACAGTTTGGACATGAAGCATCAGAATTTTTATTGTAATTCTTATAAACCAAAGACATTTCTGAAATAAAAATCCTAACTTTAAACACTCAGCTAAATGTGGTAGTATGTCTTTCTCACTGTGGGAACAGCGTCAGAGCTTTTTAAACACATTATGGAAACCCTTCCCCTTCACTTTTCAAGCTGACACTCTTTCCGATGTGGAATGATCTGGTAGAGGGAATCAGGTGTCAGTCCTTGTCCCAGAAATTCTAGGATCAGACAGAAAAGGTGATCACCTGTGAAAATGCAAATACCCAAGAAGCTTAGCACCTTTAGGAAAGTAAGTACTAGAATGCTTTCCACAATCACAAGCAAGATCAAAAGAAAGTGGGTGACCCGACAGAGAAACAGGAAGGGAAGTTAACAGTATCTGTGTACCAGGCACTGTTCTTACACTTTCTTTTTAATATACTCATTGTTCTGTCTTGATAGATGAGAAGTTAGGGGCAAAGAAGTTTTAACTGGCCTACAGTCGCAGAGCTAATATAATAAGAGTCAGGATTCACATCCATGTCTGAAAGACTATAAAAGGCATGCTACTTCCACGCAGGATTTGGAGTGGAACAAAGAGCAGAGGTAAATAGCCAAGAATATGAAGGTAAAAGGCAGAAACCTACCATTTTTACCCAGCAGTGGTCATCTGAGACTGATTTCAGATGAGACTCACATTCTACCTTTTATAACCTTGCAAGATTTAATTTTAAGTAACTTTTTTTTTACCTTATATAACTTTTGTAACCAAAAAAAGACAACTTGTTTCACTTCAATTAAAAAAAAAAAAAAAAAAGAGGTTATGGGAATTCCCTGGCAGTCCAGTGGTTAGGACTCAGCACTTCTGCTGCCCGGGGCCTGGGGTTCAATCCCTGGTCAGCGAACTAAGACCCCGCAAGCCACTCAGCACGGTCAAAAAAAAAAATTGGGATTGACATATACACACTACTATATATAAAACAGATAACTAATAAGGACCTACTGTATAGCACACGGAACTCTTACTACTCTGTAATGACCTATATGGGAAAAGAATCTAAAAAAAAGTGGATATATGTATATGTATAACTGATTCACTTTGCTGTACAGCAAAAATTAACATATTTTAAATCAACTATACTCCAATAAAAATTAAATTACAAAAATAAATTTAAAAATTAAAAGAAACAAAAAAAAGCGAGGCTAAATGTAAAGAAACCCACACAAGTGCACAGCCTACTTTAGCATTTATTTTCCTAAGTGCATCATCCTTAACATTGTCCATGCTTTCTAATCTTAGGTCATTTTTCTGGAACAATTCAAAAAATTATCCTCATCTAATTATAATGCTGGTTCAATACATTTATTACACTGGAAAATGACTATAACTTTACTACAGGACACAAATCACCATGGTCAGTCATCCTTGAACGTTCATTTCTGAAAATATCAGTAAGGCAGGAAATAACGCTGTTCTCCCACACCACTGCAACCACCATCAGCAGTACAGTGAATGTCTTCTACATTAACACTTAACTATTCAGAAAAAACACAGAAAACCGGTAAAAGGCCTGCCCCCAAATGGTCATCTCCAACAGTCTCCTCATTCTCACCACCTTACTCACATCAAAGTGCTCAGCACTCTGGTAAAAAAAAAAAAAATCTATTGAATCAATAAATGAACCTATCACCAATAAACAACTATTTCCTATTTTTTTCAGAAAGTAAGTTATGTGGCCATCTGCCAGTTGAGCACACACAAATAATAAAGATTCAGGACACAGGCAGCCAATGTCAAGATGCCACGGAGGGCAATTCCAGTTTTCCTGTGTAAGTATCCAAGAATGTGATTTATAAAATCCTTGCCTGTGGCTTACCCGAGTTTTAACTAATTCAAAACATTTCTTTATATGGGACACAGAGGATGCATAAGGTGTTTCCAAACTTCTGAGAGCAGTTGTGTCTCATTTAACTAATACTAGGGGTGGGAGGGATCATGGAAAAGTTCCAGAGAAGAACCGTTAAAAGAGCCCACACTGAAAAATCACAGCAAACCTTCAAAGACTTCAATATGCTGTTTGGCAACGTTTCAGAAGTGAAGCAAATGCTGGTGAGGAGGTATCAAAGGGAAAGTCAAGAAGAAAAGGCCCAGTCTGGTCATTTCTCCCTCCCAAAATACCTTTCTCTATGAGCTTAAGAGAAGATTCCAAAAGAACTTCAACACTTGTAACACTGTTATTAACTTTATGCTTTGGAGTCCTAAAGGATTTTTACAGGAGTCCCCTTTTAAAATGTAAAGATCCTTGGAGGGGTTCCTGTTCATTATCAAGGAGAGCAATGATGCTTTAATTTCACAGTCTCAGAGATTATTCCAAGTTAGCTAAGAGATGGGGGCCTGAGACAGACAACTACAGTACAACTACCAGACAGACAACTACCGAGAGGTGAAGGGTAATGACAGTTTTCTGCCAGGTCAAGTGGCTAAAAGGGACCTATGCCAGCTGTCAAAGTCCCAGCCAACTTACAGACTCCAAAACACCTGAAAATAAAAACCTCTTCGACTTGGAGCCTGTGACCCTTGAAGGTGGGCCTTAGGTTCCTGCTGAAAACGTACAGTTTGGCCCCAAGATCCAAGGGCAGTTCTGGATCTAGTCCTTCTCTCTCCGGCTCAGTCTTCTTTCAGGATAAAGTCCTAGCTCCTTCCACCCCTAACCATTCCTTACTTACCCTTTCTCCCGTTCCTCCTCGGTGAGAAGGGGTAAGTGGTTACTTTGTGCCCTCGCCCAATTTGGCCAAAACCCTAAAAGTAAAAATGACAGAGACAAACACGTGTTTCAAAACCCTGACATTCAAGCCTCTGGAACTCCCACCACTCGCCCAACGTGTCCAGACAGAAGGCAGCGCGTCTCCACAGCGCTCCCTCTCGGCCAGGACTTGGGCCGGAGTTGTCCCCTCTGGTGGGGGGAACGAAGAGAGGGCGCGACCTGGGGGCGCCTCGCCAGCGGGAAGGAGCTCGTCGGCTCCAGGCCTGGCGTCCCGGTCTCTGAGCTCCGGTTTCCTACCCGCGCTGGCGGAAGGAGGAGGGGTCCGGGGTTGGCCGCCCCGCGGGGCCTCAGATAAACACGCGCCCGCACACATGCTCGCGATCACCACAGGACTCGCGGCCAAGCAGCCCTCCGCCTCCCAGCAACACTCGTCCCCTCTGGGGCTAACTCCGGGCTAAGGGGCCCAAGCCCTGGGGGCCACCAAGGGTCGGCAGCGGCACCCCACCTGCCCACCCCAGCCAACCTCACAGCGCCCTACCTGACCCCAAATCCCCGCCCTCCGCACCCGCTGCGCCGCTCTGCCCAAGAGAAGTCCCCGCGTGGGTTCCGCCCTCCGCCGGCGGCAAGCTCCGCCCCCGCCCCCGGAGCGCGGGAGCTTCGCGAAGCTCCGCCCCCAGCGGTAAAGCTGTACTTCCGAACGCCTGCGCGGGATAGGCCCAAAACCCGGCCTGGATTTGAAACGGATCAAAAACAACCCATGCCTAGCAGGCAATTATTGAGCATTTGCCCTGAGCTCAGCGCTGTACTAACGGCTGAGAGAGGGCAACAAAGAGTTGAAAATCTGTGAGACTGTGACTTCATCCTCTCCCCTTGTTTTACAGATGAGGAAACCGAGACCCCAGCAGTTGTTTTGAGTGCACAGCTACAGTGGCAAGCTGCCTTATTGGGGCTCTCCCCTCTGGACTCGTCCTTTCGGCGATTTTTCTACTAATGTGGGTACGGGAAAACTATTCGATGTTGCCGCTTCTAAACAAGCCAGAAGGAATAACCCAGAACAAGTGGTTTACTTTGGAGAAACTGGAATTTCATACCTAAGCTTTTGCATTCAAATGACACAAACTCTTAACTGGGTTATTAAAACCTTCGAAGAAAGTGAAACCTACTACTTTTTTTTTTTAACCCTTCGCCAATTATATCCTTGATTGTGTCTGTCTTTATCGTCCTTCTGGATACTGACAAACTATTCTGTGCAAATCATTCAATACAAATCTAAGTACCAGACATTCTGGTACTTTGGGTTCAAAACTAATTCTAAAGTTTTAAAAACCTAGTCAGAGACTTAAACGGTCCTGATAACTAGAACTATTAGTCTCCTGGGGAGAATAAAATTGCTCTCCTGTGAAGGGGTTGTGTAGCAGTTTTGTAGTTTTTCTTATTTGTCACTGAAATAATTACTGTAAGGTAAGCTCTTCTCTGCTAGTGCTTAAGGACTTAATTCCAAGAACACTTAGCTTGGAAGACCACCCTCATGGAATAGCAGTGGGGACCGATTTGTAAATTGGACTGGGATCTATTAGCACTAATAATTAATATTAATAATTAATTAAGTGGTCCCAAATTAAATAGATGGAGCTCCTGGCCACCAGAAGCTGACTGTGTGGAATGGAATGTATGTGCAAAAACAACAAAGACAGGTATGTGTGGTTTTTATTATAAAGGGATGTAAATAAACATACAAAAAGAGTTGCTAAGTCTGATCAGACTTTGTCACTAAGATTCATGAAATGTACTTAGGAAGCTGAGGTAATCTGAAAAGGGTAGAGTACACTATATGACTCCAACTATCTGACACTCTGGAAAAGGCAAAACAATGGAGAGAGTAAAAAGAGCTGTGGTTGACAAGGGTTATGCTGGAAGAAGGGAAGAATAGGAAGAGCACAAAGAATATTTAGGGCAGTGAAAATATTCTGTATGATACTGTCAGGGTGATGCATGTCCTCATACATTTGTCAAACCCCATGGAATAGATAACACCAAGAGTGAAACTTGATGTAAACTATAGACTCTGGGTGATAATGATGTGTCTGTGTGGGTTCATCAGTTGTAACAAATGTACCACTTTGATGCTGGGACGTTGATAGTTGGGGAGGCTCTGCAAGTGTCGGGTCTCTGTACTTTCTCCTCAGTTTTGCAGTGAACCTAAAACTGCTCTTTAAAAAAAAAAAAAAAGACTTCTAAAGAAAAAGAAGCTGGCTAAAACTTCAGAACATCCCGTATTCTTCAAATTCATCAGTTAAATTATAAACTGAATATTTGGCTTTATGTGCGGAGTTGAAACATAATGAGTTGTTTCCTTAGATGAGAGCAGCATTCTGTTTGGCATTTATGTCATCAGGAAGAAAATGAATCATCTATTCCTAAGGTATAAAATTGAACAGTGGTTAGAGATCATTTCTAATGCTCAAGGAGATATTTAAACAAAGTTAACTTGAAATAAAGTTTATAAATTCTATGAATACATTTATATTTTGAATCTATTCCTATTCATACATACTTACAATTAGTAAGCAAACAGTGCAAGATATCATAGAATAAAGGTTTTCAAATTTCTTGGTTTCAAGATCTCTTTACATTCTTAAAAATGATTGAGGACTTTAAAGAGCTTTTGTTTGTGTGGGTTATATATGTTGATATTTACTGTATTAAAAATTAAAACAAAAAATTTAGATGTATGTTTATTAACTCATTTTTAAATAAGAAACCCATTTCATGTTTACTATAAAGAACATTTTTTTGAATAATGAATACATTTTTTTAAAAATTAGTGAGAAAAGTGGCCTTTTTCACATTTTTTGCAAATCTCTTTACTCTCTGGCTTAAGAGAGAGCGTTGGAAGCTCACATTCTGCTTCTGCATTCAATCTTTTGTGATATGTTGTTATAGCTAAGATATTATGAGGAAAACTGGCCCTCATTCAAATCATGGTTGAAAAAAGGAGGACCTTGCAAATCCCCTAAAAGGGTCTCAGAAACCCCCAGAGGTCCTCAGACCTCACTTTGAGAATTGCTGCCAAATAGCATTTTGCATTTTATTTGTTTGAATATCATGCATTCCCACATCAGAGTTTGCTAACACCTGAAATTATAGCCCTTCACTTATTCCAAGCTAAAACTCAAACTTGACAGCTCATGTCAAACCCATCACATATCTGAAAGTTTTTTCAAGGCTTTTACTATAGCAACTCTGATTAAATTGATATTCTTTTTGAATACGTGTAAAAACATTTAAGATTTCATTTATATCCCTCATTTCAAACGTTTTTGGGAAATTTTGAATGTAAATTGTGCCATCTGGAAAAATGAAACATTGGTATATGGTTATTAACCAATTTTAGGTATACTTATAATAAATGATGTACATCTCCTTTTACATAAATAATTTACAAGTCAGCTTAAAATAAAAATAAAACAGGCAATTACAGTTTTGTTTATTACCTAAATAAATACTAGGTTCTAAAGTTATTGCCTTGGAATAAAACTTTACATGTATAAACTTTCATTTTTACTACAAATGAAATAATTTAAGTCATGCATTTTGGATTTTTTAATACAATTTCCAACTAAAAGAAACCAGGGCCACTCAGAGGAATGTCTGATTTCAGGTCTGTGGCAAGATATATATAAGACAAGTGTGGGATATCTTGTGACACAAAACAAGGAATCCATTCACAATAAATAAGTGTGTCAAAAGGTAACAGAGGGCTTCCCTGGTGGCGCAGTGGTTGAGAGTCCACTTGCCGATGCAGGGGACATGGGTTCGTGCCCCATCCGGGAAGATCCCACATGCTGCGGAGCGGGTAGGCCCGTGAGCCATGGCCGCTGAGCCTGCGCATCTGGAGCCTATGCTCCGCAACTGGAGAGGCCACAATGGTGAGAGGCCCGCATACCGCAAAAAAAAAAAAAAAAAGGTAACAGAAACCAAAATCAAAGGATCTCTTTGGTCAAAGATGGGACAATCAAAAAAAGTAATAAATACAGTTGTTTGAAACATACTGAATATATAAAAATCCATGAATTCTTAATGATGCTCCAAAGGAGGGAGACAAAAATCAACAAAAACAAAACAATTCACTGGACACTACTGCAAGTAACTAGGGCACACACCCCTTATTCTAAAATTGTCAATTGTGGGACTTCCCTGGTGACACAGTGGTTAAGAATCCACCTGCCAATGCAGGGGACACAGGTTCGAGCCCTGGTCCGGGAAGATCCCACATGCAGCAGAGCAGCTAAGCCCGTGTGCCACAACTACTGAGCCTGCACTCCAGAGCCCACGAGCCACAACTACTGAGCCCGTGTGCCACAACTACTGAAGCCCGTGCACCTAGAGCTCGTGCTCCACAAGAGAAGCCACTGCAATGAGAAGCCCACGCACCTCAACGAAGAGTAGCCCCTGCTCGCCTCAACTAGAGAAAGCCTGCATGCAGCAACAAAGACCCAACGCAGACAAAAATAGACAAATAAAAAATAAATTAATTTAAAAATTAAAATAAAATTGTCAATTGAAAGAAAAGAATTAGAACTTACACTACCTTTCCTGATTTAACTGTATTTCAGAAAGCCAAATCGTTGCTGAGGGTAAGTTAATTTTTATAATATAGAAAGAAATACCAGAATTGGAAAATTGCCATTTAGCAATCCTTTGTGAAATAAATGATTCAGGCAACAATCATCAATGGATTAAACCATTAAATGGAAGGTCAATAAGGTACTTTACAATGGAGATCAGGGTGTCACTACCTCAGCCTAATACTCTTAAGTATCACTACAAAAGGGACTCCATTGTGTGCTGCCTGATCTAATGCCATCTGAAGTACTCAGCACACCTATGAAGTGTTCTTCCCTAAACAAAACAAAGCTAACCAAAAACAAAACAGTCTCATCAAGCCTTAGAACTGACTTCCCACTTAAAGGCTTACAGGAAATATGAGGATTAGAGGAACAAGTTAAATGACACCACAAAGAAGGTAACAGATAAAGTCTAGAATGTGACACACTCTATAAAACAACTGACACTGTTTCTGCAGCAAGTTAATAACAGGGCAAAAAGGAGACAGAAGAGGTGAGGAAGAGCTCTGGATTAAAGAGATATAGCAGCAAAATGAAAGGTGTGACCTTGTTTAGTTTCAACTGCTGTGATTCAAACATCACAACAGTTAAAAAACTTTAAGACACTCATAGACATTTGAGTATGGACTGGTATTAGACAATGCCAAAGAAATACTGATATTTTATTGGGTGTAATAATGGCATTGTGTTTATGTTGGAAAATGTCCATTTTCTTTAGGGAAACATTCTGAAGTGTGTTGAAGTTAAATGACATACTATCTGGGATTTGCTTTAAGATATTTGAACCAGTAGGATTCATCCCTGGGATGGTTCAACATATGCAAATCAATCAGTATGATACATCATATTAACAGAATGAAAGAAAAGAATCATGATCATCTCAATAAAAACAGAAAAAGCATTTGACAGACTTCAACATCTATTCATGATAAAAAATAATCTTAACAGATTAGGCATAGAAGGAATATAGTTCAACATAATAAAGGCCATATATGACAAGCCCACAGCTAACATCATACTCAATGGTGAAAGGTTGGAAGCTTTTCCTCTAAGATCAGGAATGACAAGATTGCCCACTCTCAGCATAGTACCGGAAGTCCTAGCTAGGTAAGTCAGGAAGAAAAGGAAACAATAGGCATCAGAATTGGAAAGGAAGAAGTAAAATTTTCTCTATTTGCAGATGACATGATTTTATATATGGAAAATCCTAAAGATTCAATCAAAAAACTGTTAAAACTAGTCAACGAATTCAGTAAAGCTGCAGGGCACAAAATTAACATGCAAAAATCAGTAGTGTTCCTATACACTATAAATTTTGAAATCCTGAGAAAGAACACCAAAGCAGGAGACATCACACTTCCTGATTCCAAGCTATATTATAGTCATTAAAACAATGTGGAACAGACAAATAGGCCCAGGGAACAGAATCAAGAGCCCAGAAATAAACCCAAGCACACATGATCAACTAGTATTTGACAAAGGGGCCAAGAGTACTCAATGGAGAAAAGACAGTCTCTTCAGTAAATGATGCTGGGAAAATTGGATAGTCACATGTAAAAGAATAAAATTTGACCACTGTCTTACACCATTCACAAAAATTAACTTGAAACAGATTAAAGACTTAAATGTTAAGACCTGAAACCGTGAAACTCGTAGAAGAAAACATAGGACAGATGCTCTTTGACATAGGCCTTGGTAATGATATTTTGGAAATCACTCCTAAAGTACAAGAAACAAAATCAAAAATAGACAAATAGGACTACAATAAACTAAAAAGCTTCTTCACTGCAAAAGAAATCACCAACAACCAAGTACTTAGATCCAAGAAGGAAGGAAAGAGTTACCTGGAGGACCCTGGCCTGCCTCACATTTTGCTGTTTTTTAATTTGCTTTTGATTGACAATTCTGACATATCTGAAGGAATTGCTTAAATTTTCTCATGAATTATTCATATAATAATTACAAACCACAAATCCATAATAACTACTTATGGGGGGGAAAATTCAAAATAAAACTGCACACAGTAAAAATTTGTTAAAAGGGGAAATAAACAAGATCCATATCTTGTTGGTAACTCTGAAAGCTAAAAACACTGAACAGTTGGGGCCTCCCTGGTGGCGCAGTGGTTGAGAGTCCACCCGCCGATGCAGGTGACACAGGTTCGTGCCCCAGTCCGGGAAGATCCCACATGCCGCGGAGGGGCTGGGCCCGTGAGCCATGGCCACTGAGGCTGCGCGGCCGGAGCCTGTGCTCCGCAACAGGAGAGGCCACAACAGTGAGAAGCCTGCGTACCGCAAAAAAAAAAAAAAAAAAAAAAAAAAAAAAGCACTGAACTGTAGATTTAGTAGGCATAATCAGTACAAAATGATGAAGCAATGGCTAAAACTGCACATGATTAAAATGCATAATTGACAAATTCTGTTTTCCTTCATCTGAGCATATCTTTATTTCCCCCACATTCCTGAAGGATTATTTTCACCAGATACAGAATTGACAATTCTTATCTCTCAGTATTTTAAAAATGTGGTGCCACTTCCTTCTGGCCTCCATTGTTGCCAGATGAGAAATCTGCTCTCATTCAAATTGTTGTTCTTCTATAAATAGTGTGTTGTTTCTGGCTGCTCCCCAGACATTTTTTATTTGTCTTTAGTTTTCAGAAGCATTAGGATATTCTGGCATGGATTTCTTTTCTTTTCTTTTTCTTTTTTTTTTTTTCTACTTAGGGTTTTTTCAACCTCTTAAATTAGTAGGGTTATGCCTTTCGCCAAATTTTGGAAGTTATTAGCTATTATTTCTTCAAATATTCTCTAAATCTCACATTCTTTCTCCTCTCCTTCTGGAACTCCACTGACACAAATGTTAGCTCTTTTGTTATTGCCCATAGGTTCCTGAGACTCTGTCCATTTTTTTGCCCCAGTTGATTTTCTCTCTGTTGTTCAGGTTGGGTAAATTCTATTGATCTGTCCTCAAGTTCACCAATTCAATCCATAGTCATCTCCAATCTATAGTTGAACCCATCTAACAAGTTTTTATTTTGTTTTTATTTTTTTAGTTCTATAATTTTCATTTGGTTCTTTTCTTATATAACATTTATTTCTTTGCTGAGATTTTTTTCATTTGTATCAAGATAATTTATAGTTGTTAATTGAAGCATTTTTATAATGGCTGCTTTAAAATCTGTGTCAGATCACTCCAACATCTAATTCATCTTGGGTTTGACATCTGTTGATTTTCTTTTCTCATTCAAGTGGTGATTTTCCTAGTTTTTGGTATGATGGGTAATGTTCAATTATATCTTGGATATTGTGGCTATTATAGGACTCTGAATCCCACTTAATCTTCTTTTTTAAACAGACAGTCCCCCCTGTTGACATATAGCAGGAAGCCAGGGGATTTTGTATGTTTAGTCCCCCACTGGACTCCACCGACATCACCCAGGCAAAAGTGGAGCACTCATTCACACTGCGCTAATGTCATGGTTGAGTCTGACACCTTCACCGTAGAAGTAAGGCACTCACGCCATCTAGATACCTCTTAATGGGGGTGCCACCAGGGAGCTGGGAAGCAGACACCCTATTGACACCATTGTGTTGATGCAGAATTGAGTGGAATCTCAGCTCTCAATTCCTCCTTGAGCCTCATTGACACCAGGGGAGGAAAGGGCCGTAAACAGAGGGCCAACTAGCCCTACCTCTGAGAGTGGAGGCTCAGAACACATTGGGCTAAGGCACAGCTTCCCTGGGGGAATGGGGGGCTGGAGGAGAAAGTGGAATGTGACTAGACTTGAGTCACACCTTCTTGTTCAGTCTTGTTGATGCTGGCACTGGGGGTGGCATGTGAATTGAGACATAGTTGTGACAAACCCGCATCCTACTGCCTCATTAAGTCTGGTTGCTGCCAAGAGTGGATGTAAGCTCAGCTCATTGCTGGACCCTGCTGACACTATCCTGGCAGGGAATTGAGGAAGACCTGCTTCTGCCAGACTGAGAACAGCTGTCCCCTCAACCAGTCAACACCACCCTGTGGGAGAAGCAGAGTGCCGCTGCCTGCTTCCAGTGAGTGCGGTGGAAAATCAGCTTTCTGCTTGGACTCCATGAAACCTCCAGAGAGAGAGGGGGGTGGTTTTTCCATTGTTGTTTGACTGGAGTAGGGTGGGTATTATGGAAAATTTTGGCTAAACAGGCTTTTCTTGGAGCTTTTTCAGTATATGTCTGTTGCTGCTTCCAGGTTGGAAGCTTCTGCAAGGCCTTGTCTGGGATCTAAGGGAGGCAGCAAGGAAACTCAGGGAACCCACTGCCATCTCAGTCCTCAGGTCCCAAGGTGTCTAAATTGTCCACCTTCTTTTCAGACTTCAGAGACTTCCTATGCTTGTTTGTTGAGTTATGCCCAGGCTTTTTCATTCTAAGAAGGAGGACCTGGGTGGAATGAGGCTATTTCAGTTTCACCAGAACCAGAAGTCATCTTTGTAAATATTTTAATAGAAGAAATGCAAAAATATGAATTGTTATGAAATATTCCAGCATGAAATTCGAAACTGATCTAATATCTCAATTATCGAAAGCAATATCAATTTCCAAAAGCAAGGCAAGCAGACAAAATAAAAATAAGGGTGCTAATATGACATTATATGTGCAATAATACTCAACTTCAAGATGCTTTTAGACACTCTTAACAATTCAACAAGTGTCAATGCAAAATAAAAATTTCTACATCTAGAATATTTGTTACAAAACAAAGATCAAGATTATCAGGGCAATTTATGTTTTCTGTATTTTAATTTTTTTATTTTAAGAATGATAACTTTTAAATAAATTTTTAGTCAGCTTCATTTGGTGTTTATTATTGGTGTTAATTTTCTCATCTCAATTTTTTCTATTATCAGGTAGAGATAATTTTTATATGTTATTCAAATATATACTCTTGTAATATGCATTTGTTCTCTTTATTTTTACAGAAAACCTCTAAAACTTTTAGAATAACCCTATTATCAAAAAATGATACACTCCTTATTATTATGGTCAACCATCATTATCTAAAAACACATAAGTACATTAAAAAATACATATTAACTTACAATTCCTGGAATTCCTATTTATTTACTTAATCATGAAAGTATCTGTTGGGAATTTGAAATCACTGTAAAAATGTGAATACACAGACTAATTGCCTTATTAACAAAGTCTTTTTTTTTTTTCAATGATGCAGACCTTAATCAAAATGTTTTCTCTCTCTAACTCATATATCCAAACTTACTTGGTCATTGTAGGCACTCTGATGCAGGGAAATCATGACATATTCTTAAAGAACATGAGAATATTCAGCCTTTAGAAGAAAAGGCTTAGGTGAGAATTTGATAGCTATCTTCATAAACTTCAAGGGCTGTCCTGAACAAGAGAAACTGCGTTTATTCTTTAAGACCCAAGAGGATAGAATTAGGATAAATGAGATGGAGTTCCAGGGAAGAAAAATTTGATTTTATATGTATACCCATTTTCTAGCAACCAGAGATACTGATTTCCTGTCAAGCAAAAAGACTGGATAGTGATTTCCAGAAATAGTGATTTCCTGTCAAGGAAAAAGACTGGATAACCACTTATTGGGGATTGTATCAAAGGGACTCTTAAGAGTTTATGATTCTTTCCGTCTCTATTATCTCATGCTATTCTCCTAGTGAGATAACATAGGACAAGTATTAAAATTGCCATTTATGGATAAGAATAATGAAACTCAGAGAGTATATTGGTTAGGACCCTTGTTAAATTATAAAAGCAACTTGAGCTAGCCTAAGCAAAAATGAAAGACAGTATAAGATTGAATGCAATTTCATAGAAACCAAGGTTAGTATAATGCAGCTGAAAACAGAAGCCAGCAGAAGTCTCTCTCTGTCTTGACTCTGCATCTCTCAATAAATTGCTTTGTTCTCTGCTTCTACAGATGTATTTTCTGTGCTTCCCAGCCACATGATAGGTAGAAGATATTTATTCCACAGCCCCCTAGTTTACATCTCTATCATTCAAGAGACCAGCCCAGAACGACTGACTGCCTCAATTATTTTGGACTTTATGGTACCAATTCATCACATCGTTCTCCCTTCTGATTCCTATGCCAAGTGATAAATAACCACAGTAAAACTGAGTTGGATAATGTGACTTGAACTTAGGGCAGAAATGGAGTTTTCTACAACTTTCCCTTGAATTGAACTCACTCGGTCAAAGGCAGATCCTCTTGTCTGGAACTTTGAATCTGGAGCAAGTGATACACACAATTTGGAATTTTTTTTCAATAACTGTGGCACCAATAACCTTAGAATCTAGTTCTCTGTGGCAGTAGTGACAGTAGCAGCTTCCAGTATCTGGTGATATACTGATGACTACAGGGCAATGACAGCAGTCACATTCTACCCAGGTTCTTTCCGCAGCATGACTTTGTCCTATGTTATGGTCTCCTTTAGTTGTTGCTCATTTTTTCCCAAGCCCAGCTCTTCAGGTCTTCTCAGGGATTCTGTGAGCATTCTTAAATTCTTGAAATAATTATTTCTTCTTTTTAAATATGCCAGAATCATTTTGTGTTGTTTACAACTGAGAGCTTGCCTGTCTTGCAATCAGCTATACCAGTTGGTCAGGCCCTTGTAGAGGAAACCTGATTGTCAGAGATCCACCCCATGAATGTCAAGAGCAATTCCCAGGAAAAAAAGGATGGGAAAATACCCCCCCAAAAGCATCTTTTTGCACAGATATTCAGTGAGTTGTCCAAGACCAGAGAGGAGTTTAATATCAGAACCCTAAAAAAAAGTCTTAGCAATCAACGTTGAGTTTATTCTTTTATCCTTAGGATTAATTTTAACTTGTAAATTAATAATTAGTGGTGAAAACTAGGGTTTTTTAATAGAAAAACCAATATAAGCATTTCAGAATCTCAATAATCTACTCTTCCCCCAAACTTAGAAAACAATTTAGAAGAAGAAAAGGCTGAATTCAATTCAACAACTCAGTTCTTTCAAAATAACTTGTTACTTAATTAAACTTTACTATTTCTTTCAACTATATAAGCGTATTCTAAACACTACTATGCTAACACAGGACAAAGTAATGAATTACTGATTAAACACATAGTTAATTGAAAATTATGTTTAAAATATTCTAATACTTTCCACCATGTAATATAAAATAAAACTGTGTGGTCTAAGTTTATCTCTTTTTAGTGACCTATTTGATTTCTGTGAGGGAGATAATTTTTGAAATTGAGCAAAATTAAAAAGAAAGGGAAATAATGACTTGAATAATCAGTCCCAAATAAACAAGAGTTACTATTTGTATTTTACTGTACAAGACTAATATTAGATTAAAAATTCAAAGTAAACCAGATATGAAGCACAGAGATTATCGTTGAGCACAAATAACTAAAATTAACTAGAATCTTAAATAAACTGAGAATTCCTAGACTCCTGAGGATGTGAAGGAGGCTATTAGAAGTCTGTAAAGATTTCTCCTACTCAAAGATCTTTGGAACCCAAAGATCTAGGAGGAGCTTCAAGCTGTGACTAGACTCCCAGTGGACTCATCAAAGCTTAACCCAAACTGGACCCTGGAGTCTCCTCCAATGTTCATCGATGAAAATTCCCAGGAAGTTCCAGCTGCCTCTCGACCTATCTCTGAAGTATTAATAAAAAACCTTAGCAAGTTGACTCTCAATCCTAGTACCAAATTGCCTTCCGTTCTACCAGAATATCCACTTCAACAGAGTGGACAGAGACTTGGTAAAGGCATACTCTATAGGAGGAAAGGTGTGAGGACATTGTTAACTGCTTGGAAAGAAAGGGGAAAAATAGACCCACTATGAAGTAGGTACTATTATTTTTTAATTTTACAGATTAGGGAACTAAAAAGAAGCTTTCCTAAGGTCATGAAATTAGTGTATGATGGACCTGGAACACACAAACACAGGTCTGCCTAACATCAAACTTTATGTTCTTAGCCACTCTGCTATCTTCTGCCTCATGAAATATATTGTTCTGTTTTCAGAGAGCTCTAATTACTAAAAAGTTGCTCTTTTATATTCAGTGAAATTATTTTCCCTGTAATTTTCAGTTACAGATCTTAATTTGGCCCTTGAACACAAGATAAATATAATATTTCATAAATTAGATGGTACAGTAAAAGTGCCTAAAAAACAGCATGTGTTCAACAAGAATTAATTTAAATCATCCCGGCAATGGGCATAACAGTCATTGATAAAATATTAATTAAGGCAGGGCCAGCACTAATTGTAGTCTTCACCCAGTTTGAATTTCTCTAATTTATACAGAAACTATAAGAAAAGAATAAACATAATATTTAACTCCAGCTATACAGATAAACTGTTTTACAACATTTCCTTAATCTGCTAGCTGAGTGACCTTGTAGACAAGGTCAAAAAGGGAAATGACTCCTAGATTGGATAAACAACAGACAATTAGAATGTTTTGGTGGGGCAGGGAGGGAGAGAAGATGAGAGGACATTAAATAAAGCTTCTTAAAATTAATAAGCATTTATCTTATTAATAGGTAAATAGGCAATATTGACTTTATAAATGTTGACAAGTGGAAAAGACTGAAATTGTTCAAAGGTAAAGTGTTGCTTACATTAAAAATTTACTTAAAGTGACAAGAGAACTAAGTACATAATCACTATTGATAATAAGAAGGTTGTTAAAGGATGATTTTCAAAATGGTAAAATACTAAGTGAACATATGTTAAAGATTTTATTTAACTTATTAATTAATGAGGGTAATCTCAGGTGGCCTCTGCCTGAAGTGGCTTGAAGCAGGATTTCAGATCCCTGGCCAGAGATTCAAGTCAGGCCATGTCAGTGAGAGGGCTAAATCCTAGCCACTAGATCAGTGACCAGTGACCAGTGACAAGGCCCCCGCCTGTCAGTTTTGTAGAAATAAATTCCTACAAAGAGACGGAAAGTAGTAAAATAAGTAAAGTGTTTATTAGGAGGAAAAAGAGTACATGTGGATAGACAAACGGGTGGGCTCAGAGAGAGAGTTGCGCCCTCGTGGTAGTTTGAATCACTTATATGGGGCATTTCTTCCAGGTTTCCTTTGACCAATCATCTTGCTTTGCCTGGTTCTAAGTTCATATTTGGTTTATCTCAGGGTGTGTGTGTGCATGCATCTCTTAGCCAAGAAGGATTCTAGCGAAGAGGCCTATGAATAGGTTGACATCACTCCCTTTTTGACCTCCAAGGAGTCTCTCTGTGCATGTATAGCAAGGAAGATCTCCTTGACCTTGAGAATGAGAAACATGTGGTCTCTATCTTTTATCTGGGCAGGGTGCAGCTTCTCTCTGCTCCTGCTATTTTGGAGTATCTGTCCACAGGGGACAAAGCGCAACAGCTCAGCCTAAGGCCCAACTATCTCCTGCCTCAAGGGAACCAGTAAGAAATTGCAACCTGTTCGAAAAAGAATCAGAACAGACATATGTGAGGCAATCAGGAATCCTGAAGTAAATATGCTAATAGATGCAAAAAAAATAGATCCTATAGGCACTAAATTATAATGCTAGAATCATCTTTACTACAGAGAGGAAATCAGTTGTGTTTCTATGACAAAATTTATTTACATGTCTACGAACAAGAATTATTTGCATTTTACTATCAGTCGGTTTTCTATAATGTTCTGAGTTACAAAATAGCTAAATCAAGGACAGTTCAAAGCACAGGCCCCAAGAGAATCAGAAAGCCTGAAGGGAGAGCCAGGCAACGTCAGAGAGTCCATTGAAAGGACACCCAGTAATGGCGCCCATTTCAAAATCTTTCACAATTCGTCCTGATGGGGTTTCCTAACAGGATATGAAGGAGAAAAACTGACAAAGTCTTGGGTTAAATTAAAATTTACAAAGCTTGAAATATTTTATAATTTTTTTTAAAAACATGTGAAAATCTATAAGAAACTGAATAATCCAGAAAAATCATAAAATTATTTTCTTAGCTTCTTCTTTGTCACATTCTTCAAATAAACCTGGTTACTCACTATACACAAGGTAAGATGGGAACTGGAGAAAAGAGAAAGAAAAGTAATAAATTCTATTCATATACCTTCTCAATCATCTGCCAAAAATTATATTTAAAAAAGTAGTGTTACATAACTTATTTTATATGTCCACATGATCAATGACAAGCTGAAGCTTTCCCTGATCTTGTGTTAAAAGATGATTGGTTGGGAGACCTTCAAGATGGCAGAGGAGTGAGACGTGGAAATCACCTTCCTCCCCACAAATACATCCAAAATACATCTACATGAGGAACAACTCCTACAGAACACCTACTGAACGCTGGCAGAAGACCTCAGACCTCCCAAAAGGCAAGAAACTCCCCACGTACGTGGGTAGGGCAAAAGAAAAAAGAATAAACAGAGACAAAAGAATAGGGATGGGACCTGCACCAGTGGGAGGGAGCTGTTAAGGAGGAAAGCTCTCCACACACTAGGAAGACCCTTCACTGGCGGAGACGGGGGGTGGTACAGGGAAGCTTCAGAGCCGCGGAGGAGAGCGCAGCAACAGGGGTGCGGAGGGCAAAGCGGAGAGATTCCCGCACAGAGGATCGGTACTGACCAGCACTCACCATCCTGAGAGTCTTGTCTGCTCACCCGCCGGGGCGGGCGGGGCTGGGAGCTGAGGCTCGGGCTTCAGAGGTCGGATCCCAGGGAGAGGACTGGGGTTGGCGGCGTGAACACAGCCTGAAGGGTGCTAGTGCTCCACAGCTAGCCGGGAGGGAGTCCAGGAAAAAGTCTGGAGCTGCCGAAGAGGCAGGAGACTTTTTCTTGCCTCTTTGTTGGGATTAACAGCGCTGCTTAAAGGAGCTCCAGAGACGGGCGCGAGCCGCGGTTACCAGCGCGTACCCCAGAGACAGGCACGAGACGCTAAGGCTGCTGCTGCCGCCACCAAGAAGCCTGTGTGCAAGCACAGGTCACTATCCACATCTCCCCTCCTGGGAACCTGTGCAGCCCGCCACTGCCCGGGTCCCTCAATCCAGGGACAACTTCCCCGGGAGAACACACACCACGCCTCAGGCTGGAGTAACGTCACGCCGACCTAGGCCGCCGCAGGCTCCCCGCGCATGCGTACACCTCCCTCCCCGCGGCCTGAGTGAGCCAGAGCCCCCAGTCAGCCGCGCCTTTAACCCCGTCCTGTCTGAGCGAAGAACAGACGCCCTCAGGCGACCTACACGCAGAGGCGGGTCCAAATCCAAAGCTGAACCCCGGCAGCTGTGCGAACAAAGAAGAGAAAGGGAAATCTCTCCCAGCAGCCTCAGGAGCAGCGGATTAAATCTCCACAATCAACTTGATGTACCCTGCAACGAATCATCCCAACATTGAGGCAGTGGACTTTGGGAGTAACGATATATATTTTTTTTTCCTTTTTCTCTTTTTGTGAGTGTGTATGTGTATGCTTCTTTGTCTGATTTTGTCTGTATAGCTTTCCTTTAACCATTTGTACTAGGGTTCTCTCTGTCCGTTTGTTTGGGGTGGGGGGGGTGTTCTTTTTTTTTATTATGGTTTTTAACGCTTGTTATCATTGCTGGATTTTTTTTTTCACTTTGGTTGCTCTCTTCTTTCTTTTTTTTTAAATTTTTAATAATTATTGTTTATTTTAATAACTTTATTTAATTTTATTTTTTTCTTTCTTTCTTTCTCTTTTTCTCCCTTTTCTTCTGAGCTGTGTGGCCAACAGGGTCTTGTTGCTTGGGTCGGGTGTCAGGCCTGTGGCTCTGAGGTGGCAGAGCCAAGTTCAGGACATTGGTCCACCAGAGTTCTCCCAGCTCCACGTAATATCAAATGGCTAAAGCTCTCCCAGAGATTTCCATCTCAACACTAAGACCCAGCTCCACTCAACAACCGGCAAGCTACAGTGCTGGACACCCCATGCCAAACAACTAGCAAGACAAGAACACAGCCTGACTCACTAGCAGAGAGGCTGCCTAAAATAATAATAAGGCCACAGACAGTGCAAAACACACCACTGGATGCGGTCCTGCCCACCAGAAAGACAAGATCCGGCCTCATCCTCCAGAACACAGGCACAAGTCCCCTCCACCAGGAAGCCTACACAACCCACTGAACCAACCTTAGCCACAGGGGGCAGACACCAAAAGCAATGGGAACTACAAACCTGCAGCCTGCAAAAAGGAGACCCCAAACACAGTAAGTTAAGCAAAATGAGAAGACAGAGAAGCACACAGCAGATGAAGGAGCAAGGTAAAAACCCACCAGACAAAACAAATGAAGAGGAAATAGGCAGTCTACCTGACAAAAAATTCAGAGTAATGATAGTAAAGATGATCCAAATTATTGGAAATAGAATGGAGAAAATATAAGAAATGTTCAACAAGGAACTAGAAGAACTAAAGAGCAAACAAACAATAATGAACAACACAATTAATGAACTTAAAAATTATCTAGAAGGGATCAATAGCAGAATAACTGAGGCAGAAGAACAGAGAACTGACCTGGAAGATAAAATAGTGGAAATAACTACTGCAGAGCAGAATAAAGAAAAAAGAATGAAAACAATTGAGGACAGTCTCAGAGACCTCTGGGACAATATTAAACACACCAACATTCAAATTACAGGGGTCCCAGAAGAAGAAGAGAAAAAGAAAGGGACTGAGAAAATATTTGAAGAGATTATAGTTGAAAACTTCCCTAGTATGGGAAAGGAAATTGTTAACCAAGTCCAGGAAGCACAGAGAGTCCAATACAGGATAAATCCCAGGAGAAGCAAGCCAAGAAACATATTGATCAAACTATCAAAAATTAAATACAAAAAAAATATTAAAAGCAACAAGGGAAAAACAACAAATAACGCACAAGGGAATCCCCATAAGGTTAACAGCTGATCTTTCAGCAGAAACTCTGCAAGCCAGAAGGGAGTGGCAGGACATATTTAAAGTAATGAAATGGAAAAACCTACAAACAAGATTACTCTACCCAGCAAGGATCTCATTCAGATTCAAAGGAGAAATTAAAAACTTTACAGACGAACATAAGCTAAGAGAAGTCAGCACCACCAAACCAGCTTTACAACAAATGCTAAAGGAACTTCTCTAGGCAGGAAACACAAGAGCAGGAAAAGACCTTCAATAACAAACCCAAAACAATTAAGAAAATGGTAATAGGAACATACATATCGAAAATTACCTTAAATGTGAATGGATTAAATGCTCCAACCAAAAGACACGGTTTGCTGAATGGATACAAAAACAAGAACAATCTACATGCTGTCTACAAGAGACCCACTTCAGACGTAGGGACACATGGAGACTGAAAGTGAGGAGATGGAAAAAGATATTCCATACAAATGGAAATTAAAAGAAATCTGGAATAGCAATACTCATATCAGATAAAATAGACTTTAAATAAAGAATGTTACAAGAGACAAGGAGGGACACTACATAAGGATCAACGGATCAATCCAATAAGAAGATATAACAATTATAAATATATATTCACCCAACATAGGAGCATCTCAGTACATTAGGTAACTGCTAACAGTTATAAAAGAGGAAATAGACAGTACAACAATCATAGTAAGGGACTTTAACACTCCACTTTCACCAATGGACAGATCATCTGAAATGAAAAAAAATAAGGAAACACAAGCTTTAAATGACACATTAAACAAAGTGGACTCAATTAATATTTATAGGACATTCCATCCAAAAACAACAGAATACACTTTCTTCTCAAGTGCTCATAGAACATTCTCCAGAATAGATCATACCTTGGGTCACAAATCAAGCCTTGGTAAATTTAAGAAATCTGAAATCATACCAAGTATTTTTTCCAACCACAACGCTATGAGACTAGATATCAATTACAGGAAAAAAATCTGTAACAAATACAAACACATGGAGGCTAAACAATACACTACTAAATAACCAAGAGATCACTGAAGAAATCAAAGAGGAAATCAAAAAAATATGTAGTAACAAATGACAATGAACACACGACGACCCAAAACCTATGGGAGGCAGCAAAAGCAGTTCTAAGAGGGAAGTTTATAGCAATACAAGCCTGCCTCAAGAAACAAGAAACATCTTAAATAAACAACCTAACCTTACACCTAAAGCAATTAGAGAAACAAAAACCAAAAAAAACCCAAAATTAGCAGAAGGAAAGAAACTATAAAGATATCAGATCAGAAATAAATGAAGAAGAAATGAAGGAAACAATAGCAAAGATCAACAAAACTATAAGCTGATTCTTTGAGACGAGAAACAAAATTGATAAACCATTAGCCAGACTCATCAAGAATAAAAGGGTGAAGACTCAAATCAATAGAATTAGAAATGAAAAAGAAGTAACAACTAACACTGCAGAAATACAGAGGATCATGAGGGATTACTACAAGCAACTATATGCCAATAAAATGGACAACCTAAAAGAAATGGACAAATTCTTAGAAGCACACCACCTTCCAAGGCTGAACCAGGAAGAAACAGAAAATATAAAAAGACAACTCACAGCACTAAAATTGAGACTGTGATTAAAAATCTTCCAGAAAGCGAAAGCCCAGGACCAGATGGCTCCACAGGTGAATTCTATCAAACATTTAGAGAAGAGCTAACACCTATCCTTCTCAAACTCTTCCAAAATATAGCAGAGGGAAGATCACTCCCAAACTCATTCTACAAGGCCACAATCACCCTGATACCAAAACCAGACAAAGATGTCACAAAGAAAGAAAACTACAGGCCAATATCACTGATTAACATAGATGTAAAAATACTCAACAAAACACTAGCAAACAGAATCCAACAGCACATTAGAAGGATCATACACCATGATCAAGCTGATGCAAGGATTCTTCAGTATATGCAAATCAATCAATGTGATACACCATATTAACAAACTGAAGGATAAAAACTATATGATCACCTCAATAGATGCAGAAAAAGCTTTTGACAAAATTTCACGCCTATTTATGATAAACACCCTCCAGAAAGTAGGCATAGAGAGAACTTACCTCAACATAATAAAGGCCATATATGACAAACCCACAGCCAACATCGTTCTCAATGGTGAAAAACTGAAACCATTTCCACTAAGATCAGGAACAAGACAAGGATGCCCACTCTCACCACTATTATTCAACGTAGTTTTGAAAGTTTTAGCCACAGCAAGAGAAGAAAAAGAAATAAAAGGAATCCAAATTGGAAAAGAAGAAGTAAAACTGTCACTGTTTGCAGATGACATGATACTATACATAGAGAATCCTAAAGATGCTACCAGAAAACTACTAAAGCTAATCAATGAATTTGGTAAAGTAGCAGGATACAAAATTAATGCACAGAATTCTCTTGCATTGGTATACACCAATGATGAAAAATCTGTAAGGGAAATTAAGGAAACACTCCCATTTACCATTGCAACAAAAAGAATAAAATACCTAGGAATAAACCTACCTAAGGAGACAAAAGACCTGTATGCAGAAAACTATAAGACACTGATGAAAGGAATTAAAGATGATACAAACATATGGAGAGATATGCCACGTTCTTGGATTGGAAGATTCAACATTGTGAAAATGACTATACTACCCAAGGCAATCTACAGATTCACTGCAATCCCTATTAAACTACCAATGGCATGTTTCACAGACGTAGAACAAAAAATTTCACAATTTTTATGGAAACACAAAAGACCCCGAATAGCTAAAGCAATCTTGAGAAAGAAAAACAGAGCTGGAGGAATCAGGCTCCCTGACTTCAGACTATACTACAAAGCTACAGTAATCAAGACAGTATGGTACTGGCACAAAAATAGAAATATAAATCAATGGAACAGGATAGAAAGCCCAGAGATAAACCCATGCACATATGGTCACCTTATTTTTGATAAAGGAGGCAAGAATATACAATGGAGAAAAGACAGCCTCTTCAATAAGTGGTGATGGGAAAAATGGACAGCTACATGTAAAAGAATGAAATTAGAACACTCCATTATACCATACACAAAAATAAACTCAAAATGGATTACAGACCTAAATGTATGGCCAGAAAGTATAAAACTCTTAGAGGAAAACATAGGAAGTACACTCTATGACATAAATCACAGCAGATCCTTTTTTACCCACCTCCTAGAGAAATGGAAAAAAAAGAAAAATAAACAAATGGGACCTAATGAAACTTCAAAGCTTTTGCACAGCAAAGGAAACCTTAAAAACAGACGAAAAGACAACCCTCAGCATGGGAGAAAATATTTGCAAATGAAGCAACTGACAAAGGACTAATCTCCAAAATTTACAAGCAGCTCATGCAGCTCAATATCAAAAAAACAAACAACCCAATCCAAAAATGGGCAGAAGACCTAAATAGACATTTCTCCAAAGAAGAAATACAAATAGTCAATAAACACATGGAAGAATGCTCAACATCACTAATCATTAGAGAAATACAAATCAAAACTACAATGAGGTGTCACCTCAAACCAGTCAGAATGGCCATCATCAAAAAGTCTAGGGCTTCCCTCGTGGCGCAGTAGTTGAGAGACCGCCTGCCAATGCAGGGGACACTGGTTCGTGCCCCGGTCTGGGAAGATCCCACATGCCGCAAAGCAGCTGGACCCGTGAGCCATGGCCGCTGAGCCTGCACATCTGGAATCTGTGCTCCGCAACAGGGGAGGCCACAACAGTGAGAGGCCCACGTACCGCAAAAAAAAAAAAAACAAACTGGAGAGGGTGTGGAGAAAAGCGAACCCTCCTGCACTGTTGGTAGGAATGTAAATTGATACAGCCACTATGGAGAACAGTATGGAGGTTCCTTAAAAAACTAAAAATACAGCTACCATACAACCCAGCAATCCACTGCTGGGCATATACCCTGAGAAAACCACAATTCAAAAAGAGTCATGTACCACAATGTTCATTGCAGCTCTATTTACAATAGCCAGGACATGGAAGCAACCTAAGTGTCCATCGACAGATGAATGGATAAAGAAGATGTGGCACATATATACAATGGGATATTACTCAGCCATTAAAAGAAATGAAATTCAGTTATTTGTAGTGAGGTGTATGGACCTAGAGTCTGTCATATAGAGTGAAGTAAGTCAGAAAGAGAAAAACAAATACCATGTGCTAACACATATATATGGAATATATATAAAAAAAAAGAAAGAAAAAGGTTATGAAGAACTTAGGGGCAGGACATGAATAATGACGCAGATGTAGAGAATGGATTTCAGGTCACGGGGAGGGAGAAAGGTAAGCTGGGACAAAGTGAGAGAGTGGCATGGACTAATATGTACTACCAGATGTAAAATAGATAGCTAGTGGGAAGCAGCTGCATAGCACAGGGAGATCAGCTCAGTGCTTTGTGACCACCTAGAGAGGTTCAATAGGGAGGGTGGGAGGGAGATGCAAGACGGACGAGATACAGGGATATATGTATATGTATAGCTGATTCACTTTGTTATAAAGCAGAAACTAACACACCATTGTAGGGCAATTATACTCCAATAAAGATGTTTTTAAGAAAAAGATGATTAGTTGGAATTCAAAACTGGACAAAGAAAATATTAAAATGGCCAATAGGCACATGAAAAGACGTTCAGCATCCCTAGTTATTAGGGAAATACAAATCAAAACCACAATGAGATACCATTTCACACCCATTAGAAGGCTTTTATCAAAAAGGAGAAAATAACAAGTGTTTGTGAGGAGGATGACAAAAATTGGACTCCTTGTGCTTTGCCGAAGGGAATGGTGAGCCACTGTGGAGAACAGCATAGTGATTCCTCATAAAGTTAAACATATGATCCAGCCATTCCACTTCCAGGAATATACCCAAAAGAATGGAAAGCAGTTCAAACAGATACTTGCACACCAATGTTCATAAAAATTGTCTACAAAGAAAAAGGCACAATGCCAGAGTTGTGGGTTTCTGTTTTATTCA
Organism: Delphinapterus leucas; assembly: GCF_059928025.1. Lineage (NCBI taxonomy): Eukaryota > Metazoa > Chordata > Mammalia > Artiodactyla > Monodontidae > Delphinapterus > Delphinapterus leucas. The sequence continues at coordinate 37,503,880 of NC_143137.1, read as the reverse complement.
GGGACCTTTCTGAGGACCATAGCCTGGGAAATAGCTTCTCAGCTCTGAGGTTATGCTCCTACGAGGTAGGAGGAGAGCCATATATATATGATTTTAGTTAGGGAGTGCTTGCAGTCAAGCATACATCTCAGTAAAATGTTATTGCTAGTCACAAGGATCAGATATCTCAGATAATGATTTTAGTGCTTTTCTATGTATGGGAAGATTCAAGAATCTGGGTTCATTAAAAATTTTTCCAGAGATATCGCTAACAATCTAAGGGGTCTGTTTTTCCAAAACACAGACTGCCTTATCCTGTTTTTCATCCTGAATTTCCTTCAGGTTGCACTGTCAGTCAGCTACTGCAGTGGCTAATGACTTGAACCTTTTATCCTTATAGAACTGGATGGTGGGCAACACCTTTGCTCTACACAGCATTATTCACAACAGCCAAAAAGTAGAAATAACCCAAGTGTACATCAACAGATGAATGGATAACAAAATGTGGTATTACAGGAAAACTTCCTTTTACCTTTGTAGGCTCTGTGGCTGGGCCTAAGAATTAAACTGACAAAACAGATCAACTGGAGAAAAACATAACAAATTTTATTTCATATTTTTTCATGTACACAGGAAATCTTCAAAAGGAAAATGAAGACTGGAATAAACCATTAGGCTCCAAAACTTAAGTACCTTTTTAAACAAAGAATGAGAAATTGTGCAGATGTGACAAGACAAAGGGGTTTGGGGTAGGGGCAGTAAATTGTGGAACAGTGACTTGAAAATATATGAGGGAAACTAATGGAAGTTATTTTAATAGGTTTGTTTTATGTTAGTAGATTTGTTTGTATAGATCCATTTTGGTGTAGGTTCCCAGTCTCCAGTGATAAGAATGTTATTCTCTTCCTGGTACAGAGAGGGTACCTCTCTCACGGGAAATTTTATGATCCACTTTTAAGTAGAAAGAGGGAGATCAGAGATCCCTTCGTGGGACTTCCCTGTTGGTCCAGTGGTGGTTTGTGCTTCCATTGCAGGGGACACAGTTTCAATCCTTGATCAGGGAATTAAGATACCGGATGCCAAGCAGCACAGCCAAAAAAAAAAAAGAGAGAGAGAGAGAGAGAGAGAGATCCCTTCCTGCATCAGTTGCTTCTCAAGTGCTTTCAGCTCAAAATAGTTAAATGCCAAAGTGGCATACGTTGGGATGGCACGTTCTGCTCCCCTTCATTATATAGATACTGTAGGGGAGAAACACTTTTCCTTCTACCCTTCTAGGGTTTTTTAGCTGGTCTAATAATCAAGTTGGCATAAGACAGATTAACAGGAGAAAACCAATTTAATTTTGTACATACGGGAGTCCATAAAAATATGAGACCCCAAAAGCAAGTCAAGCAGTAGAGACTTGTATGCCATCCTGAGCTAAGGAATGGGATAGGGCCCTGGGGCTTCAAACAGGAGGAAGGTGATTCATAGGACAATAAGAAGAGCTGATGTCTGATGATTAGATGTTTGCCCTGCCATATAGGTAGGTCATTCAGTTAAAAAGTTGTCTCTGAAACCATAATTCAAAAAGAGTCACGTACCACAATGTTCATTGCAGCACTATTTACAATAGCCAGGACATGGAAGCAACCTAAGTGTCTATCGACAGATGAATGGATATAGAAGATGTGGCACATATAAACAATGGAATATTACTCAGCCATAAAAAGAAACAAAATTGAGTTATTTGTAGTGAGGTGGGTGGACCTAGAGTCTGTCATACAGAGTGAAGTAAGTCAGAAAGAGAAAAACAAATACCGTATGCTAACACATATACATATGGAATCTAAAAAAAAAAATGGTCATGAAGAACATAGGGGCAAGATGGGAATAAAGATGCAGAACTACTAGAGAATGGTCTTAAGGTTACGGGGAGGGGGAAGGGTAAGCTCGGATGAAGTGAGAGAGTGGCATGGACATATATACATTACTAAATGTAAAATAGATAGCTAGTGGGAATCAGCCGCACAGCACAGGGAGATCAGCTTGGTGTTTTGTGACCACCTAGAGGGGTGGGATAGGGAGGGTGAAGGGAGACATAAGAGGGAGGGGATATGGGGATATATGTATACATAGAGCTGATTCACTTTGTTATACAGCAGAAACTAATACAACATTGTAAAGCAATTATACTCCAATAAAGATGTTTAAAAAAATAAAATTAAATAAATAAAAAATTAAAATCACCCTAAAACTTAGTGCTTAAAAAAAAAAGTTGTCTCTGGTGATAGCTCTCTCTCTGAGCTAGGCCCCCTATCTAAATTCTTTTAGGTAGTTAAGGGGGGGAAGGTTCAAAAAAAATGCTCCCTGAGTTTTAGGGGCTTTGATTATTCTCAGCTCAAAACTTTTAAAAATGTGGCCAGTGAGGCTTCCCTGGTGGCACAGTGGTTGAGAGTCCGCCTGCCGATGCAGAGGACACAGGTTCGTGCCCCGGTCCAGGAAGATCCCACATGCCGCGGAGCGGCTGGGCCCGTGAGCCATGGCCGCGGAGCCTGTGCATCCGGAGCCTGTGCTCCACAATGGGAGAGGCCACAACAGTGAGAGGCCCGTGTATCGCAAAAAAAATAATAATCCACATGCTAAAGTGGTACATTTTAGGTAGACTTGTTCCTAACCCCTTCAATACAATGCAATATGATTCAGCCTTAAAAAGGAATGAAATTCTGATTCATAGTATAATGTGGATGAACCTTGAAAACATTATGCTAAGTGAAGTATTGTAAGATTCCACTTATACGAGGTACCTACAATTGGCAAATGCATAGAAACAGAAAGAATAGAGGTTTCCAGAGACTGAGAAGAGTGGAGAATGTGGTTATTGTTTAATAGTGATGGGGTTCAGGACACACTACTCCAAAATAGGACAACTTGGCATATTGAATATTTCAAGCTGAAGGAATCTTAGAATGATGTGTGCAAAAAGGGCTTTCTGACCTACCCCTGACAAAGTTTTAAAACCCTCATGTGAGAGGTATTGTTCCTATATCTGGAGAAAAGGAGCAGTATCCTTATCTCTAAGAAGGAAGGACACTGAGAAGAATCTGAACTAACTGGCCTTGCTAGGTTTCCCCCAGTTCACCACACTTGGCTCACCTTTGTCCTATCACATCTTCCCACAACTTTTCCTTCTTCATCACTTCTGGCATGAAAACGCTGAGGTTTAACCATTTCTTTGAGACTTCATTTCCTTATGAAGGCTCCCATGTCATGTGCTTACATTACATTAAGTTAGTTACATTAAATCAGTTTGTATGCTCTTCTCCTGTTAATCTATCTTTGTCAGTTTAATTTTCAGACCCATCCAGGGACCCTAAGAGGGTAGGGAAAACTTTTCTTCCTCCCATACTATATAGGCACAAAGTTCTAGAAAGAAACAATGGTAGTGGTTGCACAATGATGTGAATATACTTAAGATCACTGAATTGTACACTTTTAAAAAGTTAAAAGGGTAAATTTTATGTTGTATATATTTTACTGAACACACACCAAAGAAGCTCATTGGGTGGAAGACAAGTAGGTTTTAAAGCTTTTTCAGAGCTCCAAACACTCCAAACTGTCTTCCTTTTTTTCCTCTCAAGTTAATTGTTAAGCATTTGTTGAGAGCTTTTGTGCTAAACACTGTGCTAGGCACAGCAGAAAATTCAAAATGAGGCATCTTTCTTTCCCTGAAATCCATCATTTAGTTTTCCTAAATTAAGATTAAAGGAAAGCTGTTCAGTTTTTAATATGGTTTTGTGTTCTTTTGTTGGGAAAGTGTTGTTAACAGGGGTGCTGAGGGGGAAAGAAAATTAAATGGAGTTTTTAAAACGTGGGACTTCTTTAATATGCTATTATGTATTTTGAATCTCCAAGACAGGGACTTAGTAAAGGGCATTCCTAAACTTATTTGATCAGGAATTCTTTGTCCTCTTGGAGCCCAATTAATTAATATCTCCCTTGTACTGTGCGTACAGAAGCTGAGCTACAGATGTACCAGCTATGGGGGGGCGGGGATTGTCTTTATGCCGGGCTAGATATGTTATGCAAGGTGTAAGTATGATACGAATGTGCACTTTATTTTATCCCTAAGTGTTCTAGCATGTATACATGATTATTTTTAACATTTTTTTAAAAAATTAAAAATATAGATTAAATGTTAGAGACAATAAAAGTAATTTTCTAAAGTAATTTCTTACCTCAATTTAGAGTTCACTGTCTCCTTTAGATGGCTTTTAATGTTCTTTTTAAAAAGTTATTTCCATTTTGGGGAGAGGGCTTGCTAATGGAGATTTTGCAGAAAATGTGATGCTGACTTTGTGGTCTGTAACTTCTAAACCTTTTTAATTAACAAAAAATAAAGCACAAATTCTCATTTTTTTCATGATAAAAGTACAATATTTCTACTAAGTTGTATTCCAATTAACAGCTGTAAGGACCTGTGGTATTATCTGTGCCTTTGGATAATTGCACTATATTTTGCAGCTTGTTCTTAATCCATCATTTAAAATACGTCTCCATTTCTCCCATTACTAGACCTGGACTTCAAGTCATAACCTTCAACAATATACTCCCGCATTTTCTACATATTCTCTAATTTTGTACCATTTCTTCACAATTAAACATGGTGGACCAATTTAAGTGAAATGGGTATCTGATTAAAGCCAAAGATACAGCAAATCTGAGCCCATTTCATGATTTTACTGTTGGTCCCAATTATATTTTCATTAGTAGTATCACTTTCATGCTTATAAAATATTGACTAAATCATTAGGATATTCAAATAATTACATGCGCATTACAAAGGGACGGGATGATGAAGCTGCCAAGATTAAACATTTGGCTGTCAGGTAGAAGGCCCTTGTGATGGTGTGAAATGTTTATCAGTGAAGGATGAAAGTGTACACTCAGCATAGGAAACGGTATTTAGCTGTGTAAATGCACAGAGTTTTCTGAAAGTAAAGCATTCCAAAGCTGGCAACTGCCTGAAATAGAGGAACAGCATCTTACGTGAGTTCAGGGATTAATTCCTACTGGATGACTACAGAGGCCTTCATGGAGGAGGACATATTTGGGCTGGATTCTGAGGGATAAATAAGATTCCCGCAAATTATTCCAGATGGACGAGAGAGGCTGAGATGTGAAAATACATAGTACGTCTGGGAAAGCCATTTGGTGGCGCAAAAGGTAGAGCGAGTGAGGATACGGAAGTGAAATGAGACTAGAAAACAATAGATTGAGGCCAGATCATTAATGCTGACAATTTTAGACTTTATTCTCTAAGTAATTGGGAGCTGAGGAACATTTTTGAGCAGAGGGCATGATCTGTGTTTCAGAACAATTACTCTAGTGGACCCACAGGGAATAGATGAGTCTGGAATAAAGCAGGGAGGCTGGGAGCCTAATTAGGATATTATAATTGTCTAGTGAGAAATGATGAAGATTTGATTGAATGGAAAGGAAGCAATAAATAGAAGAGATATTTCAAAAAGAAAATTAACTGAGCTTGGTGAGCAAATCAATTAGAAATGAATTTGGATGCAATAAACAGAATTTCTGCTGACTAGGGCTTAACACATAGGGACTTACTTTACTCAAGTAAATGCAGGTGGCTGCTGGTGTTGGTGCAGAAAATCGCCAATTGTTGGGCTGCACCCCACAGGCCTCAGGAGGCCTGTGCTTGCCCAGCTTCAAGACCAAAGAAAGAGCCTGGAGTCAGCAACAGAGACATTGGTAGTTTAATGGATGGGGGAGAACTTTCACGTCTGGAGCAAGGTCCTTGAGCGACACCCACATCCTGCGCCATGGAAGGTGGGCAGGACATGGTGGCAGGCTTCCCTCCTGGGGGGAAGGGGAGATCTCCAGTTATAGGGGAATTGGGTCAGGTAAGCTCATTAGTTACCAGGGAAACCAGTAGAGAGGCACGCCCCTCATTGCCCCTTTGATAAGAACAATCACAAACTGGAACCTGGGGCAAGTATGTAGGAAGATCAGTCACGTGTGTAAGGTGTAGGTGAAGCAGACACTGAGTGGGCAGGGGATGTACAGAGAGCAAGAGAACAGCCATCTTGAGTGGCCTGACCATACACCAATATCAGGGACATTTCTCAGTTCTCTCGGTTTTTGCCTCATGCTATTGAACAACCCTCTCTTCCACAGCAAACTCTAGGTGTCGTTGGCCAGAGCTGGCTCACATGGCAGCCTCTACCTGCATTGGAGGCTGGGGAAGTGGGGGACAGGAGGGCCTTGATTGCCTAAGACTGCCCATGGTCCATAACTAGGGGCTGATCACAATGTCTTTTTGGAAAAAGAAAAAATTAGCATGGAATAAATAGGCATTGGATAGTAGGTGGACAGTTAATAGAGTTTGCCACAGTGACTAATTGGATATAGAGGGTGCAGTGGATTGAATAGTGTCCCCCTAAAATTTCTGTTCACCCAGAGCCTGAGAATAAGGCTTTATTTAGAAAAAGGGTCTTTGCAGAAGTAAATAAGGTAAGGATTGTGATGAGAACATTACTGGATTAGGATGTGCCCTGTATACAACGAGAGCGTCCTTGTAAATATCAAAGATAAAGCCAGACAGCAGTTAAAGTTGTAAGGACAGACTTTAATCGGTAATAAACTATCACAAAAGGGAAGAGGCTCCTTCATGAATTCAATTTGTGCAGAGGTGACTGGGTGTTCTAAAGGCAGAATGAAGGAGTAGGGAAAGAGAAAGGTAGGGGTTTGAGAAGAGTCAAGGAAGCAGAAATTTATAAAAAGTGTGAAGTGGGAGGGAGATTTGGTCCATGTGAAATTCATCTGGGTTTGTTAACTGGCACTTACCAGAGTTAGGCTCCTACTCTCACACAGAGCCTGGGAGAAAAGGCCCTATCTTCAGGAGTTGGCTGGAACAAACAGTAAATTCTTTTGGCAGCCTTGAGTTTTCTGAGGCATGTATTTAAGGGGGCTGGACTGGTCATCCTAGGAATTCAACCTTGAACTATTAGAAATTACACTAGTGTTTATTCAAGTCTTTGTGTGTAGGTGGGAAGGGAGGATGGAAAAATCATTTGTGCTGAGCCTGCAGTTTGTTTTTTTTTGTGGTACGCGGGCCTCTCACTGTTGCGGCCTCTCCCATTGCGGAGCACAGGCTCCGGATGCGCAGGCTCAGCGGCCATGGCTCACGGGCCCAGCCGCTCCGCGGCATGTGGGATCTTCCCGGACCAGGGCATGAACCCGTGTCCCCTGCATCGGCAGGCAGACTCTCAACCACTGCGCCACCAGGGAAGCCCAAGCCTGCAGTTTTAATAGACCAAGGTAGAGGCCTGGTCAAGAAGACGGCTTAAAGGAGCCTGACTAGAGTTTGGTAAAAGAGAGAATCTTTGTCGTAAGAGACAGACACAGTGAAGAGGGCCATGTGAAGATGGAGACAGAGATCAGAGTTATGCTGCCCAAACCAAGGAACACCAGGAGCCATCAGAAGAGGCAAGAGGCAAGGTAAGATCCTCCCACAAAACGTTTGGAAGGAGCATGGCTCCGCTGATATTTTGATTTTGAATTTCTGGCCTCTTGAACTCTGAGAAAGTCAATTTCTGCTGGGTTTTTTAAAATAAATTTATTTATTTTTGGCTGCATTGGGTCTTCATTGCTGCGCACGGGCTTTCTCTAGTTGGGGTGAGTGGGGGCCACTCTTCGTTGCAGTGCGGGGGCTTCTCATTGCGGTGGCTTCTCTTGTTGCAGAGCACGGGCTCCAGGCGCGCGTGGGCCTCAGCATTTGCGGTGTGTGGGCTCCAGGGCACGTGGGCTTCAGTAGTTGTGGCTCACGGTCTCTAGAGCGCAGACTCAGTAGTTGTGGCGCATGGGCTTAGTTGCTCCACGTCATGTGGGATCTTCCCGGGCCAGGGCTCAAACCCGTGTCCCCTGCATTGGCAGACGGATTCTTAACCACTGCGCCACCAGGGAAGCCCAATTGCTGGTGTTTTAAGCCACCTAGTTTGTGGCAATTTGTTCCAGCAGCTCTAGGAAACTAATATACAGGGTGAAGGAGAGAAGCTTCAAAGCATAGGAGCCTGGGAAGACATCAATACCGTGGGTTGAACATGGTGACTAACAGACATCTGGGAAATATTCATGAGGGGATGTTAGGCAGGGATTGGGGTTATGGATTAAGGCTTGAAGAGTGAAGAATAAAGAGACTGCTGCTGAAAGAAAAGTAAATTTCATCAAACAATAGTTTATAACTTAGAACATAAGCATAGTATTGAATTGCCCACTTCAACACAGTTGTTTCCCTCCTGTTTCCAAAGTCTATTTCTGTATGTCAGGGGTAGAGAGAAAGCTAGCATCATTGAGGGTTAGTGAATTTGGTTTATAAGGACCAACAAATTTCCACAAGTTTGGAAAGAGTCACTAGCAGTGCTTTAACTTCCCATTTGCCCTAGTAACAAATTTAGCAGCCCTTTCTAAACTTCACCATGGATTACTGTCTCTATTAGTTTTTTGTTTTAATAAGAAAACAATAAACACTAACCATAGCATTGCTATATCCTCAGTGCTCGTAATGTAATTTGTTCATATTTCTAGTATTATATTTGTCCCAATGCGTTGTAATTCTCATTCTGTCTCCCACTCTAAATTGTGAGTTTCTTGAGAGCAATGCACCATTTTAATACATACTTGTATCTCAATTACCTAGTGCAATATTCAATACTTTAAGTAATTTATGTAATAATTGTTGCATGAATTGCAATAACAATAGTAGTTAAGGGCCAGGCTCTGGAGCTAGACCACCTAGGATAAATCTTGCCTCTTACATATTATCTTGGTGACCTCGGGCACATTACTAAACCTCTCGGTGCCTCAGTTTCCTCATCGTAATCTGGAATAACAAGGCAATCCTCATAAAATTGCTGTGATGATTAAATAAATTAGCATATTTAAATCACTTAGAAAAGTACTAAGTATATGGTAGATGCTCAATACATGATCAATATCTGTAAATATGCTATTGAATTATTAAGTAGAATAAAGCCTTCTGACATTCCATACTGCTATCCAAAGTAGGCCTTCTGTATTTTCTTTTACATCTTCCTATTTCCTTCATGACAATATTATAATCTGTAGATTCACTTACTTGTCTACTGACAAATCCCATGAGGGCAAAAACCTTGTCTGTTTAGTTTTCCATGCATGCCATGCTTAACCCGTCATCTGCATACAGTAGAGATTAGCAACAGTTTGTTAAAGGAATAAATTGATGAATGATCCATTTCATTCAATGATCATTGAATGACTCACCTGTAAAGTCTAATTGAACTCTTTCTCACATAGCTAACATTTGTCGACTGAAAAAAAAAAAGCACAACCTAAAAGTTGAGGGTTATGTGGGGTTTTTTTGTTTGTTTTTTGTTTTTTGCGGTATGCGGGCCTCTCACTATTGTGGCCTCTCCCATTGCGGAGCACAGGCTCTGGCTGCACAGGCTCAGCGGCCATGGCTCACGGGCTCAGCCACTCCGTGGCATGTGGGATCTTCCCGGACCGGGGCATGAACCCGTGTCCCCTGCATCGGCAGGTGGACTCTCAACCACTGCGCCACCAGGGAAGCCTGAGGGTTATGTTTTATTCAGCGGACAAAACTGAGGACTTAAGCCCGGGACACAGTATCTCAGATAACTCTGAGGGACTGCTCTGAAGAGGCAAGGGGAGAAGCCAGGAAATATAGGAGTTTTTGCAACAAAAACCAGGTAGTTGAAACATTGGAAGATTATTGTTAATTAAAGAAAACCAGATATCTTGAGTTAAGGAATTTAGTGGTTTTCTATGTACGGGAAGATGCAAAAGTCTGGGCTCACTGAAATCAACCGTTTGATATGCACCTCAGCTATCTGGGGCCAGTATCCCGTGCTTCTCATCCTGTGTCTCCTCAGGGTATACCATCAGGGATGGCTGCAGTGGCTGACTGCTAGATGGGGGTACAAATCCTGCGTCCATCCTGAGTTCCCTCAGGGCTCACCATCAGGGCGACTGTAATGTGATGGCTTGATGGCTGCAACATCCTTTAGTGATATGGCAGGTGGCATTTTTAGTTCACACACTGAAACTCCTAGTTTGAAGTTCAAAGAAAGGCAATGTGCCATAACAACAGACCTTCAGGCAGATCTGAGAAAGAAGGACTTCCTCTCATTTCTAGGACTAACTACCTGAAAATAAGATAATATCTTATATCACTATAGGAACATACTCATTTTATCTCCTGTTTCTGCTCTTCAGGGCAGTTTTGACATTGGAACAACTAACAATAATATTATGTTCTTAGAGAAAGACTGATGACTCACGTGTGAGAGGGTTCAGGATAGGTTCAGGGAGCAAAATTTGCCGCCCTGAAGTGCTTTATTGGCTTGCAGATTATTTCGAGCTGAAAACAATCAATGCCCAAAAGCATCAGGAAGAAACTTTGACCTTCCCCCTAGATACCTAAAAGAATAAAGATAGAGGACCTGTTCCAGGAAGGCAGGTATCACCATAGAAAACTATAGTATGAACTAGGTGTGGTAGACAGGGAAGAACCGAGCAAAGACTGTAAAATTCTTTCTATGTCCCATTGTCTCTGCATATGGCCCAGCAAATATTTGTTTACCAAAGATTTGCTTTTTCATCTTCATGGGAATTGCCTTCCTCCCCTTTGAAGTCCCGAACCACTACCCCCAACATTCTCTTTTGTCTTTATCTGAAGATGGTATGTAAAGTGAGCATTTTGGCCATTTTGGTGAGTTACTCAGTTTTCCTGGGTCTCTTCCATGCATACATGTTACTAAACTTTTGTTTGATTTTCTCCTTTTAATCTGTCTCATGTCAATTTAATTCTTAGATCAGCCAGAAGAATCTAGAAGCATAGAGGAAAATTTCTTCCTCTCCATGTGAACAAAGAACCAATGAGTGTTGCTTACCACCCAGTTCTACAATGGTTAAGTCATAACCCACAGCAGTCATGACCAGCAGTGCAATCAGAGAGGAATTCAGGATGAAAAACAGCAGGAGGTACTCTGTACTTTGGATAAACAAGTCCCTTAGGTAGTTAGATGCATACCTCAGAAGAATTTCAATGACCTCAGATTCTTGCACCTTCCATATATAGAAAAGCACTAAAATCATTAACTTGAGATATTTGTTCTTTGTGATTAGCAGTAATCTTTTACCAAGATGTATGTTTTCCTGCATGTATTTCTTAACCAAAAAAGTCATATATAAACTGGCTCCTCTCCTACTTCTTCAAAGCTATTTCCTCAGAGCTGAGAGTCTGTCTCCCAGGCTATAGTCTTCAGTAAGACCCTGAATAAAACTTAACTCACAACTCTTATGTTGTGCATTTTTCTATGAGTTGACACCCTACACAGGGTACCCCCAATATACAGCAGCTTAGCATATGAGATATTTTTAGCTGATGAAATTTGAAAAAAGGCATGTATAGGAAGGACTTTCTTACCTTCCCCTGAAGCAAGTCATAAAACGCTCATGTGAGAAGGGCGCTCCCTATACCTGGAGGAAAGGAGTATCCTTATCTCCAAAGATAAAAGGCCAAGGAGAGGAATCTGAATGCACAGCCCTTTCTAAGTCCCACTCCCACCCCTACCCGCTGCCACCCCTTTTACTGCCCATACTCTTTATCCTGTTGTATCTTTCCAGGATTTTCCACTCTTCATCAAACCCAGCATAAAAACACTCAGGTTTAATCATTTCTTTGAGTCTTCATTTCCTTATGAAGGCTCCTGTGACACATGAACCTTACATTAAATAGATTGCTATGCATTTTCCTTGTTAATCTTTCTTTTGTTATAGGCGTCCCAACAGAGAACTTAGAAAGGTAGAGGAAAAAGATATTCTTCCTCCCCTCCACTGGAATAAAGTTTATTTTATGTGAATTTTCTTTTTTTTTCAATGTGATTCATATAGAGGGGAATTCAATGATGAAGAAGTGGCTGTTTTTAAAATCAATCCCTCTTTTGGGACTTGAAAAGGATTTGGGAAATAAAAACTAATAGAATCTTTACAGTATTAAAAGTTTCCAAACCAAAATGCAAGCTAGTCTTATTTACCAGAAAGCCTTTCCCATTGCTTTGTTCTGACGTCCATACATTTGTCCAGAGAGGACAGCAACGAAGGAAGAATATGTAAACATTTTAATCATTTCTAACTTGCCATCTGTGACAATTCACAGTGATGAAATCAGAAATGATGGGATCACTTTTCCATTTCTTTAAGGTCACCAAGGACAGACAAGCTCAGGACATACTGTATTTGTCAGAAGCAAAAGAGATGACTGGGGAGGTGGCAGTGACAGATCTGTTCTAGGCTTAGCTCATTTTACTGAAGAATGTGTGTCCCTTTCTGACATTTATCAAAAGAAATTCAGTTTTATAAAAAGAAGGATGTCAAATAATAGTACATAGCTAACACTCATTCTGTGGCTGTCAGAAGGCCAGATGGGGCAAAAAGGAAAAGGGTAGATGGAAGAGAAAGTCATGCTGGCAAGAAACAGAAAACCAAATAGGGTGGAAGGTCAGTTCTAATATACTTACATGCTTGAATACATTTCTAATTAAATCAGCTCGTTTTGAGATCCATATTAATGTCTGGTTCACACTTTGGATTACTGTTTTTCACGTTCTTCAAATACAAGGAATGACACAAAGTAAAGGTTTTGTGTCTGTGTGTGTAGTTTTGGGTTTTTTTGTTGCTTTATTTTATTTTATTTCATTTCTGCTACATCAGGGAAGAAAGCTAATGAAACCTGGTAAAAATCCCACAGCACCCGGTACAATGAAATGCACCCTGTGGGCAAGCAATCAATACTTCTTTACAGTGATGATGATGATTTTTCTCTGGCAGGAAAGGATATTCTGGGTCAAAGAACAAAACCAAAAGTTGTGACAGAGGTAATAGAAAAAGAGAAGTCAGATTAAGATCAAAGGAAGGGATTCTATTAGGAGACTAATGATGAGGCTGACAAAACACTGTAACAAGTGATAGTGTTTTCCCATACTGCATAAAAATATTAGATTCAGCTACAAATTAAATCTCTTTCTCAGTGAGGGGTTTCTGCAGGACATAAACAATTAGGCTGCTGTCTAGAGAAGGCAGGAAACTTGATTAACAGATCCACAAAGACAGCATAGACAAGATGGGTTTAACACCAGGAGGTAAAACACCAACTGTTATGCAAATTGACTTTTCCCAAAATGTTGGATAATTTCAATCAAGGACTGAAATACACTTTTATTTTTTTTTTAACATCACTGTTCTCTGGCCTTAAACTCGTCAAAGGAGTTTCTTATTAAGTAAATGCTACTGATGCATGTGTCACAGTCTCCCAAGATGAGTACTGAGGCACTACAGAAGATTTAACAATGAGACAGGTTTTTGCTTCTTTTCTGAATTTTCAAATATTCAGGGTGTTCTAGCTAAGGATGGCTGAGCAGGCAGCCTGTGGGACACTAGCTGTGAAGTGTTTGTGTCTGACCTCTTTGAGTCCCGTACTCTCTGTAAGTTGCCTATTCAGTTCAGTCCAAGGTAGTCTCATTTAGAATGGGGACTCTAAGATGTGACTAAAATTTGTCAATGACAAAATACTTCTGTGTATTTCTCCCACAAATAAGGCATTGTGCTAAGGCCAGAGACATCACACCAGGAATCCAGGAAAAATTGTAACATTATATTCAATCCTCAAGCTCGAGATTTTCAAATTCAAGGTCCTAAAAGTTATGCAGAATATTTTAAAATGTATCTGTAATCAAGTATCTTTCCTTGAACAAAAATAAATCAAGCTCAATAGCATATAAACCAGATCTTTCTGCTCCTTCTTCTTGGAAGATGTCGAGAAGAATTAATGTCATGCAGATGCTCTTCTACATGGCGTTAATATAGTCATCTTGATAAGTGTTATTACCAGCACAGCTTTCAAGGTTTAAAATTTTTCATGGGACTGGCCACACACATTTGCATAAATCCTTTTGAATCAGGGAATAAATAATAAATGATCAAATAAACTAAATAAGTTAACATACAAATTTTTAACTCTTTGTATCAGGGATTGGCAAACTTTTTCTCTGAAGGGCCAGATAGTACGTATGTTAGCCTTTGCATTCCAGACACACTTTCACAACTACTCAACTTTGCTGTTGGGACTCAAAAGCAGCCATAGGCTCTATGGAAGTGAACGGGCATGGCTGTGTTCCAATAAAGTGTTATTTATAATAACAGGCAACGAACTTTTGCCTACAAGCCTTAGTTCGCTGACTCATGCCTCATAGCATCATTTTTTTCCCCTTCATTTCTTTTCATTCATCCTCTACCACAAAGTCACAGCCTTGCACTCAAAATGCAGAAAAACTGGCTACAGACCAAACATTGTAAACAAAGATTGCAGGGGGGGAACCTGAAAATCAGTTTGAAAAAATCTGTGCTACGGCTTCCCTGGTGGCGCAGTGGTTGAGAGTCCGCTTGCCGATGCAGGAGACATGGGTTCGTGCCCCAGTCCGGGAAGATCCCACATGCTGCGGAGCGGCTAGGCCCGTGAGCCATGGCCGCTGAGCCTGCGCGTCCGGAGCCTGTGCTCCGCAACGCGAGAGGCCACAACAGTGGGAGGCCCGCGTACCGCTAAAAAAAAAAAAAAAAAAAAAATCTGTGCTAAAGTATTAATAGAATATACACTGGAAAACATTAGCGTTAACAATCCTTTCCCCATCCTGCTGCTTAAGACCTCTTTCTAAAATGCAGATTTGCTCTTGGAGCTCTCTAGCTTAAAATGCTTTACCTGCAGCAGACAGCCAGCTCTTTAGCTTGTCACAATTGGCTCATCCCACAGCTGACCCTGCTTCCCTCCCAGCCTCATCTCTTGCCATCCCTTCCTCTCAAATTCTATGCTCCAGCTACACGGAGGGAATCATAATTTTCACAATGCTACCTGCTTTCTTGCCTTCCAACCCATGCACTTGTTTACTCACTTTGCCTGAAACCTTCTATAAGCAACCCTGACCTTGCTAAATAACTCCTAGAGGACTGAGCTTAGGTGTCTTAGGTGACTTTGATTCCCAGGCTGTGCTCTCAAGACACCCTTTATATACCTGCATTATAATATTCTCACCACTATCTAGAAATGATTATTTCCTTGTCTATTGCCCCTGATAAATATTAAATTCTTGAAAGCTTAAAGCATGGTGCCTAGCACATGAAGAACAATCCATAAGTGATTATTAAATCAATCAATCAATTAAATGAGCTTTGGGCCCTTCCACTTTGGCCTATAAATTCAACTATTCCCAACTATGAGCAATCTCTTTTCTTTCGCATATTATCTATAAAGGATGCCCAAATAACTAATAGAGAAATTTTTAAAAAATCAGTTAAACCAGTACCTCAATATCATATAAAGGAGAAAACTATTAATAAAATTGCTTTGCATTTACCACATAAGTAGGAATCTTTTCTCAACTGCTAGTCATATGAGAACAAGGTTTTATTTGAAGAGCAATTAAACATTTATGGGGTCTGCAGGAGACATGAACAGATGCTATATAAAGACATCCAGAAGAACAGACTGTAGAAAAAAATAAATTTGTGTTTCAGTGGAAAACTATACATTATCTACACACAGTATATCCTTCTGGGTTATTAGGTTTTAGTCTTTCATAATCTTTGCACTATTTTACAATTCTTTGTAAGTTGATACACATGCACATTCTGTCTGGTCTGGAAGAATTTCAACTGACTTCCCTTCATTCCTTTACTCCATAGAAATTAGTGCCTTTTGACTTTTCCCTTAAACCAGTTATACCGTCTACCTGGTTCCCTCATTGAATAAGTAAAATAAAATCTTCAACACATGCTCATTTTTAAATCCATATGAGAGTCATGATTTTACCTTTTCCAGAAAATTATCTTTTAACAGTTTTGGAGGTTCCACTGAGATGCTCAGTGGATTCATGTACCAGAACCAGGAAAACTTCATAAGGAGGGAAGTACACTCCATGGGCAGCTACGCCCACAGCAGCCTTCTCTTGGCTCCCAAATGTGAATCCAAAATGGAAATAAAACTTTGCTTCCTCTCTGCTTTTCTAGTTTTAATTTTCCTCTCTACCAATTTTATGTTTTGTGTTTGGATTGTTTGGGGCCAATAAGTTATTTCCCAGTAATTGTTGAAAATTTGGTTTTATGACCTGATCATTTGACCATCTCTATAAATGGATTAATAGTTAATAGAGAACTCAGCTGGCTGTGAAACAACAGAGAATCTGGTGTGTTAGTCTTTTCTGTTTGCCTATTTTGAGATCAAATCAATTAAGAATTTCTTGCCCACTGGTGAGTTTTATATTTCTATGTTTACTCTTGACCCATGGCTAAAATTTTAGAATGAAAGCTATAAGCTTTCTCCCTCTCGCTATGTATATTTGTATGTGACTATAATTTAGAAAGGCTTTTACCTCTCATCATGTGAGTGTATAGTATTTTATTACTCCAAATAGTACTAATAAATTAAATTATAAAATATATGTTAAAGAGGGCTTCCCTGGTGGCGCAGTGGTTGAGAGTCCGCCTGCTGATACAGGGGACACGGGTTCGTGCCCCGGTCCGGGAGGATCCCACATGCCGCAAAGCGGCTGGGCCCGTGAGCCATGGCCGCTGGGCCTGCGCGTCCAGAGCCTGTGCTCCGCAATGGGAGAGGCCACAACAGTGAGAGGCCCGCGTACCGCAAAAAAAAATGTATATATATATATATATATATCTTAAAGAAATAAGTACTTATATAATTAGAATATTCCTAAAATAAGGAAGTTGAACTTCTCATACTTTCAATGTGCCAGATTTAAAAAGTTCTCAGCCCAGAAATATTTTAAGAATTCACTTTCACATAATTTAGTTAATGAGACAAGTTTAATATTACTGGTTTTATAAAAAAAAAAGTTATGTCATCTATGATTTGTCAGTGTTAAAAAGCATAATACATAAGTATAGATTTCTACTTTACTTGGATATGTACTTCATAATCTTAAATAGATTTGCTGATTGAATAAACTTAACATTACTTCTACTTAATGTTTAAGATTATGAAAAATGTAAATTTGTGTTTACCCAAATTAAATTATTATTCTGATAAACTTATGTCAACAATAATTGTTTTGTCATATGTCAGTTTCAAGACAAGTTCTAAGATCTCTAGGTAACTTAAAACCTTGGGCTGACACTAAGTTGAGTTAATTAATGGACTTTCATATGATAGTAAGTATCTTAAGACAGTAAGATAGAGTACTGAAATACTGATTACTAATCATAATTTTAAGTTAATATACATCTACTTCTCACTGTTATGACTCTATCTCTTGAGTCCATAATGGATGTGCTCATTTTCACCACTTTGAGAGGCAGATATAAGTGATGTGTGTGGCTTAGAAAACTGTGTTAGGTGTGTTCGTGGCCTCTGCAAATGTGCTACAGAATGCTGGTGCGTGGCAGACAATTATCCACTCCCCAGCCTCCTCTGTGAAATAGAAGTTAGCAACTTGGGGTAAAAGTTATAAATACTATATGGTTTAGACTATTCTTAGGAGTCATTGCTTCAGAGAAATACAGCTGCACATGTACTTCCATTTTTTGAGAAAAAGAGTAATTTTGTCCTAAAGGAGTCAGGTATATGTGGTCTCCAACCCCCTCTGGGATCATCAAGCTTCTTGAGGACCTCAGAGAACTAAAACTGTCTTTGAGATTTTCCAGAGGGCTCCTTGAAAATCAAAAAGATTTGTTCTTTCACCTTATAAAAAGAGAGGTGCTAGAAAAAAAATTAGGTTTATTTGATATGTTATTATTGATGAGTCACATAGAAAGAGTTGTCAAATCAGAAGAGATGGCTAGTCTACTGTAGGTTAAATTTATATGAGTAAAAGCTTGTTAATACAACCACTTCAGAAATTAAAACCTAAATGAAACATTTCTAGAGATCTGTCAATGCCCTCACTGTCCATGATGTACTTCCATTTATCAGAGTCCTGCTACAGTTTTGCTTAATATCAGACAACAGTATAATGTTATAGGTCATAATTTTAGTTATTATTTTTTATCCAGCTTTAGGTATAATTCATATACCATACAATTTAAAGTATATGCTTCAATGGTCCTTGGTATATTATGCAACAATCACCATATACATTTTAGAAAAATTTTATCACCTTTAAACACTGTACCCATGAGCAATAATTCCCCATTTCCCTGCAAACCCACCAACCCAGATTTGCCTGTACTGGACATTTCATATAAATAGAATCATACAATATGTGATCTTTTGTAATCGACTTCTTCCCCTTAGCATAACATTTCAAAATTCATCCATGTTGTAGTATGTACCAGGATTTCATTCCTTATAATTGTCAAATATTATTCCATTGTATGAATATAACACACTTTATCCATTCATCAGTTGATGGACATTTGGTGTCATTTTCAATTTTTTTGAATGCTGCTATAAACATTCATGTACAAATTTTTGTGTGGACATATGTTTTCACTTCTCTTGAGTGCATACCTAGAAGTAGATTTGCTAGGTCATATGGTAACTCTGTGTTTAACTGCTTTTATGGTGACTGTATAAACACACAGTCACCTGACAGACTGTTTTCCAAAATGGTGGCTGTACCATTTTACATTATGTACAGGAGTGTATGAGGATTCCAATTTCTCTACGTCTTTGTCAATACTTGTTATTTTCTGTCTTTTTGATTATAGCCATCCTAATAAATGTGAATTAGTATCACCCTGTGATTTTGATTTACATTTCCCCAATGGGTAATGATATTGTTCATCTTTTCATGTGTTTATTGGCCATTCTTATATCTTTTTTTGAGAAATCTTTATACAAAACCTCTGCCAATTTAAAAATTGAAATACTTGTCTTTTTATTATTGAGCTGTAAGACTTCTTTATATAGTTTAGATACAAGTTCTTTATCAGATATATGTTTTGCTAATGTTTTCTCCCATTCTGTGGGTTGTCTTTTCATTTTCTTAATGGTGTCCATTGAAGCACAATTGTGATGAAGTCCAACTCATCTTTTCTTATTTTATTTTATTTTTCTGGTCACTTGTGTTTTTGGTGTTATATCTAAGAAGCCTTTGCTTAACCCAAGGTCACAAAGATTTACCTCTTATATTTTGTTCCAAGAATTTTATTTTTTTAGCTCTTATATTTAGGTCTATGTTCTATTTTGAATTAATCTTGTGAATAATGTAAGAAAAGCATCCAACTTTATTTTTTTTTATTTATTGTTTTTTTTTTTTTTTGCAGTACATGGGCCTCTCACTGTTGTGGCCTCTCCTGTTGCAGAGCACAGGCTCCGGATGCGCAGGCTCAGTGGCCATGGCTCACGGGCCCAGCCACTCCGCGGCATGTGGGACCTTCCCAGACCAGGGCACGAACCCGTGTTCCCTGCATTGGCAGGCGGACTCTCAACCACTGTGCCACCAGGGAAGCCCCCAACTTTATTATTTTGTATATGGATATTCAGTTGTTATATTTGAGAATGACGCTAATTTAGTCAAATATGACCATGTATTTTAAGCAAGTAACATTTTAGATTTTATAAACAAATGTTTACAAAGCTCTCTTGGGTAAACTGGAATGGTACTTGGCTTACAGGGCTCCCAACCTTCCAGGTGAATGTGGAAGTTTACTTCCTAGTAGGCCCAAGAATCTTAGAATATTTGGGAGAACTGGAAAAGAAAAGAATTTGCTCACATTTATAGGTAGTGCATGTGAAATCTGGTGGTGAGTTCTTACTTTGGACTCCTAACCTCAGAATAGCACATAACAAGAGGCTTTTAAAAGTTCATTCTGAGATTCCTTATGAAAACCTCCAGCAAAGCCAATTTAAGAAGGCCTATATGGTATAGTATTCTTGCTGCATCTATATAAACAACCAGACCAAATCCACTAACAACAATCTTATTTTGTTTATGTTTTTGTTAATTTTTTAAAGTTTTTTTAAATATCTTTATTGGAGTATAATTGCTTTAAAATGTTATGTTAGTTTCTGCTGTATAACAAAGTGAATCAGCTATATGTATACATATATCCCCATATCCCCTCCCTCCTGCGTCTCACTCCCACCCTCCCTATCCCACCCCTCTAGGTGGTCACAAAGCACCGAGTTGATCTCCCCATGTGATGCAGCTGCTTCCCACTAGCTATCTATTTTACATTTGGTAGTGTATATATGTCCATGCCACTCTCTCACTTCATCCCAGCTTACCCTTCCCCCTCTCTATGTCTGCGTCTTTATTCCTGTCCTGCCCTTAGGTTCTTCAGAACCTTTCTTTTTATATTCCATATATATGTGTTTGCATACAGTATTTGTTTTTCTCTTTCTGACTTACTTCACTCTGTATGACAGACTCTAGGTCCACCCACCTCACTACAAATAACTCAATTTCATTTCTTTTTATGACTGAGTAATATTCCATTGTATATATGTGCCACAACTTCTTTATCCATTCATCTGTCAATGGACACTTAGGTTGCTTCCATTTCCTGGCTATTTTAAATAGTGCTGCAATGAATATTGTGGTACATGATTCTTTTTAAATTATGGTTTATCAGGGTATATGCCCAGTATTGGGATTGCTGGGTCATATGGTAGTTCTATTTTTAGTTTTTTAAGGAACCTCCATACTGTTCTCCATAGTGGTTGCACCAATTTACATTCCCACCAACAGTGCGAGAGGGTTTCCTTTTCTCCACACCCTCTCCAGCATTTATTGTGTGTAGATTTTTTGATGATGGGCATTCTGACCTGTGTGAAGTGATACCTCATTGTAGTTTTGATTTGCATTTCTCTAATGATTAGTGATGTTGAGCATTCTTTCATGTGTTTGTTGGCAATCTGTGTATCTTCTTTGGAGAAATGTCTATTTAGGTCTTCTGCCCATTTATGGATTGGGTTGTTTTTTTTTTGATATTGAGCTGCATGAGCTGCTTGTATATTTTGGAGATTAATCCTTTGTCAGTTGCTTCGTTTGCAAATATTTTCTCCCTTTCTGAGGGTTGTCTTTTCGTCTGTTTTTAAGGTTTCTTTTGCTGTGCAAAAGCTTTTAAGTTTCATTAGATCCCATTTGTTTATTTGTGTTTTTATTTCCATTTCTCTAGGAGGTGGGTCAAAAAGGATATTGCTGTGATTTATGTCATAGAGTGTTATGCCTATGTTTTCCTCTAAGAGTTTTATAGTGTCTGGCCTTACATTTAGGTGTTTAATCCATTTTGAGTTTATTTTTGTATATGGTGTTAGGGAGTGTTCTAATTTCATTCTTTTACATGTAGCTGTCCAGTTTTCCCAGCACCACTTATTGAAGAGACTGTCTTTTCTCCATTGTATATTCTTGCCTCCTTTATCAAAGATAAGGTGACCATATGTGTGTGGGTTTACCTCTGGGCTTTCTGTCCTATTCCATTGATCTATATTACTATTTTTGTGTCAGTACCATACTGTATTGATTACTGTAGCTTTGTAGTATAGTCTGTAGTCAGAGAGTCTGATTCCTCTGGCTCCGTTTTTCTTTCTCAAGATAGCTTTGCCTATTCAGGGTCTTTTGTGTTTCCATATGAATTGTGAAATTTTTTGTTCTAGTTCTGTGAAAAATGCCATCGGTAGTTTAATAGGGATTGCATTGAATCTGTAGATTGCTTTGGGTAGTATAGTCATTTTCACAGTGTTGATTCTTCCCATCCAAGAACATGGTATATCTCTCCATCTGTTTGTATCATCTTTAAGTTCTTTCATCAGTGTCTTATAGTTTTCTGCATACAGGTCTTTCGTCTCCTTAGGTAGGTTTATTCCTCGGTATTTTATTCTTTTTGTTGCAGTGGTAAATGGGAGTATTTCCTTAATTTCTCTTTCAGATTTTTCATCATTAGTGTATAGGAATGCAAGAGATTTCTTTTTTATTTTTTTAAATAAATGTATTTATTTATTTATTTATTTTTGTCTGCATTGGGTCTTCATTGCTGCACGCGGGTTTTCTCTAGTTGCGGCGAGCAGTGGCTACTCTTCGTTGCAGTGTGTGGGCTTCTCATTGAGGTGGCTTGTCTTGTTGCGGAGCATGGGCTCTAGGCATGTGGGCTTCAGTAGTTATGGCTCACAGGCTCTAGAGTGCAGGCTCAGTAGTTGTGGCACACGGGCTTAGTTGTTCCGCGGCATGTGGGATCCTCCTGACCAGGGTTCGAACCCATGTCCCCTGCATTGGCAAGCAGATTCTTAACCAGTGTGCCACCACGGAAGCCCAGGAATGCAAGAGATGTCTGTGCATTAATTTTGTATCCTGCTACTTTACCAAATTCATTGATTAGCTCTAGTAGTTTTCTGGTAGCATCTTTAGGATTCTCTGTGTATAGTATCATGTCATTGCAAACAGTGATAGTTTTACTTCTTTTCTGATTTGGAATCTTCTTATTTCTTTTCTTCTCTGATTACTGTGGCTTAAACCTGCAAAACTATGTTGAATAACAGTGGTGAGAGTGGACAACCTTGTCTTGTTCCTGGTCTTGGAGGAAATGGTTTGTTTTTCACCATTGAGAACAATGTTGGCTGTGGATTTGTCATATATGACCTTTATTATGTTGAGGTAAATTCCCTCCATGCCTACTTTCTGGAGCGTTTTTATCATAAATGGGTGTTGAATTTTGTCAAAAGCTTTTTCTGCACATATTGAGATGATCATATGGTTTTTCTCCTTCAGTTGTTGATATGGTTTATCACATTGATTGATTTGTATATATTGAAGAATCCTTGCATTCCTGGGATAAACCCCACTTGATCATGGTGTATGATCCTTTTAATATGCTGTTGGGAAATCTTATTTTGTAATCAAGAGTAAACTTTTGAGATTAATTTTGATCAAAAGGGGAGAGATTGTAGAAAAAAATTTGTGTTTCAAGGGAAACTATGCATTATATGCATATAGCATAGCTTTCTGTATTAACAGATGCTAGCCTTTCATAGTCTTTGAACTATTTTAAAACTTTTAAAAAGTTGATAGACTGCCATATTCTGATAGAGTTTCAACTGACTTCCCTCTTTCCTCAGGAAAAAAACACTTTTTCTTCCATTTGCTATTCCATTCCTTTACTCCATATAGATTTGTGCCTTTTGACTTTTCTTCGAACTGGTATAACATCTGCCAGTGTCCCTGAACAAATGAGTAAAGTAAAATCTTTAACACATGTTCATTTTTATAACTGCATGAGAGTCATTATTCTTACTTTTATTTTGTTTTGAAAATTATCGTTTAACAATACATTTCAGAATGGGATGGAGACAAAATCAAGTAAGAGAGAAAGGGACAAGCAAAATGCACAGGTTTTGAATGTGTCTCATTTGGACAATGTACAGACAGTGAACAAAGCCTCAGGGAGATTGACTTGCCCAAAGTGATAGAAGAAGAAAATGGGGGTGAGATAAAGGTAAAGGGTAAACAACAATTAATGGAAAAGATAGTAAAATCACCAAAAACATGTGAATAAATGTTCAATCCCATAATGGCCTCAAATCTCCTTATCTAAGAGAGTGGCAAGAACTTAAAAGAGTGATACTACCCAGAGCAAGTAAGGTGTTGCTGGAATAGGTACACTCCTGCTTTGTGAGTGAGTGTGTAAGTTATAGACTCTTTAGGTGGCTATTTAGTAATATTTATTAAAATTTAAATGCAGCTACTCTTTAACCCAGTGACTCTACTTTTAGATATTTAATCAGTGAAAGACTGGCAACAGTATTTGATGATATATGTTCAAGGACACTTATTTCTAGTATTGTTAGAAAAATTTGGGAATACCCTACATTTTCATAAATAAGGGGTTGCTTCAGAATAGAGTACATATAATGTATTTTTAAAAAAATCATATATATAAAGTAGTTATCTTAGAGGGCTGCAGTTATGGAAGTCCACCAGTAGACATATTTTGTTTTATATGTTTGTATTACTTTTATAACATGCAAAAATAATCCAGTGAAGATGTAACTATAAGAGAATCCAATCTTTTAAACTTGATGCAGTATCTTGTCCACTATTATGTGATGGACCGTATCATACAAATTAACTCATCTTTTCAATGCTTCAGTGGAAGTTTATCAGCAGGAATGGGGAAAGTTGTAGAACAGCATTCTTAAATTGACCTACATGGGATGGAAAGAGGTCATTACTCTCTGAGATTTTTCTATGGATGTGCACAATATTCAGACTAGGATCTAATAAAGATCCATACACCCTGCCCAAACTAATCATACCCTTTACCTAACTATTTGTCTTCGGGCAAATAAGCATGAGAATTTTACCAAAATGATTTTGAATAACTTATGGACTATGGAATATATATGTGTGAGTGTGTACGTGTGTATGTGCGTGTACGTATGTGTGTATATATATTTTTTAAATTGAAAATGACTAATTGTCTTTTGACTGTAATACCCAGGGAAGAATTAAGTTGCTGGAAGATGAATTAATGTTAAAAGATCTGAATATTCATCATGTAAATAATCACTTCCAAGTGAATATAATACAGATAGAATCAATATATTTTTAAAAGTTATTTGTGGAGTTAATTGATTTCAAACTGCATATACTTCCAATTTCAAAACAGGCTAATTTGCAACTGACCCTTATTAGATGAATAACATATTATCACTTTAAGAATTTAGATCACAAGTTACACTAAACTGCTATAGGAAATAGATTTGATCAGCCAACCAAACCAATGTCATGGTTCACTATCCATAAATACCATGGCAAATAATAATTAACACTTACCACAAGGTTAGTGCATTGAAAGTACCTCTGTCAGTTGTGCATCCAAGCAACCCAGTGAAGTAGGTTATGATTATCCTGGTTTAACAGGGGGTAACTAGTGGCACAGGACAAGAAAATGATTGATTCCAGATAAAGTGTGCAGACCAGTCTCCTGTAGGACAGCTCCATAATTTTGTTAGTATTTATGAAGCCATATTTTGGAGTCTTTTACTTATTGAAAACAATTTTAGAGAAATAAATCAAACACAGACACATATAAGTCCCTCAACAAGGCTGTGTATATAGACGAGATAACATAATCGTCCCCAACAGTTTCCATCCCAAATTTATTTTTTGTTCAATGTACATGGTTTCCAATTGCTTTCTATTTACACTAATGCTACAACAAGAGGCAACAGGGATATTGTGCAGTAAAAATCATGCAACCAGACTGTTCAAACTTTTTGGCAATGGTGATGTTTAGCTTTGTCATCTGTGGTCTAATTCTCACGTTGCTCAGGACTGGGCTCTGAACATAGTAAACAACCAGTGGGTGCTACTGATAGAGCAAGAATATTACAGTGGGTCCCAAAGGGATACTGGAGACTCTATTTCCCGGGAGGTGCTCAACAAATATTTATCTGTCCAGAGTGAATTGTTGGTGCGGAAGCCACAGAAGCTAAACCACTGATAGATGGCACTTTCAGGACTATAATCCTTGAGAAAAAAAAAATTTTTTCCCCATTCATGGTTGGTTATCTAAATAGTTAAATATACCCTCTTCTGATATGGTACTTGTCTGCCATCCTCCCCTTTAGAGAAACTGATTTCTGAATAATTTCTCTTGTACGTGCATTTTAAAGGTGTGTAATTAACTGGTAACAGGTTGTTAGGTAGCTGATGAGGTGTGAACCAGCCACTAATTTGTTTTCTTTATTTACAACTTTCTTTGCACTTGAAGATAACAGCGTGGTGTTTTTCATTCCCTGCTTACTTCACCAGATTAAAAAGTGATTTGTGAAGCCATTTTTAATCCCTCAAATTCCATTAAAAAGGAGTATCCAGGGGAGTCTTAATCAAGACATAATAGGCACTAAAATGTGATCACACAACAGCACTTCTAATGTGGCCCTATCAGCTAAAATGTTAAGGGATTGCCTCCCGTTAACTGAATTCAGCCCTAACACTGACCTACAACTTCTGGAACAACCTCCATTCACTTGGCACTGGCTTTATTGCAAGTCTTTGCAGCTAACATACCTTATTGCTTTAGAATTTATCACAGAACCCACAGGGATAATTTGTTACAAAAGTAAAATTATTGTATCATCACTAAAATAGTTTGCTTTCCCCTTCAAATTGCCTTCCTCCTATTTAATAATACTTTTTTTAAAAAATTACGTTGAGAAGAAATTAAAATAGAAACATAATGGAATGAGAACTGCTAAAAATACAAGACTGGAATATTGAAAATGCAGCTAAAACAGAAATGGCTAAGTGTAGAATCAGCAGGTAACCAAAAGGGGTAATTTGGAACCAGGGAGAATATTGAGTTATTAGATAAGTTTGAAAAGACAAGTAAGAATAAAAACTCTGTCCTGGCCTTTAAAAAATATATAATCAATAGTTAAGGTATAGAATATGTGAAAACATATGTCCAGCACTGTCCATAAGTCTTGGATAGACAGTTAACCAACATGCAGCAACGCACAGACGTTGGATAAGTGGCAACATTCTCCGTTCTACCTGTCAAATCCCTATCAGTACTTATATCTAGAACACTGTGGCCTCCAGGATCTATTTCTAATGCAGGTATGTCTTGGAGCATCAACTCCAGAAGCTGCTATAGTGATTACTTTTGTATGATATTAACAGCCAACGTGTTTTGAGTACTTGATTTATAGCAGGCATTTGTGTGGGGGTTTTTTTGAAATTGTAAAAACATATTTTATTTAACCAAATATATCCAAAATATTATTAGTTTAACATATGATTAATATAAAATTATTAATAATGTATTTTAGATTTTTTTCCAACTAAATCTTCGAAATCCAATGTGAGTGTGACATCACATCTCAGTGTTGACCAGCCTCACTTCAAGTGGACAACAGCACAGTGTTGAACAGTGTCTTAGTGGTTACCAGCAGGAGATAGTCCCCTGCCCAACTACCTAAAACAGCCCAGCTGCTCATCTACCACATTATCTATTTTGTCTTCTTTGCAGCCCTCACCAATACCTCAAATTTTATTATTTGCTTGTGTGGTTTTGTCCCTTTAAGACAAGGACTCACCTTGAACAGCGCCCAGCACAGGGTAGGCACTCAATATACACTGTCTCTGTCTGAATCCGTGCCTAGGGATGGAGGGCGGGCCCCCGGGCCCCCTTCACCCTCGCCTGGAGCTGCTCCTCTGCCCACCTGGGCCACCCCTCACCCTTCCTTCTCCAGGGCCATCCCCAGAGTGTGTGTGTGCCTGGGAGAACTCTGCCCCGCCTGGGATTTCCATGTGCCCTGCAGGGACCGCAGCTACAGACCACAGAAGGCCCCACGTGAGCTCCTCCCTCGGAGCTGCAGCTCCAGGACGTGCGCTGGCACGTGGAGCTCTCGGTGGCCGAGCTCTGCACTTGCGGCAGGGAGCCCTCCACTGCTTCCTCACAGGTTCTGCCTGAAGTTCTTTATGGTATTAATTCATTGAATCTCCCCAGTGGCTCCAGGGATAGTACTATTAGGATGCTTATTCTATAGTCAAAGGAACTGAGGCATGGTTTACAGTTAAAAGTAACTTGCCTAAGGTTACAGACTGTTGGGGAAACATAGTTAAAATGAAATCTGCCAACCCAGAAAACCTCTCCATAGAGAGAAGAGAAAGAAAACAGTTTTATTATCAAATAAGCATCAAACCAGAATGTGATGCACATCACAGACAATCCACTAAGAGATTGATTGCAAAGACAGAAGGAAGACTTACTTTTTTTTCTGGAGCCAAACAGATACAGCCCTTGACATATATGTTCTCAAGATAAACAGTAACTAGTTCTCAACTCAGAGGGCTGGACGGCACCTTTTGTGATACATAATTCATCATAGCTGTACCTGGTCATTGGGATGACCATCCATGTTAGCTAACTGGTTTTATTCAGAGGAAACACAAACCTCTTGTGGCTTTATGACAGGAGGAGTTCTGCAGCTTGGAGCAAGGTGACTAAATAAGTGAGGCTTGCACTTTCCACAGAAATTAGGAGATAGTGGCGCTATCTCATAATGTTTGCATTTCAAAGAGATGGCTCCCATGTCCTTCAGAAAGGATTACTGTGTCATAAAGCAGACAAAAAGCCTATCCACTTTTCAAAAGGATTTTATACATTTCAAAGAGAGGAGAAAGTACTTCTGATTAAAAGTTTTCCAAAGTAAATGTTTTAAGAAGAAGGAGGGGATGGAAATTTCTTATTTTTAACACAGGCTCCTGACGCGCAGGCTCAGCAGCCGTGGCTCACGGGCCCAGCCCCTCCGCGGCATGTGGGATCCTCCCGGACTGGGGCACGAACCCGCGTCCCCTGCATCGGCAGGCGGACCCCCAACCACTGCGCCACCAGGGAAGCCCCAAAGACATTTTTGAACTGTTTTTAACATCTTTCTAGTTCATTTACCAATTAATGAGTTAAAGAAAATATTTGACATGTATTCATTCTTTATTTGTCTAAGAGTCATAATTCTACCTTTTTGAAACTTATAATTTAGCAAGTGTGGTGCAAGGTTGAAACCGTGCACCTCAGATTGGGACTTGAACCCACTCGGTTGGGACTCGAACCCGGCCAAAACCCACAGTCTTCCAACTGAGATCACACACCTGGTTTTATGACCTAATGAAGTCCAGGTTCTTGATGTCTCATTGCAGAAACACTTCAGTGAGAAACAAAGTGATAGGTAAGAAGTGGATTTATTTAGAGAGAAACACCCTCCACAGACAGAGTGTGGACCATCTCAGAAGGTGAGAAAAGGCACAAGGGTGTGGGGTTGTCAGTTTTTATAGTGGTGGGTAATTTCATAGGCTAAAGAGTGGGAGGAGTATTCCAGCTATTTCAGGAAGGGGCAGGGATTTCCAGGAATTGGACCACCACCCACTTTTTGATCCTTATGGTCGCCTTAGAACTGTCATGGCACCTGTGGGTGTGTCATTTAGCTTGCTGATGTGTTACAGTGAGTGTATAGTGAGGCTCAAGGTCTAGTGGAAGTTGGCTTGTCCACCATGTTGGACCCATTTGGTTCTAATCCATTTATGTCATGTCCTCGGGCTATGTCATTCTTTTAAATGTTGTGCCCTGCCCCCTTCCTTCCTGCTTCAAGGTCTGATATCCTGTATTCAGGCAAGGGCTCTTCCTGGTTTGACAATAAAAACAAATCTGTTGAAACC
Organism: Delphinapterus leucas; assembly: GCF_059928025.1. Taxonomy (NCBI): domain Eukaryota; kingdom Metazoa; phylum Chordata; class Mammalia; order Artiodactyla; family Monodontidae; genus Delphinapterus; species Delphinapterus leucas. The sequence continues at coordinate 37,474,676 of NC_143137.1, read as the reverse complement.
GCACAACTCAGATGGGTCTTGAACCCAGCAAAAACTCAAATTGGGGCTTGAACCCACTGTCTTTTAATTAAAATCGCACACCTGGTCTCAGTACTTAATGAAGCTTAGGTTATGTCTCGGCGCAGAAGGAATTCAGTGAGAGGCAAAGTGACAGGTGTTAAATGGATTTATTTAAAGATACACATTCCATAGACAGATTGTGGTTTGTCTCAAAAGGCAAGAGTGGCCCTGAGGGAAACACTCCACAAACAGAGTGTGGACCATCTCAGAAGGCAAGAGGCCCCAAAATATGGGATGGTTAGCTTTTATGGGCTGGGTAATTTCATAGGCTAATGAGTGGGAGGATTATTCCAACTATTTTGGAGAAGGGGTGGAGATTTCCAGGAATTGGGCCACCGCCCACATTTTGGCCTTGTATGGTAGGCCTCAGAACTGTCCTGGTGGTGGTGGGGGTGTCATTTAGCTTATGCTAAAGTGTTACAATGAGCTTATAATGAGGCTCATGGTCTACTGGAAGTCAAATCTTTTGCCATCTTGGGCCTAATCGGTTCTAACCAGTTCTGTCGTGTCCTCAACAGCTATGTCATTCTTTTAAATGTTGTGCCCTGCCCACTACTCTCCTGTTTCACTGTGACCATATTCCCATTATACTACTTGTAAGGTCGGATGTTAACAAACGGCACCGCGAAACAGAGGAAAGCTTCAAGTGAGCTTTATTGGGGAGCGCTCCCGGGCAAGGTTCACTAGCCCGAGAGAAAGGGGCCAGAGAAGTCGCACCCGGGCGAGCGTTGGGCAAGATTTTATAGGGGAAGAAGGGAAAGGGGTGTGGTGAATCTGGGAGGGCGCAGGGTATTCCTTATTTGGTGGTCTTTTCGGGTATCCTGGGGGACCGTTAGTCCCGCCCCTCGAAAGGCGGGAAGGCTGGGCTGGGTTCAAAGTCCCCAGGTCAGTTCCTGGAACTGGGTGGTCCGGAATGTCTCCAGGGCAGTTTCTGGAACTGGGTGGTCCGGAGAATTTCGGTCTGATGCCACCTGTGAATCTGATTGTGTTCCCCTGCTTCGGGCCAGTTGGACTTACACTACTCTGTATGGATGTCACATGAAATGCTCATCAATCCTTTAAACTCTCACCCCAAAAATCCTACTCCAAGAACTTTTATTTGGCTTACTAATCCTAAAGAAACTCTAAAGTTAACAAGATTCAAAGGGGGAAAAAAAAATAAACCAGAAAGAAAAAATAGGCCATACAAAAAATGTGGAGCAGGCATAGAGAAAGCGCTTTAAACCTCCATAAATCCCAGTCAAATTTTAGCCAGCTCTGAGAAAAATTAGTATTAGGCTCACATCCCTTATTTCTCTTACTCTCCGGTCAACCTCTCTTTCAAATTTTTAATACAAATCAGCACACTCCCTGCCCTCCCCATCTCCTCTTAGGTAATTCTTCTGAAACAGGAGGGAAGGATGCAAGGCACAACCTTTGAAAGAATGACATAGCCCGAGGACATGACATAAACTAATTAGAATCAAATGGGTCCAAGATGGCGGACAAGTCGACTTCCACTAGACCTTGAGCCTCAGTATATGCTCACGTCAGCAACCTAAATGACACACCCACAGGCTCCATAACAGTTCCATAAGGATCAAAAAGTGGGTGGTGGCCCAATTCCTGGAAATCCCTGCCCCTTCCTACAATAGCTGGAATACTCCTCCCACTCTTTAGCCTATGAAATTACCCACCACTATAAAAACTGACAACCCCACACCCTTGTGCCTTTTCTCACCTTCTGAGATGGCGCACACTCTGTCTGTGGAGGGTGTTTCTCTCTAAATAAATCCACTTCTTACCTATCACTTTGTCTCTCACTGAATTCTGTCTGTGATGAGACATCAAGAACCTGAGCTTCATTAAGTCCTAAAACCAGACGTGTGATCTCAGTTGGAAGACTGTGGGTTTTGGCCAGGCTCGAGTCCCAGCCACATGGATTCAAGTCCCAATGTGGGTTTTGGCTGGGTTCAAGTCCTGGCACGTGGGTTCAAGTCCCAATCTGAGGTGCACGGTTTCAGCTGGCAACCATGAAGGGACAGTGATAAGGTAAGAAAATGTTGAGAGTTACGTCTTGGTCCTAAAGAGGCCCGTGGGATGCCATGAGCCAGGCATACTGGGGAAGACGCTCTGCCGATGTCTGCTAATTTTTGACCAGCGGGTCAACCCCGTATACTTATGCACATCCAACAGTAAGTCCAGGACAGAATTATTACTCTCTATACTCTTCTCTTTGACTCTGAGGTTTTTCTCCTACATTCTTGTATTCTTGTTCATTCCTGCTCTATTTCTTTCTTCTATTAACCCCAGAAGACCTGTGTGACTACCAAGGTGTACTTTTTATTGCTTTTACTCCCCTTCCTCTGACCCTTACAAGTGCTGACCCTTTATTCCCAACTTAAAGCTAGACCAACTCCAGCTCATCATCAACACCATTGGGGATGTCTTCTGTGCCATTTCTTTGCAACTTTTGGGGCACTAAAACCTGGTTGGGAGACTACCTTGGAAGGGATAGCATCTAAAATCGTAAGTGCAAATCTTGACTAAATTGCACGGTGGATTTTGACTTAAGAGTAGAACTTTTGATAGCCCGGGAGTTAGTGATGTCACCTCAGGCTTGTCTGAAATGGGTCAGGCTGCATCAATCCCAACCAATACCCTTCTGGGCCATATACACCAGGGTTGGGAAAGACTTGGACAACAAGAATTAAAAGGAAAGAACTTAGTAGGTTATGTAATCAGGTTTGGCCACAATATGAGTTAGGAAATTTAAAATGGAGTTAAATACCTTATGTTCAAATTTTCATGGCCTTCTATCTAGACAATGGAACCCAAAAGGAATTTAAGGCATGTGTAGTTTGCTAGAGATAACTCTGAAAAGGACACAGCAGACATTAACTGACCCACCCTACAGGGCCATGGATCCCAAACGAATGTGGTTCCCTCCTCCCCCAAGGTACAGGCCCTTTTGGCTTTGCATTTCATAGCCCGGTCTGCCCCAGATTTCAGGTGCAAAATTCAGAAAGCAACTGCTAGTCCTCTGAGTCCAATGAATGATTTGTTCCAACTGGCTTATTTGGTTTGCAGTAATAGGGATATGGCGAAAAAGGCTGAACACACCCAGAGAAATATGCAGAATGGCCAAATGATTGCAGTGTCTGTGTCCGCTCAGAGACGACCCAAATGGCAGCCAGCTTTTCTGGGCCAATCTGGCCCTGGCAGACCACAAGGCCCATGGTTACCCATACAAGGCTAGTGTACACTGTGTGGACAAAAGGGGCACTGGTGGGAGGATTGTGATCCATGTGTCCTTTGCAAACAGCCAGGTCACTGGAAGAGGGAATAACCCCAGATGCCAGAGGTCAATGCCAGCCCCTCGGCCATTGATGGTTTTGCAATCAGAAGACTGAAGGGACCCAAGGCCGAAAGTGGCTCTGCCTAGAGATACCATCTACATAACTAACGTTGAGCCTCGGGTGGTCATTGATGTGGCAAATCAATGTGATAGAATTTCTTATAGACACTGGTGCAACCTTCTCGGTCTTCACCCAAAGGATTGGAAACCTTAGCAATCATAAGGAATATGTAATGGGGTTGTCAGGGAAGAGACATGGGCAAACATTCCTGGAACCCCTTTTGTGCAAGATCAACGGCCAGCTGTTTTTACATTCCTTCCTGTTTGTGCCTGACTGTCCCATCCCTTTAGTGGGAAGAGATCTATTAACTAAGTTAGGGGCCACTCTGTTTCTCGAGGGGCAGGGGAACCACTCTCATCACCAAATGGTTCTAACAAAAAGCGAAAAGGAACAGATAAAATCTGAAGCTAAAATAGAAGCCTTAGTAGACCCTGGAATGTGGAATATCGAGGTTCCGGGCTTGGCCAAAGATATCCAGCCGGTGATTATTAAATAAAAAGGATTATATAGTGTCTAAATGTAAGGTACAAATTTCTTAAACCTAGGGAAGATCCTTAAAAATGTTTTTAAGTAGATTATCAAAATAGTAGATCACTGGTCTGCCTAAACTGACCATAGCTGATATTCAGAGCCTGATAGGAATTTTGGAAGAGGCCTTCTCCCCTAAGCTAAATGAGGAAAAGTAAAACTTTCCAACATAGGTGAATGAGTATGTCAGTCCTTCAATATCATTGAGGTAACCACCCAATTCTTTGAAAAAGAAAACAAAACTGTCCTTGTTTTACAAATGTAGTCTATATAGGACCAGAGGTGTGGCTCCAAAAATAATCCAAAACCCACCCATCCTTTTACCACTCCCCAAACCTTCCCTATTTAAGAGGCTTGTAAATATTAAACAAAGGGGAAACAAAGTCATCCTAGGAGGAACTTGCCTGTAACTTTGAGATGCAAATGTCCTATCTGGTCTTCTCAGGAACGCATATCTCTGCCATCTTTTTAAATGCAAATTTTAAAGTAAATTTAGAACTTGACTTGTCAAGGATAAATAGAAATCTTAAGTATCTTTTCTGTAAAAACTAGTAAAAAGGGTTTAGCCATCTAGGTAGGTGACCTTGATTTGTTCCATCTCCTAGAAGCCCAATTTGAATCCAACCCCTTGTAAATGATAGCCTTTATGTTGTACCTGACTCAGGGCTGAATTTTGGAATGGGAGCTGTGTGGCCTCTGTTTGTTTGTGTGTTCATATGTATCTATATGTGCGTTGTAGTTGTATGGTATTGCCAAAAATTATTTTGTAAAAGAGTTCTACTTAATTGGCTTTTAAAAATTTAAGCGCTTATATAAATACTCAGAAATAAAAAGCAATCTGGCCAGAATGAATTTCAGGTTCATGTCATCTGGAAAATATTCAGTACTAAACTGCTATCTGGTATTGAACGTGGCTTAAGCTTGTTGGTTTGATTAATATGCACGTTAGAGTCATCCATGTTAAGTATAATACTTCTGTTGTACCTAGGTTTATCAGAGGTCAAATAAGACCTTATTCTGTTACAAATTTGTCAACAAGTAAAGTAACTCAGTGTGAAAAAAACTTTATTATTTTTTTTTGGTGTTAGGGAATTCCTTTTTTTTTTACATCTTTATTGGAGTATAATTGCTTTACAATGGTGTGTTAGTTTCTGCTCTATAACAAAGTGAATCAGTTATACATATACATATGTTCCCATATCTCTTCCCTCTTGCGTCTCCCTCCCTCCCACCCTCCCTATCCCACCCCTCCAGGCGGTCACAAAGCACGGAGCTGATCTCCCTGTGCTATGTTGCTGCTTCCCACTAGCTATCTACCTTACGTTTGGTGGTGTATATATGAAAAAAACTTTTAAGAGAAGTACGATATGTGTTTTTAGTAAAAAAAAAAAAGGTGTGAAGAATGAAAAATACTGAAAAGAGTTATGCATGATCAGGATTTTCTAAGACTGGATTGAATTTAGTTGGGTAAATGAATTTTGTTTGGAATGGGCTAGAACAAGACTGGATTTGGTTTCTCCCTCCAGAGTATTATTGAAATGCTGCTTTTGACAACAGATGAGTTTCTTTGCCTTTAAGTGACTTGTATTTGCTTTTGAGATCTTTTGTAACTTTGGTTAAGGAATAAGTATTGTCTCACAGTAACCTATGATCTTATTTGACCAAGTGTTTCAAACTTTTTTGACCAACTTCCCAAATATTAAATTTCAATTAAGTTTCTTTTGATTTCCAGCTAACTTTGGGGTACTTTAGAGGTCCCCTGAGGTACCTTAAAGAGAAATATTTAACTAGGATTATTTGGTATGTTCAATGTAATCATTCGTAATTGTGGTTATTGTGACCAAGTTTCTTTATCGATTACACTGTAACCAGATGTTTAACCATGCCTTTTAAGTCTTTTGTCATTTATGGATATTTCTGTACTCTGATGCTGTTATAAAAAGTGCTTCATCATCAGGGAGATTCATAGAAAGGCAATGGAAACAGTTACAACAGTTCTACAACAAGATGATGGCTATGCGAGGATTCCAGCCCATACTGACTTAAAACAGGGATCTGCCCTGCCCCTGGGGCCCCTAGATAAGGCATCCAGAGATTTTTACTCCCTGACAGGCAGGGTCAGACAGACCATCACCCTTCTGCTTCCCATAACAATATGGGAGTAAAATCTCTGAGGGGTAATGAAACAGGAGGGAGAGAGGCAGAGCACAACCTCTGAAAGAATGACATAGTCCGAGGACATGACATAAACTAATTAGAATCAAATGGGTCCAAGATGGCGGACAAGTCGACTTCCGCTAGACCTTGAGCCTCAGTATATGCTCACGTCAGCAAGCTAAATGACACACCCACAGGCTCCATGACAGTTCCATAAGGATCAAAAAGTGGGTGGTGGCCCAATTCCTGGAAATCCCCGCCCCTTCCTGAAATAGCTGGAATACTCCTCCCACTCATTAGCCTATGAAATTACCCACCACTATAAAAACTGACAACCCCACACCCTTGTGCCTTTTCTCACCTTCTGAGATGGCGCACACTCTGTCTGTGGAGGGTGTTTCTCTCTAAATAAATCCACTTCTTACCTATCACTTTGTCTCTCACTGAATTCTGTCTGTGATGAGACATCAAGAACCTGAGTTTCATTAAGTCTTGAAACCAGGTGTGTGATCTCAGTTGGAAGACTGTGGATTTGGGCTGGGTTTAAGTCCGGGCTGTGTGGATTCAAGTCCACAGTCTGGGTTTTGGCCGGGTTCAAGTCCCAGCCTTGTGGGTTCAAGTTCCAATCTGAGGTGCACGGTTTCACTTCCACTCCTCTCCCTCACACTTTGCTTTTCTCTGGTCATACTCCATTCCTAGGTTTCCTCCCACCAACATTTAAACAAAAGGAAGCAAAACAGAACTAAACAGAGCACTGGAATTCCAACCCATCTCCTCCAGTTCAGATTCACTGCTCATTGGAAGAGAAGTAGTCTCAGTTTGTTGGTTTGTACTGCTCAGCCAGCAGTGATCTTTTTCTGATTAACAGCTGTATTAAAGACATAAATAAAGCCATATGAATATTTTGGCATTTGGAATCACAGTGAAGTTCTAGAATGAGGTAGACAAAAAGTGAGATTAAAATCTGTCACTGTGAACTACTGGTATAGATAAGAAACCAATGAAATATTAAAGGATAAAATAGAAAATTAATAAGAAAGAGTTAGAATTTAAAATATTAATTGGCAGTGCCCAAATTTAATAGTATTTTAATGGAATAGTTAGTACAGACTGTTAAATACCCTAAGTGATTTTTTCTAAAATTTGAATTCGATATTATCTGTGTCATTTAAAGTCCTTCAGATAGCTTCCCATCATATTACAGATAAATAATAAAGAATTTTAAGAAACTCAGACTATTTTTCTACTTTCATCTTGCACCCATCACCCTTGCTCAGGATTTGAGGAGTGCATCAATAGCAAATTGCATCACTTTACTGCCCCATCCCACGATTGCCCAGTATAGCATCCAGAACAGGTACATATCAGTACCTGTTCACTTCAACACCTCCCTCACACTTTGCTTTTCTCTGGTCATACTCCATTCCTAGGTACATATCAGTGTATTGGCTGGAACTCTCCAAATTGTACCTCTACTCTCTCTAGAAAGAGCTGTTCTTAGGGCTATAATCTGGAGCTCATTGTTGTGTGGGTTGTGGCAGGGGTTTTGTTTGTTTGTTTTTGGCTTTTTTCTCTTGTTAGGAAAGACTAGTCTATTGTGAGTCCATATTTGATGGCTAACTCCACCTATTCAGGTTGATGTGAGGGAGTAGGCATTTGCCTCTTACTAAATGGAAAAGTGCCTCGAAATGTTGGCCTCCCCGTGCTATCCTAATTCCTAGCATTGAAATCAATTCTATTTTTTTTTTTGCGGTACGCAGGCCTCTCACTGCTGTGGCCGCTCCCGCCACGGAGCACAGGCTCCGGAAGCGCAGGCTCAGCGGCCATGGCTCACGGGCCCAGCCGCTCCGCGGCATGCGGGATCTTCCCGGACCGGGGCACGAACCCGTGTACCCTGCATCGGCAGGCGGACTCTCAACCACTGCGCCACCAGGGAAGCCCAAATCAATTCTATTTTTAAAACGTAATCCTGTTTTAAATAAAATGGATTCCACTTTGGACACACTTTTGTATAAATTCATTGATTAATAACAAGCCCCAGTTACTTTCTTGAGGTCACAGGGCTTTGTTTCTGCCTCTACACAAGTCCTCCACACAAGGCAATCATCACGACTCTTGTTCCCTTCACTAATTTTCAGTGGGAACCAGCAGTAGAAGCCAGGGATACCCCTCCCCCAGCATGCGCATGGAAACACATCTTTTGGGGGGGGTGTGTGTGATGGATGTGATTCAAAAAACTGCTGTCTCCCCAATCTGATATGCCTTGCCAGAAAGTGAATCCCACTCTTAAGAATTTCTAATCTATGAGAATAAAACCTGAGAGAGGAGCATATAAAATTGAGGAGGTGGGAGGGACTTCCCTGGCGGTCCAGTGGTAAAGAATCCACCTTACAATGCAGGGGATGCGGGTTCAACCTCTGGTCAGGGAACTAAGATCCCACATGCTGTGGGGCAACTAAGCCCATGCACAACAACTAGAGAGAGAAAACCCACATGCCACGACTAGAGAGAAGCCCACGCGTCACAACGAAAAATCCCACATGCCACACCTAAGACCCAACGCAGCCATAAATGAATAAATAATAAATCTTTTTTAAAAAAAGAATTGAGGGAATGGGAAAGGTGAGAAGAGAGGGAAAGAGTATAAAGATGGAGTGTTGCTCAGAGAGGTTAAGCCTGGACAGGACATCAAAACGAGAGGCCTCGATGGACACCAGAACCTGGGAGGGGGAGGTGCATGTGGAAGGAGAAGGCCTGCCGAGCACCCAAAACATATTTAGCCCACTTTACACTTTTAGCCAGGGCCAAGTTCATCCACTCTCAGGAGAGTCTCAGCCTGGGGAAGAGCAGTTCTGTGAGTTTACATGGGAAAATAATCGGTATCTCCCTGCATCTGAAAGTTTTCCCGAAAAGGAGAGTCTATAGCCTTCACAGCATGCCAAAGGGATCAGTGGCTCAAAAAATAGTTTAAGAACCTGAGTCTCAGCCATTTTCTCATTACCGTGTTCCTTCTCATTACTATGTTCTTGCAATGCCATTTTCTTATCAACCTCCTCTCTAAAAACGTTTCCAATTTATTCTTTTGAGAAAACTTTATATCTTTGTGGATGTCTGATACTGTCCTTAGATGAACTTCTATGAAATCTGTCCTGGTTTGTGGGGACTTGGAAAGAATGGGCTACCTGGTGAAAAATATTCACAGACTAAGGTGCAGCTAAGGACAAGAGCCCTACTTCAGTTTAGAACACGGTGGAGGACTTGTTGACAGTATCGATGGTACATTTAAAATCTGCAAAATATTTTACTAACACATCCACCAGGTTTTGCCCAAACGCCAAAGAAGAAAGGAAAAGAACAGACAAAATACCTTTAACAGGAAGACATTACAAACACGATGGTGTTCAGCTCTGCTGCCATGTATCTCAGGCTGTTCAATGCTAACCTCAATTCATCTTCTCCCAGGAAGGAGTGTTTGTAAATTGCATCAAAGTGATTCCAGACTATCAGGCAGGCTGGTTGGCCTGGACCCCTGGAAGCAGATAAAGAAGCTCTCATTTGTAATGTCATGTTGGTTTCTTATTATTTACTATGTCAGCCAAGGGGGGAAAATGCCCAGATATTTCTGCTCACAGCAGTATGTGTTCACATCTCTTCTTGTAGGAAGGACTTTAAGGGCTTCCCTGGTGGCGCAGTGATTGAGAGTCCGCCTGCCGATGCGGGGGACACGGGTTCGTGCCCGGGTCCAGAAAGATCCCTCATGCCGCGGAGCGGCTGGGCCCGTGAGCCATGGCCGCTGAGCCAGGGCGTCCGGAGCCTGTGCTCCGCAACGGGAGAGACCACAACAGTGAGAGGCCCGCGTACCCCAAAAAAAAAAAAAAAAAGGATTTTAAGAGAGAGATGATTACCTTGAAGTGCTTGATTGTAAGAACTAGGTGCATATCTGTCATTGGTAGCTCATAACAGAGTTTTTGGTTAACTTTCTGCTGCAGATGTTTTTAAGCATTCTGCTCCACATTATTCCAGCTGTGTAGTTTCAGATTTTAATGGAAACAACACAGTTCAAAACACATTCAAAGTATTTTAGTGATTAGAGAGCAACTTTAAATTCTGTTTACCTAAGCATTTTAGAAATGCTAGAAAAAAAGTAATTATTCTCTGAAAGACTGTTTCACACTCTGTCAAGAATATTCAAGAGGAAAGAACACAGTTTCTTTCCGTTTCTAAACAAATAATAACTGTTCACTTATTTTGTTATCTAATATATATATTATATATATATTTAGTATTATACAAAAGTATTCATAAGGCTAAAAAATGTCAATGCAAAATGCTTTTAGATATATCTACCATTTTTCATATTTTCTTAAACCTTTTCATATTTAATTAACAATGTATATCATCAGACATAAATCTTGCTTGTGAATATAACAAATCTCCATTATTTAGGTTCTTTAGCCTGTTGATATCTTTACTTTATTTATTGACAGGTTGCTACAATTTGAAGAACATTTAAGTATCTAAGACACCTGTAAATGAGAGGCAATTAAGTTTTTGCTCTCTAGTATTACACTAACTCTTTCAGACTATAAGAATCCCATTTTCTAGATTACCTTTTCTAATAGACTGCCCAGTACCCTAGAACCAAGGTTAGTGACATTTCAGGGAGTGATTGGGAACACCAAAGAGCATTGTTAGAAGCCTAAAAATCAATCAAGAAATCACTCACTTATGAGTTGTCAGGTTCAAAAGACATTTGAGTTCAGCCTGAGCTTGCTGGTAAGAAGCCAGTAAATTGCTCTTTCGAGAAGGGTATGATTTTTTTTCCAGGACAATTTGAACTGGTATAGTAAATTACTTTATTTAAAAAAGTAGAACTCCTCAACTAGAGTTCCTTTGAGTAACATTCTAACAGTGAAGTTAATGACCTTCTAGACAACCCCTATCTACCTTCAAAGGGGACCCCTGTATGGACCCTGCCCAGAGTTGATGAGACTCTGAAGAATTTTCTAATAAACTGCCACATTATTCCCTTAAACAGCCAAGGGACTCTTAAATCAAAATTAATGAAAAACCAGAGCCTGCAGAAGGCTCTGGGAAAACTGGCAGAAGCCAGCAAAAGTAAGAATTCTTACCAGAGCAAGTTCTCCCAAATCTCTGTCTGTAATGCCCAGTTGTGAGAGGGAAATAAAATTTCACACTGTCCCTCCCTTTCCAAATCCAAACCCATCGTTTATTGATCCTTTCTCTCCTAGGGATAGTTATTGCCTTCTTGCTTGTCTTGTTTTACATCCTAAGTACCTGGACTTGGCTTTCTGCCTGCCTGGGCCATGCAAGTTGTCAGTTCTTTCTTTTGGCTACCTTTGGGAGTGACTCTAGATCTTGCAAAGACAATATGTTTTGCACCCTTTTGGGAGACACCTCTTGAGTCCAAGAGGTTGTTTAATATTGCCAGAAATAACCATTGCTTGTCCCAGCTGAGACCTGACAAGATATTTAAAAGGATTTCATAACTTTATAACCAGAATTCTGGCCAAATTGAAAACTGATATTCAGAGGCTGAAAGAAAAAAATTTTGTGACCATCTCCTCTTAGCTAAATGTAACCAGAGAGAAATATTCCAACATAGGTGGGTGTGTGTGTCAGCCCTTTAGCACCCAGGATACAACCCAGTTCTCTAAGGAACTGAGATCAATTGTCCTTATCTTATAAAACTTTACATAACTAGAAATATAGCTCTAGGAAAGAAAAAGGGAAAAGGGGACTATTATGAAATATGAACTGCTATAGAAGCACCCTCGCACAAAAACCTAATTCAAGGAAAATATTAAAACAAAAACTATAAGATCTCTGTTTACCTTTGTCTGTATGTTGATTTGTGTCTATAAACGTGTTGTAGATGTGTGGTATTTTTCTACCTTCAGATGACACTGATAAAATAAATTTGTAAGGAGCTCTATTTAATTGGTTGAACAAATTAAGAGCTTTTATAAATTTAGTATTAAAACTAACTCAAATGCTTTTCAAGTTTACGTGATCTGGGATAAACCTGAGTCAAAAAAAAAAGCTAGTTTAACTTTGTTGGTTTAATTAAAAGGGGTATGTTTTTAGAGCTGCCAACATTGAATATAATGCAGGCATACAACTTTTTATTCTACCTGATTTGGTAGTCAAATAAGTTCACGTTATCTCTTACAAAATTTTCTGCCAGAAAAATAACCTAGAATGATAAATGACTTTGTCTAATGTCTCATGAAGTTTTGTGTGTGGTCTAAACATAATTTTTGAGAATAATTAAATGGGTGTAAGGGAGACAAAAGTTTCTAGGTGAACTTTCGAAAATAGTTTTCCTAAATCCTTTTGGTACGCTGAAACCTTAAAGTTTTGCTAAATTAACTTAAATGATGGATAGTCGTTGAATATCCAGATCACTTCCAAATAAGATAAAATACTGAAACATCAGTTACTGAACATAGGTTTATTCATGTTTTACTTCCTTTTACAGAGGAATTGAAGATATTTTGGTCTATTAGCAAACATGTTTAATGTCATGCCGAGAAGCATGTTTCTAGAAACTATAAAAGTATAAGTCTGCCAATCCACAGAATGCTAATGTAAAAGTTCATAATTGATTACTTCTTAGTTTTCACTAGAAACTAAAGGTTTCTAAGGATTAATAATTCTAATATATGTCATTAAAATTACTAGAAATAATAAGGAAAAGAAATTTTATGTGTGGTGAGGACTGGATAAGATTGGAATAAATTTAATTAAGTAAATGAGTTTTAATATCAAAAGTTATCTGATGGGGACTTCCCTGGTGGCTCAGTGGTTAAGAATTCGCCTGCCAATGCAGGGGACATGGGTTTGATCCCTGGTCCGGGAAGATCCCACATGCCATGGAGGATCTAAGCCCGTGCGCCACAATTACTGAGCCTGTGCTCTAGAGCCTGTGCGCCACAACTACTGAAGCGCGCACGCTCTGGGGCCTGCGTGCTGTGAATAGTGAGCCCGTGTGCTGCAACTACTGAAGCCCGCACACCTAGAGCCGGTGCAACAAGAAACGCCACTGCAATGAGAAGCCTGCGCACCGCAACAAAGAGTAGCCCCCACTTGCCACAACTAGAGAAATCTCACGTGCAGCAACGAAGACCCAACACAGCCAAAAAATAAATTAAAAAAAAAAAGTCATCTGATGCAAAATCGGAATTTGTTTTTCTCTCTGTTAAAAGGACAAAGTTTCTTTTTTTTTTCTTTTTTAAACTCTTCTCTTGATAATAGGATCTTATGGAAGATTTTTCTTTACCTTTAAGTAATCTGCCTAGAAAAAAAAAAGATCTTGTGTCTAATCAAAATAATCACCTATGTTTTATGTTGTTTTTATTAGATCTTGTATTACTTGAATTAACCCAATCCTCTCAATATTAAAAGAGCTAGGTTTTGCTCGGTACTGTGTAAGCTTTTATATTTGCTATGAAGTCTTTAACTGTTATTTTAGTTGAAGAGATAACTAAGTATTGTTTCACAGTAACCTATGATCGTATTTGATCAAGTGTTATAAAACTTTTTTGACATTTTTGACACCCTTCCCACAAATCAAATTCTAAATGAAATCTTTTTGACCTTAAATTAACTTTGAAAATTTCCAGAAGACCCCTGGAAGATTTTAAAAGATTTGTTCTCCCTCTTTATAAAAAAGAGAGATATTAAACTAATTAGGCTTATTTGATATGTTAAATTACATGGGAAGCATTGCCTAATGAGAAGTACTACAAATCCTTCTTCATGTTGTATTTATATAGGTATATGTTATAGGTATTTCAGAAACTGTGAAATTCCTAGAAATCTGATATGTCCTGGTATAATGTTGCCAGATGTAATTCCAGTTATTATCTAAAAACATTGTGTGTCACATAAATAAATAAATTTCCTTGTCAATTCCATCAGATCTTTAATAATGGGTATTTTAGGTATATTGTCATTTACAGAGAGTTATTATTCTACTCTGATTCTTTGGAAAAGTGTTCCTACAAAGGTGTTTCATCTTCAGAGAAATGCAAGAAATAGACTTTTTGACAGGTACAAGTCTGATAATTTTAAGGTCGTAAAACTGAACTGGCAAGAGCAAACACTGCCCTTGAATCTCCTTGGAAAGGACTACACCATATTCTCCTCACCACCCAGATGGCAGTCAAACTTCTGGGATTCGAGCTTTGGGTACACAGTTCACAGCTAAAGAAGAGTCCTCTTGAAATCTGGTCACATATAAATGCTGGAGACCTCTAAATCAAATTGACTAGGAAGAGAAGAATCTGACATCAAGGTAGACTGCTTCCTCCCAAGACATCAGATCAAGACTTGATACTTTAACCAAACATGAAACATTCTCTTCTCTTTCTTTTCTTTACTCTGGCATTGGCCTGGAAAGATAATGCCATTGTTCATATCTCCCAGGCCATTGCTAAGGGGAGTAACCTTCCATACTGCTAGACTTGTCATTAGAAACTATGATCTGTTCATGATGCTAGAGACCCCCTGTTCTGTTTCCCTGTCTCTGCTTAACACCCCAAACTTGGGGAACTTGGTGCCCAGGCAAAGAAAGGAACACAAGGCAAAAGTAACCCAAATAAAACTACCTCCATGGCTGTCATCTTTCCAGTTCTGAGCCACAGATTCAAACAGAAATTATCAGGAGGCATTCATGACGCAAAATTAGCTTCCTTTGACAGATCCCTAATTCCTTGGTTAGGAGTAAATGTAAATAAGGCTATGATCAGGAATCTATTGTTAACTCTTGAAAACATTCCAGAATCTGCTGCTAAAGCAATAACTGTCCCCCCAAAACCCTTAGACTCTCTGGCGAAAGCTGTTATTAATAATAGGATAGCACTTGATTATCTTCTAGTGGATAAGGAGGTATCTGTGCTGTGGCCAACACCACCTACTGCACCTGGATTAACGCTCCTTGGAAAGTGAAATGCAATTACATAAGGTCACTAAGTAAGCCAATTGGCTTAAAAAAGTGACTCCTTCAATGAGGTCTTTCTTTGACTTATTTGATTTTTTTGATTGGTTTCATTCTTGGGGACCGTGGCTCCAAAGTGCACTGCAAACATTGGGAATTATCCTGCTTATTATAATCATAATAATCTCCCTGGTGCATTGTATTCTCTCAACAGCTTTAAATGTGTGTTCACAGCCACTAACTACCAAGCAATGATCTCTTCAAAACTGGAATGTCAGAAAAGGAATGAAGAAATTGACCAGCTTAAAGGCTGAACCTGAAGCCATGACCTGTGAATATCACAGGGATTAAGCAAAAACATCATGACCTGTGAATACCACACAAGGGAAAACAAAGCTGAACTTCAGAGCAGTAGCTGAGAGTGGCGTGAAAGCCTTAAGTTTTGATTACATCTCTCAGTTGAGAGTCTGATCAAAGGGGGGAAATTGTTAACAAAGAAACAACAGGCCCCAAATGGATTCAATTGTGCTGAAATCAAGACTGAATACCTAACTTAACTGCAGTTACAACCTTCCTCAGGAATGTAATCCTAATTTGTCAGTTGGTGTGGAAATTTCTGGTCAGCTCTAATGAAGAAATCTGTCACATGGACCCTCTCCATTCCCCAAAGGATGATGAGGTAATCTGCCACATTCACCCTTTCCATCCCCCGTAGGTAGGTTACCTAAGCCTGAAATAAACATTTTTGTTTATGGCTTCCTTGTCTTGCCTTTAAAAATCTCTCCCTTTCCGTAGCCCTTTGGAGAGTCCCTCTGTTCACTAGATGGGGTGCTGCCCAATACATGAATCATTCAATAAATCCAATTAGATCTTTAAAATTTGCTCAGTTTAATTTTTGCTTTTTAACACTACCAACTGACTTTAGGGCTTGAAATTTCCAACTTAGTTCAATCTTTGGATTAAGGAAACAAAGGGTTCCTGTTACAATGCAATTCAGCTACTGGTACTTTTATACATATAGTTTATCAGATTGGTCCAAATCTCTAGTAGCGTTAACATTTGATGAGGAAACCAAGATTCTTCCCAGGCAGAGCTCTTTGTTGAGGGCAGCCTCGGGTAAGGCACCACTAAAAGGGAGTCCAGGCAGCTGTGGAAAAAAAAAAGGTTGGAATGCCCTGAAAAAGGGGTGCCTTGTGCCCCTTTTTTGTTTATAGCTATGACATTTGAGCAATGCCTTGAAGGATCAACTGGGTTATATGTGGCAGACTTTTCCGCTTGTCCCCGGGGCTCCAAAATATGTCATCAGAGATGGAATTAAGTGGAACTAGCTGATCAGGATTTACAACTCGCTCTAAATCTGCCTGGCTCTTTTTTGTGCTGTCTGCTGTGTTTTGCTAAGTCAGTTTTCTGGCAGACGTGAAGCACGAGAGGCTGACTTCTATGTTTGCCAGCATATATCCTGTCTTCCTTTTGACCACAGGACTTACAGACATTCTCCAGGCCAGAGAAATGGCAAACACTGTATGAATCATAATGCAGAGAATCGACTCAGGCCCTCCCCGGAGTCTTGTGTATCCCACTTCACATAGTAACACATTTTGAAAAGTTTGAAGAAAACCACACTCTTATAAATCAAATTATATTCTGCCATTGATTTTTCATTTTCTAAGGTATATATTCCCTCACAGCATAAATCTTAACTTCAAAAACGTGAAAGATTCATATTTTAAACTGAAAAATAAAACTTTATAATAAAATAATAGCATTAAATAAACATGATTTTAAATATAACTGCTGTCCTAATGAAAAAGTGGTTGTTGTCAGTGAAGAATAGGAAAGAACACTAAGCCTTTTTTAAAGTTTCTCAAAGAACAGTTTTTCTCAGAGTACGCTTTCTCGTCTCAGTTTTTAAAAATAGGTTGGTTTCCTTCCAGTAATCTTTAAACTAAAATTAATAACGGCCGACAAAAATAACAACAAAACCCCCAAACCAAACCAAACAACAGATAGCTCCCAACCCCAATTAGCATTTGCTGTGTGCAAAGCACGGTACTAAGAGATCTACATGGATTCTCTAATTTTATCCTCACAGCAACGTACTATTATCATTACTGCTGGCGAAGATATCCAAGACCTGCAGAGGTATGAATGTGAAGCATCAATTAGTTGCTCTGCAGTATTTCTCAAAGTATATTGCTCAGACTGCCTGTACCAGAATCACCTGAGACCCCATTAAAAATTCATTTTTTTAGGCTCCCAACATGCAGAGGTTTTAACTCAGAGGTTTGAGGTAGTAATCTGGAATTTGCTTTGTAATAAGCACTTCAGGTGATTCTGGTGCACAATAAAGTTTATCACTTGAGAATATTCATTTTTAATGTAATGTTCATACATATTTTAATAGAGACACAAAAGCAAGTAAAAATGGCCCATAATTCTACTCTTGTTATAAAAATTAAAATGTGCATTAAATAATTCCAGTAAAATAGAAAGAGGTAAAATCCCCCTCCGTACCACACCCTTCATCAGCAACATCCCCCCAACACACATGTAAACACTCCTGCTCCTCCAAATAACCACTCTCAAGTTTCTTGTTACCCACAGAAAAATGTTACCATATATATGCATATACCTTGTATTATGCCCAGAAAGTGAATCATACTATGTTTACTGTTCTCCATCTTTTTAATGTATCACTCAAACTCTCTATACTGTATATAGGGCTCTACCTCATTCTTTTAAACTGCCGCACCGTATCTCATTAAATATATGCACTAAAGTTTAATACATTTTTATCTATCCAGTTTTTATTATTATAAACAATATTGCCCTGAATATTATATATGATATATATTTATATTTATATAATATGTTGACTGTGCTGTCTCTTTCAAACTGTAAATCTGGTCTTAAAATTACCCAGGTAGAGACTTCTATGTTTTCTAGAAGATTTAGATCCCTCTTTTAATCTCATTTCTGTTAGAATGAAAAGAAAGATTCTCAGTAAGCATGGTTCATATTAAAGAAGTGAGCGTTTTATTTGAGTTAAACTTAATTACACATAATTGTAGAAGCACATAATCCTATCATTTATTAAATTAACAGGACCACAAATGCAAAAGAAAGAATCAACTAAATTGGAATATGGCAAAATGGAAGAAAACAGAGCAAACTTAGCAAAACTGTAAGAAGGCAGGATTAAAAGAGACCCAGAAATGAAAACTTAACTCAGTAACAGAGTTATTAAAAGGAAGACTATTCAAGCAGTTGTGATTATGTCAAACATACATAATAACTTATTTCAGTGAAAGTTAAATGTATTCATTTGTTCATTCATTCATTTATTCAATAAACATTTATTGTTAGGCACTGTGCTGAGTTTGAGGCTGTACGGAGGGAAAGATATAGATAGGTCTTACCCTCAATGAGTTTACTGTCTCTGGCAATACAGATACAAAATACATACACAGATCAATACAGGGCAATTGCTTTTAAAAAACAATTTTAAAAAATTGCTTTTAGAAAAAGTCAGGGATTTTTTTAGAGAAGGGGTTTCCAGGTGGCATAGAGGAAGTAACATGTGAAGTCACTGACGATTATAAGAGCAGGCAGGTTAGAAATCAAAGTGTAATTCATGTTGCTGGAGTGGAAACGGCAAGGTGAGAACTGGAGGAACAAGAGATGAGACTAGATAGATGACACTAGATAGGGAGATGGGGTTATATCATGAAATGTCTTACTTGTCACGCTCACAAGCTGAGTATTTATACTATGTGCAATAGGGAATGGCCAAGAATTTTCAATGGGAATATCACATAATCAGATCCTCAGGAAACTGGATGGAGTTGAAATAATCTAGTTCACAGATAACGAGACCCTGGTGAGCTACAGCAATTGTGGTGGTAGGGCTGGAGACGACAGGACTCTTCATGGGTAGAACCAACAAGTCTTAGCAATTAATCATCTGAAGAGAGGAGGCAGAAGGAAGAATTTATGATGTTGCCAAAATTTCTGGCTTGGGCAAATAGGTGTCTGGTATTCTTTGAAATGGAAATTAATGAAAGGGGAACAGATCTTTCCAGAATCTCTTTCAGATGTTCTGTTTATCAAGACCCAACACACTTGCTTTACAGTAAAAAAAATTTGTAATATCCCCTGCATACACTGAAAATTTATGGATAATATAACCTACTTATATAGAGAATTCTTAAACTTTTAACATAATGGCCCAACAGTAAGATAAAGTATAAACTAAAGGAAAGTAATTGAGGACAAAATATCTATATCAATATGCAAATGTTCAGGCATGGCTACGAAAAACCATTAAGAAGTAGTCAGAGGTTTAGACCTATTTGTGAAGTCACTGTCAGTGACACAGCCACACACATAGATCAACACACTGCACTATACTTCCCACTACACCACCATGTTCCAGAATGTTAGAGGAGAGTTCATCTTGGCTGCAGTATTGGAGAGGGCTTCATAATGCTGGTGGCATTTCAGTTTGGCTTTAAAAAGAAGAATAGAATTTTGAAATGGAGAACTAGAAGAAGAAGAAAAAGGCATTCCCTATACATAGAACAGTACAAAGTGGGCATAAAAAAGGAAAATACAGGACGATCTTTGGCTTTGGCTGTGGCAGAAGCTACATGGAGTTGGCTTATGAAGCTGAAGAAGTATGTTCTGGTTAATTCAGAGAGAGCCTTGAGAGTCTACCAAAGAGTTTAAACCTTAATAATCTCAGTTGAACTTTTAGCTTGCTTTGGTAAGTTATTTGCATTAATCAGCAGCTGGAATAATTTTATTTTCCCGTAAATATTGAACAGATCATCTTTAAGCTAACCCTGCCCAAATTATCTCAGATTCCAAGGTGATGAAGTACAAATGAATGAGATTTTATTGTCCAAATTGATAAAGCTACATTAAAGAGAGTTTGAAGGTAATGAGTGGATATAAAAATAGATTTCTTTTAATGTCAGACTTGGAAGGATCAAATGAGGTATTTTGTACTTTTTCTTCTGGATAATAATCTGGGAAGCGGACATTTATGACCTCTGCTGGCAGTGATGTCAAGAGTAAAAATCACATAGGGGATAAGCGCCAGCTTGAGAGAAGAGAATGAATTCTGTTAAATAACTTCCTAAGAGAGGGCCCATGTTAACATTCTATCATTGAAATCACAGTTTTCTTTTTAAAATATAAAGATGTGCTACATAATAATATCTAACAGTTCTAAGAGGTTTGTTAATTATCCTTGCTAGAAGACAATAAAAGATAAGTTCTATTCAAGCAATATTCTTCTGAGAAAAATTAATCTCTCTTTTTATTATTTTTAAATTTTATTTTTTGCCTGAAATGTCCCATTAGGTTTTCAAAGCCTTATCTACCTACCTTCTCTTCAAACATCCATTTGGCTAAGGAGTCAGCCCACAGAAATCAGGAATAGGACCGTTAAACTACTTCCACACATTTTAAATCTCACAAATAATTGAGATAAAATGGATGGTTGCTAGGCTGCAGTTGATTTCATCCTATCCCATTACAATGTAATTTATGTTTACTGGTTTTTTTTTTTTCTTGTTTGTAAACCTACGGGGAAAAGCTTTTGGTGATTGAACTGCTATATATGTAATAGTACCTATTCTAAGGCAATGCCTTTGAGCTATTCATGTCATTTCTTCTCATATCTTTGAAAAAAGAATGTAAAGAAATCCAATGCTAGCCCCAGCAATGTCAAAGTTAGAGAATGAGTAAAGCCTGAAACTTGCTCTCCTTGGTCCCAAAGTGACTTTTAACTTCAAGACACTCAGAGCAGAGGGCCCCAAACTAAGTTAAATCAGCTCCTCAGGTGGAAATCAACACGTGAAAGGAGTCAACACTTAAATGTTGTAGCATCATGTACTTCAGCCCAGGAACACCAGGTAGGTCCCATCTTCAGACGGCAACTCTGATTGGTGGTAGGTATTTAGAGCAGGCACCTGCAAACTACAGCCAGTAAACCACAGGACTATAACCCATAGGCCAAATCCAGCCAGCCTGTTGTTTGTAAATAATGCTTTGTTGGAACACAGCCAGGGCTCATTCATTCCTTATTGTCCGTGACTGCTTTCACCCTACAGGGGCGGAGTTGAGTAGCTGCAACAAAAAACTGTATGGTCCGCAAACCCTAAAATATTTACTGTCTAGTTTGTTATAGAAAATGTTTGCTGATTCCTGGTCTAGAGTATTATGTTGGGAAGACTGCTGCGGCCTCCGCTAGTCTTAGAAGGAAAGAATGCTAACATTGATTTTTTTTTTTTTATGTCTGCTATGTTCACAGAGGAAGAGTGTCGTATATTTATCAGCCCTGCTCTGTGCCCTGCCCAGAAGTCAGAACAGCGTGACGGGAGGTATGAGATGGAAAAGAGTAGCTTCAGTGTCAAATCCAGCACCTAATGATCTCCACCAGAAATGCAAGGATGTTGAATAGGAAGTCAAAAAAGTTGGTAACAAGGAGGGGGGAGGTGATGTCACAGAAAAGAGATGACTTGTCAGTGGGGATGATAGAAAACATAAAACCAAGTCTATCATTCCAAATATAAGTGCATTAAGTTTAGTTTTCTATTCTGTGGATTGAATTATACTCATTGGCGATATAGAAAATTTGGAGGAAAAATCTTTCTGAGTTTATTTAAGGGAAGAAAGCAAGGCATCGTGGTAAGAAAGAATTCACCTTTCCTTGAAAAAGGGTGGCTCTTTTTCCTCCGTACCATCCTTCACGTGCACACACATACACTCACATGCTCAGTCCTCCTCATCTCACAAAACTGACAGATTTCATACAAATAAGAACTCTTCTTGGTCCTGAGATATTGCAGTCAGAACTGGACAACCCTTCTCTAGTGGCCAGTACTTATTTTTTTGAAATGACCTTAAATACAGGACTTGTGAATGGACAGGGGGAATATTTTCACTACTCCCTGGATCCTAAGGGCTTATTCCTATACCTCATAGAATCAGAATAGAAATTTAATGAAAGACAGTCTAAAAGTGTCCAGAGATTTTTAGAACATCGTGTTAGGGATGCTTGCAGTTGTCATGCAAAAACCTCAACTTGTGGCAAGATACAAACAATCCATTGACTGGCAAATTAACAAAATAAGAGGTGTTGAGTAGTCACCTACATATCTTTAGGAAGGAACCAGCCAAGGAAGTTTAATTTCTTTCTTTGACACACTGACAAAGGAGAAGTAAGAGATATAATATATCCAGACTTCAGTAAGGCTTTTGGTACCATTTCACATGACATTTCTTTTCAACAAGCTGGTAATACATAGCTTAGATCACTGTGCTGTCAAGTGGTTGAAGAGTTGCAATCAAAGAGGAGCTATCAGTGACTTCTTGTCATCCTGAGGACATTTATCAAGTGGTGTCCATCCATAATGGCTGGTTGAGGGCCAGAGTCATCCACAGGGGGATGGAAGTGAGCATAAGTTCAATAAATTTGCCGATAACACCAATCTGGAGCAGCCTCTTACACCTGGCAAGATGGGAATAGTTTTCAATGACCTTGATGAAGCCGAGCTGGTAGAGTAGAACAATCTCAAAGCCAGGATGCCGGGCCAAGACACAGTGGGCAGATTTCCTATTCAGGAGGGCTTATGGCATGTTGCAGTGTAATGCGGCAGTGCTTTATTTTGAAAATTTTCTGAGGCACTGTAATTAATTAACAACTCTCCATGATGCCAGTGGTTTAGAGCCACTTTTATTGTACCAGTTTTCTAATTTGCAAAATAGAAACGCAAAGACATGTCTCACCATATTCTTTTAAAATTTAAATAACTCCTGGAAAATGCCTGACAGATATTGGATGCTAAATGTTAGTTTCCTTCTTCCTCCCTGTTTTCCCACACTTGTTATAGTGGAACCAGCCCCAGGAAGGGAAAGCCCTGAATTCAATATAGAAATTCAAAAGGAAAAAAGGATCTTCCAAGAAACAAAAATGCTGGTATGAACCTTAAAGCACCCTCTGGCACATCAAAATGTTACCCCTTAATAATATTTTAACGATCAAGTAGAATCCTTTTTCAAGGATGAGCAGTTATATGAGTAGTTACAAGAATTTTAAGGAATTTACCTTCAGCAATTGAGTCAGAGAATTATTGCTTCTTTTTCTTCACGGATCTTATAAAAAATTAGTCCCATGCATACAGTGAGTACTCAACAGGTACTTGTTTTATTTTCTTTGTAAGTTGTCAGGAGAAATGAGTTTTTTAAAATGAGTGCTTAATAATAACTCCAAAGCAGGTGTTCTTAACTCCTTTGGGGATTAGACTTTCCTTTGAGAACAGGGAACAAGTAACAAGAGCCAGTTCAGCACCTATAACAAGTTTTACTCATAAATTCTTTTTTTTTCCATTTTAAAATTTATTTAATTCAAGTATCGTTGATTTACAGTGTTGTGTTAATTTCTACTGTGCAGCACAGTGAGTCAGTTACACATACATATACACTTTTTCATATTCTTTTCCATTATGGTTTACCCCAGGACATTGAATCTAGTTCCCTGTGCTATACAGTAGGACCTTGTTGTTTATATATTCTATATATAATAGTTTTCATCTGCTAATCCCAAACTCCCAATCCATCCCTCCCCCAACCCTCCTCCACCTTGGCAACCACAGTCTGTTCTCTACGTTTGTGAGTCTGTTTCATAGAGAAGTTCATTTGTGTCATATTTTAGATTCCACATATAAGTGACATCATATGGTGTTTGTCTCTTTTTGACTTAATTCACTTAGTATGATAATCTCTAGGTCCATCCATGTTGCTGCAAATGGAATTATTTCATTCTTTTTTATGGCTGAGCAGTATTCCATTGTATATATATATACCATATCTTCTTTATCCATTCATCTGTCAATGGACATTTAGGCTGTTTCCATGTCTTGGCTATTGTGAATAGTGCTGCTATATTTCCATCTTTATTGCTAGAAAATGATAGCCTGCTGGAATTTCATAAAGACATATCAGTGACACACTGTGTATGTTTCCAGGGCAGAGTGGGCACATCTCTGGTCAACACGTACACTAAATGACAGTCGTGCTCAAAGGCTCAGACCTCACTTGAGCAAAAAAGTTATTATTCATCAGAAAGGTACTGCTAACAGGACCACTCATAAATTCTTATCTAGGTTGAGATAGAAAAAGTCAAGTTTGTATTCCCATTAGTAATGACACCGGACAGACCCTGGGGCTTGGAACAGTGAAAGGCAGGTTAGGCAATGAGAAAGCTGGCAGGTGTTCTTGGTCAATCTCTTTCCAAAGTAAACTCAAAGATGTTCTCAACTGTAAACACCTTCTGCTTGTAAAGGATTAGATAAAAGTCTCCTGCTCCCAATTCCTTAAATTCAACTACGGAAAATAGAGAACCACTGCCAGAAAAGAAAGTTTCTGGCATTTAACATCTCTCCACTTATCTTCTTTCTCTGCTTACCACTTTTATTTCACTGAAATAAATTGGCCAGTTAAAAGAGAGCTTCCCCACACTTCCACCACCAAATCTACCAGCCTCTCTGCATCTTTGCCTCTTTCCCTATCTAATCCAACCTTGTGCACTGATTCTATTCCTTTTCACCCCTGCCTTATCAGTTGCCCCCTGCCCCCCCACCCTGATCATCCCCATTAGGTTATATGCTTGTTGTTAAGTCTCTAACCTAAAAAATTAAAAATCGAAAAAACATTTTTTTAAAAACCCTCCCTAGATCCCTCTCCAGTTAACATTTCCAGAACTCCATTCTCTGTTCCCTTTTAACTCTTTGTTGAAAAGAGTTGTCTATATTTTTGTCTATACTCTTCTCCTCTAAGTCACTCTTGAATTAGACTCTGATTAGGCTTTTGTTTCCTCTACTGTACTCAAATTCCTGTTAACAAGATTCTGATAAACCTCCACATTGATAAATCCAGTGTTTAAGTCTCTGTCCTCATTATACTTGACCTGTCGATCACTTTGCTTTATTTGAAACGCTTCCTTCACTTGTCCTCCAAGACCTCACTTTCTCTGAGGTTTTCTTCTACATCATTGGCCGCTCCTCCTCAGTCTCCTTGCCTTGACGGAGCTCTTCTTCTGACCTCTAAACACTGGAGTGTCCCAAGACTTTGTCCTCAGACTTTTCAATTTCTGTATTTATCCTCAGGGGCATTTCATCCAATCTCATGGCCTTTGTAAACCACCTAAACACTGACAATTCCCAAATATATATCTTGGGCTGAGACGTCACCCCTGAACTCCACACTCATGTACTTAACTATCTTCTTGACACTTGTACTTCATTGCCTAATTGACGTCTCAAATGCAACATGTCCAAAACCAGATCCTTAATGCATTCTCCTGTGCCTCCACTCACACCCCTCCCCCCCATTGCTCCTCTCCCAGACATTTCGGTCTCAATACAGTCAACTCCATTCTTCTAGTTGTTCAAGTCAAAAAACATGAAGTCATCCTTGACTCCTCTCTTTCTTTTTCAGTTCTGTCAGCTCTACCTTTGAAATATATCCAACTCTACTGTTCCATTATCATCATTTCCTGGTAGGATTATTGCCATCGTCTCCAACTAGTCCCCTTCATCCACCATTTCTCTCTCTAACCTTTGCAAATGCTCTACATACACACATACTCTGTTCTCCAGAGTAGCTTAAGGGAGCCTGCTAAAGCTTAAGTTCAATTATGTAAAGCGTCTGCTCAAAACATTCCCTTTGTTTTCCATCTAATTCCAAACAAAATCCTAAGTCATCTCCATGACCAACAAGGCCCTACATGATCAAGTCCTGGGAACTTCTCTGGCTTCATCTCCTATCACACTCCCTTGCTCACTCCTCTCCAGACACACTGCCCTCCTTGTGTTTCTCTAATACCCTGGACACATTTCTGCCCACAGCGCTTGCCCTTGATGCGCTCTGTGCTGGGATCTCTTCCCACTCATCAATCTGCACGACTCTCTTTCACTTCATTTAGATCTCTGCTAAAATATCACTTACTGGGCTTCCCTGGTGGCGCAGTGGTTGAGAGTCCACCTGCCGATGCAGGGGACACAGGTTCGTGCCCCAGTCCAGGAAGATCCCACATGCCACGGAGTGGCTGGGCCCGTGGGCCATGGCCGCTGAGCCTGTGCATCCGGAGCCTGTGCTCTGCAATGGGAGAGGCCACAGCAGTGAGAGGCCTGCATACTGCAAAAAAAAAAAAAAAAGTCACTTACTCCAAACACTCCATATAAAATCCTACAAACACACCTTATCTCATCACTCTCCAGCCTAAAGCAGGGTAACTATTTTAGTTCAATTCTCTGTACTTATCACCACCTGACTAATATAAATTTGTTTCCTTTCTATCTCCTTCCATTAGGATATGAACTCCATGAAAGCAGGGATTTTGGTCTCTTTATCCTCTGCTTTATCCTCAACATTTAGAACAGTGCTTTGCATGAAATAGGTATTCCAAAAATATTTGTCGCATAAGTACCGCCAATGAAATGGCTCATAGCTGCAACCTTTGCTTCAGAAGATTGAGCTGAAGCTAGGATTAGTTAGAATACTTTAAAAGCCAATATATAACACCCAAATTTTTCTCTAGAATAATTCTTCAAAATAAGTGTGAATTCTTGGCCAAGACTTTTGTTGTGGGTGTTACTTCTACTAAAATATAAAAATGGCTTTGGTAGTATATTCATTAGGGTTATCCAAAGAAACAACCAACAGCGTATGTGTGTGTGTGTGTGTGTGTGTGTGTGTGTGTGTGTGTGTGTGTGTGTATGGAGAGAGGGAGAGAGAGAGAGATTGATTTCAAGGAATTGGCTCATGTGATTGTGGAGGTTTGGCAAGTCTGATGGGGGAGGCCAGTAGGCTGGAGACTCAGGGAAGAGTGTAGTTTGAGTCCCAAGGCAGTCTGCTGACAGAATTCCTTCTTGCTCAGGAGAGGTCAGTCGTTCTTCTATTAAGACTCAACTTTTTGGATGAGGCCCTCCCACACTATGGAGTGTAATGTTCTTTACTTAAAGTCTACCAGTTTAAACGTTAATCTCACCCCCCAAAAAAAACACCTTCACAGAAACATTTGGAATAACATTTGACCAAAATCTAGTCACTGTGGCTCAGAAAAGTTGACACATAAAATTAGACATCACAGATAGGTTAGTCTGAATATATATATATATATATATATATTGGCTTTGCCTGCTTTGTCTCTTCACTTATTTATAAGCTCCCTGGGCACATTGGTTTTCAGGAGAACAGGTGATTGATAGATGTGAGGTGACTTTCATATAATGAGGTCAAGGAAACATGGTGAATGACAATCAAAAATTTACTTTCACCATGAGGGGTCTCCATCATGTTGGGGAAACTCTTGCTAAATTGCTCAGTCAGTTGTTTTTCCAAACAAGGTCATATTTGATCATTTATCCTTTCACAAGCTAAGAGGTGAGTATGGAAAATCTTCCAACATCAACACTTCTACTGGAGGTGGCCCAACAGAGTCTGGGTTCTTTAATTGACAATGGCCTAGAACATCAATGTTACATACAGCTCTTCTTCGCTTGGACGAAAATGTGAAGCCATAAGCCCAGGGCAAAAGTCTTAAGCCACACAAAATGTCCACAAAGAGGCTATGATCGTTGCAAACTGCAAAAGCTTAGCAACCGTTATGATCAATGCAAACTACATGGCTTTGGAGATCATTGTAAAACATGTTGATTCAGAAAATAAGAGGATGTGTGTGTGGGTGTGTGTATGTTTGCGTGTATGGTGGGCATGTGTCTTTTTATTTTATTGAAAAGAGTGTTCTTGAAGAGTGAACACTGATGCCATGTGGTATTTTGTAGTTAACCCCTAAAAGGTGATCTGTCACAGAATAAGGCAATGGTTTGTATTCATTCAATGTGCCAGCATAGATTTGGAAGTCAATAGATGCTTGACAGTAAACAACTAATTAAACAAACCATTTTAAAGCCTTCATGTGTGTAAATCTAATGCCATGAACTGCATTTTCCCAGCTGTAGGTACAGTGTTTCAGCAATGGCTGTCTCTTATCAAAGAAAAAATTTGAGTGATCTTTTAAGCAGACTTGAAGCTCTTACTCTCTGTTTAGTATGGATTCAGCAAGAACTACCAAAATATGGGTTCCAGAAAATACTAACAATAAGAATACAGCTCTCTCAACATAGACACCAGTAGCTCTAATTTCATATTTCTATTTTTTTCACTTGGATCCCTGATAAATTGTAATTCAGATATCAGCTGAGGTCATCCTGCCCTTTCAGATTTAAATAAAATTGGTCTAAGTCTTTTTGTTCTGCCCTGTGGGAAGTCTAATGCTTTCCCTGATATTTTCACAAAGATCTTAGAACTCACATTTCTATGGACGTATCTGCTCTGAGTTCCCACTTCTGCTGAACTCTTAGTGTCACTTTTGTCTGGTCCCCACCCTCACTCCTACTCCACTTTTTTCTGCTGAGTGCTGACCCAGATGTGGACCATTGCCCCATTTCCTTCTTGAGAAAATCTCACAGGTGGGGAATTTGGGTGTGTAGCAGTCTTTATCGATGATTTGGGGAATTGGTGGTTAAACCACAGCAGCAAGGCACGCAACTTTAACTTTCTCCAGCTCTAGCCATCTAACATGGCTTTTTCCTCTTGTATCCCCTAACCCCACCTTTGCTTCCTTCCCTTCTCTGCTTTCCCTCACCACCAAATTTCTGTTATTTCTTATTCAGAGCAGTTCAGTCTTCTTATAGATCACACCCTCAGGGCCTTATCTTCCTCTGAGGGTGATCTTTCAGTGTGTAGTCTTAAACCAACAATAGCAACACTGCCTAAATGGTCTGGTGCCAGCTGTTAAATTAGTTTTTCCATCTATATCTGAAAAGGTGACATGAGAAGCTTCAATTCCAAATCTACCTGTCTCTGAACTTGTTTCTTTTTTTTTTAATTTATTTTTACTTTTGGCTGTGTTGGGTCTTCGTTCCTGCGCACGGGCTTTCTCTAGTCGCAGGGAGCGGGGGTTACTCTTCGTTGCGGTGCATGGGCTTCTCACTGCAGTGGCTTCTCTTGTTGTGGAGCACAGGCTCTAGGTGCACAGGCTTTGATAGATGTGGCATGCGGGCTCAGTAGTTGTGGCTTGCGGGCTCTAGAGCACAGGCTCAGTAGTTGTGGCGCATGGGCTTAGTTGCTCCGCGGCATGTGGGATCTTCCCGGACCAGGGCTTGAACCCCTGTTCCTTGCATTGGCAGGCGGATTCTTAACCACTGTGCCACCAGGGAAGCCCTGAACTTGTTTCTTCATGCACCAAAATACTAAAGACTTGCTGTAGTTTTTTGTAATTTCGTCCTTCTCCTGATTCCATGATAAGCATCGCCTTGTAAATGTTGAATGTGCTTTTAAAAATTCTACATTTATATTCCTATACTTATAAGCAGATCATGATGTAAACTCTTTGTGAGCTGAGAAGCAGCTAATGCATCTGAACTGACTTATAGACGGACTTTCGTTAGAAATATTACCTATTCTACCATCACAGTTCTCTGCTTACATTATTTAAATCATTCTATATCCAGAAAACTAGAAAGCAGAATCTCAGTGTCATACTAGAAAATTTCAGAAGCATCGAGTTATAAAGTAAAGATGCTTGAATTTGAACGTCCCTCAGTTAGTAGGTGGGGACTGTTTGGGTACCTCCAGCAACATCACTAGCAATTGTTTATTGGTAAATCCAAAGACCTTAGTTTAATAGTTGCTCAAAATAACTTTTTCATTGGAGCAAAAAGTGCATTTTAAGAAATAACTTGGCGGAATATTTGGATCCAAATGGAACTTGCAGTTCCTCAGAGGATCCATTTCCTTTGTTTTGGCAAAAAAATACATTTAAGTGTTTACTATGTGCCAAAGACTGTGTTAAGATGTATATGAATTAAATAATTCAGTCATCATCACTGCCCCATGAGGTAGCTATTTTTATCTCCATTTCAGATATGAAAATACTGAGGTTTGAGAAGGTTAAGTAACGTGTCCAAGATCATGAGATGCTGGCACCCCAGGTGTATCAGACAGGGCTCTGGCCAGACAAGGTTGGCACACCTAAACAAGATAATGGAGGAGAGTTTAATGAAGGAAGTGCTTGTCGAGGTGTGGGCAGGGACAGGCAGGATCAGCAATGGGAGCCATGACAACTCCTAGGCCTCCAAGGCCAAGGGCAGGGAGCAGGAGAGGGGATTCCCAATAGACCCTGACATCTTAGGGAGAGGAAAGCAGACACCGCCCAACTGAGCCCTAAAGGGATGGAGACTGACAGAATATATTCCTCGAGCTCTCATCAAACCCTCTGATCTGCTAGTGCATCCCATTGTCCAAACTCAACCCTAAGGCAGAAGATAGAGGCACCTGTGAGATACAGTCCATAAAGGTGAGACTTTTTTAAGAGTAGAAACTTAATGAATGTAAACTCCTCTTCCTCTTGGATTGTGCATCGTGTGTTTCCCAACACGTGATCTAAAAATCCCCAAATTTTCCTGTTGAGAGAAGGGCCACAGCTTTGTCACCAAGGCAACAGGGCTTTCATCAGGCTGTGCCTGATTTGGAATAAATCTCCAACAGTAACAGCTGGTAAGAGTAGACTGCAGTCATCCTGTAAGCTCTCAATTACCTGTGTTTTGGTAAAACAGGAGCACTAGGAGGTCGTTATGGTGCTGTGAACTGAATGTTTGTGTTCCCACACATTTATGCTTTGAGATTCTAACCCCCCCATGTGATGATATTAAGAGGGGAGCCTTTGGGAGGTAATTAGTTCATGAGGGTGAAGTCCTCATGAATGGGATTAGTACGCTTATGAAAAGACAGGAGAGAGCTTTGCTTCCTCTCTCTCTCTGCTCTTCACCATGTAAGGATATAAGAAATTGGCAGCCTGCAACCCAGGAGAGGGCTCTCACTAGACTCTGACCAGGCTGGCACTGCTATCTCAGACTTCCAGCCTCCAGAACAGTGAGAAATAGGTTTCTGCTGTTTACAAGCTACTCAAGTCTATGACACTTTGTTATAGCAGTCCGGGCAAACTAAGACACATGGTGTATGCAATGAGCCTGGCATGCTTCTGTATAAAGGCCTGTGGTAGGCAGCATAAATGCCCCCTAAAGATGCCCACATCTTACTCCCTGGAACCTTTGAATTTTTCTTACAGGGCAACAGTGACTTTGCAGGAATTGTTAACGTTAAGGATCTGGAGAAGGTGGGAGTAGTCTGGATTTGCAGGTGGAACCAATCTACTCGCATGAGTCTTTAAAAGCAGAGAACCACTCTCAGCTGCTGAGAACCGCGGAGCGTGAGTTGAACCCATCTTGCTGGTTTCGAAAATGGAGGAAGGAGGCCGTGAGCTGAGGAGTGTGGGAAGTCTCGGGAAGCTGGAAAAGTAAGGTAACCAGTTCTACTCGGGAGCCTCCAGGAAGGAATGCAGTCCTCCCAACACCTTGATTTTAGCCCAGTGACAATTATATCGGATTTCTGACCTACAGAACTATAAGATAATAAGTTTGTATTGTTTTACGCTGCTGCAGTTGTTTGTTAGGGCAGAAATAGAAAAGCAATACAAGGCCCTTCATCTTTTTGTTTTCGGGTTAGAAAGCAAGCCTCTCGGTATATACATTTCTGGATGTGTGATGACTGACATCAAGGTGTTCAATAAGCGCCAGCATCAGTCTTTAAGCATGGGATCTATGCAGATTCTAGGGTGGAAGCTGTTTTCAGTTGCATACCAGTGTCCCTTGAGAGTAGGCTGATGCTTCACACTGTTGTTTTCTTAAATATCTACCTCATCATTAGAAAAAGTTTCGTTTTGGGTGTCAGTAAAACAATCAGGGGAGAGTAGCCTTTGAAAAATAGTCCCAGAACTAGTAGCCTAACTCCTGGCCGTGTGTAAGTAGAAGAACCAAAACTCTTTAAAAAAACACCAAGTGGGGCTTCCCTGGTGCCGCAGTGCTTGAGAGTCCGCCTGCCGATGCAGGGGACACGGGTTCGTGCCCCGGTCCGGGAAGATCCCACATGCCGCGGAGCGGCTGGGCCCGTGAGCCATGGCCGCTGAGCCTGCGCATCCAGAACCTGTGCTCCGCAACGGGAGAGGCCACAACAGTGAGAGGCCTGCGTACCGCAAAAAAACCCCAAAAAAACACCAAGTGGATCACAAGGCCGTCAGTATACAGCACACCATTTCTGCACCCAAGTCATTGCTGGTTTGCATACACTCATGCCTGTGGGGTTCCTGATCAATCTGTGTTCACCACGGAGGAAATAAAATGCCAATGCTCCTCAGGTACCAGGGACTCTAATGGTTTTATGGAGCCACATAGGAAGTGTAAACTGAGTTAAGCCCAAGCCACCTGTGCCTGAGGGGTAATAAGGGTGAGAAGGGTTTGCAAAGACCTGAGTTATCCAGGTATGAACTTTAATTCTTCTCCTCTTGATGTATATGTGAATATAGACCTCAGACCTTCCAGTGTACTGAGAGGTAACTGCCACAAGAAGCACGTTCTGGTGTTTTAGCAACTGCAGAACACTCAAAGCACAATTCACTCCACAAAACGAAGCTCATTTCCAGATTCTTCCCTCTGTTTTGCAAGTGGAACCACCTGAAAGGATGAGAATCTGTCTTGATATTAAGCTCCCTTTGTTATTTTTGCTTCAGACACAATTTCTGAGTTTGAAGTCCCAGGATTTTAGATGAAAAGAATTCTTGAATTAGTTAAGGGGTGGGGGGAGAGTCACTACATGAGAACGCCTGTTTCCAATCTCACAGAGTGACCACACGCTGAGGGCCTGATCGGAAGGAGGATCAGAGTTTCACTGTGGTTGAAGCCTATTTATTTTGTGTTTGTAATCAGTTTCTCAAGGGAGAAAGGGGAAATGTGTCACTCTTATCCCAACATTGTTGCAGACCGGTCAGGGCAAAATGTAGGAGTATCCTGCAGAGAAATGGGGCAGGGACATAAAATGTCACCCTCTGTACCTGTGTATCTGGCTGTTCATCTGTATCCTTTATCATATCCTTTATAATAAGCCAGTAATTGTAAGTCAGTGTTTCCTTTGAGTTCTGTAAATCATTATAGCAAATTATTGAACCTGAGGAGGGGGTCATGGGAAACACCAATTTGTAGGCAACCTGGGAACCTGAGTACTTGGCATTGGCATCTGAAGGAGGGAGCAGTTTTAGGAGACTGAACCCTTAACCTGTGGGGTCGTGTAATTCCCCGTGCATAATTGAATTGTAGGACACCTAATTGGTACTCAGACAGTTGGAGAATTGGTTGGGGTCGGGAAGACCCCCAAGCACTGGGTGTCAGAAGTGTTGTTGAGAAGAGAGGAAAAGCGAGTTTTCCCTCACTTTCTTTTAACTTGAAATCATGCGTGTGTGTGTGTGCGTGTGCACGTAGTTCTCTGCAGTTTTATCCCATGTATAGGTTTGTGTAATCATTACCAGCATTAAGGTAGAGAAATTTTCATCACCACAAAAGAACTCCCTCTTGCTATCGCTATATATTTTCACCCAATCCCTCTCCCCATCCCCTGACAAGCATTAATCTATTCTCCATATCTATGGTTTTGTTATTTCAAGGCTGTTACATAAATGGAATCACACTGAGTAAACCTATTAAGATTGGTTTTTTTTTCCACTCAGCATAATGACCTTGAGGTCCATCCAGGTTTTTGCAGTAGCTCATTCCTTTTTATTACTGAGTAGTATTCCGTTGTATGGATATAAACCTTGTTTGTTTATCTGTTGAAGGTCATCTGAGTTGTTTCCAGTTTGGGGCTATTAAAAATAATGCTGTTGTGAACACTGATGTACAGACGTTTGCAGGACATAAATTTTCATTACTCTGGGATAAGTTCCAAGAGTGATCTTGCTATGAAGTATACTCTTTGATTCAATTCAATGTCTAATATCACAAAAATGCGAAACTTAAAAAAAACTTCATTTTCTGCAAAAAGATATGATTATTTAGTTTGTTTTTACACAGAAGTTTGTCTCCATGTTTACTGAGGTATATTTCACAAATAAAATAGTAGGGTTTTTAAAGTATACAATGTGATGATTTGATATATTTGATAAATGTATATACATTGTGAAAGAATTCCCCTGTCAAGTTAATTAATACATCCATCAAGTCATATATTCACTTTTTATTTGTTATGATTTTGGTTTTTTTGAATTTTATTTTTTCTTTATACAGCAGGTTCTTATTACTTATCTATTTTATACATATTAGTGTATATATGTCAATCTGAATTTCCCAATTCATCCCACCCCCACCCATGCTTTCCCTCCTTGGTGTCCATACATTTCTTCTCTATGTCTGTGTCTCTATTTCTGCCTTGCAAACAGGTTCATCTGTACCATTTTCCTACATTCCACATATATGCATCAATATACGATATTTTTCTCTGACTTACTTGACTCTGTATGACCGTCTCTAGGTCCAGCCACATCTCTACAAATGACCCAGTTTCATTCCTTTTTATGGCTGAGTAATATTCCATTGTGTATATGTACCACATCTTCTATATCCATTCGTCTGTCGATGGGCATTTAGATTGCTTCCATGACCTGGCTATTGTAAATAGTGCTGCAATGAACATTGGGGTGCATGTGTCTTTTTGAATTGCAGTTTTCTCTGGGTATATGCCCAGTAGTGGGATTGCTGGGTAATATGGTAATTCTATTTTTAGATTTTTAAGGAACCTCCATACTGTTCTCCATAGTGGCTGTATCAATTTACATTCCCACCAACAGTGCAAGAGGGTTCCCTTTTCTCCACACCCTCTCTAGCATTTGTTGTTTGTAGATTTTCTGATGATGCTCATTCGAACTGGTGTGAGGTGATACCTCATTGTAGTTTTGATTTGCATTTTCCTAATAATTAGAGATGTTGAGCACATTTTAATGTGCCTTTGGCCATCTGTATGTCAACTTTGGAGAAATGTCTCTTTAGGTCATCTGCCGATTTTTTGATTGGGTGGTTTGTTTTTTTAATATTGAACTGCATGAGCTGTTTATATATTTTGGAGATTAATCCTTTGTCTATTGATTTGTTTGCAAATATTTTCTCCCATTCTGAGGGTTGTCTTTTTTTTTTTTTTTTCGGTAAGCGGGCCTCTCACTGTTGTGGCCTCTCCCGTTGCGGAGCACAGGCTCCGGACGTGCAGGCTCATTGGCCATGGCTCACGAGCCTAGCCGCTCCGCGGCATGTGGGATCTTCCCGGACTCGGGCACAAACCCGTGTCCCCTGCATCGGCAGGCTGACTCTCAACCACTGAGCCACCAGGAAAGCCCGAAGGTTGTCTTTTTGTCTTGTTTATGGTTTCCTTTGCTGTGCAAAAGATTTGAAGTTTCATTAGGTCCCATTTGTTTATTTTTATTTCCATTAATCTAGGAGGTGGGTCAAAAAAGATCTTGCTGTGATTAATGTCAAAGAGTGTTCTTCCTATGTTTTCCCCTAAGAGTTTTATAGTGTCCGGTCTTACATTTAGGTCTCTAATCTATTTTGAGTTTATTTTTGTGTATGGTGTTAGGGAGTGTTCTAATTTCATTCTTTTACATGTAGCTGTCCAGTTTTACCAGCACCACTTACTGAAGAGACTGTCCTTTCTCCATTGTATATCCTTGCCTCGTTTGTCATAGATTAGTTGATCATAGGTGCGTGGGTTTATCTCTGGGCTTTCTATCCTGTTCCATTGATCCATATTTCTGTTTTTGTGCCAGTACCATATTGTCTTGATTACTGTAGCTTTGTAGTGTGAAGTCAGGGAGTCTTATTCCTCCACTCCGTTTTTTTCCCTCAAGACTGCTTTGGCTATTCGGGGTCTTTGTCACCATACAAATTTTAAGATTTTTTTGTTCTAGTTCTGTAAGAAAAAAAAATGCCATTGGTAATTTGATAGGGATTGCATTGAATCTGTAGATTGCTTTGTGTAGTATAGTCATTTTCACAATATTGATTCTTCCAATCCAAGAACATGGTATATCTCTCCATCTGTTGGTATCATCTTTAATTTCTTTCATCAGTGTCTTATAGTTTTCTGCATACAGGTGTTTTGTCTCCCTAGGTAGGTTTATTCCTAGGTATTTTATTCTTTTTGTTGCAATGGTAAATGGGCGTGTTTCCTTAATTTCTCTTTCAGATTTTTCATCATTAGTGTATAGGAATGCAAGGGATTTCTGTGCCTAAATTTTGTAACCTGCAACTTTACCAAATGCATTGATTAGGTCTAGTAGTTTTCTGGTGGCATTTTTAGCATTCTTTATGTATAGTATCATGGCATCTGCAAACAGTGACAGTTTTACTTCTTTTCCAATTTGTATTCCTTTTATTTCTTTTTCTTCTCTGATTGTTGTGGCTAGGGCTTTCAAAACTATGTTGAATAATAGTGGCAAGTGTGGACATCCTTGTCTTGTTCCTGATCTTAGAGGAAACGCTTTCAGTTTTTCACCATTGAGAATGATGTTTGTTGTGGGTTTGTCGTATATGGCCTTTATTATGTTGAGGTAGGTTCCCTCTATGCCCACTTTCTGGAGAGTTTTTATCATAAATGGGTGTTGAATTTTGTCAAAAGCTTTTTCTGCATCTATTGAGATGATCATATGGTTTTTCTTCTTCAATTTGTTAATATGGTGTATCACGCTGATTGATTGGCATATATTGAAGAATCCTTGCATCCCTGGGATAAATCCCACTTCATCATGTTGTATGATCCTTTGTTTGCTAGTATTTTCTTGAGGATTTTTGCATCTAAATTCATCAGTGATATTGGTCTGTAATTTTCTCTTTTTGTAGTATAATTGTCTGGTTTTGGTATCAGGGTGATTGTGGCCTCATAGAATGAGTTTGGGAGTGTTCCTTGCTCTGCAATTTTTTGGAAGAGTTTGAGAAGGATGGGTGTTGGCTCTTTTCTAAATGTTTGATAGAATTTGCCTGTTAAGCCATCTGGTCCTGGACTTTTGTTTGTTGGAAGATTTTTAATCACAGTTTCAGTTTCAGTGCTCGTGATTGGTCTGTTCATATTTTCTATTTCTTCCTGGTTCAGTCTTGGAAGGTTATACCTTTCTAAGAATTTGTCCGTTTCTTCCAGGTTATCCATTTTATTGGCATAGAGTTGCTTGCAGTAGTCTCTTAGGATGCTTTGTATTTCTGCAGTGGCTGTTGTGACTTCTCCTTTTTGATTTCTAATTTTATTGATTTGAGTCTTCTCCCTCTTTTTTTGATGAGTCTGGCTAGTGGCTTATCAATTTAGTTTATCTTCTCAAAGAACCAGCGTTTGGTTTTATTGATCTTTGCAGTTGTTTTCTTTGTTTCTATTTCATTTATTTCTGCTCTGATCTTTATGATTTCTTTCCTTCTACTAACTTTGAGTTTTGTTTGTTCTTCTTTCTCTAGTTCCTTTAGGTGTAAGGTTACATTGTTTGAGTTGTTTCTTGAGGTAGGCTTGTATAGCTATGAACTTCTCTCTTAGAACTGCTTTTGCTGCATCCCATAAGTTTTGAATCGTCGTGTTTTTGTTGTCATTTATCTCTAGGTATTTTCTGATTTCCTGTTTGATTTTGTCAGTGAACTCTTGGTTATTTAGTGACATTGTTTAATCTCCATGTGTTTGTGTTTTTTACAGTTTTTTTCCCTGTAACTGCTTTCTAATCTCATAGTATTGTGGTCAGAAAAGATGCCTGATATGATTTAACTTTTCTTAAATTTACTGAGGCTTGATTTCTGACCCAAGTTGTGATGTATCCTGGAGAATGTTCCGTGTGCACTTGAAAAGAAAGTGTAATCTGCTATTTTTGGATGGAATGTCCTATAAATATCAATTAAATCGACCTGGTCTGTTGTGTCACTTAAAGGTTGTGTTTCGTTATTAATTTTCTGTCTGGCTAATCTGTCCATTGGTGTAACTGAGCTGTTAAAGTCCCCCACTATTATTGTGTTCCTGTCAATTTCCTCTTTTATAGCTGTTAGCAGCTGCCTATGTATTGAGGTGCTCCTATGTTGGGTGCATATCTATTTATAATTGTTATATCTTCTTCTTGGATTGATTTCCTAGATCATTATGTAGTGTCCTTCCTTGTCTCTTGTAGCATTCTTTATTTAAAGTCTATTTTATCTGATATGAGTATTGCTACTCCAGCTTTCTTTTAATTTCCATTTGCGTGGAATATCTTTTTTCATCCCCTCACTTTCAGTCTCTATGTGACCCTAGGTCTGAAGTGGATCTCTAGTAGACAGCATATAGATGAGTCTTGTTTCTGTATCCATTCAGCCAGTCTATGTCTTTTGGTTGGAGCATTTAATCCATTCACATTTAAGGTAATTATTGATATGTACGTTCCTATTACCATTTTCTTTATTGTTTTGGGTTTGTTTTTGTAAGTCCTCTACTTCTCTTGTGTTTCCCACTTAGAGAAGTTCCTTTAGCATTTGTTATACAGCTCATTTGGTGGTGCTGAATTCTCTTAGCTTTTGCTTGTCTGTAAAGCTTTTGATTTCTCCCATCAAATCTGAATGAGATCCTTGCCAAGTAGAATAATCTTGGTTGTAGATTCTTCCCTTTCATCACTTTAAATATATCATCCCACTCCCTTCTGGAATGTAGAGTTTCTGCCGAGAAATCAGCTGTTAACCGTATGGGAGTTTCCTTGTATTTGTCATTTTTCCCTTGTTGCTTTTAATAATTTTTTTGTCTTTAATTTTTGTCAGCTTGATTACTATGTGTCTCAGCATGTTTCTCCTTGGGTTTATCCTGCCTGACACTCTCTGTGCATCCTGGACTTGGGTGGCTATTTCCTTTCCCACATTAGGGAAGTTTTCAACTATAATCTCTTCAAATATTTTCTCAGGTCCTTTCTCTTTCTCTTCTCCCTCTGGGACCTCTGTAATGCAAATGCTGTTGCATTTAACGTTGTCCCAGAGGTCTCTTAGGCTGTCTTCATTTCTTTTCATTCTTTTTTCTTTATTCTGTTCCACAGCAGTGAATCTCACCATTCTGTCTTCCAGGTCACTTACCCATTCTTCTGTCTCAGTTATTCTCCTATTGGTTCCTTCTCGTGTATTTTACATTTCAGTTATTGTATTGTTCATCTCTGTTTGTTTGTTCTTTAATTCTCTCTAGGTGTTTGATCTTTAATTCTTTTACGTCTTTGTTAAACATTTCTTGCATCTTCTCGATCTTTGCCTCTATACTTTATCCAAGGTCCTGGATCATCTTCATTATCATTATTCTGAATTCTTTTTCTGGAAGGTTGCCTATCTCCACTTCATTTAGTTGTTTTTCTGGAGTTTTATCTTGTTCCTTCATCTGGTACATAGCCATCTGCCTTTTCATCTTGTCTGTCTTTCTGTGAGTGTGGTTTTTGTTCCACAGGCTGCAGGATTGTAGTTCTTCTTGCTTCTGGTCTCTGCCCTCTGGTGGATGAGGCTATCTAAGGGCTTGTGCAAGCTTCCTGATGGGAGGGACTGGTGGTGGGTAGAGCTGGGTGTTGCTGTGGTGGGTAGAGCTCAGTAAAACTTTAGTCCACTTGTCTGCTGGTGGGTGGGGCTGTGTTCCCTCCCTGTTGGTTGTTTGTCCTTAGGAGACTCAGCACTGGAGCCTAGAGGCTCTTTGGTGGGGCTAATGGCCGACTCTGGGAGGGCTCACAAGCAGTCCTTCCCAGAACTTCTGTTACCAGTGTCCTTGTCCCCATGGTGAGCCACAGCCAACCCCCGCCTCTGCAGGAAACCCTCCAACACTAGCAGGTAGGTCTGGTTCAGTCTCCTATGGGGTCACTGCTCCTTCCCCCTGGGTCCTCATGTGCACACTACTTTATGTGTGCCCTCCAAGAGTGGAGTCTCTGTTTCCCCCAGTCCTGTTGAAGTCCTGCAATCAAATCCTGCTAGCTTTCAAAGTCTGATTCTCTGGCAATTCCTCTTCCCGTTGCCTGATCCCCAGGTTGGGAAGCCTGACATGAGGCTCAGAACCTTCACTCCAGTGGGTGGACTTCTGTGGTATAATTGTTCTCCAGTTGGTGATTCACCCACCCAACAGTAATGGGATTTGATTTTAATGTAATTTCACCCCTCCTACCATCTCATTGCGGCTTCTCCTTTGTCTTTGGATGTGGGGTGTCTTTTTTGGTGAGTTCCAGTGTCTTCCTGTGGATGATTGTTCAGCAGTTAGTTGTGATTCTGGTGGTCTCGCAAGAGGGAGTGAGTGCATGTCCTTCTACTCTGCCATCTTGAACCAATTTCCACATGTTTACTTTTTCTCTAGTGAGAATATTTAAGTTCTACTCGCTTAGAAAAGTTCAATTATATAATAGTGTTATCAGCTATAGTCACCGTGTGATATATTAGATCCTCAGACCTTATTTGTTTTATAACTGTATAACTGAAAATTTGTACCTTTTCACAAACATCTCCCTATTTCTCCCATCCACCAGCCCCTGGCAACCACTTTTCTACCATTTCCATGAGTTGGACCACATTTTTTTTTCATATATCATATTTTCTTTATCCATTCATTTGTTGCCAGACACTTAGGTTGTCTTCATACCTTGCCTATTGTGAATAATGCTGCTATGCACATGAAGGTGCTGATAGTTTTCCGAGATGATTTCATTTCTTTGGGATATAAACCCAGAAGTGAAATTGTTGGATCATATGGTACTTCTAGATAAAATTTCTTCAGGAAACTCCCTACTCTTTTCCATAGTGACTGTACCAGTTTACATTCCTACCAACAGCATACAAGTGTTCCCCTTTCTCCACATCCTTGCCTTGTTATCTTTTTTAAAATAATAGACATCCTAACAAGTATAAGGTGGTAGCTCATTGTGGTTTTATTCTGCATTTCCCTGATGATTAGTGATGTCAAGCACCTTTCCATGTACCTATTGACTATTTGTATGTTTTCTCTAGAAAAATGTCTAGTCAGATCCTTTGTCCATTTTTAAATTGATTTATTTGCTTTTTTTTTTTTTTGCTATTGAGTTGTATTCCTTGTATATTGTGGATGTTAACTGCTTATCAGATGTGGTTTGGAAATATTTTCTTCCATTTCTTGGTTGCCTTTTAATTTTGTTAATTGTTTCCTTTGCTGGGCAGAAGCTTTTAAGTCTGATAGAGTCCTACTTGGTTATTTTGCTTCTGTTGCCTTTGCTTTTGGTGTCAAATCCAAAAAATCATTGCCAAGGCTGATGTCAAGGAGCTTACTCTGTTTTCTTATCTCTCTGTGTGATACCTCCAGCTTTAGTTCCTCATTCTCATGATCCCTTAGGCAATTCAGGTTCTTTTGTGGTTCCATACAAATTTTAGGATTGTTTTGTCTATTTCTGTGAAAAATACTTCTGAAATTTTGATAGGGATTCCACTGAATCTGTAGATGGTTTTGAGTAGTATGGACATTTTTGCAGTATTAATTATTCCAATCTATCAGCACAGAATATCTTTCCATTTATTTATGTTATTCAATTTCTTTTATGAATGTTTTATAGTTTTAGGAACACAGATATTTTACCTCCTTGCTTAAATTTATTTGTAGGTATTGCTTTTGATGATATTGTAAATGGAATTATTTGCTTCTCTTTCTGTTAGTTTGGTGGTGGTATATAGAAATGCGAATAATGTTATATTGATTTGGTAGCCTGCAGCTTTACTAAATTCATTTATTAGTTCTGACAGTTTTTTTTGGGGGGGGGATAGAGACATTTTACTTTTTCCTTTGCCATTTGAATGCCTTTTACTTTCTTTTCTTGCCTAATTGCTCTGGCTAGGACTGCCAGTACTGTGTCGAATAAAAGTTGTGAGAGTGGTTACCCTGATTTTGTTCCTTATCTTAGAGGAAAAACTTTCAGCACTTTAGCATTGAGCATGATGTTAGCCGTGGGCTTAACTATATATGGCCTTTACTGTGTTGTGGTAAGTTTCCTCAATACCCAGTTTGTTGAGAGTTTTTATCATCAGTGGATGTTGAATTTTGTCAAATGCTTTTTCTGCCTCTATTGAGAGGATCATGTTACTTTTATCCTTCATTGTACAGTATTAACATGATATATCACATTTATTGATTTGTGGATGTTGAATCACCCTTGCAACTTTGGAATCCCACTTGATCATGGTATATGATCCTTTTAATCTGTTGTTGAATTCAGTTTGCCAGTATTTGTTGGATTTTTGCATGGTCAAATATGACACTATTAAAGGCTTCTACTTGAAAACAAAGTTAGGGATAGGTGTGCATGATACATCTAAGGTGCATTTAAATTTAAAGTATTAATTGCTTTTTAAAAGTTAGGCCTGATGCTTTTTACATTTGTCCTAGGATCAAGCTGGCAATGATATTTGTTTTAAAAACATGATCCCCTCTAAAAAAAGGTGGTGGTGAGATACTTTTCAGCTAAAGTTATATATCCCCTTCACAGTTTTTGCTATGTATGTGTGCTAACTCTATTATTATCTCTTTAAATCAACTCACATTTGCTTAAATGTAATTTATGAAGCTCTAAATCACTACTGTAAACTGGATAACGTTATTGCTTGTCATGAGGAAAAGATAAATACACACAAAAACTGTTCTTAAATTCCAGCTGGCTACCATTGCTTCCTAAATTTTTTGTTAGAAAGAGATATTATCAGTACCAGAAAGATGTTACAGACTTAGTAACACCAAACTGAGTCTTCCACCTTGGGAAATCAGAAGGTAGAATTAAAAGAATTTTGAATATTAAGAAAACTGAAAAAGAATAGAAAAAATTATTATAATTCAACATATACATAATGCCATTTCAGTGGCACCACCTAAAACCAAAAGGAGTGTCAAACAGCTGTGAAGCAAAATGTCCCCTCTTTTTCACAACTAATATTGTACATCTTCCTCCATTAAAATTCATGTAGAAAATCTGACTTATCAAAAGATTTATGTAGGGGATAGGAGTAAAAAATGTCTTACTTCACTAAGAGCTAATCTAGGTAACATTTTTGG
The DNA here is from genome assembly GCF_059928025.1 of Delphinapterus leucas. Taxonomy (NCBI): domain Eukaryota; kingdom Metazoa; phylum Chordata; class Mammalia; order Artiodactyla; family Monodontidae; genus Delphinapterus; species Delphinapterus leucas. The sequence continues at coordinate 37,431,557 of NC_143137.1, read as the reverse complement.
GATCATCCCAGCTGACCTGTTTTGCAATATTTCTGCAAACTGTATTTATAGTGTGTATCCCTTGACCCATTGACCTATATATTACCACAGCATCTGCCTTCTGCTCTTCAAAGCTAAGTTCATTCCCCTCTGCAATACTCCTTTGGCTCAACAAGGGCTCTAGGCACCCAAGCCTGGAATATCATCATGGGGGTGGCCGACAAAGCCTGAGGTGGGCACTAGGCAATGCCCCAAGGATTACACATCAGCAGGAACATACCTTGACCTCAAAGGTGAGAACAGATTCAGCCCAGGCAGTCCTTCCCTACCACTGGCCAATGTTTCAAGCCAACAGCCAGGTACTTACAACATGAGAAAGATGGAAATTGTAAAACGCAGCATGACAAGCACAAAGACTTTAAAAGGTTTTAACAGCAGACCTTTCTGAGAATTGGTCACATAGTCATTATCCTGCAGGGGAAGCTTAGCAGCTTCACCTGATTCCTGGGAAGCTCCACAGTTGCCCCCCAAGGGGCATTAACCAGGGCTGCAGGTATCAATCACCTGGGGGCATTTAAAATGCCCACAGCCGGCCTCATTCTTAGAGACTGTGTTTTAATTGGTGGGGAGTAGCTACAGAAGTATTTTCAAAGAGCTCCCCAAGAGGTTATGAGGTACAGTCAAGGTTGAGAGCCAAGAAGTCGTCATACTTAACAGACTGTGTCCACTGCTGGGGCTTTAACAGCAGTCAAGGACCCCAGCCTGGATTGGGGATGGGAAGGTGAAGCAGGCTCCTCCAGGGTTAGATGCCAAGACTGTGCTGGTAGCTTGATTAGGCCAGCTGTGTTGTCTGTCTCCTGAGAAACAGGCAGCCTAGATTCCTGGGCCAGGGGTGACCACCGTAATAATTGGTAAAATAACATTGGAAAGAAAGCTAAAAAAGAATTCCCATGTAAATTTTAACTTAGCTAAACAAATTAAGGATCTAGTTGTTTAAGCATCTTGATCTCTCCAGTTCACATCTCATGGCTAGAGAAGGGTCGTCGACTTATCCAGTTAGTACCTTCTTTTCTCCATTTCTCCATGTGCCTGGTTTTTTTGGGTGTTTTTTTGTTTGTTTGTTTGTTGTTTTTTTGTTTTGCTTTGCTTTTCTTATTCTTCTTTTTTATATTTAATTTTTAATTGAAGTATAGAATCTGTCTTTTTCAGATTCTTTCCCCATATAGGTTATTACAAAATATTGAGTATAGTTCCCTGTGCTATACAGTTGATCCTTGTTGTTTAAGTGCCTGTTGTTCTTAAGCTAAGGTTATATATGTACCTTCAAAGGTGGGATGAGATCCATGTGTATCTAGACGCAGACGCTTCTCTATCTATGCTCTCTGTAATTTCTCATTATCAGATGGTTGGTTGCATAAAATTTAAAGTGGTGCTACTGAAACAATATCTATGAATAGAACGGTATAGGTAGAATATTGAATTTCAGCTGATTTCAAAACATTAATGAAAAATCAGATCAGTTATAATCCTAGATAAAAATAAATCTTTATAAAAGTGAAATGATTTAATAGGAAAAGTCACCCCATCTTCCCGTTGGAGCCAGCAGAGGCATCATAGTGTCATTTGTAATTCTGGCAGAATCAGCACATCCTCTCTTCCCACAGGTTAGAGCTCCATGTGCTGATTCTGAGTGACAGGAACAAATGTCATTCCAACCACCCTCTCTGCAGGAGGAGGACTCCTGGATATGATGCTGGTCTTCTTCCTTGCTGGGGTACTGCAAAGCTTGATTAATGTTTGCAAAACACTTGGAGGACCTTATAGAGAAATTACTATGTAATTGCAAAAGATTACTGTGAGGGAAAATGTTAGTAAATCTTACTAGGAGAGGAAGAGGGTTTAATTGGTAAACCTTATGCTTTACTTTGAAAATTATATCAGACAGAAGTGCATTGATGTTATAAGCACCCAGGAATAAAGGGAGTTATCTTAAGAATAATGGTCTATAAATCCAAAGTATTGTCTCATGGCTCAGTTTAATTTTGTTTAAATTCCAGTATTAGTACAAACCTAACCACCTACATTAAAACCATTTGTTACAGAGATTAAGATCTGCTGTTTATATGATATCTGTCTCCTAAAAATGTGCTTGTGCATAAGGATCTTTAGTTTTCTATGAATTTGAACCAGAAAACATACCCCAGCCACCAAGATCGTAACTGGATTTACTTTGAGGTCTTTCTTTCTCCACGTATCTTTTGGATGTCTGTCAGAGCTACGTATTGTGTTTGTTGGATTATTTCTTGGGAAACTTCAGCAACATCAGAAGTGACTTGCATTTTATTAGTTTTGGGTTTTTTTGAAGCAGAACGTCTGAGCTGAACTTGTTTGTCTGATAACACAATTTCATAACCATGTAACTTGTAGTGGTCTCCCCACCCCCCAGACCATTTTATGGTTCAATGTTAATCTTATCTGTTGATTCTTATTTCAGGGCTAATGGATTAAGTAGACTCATTATTCAAGCCAATTCATAGAAACCAAGGTTTGCAAACCCCAGTTACTGTGTGGCTCAGGGCTTGAATGGCTGGGAGTTGAGCAACCCAATTCAAACGGTGCTTTCTCTTGGGTCCAAAGCCACTTCTGCTTACACCCCAACCTACAGGAGCTGGAGTCTAGATCCCAAGAGCCAGCCCTTGCCCAGGCTGTGGGACAATGCCCCCAAATGTTGGGAGAGCAGCTGGGTTGCTGCAGCAATGCAGGATTTGCCAATAACTTTCTTTACCCAGGAAGGGCTGTTGATCCAAGACATTCCTGGAATGGATTAGAAGCTATGGCCAGGTGTGAGATGGAGGGGAGTGAAAAGATAACGTTCTCTAAGAGAACAGGCCAAAATATGGTGGTGATTTTGTTAGGCATTGAGGTTTCAGGTGTGTGCAAGTCTCAGGGCAAGAGGTAGGAACTAGAGACACCTGGTCATCAAACTAAGACATGTTGCTTGGAGTGGGATCCAGAGAACCCAGAGATGATGTCAAAGACAAAAGTGTTGCTGAATTGAACTTGGTTCTGCTCTCCTGCCTCTCTGTGAAGCCAATTTATTGATACCTGGCTGTAGTGAAGGAAAATACAGCGTTATTGCAGGCACCAAACAAGGAGAACAGGCAGCTTATGTTCAAAAGACCTGAGATCCACTATGGCTTTCTGGGAAGGATTTTTAAAGGCAAACTTAGGGGTGAGGGCTGCCAGGTCCATGGCTTTCTTCTGATCTGTTGGTGGTGAGGTAACAGAGTGATGTTTCAGGAATCTTAATAATCAACCTTCTTGTTCCAACCAGTCTGGGGTCAGCATGTAGTCACCATCTTCCACCTGGACCAGCATCTTAGTTTCTCAGAACAACTCAAAGATATGAGTCAGATTGTTAGCTGTATTCCTTGAGGAGGAACTAGGATTGTTTTATTGCTGAACTATTTTCATTACTTCTCTTGATAGAGAGGTTAATCTTAAACTTTGCAGGGGAGCTCAGTTTTAGGGGGACTCAGTTTCAAAAGTAAGGAACAGCGGCCAAAGGCAAGTTTTTCTGAGGGGGCAAGTAATGGCAGCTGGGTTGCTTGTACTGTTGCTCTATAGCACTCACCTGATTAGGTCTCACTCCTGCTTACAAACCTTGAGTACCTTGAATATCCTCTGTAGTACAACCAGGCTCAAATCTGACAGTCCTGAACTCTGTCTGGGTTCCATGCTACCCAAGGCAGCAGTGGTAGAGAAACCACCCTCCTATCCTTGTGATCCTTCTGTGTTCTGAGAAAAGACTCACTGAAGGACCAACATGGCCTCGTATGGTCCCAGATAAGACCCACCTCCACCTTTCCTCAGGGACTTGCCTATTTTTATAAAACCTTGTTTTCTCCCTCTCTGAGACCATCCTCATTAATGAATATTCTCTCTATTGAAATTGCCTGAATAAAATCATTTCCTTAACTGTTGGATGCATTTTCTTTCACAAGTCCAAACTCTTTAGCATTTTACAGAAGGCCCTTCATGGTCCAAGTCCAGGCTCCTCTTCTGCTGCTCTTCCAGCAAACCCTGTGCTCAGCCCCATGGTCTATTCACATCTTACAATTAGCACCACGTTCTCCTGGGTCTCTCTGCATTTACACAAGCTACACCAACTGGGCAGAACTCCTTGCCCACTTCATCTTTCCAGCTAGTCCGAAATCATCCCTCAAGACTAAACAGAGCTATCCCCTCCTTTCTGGAAGCCTTCCTCAATCCCCTCCACAGCTCATAGCATGTTGTTTACCTACATCAGAGTACTTACCACACTAGTTTGGGCATATTGTGTTATAAGTCTCCCATTTACTTACCTTAAAACAGATAAAACCCTATTAGACTCCAAGGTAATGTGTTATGTGGTGAGAAAGTACTTCATAAATGTTTGCTGGAAAAAAATCTGCCTGATTAATGATCATAGGGTTAATGATCATAGGGTTAAAGTGGACAGGCTATGGCAATAACCACCTTTGTGCTGTTTATGTGGGAATGAGCATTGCTGCTGTTCTGATTTGATTGATAGCTCTCACCCTTTACAGATGAGAAGCCCTAATTAAATGTCAAAAGAGACTAAATTGCAAAGCATGAATTGTCTCTTAATTAAAGAGAGAAAGCAATTGAATTATATGATCTGGTAATCGTTTAAAGTGACCGTGCTGAATTCTTAGACTCATCCTCAGTTTCTTTCCGGCCTCAGCTCCAGATTAGAGCTGGGGGGCAGGCATTGCAATGTCAAAAACAGGGCCCCGAGAAGGAGACCTTGGGCTACCTAAATGAGAGTCTCCCTCCCTACATTCTTTTCTCTTTTGCCTTCCTCTTTTTTCTCTTTCACATTTTAGTTCACTCTTGGCCAAATTTTAGTCATTACTGCAGAGGATACTTCTAAAATTTCTGCCAATTTTACGTCCCATTTATATTTTTATGTGGCTCATGTCTTATTTTCTCATTTTCTCAGTGCACACAAAAGGCAAACTTGATGTGACTACCTTAAACAGTAACCAGTATTGCTTGTCATGACCCAAAAGTCACCCCCAAACTATATAACATATCCTAGGTTTCTAGCCTGCCAGGAAATCTCCACCCTGATGGAGCAGAAAAATTCCAAAGGGGCCCCTCCCTAGGATCCTGGTTACCTCTAGAGGATTCTATGCTTTGCATGAGCTGAAAGGCTGTGTTTAAAATTACCATTCAGATCCTACCTAAAGCCAGGTAGCTTACAAGTCACCATTTTAAGGCAAGGCAAGAAAAATTTAAACAAAGTTTTTCCCTGCCTGTTCTCTCCCTCCCCTCTAGTGTGCCTGTGCATCTGCATAATGTGTTAACCAGACCTCCCCAATGGCAGAAATACCTGCTCAACCATGAAGATAAGTTTTTCTCCTTCTGGTGCCAGCCATGTAACTCCTTAGATGATAATATTCCTTTCTAAATTCTGTAAGGGGTTACAATGACCCAGCACTCACCTTAAATATGCAGACATCTTTGGTAAACTTTATGTAAAATGCCAATATATCATTGCCCTTAAAGACAGCAACTGGTGCGGAACAGACTGGTCAGATGACCTGAGGAGGTGCTGGGCCTCGCCTAATGGAAGTTCTTAGCTTAAATACTTAATTATGACCTATTCAGGTTAGTACCTATATTACTGGCATTCTGCCTATTTTACAAGATTGTTTCTTGCATTACCAAATGTGTGGCTGAGCCTCAGATAAAATTAATGATTAGGTGACTTGAAACAATTGACCAAATATATAGTTCTAAAAGATCAATGATTGTAATAGTGTAACTTTAGATATAGGAAGAAGCAACTAGAGGGAAACCATTTCCTGGACCATAAAAGACGAGTAAGACAGGTGATTGAGAGGCTTTTGGCTACTGTTAACAGGACCTAGTCCAGTAATAGCACATTGAGTGGCCCATCAATGAAATCCTTGCCTGACCTGGGAATGAGCATTCCCAGCACCATGGGACAAATTGGTCACGAGATGCTTCCCAAATTTGGTTGAAATTAAGATAGAAAGGGAAGGGATTGTGGAATAATGTTGCCCACCATTCAGTTCTACAAGAATCGAGCCATTAGCCACTACAATCCTTGACTTACAATACACACTGAAAGGAATTCAGGGCAAAGATCAGGATGAAGCACTCTGTGCTCTAGGAAAACTGGCAGAACAGGGCTTCGGGTAGTTAGATATTTTCAGAATCTACTTGTTATGCACCTGGATTCTTGCATCTTAGAAAGCACTAAACCTTTAAGCTATCTGTTCCTAGTGGCAGCTTCAATCTTCTCCTGAGATTGCATGTACTCCTTTGCGAAAATCGCATAGATACTGACCTCCCCCTTTACCTTTTTGTACCAGTTCTCAGAACTCTCTGAGAGACTCTCTCCCAGGTTATAATCCTCAGTTTGGTTCGAATAAAAATGCCCATTTTTTCTTTAGATCGACCATTGATTAATTTTTTCATTGCCATCAATGGTGTCATGGACCACTGCTGATACATGTACCATACTTTGGATGACATTGCTGGAGTTTTCAGTATCAAAATAGTTAAAAACCTTGTTACTATCTGTGTCGAGTAGTACAGATATTTTTCACTTATGTGCCACAAACAATTCTGATTACTTTAACATCTTCCCTATTTTACTTTCCATCCCTTTTAACCACTTCAGATGTGTTGCTCTGGGCCCCTCTCCATGTCCCTTTAAAAATTGTGCAGTTAGAATTTGGAACTGACATTTAGCAAGCACCTATTTTAAGGTAATTTACATGGTCTATCTCTATTAATCCTCATAACAAACTTGAGAAATAGGTATCATGATCCCTACTTCACAGATGATGTGAAAATTCAGCTGATCAATACAGAGCTAGGATTTAACTGGCCCATTTGTTCACCCCTACACAGTGCTGCCTCTGAGAATGAGCTGGAATTTTTTCAGTAGTCAAGTCATGGCTGAGGATCACGGTAGCCCTGCCTCGAGGTTCCTACTTGCTATATTCCAAGTGATAAAATCAAATCAGTATGCCCATGACTCATTTTCAGTTTGGGATCACTATGACCATTTCATTCAGAGATGACAGATAGGTTTCATCTGAATGTCAATGCCAAACAACAGGCAGAAACTACCTAGGGCTCTGCATTGGGAGACTGTTTCAGGGTTTCTCAGGAAAGGATGATTAATTAGAGATGTCTCCCACAGGCTCTGGAGCAGGGAGTGGCAGCATGAGTACTATGCGTTTGCTATGCTTACTGTAATCTTTTCTGGAAATACATATGTGCTTGGTCATTTCCCAGTTAGCATTTACATGCTTTCAATTTTCTCCTCTTATTTATAATGTAGCAGTTGTCTTTTTGGTTTCACATTACTTCTTGGGCTACCCAAGTATGAAATTTAAATTCAGTTTTGTGAAGGTACTAGCAAACCTCATTACTTCTCTTCTTCACGTAACCCAATATTATCTACCTACCTAAGGTGATATAGCATAAACTAATACAGGTACCTGAGAGGGAGCAGCCTACGCCACTCCAAAATGTAACACTTTGGCACGTGGACTCCTTTGAGCTAAAGGCAATTAAGACCAAGCAGACTCAGGAAAAGCCTCTTTGCCTCTCTCTTAACTGCCTAAAAGAATTTAGATAGAGGGCCTGTACCAGGAGAGAGCTAGTACCAAAGATAAATTTTTATATCAGAAAGACTCATCGGCATGGCTGGGCATATATTTGTTTCCCAAACATGTGCTCTTGTCATCTGCCTCTGATTTGTCTTCTTTCCCTTTGAAGCCCCAGAGCCCTCTTCCATTTTTTAGCTCAGGATGGCACATAAGCATCAATTGCCTGACTGCCTTTGAGTCTGATATTTTTATGGGACTTCAGCATTTACAAAGATTTTTTTTCTCCTTCAATCTGTATTATGTCAAATTAATTATTAGGCCAGCCATATAACCTAGAAGGTGTCAGAAAGGGAGAAATTATCCTCTACACTTCTAGGTTCTTCTGGCTGGTCTATGAATTAAATTGACATGAGACAGATTAACAGGAGAAAACCAAACTGAAGTTTAATGACATGTATACATGGGAGAGACTCAGGAAAACTGAGTAACTCACTAAAATGGCTGAAACCCTCACATTAAATACCATCCTCAGCTACAGACAAAAGAGGGTGTTGAGAATGGGGAGTCAGTTAGGGAGGTTACCAGGAAAAGCACAGTAAATGAGGGTAAGTTTGTTATTCAGGTGTAAGTCCTGGCCTTCTCCATTGTTAAGTTCCTGGAGGTTCAGTTATCCTCCTCCTCCAGGAACAGGGAGGGAGATACCCTTACAAATGGAGATTTCTCTTATAAGTGTTTCTTACAAAATGGTAACTCTTACTTGGTTATCAGTTTTTTCCATGTCTGTTGTTTCTTAGAAAATAACCAGCTTAAAATAATTAATATGCCAAAGAAACATATTTTGGGGTGGCAAATTTTGCTCCCCTACAAAGGGAAGAAGGGAAAGTTTTCCTGCCTTACATATTTCACAGAAACAGCCACTAGAACTGTATGCCTCCATGAGATTTTATAATCTGTTAAAAATAAATTTCACAAAATACACGATAAGGTTTTGCCAATTTTTGTGCTTGTGATTCCTTAATCCAAAATTGTTTGCCTCTGACTGAACAAGTCCAAAATAAAATGGATTACATAATTCATTTCCAATTTCATATATCATATTTTTCCAAGTTTGGAGACCAGTTTAAAGGTTCAAAAACAGCTTTGGTCATTTAATAATTTTACCATTTAATTTGTTAACTGGAATTCAGTAAAAGTGATTTTGAAAATTTATCTATGGTTTTTAAAGCACCAAATCACCATTTTTCTTCCCTTTTAAATGTAAGTAGTCCCCAGATAAACAGTTTGGAAATAGATTTCCAATGAGTATCTAAGAACGTCTTATTTTCTAATATTCATACAGAGAAAATAAAATTTTTCCCTGATATAATTTTTTGATATAAGTATGGAATATATATGAAAGGGAGTGAAAACATACACATATTATGGTTGAATTTAAAATTCTTGTAGGGAATTTTAGGGAGTAGGGAAAACATAGTAACCTTTTCCCTACAAAAACCATCTTACTCATAATTTAAGAGGATGAAGTTCTAAGAACTATTTCATCTTTGTGAGTTATTCATAATTAGAATATTCTAAGCTTTGTATTTGCATACTGATTCTTAGTAAAAAAATAAAATAAAATAAAATAAAAAATGTTGGTCCTGGCAACTAAAATTACCTGCTCCAAATTATAGTATTTTCTCTGAGTTTTGCTTTTCTATTACCCCAACCAAAGGCAAATGAAATAAGAGACAGCACAGTCATATGGCAGTCTAAAGAGAAAATTCATTTTAATTGCATTGATCTTACTTCATAAGGTTAAATACAATTGTTCCCCAAGTTGTATATCATTTTTATTGAGGTTAATATTGAGTCAAGATCTAATTTCAGCAGCTCCTTAAAGTTATTTGAACTGTTTCCTCCAGCTACATGATGATACTTATTGTTCATCTGAAATTCCAATTCACGACTTCTTATTCCATTCATAAGTAGTTGGATAGGATTTTAGTAAATTGTGTTTAAAAATAAGAGTACGTGCTAGTCAAGTAAAGAAACTTAAGAAGACTTCAATTTCTGAACTATGGTAAACATGATAACATCAAATAAGCTTGTGGTTGTTTAGAAAGCTTTTACAATATGGCCTCACATTCTTTGAATCTCCTCCCATTAAGAGGTGAAGTATATACCCCTCCCATTGAATTTGTGTAGGTTTTGAAGATTTCAACGATATAGTTCAGCAGCGACATTAAATGATCTATGAAAACCTGAAACTTGTTTGCTGGCAAACTTGCTCTTGGAGCCCTAAGCCACATGTAAGAAGTTCAGCTACCTGGAGGGCATCATGCTTCAGAAGCTCCCTGTAAGTTTTCTAGCTGACAGTTCTGGTTGAGTCCAGCCTTCCTGCCACCTGCACAAAGCCTCCAGACGTGAGTAAAGATGTCTCCATAGAACTCTGGTCCCCAGTCCTTTGAATCAGCTCCAGCTATTTACATCTCCGCAGCTTGAGGTCCCAGACATCATGAAACAGAGACAATCCATCCTCACCATGCTCTGTATGAATTCATCACTTACAGAATCCATGAGCACAATAAAATGCCGCTAAGTTCTAGGGTTTTTTGTTATTCAGTAATAGTAACTGGAAGGTAGCTTGGTACCTGAAAAGGGGGGACCATCATAATAAAACCTAAAAATGTTATATTGGTTTTGGGGCCAGGGAGCAGATGGAAGCTTGATGGACATTGAGGGGCTGAGGGGAAATATTGAAGGAAATTGAGAGAGATGTTTTGGGAAGTTGAAGGAAAGAGGATCCTTGTTATTCTTAGTGGAAAGTTTGGTAACACTGTCACCTGTGGTAATATGGAAAATGGAAAATATACCTTAATGAACTCAGTGATCTAGCTGAAGAGCGTTCTGTGCAGAATATCAAAGGTATCTCCTGGCTTCATCTATCTGCCTGTTTAAAAATGTGATAAAAGAAGGATACACTAAAGAGTAGAGTTTGGAAAAAAATGAAAAAGACACAAGTGAGTTTTCCCAGCTAGTAAGTAGAGTGTTCTCAAAGTAAGAAAGGACCTCAGGAGAAAGATCAGATCCTAGCTGCTGTCAGGAAAATGGGAACATGGGGAAAAAACAGTACTCAGGGTGTGATTTATAAACCTGTGTTTAAAACTCACAAAAATTTAAGGTGGGGCCTCACAGACTCTTTCCCAAAAAAACCCCAAATATTCTAGGGATCTTAAAGGTGTGCCTTACAGACATTCTCCATTAAACATAGGCTTTCTAAGAAGAACAGCTGAATGTAATGATAGACAAACCTAAGAACCTTAAAGGCGTTGTTCCACAGCAGGCTCAGAGGAGGCCCAAAGTAGAGAAAGGCTTCCTAGCAGAGATTTCTAGGTATGTCTAATGAAATATAAATGGATAAACAGGAAACATAATTTTTAAAGAAATTATATGTGCTTGGAATAAAAGGGACAGAAATAATATAAAATGAAAGGAGGGCTTTGAACCCATAAACTTCTATGGGCAGGAAGCAAATTGAGAATACTTAACAGATGCAAAATTGGGTGATTTATTTTGGGAAAAGAAGGATGACACAGAAAGTGAAACCATGAACCCAGAGCGTGGAAGCTAGAATCATGATGATCCACTTCCAAGAAGACCCTGATCAAGGAACTGGCAACATGGGCTTGACTGGTTTCAGAATTGCTATGGGCCAGTAACTGCTGTGTGCCTCTGGTTCTCCCCACCACCCCCCTTTTTTTAATTGATGTGTGGTTGACTTATAACATTATATTAGTTTCAGGCGTACAACATAGTGATTCAATATTTTTAAACATTATACTCCATTTAAAGTTATTACAAAATAATGGCTATGTTTCCCTGTGCTGTACAATATACACTTGTTTATTTATTGGTTCCCCTCTTTTTCTTTTTTTTTTTTTGGTTCCCCTCTTTTTGATCAAGAGTATCACAGTAATTCTAGACCTGTCCTGCCTCTGTATGTTTGCTATATAGGGGGCAGATAACTTGTCCCTTTAGTTCACAGGTTTTTTTTTTTAATTAATTTATTTAATTTATTTATTTTTGGCTGTGTTGGGTCTTCATTGCTGTGCATGGACTTTCTCTAGTTGCAGCGAGTGGGGGTTACTGTTCGTTGCGGTGCACAGGCTTCTCATTGTGGTGGCTTCTCTTTGTTGCGGAACACAGGCTCTAGGCTCACAGGCTTCAGTAGTTGTGGCTCGCAGGCTCTAGAGCACAGACTCAGTAGTTGTGGCACACAGGCTTAGTTGCTCCAGGGCATGTGGGATCTTCCTGGACCGGGGCTTGAATCCATGTCCCCTGCGTTGGCAGGCAGATTCTTAACCCCTGCGCCACCAGGGAAGCCCCAGTTCACAGGTTTTTAAACCAGGAAAAATCATATCTGAGGACCCCAGGGGTCTCATCCACATCTGGACCTGATTTAGATAACAAGATCCTAGACCTCAATCCTGGACTTAATATTGTAGAATCATGGGACTTTTGTGAGTTCTTGACAGAGAGTATGTTTTGTATGTGGGAGGAATGTAAATACTTATGGCCACTGGGCCAATTGTGGCAGTTTAATAATATGGCCACAAATTCTTTGACACTTTTCTCTCTTTTTTTTTTTTAATCTTTATTGGAGTATAATTGCTTTACAATGGTGTGTTAGTTTCTGCTTTATAACAAAGTGAATCAGTTATACATGTACATATGTTCCCATATCTCTTGCGTCTCCCTCCCTCCCACCTTCCCTATCCCATCCCTCCAGGTGGTCACAAAGCACCGAGCTGATCTCCCTCTGCTATGCGGCTGCTTCCCACTAGCTATCTACCTTACGTTTGGTAGTGTATATATGTCCATGCCTCTCTCTCGCTTGACACTTTTCTCTTTAAAAGGTGAGGTGCCATAGACTTCCAATCCATGAACACAAATATCTTTTCATTTATTTGTGTCTTCTTCAGTTTCTTTCATTAATGTCTTATAGTTTTCAGTGTATAGATCTTTCACCTCATTGGATAAATTTATCCCTAAGTATTTTATTATTTTGATGCTATTGTAAGTGGAATTGCTTTTTTATTTCTTCTTTGGATAATTTATTGCTAATGTATAGAAACACAACTGATTTTTATATATCGATTTTGAAACCTGCAACTTTGCTAAATTGGTTTATTAGTTCTCACAGTTTTTTGGTGGAGGCTTTAGGATTTTCTGTATAAGATTATTTCATATGTAGATAGAGAAAATTTTACTTCTTCCTGATTGTTTGGATGCCTTTTATTTATTTATTTTTTCCTTGCTTGATTGCTCTGGCTGGAACTTCCAGCACTATTCTTAATAGGAGTGGTGAGAGTGGGCACCCTTGCTTTGTTCCTGATCTTCAGGGAAAAGCTTTTAATCTTTCACTATTGAGTATAATGTTCTAGGCATAGATCATAGAACACCTGGTATAATGTAGGCTTGTCATATATAGACTTTATTATGTTGAAGTATGATCTTTGTATACCCAGTTTGAGAGTTTTTATCATAAATGGATATTTAATTTTGTTAAATGTTTTTTTCTGCATCTATTGAGATGATTGTGATTTTTATCTTTCATTTTATTAAGTGATGCATCACACTGATTGAGTTGCACATGTTGAACCCTCCTTGTATCCCGGGGTGAATCCCACTTGATCACACTGTATGATAATTTTAATGTGCTGTTGAGTTGGGTTTGCTAGTATCCTGTTGAGAATTTTTGCATCTAATGGATCAGAAATATTGGCCTATAGTTTTCTTTTCTTGCAGTGTCATTATCTGGCTTTGGTATCAAGGTAATGTCAGCCTCATAAAATGAGTTTGAGAGTGTTTCCTCCTCTTTGATTTTTTTTTGAGGAGTTTGAGAAAGATTATATTTATTTCTTCTATAATTGTTGGATAGAATTCACCAATGAAACAATTTTGTCCTGGGTGTCCTTCTATGATTGGCTTATTTCACTTAGCGTAATATCCTCAAGCTTCATCCATGTCGTAGCATATGACAGAATTTCCTTTCTTGTGTAATTACATATAATTTCCATTAATATAAATACCACATGATTCCACTTATATAAGGTATCTAAAATAGTTGAACTCAGAGAAACAGAAAATAGAATGGTGGTTGCAAGGGCTGGGAGAAGGAGGAAATGGGAAGTTGCCGTTCAATGGGTTTAGAGTTTCAGTCATATAAGATGAAAAAGTTCTAGACGTCTGCTGTACAACACTGAGCTTATAGTTAATATACTGTACTGTACACTGAAATTTTTGTTAAGAATAGATCTCATGTCACTTATTTTACCACAATAAAAATAAACACATAACTAAAATAAAATCAGTACATCAAAAAAAAATGGTTAAGGCACTCAAAAGCTGCATATATGTCTGGAATTCAGGTTATTGTAAATAATGGTCTCTCTTAAAATGTGCCTAACTGTATATGATATTCCAGATCCTCTCAGAGCACACCAGAACCTCACTTCGGTTCTGAGCACACTGTGGAGGAGATGACGTTAGAGCTTGTCTCAGAGTACTAAGGGGTCCTGGATCCATGGCACACAGAATGTTTGAAGGAATATATAGTCTGGCACCCAGACGACTAAGTTGTATTCAAACACATGAAGAGTTGTCCTTGGGCAGAGAGAGACTGGTTTGCCAAAGAGTTAGAGTTTAGTGGGCTAATGTTGCAGCAAGAAAGCCTTTTATTCTGTCAAGTGCCCCAAAGCTCCTCAGGGAGAGAATGCAATGTCTCATGAGGGGGTGAGTTGAGTCAAGTAGCGGCTGGGTGGCCATCTGCTAGGGAAATCATAGGAAAGTCCCTTCAGGCTCTGAAACTCATTGACTAAATGACAACACTTATCAATTAAATTAACAAATTATTCTGTGTTAAGCACCGAAGGTTCAACAAGGACTCCCTCTACTCATTCTCTGCTCTGTGATGAATATTAGTTGTGACTCAGAACTTGAAAAAAAATGTTGAAACCTTCTTTACAGACATCTGTGTGCATTGACATAGTGTCCTGACACTCGGGCTTTCTGGCCGCTGCAGTTGGGGCGATGTAACCTCCTGCTTGGAGAATCGGGCTCTTGTGTCTGTGAATCAAAGAAATTTACTTCAAACCAGCATAGGAAAAATGTGGAATTTTTCTTAAGTTGTTTTTTTGTTTGTTTGTTTTTATACTGCAGGTTCTTATTACTCATCAATTTTATACACATCAGTGTAAACATGTCAATCCCAATCACCCAATTCAGCACACCACCATCCCCACCCAACCGTGGTTTTCCTCCCTTGGTGTCCATACGTTTGTTCTCTACATCTGTGTCTCAACTTCTGCTCTGCAAACCGGTTCGTCTGTACCATTTTTCTAGGTTCCACATACATGCATTAATATATATTTGTTTTTCTCTTTCTGACTTACTTCACTCTGTATGACAGTCTCTAGATCCATCCAGGTCTCAACAAATGACACAATTTCGTTCCTTTTCGTGGCTGAGTAATATTCCATTGTATATATGTACCACCTCTTCTTTATCCATTTGTATGTCGATGGGCATTTAGGTTGCTTCCATGACCTGGCTATTGTAAATAGTGCTGCAATGAACATTGGCGTGCATGTGTCTTTTTGAACTATGGTTTTCTCAGGGGATATGCCCAGTAGTGGGATTGCTGGGTCATATGGTAATTCTATTTTTAGTTTTTTAAGGAACCTCCATACTGTTCTCCATAGTGGCTGTATCAATTTACATTCCCACCAACAGTGCAAGAGGGTTCCCTTTTCTCCACACCCTCTCCAGCATTTGTTGTTTGTAGATTTTCTGATGATGCTCATTCTAACTGGTGTGAGATGATACCTCATTGTAGTTTTGATTTGCATTTCTCTAATAATTAGTGATGTTGAGCAGCTTTTCATGTGCCTCTTGGCCATTTGTATGTCTTCTTTGGAGAAATATCTATTTAGGTCTTCTGCCCATTTTTGGATTAGGTTGTTTGTTTCTTTGATATTGAGCTGCATGAGCTGTTTATATATTTTGGAGATTAATCCTTTGTCCATTGATTTGTTTACAAATATTTTCTCCCATTCTGAGGGTTGTCTTTTCTTCTTGTTTATGGTTTCCTTTGCTGTGCAAAAGCTTTGAAGTTTCATTAGGTCCCATTTGTTTATTTTTATTTTTATTTCCATTACTCTAGGAGGTGGATCAAAAAAGATCTTGCTGTGATTTATGTCAAAGAGTGTTCTTCCTGTGCTCTCTCCTAAGAGTTTTAGAGTGTCTGGTCTTACATTTAGGTCTCTAATCCATTTTGAGTTTATTTTTGTGTATTGTGTTAGGGAGTGTCCTAATTTCATTCTTTTACATGTAGCTGTCTAGTTTTCCCAGCACCACTTATTGAAGAGACTGTCTTTTCTCCATTGTATATCTTTGCCTCCTTTGTCATAGATTAGTCCACAATAGCTGCATGGGTTTATCTCTGGGCTTTCTATCTTGTTCCATTGATCTATGTTTCTGTTTTTGTGCCAGTACCATATTGTCTTGATTACTGTAGCTTTGTCATATAGTGTGAAGTCAGGGAGTCTGATTCCTCCAGCTCCGTATTTTTCCCCTCAAGACTGCTTTGGCTATTTGGGGTCTTTTTTATCTCCATACAAATTTTAAAATGATTTGCTCTAGTTCCGTTAAAAAATGCCATTGGTAATTTGATAGGGATTGCATTGAATCTGTAGATTGCTTTGTGTAGTATAGTCATTTTCACAATATTGATTCTTCCAATCCAAGAACATGGTACATCTCTCCATCTGTTGGTATCATCTTTAATTTCTTTCATCAGTGTCTTATAGTTTTCTGTGTACAGGTCTTTTGTCTCCCTAGGTAGGTTTATTCCTAGGTATTTTATTCTTTTTGTTGCAATGGTAAATGGGAATGTTTCCATAATTTCTCTTTCAGATTTTTCATCATTAGTGTATAGGAATGCAAGAGATTTCTGTGCATTAATTTTGTATCCGGCAACTTTACCAAATTCATTGATTAGCTCTAGTAGTTTTCTGGTGGCATTTTTAAGATTCTCTATGTATAGTATCATGTCATCTGCAAACAGTGACAGTTATACTTCTTCTTTTCCAACTCATATTCCTTTTATTTCTTTTTCTTCTCTGAATGCCGTGGCTAGGACTTCCAAAACTATGTAGAATAATAGTGGTGAGAGTGGACATCCTTGTCTTGTTCCTTATCTTAGAGGAAATGCTTTCAGTTTTTCACCATTGAGAATGATGTTTGCTGTGGGTTTGTCATATATGGCCTTTATTATGTTGAGGTAAGTTCCCTCTATGCCTGCTTTCTGGAGAGTTTTTATCATAAATGGGTGGTGAATTTTGTCAAAAGCCTTTTCTGCATCTATTGAGATGATCATATGGTTTTTCTTCTTCAATTTGTTAATATGATGTATCACATTGATTGATTTGCATATATTGAAGAATCCTTGCATCCCTGGGATAAATCCCACTTGATCATGGTGTATGATCCTTTTAATGTGTTGTTGGATTCTGTTTGCTAGAGGATTTTTACATCTATATTCATCAGTGATATTGGTCTGTAATTATCTTTTTTTGTAGTATCTTTGTTTGGTTTTGGCATCAGGGTGATGGTGGCCTCATAGAATGAGTTTGGGAGTGTTCCTTCCTTTGCAGTTTTTTGGAAGAGTTTGAGAAGGATGGGTGTTAGCTCTTCTCTAAATGTTTGATAGAATTCACCTGTGAAGCCATCTGGTCCTGGACTTTGTTTGTTGGAAGATTTTTAATCGCAGTTTCAATTTCATTATTTGTGATTGTTCTGTTCATATTTTTTGTTTCTTCCTGGTTCAGTCTTGGAAGGTTATACCTTTCTAAAAATTTGTCCACTTCTTCCAGGTTGTCCATTTTATTGGCATAGAGTTGCTTGTAGTAGTCTCTTAGGATGCTTTGTATTTCTGCAGTGCCTGTTGTAAGTTCTCCTTTTTCATTTCTAATGTTACTGATTTGAGTCCTGTCCCTCTTTTTCTTGATGAGTCTGGCTAATTGTTTATCAATTTTGTTTATCTTCTCAAAGAACCTGCTTTTAGTTTTATTGATCTTTGCAGTTGTTTTCTTTGTTTCTATTTCATTTATTTCTGCTCTGATCTTTATGAATTCTTTCCTTCTGCTAACTTTGGGTTTTGTTTGTTCTTCTTTCTCTAGTTCCTTTAGGCGTAACATTAGATTGTTTACTTGAGATTTTTCTTGTTTCTTGAGGTAGGCTTGTATAGCTCTAAACTTCCCTCTTAGAACTGCTTTTGCTGTATCCCATGGGGTTTTGATCATCGTGTTTTCATTGTCATTTGTCTCTAGGTATTTTCTGATTTCTTCAGTGAACTCTTGGTTACTTAGTAACATATTATTTAGCCTCCATGTGTTTGTGTTTTTTACGTATTTTTCCCTGTAATTCATTTCTAATCTCATAGCGTTGTGGTCAGAAAAGATGCTTGATATGATTTCAATTTTCTTAAATTTACTGAGGCTTGATTTGTGACCCGAGATGTGATGTATCCTGGAGAATGTTCCATGTGCACTTGAGAAGAAAGTGTAATCTGCTGTTTTTGGATGGAATGTCCTATAAATATCAGTTAAATCTATCTGGTCTATTGTGTCATTTAAAGCTTCTGTTTCCTTATTTATTTTCATTTTGGATGATCTGTCCATTGGTGTAAGTGAGGTGTTAAAATCCCCCACTATTATTCTGTTACTATCGATTTCCTCTTTTATAGCTGTTAGCAGTTGCCTTATGTATTGAGGTGCTCCTATGTTGGGTGCATAAATATCATGGTGCCCTGACACTCAGGCTTTCTGGCCTCTGCAGTTGGGGCCATGTAACCTCCTGCTTGGAGAATCGGGCTCTTGTGTCTGTGAATCAAAGACATTTACTTCAAACCAGCATAGGAAAAATGTGAAATTTTTCTTAAGTTTTAACAGAGGTATTTCACAAAATACAAGGCAGGAAGTACAGTCATGTGTGATGGAATCCAGACTGGGAGAGCCATCAGGCAGCCACTCTGTTTCTCTCCATGTCTGTCTCTCTGTATATCTTGAACTCTGTGGCCACGTGGTCTTTTTATACCTGTAATCAGCCCATTAGCTTCATTCTTCTGTCGGCAGATGAGCTATCTTGGCTTTTCCACATACAGTGCTGCCTCACAGTTCTACATGCAAGCTTAAAGCCATTTCCAAATTTCTAAATTTCTTGCAAAGATTTTTGATTGGCTGAGTTTGGATAAGGTATGCATACCTGCTCTGGATGGTCAGTGGTGTGTGGTATAAATGTGGTCTTGGGGCTTGTCTCTATAGGTAGAAGTTAGATCTCAGAGAAAGAGAGCAGTTAATGAACAGAGAAGATACCTAGGTGATAGGAAGTTTTATCACAGTACTTGATACATAGTAATTGCTAAATAAATGTTAGATTTAGATTAATTACAATTAATTAGTTATAATTGTATAATTACAATTATATAGAACATAATAACAATTACAGAGGACAAAAATGTTGACCTGAGATAGGGATTCTGCATGGGGTGAACTAGGCTTGTATATTAGCTAGGTGACTGGAAGTTCATGGAATTCAAATTTGTGTCTTAGCCATAGAGAACAGACTTGGTTGCCGAGGCGGGAGGGAGAGGGATGGATTAAGAGTTTGGGCTTAGCAGATGCAAATTAGTATATATAGGATGGATAAACATCAAGGTCCTACTGTATAGTACAGGGAACTATATTCAATATCCTGTGACAAACCATAATGGAAAAGAATATAAAAAAGAATGTATGGGGCTTCCCTGGTGGCTCATTGGTTAAGAATCCACCTGCCAATGCAGGGGACATAGGTTCGAGCCCTGGTCCGGGAAGATCCCACATGCCGCGGAGTAACTAAGCCTGTGCACCACAACTACTGAGCCTGCACGCCACAACTACTGAAGCCCACATGCCTAGAGCCCGTGCTCCACAACAAGAAAAGCCACCACAACAAAGAGTAGCCCCCACTCAACACAACTAGAGAAAAGCCCACACACAGCAACAAAGCCCCAACACAGCCAAAAATAAAATAAAATTTAAAAAAATGGAAAAATAAGAACGTATGTATGTGTGTGTGTGTGTATATATATATATATATATATATAACTGAATCACTTTGCTGTACAGCAGAAATTAACACAACATTGTAAATCAAATATACTTCAATAAAAAAAATTGTCTTAGCAAAGTTCCAATTTATAATATCACAAACTTCCAAGATCACTATTAATAAGTCAAGTTGGATTTTTAAATTCAGTAATGTCAGAGATATAATTCTCTCCTAAACACATCCAACTTATAAAAAAGTAAAAGAGCCAAGAGTACAATAGGCAGTTTCTAATATGTAACATTGATTTTTGGTCAAATAAGATAGAGCTAAGCTACTTCCTTGAACATTTCAAGTTTGTTCCCACATAATGACCAAAAAAATAATTTAAAAGCAACAAGAAGAATTGTTGAGTATGTTCCATCTTTGAAGTCATTTTTGGAAAGTATTAGGTAAACTTCAATATTTTACTTACAATCATCCATCACTTCTCAGTAAAACTTTCACTGGGAATATTGAAACCATCCCAATGGGGTTAAAACAGGCCCAGAGGCTCAGAAATTTGCTTTACAGGAAAATATAATCTACAGAGCTCTAAGGTCTGAGTTGGTGTGATTTTTTTATATGACAAAGCCAATTATAGACACATTTACTTTCTACTTAGAGCTAATTTAAGCTAACATCATTTCATATAATATTCCTTGGGAACTAAGTCCTTTATTTTGTAGGTAAGTAAAATTGTTTTTGACTTCAAAAGGAGTTTTGCCCATCTTAGAAACAAGATCATGTTTCTAGGCATATTACCCTTACGTGATCTCCCATTTCTCTTTACTTCTTTTTAGTTCCTTGATGTTTGAAAATTCTGGTGGACTGTGTATTAATGGATAGGTACAGCTCCCATGATAGTTTGCATTAATGTCTCTCCTCTTTGCCTCAACTGCATAGATTTTAAGAAAAATTCTGTTGGCGTACTCCTGACAAATTGCACATTGTAATACATATAATAACTTAAAAATATACCAACATGTATTTAAAATACTTGGGTATGTGTTTTATAAACAGCTATACAGTCCACAGCATTGGCAGAATGCACAGATAAGATACATGTGTTCTGTTTTTGCTCTGTTGCACTAGTAAATTGCTTTTGAAATGCAGGTATGGGTCATGTAAGAGGGTAGAGAAGCTACACCAAAGGGTTGAATTTTACCAATTATTTGATATCTCTAAGAATTGATGGGGCTTCCCTGGTGGCACAGTGGTTAAGAATCCTCCTGCCAATGCAGGGGACATGGGTTCGATGCCTGGTTAGGGAATATATCCCACATACCGCGGAGCAACTAAGCCTGTGTGCCACAACTACTGAGCCTGCTCTCTACAGCCCGTGAGCCACAGCTACTGAGCCCACATGCTGCAACTACTGAAGCCTGTGCGCCTAGAGCCTGTGCTCAGCAACAAGAGAAGCCACCATGATGAGAAGCCCACGCACCGCAAGAAGAGTAGCCTCCGCTCGCCACAACGAAAGAAAGCTGGTGTGCAGCAACGAATACCCAACACAGCCGAAATTAATTAATTAATTTAAAAAAATCAACTGATTAAAAAAAAAAGAATTGATGAGGGACTTCTCTGGTGACACAGTGGTTACGAATCCACCTGCCAGCTCAATATCAAAAAAACAACGCAATCCAAAAATGGGCAGAAGACCTAAATAGACATTTCTCCAAAGAAGATATACAGATGGCCAACAAACACATGAGAAAGGATGCTCAATGTCACTAATCATTAGAGAAATGCAAATCTAAACTACAATGAGGTATCACCTCATACCCGTCAGAATGTCCATCATCAAAAAATCTACGAACAGTAAATTTTCTCCACCCTGGAGAGGGGTGGAGAAACAGTAAATTTTCAGTAAAAAATCTACAAACTAAATTTTCTCCACCCTGGAGAGGGTGTGGAGAAAAGGGAACTCTCTTGCACTATTGGTGGGAATGTAAACTGAAACAGCCACTGTGGAAAACAGTATGGAGGTTCCTTAGAAAACTACAAATAGAACTACCATATGACCCAGCAATCCCACTACTGGGCATATACCCTGAGAAAACCATAATTCAAAAAGAGTCATGTACCACAATGTTCATTGCAGCTCTATTTACAATAGCCAGGACATGGAGGCAACCTAAGTGTCCATCGACAGAAGAATAGATAAAGAAGATGTGGCACATATATACAATGGAATATTACTCAGCCATAAAAAGTAACTAAACTGAGTTATTTGTAGTGAGGTGGATGGACCTAGAGACTGTCATACCGAGTGAAGTAAGTCAGAAAGAGAAAAACAAATACTGTATGCTAACACATATATATGGAATCTAAAAAAAAAAAAAGGATATGAAGAACCTAGGGGCAGGACAGGAATAAAGACACAGGCATAGAGAATGGACTTGAGGACACGGGGAGGGGGAAGTGTAACATGGGATGAAGTGAGAGAGTGGCATGGACATATATACAGTACCAAATGTAAAATAGCTAGTGAGAAGCAGCTGCATAGCACAGGGAGATCAGCTCTGTGCTTTGTGACCACCTAGAGAGGTGGGATAGGGAGGGTGGTAGTGAGATGCAAGAGGGAGGGGATATGGGGATATATGTATACATATAGCTGATTCACTTTGTTATACAGCAGAAACTAACACACCATTGTAAAGCAATTATACTCCAATAAAGATGTTAAAAAAAAAAAAAAAGAATCCACCTGCCAATGCAGGGGACATGGGTTTGATCCCTGGTCCAGGAAGATCCCACGGGCTGCAGAGCAACTAAGCCCGTGTGCCACAACTACTGAGCCTGTTCTCTAGAGCCTGTGAGCCACAACTACTGAGCCCACACGCCACAACTACTGAAGCCCACGCACCTAGAGCCTGCACTCCGCAACAAGAGAAACCACCTCAATGAGAAGCCCATGCGCCACAACAAAGAGTAGCCCCTGCTCACCGCAACTAGAGAAAGCGTGTGTGCAGCAACGAAGACCCAACGCAGCCAAAAATAAATCAATTAATTAAAAAAAGAAAAAGAATTGATGAAATACATTCCATTGATGCTTGGGATTCCTTTCAAATGAAAATGCATAATCAGTCTTCCTTGCTTCTCTGAAGAGAGAGCAGGTATCAAGGTTTCTCTCTTGACAAGTCAAGGCTAATTTCACTAGATGGATTTATGCAAATTGATATTTTAGATGAAGATATCTAAAGTCAAGGTCAAGACCACACCCTGAACTGCATTTGGTTTCAGAGGGCAAATGGGAACTCCAGAATCTTTTGTTTTCATCATTATTTTGCTGCCCCCACAATACGCGTCATAATCAAATTCAGCCTCAGCAGAGAAGGTTGACCATAGCTCCCTGATTTGTAACGGTACCTGGCTATAGAATCAAGATATATCCATATGACAAACATGCTCCGTCCCGTCCCGTCCCCCTCCTTGCTGTCAGTCATTACTTCATTCCTGTTCGGGAAAGTAATGCCAAGCTCAGATATTTGAGTTGTTTTCTTAATTAATTGAGGTTATGTGATCATAACAAAGATTTTGGCAGCAGTGGCTAGAACAGACTTAGTAATGATGATCTATCATGACCAGGTGGACTCTTTGACGGCTGATTTTTACCTGACAATGTGTGTAAAGCCTTTAACTAGATAAATATAGCTAACAAGCTGACCTCACCATCTGCTGTCATTTCTCTTCCTGGGTAGAGCATATTATGCTCTGAAATGTTAACGCTGTTTAGTGCAGGCCCCTTCAAGCAGCCCTGCACAGAACTTACAGTTTATCTATCAGTATAATCCAAGGTTGCCTACGTCTCAACTTATTTATGGCCCCCTAACCAGAAAACAATTTCCCAAAATCAGTTGGTGGGGATCTAAACAATTCCATTCTTGCTCCAAACCCAAGGAAGTAAATTAAGCCCCTTTCTCTTTTATCCAGTCAATGAATCGCTGCACATCAAAGAATTCTGAAGCTTGAAGTGCTTGCTTTGCTGTGATAACTGGCGCCAGCTATGGTGACATGGTATAATAATGGCAGTGAGGCAGTGAGACAACGGGCAGAGTAGTGGAGCTGCTGTACCTGACTCGAGTCCTTTTCAGGACTAAGCTGTTCATTTCCCCAGCTGCTGGGAGTCTGGGCAGGGATGGCTCACAGATGTGCTCTCCCACCTCCCCCAGGAACTGCCCTTAGTCAAAGACAAATGCCTGGCTCTGTTACATGACCTCTGCTACAGAGGTCCCCATGGGATCAGTTCAGGCTCTTTGGCAAGATTATCTCAGTTCAACTTCTCCCTCTGCCTAATCTTGCTTCCCTTACCCCTTACAACGTTGTTCCTGAGTTCCCCAATAAAATCCTGCACCCAAATCTCTTTCCCAGAGGCTGTTTCCTGGACACCCAAGCTATAACATAGTTAGGTCACAAGGCCTTGCTTGCAGAAAAATGTTGGACTTGTACCAGGCTGATTTTGTTTGTTTGCCGTAAGACTTTCTCCACATTTTTCTGTCTCCTCCCTGTGGGTAAGAGAGATTGTGGCTTTATTATGTGCTTCATTATGGATAGAGTATGGTGAGGGCTATATCTTATCTGGATTCACACACACTCTCCCAATGCATAAGTCGTATCAGATACAACTAAAGCACTCGTGCATTCAGTCAAGGATTTCAAGGGCACACATTGACCTTGGAATGTCTCCTGTCTACATCTTGTCCGTTTCTATGGCACATCCCTCTATTTCCTCCCTCCCCAATGATCACCTACTCAAACTCCTAGCAGCTCTCCTAAGCTATAGTTTTGCTCCCAGTAGAGTTTGTGTATTTTGTGTGCTTCAAGAGTTCAGTTTTTGGCAAACTAAACCTAAGATGCTTCTAAGATATTCAAGAAGAGATTTCAAGTAGGCTATTTGATCAAGCAATCGTGAACTTGGAAAAGAAATGCTGATGTTAGTATAAAAGTGCTATATGAAACCATGGGAACGGGTTGAGGCTATTCTAGGGAGAGAGGAAAGACAGAGAAGAGAAATTAGGATGAGCTTGAAATCTCCTTTTAGAGACCTGGCAGAGAATGTAGGGCATGCAAAGGAGACTGAGGAAGAACAGCCACATAGAGAAAATTAGGAGGTGGTGGTATGCTTGGAGCCAGAGTGCTTCAGGAGGGCTGGGGTGGTCAACTGAGGGGTTTTTTTAATAACAGCTTTATTGAGAAATAGTTCACATACCATAAAGTTTACCATTTTAAAGTACACAATTCAGACACTTGAGCATCCATTATCACTATCTAATTCCAGAATATTTTTATCCCACCAAAATATGAATTGGCCTATTCTGGACATTTCATGTCAATGGAATCATACAATATGCAGTCCTTTATGATTAACTTCTTTCACGTACGTTTTCAAGATTCATCATGTTTTAGCATTATCAATACCTTCTTCCTGTTTATTGCCAAATAATATTTTATCACATAAGTATACCACACTTTGTTTATCTGTTATTAATCCGTTGATGAACATTTGAGTTGTTTGACTTTATGGCTATTATGAATAATGCTGCTAGGAACATTAATATATAAGTTTTTGTGTGGATATGTGTTTTCAGATCTCTCGGGTATATTTGGAAGTGGAATTGTTGGGTCATACAGTAGCTCTAGTTTAACTGTTTTAGGAACGGGTAGACTGTTTTCCAAAATGGCTTCACTATTTACACTATTTTACTCTCCCCAGCAGCAGTGAACGAGGGCCCCAATTTCTCCACAACTTCATCAACATTTGTTATTGTCTGTCTTTTTGATTATGGCTATCCTAGTCTATGTGAAGTGGCTTTGATTTGCATTTCTCTGAGGATTACTGATGTCGGGTATATTTTCATGTGTTAATCGGCCGTTTGTCAATCTTCTTTGGAGAAATCCTTTGGCAGATTTTTAATTGGAGTATTTGTCTTTTATTATTGTAAGAATTCTTACAGTCTCTTACCAGATATATAATTTGCAAATATTTTATCTCATTCTGTGGGTTGTCTTTTCATGTCCTTAGTGATGCACTTTGAAGCATAAAAGTTTTTAATTTTGACGAAGTCCAACTTAACTGGTTTTAATTTGGTTGCTCGTGCTTTTGGTGTCATGGTCAACTGTGCTTTGCCTGCTGGGAGAGATCAGGTAAAGCAAAGACAGAGAAATAGCCACAGGTTTGGCAACAGGAAGTCATTTGTGACCTTGGAAGAAGGTTTATAAAATGCTGAGGTTGGACTCCTGCTGGAGTAAATTGTGAAGGACTAAGGAGGACACCTAAGCCAAGTCCTGGTCCAGAAGTCCATGGGGTATAAGAGAAAACAGCCTCCACTTGACAGGGCTGCAACTTGCAAGGGAGATGTCCTGAGGTGTCAACTTTTTACTTAAGAGAGAGAGTCAAGGGAATGCTCAGGAAAGAGGTTAAAAACATGACAGTCTGTTGATCAGTGTTGGAAAGTTAGAGAAGGCACAGGAAAGGGTTATGGGGCTGTGGTATGACTGGTAGATTGGGCCACTTTGAAAGGAAGCCTGAATGAATTCTAAATGTATCCTTTGTCTTTGCATCACAAGACCAAGACTCAAAATTCTGAGACGATCCATCCAGTTAAAGAGACCTCTTTCTTCCAGGGAGCAGAGAGAAATAAGGGCTAGCACTCTTGGCTTATATAGTGGGAAACTGAGTACTACCTCCTACCAATACTACCCACAATGGAGGCATCCACATTTGGGAATGGAAATTGGATTCTGGGTTGCTATTCCTCCCCAAACAAAAAATACATAGACTATTTGTTAAATTTTTGTGTCTACTTTAAAAGAATGTTTTAGATAAAATTCTCTTGGCTAAGTGACAGAGATTCAATATCAAGTCAAATTCACATATAAATATCTGATTTGCTGTCACTTGTAACTATAGGCTTAGTCTAGATGGTTTGAGGTATGAATTAGATCAGCCTAGATTGTGGGGGGAGAGTGTAATCTTCAAAAGTATTTTTAAGGCATCATATGTTCCTGGAGTTAAAGTATTTTCAACCCATGCATCCACATATAAAGAAGGTTCATTGAAAATAATCTTTCCTGTATATGTAAAAATATGCTAGGCATCTGCTTTGATTTTTCCCATTCTACCTATGGCTGCTTGCCGCAGTATAAAAATCCAACAAGAAGCCCTTGGCAAACATGGTTTAATTTTACGACATACTTGCATCAATTCTCTAATTTAAATTCTACATGTGCTGGTTAGGGTTTAGCCTAAGCTGCTTAAGTTCTGTGGATTAAATTGGATAGATTTTTTTTCCTCTCTCCCCACATAATAATCCAAATATTCAAGGATGGGTAAATGGCTCTGCTCCATACTAGTAATCTTTGCTCTCAATGTGTGGTTTCCATCTCCAGACCCAAGGCCACTGCTATAGCTCATCCCATTTCCAACTGGCAGTAAGGAGGAAAGGCTGTGGTCCAGGGCAAGCAACTTGTCTTTACATTAGAGTTGCCCCAGAATTTGCATTTGCCCAGAATTTACATCGCTTATGATCACATCCCATTGTCCTGAATTTAGTCACATGGCTACTCCTAGCTTAAAAGGAGGCTGAGAAATGTCTTTGCCATGAGCCCAGCTAAAATAAACAAGTTCTAGTCCTCAAGGAAGAAGGAAAAAATGGATACTAGTTTAGCAACCTTCACCAAATCAGGGGACAGCTAATGTGTGAAAGCTTACCAGTTTTTCCACAGTTAACTCAATTCTTGTTACAATAAAGTGCAGAGAAGAATGTCCTGTTGAACAAGGAAACTCTTCCTGTCTGCTCTTTAGAGGGAAGAAACAATTAAACATTAGAGTCAAGAGCATGGGAAATCTCTGGGTTGATAATTCAAGTTTTGTTATGTACTGGCTCTGAGACTTTGAGTAAATGACTTCACTTTTCTGTGCTTTATTTCCTCATAAGGATGATAGAAATGAAAAATGCTTGGAACGGTGCCTGGGTTATTGCAAGCATTCAGTTGATACTAGTTAATATTCTAGCAGCCACTGGGGGTAATTAATTGCTTTTTAGCTAACATTTTTAATTATTAAAATATCCTGAAACTGCTGTTTGTATTAATATGAACATATACTGGGCTCCTAATAATTGTGAATGAATGGATAATAAGTCACTAAGACCGGGGAAACCCAGAGGTCAAAGTAAAAACAGGGCTTTATTTTCAGAGTCTGTCTTCTGAACAGCTTCAGGGAGTGTGGTCTGGTTGTAATTGATAAGGAAAATAGGAGTCTTTAATTCTTTCCAGTGCTGTCTTGTCTGATTAACACCATGATTTATGGCTGTAGTTCCATGGGGGAAAAATGATCTCAGCATTTAAGCTAGTAATTCCAAATGTGACACAGATGACCTGGACACCTCATGGTAGAAAGTAGGAAAGAAGCTTAATGTAAAATCCAATCTTTGAGGCCTTTTGTGGTCACCTCTGCTACTCAGAATCCACTCAGGCCTTACGGGCACCACATCCTGGGTTTAATGCATGTATCTGGTTGATCAGATGTTTCTGGGATCATTATATCTCATGGGGTTCCCAAGGCTCTGAAACTAAGCTGCTTTGGGCTTTTTTTTTTTTTTTTTTAATAGGGAGAGGAAACAAACATTTTCATCTTCCTATTTCTGTTTTTAGTGGAATATCAACATTTTGGGGGGGTCATATTTGAAGTGATGACTAGTCAGTGAGAAAGCACTGGAGCATGAAGAAATGCATAAGAAAAGATGGTACAAAGAAATGGCAAGTTGTCATCTAGAGACTAAAAATATAGGTGGAGGGGCTCACTTAGGACCAGTTCATGAAGAGAGATACCTCTGAGATTGTACCTCCATGGGCTTGAGTCAATAAAAGTTCATTTGATTCACTGTCAGTTCTTTGGAGATAGAAATGTTTGAAAACTTGGCTCATTTCCACTGAAGAAGAGTTTTTCAGCAATTCCAGACAAGGGTCCCAGAGTCCAAAACTTCCTGTGATGAATCTATCAAGGTGTTATAAAGAAACTTCCCAAATGTAGGTTAAGGTCTGAAGAAGTCTACTTTACAGTGTGTATCAGTGAGTGAGCCAGGAAACTCCACCTCATTTCCCCCGCCACTCCCGCCTCCCAGAAATTCTGACTCTACAGAATAGGAGGAATAATTGAGTATTCTGACCAATGGAAAATAAAAGCTCTCTAAAGACATGAGCAATAGTATATTTGGGGTAGGAAATTGTATTAGTCTTCAAATAATAAAACATCAAAAGTAAAGTATTCCAAGAAAGACTGCATCAAGGGCCATTACAGCAATCTACATTAGAACAAACATTAGTGTTATATATTGTGCTGTGTTTTGATTTCTGACTTTCACTTCCCCTTAACATCAACCACTCCCTTCCACTGCATCCTATGGACTGCTGATACCCCAGAACTGCTCTGAAATAATCCCCAATACTCTACCCTTGGCCCACCACTTCCTCTCCTTCCAGTTCTCACTCCTTCCACATCCTCTCTTTGGCTTTATCTAAACCTCCAGTCACATTCCTCCAAGTCTGTTAGACCTCCACAAGTTTTTACTTCCTTCCCTGCCTGGCCTAGCCCAATGACCCTTTGCTTTACATGTGTCTTTAGGCTTTGGTCTTTCATGCCCTACTAATCCTCAACTATGATGAACCAGGATAAAGGCAACTTTCATCTGCCTTCCTGGGAGCTAGACCTTGGCCCCTGAATGCTCTTGGAGAAAGTTACAAAATTGCACCAACTGGTGCCATCACAAAATCAGGATCTCTAATCTCAGTGGGCCCTCCACTGCCTGGTGATTCTTATAGGTATTTAAGCATCACTGACTCTAACAAATTTGGCCAAAACCTCACAACTCTCCTCAGGCCTACTTTACCACCTCACTGTCCTTACCCTCAGTAAATAAGTCTCCTCCTGCTACATGGATAAAAGAGGGCCACTAGTAGTAAACTGTATAAACTCCTGCTACATCTCTACTGTTCTTTATTCAGCATCAAGAGTTCGAGATGAACAGGCATCCCTCCTTTTCATCCACCCTCTGGATTCCTTCTCATCCTCAGGAACATCTTCACCTACCCTATAGGCCAAAGATTTCTCTCTCAGATGTATTCTGTTGCAGACAGATCTGTTCCGTTTGTCCTTCCTGCTTCTCCACAACTCTGCCTTAGGTCAGACTGACCTTCCTGCAAACCCCCAAAGGAGCCCCTAGCTGGTCTTCCAGCCTCCTCCATTCTTTGCTTCTTCCAGTCTATCCTCCTCACCACTGTGAATAATCTTGCACAGCAATCTTTCTAAAACATAAGTCTGAGCATGCTTTCCTCCTGCTTGAAATCATTTAGAGGCTCCTCATCACCACTAGAAAAAATATCCCAAGATCCCTGGCATGACAAACCATGCTTTTCATAATCTGTCCCTGCCCACCTCTTTAGCTCCATCTCTCTACTCTTGGTTTGCTACCAGGTGCTCCTGCAGTCAGAGTCCACTTAGCATCCCCTAAACACTACATGCTTGCTCCCAGGTCTCTGTTGTGGAGGTTTCTCTTCCTGGAATGTCTTTTGCCTGTCATGTCATTCCTGGTGGCTCTTCAAGTCTTTGATCAAGAGCTACCACCTCTGTGATGTCCGCTCTGTCCCACTTTACCCTAGTACCCCTCACTCTAGGTTAAATGCCTCAAAACTACCATAGCATCTTCCTCATGATTCTTTTATAGGCCTTATCATGCCTTATCATTTATTCATCATTTTAGCTAGTTATTTTTTACAGAAGTAAATCAATCATAGAAAAATGGAAAATACATATAAGCAAAAAGAGAAAAACCCAAACCTAAAGTTCCTCTACCCAGATTTAATCAATACTAACTTTTGGGCATATACTCTAGAATATATTTCCAAGTGTGTATGTGTAAATAATTATTTGATAATGGGCTTATATTGTATATATTATACTACACATTTTTTTAAAAAGTATTTATTATTTATTTATGGCTGTGTTGGGTCTTCATTGCTGCTCGGGCTTTCTCTAGTTGTGGCGAGCAGGGCTACTCTGTTGTGGTGCATGGGCTTCTCATTGCAGTGGCTTCTCTTGTTGTGGAGCACAGGCTCTAGGCACGCAGGCTTCCGTAATTGTGGCACGCAGGCTCAGTAGTTGTGGCTCGCGGGCTCTAGAGTGCAGGCTCAGTAGTTGTGGCTCGCGGGCTCTAGAGTGCAGGCTCAGTAGTTGTGGCACACGGGCTTAGTTGCTCTGTGGCATGTAGAATCTTCCCTGACCAGGTATCAAACCTGCGTCCCCTGCATTGGCAGGCGGATTCTTAACCACTGCGCCACCAGAGAAGTCCCTGTACTACACTTTAAAAATAAAAATTTTATATCATAGTTTTTGAGTTAGCAGTGTTATAAATATATTACCATGTCAGAAAAAATACATACACATCATAATTTTTAATAACTGCTGAGAATTAGTGTATACATATTTTATTAAAGCTATTCCCTACAGCTAGCCATTTAGAATATTTCAAGTTTTTACTATAATCAGTGTTGCAATGATTATGCATACATATTTGTGTACATTTCTGATAAGGGTATTTTCTTAGAATAAATTTTTAGAAGTTCAATTTCTGGATCAAGGAGAATTTTAGAGAGTTGGTAGTTATTTGCCCAATAGGAAAATCATCTTTTGTTTAAAGATTGGTCTGTTTCTCTTCCTTCCCATCAGGGTAGAGACTCCTACAAGCTGGACACATTGTCTTGTTATTTTCTGTGTCCCCAGGACCACACTTGGGAGTATCACTGCCTCACATCAAGCATGTCAGATTCATGCCATCTGGCTGATCGCCCTTTTCTAGGAATAAGAAAACACAAAACAGGTCAAGATCATTAGCCCTAGACAAACTTATTTCCAGTATTTTCATGAAAATAAATCAACCCCACAGTATGATAAACAGAGTATTTGAACCTGTGTTTTGAATGGGATATATATCATGTAAATTCTGCATTTATGGGCCTTGCCACTCATTTGGTGATTAATCACTTGTTCATGCTCTCCATGGCACTTCTTGTGATGTGTTTTTACTAGTTAACATACATACCTCCATTTTTTTCTCAATTAAGAATAAATTCCTGGAAAATGGGGATGATTATACTTCTTTGTATGCCTGTAAGTTTGTGCCCTCAGTAGGCCCATTAATTAAATATTTTTTAATTACCCCAATACATCTAATCTTGATCATGAAACTGCTAGGGGAAGGGACATGGGCCTCATTCTGCTAATGTTTTCACCCCTCATAAAGGACCAAATAAGAGAATTAACTGCCTTTCACAGTGAGCCCTCAGCACACTCATTAAATATAGTTGGAGGTGACTCTCTGCTCAGTGTCACTCACGGGTGATAATGAGTGGATGGTCTTGCCTGAGGCAGCTGGTGGGTATTGCTAGGAGTCACATAGGAGGTAAAGGACAATTTCAGCACCTCAAAATAAATGCATAATTACTGTTGTCACCCAGCCCCTACCCTTCAGCCCACTAGTTTCTTCACTATGTTCCTAATATATATATATATATATATATATATTTTATTTATGGCTGGGTTGGGTCTTTGTTGCTACGCATGCGCTTTCTCCAGTTGTGCTGAGCAGGGACCCTCTTCACTGTGGTACATGGGCTTCTCACTGTGGTGGCTTCTCTTGTTGCAGAGCACGGGCTCTAGGCACATGGGCTTCATTAGTTGTGGCACGTGGGCTCAGTAGTTGTGGCTCGCGGGCTCTAGAGCACAGGCTCAGTAGTTGTGGCGCATGGGCTTAGTTGCTCCGCAGCATGTGGGATCTTCCCGGACCAGGGCTCAAACCCGTGTCTCTTGCATTGGCAGGCATATTCTTAACCACTGTGCCACCAGTGTTCCTAATATTTTATGCATCTGACTTGAACAGATTTTCTGAATAACACACAGCCTTCCACCAATTTAAAGAATATGGGAATGTTCTTTAAAAGCCAGTAGCAGGAATATGGGAGCCATTACCCCCTCAACAGGTTGCTCAAGTGCTTTTGACTTGAAATCTGCAGCAATCAAGCACTCAAGGTTCAAAATGAACCCCACGATCTTAGTCTAGAAAGTCTTTGAAATCACAGCTGAGCATGATGAGGTAGAGAGAAAGAAGTAAAACAGGTTGAAACTTACTAAATAACATAAAATTACTATTAAGAGGCTACATCTCACTAAATACATGAGGTCAAGGTGATAACTAACCAGCTCATTTCTGTAAATTTTGACTTTTATTTTTTTAATTTTTAATTGAAGTATATAGTTGATTTATGATGTTGTGTTAATTTCTGCTGTACAGCAAAGTGATTCAGTTACACACATGTATATATCTATATCTATAGGTAGATAGATACATTCTTTTTTAATATTCTTTTCCATTATGGTTTATCATAGGATGTTGAATATAGTTCTCTGTGCTGTACAGTACAACATTGTTTATGCATTCTATATATAAAAGCTCACATCTGCTAACCCCAACCTCCCACTCTATCTCTCCCCCAACCCCCTCCCACTTGGCAACCACCAGTCTGTTCTCTTTGTCCACGATTCTGTTTCTGTTTCATAGATAAGTTCATTGGAGTCATATTTTAGATTCCACATATAAGTGATATCATATGGTAATTTTAGATTCCGCATATAAGTGATATCATATGGTATTTGCCTTTCTCTTTCTGACTTACTTCACTTAGTATGGTAATTTCTAGTTGCGTCCTTTTGACTCTTGGATTAGGAGTATTAAAAGTAGTTTCTGGGGAATTCTCTGGCAGTCCAGTGGTTAAGACTCTGAGCTTCCAATGCAGGGGAGATGCAGGTTTGATCCCTGCTCGGGGAACTAAGATTCCCCATGCCATGCGTCCAAGAAGAAAAAAAAAAAAAAAGGTATATTCTGCGTCTGTCCCATCTTATTTCATCAAGAGTAATGGAAGCCCCAGCCCCTAGTCGCCTACCCACACCCAAACAGTGCTCCACTCAGAGAACTGGGCCTCCACCTCCACTCCTCTTACCCTACTTCTCAGCCTTTTAGGTTTCATGAAGCAGTACAACAACAACAAAAAAATGGGGGGACAGTGATAAGGTTGTTACCTTTTAATTGTGCAAGTAAAGATATTGTGGGGAAAAAACCTCATCTACTACCACTAACAGTTCAAAAACAGAGTACTGTAATACCCTAGATAAAGAAGATCCCACAAAGAAAAGTTCTTCTCAAGTTAAGACAATTGGAAATTTAAGCCAATATATAAGCCAAATATATTTTTCTCATTTTACAAAAAATGTGTGAAAACTTCATAGTGGAGCAATATTGGCGTTTGAGAAGCTCCATTAGTCTGCGCTGGCATGCTTGCCACTTTTCCCAACCATACTCCTTTCTTTCTGTTTCCAGTCTATTGTTCTGGGCCACCACTCTCCTGCTCCCCTCCCCTAGTACTTCTCCTCCTCTGCTTACACATCTTTTTTCTTGAAGCCCATGGAGCACTGATTCTATTGTGGGCCAGTACCCCTTTTTCTTGCCTTTTAACTCTATTTCTCCCCAGTTCTCTCCTTTAAGTTGCATCCCAGATATCCTGATTACACCCCATTGCCAGGGGACCCCAGCATTACTGAGTAGGAGGAATCAGTCTATCCCACTCACTTCTGGGAGATTGATGAACTTGACCAGATCCAGGCCTGAGGCCGCTCCTGCTTCTCCTGATCCAGAATTTACCCATTTCTAGATGATACTCTAAGTTGATTGTTCCTTGGCCTTCTCGTCTAATTCCATTGAAACTTAAAAATATATATAAAAAACTATTTTTTCATAAATTTAGAAAATTCAAAATAAAGATGTATTGTCACCCATAATTTCACTCCTTAAAACAACTATTACTAGTATCACTTTGGTGTATTTTTTAAGTATGCATCTTTGAAAACACTGCTGTAATCATAGTTTGCATATACTTTTATTTATTTATTTATTTATATCTTTGTTAATCAATTATACTCCAATATAAATAATGTGTTAATCTCCTGTGTACAGCAGAGTGGTTCAGTTATACATATATATGTATCTATTCTTTTTCAAATTCTTTTCCCATTTAGATTATTACAGAGTATTTAGCAGAGTACCCTGTGCTATACACACACACTTTCACTCCTGTGGGACAACTTCTGTTGTATAATTGTTTTCCAGTTTGTGGGTTGCCCACCTGGCATATATGAAATTTGATTTTATCGCAATTGTGACGCTCCTACTGTCTTGTTGTGGCTTCTTCTTTGTCTTTGGATGTAGGGTATCTTTTCTGGTAGGTTCCAGCACTTTCTTGTCACTGGTTGTTCAGCCGTTGTGATTTTGGTGTTTCTGTAAGAAGGGGTGAACTCATATCCTTCTACTCTGCCATCTTGTCTCCTTCTTCTGTACAACCGGTATGTATACTTTAAATCTTGCTTTTTTTCATTTCAAACACTATTAGTTTTTCCTTCTTGTTCCTAGTCCTCAAATACATTTTTCAAATTAGCATATACCATTCCTTTTTTTTTTTAAAACATCTTTATTGGAGTATAATTGCCTTACAGTGTTGTGTTAATTTCTGCTGTTTAACAAAGTGAATCAGCTATATGCATACCTATACCCCATATCTCTTCCTTCTTGCGTTTCCCTCCGACCCACCTTATCCCACCCCTTTAGATGGTCGAAAAGCACTGAGCTGATCTCCCTGTGCCATGCAGCTGCTTCCCACTAGCTATCTATTTTACATTTAGTAGTCTATATACATAAGTGCTACTCCCTTACTTCATCCCAGCTTACCCTTCCCCATCCCTGTGTCCTCAAGTCCATTCCCTATATCTGTGTCTTTATTCCTGTCCTGCCCCTAGGTTTATCAGAACCTTTTTTTTTTTTTTTGAGATTCCATATACTGTGTTAGCATACAGTATTTGTTTTTCTCTTTCTGACTTACTTCACTCTGTATGACAGACTCTAGGTCCATCCACCTCATTACAAATAACTCAGTCGTTTCTTTTTATGGCTGAGTAATATTCCATTGTATATATGTGCCACATCTTCTTTATCCATTCATCTGTCGATGGACACTTAGGCTGCTTCCATGTCCTGGCTATTGTAAATAGTGCTGCAATGAACATTGTGGTACATGACTCTTTTTGAATTATGGTTTTCTCAGGGTATATGCCCAGTAGTGGGATTGCTGGGTCATATGGTAGTTCTATTTTTAGTTTATTAAGGAATTTCCATACTGTTCTTCATAGTGGCTGTACCAATTTACTTTCCCATCAACAGTGCAAGGTTCCCTTTTCTCTACACCCTCTCCAGAATTTATTGTTTGTACATCTTTTGATGATGGCCATTCTGACTGGTGTGAGGTGATATCACATCGTAGTTTTGATTTGCATTTTTCTGATGATTAGTGATGTTGAGCATTCTTTCATGTGTTTGTTGGCAATCTGTGTATCTTCTTTGAAGAAATGTCTACCTAGGTCTTCTGCCCATTTTTGGATTGGGTTGTCTGTTTTTTTGATATTGAGCTGCATGAGCTGCTTGTATATTTTGGAGAGTAATCTTTTGTCAGTTCCTTCATTTGCAAATATTTTCTCCCATTCTGAGGGTTGTCTTTCGGTCTTGTTTATGTTTTCCTTTGCTGTGCAAAAGCTTTTAAGTTTCATTAGATCCCATTTGTTTATTTGTGTTTTTATTTCCATTTCTCTAGGAGGTGGGTCAAAAAGGATGTTGCTGTGATTTATGTCATAGAGTGTTCTGCCTATGTTTTCCTCTAAGAGTTTGATAGTGTCTGGCCTTACCTTTAGGTGTTTAATCCATTTTGAGTTTATTTTTGTGTATGGTGTTAGGGAGTGTTCTAATTTCATTCTTTTACATGTAGCTGTCCAGTTTTCCCAACACCACTTATTGAAAAGGCTGTCTTTTCTCCATTGTATATTCTTCCCTCCTTTATAAAAGATAAGGTGACCATATGTGTGTGGGTTTATCACTGGGCTTTCTATCCTGTTCCATTGATCTATATTCCTGGTTTTGTGCCAGTACCATACTGTCTTGATTACTGTATCTTTGTAGTACAGTCTGAAGTCAGGGAGTCTGATTCCTCCAGCTCCAATTTTCTTTCTCAAGATTGCTTTGGCTATTTGGGGTCTTTTGTGTTTCCATACAAAGTGTGAAATTTTTTGTTTTAGTTCTGTGAAAAATGCCATCGGTAGTTTAATAGGGATTGCATTGAATCTGTAGATTGCTTTGGGTAGTATAGTTATTTTCACAATGTTGATTCTTCCAATCCAAGAACATGGTATAGCTCTCCATCTGTTTGTATCACCTTTAATTTCTTTCATCAGTGTTTTAAAGTTTTCTGCATACAGGTCTTTTGTCTCCTTAGGTAGGTTTATTCCTAGGTATTTTATTCTTTTTGTTGCAATGGTAAATGGGAGTGTTTCCTTAATTTCTCTTTCAGATTTTGATCATTAGTATATAGGTTTGCAAGAGAATTCTGTGCATTAATTTTGTATCCTGCTACTTTACCAAATTCATTGATTAGCTCTAGTAGTTTTCTGGTAGCATCTTTAGGATTCTCTATGTATAGTATCATGTCATCTGCAAACAGTGACAGTTTTATGTCTTCTTTTCTGATTTGGATTCCTTTTATTTCTTTTCTTCTCTGATTGCTATGGCTAAAACTGCCAAAACTATGTTGAATGACAGTGGTGAGAGTGGGCAACCTTGTCTTGTTCCTGATCTTAGAGGAAATGGTTTCAGTTTTT
The DNA here is from genome assembly GCF_059928025.1 of Delphinapterus leucas. Lineage (NCBI taxonomy): Eukaryota > Metazoa > Chordata > Mammalia > Artiodactyla > Monodontidae > Delphinapterus > Delphinapterus leucas. Next base: position 37,393,943 of record NC_143137.1, on the reverse strand, counting down.
CACCATTGAGAATGATGTTGGCTGTGGGTTTGTCATATATGGCCTTTATTATGTTGCGGTAGGGTCTCTATATGCCTACTTTCTGGAGAGTTTTTATCATAAATGGGTGTTGAATTTTGTCAAAAGCTTATTCTTCACATATTGAGATGATCATATGGTTTTTATCCTTCCATTTGTTAATATGGTGTATCACATTGATTGATTTGTGTATATTGAAGAATCCTTGCATTCTGGGGATAAACCCCACTTGATCATGGTGTATGACCCTTTTAATGTGCTGTTGGATTCTGTTTGCTAGTATTTTGTTGAGGATTTTTGCATTGATGTTCATCAGAGATATTGGCCTGTAGTTTTCTTTTTTTGTGACATCTTTGTCTGGTTTTGGTATCAGGGTTATGATGGCCTTGTACAATGAGTTTGGGAGTGTTCCTCCCTCTGCTGTGTTTTGGAAGAGTTTGAGAAGGATAGGTGTTAGCTCTTCTCTAAATGTTTGATAGAATTCGTCTGTGAAGACATCTGGTCCTGGGCTTTTGTTTGTAGGAAGATTTTTAATTACAGTTTCTATTTCAGTGCTTGTGATTTGTCTGTTTACGTTTTCTATTTCTTCCTGGTTCAGTCTCAGAAGGTTCTGCATTTTTAAGAATTTGTCCATTTCTTCCAGGTTGTCCATTTTATTGGCGTATAGTGCTTGTAGTATTCTCTCATGATCCTTTGTATTTCTGCAGTGTCAGTTGTTACTTCTCCTTTTTAATTTCTAATCCTTTTGAGTCTTCTCCCTTTTTTTCTTGATGAGTCTGGCTAATGGTTTATCAATTTTGTTTATCTTCTCAAAGAACCAACTTTTAGAGTTACTGATCTTTGCTATTGCTTCTTTCGTTTCTTTTCATTTGTTTCTGATCTGATATTTATGATTTCTTTCCTTCTGCTAACTTTGGGGTTTATTTGTTCTTCTTTCTCTAATTGCTTTAGGTGTAAGGTTAGGTTGTTTATTTGAGATGTTTCTTGTTTCTTGAGGAGGATTGTATTGCTATAAACTTCCCTCTTAGAACTGCTTTAGCTGCAACCCATAGATTTTAGGTTATTGTGTTTTCATTTTTATTTGTTTCTAGGTATTTTTTGATTTCCTCTTTGATTTCCTCAGTGATCTCTTGGTTATTTAGTAGCATATTGTTTAGCCTCCATGTGTTTGTATTTTTTACAGTTTTTTCCTGTAATTGATATCTAGTCTTATAGGTTTGTGTTCGGAAAAGATACCTGATAGGACTTCAGTTTTCTTAAATTTACCAGGGCTTGATATGTGACCCAAGATATGGTCTATTCTGGAGAATGTTCCATGAGCACTTGAGAAGAAAGTGTATTCTGTTGTTTTTGGATGGAGTGTCCTGTAAATATCAATTAGGTCCATCTTGTTTAATGTGTCATTCAAAGATTGTGTTTCCTTATTTATTTTCATTTTGGATCGTCTGTCCATTGGTGAAAGTGGGGTGTTAAAGTCCCCTAGTATTATTGTGTTACTGTTGATTTCCCCTCTTATGGCTGTTAGCATTTGCCTTATGTATTGAGGTGTTCCTATGTTGGGTTCATAAATATTTACAATTGTTATATCTTCTCCCTGGATTGATCCCTTGATCATTGTGTAGTGTCCTTCTTTGTCTCTTGTAATAGTCTTAATTTTCAAGTCTATATGAGAATTGCTATATCTGATATGAGAATTGCTACACCAGCTTTCTTTTGATTTCCATTTGCATGAAATATCTTTTTCCATCCCCTCACTTTCAGTCTGTGTGTGTTCCTAGGTCTGAAGTGGGTCTCTTGTAGACAGCCTACAAAAACGGTCTTGTTTTTGTATCCATCAGCCAGTCTATGTCTTTTGGTTGGAGCATTTAATCCATTTACGTTTAAGGTAATTATTCATACAGCAGGTTCTTTTTTTTTTTTTTTTTTGCGGTACGTGGGCCTCTCACTGTTGTGGCCTCTCCCACTGCAGAGCACAGGCTCCGGATGCGCAGGCTCAGCAGCCATGGCTCACGGGACCAGCCGCTCCACGGCATGTGGGATCTTCCCAGACTGGGGCACGAACCCGCGTCCCCTGCATCGGCAGGCGGACTCTCAACCACTGCGCCACCAGGGAAGCCCTAAGTAATTATTGATATATGTGTTCCTACTACCTTTTTCTTAATTGTTTTGGGTTTGTTATTGTAGGTCTTTTCCTTCTCTTGTGTTTCCTGCCTAGAGAAGTTCCTTTAGCGTTTGTTGTAAAGCTGGTTTGGTGGTGCTGAATTCTCTTAGCTTTTGCTCGTCTGTAACAGTTTTAATTTCTCCATCAAATCTGAATGAGATCCTTGCTGGGTAGAGTAAACTTGGTTGTAGGTTTTTGCCTTTCATCACTTTAAATATGTCCTGCCACTCCCTTCTGGCTTGCAGAGTTTCTGCTGAAACATCAGCTGTTAACCTTATGGGGAGTCCCTTGTATGCTATTTGTTGCTTTTCCCTTGCTGCTTTCAATATTTTTTTCTTTGTTTAATAATTTTTGATAGTTTGATTAATATGTCTTAGCATGTTTCTCTTTGGGTTTATCCTTTATGGTACTCTCTGTGCTCCCTGGACTTGATTGACTATTTCCTTTCACATGTTAGGGAAGTTTTCAACTATAATCTCTTCAAATATTTTCTCAGTCCCTTCCTTTTTCTCTTCTTCTTCTGGGACCCCTATAATTCGAATGTTGATGCATTTAATGTGGTCCCAGAGGTCTCTGAGACTGTCCTCAATTCTTTTCATTCTTTTTTCTTTTTTCTGCTCCCTGGCAGTTATTTCCACCATTTTATCTTCCAGCTCACTTATCCATTCTTCTAACTCAGTTATTCTGTTACTGATTCCTTCTAGAGTATTTTTAATTTCAGTAATTGTGTTGTTCATCACTGTTTGTTTGCTCTTTCATTCTTCTATATCCTTGTTAAATGTTTCTTGTATTTTCTCCATTTTGTTTTTGAGATTTTGGATCATCTTTGCTATCATTACTCTGAATTCTTTTTCAGGTAGGTTGCTTATTTCATCTTCATTTATTTGGTCTTGTAGGTATTTACCTTGCTCCTTTTTCTGTAGCAAACTTTTTGTTGTTTCATTTTTTTTTTTTTTGATGGATGGTGCTGTATTCCTGTCTTACTGGTTGTTTGGCCTGAGACATCCAGCACTGGAGTTTGCAGGCAGTTGGATAGAGCTGGGTTCTGGTGCTGAGATAAGGACCTCTGGTAGGCCTTACTCCTATTGATATTCCCTGGGTTCTGAGGTTCTCTGTTAGTCCAGCGGTTTGGACTCAGAGCTCCCACCACAGGAGCTCAGGCCCAACCTCTGGCTTGGGAGCCAAGATCCCGCAAGCTTTGTGGCACAGTAAAAAAAAAAAAAAAAAAAAAAAAAGGAAGAAAGGGAAAAAGGAGCAGTACAATATCAAAGAATAAAAAAAAAATAAAATTAGAAAGATAAAAAATACATTAGGAAAAATAAAAATATAATTGAAACAATTACAACAAGTTAAAATAAAACCACAACAGAAGAAAGAAAGAAAGAAAAAAAAGGCGGGGGGAGAACAAGCCAAAAGGAGAGATCACTAACAAAGTATAAAGAATAAAATAAAATTAGAAAAATAAGATTATTAGGAAAAAGAAAAATATAAAAGAATCAACAACAATGAATCAACAAGGTAAAACATAACCCCAATCTAAAAGAGGAATAAAGAGAAGAAAAAATAGAAGAAAAGCCTTGGCTATGGGGGTGGAGTTTAGGTGGGGGGTGGAACTTAGGCAAGGCCGGTGTTTTGGGTAGGGTGGAACCTAGGTGGGTTGGAGGGTGATGTTTGAGCATGGGGTGGGGCCTCTGCTTAGGACCTGCGCAGAATGGGAGAGGCAGCACCTTGAAAGGAGGGCCTCTGGACTGTGGGTTTCCGGAGTTTGGAGGTAGGGCTCTGAGTGAGTGTGTGTAGGTGGGGTTTAGGCCCAGCTTGTTGGAGGGTGTCACTGAGTGTAGAAGTAGGGTCCTGGGAGGGAGTGTAAGAGCGGGGCTTGGGCTCTGTGCAGCAGGAGGGAGGCTCCGAGGGCAGAGGATTAGGCCCAGGAGCCCAACAGGCTTCCTGGTGCCTAAGTGGACAGGGAAATCGCTGGCCCCATTCCCTTCCATTCCTTCATTCCCTCCCCCACTGTCTCCCCCAGGGTCTCCCCCATCGCCACTGGACCCCTAACCATGGGTGGTAGGTGTAGGAACTCTTTCCCTCCCCCAACCACCCCTCAGGGGTCCTGGTCTGGAGGTCTGGCCTTTACTTTTGCTCCCCCTTCCTTCCCTCCCACTCCCTCAGGACCCACATGGATGGAGGGGGCCTCGGCAGAGGATCAGGCCCGGGATCTCAACAGGTTCCTGGGTGTCCAAGTGGACAGGGGAAACATGGCCATGGTGCCTTTTGATCCTCTGCCCTCCCAATGGTTCCCCAATTTCCCCCTTTGGGCGTGGGATCCCTTCCCTTCCCCCACCCGCCCCTCAGGGGCACCAGTCCCATCCCTCCTCCACTTCTCCTCCCTCTTCACTCTCCCCACGCCCCATGTCCTACCCAGTCGCTGGGGGTTCCTCCCGTCCCCTTAGGTGTCCGTGGTCCCCCACCAGTTCCTGGTAGGTGCCCTAGTTGTGAGATGTGAATTCTGCATCCTCCTCGTATGCCATCTTGACTCCACCCCCCCATTCTTTTGATTGGATGTTATATTTTATGTAGCCATCTCCATACTAACATTTCTATGACTTTAAATTTTTGCCTGTTGTTTCCCCATATACCCATGTTGCATTTTGAATTATTTTCTTCTCATAGATTTCCAGTCATGAGTTACAGCTCAAAGGACATGACCATTTTTTAGATTCTGGATCCATACTGCCAAATTGCATTTCAAAAAGGTTATCCTAATTTAGTGCCACCAGCTATATCAATGAGGACAACTTATCACCATGCTCTTCCCAGAATTGGGTGCTGTCATTTTATACATATAGCTAATTTTATAAGTAACAAATGTTACTTTATGGTTGTTTTCATTTGATTAGTAGTTCAGTTAGTTATTTTACTATGTTTGTTTATGGTTCATTTTTTGTAAATTATTTATTTGCCTATTAGCATATTTTCTCCCTTCCTTTCCAATACTTATGTCTCTTAACAGTCTTAATTATTATTTTTAAAAATCAATTTAGGTGAATTCTTCATAAGGATATTAACATTGTCATATATGGTGCAAACGTTTTTTTAGTCTGTTTGCTCTTTCATCTTGGCTATATTTTTCTCTGACTTATGTAAGTTTTGAAATTTCATGCCAACTTGTAAATTCTTAGGCTCAGACAGTTGCCTTACCAAGAGGAATAAAAAAGGGAGAAAAGAAAAGTTAACTGAAGTTGGTAAATATTTAGTTATATTTGTTCTTGTCTTCAGGCCCAGCCATCAGATCAGTTGCATTAATTAGATCAAAGGTCACAGCCAGATTCCCCCTCACTTCCTCATAGATATGGAAGGATTCAGAGGGAGGTGAGGTGGGGTCAACTCATGGGTAGAGAGCATAATCCTGATGAGGGGAGCCCCTTTTTCTGGGTTTGGAACAAGGACTTGGGTAAGTTGTAGGTGGTGTGGCAAGAGGTTGAGGTACAGTGAGGGGAGGGATGATGGATGTACCAGGAGACCCTCTGCCAAGTTTCATTACAGGCTTGAAGATCTTTTAATGCTGTGTATTTACCTTTTTAAAAAGAATTAATTATTTTCTAATAAGCTAATTTTCTCCCGCTTGGAGGGAAATAATGTGGGACGGTTGCCTCTTGTTCCCAAGTCAGTCACACTAAGACCTGTGTGTGCTTTTTTCAGGATGAGAAAATTCACATTATTGACACAAACGGAACTTGTAAACTGGGGATATGTGCAGAATTCTTTTCAGACCTGTCTAAAAGTTGTTTCTATTGGCTGCTTAGTGCTGCTACTAAAGAACAAAGAGGAGCCAGCCCCTTAAACCTACTGCAAATGACTTAACAGATGGGCTTTACTCATGAATGGAATTAAAATTTGCTTGTATTACTGCCAACCACTTCTCCCAGAGGAGTTTCATATAGGACCAGAAACTCCTCCCCTTCACTTCCTACTACCTGCCACATCCATGCCTTTGAAGTAGAAATCTCCTGGCAAACTTTGTATGTGCTTCGCAAAGAGCTCCAAATCCACATCTGTTTTGGATTTGGAGGGGAAAAAAAATAAAGTGAAACCAGTGTGGTGGTATCTGAATGAATGTTGTAGAAATCATTTTTAAAAATCTCTTAAAATATATCACAGTCAAATACGCATACAGTTGTTTAAACCATTGTGAAAAACAGGAGTTTCCTGCAACATTCCTGTCCTGCAACCATTTTCACTCCAGAGGGGCCATCATTTTCAAGTTATTTCTTAACTTTTGCTCTTATATCTAAATTAGAGCATATTAAATTGCTACTTTTTGCTTGTCTTTAAATTTTAGGCATTACTGATTGACATCCCTATATGGAAGATGAGAATTTGTTATTCTCCACATACACAGATTCCTTCCTTACCCTCATCCTTCCAATATAATTTGGAGTTAGACCAATATATATTTTGCATTTCCATGACTATGTAAATATTATGTATAGCTGACCCCCATGGTATACTATAATTACGTTACTTATCTAAACATTTTTTTTGTTTTTTCTGGAGTTCATTTTTTCCCCCTTGACTTGCATAGCTTTCCAGGTACCTCTCTTATCCGTCCCTCAACTATCTTACAAAAGTATAATCTCCTCTCAGTAAATTGAAACACATCAAGCATTTCATTAGCCTCATCTTCTTTGGGACACTGCACTCTGGCATTTATTATGGTTGTTCAGGTCAGTGCCCTCACTTCTAGGTTTTTGGCTTCTTCACTGATTGTGAATGACAGGGGTAAACTGGATAAGTGAGATGGTACTTGTGTTCAGAATGTTGGGGATTTTCTAGTATTCTATACAAATAGAGAATCTAAAATGCCTTCCTAGCAAGCTCTTCTCTGAGATGAAGTATTTTCAGTAGGCGCTATACTGTTAGTGCCTGTTACTTTAATGTTGTCTCATTTCTCCTTTTCATTTTCTTTGTAGGGTATCAACTTCCTTACACACAATTCTGTAAAATACTTACCTGGTTTAGTAACATTTTCCTCAAAGTTTAGGTAAGGCAGCAATATTTTCTTCCCACACAGCAAAAAATCACTCCATCAATATCCAATCTTGGAAAAATATTGCTGGTGGCACTAAAATTGGTACAACTCTTTCGGGAAATAATTTGCCAGTATGCAAGGTAACTACAGAAATCATCCTTCCCTTGCCTTTGCAATTTTAGTCTAGGACTCTATGCTAAAGAAGTAACCCAAAACATGGAAAAAGCTGTATGTCAGAAGAGTCCCAGTGGTATTATTTGTAGTAGTGAAAAAGTGGAAACGATATCATGTCCATTAATAGGGGAATGGCTAAGTAAATGGTGGGAATATATACTTCGCTTTTTATGTACATGTAATAACATGAAAATACTTACTGTAACGTTAAACAAAAAATAAGAGTAGTCCATCCAGGTACACCGTGATTAGCACTATGTAAAATACACATGTTGAAAACTGAAACCATCTACTCTATACAGCTTATGTCTACATGAACATGACCTCACTATTCCAATGTTTGCTGGCATAACTTTACTCTTCCAGGAGTCTCTTTGCCAGGTAAATAAGTTTATTTTTCATAACGTAATTTCTCAACAGACCCATCAAATTGTCAATAGAAAGTATCAGTTAACAGAACCCCTCAAACCTGCTGTTTCTAACCAACCCTCAACAATTATATCACGATCTTTACCCAATCTTAAGGTCTGCTCATTGAAAGATCTACCTTAAACAAAACTCCAGAATTTCAATAAAATCTGATTTTGCCCTTGCCTCTCTAAGACACTGCCAAAGCTCTGTTGAGGTGGTGCTCCCCCTTATGGCAGTGGGCAGTGATCTCAGCCCTGTATTATCATTAGATTGTGTTGGGATACATGGGAGACCAGCACTCAGCAAAGAAGGAAAACTATGCCATATATGCATAAAGAAAAAGACAAAAGGAATATGTAAAAATAATAGTTATGTTGGGGGATTGGTATTCTGTCAAATTTTCAAGTCTTTTGAACGGTATCCTTATGTAATGAGGACAAGGTTTATTTCATTCAGTAACTAAGAATTTATTTATTCTGATGATAAAGCCATCTTTTAATGTGTAAAGATCAAATAAAGGCAAAGCTGTGTAACTTGTTATTTTCTTTGTTGTGTTTTGTAGAGAAAATATCAATCTGAAGAGAAGACTACTAAGGTAGGAAAAGAAGCTATTCATATTGTAATGAGGCTTGTAGAATCGAAAGACTCATGGGTTCAGTGGTAATGAAAATGATCCCCAAATGCTCTAAAAATCACTTAATGGTGAGAAATAATCAGGAAGACATGGACAATGACCTTTAAATGGGTTTTGGTATTTAATGGAACAGAGGCTTTAGACAGGGGTTTGCTTAGCACTGAGTGACATAAATGTAAATCTAACGACGCATCGACGCATCTCACAAAATTAAAAGCCAGGGTTTATTAACAGACTTGGTGGTCAGTGGATTTTGCAGCGTTAAATGTATTTCCTATCAATCAATCATTTTACGAAAATCAGGAGGAAAGCAGGCAGGCAGGTAGTTTGCCCAACTGGCAAAAGCAGCACTCAACTAACTATTCCTTTTGTACACTTGGCAGTTATTTACACAGCTTCTGTTCCAGGTAAAGATATGCTGATGACAGGAATAAACACAAATATCAAGATTAATCAGGTAATTTTATTTAATATTTACCATTCAGCAGCAACCAACATGAACATCTGGGCTAACAGAATCTCTTGAAATGTTCTGCTATATAGCTGCTTCAGAAATACACACACATGATCAACTGTTCATTGCCAAAAAAAAAAATTTTTTTTAAATGGCTTCAAGAGCAAATAACACTGATTTATACTGTGCCCAAGCACTAGTCAAGGAATCTATTAAATTACAGAGGAAAAGGAAATCAAAGAAGCTTTGTTATCTTATGCATGTCACCTTATTTAAATGGAAGGAAGTCTTTACTTCTTTAAAGCAACAGAAATATGGATCTTCATATATATATATATATATTTAAGGATGTGATTACAAACACAAAGTGTTATCATCAAAAGCAAAAGCTAGTTCAAGAAATTTTCAACCGAAAAACTTGCAAGATACAAAGCTAAAATTCATGTTCCTTTTCTCTATTATGAATAATTTCACTAAACATAAATATTTTAACATATATTAATTTTCTGACATTCAAAATTGTAAAGTCAATATGGCAGAATTATTGTTAGAAGCACATATGTACAAATACTTCTTTTCCGTACATAAAGTATTTGGCATAATTATAACAATCATACTGCATCCACAACAGTTTGCTTTTATTTTTACTTTTTTTTTTACACATAATGGTATCTCTTATTAAAATTAACCAGTTATGTACAAAAATACTTGAACATTTATTATAGAAAACCTCTATAACCAGCCTCAACAGCGTATACCTGCTGAATGGTTTCATTTAGGGAATATAAAAAAGTTGTCACTGCCTTCCAGGTAAGCTATCAACAAAAACATACACAGTTAAACTAAATTGAGCTTCCCAACAAAAGAGGGAAAATATTCAACAGTATGATTTAAAATACAGTTCATATCTATTGTCAGTTGAGTGTTATAAACAGTCAGTAAAGAAAACAAAGATACAAAATACGTTACCACATACAAGGTGCTTTTTTCACACTCCCATGACTGTGGCATGAGCGTCCCTATCTAGATCTAAGATGCTGTGCTGCAGTATTCAAGCTAGAGTGGTCTACGGCCATCCTCCTTCAACAAAAGGACAACAGGATTAGCTAAGAAGACAAGCTCCATCAGTAATAATGGAGAGTTGTGAGGAATTCCTTATTTTGTTCAGGATTGAAAGTTAATGCCCTTGCCTTTTGAAAGTCCTTTTGCCATTTAATCATGCTAATATATTTTCTCTCTGTTTCTTCATTTACTCTATTAATTTACTGCTGTCCTGTATTGATTCCTGAATTCTTGTTAATGGGACACATTAATTTGTGCCTACTTAACACATGGACATCCGTTCTTCTTTAGTGACAAATTTGGTAGAGGAAACTATCAAGTAAGGAAGCACAAAATTCAAGTAAACATTTCTCCTACGGTCTTTTGCTTCATCTACCCGATTGGAACTCTGGAAGCAAATTGCACCTTGAAAAGAAATACAGTAGATACCATGGTGCCAGGGTACTAAAGGGTTTACCAACCAATTGGTAAAGTAGCGTTTTAAGAATGTAGACATCAGCCAAGGTCAAAAGCAACCTTAAAGAAGTATTTTGCTTCAAGAACAAAACCACTTCCAGTCCCAATCCTTGCAACCCCTTAAGTTTACTGTCTCACTAGCTTGCTTTAACTTTTAATTCTGAAGATGTGCACTCATCCGTCTGTTCATAGAAAGAGCCAGAAATCTCACCTTATTTACAGAAGTCTTCTAAAATAAGGACTGTTGTGTTTGTTAGGATGTACATCGACTTAATAAGCTTTCTTGAAGTATCAAGTATTCAGTAAAAAGTATACATTATCACGCTTCGTATTGTTCGACAATATTCTATTGGTTTTAAGATTAAACTATGTAAAAAAAGTGAACATAAAAAGATACAAAAGAAGGCTTTATTACTATTTATCACTTCCAAATGAGAAACGCTGTAATGAAAATTCAGCCATACTTGGAACACCTGGCGTTTGAGATCAGTAACTTTTAATATTGTGCAACATTCTATTAACAAGTGAGTTTTAATTCCATTCATCTAAAGACAAATCTGAGTAAGTTATTAAAGTGCCTACACTAAATGTCTTCTCACCATACCTCTTATTTCTTGTAAACGGCAGAGAATTCATGGCAGGGAAATAGAAAAGGGACTTCTTATAACTGGGAGACTTTCCGGGGCAGGGGTCTGGGCCGCGGGCCGGGGTCCGTCCTCCTGGTCCCATTCTCCAGGTGTCCCGATCGCGCCGCCAGAGGCTTGGGGGGCAAGGCGGGCGGTTCCGCCGTGATGGGGATGGACAGGCTGTGAGGTAGCGGGACCGGGCGCCGCAGAGTCCGCTCGTACACGCTGTACGGCGGCGGCGTCTTGCTCTCCTTGCGCACCAGCTCTTCAGACCCACTGTGGCCTGACCCCGACCCCGGCGCCACCGACTGTTCGTTCACCTGATTTTCAAAGCCTGAGGTTTCCGACGTGCTACACCGGCTGAGGGACGAAATCCCACTGCTGTAGCTGCCGGACAGGACGGGTGAGTTGGAGATGAGTCCTGGGGAGTGATACTCCACCGGAGAGGGGGTGAAAGACTGCATGGATCCCTGTGCGGAGTGGAAAGGGAGGCGTGGGGGAGACACAGCAGAGAGTCACTGACAGACACTGTGATGAGCTCAACTGTGTCCCCCACCCATCCTTAGGTCGAAGCCCTATCCCCTGACCCCCCACCCCCACCCCATGTGCCTACATTTGGAGATACAGCCTTTAAAGAACGAGTAAGTGAAACTGAGGCCCTCAGGATGGACCCCAACCCAATCTGGTATCCTTTTAGGAAAAAAAATTGGACACAAAGAGACACCTAAGATGCATGCACACGGAGAAAAGACCCTGAAGACATAGGGAGAAGGTGGCCGTCTGCAAGTCAAGGAGAGAGGCTGCAGGAGAAACCGAGAATGGTGGCACCTTGATCTTGGACCTGTAGGCTCCAGAACCGTGAGAAAATACATTTCTGTTGTTGAAGCCCTCCCAGTCCGTGGGGTTTTGCTCTGCCGGCCCTGGAAGACTCATGCAGACACCCAGACTCAAATCTGAGTGCTGGCGTGCCTCAGAACCGCACATATACATCAGGCATTTATCTGCCAGGGCCGCCAGTCCATTCAGTTCACCTCACTGCCCACTTTACTCTTTATCATGGTCAGGACAGAAAGAGGATAAAAGTACTCAGGGAGAAAATGCAGAGGCATATCATTAGTCCCATGGTTTGAAGGATAGGAAACTGGCAAAAACCAAAACAAAACCAAACCCGTTGGAGGTACCACTTCCCTTTCTAGCTCAACAGAACCCACTGGAAGTTCTAGCAACAACTGCTCACTTTCTCTTACTGGAGATATTATTTTGAAGCTGAGCAGGGCTGTCCCGTTTGGATGGGGCATGAATTCTTCACTTTCCCACCATTCCCACCCCAACACATTGAGGCCTCCTGGCCTCCTTCACTCATTTGTTAGCTGTCTAGCCCCGCTGGCATTGGAATGTGCTACTTCCCTAAGGGTTCCACCGGGAAATACTGCCCCCTACGTACTCCTTGAGTCCATTCAAAGCATATTAGCTTCTTAAGGTCTTATAATAAAGCAACCTAAATGACTTTGTTCAGCCCAGTGTTTCCTAAACTTATTTGACCATAGACCATTTTTTTCACGTATCACATAAACGGCCTATAAAACCAAGAAACGTTACGCTAGACTAACTTTACCTTGGTCTCTCCTTTGAAACAAAAACAATGCTAGTAGACACAAATCCTTTCATTTAGCAGGAGCCTAAAGTTGAGCATGGCTAGTTAAGAGATCCAAATTCACTGCAATTTTTTGTTAAAAATTAGACACTAAGTTCAAAATAAGGCAGGTAAGCTGAGTCTTCACAGGGTTAATTCCATCATTTATTTGCTGATAAAGCTATCAGTCAAGGAGCTTTCTGCATTCTAAGCACAGCAAAGCTAGTAACTTGGTAGCACTACGCCCTCTAATGTAACCCAGGAGTCACAACACAAATGTTCCACCCATTTTCTCTTCAAACCTATTCTGTAAAAATACGGCTACGAAGCTACCTATGGCCGGTAAGAACATAGGCAGGTCTGTGGAGAGACAGTATGCACCACTTTGCTAACTATTTGGTGGCTACTTGAACATTTTCAGCCCTTCGATTCTTTCTATTTTTTAAGAATCAATTCCTAGTCTTATTACTACTCTACACAATCAAGTTAAAAAATGCATGTGTGAATTCCATAGCAACACGAGGGGCTCTTTGCAAGCAAGGGGAAGTGTAACGATGCGGAAACACCATGTTGCTTTTGTTCCCATCACATCAAGATGACAGTCAATGGCTCAGGGTGAATGCAGTCCCATGTACTTTACAGTTAATAGCTGCTCTACAGAATGCCAACCAAACTAGCAAATAATTTGCACCCACCAGCAAATTTTGACATCAGCGATGTTGGCAATGCAAACAAAATCACACTTCTTTGCAATTTTCTCCATTTGGGGGGGGGGGGTTTCCTTCCCGATTCTCAATTTCTACCAGCAACAATCCTTAGCACCACAGGTGTATGGGATCACAATGTGATCCCATGTGTTTGTAGAAGCTAATTTGTCCTTTTATTTTACATTAGTTAGAAATGTCTCATCAACAAAAAGGACATGGAATGTGTAAATCCTTTCTTTCAACACTCACTTCAACCTCATATTAGCCTCTGGCATAGCAGCTCTGAACACCTGCCTCTGAATGTACTGACAATCCTTGCAGCCAGTCTGATTCAATTTGGATAGAGACTAAATATTATTCTTTTTTTTTTAATTAATTTTTCAAATTTTTGGCTGCATTGGGTCTTCGTTGCTGTGCGCGGGCTTTCTCTAGTTGCGGCGAGTGGGGGCTACTCTTCGTTGCGGTATGTGGGCTTCTCATTGCAGTGGCTTCTCTTGTTGTGGAGCATGGGCTCTAGGCGCATGGGCTTCAGCAGTTGTGGCACGCGGGCTCAGTAGTTGTGGCTCGTGGTCTCCAGAGCACAGGCTCAGCAGTTGTGGCACACCGGCTTAGTTGCTCCGCGGCATGTGGGATCTTCCCAGACCAGGGATCAAACCCGTGTCCCCTGCATTGGCAGGCGGATTCTTAACCACTGCGCCACCAGGGAAATCCCTAAATATTATTCTTTACCTTCGTGAGGGATTCTGTATGTTTAGAGATGTTAAGAAGCCTATGTCTACATATCAAATCAAACGTCTGACCTTTAAAGCTTTCCAGTTCGTTTCCCAGAAATTTTAAAATTCATTTTACTGCCTTGTTTTTCATGATCAAGTATGTATCTCTAATGTAAATGGAAACCTTGGTGTAAAATATTACAAGAGGAAAAGTTGGCTTTGGCGTTTTCAAAATGGGTGAGGCTGATGAAAAAGGCACTGGAGAATATTTAGTAGATCTTGATGATTGTTTTTCAATATACGTGTTTGTTTTTGATGTCCCTTAAACCAAAAGACCAGGCTGAAAATGCCCTAGGAGATACATGGGGACCATTTCTTTCTGAATTCAGTGTATATTCTCACTCTAGTTTGTACATTCTCTTGCCACCATTTGGAGAAAAAGCCTAATAATCTGAAAACAAATGGCAGGCTCCCCAAAGGGAAAGCCTAGTGCTGTTTTCTTACCCATCTTCCTCTCCCCCTTCTTTATATGTTCTTTGCCTGGTCTGTGCAGATGAAAGCACCTCATTGATGTACCAGGGAAAAAAGTAACGTGGGGCCAATCCCTAGCCTCAATCTAAACAAGAGCCTGTACCTTCAATGGAGATCGCCCAGCAGGCGATGGGGATACCGACGTCGTGTGTCTTGCTGGTGAAGCTGTAAAGACAGAGAGATCATTTCAATTCAGAAAACCAGACAGCTGACTACCTGCCAAAGCCCTCTGTGTGTACATACCCATATAGATGATCTAGTGCACAAGGGTCTAGGCAAGGGCGTGGGGAGCGGCTAAATGGTGCCCACCCAAAACGGATTCTTCACAAAGGATGGCAGCTCCAAGACATGGGGTAATTAGTGAAAAGTCACCAGTGTATACATGATGCTTTAACCACAGTGACAGGACCCCAAGCTGGTCCAAAGTCCTTCCCACTTCCTCAAAGTCCATATGCTTCTCTGCTGCTTGGTCTATTTCAAAAGGTGCTTTTAGGTGTGAGGTGCCAGGGAGCAGACTTCGGGAGATAACTGCTGACTTTGGCCCTGAGCAGGAACTGGAAGACCCAAGTCATCCAGACAGCTTAGAACAGGTCCCAGGAATCTACTGACATCAGCCTCCCCTTCCATCCCCCAATATCACTGAAATTGACAGGAAAGCCTTGGCCATATCATACAAGAGGTAAGAAGTTTTCCATTTTTCTCCCTAATGTTTGTCCTCGGGTCTTCCCTTTATCTCTGGGAGGTGGTATCCTATGGATTTTATCATCAAGGCCAAGAAGAACCCTCTCTTTGTTTCTCCCACCAGATTTTCAAGCCCTACACCCGGGACACAGCTTGTTTGATGGCACTGCTCTGTGTGTGCGCTTGTGGGTCAAATCCAGCTCTCTAAAGCATAACCACACATACTAAAAGCCTGCTGTGACACCGTCAACATGGTGCGTATAAGCCAGATTTCCCAATTCTGCCTACAGAGGTTTCAATGAGCTCAGAGTTTGCTGCTCTGTGATGAGCTGCCATTCTCCCAGATGTCACAGTGAGGGCTGTAACTCATAAGAAAACTACAGAAAGGCTGAAGGGAAGAGAGACAGTTACAGATCCCCCCAACAGTGACCACACATGATGACATGAGGACAGACCATGACAGCAATCAGTGCAGAAGGGAAGGCAGCCCTGCCAAGTTAACCGGGAAGAGGTACGGTCGTCCGTGTACTCTGAGCCTAAGGGACCAGGAAGAGTGGCCGGTCCCCACACTGTGGGGTTGTGTGGCCTCCATCTTACACGCTAGGGCATGCTGTCAGCGTGTGCCATGTTCCATCACCACTGTTAGTCCTCCTGTGGCATCAATTGTGGGTGTTGAGTATGGAAGAAAAACATGCACGTATAGAGAAGCAGATCTTGATTGGGAAGGGTATGTCTAGCAGAAATCAAGGTTCACTATTACTTGGGACCCTCTTCCTCTCAACTTAGGCGTTCCCCGGTACCGTCACTGTGGGATGCGCAGCAGCCCCTGTGCGTACTGCATGTTTACAGTGATGTTTCTCTGGAAAGACCTATAGTAGTTCTATCAGTGTGCTTGTCTACAAGTCTGAATGAGCAGGAACCTAGATACCATGAATATTACTGTTCCTTAGAAAATGCTTTTTGAGTTCCCAACTTTAGGTACACGCCAGGTTTAAATTGGAGGTTGCCTGAAAATATGGACATCATGAATAAAATACCAATTACTGGTTGATGAGTTTTAAACTCTCATGGTCACACTGACCTACTTATGCAGAGTATCAATTAAGGCTAAAGTTATTTCTTTTTCTGTTTAGAGATCTCACATGTCTTTCCAAATCTATTGGTGACTTTTTGCTTTGGCGAGTATAAAACAAACTGGGTAGCACACAGTTTATTTTAAAAAGAGAGAGAGTCATTTTTCTTAGTGAAAAAAGAAACTAGAAAGATGAGATGCTAAAATACAGCAAATGAAACATGGACGATCAATCCAGAAAAATCCATGAAAAACACAGTGTCATATTTTCTCTTGCCTTTAGGCTGTTGTATTGGTAAAGCTTCAAAACTACTCTAAATATATGTTAAGTGTTGAAAAGGCTCTCCCCATCACCAGGATAGGATAAGTAAAGCAGGGTAGCCCCTCTTAAAAACCGCCCCCATATGCAGGTCACCAAGCAACGGCTTGTTCAGGAGGAAAGGGGAACTATTATTGTTATAAACTCACGAAGGAAGTTTCTTAAGCATAATTTTCAGTGGTTCTCAAGTCTAGAAAGGTGTGGTAAAATACAGATGCTAAGGTCTTGGCCCAGAAACAGTAAAATTCTGATTCAGTAGGTCTGAGGTTAAGCCCAAGAATTTTGCTTCTTAAACCAACACCCTAGGGGATTCAGTGCCTTGAATGAACCCTTTGAGAAATATGACCCTTGAATACAGACCTGTCTAAGCAGCAGATAACTACGGATGCACTGTTAGTTGTTTTCCATAAGCCTATCCAAATCACAGTCAGTCAACCCTATTTACGGGCTACCGGAAACTGGGGCATCAGTCCTGAAGAAAGGGGCTAGACTTAGTAAAGGTTGATAAGAATGAGGTGACTCAGGATAGCATAGAAAAGATGCTAGTGTCTCAGCAAGGTTAGGGTACCCCCTAAATTCTGAGGATGGCATGTAGGAAAAGATTCTACAAAATCTGTCTGTGGGGTTTATTGGGAACGGTGCACTGCTTGACTTAATGTAACAGGCGTTCAGGAAGGAGGGGGAAGCACTACAAACAAATTATATAGCTACTACTAAGGACACCAAATGCCTACCTTTTTGAGGAATTCAGGACAAGCTGGAGTAGTCAATAAAAGTTATTTTATGAAAGTGATTGTTAAGTGCTTCAAATACCCACCAGTCTGTGTGGGTCTTGGAGGGACAGGGGGAGAGATAAGTTTCCCACCGTCCGACATGTTCTTGGCTTCCTTCCCACTGTCCAGGCTCCAGCTGCTAGGGGTGGGATTCACAGCTGGAAGGGAAAAACACAGCTAAAAACATACGGTCTACTTGGCCCTGTAAACACTCTAAATCTTAGAAGAAAGTCAGAATTATCCAGAATGAAAAAATCAACTGGATTAAAAAAAAACAACAAACTTCCTAAATGCCGAACTTTTACTTAATTGCCTACCTCACAGTTATAGTTGATATTTAATTGGGTGATAGCATGTCTCTTTCTTTCCCTCGAGCAGTCAAACAGAACTATACATCTCTACACGAGAGTGTGGAAACTTGTTGAGAATTATAGATCTGTTTAGATGCTGGATAACAGATGGAAGATGTAGTCACTAGACTATTGTAAAGCTTGATTTTTAGTAGAAATTTCTGGACTAGTGGCACCCTGAAAGGGGGAAGGCAGTGGCACGCTAATATCTCCACTGTCTGGCAGAATTAGTGGCAAGAAACAGCCACGCCACACCGTCCTGTTGGCCCTTGTTTCTAAAGTCAATGGGCTATATAGTGAAGAATGTCCTAAAAAAATAATTTGGAGTACTGACGGTATCATTCCTTTTTTGTAATCTGCCTGCCCCATGCTTCAGCAAGATGCAGAAATATGGAACAACCCCGTTAGGAACAAGGGCAAGACACACAAGGTTATAAATAGCCGCTCTGTGATGAGGTTTACGACATCAAGCCTTTAGAGATTTCCAGTAGCTTGCTGCCTGAACAGACACTGCCACCTGATGGACATATCTAGAATTTCAACATTTTACCATTCTTTATATTACCACTTTCATTGGGTGGAACTACCACTCGTAAAATACTTTTCCTCCGGTCCTTTTAAATGTGCTTTGTGGTTTTCTTTGGCATAAAAGGTGAGAAAAAGACCACGTTCCTATATTCTCCCGACAAAGATCAATATCTGACTTGTAACTTTAAAGCAAAATGTGTTTTAAAATAACTGGCTACAGTTCCGCTGATTTCTATTTCGCAAGGAAAGTTTTAACGTATCGGTGTATTCAAATGACGATGCAGTCGAGCTCTTAATAAAGACAGCTACAATGCACTTTACATGGATATTTCGTTAGTGATTCTTAATTCACTGGCCTGGGGACTGCTCTGATTTTTTGAGGCCTGACCCTGGGAGGTGAGCGGGTGCCTTGCTGCCAGCCCTGCCCCCCTGGCTGAGGAAGTCGCATTTAATCTGCTCTTCCTCTGCTGTGTTGCACAGACCGATGCTAACTGGCTATGAACTGCTAGGCATGTGTTTGTTTCTCATTTTTTCAGGTGACCTTGAGGCAGGGCACACTCCATCATGCACGGGATTGCAATTCTTAAAGAGCATCTGAGTCCCCGCAAACGACAGATGAGCTGGCAGAATGAACTCTGTAAGGCAGACACAAAGTGGGACCAGGGAATCGATCTGAGAAGGTGCTTTCTTTCATTGCGCTGAACAAGTAGCCTAATTGGCCACTTTGTTTCAGGTAGCGCAGGCCTTGCCTCGGTGACTCACTGAATGACACCGAAAGTCATTACAGAGGAGCCCCTACCTTGCTCAGATTCTGCTGTTAAATCCTACAAGAACACAGTTTGTGAAGAACGCATCAGAAATAACTGTCTTTCAATCATCTCCTAAAGAGCAAATTAGTCCAGATCATTAAAGGTCTGGAGATCTGCCTTCCGCACAGACACACGGGAGACTGGAGGAAATGAGGACAAAACAAACCATTACACATTCCAGGACTGATGAAGGGGCTGGCTTTATACCCACCTTTCTCAGGTGCAGAAAGATTTGGGTCACTGCGTGGCAAGGCCCCGTCTCCAATATGATTAAACAGCAGCCTCTGGAAAGGCACAAGAATCTATTTTTATGAGGCAATATGCTAATATGTGAGACCTTCTAGAAAATGAGATGATTATCTTACTACTGAACCTTTTCGTTGAAAAAAATGTTTTTATATGCTGTGATGAGGCTAGGAACAAAGAATTCAATTATATTTAAGGGAAAAAGGGCGGAGACCCTTAGGGTTCAAACAGTGTTCTAAAAGTCTATATTAGGGCTTTCCTGGTGGCGCAGTGGTTGAGGGTCCGCCTGCCGATGCAGGGGACACAGGTTTGTGCCCCGGTCTGCGAAGATCCCACATGCTGTGGAGCGGCTGGGCCCGTGAGCCATGGCCGCTGGGCCTGCGTGTCCGGAGCCTGTGCTCCGCAACGGGAGAGGCCACAGCGGTGGCAGGCCCGCGTACCACACACACACACACACACAAAAGTCTATACTAGATTTCAAATATAAATGGCAAATAGGTTTTGTAATAAAATGCAAGGAAAAAATAAACAGTAAGCAGTTAAGTTATGGTGCTCTTTGTAAATACAAATGCTAGACTGGCAATACGAAATGCAAGTAAGAATTAAAGGAGGAATATTAGCTCAAAAAATCTCTAGTGAATGGACTTTACATTTTAAATCCTAGATTAGGTTAAAACATATGAAATGGTCAATATGTTACAATTTTTACCCCACAAAAATGCCAGTTTTACATGGTTCTACCTAACATATTAAACAAAAAGGCGCAAAGTCCTTAAAAGTAGACACACCAGAGCGATGTGTATTATTGAAATTTTGGCAACATGCACACTGTTTCAAATTTGACCAAAAGCAGAAAACTCGAGAGGCTAACCAGCAAGTCTCTCATGCTAACCAGCATGCTGGTGACATGCTCTCCAGGAGCAGATGGAACAAACGCAACATCAAGTGACAAAGGGAAATTAAACCAGTTGGCTGGTCCAGCCAAATGCACGCAGATATAATTTCTGCGAGACATCAGTGTCGTGTGGATGAGGTATCCTGGAACTTTGGGGAAGATCACACAATCAGCAAAGATAAACCCATCAAGCCAAACCCCGCTCACTCTCATCCCTTTCCAGATGTAGCTACAGACTTCTGCCAGGATGGTGCAGAAAAACAGAGAAATGAGCTGGAGGATAAATAACTATTATTCTCTGCTCCCAAGTTTTCCCCAAATAATCGGTAAAACTCAGGGCTCCACATGAATCTTATCTTTGAAACCCCCCTTCAAAGCGCTTGAAGGGCCCAGAGGGTCAAAACCTTGGCCCCGCTCTCACTCGGACTAACAGAGATCACTGCAAAACCAAGTCTGGGGTGGGTGGTGAGGGCCACGTGCCTTGTTCCTGAGGGCTGCAGGGGAGGCCCTAGGATTCAGCTTCCTCCTCAGTGCATCAAAGAAGAATGGCAAAGGTAAAAAGACATGTTCCTCACTCTTAGGTACCTCAGCAAGGAATCCGTGGCAGCTCTCTCGAGTTAGGTAGAGGCAAAAAGAAACGCTGCTGGGCAGCCATGCGTCTCCTCAAGGGTCTTTGGCTAATGTAAGAAGTTCCTCCAAATTTCTGTTACAGACACATGCAGACAGACACCCCCCAACTCATTCACCCAATCACCCCTCCTAATGTTCAAGTAGCAGCAACGAAATTAGTCTGATCAAGGTGGGTAAAATCATTTCCCATTTCCCTATCAGCTTTCCTGCTCAGGCAATTACCCACGTATCCACATCAGACACATGGCTCACACAGAAATTCCTAACAACAGGCGCAGGGCAGAGGTGTGCTCTTCACCCAGCTGGACCCGTCAACACAGCCTATCTGGTGGCCTCTGGCAGCTACCGTGAGGTTCTGCAGAGACACGTAAGCAACAACCAGACGTTGCCTCGTTTTCTAGAATTTCCATCCCACAAGAACTACCTGAGAAGGTTCCACAGGTGTCGGGTAGATGGCACTGCATGGCCGCTCTCTCGGGGACAGGCAAGAGTTTTCTCTGGAATGTTTGTGTTTGTCAGACAACAAAGGAGAAGCTGGCAAGAGAAGGAAAGAAAGGCTCATCAGGGTGGTGGGCTGGGCCCGTTTGGAGGAGAGAGCCTGAGCATGCGGGGGCCACCACAGCTCCTGGGGGCTGGAAGGTTCTCTGCGCACCCTTAGTCCACCCCACACCCTGGTGCTGACCTCTGGCACTCGACGGAGCAGAACTTGTCACATTAGGCGAGGCAGAGTGAGTAGAACTCAAGCTTGAGGTAGATGGACTTGGCTGGAAAACATGGGAGCTGTTATCAAACACGGCTTAGAGGCTGCAGACGACCCTGACACATTTGAAACAAAATCATCAGTTCTTTTTTCAAGTTAGAAAAATAAGTCCAGTAAGAAATATGGAAAAGTCTCCCTAACTCAGACTGATAAGGATGCCTGTCTGAATTCATCAAGAATCTGAGATTTTGACTCCTGCCAAAGGAATGCATTTGTGTTCATTTCAGCTACACACATCCTATGACTTAGGAGCAGTTAGCAGCAGCTCCCTGACTAAAGCACAAGCACAAAGACTCCCAGCCTCGGGCAGGTCAATAGGTGAGTGCTTCTAAAAGGCAGAGAGCACACCTTTGCATTTTCTCCAGTGTAATGTGTTCAAAGCATGAATTTGGCAATATGCATTATGCCCCTTTTCCAAAGACAGTGGTGAGGAAAATTTCCGCTGAATCTTACCGAGTTACTATCAACGCCCTATCAGCCGAATCTAAGTATAAATTTTGGTTGCAAGAGTTACACTGACGCTAAAATCCCTAAAACCTATGTTTTTTCTTTTGTAAAAAATGTTTTATTATGGGAACTTTCCAACATGTACCTAAGTGGAGAGATCTTACAATGGGCCCCTAAACCATATCTTCTTAAAGGAAAAAAAACAAAACACTTAGAAATGCTAAGAGATCAGTGGTGACAAGCTCCAGGAGTCCCAACTGAAGACCCGACTCGGAGGCAGAGCTCAAAGTGCCCCCCCTGCACGGCCTGCCCGGGCTTTCCCATGGCTCGCTCAGGTCTTCTTACAGTGGATGGGGGAGCTTTGAGAGAATCATCTTTGTAGACTCCAGAGACCAATAAGGCAACAGGAGTGTTTAAAGGTTTGTCCTTAAGTCAAGTGCTCGCTCATAGGTCTGTTCCTAAGCACAGCAGAGCGAACGGAAACACTCATGATTGAGACAGAAAGGGAATAAACAGGACCAGACCAAAAAGCTAATCAAGTACCTGCATGTTAAAGACTTCATCAGAGCTTTCTGATTGCCCCGTAATATTGCTTACTTCAGCAGAAGCTTGTGAGGACAGTGAGGAAGAAGAGTATCGGTTGACAGCTGGGTAACTTAATGGGCTGTTTTGGGGGGGAAAAAAAATGGTTGTTAACTCAGTCTTTGAATTGTACTTTATCACATGCTGGCATGGTATAAAACCAAAGGGGAAAAAAAATATGCACATCCCATTTTGTTGTCTCCTGTTTGCCTCAATATGATCAAATGTCTGAGTTTATTTCTCAGGCTGTTGCTGTTTTACCAGTGGCAGATGTCTGCAGCTGCCTCGAGGGTTAATTATTTCATTAAGAAATTGCGTATTTGACAAATTGTGCCGCAAAGAACGAGAGAATCGTTCCAGATAATCTTGTGGGGACGCCAAAGTGTCAGATAATTCAGAATATGACTTACCTGCGTCTAGGAATTACCCTGGTACCATCTGGGCTCATAGAAGCAGGTGCTGAGTTTCTACACACGCGAGGGCTTCCATTAGGAAAATGGACTGGACTGGCTTGTATACATGCAGAGAATTCCTAAAGAGGTAGTAAAGAAAATATTTCAGAATAGTAATTACAAGGGCAAAATCACTCGTGAGGTATTTTGCTGCACTAGATGTGCATTGTAATTGTCGTGAAGTCTTTCTATAGGGACCTTATAAAGGTAAGTTTCAGAATTATTAAGCTTTCTCTCATTTACTTTTTTGTTTTCATAAAGGTTGAGAGTGACAAACAGAAGTTAATGCAATTTTAGTATTTGAGGGCTCTCTGGTAAAATGGTGCAGTTTGGTAGAAAAACCAAAAGATGTCACTATTGGATATTTCACCGTCCCTCTACCAAAAAGCAAATGGCAGAGGTCAGACTGCCCCCCCATGGACACTTTGTGTACTTACCTGTATTCCTAAACTGGACTTCATCACAAAGAACTGGTCGACCAGCTTTTTGTGAAGCGGTCTCATATCTTGAGGTACAAACTTCTCATGCACGGCCAAGCCAAATTCCAAAATCTGTGCCTTGATAGTAACATAAGGAGAAAATCCACATCAGTGGGTACCTCCTCTAAGTGCCTGCTAGGGGATTCAAGCACGGTACCATGCATTTTGCATGCAATATTGCTAATCTCTCAATCTGACAGGATAGCAACAATCCTTAGTTTACCGGGGAAGACACTGAGGATAAGAAAATTCTGCATGTACTAAAATTCTGCATGTACTAAAATTCTGCATGTACTATAGGACAAACGAGGATTTGAACTTAGGTCTCTCTGATTCCAAAGACTTGATTTTCCTACTACCTCAAGTTTCTTTCCCATGATTTTCGACCTATAACAACAACCATTTTAAAACAGTTAAGTGTTTCTTTGGCCCCTTCCTGCACTTCTCAGGATGGGGCAGGGAATGGGGGTTCCCTGTTAGGAGGGTCAGGTGGTTCTCCCCTAGGGACCTCTTTTCTGGATGGCACCCTCTCTGCCATGTTTCCCTTCTCTCTCCCATCAGGTTCTTCTCCCTCCCTCTCTCAGATTTTCAAAATCTGTCAGGGAGGAAGGGACAAGTGAACGGAAATTCTGTAACAGTTGCAATGCTTCTTGTTTTTGTTAAAAAAATATTATTCTTGTTCACTTATTCTAATGCAAAAAGGAACAGCTCCTATTTTTAAAAAAGTTTTCCTGCTGTGAGAACCTAAACCAAGATGAATATAAACATCCAAGTTTTCTCTGTACAGGTATCAAAAGTGCTGAATTCCTTTGATTTGAGTAGCAGCTGTCTTTTACATTTTCAAAAATTCCCCATGCTATAGTGGTCAAAAGAACAAATTCCAGAGGCTGAGAGGAAAACAAATCACACATCACTACGATGGCGCTTTATCTTTACAGCCCGTGAAGGTTCAAGTTTGAAAGCCAGGGCAAACAGTACTGACTCTGGGGGGTGAGAGCATCCAGCACCTTCCAAAGGGGTCAGAACTGCGGCAACTTCTGCTCTGGATGCCCATCTACCACCAGCACATTTGCATAAAGATAAAAATACCTTGAAATAAACATCAAGGACACCTTGAAAGGAACAGCTTGAGTGGAGTGTATGTCTGAGGCATAAAGGGCGAACTTGGTCTCTGTGGGGAGGGTAGGAGGGATGGAGGAGCTGAGCCTAAGTGTAGATGCCTCAGTCCTTTGCATCTTAGACACTAGCTGGGAGGGGCCCTCCCTTTTGTGCAGATAACATCACAGGTTGGGTTCTCCCAGAAGTAGGCTCCAGCATGGAGATTAGGCTGTTCACTGGGGTGTATCCTTGAGATCACTGCCTGTGGGAGGGAGGGAGGGAGGGAGGGGCAGAAGTGGGACTTGACCAAAAAAGAAACTGAACTGGATGGCAGCCTGGCAGCCTTCTGCCAACCCCAGGGGAGCTCTGGACCTTTAACGGTCTGTCACAGTTGTGTTATGTTGGGCCCAAATGGCCAGGCTCTGTCTCTCCTCCCCAGTCACTGGACGCAGGTCATCTAGGGAGGTGGAGATCTTAGGCTACGTGGTTCTCTGCAGCAGAGGCAACGCCGGAGGACCTGAGAGCCTAAGGTGTCTTCTAGCAGGTAGGGCCACAACTCCCTTCTGGAAGGGGCACTGGGGCAGTGCACCTCCATGTCTACTAGACAGTTCTCTGAACTACCTCACAGAGGTCCAGAGGACGGTGCCCAACCCCCTTCCTATGGTCCCACAAAGACATGTGACTCGCCCAAGGTCACATGGCAGTCACTTGCACTACATGGCCTATGATAGGATCTAATGCTTCCTAGGCCACAGCTCTTTCCACAAGGCCCCATGAACATAATCAGGCAGAATGTGGAGGAAACCAAGGTCCCTCAATTTTTATTTTTCTTGAGAGACTTCTTAACCCTTTTGATTTTAACTCGAGGGAAAGAATTCAGTCAGACTGAATACAGCAGGTAAGTATCCTGGGGTGAGGCAAATCACTCATAAGAGACTGTACTGGTAAAATACAGACTTTTAAAAATCAAAAAAGGCTAAAGTCATTCCATAATCCTCAGTACTGGATAACCTAAGCTGCTCACTTCATTTCGAGAATCTACATCACCCCCAGGGCCACAATGAGAATTTAACTTATTCTATATTTCCTTGCAGGTCAACTTTAAGTAATTCCTCTCTCTTTTTCAGAATCTGTACAACTGACCCTCTTCCAGCCATGGCCCTTGTCCATGGCCACTTCTCTCCCTTCAGTATTAAGTTTTGTGGACTAAGCCTTCAGAGCATAAAATATGGACTAAAACAAGATACAACCTCATCATTTCCTAATCCAAAACAGCATACTTTATTTGTTTTTTAATTTGGTATTATCAAGTGGAAAGAGACGCTTTTGTCACATTTCATCGTACATATTCCATTTTTCATGGGTATAAAATTTCCTATTGAACCCAGCCTCCCAACCATAATGTCTCCCACCTCAGAGGTTTTCAAACCATTTTCAGGCCAAGAGCTATCAAAAGGGGCACAGCAGGCAACAGATTTTTCACTCTGGTTCTTTGTACTTGATGGAACCAAAGAAATAAAAGCCAACTATGCTTCTGTAACGTTGAAAATGATGAGGTTGTATCTAGTTTTGTCCATATCATGTAACCTCCAGGCTTAGTCTGCACAACAGAATACTTCTAAAGCAAAGGGTATTGACTGCCCACTTCCTTATTCTAACATTTAAGTAAGAATCTCATTCATTCATTTACTTATTTATTCATTTTGAGTTAGCCTGAACTTATTTGATCCCAAAATCTTGAGTGAAGAGTTGGCATCAAGTCTTTGGGGAGACTATTCAAAGAACGTTCCAAGAGATTACATGAGGTTGTTTGTTGTAAGGGGCTGCCATAGTCTACTCATTGGTTTTAGTTTTTGTTTTGCATTAAAGTGGGAAGAAAACGTAGAAATTAGCAAGTTAGGATATATTACAAGTGAATCTGTAACCCCTGACTGCTAGCTTCAGTTAGATCACTGATGTAGAAAACCATGTAGATGGGTCTCCAGTTAAGCAAGTATGTATCTACGCAGAAGAGGGGGAAGGTGATGGGCTTCTGCTCCCCTTACCTGCTCAAGCATCAGCTCTCTTAACCGTGCAATTTTCTCTCCATCTTCAGGGTGACTTAAGATATATTCTTTGACAAAGAATGCCTAGTAAGAGAAGGGATAGTCAGTTTACTTCAGGAGAGTTACAAAGGAAGTGAAAGACACTGTTGTTGTTTTTTAAAGCCATCTTTAAAGAAATGATACCATTATACACCACTTTTGGGGGGCAGACATAGTGATTCTGAGTACGGTCAGCTGGTCAGGTGGGAATATAAGGAAATGATTGTTAACAGGAGATCAGAGATTGTATAAACTTTGTACCTTTGGTAAAACAAATAGCAAATCCAAATCAATAAGCTTTATGACATTACATCCTAAAATAAATTGCCTTAAGACTCAGAATGATCAAGATGGTGGCCTCACCTTCCAAGCTACTGTACCCTTCTGTTTAAAACTAAGACAGCAGATGAAAAGTCCACTTAAAATATCTTCTAAACAAGATCAAATTTTTTTATGTCCAAGAACCACTCTTTGCTCAGGGAAATGGGTTTAGGTAGACATTCATTAAACAATCCCGATACCCTCACTTCTTTTATTCATCCAAGAAAACACACACACACACACACACACACACACACACACTTTTATCCTCAAAATATCACATTTTGGGAAACAGAGTAAGTGTGCATCACAAATTACTGTATTTTTGCTCTATCTAACAAAGCAATCTGGTTGTGTTAATGGTAGCCCTATGATAGCAGGCTGATGTGCTGTGTGCATATTTTGAAAAGATTTCTGAAACCTTAAGAAATCACATATGAAAACTTTCAAACGACACTATCTAATCCTCACCTCTTGATACCTGGAAACTCCACCATTAACCGCAGCATCGATGACTCCATTCAGGCACATGGTCAGGGGATTAATATTCTGCATCTGTCTTGTCTGACACTGACTAATCAGGGTCTTCAGCTGCTGATTCTTATTTTCCAACACTTCAGTTGCATTTTCAAGAGGACTCATTTCTACCTGAGAACAAATGAGCGTAAATATATATTGGATTTTGTGACATTCAGGAAGAAAGACAAGGGACTTCCCTGGAGGTCCAGTGGTTAAGACTTCACGCTTCCATTGCAGGGGGCACAGGTTCGATCCCTTGTCAGGGAACTAAGATCCTGCATCCCGCATGCCGGGAAGTATGGCCAAAAAAAAAAAAAAAAAGAAAAAGAAAAAAAAAAGAAAGACAAAGTAGATTATCCATGTTCTGAATTATCTGTGCTCCCCCTTGGCTCCCATCAGTATCTCCACCAGGGGCCATAGTAGAATAGACAAGGATGTGGAAGACAAATTAGCTGTTTGTAAGGTCTGGGAAGAGAAGGTGATTCTATTCATTGGTTGAAATGTGGTTTGGATAATCAGCACTAATCAACTACATATTAGCAATGCAACAATCAATTTAAACCTTAAAAGAAAATTCAAGCATGTCTTTTAAAACTCTTTTAAAAGGCTAAGTGTTCAAGGGCCCTGCATATTATAACGCCTTTCTAGATACTAAATGCAAAGTACCACAGGAGATACAAGGATGCATTTACAGATCCTCTGATGTCAAGGAGATTTCAGCCTGGTTGGGAAGATGGAACATATGCCCATATGAACCCCATATGCATATATAACAGCACCATAAGGTGGCACAGGATGCCACACAGTTGGGAGTTATAGAAAATAAGATACTCATATATGCCGCAGGATTTATTTGTTGAAGGAGAGCCAAATAGAATCATAATGACTTAACAATTCTCGGTTATGGGAGGCCTAATTGTGAAAATGATGAAAGTGCTCTTCAAATGTATAGCACTGTGACTGTTATTGTCACTGACGTTCTCTTTGAAGAGAAGGTCTGCTAAGCTCTCAGCTGTACAATAATTCAAGCTCACTGTAAGCACATTTCAACACTGGTTCTTTCAGTTAAGGAAAGTTTTTAAAGGTCACTTAGATCATCTTAAACCAACACTGAAAAGTACTAGAATAATTTGACTATGTCAAAATTAAGAATATACATCCATCAAAAGACACAATAAAGGAGAAGGAAAGATAAACCAGAAAGTAGAAGATATTTGTAACATGTAAAACCGTCAAAGAGCCTACGTCCAGAATATATAAAGAACCCTTATAAACCATTTAAGAGAAAGGCAAACAGCTGAATTAAAAATAGGCAAAGAAGCAGCCACTTTACAAAGGAAGAAACCCAAATGACCAGTAAACATATGAAAAGTGTTGAACCTCATCTGTGATCAAAGAAGTGAAAAATAATACCACAATGACATACTATTTAGCACTCACCAGTGTGGCAAAAATAAATATGACACTAGCAAATGAGAGTGAGAATGTGAGCCTCTGAATCTCTCAGTTTCTGCTGTTGGAAGTTCAAATTGGTTCAATCACTTTGGAAAACAGTTTGGGATTATGTATTAAAGATGAAGATATCTATATATTATATTTTATGATCCAGCAATTCTACTCCTAGACATATATCTGAGGAAAAGTATCTGTGTACATGTGTACCAGGAAACATGTACAAAAGTGTTCATAATCATCTCCAAAATCTGTATGTCCATCAAGAATAGAATGCATAAGCATATTGTAGGATACAATGGAATACTTTACAGCAATGAAAACAAACAAGTCACATATAATAACATGGACTAATGTTACAAATAATACTGAGTGACAGATGCAAGTTACAATAGAATATATATAGTATGACACTGTTATACAGGCATACCTCATTTTATTGTACTTTGCTTTACTGTGCTTCACAGATGCTGTGTTGTTTTACAAATTGAGGGTTCACAGAACCCTCTGTTGAATAAGGCTACTGGCCTCGTTTTTTTCAACAGCGTTTGCTCACTTCATGTCTCTGTGTCACATTTTGATAATTCTCACAATATTTCAAACTTTTTCATTATTATATTTGTTATGGTGACCTGTGATCAGTAGTCTTTGATGTTGCTATTGTAATTGCTTTGGCATTCTTTTAGCAATAAAGTATTTTTAAACTAAGGTATGTACATTTTTTCTTAGACATAATGCTATTACACACAAAAGACTGCAGTATAGTATAAACATCACTTTTATATGCACTGGGACAACAACAAATCTGTGTGACTTGCTTTATTGTGGTGGTCTAGAACTGAACCCGCACCATCTCCAAGGTATGCCTGTTCAAAACCAGGCAAAACTAAACTGACTTGTTTAAAGAGGCATATATAGGTAATAAACGAAGCAAGAGAATGGATACCATAAAAGTTATGATAAGGGAGGGAGTAGCAATTGGGAAAGGATACACGGGAGGCCTATAGGGTGCTACTGGCAATGTTCTGTTTCTTTACCTGAGTGGTGGTAAACAGGATTTTATTTTCCAATTATTTAGGACATTAAACTTTTGTTTTATGATCACAAAAGCTAAATCATAAAGAAGAAGTCTGAGAGCTCTGATGAACTGAAAGTTAAAAAGTGAACAAAACATCTTAGAAACAGAAAGTAGAACAGTGGTTGCCAGGTGCTGGGGGGAGGGGGAAAGGGAAATGGTTGTTCAATGGATGGTGCACAACAAAGTGCTATAGTTAATACCACTGTACTACACATTTAAACATGATTATGATGGTGACTTTTATGTATTTTTGACCATAGCTAAAAAAATTCATGCTCAACATTATAGATTCAAATGCTATTAATACGAAGAAATTTAAAAAAGAAACAAGATACAATAAACACAGACAAAAGACAAATAATAACTTGGGAAAATATTTCCAACATATATTTCAGCTGAATTATTAATATATCTCAAATACTGAAGAAAACTACACGAAGAATATAATCAGTAAATTCGCGAAAAAAGAGTCAATAAATATATGAAAACATATCATCTCCACTAGCACTCAACAAATGACAAAAAAAAAAAATCAACCCTACTGTGATCATTTTTGATCTATTATTTGGAACTTTTAAAATAATATTCAACAGGGCTTCCCTGGTGGCGCAGTGGTTGAGAGTCCGCCTGCCGATGCAGGGGACACGGGTTTGTGCCCCGGTCCTGGAAGATCCCACGTGCCGCGGAGCAGCTGGGCCCGTGAGCCATGGCCGCTGAGCCTGCGCGTCCGGAGCCTGTGCTCCGCAGCGGGAGAGGCCACAGCGCTGAGAGGCCCGCGTACCGCAAAAAATAAAAATAAAAATAAAATAAAATAAAAAAATAATAATATTCAACAGCCAGTGCTGAAGAGAATGCTGGGAAAATGGTTATTCCCAAGAACAGCTATATACTCCGGACAGGGCATAAATTGATACATGCCATTGCTGATCAATGAATCAAAGGTTATACTGTGGACCCTTTGATAGCTCAATTCACTTCTAGGGAAATTATTCTAAGGAGGTGATTAAAGAAGTGTACAAAGAATAATGTGTAAAAATGTTCATCAAGGAATTATTTTTCTTTATTCCCAGTTTGTGATCCTTAATTCCCATTTACCACTAAAAAGAATCAGGAGTCATTAGAGAAATGGTTGCTTTTGGGTCTGGGGCAGGATTGTACAAGTGAGCCTGGACTACCCAGCCATACCAGTAAGCAAGGAAGGCAGCTGGAGGAAGGCATTAGAGCAGCTGGCCTGTGGTCCATTCACTCTCTTTACTGGAGGGATGTCCTTTGGGAACAGAAAAGAAAGCAGGTGACCTGGTCTTATCTCCTTGTCAATTGAACCTTCAAATAAAAAGACTAACTGCTAGGAGGAAGAGATGGTATCTATGGAATGCCCTTAGCAGGAAGTCCCCAGCTAAAGGATTGCTTACAGTAAATAAACCCAGAGTCCATAAGGCACACGTCCCTAGAGAATGTCCCAGAGAGGCTTGACAACTCTCTGGAGTATAAAATGGAATATTTCACAATTTAAGTTTCATAATTGAAACGTGCCCTTTGTATGAGGAACTCTGTGAACTTCACTTGGACACTCTGTCTCTTAATCAGGATTATTACTGACGTGGAGAAGAAGGACGTGGAGGACAAGACTTGAGGTCTCAGATGTCTCTCTGCTTCATCTGAGCCTCCTGATCGCCTAAAAGTTATCAGTAAAGCTTGATGCTGACTCCTATGCTTGATTTGACAAACCTGTGTGTTAGCTCAGTAACAAAGACAACTTGGATACTGTCAAAAAGACTGAGGAACCAATTTGAAGAGGCTCCCAATGGGCAAAATGGAACAATTTGAAAAATAATGAGTCATAATTGCAATGGATTGAAACAAAACAAACACGTTTAAATCCATGAGTTACTACTGATACTAAAACCCAAACTAACCAAACAAAACCCTCTTTGGTCACTTTTATAGGGTGTTAGGGAACCAAATTATTATTTTGAAAACTGGCAGGGCAATTCCATGGTGGTCCAGTGGTTAGGATTCTGCACTTTCACTGCTGAGGGTGCCCTCTGTATGAGGAACCAGGGTTCAATCCCTGGTCGGGGAACTAAGATCCCACAAGTTTCGTGGTGTGGAAAAAAAAAACTGGTAAATAAAAGGAAAGAATAGAGCATTATCCTTCCTTTCCTATACCTTAGGGTAATCAAATCGGTGATGAGGGCATGTTTCTCTTTACAGAAGTATTCCAATCAACAAACAAAGAAAGAACGATAAAATACCACCATTTTGTAACCCTTAAGAGATGACTGGATGGGGGCAACGAGCGTCACTGGCTGCCAACCAGAGCATATAACACAACCCATGAAGTAGTCTTGCAAAAAATGAAAAGATAAAAAATAAAAACAAAATAACATCTTATCAAGCTTCTAGATCTAACTGCTAATTTACAAAAAAAAAAAATAGGAAGAAACATGTTAAATGATCCCACTGATTCACAGTCTGCAAAATCCATACTTAAGGAAACACTTCAGGATAAACAACCTGGATTCTTCAACAAAAAAACTTCAAGGAAAATAAATTAATTCGGGGGAACCTACAGATCAAATAGGATCTAGGAGGTATTTCAACCAATTTCAATGTGTGGCCCTTATTTGGGTCCAGATTCAAACAACAGATGACAATAACAAACAAAAACCTATAAAATAAAGACTTGGAGAACTGTGAATAAACTGGATATTTTATGATCAAGGAATTATTGTTAAAATTTTTAGATGGAATAATGGTATTATGGTTATGTTTTTGGTTAATATACAGACTAAAATATTCTTACATAGCTGAAATGATGTCTGAGATTTACTTCAAAATAATCCAGTGTGAAAGGGAATGGAGGGAGGTGTAGATGGAACAAAATTGGCCTTTTTGATAGCTGGTGAAATAAAATGATGGGTAAACCAGGTTCATTATATATTGTCTCTCTTTTTATTTGATATAACTTTAGTTTAAAAAGGACACTGGGGCTGTGTACAGAAGTGATTGCAGCAGGGGGAGGGCAGAAGGACACAAGGTGACCTCTTATACTACTGCAGAAATCAGGCACTAGATGGCACTATCAGTAGGGAGGTGAGGGGTGGTCAGATTCTGGGTAATTTTCAAAGTACCATAGAGCCACACGATTTTCTGATGGATATGATATGAAGTGTAATGATGATTGTCATTATCTTTAGAGTTTAAAAAATCATTATTTGTACATTCTATTTTATAGCTTTTTCATCTTGTTTAAAATTTTTTAAATAAGCTTACTTTTTAATCAAAAAAATAAAAGATCCTGTTTGTTTTGAAAACAATAAAAACAATTACTGAGGAAACAATTGTTCAAAGGCATTATCATCTTTGAAAGAATGGGAGAATATGTTCAATAATATGTTCTGGGGTTACGATTTAGAGAATAAAGGCCCACAGTCTCATCTGAAATCTTTGCTGCTACATGTTTTCAGAACTCAGAATATTTCTGATTTTAGAAAGGTAACATAGGGTGCATATAGTATATTATCCTCAAGATGTGAAAACATCTTTTGGTATTCAGAATCTTTTAGATTCTGGCATGGCACATAAGGAATTTCAATTCAGTGTGGCATATATGTATTGAGTACCTACTCTGTGCCCAGATCTTCAGGACCTTCCACACTAGGAATTAAAGCAGTAAACCAGCTTTAATAGAAGGTGGGGACATGCCAGGCAGTGGGAATAAGCGAAAGACATGAGGTTGTCAGAAGTGCGCTGTGTTCAGGGAACAAAATGGCCCAGTTGGGTTTGTTCTGTTTGACAGAATATAAGATTGCATATTCCAATAAAGTAGGCAGCTGATTTTGAAAGGTTGTGTTTAGTAGTGCTCCTTTAATCATTAACAGCATGCTGCGTTTTATTAGCGGGGTGTATGTGTGTGTGTATATAATATTTCCAAGGTTAGGAACATTGGCGAGTGTCACAGAATTTAATGCTCTCGGTAGCAAGCAGCTGACAAAGCTCTCTGAATCATTAATGCAGCATGGATGACTAAGAACATCTCTGTGGGTTGGGCCCATGCCATTCAGCAGGAAGCATAACAATAAGACTTTCTGAGCACTGATGTCAGCAGCCTCTCCTCTTCCGCGAAGGCTGCAGGGTCCACCATGTAAGCAACCAGCTTTGTGGACCCTTGACTCAGACCTGACAAGAACACAACCACACTGATGTAATCTGCTGGACTGAGTTCAATTTGTTAAGGGAGCTGTATGAATTTTTCCACCCAGCAAAATGAAGATGCCATTAAATCCTTAGTGTGATTGAATAGGATAAGCTGAGGGTGGTTTCAATGCTTAGAGAGATTTCAGGTAGGATAAGCCATTCTTGGAAGACAATTTGGGCAAGAAGTGCTCTTTCCTATTCATTGACAGAGTGGGCTTGTTACTTAAAAAAAGGAAGGGGTTAAATGGTATTTTCACAATTGGCACATTTTCTATCAGCCAGAGGACAGTGGCTGGCCCGAGACATAATGGATATACCAAGGGTGGGAGAAGGGATGCTTGAGATTGCAGGGCTGTGGCTGACAGCAAGGTGCTGGCAGCTTCAAGAGCAGCCCAGGCACGGGGCGGGGTCTCAGTCCGGACGTGGCTACCTTCGGCAACTGCTCTCTCTGTTTCCACAACTGGGGACTGGAGCTGGGAGGTGTGCTTTACAACCCGAAGGCTTCTTGGGTGCTGTGGTTTCCAGGTTCTATAATGACACCCACTGATTTCTCCACTGGTGCCCAGGGAGACTAACACAGCAGCATCCCTTCTACTGTGAACTGTGACAGCATGGACGTACTGTGTGTCAGATACTGTGCTGGGGCTTGACACTGGCTTCATGTTGCCTTATAAGGCTAGAAGTGATAAACATAACTGGCTTTGGAGTCAGAAAAATCTGGGTTCGAGTTTATCTTTTTTCAGTATCTTGCTATGGAATCTCTGGCAAAGGATTTTAACCTCTTGTCAAAACTTGTGAAAATGGGGATAAGAATACATACCTCAGATATGGAGAAATGAGAACCCTAGTCCACTGCTGGTGGGAATGTAAATTGGTTCAATCACCTTGGAAAATAGTATGCAGGTTCCTCAAAAAATTAAAAGCAGAACCACCATATGATCCAGCAATGCCACTCCTAGCTATATAGCCAAAGAAAATGAAAATACTAATTCAAAAAGATACATGCACCTCAATGTTCATAGCAGCATTGTGTACAATAGCCAAGATATACAAGCAATCTGAGTGTCCAGCCACAGATGAATGGATAGAGAAGATTTGAGATATATATATATCTACACACACACACACACACACACACACACACACACACACACACACACACAATGGAATATTACTGAGCCATAGAAAAGAATGAAATTCTGTCATTTGCAACAATGTGGATGACCTACAGGGTATTATACTTAGTGAAATAAGTCAGACAGAGAAAGACAAATACTCTGTTACCACTTATATGTGGAATCTGAAAGTAAAATAAATGTGTATAACAAAACAAACAAAAAAGAATACATACCTTGTAGCTTTGGTATGGTGATTAAATACGTTAATGTAGATAACTTTCTTCCAGTGGCCTGGCACTGAAGGTAAGCAGTGAAGGTCACATAGCTAGAGTAGTCAGGAGAGCTGGAATTCCAGTTCTTCTAACTCAAGGGCCCGAGGTGTTGACATGCTGCAGTCACAGCTATTTTTGAGGAATCCCTCTGGCTGGCTGGGCTAGGTCAATGGTAATGTTCCCCTTCCAGCTTTGGTCATAGCGGTCAATAAATATCACAAACATTCACTAACTTACTATGAGTGTTTCCAGGGACTTCGAGTCCCAAGCAGAAGCAAAAAATATACAGACTGGCACCAGGTGATGAGAAAGTTCTTGAGAATAAGCTCTGATCCTTACCACTTCACGCTTCTCCACTTCAAACCAGCGGGAAATTCCGGGTAAACTCTGCACCAAGTATAATGATGTTCTCTCCACCCAGAGACTCTACGAAATACAAAACAAATTAAGTCCCCAAGTTACCTTTCTTTCTAGTTACTGAGCTATGACTGTTTGCCGTTCAGTTTTATCAAGTTTTCGGTTTTGTCAGCTTTTCTTTAGTATTCATTCCAGTACTTCAGCAACCCCTTTGCACTTAGGAAGCTATCACAGTAAGACACACTGAAGCTTATGTAAATTTCATTGTATATCACCTGAAACTTTTTTCTATGTAGAATAGATCATCTCCTCCAGACAGCATGCTTAAAAATATAAAAACAGGTCATCACATTATTTTCTTTACTATTTCCCCTAAGTTTCTAATTTAAACTCTCTCCACTCTGCAAGGGGTCTAGCCATTTTTATTTGGAAGAGGTAAGTAGTAGTATCAGCTATTCGACACGGATTAGAATAACAGAATCCTCAAGGAGGAAAGGGCTTTAGGAATCACATAGCCTGATCTTTCTGTTTTAAAGATGACAACACTAAGTCTCCAAGGGGCATGTGACCTGCTCAAAGCTACATTCCCATCACCTGTAGAGCTGCCCCTAGGACCCCTGCACTAGAACTTCCGACTTCTCCGTTGCTACAGGCACTGTGCCACGTTTTCTCGTGCCGATATTCACTGCTGTGATCCAGGAGGATCTGTATGTAAGAGCCAGGGCTCCCCTGGCCAGGATGAGCACCCTCGTGACACGTGAAACCATGGCTGCCTTTGGTAAGAGCTGCTGTTGATGACAACTTTCTCTTTTGTCAACCAGGCTTCTGGAGGCTTCTGCATCTCTGCCTCATGTTTCTTACTTAAAGCGTATTCCTGCATGGATAATAAACTTAACAAAATTCCTGAAATAGAGCCATTTATTCAACAGCAACAACAAATGGAAGGATTTCTTTGTGCCAGCCAAGACCTACTGCAATGAATAGGGCAGAGGCCTGGTGACAGGGGCCCCGCGTGCTCTGCTGGTGACAGAGGGGTAAGCAGATCCAGAAGGGTTCAGGGAGAGGAGAAAGGAATGCTCCAGGTGCTGGGGGAAAACAGAGGAGAAAGCAGGCGTGCCCAGCATCCTGTGGGAGGAGGACAGCGCTTCTCAGAGGAGGTGACACGTGAGTGGAATTTTGAAGAGTGAGTAGGAGTTTGCCAGGCAGAGAGCGGGGGAGACGGTGCAGGCAGCAGGAAGCAGCAGGCGCAGAGATGCGAGCGGCTTGTGAAAGGGCGGCTTGTGAAAGGGCATGGCAGGAGATGGAGGGAGAAGCTCGGTGCTGCAGGAGCTGACAGGGAGGGTGGGTGAGTGCAAGGGCAGTTTGGAGCCAGATGCTGAGGGCTGTGAACACAGGAGTAAGGAGCCAGATTTATTTATTTATTTTAGGAGGGTTGCTACAACACTGATAAATATTTAACGTGATGGCCAAGAGGAAATGTGGTGCAGCGGAAAAAGCAATGGAGACGGCACCAGAAGGTGCGGGTTCTAGTGCAGCGTCTGGGGTAATTAGAACGCCACTCTGAGCAAGTCATCTGTCCAGCTCTGGTGGATCTTGGACTTTTTACCTACTGGAAATTTGCAATGAAAACTATATTACACATTAATGATCTTTAATTGGTTTTGGAAGGCCAAAAGAAAAATTAAGGTATCCAAAAGGATTAGAAAATGGTCATGGATCTTTTCAATAACATCCTAGTGCTATTTTCCAGTTGTTTCCTGGCCTTGATATTTAACCCATCAACCTCCTTGCCCAAAGGACTATGCTTTGCTCAGTCCTATCAAAACACTGCAAAACTATCCAGCTTTCCCTCTGATCACTTGGCTGTGAGTAACTCCTGAAGTTACTGCTGGGAGCAATGGGGACTGACACTTAGGCAGGGGTGACAAGGCAAGTTCACATCAGACAATCATAGCTGATAGGAGAACATCTCCCAGCTTAAGTAGAGACGCTGTGATGAAAGAAGTTAAGCCAAGTCACCCACAATCCTACATTCATTTTACATTCTCTGTTTAGGGGGAAATACTGACTAACTGGGGATCTGTGTGGTCTCACTTTGTCACTGTTAACAAGGAAAGAGCAGATTATAATTTATCGGTGGAACAATCTTGCCCCTTTCCCCCAGGGTGGCTGTGAGAAACCTTGCCCTTTCCGGCTGAGAGAGAATTAGCAAGGCATATCGGAACTGCTGAGGGTGGAGAACTCAACCCATGCAAACAGTCTATGGTTTGTTTTCATTGTGGGTCCTCTCAGAAGTCCTAGTTACACACCGTTCTAATAAGAAAATGCAGCAAAAGATAGCACAGAACTCTCCCACTGCACCAGCAGGCTCCCCAGTGGTTCTGTCTCAGAATCCCCTGTTCCTTCAGCATCCTTTGCTCATGGCAGTCTCTTGTAACTGAGAATAAATATCCTGAGGTTCCCACAGTTGGTTAAACGTGAATGAATGAGGGGACTGAGATGAATCATGAGAGCTCAAAAACTGGACCGAGGACCACTCCCATTAGAATCGTCATAAACTTCAGGGCTTCCTCTATGACCCAATGAGTCAGAATTCCTGGGCTAAGAAATCTGCTTGATGAGAAAGCACCCCATGTCACCCTGATACATGGTAGAGTTTGAGAACTAGACCACATGATTTCTGGTCCCTTCTAGCTTTATCACTTGACTCTATTCTGAGTAAATATTTATCAAGCATTTTGCCCCCAGGAGGTCACAGTCTATCTGAGGAAACCGCGCGTCTCATAAGGACGGCCTAGTACCTTGAATTCATTCTCTTTATCTTTAGTGCCTTTGTGAAATGGTCTGTCGTAGCGGAATTTCCAGATGTGATTCACTTTATAGAAACTTTTGATGTTGTCCGGGACACCCTCTCTCTGCAGGACCTCCTGGCTGTCCGGGATGGGAGTCACGGCATATATCTGCAAATCTAGGATTCAAGAGTCAAGGAGGGAACCTGACTTGGCAAACTCCGTGGAAGTCTGGCTCGAGCTGAGCTGTGGCAGAGAGAAGAGGCTGGGGAACAATCTGGTGTTTCTATTTGAAGCCAAGTCAAAACTGCCAAGAAGGCACCAAGAACTCGGTTCATAGCAAATCACCTCTCAAACTACAAGCCTTAAAGTAGTTTTACACAGGTGATTCTGACAAAGTATCAGTTTGAAATTTCTATGTCCTGTGAATTTATTTATCATTGATTATTTTTTCTTTTTGGTTGGGGGTGGGTGGGAATGGCTTGGATCTCACATACTCAGGATTGTTTTAATTTTAATCCTTGGTCGTGAGACACTCTGATCTTTAGTGCACGTATGGTCTTTTTAAAATTTGTTTGTAAAACAATGTACAAATACCCATGC
Organism: Delphinapterus leucas; assembly: GCF_059928025.1. Lineage (NCBI taxonomy): Eukaryota > Metazoa > Chordata > Mammalia > Artiodactyla > Monodontidae > Delphinapterus > Delphinapterus leucas. The sequence goes on along the minus strand of NC_143137.1, from coordinate 37,354,423 downwards.
AACCAAAGATAGTAACCAGTACTGATAGTAACTCATATGCTCCTGTCTCCAGCCTTCCCACATTTGTGGTATCCACTCTCTCAAATCTTGTATTGATAAGCAGAGTGTTTAGTTGTAGTTGATACTTTTAAAAACTACTTTAAAGGCTATCATATTTACTTGTATGTTTACCTTCTTCTCTTCTCATTCAAAGAAGGATAGTAAAATTTTTTCCTTACATAACTTCTTGCTTCTAGTGCATTTAAGTTTCTACTTTGAAATGGCACCTGTAATTTTCAGGGGGAGTTTCTGGTCTTCTTTAAGATCATCAGTTTCAGAAAAAGACAGAGGAATTCAGAAAAGAGTGCTGGGGTGAATTCCCTTTGCCTCTAATGCCTGTGTAATTTCAGTTGAGTTGTTCACGTTTAGACAATGGGAGTGTCAATTATACGGCAATTATTAAATGATGAAGTGCTGTCCAGGATGCCATGGCTAAGAGTCCCTGGAAGATACGGGGTGGGGGGGGGACTCTCTCCCCTTCCATCCAGAATAAAAATAGCAAGGGAAAAGGGGGTAATGATATGTCCCAATAAACATACTGCTATCATTTCCTTGAACTGAATTCAAGTAGTTTCTACAGGGGATGCCAGAGGAAAATTATTCTAAGGGAAATCCCTAAAAAGAAGCTTTAAAAGCAGGGCTGAGATAAGAAAAGTTGTAACTAAAAGGAGGAAAATTCTTTAACAGAATCCTTAAGGGATTTCTTTTCAACTAAATCATGAGAGTAACTACCATAATTCTGTCTGGAAGGAGCTAACCTAAAATTAAGACGATGAGAAAGAGGGAGCGTAAGAACAGAGCTACTGAAAAGGGATCAGTAGTTGAACCACCTGCATGAAAATGCTCTGCAGCTAAAGGCCAGTGTGATCTAACTGGAATCCAGCCCTTCTAGGTGTGGATACACTGAGCTTCTGCCTGGAAGATGGTCTCATCGGGCTGGTTGGCATGCTGCATGGCGATGGCGTGGGGGAACTCGTTCAGCATTCTCTGCTGGAAGGCCTCCAGCCTTTCGTAGTCATGCCCTCGACACACAAACTCTTTATTCTGGAGGTGAAATCAGAAAAAAAAAAAAATTAGGACCATAAAATTGGGTGCTTTAATTACAGAGAGAAGCCAAAATAAATGACACTGGCGGTAACTAAGCATAGGCCCAACATCAATAGACTATAACCAAAAAAATACACTGGAACAGTCTAAAGAATTTACCCAAATATTAAAAATGCAGAGCAAAGGTCGTGAGCATAACTCTCTATTGCTTTTAATAAGTTCCAGTAGCATGCCTCACTCTTCTGGGTTCACCTGCATGAGGTGCAAAGGGGCGTCTGATTCTCAGAGCACCAAAGCGCAAAACAAAGCAATCCTGTTCCCTCCAATGTTAGCGAACACATGTGTTACAGATTATTTTCATAAACTGGATATCAAGTTAAGTGGATATATTTTCAATTTGGAAGAAAGCAAAGTGAGTGCAATCTCTAAAAATACATTTTACTGCACTCTTTCTACAAAGGTCACTGAGATCACCCTTAACACGTTCATTCCTAGATCCTTCCGTATAAAGGAAGACTAGGCCTGTCTGCATTCCAGTTCTCAACAGGGCTGGTACAGGATGCTTCCCTGCCATCCCCAACTCAGCTCAGCCTTCTGTAGCCAGGAATCCTATTAACTGGCTGAAGCTAAGATTTGGGACTTTTAAGGTCTTGCTAAATTTTTGTCTGTTTTTGGTTTTGTTCTTACAATATGTATAAACATTCTGTGGTTAGGACTCTCTCTCACTGAGGAAAGAATGGTGAAGGTCATCCTTGATGGAGGCCACAGAGCTGGAGAGATGGGCACGTTTCTAACAAGTGCCTTTATGATTCGGTTATCGATAAGGAGGAACTCTTTCTGACAGTTTAATGATAATGAAATTATAATTGTTGAGCACAATCATTGACTAGGCTCTCTGCACATACCTTATTTAACTCAAATAAACTTGAGAGGTTGTTACCTCCGCCCCCCATTTTATAATTGAGAACCGAGGATCAAAATGGTTACATACTTTGTATGAGATTTAAGCTCAGGTCTGAGTCCAAGGCCTGAGCTCTCTCTGTTCTGAACGTGGCCTGGTACGTCCAGGAAAAACTCCTAGGAGCTACTGAGACCAAGAAAGATTGTGGGATAACGTGCCTTGCAGATCTTTAAGAAATACAGTGATTTGTGGTCTGGGGAGTTAAGGCCCAAGGGTCTCAGTGTTTCTCAGCTCTGTGAGGTTTCTGTGATTGCGTCAAATGCCCCGAGGAAGAAGTCTGGGCCAAAGTGAGGAAGTTAAAAACCACCCGTGGGCAGAGGGCTCGGGGTTGCAGCTGAGAAAAAGCAGCTGCAGGCACGCAGAGGAAACAACAGCAGGACTGGGTGCTGAGAACCTGCCACAATTCCCCACAAGCCTCTCACTAAATCACGATCCTTTGAAAAACACAAGCTAAGACAGACTCCCTAGAAATTAAGACCACCCCCCAAACAATCCTATATTTAAAACTTTCTTGATAGAAGTCATACATTCTGATGCTGTATTATTTGCTTTTTTTCTACTCAAAAGATAATCAACAAGGACCTACTGTGTAGCACAGGGAACTCTACTCAATACTCTTTAATAACCTGTATGGGAAAAGAATCTGAAAAAGAAGAGATGTATGTATATGTATAACTGAATCACTTTGCTGTACACCTGAAACTAATACAACATTGTAAATCAACTACACTCCAATATAAAATAAACTTTTTAAAAAAGATAATAAATTTGCTTGATAAAATAAGATAATACATACCTTCCTGCATCTTACAGAAGTCCCCAAATAAATATCTGAATACTCAAAAAACTGAAACAGTTCTAAAAAAATGCTTATACATCACAACAATTTGTAAAATCAGGGGTGTTCCTCTAAGTGTAAAGTCATTCAGTGGTATTAAGAAATCATTTTGGAATAAACATAAATTTTGCGTCTGATATTTGAGTTTCTGAGAAATAAAGAGGAATTAAGCATTTCCTCCATCAATGCTTCTTTTTTTTAAACCACAGCTTTACTGAGATGCAGTTCACATACCAGAAAATTCACCCTTTTGAAGTACGCGATTCAGTTGCTTTTAGTATATTCACAGAGTTGTGCAACAATCAGCATTACCTAATTTCAGATTATTTTCATTACCTCAAAAAGGAACTCATGCCCATTAGCAGTCACTCCCTAGTTCCCCTCCCCTCAGTCCTTGGCAACCACTAATCTATTTTCTGTTTCCATAGATTTGCCTATTCTGGACATTTCATATAAGTGGAATTACGTAACACGTGGCCTTTTGTGACTGGCTTCTTTCACTTATAATATTCTCAAGGTTCAACCGTTTTGTAGCATATCTCATTACCTCGTTCCTTTCTTATTGCTGAATATTCCATTGTATAGCTGTACCTTATTTTGTTTATCCATTCATCAGTGGATGGACATTTGGACAATTTCCTTGTTTTGACAATTATGAATAATGCTGCTATGAATACTCGTGTACATGTCTTTATGTGGCTCTATGTTTTCAATTCTGATTATACATACCTAGGAGTGGAATTGCTGGGTCGTATTTATTAATACTTACTTTTTTTTAATTGTCTTTTTTTTTTTTTTAAAGGAAATACATGCCTGTGGTATAAAGAATTCCCAAATAGCACAGGGCATACAATAAAAAGTAAATCTTTTTCCCATCCTTGACCTCAGTCATTCTCCTTAGACAAATCATTATTCAAACATATTCTATGCATACAAAACATTGTCAGTAAAGAACCCATTTTCCATGAGGGTAAAAAAAACCTACTTTGATCATACAATCATATAAATATATTAATTTATTTGAGCTTTAAACATTTTCTGGAAGTTGATCAAACAATGAAAGGAAATTTTTAATGTTGATATTTGTTTTTAAATCAAAGAACAGACTAGAATCTGATTTCCTAAAAAAAGGTCTAGCCTCATGATTCCAAAGGGTACAGTGCTCTTTAGAAACCAATAGAGGGTGACCCTTCTCTTTCATTTTGAAGGAAAGGCCATTTATTTCTAGAAAAACTGTTTTCAAAAGAACAGTGATACAGAGATTGATTTATTCCAATTGACTTTTTAACAAAATTCATTTTATTAGCCGATGCAGTCCTCTAATTTGCTAAATTCCCTTTAAAATTATGGCTCCTAAACTGCTTCTGATTTTTACACTTTTAATTAACACTAATTGCACATACTAGATAGACATCTAGGATACTTCATAATACACTTGCTAGCTGAATTCAGAATTTGATCAGGGCTACAACACTTTTGTGGGCTGCTTTCTCTATAAAAAATATTAAAAATCATATTGTATGACTCATTTGGTGTAAAGACAAATAGATGAATAATAATCTAATGTATAATATACATTATAATATATACTATAACATTTTCTTTAACCTAAAAGTTCACTTTTTTCTGGGAATTTCCTGGCAGTCCAGTGGTTAGGACTTCACCTTCCAATGCAGGGGGTGTGGGCTCCACCCCTGGTCGGGGAGCTGAGATCCCACATGCCTCATGGCCAAAAAAATAAAACATTAAAAAAAAAAGAAGCAATATTTTAATAAATTCAATAAAGACTTTAAAAATGGTCCACATCAAAAAAAAATCAAAAAAAAAGTTCACTTTTTTCTTCTGATTTTTAAAAGAAATTAAAACAGTTTTATGGGCCATCTAAGAATAATATGGTCTCTAAACACTGTATCTACTGTGCATAATGGATCAGGTAGCCCTGAGTACGATAAGAAAACATCATCTTTGCATGATTTTGAGCCAAGAGAGGAAGGGGATCTGCAGTAGCAGAGTCATGTCTGGACCCTCCTGTGGGGTCTCGGCCCTTTGTGCAGCTCACAGCTCTAGAACGTCCTTCCTTCCCCTCAGAACTTGGACCCAGGCCCTGTGTACTCTGTGGGGGGTGGCTGATGACAGCCTAGGACCAGCATGTCCATTTTCAAGATGTAGTCTTTCAAATTCAGCATGTGTTCTGAGTTTGCCACTATTTTTTATTTGGAATCAAGTTTTCCTTTGTCTTCAGGCAGGTCCATCTGCAGAGCCAACAATGTGACCGGGTACGTCACGTGGCTCCTCTTTAATCCAACAAAGAGCTTTTACTTATGTCTGCGTGGCACTCAAATACACGGTCATTTCAATCAGCTAAAGATGATTGATTTGTTATTTGAGCATTTGTTCTATGTAATACTAAATCAATCTTTGCCTATGGTGTTTGGGTATTTTATATATATGTATGAATAAAGGTTTTATATATATTAAACCTTTATTCTGAAAGGCAGGTAAGTTAATGATTATTAAAGAAAAAATGAAGTCAAATCTTTCTTCTCTCTGTTTGCTTTCAAGTATCCCCATCCTGTATCTATCCATAGGTACTAACAGTTAAAGCAAGGTATTTAGGGCAACATAAATACCAAAATATTTGTATATTGAGATTTAAAGTTTGTAATGAATTCACTCAGTGTTACAAAATTATCCTAGATACTTCTCCTTAGTTGCCTGGGGAGGTGAATTCCCTCTCCCAACCAATGCTTTTAGGCAAGCAAGTGTAAGTGGGATGTTACTTATCGAAATGTTATATAAGTATTCAAGCACATAAGAGACTACTCCGCACAGTGTGAACAATGGTGAGAATGGAATCAAGTATTTTACTATCCAGTAGGTACCTTAGAGAGTTTGGAAAATTTTCCTTTGTAGAAATAGTTTCTACTAGCAATAAATTGCATCTCTTTGCTGGGTGCCATTTAGCTTGTCACAGAATCGACTAGGCCAAAAAATGCTCTTCACGTGATTCTGGAGGAAGAGTTTGCATATAATGTGAAACTGCTATGTTTTCTGCAACTCCAGCCACTTCTATTGAATGTTAACTCTACGGAAACCGCATTCTGAAGAGAGACTCTCTATCACACAGGGGAAGCAACTGTAATTTCCAGAGACTGCTCATGAGATATAGTAAGCTTAGAAACTTAAGAAGAAAAATCAAATGATTATTTGGAATCTTGGGAAATTACTAGATGAGTGTGTTTGCAAACTACAAAGTTAAAAGAAAATCTCATGACGTTATTTTACCCTGTCTTAAAAGGATAAAATGTCATTCAGATCTTAGTTTGCTTGATTGGGATATCTATATTGGAAGTATAAAAGCAAATTAAATAGTATATTACTTACTCTTAAGAAAAATGGAAATTTCTTCCCATAAAATCCAACTCTGAAGAACTCTGGTTCAAGACGTTGCTGGTCCATAATTTTGTCATACAAAGAGGCTTCCATCATCTGGCAAAGAACAGGGGAAATTTTAATCATTTTATCTCATCTTTTAGCTCTACCACTTTATAGAAGAGGATATTTCTTCTATAAAAAGGAGAACATCATTTTAGTTCAGTTTGCAGAAAAGAAGGTTTGACTCCCTTTCTGTGCTTTAAGGCAGGGATCAGCAAACTTACTCTGTAAATGACCAGGCAATAAATATTTTAGACTTTGCAGGCCACATGGTCCCTGTCACAATTACTCAATTCTGCGAGGCGCACAGGCTGCAGTTTCCCGACCCCTGCTTTAAATGATCGAGTATGTTATTATATGTTCTTACCAGAGAGAATGATTTCTATGCACCTGGTCTATCGAGGAAATATTTTCTTCACAGTAAGATAAAAATTAACATGAACTGTTAGAGGCAAATTCTGGAGAATTCTCGTACTCACCTGTGGATTTGGTTTTCCTGGGTCATGGTAATTTGGGACATTTGGAAGGTGCAACCTTGTACAGGTTGGACAGGGATAAACCAATAAACCAAACCAAAGGAGGCCCATAGTGCAAAGTGCTGTCTGGGCTGAAAGCTCTTAAATGTGTCTTTGACAAGGTTGGAACTACGAAGTACATAAAGCTTATGGTTCCCCATTCATGGTATTATCATCCCCAGGGTTTCCACAGAAGGACTAATATTTCACTTGAAAACATTCCCCCTTCCCCCGCCCCCAGTAACAGCCCCCCAAAGAGCAGCTGGCATGAAGTGCAATGCTTTGGGTTTATAAAAATCTTAGTGACTATGGCACCCAAGGGCTCTAATGGGTAAACACTGTAACCTCGATTCTATTCCAGGGACAGGATGCCAAGAGAAGCACAACAACATTTTTATATAAAACTGCAGTGCCTGCCAGCGCCCGCATGATGGACTGAAGTTAAAACAAGGTTTTTCCTCCTTGGTTTTGATGTTAGGAGAAATATCGATGAACTGCTGACATGAAATACTACGCCCAAAGTACAGGGCCAGCTCCTGCCAGCTGAAAAAGTTACTTGTGGTGTAAGGGATTTTGAGCTGTTAAAGGTTTATGAGATCATCTCTTAAATTGCTACCTCAGAATTAAAAGGAAACATCATCATCTTTTTAAAAAATGTATATATAAAAGCTGATGATCCTGTTTTAGAAACCCTGAAGAGCTTAAGTGTTACAAGATGACACCAAATGTTCATGACTTTAAAGAATAGGACTTGGAGTACCAGAGGGACTTGCATGAATTTGAAATAAAAGAAGGTATAAAACATTTGTTCAGGGACACAAAATATTAGACTCCTTGGGCTCTTGGGTACTAAGACCTTGGTTTCAGTTTAGCAAATAAAAACATATTTCTGAAGTGAAAAAGATCTGACACCTATAGAAGTTAACCCCCAAATAGTTAAAAACGTGTCAGCTAGTCATTTTTACTCTTTTGCTGTGCAGATTATGGGACTAAGAATGGTACATTGTTACAGAGATTTGTGTGCAAGTGGCAAGCTCTTCTAATAGTGTGGAGAGTTTCCTCAACAAACTGAAAGTACTTATCTTGGGTTAAATTTTATATTTCATACGTCAGGTGTGTTTAGAATAGATCAAGGGCTCCCTTTTTGTATATTAATCAGAAAAATCACACAGGTCAACATGCTATTTCTCTGTATAAATAGAGGAGTATGCTTCAGAGGAAAGGCATCTTTAAAAAGCTTTCTGCAAGACATATCAAGACTATCACAAAGCTAATGTCATTGTGCCATATTGGAAAGCTAAGCAGAAAAGGATTCCGTAACCCGATTAGGATGCATCCAGGTACCTTACCCTCATCTTGCTCAAGTTTCTATAATCATAATAACTTTCGTACTGCTCTGCAATCTTCCGGCACAAGAGGATGCCATTCTCCCAACACTGTGGACAAATGAATGATATAAATGTTCGTGATCTCACAACATTTACTAACTCCCACCCAGAGGTCAGGAGGTGACTGCTTTCAGATGATCAAGCCTTACTTCTTAACCTTTATAACCTACCCTTAAGGTACCACTGCAATTTTATGCATGAAAACAGCATGTAATTAATGTGTTAGCTATTAAAAATCTTTAGAGAATGGGAAATGATAACCCACCACAAGTCATTAACATATGGCACAAAAACAACATTTCCTGGCATCATTTCAAAATTATCATGTTGAAGATGTGGGGTGTGTATATATATATATATATATATATATACATATACATATAATGGAATATTACTCAGCCATCAAAAATAATGAAATAATGTCATTTGTAGCAACACAGATGAACCTAGAGATTATCACTAAAGCAAAGTAAGTCAGGCAGAGAAAGACAAATACCATATGATATCACTTGTATGTGGGATCTAAAATACAACACAAATCAACATATCTACGAAACAAAGAAAGACTCACAGACACAGAAAACAGACATGGTTTCCAAGGGTGTGGAGGTGGGAGAGGGATGGAGTGGGAGTTTGGGTTTAGCAGATGCAAACTAGTGTATATAGGATGGATAAACAACAAGGTCCTACTGCATAGCACAGGGAACTATATCCAATAGCCTGTGACAAACCATAATGGAAAAGAATATGAAAAAAAATATATGTACAACTGAGTCACTTTGCTGTACCAAAGAAATTAACACAACATTGTAAATCAACTCTACTTCAATAAAAAATTTTTTAAAAAGTAATAATTTATAGGTAAAAAACAAAGAAACAAAATTATCATCTTGAAATAACTGCTGTTCCACAATGGTCAAGGAGATGAATAAACAGGCCCTCAATGCTGGGGTGGGGGGAACTGCCACCGACCACTAAGGCCCAATTATCCACAACTGGCACAGTGGATTCCTTGTTTGGCCCAATTTCACTTGGAAATTGTGAGGGTTTAACCCAGCTAGTTACTCTAAGGAGAAATGCAGAAATCCTTTGATCTAGCTCAGGTATCGGCAAATTTCTTCACCAAACAGTAAATACTTTAGGTTTTGTGGACCATACAGCCTTTGTCACAACCACTCAACTCCTGTTAAATCATGAAAACACATCCGTATAGACACACATGAGCTTGTCTGGATTCCAATAAAACTTTATAGACAATGAAAAGGGAACTTCATGTAATTTTCTCATGTCAAATCATTCTTCTTTTGATTTTGTTCAACCAATTAAAAATGTAAAAGTGATTCTTAGATTGTGGGTCAAACAGAAACAGTCAGTGAACCATTTGACCCATGGGCCGTAGTCTCCAAGCCCTGATCCAGCACAAGCTCCTGAGAATGGGCCAAGAGATGCAGCCAGAGGTTTTGTAACAGCTTATCTTAAGGGTGGAAACTTTACTGCCGGAGGGCACAGAGGCATTTCTTTGCTATTAACGTAAGGAACGATATGTCAGTGTAGTTTGATAAATAATAGAAGAGGATAGGAAAGAAGCAATTCCCTTTCATCAAATTTTTAGGTGTACCCAATTATGTCTTATAAGAGAACGACAGCCACTGGTTGTATTTTAATTTCTTGTTTAACCTTGGCACTTTGGAAGATATACGTAAATCTAAGACACATATCACCAAAGCATCCAAGTGTTCAAATCAACTGGGGTCAGATTCACAATTATTTTTCTTCAAGAGCACTGCAAACCCTTGAAGAGGGAGCAGGGGGCAGGGAGGTGATGTGCTGAATTGCCTTATTAGCTCAGGGAGGTTTTCAGCACCCCATGGTAACTCTCAGTATATGACGGGATGCCATAAAATGCTGTGAACAAATTTAGTTTCATTTACTTTACCTTAAAAAGAAAGTGGAAGAAGGCAGATTACTACATGCCAATCTGGGGAGCTGAGTGAGGTGTGATAATGGTTTTTCAGAAAATAAAATGCCTGGGTGTCAAAACCTCTAGATCAGTGTTTCTCAAGGTGGGGTCCCATGTTCATACACATTGGAATTTCCTGGAGTCCTTGTTAAAATTGCAGAATCCCTTGCCTCAAGCCAGACTTACTTAATCAGAATGTCCAGGAGTAGGGCCTGGGAATCTTAATTTCAATAAACTCTTTGGAGTCTTTAATGCACATTGAAATTCGAGGGCCCCTGCTTGAAGAGGTGGCCATCAATGAACTAAAGGAAATGTGACAATCACCTTGCGAGATGCCACGGGTGGGCGGGGCCACCTACCTTGCCTCTGTCAAAGTTCTGGATGATGGCGAGGTGCAGGTGCTCCTTGCGCTGCCATTCTGTCTGCATGGGGTAGGTCAGGAACTCCCGGAGGGGCCGATCAGACCATTCCAGCAGCTCATCATATAACAGGAGAGTATACGCGGCCTCTGAAATTCAAGTGGGAAGGTGAGGATCGAGACAGGACCCCAAAGAACCTCCCTTCAAACGGGGCTGGTTTGGGACAAATTGGAGAAAATACTATTTTCTGAATGTCATGATACTAAAGAAAAAAATGTCCAGAATATATGCAACAGAAGGTTAATGAATGATGAGTTCCCCTGGGAGATGGAATTATCAGAGATTTGTGTTTGATCTTTTGGTTCTCTTTATCCTCTCTTTCTGTCCTTCCCTCTTTTTTCCCCCATAACGTTCATATGCTACCAGCATATGATAATAAAAATAAAAATGTTTAAGGGTATCTCTGTAGCTGGTTCAAAGATGTAGGTAGGGGAGACATGCCTTTGTTTGCTCGGAAGTTCACGGGTAAATCCCTTGGAGTGGGACTATGGGCATCTTCCAAAAGGCATGCGTAGGAAGCAAAAAATGGTAGCTAAATTCTCCTGGATAATAAAAGGCTGAAAAATCTGAGTGTGTGGTGTGTGTGTGTGTGTGTGTGTGTGTGTGTGTGTGTGTGTTGGGGGGGGTCAGGGTACAGGCAGAATTTAGGAGGGGCAAAGCTAGAGAGGAGCCGAGCTCAGAGAAGAAAAATTTTTTAAATCTAGCAACAGAGGAAGGACAAGAAAGAGTAAAAGTATTGGATAAACAGTGTGTGTGTGTGTGTGTGTGTGTGTGTGTGAGACAGAGAGGGAAAACAAACTGCGGGGGCTGTGTGCTATGACCCCCATGGTTAGTCCCAACAAATCTTCAGTAATGGCTACTGAAGTCATGACATGTTTGGTGTGGTTGGAATTTCTTGGGGAAACGTGAAAAGAGATGACATTCTATACACACGTGTGAAAATGGTGACCCACAGGCTTAAGCATAGTTGACAGGTAGTGTATTTAATAGAATACTTGCTATTCTGCAGGTCTCTTCTTTTCCTGAACCATAGATATGGCCAAATACATCAAGAATAGGAACCAGAATTCACTGTCACTGATGAAGGACTATAATAATAATAATCTAACACTATAACAGCCAACTCATTTACTGCATTGAATAAAATGAACAAACCCTTATGTTATTTATCTATTTAACTACCACCTCCACACACGTCTCAAAAGACACAGTAGGAGCTTTTACCACAATATCCATAAATGGTAATTCTTTTTTTCACTTATTTGCTGGAAGGGTAACTACACATAAAGCTCTTAAGTAACATGTTAAGTTCTAGTACTATGATTTGGCTATCTCAATGTATAACATATACTTGCGATAAAGAGCTAGATTCCTATCATTTTTCTCTTTTCTCTCAAGTGTAGAAGTCCCGTAAGGCACAGGCTCTGGCAGTTCTTCCTCTTTAATTACCTTTGGTGAGCTCAGTCCTGTAGCTTCAATGACTGTAGCAAAAGCTTTCATCACCCACCAGCAGTCTCCTATCCCCCAGCATTCAGTTTGTGCACTGTTACCAATATGACTTTCCTTCACTGCAAATGATCACATTGCTCCCCTGATTAAAACTAGCCAATGACTCTAAGTAACTAACAGAACAAATTTATATTTCCTAAAGTGACAGAGAAGGCTGCCCATGATATGGTCCCTCCGCTCACATATTCCCACTGGTCCTCCACTTATTGCAGGTAAGAAGGAGCCCACCACTGTCTCTCCTAAGAAGCCTCCAGCCCCCTTGACCCCATTATCAGCTTTTGCTGAATGAAACAAGATGCATCCTGACCCAGAGGCAGCTGCCCACCAGGGACAGAGGTGGCTTCTCTTGCTTGGGCACTGGACAAACCCTTTCTTGTGGTGAGATGGAGAGAGGGAATATCCGCTAAAGGGTGTTGGTTAATAAGTGGATGCAGAAACAGCTGAATCGCCACAACGTAGGTTGCCATGGAAGACTGCTTTACAGAGGACAAGAATGGTGATGGTAATAACCAGATCATCAGAGCTGTGTTGTATTTGAATAGCCTTCTACTTTTCTCTGAGGCCTTCTGAGATAATTTCCTAACCTTTAATTACCCACATATTCTTATCATGCCAAGCACCTAAGAAAACCCTACGTGTGTCTTTGTTTTTCCATCCACACTCTTTGCTCGTGTTATCCGAACAAACTAAGGTTCCCCTCACTTATCACACCAACTGACACCTATGGTCCTTCACAGCCTGTTCCTTCAAGCCTTTCCGCTTTAACTACTAAATAACTCCTATTTTCTCTTAGCGACGCAGCTCAGGAATTATCATCTTTGTCTCTCAAATTTCTTCTGTGTCTCCCTGAGCACTCAAAAAATACCCTTAAGACTAACCATGTCACAGTGAAAAGGAGGAGGGGTGAGGACTGAGGGTCCTCACTCCCCACAGTTGAAGCCTGCAGCTGACCACAGGGTGGTACCTAAAAGGCAATGAAGGTCAAATTCACAGAGACAGAAAGTAGAATGGTGGTTCCCAGGGACTGGGGGAGGGGAAAATGATAAGTTATTGTTTAATGAGTACAGGGTTTCAGATTGGACAGGTGAAAAAGTTCTGGAGACGGATGGTGGTGATGGTTGCACAGCTATGTGAATGTACTTAATGCCACCGAACTGTCCACTGAAAAATAGGTAAGATGGTAAATTTTATGTTATGTATATTTTACCACAATAAAAAAGCAAAAAAAAGGGGGAGCAATGAAGAGTTCCTAATCCCTAAACTGCTTTCCAAATCATGTTTGCCCTGGGAAGGTCCAGGGGATGGCTGGAAGGTCACGTGTGGGTGACTTGCCCCTGGGAAGTGTGGAAAAACAAGTAAGCATTGGTGGGCCAGCGGAGGAAGCTGAAAAATGACGGAATGGTGACATGGGAAAGGTGTGAAAACAAATTACACCTGTTTCAGAATTTGATTCGGGAAAATCATGATGAATACCTGAGGTAAACAGTGTGTGTAAAGGAAGCATTAAAGGAAACATGTATGCCTCTGAGGTGTTAACAACAGACTACTAAGGTTGTTTGAACACATTGACAAACTGTAAATGTTTTATTATATGTTGTATACTTATTCCTCTGCATCTTTAGAAGACAATACTACATATTGAAAAGAGAAGGATGAATCACATCCAGAATTTCCAATAGACAATGTTTTTAAAAGTGTTCACAATTCTGAACAGAAGGCATCATCGCATAATTAAATACGGGCTACCTCATTCCATCGTTCTGAGATGTGTACGATGAGGACACCAATATGCAAAAAGAAATAACACAGGAGAAGAGTGGAGATGAATCAAGTAATGGAGGGCACTGTCACAGAGGGCTGGAAAGGGTTAAACCATTTAAACTGAATCCTATAGAGAAGTTTTTCCATCAATCTCTCTTTCTCCAAGGACACACAAAAATGAGGACAGAAGAGAAATAAGAAAAATGTTATATAGGAAAAGAAGTTATTTCTTATGACTTTGGGGAACATAAAAACTGCAAGCTGAGTAAACAAATTAAAGAAAAAAATTTATTCGTTTCCAAAATAGACAGATTTGGATTTTCAGAAAATGAAAATGTATCTGTTACATATCTGCAAGAGTTTGTTCTCACTTCCCTCTCTCATTTCTTTTTTTTTTATGGACTTTAAAATAAAACAAGTCTACTAGGTTGTTTTCACAGATAGAAAAACTAGGTTCACCATTTCTCTCAAAAATTGGCTACAAACTACTTTAAAATGACCACTTAAACTCCCAGACAACAGAGTCAGCTCAAAAATCTTAGCTTATTTCATCAAAACTATCAGCACATCTGTGTGAAGAGATACTGGGGCTTCCTCAGTGATTAAGGAATTACCAATATTGAAGGAGAGAAATCTGCTCAGGGTACTAAAATCTCATTGAGTGCATTCATTAGTAATGCATTTATTTAAATCTCACACTGCTAGGCACTAGTCAAAGAACTGGGAAGACTAAGAAGAAAACATCATTTCTGTCCTCAAGGAACTTATCCTTCAACTAAAGATCTCTCTACTACCTACCCATGTACCTATTAACACACACACACACACACACACACACACACACACACACACACATACACCTTATATAACTATGAATAAAAACAACATGACAAATGTTTTAATGGAAATCTGAAAAAATTGCAAGGGGAAAAGAGTTGTAAATATCAACTCAGCCCATGGCAGGGAGTGCTGGGTCATGGAGTTGATGAGGGAAGTGAAGGAAGGTAAAAACTTCATGGAAAAGATGATATAGGAGCTGGCTCTTAAGGATAAAAATTAGGAATGTAGTGCAAGAGGTAAGATGAGGCTGAGCAGACAGGTGTTTGTTCAATTATGATGGGCTCCAAATAAAGAGTTTGAGCTTCATTTTGTAGAAGACATGAATTGATAGAGTTATATCTAGAGAAGGGGTTGGCAAAATTTTCTCAAAGGGCCAGAAAGTAAATAATTTAGGCTTGCAGGCCACACTACAACTTTGTTGCAACTATTTAACTCTGCCAGGGGAGCACAACAGCAACCTTAGACAATATGTAATTAAGTGGGTGTGGCTCAGTTATAATAAAACTTTCTTTACAAAATCAGCTGGCCGGCCTGCAGGTTAAAGTTTGCTGAGGTAACTCTGGGGATAGTTAGGAAGCAGTCCAGGTGAGAGATGATGAAGGCTTATTTGAGGCAGTGAAACTGGAAATAATAAAAAGGAAATGGTTTTGATGTTTAGGAAGCAGAACCAATAGCACTTCATGAATAAGAGGCATCAAAGATATCATGAAGTCTCCAGTTTAAGAGTAAACAGTGGGGCTTCCCTGGTGGCGCAGTGGTTGAGAGTCCGCCTGCCGATGCAGGGGACACGGGTTCGTGCCCCGATCTGGGAAGATCCCACATGCTGTGGAGCGGCTGGGCCCGTGACCCATGGCCGCTGAGCCTGTGCGTCCGGAGCCTGCGTGTCTGGAGCCTGTGCCCCGCAATGGGAGAGGCCACAACAGTGAGAGGCCAGCGTACCGCAAAAAAAAAAAAAAAAAAGTAAACAGTGATGCTTTTAAGTGATACAGTGGAACTGTAGCTAGAGGCATATTTAAATTCTGGGAACAAGAGCACCACTTCAGAAAGGTTCCTTTACTCTTTTAAAGCTGAGGGAGGAACCATGATTCAGGAGTTCTTTGGAAGAACAGTGTGGCAAAAGGCTAAGATTGGTAGTTCCTAAATCCAATTAAAGGGTTCTCATTCTCGTTAAGATGTAGTAAGCACATTCTAGTGTATCTTTCCCACTGATTCAACGAAAATCCCCAGACAAAATATGTAAAGCAACTATTGGAGAATTCTGAACAGTAAATGAGAAGGTAGACAGAACAGTAAAATCAATACTCAAAAGAAGGACCACAGAGTGGTGAGGTCCTTGTTTTTATTTTTTGCCTTTTCTATCTCCTTGGCTTAGCCTTCCCTGCCTCCTGGAACTGCAAATGGAAACAGACAGAAAAAGCTCCAAGAAAAGCTCCTCTCGTCAGAGGACTGGGAAGAGGACCTTCTGTGGGATGGAGTACTTTTTTTTTTTTGCGGTTCGCGGGCCTCTCACTGTTGCGGCCTCTCCCGTTGCGGAGCACAGGCTCCAGACGCGCAGGCTCAGCGGCCATGGCTCACGGGCCTAGCTGCTCCGCGGCATGTGGGATCTTCCCGGGCCGGGGCATGAACCCATGTCCCCTGCATCGGCAGGCAGACTTTCAACCACTGTGCCACCAGGGAAGCCCGGATGGAGTACTTTTGACTCTTCTGGTCCACTCTGAGTCCCAGGGACAAAGCTGTAAACCTGAAGTGTGACAATAGGGGCAATCACAGTGGCAGCAGCAACAGCTTCCATTTTTCTCTTTTCTTTCACTGCTTTGTCCCCAGGGAGACCAACTGTACATAGTACATCATAGTGTGGAGGATCAAGCCTTGGCTCTGAGTACTTTGGCTTGGATCAAGTGAGAGTACTAGGAAAAGGAGCCCCTGGGAGATGGGAAGAGTGAGAAATATCAGAGAGAGGAAGGAGATGGAGGAAGGAATTTTTAAATTCTGTGTATGACTTCCTTGGGCTCACCCCCAAGCTGCACATGTGTAGAATGAACTAGAATCAACATAACAAAGATTTTGATAAATGAATTATGGTATAGAGAAATGTCCATGTCCCAGACTCTCACTGGGTGACATACACGCAGGAAAGACCAGGAAAGTGCTGCAAAGGCTTTGATAACTAAACTGACCTTCAAAAGGTGGCTCAGGACTTGAGGTCTGAAACTAACTGATTTTCTGCTAAAATAAAAATAGTCAATATTCTCCAGAAGATGAACTCTCATAATATTCAAAACGCCCAGGATATAATCCAAAATTACTTGACATTCAAAGAACCAGGAAAACTAAACAAATCTCAAAGGGAAAAGGCAATAACAGATGCCAATTCCAAGATGATTCAGTTGTTGAAATTATAGGCAAATACTAAGAAATAGCTATTACAACCATGCTACTTGAAGTAAAAGTGAACACTCATGAAATAAATAGAAAGATACATGTTCTTTGCAAAGACATTGAAGCTATTAAAAAAACAGCCAAATAAGAATTTTAGAATTATATAATAAAAATAAAATTTCACTGGAAGGGCTCAATAGTTGAATGGAAATGATAGAGGAGAAGCAAAGGACTTGAAAATGGATGAAGCAAAATGATCCGATCTG
This sequence comes from Delphinapterus leucas, assembly GCF_059928025.1. NCBI lineage: Eukaryota > Metazoa > Chordata > Mammalia > Artiodactyla > Monodontidae > Delphinapterus > Delphinapterus leucas. The sequence continues at coordinate 37,337,066 of NC_143137.1, read as the reverse complement.
AAAAACAGAAAGAAGAAAAGTTGAAAAAAACAAAACCCCAAAAAACAAACCAGGGTCTGAGAAACTTATAGAATGATACCAAAAGGTCATAAAACTGGCCATCCATAAAACTGGAGTCCCAAAAGAGAGAATCAGTGCAGAAAATATATTTGAAGAAATAATGCCTGAAAACTTCCCAAATTTGGTGAAGGAAATAAGTTTATAGATCCAAGAAACTCAGCAAAGCCAACCAGGATAAACTTAAAGAAAACCATGCCCATATATATCATAACTGAACTGCTGAAAACCGAAGATAAAATCTTGAAAGCAACCAGAGACAATTACACATTACATACAGGGGAACAATTTAAATGACTACAGATCTCTCATCAGAAACAATGGAGGCCAGAAGAAAGTAAAACAACATTTTTAAAGTACTGAAACAAAGATACTGTCCAAACAAAGACACTATCCAGCAAACATTTCCTTCAGGGATGAAGGTAAAATAAAGATGAAGGAAAACTAAGAATTCTTCACTATTAGATCTGCTCTAAAAGAAATACTAAAACAAGTTCTTTAGGTTGAATGAAAATGTTAACAGAGGAAAATTGAGAATTTCAGGAATGAAGAAAGATCAACAGAAATGGTAAATATCTGAGTAAATATAATAGATTATTTTTAACCTCTTAAATTCTTTAAAATAGATATGACTTAAGAATTATGACATTATCCGACGGAGTTTTCAATGTACCTAGATGTAATACCTATGACACTACAATGTAAAGTGGAGAGGTCGTAAAGTTCCTATATTTATCTTGAAGTGGTGAAATGCTCACTTTAAGTAGACCGTGAAAAGTTGCTTTTTGTAATCCCAAAAGCAACCTCTAAAATCTACACAAAGAGATATAGTAAAAAAAAAAAAAAAAAAAAAAAGCCAATATATTAAAAACATAGAGTACTTAGAAACATAAATCTAATTAAAAATAAATTCCACTTTTAAAGGAGAAATGCTCGAGTCCTCAGCTCTAATTCAAAAAACAGAGGAGTTATTATTTTTAATATACCAGTGACCTGCCCACTTCCCCCAACCTGAGCCAAAAGACACAATTACCTGTGAAGTTCTGTGCTTTGAGGTGCAGATCGTAGAGTTTGTGGATATAGCGTATATACATCTCTTCCTTGTTCAGTTCAGTCTTATAGAAGTTCTATGAAAAAGAGTACAAGCAGGGATAATTCCTCAACAATTAGGTTGTCAAGTATCTGCCTTTTACTCTGCTTGAAGTTTGATATCTTGAACCAAGAGAACAGATGAATTTTTCTGTATAAATGTCTTTAAAAAATTAAGTAAGGAGACCCAGTGACATATTTTTAACTCAGCACTGTCCGTATTAAACATTATTTATCATCTATTGAATAGGCTGGTAATTCCTGGGGGGATGTTATTACCACTGATTCACATTTCATTTGTTACTTTCTGTTGTTTTTTGTTCGTTTAACTGCCAGTGGACAATCAGCCTATTCAACTAAAAATATTAAAAATATGTAAGATTTTAACCTGTTTATTAAATTTGATCATGGATAGTCAAAGGATAATTTCTTTAACTTTAAACTTATTTTAAAGGTTTCCAGTTTATGACTACAACATAAAGGGATTAATAAGAGATTTTATTTCAAATTACTGTTACAGGGCCATGCTTATTGAAAATATTTGGTTTATTAAAAAGAGGTATCTGGATCTTATTAAACTTCTCTCAACTGTTTTAACATTTGTCACCAAAAACTCAACTCTGACTTACCTGGACACATTACATTGCCATTTTAAAGGTACGCTTTATAGGCATCCACATACACTCCTTTACCACATCAGACAGTACATTAGTCCTCACTGAACTTAGTAAACATACGAGCAAAAGTGTAAGAAGCTGGAGTCCAGCAAAAGCATGATGCTGTGAGACTCTACATAAGGCAATTTTAGAAAGCAGGTCATTGTTCATTTTGAAATCCCTGCTAAAGCCATCTGAACTGCTATCATTACTACTGCTGTTGTTATTTATTTTATTTTATTTTTTTGCTGTTGTTATTTTGACACATGCTACTTGGAGTGTAGAAGAAGGGAAAATGAATAGTGATGGGGGGATAAATCTGCTGACTTGAAGCAGTGACAGGCTTTTCTAGGGGGGGAAAGTCCAGGAATTCTAAACGTTTTTGAATTTGATTAGCTAGAGAGGTGCTTTGGTAATGGACCAAACTAGCCAATGTGGCTGCTTAAATTGTACTTGGGCTCAAAGCCTGAGGAACTTCTGTCAATGTACTTTCTGGCCACTACCTAACAGGTGTCCATTCTTCAGTATGAGCACTCTTCTAACCTTGAGACAATGACATTCAGTTGAACGCATCATAAAAAATATTTTTTCCAATTTATACCATTATCCTTCCCCTTTTCGTCTTGTGCCTTGTAGATCTTGGCATTCTTTAAAAAGCTAAGTAAACAATGCTCTTCATATCTCTACTATAACCAAAATCATTTTAATTAGCAAGAATTGTTGTACCATAAACATAAATTTAACAACCTCATAGCAGGCTTTTATGTTATTAAAGGATAATTTGTTCTAATAGCTCTCTGGTAAGAAGCGTATTTCTTTGGGAACCAAATAAGTGATCACTCTGTAAATGAACAGTTCTTGAAAAAAAAGAAAAGCTCTCTCCAGTCAGCAGATGAGAATCTTTCACATGTGTCTGGCAAAACTAGTGACACAAAGAACAAAACAATAATTACATTTCCTTGTATTAGTCATGTCAAAGATTACCCATTTTTACCAGCCTAATACTACAGTTTAACTCTGATCTTGTAAAGAAAGCCAGAGCTCTCCTGAAGACAATCCGGAATTGATCTTTCCAAAAAGTTAAGAAAAATCTCTAGGAGGGAGGGAGTGGTTAAAAAGAACCATATTGCAGCTAGAAATCAAAAACTTTCCATATGGAGTAGAAGCTAAAAAGATTAGCTTCAAAGTTATATATTTTGTCCTTTAATAATAAGTAGTCGGGTGCTGGTTGAAATTAGAACAGCTTTCAAAGAGTTAGCATTATCTATACGGATATTCTTTTTTAAAAAAATAAATTTATTTATTTTTGGCTGCGTTGGTTCTTTGTTGCTGCGCGCGGGCTTTCTCCAGTTGCGGCGAGCGGGGGCTACTCTTTGTTGCGGTGCTCAGGCTTCTCATTGCGGTGGCTTCTCTTGTTGCGGAGCACAGGCTCTAGGGCGCGTGGGCTTCAGTAGTTGTGGCACACGGGCTCAGTAGTTGTGGCTCGCGGGCTCTAGAGCGCAGGCTCCGTAGTTGTGGTGCATGGACTTGTGGTGCATGCTCCATGGCATGTGGGATCTTCCAGGACCAGGGCTCAAACCCATGTCCCCTGCATTGGCTGATGGACTCTTAACCACTGCGCCACCAGGGAAGTCTGATAAGGACTATTCTTGGTCAGTGCAAAACTAGCAAGATAAATTCATTGTCTCAGGTGGATATTGACGGGGGCCACTGATTTTATTTACTAAGTCTCTGGCTTATTCCTACTGGGAAACTAGAATAAACACATTTAGGTGGAAGTATTCATTCTTTCATCCGAGGAAATGATCTCTCCTGTTATACCGGTTGAGGAAATGAACCTAGGGTCTACATTTATTTGTGTACCTCTAAACAGAGGACGCTGTGAAAGGAGATGGAGACAATGGAAGACGATTCCTTTGGAAAAAGGTAAAGGCTTTCCTTTGAGGCTATTTATGAGACTTTGTGTTTGGAGTTGGGGTAGAGCCAAGATTAAGGAGATAAACTGAGAAAACCTGAAGCTGACAGAGCACTTGGCTTTTCTCCCCAGATACTGATGTACAAGCAGGGACGTGGAAGGAGATCAGGCTGAGGACCTTGACCCTGGTGAAAGGCCCGCAAAAAGCTGGGAAAGCACAGAAAGGAAATTTAAAAGTGGAAATGACTGTGCTCAAGGTTAGAAATAAGTGCTAAGAGGAGAGATAATGGGTTGACCCAGTGAGCTTGGCCTGATGGCCTGCAGGTTACTGTTGGGTCTGATGATAAGAATTACAGAAGAAACTGCATAACAAGAGGTAGCCTGATAGAGGATGATCAGGTCTTACTATTTTTAGCAACTGATATTGGAGGTGGAGGTGTAACAATTAAAGGCAAAAATGAAGAGGAAGTGGTAGGCGTGGTAAAAAAGGACAAAGTCATATACTCAGAGATGTAGTACAGTGAGAAAACAAATTAGTGAAACAGATTAAAAAGACAGTCATAAGAAAGCAAAAAATCCTGAGCTCTGAAGAGGGGCTGTGAGGGGAATAAACAAAACAAAACAAAACAAAAAAACCTGAAATCGATGAGCTAAGACAGGACAGAATCAGAATGGGGGACAAAACAAATTGTAAGGTGCAGACAAATAGAGAAAAAAGGGCATGTGAGAGACTCATGTGGATCAGAGTAAGAGTTAGAATTCTGTCTGTGCAAGTACTTAGAATAGATGGTGAGGTTTCATCTATTCTGCAAAACAAGAAAAACAAACCATGATATTCACTAATTTAGAACCAAAGCAGTCACAGCGCATTCCTGTATTTTAAATCTGATTAAGGTAAATTATCAAAAGCATCAATTTATACTATATTAAAATTTGAAAAAGGAATGTGAATGTATAATCCTTCTTTTGCTCTGTAGTGAGAATACCATTCTATTTGATAATTAGTTATGAGACATTTCAGTACAAATTTTGTGTTCCTAGAACCGTTCTGGTGTAGCCTATTATCCTTACCCAATATTTATTTTTATTCTCAAAAACGTCTTGTTTGGGTGAGAAATTATGTGGTCATCCTAGTTATAATCCACAACTTAACAACAGTGGTATTATGGATTTAATCTGCAAAGAAGCTAGAGAGTGAAAATTCATGTGCTAAATAGGAAACTGTCATTTGTTCAGAAAAGAACATCAATATTTATTAAAACCTAGAATACATATAAGAAGGGCAGAAAGAAACTGTCTACACAAAAGTGAAAAGACTTTTCTCCAGGGACATCATGCTTTTCCCTAGGAGAGCAACAAAAGACTCCAGGGCAGAGGAGCGATGCAACAGGAGAAGCCTGGCGTCACTCTGGGATTTTACAGTGGGAACATTCTGCAGTGTTCGAAGCTCAGAATTTTCTGGCATTTAATTCAACCTGAAGCAAAAACATATCTAAACTCTTTTAAGAAACACCCAGATAAAGACACATGGTGGCTGATAAACAAAACATAGTATTTCTGTGAAAAAGCAAACGTTAGGATATAAGGAGGAAAAGGGAAATTGTTTACGAACCAGGAGGCTCACGGTGCAGCCAATCTTTTTGCCATCTACCTCGCCCATTTTCATGCAGTCCCTAAAAACAAAAAGCAAGAGTCAGAACACAGAACTTCCTTCCTAGGGGTGAACACAGTTTGTTCTTTTAGGAAGAAAAAATAAAAAAGGATCTGTCAGAGACTAGAGGCAATTTGCAAGTTGCTGTTCAGATGAGGCTCAGCAGAATAGAGGCAGTGTCCCAGGAAGCGTGAGCTTGGGAGAGGCTGGGGAGGGGGGGCAGTCAGACCCTGCTGAGCACCAGTGTCGCTGAGAATTTCACTGCCAGGTGGACTGTGCTCCCTCTCAATAGACGGGGGCTCCAGGAAGGGGAGGAGTGAAGGTGTGTTATTACACACCTCTTACTTGGGGTGAGAAGGATCTGCTAAGCCTGGCCATCAGCAGTGAGAATGAAGCGTTTATTCTTAAAACACCATGCGTTTAAGTGGGATGAACTGCTTCAACAGTTTAGATCATTTCCAAATCAAAAAATGACTCTGAAAGCTAACGGTGTGAGTTTCATCCCCCCTCTCCTTTTCTAAGAAAGCAGCATGGTTGTACAATTGTTGGTTTCACTGTCATCGCCCTAAGATGAATGGATCTACTGGTTCTAATGGGTGAGTCTAAACACCAAGAAAAAAGATTTCTTTAATAACAGGACTGTCTCAATTCACTGAGACTTTAAAAGAACTGTCAAAACCCGTACAACAAAACATAAAAAAGGAAAAGCAAAGAAAAAACTCTGAACCAGCTAGTTAGAGGTCTGTTATTTTACTGCTCAAGGTTCCACGGTCTGATTATCAATTCTTTGAGTGATTAACCCAAGGGCAATGTCGACTGTATTCTAACTCTCAGGCTTTCTAAGGGGAGCGCGGCATATCTGGAAAACCGGGAGGGCGGGGGGTGGGCTCGGCTTACCTGTAATCTAACAACCTCTCCATTAGACGAGTTACAGTGGCGATTAATGAAACACCACTCTCCCTCCATGTTTCCCGCTCAATTTTCTTTAGTAGACTGGAAAAGAAAGAACCCAGGGCATTTTCAACATTTATTTTTATCAGTCACCATGACAACCATTTTACTTTCATCAATACCTTAAATGCCTTAGCAACCACTGCAACATCTCACAAGTAGCACAATTTGCAAACAATGTCTTACCTAGGATAGGGACCAAATAGTGGAATTCTAATCCAGGAAGCATTGACAAAGCAAATTGATTTTCATTATCCAAGTCATCAAATACGAACACATGCATATAAATCATATTTTCAAAATATGCAAGCACCTCACAGCTCAAAGACATTGTTTCCTAGCTTCTCTCTTCCACTAACAGAGGCTTGCACCTCACCACACCAAACCACACTGCGAAAAGCGAAAACAGGAGTGCCTCTAAGTTTACTTTTAAGTAAGATCTTGCTTTATTCACATAAAAATGTTTTCCTACCTCTCAGTGGAATGCATCTTCATCCAAGCAATTTTACTGCAGTGCAACTGCTACAGGAAAATCCTTGTACAGACGGTATGACGTTTTGCGTTTTTTCCTTTCACTTAACATTTGCCCACTCAATACATATTGTACTATCTGTGCACTCACCCAACAGTTTCATTCATTTTGTCATTAATCACAGAGGATTTTCTATGTGGTTGTTACAGCAGATTGATGACAAGTACCGAACCACATCTCTCCTCCTACATTTTCCCTAATCTTAAGCACCTTGGAGCAGAGGCACTGCTATGCAAACACAAAACAATAACAATCATAATAATTAGGCTCTGTTTTACTTTGACTCCCACCTCTCGGCAAATTAACCATATACTTGGCAAAAACCTTTACGACTGAACTTTCCCCAAAAGAAAAAAGTAAGAACATAGGCATGACAATATGAGGATACTTTGCCCTCCTAAATTTAATGATCATTATTTCTAAAACGTTGTTCCCCTTTCATCTTGGTTTCAGGAATAACATAGAGAGAAACTATTTCGTACAAGTACCATCTCAGCCTATCCTATACTGTGCTTCGTAGAAAAAAAGCTATTTTGTCAAAGCTGTTTTTTTTGCTCTGTGGCTACGTTCTCTCTCAATCTTCCTTCCCACTCCCCACTGCTTCTTCTTGCTATTACCATTCCAGTGCCCAGCCCTCTGTCTTATCTCCTCATCTGGTGTCTATGCATCCCTGATCATTTGTTTTTCTGGTTTATTCTGAACTGTTTCCTAGATCAAGGAGGGGAAGAGGGGAAGAAATAGCACATGAAGGGATGGAACTCGCCCTGACTAATCCCCCAGGGAAAGGTCCCCTAGTTTGTTCTAAATGTATTTTCTTTTAAAAAGCCTCTGAGAAGCACCTGTTTCAAGCTTAAACGCCAAACTGGTATTGAACCAAGTACTCAAATGAAAATCTGCCTGCCAAAGCAATGCAGGATGATGGAGAAATCTTCCCAAGTGACAGCCCACACCTCATATACTTTAGAGGCTGAAAAACAAAGAACTCAAGTTAGGTAATAATTCTAAAAATATACAGAGACTTCTTTTATAGGCATGAGTTTCATTAATTTGCACAGCCTCTGGCTGCAGGAAGAAATCTGAGCTACAGAATCCTCTTGTAAAAAGAGGCACAGCTCTGCACAGCCCGTTCCCTTGACTAACGCAAGACCCAAGTATCAGGACCAAGCCTAAAACCCAGTTCATCTGCTTTCTCGGCCAGGCTAGTTCTTTCTGTGGGGAAGCTTGCCCTCCCAGTTTACCTGATACACACTGATAAGGAGAAGCTATCAGACAAGAAGAGAAGAGTCTCTCTGGATAACCTGGGTGACACTGATCTATAAGTTGGTATATTTCTATGTGGTCTATAATCATGCTGATGTGCCCATGGTGAGTACACAGGGAACTCATCTAATCACAGTGCAAGGTGATTTCTTCTTTTCTTTTTTTGAGGCACTAAAATGATGAATGGTTGCTACATGAACTAATGCACTAGACTTTACATACATGTCAAAAGATCATTAACTATGCATCATTCTTTTCTAATGTTTTTAAACCATTTTAAAAAACGGAAGTATAGTTGATTTACAATGTTGTGTTAGTCTCAGGTGTACAGCAAAGTGATTCAGTTATATATATACATATATATGTATTCATTCTCAGATTATTTTTCATTATAGGTTATTACAAGACATTGAATATAGTTCCCTGTGCTATACAGTAGGTCCTTGTTTCTATTTCATATACAGAAGTATGTGTATTAGGATAAATTAGGATAAACTCCTAATTTATCTCCCCCCCTACTCCAAGGTGATTTCTTATTGCTAATTGATAGGCAATGGGACTCCATAACATTGAAGAGCAGGATAAGCCACGGTCCTGCAGGATGACACACTGCCCAACAGGCTTTTACTCTGTGAAGGAATATGAAGGGTGTAGAATTTGACCCTCAGTCTACCTCTCTCTGTATCCTAACAGGATTGTGTGGAGGCCAACACTTATATGAAACACCTGTGTCTGTGCACACTCTTCTTAATCCAAAGAGAAGAGTTAGATACCTAAGTATGTGCTACATGGCTAATCCTCTGTCTGCAAACTATAATTAAATGTGTGATCACTAAACAAAGATCTATGAAATGATGTGGAGTCTTACTGAATTATTTAGAGCAACACACGATAGAGCACAGTAAAGGACTGAGGTGGAGGTTACCTCTTCCGGAAAGCCCCTTTAGAACCCCCGAGGCTACTGGTACCCCACTGTGTTCTCCTACAGCACAGTCACTGCTGCATCTCCAGCCTTAGAAGAGCACCTAGCACAGGAAGATGCTCAACAAATGAAGCAGAATGAGTGAATGAAGTGGATCCAGGGAAGCAGAATTTCATTCTGATACCTTATTCTGAATATCACATGGACGGCAATGATCCACAATTTCAGCATTATCAAAAACAATCAATCCTGACCCCTATTTATTTCAAAAAGATGTAGCGTGGGTAAATGCAGATAACGTGAGGGTCAGCGAAAGATGAGTTCTTAGGAAGGAAGTTACTATATAAATTTACAGTCTCATTCTAAGGAGGCTACTTTGGCAAGTACATACTACATTTTCAGTACATACTACACACTACACACATAGTACATCCTACATACATAGTACATACTACATTTTCAGGAAGCAGTGAGCTCCTTTCAGCTTCTGAACAAATTTTAAGAAGTTTTAGACATGAAATACAGAGAACAAACGAGAATCTGTACCATAGTGGCATGTGTTCCTAATTCATAATGTGTGCAGTGACTCACTGTGATTATACTAATTCACTGTGATTTCTATTGCCAGAAAAGCATTTTATTGTTTCCTGAAATATAGTTGGATTTTCACTTTCTTTTCTGAGCCCAGGTAGTAATGAAAGAAAAATATTTATAGTAATATTTCTAGTAATATGTTAAAAATCAACAAAAGAATAAAAATCTCCATGGAATGAATCAGGCACCTTAAAATAGTCCTAATTATAGAGGCTTAATATTGTAATTATTGGTTTGATTTTAACGTCAAGGTACATCTTCTATTTCAAAGCCATATTTACACACAAGCAATCCAAACTGCATGCTATCAGGCCTTTATTAAAGTTGATAAGAGGCACTATGGAGCTATGTGAGTGTTTATTAATCTTGTGAATTTATCATAAATAATTAATCACAAATCTCAAGAGATTCATTTTACTGAGTGTTTCCTCATTTTAGTTCTTTGTTCAAACCAAGGACTAGTAACTGAACTGAGAGTGGTTTTCAAAAGCAATTTATTATATTGGATGAGGTTTTAATCAGAATTCTTGCTAAACTCCAGCTGTCACGAAAGACAGATGCTTTGTACGCTAGAATGAACGAGGGCTTGGTGAATAATTATTACAAGTTCCAGCTTAATTACAGTATCAGAGGAAAATGGTGTTGTTCAGGACTCAGTACAAAGAATGTATTCTATCATCCACCACTACCACAAGAAATATGTGTACCCCTTCTTGGCTTTTCCTTTCAATATAATTTTCTTAAAAGCTTCAAGAATGATTTTGAATCAGGCAAGTTGAAATCTATCAGTCACTAGTAATACTTTTCAAACCTATATATTAATGTATCCACTGCCCTAAACTTATGATCATAAAACGAATTACAGAATTTTGTGTTTGGCTATCAGTACTAAAGCATTAATATTTAGTTTTAGGTGATACTTGGGTGTAAATATAAGTAAAAGCGTATTTTGTGATAGAAAAATGTATTGCTAAATTGTTTTTGCACTTATGAAAGAACTGCAAACATTTCCCAAGCACAAAGAACTGGTTCTTCCTTCAAAAAGAAACACTTCATAAGTATAAGAGGTTTGAAAATGACTAAGATCCATAGAAAGCTGTAGAGGAAACAAGTGCTAGAATTAAAATCCTAAAGCACTAGAACCTTCTTATGTATCCTCTCTGGCCATTTCACACAGTGGATGAATACTTGGTATAAGCACTTCATCTCACGACAGTGATCACATTCTTTCCTTAGTAAGATAACCTCAAAGTCTCCTTACAATATTATTTCTCTATCCTCCATACAAATCCTAATCACAGAATTTACTAAAAACGACTTGCTTCTGTGATAGTCTAATAAGAAACATTTAGGAAGAAATTAATAATGCTGAATGAGCAGTAAGTATCGATGCATTAAATCAATTGTTGAAGAACAGATGCAAACTGGGTTAATTTTCCCAACAGCAAATCAACCAAGGATATCTCGTTTCGGAAAGCACTGTGCACAAATACAACAATCACACCACTATTGTGTCATTTCCTCTCCCACTCGTGACCCTATTTAAAATCATTATCTTGCAGCCCCAGTTTAAAAATTACTAGGCATGAGAAGAGTGGAATTTGTTATATGACACTTGCAACCTGCCCTAATCAGAGATTAATACAAGCAGATATGTCTAATCATCAACATAACAAGATCCATTCGCCAGTTAAGCAATTCTCCTTTATTTCACACTCCACAAAGACAAAGCACTCCTGTGAGACCCGAGCTGTCTTTGTAGCTCTCAGCTGCTTAGCACTGACACCAAATCCCCGGAACAGAATCCACTTGAGATAAACATGTTACTCACATACTGTTGAAGAGCTCACGGTATGTTTCATCACCTTTGCCTTCTGACATCAGGCTGTCCAGTTTGTCAATGAGCTTGGCTTCCACCTGAAACAGACCCAAATGTTACTCTCTTTCCTCCCTTTCACAAGTAGGATTTTCTAGGCATATTGAAACATATTTATTTCTGCACAGGAAAAAGCCATAGTAAATTTTGTGAAAGCGACATTATCAGCTGTGGTTAACAGGAGACACCCCCTTGGAATTCTAGGGGGCCAATTTAGATGCAGGCACATACTTCAAACTCCCGGTAGGGTAGCATGTGCTGTCGCCAAAGACTTCTATTTGTTGATTCAAACACAAATGCCTGCAGCCCAGCTTAAATGTTTGAATTCTTTATTTAGGAGCTGTAAAAGCTGGCAAGTCTCATTTTTTTTTTTTTAAAATCATGATATATATAAGAACATCAGCAAACTACCATATCCACAAACATTCATTTAAATCTTTGATGTGTTTTGTATCTATTTTCTTTCTCAAAACAGCTCGAGGTCGCACTAAATCTTTGCTAAAGTTGAGAATCTGTCCTAACCATGTACAGATGGTAGATCCATAGACATATTCTAAGTCAGCAATAGGCAGCGTGAGAGAGAAAGGACATATTTCCTGAAAACTGTAGTCAAAACATTTATATTTTCAAGAACATAAATCCTTTAGGACTTCAGTATCAGGAAGGCAGAAATAAATATCCCTCATCTGTCGGAGGCAACAGAGGAGACAGAAAATGAAGAATCTCTGCCTGGCCAGAGAGAGTTAAACAACTAGGGGTAGGGAGGGATATTTGACTTTGGCAAGGGACTAAACACAATTTCCCTTTGAATCAAATTTCAATAAGGGGATAAAGAGAAAAGGGAAGAAAAGTGGGTCTTCCCCAATACAATTTTTAAACAGCCTTTCATTCATGTACTAGCTTTCTTGAAAGTAAATGTAGAGATTGATACAGATGAAATGCCATGCTTTTGGCAACAGGAGGGTCCTATGTATGCATTCAGCTTGCTTGTACAGTTGACAATCATTTCTAAGACTTGAGAAGGCCTTCATCTGGAGAAGCAAGAAAGATCCTTCACACAGGAGAGTGCAATGACTGTGTGAAGAGATAGTAGGTCTGCTGTCTCCAATAGGAGTGACTTGGCATGGCAAAAGCAGTTGATTTCTGCTATGAGAACTGGTTTTGGAATAAGAACGTCTGTCTTTCCAAAACTGGAGCAGAGCTATTAGATCTTATGTCAAAGAGAAATGTTAGGCTCATCTCCTCAGAATTTCCTTTACAACAATTTCTACTGCTTTTCCCTTTAAATTAATTCTCAATGCTTCAAGCAAAGAGCAATAAAACATGCTGTGCATCAAATGTTCAAAGCTAAGCCATTCACCAAATACAATGGGCAGACAACTGAGAGGTCAATGATTTTAAGAATCATTAACCTTCTGATTCCTCCATGTTGTGTCTAGCTGGGAGCAAATAAAGTCTCTGCCAGTTCTTAAACACAGACCTAGGAAATCACAGGATTTTTTAGCTGAAAGGGAATGAAATTTTTTTTAGGGCTTCTCGGAGACCCAGTGAAACACACTACCAGAGAGGTGTCCGAGGCTACGCAGCTTGGGAGTAGGCAGCCCAGGCTGAAATCTGGTTCGGTGCTCATTCCGCAACTCAGAGTTGAATGCAGTGGCTCAGAGATGCTCAAAGAGAACTGAAACTCTTCCAGCTGCTCCGAGGAGCACATCCGCCTACCTGTTTAAAATTGCCACTTCGCCTCTGCTCCCAGTCCATCATATCGTGAAAAATAGGAATCATGACATTCCGGAGATCTGGCTGGGGTATCAAGGTCACTTCCAGGAAGGGGCCAATCAGGGCAGGGATGAAATGAAGCTTGTGTTCTCCTAAATTGAATACAATATTTATGTTTCAGTATATTTAGTCTGAATAAGATTTCAGAAAATTAGTATTATACAGTTTGTTTAAAACTGTCGTCACGAGAATACATTCAATTACAGTTGTCTCCTCAAGCAAGAAAATATTCCCCTAAACAGATATATAAACAGTAAATTTCCATATGTTAATATTTCTTCATTATTTTTAATTAAAAAACTAGGGATTTACCCTTTTCACAGTTTAAAAAAAGCCATAAGATACAATTAAACATTACATAAATCATTGGGAATTGGTTACGTATACTATTGTACATTCACACATTAAAATTCTTATGCAATCATTAAAAATGAGGTTGAAGAATAACACAAGTGAAGTTTTTCAATATAATTAACTGAAAAAGCAAGGTACTATACAGTATACACAGGTGCATCTTTCATTTAAAATGAAAATATATATAAGAGTCTAGAAGATTATATCCCCTAATACTAACCACAGTGGTTATCTCTGGGTGATGATATTACTGGTGATTTTTATATATGAAAAAGGTGGTTCCTATCTGTATTATATAATTTTCTTGCTTTTTTATATAATAAACATACAGCCTAAATAAACATTTAAATGTTGGTGCAAACAAAAAATAAACAATTTTCTGAAAAGAGTACAATGTGATAATAGTGGGCTCAAAATGGTGTTTAGCAAGTGCTCCAAGGTATGGTATCGATAATTCAGAGGAAAGGAAGGTGGAGGGTGGGCTGGACGTAGATGATTTTGTCTAGCATATGAGTGTTGAGTTCAGTCCATTATCCTAGTCATCCATGTTAAATCTCAGAGTTTCTATTTTTTTTTTTTTGCGGTATGCGGGCCTCTCACTGTTGTGGCCTCTCCCGTTGCAGAGCACAGGCTCCGGACACGCAGGCTCAGTGGCCATGGCTCACGGGCCTAGCTCTCCGCGGCATGTGGGATCTTCCCAGACCAGGGCAGGAACCCGTGTTCCCTGCATCGGCAGGCAGACTCTCAACCACTGCGCCACCAGGGAAGCCCCGGATCTTTGTTTTTAATCTTTCCTGAGTCTGGCATTCCTTGACCTCTCTAACAAAGAACATCATTAGCATGCACTTATTTTATTTACCACTATTTCACTGAGTATTGTTGAATCTCCTTTTAAAAAGTGTTTTCCATTTATAGGCATTTTACAATGTGATTTTCTTCTTTTAAAAATTTTTTACTATGAAAAATCTCAAATGTACACAAAATTACAAAGATTAGTAAAATAAATCCCCACATAACCATCATCTAGCTTCAATAATTATCCAAATTTTTTTGCTAATCTTGTTTCACCTATCAACCCAACTATTTTTTTCCCTGGGAAATTTTAAACCAAGTCAGAGACATCATAACATTCTACTTGTACAAACATCAGTAAGCATCTTTAACAGGTAGGTCATTTTATAAATATAGAATCACAGTGCCTTTATCACTCCTTCAAAAAAGGCAAACAGTAATTCCTCAAATTAATCTAAAACCAGCCTATATTAAAATTTTCCTGATTGTCTTAAAACATGTCATTTACAGTTGGCTTGTTTCAATCATAATGCAAACAAAATTCATATGCTCTATTTTGTGGCCTGATTTTCTAGGACAGTAGAGAAGCCATACCCACATTTAAATCATTGTGCAGGAATGTATGAGGCTAGCCTTCTTTACTGAAAACAGTTTGGGAACAAAGAATCTGTGCAACCCGTACAAGCCTTCCATCATAGAAAATTTTACTCTTATCCAATCCGCAAAGCAAAATCTTGAGCTATGTATAGCAATGGTAAAATAAACTTCATTTAGATTATTTCTTTTTAAATCACAGATTTAGTGTACTTTTCCCATCTCTAATTGTCAGCCACATGGTCTTGTTTTGAAGTATTTAGGGCACCTGCTACTTGGGCTGTTGTATATTTATTCACACAGAGCAGCCTGTTAGGGAAGTATTGATTTTTCTACAGCAGTTACAAGACACTGTGTTTGCAAATGTGGAAGAGAAGCCCACTTTATATTTAGTAAGAATGTTAGTTCAACTAAAAATAGAAAGAAAAAACTTAACCTTGCAGCATGATGAATGGCAAAGGTGGGACACAGCAGTAAAGAATAACCTCTTTCTTTGTAGACTATCCTTGCAAGTATAGGTACAAACATATAAATTTGGGGGAGAAAATTCATGCCTTCCCTCGTCTTGTTTTTTATTGAGGTAACAGTGGTTTATAACATTATATTTTTGGGCGTACATATAATTTTGGGCGTACAACATTATATTTTGACTTCTGTATATGCTACAGCATGCTCACCACCAGAAGTTTAGTTTGCATCCATCACCATACAGTTGACTCCCTTTACCCATTTCACCCTCCCCCACCTCTCTTCCCCTCTGGTAACCATTAATCCATTCTCTGTATCTATGTGTTTGTTTTTGTTTCATTTTGTTTGTTCATTTATTTACTTTTAATATTCTGCATTAATGAAATCATATGGTCTGACTTATTTCACTTAGCATAATACCCTCAAGTTTGTCACAAATGGCAAGATTTCACATTTCTTATGACTGAGTAGTATTCCATTGTATGTACACACAGCATCTTCTTGATCTATTCATCTGTTGATGGACACTTAGGTTGTTTCCATCTCTTGGCTATTGTAAATAATGCTGTAATGAACATAGGGGTGCATATATCTTCTCAAATTAGTGTTTTGTTTTGTTTTTTTTGGTATTCTTTGGATAAATATCCAGAAGTAGCATTACTAGGTTATATGGTAGATCTAATCTTAATTTTTTGAGCAATCTCCATACTATTTTCCATAGTGGCTGCACCAATTTACATTCCCATCAACAGTATAAGAGCGTTCCCTTTCCTTCGCATCCTGTCCAGCACTGCTATTTCTTGTCTTTTTGATAACAGCCATTCTAATGTGCGTGAGGTGATAGCTCATTGTGGTTTTGATAGGAATTTCCCTAATAATTAGTGATGCTGAACATCTTTTCATGTGCCTGTCGGCCATCTACATATCTTCCTTGAAAAAGATGTCTGTTCAGATCCTCTGCCCATTTTTAATTGTTTTTTGTTGTTGTTGTTGGGTTGTATGAGTTATTTATATATTTGGACATTAACCCATTATTGGATGTATGACTTGCAAATATCTTCTCCCATTTGGTAGGTTGTCTTTTTGTTCTGTTGATTGTTTCTTTTGCTGTGCAGATACTTTTTAGTTTTATGTAGTCCCATTTGTTTATTTTTGCTTTTGTTTCCCTTGCCTAAGTAGACATATCCAGGAAGATATTGCTAAGACTGATGTCAAAGGGTATACTGTCTATGTATTTTTCTCAGAATTCTATTGTTTCAGGTCTTACATTCAAGTCTTTAATCCATTTTTAGTTAATTTTTGTGTATGGTATAAGATGGTGGTCTAGTTTCATTCTTTTGCTGTCCAGTTTACCCAGCACCATTTATTAGAGACTGTAGTTTCTCCATTTATGTTCTTTGCTCTCTTATAGTAAATTAATTGTCCATATATGTGTGGGTTTATGTCTGGGTTCTCGGTCCTGTTCCATTGATCTGTGTTTCTGTTTTTATGCCAATACCTTGCTGTTTTGATTACTACAGCTTTCTAGTTTAATTTGAAATCAGGGAGTGTGCTACCTCCAGCTTTGTTCTTTTTCTTAGGATTATTTTGGCTATTCAGGGTCTTTTGTGGTTCTATACAAATTTTAGGATTGTTTGTTCTATTTCTGTGAAAAATGTCATTGGGATTTTGATAGAGATTGCATTGAATTTGTAGATTGCTTTAAGTAATATGGACAACATCTTAACAATGTTAATTCTTCCATGAGCATGGGATAATTTTCCATTTCTTTGTGCCACCTTCAATTTCTTTCAACAATGTCTTACTGTTTTCAGTGTACACATCTTTCACCTCTGGTTAAATTTATTCCTAGGTATTTTATCCTCTACTCCCCTCCCACTGCAACAGAATATTTTTTAGTCCTTCAACTAATAAATTGAAAATACTGAGGAATAACACACCTAAGAAAAGGTGTTCACTTATCACTATTTGTTTTACTCTTCAAAAATAAATCGTTTTATCAAAACCACAATGAGATACCACCTCATAGCCATTAGGGAGGCTACTGTAAAAAAACAAAACAAAACAACAAGACGAGAACAAACAAAAAAAACAGGACATAAGTGCTGACAAGGACATGGAGAAACTGGAACCCTGTGCCCTGTTAGTAGGAATGGAAAATGGTGCAGTTGTTATGGAAAACAGTATGGTGATTCCTCAAAACTTAAAAACAGAATTACCATATGAACCACTGCTCACAGGTAAATCTAGGGGCTATAATGATCAGATTTGAAAATCCTAAAGCTTTATGTTTTGTCTATACATTTCTGTATGAAACTTGTATGTATAGCGCAATATTTATATTATGTATCAATGATATATGAACTCTTTTATCAAAAAAAAAGCTTTATGTTTAAAAGTAGACTAGTCCCTAAATTATATATGCCCCTTTTTTCCTTGTCCTCAGCAGAACGCAAAAACTAACTTATTTCTAGCATATGGAAGAGCTTCCACACTTCTGAGGTAAACACCAATGACCAAAACCTGATTTTCATATATTGTCCAGTAAAATTTGTGTTTCTAAATTAGACCAACTGGAAAGTTTCAAGTAATTGTGTATTTAGTGACTCCGGGCATTTCCTCTACTCAATTTATTTTCCAAAACTTAGTGCTTTTTGTATCTACTAAAAACTATTGAGGATTTTAAATTATGAAATCATAACAGTTTACTTGCTTTATGAAAACATGGTGAATATGTCTTTATCAAGCTTTTTAGTGCTCCACACAAACTGGACAAAAAGTTTAAAATATCAGATTTAAAAAATAAGGTTTTAATAGGCATGGACCATTTTTTCTTATATCCTTCAAAATAACTTGCACATGGCCAGTGCTTTATGGATTATGTTAAATTGAATCTATTGGCCTGTTCCATTAAAAATGAAAATCTATAATTATCTGAATAAATTTTCCTTTAGCATTCAAAATACTCAATATGACATATTTATAGGTAAACCAAATTATAACTAATGTATTTTGATATTCTTACGTAACAAGCTGACTTAAGCTCTACAAAGGTGTCAAAATACCCTGAATACTTAATTTTTATTATCATATCATATTTATAAAAATATGTTGGAAAAGAGGTTTTAACATTTTTAAACATTCTCCAATTCCAGTTGTTGTATAGTAGCAATGACCTTTAAAATTCACCTGATGTTTTGGAAGTCTCAGACTGCAACTCTAGGGAAATAATGCAGAAAGGAATGAAGTGAAGATGTACACTCACCCTATCCTTGAACTATGTCATGCTGGGAATCTGTACTTGAGTATAATAAGTCTTTTCTAACACAGTGCTAGAGCTAGCCTTTAGGGCTGGAAAAACAAAGAAAGGGGAGAGCCTTGTCTAAAGCAGTGCCTTTTAATCTTTTAATCTTTAGCCAAGTGCATAAGAATCACCTGGAGAACTTGCAAAAACTCAGACTGCTCTGCCCGTCTCAGAGATTCTCAGAGATTCTATTCCAGTGGGTCTGGGGAGGAGTTAGAGAGTTTGCATTTCTTACAAGCTTCCAGGTGATGCTGTCTACTATCACTGTTCTAAGAGCAGTGACCTCATAACGTGTTATGGGGACCATATGCTCCAGAGATTTTTCACATTCTATAGATTTCTGATGAAAACTAAGACATAACATAAAACCCAGAGGGGCAGAAATATTTTTGTTAAAGACAAAATAGAGGAGAAGAGTTCATGAAGTACACAATGACTTCTTTAGTGAGACAAAAGGTGCCAGCTTTATTCAGCAAGCCATGGGTCATGGGCCTAAGGGAACAGGTATGACGGCTTGAAGAAAGATTTATGTGGAAATAACCATACACGGCAATACTGAGATTTGTCTAGAAGAGGTTAACCTGCCCTGTTTTCTAACATTCTGTCAACTTAAACGAATCTGTCCTGGTCTTATCATTCTGTTTTTTGTTTTTTATTTTTTGTGCGGTATGCGGGCCTTTCACCGTTGTGGCCTCTCCCATTGCGGAGCACAGGCTCCGGACGCGCAGGCTCAGCGGCCATGGCTCACGGGACCAGCCGCTCCGCGGCATGTGGGATCTTCCCGGACCGGGGCATGAACCTGTGTCCCCTGCATTGGCAGGTGGAATCTCAACCACTGCACCACCAGGGAAGCCTGTCCTGGTCTTATCATTTGAGCTCCAACAAGAGCCTAAACCACAACAGCATTTCAAGGCAGCATTCTTTGGAAAACACTTTACTAAATTAATGCCAAATGCAATAGGGACATTCCAAGGGTCTTGATCTGTTTTTGAAAAACAAACACACAAAGAATCAATGAAACATGAAGACTGAGAGAAGTGTTCTTCAAATAAGACAAACTGATTTTTTTTTCTTTTTTGCGGTACGCGGGCCTCTCACCGCTGTGGCCTCTCCTGTTGAGGAGCACAGGCTCCAGATGCGCAGGCCCAGCGGCCATAGCTCACGGGCCCAGCCGCTCCGCGGCACGTGGGATCCTCCTGGACCGGGGCACGAACCCACGTCCCCTCCATTGGCAGGCGGACTCCCAACCACTGTGCCACCAGGGAAGCCCTGATGTTATTTTTGAGCTGAATCTAAAGACACCTCCTAGGCTTCTTCTGGCTGGTTTTAGACAGTCAGAGGTTACTTTCAAAGATGCTAACTCGCTTTTTCTTCCCTGAAATTATCAGCAAGCATTGAACACTGGGCTCAGTTATATATAACAAAGCTTCCTCAAATTGCCTTGTATATATTGTACATTTGAGGGATATCCTGGTCAAAAATCACTCTGTAACGTGAATTGAAGTAAAATGATAATGGTTCTATTTTCACTTACAGAAAACAAATCCTGCCATTTCCAAGCTGTGCTTGGATGAGCCCAAGAGGAAAGATATAATACTTTCAGGTCATTATATATTCAATTCAAATAGGTCCATCACTTTAATAAATCACGAGGAACTACAATGCAGTAACAGCAAATGAATACTATAAACTTGCATAGTTAACATACCAAATTAAATACGTTATGACTTTCAATAAAGCAACCCTATGTCAATGAGATTTTAAAACAGCTTATCTTCTAAATATTGTTGTTTTCTACGCAACCAATTTGCTAGATAATATGCTCTATCTGCTGTGGCAGATTAACACAATTGGATCTAATTGTTTCTTAGCAACTGCAGATGTCTCTCCATGACATAGGTCATTGGTTTTTAAGTTTCTAAGAGTACAGATGCTCAAGTCAATGTTTCATAAAGTTTATTCTAAATTTATTGTCATTCAGAGCCTCAATTCAGAGTTCTAGAAATTTTGAGTTGCTACAATTCCAAACTCTGAAAGGTTAGCTCATTGCTAGAATAGCATGTATTATAGGAACAATGTTAGATTATAAAATTTGTCATTCAGTAATAATGAAACACACAAAAGAAAGGTGATTTTTCAGACAGACACCAATTTACAGAATTAGTTGTAACCTTATTCAATGCCAAAGTGTCAATTACTCTCTATAGATTTCTCTATTGATTTAGACATTTGGTTTCAAATGTTGTCATTGGTAAATTGGCCTTCTTCATTTGTTCACTTAAAAGGACAGTGATAAGCTAAAAATCGAGGTGCTTCTTTTTTCATCACTCACCTAGGTTCTGCCACATGCTGAAAATTTCACAACCCATCGTTACCCGCATGTCACCATACCTGAAATAGAACAAAAATCAAACCTGTTAAAAAGATTCCAGAACAAAGAAGTTATCTGTGTCTCTTTAGGACACAATCTATCATTCTGAATTAAAAGGCAATATGTTTGTAATTGAAGATGTTTAATGCAGATGACTTTTCATTGAGGTATAACTGATATAACATCATATTGGTTTTAGGTGTCTAATGTAACAATTTGAATATCTGTATATATTGCAAAATGGTCACCACAATAAGTCCAGTTAATATGCATCACCATAACTAGTTACAAATTTTTTTTCTTTTGATGAAAACTTTCAAGATTCAGTCTCCTAGCTACTTTCAAATATGCAATACAGTATTATTAGCCATAGTCACCATGCTGTATCCATGCTGTACCCACCATGCTGTACCCACCATCCCCATGACTTATTCATTTAATAACTGGAACTTTGTACAATGTACATGTCTTGATGCCTCTAATTCAAATCCTCATGTAAATCCTTTAGTAAAACAGATTTGTCTCATAATTTTTCGCTTCTATGGTGACTTTGAATCCTGAAAGATTGAGGACAAAAATGTTTAAATAAGTTCAAAATAGTGAAATTTCCAGAAAGGACTGCTTGTTGTCCTCTTGGTCAATGCCTCTCCACTATGATTTCTAGTTATGGAGATCTGATTTATGAATCACTTGAACTAAAATACTCTTTAAAAGGCACCACATTTTATTTGCCTCATATTCTTACCCGATTATACACTGGTACTTACTTTTCTAACACCTTTTTCTTTTTGGAAGGTGTAAACATCTCTAACTGCAGACACAACTGGTTTATAAAAATGACTGCAAGGTAAAAGTAGGAATCCCAGATCTAAAACGAGAATGAGATATTTAAATACTATGGGGTTACAAAAATATTTACAGGTGAAGTGACATGATATCTTGGATTTGCTTCAAAAGTGGTAAGTGAATGGGGGGTATAGTTGCAATAAGATTGGCCATGAGTTGGTAATAGTTGAAGCTGGGTATGGGTACACAAGGGATTCATCATACTATACTCTTTACTTTTATATATGTGTGAAATTTTCTATAACAAAGAAGTAAACTAACTAAATAAATACTATCTATTTTTATATTGCTTCAATGTTGTATCCCAAGTTTCATGAGCTCTCTGGTACATGCTAAATGGCAGATGTTTTGTTTCTCTTATAACATGTCTGCGTGTCTCCAAGGAGGCTGAGGTATAAGTTGGATTACTTTACTCCTGTGTGATTTCATTTTTGGAACCCCTTTTAATGTAGAACTGAAAAAAAAGATACGTACGCTCTTTTGGATATGCTAATTGCTTTAAATTCAGAGAGTATATAAAAATTCCCTACCAAGACAAATCTTCTAAGTTCTCTTATACTAAAAACAGCATCAGAAAGAGATCAGAATAAAATTCCCAAAAATAAACCTAACCAAAAACATGGAGGACATCATGGAAGGAAACTACTTTTCTACTGACACCATGTAAAATTAAAGATAAATAGGAGAAATATTATAAAGAGTTAATATCTTTTATACATAAAGAGTTCTCACAAATAAAAAAGAATATAACACTCCAAGCAAAATAATGAACAAAAATCAAGAACATATTCTTTACAAAATATGAATTTTAGTCAATTATTCAATACTACTAGTTAATAACTAATAACTAATGAATAATAACATAACTAGTAAGAAATGTAAATTAAAGCAAAAAAAATTGTTCCCTTTATCAAATTGCCCCCCTAAATTGTCTCTTCTAGTGTTGGCGTACATATAGGCAATCAAATATAATTGGTACAGTCTTTAACAATATTTTCACTTACAAATATTTATCCAAAGAAATAACTAGGAATATATGCCAACTTTTATTTTGTAAGAATACACATAAAAAGAGTAATTTATAAGAATAAAACAGTAGAAACAACTTGAATATTACAAAGTAGCACTGTGATTATGAAATTTTGATACTTTATTGTAAAGTATAAAGACATTATGGAACCATTAAAATTTCACTGGTTTCTATCGTACTTTTTGTATTTCCTAGTTACCTAATAAGGACATTTTATTAAATGTTTAATATAAAAGAGGTTATTTTTAAAAGAATAAGAAACAAAGATGTAAAAAACATAAAACACCACTAAGAAGGGAAACCAGGATAGGCACTGCCCATTTTTATTTATCATTTCCCATTTTAAAAATGGTGTATCGAGAATTCTTAGAGACCCAGGCATATCACATTACACTGCAGACTTACATAGAGATCTGTCTTAAAGAATCTTACTAATCTTTCATTTTTTATTTCTTTTCACTAATTCATTCTAAAAAATGGGAAGAAGAAGTGAAGGAACTAAAGGGTTTACTTTGTAAACACATTCTTCACATAAACTCTATTTTAAAAGATGTCTTAAAAACATTATGCTCTAAGTTCTTTTTGTCATGCATGCATAGGGATCAAAAAGAATAAGAATTAAAATTTACAGTAACAATAAAGAACTTTCTCTCCTCTTAAGCACTATGATTTCCACCAGGTTGATAAACATATTTATAGACCTAGCTTGTTCAAAAATATAATGAAAAACTCTTCTAACATTATTCATAAACTAATAGGGCCCAAGATTAATTTGAGGTAGACAGAATAACTTTCTCTACTAAGAGAAAGAAAATACGTGAGGTAATTTCCTGAGGGACAATGTGAAACCTTTTAGCCCAAGTAGGATAGTCATCTAAATGGATACTCACCTTATAATCAAAGTTTTCATTTAAGAAGTTCTTACGAAGTGCATCTGACAGGTACAGAACCGTTGTAATAATAACGCTAGTGATAAAAGAGAATACATTTTAAGTTGGAAACATCACGTTAGTGAAAATCATTTATCAGGCAAGAATAAAGTAACTAAGAAGAAAACCTTCAGTAAGCCTGTGGAACTATACTAGATAATTCATATTTGAAATAAAAAAGAGAACAGATGCCCAGGAAAAAACAAGAAGGAAAAGAAATCCATCACTGATATGGAGAAAAATCTATGAATTCATATGACTTAGAATTATATTAATATCTTCATGTTTTGTAATTTGTAAATTTCCAAAGCAAAAATGATTTAATAAACCTATAATATTCTATATTTTATTAACATGGAAGAAAGTCAGACTTTTAAAAAATACAGAAAAAGAGATGGAGCCCAAAGATGAAATGGATAAAATGACAGACCATATTGAGTATTTATTAGATAGCTTCTCCTGCTCTCTCCCGTTTAAGGTGTTAGGGGGCAGGTAAGAGCTTTGGAAGTCAGATTCCTTCTCTCATGGTGACAAGATTGCCACTAAAGAAACCATTACAGACTGTGAAATTGTCTATAGCCCAGTACTTAGCTATGTGAAACTGACAGCGAGTGTTACAGCAATATAGAGAATGGGGCATCTCTGAACTGGAGAAATTAGGGAAAGCCTGTCAGAGGGGGCATATATAGTCATATGTATTTTGTTAGGGAGATTAAAAAAGGAAGATTTGGTGAGTATTCTTGGTTAACTCTTGAGTTATCCATTTTGTTCAAAATCTGCTCCTTTTTACAGCTAAAAGAGTATATATTCAAAATTGAATGTATTTCCAATTGGTTCATTTAATGTTAGATATAGCATTATATTGAAACAAGATAGGTCACTCCCCAAACCACCCAAAACCAAGCACCAACGTATAAATGATTGATATTTAAAACCTCTTTGGCCTTTTTTAAGACGCATGCATAAGTAAGTGCTTGTGATGTGATGAGACCCCAGCTCTCATTACAGGATTTGTAACTGAAGGATATAGCTGTCTGACCCTATAGGTAAAACAACATGAAACAAAACAAAACACCCCCACCAACCTCACACCTTGGTTGTCCTACTGGTAAAATATAGATTAGAAGAGTATTTACTAATTACAAGAATATTTATAGTCTTTGAAGAACTTAAATGTTCATTATTGTAATCTGCTGGAAAACTCACTATTATAGTCTCCTTGTGGGGCAGGAGAGTAAGATTAGCGAGGTTAAGGAGTTGGATGGTTGAATGTGGAAGCTCAAGGTAAGAAGAGGAAAGAGAAGAAAATCGCCATTTTCATGGGCATTTGCTCTACCATGAGCAAGCACTGTGTTACATACATGTGCCTTTTATATGTCATCTACATCTTTCAGTGAATTATCCTATGAAAATTAACTATAAGTAAAGCCTATGAGATTGAGAAGTCCTGTGGTTTCTTCTCCCCTCTCAAATGGCAGATATCAACAGCGAATTTCCTATCAGAGACAAATCACCTGCAAGTAACAGGTGTGTAAAGTGGCAATTGTCCAGACACTGGTGAAATCAATAATGGTAACTGATTAAGTCTCCCAAGTAGTTAATTCAAATCTTACTATATGAAACTAAAGCTTACTTGTCAGAACATGAAATGCTATCAGGCAAGGAAGGGACTCTTTGCCCAGCATCTAGTAGATTGTGGGGATTCTAAGTTTATTTATTTTTTTAAATTAAAAAAAAATTTATTTTATATTGGAGCCTAGTTGATTAAAAATGTTGTGTTAGCTTCTAAGTTTAAAAAAGAAAAATTTGCATCCTTAACAAATGTTCTGCTTTGACATCCAATGGAGAAACACACACAGTCCCACTACACCTGAGTTTTACATCAAAAACCACCTTCTGGCCCACAACTCTAGCTTGGATTGTTGTTCAGAAACAATAACCTCTAGTGTTAGTGAAACATGACATATCTGGGATTTGGGTTATTGGGCCCAATGCTCCGGAAAGGAGCCACCAAACTCAATCTTCCAAGTGAGACAGATTATTCCATGGCAAAGATTACTCGTTATTTATATGCTGGGTCCCAAACACATATACAAAATCCATGGCTTCGGGCTTCCCTGGTGGCGCAGTGGTTGAGAGTCCGCCTGCCGATGCAGGGGACGCAGGTTTGTGCCCCGGTCCGGGAAGATCCCACATGCCGCAGAGCGGCTGGGCCCGTGAGCCATGGCCGCTGAGCCTGCGCATCCGGAGCCTGTGCTCCGCAACGGGAGAGGCCACAGCAGTGAGAGGCCCGCGTACCGCAAAAAAAAAAAAAATCCACAGCTTCTTGAACTGTGCTTGCTGGTAAACAATATGGAGCCTCTCTGGCTTTATGAAGAACCCGTGAGTCTCATCACTTGGGAGCTTTAAAAACACAGATGTCAGGATCACACCCCCAGAGATTTAAATAACTGGGCTGGGGTGCGACCTGGACATCAGGATTGGTAAAGCTCCCCGAAGAGTCTATGTACACCCAAAACTGAGAAACACTGCTCCAGACTTTTAAAAGTTAGACAAACTTTCCCGGGTACCTGGTAATCTAGTTACGATGCAGATTACGATTCGGCAGGCCTGGGAGAGCGCCTGAGGTTCTGCATTCCTAACAAGCTCCAGGAGATGTTAATGCTGTTGATTCACAATCCACCCTTTGAAAAGCAAGGCTCTAGAGAGGTAGGTCTGAGTCAGAAGCACATTCCAAACAACACCGCTTCACATTCTCCTGCCTTCTAGAATTTTAGGCCGATGACTACTGTGGTTCTTTAATGGGTCTTGCATCCTTGCTCTGGATTGAACACCTCACCCTCTTATCTTATCAAGGCTGCTTTATCATCAGGCACAAGAGGTACAGGGTGCAGGGCCTTTTCAGGGCCTTTGGAAAATATTGAGCCCTGAAAAAGTGTTATGGAATCAAAAACTAAAACTGCAAAATAAAAGCTAAAAAAAAGGTTCATAACGTGTCCACAGAATGCAACATTATCATTTTCATTAATTGTCTAATTTAATATTCATGCAACTTCTTTTATATTGAAAAAACTAGAGGTTACTTTTTATAGCTTAACAAGAATTCCTAAGTAAACAGAAGTGCTGAGAAATCACAGGTAATTGGAATTAAATGATTTACTCCATAGGCCAA
Source organism: Delphinapterus leucas (assembly GCF_059928025.1). Lineage (NCBI taxonomy): Eukaryota > Metazoa > Chordata > Mammalia > Artiodactyla > Monodontidae > Delphinapterus > Delphinapterus leucas. Next base: position 37,309,927 of record NC_143137.1, on the reverse strand, counting down.
TAATTTAAAAAGCAAACTGTAGAAACTGCTTTTCATTCTGGCATGTGGCATGTGGGTCTATTTAATGTTTGATATGATGAAGGGTAAGACCTCCAAAAATAAGACTCCTCAGGGCTAGAAAGTTCTTAAAATGACTCTACTTCAATTGCTTTTCATTTATGCTCATAACATTCAGCCCAAGTCACAGAGGCAGCTCCCAAAGCTTTTTATGTCTCAGCACTAAGACAGTTTCCTGGCACACAGGTCTCCAAGCCAGCTAAAGGCATATATACATTATTACTCCTTCACTGTAGTGGATACCTGTAGCGTTTAAGGATTTTTCTTTACTTGTTCTAATTTATCCAAAACCGTGTGGCTCCTTTGGTTTTATTCTTTTACTCATGACTCAGTTTCTGAATATAGGAACATTTTAAATCTCAGCGCTCCAACTCAACAGCTAAGAAAGGCTTTGCAATCTTTTACTACAAACGGTCAAAATACTGATGTCTGCTACAGAAATGCAGGCATAAGGATCACTTTTGACAGCCCTAATCTATGGAACAGCATGATAAATGTATACATAAAAGAGAAACTGGTGCACAAGAAATCAAAGCTTTCTTCAAGTTTTCCAGTTGCCACTTCATTCCTGGCATTTAGAAAGTATTTTTTAAGCAACGCTATCCCTCCTATAGAAACCTCATCTCCTATAAATTGTCCTTTTGAAAACTACTCCAACCTGATAATTTGCTGAAGCAAAAGCCCATCTCCATAAATTATAAATGGATTGAGAGAAGCACCTTTTGGATAAACTGGGCATCAACAAGGCTGATGTTTGTGCACTGAAAAGCTATGGAGATCTAAATTCGGAGTACGACAATTTCCCCTCAACCTGACAGGTTAAGAGGGCAGAAGAAATCACCACAAAGACATTTAGGGCAGATAAAAATCCTGGACAGCCATCAGGGAAACTGATCTGAGCTAGTGGTCCTCAAATGTCAGTACATGAGCAACACCTGAAGGTTACATAAGACTTTAGGGCCTCACCAGTGCCTATGGCTTGGTGAGATCACACCGGGGCCCAGCCAGGTGATTCTGATGCACGTGACAGTTCATTCTGAGGTCTGGTATTACAGATGGAAGAGAAGACAAACAAGGGTTGGAACTTGGAAAGCAATGACATTTGGGGAATTTGTCCTTGTTAAACACTGCATCATCAAGGGCCTAGCCCAGTGTTTGTTGAATGACTATAGCCTCAAACCTGTATTTAAATGTATGCTTTGTGATAATTACTTGCTGTACTAGATAATTCTAAAATGTAAAGCTTGTAGAACTTTTTATACTTTTCTATAGATATTTTGAAGAAGAGACTGAAATTAAGACAGGCAAAGCTGATGGAGAAAGGCACTCCAAGTGGAGAGCACAGAATCCGCCAAAATGGGGAAGAAGGAAAAGGATCAGTAATTTTGCTTTCGGTGAAGGAAGCATGCAGTGCGGGTGAGGTAAAAAGAAAGAAGAAGAATTGAAGTGGAAGAATTTTTAAAAATTCCTTGACCTCCTCCTCCGGGCAGTATTGGCAAAAAATCACTCATGTCACAAAAGCCTCAGTTTTTCTGACCTATTAGGCTTAAACCTTAATGTATTCTTGCCTTTCCTCATGTATTCATTCTCTCTACCAGCTCCTCACAACTCACCTGGAGATGCAGTGTGCAGGCAATTCTTGTGTAAATATTTGCTATAACTATCAAAGTTTTTGGTACATTCATCTCAGTAATATATAGTTTTGATAAAAATCACTATCTTTCCTCCTGGACAGTAAAAGCGTTTAAAGATAATTACCCTAATAGAAAAACACCACCATCAACAAAAAACAATAGTACAATGGGTGTTCAACAGATCAGCTACTCTAACATAAAACTTTTCATGGTCAGTGTCACATACTCTGTCTTCCTTCCTGTTACTATGGAAAAAGTATCAATGCTCCTAGCTAAGGCCAAGCTTCCTTGTGTGCACTAGATCAGTGCTACTCTGAGTGTGGTGAGCTTCCTTCACTGAGAAGTCTCACCACAAAAAACAACGTCAGATGAACTAAACTGCATGCTTACACAGTTGATTTAGTTTCCAGTGCAAGTCGATGGTGGACAGGTGCCACCCTTTAGGAAAGCTGACAGACAGGCACAATGAGAAATACTTGCTCTCATCCCTACTTGCCTATCCAAGGACACCGTTCCTTCACTTGGGCCTGATTTCTTTAGCACCATCAATATTTCTCTTTTCTGTGCCCTTCTATCAGTAAACCAACATGCATAATATTCCATATTTAGAAATGAATCCTAGTACTCATATCTCCTTCCAGATATAGCTCCATTTCTCTGCTCCCTTTTACAGCAAAATCTTCTAAAGAGCTGATAATTATTGCTTTCACTTTCTCAATTCCCATCTGTTCGCAAATTCACTCTAATAAGACTTTCATCTCCAACACTCCATGAAACAGCACTTGTCAAGGTCACCAATATCTACACCGCACTGCCAAATCCCAGGGATAATTGTCAGTCTTCATCCTCCAACCTCCCAGCAGCTCTTGATACTCCTTCCTTCATGAAATATTTTCCTCATACGGTATTATACCCTTCTGGTTCTCATCTTTCATCACAGGCTACTCCTTTTCAGTCTCTGTTGCTGGTTGTCTCTCAACATTCTGGCCTTTGAATGGTTGGCATGTTCCAGGGCCCAGGCTTAAGTAGTCTTCTCTTTTCAATCTATACTTTCTGCTAGGGTGCTCTCATTCAGTTTGATGGCTTCAAATACTACCCAATGCTAATGACCCTCAAATGTATGTCTCTAGCCTTGACTTCTTCTCTGAGCTCCATACAAGCATGCCCAGCTTCTTCTCCTACATCCCTACTTGGGTATCTAGGAGCATCTCAAACTTCTGTTCAATACAGGATTCCTCACCTCTCCCACCCCTAACGCTACTCCTCTCTCAGCATCTTCCATCTAAGTGAAAGGCACCATCATTTGTCCTTCTGTTCAGGCCAAAATTCTAAGAGCTATCTTCAAATTTTTTTCTCTCTTGCCCACAGCCAGTCATCTGCAAGTCTTATCATCTCTGTCTTCAGAATTGATCTTCTCACTACCTTCATTGCAATCCACCTATTCAAGCCATCATCATCTCTTACCTGGACTGCTGTATTAAGCTCCTAACTGGTCCTTCCTGGCTTCTCTCTTGTCTCTCTACCCCCTAATATCTGGACCCTGTCTTCTTCCAACCTCATTTTTACTTGTTCCTTCCCTCCTGACATTTCTGCCACACAGTCTTTCAGCTCCTTGAATGTGCCGTCTTCACTCTGACCACAGGGCCTTTGTATATGCTATTCCTGCTGATAAGAACAGTCTTCCTTTGCTATCTGCCTGTTAACTCCTGCTTTAGATTTCAGCTCAAGTTTCACTCCTTCAAAAAAACTCCTCCTATCCTAGTCCAGAACAAAGATCCTTTCATAACCCCTCTCATAGAACTGTGCTTTTTATCTCTATGACATTTATTTTTACACGTTAGACACTGGAAAATATGTACTGAATGAATAGGTCAGTGAATGAATAGATGACCTTCCCTAAGAATCTTTGATTCAATAAATCACTTATTTGCTACACAGATCTCATTTGAACGCTAAACTGGTGAAGGCAGTAATCAGCTAAACAATTCAGGGTTTGGTGGGAAAAAAACACACACAAAAAAGTATATGTTTGAAGCCAAATGCACACAAGATAAACAAAATAAGGGCCTGAAATTTCAGCTGCAGGGCCAGGGAGTTTTTACTCTTCTCTGTAAGTAAGTCTGTTACAAGATTTATCTCCTTGAAAATATGTATAAAGCTGTAACTTTATTTTTGTACTGTATTTTGCAATGTGTATGGAAGGGGGTGGAGAGAAGCTTGTCTCAAAGTGTCCTGTATTTTTGGTACTTAATTTTCATCTCCCTTATGTTCTCTTTCTCAGATTGAGCAGTTGTCCTCATCCTACCAAGAAATTACAGTGGACAGGCACAATAGAGCTTTGCAAGCAGGCAGAAGTCAAGTTTCTTATCCTTGTGAAATTTAGCCTGGACGCACTTACTACGCTACACAATGTGAGACATTCAGGTAGAAATAAACAAAAGACCATACTAATCGCCAGGTGTCTGTAGTCACAGCTTTCGGCAGGACTTCACATAAAGCAGAGAAGCTACAGGATTTGGGACAGCACAGTTGACGGAAGAAAGTTAAGGGCATTTAACTGACTTGAAAACACAGGAAGAAAGGACCAGCACATAAAATAACATATTTTGCGGGATGAGCTATTCAGTTGAGTTCAAGTGTAGGGCAATGGTGACTTCTCGGCCAGTTACTATAAATTTGACACGTATTAAGCAAACAAGTGGGTAGTAAAAGTGGGAGTTCAGGTTGAAATGCCTCTTTGAGGGGCCCTTATCAAATATTTGTCTAAGAAAGTTAGTATCATGGAAGAAAAGGTGGTCAACTTCAGGGACCTAGATCTAGCTTCTGCAACTTGCTTCTATACAGTTTAACAAAGTAAAAACTTTTTCCTTCCAGTGTGTGCTCTTTAACATATTTAAAATATCTTTAACATCTTTCAGAAATTTATTTTTCTACCAATATTATTGAGGTTAATAGTTTTTTACAGATAAGGCACAAATAGCTAAAGGCTTATCTCTGAACTACATTGCATTTATAGCACAAGAAAGATCCCACAGGCTTTCATAATTTGAATGGGAAATGGCTATGGCAGTTAAATGAGGAGAGGAGAGGGAAACTGAACAGCAAAGAGCAGGTGGTCTGTTCCAACTTGGCAGGTGCTTTACCAGGCCCTGGGGTCCTGTCTGTGAATCAGGTTGGATCTGCCACAGCCCGTCATCGCCAGTGGAAAAGTAGTGCCAGATTCCTATCGGCACTGACTTGGGTGGCAATGGAATGATGTTATTGCATTCAGCAAACGCTTATGGCCTTTTTTCTTGGGTTTGCTATGGGACTAATCTTCTGGTTAAATGCATTACGCAGAACTCATCTCTAACAAAATCATGTTCCTATTTGGTTAACATTATAGATGAAAATCTTGAACATCATATGTTTACTTGAAAACAGAATCTAGACTTCCAAGTCTTCTACCCACTCATGTGACAATAAAGTCTTCCTAAAGGGAGTAGAGATTTTTAGGTGGGGCAGAGCGTGATGGCATCTCATATCAAAAGCCACATGGTTGCCATGGTTTTCAGAAGCTCAAGCACCGCCTTTGTACAAAAGGAACAAAATGTTAAATTTACTTTCAGTTTGAATTTCTGCCACTGAAAATTCTTTTTTTTTTTTTTTAATAACAGCTGCTGGTTTTCTTTCAATTTAATTAATTAATTAACTTATTGGCTATGTTGGGTCTTGGATGCTGCGCGTGGGCTTTCTCTAGTTGCAGCGAGAGGGGGTACTCTTCATTGCGGTGCGCGGGCTTCTCATTGCGGTGGATTCTGTTGTTGTGGAGCACGGGCTCTAGGTGTGTGGGCTTCAGTAGTTGTGGCTCGCGGGCTCTAGAGCACAGGCTCAGCAGTTGTGACTTGCGGGCTCTAGAGCGCAGGCTCGGTAGTTGTGGAGCACAGGCTTAGTTGCTCCGCAGCATGTGGGATCTTCCCGGAACATGGCTCGAACCCTTGTCCCCTGCATTGGCAGGCGGATTCTTAACCACTGCACCACCAGGGAAGTCCCCCACTGAAAATTCTAATTCAACTCAAAATACCCCTCTGCACACAGGGCAGGCAGAATGGCCAAATGATGATGCTGTATGATGATGATGTCAGCAGCCTGGACCCCTTCCCCTGTGGCTCCCTGGACCACTCCATAGCCCTTGCCAGGTATCCGGAATATTTGCTCTTTGGTAATAAGGCCAGATACATGACCAACGGCTCCCACTTAAATCTGTAGCATCTGGACATCCAGATGAAGAGATATTTGATTCTACCCACAGATACCAAACTAAATATGCTAAACTCCAAAGAGAGCTATTTCAGGAGTCTCAATTAGTCTTCAAAATGGAAAAGCTGTTTCTGTACTTATGTAAAATATAATATGCCATATTATACTGTTTGTTACTTCACCAAGTTTTTAAGACAGCATTTTAACACCTCCCCGTTTATAAATGTATACTGCAGCAGAAGCCATATTAGGCATATCTAATCAAAATCAAACCCGATTTTCCTGAGGCTGTTACCACCATCATATCTGGGCATCTGGGGAGGACATACAGCGTCCTTGGCCTATGAATAGATACCTGGAGAATCTAACCTTCACCCTAAGCATGGAAGTGCTGGGGATGGGAGAAAAGGAAGAAGGAGAGGCAGGCATATGTGGGCTTGAAGGAAAGAATGCTTATGAAATAGGGTAAACTACAAGTGTGGAGATCAGGCCACTTTCCTAAAAAAACTTCATCTTCATTTTGTATCCTGAGATACTAGAGGCAAGAAGGGTGACAGCAGATAAATCCATGACACTGTGCCCTCCAGGAACAGCTCCTGCCATTCTGACCATCCCCTACTCTCCTTTCCTAACTCCTATTCATCCAAGTATTGACCTCAGATCATTCTACCTCCCCCGCCCCCCGATATGCTTAATACAAGCTAATCTAATCAACTCTCAGAGATTCACTTTTACATCAATAACTTCCCATATGTCTGTATCTAGTTCTGAACTTCCTTCAGAGCACTATTTCAGCCTTCTGCTGGTCACATTTCTCAGGTGTGTAACAGGATCTTCAGTCTTCATGTGTCCCACTCAAGGGTCATATCTTATTCCCAGTGCTCAGTACATGGGAGATGCTTAATGGATTCTGCTGAGTTAAAATGAATTAAGAAAGATCAGAAACGACTCAAGTGTCCAGCAACAGGGCTGGTTAAATAAACTATGGTACGTCTAGTTAATAGAATATTATACAGCTACAAAAGAAAAAGAAACCATAAATGAATGAGGAGCTTTCTATGTGTTGATTTGGAAAGACTGCCAGGATTTAAGTGAAAGAGAGGTGTGCAAGGGAGTTTATCTATTGTGCTACCTGCTAGGCCCTGCATAAAGGAACAATGGAAGGACATGTAAGAAACTAATAAAAGTGGTTACTTCAGGCTGGGGGTAGGTGATAGATAAGGTAATGGGAGGGGGACTTCTCAAGGCATACTCTGTTATACTGTTTGATTTTGAACTATGTTAATATATTACCTATTTAAAACAAATAGTAATCATTAAAAAAAAAAATAAACAAGCAAAAAACCAAAAAATGAGTGAGAAATTAATTCAGAGGCAAAGAAAAAGAACTCCAGGATTTGGAGGTTTCAAACTTGAGATCAAAGTGAAAAGACTGTTTTGCAGTCTCCTCTCCCCCTAAGCAATGAGCTGCAATTATTATCAATGTAAATGTCTTACTTGTTAGCCACCAAGCGCATGACAGTCCAGTCCTTTGGGAACATCTCTGGGCGTATCAATATTCGGAACACAGTAAAGATCTGCAGCAGGAAATCCTTGGATATGGAGGAAAGAGACAATTTTACTGAGTTATTATAACTGTCAACACACACACACACACACACACACACACACACACACACACACACACAGTGCTGTTGTTACCATTTCCAAAGCAATTACAGAGAAGGGAGCCCTATTTCAATAGTTTACCCAGGAGAGGGAATCATTACCCTTCCCATTCTTAGCACCCAGCTGGTTTGCTACCCTCCCCAAATGTTCCTTTTTCCTTCTCTTTCTCATGCACAGTGGAAATGACTTTTGGTTTTTCTTCACAAGCTCCAAAAATGTAGGTTTTAGAAATAAAATGGAAAACTAGTTAACAGAAGATTAGCAGGGAAATGTATTTTCTTTCTTCTATTACAGTGTCCTAAACTTCAGAACTTTTCAACTCAAGAGAACTGTAAATGGTCCTGGTTCGATTTTGCTTTCCTTTAAGTGGGTGTCAAAATTTAGAAATGTTTTGCTTAAGATGATTTTACGTTCATTAAAAAGGATCTTAAGCAAAAATCCCATATTTCTTAGAGGGCATTCTGAAGATGCAGTATTAATGGGATGCATGCAGGTTTATAGAATCTGAGGGTCCTATGCAGAATAAATAGAAATAATGGATGTGCGCTAAGCTGAGCCCAGTGACAAGTCCTTAGAAGCTAAGAGAGTGTCAAGGTATTCTTCACAGAGATGCCATACCAGGGGGAGTGGTATTTACGGAGATGTTATCTTTAAACAGATCACCTGGAAACACTCTTGACAAGAAGCTATTGCCAGGCATGGAAATATTTCTTAAAACGTTACAAGAGATAGGTTCAAAGTGCTGGAGCACATTATACTTAACAAGGAATCAAGAAGATAACACACCGCAGGTAATGAAGAAAATGGAGCTTGCCCTACTCAAAAAGAGATTGGCACAATCTAGCTATCATTTAGATTTATTAACTAGAAAACTTAAAAATTTTTTTGTAACTTAAGTACTGCTAGGAAAATATATTTAACAATCTGATTGAAGGCAACAGTATGGTTTTGCTTAGAAAAAACACCCCAAACACATGAGTTTTATTTATCAAACCCAACAATAACATAACAATACATTATGTCAAGCACGTAAGCTGCTTGAACATAAGATTACGATTGTCACTCATACCATCAGAAGACAGAAAGATAGAATCTAGAAAACTAAGAAACAGGTGGGAGCTGTGTGTGTGTGTTTACATATTCTAACAGCTTTGATCAAACCCATAAATATTTTGACAAGAATTTATTTTAGCTTCTTTGGCTTCAGCACACATACGTTGATGTGTAGTACGTGCCATGTGGAAACATGCCCAATAGGTCATCTTTCTTTAAATGGCAAGACAGATCCTCCCTGTGTTGTCAGAATCACCAGTTTCCCAAATGTATTCTACTACGGGTCAGATAATTTTGGAAAACACCTCCCATTCTAGCCCTCCCTTGGGATAGGAGGTCATTAGCTCACTAAAACTGTGAGAAGCCCTTTTTAATGCATTTCTAAAACTTATTCCAAACGGTTTTCCGGTTGATTCTTTTGAGTTTCCCAGACATGAACACATATAATCCCTGAGAAAAATGATGTTTGCATTGTACCTTTCAAAGTGTTACAGCTCACTTTAGTTTCCTGTCTTGTTGCATTTGCTTAGATAGATATTAAAGAAAAAATCATGAAGGTGGTGAGTTGCTTGTTTTTTCACAGTCTACAAGTACTTAGGAATAGTTTAAATAAATTCTAAAATACTGATGTTTCATCTTTTCTCCTCCAATCTTTTAACGGAATTGGAAATTGGAGGCAGCACCCTTTGTGGGGGGAAATAGGAGAGTGTGATGTCCATTGCACTGAGAAAAAAATTGGCTGAAAAATTGGCGGCAGGAAGCAAGATATCTATCTTCTGGGCTAGCAAGTTGGCTCATTCTTTTGTAGTGCAGGGGACAAAGGTGACCTTATTCCAGGTATAGGAGCAGAGACAGACAACCTGTTTCTGTACCGTCTCATTTTTTTATTCCCACTTATCTCACAAAATATAATAAAAGGCGTGCCAGCATGGGACCTTGTGCCAATGCTTATGTATTGACATCAACCTTTATTTCCCTGAAGAAAACTTTTCAGTGTCTCAAGTAGGTTTCTAAGCTTTATCTACCTTTACAGAACCAAGGACATTCATTTGTAGAAACCTTACAATGAAATAAAAGAACATTATACTGAGAATCAGGAAATCTAGATTGTAATCCTGCCTCGGTCATTAACTGGCTCAGTGACCTTGTTAATTTATTTAACCTCTCTGGAACTGAGCTCTGAGGCTTTATAATGCAGGGGCTTTAAGGTCCCTTGTAGTTAGAGAAGATTAAAAATAATTAATATGATCACGTATCTATTCATACAGTATGCAAACATGTTTCTTATTTCTCAACTGTAGGCTAATCTTTTAGCAGATGGTAACACAAACACCTTCCACTGTGGTACTTACATGTAATTTAGTTCAGCAAGTATTTCTTGTCAGCTGCCATGCGACAGGTTACATTTCAAACTCAGTTCCAATGTTTTAAAGCACTAAGACCTGAACGCTAGATTCAGCATCCCCTCCCTTCCCTCCCCCAATACAATGGTATTTCCTTGTCTGTTCTGAGTACTTTTCAGCTCTGATTATTTCACTAAACAAGAACTTCTGCATAGATATGTGAAATTATTTTGCACACATAACGATAACTAAATAACAGATATTTTTATAATCTAGAAAAAGAACACTGCTGTAATAATACTCCTGTTTGGACAGCACACAGAAATAAGTGTTTCATATGCCATCATTTCAAAATTGGCTGCCTGGGAGCAGTTTCTTTTCTGTTTGTTTACTTCAAATAGCACAACATGGTTACTTCACTGTATTCCCGGTAATTATTCAAATAAGGGCTCAAAATAAAAAAAGACAAACAGGGAGGTGTTACTTTACAGAAACACTTTTTCTGCAGTGTAAAAGGTTCAAGTAAGAACGTTCATATGAAAACCTTCAAAAACAATAAAAATCTCACATTCAAATAGAAAAGAAAGCCGGAGCAGTTGTTATGATGTTACATTATCATTAACACTTATTCATTTATAAATATCGGGTCCTTTAATATGTGCCGGGCACTGTGTAAGATGCTGGGGACACCTAGTGGGGTAAAATATACTCTTTCATTTATTCATGCAATAATATTTACGGAGTGCCTGCAACATGCCACACCAGAGTTAAGTTAGTTGAATGTGACCTTTGCCTTCCTGGAGCTCAGAGTTTTGTGGGAGAGACGAATGCTAATCTATTTACGCACGTGGTACAAACTAGGATACATCTGAGGGCCAGGTATTCCACACAGAGGGAAGGGCACCTCCAAGCCTCAGACTCAAGACAGAGGTTGCCCAGGCTGCAAAGGGGAGTGGCAAAAAATGGGGCTGGTAGGTAAGTAGGGATAAATAAAAGATGGATAGGGACTTCCCTGGCCGTCCAGTGGTTAAGACTCACGCATTCCAATGCAGGGGGCGGGGGTTCGATACCTGGGTGGGGAACTAAGATCCCATATGCCTTGCAGCACGGCCAAAAATTTTTAAAAAAATTAAAAAAAAAAAGATGGATAGATAAATAGAAAGATAATGATAAATAGGGACCAATCAAAGGTAAATAAATAAATACAAGGTAAATAAATCTCATACCTTTTCCCTGGTAAGCAGTTTGGAAATTTATCCTGAGGGCGATGTGGAGACACTGAGGGGCTTTATGCAGACATGTAAGAGGATCAAATTCTGGTTTTACAAAGATTTTCTGACTACAATATATAACACATTGTTTTGTGTTTACATGTACTATAGTATCAGAATAGCACAGATAGAAATCAGGTGTATGAAACAGAACTGGGGAGGCACAGAAGGAGGCCTTTTGAGATCATGAAACTTGAGTTAAGAGATTTGGGAAAAAAGCATCATGAGGTATGTAGACAGCCCGGGACACTGTCTCCTTATGTCAAGAGCAATGAATGGGACAGAGCCTTCTAGATACACATTTCCTTTACTTATGATTTAGACTATAGTCAACCTTATTTTAAAATTTTGCCACAAATTTCAAATGTGTAACACCCTTGATGCAAGGTCTGAATTCAATTAAAGACTGTTAATCATCGTTATCACATTGAAACTAATATCCTTAAAATTGACTATTTAAGTACATCATGCAAAAATAACTCTCAAATCATCCTCAATCCTCAAGAACTATAGAACTATTTTTCTGTAATAAAATAAAGACTATAAGTTGAAATAACTGTATGGAAAAAGATGGCTTCTGAAGCAGGCAGACATTTATTATGACAGTTGATTCATTCAACAAAGATTTAATGTTCCAGGCTCTGTGCTTAGGACACAAAGACAGAGCCCCTACTCTCAGAGAGCCCATAGTCATCAAGAATACAAGGAAACAACAAATAATAACATGCATTGTTGCACATGCTGTCACAGAGGGGGACTGTAGTCTATGAAGGCTTCATTTAAAAAAACTGATACCTGGGCCGGATTTTACTGCAGGAGCTGAAATCAGGGAAGGGATTAACGGGGTACAAATTAGGCAATGGAAGTGAGGTGTGGTGGAATAGGCATTTCAGGTAGACAAAAAAAAAAAAAGATCCAGAGGAATTAAAAATTATCTATATGGTTTGTTAGGAATATACAAGTAATCGTAGTAATCTTAAGTGACTGGAATGAAAGGTATTTGGAAAGGGATGGAGGACAATGAGGATGGAAGGTAGACTGAAGATAAGGAAGACTTGACGAAAAGACTGGACTTTGTCCTGCAGTTAATGTAAAGTCCTCAGAGTTTTAAAGTTGGCTTGAGACTTGATCAGATATGATTGTTGAAAGCTAGTGGGCCAGTATAAGGGAGACAATGAAAGGTAATAATAATGCTGTACATAACTTCCAGAACATGTACACTGTCAGGCTTAGAGCAAGATCACCACAGTTCTATATGAAAAGTCACAATCAACAAAAAACAGGAGTCTTACTGCTCTCTATATACATAAAATGCCAGGGATATGGCCCCAGTAGAAGGTAGGTGTATAATAAAACATTACTGACTACAGAAGAAGGAAAAAAAACCCTAATCACTGCTTAGTTTTTGCTTTTGTTCACTTCTAAAATAATGGCATGTTCTAGAGAAGGAAGGAAACAATGCAGAGGACCAGCGCTCAGGTCCGCGCTCCTACACACTTCAGGTGACGCTGTGACTCACAAGTACTTGAGGACCAAGGAGAAGAAATGGCCTACTGTTCACGATGCTGAAAGCCACTCCACCGGTAACCCTGGAGACACCCAGGTTCTCCAAGCAAGAATGAAGTTTAAAACTGCACTAGGCTTAGCAGATACTTGAGAATTACAGACTTTCAACTTTCATTTTGATTTAGAGACCCATGGGGAAATGCTAGGCCAAATCTCTCTTTGAATTGATAAGAAGAGAAAAAAAGCAGTGATGCTAGGAATAAAGAACCAAAATAAGATTAATTTGAAAATCTCAATATATAATTTGTCAGTATCAATTAAGATTAAAATGTATATATCCCATGATCCAACAGTTCTACTTCCAGAAATTCATGCTACAGCAATAAGGGCACAAATCCATAGAGATATATGTATCAAGATGTACACCACAGGATCCTTTCTAATGGCAAAAATCAGAAACATCCTGAATGCCCACTAAAAGGGAAATAATTATGGATCATCATATAATGAGATTCAGAAGAATGAATAATGTACTGGGCTATATAATGTCCATGGTATATTACTGTGTGAAAAGACGTGCAACCAGTATGAACAGTATGATTCCATTAAAAAATGCGTGTGAGGATACAGCATAGAAAATAGTCTATGAGGATACACCCCTATGTGTTAACAGCAACTATCTCTGGGGAACAGAATCATGTGCGTGGAGGAAAAGAGGACATACGCTTTATTACTTTAAACCAATAGGGTTATGTGGGATTTTTAGTGTCTAATCCCAATAACAGTTATCATTTTCATTAATATCACTCTATTAAGTTGTACCTTTCCTTACTGATCATTCCCTTATTTACTCAGTTTCTAACCTAAATGTAGATACAAAAATCCCCCCCCCCCAAATCCCAAACTCTCCCTCTGCCAATTTAGCCTTTTTAGACGTCCTCACTTCATGAATAGAACTACCTCATTACTTTTAAAGAGCTGACGAAGGAAATGTTATACAATTTGATAGCAAAGATTTTCGTTTAGGGAAGTTTACTGAAGTGTAGGCAAAAGCTGAGTTTAGCTGCCTGAGCAAAGAACTGAGATGTTAATAGAATTCCTAGCCCTCGCAATTACTTGGGAATGATGATAGTATCAATCTTCATCGCAGGGGGTAGTGAAATGAGATGCTGCAAGAAAAGAGTTTAGCGCTGCATCTGCCTCATGGCTGAGGGAGTGGGGCTGGGGAGGTACTACGTAACTGTTAGCCATTATCACTCTTGTTGCTTATACATATCACACTCATTTACAACTTATGATTTAGATGCCCCGATAACATTAAGGCATTAACAGAGATCGTTTTATTAGTCTTGATATTCCCAACATCTAGCCAAGGTGCTCAAGAAATGTTTACTGAGTCAAGCAACTGACATAATAAAATAATAATAGTGCTTACCTCATGGGGTTCTTTTCAGGATTAAATGAGTTAATATTAATCAGCCTCTTAGAACAGCACCTTACGTGTACTAAGTTCTATATAAATGTTTGCTGTTTGAGGTCGTCAGTTCCTTTACCACAATACCCAAATCCCACAGTCCTCTAAGACTTTTGGTTTTATAATACATTTGGCAGCAAAACCTTACCCAAACTACTCATAGTCTTTATTTATCCCACCTAGAGCGAATATTTTATTTAGCTGCAGAAATACTGAGATGTTTGATTATACAGTTGACCCTTGAACAACATGGGTTTGGACTGTGCAGGTTCACTTATACAAAGATTTTTTTCAACAGTAAATGCTATAGTACTACACGATCTGCAGTTGGTTGAATCCGTGGATGCAGAGCCATGGATGTGGAGGAAACATGGATAGAGAGGAACCACGTGTACAGAGGGCTGACGCTAGGCTATGTGTGGATTTTCAACTACACATAGTTCAAGGGTCAGCTGTAGTTGCTACCCCCAATTCTACTGGAGGTGCTATATGATACTATACAGTATATGTGCCATATTATCTTTCTGAAATCTCAAAAATTCTGATTTCTGAAATACCTTTGGTAGAAGGACTTCAGACAAGGGACTAGAGATCAGTGCTATCATCTTTAGAAAATCTTGTAACATAGATTTCAGTAGCATAAATACGGATACTTGACTTTGAAGAAAACTGAGAACAGGAAAACTTTACTTGTTAAAAGGTGGTATCTGAACTTTTAAAATACAGATTAAAACCAGCTGACTAATTAGCCTTTAGTAAAATAAATGCCCTCCAGTCTGCCTTCACTCCAGTTATCCCCCTTCCATTCTTACACTGGGGAAGGCGTCCTTCCTCCCAGTCAGTCCTTCCTCCCGGTCAAGGCTAATTAGGTCCCTCCTGCTGCTTTCTTAGAGACCTCCCCCTGTGAGTTAGGACCTCTTTTATCTTCAATGTCTCCCTCTCCACCAGCTCTGATCATTTTTATTTAAATATGTTTAAGTCTCCTCCATGATAAATATTCCTCTGACATCCCAAGTTCTCCTTCAGTAGACACCTTATACTCCTCTTCTTGAAACACTGTCTACATCCACTATATCTTTTTCTTTTTTTTTAATTCCTCAGTCCATGACATCTTGGCTTCTACCCTCACCAATGCATTGAAAATGCTCAAGTTCACCAAACATTCGATAATTCAATAGTGCAACCAGATAGGTCTTTCTTAACACAAATGTGATCATGTCTGTCCCTTCTTAAAACCCTCCATAGTTTTCCAATGTCCTCAAAATAAAGTCTATGCACATTCACAGAGCCTTATGTCTTCCTCACACTGTACAGTCGGTCTATCAACCTACGAACGTTGCCTGAATGCCTACAGCATGCTAGGCAAGTTCTGGAATCTGAGGATACAGCAGTGAACCAGCCATCGTTTCAGACATCAAGAAGTTTATAACCTAGTAGCTAGGAGTTGGGGATACACGTAAACAAATAAACAAAAATATTCCAGATTCTAATAACCGTTATAAAGGTGGAATGGCAGCTGTGGTATGTCAGTTAGGATATTCAGGTGATGTTTTAGTTGAGAGATCTGAATGTCTCAGCCAAAGATGGACAGCACACTCCCACCCAGCTCTCAGCTGAGACCTCCCTTGGGGAGTTCTCCTCTAGCCTTGACTTGGGGCTGGCAGAAATTCCTAGATGCTCCAAAGCACTGTGTGCTTACTCTGTCTTCACCACTCTCATTTGCCTATGTTACTGCCCATTACCAGTTTGACTCTTCCCCCTATAGGAACTGGCCTTTTTGTTTCTGGTTACATAATAATGCTGGTAGCACTTGGTACGTCGGAATTGCTCAATCTGAAGGACAGATAGAGTAATTAATATTGTTAAAAAAATTTCCTTGGCCTGAAGGTCCAGGTTTTTTTCTTATTTTTTTTTAGGCCCGGCTACTTTGAAGTGGGAAACATGTGTCCCTTGAAAAGGTGTGTGGCTGACTGAAATGAGGGAAAGCCACATAAAACACTTTATTCATTACTTTCATTTGCTTTATTATTGTTAATATGACTATTAAAGCATAAAACTCAATACCTAGATTAAACAAATCATGTTTTTCAACTTACGCTTTTCTACTATTTTTTTCTCATTCCCAGGACCTGTGAAAATATGTAATTTTTCCTATGTGACATTTTGAAATACGAAGTCATAGACTTCTTGAGTAAAACCTAATGGTTCCTCAGCTGTGTTAAATATTCAACTTGTGATGAAAATTAATAACTGCACGATTATTTTCCTTTTTAACCATATGGGTTTCTGTATGTAAGTGGGTAAGTTCTAAGATCTTTATCCATTTTTAATTCTAAACTCAAGATTAAATATAAGCATGAAAAACATGATATTTTCAGGCTTGGGCACATGCTAATCAACTGTCAGATAGATTACACCTGCCCAAACCTATTCTTTGTTTCCTATGACTCAGCTTGTCAACTGATCCAAGGTAACTGAAAGATTCTTCTGAGATGATACAACAGTTAAAAGTCAAAGATAAGTGATCCCTATGCGTTATCTATATTGAAAAAAATCTAGAAATCTTCCTCTAAGGCACTATGAAGGCTTGTAATCATGCAAACGTTACACTGTGCCTGTAACCACTGTCTTATAATTCTCCATCCCCAAGTGATAGGGATAGAGTAGGGTAATTAAATAGTTTGTTTAGCAATCCCACTAGGGAAGGGAATTTTAAGGAAGTCTGGGAGACTGCTGTAAGCTAATGACCACTCAACAAAATAATCCAGTAACCTAGCAACAATCTATACTACCTTTTAGGAAGAGCAGGTGCATTCAAGGGCCAGGCACACTCAAGCCACAAGTCCTGACAGTTAAAACACAAGACAGTAGGTATGGGATCTGAATCATGTTACATGAAGTCGGGGAACTAATGGTCCTTGATGAGTAGCATTCTGCATGTAGCCAACACAGGAATATAGGTGAAAGGGGAAAGAAACCAGGTGAAGGGGGACATTATACCAAAATCTGAGATGAACTACCATATTTAAGTATATGTTAATACCCTTTTGCTAATACACATATGATTTAAACAGCGCCATGGCAGTCCCGGTTAGACCACAGAGGGTCAAAGGAGGAACTAATGATGTAAGCCTTGACATCTACCCAAAAATGAGGAAGAAGGTCATCTTCTCCCCTCCCCACTTTTTCTTTGATTATAAAAGTGTAGCCCTCTTTGTTCTTGGGGCCATGCTCCCTTGCTGGCCAGCTTCTATCTCTCACAAGCACCCTATGCTAATAAACTCACTCTTTGCCAATAGCTTTGCCTCATGCTGACTTCTTTCTCTTCTGAGACAAAAGAACCTGAGCTTCAGTAAGTCTTGATACCAGGTGAGTAGTTTCAATTAAAAGACAGTGGGTTCAAATGTAAAATAGATAGCTAGTGGGAAGCAGCCGCATAGCACAGGGAGATCAGCTGGGTGCTTTGTGACCACCTAGAGGGGTGGGATAGGGAGGGTGGGAGGGAGATGGAAGAGGAGGAGATATGGGCATGTATGTATATGTATAAGTGATTCACTTTGTTATACAGCAGAAACTAACACACCATTGTAAGGCAATTATACTCCAATAAAGTTGTTAAAAAAAAAAAAGACAGTGGGTTCAAGTCCCCTCCTAGGTCAGAGACGGTGCGTTTAAGTCCCAATCTGCGGGTGACTTGGGTTCAAGTCCCAGACCGTGGGTTCGAGTCCCAATCTGAGTTTTGGCTGGGTTCAAGTCCCATCCGAGAAAGAGTATGGTTTCACCAGCACTTAAGTGACCCTTCCATTTTGATGCTTATGTATGAAGCTGTCTAGAAACTGAAGCGATGGAAGAGAAATAAAAGTAAATACGGACAGAAGATAGGTCATTCCTGTGACTGAGGACAATCAGCTTCTAAGGTTTTAGTGAACACCATGAAGGAAGTGTTAAAGTCACCTAAATCTTAGCAAGGATTGGATTTTTACAAACCCAGCATCAATATCTTCCATTTAATGTCACTGTCAGAGTAGCACAGCATATTGATTAGACCAAAGCCCACAGAGAATGGCAAATACAGCTCTGCCTCCCTAGTCAGAATGTTGTAGCCAGAACTTCTCACTGTGTTTTTAGAGGGATGAAATCAGCTAATATTGTAATACATACTCCCTTATCTGCTATTAAGGCAATATTTCTAAGTCCACTTAACTAGACTCAGTCTATTTGCTTTTGTCTCATTAGTTCTGTTATTCTGTTTCTAGGTTACTGGACTTTGATGGCAGGCATTTCAAATCCTATATGCTTCTCCAAAATAAGAATTAATTGCTTGGCTTGAGTACAGAAATTTTAAAGAATCAAGACAGAAGAGCAAATCTGTGCAGAAATCTGATAAAAAACAGAATTTAATGGAATCAGGTAAAGCAATTGTCAAAAACCCATCTGAACGATGATGAATAAGAACAAGAGAAACTAAAAAGATATATTAGACACTTTAAAAGCTGCCACTTACCCTTAGTTCTTCTTTCGTATTGAAACTATCAAGAAGCTGTTGATAATGTCTATCTGTCATTTGCCGTAACAGGGACAAGAGACAAGCAACAAACTCCCCCTAAGAGAAAAAAAAGGAAGCGTGTTTTTTAGTAAGTACATAAAAAAACATCAGTAACTTACCTTCAACTGATCTCAAATAGAACACGTGAAAAGAAAACCCACTATGATCCAAATTTACCCTATGATGTTGTCTTAATCTAAATTAACCATAATATTACAGTAAAATTTCTCCCTGTAATGATTACCATTTACTTGGTACACATGCATTTTAAAATTTAGAGTGGGGACTTCCCTGGTGGCACAGTGGTTAAGAATCCGCCTGCCAATGCAGGGGACACGGGTTCAATCCCTGGTCCAGGAAGAGCCCACATGCCGTGGAGCAACTAAGCCCGTGTGCCACAACTACTGAGCCTGCACTCTAGAGCCTGCAAGCCACAACTACTGAGCCCATGTGCCACAACTACTGAAGCCCGCGCGCCAAAACTACTGAGCCCGTGCGCCTAGAGCCCATGCTCTGCAACAAGAGAAGCCACCGCAATGAGAAGCCCGCGCACCACAATGAAGAGTAGCCCCCGCTCACCACAACTAGAGAAAGCCTGCACGCAGCAACAAAGACCCAACGCAGCCAAAAATAAATAAATAATGAAAAAATAAAATTTAGAGTGGATTTTTTTTTAACTTGGGTGGAAGCTTTTCAGTAGGGAAGTAACTCCACACACTTAAAGAAGATAAGGTACTGAGGCTCCTGACCATTTATTAAGCATTTACTATGTCTTCGTTCATTATACTGTTTGAGCCTCATATCAGTGTTATAAGGTAGGTGGTATAATATTAATTTTTTTTTTATTGAAGTATAGCTGATTTACAACATTGTGTTAATTTCTGCTGTACAACACAGGGAATGCTAATTTAAAGAAAGTAAAATGTAGGTTTGGTGGGCTAAAAGTCTTGCCCAAAGTCACACAGCTAGACACTGGCAGAGCTGCAGTTATTCCTGGGGTTTTCTACTCCAAAGCTCTTCCTGTACCTTCATGCTCCATTTTTGAATTCACATGACCTTCTCCAGCTCATCAGTGTTCATCTGCTGACTTGTTGGGTGTCAAAAAAGCCATACATTGCATAATGTTTGTTTCAATCTCCTTTTAAGAACAGTTTAGTTATTTTTTTAAATTTATTTTATTAAAGTCTAGTTGATTTACAATGTTGTGTTAATTTCTGCTGTACAGTAAAATGATTCTGTAATACAGAACATATATATACACACTTATTCTTTTCCATTATGGTTTATCATAGGATATTGAATATAGTTCTCTGTGCTATACGGTAGGACCTTGTTTTATCCACCCTGTATAAACTAGTTTGCATCTGCTAACCCCAAACTCCCAACCCACCCCTCCCCCATCTCCCCTCCCCCTTGGCAATCACAAGTCTAAGAACAGTTTAAGTTAACTGTGATCCTTTTGTGCTTGGGTGCTACGTGATTGACTCCTACAAAGTTCAAATCTTAAAAATTAATAATGAAAAACAAAATATATATATAGCATCCATAGATTTGAAGACTTATAAAATTGCTATCACTTGCATTTCCTGATGCATGTCTAACTTAAAATACATGTTTTCAATGCAAACTTTTTTGCTCAGCAAAGAATTTATCTACTTTTAGTTACATTTAAAACAATACAAGCACAACAGGAGAAGTAATCAGTGGTAATTGACTGTGGATTTAGAGAAATTCAGTTTAATTGGGAATTGGTTTCTTTGAGTTTACACGGAAAAAGATTATAGGCTCACATGTAAAATCTGAGACTAAAAGCCCTGAGTAATCGGATTTACCAAGAGAGGCAGCTAAGTCAGGGCAGTCAAACGTATCCCCACCAAGGCCATGGGAGGCCTGAGGATGCTACTTAATGGCCATGTCAGGGTAACCGGAGATGCAAGCTGGCTCCTTGCATGTGGATAATCATCTGCAACACACAGATATGACAAGTAATTATCCCTACATACTTTTTAGGGCAAATATCTAAGAACTAATCAGTATGGGCTAGCAGAAATACCCTCTAAGCTCAACATATTACTTCGTTAATGCACAAAGGAACCCTTGATACTTAACACAAGAAATAGAAAATTTAAGGGCACAATCATGAATATTTTAGTGTATGTGTATGAAGAAACAACCCAAGGCTAGGAAGAAACTACTTGAAAGGACTGGGAGCTCATACATGACTGGTGCTCATATATGACTGAGAATAGTGTTTATTCTC
Organism: Delphinapterus leucas; assembly: GCF_059928025.1. Classification (NCBI taxonomy): domain Eukaryota; kingdom Metazoa; phylum Chordata; class Mammalia; order Artiodactyla; family Monodontidae; genus Delphinapterus; species Delphinapterus leucas. The sequence goes on along the minus strand of NC_143137.1, from coordinate 37,288,876 downwards.
ACCAGTCAGACTGAAAAATCCTCACTATTAATAGGGCATCAGGGCATCAGTTAGAGTACTAAAAGTACTCTTTTCCTCAGTAGTGGGGAAAAATCACTCCTAGAATAAATGCTGCTCTGATCCTACCTAAAAAAGTTCAAAAGCAAGACCTGAAACAATCTAACAGTCCCCAAGAAACTGCCATCCTCATTCCACAGCAAAGGTCAAAGATATTTTTTGGAATTAAAAACAAATTCACCTCCCAACAAGGTAAAATTTACAATGTCTGGCGTTCAATAAAAAATTACTAGGCTTACACAGAAATAGGAAAAAACATGATGAAACAAATGAGAAGAGAAAATAATCAATCAATAGAAACAGACCAGAAATGACACACATAATAGAATTAGCAGTCAAGGACATTAAAAGCGTTTTTATTACTGTATTCTATATATTCAGGAAGCTTGAGGAAAGACTGAACATGTTAATTAGAGACATGTAAGATTCCAAAAGGAACCAAATTAAACTTCTAGAGATGAAGATTGTCATGCATGAGATGAAAATTCACTGAATGGGACTAATGGCAGATTAGACTGTGGACAAGGAATGTCACCTGCTGTTTCAGTATACAAAGGCTGTTGAGTCATCATCTACTACAGCCACCCCTGATGGTGCACCCTGAGGGGAATTCAGGATGGAGAAAACAGGATACTGGTCCTAGATAGTTAAGATGCACATCAAAGGAATAATTTCAATAAGCCCAGACTCTTGAATCTTCTCATACATAAAAAAGCACTAAAATCATTTACTTGAGATGTCTATTTTTTGTATTTAGAAATAATCTTTTGATGTTCGACTACATTTTTTTTTTTTTCAGTAAAAACTCCTATATATCCTAGTTCCTCCCTTACCTCTTTGGGACAGTCCCTCAGAACTATCTGAGAGGCTGCCATCTGGGGCTATACTCCTCAGTAAGTCTGCTGAATAAAACATAATTCTCAACTTTTAGGTTGTGCATTTTTTTTCAGTCAAGAGACAATGTTGAAGAAGACAGCGTAGTAGATATCCTCCAAAATGAAACAGAGGGAAAAAAAAAAACTAAAAGAGAAGAAAAAAGCTCAGTGAACTCTAGGACAACTTCAAGTAGCAAAATATATACGTAATTGCAGACCTCAAGGAGAAGGGGTCAGGAAAAGTAGTTGAAGAAATAAGGGGGAAAAATTTCAGATTCTTTGAAAAGCATAAACCTATGTATCAAAGAATTTCAACAAACCCTAAGCATACAAAGCATGAAAAAAATTACACCAAAGCACAACATAGTAAAATTGCTGATAGCCAGTGATAAAGAGAAAATCTTAACACCAGTGAGAGGAAAAAAAGACACATTATATCCAGAGGAAGAAAGATAAGGATGAGAGATTTCTCACTGGAAACAATACAAACTAAAGATAAAGATGAGAGATTTCTCACTGGAAACAATACAAGCTAGAAAACAGTGGAGCAACGTCTTTAGAGTACTGAAAGAAAACAACTATCAACCAAGAATTTGTTACCCAGTAAAATTCTTTCAAAAACAATGACAAAATAAAGACTTTTCAGACATCCCCAAACTCAAACAGTTCACCACTTCTACTCAACATTACAGTGAAGGTTCTAGTAAGTGCAATAAAGAACAAGAAATAAAGAAATACAGATTGGAAAGGAATTTTTAAAAAGCTGTCTTTATTCACAGACAACATATTTGTGTACAAAGAAAATGCTACAGAATCTACAATGAGCTACTAGAACTACTTAAGTGAGTTAATCAATGTTTAAGAATACAAGTTCAGTGTACAAAAATCAATTTTCTGCATAATGAAAATGAACAATTAGTAATTGAAATTTAAAATAATATAATTTATAATACCATTAAAATATGAACTACTTAGTGATATATATGACAGAATATATGTAAGATCTGCTGAAAGCTACAAAACCTTGATGAGAGCAATTAAAGATGACCTAAATAAATAGAGAGATATACTATGTTCATAGACTGGGCGATTCAATATTGTTAAGATGTTAACTCACTCCAAATTGATATATAAATTCAATGCAATCCCACTCCATATCATAGCAGGTATTTTGGGGGGCAGAAAGTGACAAGCTGATTTTAAAATTCATATGGAAGTGCAAAGGACCTGGAATAGTGAAAACAACTATGAAAAAGAACAAAGTTAAAGGTCTTAGACTACCTGACTTCGAAACTAAACTATAACGCTAAGGTAATCAGGATACTGTGTTACTGATGTCCAAACAGAAAAATAGGTAAATGGAACAGAAAGCCCAAACCAGAAACAATCCAAACGCCCACGAACAGGTGAATGAATAAACAAATTATAGCATAACCATATAATAAAATATTCAGCATTAAAAAGAAATGAACTACTGATAAACAAAGTAACATTGATGAAACTCAAATAATTATACTGAAGAAGTCAAAATGCCCTCCTCCTGCCCCATTCCCCCAAAAAACCAACAACAATAACCACATACTGTATGATTCCATTCATATAAAAATCTAGAAAATGCAAACTTATCTGTGGTAACAGAAAGTAGGTCAGTGGTTGCCTGGGGATGAGGTAATGAAGAGGGGCAAGAGGGAGGGAATACAAACAAGCACAAAGAAACTTGCGAGAGTAATAGACATGTTCATTATCTGGATAGTGATGAAGGGTCACAGGTATATATATTATGTCAAAATTTTATCAAACTGTAGACTTTAAACACATGCAATATTTTGCATGTCAATTATATCTCTAAACTTTAAAAAATAAGACATTATGACAATAGTATCATTTATGGAACTATGTGTATGTTGCTGTATTTTGATTATATTATCAAGTTTATCCCTCACTAGAGCCTTGCTGGGTGGACACTATTAACTTAACGTTACAGTGAGATCTGTTAAAGTTAATAACATATTTATCCCACGTTCCACAGTCAGAAAATGGTGAAGCTGGGGTGTTAACCTAGGTATCTCTGGCTCTTATTCCTGCTGCTCAGAGACTGATTTATTTTATTGAGGAAATATAACTGAGCTTGGGGGTTATATTTCAAATACAAATAGGTATATAAGAATCTGTCTGTTGATAACCAATGTCTGTACCTTTTAGCCTCTCTTATGTCTTGACATGAAAATGTAAATCTAGTTGGCAGAAATACATTCAATGTTTCATCTCTTAGTTTTTCTACATCCTATCTGTCTCCTGTCTCCAATGCAGCTACTAGATCAATATTCTTATTTATTTCAACATACATTCTGTGAATAGTGAAATATCTTAAATGACATTATTTTTAATAATTTTAGCAATAATAAAAGTTATTCAAAAGTGAATAGACTTTCATTAAATCTTTACAGTCACCATACCTAGGAGAATACCTCTTTGAATCCATATCATTACCTATTTATATCTGTCACATCTGGTTTAGGCCCAATGCAAACAACTTGTCATCCCGATATCTAATCTCGGCACAATTAAGACATGTTGTCAATCCCAATATTTACTGTACAATGTCATTTTATTTATTCACTTCATCAATTTAGGAACTCCAAGCACATTTAACCCTGTCAAGAGGCCTGGACGTCCAATATTTTTTACCCGTAATGTAACTTTGTTTCTAAGAGATTTTTAAGTGTCTACATGAAAACCCTAGACTCACAATTTATTAAAAAGAATAAATAAAAAAACACTGTTGGCCAAGATTCACTTCATTTTAGTGTTGGAACTTTTTTATGTACAAATCACCGTCAGAAAGAACTCTATGCTATAGTGGCTTGCATCCATTTAACAACTAGATTGAGCATACTGGGCATTTCCACCAATAACTGTGAATAAAATTATTAGACGGCTACAACAGTCTTCAAGAAACCTTCTATTATACATACCCACAATTTAGAAACATCTCACAGAATTCTCCTGCGTTCTTCTCCTTCCCCCAACCACAGCCCATGGTGCGCAAAAACTTTCAACAAATGCAGAGTATATCTTAGATGTGGCTCCTGCTGAACTGAGTCACCTGCACTATAAATGGTGCTGAACAGAATTATGTGCAAAGAAAAGAAGAATTTATCACTTGTAAGGAACTCTGGAGTCCAATTAGTTTGAGGGGGTGAACAAACAGCCATGTATGCCTCTTTATAAAATCTGCTTCCACATACAATTAGATGTTTGAAAGGAACCGATTACAATGGTGCTGCCTTTTTTTTTTTTTTTCCAGCTAGAGAGAGTATTTTAAACCTAAAAGAGCAGTTGGTAGAAGAACATAAAGTACAATCCTTTTAGATAGTAAAACTAAGGCTACTATTATCTGGAATTATGACAATAGTGGAAGCCAATCGTCCTGTTGGTGTTACTGGGAGGCAGGGTGACAGCCGTGGTACTCAGAGAGAGCTGAAACACTTCACCATGACACACTGTGGGACCAACTTTTACCTACATTATGTCTGCTTATTGTGGGCACCTTTTCTGTAAAGACTGAAGGGTGCTCAGTGTAGGACTGCCATGTAAAGACTCCCTATTCAGAAAGCCTGTTCTCTAAATAAGAGAAAATGATGAAGAAATTAGACAGGTCTTCAGTGCCCAGAGAAATGACCTTGTCAATGACCAGAACATATTTCTCACCATAGAATTCATTATAATGTAAGCGCTTTTTACAGGAAACTGCCCTGTTTGCTATAAGAGCAGGAAGCCCCTTTTCTTGTCACTTTAGCAAAGCTATATTGTAACTAACTTTTAAACCAGGGACCTCCATGCTCTACTCATCTCCAGCCCAAGCACACATTTCAAATCTTTTAATCACACAATACCTTGCCTAACTTGTCAGTTCTTTCCGTACATCAAAGAAGTAGAAATGAAGAATAAGTAATTAACAGATGACCAGATCTCTTCCCTAGCTTTCCCTTCAGTAATCTCCCGAACAGAATGTGTGACCAAACTGTATGAACAAGATAACATCCAGAGGAAGATCACAAGGGAGTTGACAAGCCTGCACACATTGGGGATGGCAATGACTGTGACCCGCATCTCAATGATGAACTGAGATTACTGCCCTGTTTCCCTTTAAACCCTTTCATGGCTGAGCAGAATCTTCAGAGGTGGTTTTTGAGGGATGCTGAGTCCATCATCTCCCCAGATTGCCGGCATTCTGATTAAAGCCACCTTTCTTTCCTATACTTGTGAGTATGTAATTGATTTTGGTTAATTCGGTAACAATAACAACAACAACACAGGTATTGCTTCTGTAATAATAATAATAATATTACGGACCACTGTTGCTACCACAATTACTAACGGTTAAAATGTACTGATATTGTTTAAACACTTTTACAGATTTGATGAACCCCTCACGCTAACTTTGAGATAAGTACAATTATTTTCTCTATTTTAAAGGCAAAGAAACAGAGGCTAAAGATACTAGGTAACTTGCCCAAGAGCATGCGTAGTTAATCAAAGGGAAGAGTAGGATTCAAACCAGGTCTGCCTGAGGACTCAAAAAAAAAAAAAAAGAGCCTTAAAGCATAAAACTAAGGTGCCAAACAATTTAGGTGCATGTTTTCTCGCAAACTTCATCCCACATACCTAGAGTGAGCTTGGTTTTTCACACAGCAAGGGGCACAACATAGCTACGTGGGGGAAGGTTTCACTTTACGTGATTTTCCTAAAATTGTAGCACACCGGACGATGAAACTGCCTGCCCAAATCCATCCACGAGCTTCATGCATTACCTTCTCAAGTCTCTTAATTTGCACTGATTATTACTCTGTGAAGCCCTACAGGCCATGCGTGTCCCAGAGAAATCTGGTAGTTTCAACCCTGCCTATGGATACAAAGCAGTTTGAAAAAGTTTTTGACCTCGGGCAGTCTCTGACCACATGGAGCATTTCCTATGATTTTGTTTGCTCTGCCATTATAATTTTAGAATTGTGTTCGAGCTGTATTGCCAGGAAGCAGTTGAAATGTTACCATCAAAACCAAAATGAAGGAGCCTTTCTTCTGCTTTTGGGAAGGTGGAGTATATATGTTTTTCCCAATTCCTCCTGCCAAGTACAACTAAAACCCCTCCATTATATATAAAACAAACAGAAGACGACTCTGGAAGGTGGAAAGAAAAGACTGGCTAGAGACCCTGGACCCAAGGAAGGACATAGTGCTGAGTTCTCTGGGTTTTCTTTTTGCCTCATATATCCCACCCCTGGAGCCGAAGAAGCTGGCCGTCTTGAAACACCAACTACTGCAAAGAAAATCCCCCCCAAAAGCCTATTCTCTTGGGCCAAAGGATCAGGAAATGGGCAGTTTAAGAAGAAAAAACTTTTAGCAGTCATTGCTCTACTGCAGCTGAATTCTGCAAAACACTTCGGCCTTTCTCACACCTGCAAAAGCCAAAGGCTGTGATGAGGCACCCAACATCTCTCTCCAGAGTGGGCAGCAAGATAGGGAGCAGGGACTTTCATGACAACTGGTCTGTGTCAGTGAAGACAATGCGAGGAACCTGGACTTCTACCTCCATCTGGCCATAATGAATTGGCACCCAATCCCTTACCCTGCCAAGTCACGTGACATAAAGCCACCTGAAACAGGTGTAAATAAGATCCAGAGTCTAATAATACAAAAATGTCCAGATTTCAATTGAAAATCACTCATCATACCCAAAATCAAGATATAAAATTGAATGAAAAAAGAAAAGAGATGTCAACACTGAGGTGATAGAGATGTTAAAATTATGTGACATAACTAATACAAAAATCAACTTAAAATGGTTCATGGACTTAAATGTAATATAGAAAACTCTAACACTTTTTAGGAAAAAAGAACTAGGAGAGAGCCTTCATGATACAGGGCTAGACAAAAAGAGTTCTTCAGCTTGACATCAAAAGCATGATCTGTAAAAGGAAAAATTGATAAATTGGGCTTCATTGAAATGAAAAATTTTTGCTCTACAAAAGACCTGTTAAAAGGCTGAAAAAAACAAGCTACAGAGTGGGAGAAAATATTTGTAAACCACATATTCAATGAAGGACAAGGATCTAGAATATATAAAGAACTCTCAAAACTCAAGAGTAAAAAGCAATCCAATTAGAAAATGGGAAAATGACATAAAAAGACATCCCACTGAAGGGGATATATAAATGGCAAATAAGTATGTGAAAGATGTTCAGCATCATCAGCCATTAGGGAAATGCAAATCAAAATCATGATAAGATGTCACTACCTACCTATCAGAACGCCCCCATCCCCTCTCCACTCTTCAAAGTGAAAACACCAAGTGCTGACTATGGTGTTGAGAAATTGGATCATTCATCATACACTGTGTACATGAGAATGTAAAGTGATACACCCACTAGGGAAAACAGCTAGGCCATTTATTACAAAACTAAATATGCAACAACCATACAATTCAGCAGTCATACTCTTGGGAGTATTTAACCTGGAGAAATGAAGATTTATTGTTAGATAAAAACTTGCACACAAATGTTTATAGTAGCTTTGTTAGTAAGAGCCAAATTCTGGAAACAACCAAGATGGCCTTCAATGGGGATAGTTAAACACACTGTGGTACAACCATATCAAGAAAACTACTGACTAAGGAAAAGGAACAAATTATATATAGATATACACACACAATGACCTGGATGAATCTCTAGAGGATTATGCTGACTTAAAAAAAAAAAAAAAAAAAAAGCCAATCACAAAAGGCTATATACTGTATGATTCTATTTGTACAACATTTTTTTTTTTTTAAAGATGTTGGGGGTAGGAGTTTTATTAATTAATTAATTAATTTTTGCTGTGTTGGGTCTTCGTTTCTGTGTGTGGGCTTTCTCTAGTTGTGGCAAACGGGGGCCACTCTTCATCGCGGTGCACGGGCCTCTCACTATTGCGGCCTCTCTTGTTGTGGAGCACAGGCTCCAGACGCGCAGGCTCAGTAGTTGTGGCTCACGGGCCTAGTCGCTCTGCGGCATGCAGGATCCTCCCAGACCAGGGCTCGAACCCATGTCCCCTGCATTAACAGGCAGATTCTCAACCACTGTGCCACCAGGGAAGCCCATGTACAACATTTTTTTTAATTAATTTTTTAAATCGAAGTAGAGTTGATTTACATTTTTGTGCCAATCTCTGCCATACAGTGAAGTGGCTCAAATACAACATTCTTAAAATGACAAAATTATAGAAATGGAGAATAGATTTTGTGGTTGTCAGGCTTAAGAAGGAGGTGAAGATGGGAGGGAAGTGAGTCTGGCTGTAAAAGGGCAAGATGGGGGATTTGTGGGGTGATGGAAATATTCTGCATCTTGATTACATTAATGTCAATAGCCTAGTTGTGATACTGTTCTATAGTTCGATAAGAGGTTACCATTGGGGAGACTGGAGAAAAGGCACATGGAATATCTATGTTATTTTTCGCAACTGCACGTGACTCTACAATTATTGCAAAATAAAAAGTTCAGAAAAACATGAAAAGACAGAACAAAAAAATTCAAAACAAAACCCCCCAAACTTTCAAACCCATAATGAACTCCAGTGGTTTTCAGGAAAAAATGACGTTTTGAGCATTTACTATGAACCCAATAATAGCTAAATACACAAAGCCAACCCTATGAGGTAGGCAGCATTTTACACATGAAAATTCCATCAGACCATGAGAAATTAACTGCTTGCTCTTCTTTTCTTTTAATGAGGCAGTACAGCTATTACACATATTAGGAAGTTTTTTCATACTCTCTTTAACCTTAGTTTGTTAAAAGAAAGAATTTAACTTTACTTCCCAAACCCAGGGCTTGGCAGGAGGAATCAGGTAAATCTTAGCTCTGAAAGCAGAAAAAATAAAATTCAATGCAAGATGGCCATCCTTAAACATTCAACTCTGGCAGGAGAGCCAGGGTGGACTTTTTATTTTTTTAAGTAAAAAAAAAAATTATTTTCATCAGGGGCTAGGCAAACATTCTTAAGACAGGGGTTCTATAATGCACAATTTGTAAAAATAATGGCAAAAGGCTGACATTTTTCTAAATAATCTATATGTGAAAACTATAGCATCTACTGCCATTTTTGCAAATGGTATTTGGAAGAATGTTCTTAATCAGACCTAAAAAAAACAAATGTTTGATCAATTGAATGTGAGTTTTAAATAGAAATCAATTTATGTACCAATCCATCCATCTACGTATCTCTCTCTCTCGCTCTCCACACACACGTATAAATATATACACAAATGAACTATCACACAAATTATGTCTTAATATTTCTTATAAATCATGTTATATTAGATTCATAATAGTGGAGCTTGAAGACATCTTAGAAGTTACCAAGTCAAACTTTCTCAATTCACAGCTGAGGAAACTGAGCCCCCCTCACCCCACCCCAAATTAAGATTCTTACTAGTCATAGTGAAAAATTCAGAATCAGAACTCAGGACCCCCAGCTGCTATTGCTCTATTTCACTATTCTCACTTCCCCAAGCAATTCGATGGATGAAAAAAAAGAATGAAAAGTTATCAAGAAGACTGGGGATTTAGAACCAGGTTAACTTAAATTGGGCAAAGTGAAAATAAACTGCGCCAATTTGGCCTTTCTGTAATTAAAAGTATCTTATATTAAAAATATCTTATATGCTGCTTATAAACAGCAACCCACCCTCAAAGCAACTGAGGCTTTAACAAGCACAACTATGCTGTTTGGTGTACCATTTGCTTTACGGCCTTACCGTGACATCCTGGAACTGGAGACGCATGGTGGAGCCGGATGGCTGTGGTCGACTGGTGATCTCCAATATGGTCCTCAGCAGGATGTCCAGCAGGCTGGCCACTATCACATCTATTTCCTCCAGCACAGATTTTTCCTTAAGAAAAAAAATAATGTGTTCAGGAAATTGTGGCTTAAAGTATATATTAATCTCTCTTTACTGGAAAAGGGGAAAAAGCACATTTCCAAATATAGAATCAAAGAGTCAGAGAACTCGAGAGCTTGACAGACCTGGACCTCCCCTAACTCACCTAAGTGAATGACCTTTGTTTATAGATAACAAAGGGCACGGAGATGTTAACAGCTTATCCAAGAGCATGCAACTCCACTGTGCAGTGGGTACAAGTAAAATGATGGGGTGGTGTTCTGGAAAGCACCCCAGACTAATTCAGAACACCAGCTATGTCACTAACATGGTGTGTGTCCCTGTGCAAGTCAGTTTACCTTTCTGGGCCTGATTCTTCGCTAAACGTCCCTCTTGGTTTTAAGAAAAATTATAATTTTTTGATTTCAGTTTGTGCTTACATTTACTCTTCTCATCACTGGAGTTGCACAGGTCATTTTCCAAAACTCTATTTTAAGTACAAATGACTATTTCTATAAAAATGATTTTTTAAAATCCCTACATGTAAAGGTTAGCAAACAGCATTCAGTCTGGGTGAATACTGTTAGTTACAGACTGGACTTAATGTCATTGGTCATGGTGGGACTGCTTCCCCAAAGCAAAATTAGTACTATCTAAGCCCCCAGGACTTGAGCGAGAAATGCAAATTGCTCTGCACTGACTGTATGTAGTGGATTTGAGTTATTATACCTGCACCAGACGAAGCACTATGATTACAAATACTTTGTACCAAGGAGATTGCCTTTGCAAAGAAAACTTTTAGAAAGTATGAGTTTAAAAGAGCTTTTTGGCTAGGATTTTATGATTAACTTTCTTACACTTGTAAGAAAACTACTAAGGATTTTCCCCCAGAGCAGAGTTTCTGCTCTGAATTCCTTATCAGATAAGTACAAAAATTGACTGCAACTTTAACAATGAAATGGGAGAAAAAAAAAAAAAATCACCTCTACTATCACCTGATGTTTTCAGTTTTCTGCAGTGAACTTTTGAACTCACTTTTAACTCTCAGCAATTAAGAGTTAGCAAAAACATTCTAACTAGGCCCAGCGTAGCTATGCTTTATTCAATTGGGTGTGTAAAAAGCAATGGTCCTTCCCATGCAGGTGTCTTATACCATACTTTTATTTATTTTTTTCAATTAATTTTTATTGGAGTATAGTTGCTTTACAATGTTGTGTTAGTTTCTACTGTATAGCAAAATGAATCAGTTATACATATACATACATCCCCTCTTTTTTAGATTTCCTTCCCATTTAGTTCACCACAGTGTATTAAGTAGAGTTCCCTGTGCTATTGTACTACACTTTTAGACACAGAGCTTCTGGCCTTTTTCTCTCAAGGGCCAACTCTGTTCCCACAGCACTGGGGCCCTATCTCCACCACTTCCACTGGAAGTCCATGTCAGCTGACTGCTGAGCTCTTCAGAAGGTCATAAGTCAGAGGAACAAAAATGGGGAAACTGTAGCATAGCAGTAAAACGGAGACAGAGAAATGAATCTTAGCACTCACTGCCAAACCCTGCTTTGTAAAGCTTGTTACGGATGAGGCTCCTTAGTGAACAGATGCAGATTGACAGAACTGAATAGGGCATACTTCATATGTTGACTTCACATCAGACCCCTGAGCCATGAACATGCATACTCCGAGTTGTCCCTGTTTATAAGCAAGCATGTGGTTTTTCTCTATTGACATTGCATTGTCTAGTGCAATTGTATTGCCTCCAGAGTCAGGAACACGACAGGAATTCCTAAAGCCATAACAATTGAGTGATTACTGTCGGGTGAGTAACAGTTGTGGTGCAAGATACCCCCAGGCTCCTGAGGCTCTCCTTTGCTTTCTCTATCTCCACGGGGCTGGGCCCAAGGCTCACGGCCAAGCTTGGACCATCATCATGCAATCTTTCACATAATGGGCCCAAACAGGCTGTCTTTGCAAGCAATAATTTATTCTCGCCACAGAGCATTCATCAAGATTAAAGACACATGTGGGAGGCTTTGAGATTTCTAATTTTTCTCATTGGGTATTCAGTTCCTTCTTGAAATACAAGTTTAGGAAACCCAGGTTATTTGGGGTTACAGCGATCCCACAAGGTTAAAAAAACATTCCTTTAGAAGAAAAGTAAAAAGTCCAACGCAGCTGGAAATAAAAGTGAGAGTCTCAAAGGATGACTCTTTGGTGTGGTTTATCTGAAGACTTTTAAAATTTTATTTCCAGAAGCCATTTGATGGGAACTACATCTTATAACCTGTATTTACTTACTGAGCTATTTTTCTTGATGAGACAAAATACGTTGCTAAGGATCCGAGCGCACATGATCAGGTCCTTCTGTTCTTGCAAGTGCATGTGGAGGTGATGTAACACGACAGGTAAGAGAATATACCGGGAATCTGGAGGGAGAAGAAGCATTAGTGTCACATGGAAGAGTCCCGTGCAAACCTCGTGCAAATCCTTATCTACTCTTTCATCTAATTTTAATTGCTAAATTATTAATACATGTAGTTAGAAAGGTACTAGCTCTACAAGGTTGATATTGAAAAACAGTAGTCTCTTCCCCAACCCATGATTCCTGCACTTGCGAGACCTTTGACTCTTTTATTGAAATAGGTGTTTTTTTGGTTTTTTTGTTTTTTTTTACTTCCCAATACCTAAATGGCACACTTCTCTTGCTATTTCCAGATTTTTCATTGAGACGGATCATCTACTGACTTCCTAATATGGTAGATGAGAATTTAGTTTTTTCACCCCCTTTTCTTCTCCCCAGCCTCTCAAAAGAGCTGTATACAATTTCTGGCTAAATGAACACTTTGCGTTTGCTGTTACCCTGACTTCCAACCCTTTGTCCAAGATCAGATTTTTGTTGTATTTTTGTTTTTCTCTCTCTGAAAGCTTTCAGGAAATTATTCTTGGTAATTCAAACTTTCATGACTATTTGACTTGCCTTGACTCTTTAACTCTATAAACCCATGTCCTTCAGTGCTGGGAACTTGCCTTGAATTATTTCTAGGATTATTTCTTTCCCACTATTTCTTCTGTCCTCTGTCTGGAACTCTGACTACATTCACGTCATGAATCTCTTCAGCTGTCTTCTACTTTTCTTGAATATTTCTTTCATCTTCTGTCTAAAATTCTGGGCAATTTCCTTACTTTACCTTCCAACTCCTCTATTCAATTTTCTTATTTACACTATCATATAGTTAATCTCCAAGTGTCCTTCTCATTTTCAAGTCCAGTGTTGTGGCCGTACAACCTGTGCAGTCACACAGATCCCTGTGCCCACAAAGGCCCCGCGCTTGTGTGGACAAAAAATTGTTTCTCGCCATCTGCCTCTACACGGATGAAGTCACTAGCCACTGCAGTCGCTGACCCTCAACATGCCCTGAAAGGAGTTCAGGGTGGAGATAAGGAATGAAGCACTCTGTGCTCTGGGAAAAACTGGCACAACAGGCCTTCAGATAGTTAGATATTTTTCACAAGATTTTATGAGCCCAATTTCTTACATCTTCTCATATCTAGAAAGGCACTAAAATCATTAACAGAGACGTGTGCTTAGCAGCCACCTCCTACCAAAACGTGTGCTTGACTGCACATATCCCCCTTCGCCCGCCAAAATCACATATATACTGACCTCCCCTGCTACCTTCAGAGCAGTTCCTCAGAGCTATCTGGGAGGCTGTCTCCTGGGCTATGGTCCTCATTTTGCTCCAAATAAAACTTAACTCACAGCTCTGGGGTTGTGCGTTTTTTTTTGTTTGTTTTGTTTTGTTTTTCAGGCGACACTTGGTGTAATGATGTGCCGCAGCCATCATGAAATTCTTAATAACTTTCAAACAAGAGGTGTTGCATTTTCATTATGCAGCCATTCGTCTTTATTTCTCTGAATGATCTCTTTATAGCTTTCCATTCTTGTTTCATGGATACGCTATCTTCTCTCTCTGGGGAAATCAGAGACAACTTTTTGATTTTTCTTCTCCCTTAATTATCTTTGTCTTTCAAGTTCTCTTTGTTTGTTTGTTTCTTCCTTTGGGCCTCTGCCTTTCACATTAGAGGTTTTTCTCCAGTATTTGGTGATCTTTTATTGTCCCTTCATCTTTTCAAGTGAGGTGCTGAAATGCTAACTGGGAAAAAAAAAATACCTGTGTGCCTAGGTAAGCTTGTGGACTGGTGAGGCTTCACCACAGGGAGGAGAGACATGCAGATGTTCCATCAGGGGACCCCCAAATTTCAGAATCTGAGATGTCTGCTCTTGGGCTGGTCAGTTTCTCCAGAGAGAAATCTGCTAATCTCCTCTCTGGGGAGCATGAACCCATCATTTTCTGGGTGATGTGGAATCAAGATGGTAAGTGGCTGGTGGGGAAGTGGCTGGCAGGGGTCCCTCTGTTTAATCTGCTTACAGTGTGGAGCCTCACCCCCCAAATTTAGCATTGTCTGATTCTTCTGAATCCAGGCATGTCTCATTGACTTACTCTAGAGAGTAAACTTTCCATTTTTTGCTAAAATAGAGGAGGGATTGAGGTAGGGTGGAGTGGGATACTAAATATTCCTTCTAAAGATTTAAAAAATTTCTAGCACCCTTAATCTTCAGAGATACCTCATATTTTCAATTCCTGATCCTTTCTGATACCATCCTGAGTTTTCTGCAATTCTGTGGTATAAACTAGTTTGTTTCTTGGCTCTGCTCCAACTCCATAAACCTGTCTGTGTTTCAGCCTTCTCTTGTCTGCTGTCAGACTTTGTAAAACTGTTGATATCTCTTATGTGTTGCCATCTCCTCTCCCACTCTCCTGAACTTGTGAGATTCCATATTTTTTTAAAATTCCTTTACTGACCATAGATACGAAACCACAATTCAAAAGTTTAGCAAATCAATGCCAGCAATATATAAAATAAGTATTACTTCAGGACCAGATGAGGTTTATCTTAAAAGCAAGGTTTGTTTAACATCTAAAGCTCATATTCATATTCACTTTCATCAGGGAAGAAAGATACATAGAGTTGATTTCCTCTTATGCATGGTAGTTCATTCCTAAAAAGTCACTGGGAACAGTGAAATGGCGAAAAGGGAATCATTTCTCCTAGGAGAAATATATAGGTACTTGTGTATACCTCACAGAGATTACAGTCTGAAATCCTAAAATCAACTCATCAAGGTAGATTCTATTTTCTTTATTTTACAAAAGAGGAAACGAGGTTCAGAAGTGTGAAGTGACCTGCCTGAGGGAGCCCCACTAACAGGGATAAGAGTTGGGAATTAAACTGGCCCCAGAGCTGGAGCTTCCTGCCCTCTGCTGCCTCTGCCCTCTGCTCATCCCCACGCGAGTGGAAACGGAAGCAGAGCATCGCCTTACTCGACCTCAGCTGGGAATGTGTGCATCCCGGAACTCAAAGTGCTCACTACTCTGCACGTGCCCGTGAATGAACATAAAAGTGCCACAGTACTGATTCGGGGGCTACAAATAAGTTTCAGTGAGTCAGTCTGTGAATAATAAACACATGTGTCAATCCTCCCTTAAATGGAAGTCTTATCTCGATCTCTAACTTGCCATTAGTATTTGAAATAGTAAGGTAACAGTAATCTAAAAATTGACTTATGCAGTATATATTTCAATCTTTTGAAAAAGTAACAGTGAATACGCTTATTGTCCTGAAGGTTTATTTTTCAACATGATGTCATGAGCACAAAATTGTGCCTACCGGGGGCCAATGATGGGCATATTATTTATGAGATGTGTACTTACAAATGCCCCAGCCCCTGTCCTGCTCTGCTTGATTTTCTAAAAGATGTCATCTGTGCAACAATTCAAATGGATTAATTTTGGTTTATAAAAAACCATGTGTCTTATAAAGAGTTTGCAATAAATTATAATTCCACTTCACTCATTCAAGGAAAAGTGGATAATCTAAATAACTCTATACCTATTAAAGAAACTGAACTTGCTGTTAAGAGCCTACAAGGAGAATTCTAGACTCAGGTGGCTTCTATGAATTCTATGAAGCAATTATTGGAAGAAAGAGTATCAAGTCTGCACAAATCCTCCCAGAAAATAGAATAAACAGGGGATACAACTAACTCATTTTATGAGGCCAGCACTATCTATGCCGAAATTAGCCAAAGACATTACAAGACAAAACTACAGATTTGACATTTCTCATCAACACAGATGCAAAAATCCTTATAAAATTTTAACATAACACACACACACACACAAACACACAATGATTAAATAGGATTTATCCTGGGAATGCAAATTGATTTAACATTTGAAAGTCAATCAATCAATATAATTCACCATATTAGCAGTAGATGTAGGAAAAATGCAAAATTCAGCATCCATTAATGATAAAAGCTGTCAGGAAGATAAGAATAGAAGGTAATTTTCTCAAATTGATAAAGGGCATTAATGAAATGCCTGCCATTAGCTAACATAATAATAGTAGAAGATTGGATGAATGCTTTCTCCTTAAGATCAAAAATAAGACAAGGATGGCCAATTTCACCCACTCAGTTTAACCATGCACTGGATTCCTAGACAATAAAATAAGGTATATCCATGGGTGAAAAAGTATATGACCCTGTATCCTAATGAAAATCATAAGAAATGCAAACAAAGTGTTCACGATTCGGAAAGGGCCTTCAGCAGCGTTTGCCTGTCTTCTCTTACTGTCTTCTTTATTTCTTTTAGGAGTGAGGTTAGAAGTCTCATATTTCTTTTAACACCTGCCACCAGGCTACCAGCACAAGGAGGTATGGCCTTAGGTTCACCATCAAAACAAACCACATAAGGCACAGGCACACTTCACTTTAAGAAAACGAACACGGAGTATTAAAACCCAAACTTGTAAAATAATTCATTGCAGGCTTCCTTTCAACAGGAAGCGTGACCGGGGAACTTAAATACTTATTTACAAATCAATTACTTGAGAAAAAGAACCAAGAAAAGGAAACTGAAAGCTTAAATGACAGGAGTCACTGTCTAGTGATGCTTAATTAGAAAGGAAGATAAAGCTTATCTGATATGTTCTTGCAGCCAGTGGGATTTGATTTCTAAAAATTCAATTTGCAGCCAACTGTTAAGAAAATCTCTACTGCCAAAAAAGTAAGTAAGGTAGACAAATAATTCATGTGTGGTGTGTAGATCTGCTGCTTCTCCATTAGTAGGGCAGTATCAGCCAATGCACAGGATAGAATGGATGGGTAAATGCCAAACAAGCTGACTGGTTAAAATGTTAACGCTTACCTTTAAAAGAAAATACCTGGATTCATCAAGAAGGCTCAAAGGAAATAGAAGGGAATTCCCTGGTGGAGCAGTGGTTAAGAATCCGCCTGCCAATGCAGGGGACACGGGTTTGAGTCCTGGTCTGGGAAGATCCCACATGCCACGGAGTGCCTAAGCCCGTGCGCCACAACTACTGAGCCTGTGCTCTACAGCCCGCGAGCCACAACTACTGAGCCCATGTTCCTAGAGCCCGTGCTCCACAAGAGAAGCCACCGCAATGAGAAGCCAGCACAGTACATTGAAGAGTAGCTCCGGCTCGCTGCAACTAGAGAAAGCCCGAGTGCAGCAACGAAGACCCAATGCAGCCCCCCCAAATTAATTAATTAATTAAAAAAAGAAAAAAGGAAACCCATAGTTGAACAGACACTAACTTCCTAAACATTTAACAACAGTATCCGTTATACAGCTTCTATCCTTGAAAGGGTCAAAACACTCATATTATGTATCTCATATAAAGCTCACTGTATCGTGTCTCACTTTCTGTTTTGCCTGTACACACTTGAGTGGATAAAGCCAGCTCCTGATAGCAATTTCCAATGGGCGTGGGGCTAGGAAGGAGGAGAAGCAGCTAAAAAATGCTGATGAATTTCCTCCTTGTGGTTGATTTCGAGGAAAGTCGTCATCTTTGCCTCCTCTATCAACAAAGCTTTAGACAACAATCCCTGTAGCCATCTGTCCCCACGGGAGTGAGGTCTGTGAGTCCTGTGGTGGCATGCAGGGTTGCTGGCCACTCTCCACAAACTGTCCCAGCGTGGGCTGGACATCAGCAAGGACACCTAAGCAGCTGCTCTGTGGCAGCCTCAGGACGGGGAGATGGTAAACCAGGTGGGCAGGAGGTCCAGCTGTGGCACAGCTTTGCATGTAGCAGAGCTGCTGGCTGCAGGGAAGCACCAGCCGCACAGGAAGCCCTGAAATCAGAGCTGGGTTAGGTCTTTGTCATCAAAGCCACCAGGAATTGAACTGCCAATGTTACAGATAGCAACAGAACCTGCAAACAAGCCCTTCAGACATTAGAGGACAGACAACATTCAGAATGGAAAGGATCACAGATGACTTAGGGGCTACATGCCAGGCAGACAAAGTCAGGATCACAGAAGAAAACAAAATACAGGGCTAAGGATGATCTCTCTGTGTGATTCTTACCCAGTGGATTCAATCCCCTCCCACACCCCGCACCTAAAGCAAAATCCGAAGGAATGCAAAGTATCCATCAGTGGGAAAGTGCCTTTATCTGTGTTCACCTGTCTTCTCTTAGTGATTTCTTGATCTCTTTTGGGAGTGAGGTTAGAAGTCTCGTATTTCTTTTAATGCCTGCCACAGGGCTACCAGCACAAGGAGGTCTGGCCTTAGGTGTATTTTTTACTTTTGTCAACTGTGCTCTGCTCCTGGTCTGGGACTCCAGCACTGAACACTGTTCTGTTGTCATGTTCATGCTCAACCTTAGCTCAAAAGTTGCTTTTGTAATAAAACTTTCCTTCTTTAATGCACATCATTTATTCAATAGCTATCACTGCTCCATCCTGATCCCTAGCCATGACCCAGTACCTAGTATTCACGAAACGTTTATCAAGCAACTATTAGGTACCAGGTACTGTTACAGAAGCTAAGATAGAACTGTCATCAAGATAAATATAGCCCCTGCTCTCTGAGGCTTTCCTTCTGGGATGAGGGTAGGAGACAGACATTAAACAACTAAATCACCAATTCTTTAGTTATTACAGATGTGTTAGGTTATCCAAGAAGTAAAAAGCCAAAGAATGGGAGTAATAATGGGGTGGGCGAGGCAGATAGAAGATTTCTGGAGAAATGAGAGTTCAACTGAGCCCTGAAGGGTGCATGGGGGTCAACTAGAGTCAGAAAGGAAGAGGAGAAAGTGGGTTCCAAGCAGAGTGAAGAAATATGGAGATGGCACCAGGCAGGTGGGCCGGGCCAGATCACAAGGCCTGGAGTGTATGAGTTTCTGAAAGGGAACTATGGCTACACAGATGGACAGGAGAAAGGAGATATGGGGAAAAAGTACAGAAACCACTGAGGCAGGTCAGAGCAGGCGGCAGTCTGTATGGAGAGGTGGGAGCTGGGGAGGGGAGAAATGGCTGGGCATGCGAGACGCTGTGGAGGCCCAAGAGCAGTGGTGGTGGTAGGTGGAGACGAAGGGCAAAGGGAGAAGAGGGCTTCAGGAACGACTCTGAGGTCTCTAGGTGGAGAGTTGCCACATAGACTGTATTGTAATTTGCTACATTACTTGTAATCTAATACCTGGAATGGGGTCTGCTCACAATGAACATTTGTTGAATGAATGAATGAGCTACACCATGAGTTCTACTGGATCTGAAAGGCAACTGAAATGGACCTGACATTTCTGTGTTCGTGTTTTAACCCAGCTTAAATGGGAAGTAAGTAGGTTGCACATCACATTATCACAGTCCAGTTTGCAGCAACTCCACGGGCCGGCACTCGCCCTGGGCGCCCAGCAGAAAGCAGCCATTCCTAACACCATACTTCAACGCAAACCACGGCAGCTGCTTGTGGCATTGGAAACAAGACACACATCCCGGCTCTGCTCCCCCACCCCCCGGAAATCTGTGCATATGTGACTGAGTGACAGATAAGAAATGAAAAGATAGGGGTTCCCCCTTTCTCCAGAAATGTGCTTGCTCATTCAATCGGTATTGAAGAGGTCAGAAACAAGGTCAGAGAACAGAGTTGAAATTGGATGGTGAGTAGCCCAAAATATGTACATTTACCTTTATTTTCAAACGCCACAGATAAAACTTAGGGTTGGCTACGATTTTGGTGATGCATATTTTTCACCTTAAGTTCTATGTTCAGAGTGGCGCATTACCTAAAACTCCTAATTTTATCTTTTTCTCTTCTAGGGAAAGATATGGAAATTCTTTTCCAAAGAAGCCCCTTTCTAAGTACTTCTTTAAGAACCTGCACTTTAACATGGTTTTAACTAATATATACACCTTAAAAATTTTATGTGTGCAAATCTTTAATAAAAGCCAAGTATAGAGATTGAACAACTATGAAAACTATGAAACTCTCAGCAAGTGCTTTCAGAGCTCCCTGATGGTGGAGGCCACCCAGAAAGGCCTTCGCTCCTAAGTTTTTCCACTTTGAGCAAGGGGACCTGGGGGAAAACACAGATAAGGGCAGTGAGCAGGGAGTGGATGAAGGAATTGAGACTAGAGGGGGCAAAACACTAAGGATATTTTAACAAAGGCTTTCTTGAGGTCTCAGGGGATTTTTAAAAGAAAAAACAAAAAAACCCTATTTTTATATTGGCTAACCAACATGAAATCTACATTAAAAAGACTAAGGTCTTTACACTTCTTCCAGTGGTCCTGCATTATCATTCTACTTCTAGGGAAAAAGAGCAGCCCTTATTCATGCAACTCTGCTCATCTTTATAAGGCGCATCTACTACAGTGCAAGCTCTGGCTAATAGAAAAGCTTTAAGCAAATGGCATTTTCAAAAGTGAAAGAAATTTAATCACTTGCAGTGCCAGAGAAGTCAATACTCAATTATGCTTTAACTATAGTTCTAAGAAATAAAAGGTACCAGGCATCCGTCAACTGTAGTAATATTTCCCTCTTAAAGTTGTCAAATTAATAGATAAACCATCACACATCCTTCCTTTATATTATGGCCTAAAATGGGAGGTGGAATGGGGAGGTGGAGGCATTCATTCCCAGAATAAACTGTAAAAATAGTCTAATAGTCCACCTTCCTCCCTCTCTCCTTTACTTTCATTGCAGCCTTGTATCAAATCCACAAAAGACCTAACAGGGGCCGAGGAGTTTCTGGTGAAAAGGAAAAAAAAAATGACTTTTGGATGCTTTCTTAAGAAATCCCTACCCTAAGAAATCTGATTATTTTGTAGGAAAAGAAAGTAGCACTGTCATGTTTCTCGTCATTACACACTCAGTGCACTTATGCTCACCTCTATTATCTGCGCTGAGGTTTGCCTGATAAACTGCTCAATTATCCCAAAGCAGAAATGTATATAACTTTTTCTTAGCAAGCAAATAGCTCAGCAATGACTACAGACCTCTGCTGAACAATTCAAGTGACAAGCAATGGAGCCCAGTGCAAATCTGATGCAAAACCACAGTCCCCCAGAGCCTGACCTTGCTGTCTGAGAAGACTCAGCACCTGCCCTCTCACCCCCATTGCTTAAACCATCCCTCTGCTCCCGCTCTCCACACTTCCCTGCCCCAACCTCTATACTTCAAATCTACTCTTTTTGCCATTGCTAAAGCTGTCTTCTCCAACATCATTGAGACCTTTTCCTGGCCTTCAAAAAACAGGAAGAATAGAATTGTGGGGAAAAAGGGAAAAGTCAGTTGTTCAACTTTTATACCTTAAGTACATCTGACTGGACCCCACATGATTTAGACATCAAATAACAACCTGCTTAAATTCTAAATCTGAGCTAAGTCTTTCAGGTCTGGCCAGATGCCCTAGACTCTCACCTTGAGGGTGCAGCTCAAAGGGGTTGACTCAGTCCTGCCTGGCTGTGGAATGCCTCCAGCCCTGAGGCTGCCCCTTGGCCCTTAACCCAAGATGGCTTGAACCCTCCTATCGCTTTTTTCATTCCCTTTTGTGGTGCTGACCTTGTATTCTGTATGTATTAATTTCTAATCTAAGCTCAACTAGAGGTATTCTGCAACCATGCTGCTTCCTTTGTGTGTCTCCTCCACTTTTTTTCTCCTTGGGATTTGTAATGGTTACTTTTATATGTCAATTTGACTGTGCCATGAGAGCCCAGATATTTGGTTAAACATTATCTTGGGTGTGTCTGTGTGAGTGTTTCTGGATGAGAATAACATGTGATTTGGTAGACAAAGTAAAGCAGATTGTCCTCCCCAATGTGGGTGGGCCTCATCTAATCCGTTGAAGCCCTGCATACAAGAAAAGGTGGAGTAAGGGAGGGTTTACTCTCCCTGCCTGTCATTCAGCTAAGAAGTCCATCCTCTCCTGCTTTCAGATTTAGACTGGAATTTATACAATCACCTCTCCTGGTTTTCAGGCCTTGGGACTCAGACTGGAACGACACCATCTGCTTTCTTGAGTCTCCAGCTTGCCAACTGCAGACCTTGGAACTTCTCAGCCTCCATAAGCACATGGGGCAATGCCTTATAATAAATCTCCTTACACACACATACACACATGCACACAAACATACACTATTGGGTCTGCTTCTCTGCAGAACCCTAATATAGGATTCTAGTACTAAGCCAACTTTCAGAACTTTCTCTCTTTCCTAGGGGCTTGTAACATCTACAGTTTTGTTCTCCAAAATGTTTTGAAATTTATTTTCTTAAAGTGTGGGTCAATTGTGCTCCACATTCCTTTCTAGCTAATATGAACCCCCAGAAAATGAGGTCACTTTCTCAGATTCTTCTCACTTCTCTATCACTAACCAGTTCATCTTTGCTAATCAGAATTCAGCTCAGAGTAGCAATTATCTTTGCCATACACCATGTCCTGAGAAATGGAACTGTCATTACGGCAGTCAAGAATTAAGTACTTTGTCTTCAGCTGAATACATAGCCAGTTGATACCCTGTAACATACTTATCCCTACTTTATTTTGCCCTGTTCAGATTTATAATTTTAATCAGAAAAGTGTCATTTGTAACTTCCATCTGGCCAAGATGTGTGTACTTACATGAATGCAGCACTTTGTGTTCCATTTATTTTACTTTCAATAAGTAAATAAAATTCATAGACTTCTGAGTGTTTTTGACCTTCTACGCCATCACACTGCTTCTGAACTGTTTGTTTTACCCATATGTAGTAGGCAGAATAAACAGTTGCCCCCAAAGATATCTACATCTTAATTCTCAGAACCTGTGAATATGTTATGTGAAAAGAATATGTTAGATGAAAGAGATTTTGCAGAAATGATTAAATTAAGGATGTAGAGATAGGGAGATTATCCAGGTGGGCACCATGTAAACATAGGGGTCCTTACAAGTGAAAGCAGCTAGACAGAGTCAGAGGGAGATGTGAAGACGCTACACTGCTGGCTTTAAAGATGAAGGAGGGGGCCACAAACCAAGGAATGCAGGTGGCCTCTAGAAGCTGTAAAAGGCAAGAAAACGAATTGTCCTCTAGACACTATACAAAGGAACGTCACTCTGTTGACACCCTGATTTTAGCCCAGTGAGAAGCATTTTGGACTTCTGCCCTACAGACATGTAACATAAGAAATTTGAGTTACATTAATCCACTAAGTTTGTGGTAGTTGTTGTAGCATCAATAGGAAACTAAGAGGCCAAAACTATATGTAAAACACGAGTCTGATTTCACCGTATTTTGGTGATGCTATTCTTTTTTTGGTTATGCTTCCTAGGCAATACTTACCCATTCTCTGTCATTTGGTTATAGGTATTTTGGGGGAAATAAGACAAAACTGGGGCAACCAAATTCCAAACTCCCTTTATAAAAACTCCTTTCCTTGTTTTAAGAAGTGTGTGTACTTTTTTTTTTTTAATTTAAGTAGAGGTCAAATGTATTAGACTTAATCCCTTTACCTGTTGTTCTCTACCAGAGCCTCTCTTACTATGGTTCTCTGCACCCACACAATGCCCTTAGTTACAGTTTTATATTGTCCCTCTTCTTCCGATTAGACAGAATCTGCTTATTTTTGTGAGATTTGCCATGGCCCTTGTAGGGTTCACACTCTCCTCTTAACCACCAGCCAAGACCTCCTACCTGGTTCTTTGACACGGTCTAAGGAGCCAATGATTTGCACTGCACATCTTTGCCTCCAGTATCTCATCTTTCAACCGGACTACACAGATGTGCTCCATCTATCCCCCAAGTCCACAGTTTCTGACTTAGAATTTCAGAGTCACTAGAAGTACTTTCTAGGTTTGCTAACACTATTGCTGGGTCCCATGTGATTTAAATAGAGGGTAGTTTGAGCCTTGGAAGGCTCTCAGAAATGCCTGCTGTTTTTCTCCATGAAGATGGCCTCCTTCCAGATGCGCTCTGCCATTTATACATGACGACAGTCTATTTTCCTCAGTAGTGAGTCACTAAACAGCAAGCTAATTCTATCTTCCTGGGGCACTGACAGAAGTCGACCCTCTTACTAACATCTGCACATGCTTCTAAGTGTTCCATTGATCGGGAGCTGCTTTGCTTCCCAAAAGTTTATGCTTCCCCATAATTATCCTCCATGGTGACTGTCCCACATATCATGAGAGGCAGGTTCCCCCACCTCCCCCTCCTCCTCCACACCAGTGTCACCATCACTAAATCCCAGCACTGGCTCTGAGCCTCTCCTCCAGATCACAAGCACAGACCCTCCAGGGTCCACACATCCTTGGTCTCTTGAGTCCCTCTATCCTGGCCCCCTAAATAATCTCATCACCTCCCACAGAGAGCTGGTATCTTTTCTTCTGGCTTGTAGCAGCTACTTTTTGTTTCTCCTAAGTTCTGATTTCTCTACCACCTCCTGAGCATCAGTAATCAATAAGAAACTGAGCCCACAGACAAAACACATCTCCCAGGGGCAATTAATGAACACAACCCCCCCAAATAATTTCCTTATATTTGAAAACAGTTTTCATTACCTGTGTTGCTCTTTTGGTGTCAAATTTTAACCTAACAAAGAATTATCTGGCCTGTGAGGGAGAAATATGGTAAAAATCATCTATTCTTCTGAGAGGGGAATGAACTCTTCTCAGTTTGGTAAAAAAAAATTGAAAGTCTAGTCAAATTGGGATGCCTGGTCTGGACCTTAACCCCTTCCACTTCACACCACCTTTTCTTAACCCTGGAAGAAGCCCCAACCACTGAAGCAGAACCTCTAGGGCTCTCAGGGATAGAGTTTGAAAACTACCATGAGAAACATCTCTTTTCCAGGATGAGATGTGTTTTTATGTGGAAAAATCAGAAGGTTGAACTTTCTTTCATGTTGATTCAAGCATTGTTTATTTCAGAAAAAAAAATCAGAAACATACTAACAGTCTATCAACAGGAGAAAAAATAAATTAACCATTTTATACACACACACACACACACACACACACACACACACACTCAGTGGAATACTATACACGAGTAAAAAAGAACTACAGCTATATCTAATAGCATGGATAAATATAAAAGTGTAATATTAGTCAAAAAGAAGCACTCTACTTAATGACATTCAACATGTCATCATATAAAGACTAAAAGATGAAAATATTTTCAAGAGGTTAAAATAATGTTTTTATAGCTATAGAATAAAGGCATAGAAAATAGAAATGGAATCTCTGATAGTGGAAACTTCTATGAAGGAAGTGAATATATACAAGAGGGCCTGAATATTTCTATAATGACAAATCTCTTTAAAGACCTAGAGCAAATATCTGATATTGCTGAGATTTACTCATATTATGCTCTGTTCTTCTTTGTATGTTTAAAATGTTTTACAATAAAATAATGTAAAAAAGGTTTATTAAATATATTTCAAACACCATTTCAAAAATACTGCACTACACACACATTCTGCATTCATGTGAAAACATAATTCTCAGAAGAATTTCTAAAAGTTTTTGATTCAGTGATAATGACAGAAACTTCTTAAACTTTAAAATGAGACTGGTATTTTATTATTTTTTTCAGAAAAAAAACCAGAAGAAACAAGAGGCAATGGGATTTAATAATAGATATTATGACAAAATCAATTTAGTAATTAGTCACTTGCTATTAGGATAAAATAAAAAATGACAATACACTGAAACTTTCACCCAGTTTCAGAACACAAATTGATGGAAAACTTTTAAGGACAAAAGAGACAAATAAACAAAGATAATAGCAGGTCTCTGTAAGCATCTTTGAAAGAAAAATGTTAAATTTTGTTGAATGTTAAAAAAAAAATCTAGAGCAAGGAAAAAAAGCATGCCCTACACTACAACTTGTTATGAATAGAATTAATAATTTAATCATTAGAGTTTTCATTCTTTCTAGAAATAAAGTTTGAAGAGCCATACTTTTGTACCTATTTAATAAACTTATTCTACCATCCAAATAAATAATGCTTTTGAGAAAGTTTTTAGTTTCTTTTTTTAATTGCTTCTGCTGACCTATAAGGACAAAATGTAAATAATGGCTTTCTAGAGACACTGTTTCATCCAAGAGACCCAGCACCTTACCTGGGTTTGTATACAGCTGGCTTTCCACGGTTTTGCCAATGCACTGCAGTTTAACAGCTTGCAGGGCGTCATCCACGTGCACAATGGTCGGCAGACTGCCCAGGGTGTCCTGTACCAAGTTGGCCACTTCCCGGACATCAAAGAGCTTCAACAGCTCCGAGTACACAGCTGGGAAGGAGCTCAGAAACACAGCCTAAAAGAGATGAAATTTAAATCAATTCCCAGATATGACCTGAGAAATCAGCTATAAAACGTCAGTGAGTTTAAGATCGTGACAAATATTTTTGAATGCTAGAAAAATGAATGTAAAATGTTTCTGGTACTGAAACTAGAAAGACTAAAAAGGTTAAAAGGCAAAATTTAGAAAAGAAAAAAAGTGTACCAAAATAGAGCAACTTTTCAAAATATGCAAAGGTACAACATAGTAAAAACTGGGAAATTCTGTAAAACTACTGACATTAGCAAGATGATGGACAATATGCCCAGAGAATCAGCAGAATGCAGCATGATCAAATGGAAAGAATGCTCAACTAAGACCTGGATTGTAATTATTTATGTTTCATTCTTTTTGGAGAAGCTTTCTGAAGTGCTCGTTTAAATCTCATTTACTTTTAAGAAGCCAAACACATTAATTCTCTAAAGCACTCAATTTATGATTAAAGAAAAAAACATAGGACATCAGAAGACCTATATTATATGCAGGACTAGTTTGGCTTCTAATAAACTCTGTGACCTTGGACAAATCTTTTTAACCCTGTAGGTTTCAGTCTCATCACCTGCAAAACAACAAGATCATTAGAACAACTCCTTAGGTTTCTTCAAGATATACTGAAAACCCAGAACTGTCTATATTCTTTATATAAGAAACCTGATAATTATATTTTAAGGGGAAAAAAAAAGATGCTAACATAAAACCCTGAGGAGCATACTTTAAAAACTGGGCTAGGAGAGGACCTTCCAGATGGAAGAGGAGTAAGACAAGGAGATCACTTTCCTCCCCACAAACACATGAAAAATACATTTATATGTGGAACAACTCCTAAAGAACACCTACTGAATGCTGGCAGAAGACCTCAGGCTTCCCAAAAGGCAAGAAACTCCCCACGAACCTGGTTGTGTGGCTGACAGGGTCTTGGTGCTCCGGCTGGGTGTCAGGCCTGAGCCTCTGAGGTGGAAGAGCTGAGTTCAGGACATTGGACCACCAGAGATCTCCCAGCCCCACATAATATCAATCAACAAAAGCACTCCCAGAGATGTCTGTCTCAATGCTAAGACCCAGCTCCACTCAACGACCAGCAAGCTCCACTGCTGGACAGCCCATGCCAAACAACTAGCAAGACAGGAACGCAACACCACCCATTAGCAGAGAGGCTGCCTAAAATCATAAGTTCACAGACACTCCAAAACACATCACCGAATGCGGTCCTGCCCAACAGAAAGACAAGACCCAGCCTCATCCACCAGAACAAAGGCACCAGTCCCTTCCACCAGGAAGCCTACACAACCCATTGAACCAACCTTATCTACTGAGGGCAGACACCAAAAACAACGGGAACTATGAACTTGAAGCCTGCGAAAAGGAGACCCCAAACACAGTAAGTTAAGCAAAATGAGAAGACAGAGAAAACCACAGCAGATGAAGGAGGAAGGTAAAAACCCACCAGACAAAACAAATGAAGAGGAAATAGGCAGTCTACCTAAAAAAGAATTCAGAGTAATGATAGTAAAGATAATCCAGAATCTTGGAAATAGAATGGAGAAAATACAAGAAATGTTTAACAAGGACCTGGAAGAATTAAACAGCAAACAAACAATGATAAACAACAAAGGAAATGAAATTAAAAATTCTCTAGAAGGAATCAATAGCAGAAAAACTGAGGAAGAAGAATGGATAAGTGACCTGGAAGATTAAATACTGGGAATAACTACCACAGAGCAGAATAAAGAAAAAAGAATGAAAAGAATTGAGGACAGTCTCAGAGACCTCTGGGACAACATTAAACATACCAACATTCGAATTATAGGGGTCCCAGAAGAAGAAGAGAAAAAGAAAGGGACTGAGAAAATATTTGAAGAGATTATAGTTGAAAACTTCCCTAATAGGGGAAAGGAAATAGTCAATCAAGTCCAGGAAGTACAGAGTCCCATACAGGATAAATCCAAGGAGAAACACACCAAGACACATACTAATCAAACTATCAAAAATTAAATACAAAGAAAAAATATTGAAAGCAGCAAGGGAAAAACAACAAATAACACACAAGGGAATCCCCATAATGTTAACAGCTGATCTTTCAGCAGAAACTCTGCATGCCAGAAGGGAGTGGCAGGGCATATTTAAAGTGATGAAAGGGAAAAACCTACAACAAGATTACTCTACCCAGCAAGGATCTCATTCAGATTCAACAGAGAAATTAAAATCTTTACAGACAAGCAAAAGCTAAGAGAATTCAGCACCACCAAACCAGCTTTACAACAAATGTTAAAGGACCTTCTCTAGGCAGGAAACACAAGAGAAGGAAAAGAACTATAATAACAAACCCAAAACAATTACGAAAATGGTAATAGGAACATACATATCGATAACTACATTAAATGTAAATGGATTAAATGCTCCAACAAAAAGGCATCTACTGGCTGAATGGATACAAAAACAAGACCTGTACATATGCTGTCTATAAGATACCCACTTCAGTCCTAGGGATACATACAGACTGAAAGTGAGGGGATGGAAAAAGATATTCCGTGCAAATGGAAATCAAAAGAAACCTGGAGTAGCAATTCTCATATCAGACAAAATCGACTTTAAAATAGAATCAATCCAAGAAGAAGATATAACAATTGTAAATATTTATGTATCCAACATAGGAGCACCTCAATACATAAGGCAAATGCTAACAGTCATAAAAGGGGAAATCGAAAGTAACACAATAATAGTACAGGACTTTAACACCCCACTTCCACCAATGGACAGATCAACCAAAATGAAAATAAACAAGGAAACACAAGCTTTAAATGATACATTAAACAAGATGGATTTAATTGATATATATAGGACATTCCATCCAAAAACAACAGAATACACTTTCTTCTCAAGTGTTCATGGAACATTCTCCAGGATAGATCATAGCTTGGGTCACAAATCAAGCCTTGGTAAATTTAAGAAAATTGAAATCATATCAAGTATCTTTTCTGATCACAGTGCTATGAGACCAGATATCAATTACAGGAAAAAAAACTGTAGAGGATACAAACAGATGGAGGCTAAACAATACACTACTAAATAACCAAGAGATCACTGAAGAAACAAAAGAAGAAATTTAAAAATACCTAGAAACAAATGACAATGAAAACACAACAGCCCAAAACATATGGGATGCAGCAAAAGCAGTTCTAAGAGGGAAGTTTATAGTGATACAATCCTACCTCAAGAAACATCTCAAATAAATAACCTAACCTTACACCTAAAGCAATTAGAAAAAGAAGAACAAAAAAACCCAAAGTTAGCAGAAGGAAAGACATCATAAAGATGAGATCAGAAATAAATGGAAAAGAAATGAAGGAAACATGAGCAAAGATCAATAAAATTAAAGCTGGTTCTTTGAGAAGATAAACGACATTGCTAAACCATTAGTCAGACCCATGAAGAAAAAAGGGAGAAGACTCAAATCAACAGAATTAGAAATGAAAAAGCAGAAGTAACAACTGACACTGCAGAAATACAAAGGATCATGAAAGATTACTACAAGCAACTATATGCCAATAAAATGGACAACCTGGAAGAAATGGACAAATTCTTAGAAAAGCACAACCTTCGGAGACTGAACCAGGAAGAAGTAGAAAATATAAACAGACCAATCACAAACACTGAAACTGAAACTGTGATAAAAAATCTTCCAACAAACAAAAGCCCCGGACCTGATGGATTCACAGGAGAATTCTAATAAACATTTAGAGAAGAGATAAAACCTATCCTTCTTAAACTCTTCCAAAATATAGCAGAGGGAGGAATACTCCCAAACTCATTCCATGAGGCCACCATCACCCTGATACCAAAACCAAAGATGTCACAAAAAAAGAAAACTACAGGCCAATATCATTGATGAACAGAGATGCAAGAATTCTCAACAAAATACTAGCAAACAGAATCCAGCAGCACATTAAAAGAATCATACACCATGACCAAGTGGGGTTTATCCCAGGAATGCAAGGATTCTTCAATATACACAAATCAACCAACGTTATACACCCTCTTAAAATGAAGGATAAAAACCATATGATCATCTCAATAGATGCAGAAAAAGCTTTCCACAAAATTCAATACCCACGTATGATAAAAACTCTCCAGAAAGTAGGCATAGAAGGAACTTATCTCAACAAAATAAAGGTCATATATGACAAACCCACAGCCAACATCATTCTCAATGGTGAAAAACTGAAAGCATTTCCACTATCAGGAACAAGACAAGGTTGCTGACTCTCACCACTATTATTCAACATAGTTTTGGAAGTTTTAACCACAGCAATCAGAGAAGAAAAGAAACAAAAGGAATCCAAATCGGAAAAGAAGATGTAAAACTGTCACTGTTTGCAGATGACATGATACTATACATAGAGAATCCCAAAGATG
The DNA here is from genome assembly GCF_059928025.1 of Delphinapterus leucas. Lineage (NCBI taxonomy): Eukaryota > Metazoa > Chordata > Mammalia > Artiodactyla > Monodontidae > Delphinapterus > Delphinapterus leucas. The sequence continues at coordinate 37,257,929 of NC_143137.1, read as the reverse complement.
CTATCAGAAAACTACTAGAGCTAATCAATGAATTTGGTAAAGTAGGAGGATACAAAATAAATGCACAGCAATCTCTTGCACTCCTATACACTAATGATGAAAAATCTGAAAGAGAAATTAAGGAAACACTCCCATTTACCACTGCAACAAATGAATAAAATACCTCGGATTAAACCTACTTAAGGAGACAAAAGACCTGTATGAAGAAAACTATAAGACAGTGATCAAAGAGATTAAAGATGATACAAACAGATGGAGAGATATACCATATTCTTGGATAGGAAGAATCAACACTGTGAAAATGACTATACTACCCAAAGCAATCTACAGATTCAATGTAAGCCTGTCAAACTACCAATGGCATTTTTCACAGAACTAGAACAAAAAACTTCACAATTTGTATGGAAACACAAAAGACCCCAAATAGCCAAAGCGATCTTGAGAAAGAAAAATGGAGCTGGAGGAATCAGGCTCCCTGACTTCAGACTATACTACAAAGCTACAGTAATCAAGACATATAGTAGTTGCACAAAAACAGCAATATAGATCAATGGAACAAGACAGAAAGACCAGAGATAAACCCATGCACATATAGTCACCTTATCTTTGATAAAGGAAGCAAGAATACACAATGGAGAAAAGACAGCCTCTTCAATAAATGGTGTTGGGAAAACTGGACAGCTACATGTAAAAGAATGACATTAGAACACTCCCTAACACCATATACAGTAATAAACTCAAAATGGATTAAAGACCTAAATGTAAGGTCAGACACTATATATAAAATTCTTAGAGGAAAATATAGGCAGAACACTCTATGACATATATCACAGCAAGATCCTTTTTGGCCCACCTCCTAGAGAAATGGAAATAAAAACAAAAATAAACAAATGGGACCTACTGAAAGTTAAAAGCTTTTGCACAGCAATGGAAATCATAAACAAGACGAAAAGACCACCCTTAGAATGGGAGAAACTATTTGCAAACGAGGCAGCTGACAAAAGATTAATCTCCAAAATATACAAGCAGCTCATGCAGCTCAATAACAAAAAAACAAACAACCCAATCCAAAAATGGGCAGACGACCTAAATAGACATTTCTCCAAAGAAGATATACAGATTGCCAACAAACACGTGAAAGTATGCTCAAAATCATTAATCATTAGAGAAATGCAAGTCAAAACTACAGTGAGGTATCACCTCACACCAGTCAGAATGGCCATCATCAAAAAGCTACAAACAATAAATGCTGGAGAGGGTGTGGAGAAAAGGGAACCCTCTTGCTCTGTTGGTGGGAATGTAAATTGATACAAGCACTATGGAGAACAGTATGGAGGTTCCTTAAAAAACTAAAAATAGAACTACCATATGACCCAGCAATCTCACTACTGGGCATATACCCTGAGAAAACCATAATTCAAAAAGAGTCATGTACCCCAATGTTCATTTCAGCATTATTTACAATAGCCAGGACATGGAAGCAACCTAAGTGTCCATCGACAGATGAATGGATAAAGAAGATGTGGCACATATATACAATGGAATATTACTCAGCCATAAAAAGAAATGAAATTGAGTTATTTGTAGTTAGGTGGATGAACCTAGAGTCTGTCAAAGAGTGAAGTAAATCAGGAAGAGAAAAACAAATACTGTATGCTAACACATATATATGGAATCTAAAAGAAAAAAATGGTTCTGAAGAACCTAGGGGCAGGACAGGAATAAAGATGCAGATGTAGAGAATGGACTTGTGGACACGGGGAGAGGGAAGGGTAAGCTGGGATGAAGTGAGAGAGTGGCATGGACATATATACACTACCAAATGTAAAATATATAGCTAATGGGAAGCAGCCGCATAGCACAGGGAGATAAGCCTGGTGCGTTGTGACCACCTAGAGGGGTGGGATAGGGAGGGTGGGAGGGAGATGAAAGAGGGAGGGGATATGGGGATATATGTATACATATAGCTGATTTACTTTGTTATACAGCAGCAATTCACACAACAATGTAAAGCAATTATACTCCAGTAAAGATGTTAAAAAGATAAAGAAAACAAAATAAAATACACTTAGCCCCACTTTATATCACAAATATTTTAAAAATATTGAATAATCAATTTTTAAACAAATTCATTGCATTTGTGATGTACCAGGAATTCAGAATAGTCAAATAAAGCAATGATTAAGTCTCTGAAAAAAAAAATTAAAAAAAAAAAAAACTGGGCTAGGATTGTACATCGAAACAAACTCAGCCTTTTAAAATTCCACAAAAGGAGGGCAGTGGAAGGAAAAGTCGATCAGCCTCAAACACCTGGTGAAGGAAGAGGCACACTTTGTAATATGAGATTCAAGGGCTGGTGGGTTTACCATTGAGATCTGACACCAGGGGAAGGTAGGTCAAGTCTACAAGTGCTGACGATTCAAACACAGAATTAAATTCAAAGTCATGGAGTTTGGTATTTACCTGTATAGCAGCAGCAGAAATTGTAGAAGAGCCAAGACCTGTTTTTGATGCCAGAACCATCAGAATGCTTAAGGCGCTGGGGTCAACAGCTATGTTTTCCCCTTGACTCTTAAAAATTATAGATTTTCTTGAATGTACTTAAAATTAATAACCTGATATTCCCTGGTAAAGACTATATTTATATAGCCTTCATTTCACTCTGCAAAGAGCTGAGTCATACAGATGAAATGTAAAAAAAATTAAAATAAAATGAGCCCAGCTTTCTGGTCACTAAAGTCACCTAAGTTGACTTTCCTCAGGAATCCCTTAATTTATCCATCAATTCTTTATTTATACCTCTTTATTTCAAAAAGGTATTTGAATGTGCTTGCAGTGTAAGATACAATTATTAAAAAGGATAAAGGAACAAGGACGTTGTGATGAGGGCAGAAAGACAGCTGTAATAGCTATCTAAGCTAAAGATTTTTACTGAAAATAAAAATAAAAACATGATTTTGTTTTGACCTTCTTGGTAGCCAAGGCAAATAGAGAAAGATAATTAATAGGAACTTGGGGCAGGGTCTTGGGCCTCAACTCCTTCCGCCATTCCTCTTTTCTTGGGGTTTCCAAGGTAGAGACCTGTCCTTGGAATGGGAAACCAAGATCCACTGTATATAGCTGACTAAGCCTTCAGTCCTGCCCAGGGCAGGGCTCCTAAGTACAGAGTCATTAACAGGCTGGGCTTAGGCCAGGAGTACTAAATGAACGTCCTAGTACCAGGATGGCCAGATCTACAGAGCAGCCACCCATTGATCCAACCTGAAGGATTGCTGGGACGGCTATTCTACCTCCAGGAGACGGAATTTGCTCTGAGTTGTAGCTCACATGGAAAAAAGGCAAAATGGAGCAAGGATACTGGGTTTTTGTCTTTCAGGCAAGAATCTTTAAGGACCAGTGGGTAACCTTGGCTCTGGACATGGTAGGCAGAGTTCTAAGATGATCTCCATGAACTTTGTCCCCTGATGCTGTTCCCATGCAGAAGTTTTCTCTGGCTCATGGTGGGGGAACTCAGAGATTTGAAGCATGAGAAGGATTTGACAAACTGTACCTGGCTTCGAGGATGGAGGGGCCACACACCAAGGAATGCAAGTGGCCTCTAGGAGCTGAGAGCACCCAGATCCTCCTCCCACCCCTGGGTGACAGCCAGCATGGAAATGGAAATCTCACTCACAAGGAAACTGATGCCTGTCAAAAGCCTGAAAGATCTAGAAAGTGAATTCCTCCCCAGAGCCTCCAGATAAGCCATCAAAGCCAACACCTTGATTTTGGCTGTAGGACCAAGACCTGACCAAGCCTTCCAACCTACAGAACTTGAGCTAATAAATGGGTGTTATCTAAAGCCACGGTGGTCATTTGTTATGCAGCAACAGAAACCGAACCGTTGGATCAATCAGATTAGTGACACCTTCCTTCTTGGAAGAGAGAGCTAAGAAAGTGTGGGGTCAAAGGGGGACTTGGAATGGGAAGAAGTGTTTAGCATTCTCCCAAAACATAAAGGAACAAAGTCCTCATTGCTTAATGAAGAAAACTAACTGCTTCATTATTTTGTATAAATTTTCTCTTAGCATTAAACTAAATAAAATTATCATTTCAAAATTTTCAAGTATAGGATACTGCATAAAATAATAGAGAATGACTTCAGTAGAGTTTATGAAGATATTTAGAAACTATTATACATTTTATATATCATCTCTTGATAAAAAGCTAAGGGCCAAAAAAGAAGAATCAAATATGATTCTTTGAAGGTGCTAAAGTTGTTTTACTATCTTGATGGAGGGATAGAACTTAGAGAATCAAGAGCAGTTGGAGTTCAGTATGTTAAACAAAGAAAAGGAGGCTGCTCTATATTTTGGTTGTACCTCAGCAGCTGAAATCATCTCAGGGTGACTGCTAGGGTTCGGTGGAAACACAACTAAGGTAAAAGAATACTTCTCCAACTTTAAAGAAGAGAAAAATCTCTTGAGTCCCTACAAAGGCATCTCATTAAGAAACCATGACTTAAAGTTACTCTTAAGAGTAAGAGAATATTTTTCAGTTATGGATTAAGTAAGTTTTATCCCTGTAACTGATAAAGGCTTGTTTTGTTTTGTTTTGTTTCAGAAAAATCTCAAAATGAAAACTCAACTTTTCAATAGCTTTTGTAAAAGTAGTGAACTTCTGAGAACTTTCATCTAAAGGGATATATGTTAACCTGTTACAGTATCCTTTTCAAATATCAATGGCTGATAAGTAGGGTCTGGTTAGTGGGCAACTTGACACTGAGGCTTCTGGCAAGTTTCCTAATGTGCAGTGATTGTACCGTTGACAAGAGAAGCCAAAATGACATTAAAAGAGCCTGTATCCTTAACCATATGGAAGACGAGTCCACCTCTGCAAAGAAGAAAGTAACAAGAATAGCCCCCAAACAGTCAGAAAAACATGGCTCTATTATTGGGGGGGGGTTGGTACATTTCTAGTGTTTTGCCATTATATATAACGCCTTCCAAATGTCAAATGACACCAAATTACAACAATACTCTTAGGGATCTAGTTTTGTCTCCTAATCTCCCATTTTATTTCCCAACTCTCAGTGATTATAAGTCTCAAGTCTCCAGGGGATGGTAGTAAAGAGGTTGCTTCTCCATCTGACAAGTTATTAAACCAAGTTATTAGAATTAAACATGTACAATAAGGATTAAGAAAGTGTAGAGAAAGATATTCAGAATTATCTCTCGGCACATGTTCAAGGCCACGCTATTTGGAAAGTGTATAGATCCTGTTCTTAAACAAAACATGGGCAGCTACTCCTGGTCATAGAATTTGGCAGCAACCGCTCAGCACTGGTCATAGCAGATCAGTTCCAGGACGATTAGCGTCAAGTTAAATAAGACAAAACAACATGCAATTTAGCTGAGACCAATATAATGAGTCTCAAGTCCACAGATTAAAATGCAGCACAAGGGAGTTCTCTGGTGGTCCAGTGGTTAGGACTTGGCGCTCTCACTGCCGGGGCTCGGGTTCCACCCCTGGTCGGGGAACTAAAAAAAGAAGCAGCACAAGGCCTGGGGAAAACAACTGCAGCAGATTGGCTAGAGCGAAATTCCTTCTCCTTGGCTGACGCTGACAGGGTGTCTCTATCAGTATGTGTTCTAGAAACTGGAATGGAGGCTGGTGCAAACCAACAGGCTCTCCATTCAGAGCGAGAACAGTCCGAGGAAAGACAACCTAACTTCTGCTCTGCTGGCGTTCGGAAGCTGAGGGACTTTTTAAAAGTCTCAGTTAAGCTACAAATATAAGTTGGAGCTACAGGTTGCTGATGGAGAAAATATTCACTTATGCGGTTGTGTAAAAATAAATAAATTGAACTCATTTTTCCTCTATTCAGCAGAGATGAAAAAAAAAATTACCTGTGACTGAGATAACGCTCCAGACCCTTTGCTTTCTTGTGAAAGAAAAAAACGGACTGACATGAGGAGCTCCTGAATGCAGCGGCGAAATTCTTCCTCATTCTGTCCGCCGGTGGCGAGGGAAAACAGCCTTCGAGACTGAACGATATACTTAAAAATATATTCTTGGGCCTTAAAACAAAAGTTTTAAAACATTAGTTTCAAAGGAAACCAAAGGTATTTATTTGACAATGACACAGCACAAAAACCATAGCACAACGTTAGACTTTTAAAATATTGACTTAAATACTAAGGCCCCGTGAGATTTTTGAACAGTATTTACTTGTAGGGAAAGAGCCATTTTTCTCTGATGCCTAATGAGAGAAAACGTATAGATAATTTTTAAATTCTATGTAATTCTTGAGAGGTATGAACATTAAATGTTTCTGACCCTCAGATGATTTTTTAAATTTAATCAACAAATCTGTTTTCCAAAAATTATTTTGCTTTGCTGGTAGGTACTCTTGCCACTTGCATTTTACCTTCAATTGGTCCAAAATGACAAATTTATAATGAGTAAAGTGCTTGTTTTTTAAAATGTACACCTGTTTACTTTTATCTACTGACATCAAATAGGGTATACTCAATTACAGAAATCAAAAGACTGCCAGAGCTGTTATGGACAATCCTTTTAAGAATCTATATTCTTTACAAACATGTTTGCAGGTAAGGTATCAACATCTCCATATATACTGAGCACATAGGGCCCAGAGATATGGGCAGTGTTAAACCATGATAGCCAGTAAAACCTCAGGTTTCCTCACTGTGATCCCTGCTAAGCCATCCTATTATCCTCTCTTAGGACAAATGGCCCTCAGATGGTCTCTGTCAGGGTGGTGGAAGCAAGAGCCAGGAACTTCTAAGCTTAACTGCCCATCTGCAGTCTTCTTTTCAACCCTTCCTCCTGCCAATCCTAGACTTCAAGTGTTCAGAGCCCAGAGGAGTAAGGATTCAATGCCAGGCAGGTTCCAGTGGGCAAGCTTGGCAAAGTCCCTTTCAAATTTCATCAGCTCTGGAGTAGCCATAAACTGATTAAGATCCTTGAATTGGAATGTCAGTAATACATCATCACCAGTTACTGTCTGTGTAGAGGAAACCAATTCGTTTAGGCATCACCACACAACAGCACTGTTAGACGGTGATCTGTTTTTGACAGCGTGTCATTACCTTCAACACCTCCTGGATGTGCTCTTGTCTCTCCGCTTCTGTGATCCTGTCCACATACCACTTGAGCACTTTGATGAGATCTCTAAAATACAAGGAGACGTGCAGAAGGTAGAATTGCTCTCATTCTCAATTAAATGCCAACAAATCAAATGCTTATGTTTATCATGAGGAGGCTTCATTTCCCAACAGTTCTCACATTTTTCTGTCAAACTGCCATAACATAATAATTTTACAAAGTCTGCCTATCAACATCACTACCCCTTTTTTGAAGCTGAAGAGAGAAACAACACTTCCTCCCAGCGAGATTCCTTTCAATCTGGACATATTCCATCGGCCCTGCTGTTTCTGGCAGTGCTTCCAATGGGTGAACACAAATATCTGAGAAAAGGACTCTGGCCAAGGGAGTGCGTGAATATGACTGTCATGGTCAATCTTGGACAACTGCTAATTGGGATTTCCTCCCCAGCGACTACGTAAACAGTTGGATGAAATATTCGGCTGGAGGCAAAAGGGGGTGTGGGGAGGGATGAAGGTAATACCTCCCCATTTCAAAGCACACCCCCATGGAGTTATCAAGCCAATTCTCTGACCTGTGGGAAGAATGAGGCTTACTGTCAAAGTATGCCTTAGTAATTTCCAGAAAACCCAAGTCTCATTGTTTTAAGAAACAAAAATTGAATTAACCTCCACCCCCCCCAAATTCTCAAGATTGCAGTTGTGTTGCCGTTAACACTGGTCAGTTCTTGGTTTCTAGGAAACAGAGCAGTTTTTAAAAATGCTCCTCTTTTCTGTCAGGAGAGAATCCATGGATGTGCCAGTAGGTAGATGCTGCTGGGAGTGCTATTTTGAAGATGATCTGTCGGTGAGTTTCTGGCCACCCACAGCTCAAGACAATTCCACAGGCCTTATTAGGACTTATTAGCTGCCTTCCTGGCCAACCTGAAATTTAGAAATTACACCCTCTTTCTCTACCTTCCAATGATAGTCTCAGTTGGAGGTGGTGACCACCTCACACCAGAGCCCAAATTGTTAGGCCAAGGGGCAAAGTCGGGCCAACATTTCAAAACTATCCCTGTTGTTACATTTCACCCTCTCATGTTGGCAGAGGGTCAAGTCTTGCAAAAATGACTCCATTCATTTAAACGCCAGAGGCGTAAATCTTACCAGGCCATGGTGGGGAATACCCAAAGGAACGGGATCAAACGCTTAATTGATTACCTACTATATTTTATACAATACATAGATGGGGAAACCCTGATTCCATGCTCTTTAAACACACCTCTGGGAATAGATGATTGTGCATGTACATACCTATAGGTGCTTAAAGTATAAGGTAAAAACTTTGGCAGAATAGCAATGACAACAGTGTAATGGGGAGATAGAACTTTGGGGTACATTTCAGGGCTGTATTTAAGCAAGGCCCCAAACCAGGAAGATGTCATGATAGGACAGAAAGAGGGACATTGTCACCTTCTGGCAACTATCACCTGGGCTACGTGGAGGCAGGAACCAGCTAAAGCATGTCATTATTCATTCACTTTTAGCCTTGCTTGCATTATCTGAGCTGACAGGAACGGACCAGCAGTTAAAATGGCAGCTGGTAACAAAGGGTAGAGTCCAATGACTGAACTGCTTGCAGCCAGGGACCAGGTCTTCATATGATCAGCACAAAGCATAGTGCCTGGTATGCAGTAGGCACTCAGTAAATATTAACACATGAATGAACAAATGACTTTAAAATGGTATGATGGCAAAGATTCTTTTCCCATCATATTTCTTTCTTAAAGACATCTAGAATCATCAAGGAGTGTGGTGATTAAATGGGGCTCTTGACAGCCAAAGTGAAATGACCAGATATTTTAAACTAAAGAATATCAAGTCAAACAGAGACAAGAAGAAAATACCTTATATTTTAGGTTTCAGGGATAGAATTCAGGAAGTTCCTTTTTTCCCCCTTTTAATCAAAATTAGTTCCAGCCATTAAAAGAAGGTGTGTGAGAAAGGAGGAAACTGTCTCAAGAGACACTTCAGTGGTTGTGCTTCACTTCTTCCTACACTCCCTTTAAAATTTTCCCGTATAGTTGGTTCTGCTTTAAAAAGCTCAAAAGAAACTGCTTCTACACCAATTACAAGATAAAGGGCCTTACCTGTATGCAAGTGCCCCAGCAAAATGACTCTCAATATAAGTGTCCATTACAGGTTTAAAATGATGAAATTTGCTATCTTGCAGCAAATTTATTATGTGAACCTAAAAAAAAAAAATAAAAAAAATGGAGCTTTATAAAACTGAACACAAACCAAGATTTTTTTTTGGTAGAGGGGAGGGGGAAGGTTTCTTTTCAAGTAAGCTCATGCTATTATGTGCACATTTATAAACAGCTTTAGGAATGTCAAAATTAAGATATAATTAAAGTGAATTTAAACTCACCAAAGAATCAAACACTTTAGACCCATATTTTTGGGAATTTTCATCTAAAATTCCAAACAAGGTATCCAGTGTATCTTGCAGAAACTGTTGGATAAAGAAGTAAAAGCATAAATAAAATATCCTCTGTCCTTCCCCTCTAAATATTCTTTATCCCACGAATTTCCAAGAGAGGGATAACAAAATAGCATATATACCTTTACTATCTCTGAGCCATCAATTTCCTTTAATTTAGAGAGACAGCCTGTGATCTTGTCTGGGTGGGTTCTCCATTTCAAAAGATCAAGCATATCACCTTTCCAAACAGAAAAGGAAAATTAGTTGCCTTGATAGAGAACACGGAAGTGTTCTACTGTAAACGCTGAATTCTTACACACATTGCCTCTTGGTCACCCAAGTTGCAGGCTCCCAGGCCCTCCCACTAGGCCTCTGAATGGCATTTATTACAGTGTATTCTAATGATTTCTCCCTTCCCAATGCCCTTGACTTACAAACTCCTACTTATCGTTCAGTTCTCAGGCTAGCTATCTGTCTTTGCCCCCACTAGACTGTAAATTCCAGCAGAACAAGAAAGTGTGCGAGTTTGACCCTAACATAGTGCCAGCATCTGGAACAGGGCAGGCACATAGCGGGAACTTGGTAAATACTGGCTGAATGATTTTCTGCCTCCTCCCATTAAAGTGGGAGATTCTTGAGGGCTGGGAACCCACTTTATTCATATTTGTGCCCCCAGCATATAGCACTCTGCCTAGCAACAAATTCCACTCGGCAATGAAGGCCTTCTTGACAATGTGGCCCAAACCTGGCATGACTAGAAGGTCCCTGCACAGTGATGACAAAGCCAGTCAATTGTCAGACCATGTAGTGAGCCTTCGGGCCTGAGAGGGCCAGTTCCTGGACTCCATGATCATCTTCCATCCTAGACTCTGGCCCAGCTCTTCAATTTCCTCCTTTCCCTGAACTGATAACACGTGGGTCCTGAGTCTAGCAGGGCCCTCAGGGAACCTCTTCACCTCCTGAGGGAATAAATCCTTCCCTCATCCTTCCTGGGCAGAAGGTCCTGAACATGGTGTCCAGCTTCACTGGTCTCCAAAGGGATCAGGGAGACGGTGGTGTCTGGAGGCCAATGAAAGCAGTGAGAACTGACAAGGCACGTGCGAGCAGGATGTGCCGCGGGCAGGGGAACCTGGCAGGGCTGGTCTCCTGGTGCTCAGTGGGGCTGAGAGACTAGAACGGCCAAGAGAGAAGCCAGGAGGGGTTTTCTACTTCAAAGCACTTGTTTCAAGAAAAACCCAAATGGGACTTGCTGAGAGACAGAAAGACCGATGTGGAAACAAGAAACAAACCAAACAAACACAATCCAAGAGATCAAGGAAGAGTAGTTATGATGAGAAAGAAAATATGATGTAGTGAATAAAGATGCGAAAAAAGCATAAGAATCTCAAGAGGAAATAGAAGCAAACTCTACCAAAGTCAGATTCAAAAGAAAAACTTTACAAACAACTTAAAAGAAAGAAATTTGGTACTAAATGAGAATATTTGCCTATAACAAATAGGGGTAAGAGGAAGAGGCAGATTCAGAACTAGAAAAATGAGGGAATTTTTTTCAATACTGACAGTGAAAAAGAGATTTATGACTATTTTCATAACAGAAAATCCTGAAAATGTTAAATATTCATGTCTAGCTCAGACACCCTGGAGGTATGATTGAAACCTTTTAAAAAATGATTGGTCAGAGCTTCCCTGGTGGCGCAGTGGTTGAGAGTCCGCCTGCCGATGCAGGGCACACGGGTTCGTTCCCCGGTCCGGGAAGATCCCACATGCCGCGGAGTGGCTAGGTCTGTGAGCCATGGCCGCTGAGCCTGCGCGTCCGGAGCCTGTGCTCCGCAACGGGAGAGGCCACAGCAGTGAGAGGCCCGCGTACCGAAAAAAACAAAAACAAAAACAAAACAAAGATCTGTTGTGTGAGGAAACATTTTTTTTTTCCCTTAGCAAAATGTCATTGTTACAGAATTAAAATAAAAAATTTAAATACTTAAAAAAAAATTCATGTATGCCAAGAACTCAGAATCAAGTCAAAATTGTCATCTCTTGGGCCTCTATTTTAGCCATTTGAAGATACATTAGTTGCAAATTTGGAGCTAGGACCTACTTCTGAAAAATGTGAATTTTATAAATTCCATTCAATTATCATTTACGTGTATACTGACTGTATGACTAATCTACCAAGAGCTATAAAATAGGTAGATGGCATGATCCCTACTTTTGTTTTTTTTTAATCACAATCTCAGGAAGAGACTGACTAAACCACCCATCACTGGGGGTAGGAAAGGGACGTAGGGAGTCAGTACCTGCACAAATGTTAGACTTAATTTAAGCACTGTTTTTATTTTCTCATAACTTTTTAAACAGTTGTGTTTAACAGTCCAAGGAAGCTGACAAACAAGTAAAGTAATTCCTTTTCTGATCCCCACTTTTAAGAAGCTTAAAATATCTACTTGATTTGGCAATCACAGACGTCTAGCTGAGTGCTCTGGCCTCGGGTATGCTATCTAAGAATGACATTGGAACACAGAGAGTGTGCAGACACACTTTAGAAACCCTGAAATGCAAATCTGCTCTAGGAAACTGTTCCTAGAGACCACATCACTTACTAAATGCCCAATTGTAATGGTAATGGGATCTGTAAACTTTCCAAGTCAAGTAAAATGAATACAAAGCAATTTAATTCCAATTTGGAACTGGATTACTTCTACACAGAGACATGTGTCTAGCATGTAAATTTCAGAAAGCTCAACTAACTTCCTTCCTCCTTCCCATGTCTGAAAAACACTATTCATTTCCTGCTTCATTTTGAGCTGTCTTACACTGACAAGGTTAATCAATGTCAAAATGATAATTAAGCACTTATTAGTCTTCAACAATGAGCCAAGCATTGCCTTCCATATAGTGAGATGTTTAATATAATGGTTTCATGAATAGTTTACTTACCTGAAAATGTTCTCTGCTTTTACAAAGTAGCAGCTTCTAATTATCAGGATTTTGTTCCCTCTGTCTTATGTTCACAATTCTAATATCCTAAACCCTAGAACTAGAAAAAGTGAAGGATGCAGGGCCTAATATTTTGACGGCGGATAATCTATTGTTAGATTTGTGTCATTGGCAGAATAATGGTCCCCAAAGGTGTCCGTATTCTAATCCCTGGAACCTGTGAATATGTTTATCTTGGCATGGCAAAAGAGATTTTACAGGTGTGATTAAGTTAAAGATCTTTTTTTTTTTTTCCCCGGTACGTGGGCCTCTCACTGTTGCGGCCTCTCCCGTTGCGGAGCACAGGCTCCGGCCGTGCAGGCTCAGTGGCCATGGCTCACGGGCCTAGCCGCTCTGCAGCATGTGGGATCTTCCCGGACCGGGGCACAAACCTGTGTCCCCTGCATTGGCAGGCGGACTCTCAACCACTGCGCCACCAGGGAAGCCCAAAGATCTTTTATATAGGAGTATTATCCTGGATGATTTGGTGGGTCCACTCTAATCACAGGGGTTCCTAAAAGATGGAAGACGGTTAGAGTCAGAGAGATTTGAAGATGCTATGCTGCTGGTTTTGAAGATGGAGAAAGGGGCCAGGAGCCAAGGAATACAGGTGGTTCCTAGAAACTAGAAAAGGTAAGTAAAAGGATTCTCTCCAAGAGATTTCAGAGGGAATGTGGCCCTGCCGACACCTTGATTTAGGCCCCATGAAACTGACTGCAGACTTTTGACCTCCAAAATTGTAAGATAATAAATTATTGTTGCTTTAAGCCAATAAGTTTACAGTAATCACTACAGCAGCAACAGATAACTAATACAAGCTGAAATAGTCTAATGGAGACAATCAATTAAATGTGAACTTAGACTCTATAACAGACACACAACTAATCCACATGGGATGAATAAAAATTCCACCGAAGGGAGTCACTAACATGTTGATTTTATTATCTTCATAACCTCCATGGGGTTAGACTGTTCCCACAAAAAATGCCTGAGGTAAATGCTTTATAGTCATTATAGAGATCTGTCAATGAAGGTTTTATTTAAGTAAAATCATTAACCACTGAATACTGATAAAGTCTGGTATAATGACATAACTTGGCAATAGCTACTTTCAATCAGATTTACTAAAAATGAATTACGTAGTTGATTTTTAAAAATATTTCCCAAAAATAATTTTGGAAGGGGAGAAACAAAAGCCAAGATAAATGTGAAAGAATCATTTGCCATTTGCCAACTTCTACATAAATACTGTAGCAATGCATGACAAATAGAGCGGTATCTTAAAAGTGGTCATTATAACAATGCCACAGTTTGCTTCTTTTCTCTTCCCATGTTCTAAGAAAAGAAATATATTTCTTACTATGTGACACAGAACAAAGAATTAATAACACCTACAAAAGTTTAAGCAGAGGAGCATTTTCTGACTCACAACACAGGGCCCTGACTTAGGATGGTTTGACTTAAGATTTTTTGACTTTACATGGGTGTGAAAGTGATATGAAATCATTTAGAAACCATACGTCGAATTCTGAGTTTTGCTCTTTTCCTGGGTTAGCCACATGCTAACACAGGTACAATACCCTCTTGCGATGCTGGGCATTGAGCCCCAGCTCCCAGACAGCCATGTGATCGCGAAGGTAAACAACCAACACCAGTTACAACCATTCTGTACCTATACAACCATTCTGTTTTTCACTTTCAGTACAGTATCCAATAAATTACATGAGATATCCAACACTATTATAAAATAGGCTTTGTGTTAGATAATTTCGCCCAGTTGCAAGCTAATGTAAGTGTTCTGGGCATGTTTAATGTAGGCTAGGCTAAGCTATGATGTTTTGTAAGTTAGGTGTAATAAATGCATATTCTACTTACCTTATTCAAGTTACCATGGGTTTATCGGGATGTAACCCAATCCTAAGTCAAGGAAGAGCTGTGCCTTATTATGAAGTGATTCTCTTCAACATAATGAATCTGATTTTATTAATATGGCATTCAGGATGCTTTCCAGAAGGCTTACATGGCAACCATGAAGAACTCAAAAATGTTTAATTTGCTTCCTTCATTATAGGCAATGTTTTCACGACAGTTTGCCAAGGAGAAGAGCTTGCTTTATTAATCATAACTTGCTAAACAATCACTGACATAAAAAGTAATGCTAGAACAGAAAAGCAATATCCATCTAATTAAACAAAAACCAGCCTTCACTCTGAAGTCTGCAATTAGCACTGTCTATGGAGCTATAAAGCAAGAGAAATTAAGGTGGTGGTAATCCTGGTCTTTTTTTTTTTTTTTTAAAGCAGCTGGGTTTGACGGTTTATTTTGAAGAGTTGTGTACTTGGGTTCCAATACTGGGATAATTCTATAGTCCTTAAACTACATGCATTTAAGAGATCATTGGGTCACAATTGTTTTCATATTATTGGAAATCACAAACAGAAAGATCAACATTTTTTCTAGTGCAAAGTTATTATACATAACATTGATGTTTATTGAATATCCTATCAAAATTCACATGACTACTTAAATACAAGGGCTTTCAAATAAAACAGTATTATACATTACCGTTTTGTGTGAGTTTTGTGGAACAGAGAAAAGATGTTATCCAAAAAGACTCCTTCGTGGCCTTCATGGCTTGATTATTATTCCCAAGGAGAATGCCCTTGGAAAAAGGAAGTTTGAGGTAGCGGGTAGTATCCTGAAGATTTGTGTTTTCTTCACACTGCAAAAAATATTTTTAAAAATGGGATAGGGGAGAGAAGAGACCTCATGAGAATTATTAAGCATGATATCCATCTCTAGTGTTTATGAACTGGGAAATATTCCAAATATTATTACAAATAGAATTTGGCTTTTAAGTAAAATGCAACAAAAATGTCTAAGAGGAATTACGCACGGATTTTGGACTCAGACCCATTTGGGTTTGAATCCTATCTCTGTTACTTCCCACACAAGTAACTGTATCAAGTTGTTTAACCTCTTGTGATTTCCATTTTCTCTCTCTATAACCTCATTGTGCCGTCATGAGAATTAGATTACATAAGGCCTTTATCATAGAGCCTGAAACATTGGAAGTGCTCAAGAAATCATACTGCAGTGACCATCGCATTTAAAAGAAGTGCTTACATTCTTCCCACATCTCCTCTGAGGCGGATATTAAACAACTCCTTACTTTGAAAACTGGCAATTAAAGGACTCTGTATTTCAGGATAATCTAATAGCTCCACTATGTTGAGAAGTCTCTACAGAAAATGCCAGCCAACAAATGTAAAAGGAATTACAGGTTTTAAGAAATACAGTTTCACATTCCTAGTGTAATTCTTATTTTAGTCAATGATTGTCGCTAAGTGCTAAAACCAGCAGGAAAACCGTTGATGAGGAAATGAACATTCATATGATGCCACACAGGTTACCTCCTACTGGCCAGACGACAGACAGATGTCTGTCACGACAGATGCCCGTGGGGGGACTGGGTTGTCAGCCCTCAAATGCAGGGCAATGCAAAGAAACACATCATCGTCTGCAATGTGTTCTTACAAAGCTGTGGAACCTGAATCTGTTACACCTACAGGTTCAACTTCTACTTCACAGGAAATACGGGGGACAGAGCAACATGCTGAATGTTAGGGGGAAGCAACCAGACAAAGCCAGAGGCAGCACTTTCTGTAGGATGCTTGGCTTTGTACCTTCAAGTCAAGTTTTGTGAAAAAAAGGATTGTTCTAGACTTAAGAGATAGATAGCCAGATACAATGTAATGGTCCTGGATTTGGACAAACTTGCCGAGAAGGATTTTTTTTCTTTGAAATGTATACATTGACTAAGTTCTAGATGAGATTAAAGAAAAATTAATGATTGGAAAAGTCATTAACTGAGAAAAGGAAATTAAAAATATATATATAATGAAGCAATCTAGATATCCTTCAGTACATGAACAGATAAACTGTGGTACAACCAGAAAATGGAATACCATTCAGTGCTAAAAAGAAGTGAGCTACGAAGCCATGAAAAGACGTGGAGGAACCTTGATGCATATCACTAAGTGAAAGACGCCAATCTGAAAAGGCTACATACTGTATGATTCCAACTACGTGACGTTCTAGAAAGGGCAAAACTATGGACACAGTAAAAAAGATCAGTGGTTGCCAGGGGTTTGGGGAGTAGGAGACAGGATGAACAGGCAGAGCACAGATTTTTCTAAGGCAGTATGATATTATCATGATGGATACGTGTCACTATACATTTGTCCAAACCCACAGAATATACAAAACCAAGAGTGAACCCTACGGTAAACTACGGACTTTGGGTGATGATGATGTGTCAGTGTAGGTTCACCCTTGGTAAAAAACGTACCATTCTGGTGAGTGATGTTGCTAATGGGGGAGGCTCCGTATGTGTGGAGGCAACGGGTGGAAGGGAAATCTCTGTACTTTACTCTCAACTTTACTGTACACTAAAACTGCTCTTTTAAAAAGTCTATTAAAAATATGTATCATTTGGGTAAACGAAGTCCATACAGAAAAACATTCAGAAAGATATACACTAAGGGGTGAACAGTTAACATTGTTTGGGTAATAACAGTCTGGTGTTTTTATTTTATTTATCTATATACTGCTTTTATAATGAAGGTGATCTTATATTAAAATTCTGAGAAAAAATATTATAACAGATACAGAGATGGTATAGCTTAGCTTATTTTGAGTATAAACTTAGGAACCTTATTTCTTTAAATATTTTCAAGGCTAGTGTCTTGGGAACAGGTAGGAAATTAAGCACAGAATCCCTCTGGTTTTCTAGACTACTCTGTGTGAGTTACAAAAAAATTTTAATAATAAATCTTTAAGAAAGACCTCTCTAACAAGTTGAGAGAAACAGAATCAGAATATTACAAGATGTTCTTCCCAGCACACCTGTCCAGTAACGGGAGGACCAACGAACACAATAAACAGCCTCCATAACTCTCTTCTCATGTTATGACTCCAAATGCTTTCTTTTATTACTGCAAGATATTTCATTTAGACAGAAGAATGCATATATAGTTTAAAGAATAATTATAAAGTGAACACTTCAGATGCTTTCCTGAGAAAAAGTGCTTAGGCAAAGTAATGTTATGGAACTTGGGGTCACCGTCCCCTCTCCTCAATCCTGTTCTTGGTATCAGGGTTTGGAGCACAGCAAGCTATAACTTGAGTCACAGCAACCCATACTGGACCTATTTCCTGCCTGGATCTGGTCTATGGGGTCAGAAACATGCTCTGGTCTGCCATCCCCAGCCTGACTTATGCTCCATTTGTCGAACCATACCTCCTATTGGGACTGAAGTCTCATGCAAACCCAGTCTAGACACTGTCTAGCTATTTCCAGACCCCCTCCCCAGAAGCTGGAGTATGCCCTGGCCTGGTATGCTCCATCTGTTCACAGAAATCCTGCCCCTACAGATAGACCTCTTAACCCCCTTCCCCCCCAGCTAACTAGCTTCCTGCTCTTGAGCACTTCCGGAAACCTCTTAGAATTCCTGCTTGCTGAGCTCATGTAGTTCAAATGGCAGTCAGGGACCAGTCACTGCTGTGTCGTGTCCATAGAGGGCACCGTGAATAGAAGCCTTGGCTGCCTTCACCGGGGTCAGTCACTGTGGCCAGGTCAGCGTCACCTTTTCTAGTTCACTGCACTTCTCTCCCAGCCTGGGGGACCAAGACCTCAGCATCGGAGTCTCTCTGATTCCGAGATGTGACACCTTGAGAGCTTCTTACAGCTAAACTCTATCACCCTTACTCAATGCAAAACACAGTAACTAATACAAACATTGCTCTGGACACAAAAGTTATCTGAAGACCTTGCACCAACAATACTGGTGTGCATATGTGTGTGCTGTGTGTGTTGCTGTTGGTGTGGGGAGCAAGCGGGGGGTGGGTGGGTAGGAATTCTACCCTTAAATTCAGTAAAGAAAAGTACATAATTACCCTTTGGTCTCTGTGAACCCTTTACTATAATATTTACCAGGAGTTGAGAGCTGGTTTTTTTGTCCAGCAGGAGTCAAGGCCATACGCTAGGTGTGGGGTTAGAGTTTTAATCTATTTCCAAAGAACTTAAGTGACCTGCAGAGAAAATCTCATGGCCTATCTTTTCTTGTCCTCTGAGGTTTTCAGCATGCACCCATAACACATCACACAACACTGGGGCTTTTAAAGGCAATCCAAGCAACCACCATTTAGGCTAAGTACTCTGTGTGTATTTCCTTATTCTGATAATAATCCTATGAGGCAGGACATTGTAACCTGGGGAGCTTATGTGGTTTGTTCAATATCACAGTATTAGTAACTATCAGAGGCAGGATCTGAACCAAAGTTTGTGCTTACAACTACTATACGACACAGTAGTTATGACTACAATGACTCTTCCATTGACTCTTCCATTGACTCTTCCAATGACTCTTGTTTTAACCAGGTTTTGAGTTTTGCTATAACAAATTTAAAATGTATCAATTTATAGATAACATACTGCTTGGTGGGTATGTCTAAGAAAGACCCCCCAAAAGTTCATTTTTCAAAAAAAAGGTATGTTTGTGGAAGACACCCTGGGAGAGAGCTTAGAGCGGTCTGTGGATCTGAAATAGTTTCATACATGAAGTGGCTATGAGTCCTACAGTGAAATGGCTAGTTGACGTTCTGAAACCACTCAGGGAGCAAAAGGGATCACGTGATCTGGATGCAGTGGGGAAGAGGGGCAGGTAGGAGCAGAGAAGGCATGACATGGGAGACTGGAAACACAACAGGTGAGATAGAGATCATTCGTTCAGTCACTTGATGAGAGAGAATTTATGGAAGAGAAATGAGGTTGAAGAGCAGTGAAGAATAGAAATGGGTTCCAGAAGATGGGCCTGTAAGGCAGGGGCAGTGGTCAGCAAGGGTTTAAGCCAAAAAGGTTGTCCAGACTCTTAAGAGGAAATACACAGCTCGCCAGCAGAAGCCAGGGAGTGAGCAAGAGTCAGCAGTGAATTCCTCGATTCTTCTGCCAGGTGGGAGAAGGGTCTGCACTGTGAGAACCACAGCATGGACGGGGGAAAACAAACAGGAATGAGCAATCTCCTTCCGGGTGAAGGGCTAAGAGTTAATGAAATCAAGGAAATGGAGCTGGTAAAGGACAGCATGGCACTGCCTGTGTTTTAATTGGAAAAACAGTACAAAGGAGTTATGGCTGGGTGTCTGAAGGCCTGCGAATCTGAGCAATGTAGGCTCGACACCAAGAAACTGCAGTTTTGCACAAAATTACACCGCATGTAGTTGATAGATGGTTTTGTCACCGCAGTGGAATCCAGTCACACCCCTAAACTACATGGAGGGTTAAATGTGGATCACTTGCATTCCGGGGAACACTTGGAACACAACTGATTTGGTGTTGGCATAGGGACGATTTTTTTCATCAAATCCAGTGCAGGCATGGAACAAGGCAATATGGATATGAGAATAAGAAGGACTGTCCTCCCTGTCCTCTTGCGACAGACACAGACACAGCTAAAGTCTTCCTGTGTAGATGTATGATGACAGAGAGATGAGGGAACGATTCACTGAGCCATTCTTTCTAGGAGAGACAAGGCGACATGACCACAGCCTCTTGAGGCTGCTACTGAATTGTGGGAACAAAACAATGTCATTGTCGTAGGAAAGGACAATTCTCTGTGTTTGCTTTGATAGGCTGGGATCTGTGCAAGTCATTTTAAAATGGCATGAAGTTAATTTACTACAAATTAGAGAAGAGGGAGAATAAAGCCAGCCCTTTGCTTTACTCGACATGAATCAGATCTGACAGGAGGGATGTGTTCCCTCATATTCTTACAGAAGAGTTAAAATGCAGGCTATGTGGCAGCAGGAGTAGCCTCTGTCTTCTGTGAGATTATATAGCATGGTCACAGTCTATTTCTTTGACCAGAATTAAAATCAGTTGGTACAGCATTAAATGTTGCATCACACCCCAGGCTACTTTTTGACCACTGTCCTAGGCACAAGAAAGAGATGCAATGGTCAGTCATAGACACTCTTCCAGAAATGTGGTATCTGCAATAATGCAAGCTATGTGATTGAGAGAAATAAATTAAAAATTTCTTCAGAAATACACTGGTACAGAGATTCATAGTATATTAATCAAATTAAGGGGCCTGTAATTTGCAGGAAGTAGAGAATTAAATTAAAAACTATAGTAATTTAGACAATCCAGTTGAAACGATATATTGCCAGTTAATTGAACCAATTGTGGCAGCAAAATACCTTCTTCTGGGGATACTTTCAATATGATTCATCATCCTTAATGTCATTACTAAACATTTATTAAAGTCCTACTATTTGACAGTCCTTTAATTCGGTATAAGGAATGTAACAAGGAAATAAACACAGTCCCTGTCTGTGAGGGCATTACATGCCTGACCTCTGCATTCATCTGTTAATACTGATTACAAAGCTGTGATAAAGATCCCTGGATTCCAGCTCTGCCAGGGAAGGGAGAGGAAACCTTATGGGAAAGAGGCTATCTGACCTCAGTTGCAAAGAGTAAGGCTCGCCAGGCAGGTAAGGGAGAGAAAGGCAGGTTATGTGGAAGAAACGATACATAGAAAGACACTGGAGGAAAAACGTACATATATAAGACTATGGAGATACGGCAACTCAATGCAATGTGGGATCCTGGATTAGATCCTAGACTAGAAAAATGACATTACTGGAAAAACTTGTGAAATATAAATAAGTTTTCTGTTAACAGTATTATACCAAGGTTAATTTAGTTTCAATAAATGTGCTATGGTTATGTAAGATGTTAACATAAGGAGAAGTTGGGTGAAGGGTATATGGGAATTTTCTGTACTATTTTTGCAACTCTTCTGTGAGTCTAAAATAACTTAAAAAACAACTGTTTTAAAAAGTACAGGTACAGTCAGACAGCTATATGTAGTTTAGTGTGGCTAAAGGCCGTGATTCTTTTCAGTAGCAAAAAAGCCTTGGGACTACCGTAAACATCTTAAATAAAAACTCAAGGTGATTCTGACACCTGGTTTAAATTCCCTAGATTAAAGTACTACCAAGGAGGGCTTCCCTGGTGGTGCAGTGGTAGAGAGTCTGCCTGCCAATGCAGGGGACACGGGTTTGTGCCCCGGTCTGGGAAGATCCCACATGCCGCGGAGCCATGGCCACTGAGCCTGCGCATCCGGAGCCTGTGTTCCGCAACGGGAGAGGCCACAACAGTGAGAGGCCCGTGTACCGCAAAAAAAAAAAAGTACTACCAAGGAGGGGAGGTGGCACTGACTGGTCGTGAAACCAAGCGTTTAGATATGGGGATGAGTGTGAGAAGTCAAGAAAAACTGCAGGGTTCTGTTCACCGCAGGAGACGATGGAGATGGCATAAAGAACTTAGTTTTGGACAAGCTGAGTTTGAGGCATCTCTGCTGAACCGAACTGAAGATGTTCAGTACGCTGGTCAAAGTTCTGGGCTACAAGCCCATAGCTGGCTGTCAGCAGCAGAGATGCGGCAGGTTAATCCACAGAAGTGCATGAGATGGTGTCCAAGGATTAAATCCACGATAGCACCAACATTTAAGATGCAGATAAGATATAAACTAATATAGATATAGGATGGATGCACAACAAGGTCCTACTGTATAGCACAGGGAACTATATTCAATATCCTGTGATAAACCATAATAGAAAAGAACATGAAAAAGAATAAGTGCGTGTATAGCTGGGTCACTATGCTGTACAGCAGAAATTAATACAACATTGTGAATCAATTATACTTCAGTAAAATTAAAAAAAAAGATGCAGATAAGAGAGAAGGGTACTCAAAGGAGAAGAAGGATGAAACTAAGGTGAACACTGTCAGACAGACCATGGAATCCGGGATTTTCAAGAAGGGTAATCAATAGTGTTTCATGCTACAGGGAAGTCAAATAAGGAAAGATTTAGAAAGGGTCCAGTAGTGTTGGCCCCCGCGTTAAAGTTAGTGACCTCAAGGGAGAAACTTCATTTGAGCTGCGGGGACACAAATAGCCTGAGGAACAAATGGAAGAGAGTGGCGGGAAGTAGAGACAGTGAGTGAAGACTGGCCTTTCCTGCAGGTGGCTGAGATGGGAAGGGAAGAGGCAGTGTGGTAGCTATTACAATTTTGTTTGTCTTTAAAGAAAGAGGCTTGAGCATGTTAAAAAATCTGAGACTACTGCCAGAAGAGAAGAAACATAGCTGCAGGAGCAAAAGCAGACATTGAGAGGAGCAAGGTCCCAGGGGACTCGGGAGGGAGGAAGATCCTGAGGGAAGCAGGAGGAAGAATCAGCCTTGGAGGGAAGGAGTCTTGCCCCATCCCCTGAGACAGGAAGCAGGAAGGAAGGGAAGGATGCAGATCAGTTTGCAGATGGCAGAGGAGAGAACACAGGAAGTTAAGGAAGTTCCTGTCTGATGGCTTCTGTTTTCTCTGTTAAGGACACGGGAAGTGGTGAGGTAGGCAGAATGGCACAATCTTGTCGATAGCTCTTGTGGGGACTGAGAGGGGGAGCTGATTAGTTGGCCTGCAGTGTGGATGGTCCTGCTTCTATACCCATCAGGCTGATGCTAACCTATAGGAACTGTATAATTCCCTCCACTAATTAATGTTTAACCACCTAAGGAGGAGTAGAGGAGGGGGCAATGTTGACAGACTGATCTAGGGCTGGTTTTTACTTCCCATGCAGGTACAGCAGAACTAAAGATTAAGGGATAGTCTGAATAATAAAAAGAAGAAAGTGAAGTCAGGTGGGGGGGGTTTATTGGAGCAGAATAAGACTGAAAAATAGGCAGAGTATTAATAGAAAATTGGAAGGTTGAAAGGCTGCGGTCAGGATATCAAGAATTTACGATTTTTGATTAGAAGTGGCTCTGGATGATCTCATTCATCCATGCATGCATCCATCCGTGCACCCATGCATGCATGCATCCAGTATTTATTTAGCACACATGGGAGGTCCTGCTGGCTGGGGATGAAGGATGGCCAAGAGAGACCACAGTGAAGCAGAACACAAATGAAGGTCGCTAGAGTTGAAGTGACCAAGAAGTAAGAGGAGAGGGCACCGGACAGGTCAACCAAAAGGAGGAGACAACTTTGAACTAGGGGCTAGGCTGGCTGTAGGAAAGGAAACAGCCACCCACCACCCCATCCTCCCCTCTTCTTTGCTGGCCAGGAATATCTATACAGGTAGAAGGCAGTAAATAGGACGGGTAGAAAGTTGCAGCACTGTATGGAATGAGCCTTATGGAGGGCAGGGAAGCTCTTTACAAGAGGGTGGAAAACCAGCATCTTTAAAGGCACTGGGGCATTTAGAGACGTCCAGACACTAGACACAAGGCTTCAGAAGATGAGCCCTCTCTACTCCAGAGGCCACACAGGAAGCTCTCTCGGCAGGAGAGCCAAGGGTTCAGTTGAGACAGAATGAAAGGGCTTCCTGCACGTCACATTAATAGCCTTCAGTGTTAAGACCAAGTCCACTTATGAAATTATCTTAGACTTTTTTTTTTTCGGCTTTGCTGGGTGGCATGTGGGATCTCAGTTCCCTGGCCAGGGATCAAACCTATGCCCCCTGCAGTGGAAGTGCAGAGTCCTAACCACTGGACCACCAGGGAATTCCCCCATCTTAGCCTTTTTTAGCCTTTTTTTTTTTTTTTTCCTGTTCAGCTTCTGTGTTCAGTTTGGCATGCTTTCATGCTAAACTTACCAGGTTATCTACTTTTTAATTTAATTTTGCAGGTGTTTACTATTTAATTTCTCTCACAGTGTGTAATAAAACAAGGGTTATATGACCGATTCTCCTATGCCCAAGCCCACGGTGGACAGATGTGTTTCAGGCTTGTCTAAGATCTACTGATCATGGTTACAGGGGCGTCTCTTTCAGAATAGTTGGAGCAGCATGCAGAGTTCTCTGGAGAGCAAGATGGGTGACAAACCTATCAGTCTATCTGAATTTTTCAGATTCCTCTCATGTTTTTCATTATACTTATAAATATAAACATACTCTAGGAAAGGGTAAGTGGAGAGCAACTCAATCTGAGAAATCTACCTCAAAGACGGTAACAAGTGCAGAGGGGCTGTGCTGGACTTCCATGGACTAGGTGAGGAACTGCGATGTAGCATAAGAAACTGAAAAGTTGCAGGGAAAAAATAAGAGCCACAAAGTGTTTATGAACAAACTTTTAGGGAGCAAAAGTGAAATAAACAAACTCATAAAAAGACTCTTGCAATCTAGGCCATACATTAACTTAATCCCTTTCCAACCAGGAAACATGATCATCCTCTATTCAGCTGACTTCTCATCTGACCCTTCTCTTGCTCAGAAGCAATAGATCCCACTCTAAGGGATCAGATTCTCTACCGAGCAAAACCCCAGGCTGGCTGAGTTGGGTCACTTGAGCCATAGTGGTGTTAATCAACAGTAATGAATTTGCAAAACTCCAATTTCTTTAAAGGTAGATTGTATTATTATTATTACTTGTTTATGCATACATCCTAGACCTGACGGTATTTTATTTTATTTTTAATTAATTAATGAATTTATTTATTTTTGGCCGCATTGGGTCTTTGTTGCTGCGCAAGGGCTTCCTCTCCTTGCGCCAATTGGGGGCTACTCTTGGTTGTGGTGCACGGGCTTCTCACTGCAGTGGCTTCTCTTGCTGCGGAGCACAGGCTCTAGAGCGCAGGCTCAGTAGTTGTGGTGCATGGGCTTAGTTGCTCCATGGCATCTGGGATCTTCCTGGACCAGGGCTCGAACCCGTGTCCCCTGCATTGGTAGGCAGATGCTTAACCACTGCGCCACCAGGGAAGCCCCTGACGGTATTTTAGAACGTACTTCTAAGAACTAAAAATCCTTCACTGGAATAAGTCAGAATGGAGACTTGAGTGCACAGCTATTAACTTTCTATCCTCCTTCTTTGGATTCTCACACTATTCTCCTTAAGAGACTTGACTTCCAGAAAATGAATTATCTTAAGCTCATTATTTCAATGAGCTTAACTTGCTTTTCTTAACTTTAACTTTTCTTAACGTGCTTTCCAGCAGGTAGCTGGCAGCCAAAAATATCCCTACAAAGTTAAGAAAGACAACAATCCTACCGGAATGCAGCAAAATAACAGAACTTAGTAAGATTAGATACTGTTACTAGCAAGTTAGCAATTCCAAAGACAGGTTTTGGGTTTAGCCATCAAACACTTGGAGATATTACTGATGTTCTGAGAGCTGAAAAGGGACTCTGGAAGCACAAAATCTTTAATGCTGACTAATCAAGTTCTTTCACTTACCTTCCTAAAGCTGTAGCATTCAGATTTTTGTAGATTTCAGAGTTTACCTCCATTGAACACCCCTCCAAACTCATTATCAATCATGTAAAGGTGAAAACGACCTTGAAAGGGAGCTTTGCCCTTAGAATTCTTTAGCTCCTGCCATAAAGGACGAGTCCAGGCCCTTGCCACACTACTGTTAACTCTGTGAGAACCATTTCCTTAAAACACACTCAGAAGAGGAGTCCAGCCATTGTCACAGAGGGAGACTATCTCTTTCACAAATCTTAGGCCCAAATTAAGCTATTAAACAGTCTGCAACACAGCAGCTTTTTTTCTTGGCTCACCACAGGATTGAGTCTTTCAAACTAATACCTTACACAAGGAGCAAGTAGATTTTAAATCTAAATAGCCTACTATGAGCCACAGTTATTCTCTGTGTCATATCTACAAGGAGTTAAGGACACTTTATTTAAAAGCATTTTTTTCCGTCTTTCATCAACCTTAGATTTCATAGACAGTATCTGTCAATGAATGACATGGAATATGGTTTATAAAGATCTGAGGCAATTAATGTTTCTTCAAAACCTTACCATTAACAATACTGTCAAGATTTTATGACAGAAGAATGGCCTTTAGTTAGATCAATCTCCATAATTAAATGGTATAAAACAAAGCTAAGTACAACTTTCTGTCTCTTCTCATTTTTACTTTATCAAAATGAAGATTTTAATGTTTTTAAATGACATGTGCCCCTAACAAAACCTTTAAGAAATGTAAAAATACTTTTGTGTCCAGGAGTCCCACTGGGTCCTGCTTGGTTTCAGTAAGGGCTCGGAGCCAGGCATTTTACATGCACTTATTCTCCCAGCAAAACTGAGTGCTAACCCTGACTCTGTTCTGAAGACAGGGAACAGGTTCAGAGAGGTCACTGGGGCTGAAGCCAGGCAGGATTTGGGGGGCACTCAGGATCCTTCTGATGGAGCTCTGCATTTGAAGCCTGGATGCAGGAATTTTCAGAAGAGGATGGTGCTGTGCATGATGGCTCTTTGGCTTGACAGACAGACCCCTGAGTCACAAAGGACACTTTGATGTCACCCATGGATTTCCCTGTATGCTGCACCGACACATGGCACGGTGTCCTACTTTTCAGAGAGGAGATCTCAGAGGATTCTTCTCTTGCTGCCATTGCTGAGATTTTAGACGCCACGGCTTTCAAGTACACTGAAACTGGGGGCGCCTTCAAGATGGCGAAGGAGTAAGACATGGAGATCACCTTCCTCCCCACAAATACATCAAAACTACATCTACACATGGAATAACTCCTACAGAACACCTCTTGAATGCTGGCAGAAGACCTCAGACCTCCCAAAAGATGCCCTCAGGTGACCTACACTCAGAGGCAGCGCGAAATTCAAAGCTGAACCCCAGGAGCTGTGCAAACAAAGAAGAGAAAGGGAAATCTCTCCCAGCAGCTTCAGGAGCAGCAGATTAAATCTCCACAGTCAACTTGATGTACCCTGCAACGAATCATCCCAACATTGAGGCGGTGGCCTTTGGGAGCAACTGTAGACTTGGAGTTTGCTTTCTGCATCTAATTTGTTTCTCGTTTTATGTTTATCTTAGTTTAGTATTTAGAGCTTATTATCACTGGTAGATTTGTTTACTGATTTGGCTGCTCTCGTCCTTTTTTAATTTTATATATATATATAATTGTTTTTTTCCTTTTTATCTTTTTGTGAGTGTGTATGTGTATGCTTCTTTCTGTGATTTGTCTCTATAGTACTGCTTTTGCCATTTGTCCTAGGGTTCTGACTGTCTGTTTTTTGTTTTGTTTTTGTTTTAGTATAGTTTTTAGCACTTGTTATCATTGGAGGATTTGTTTTTTGGTTTCGCTGCTTTTTTCGTTCTTTCTCCTTTTTTTATTACCTTTTTTATTTTTAATAACTTTTTTCTATTTTAATAACTTTATTTTTTTAATTTACTTATTTATTTATTTATTTATTTATTTCCCTCCCTCCCTCCCTTTTCTTCTGAGCTCTGTGGCTGATAGGGCCTCGGTGCTCTGGCTGGGTGTCAGGCCTCAGCCTCTGAGATGGAAGAGCCAAGTTGAGGACATTGGACCACCAGAGACCTCCCGGCCCCACATTATATCAATCGGTGAGAGCTCTCCCAGAGATCTCTGTCTCAACACTAAGACCCAGTTCCAGTCAACAACCACCAAGCTACAGGGCTGGACACCCTATGCCAAACAACTAGCAAGACAGGAACACAAAACCACCCATTAGTAGAGAGGCTGCCTAAAATCATAATGAGTTCAGAGACACCCCAAAACACACCACCGGGTGTGGTCCTGCCCACCAAAAAGACAAGACTGAGCCTTATACACCTGAACACAGGCACCACTCCCCTCCACCAAGAAGCCTACACAACCCACTGAACCAACCTTAACCACTGGGAGCAGACACCAAAAAAAACGGGAACTACGAACCTGCAGCCTGTGAAACGAAGACCCCAAACACAGTATGTTAAACAAAATGAGAAGACAGAGAAATACACAGCAGATGAAGAAGCAAGGTAAAAACCCACCAGACCAAACAAATGAAGAGGAAATAGGCAGTCTACCTGACAAAGAATTCAGAGTAATGATAGTAAAGATGATACAAAGTCTTGGACAGAGAATGGAGAAAATACAAGAAACGTTTAACAAGGACCTAGAAGAACTAAAGGGCAAACAAACAATGATGAACAACACAACAAATGAAATTAAAATTCTCGAGAAGGAATCAACAGCAGAATAATGGAGGCAGAAGAACGGATAAGTGACCTGGAAGACAAAATAGCGGAAATAACTACTGCAGAGCAGAATAAACAAAAGAGAATGAAAAGAATTGGGGACAATCTCAGAGACCTCTGACACAACATTAAACGCACCAACATTTGAATTATAGGGGTACCAGAAGTAGTAGAGGGATAAAAAGGGACTGAGAAAATACTTGAAGAGATTATAGTTGAAAACTTCCCTAATATGGGTAAGGAAATATTCAATCAAGTCCAGGAAGAGCAGAGAGTCCCATATAGGATAAATCCAAGGAGAAACACCCCAAGACACATATTAATCAAACTATCAAAAATTAAATACAAAGAAAAAATATTAAAAGGAGCAAGTGAAAAGCAACAGTTAACATACAAGGGAATCCCCAGAAGGTTAACAGCTGATCTTTCAGAGAAAGTCTGCAAGCCTGAAGGGAGTGGCAGGACATATTTAAAGTGATGAAAGGAAAAAACCTACAACCAAGATTACTCTACCCAGTAAGGATCTCATTCAGACTTGATGGAGAAATTAAAACCTTTAGAGATAAGCAAAAGCTAAGAGAATTCAGCACCACCAAACAAGCTTTACAACAAAAGCTAAAGGAACTTCTCTAGTCAGGAAACACAAGAGAAGGGAAAGACTTACAATAACAAACCCCAAACAATTAAGAAAATGGTAATAGGAACATACATATCAATAACTACCCTAAATGTACATGGATTAAATGCTCCAACCAAAAGACAAAGACTGGCTGAATGGATACAAAAACAAGACCCGTACATATGCTGTCTGCAAGTGACCCACTTCAGACCTAGGGACACATACAGACTGAATGTAAGGGGATGGAAAATGATATTCCATGCAAATGCAAATCAAAAGAAAGCTGGAGTAGCAGGTCTCATATGAGAAAAAAAAATTTTTAAATAAAGACTATTACAAGAGACAAAGAAGAACACTACATAATGACCAAGGGATCAATCAAAGAAGAAGATATAAAAATTGTAAATATTTATGCACCCAATACAGGAGCATCTCAATACACAAGGCAAATGCTAACAATGATAAAAGGGGAAATAAACAGTAACACAATAATAGTAGGGAACTTTAACACCCCACTTTCACCAATGGACAGATCAACCAAAATGAAAATAAATAAGGAAACACAGCTTTAAATGATACATTAAAAAACATGGACTTAATTGATAGTTATAGGACATTCCATCCAAAACAACAGAATGCACTTTTTTCTCAAGTACTCATGGAACATTCTTGATTTGTGACCCAAGCTATGATCTAGTTTGGGGCACAAATCAAGCCTTGGTAAATTTAAGAAAATTGAAGTCATATCAAGTATCTTTTCTGACCACAATGCTATGAGACTAGATATCAATTACAGGAAAAGAGCTGTAAAAAATACAAACACATGGTGGAAATAATACAGTACTAAATAACCAAGAGATCATTGAAGAAATCAAAGAGGAAATCAAAAAATACCTAGAAACAAATGACAATGAAAACACGATGACCCAAAACCTATGGGATGCAGTAAAAGCAGTTCAAAGAGGGCCGTTTATAGCAATACAGTCCTACCTCAAGAAACAAGAAACATCTCAACCTAACCTTACAACTAAAGCAATAGGAGAAAGAAGAACAAAAAACACCCAAAGTTAGCAGAAGGAAAGAAATCATAAAGATCACAACAGAAATAAATGAAAAAGAAATGAAGGAAACAATAGCAAAGATCAGTAAAACCAAAAGCTGGTTCTTTGAGAAGATAAACAAAATTGATAAACCATTAGCCAGACTCATCAAGAAAAAAGGGAGAAGACTCAAACCAATAGAATTAGAAAGGAAAAAGGAGAAGTAACAACTGACACCACAGAAATACAAAGGATCAAGAGAGATTACTACAAGCAACTATATGCCAATAAAATGGACAACCTGGAAGAAATGGACAAATTCTTAGAAAAGCAAAAGCTTCTGAGACTGAACCAGGAAGAAATAGAAAATATGAACAGACCAATCACAAGCACTGAAATTGAAACTGTGATTAAAAATCTTGCAACAAACAAAAGCCCAGGACCAGATGGCTTCACAGGTGAATTCTATCAAACATTTAGAGAAGAGCTAACACCTATCCTTCTCAAACTCTTCCAAAATATAGCAGAGGGAGGAAAACTTCCAAACTCATTCTATGAGGCCATCATCACCCTGATACCAAAACCAGACAAGAATGTCACAAAGGAAAAAAACTACAGGCCAATATCGCTGATGAACATAGATGCAAAAATCCTCAACAAAATACTAGCAAACAGAATCCAACAGCACATTAAAAGGATCATACACTATGATCAAGTGGGGTTTATTCCAGGAATGCAAGGATTCTTCAATATACGCAAATCAATCAATGTGATACACCATATTAACAAACTGAAGGATAAAAACCATATGATCATCTCAATAGATGCAGAAAATGCTTTTGACAAAATTCAATACCCATTTATGATAAAAACCCTCCAGAAAGTAGTCATAGAGGGAACTTACCTCAACATAATAAAGGCCATACATGACAAACCCACAGCCAATATCATTCTCAATGGTGAAAAGCTGAAAGCATTTCCACTAAGATCAGGAAAAAGACATGGTTGCCCACTCTCACCACTATTATTCAATATAGTTTTGGAAGTTTTAACCACAGCAGTCAGAGAAGAAAAAGAAATAAAAGGAATCCAAATCTGAAAAGAAGTAAAACGGTCACTGTTTGCAGATGACATGATACTATACATAGAGAATCCTAAAGATGCTACCAGAAAACTACTAAAGCTAATCAATGAATTTGGTAAAGTAGCAGAATACAAAATAAATGCACAGCAATCTCTTGCACTCCTATACACTAATGATGAAAAATCTGAAAGAGAAATTAAGGAAATACTCCCATTTACCATTGTAACAAAAAGAATAAAATACCTAGGAATAAACCTTCCTAAAGAGATAAAAGACCTCTATGCAGAAAACTATAAGGCACTGATGAAAGAAATTAAAGATGATATAAACAGATGGAGACATATACCATGTTCTTGGATTGGAAGAATCAACACTGTGAAAATGACTATACTACCCAAAGCAATCTACAGATTCAATGCAATCCCTATCAAACTACCGCTGGCATTTTTCACAGAACTAGAACAAAAAAATTGCACAATTTGTATGGAAACACAAAAGACCCCGAATAGCCAAAGCGATCTTGAGAAAGAAAAACGGAGATGGAGGAATCAGGATCCCTGACTTCAGACTATACTATAAAGCTACAGTAAACAAGACAGTATGGTACCAGCACAGAAACAGAAATATAGATCAGTGGAACAGGATAGAAAGCCCAGAGATAAACTCATGCATATGTAGTCACCTTATCTTTGATAAAGGAGGCAAGAATATACAATGGAGAAGAGAGAGCCTCTTCAATAAGTGGTGCTGGGAAAACTGGACAGCTACGTGTAAAAGTATGAGATTAGATCACTCCCTAACACCATACACATAAATAAACTCAAAATGGATTAAAGACCTAAATGTAAGGCCAGACACTATCAAACTCTTAGAGGAAAACATAGGCAGAACACTGTATGACATCAATCACAGCAAGATCCTTTTTGACCCACCTCCTAGAGAAATGGAAATAAAAACAAAAATAAACAAATGGGACCTAATGAAACTGCAAAGCTTTTGCAGAGCAAAGGAAACCATAAACAAGATGAAAAGACAACCCTCAGAATGGAAGAAAATATTTGCAAATGAAGCAACTGACAAAAGATTAATCTCCAAAATATACTAGCAGCTCATGCAGCTCAATATCAAAAAAACAAACAACCCAGTCCAAAAACGGGCAGAGAACCTAAATAGACATTTCTCCAAAGAAGATATACAGATTGCCAAGAAACACATGAATGTATGCTCAACATTACTAATTATTAGAGAAATGCAAATCAAAATTACAATGAGGTATCACCTCACACCAGTCAGAATGACCATCATCAAAAAATCTATAAACAATAAATGCTGGAGAGGGTATGGAGAAAAGGGAACCCTCTTGCTCTGTTGGTGGGAATGTAAACTGATACATCCACTATGGAGAACAGTATGGAGGTTCCTTAAAAAACTAAAAACAGAGCTACCATATGGCCCAGCAATCCCACTACTGGGCATATACCCTGAGAAAACCATAATTCAAAAAGAGTCATGTACCACAACCTTCATTGCAGCTCTATTTACAATAGTCAGGACA
The DNA here is from genome assembly GCF_059928025.1 of Delphinapterus leucas. Classification (NCBI taxonomy): domain Eukaryota; kingdom Metazoa; phylum Chordata; class Mammalia; order Artiodactyla; family Monodontidae; genus Delphinapterus; species Delphinapterus leucas. The sequence goes on along the minus strand of NC_143137.1, from coordinate 37,225,014 downwards.
TGGAAGCAACCTAAGTGTCCATCAACAGATGAATGGATAAAGAAGATGTGGCACATATATACAATGGAATATTACTCAGCCATAAAAAGGAATGAAATTGAGTTATTTGTAAAGAGGTGGATGGACCTAAAGACTGTCATACAGAGTGGAGTAAGTCAGAAAGAGAAAAACAAATACTGTATGCTAACACATATATATGGAATCTAAAAAAAAAAAAATGGTTCTGAAGAACCTAGGGGCAGGACAGGAATAAAGACGCAGACATAGAATTGGACTTGAGGACACGTGGAGGGGGAAGGGTAAGCTGGGATGAAGTGAGAGAGTGGTATGGACATATATACACTACCAAACGTAAAATAGATAGCTAGTGGGAAGCAGCCGCATAGCACAGGGAGATCAGCTCGGTGCTTTGTGTCCACCTAGAGGGGTGGGATAGGGAGGCTGGGAGGGAGATGCAAGAGGAGGAGGTATGGGGAGGTATGTATACGTATAGCTGATTCACTTTGTTATACAGCAGAAACTAACACACCATTGTAAAGCAATTATACTCCAATAAAGATGTAAAAAAAAAAAAACAGAGAAAACTTTCATGTGAACCACTGAAAAGGAAGAAAAAACAGAAAGAAATGTAAAAATAAAGTCGTTGTTAATATTTTAGGACATCTTTCCAAGCATTGCTATGCACATATATACATGTGGACATGCAGTTAAATAATTTTATAAAAATGGTCTTACACTAAATGTATGCATATATAAAATGCTGTTTATCAATATATTATAAACATTTTTCTATGCACATAAAATTTTTCACTAGACATTATTTCAATAACTATGTAGTATTTCATTCATTATATGGATATAACTAACTCATGTATCTAACCAGACCTATGTTATTGGTAATTTAGATTACTTTCAAGTTTTTCCATATTTTAAGGAATCTGTATTGATCATCATTGAATCACGTTTGCTTACCTTATCTGATTATCTTCTCCCAATAAATACCAAGATGTGGAATGGCTGAGCCAAAGGATATACACATTTAAAATATTGTATTGCCAAACTGTCCTCCAGAAAGACAATACTATTCACATTTCCCTCTATGAATGCAAGAGAGTGTTTGTTTCCCTTTAATCTTCTTTGCCAATTCTCAGTTTTAAAATTCTTTACCAACCTAATAGGCCAAAAGATTTCTCATTCTTTATTTAACTTACATTTCTTTGATTATTCATATATTTATTTTATATTCTTGCATTTATTATTTTTGAATAGCTTGTTTGTAGCATTTAGCGAATTTTTTCTTTTTTTTTACTTATTTGTGATAACTTTTGGTAAACTGGGAATAGTCCCCCTTTGTAAGCTGTGTTGCAACCATGTTTCAGTTTATCATGTGTCTTTTAGCCTTGATTATGATGATTTTATCAATAAAAAGGTTTTAAACTTTATTTAGCCAAAGTCACACATTTTTTTGTACCTGATTTGTAACATTTGAGAGGCATCACTAGAAAGGCCCTCTTTACCTAAACTTTCTAAAAATGTTCACTCATAGTATGTAGGCTCTTACAGTTTTATTTTTTACATATAATCTGGAAATTGCTTTGGTATAAGAAGCAAGGTAGTGATCCAGCTCTTTATTTTTCCCTCTAACACCCACTGTGGTCATCTCAACACCACTTATTAAATGGGCTATTTTTTTACCCAGTAATTTGAAATCCACTCGTCTCCCTAACTTTCTTTGTTTTTTTCGTTCAATTTTTCTTTAATTAATAAACTCCAGGCTGCAATCAGGAGGCTGTGCTCCTTCCTGCCATGGCAGAGGAAGGATAAGCATTATGCTCATAATATGGTTTTATAATCATAACCTGCAAGTGGCCTTAAGCTGAAACTGAACTTCTTGGCTCAGTGCTATGAAAAAGAAAACCATGGCATCAACTAGACGAAAAACATAAGATGTTATGCTTGGCAGGTATTCCATACCTCTTTAAGCAACAATAACCCTAATTATAAGACAACTCAGCTACTTAGGGTTTTTCTGTGGAGCTAATGCTTCCTGATGGATCTACACAATGTAGGTCTGCCTCAAATTAGATGATCTACAGATACCATCCTCAGCCTCCTTTGTGATGGAGAAAGATCATTGGGAACACCTGCTGTTTAAATTGTTGATGCTCAAATAAATTTTCATAATGCTTTATGGATTGTAATTCTAGGTATTCAGTGAAAATTTGTGGAAGGGCTTGAGATGATTCAAAGCTCTACTTCTGAGAAAAATGGTTCTGCCAAAGGCACCACAACAGGCCCCTGGTAACGGAGTAAAATGATTGTCTGGGAATCAATACCAGTTGGACACCTAAATGCTCACATGGAGAAGGAAGCTCTGCTACTTGTCCTCCTGGTATTTTAAGTATATGGGTATCTCTAATTAGCAAGTAAGAATCTTGGTGTTATTCATACTAGTTTAGAGGAAGTCAACCTGAACTTGACTGGAAACTTAACACCTGCCCAAAAAACACCCTCTGACCCACAGGTGAGAGAGCCCACATGGTGAAATGCCATAAAGAAGTGATTTATTCTTCTAAATATTATTAGGAAGCTAATGATAACCTTAGCTCTTGCCTTTTCTGTGTGAAGATTTAATGGTATGCAGAGGCAAGATCACAAACATTCATATCAAGTACCATTAATGTCTTTTGGAAAACTGTAGCTGAAGACATTGGCTGTCATGTTACCCATATCACATAAAGGGGCCTCAGACCTAAAGGTGATATAAATAGATTCTCAGGTGTCTAGTGCATTTAGCTCCTCTGTTTGCTTTAGTGGTTACTCTGTTTTAAAATAGTTTTTCTTTGTATTTTAACACTGTGAGCGCCTTTAAGTCACTTTTGAAGTCTAGAGCATGTACGTGTCAGAAATGGAGGGACTTTAACTGTTTTGTTTGCCACTATATTCCCAGTCACTAGAAGAGGGCCTGCCCTGCAGTTTGTAGTCAATGTGTTGAACAAACAACTAGAAAATAAACGATTCAAGAAATATACACATACATATACATACACAAACAAAAATTGCCAGGTGTGTTGTACAGGGACACTGATTTTACTAGCAATAATCCGAAGGTAAAGAAAGTTTTTGTTTGTAATCTCCTTCATTCATTCAGTATATCTTCACCGCGCATCTGCCGCATGCCAGAACCCCTCTGACACAGTTGTTGCTCCTGAAGGGCTCATATATCTACCAGCGTTAAGTCAAGGGATCACCAGACAATCATGGGACAATGTAATGAGGACAATGGTAAGAGGTGTGTGCAGATATCCAGGGAACTCATGGGAGTGCACTTAGCCAACTGGAAATCCAGGGAGCAGGGGGCTGTGGCGTGGGGGCCATTCTCCTGAATAAAGGTTCTGGCCAAGGTGCGCCTCTGTGGATGAGGAGGTGTCAGTTGCGGGGAGGCAGGGGGCGGCAGGTGTGCCAGGAGTGCAGCAGGAGGTGAGGAGCCAGAAAGAGCTGGATGTGGCTATGGCATCAGGTAGACGACCGGAAGTGGTGAGAGGTGAAGCAATAGGGAAGAGGCAGCCTGACACATGCTAAAAGCCTGCAATTTTCCCTCTTGGCAATGGGGAGCTTTTCAGTGGGTTTATATCAGAAAGGGGCCTGGTGAGATCTGCACCTTAGATGGGTCGCCCTGGCTGGCTGGAAAATGGACTAGAGGGAGATAAGGTGCAGGTCGGCAGGACTAGTTAGCCCAGGTGAGAGCTGACAAGAGCTTGGAATAGCATGTGCTTACAGAAATGGAGAAACGCAAAGGAGAAATATTTTGGAGAAGATCATGTACTTTAATTCTCTCTTTCATAGTTGCTAGTGTTTTTATTCTATACCTCATTATTACTGGTATTCTCCGATAACTTCTAAGGATCTCTTGTTTTGTGAGTTTTCTTTTTGTTGCCTCCTACACTATCCTTTATTCCAAAAGTTTTTATGACAATTGTTGATGCAAAAAATAGAAAGTAACAACCACTAAAGTTGTCATGACAAAGAACAGCCATTTCTCTGCTTGCTTAGCGAGAGCAGCAGACAAGAAAAATGTAAAGCTGACCTTGATAAATTTGCTTCTGGGGGTATACAGATCTTCAGATAAGAAAGCAGGTATTGGGAATATTTAAAAATTTATTTGTAAGGTTTATCTAATCCTATCACAGCAAGGGAAAGGACTTTAATGTCACCCTATAGACTTACCCAAATACCTACACTTCAATTAAGATGAAAAAATAAATCATTTTACAATAGGTGTTAGAATATGACAGAATATAGAGACAATATTCTCAAAAGATACTCTCCCTGTCAGCAATCTTCCAGAAAGTATCTTTGCAGTCATTTTTTTCTCTTTTCCACAGTGAGGATAAGACAGTGAGCTAATAATTCAGCCCTGTTTTTCACAGCTGCCCCCAATATCTGACTGACGTTACCTTATGCACAATGAGCTCGTGAGTGCCATCTGGAAGAGTCCTACCATCTTCCTGCATCAGGGGGACAAAGGAGAAGCCAAACAACTTCTTCTCTCCTTTCTCCTTTGCTGTAGGGGAAAAAAAAATTAGTCAATTTTTTTGAATTAATTGAAGTATAGTTGAGTTACAATGTTGTGTTAGTTTCAGGTGTACGGCAAAGTGATTCAGTTATATATATATATTTTTTTCAGACTCTTTTACCTTATAGGTTATTACAAGATACTGAGTATAATTCCCTGTGAAAATTAGTCAATTATTTAAGTGTATGCTTACACAACTGTGTTCAGATACATAGACTGTGACGATGCGTGATCATCAAGAAATATACCCCCCGACACACACACATGCCAGCTCCTTTTACACAATGAAGAGCAGCTTTTATGATGGGACCTCTGTGTAAAGTAGCCACCCTCTAACCCCATATTCCTGCTTTATAATCTGCAAGTTACACTCCTTGACTAATTTGCTTCATGGGATTCACTATCTGAAATTATGGTGTTTTTTTGTTTTTTTATATTTGTGGATTTCCTGTTTCCTTCTCCTCACAACCTACCCTCCACTCCTGAACGTAAGCACCATGGAGGGCAGGATTCTTGTCTAATTAAGTTAATCTACGCTTGGTCTCTCAAAGAATGCCAAGAACATAGTAGGTTCTCAGTAAATGTACAGTAAACAAATGAACGAGTGAATGAATGAATGTGAAATGCAATATTTTGCTTACTCCTCCTGGAAAGGGAGGCTCTCAGCTCTGCTTTGGTCCATGACAGAACTCTCCCTACAGCCACATGTGCAAACACAGAGCCCTACGGAAGCCACCTCCTTGGAATAAGGCATGCTGAAAGACATAAACAGCATTCTATAGTTTGATAAGAGCTTACTGCAGTAGTGTTCTGGAAGTCAGAAATGAGGCAATGAGTTTTTCAGATGCCTAATTGTGAATTACAACAGCTAGAAATGTCAAGGGTCATTGGCAATTGTTTATAGAGAAGGAAATTGAGATCTTATAATGTCAGGTAACCTGTTCTAGATCTCTTCAGTACCACTGCAGTTCTTTCCACACACCTTCCTTTTCTCCAAAAATGGAGAAAGCATGGAAAGAACCTGGTTTGTTCAACTGGACCCTCTCCTTGTATTTAGACGTGTAGGGAAGAGTTGCAGGGCTGGCAGCCATTATGGGCTGGATGGTTATTCTCTCCCACACAAGTGCGTAAGTGGAGGTTATACTTGATAGAGAAGTCCAGCTTTGGGATGCAGTAAGACCCTCACTAGAGGTGTCAGATATGGTGATCCTGAGGATTAGACAAGAGGCTCTAGCAACAAACACATTGCTTCTGGCATTTAACCACAGGGACATGGAACCCTGCACAGAGAGTAGTAATTCTGGCTGGCTAGCTTAGGCCCCTAGCACGAGGACATCCCTGAAAATGTGATTATAGCAACGGTTCTTCTTTTTAAATCATTGATTTCAACCCCAGAGGTAAACTGGGGAAATATCAGTACTCTTTAAAGTTAAACAAAAGTCACAGCAAAGATCTCTGGGAAGAGATTTCTATGTCAATGAGCGTGCTGGGTATGGAACTTATGATTTAGGGGAGAAGACTTATTTACAAATAATTTTCTAAGTTGCCATTTTGGTGTGGTTTTTGGTATTCAATTCAGAAAGATAAAAAGAATCCAAGATGCACAAAATTAGCAAAGATAAGGAACAAAGCAACAGTTTCCCCAAATTTGCCTTCTGCTATAAAATAAAAATAAAGACCAAACAAAGTTTGAAGTGCATGGCCTTTTGTCCTGAGCTATTAGATCAGGATTAATAAACTGAATGGACTGTTACGTATAACATGCATAACACGGTCCCCTTTTACTAATAAAAACCCTGAGTTCATGGATTCTACCTCCTAACGTTTCAATTCATTCTTTCTTGTACCTCAACTCCAACAATTCTGCCCCCTGGGACCCCCAGTTTATTGACCCATCCCTCCATCCCCTCCACTCCAACTTCCCATTTCTGTGGTCCATCATTTCTAATCACTTCCTTGAAAATACCTTCAACCCCTCCCCCCTCCACACTTCCACTAATAACACTGCACCCTTGTAAAATCCAATTTGTGGGTCATTCCATGCCTACACTAATCTAAGTTTAATTAACGTGCACTAACCACAAAAGCGCCCCGGGATAGGCAAACTTCCTACATTTACCTAATAAACCCACTCTTCTACTTTTCCAGAAAATAATTTCATCCAGTCTCCTCTCCTCTCAACCCTCCAATACCTTGACACTTCCCTCACTTTCAGCTCATGTAGAGAGAATTCCCACATGCCCTAGCATCCACCTATTACCCACCTGCATCTGTCTTCCTGTACTAGGTCTAAACTGCTCTTACCCAAAGCGAATTCTTAACCTTGCGCACCGGGTCCCCTGCTCCTTCCCCAACTCAAGGACACTGCTCCTACAGCTGTCCCCACTCTTCTACATCAGTTTCTCCTCTCTACTGAATGATTTCTCTCTAACAAACATGATTTAAATGCTCCATCTTAAAAAAGAACACCACCAAAAAACCAACTTCTGGCGACCCACTTTTTTTTATAGCTACTATCCCATTTCTCTGCTCACCTGTATTCTTTATAGCAAAGTTTCTCAAAAGATTTGTCTATACTCACTGCCTGCCCTTCCTTTTCTCCAGCTTATTCTTTGACTCACTCCAGCCAGGCTTTCAACACCACAAATCCACTAGAACAGCTTGTCAGGTTCAGTGACCTCCATGATGCCAAATCAGGTGATAATTTCTCTGTCCTTATCTTATTTATCACTGGCACCTGACACACCTGATCAATTCCCTCTTGAAAAACTTTCTTCATTTAGTCTCCTGGATTCTATTCTTCCTCGATTCTCCTTCAACCTCACTGGCTATTCCTCCTTAATCCACATAATGGCTACTTTACATTCTCCCCAAATCTAAAGGTGTCAGTGCCCCAGGGATCCATCCTTGGACTTCCCTTGCTATCTAAACTTACTTAGACATCTCACCAGCCTCATGGCTTTGAAAATCTTCGACATCTGTGATGTGCTGGAGCTGGCCTGTACTGGCTCACAAGAGCTGGCAGTGTACATCTTTCCCCAACTCCAAGATCAGTGACGTCATGTTGGCAGCTTGAAATTGACCATGGTGGGAGTATTTACCCCATGGAATCAGCAAATGCTGTAATTTAGGGCTTCCCCTCCCCTCTCCATCACCCTGAGTGCTGGTTAAATATTTACAGCACACCACTGAACTATATGTTCTCATTGTCAAGTGTAAGTCTTCAGCTTGGATCTCATTCAACTGCCTAGTTGACACGTTGAATGTCTAATAGACTTCTCAGCCTTAACGTATTTAAAATGGAATGTTTGACTTCTGCTCTCCAAACAGATTCTTCCTGTTGTCTTCCCCACTTCATTAAATGACCACTTCATAATGAGGCCAAAATCTTGGGGTCAACCTTGAATTTTCTCCTTCTTTCACATCCAATCTGTCAATAAATCTGTAGACAAGAATCAAACCATTTAAATCTCTTACTTTGAGGACTACATAAGCCTCCTAAATGGCCTGTTCCCATCTGGCCCACCTACAATCTATCATCCATATCGCAGCCAGACTTATCTTCAAACTAAAGCCTCTAATGCCTCTTCTCACTCCAAATAAAGTCCAAAGTCCTTCCCATGACCTAAAAGACAATAGGGGATCTGGCTCCCCTGCTACCTCTCTGATTCTCACCTCCAAACTCTCTCACTTGCTCATTCTGGCCTCCTTGTTATTCCTTGACAGGGCCAACCATGCTTCATGCCAACCATGTTTCAACCTCAAGTGTTTTATACTTACTGTTCTATATGCCTGAAATATTTTTTCCCCAGATTCTCCAGATATCCAGATGCCTGAAATATTTTTTCCCCAGATACTTCACTTCTTTTATGTTGTTGTTGACACACCTCTTTATCAGAGAGGTCTATCCTGACTGCCCTATGTAAAATAGCAACATAGCACCGCTGCGTTCTAGCACCTAACTCCAGTTTAGTCTTCTTCACTGTATTTAACGCTACTTGATACATTATAGATTTATTTGCTCAAGTGTTGTCTGTCTTCCCTCTCTAGAGTGAAAGATCTGAGAGGAGGTATTTTGTTGTGTTCACTGATGTATTTTCAATGCCCAGTAAAATGGTTGACATACAGCAGGTATTTAATAAATATTTGTTTCATGAACAAATATTTTAAAATAAATACATGTACACACAAAGAACACTTGGAAGTTCATGTGATAAAATGACTACACTGATTATTTGTAGGGATTTTCTTTCTTCTTTACATGTTGCTGTTTCTTCTGAATTTTAACAATGAACATTAAAAACAAAACAAAACAAAACCCTGTGGACAATGTTTGAAGTACAAGGACAAGATGGCAGAGATCTAACAGGTTCTACTGAGAATCACCTTTAGTCCAGTTTCCATGTTCTGAGTTATAGTAACTTTCTCCAAATGTTCTTTCTCCTTTTTCTCCCATTTCACTTTTATTTTCCTCTTTTTCTTCCTTAAAGCTCAAAGCTCATATTAGGCCCAAGTGAGAATTTATAACGAAGATTGGTGGAAGGAATGGTATGGCACCATGGAAAGTCCTTTATTTTTTCTCACTTTAAATCCTACCCATGAAACTCTTCTAGGAATTTGGAAGAATGGTAAGACCCTGCTAGCCATCTCCCTATATTCTGAAATATCCACAAAAGCATAACTTGTGGAGCTTCTGAGCTAATTCCAAAACATTCCAAAGTCCCAACAACAAGACAAAGTCCTTCTCCTCTCCCTGAATCTTGGGCGAGTTACATAGCACTCAGGCGAGGTCACCGCATATCTACTGGCAATGCCTCCATTCCTTTCAGACTGGAGAGGAGCCTGCTGGCTGCTTCCCCAATAATGTGATTCTTCTCTATCTCTTGATTTTATTTATTTATTTATTTATGGCTGTGTTAGGTCTTTGTTGCTGCACACGGGCTTTCTCTAGTTGCAGCAAGAGGGGGCTACTCTTTGTTGTGGTGCGTGGGTTTCTCATTGCAGTGGCTTCTCTTGTTGCGGAGCATGGGCTCTAGGCGTACAGGTTTCAGTAGTTGTGGCGCACAGGCTTAGTTGCTCCACGGCATGTGGGATCTTCCCGGATCAGGGTTCGAACCCACGTCCCCTGCATTGGCAGGTGGATTCTTAACCACTGTGCCACCAGGGAAGTCCCTCTCTTGATTATTATACTGTTCTTGAAGCAAGATTCACCAGAACCTTCTCTGGTCACAGTGTACACTACCAGAAGTGCACACTTCTGGGGCACAGGGAAAACCAGAAGATCCCTGGACTGGGGGCTGGTGGAGGCAGGGAGTGGGGGCTTCAGAGGGTGGTAATGAATGCAAAAGAATGAAAATAGAGACAACAGGAAATGATAACTTTATGGATAAGTAATGTCCACATGAATACATCCTGTAACGTCTGTGTCTTGGGTTTTTTAGATCTATAAAATGGGGAAATTACTTCACATCATCTCTAAGGCCTGTTTGAGTTGACATTACTTGATCCTCATTTGAATACTGTTTGAGAATGCACGGTGATGTAGATATATGCAAATCAATATGAATTGGAGCCAATCAGAGGCTTTTCTAGTGACTTCACATGCCTAGGAAAGTCCCCGAGGGTACCCCTGAGCTGTCTGAGAGCTGGATCAGCTCTTGGCTGGAGAGACAGCAGATGGGTCAGGACTGCCTAAAACCACCTGAGCCAGTCAGGTCATTACTGCTGCATCTTCTCTTTCTATCTAGTCTTTCCAGACTGTGAGAGTGATGAACTGGTTTTTATGAAAGTGACCAACTTAAGAAGAACCCTGTAGATTTCCATAGGTATTCTGTTTCCTTCCCCTCTTGCATCTATGTTTCCACAAAGGTCATTGGTTCTTCAAGAAGTGAGCCCATTCACCTCCCAGGACTTCACTCACCTTCGTTTCTCTCTTGTGGAGGTCTCTGGCTTGTCACACACTTCCTACAGATTAGCCCACACTGTTGTTTCAGCTGAGTTAGCAGACTACCCAGCACAACAAAGCCATGGAGACAATCCTGCCAAACACTTACTGGAACAATGCCGGAACTCGAAGCGGATGTGCGCTCCCCTGAATTTATCCACAGGGATAGGAAGTTTCAGTAGCTCAGACCACCTGGGACTGTTGTTATGATAAAGCACAAAGGAGTGGTACTCGCTAGCTGGTGGCTCTCCAGAGCCAAAGGAGATAAAATCCTAATAAAGGAAAAAATGCAGGTTAAAGACAGCTTCATTTCAAGATGATGTGGGGAGGAGCAGAGCAATTGCTCTGCTGTATCTGCCTGCTCCCCAAATAGCACTTCAGGTGAAATTACCTCCCCAGCTCTTTACAGGCCTGTTTCTACACTTGCTTCTGCTGACAGGCTGTGTCTGTTTCATCCTGAGGCTGGTCTCCCAGGGTCTACTCGGCTAAGGGTGGACCTCAGTGACATGAGTGAGATGGGCAACTGTGTGCCCAATTTGGAGTCAACTACATGATAAAATTCTCAACCTGCTACAGCCAAAAGCCTGTTCTGTGCCTTCCTGTAAAACTCACTAAGCCCCGGGCTCACATGAAACACTTCTTCCATAAAGGAACCTGATATTATAACCCCAATCAGTAAGAGCTTAATCCTCATGCCCTATTTTGGTTAAAATGAAAATACATAGGATGACCTATGATTTTTGTTTTGTTTTACCAATTGCCAAAAGCAAAAGTATGCATCTTCAAAACTATGACAGATGAAAGGGGAAAAATGAAATGGCATAAAAATGCTGCATTTAAGGAGTAGCTGTTAGGAGGACATTGCTGACACAAACAAACTGTAAAAGCCTTTTTTTTTCCTACTTTCTTTTCTGAAAGGCATTTTCATAATTAAAAAAAAAAAAACTACACAGGGGTGGAAAAGAAAAATAAGATTGGAAATACTGCAAATCAGAAATTAACTGATCTCATTAAAGATGAACCCAAAGCAAGGATGTGGAATTGTTTTACCACAAAGAATCCAGCATTAACGTACCTTCAAGGTCTGGCCGCTACTCTCTACAATGAACATCGTAACTTCCACATTTCTGGCCACACTCTTTCCTCCTTTCTCAAATTCTCCCCTTTCTATAGTGATGTATAAATCATTCCGCATTTCACCTAGTAGGAGAGGAAAATTGAAACCATGTTATATATAGTAAAAAGTGTAATAAAGTACTCTATCAAGAAAAACTTTAGTTCATAAAAAATAGTGTTATAGCATACATATAAAAGTAAAATATACAATATTTATACTTTTATAGAAAGGTCCCCACCCTTACTACCAACATCCAAGAAAAGCAAAGGCCAGCTTCTGCTAGTCTGAGTTAGCAATACTGAAGATGCACATTTAGGAGGACAGTACTGGGCCTGGGTAGGGAGGTGTTGTCAAATTTCACCATTTTTCAATATTTCCCTCATTTCATTTATGAGGTGCAATTACAAAATGACAGCCTAGCAGGGGTGGCTCAAAGAAACTAGTCTTAATACTTTATAGTCACAGCATTTAGAGAAGAAGAAATGCCTAAATGGAAGAAAATGATCGGACTGCAAAGGGTACAGTTACAATTTAAATCTTTTCCAAAATTCGTGGATGAAATGACCTCACTACTGGAAGAATCCAGATTAGTGTTTATGAACACAGATGTAGAATAAGTCAGTCATACAGACACACTTGGCTTAATATTTCTTGCCATCAAGCTATAAAACAAATGAGAAAGGCCCTGGATTCAAACTGACATAGTCTATGTACACATATATCATCTATTTTTGTTTCTCCATTAGCTATTTATAAACTTGAATGCTTTTTCATCTTGCCCCCCTTTCTTAGTCCTGCAAGAAAAAATTAGAATATAATGCCAACTAGCAAAGCGAGGCAAACATGCTTGGCAGCATGCTTTGATCTCTCCTGTAAGAATTAAATTAGGGGTAAGCAGTGAGTGGATACGGACATGAGAAGTAAGTAAACCAAGTGTGGCTAGAAAGTTTTTGAAGGTAAATGTTGGTGAGGTTGGCAAGGTTGAATTTACTTAACATAGCTTTCAAACAGTTGAAGGCCCAAACGCAATATATTTTTTTGCTAATAAAAAATCTCTCCTTAAGAAAGTAAATCACCAGAAGGAACAATAACCATACAAATATGCCCACACCTGGGAAATTTCTCAAACTTCCTGACCAAAGTGTTTATAAGAAAGTACCCTAGCTTTCAAAAACATGGAGGAATACAGGTGTGCCTGGTCACCTTCCTTCATAAAGACCAACTTTTAATGAGAACATCATTTGCAAATGACTTTGGCTGAACAGGAAACAGATGGGCCATAAAAGAGAGAAACTGAATAAGTTCTAAAAAGGATGATGTCTCACCCACCCTTTACAAAGAGTATATAAGGAATACATTAGTGGAAACAACTAATACAGTGGTCTCTGTCTTATGAATTTCTCAGTACTCTCACACAACTCATACATACTCTCATACAAGTCAACCTGGAAAGGCAGTGAACTTGGAATTCCAGGAGAAAAGCAACGTATTTCAACACATGTAAAATTATATGCTTTGAAGGTTTTTTGTTTTAACCATATCCACTAAAAAAAAATTTTAAGAGAAAATGGTCCAGTAAATTTTACAAGTTTTCTAGTTTTTTTATAACCCAGTTCATCTAATTACTATAAAGTTATCATTTTATATATATGTATTCATACATACATAACACACATTCTCAATGCTATTTATTTTAACAATTACATTATAGAATAAATAAGCTCACAAACTTTGTCCTCTGAAGCCATCAATTTCAACTCAAAACAGGTCTGCAATGCTAATGGTCTGCACACGTGCTATTTCAACAATCCGAGAGGAAATTCTTGACAATAGTTTTCCCGCGAACAGACTTGGCAGGCAAAAACACAACACAAAAATCAAGGTACTTCAGAGCAAAAGATGTTAGTTAACAGTAGTAAAATTCCTTTGCTTCTTGGAGTAGGTGACACATGATGAGTGGCCGTGCTTACACACAGACTATAAAACACACACTGATTAATGGGAAGTACAGCTACAGGAGTTTTTACCTTAGAAATTTCTCATAATGAGTGATTAGCTTGTCCAAACCACATGGGGATTAACTGTCATGCAAAATGGAGAGTAAGTGTTTCTTGGGAGGGGGACTTCCAACTCTTAGCTGTTGGAAGGACCGGCAATTCTGACTTAAGCAAAGACGGGGGGGTGGGGAGCGGGGGCGGTGAGGGAGGTTTGCAAGGCAACCTGTCTCCCCCCGCTGTGTGCAGGCTGGTCCTACAGAAGAACAGGGGTGGGGGGACAGTAACATACTGCCAGTGCCAGGAAATTCTTTCTTTGTGTATTCATTCAGCAAATATACCGTGAGCACCTACTATGTGCCAGATATTATTCTAGGCCCAGTAGATTCAGCAGTGAACAAAGCAAAAATGCCTTCCCTGTGAAGGGATTCTAGTAGGAGTAGGTCTTGGACAAAGAAGTAAAACACAGAGCACACTGAATAATGCTAAGTGCCATGGATAAAAGTAAGAGGAGACGGGGTGTTGAATGGAGGAGAGGGGGTGTCACATGAGAGAGGCCCTCACTAAGAGGATGCGACATCTGTGGAAGCTATGGTGTGTTCCAAAGGGACCAAAGTTAAAAATGGCCTTTGCTTCCCAAATGGACCCCTAGAGCTGGTTTAGCTTATAATTTTGCTGGATTCTTCTCTCTCTTCTGAATTCAAATAAGCCTAAAAAAAGGTAGGGTCACAGGAAGACTGGAATAAGGAGATCTGGATTCAAGTCTTTCTCTGCTACCGTCTATTCTCTGTGACATTAGTCTAGACAGGGTAAGATAAACCTTGGGGCCTCAAGTTTCTGTGTTATGAAAGTGGGGAAGGGGTAAAGGCAGAGGTAGGGATGGGAGAGGCAGTAGGAGGGCTGAGACTATTATGTCATGCTTGCTGTTTCTGGACTGTAACACACTCATAAATTAAAACACCTTATACATATGTTTTAGTTTTCTGTTCTTTAACTATCACTGTCCCTGTCGCTGTAACCCTCTTTATCTTTTGCAAAACTTTTAGACTAAAATAAGATTTCTTTGAAAAGAGAATACATGACAAGAACATTTCTCCTGGATGTCATTCTGCATGTGTCCCCCCAGGAATCTGCAGCTTGCTGTGTTCTAATACTGCAAGGTGCCACGTTTTGCCAAAATACGCAGAAGGATAAAGTTGAAACAAGTGCTAATTAAAGTCAATACACCTGAGGTTGGCTCTGGAGAAAACTAATAAGCCCAAATGGTGTTAAGAAAGCACCTTGGGTAATTAAGAGAGAAATCATAAACTAAGTATGAAATGGAGTCATAGCACCAATCGTGAAAAGCTACTTGCCTGACAATGTTTATTAATACTTTGCACATCTTAAATTTATTGCTCTTTAAATTTGATGTGCTGACACTTCTCTCTGTTTCACAGGCCCACTGACTGGGAAGCCTTTACACATGGGAAGGCTTCTCAAAACATCACTGTAGACGAGATAGAGATAAGGCCACAGAAGTAGGAACAAACTCAAAAAGAGTTCAGTGACTACAATCAAATGGGGTTGATTTATGGCTTGACCTCAACAGGCAAGAGGTTTTTATCAGTAGCTGAAAACCTGATCCTTGATTCTGTCCTATGAATGAACTGGATAAAGGCATAGAGGACATGCTCATCACGTCAAGTAAACCATTGTCCCCAGCCACAGGGACTAGTCCAGTGCCTTTCCTGTGCTAGATATTTGCTGTTATTTTTGGAACTGGAAAAGAAAAGTTCCTGTCCTTCTTAAAAACAAAAGAACATACATAGAAGACTCCGGGTTTTCGTGAACTTAGATGATGATGGTGTTTAGTAGTAGATAGTAGCAGATAGACAGTAGTCAGGTACTTTGCCAAGTGCTATAAGTAGAATATCTCATTAAATCCTCACATTAACCTTATAGAAAGGCCCTATTATTTCCATTTTACAGATGAGGAAACTAAAGTATAGAGATTAAGAAACATGCCCAATGTCCTGTCCGTATCTCTGCTTTACCCATGAAAATGTAATTCAATAGGATGAGAACATCCATCAAATAAGCTAGTGCAATTCAGCCTTTGTCTCCAAAAGACTAGTGCCTTGAGCAAGGAAGGTAACAGTCCCACCCTGATTGGTCAGACCAATTATGAAGCACTGATTTCATTTCTAGGACAGAGACAGACAGAAACGGTATCATCCAGACCATAAATGATATGGAGAAGGGACACATCAGAGGAGAGATGAGGGAGACGAGAGTTAACTGAATTTTAAAATGTTGAGGTTACAAGCAGAGAAACTCAACCCAATGGATAGAAGGTAGAGGGAGACGAGTTCAACATGAAAGAGGTCACTTTGAGAGAAGATGTAAGATGTGATGGTGTGACCTTGGCCATTATTAATACTCAAGTACAAGCCGGCAAACCATCCTCAGGGACCTCAGGAGGACATTCATGCACTGGACACATGGTTGAGCTGGATGGCCCTTCATGTGTGTAGCAGGCACCCCGTTACCTCCCCAAAGATGTCCAGGTCCTAATCCTGGGAACCTGTGAATAGATTACTTTACACAGCAAAAGGGACTTCGCAGATGTGATTAAGCTGACAATCTTGAGATGGGGAGATTTTCTTTGATTATCAGGGTGGGCTCAATATAATTACAAAGGTCCTTATAAGAGGGAGGCAGAAGGTCAGGGTCAGAGAAGGGGATATGATGAGAGAAGCAGAGGTTGAATGATGTTGGGCCATGAGCCAAGGAGTACAGGGAGTCTCCAGAAGCTGGCAAAGACAAGAAAATGCATTCCCCTTTAGAGAATGCATCAGAAGAAATGCAGCCCTGCTGACACCCTGATATTAGCCCAGCGAGACTCATGCAAACTTCTGATCTCCGGAAGTGTAAAATAGTACATTTCTGCATTGTTTTAAGCCACCCCATTTGTGACGATTTGTTACAGTAGCCATAGGAAACTAATATAATATGCCATCCACACCTAGGCCTCTACCACTTCAGGATACCTTCAGGGCAGCGGTGGAGGGGGGAGGGGCAGGGTAAGGGATAGGGGCAAGATTCACAAGTAACAGGAAATCAAGGCAGATCACACACAGGGAAAACTTATGCATGGGATGAAAAATTAACGTTGGATTTCTCACATAGAGTACACTTCAGTAAAACATATCTGTTCTCATTTTTGTTTTGCTTTATTTTAAAAGAATGCTCTGAGATGTTAAACTTTTGAGGGGGTAGCTTTTTAATTTGTTTATGACTATCAAGCAAGCAATGGCAAATGATACAACAGCAGCCATGAAGGACTTTCCAGACAGTGGTGCACAAAGACAGGAGCAGGGATGGGCTGCCCTTCATACTCTAGGACAATGCATGCATTTCTGGTAGTGCCTGTTGGGGAAATCCTACACCCTTGGGCAAGTGGGGCATGTAAGCTTCATAATTTGGGGGCAGCAGCCTCTTCCCCAATGTGATCTGGGGCTGGGATCCAACCTCAGGGTGACATGCCTCCCCCTCTCTCTGGCCACCACTCCTCGGTGGCGTGGTCAGGGGTTCAGGTCTAAGCAGAGTAGCTGCACCTACATGATATGCAGGGCCAGTGACTTGGACTGGGGCGTCGTGAGCTTTGGTTAGATTTAGGATATATTTTTAGGGAATATCAAATAAAGCAGGGGCCCACTTGCTTTCTCCAAAAGAAGGATTATTTGAGGCAATTCCATCTGGTGATGTACATGTCTCTATCAGTAAGTGGTAAATAATAATAATAATAATATATATATTTAAAAGAATAAAATTATATATCTTCTTAGATGGGAGGCAAACATCTCTACAACATTCTTCTTACCCCAGTCTTATAAATCACTATCTAGTCAAATTTGACCAAATAGAAATTTGACTTATTTGGACTATTGCCTAAAGACCAAAGGAAAAGGAGGCTTACTCTGGAAAATACTTGTAAAATAAACTTAAACAAATCTGGAAATCACTATCACAGCTACTACTGCTGGCAACCATGTGAAACATAGGCTCTGTTCATCATTTTCAGTGTGAGCCTCTAGCCTCCAAATCTCAACCCTTCCCTCCCTTATCAGTCCACCACTTTTCCTTAATTCTTTTTAGGATTAGGAACTGCCAAGATGTATTAAAAGTGAATGCACTGGAAGGTATTAATTAGGTGTTCCTTAACAAAGAGGGATAGTTTTACCGGTTGATATGTGACAACAAGTCTCCAGGAGAGAGGGTACAGGTAGGGAAGATAAAGTAGGGAGACCATGATGATTGCCTAGAAAGAAGCATAAACTCAGAATAAGAATGGACCCTTAGGGTGGGAGGAGGACACCGCCTCACCTCCCATGACATTCTTGACACATCAGCCAGCTTTGTTCCAAAGCGTCTGGTGGATGGAAACTTAGTCCTTCCTGATATTCAGCAACGGCTCGAGCTCTGCTTTGTACAGTCTGTTAAGACATTTAGAGCTTGGCTGTCCAATCCCATAACGACTGCCACATGTGGCAACTGAGTCCTTGAAATGTGACTTGGCTGGAAAGAGATGTGCTGTAATGTATAGTATTTACCAGCCTTCAAAGACTTAGGCTGAAATAGTGTAAAGTAACTCATTATGAGTTTTTTATATGGATTACCTATTAAAACGATATTTTGAATGCACTGGGTTAAATAAAATATATTGTTAAAATTAATTTCATCTCTTTCTTCCTACTTTTTTTAAATGGTTACTAGAAAAGTTAAAATTACATTTGTGGCTCGCACTGTATTTCAACTAGAGAGCACTGACTGAAACATTTTCACTGCCCTCCCTCTCATGGGCTCAGAGGCCAGACCATGGAACTTTCTGTAGAGTTATTTGGTTCGTAGGTGGCAGTGATGGAGCTTCACAGAGGGTAACTTTTCTTCTTTGGAAACTGGGTACTCTAAGAAATAAAGTGCTGAATGACTGACCCTTAGCAACAGGAAGGGTTCAGAGGACTTCATGACAGGCCGAAAGCACATGGGCAGGTAGTCTCCTTATACCAGGTGACATTCCCGAGACCAGCCCATGCAAAAGCCAGACCAAGGGGAGAATCTCTGTCTACACGGTTTTCCCATCCCAAATAGAGTTTAGCATTGATGACATTCTGTGATCCTCAAGAAGAGTTTTGTGTACGTTCCTGTTAGTGTCAGGACCACAGATAATTCATTCTGCAGAAAGGCAGTAACTAAGTTAATGAAGGTCCTGTAGGTATAAACACGTGCTTCACCCATCCTGACCCCTATTCACAATACTAACTCTGAAGGACAAGTCTAGAAAAACGAAAGGAAAACAAACAAAAAAACCCATCATCCTAGCAGACTGTCAATATAACACTGGGATCAGAAATGCTGTTCACATATATTTTCTTATTGAAAACTCAGCTCAAGTTTTCATCAGAGCCACCAGTGAGAATTAACTGACAAGTCAAAATTCTAAAAAATAACAAAGGAAAACAAAACAATGGCTGTTATGTTTTCCAATGTAAAACATTCCATTGAGTTGTAAAGTTGCTTTCAGCTGTTTAAAGTTAATACACACATCCTTCCCTTCTCCATCTAATTTGAAAGACTCAGAAGCCAAAGAAGAAAAAAATGAGAGAAGAAAAAGAAGAAAGTGCTTTAAAAAAAATCTCCTGCAGTCTTGGGCACTGCAGACATGTGTCTGGGAGGACTGATTCCCTGGTCAGCGTGAACCTCGCCATAACGTGGTGTGGGAAAGGGACAGAAGTGAGACTTATTCCACAGAAAGCTCATTTTCATCATTAAAGCCAGACAAGAGCTGCATGAGCACAGCACACCCCAGACAATTATTCAGCCAGTGAAGTGTCATGTTGCTTAATATTTTTCCATTTCTCAATGATGCTGCTCAAAGACCAAGCTGAGGAATTCTTTTAGCAGCTGGCTGCATTCTGTTCTAAAATATGCTTTTTATATTAGATTTACTCATCAATTTGCTTCCCAGTGGGATGAAATTTGTTTCTTTTTTGTTAAAGAGGAAATACCAGCTATTTATAGCAACTGAAGGAAATAATGAATGGTTGCAAGAGCCACTGAATAACATGCCACCAAGTAAACCGTGCTGTAAACAGTCATTTTCGACAATAGTTAAGAGAAGATGCTCAGGCAGACTGGGTCCCTAAGCTAGGTCAGGCCATCTCAGGAAACTTTCCAGGCTGTTCTCTTAGGCTTTCCTGCATGAATGCATTTCCGTCAGGGGATCACAAAATGCCGCGACAGTCAATGCCAGTCAGTTTCTGCATCATGTTAGGTCTTTATGGACAACAGTCCTACCATCAGTCTCATAACTGCGCCAGAGGCCTGTCAGATGCAACTTCCATTGCTTGCTTTTTACACATGGGATTTAAACAGTGATTTAAAGGATCTCATTTCTAAAAATACTGTCGACAATTTGAGACTATTTGGTCTTTCTATTTTTTTTTTTCTTGGTTGTGGAAAGTAGGATGTAGAGCCCTGAGAAAGACTTACTTGGCATTTACTTTGTTGGTGTGAATCTCCTTAACTTCTACCATTTCCACTCAGAAACAAACACTTTTTTGGAGTCTCTTTTGGTTGCTAATATAGATCTGATTTATATATACAAATAGAACTAGGAGATGTATAGAAATACATATGGCGTTTGCATATGGCTGCTTATTTATATACACACATACATACATATCTCTGGTGGAAAAATCCTCCAAAAAAGGCTAACCATTGCTTAATAACTGTTCTTGCCAAAACCTGTAAGGATTTCCCCTAAGTGGCTTCAATAACACTTCCCACCAGAGGGTAAAATATTTTCTGTATTCAACTTCAGTTTTCCTATTATGGCCATAATGAAATGCAACCATGACCCCCACAAGTTATCCACCCTAATATAATAAAAATGTAAAGATTTTTTTAAAAAGGAATTAAATATCTCATTTTATTCATAAGCATGGCCCATTTGAACTCTTTGAAGCTGACAATTTGAAAAATTTCTCAAGCATCAAAAGCAGACAAAATAGCCATGTTTCATCATGTAGTGCATCCCAAGTCACTTACCAGGCATAATAATATTAGAAAAACCCAACTTCCGGGTGATGGAGACTCCATGAGAAAATACTGATGAGTATTCCCTTCTGATTTGTTCAATGTCTCCATGCAAGAGTTGTAGGGAAACTGCTAAACCTAAAACAAAGGAGACCAGAGTTAAAAAAAGGACAGAAACTGCATGAACAGAAACTGAAATTGTTTCAACAAGCCCCAATCTATGGTGTCATTGTTTTAAACTGATGATTAATAGTCAGACAAAATTAATGGAATCTATAAGACAAATACCTAGAGAACACTTTTCCAACTTGACTACCTGAGTTTTTCCACTTACAAAGAAGGTTCCAAGAAGCTAGAAAAAACCTGAACAGAACACTAAGAAGAGGAAGTCTGGCTTCCAGTCCCATCACCCGCTTCTCCAGCACCCTGCCAGACAGAAACACCCCTGCACCAACCTCATCCTAGCAAATGGCAGGGGCTATCCAGCCCTGGAAGATACTGATCTTAAAAAGGGAGTTCTAATTTCTTTAAAACTCTATAAGGCCTGTGAATAATTACTAATCAAATGTCATAAACATGGACACAAAGCTAAACGCATAAAAATTCAAGGATCTTAAGGATATTCAGAGATTTTTTTAAAAAAATTTAAGAAAGGTGATTGTAATAAAACCAACATTATATTCTTAATATTATATACAGTAGAAACTCATAATCACATTATTTTCTACTGAGCAGAACTGAGCAGGATGCAGGCCACTTTGATAAACAAGAGGGAATTTAGTCAGTAAAATAGTAAAATTAAATTTTTTTGTTACCCCAATTATACTGACATTACCACAGCGGGATATACTGAGGACATTGAATGATACGTTTTTCATACGTTATTCTCCCAACTCTAGCTATAGGAAAAAATTAATGTCCTATCTTTTTGAATACTTATGTTTGCCTATTTCCAACATGCTGTTTCTCTTTCAGTCTTTTAATTCCCTGTTCCTTTTTTCTTCTATTATTTTAAAACAAAAAAGACAAAAAAAAAAAAAGTCCCTCACTTACATTAGTGATAGAAAATGAAACCAGTCAAAGGTGACTTATTTTTTTAAAAACTTTCAATCATCATTAACCTGAATTCAATTTTAAAATGAATTTGGATGGTGGATCAAGAGAATGATAAATCTGTACTCCAAAGATCCTCCATCTACATCATTACTTATCACCCTTTTCACTCAGTTACATACATACTATTGTGCAAGTAGTCACTCCCAATTCCTAATGCACAGCACTACAATGTTATCTGCAAACATACACCATAAGCGTGGCAACAATCATGCTGGGATGCAACAGAAATGCAAGACGACATTTGCCATGCATGTAGATTGGAATCTTCCTTTCACTTGTCTTCAGTAAAATGAAGAAACAAACAACAACAAAAGTAGTGTTTTGTTGGTTTGTTTGCTTGCTTTTCAATAGAGTAGGTAAATCATCAGGAAAATTTGTTTTTTTAAAAAAGTACTAGGCTCGGAAAGACGATGGAGCCTTTCCTGGGGTTAGAATCTGACCTAGATGAGGCAGACCCAAAAAGGCAATGACATAAGAAAAGAAGGGTAGGATGTGGCTGCATCACTGTGTCCTCTGGTGTGTGGATCTAATAGAATGCCGGTGCCAGAAAGTTGTGAGAATTAGATTAAATCTGGCAGGCACTCAGGAACTTTAATTAAATCTTCATCCTATTTTCACTTAACTATCCTTTAGCTCCCTCCCTGCCCCCAGCCCACACGAGATGGATGACTGAGGGTGATGGAGTGGAGGAGTGTCAGTCCTCCGATAGCCACATGGAATGAAGCAGGGGAGAATGAGTCATCTGGATGGTTGGATGCGGACAACTTGGATGTGGTACTACTGGTTCCTTTTAAAACCCAGAGGCTGGTGAATGAAGATAAACTAACACATGTTATAATCCATCTGTCCCAGCAGCTATTTCTTCCTGACTCACGCTCTCCCGGTACCCCCACCTCATTACTGGTGTCTCTGTTCTCCTCCTACTTCTGTCCTTTTGCCTTCAAAACATTCACCCACACTGTCATCATCAATATGAACATCAGCAGAAGCTGATATTTGTAGAATAGCAGTGCGTGCCAGACACAGTACGTAACAACCATCCCTCTGCTGGGTAGAACACTGTTCTAGTACCCCAGGACACTATAAGCAATGCTTTCACATAGAGAGTCACAAGCACTAAACAAAATTCTTGAGGTCCTGTGATGTTTTGCAAGGACAGATCATTTTACTAGAACTTCTCATCAAAGGACCTGATCAGAGATACTAGCAACCTTATGTGGTACGTACAATGTAAGAAAAGAACTAAACAGTAATGAAAAAACAAAGAGATCATGCTATTCAGGGTAGAGACTGGAGGAAGAAAATTGACCAGAATTCTTGTTTTGCTCTATTGGAGCCAGAATTCATTTAACCATCAGTGATTTATTTTATTTTTTACATAAGTTGAATACAGAGGATAAGACAATGAGAAAAGAAAGGCATTCAATCAATGTGGATTCTAAAGACAATTAAAGATAGGAAATAGAGAAAAAATATGTTTTGTGGAAAGACAGATAGATGTAAGCATGAACAAAGAAATGCATCAATGTTCTCGAGATAGCCAGAGCCATTGGGATGAGAGAAGGCAAGAGGATAGAGAGGACCCAAGGAGAAGACAACAGACAGAAAGGAGCCAGCTAATGGATAAGGGAAGGCAATGAGGAAGTGACAGGGGGAAAACAGACAAAACAGTAGAGGGGAAAAAGGAAAATTAGGCATTCAACAGTTGAATGCATTCTAAAATTTAGTTAGAAGATATGGTAGTTTTCAATCTGAAGGTTTAGAAAGATATAGACGAAAGCCCCAGGCATAATGATTTCATTTGTCTGGACTACTGATATCAATTTGGAGGGGAAGGTATTGTTGAGGTGACCCAATTTCTTCAGAATGAAGAACTCACCGAGAATCAAGAACTGGAAAGGTCAAGTGGGCCAAGGGCTTGACCACAACGTACTTGGCTCTTCCCAAATCATCAATTCAATTTCCATTAAAAAGCCACAACACTTAACAAAGAAACATCAAAGAGGGGGTGTACTTTCAGGAAGACAAAGAAACATGACATAGTAGTGAATCTACAGGGACCAGCCCACCAAGAGCCACTGCAATACTATTTATTTTTCAATCAGGGAAACTCCTGATCCTGTTTTTATAGTGGTTCTTAAATATCTCGACTAAAATGAACAGGTTGGCTAAATGACTCACTAGACAATAACAAATAATGTATGAAGACAAAGAAACTATTCTTCACTACAAAGGGGAGACTTATGAAATATTCGCCCATTCCAATGACCTGAGAATTACTCCTATCCTTTCAGGAGTGTAGCTTATGATACAGGGTATGTTCACAGTGCAGTATTTTTCTTCCTATTCTCTTTCTTGTCATACAACTTCACTGTCCTTGCCTTAGCTGTTACATCTGGGGCTGGAGCAACTTCTAAAATTTTATCTGGACACTTTAACTTACTCCTTCCGCAATTCAAACTGTCCACTTTGGGCCAGGCAGTAACTTCCAGCTTGAGTGGAAGGTGGAGGGTGAGAAATAAGGGTGTACACAATAGGGTCTCTGCTCCAAAGAAGCTGATCATCCAATAATGAAAGTAAGACACACATACGTAAGTAGAATATGAAGCAGCAAGGGTTAAGTTCATGATAGGAATATTAAAATAAGGAAAAATTATGACTGATTGAGGGAATTTGAAAGTGCAGGGAAGATTTTTTTTTTTAAACTGGGAGTTATGACAACCAATAAGCTAAAAAATTAGGTTAAATTTTTAATTTCACAAAATAGATCAATAATGTTCCACAATCAATTTTTTTTCTGGCTGTTAATATAAATCCCAAAAATGAAATGGCTAAGGGGGAAATGTTCCTCTTATTAGAAGAAACAATCATGAAACAAAACTTTTAAAAATCAGTCTAGATGTTTAAGACCCAATTACAAAGATTTGATATCTAATTTTAAACAGAGGCATAGTCATTAATTAACCTAGAGTCACAAAACAACAGTTTTTCATGATTAAACTCAGCTTACGGAGCAGAACTACAGGAAAGAAAGGACTGGTATCTGTTAAACCAAATGTGGTTGATTTTTTGGTAACTCTAACTTCTTAGGAATCGGAGCTAACTCACTCTATAAGATGATTCTTTTTAAATTCATGAAATTCTGCACTTTTACATAAAAAAAGGCAAGCACAGCATGATTTATTAAATAGCAGGCAAAATTAAGTTTAGACTAGATCAGCCATTTTGCCACCAATGAACCAACTAACACCTAACTGCAAATGTATAGCAACACAAAAATGGAAAATAGTGACAAATATATTTGATAAATACATGTTGTGATTAAGTGTGCAGTTTAAGAAGTCTATCATACAGCATCATGACCCTGTCTCAGTGTTAACTCCTCTGTGCTTTGGTTTCCACATCTGTAAAATAAAGATGATAATGATACCAACTCCATAAAATACTTTAGGCAATACCTGGTATAAAGGAAGTGCTCAAAAATGTTAGCAGCTGCTACTACAACTACCAGGGCCACTGCTGTTATATCACATTATTCTTTCTCTTTGCAGTTGTGCTCATTTGGTATTTAAGCAGTGCACTAATTTTCCTTACATGACTTCTTCTTTAAAACAATTTTAGAAATTCTATTTAGTCCTTTCTAACCACTAGAAGCTAAGCACCAAGAGGACAAAGATTTGTATTTGCTTTCTTAAATGCTATATTACTAGTGCCTTGAATAATGCAGACATACAGATGTTCAGTATTTTTTTGATGCATGAATTTGAAACTCTCCTTGTTCATTTTTTCATGGTTTCTTTTTCATTATGAACCTATTTTTCTACCTTTTATTTAGTCTTTTCCTGATAGTTTATTATCTGAACTTCTAGGAGATATAGCTTAGAGAATATACAAGTAATGCTTAGAAGTAAGTCCTCTAATACTGGGCTTGAAAGAACTGTTCTCTGTTTTAAAAAGGTGATGAGGGTACATGATTCTCTGGTGAGATAGAAACTCCAAGCTTAAGCCACTGAATTTAAATTAACTCAGTAGTTTGGAAAAATCCATAGCTATGAAATCCAAGGTAAGTAACTGGTCCCAGTTGAGTAGCCTGAAAACAGTAAATGTATAATCACTCCATACTGCCACTTTCACACCCACGGTGCATAGGATTCCTATGAAAAAAAGCAACACCCACTGAAGTTGAGTCACAATAAAATGATAGTAAAAACACAATCAATCGTGAAATAATCAGCAATGAGGGAGAGGGAGCAGATATAACAAATCATGTCTTGACTTCCATGAGACATTTAAAACTTAAGCCCCCAGTCATCAGGGCCTATATTCACACCCCCCTTCCCTGTTGGAGTGCTTATTTGAGTGTTTACACTTCTGGTATGGAGCTCCCTCTTAATGTCAGCAAGATGTCCCTTCCTTTCTTTGAAGCTTCATTTGCTATTTCTTACCATGTCTTAGTTGTAATTTATCCAGCATTTTTACATGTTTGAAGGGGAGATTACAAGAGTCAGTCTACCATGTTTCAAAAGCCAATTTATTTTAAAATCCTTGAAATCCCTATTGTTTTACAATAACACAAGCAGTCTTTGAAGAATATATACTAGTGTGTCTTCAGTGCACAATTAAAATGTAATTGTAAATGGGTAAATTAATTAACTGAGCAAAAATTTACTCTACTTATATAGTATTTAAGAACTATCAATCTCATCAATATTTAATTCAAAAACTGTCCTTTGCTTCAAAAAATTTGCAAATGTGCCAAATTAAAGTATAAAATAAAGTCACAATATTGATTAAATAACTGACTTAAATGTAAAAAGTACTTAACATTACACAATTACTTTTTCTTTTTAATTCTCCTGAGTTTCTATAAAAGTATAGAAGAAAAATGGTAGAATATTAAAGTATATGTTCTAAAAATACATGTGCTAAAAACATCTGAGCTAAGGATAGATGTACTAATAGTGCAAAAATATTTTCACAAGTGGGATATCCAAAGGTCACATTATAAACCCAAACTAATAACGAACAAATCCCTGAAGTGACGTATGGGGGAGGAAACAAAGAATACAGTTGGCATATATCTATTAATCCTTACTCATTTAATTTTCTCAATCAGAATTTTCATGAAGTTTGATGATCAAACTGAAATGGTCTTTTCTTTCCATTTTCAGCATTTAAAAATATCCACATGCTAAGAAAAGACCAAAAAAATTGCTTCATTTACTTTTTCTCAAAATAAAGTGTCAAATAGAGAACGCTGAATTAGGCTCTTTATCTCAACTCAGCCAGAATATTCTAAAGTTTAAGAAAACTCATTTTAGAAAAGGGGAGTATTTGAACAAGACTAAAAAGATTTGAAAAAAAATCATCATATATAACATGGCAAAATCTAAATGAAAAAAGGCAGGGAATAATTTATCAAAGAAGGTCATTTTTTTAAAGAACAGAGTAGGGAGAGGACACACAAAATACAGCATGGAGTTGTGAGCAAAGACAGAAACACATAGAATGGGTAAAAGAAATGTCTTTGCCCTGTTTTGTTTTGAAATCACTGAGATCTTCTGATTCCTAGTAAAATTATTGAAGGCTGTATCACTAGTTCGATTTCTAATAAAACTATCATAAAGGCATTCACTTCTGGGCTATGAACATTTACAGTATCACAACTCTGTGTGGCTACTAATACCACAATCCAAAGAGGGTTATGTTGGGCTGAAGGCAGAATGTAGGGAGAGGCAATGAAACGGAGACTGGGCCAGATTTTGGAAGCTTGCCTTGCAACACCACAGGAAGGGGCCAAGCTGGCATCACAAGTTGATGAATCAATAAAACTTGAAATGGGGCGTGAGATGAAGAACAGATTTTTATTTGGGAAAGAGGATTCTGGCAGTACAACAGAGGAAGATTTGGCAGGATACATATTACGGATAAATTTAACAGTCTAGGTGAGAATTAGAGAGGGATTAAACTTAATATCATAGGTAATTATAGAGCATGAGAACTTCAGCAATTATCGTGAGCACACAGAGACTGTGAAAGTAAACCTACATTCTAAAACCAGTCTCTTCCACTCAATCCCCAAACAATTTCTTCATCTTTTTTCCACTTTTATTAATTAATACTGCAATTCTGAATCTACACGTTCCAAACCTTTGAAAAATCTTTGATATCTTTCTTTGATGTCCTCAATAAACTGTCCCAAGTTTTATTCCAAAATGACAATCTCAGCTGCTTTTTATTTTGTTAATGTGGCAAAATTCATTAAAAAGCTCACATTCTCCCTTAATAATCCCATTTCTAAGGTTTTTAAAAAAATTTTTATTGTAGTTGATTTACAATGTTGTGTTAGTTTCAGGTGTACAGCAAAGTGAATCAGTTATACATATACATATATCCCCTCACTTTTTAGACTCTTTTCCCATACAGGCCATTAAGAGTATTGAGTAGAATTCCCTGTGCTATATAGTAGGTTCTTATTAGTCCTATTTTATATACAGTAGCGTGTATATGCCAATCCCAATCTCCCAATTTATCCCTTCCCCACTCTAAGGTTTTATTTCAAAGACATATTCCAAAATACAGCAGACGTTCCACACATTATTACTTATAAATGTGAAAAACCCCAAAGCATTTAAGAGTACAACAGTGAGGGTTGGACACATAAATTAGGGCCTTAAATCTCAAAGCTAGGAAAATAATGCAACCTCCTTAGGACACAGTAAATTGTTTTACCTTCTAATTTTTTTTTTCCTATTTGGTACTAGGAGACCAAAGAAACAAACTTGAGGCAAACAACTGATAATTGTGTTTTCTATTCATTTATGAAACAGATACTGAGTGTCTGATAAACACTGGGCAACTTTAAATTTAACTAAATGTAAAAAAAATTTTTAAAGTAGTACATGCATACATAAAAAAGGTTCTATTATGGAGGAAAATGTACTTCCCTACCTCAGTTACTGAGTTCTGTTTACTAGAATTAATCAATGTTTACAACTTCTTGAGTATCCTACCACAGTTTTCCTCTTTTAATTGTGATAACTGTTATAAAGAAGATAAACAAGAGACTGAGATAAAAATAATAAAGGCAAAGTGGTTATAGAAGGCATTTCTGAGAGAGTAACATTCAAGCTTGGAAACAGAAAAAAATGGCAATGCAAAAGATGGGGAGACGCGAGAGGGGAAAGATAGCAGAAGAGTTAGACGTGGCGATCACCTTCCTCCCCACAGATACATCAGAAATACATCTACACGTGGAACAACGCCTACAGAACACCTTCTGAACGCTGGAAGAAGACCTCAGACCTCCCAAAAGGCAAGACACTCCCCACGTACCAGGGTAGGGCAAAAAAAGAAAAACAGAGACAAAAGAATAGGGACGGGACCTGAACCAGTAGGAAGAAGCCGTGAAGGAGGAAAGGTTTCCACAAACTAGAAGCCCATTCGCGGGCGGAGACTGCGGGTGGCAGAGGGGGGAAGCTTAAGAGCCGCGGAGGAGAGCACAGTCATAGGGGAGCGGAGGGCAAAGAGGAGAGATTCCCGCACAGAGGATCGGTGCTGAAGAGCACTCACCAGCCCGAGAGGCTTGTCTGCTCACCGGCCGGGGTGGGTGGGGCTGGGAGCTGAGGCTCCGGCTTCGGTCAGAGCGCAGGGAGAGGACTGGCGGCGTGAACACAGCCTACAGGGGGTTAGTGCACCACGGCTAGCCAGGAGGGAGTCCGGGGAAAAGTCTGGACCTGCCGAAGAGGCAAGAGACTTTTTCTTCCCTCTTTGTTTCCTGGTGTGAGAGGAGGGGATTAAGAGCGCTACTTAAAGGAGCTCCAGAAACGGGAGGGAGCCGCGGCTAACAGCGCAAACCCCAGAGGCGGGCATGAGATGCTAAGGCTGCTGCTGCCACCACCAAGAAGCCTGTGTGCGAGCACAGGTCACTCTCCACACCTCCCTTCCGGAGAGCCTGTACAGCCCGCCACTGCCAGGGTCCCGGGATGCAGGGACAACTCCTCCGGGAGAACGCACGGTGCACCTCAGGTTGGTGCAACGTCATGCCGGCCTCTGCCGCCGCAGGCTCGCCCCGCACTCTGTGGCCCTCCCTCCCCGTGGCCTGAGTGAGCCACAGTCCCCGAAGCGGCTGCTCCTTTAACCACGTCCTGTCTGAGCGAAGAACAAACTCCCTCCGACGACCTACACGCAGAGGCGATGCCAAATCCAAAGCTGAACCCCAGGAGCTGTGCGAACAAAGAAGAGAAAGGGAAATCTCTCCCAGCAGCCTCAGGAGCAGTGGATTAAATCTCCACAATCAACTTGATGTACCCTGCATCTGTGGAATACCTGAATGGACAACGAATCATCCCAAATTGAGAAGGTGGACTTTGAGAGCAAGATTTATTATTTTTTCCCCTTTTCCTCTTTTTGTGAGTATGTATGTGTATGCTTCTGTGTGAGATTTTGTCTGTATAGCTGTGCTTTCACCATTTGTTGTAGGCTTCTATCCGTCTGCTTTTTTTGGTGTTGTAGTTTTTTTTACTTAAAATTTTTTTTCTTAACATTTTTTAATTTTAATAACTTTATTTTACCTTACTTATTTTATTTTCTTTTATCCTCTTTCTTTCTTTCCTTCTTCCTTCCTTCCTTCCTTTCTTCCTTCCTTCCTTTCTTTCTTTCCTTCTTTCTTTCTACTTTTTCTCCCTTTTATTCTGAGCCGTGTGGATGAAAGGCTCTTGGTGCTGCAGCCAGGAGTCAGTGCTGTGCCTCTGAGGTGGGAGAGCCAACTTCAGGACACTGGTCCACAAGAGACCTCCCAGCTCCACGTAATATCAAACGGCAAAAATCTCCCAGAGATTTCCATCTAAACACCAGCACCCAGCTTTACTCAACGACCAGCAAGCTACAGTGCTGGACACCCTATGCCAAACAACTAGCAAGACAGGAACACAACGCCACCCATCAGCAGAGAGGCTGCCTAAAACCATAATAAGTCCACAGACACCCCAAAACACACCACCAGACGTGGACCTGAAAGACAAAATCCAGCCTCATGCACGAGAACACAGGCATTAGTCCCCTCCACCAGGAACCCTAGACAACCCACTGAACCAACTTTAGCCACTGGGGACAGACACCAAAAACAACAGGAACAACGAAACTGCAGCCTGCAAAAAGGAGACCCCAAACACAGTAAGATAAGCAAAATGAGAAGACAGAAAAACACACAGCAGATGAAGGAGCAAGATAAAAACCCACCAGACCTAACAAATGTAGAGGAAATAGGCAGTCTACCTGAAAAAGAATTCAGAACAATGATAGTAAATATGATCCGAAAACTTGGAAATACAATAGAGAAAATGCAAGGAACATTTAACGAGGACCTAGAAGAACTAAAGATGAAACAAGCATGATGAACAACACAATAAATGAAATTAAAGATACTCTAGAAGGGATCAACAGCAGAATAACTGAGGCAGAAGAACGGATAAGTGACCTGGAAGATAAAACAGTGGAAATAACTACTGCAGAGCAGAATAAAGAAAAAAGAATGAAAAGAACTGAGGACAGTCTCAGAGACCTCTGGGACAACATTACACACACCAACATTCGAATTATAGGGGTCCCAGAAGAAGAGAAAAAGAAAGGGACTGAGAAAATCTTTGAAGAGATTATAGTTGAAAACTTCCCTAATATGGGAAATAGTTAATCAAGTCCAGGAAACACAGAGAATCCCATACAGGATAAATCCAAGGAGAAATAGGCCAAGACACATATTAATCAAACTGTCAAAAATTAAATACAAAGAAATCATATTAAAAGCAGCAAGGGAAAAACAACAAATAACACACAAGGGAATCCCCATAAGGTTAACAGCTGATCTTTCAGCAGAAACTCTGAAAGCCAGAAGGGACTGGCAGGACATATTTAAAGTGATGAAGGAGAAAAACTTACAACCAAGATTACTCTACCCAGCAAGGATATCATTCAGATTTCATGGAGAAATTAAAACCTTTACAGACAAGCAAAAGCTGAGAGAGTTCAGCACTACCAAACCAGCTTTACAACAAATGCTAAAGGATCTTCCCTAGGCAAGAAACACAAGAGGAGGAAAGGGCCTATAATATCAAACCCAAAACAATAAAGAAAATGGGAATAGGAACATACATATCAATAATAACCTTAAATGTAAATGGATTAAATGCCCCCACAAAAAGACACAGACTGGCTGAATGGATACAAAAACAAGACCCATATATATGCTGTCTACAAGAGACCCACTTCAGACCTAGAGACACATACAGACTGAAAGTGAGGGGATGGAAAAAGATATTCCATGCAAAGGGAAACCAAAAGAAAGCTGGAGTAGCAATTCTCATATCAGACAAAACAGACTTTAAAATAAAGACTATTAGAACAGACAAAGAAGGACACTACATAATGATAAAGGGATCGATCCAAGAAGAAGATATAACAATTGTAAATATTTATGCACCTAACATAGGAGCACCTCAATACATAAGGCAAATACTAACAGCCATAAAAGGGGAAATCGACAGTAACACATTCATAGTAGGAGACTTTAACACCCCACTTTCACCAATGGACAGATCACCCAAAATGAAAATAAATAAGGAAACATGAGCTTTAAATGATACATTAAACAAGATGGACTTAATTGATATTTATAGGACATTCCATCCAAAAACAAGAGAATACACATTTTTCTCAAGTGCTCATAGAACATTCCCCAGGACAGATCATATCTTGGGTCACAAATAAAGCCTTGGTAAATTCAAGAAAACTGAAATTGTATCAAGTATCTTTTCCAACAACAATGCTATGAGACTAGATATCAATTACAGGAAAAGATCTGTAAAAAATACAAACACATGGAGGATAAACAGTACACTACTTAATAACGAAGTGATCACTGAAGAAGTCAAACAGGAAATGAAAAAATACCTAGAAACAAATGACAATGGCGACATGACGACCCAAAACCTATGGGATGCAGCAAAAGCAGTTCTAAGAGGGAAATTTATATCAATACAATCCTACCTTAAGTAATAGGAAACAGCTCGAATAAATAACCTAACCTTGCACCTAAAGCAATTAGAGAAAGAAGAAGAAAAAACCCCAAAGTTAGCAGAAAGAAAGAAATCATAAAGATCAGATCAGAAATAAATGAAAAAGAAATGAAGGAAACGATAGCAAAGATCAAAAAAACTAAAAGCTGGTTCTTTGAGAAGATAAACAAAATTGATAAACCATTAGCCAGACTCATCAAGAAAAAAAGGGAGAAGACCCAAATCAATAGAATTAGAAACGAAAAAGGAGAAGTAACAACTGACACAGCAGAAATACAAAAGATCATGAGAGATTACTACAAGCAACTCTATGCCAATAAAAAGGACAACCTGGAAGAAATGAACAAATTCTTAGAAATGCACAACCTGCCAAGACTGAATCAGGAAGAAATAGAAAATATGAACAGACCAATCACAAGCACTGAAATTGAAACTGTGATTAAAAATCTTCCAACAAACAAAAGCCCAGGACCAGATGGTTTCACAGGCGAATTCTATCAAACATTTAGAGAAGAGCTAACACCTATCCTTCTCAAACTCTTCCAAAATACAGCAGAGGGAGGAACACTCCCAAACTCATTCTACAAGGCCACCATCACCCTGATACCAAAACCAGACAAGGATGTCACAAAGAAAGAAAACTACAGGCCAATATCACTGATGAACATAGATGCAAAAATCCTCTACAAAATACTAGCAAACAGAATCCAACAGCACATTAAAAGGATCATACACCATGATCAAATGGGGTTTATTCCAGGAATGCAAGGATTCTTCAATATACGCAAATCAATCAATGTGATACACCATATTAACAAACTGAAGGAGAAAAACCATATGATCATCTCAATAGATGCAGAGAAAGCTTTAGACAAAATTCAACACCCATTTATGATAAAAACCCTCCAGAAAGTAGGCACAGAGGGAACTTTCCTCAATAATAAAGGCCATATATGAAAAACCCACAGCCAACATGGTCCTCAATGGTGAAAAACTGAAAGCATTTCCGCTAAGATCAGGAACAAAACAAGGTTGCCCACTCTCACCACTCTTATTCAATATAGTTTAGGAAGTTAAGCCACAGCAATCAGAGAAAAAAAGGAAATAAAAGGAATCCAAATCAGAAAAGAAGAAGTAAAGCTGTCACCGTTTGCAGATGACATGATACTATACATAGAGAATCCTAAAGATCCTACCAGAAAACTACTAGAGCTAATCAATGAATTTGGTAAAGTAGCAGGATACAAAATTAATGCACAGAAATCTCTGGCATTCCTACACACTAATGATGAAAAATCTGAAAGCGAAATCAAGAAATCACTCCCATTTACCATTGCAACAAAAAGAATAAAATATCTAGGAAGAAACCTACCTAAGGAGACAAATGACCTATATGCAGAAAATTATAAGACACTGATGAAAGAAATTAAACGTGATACAAATAGATGGAGAGATATACCATGTTCTTGCATTGGAAGAATCAACATTGTGAAAATGACTCTACTACCCAAAGCAATCTACAGATTCAATGCAATCCCTATCAAACTACCACTGGCATTTTTCATAGAACTAGAACAAAAAATTTCACAATTTGTATGGAAACACAAAAGACCCCGAATAGCCAAAGCAGTCTTGAGAACGAAAAATGGAGCTGGGGGAATCAGGCTCCCTGACTGCAGACTATACTACAAAGCTACAGTAATCAAGACAGTATGGTACTGGTATAAAAACAGAAAGATAGATCAATGGAACAGGATAGAAAGACCAGACATAAACCCACGCACATATGGTCACCTTATTTTTGATAAAGGAGGCAGGAATGTATAGTGGAGAAAGGACAGCCTCTTCAATAAGTGGTGCTGGGAAAACTGGACAGCTACATGTAAAAGTATGAGATTAGATCACTCCCTAACACCATACACAAAAATAAGCTCAAAATGGATTAAAGACCTAAATGTAAGGCCAGAAACTATCAAACTCTTAGAGGAAAACATAGGCAGAACTCTCTATGACATAAATCACAGCAAGATCCTTTTTGACCCACCTCCTAGTGAAATGGAAATAAAAACAAAAATAAACAAATGGGACCTAATGAAACTACAAAGGTTTTGCACAGCAAAGGAAACCATAAACAAGACCAAAAGGCAACCCTCAGAATGGGAGAAAATATTTGCAAATGAAGCAACTGACAAAGGATTAATCTCCAAAATTTACAAGCAGCTCATGCAGCTCAATAACAAAAACACAAACAACCCAATCCAAAAATGGGCAGAAGACCTAAATACACATTTCTCCAAAGAAGATATACAGACTGCCAACAAACACATGAAAGAATGCTCAGCATCATTAATCATTAGAGAAATGCAAATCAAAACTACAATGAGATATCATCTCACACCAGTCAGAATGGCCATCATCAAAAAATCTAGAAACAATAAATGATGGAGAGGGTGTGGAGAAAAGGGAACACTCTTGCACTGCTGGTGGGAATGTAAATTGGTACAGCCACTATGGAGAACAGTATGGAGGTTCCTCAAAAAACTACAAATAGAACTACCATATGACCCAGCAATCCCACTACTGGGCATATACCCTGAGAAAACCATAATTCAAAAAGAGTCATGTACCAAAATGTTCATTACAGCTCTATTTACAATAGCCAGGAGATGGGAACAACCTAAGTGTCCATCATTGGATGAATGGATAAAGAAGATGTGGCACATATATACAATGGAATATTACTCAGCCATAAAAAGAAACGAAATTGAGCTATTTGTAATGAGGTGGGTGGACCCAGAGTCTGTCATACAGAGTGAAGTAAGTCAGAAAGAAAAAGACAAATACTGTATGCTAACACATATGTATGGAATTTAAGAAAAAAAAAATGTCATGAAGAACCTAAGGGTAAGACAGGAGTAAAGACACAGACCTACTAGAGAACAGACTTGAGGATATGGGGAGGGGGAAGGGTAAGCTGTGATAAAGTGAGAGAGTGGCATGGACATATATACACTACCAAACGTAAAATAGGTAGCTAGTGGGAAGCAGCTGCATAGCACAGGGAGATCAGCTCGGTGCTTTGTGACCACCTAGAGGGGTGGGATAGGGAGGGTGGGAGGGAGGGAGACACAAGAGGGAAGAGATATGGGAACATATGTATATGTATAACTGATTCACTTTGTTATAAAGCAGAAACTAACACACCATTGTAAAGCATTTATACTCCAATAAAGATGTAATAAATAGGGCTTCCCTGGTGGCGCAGTGGTTGAGAGTCTGCCTGCCGATGCAGGGGACATGGGTTCGTGCCCCGGTCCGGGAAGATCCCACATGCCACGGAGCGGCTGGGCCCATGAGCCATGGCCGCTGAGCCTGCGTGTTAGGAGCCTCTGCTCCGCAGCGGGAGAGGCCACAACAGTGAGAGGCCCGCGTACCGAAAAAAAAAAAAAAAAAAGATGTAAATAAATAAATAAATGAAAACAGTTTAGTAAGGGATAAAAAAAAAGATGGGGAGACGATGCACCAGGAAGAGAAAAGAGCCCGTGCAAAGGTCCTACAACAGGAAAGAGCTTGGGGTGACGGAGAAAGTGGAGGAAGGCCACTGTGTCTGAAGCAAGAGGAGTCAAATGAGGCTGGAAGGGAGGCAGGAAATATAAGCAGCAGTCACAGGAGCCATAATTAATTATTCTTATTCTAAATGCAACAAGAAGCCATTGGAGAATTTTAAGTAAAGGAAACATGATCCAATTTGTGTTTTAAGAAAGTATTCTTAGGGTTGCCTGGAAAACGGGATTGGAAAGAGGAAGAGTGACACTGATGAGTCATTGAGCTTCTTGGATGTGTAGATTAACGTTTTCATCAAATTTGGAAAGTTTTTCGTCAATATTTAAAAAAATATATTTCCTGCTCCTTTCTCTCTCTCCTTTCCTTCTGGTAGTCTAATTTTATACATGTTGGTGTGCCTGGTGGGATTTTTCTGAGGTTCTGTTCATTTTTGTTTTCTTTCTTTTCTGAGAAAAAACACTTTTCCCCCCAAAATCTCCACTGTTTTCAAGAGTTCCTGTAGGCTTAAATTTCTGCAGGCTCTGTTTCAAATAAAATCATTTTCGTTCGGCAGAGCTTGTGAGTTTTCTCTCTTTATACATGGCCTCTTTCCTGGGCCAAGTCTCTGACCCACTGCTCCAGAGCTGGATGTGGGTCCATTCTTTAGAGTGACACCTCTGATTTATGAGCCAGTGCTAGGCTGGGCCAGTAACCTCTGGTCTCCTCCTGTGGAACCTCTACCCAGTATGTGAGCTGGGGCAAGGTCAATTGATGCCCCCATATTCTTGGCTTGCTATGTCTACGATGGAGCCCCTGCCCTATGAGTGGGGTGGGGTGGTAGAAGGGAGCCCCCAAACTCTTAGCCACTTTTGCCAGGAATTCAGCCTCTGCAACTCAGACCTAATGGAGATGAGAAACACTGGAGGCCTTCAGCTTTTGGTCAGATACAGTAGCCCTTGATTGAGAGCTGAGGGGAGAAGCAGCCCCATCTTCTTGGCCACAAGTGCCTAGAGGAGAACTTCCATCACACTGAGCAGGGGCAGGTGGAAGGGAGGAAGTGGGCTGTGACACAAGTGTCACCCACTCTCTCTGTTCTTATCAAGATTTGGTATTATTCTTTTTTGTTGTTTTTAACATTTTTATTGGAGTAAAATTGCTTTACAGTGGTGTGTTAGTTTCTGCTTTATAACACAGTGAATCAGCTATACATGTACATATATCCCAAAAATATGGAACGCTTCACGAATTTGCGTGTCATCCTTGTGCAGGGGCCATGCTAATCTTCTCTGTATCGTTCCAATTTTTAGTATATGTGCTGCCGAAATGAGCATAAGATTTAGTATTATTCTTGAATAAGTATTTCTTCATTTGCTGTATGCGCTTAAAAATTTTTTCAGACTTTAATGCTTTTTAAAAATATGATCTTTGGGCTTCCCTGGTGGCACAGTGGTTGAGAGTCCGCCTGCTGATGCAGGGGACACAGGTTCGTGCCCCAGTCTGGGAAGATCCCACATGCCGTGGAGCATCTGGGCCCGTGAGCCATGGCCGCTGAGCCTGCGCGTCCGGAGCCTGTTTTCCGCAACGGGAGAGGCCACAACGGTGAGAGGCCCGCATACCGCAAAAAAAAAAAAAAAAAAAAAAAAAAAAGATCTTCACCAGTTACAGTTGTTCTAATTTTGAGCGGTTTCATGCAGCTCCTTGTGCTGCTGTTCTGGGGCAAAACTCTAAAAACACTATTTCTTGACAGTACTTGCATACTTTGTGTTTGGAAGGTAGGGGGCTAAGGGTAAAATGTGTAACTGCTAGGACTTCTAAACCTGAACCACAAAATTACTAACGTCGTGAGGCGTCAGCAAAACGTCCTAAAGGTGATATTATTAGAGTCTATCATAAATTCATCTTCAGTAAAATTTGTTCTTTTCTTACATCCTAAGACCTCATTATTATCAGAGCAAGAATTTTTACTTCTATTGCCTTCTATGTGCTTGATTTACAAAATCTGTCATCTGATTTTTGCTTTGGGTACTAGAATATTCTATATTGTGTCTATAAGGCAAGGTAATTGACTTCTAAAATAAAACACCAGAAGCATATATAACTTTCAGGGGTACATCCTGGCTGCATCAAACAGTAAAATCCTGAAGGGATGAGGCGAGGTGTTTATACAGGGAGGTCAGAGACAGGGTCTGAGGGTCTCTGGAACAGAGGGAAGAAAGGAAGCCAAATGTCTGTTAGGAGTGGTTCAAGTGAGACAAGACAGTTGGAAAATGAGTCAA
Source organism: Delphinapterus leucas (assembly GCF_059928025.1). Lineage (NCBI taxonomy): Eukaryota > Metazoa > Chordata > Mammalia > Artiodactyla > Monodontidae > Delphinapterus > Delphinapterus leucas. The sequence continues at coordinate 37,186,296 of NC_143137.1, read as the reverse complement.
CTGAGGAAAACCCAGAAGCATTAGGAAGAGATGAGAGTGTAGAAATGGGCCAGGTTAGATGAAGAAATAAAGTGTGAGCTGTGACAGCACTCTAGGCCTACTGAAATGTGTGTTCATTATATGAAGGAGGGCACCAAGCTGCTCAAAGCCTCTCTCCAGCAGGACCAGATTACCCAAAGGACAAGTGTTCTTTAACATTTTTCTTTCTTTCTTTCTTTTTGGTTAAACAAAGGCATTTAAAATAATTCTTAAGGATCTGATCTAACAAACTAAGAACTGGGATATAAGAATGCATTTTATAGAGAATTACACAACTTTATGGATATGTTCCATGTCTCAATATATGTAAATACAGCATCAGTTTACAAAGAACGAAGTTTTCCATCGCCAGAGGTTTTCCAACTATAAGCGTTCAAATGCATGGAACATATTTGCTTTTTTTAAAAAAAATACAGTTTGGCAGATAGCCTCAGAAGTGTTTTAGTCTAAAAAAGATGTTTGGTGACTTACATGGTGTGACTAAGGCCATCCTCCCAGCATTGGCTTCCTCCTCCTTTTGTACAAAATCTCTATGATCTATGAACTCTGCAGCAAAGTCAAAAATCATAAATACTACCAGCATCATCACCTTCCCCATGATCATTTTAATAATGGAGTTAATCTTATTCGAACTTCTTTAAACTCCACTACCATTAAACTGTTTTCCACTAAATCTATGGCATAATTCTATATCATATATTAACACATATATGTGGAACCTAAAAAAATGGTATAGATGAACTGGTCTGCAAGGCAGAAATAGAAACACAGATGTAGAGAACAGACATATGGACACCAAAGGGGGAAAGCCGGGGCAGGGAGTGGGATGAATTGGGAGATAGGGATTGACATATATACAATAATATGTATAAAAGAGATAACTAATAAGAACCTGCTGTATAGCACAGGGAACTCTACTTCACTTTGTTGTACAGTAGAAACACAACATTGTAAAACAACTATACCCCAATAAAAGAAAAATTTTTTTAAAAGACCTTTAACATTTTCATATTGAAAACCTAGACACTTATGTAATTAATGTTGCTACTGCTCAAATTTGGAGATGGATCTCCTCTTACTGATGCACTTTAAAAGCCAATTTAAAGTTAAAAAAAATTACTCTCCTTTCTAAAGAATCATACCTTGATTTCTGATTTTCAGCCAGTATTATTCAATTTGTGAATATGCCTATTGCTGACCATTTTAACTGCTTGATGAAATAAAAATTCATATTTTAAGGCAAGACAAGAAAACTTTAAATATAAAATTTTTCTCTGCCCTTTTGGGCTTCTGCCCTCCCCTCTATCTTGCACTTTGCATCTGCATTATGTGTTAACAAGACCTCCCCAATGGCAGAAATACCTGTTCAACCATGAAGATCAATTTTTCTTCTTCTGGTGCCAGCCATGTAACTCCTTAGAAGATAACATTCCCTTCTCAATCCTGTAAGGTACCCAAGACTCGCCTTGTGTGTGTAGATATCTTTGGTGAATTTTATGTATAGTGCCAATATATTATTTCTTTTAAAGAGAGCAATTGGTGAAGAACAAACTGGTCAGACAACCTGGGCTGAACCTAATTGAAATTCTTAGCTTAAATACTTACTAACGATCTTATTAATGTTACTAGCTATCCTACTTCTATTATGTCTATTTCACAAGATTATTGTTTCTTGCATTACCAAATGCATGACTGAGCCTCAGATAAAATTAGTGATGATTAGGAGACCTGAAACAATTGACTAAACATATAGTCCCATAAGATGAAGGAATGAAATAGTGTAACGATAGACATGGGAAGACGCAACAAGAGGGAACCATGTCTTGGACCACAACAGACTAGTAAGACAGGCGGTCAAGAGGATTTTTGCTACTGTTAACAGGACCTAGACCAGTAATAATACACAGAGTGGCCCATCAACAAAATCTTCGCCTTTCCTGGGAATGAGCATTCCTAGCACTGTGGGACAAACTGGTCACAAAATGCTCCCCAAACCTTGGTTGAAATTAAGACTGAAAGGGAAAGAATTATAAAATAAAGAATGTTGCCCACCATCCTGTTCTACAATAATCAAGTCATTAGCCACTGCAGTTGCTGACCTACAGCACAGGGTGAAGATAAAGATGAGGTACTCTGTGCTCTGGGAAAACTAGCAGAACTGGCCTTCACAGAGTTAGATATTTTCAGGAGAAAATTTTATGAACCCAATTTCTTGCATCTTCCCATACTTAGAAAAGGGCCATTGACTAAGATATCATTACCTCAAGAGCAGCAGTAACCTTCTACCAAGATGCTTAATTGCATATACCCATTTGTCAAGGGGTATATGCAATATGTATAGTGCATATATACACTGATATATATATGTGTGTATATATAGATAGATAGATAAATATGTAATATATCACTTACATACTGGCCTCTCCCTTTACCTCTTCAGAACAGTACTCAGAACTCTCTGAGAGACTGTCTCCTGGGTTATAATCCTCAGGTTGGCCCAAATAAAATTTTCCATTTCTTTTTTATTTTTTTATGATTAGTATTTTTTAACATCTTTATTGGAGTATAATTGCTTTACATTGTTGTGTTAGTTGCGGCTGTATAATAAAGTGAATCAGCTATACGCATACATATCCCCTCCCTATCCCACCCCTCTAGGTGGCCACAAAGCACCGAGCTGAACTCCCTGTGCTATGTGGCTACTTCCCATTAGCTATCTGTTTTACATTTGGTAATGTATATATGTAAATGCCACTCTCTGACTTCCTCCCAGCTTACCCTTCCCCCTCCCCATGTCCTCAAGTCCATTCTCTACGTCTGTCTCTTTATTCCTGTCCTGCCCCTATGTTCTTCAGAAACACTTTTTTTTTTTTGATTCTATATATACATGTTAGCATACAGTATTTTTCTCTTTCTGACTTACTTCACTCTGTATGACAGACTCTAGGTCCATCCACCTCACTACAAATAATTCAATTTTGTTTCATTTTATGGCTGAGTAATATTCCATTGTATATATGTGCCACATCTTTTTTATTCATTCATCGGTCGATGGACATTTAAGTGCTGCAGTGAACATTGTGGTACATGACTCTTTTTGAATTATGGTTTTCTCAGGGTATATGCCCAGTAGTGGGATTGCTGGATCATATGGTAGTTCTATTTTTAGTTTTTTAAGGAACCTCCATACTGTTCTCCATAGTGGCTGTATCAATTTACATTCCCACCAACAGTGCAAGAGGGTTCCCTTTTCTCCACACCCTCTCCAGCATTTATTGTTTGTAGATTTTTTGATGATGGCCATTCTGACTGGTGATTCCTCATTGTAGTTTCGATTTGCATTTCTCTAATGATTAGTGATGTTGAGCATCCTTTCTCATGTGTTTGTTGGCAATCTGTATATCTTCTTTGGAGAAATGTCTATTTAGGTCTTCTACCCATTTTTGGATTGGGTTGTTTGTTTTTTTCGATATTGAGCTTCATGAGCTGCTAGTATATTTTGGAGATTAATTCTTTGTCAGTTGCTTCATCTGAAAATATTTCCTCCCATTCTGAGGGCTGTCTTTTCATCTTGTTTATGGTTTCCTTCACTGTGCAAAAGCTTTTAAGTTTCATTAGGTCCCATTTGTTTATTTTTATTTCCATTACTCTAGGAGGTGGGTCAAAAAGGATCCTGCTGTGATTTATGTCAAACAGCATTCTGCCTATGTTTTCCTCTAAGAGTTTTATAGAGACTGGCCTTATATTTAAGTCCTTAATCTTATTTTTGTGTATGGTGTTAGGCAGTGTTCTAATTGCATTCTTTTACATGTAGCTGTCCAGTTTGCCCAGCACCACTTATTGAAGAGACTGTATTTTCTCCATTGTATATCCTTGTCTCCTTTGTCATAGATTAGTTGACCACAGATGCGTGGGTTTATCTCTGGGCTTGCTATCCTGTTCCATTGATTGATATTTCTGTTTTCTGCCAGTACCATATTGTCTTGATTACTGTAACTTTGTAGTATAGTCTGAAGTCAGGGAGCTTGATTCTTCCAGCTCCGTTTTTCTTTCTCAAGATTGCTTTGGCTATTTGGGGTCTTTTGTTTCCATACTAATTGTGAAATTTTTTGCTCTAGTTCTGTGAAAAATGCCAGTGGTAGTTTGATAGGGATTGCATTGAATCTGTAGATTGCTTTGGGTAGTAGAGTCATTTTCACAGTGCTGATTCTTCCAATCCAAGAACATGGTATATCTCTCCATCTGTTTGTATCATCTTTAATTTCTTTCATCAGTGTCTTATAGTTTTCTGCGTAGATGTCTTTTGTCTCCTTAGGTAGGTTTATTCCTAGGTATTTTATTCTTTTTGTTGCAATGGTAAATGGGAGTATTTCCTTAATTTCTCTTTCAGGTTTTTCATCATTAGTGTGTAGGAATGCAAGATATTTCTGTGCATTAATTTTGTGTCCTGCTACTTTACCAAATTCACTGATTAGCTCTAGTAGTTTTCTGGTAGCATCATTAGGATTCTCTATGTACAGTATCATGTCATCTGCAAACAGTAACAGTTTTACTTCTTCTTTTCTGATTTGGATTTCTTTTATTTCTTGTTCTTCTCTGATTGCTGTGGTTAAAACTTCCAAAACTATGTTGAATAATAGTGGTGAGAGTGGGCAGCCTTGTCCTGTTCCTGATGCTAGTGGAAATGGTTTCAGTTTTTCACCATTAAGAACGATGTTGGCTGTGGGTTTGTCATATATGGCCTTTATTATGTTGAGGAAAGTTCCCTCTATGCCTACTTTCTGGAGGGTTTTTATTATAAATAAGTGTTGTATTTTGTCAAAAGCTTTTTCTGCATGTAATGAGATGATCATATGGTTTTTCTCCTTCAATTTGTTAATATGGTGTATCACATTGATTGATTTGCATATGTTGAAGAATCCTTGTATTCCTGGGATAAACCCCACTTGATCATGGTGTATGATCCTTTTAATGTGCTGTTGGATTCTGTTTGCTAATATTTTGTTGAGGATTTTTGAATTTATGTTCAACAGTGATATTGGTCTGTAGTATTCTTTTTGTGGCATCTTTGTCTGGTTTTGGTATCAGGGTGATGGTGGCCTCAGAGAATGAGTTTGGGGGTGTTCCTCCCTCTGCTATATTTTGGAAGAGTTTGAGAAGGATAGGTGTTAGCTCTTCTCTAAATGCTTGATAGAATTCGCCTGTGAAGCCATCTGGTCCTGGGCTTTTGTTTGTTGGAAGGTTTTTAATCACAGTCTCAATTTCAGTGCTTGTGATTGGTTTGTTTATATTTTCTGTTTCTTCCTGGTTCAGTCTCGGAATGCTGTGCTTTTCTAAGAATTTGTCCATTTCTTCGAGGTTGTCCATTTTATTGGCATAGAGTTGCTTGCAGTAATCTCTCATGATCCTTTGTATTTCTGCAGTTTCGTTACTTCTCCCTTTTCCTTTCTAATTCTATTGATTTGAGTCTTCTCCCTTTTTTTCTTGATGAGTCTGGCTAATGGTTTATCAATTTTGTTTATCTTCTCAAAGAATTAGCTTTTAGTTTCATTGACCTTGCCTGTCATTTCCTTCATTTCGGTTTCATTTATTTCTGACCTGATCCTTATGATTTCTTTCCTTCTGCTAACATTGGGGTTTTTTTTTTGTTGTTGTTCTTCTTTCTCTAATTGCTTTAGGTGTAAGTTTAGGTTTTTTTTTTGAGATGTTTCTCGTTTCTTGAGGCAGGACTGTATTGCTACAAACTTCTCTATTTGAACTGCTTTTGTTGCATGCCATAGGTTTTGGGCCATCGTGTTTTCATTGTCCATTGTTTCTAGGTATTTTTTAATTTCCTCTTTGATTTGTTCAGTGACCTCTTGGTTATGTAGGAGCGTATTGTTTAGCGTCCATGTGTTTGTATTTTTTACAGCTCTTTTCCCGTAATTGATATCTAGTTTCATAGCGTTGTGGTTGGAAAAGATACTTGATACAATTTCAATTTTCTTGAATTTACCATGGCTTGATTTGTGGCCATTACCAAGGCTTGATCTTTGGCCCAATATATGATCTATCCTGGAGAATGTTCCATGAGCACGTGAGAATAAACTGTATTCTGTGGTTTTTGGATGGAATGTCCTATAAATATCAATTAAGTCCATCTTGTTTAATGTATCATTTAAAGCTTGTGTCTCCTTATTTTTCATCTTGGTTAATCTGTCCATTGGTTAAAGTGGGGGCTTAAAGTCCCCTACTATGATTGTGTTACTGTTGATTCCCCTTTTATGGCTGTTAGTATTTGCATGTATTGAGGTGCACCTATGTTGGGTGCACAAATATTTACAATTGTTATATCTTCTTGGATTGGTCGCTTGATCATTATGTAGTGTCCTTCTTTGTCTCTTGTAATAGTCTTTTAAAGTCTATATTGTCTGATATGAGAATTGCTACTGTAGCTTTCTTTTGATTTCCATTTGCATGGAACATCTTCTTCCATCCCCTCACTTTCAGTCTGTATATGTCCCTAGGTCTGAAGTGGGTCTCTTGTAGATAGCATATGTGTGGGTCTTGTTTTTGTATCCATTCAGCCAGTCTGTGTCTTTTGGTTGGAGCATTTAATCAATTTACATTTAAGGTAATTATTGATATGTATGTTCCTATTACCATTTTCTTAATTGTTTTGGGTTTGTTATTGTAGGTCTTTTCCTCTTCTTGTGTTTCCTGCATAGAGAAGTTCCTTTAGCATTTGTTGTAAAGCTGGTTTCGTGGTGCTGAATTCTCTTAGCTTTTGCCTGTCTGTAAAGGTTCTAATTTCTCCATCGAATCTGAATGAGATCTTTGCTGGGTAGAGTAATCTTGGTTGTAGGTTTTTACCTTTCATCACTTTAAATATGTCCTGCCACTCCCTTCTGGCTTGCAGAGTTTCTGCTGAAGGATCAGCTGTTCACCTTATGGGGAATCCCTTGTATGTTATTTGTTGCTTTTTCCTCGCTGCTTTTAGTATTTTTTCTTTGTATTTAATTTTTGATAGTTTGATTAATATGTGTCTTGGAGTGTTTCTCCTTGGATTTATGCTGTATGGGACTCTCTGCACTTCCTGGACTTGATTGACTATTTCCTTTCCCCTATTAGGGTAGTTTTCAACTATAATCTCTTCAAATATTTTCCCAGTCCCTTCCTTTTTCTCTTCTTCTTCTGGGGCCCCTATAACTTGAATGTTGGTGCGTTTAATGTTGTCCCAGAGTTCTCTGAGACTGTCCTCAATTCTTTTCATTCTTTTTTCTGTATTCTGCTCTGTGGTAATTATTTCCACTATTTTATCTTCTAGGTCACTTATCTGTTCTTCTGCCTCAGTTATTCTGCTATTGATTCCTTCTAGAGAATTTTTAATTTCATGTATTGTGTTGTTCATCATTGTTTGCTTGCTCTTCAGTTCTCCTAGGTCCTTGTTAAACGTTTCTTGTATTGTCTCCATTCTATTTCTGAGATTCTGGATCATCTTTACTATCATTACTCTGAATTCTTTATCAGGTAGACTGCCTATTTTCTCTTCATTTGTTTGGTCTGGAGGGTTTTTACCTTGCTCCTTCATCTGCTGTTTCTCTGTCTTCTCATTTTGCTTAACTTACTGTGTTTGGGGTCTCCTTTTCGCAGGCTGCAGGTTCGTAGTTCCTGTTGTTTTTGGTGTCTGCCCTCAGTGGGTAAGGTTGGTTCAGTGGGTTGTGTAGGCTTCCTGGTGGAGGAGACTGGTGCCTGTGTTCTGGTGGATGAGGCTGGATCTTGTCTTTCTGGTGGGCAGGACCACATCTAGTGGTGTGTTTTGGGCTGTCTATGAACTTAGTATGATTTTAGGCAGCCTTTCTGCTAATGGGTGGGGCTATGTTCCTGTCTTGCTAGTTGTTCAGCCTGGGGTGTCCAGCACTGGAGCTTGCTGATTGTTGAGTGGAGCTGGGTCTTTGCGTTGAGACTGAGATTTCTGGGAGAGCTCTCACCGATTGATATTACGTGGGGCCGGGAGGTCTCTGGTGTCCTATGTCCTGAACTCGGCTCTCCCACCTCAGAGGCCCAATCCTGACACTCAGCTGGGGCACCAAGACCGTGTCTACCACACAGCCACGTTTGTGGGGAGTTTCTTGCCTTTTGGGAAGTCTGAGGTCTTCTGCCAGCATTCAGTAGGTGTTCTGTAGGAGCTGTTCCACATGTAGATGTATTTTTGATGTATTTGTGTGGAGGAAGGTGATCTCCATGTCTTACTCCTCTGCCATCTTGAAGGTCCTCTCCATTCCCTTTTTAGATTGATAATTTTTTCGCTGACATACTTAACTCTTAAAGGATGCAATTTTGACAACATGGAGGATTAATCAAAGGGTCTAACTACAGGCTTAACCTTCTGAAGATCATGTCCTCGAGATTTTTGAACAGGTAACCCTATCTACTGGGATGCCTACTTTCTAACATGTAAAAGGTATGGTAAGTATGAGCAAATAATATTGTGATTTTAACTGCTGGTCCACAATCTGCTATTTCAAAGTTTTGGGAAGGCTTTTATGTTTTCTTTAAAGAAGTGGTTAGCCTATGGCTAACAGTTATTGAGAAAATATGACTGAAGTAATACATAGTAAGTCATGGAATGTCAAACTAAGGAACATAAGTGACATCTGAAGTTATTTACTTTCATTGAGTCTCAACCAGAAAAGAAATTTATTGGCCAGAAATGAGAGATGAAGAGGGACCATTGGCACATAGTGAAAGCTGGATGAGACCACTCAGAGAGAAGTGCCATTTCTTTTTTAACAAAGGAGAATTTTCCCCTTAAAGTTTCCATCTTTATTTCGGATTTGGGATATCAACGTTTCAGTGGCATACACTGAGGATTATGTCAAGGTCAAAACGGTTGTTTGTTTGTTTGCTTTCTACTGTAGCTATTATTACTTACTTGCAATTTTTTCAAGACATGAAACATATAGTAAACCACTGCCTAAAACTAACTTTTAAAAATATATAGAGAGCACAGCACATATGAATGTAATGTAATATCTGATTCTTTTAATTTACTGAAATACTTGTTATAAACTGCAAATTTTTTCTACACAGGAAATCTTCCAAACAGTATTGCTAGTGATTATATCTAAATTAGCAAAATATAAGTAATTTAGAGAATAAAATTAGGCTCTAATCACTACTTCCATTAGCTTATAATTTGGGTTTGAATTTGCGTGTTGTTTTTTTTAAAGTACTGCATGCAGCTTTGCAAATATCTTAAAGCATATTTTAATATCATATTTTGAACTATATCTTTTTTGTTCACTGTCATTAAAAGAGAATGGTTTAAAGGAAACTAAAAAGGTGTGACAACTGCATGCAACACAGCTTGAGTTTGTTTTGTTATAAAGGACATTGAGAAAATTGCCAAAACTGAATGAGATCTACAGATTAGATAAGAGTATTACATCACTGTTACCTTCCTGATTTTGATCACTGTACTGTGGTTATATTGCCATGCCACGGAGTAAGCAGGGGTAGGAGGAATAATTCCTGCAATTTGTTCTCAAATAGTTCAGGTGGGGAAAAAATGTATATAAGTGTGATATATATGTATGTACAAGTATATATATGTATATGTGTCTGTATGTGTATGTATATACATATATATATAAACATCAGGGGCATTAATGCAACCCTTAAGAATTACACCAATTAAGTAATATTAAATTACTATATAAAGAGTCTATATAATATACACAGATATATAATTATACACACATATATACATATATATAAAGCATGTGTGTGTGTGTGTGTGTGTGTGTGCGTGCGCGCGCACAGAAAGAGAGAGAGAAGGATAAGCAACTATAGTAAAATGTTAACCTTTGAGAAATTAGGAATTCTTTGTACTATTCTTGCAACTTTTCTGAAAGTAAAATTAATTGAAAATTAAAAACTCTAAAAGAATAAAAAAGAGAGCATGGTTTAATAATTACAAAATTCCAAAAGTGAGCAAAAAGACCACATACTATATGTCTAGCCAATAGGTGGTGCCAATAAGTACCAGTTTTCTTTAAACAATATTAGAAAGCAAAGTTTCTAAAGGCGGTGCTCAAAAATCAGGAGTATTGGACTTCCCTGGTCGCGCAGTGGTTAAGAATCCACCTGCCAGTGCAGAGGACACCAGGGTTCGAGCCCTGGTCTGGGAAGATCCCACATGCCGCAGAGCAACTAAGCCCGCGTGCAACTACTGAGCCGGTGCTCTAGAGCCCGCCTGCCACAACTACTGAGCCCACACGCCACAACTACTGAAGGCCGTGAGCCTAGAGCCTGCGCTCCACAACAAGAGAAGCCACCACAATGAGAAGCCTGCGCACCGCAACCAAGAGTAGCCCGCATTCACCGCAACTAGAGAAAGTCTGTGCTCAGTAACAAAGACCCAACGCAGCCAAAAATAAATAAATGAATAAATAAATTTATTTTAAAAAATCAGGAGCATTGACACAATCTTTAAGAATTACACCAGTTCAATACTATTGAATTAAACGACCACCTGACTATGTGATGCTCAATCCCCCAAATGCAATCTAACTCTCTCAAAAGCCTCCTTTCACCTCAGCTAAATAAAGAACACTGTTCACTTCCTCCACAGAGTTAAACTGCCCTCCTTGTAAGTGTGGGCTCCTTATCTAGGTAACTCCTTTTAACCTTCTGTGGGGGTTAAAATGTACAGTCTCGGCAGGAATGAAACCACAACACTCATGTTGCTAAGGCAAAAAGCAGGTTGTAGAAATTGACCTGATTAGCAAATATGATTTCTGCTAGTTTTAAGTTACATGTGCAAACTATAGGAAATAGGATTTCATAAACACACAGATAATATGAAAAGATTCTGAATTTTCTCTTAGTACATACTGAACAGGAGCCAAGGATTTTTACACAATTTATTTCAAGTCGCAGAACCAAATGTGCCTCAGTAAATCACACTGGCTCAGTCTTATTTCACATTCCTAGAATTCGATTGCTAACGTCTATCAGAGGTGATGTTTACAATAACAATTTGCTGGACAAACCTAAACCAGGCTCATTTTAATGACTATTTTTAGAATTTCAAACTCTCACAATATGATTTTTGGATTTTAAAATTCCCACAGAGTACAACTTTGGAAATTTCGAATTACCGAACATAACTAAATCCAACCATACAGATATGTTAATTCAATTATATTTTTATATTTAAAAATTAAATGAATCACGTGAAATTTTCTCCCAGTTTCTAATCTCAATAAAGATAGTGGTTAATGTACCTTCGCTACGTAAGTCTTAGGTTAGAGGGAAAAAACCCAGTTATCTAGACAAATCCTTTTATCTATTAAAAAGACAAGATTACAACTCCAAGAGATAGGAGGACATCAATGAAGCATAAAAGGCCTGGAAAGTAGGTGGTAGAATTTGATTCTAAAACTAATTTCAAAGTTGTTATTTTTTTCTTTTTTTAGTACAATGACCAAGGAACAGCAGGAGGAAAGCAGGGAAAAAACAATACTTTGTTGAGTGAACTCAATTCTCTTGAAAATTCTCTTTGACTGCACTGTTTCCATTTAATCGACTACTCCATGGTCCAAGGAGAAAATGTCAACGTATCTTACCACTGTGATAGTTTAAACATCAGGCACCCCAATTTCCAACTTTAATTTTGTATACCCTTGCTTCCCCCTTAAGTAAGCTATCAGATGCCTCCCTTTCAATAATAAAGCCGAGCAGCTCCTAAAACCCTATCTGCTGTTTTTATAACTGCCTTCCCTCAAGACAGGTGACAACAGAACAATGACCCACCAAGACTGAAGAGTGGAAACTTAAATGGAAAGAGTAAAGGGCTAATTTATTAATTTTTAAAAGTTTCTTTCTGAGCTTTCTCTCTCTGGAGCAGTTGTTTGGAGTGATGAAGCTTAGGGCTGGGTTTGCCTTGCCTTGAGAGAGCTAGAAGACACCAGGAGGAGACCAAAGGAATACAATGCAGGTAGATGCTGGCTGCATGCCGCTGGCTGGAACTCAGGCTTGAGAGGAGGAGGATGGAGAGGGGTGGGTCTTAAGGACAGGAGAGCAGACGGGGCTTTGCAGTAAAAGCCAAGGATAAAGAGTATACATTCGGCTGATGAGAAATCTAAGCATCAAACGGTAGGCAGCAAAATGGAGGATTGATTCTGCCAAAAGGAGAGGAAACCTGGTAGACAGGGCTCTACAGTCTAACGGTTTCTTTTACGCTTTCCAAAGATGCACAAGTAGTTTTTCATTTCAGCACAATGGCTGCAAACACAACAGGTAACACCCAGGGAATAACATGGCTTGGATCTCACTTTCTGGTAGCCTCACACAGGATTCCAGGAAGAATAAGTGGTCAGGTAGTTGGTCAATAAAAGTGACAAAGCACATGGAAAATGTGGAGCATGTCTAAGCACTCGGAGGACTTCCCAAGGAAATAGAATGTGCTGCCCTTCCTCCCTGGAGTTAATCTATGTAATCAGAAGGAAGACCTGGGAAGAGATGTTAGCAGTCAACTGGGCACCGATGAGATGTTAGAAACACAGAGTAGGAAGGGTCAGTTCAATGATTCAACCTGTCAATAATCCAGCTGCATTATTCTCAAAGTCTCCATTTAGAAGATCAAATCAGGATCCAATCTGAGAAAATGAAACAAGGAGACTTGACTAAAGAGGAAGGGGTAGAATATTCTAGATGATTACTCCAAAGTGAGTAAAAAATAATAATAGTTAACATTGAATAGACACTTATTATGTATCAAGTGCTGTGCTACATGCTTTGCATATGTTTTCTCTTTTAATCCTTCCAATAACCCTTAGAGGAAGACACTACTATTATCCCAGTAAAACCTGATTGATTCAAACTTAGGACATCCCACTTCCAGAGGCAAAGCTCTTGGGGCTATATTCTCTGAGATGACTCCCATATGTAAGTAGAGAGAAATTTATGCTTTGGCTTGACTGGTATCCTGATCTCATGGGATACAGGGTCAGTTATGTTAAAGGAATCTATATGTACATATAAGTCAAAGCCCATCACTGAGTACTTCACCATGATTCAAGAGGCAACTGGGTATCACCTCAGTCTGGACAATGATATATTCAAATGACCCAATAACAGAAGGATTTTAAGGCATATAGGAAAGAGGAAAGGCTTGGGGGTTGACAAGGAGTTTGGAAAGAAGTATATTGGAGGAGGCCAACACACCCTGCTCAGTCAAGACTGAATCAATGATGGTAAGGAGGGGAGGGAATATATGGGAAAAGTCAGAAGGTCAGGGTTAGTTTTATATTTATTTATTCACATAGGAGGCAAATGCAAGCAAATTAAGAGTAATGGGACTCTTGGGGAGAAAGAAAAAGATATACAATGGTTACAGACTTCTCCACCCAAAGTTAGTGGGCAGAAGGAAAGGAGCAAGGCATAATGAATGTTTGTGAGGCATCAAAAGAACTCAAAAAGAAAATTCTTTAAATCAAGTCTAGAGCAGCACTGCATAACTGAACTATGATATGAGCCACCTATGAAATTAAACATTTTCTAGTAGCCATATTAAAAAGTAGAAAGAAACAAAATTAACTTCAGTAATATATTTTATTTAAACCAATATATCCACAATTTTATCTCTGAACATATAACGAACATAAAAATTATTAAAGGGATGTTTTATATTCATTTTATATGTATCAAGTCTTCAAAATCGAGTATGTAATTTACAATTACTGCACGCCTCAATCCCAGTGCTGTACTAGCCTGTCTAATGCTCAGTAGCCACAGGTGGCTGGTGCCTATCAAAGTGGACAGCACAAGTACAGAATACAGTTCATGATATAGTTCACGGTATCAAGAAACACCAAAAGGTTTGAACAAAACTAATGGATTTGGCTAGAAGTTTGCCAATGAATTTGGCAAGGTAAGTTTTTAAAAAGCAGCAGCCCTACCATCTTATTGAAGGCACATTTAAGATGAATCATTTGGTCCCTACACAGTAAGCACTATTTTAATTCTTTCACAGAAAAAGTGAAGACAAGTGTACATAGCAGTTTCTGAAGTATTCGTATTATTTCATGTTATAGTCACTACTAAAATCTCCTGGTCCTTCAGAGTCTCCTCTGCCTTCAACAGTAAGTGCAAGTCTTTTGTTTATTTAGTGGTAGATGTAGGACTTCGTGTGAATCAAAGAAAAGCCAAGTTACCTCCCCAGCTCTTGGGAGAGGGAAGAAAAAACTGACCTCATCATTCACTGCGGCCTGAAGCGCTGCCACGTGTGAGCTGTGGATACTTATGGCTCTCGTGGGAGCGAACCGCAAAGTTTCTGTCTGCAGTTACTTTTTCTTTGTGGGTTGTTTTGGCCTGGCAAGATGTGCACAGGTCTGAAAAAAAGGTGGTCTAAATTTAAATTCAGGTTCTTCTAATTGCCAGGCAAGCGGGACTATCACACAAATATCTGTATTCAGGGGACTTTAAAAATCAGCCACAAAAAGCAATGCATTCAGTTCAAATACCAGCTAATTTGATTTGAGGTTTCTTTATGTAATTAAAGCACACAACTGCATAGTTTATTTTGCTTCAACATGGGTTTGAAGGTGGGATAGGGAGCAAACAATATTCACCAAGTTTTTGTCTACTGATCAAACTTTAAGACATCACTCTATATACTATATAATCTAGATATGCTATATAATATAATACAATCTATAGTATATTACTAGTATAAGACTACGTGACACATAATGTATTATATATAACTTATAATGCTATAGTACATTTCAGTTCCTGCTGGACAGGCATGCACACGTTTTTCTTTACATAAAACTGCAGCTATAGGCAGTGAAGCATGTTTGCCCTGGACCTTACTGACAAAAATTCCTGTTTATCAAACCCATTCCACACAGCAGTCATGAAATCAGGCATATTTGTCCTTTGGTTTTTAGCAATCAGTAACAACTTGGAGGTCCCAAGACATGGTACTATAGAACAAATGCAGATACTCTACCTTGATTCAAACCAGAACAGAATATATTTTTTAGAGTTACAGCTACAAGCCTATCGTAGAAAAAGGAGACATACCAGAATGCTGACTGAGCATTTTTAGGGAGTAGAGAAAAAAACAAAGGGCTGATCGTTTTCTTCTTCACAGACAAATAAAAGAAAGCACCTGAAATGAAAAGTGTAGGGACTCAGCCAGATCTATTTACTCACCTGCGTTGGAGCCAGTCAAATTATAACGCGCATTCAACTTCTTGATGATGTTCTCGTGGATTTGGTACCACTCACTCTCTGTATTACACCTATGAAAACATGACCACTCTGTTAAGTTTTGATGATGCATGAGATGACCTTACTAGCACACCTGCCCTTTTTGTTATAACCACTATGATGTACTTCCTTAAACCTCCTTGTAGACCTCAACAAGCCACTGCAAGTGACTGTCAGTTTTGGCATAGTTGCCTCAAGATGAGCAGGAATGACCATTTCCGGTAATGCATGACCAACTACTTCATGCCAGAAGTGGCTGGGATGAACAATTCAGGTTATGAGAGCTCCCCATTCCCTGTCTCAGAGAACAATGCATACACTGGAAGGAAGTACTGACTAAGAGTCTGACTCCCTGGATTCGAATCCTCACTATTAACTGAGTTATGTTCTTTGGGGAGTTATTTACTCTCTCTGTGCCTTGATTTGTTCATCTGTGAAATGGGGGTAAAATACTAGAACAATAAACAAGCCTGGGCTTAGGATAATGCCTGGCATATAGTAAATGCTCAAAAAATGTTAATTCTCATTAGCGAGTCTCCACCTATTATATCATGACCAAGGTGGCTAGCATCAAAATGCAACTAATCAAGCAAAATGCAATTGAGGTTAACACAACTGGCACTGGCAAAAGGCTGGCAGGATTTACCGAAGGGTAATTAAGGTAACCCTTCCAGATTCTCCACTTGTAGGCCAAAAGGCATCTCTCCATCTTCTCACTCTGACAACCATCTGTACCTTGGCCTTTCAGCTCTTGTCAGCCACTGACTCATGCTATCTTTGTATCCATGGTACATTCACCTAGGAGACACTGAAGGTTCTTGAGGATTGAATCTAGGACTGGTAGGTATCTGTGTTCCCCTGAGTACTTTGAACACTGTGGGTGCTTAAAAAATACCAGCTGCATGAATGACTGGATGGATCTCCCTCTGACTGGTAACTCCTGATGGTTCGTAAACATCTGGGTCTGCTATCTCCTTACTGCTGGGCCTCCCCCAGTTAGGCTAGGGAAAGCCTCCCTTATCTGGACGTGTTTGTGAATTCACTACTATCTTTTATTAGCCACAAAGGCTCCCTCCCAAGAATCCTGAATACCAAAGATTCTATACACTATCAATCAAAATGTTCCAGAGTATAGAGTCCTTTTCCTCACAACCTTGTCTACAGCCAATAATTCACAATTTGTTTACATATTTATTCATTTCATCACTCTCAGCTTTTCCAGGATGAACAGGATGGAGGCTGTTTTTGAACCAGTTAACAGTAGGATACCAAACAGACCACTGACTCTTAGAAGCCTGGAAAATTAAGATGAAATGAAACCATTCCACCTGTCCAGCTGTAAGATACAAAATTGCCATTTACTACATTCTGTCCCCAGTTTTCTTAGTTCAACTCAGTTGGGAAGGGAGAAAGATGGTTTGCTTCTTATTAGATAGATAAGTCATAATTTCAGAAGTCATGCTTTTAACCTACCAAACTCCTAATAAAATAAAAGCTCCTAAAGTATGTGACTGAAATATCTTCCGGGCTCCAATGAGGTATTTGTTATTGTTCTCTGTTTTGAGTCCTAGATGGGCTAGGGATTTGGTCACCTTAACAAATAGGAATTTCTTCCAATTTGTTTCTAACAGGCACTTCCCTAAAATGTTTCACTATATTCATAGTTTCTTCTTAATCTACAATGACTGTTTTGACTGCCTAGCATCCTTCCTGGAACAGATTTGTAATTTGCTGAACTGGAATTTTTAAGGGATCTCTCTTGCAGCAAGAACAACCCCAAACCTTATTTGATACTTATGAAAAAACAGACAATAACAACCACAAAGAGCAGTACAATTTATTTTTATGGGCGTGAGTGTCTATCACAGAACTGGAATTTATGTGTCTTCCTTTGCTGGCTGCATAATCAAAGGGGATGCATGGAACTTCGGGTTCCTCAGTTTTCCCAGTAGTGAGATAAATCTAACACTTGCTACCCACACCTGGAAAGATCACTCTAAGAAACACTGAGACTGTGCTTGTAAGGAATTTTAGTTTTCTTGAAAAGCAATGCCACCTAACAGCATCACTGTCACATCACTAGACAGTGGTGTGAAATAACACCAGGAAACATACAACCTTGTAACATGAGAGCTCAGGTTCTGAGTCAGGCAGTCCTGACTTCACATCTGGTTCCTGTTCTGATTAGCCAGGTGACTTTGGGTGTTATTTAGCCTCTCTCTTCCCTTATGTGGAAACGGAGCCAACAGCAAATGCTTCATGGGTTTGTCATGAGGATAAAGTGACATGACACATGCAAAGTGCTTAACACGGTTCCTTGCATGTAGTTAGCACAAAGTAAATGGTGGCTATTATCATTAGTATTATTGCAATTAAATTATGTTTTATGAACATCAGTAGAGTTTAAAAAGGGGATTATCATGGATTTAAGTCCGACCATATGATAAAAAGAATAGCGTGCTTTACTACCCACTAGTTTCACTAGAAATTTTCAAGTTTAAAATCAAGGTCACAGATTTTATTGCTCTTAAAAGAGGTAAAGAGAGTTTCCAGTCCTAAACCACAGGCTGTAAGCAAATCTTTGTCAACTAATTAGCAAATGTGTGGCACGGGTCCCAGGGGCACTGGGTAGAGGATGGATAAATCCATGAAACCCTGCAGCTGTGGTCAAAAAGCAATTTGAAGTATATGTCCCACAGGCAGTGCGCCACGTGCGTTCCCTCTACATATGGAAAAACTATTGGCACACATTGGATACATCGACTCAACAGCCAGAACAGAAAGCTAAAGCAAGCTCACTCACAGAGGAGGTCAGCCGTGTGGTCCTCAAATCAGGAATGTGGAAAGCAGATCCCCCATCCTTCAACCCCCCACGGGTCTGCTCTGAGGATGTCACTGTGTGTCAACTCTCAATTTTCAGTCCTGTGGGAAGGTGCTCAGGGTGGGGTGATCCAAAACCATGTGCATTTTTAAAAACTTAGGATTTGGAATACATTAAGTGATTTTCTTAGTGGAGTGTTTGAGCTGAACTGTGTCTGTTCCCACTGACCCTCAAAAGATGATGTAAGTCCTAACCCACATTCTGAGGACCTTATTTGGAAATAGGGTCTTCACACAGTTAATAAAGTTAAAATTAGGTCGTTAGGGTGGGCCCTAACCCCATATAACTGTGTCCTTATAAGAAGGGGAAATTTGGACACCGAAACAGACGCACAAGCAGGGAGAGAGCCATGTGATGATGAAGCCAGAGATCAGGTGATGCATCTACAAGTCACCGGAAACTAGGAGAGAGAGGCAGGGGACAGATTTTCCCCTCACAGCCCTCAGAAGGAATCAACGTAGTCAACACCTTGACCCAGGGTCTGTGGCTTCCATTACCGTGAGACAATAAATTCCTGTGGTTTAAGCCCCACTGTTTACGGTGCTTTGTTAGGGCAGCCCTAGCAAACTAATAATACACGAAGTAAGAGGGAAATCACCTGGCCTGAACTTCCTTTTCCTAATTCTAATTAACTTATATTAAAAACTATTTCCATTTTCCAAGGACAAATGAACTCTCTGAGGGTAAAGACATGTTAGGCTTTAAATTCATGGGAGGTACTCTATGCAGTAGATGGTCCACCCAACCGATAAACTGTCTGTATTTTCTGGTTCTTGATTTCATAATTCCTCTGACAGGCAAATGTTGATGTGTGGGCTCACTTGTAGTGAACCTACAGATTATTGAGTTTTTGAGGAATGAATGCAACCCATCCCTGGCTCTTCCATTACCCACAAAAAGCAGGATTCGCCACGTAGGGTCCCCATGTACCTCTGCGCCCACCCCAGCCCCCAGCCCGTGCAAGCTTCTTACATGTACACTTTCAGGATGAGGTCATCTTTTGTCTCTCCTGTCAGCAGGTCAGCAATGCTAAGAACCGCACAGCCAAAGGGTCGCCGGTACTGAACACTACAGGCATTCTTTTTTTCTCCTGCCCCCATCCGACCTGTTCAATTAAAAAGCACATATGGCCCAAGGAGCCATTTGATTAATCCACCTTAAACAGAGATACATATAGCTATAAAGTAGACCATATAAAATGTAACTGGGTGATGGAAAAGACACAGCTTTGGGGCAACTGAAGATGTTGCTTCAGCTCTGGACTCTCCCCCCCAACCACCTAGCATGCCCAAGGTCACGCAGCGTAAACTCTGGCCATCAGCTGTTATCTATAAAACATGAAGATGGGAGCTGAGCCTATGTCTGGGTACCTTCCCCCAAGCATTCATGAAGGCATCCCAGGAGGCTCACATCAAAAAAGGCAGTAGTGGTGCCTATCTCATTTTCTACTTTTTAAAATTGCCATATTTAAAAACCTTTTCAAATATTTCACCTTTGAAAGGAAGCAGTTTGAGATTCCCTGAAGGTATAGCAAGTAAGCATAGGTGATCAAATGAGCACGCTCTTTCCTGACTCCGTACCCAGGCTGAAATCTCCAGGGATGTTTTTTACTCTGACACAGTTTCAACTTGTTTAAATTGTTAGACATTTTTAAATGTGTGGTTGAGATACTGTTTTAATTTATCATTGCATTTTATTGCTGTTTAATTTATCATTGCATTGCAATTTATCATTGCATTAATTACCAATGGGTTATTTTGAAGACTGAAAGCAAAAAGCACACTGGAGCTGTAATATAGCAAGTTAATGTGAGGAAAAATAATGAAAAAAGTCTGTAAGTCTGTTTCCAGATGCTTGGTAACGGATCCGTAAGTTGTTTCCATCTGAGTGAAATTCTCCTACAGCACATCTGCCTGACTCTAGCACTCCCCAAATCCAATGTTAAATAGAGAAAAAAAAAAAGGAATGGCAACATCCAATTTAGCTTTCATTCTTCAGTAATAAAGGAGAATTGCCTCTGCAATATATCATCTTTAGAGAAATGCTTATAAATAAAAGCTGGAATACCACTTAAGGTGATAAAAAGCACAGAAGATACCAGTAAAAAGAGGACCTCTGAAATAATGGATTTTTCCCTATCGAAGTCCCTTTTGGACGATTGATGTGTGATAGCCTTGAAACATACTTTCTTGGATGATGTCTTGTCATCATTGATATATTATTAATATATTGGTTAACAGGCCTAAGGATAATACGAATGTTGAGCTAAAATGGATTCATATGCTAGATCGGATACTATAAGAGCTGAGAGGCTCCTCTGGGGTCAGGAGCTGGCGTTTACTACGTGACATGCATGGTTTTGGTGGGTCATTAGGTATTACCATGTAGGTAAAGGCTTACTAATAGGGTTAATACGTAAACTTGACTACTGTGAATTCAAGAATAGTAAGCAAAATAAGAATAATAAATGTAATGAAGATTGTAGTAGAACTAACGATTATTAGGGCTAGCATTGCTCCTCCGATTAAATGAGTTAGTAGGTGCCCGGCTGTAACACTAGCTGTTAGTCATACAGCTATAGGGCCACTGGTTGGCTGAATGTGCTGATAGCTCCAATAATTACTAACATACTGATAAAGAGGGATGGGTGTTCCTGGCGGTAGAAAATAGGTCAGCGATGCTTTTTTTTTTTTTAATCGCAGTACGCGGGCCTCTCACTGTTGTGGCTCGTCCC
Organism: Delphinapterus leucas; assembly: GCF_059928025.1. Classification (NCBI taxonomy): domain Eukaryota; kingdom Metazoa; phylum Chordata; class Mammalia; order Artiodactyla; family Monodontidae; genus Delphinapterus; species Delphinapterus leucas. Next base: position 37,165,378 of record NC_143137.1, on the reverse strand, counting down.
GTTGTGGAGCACAGGCTCTGGACGCGCAGGCTCAGCGGCCGTGGCTCACGGGCTCAGCCGCTCCGTGGCATGTGGGATCTTCCCGGACCGGGGCACGAACCCGTGTCCCCTGCATCGGCAGGCGGACTCTCAACCACTGCGCCACCGGGGAAGCCCCGAGATGCTTTTGTTGTATGGTGAAAGCCAGGAATGACTATTCGTGTTCAGACAGGAATAGCCATTCCTAAATTTATTGAAAGGCGTGGTGGGTACAAATGAATGGTGGTGAAAGACCTCCTGAGTTTGTTGAGCCGATAAGTAAATGATGTAAATATTAATGTTCAAGTCTGTCCTTCAGAGTTATGAATGGCCATTGGTTCGATGTAAGTTGAAAACTAATCACTGCTGAATAGAAATCATACAGTTATTCACGAACCTGGCGTGGGGAAACTATTTACTTCTCTTTGTTTCCTCCCCTTCTTTCCAATCAAAGATGAGAACTTAAATTCTGAGGCAGGTGCTATTACTTCCTGCTCTCTGCAGCCAGTGAGGGTCAGCATGCCCTTTTCCCATTAAACAGTACGAGGAATACTCTAGAAAAATTAAGAAGTATCTGTCCCTGATGGACAAGAATCTTCCACTCCTTCATTTCACTGCAGCAGACTAAGTCTTAATCTTTCTTAGAGTTTCTTACCTTCAGTCTTATGGGGTAATCGTCAGACAAGTCTTTGTAGTAATATCAATAAAGAATTAATTTGACCAAAGCTCAGGGAAGGAGGGTAGATAATTTCTAATTCAACATTCATTCTGATGACTTAATGATCATAAAAATCTTAGTAAAAAATACAAAATCAAATGCCAGGTATTTGAAAGGCAGCCCTGTGATGGGTAATACTGTGAAGCGGTTTCCTCAGCTCTATCCTGGGACTGAAGGACAGAGTTGCCCAGGCCATGGGCAAGCAGGGCATGTGGTCACTCTACCGTGTGTGTTTCTACCACCGAAAACCTATAGATACCTTTTTAAAAGTTCTGAAAGCTAAAGTGGTTTACTTTTTTTCTCAATGCTGTAGAAGATTATATTCAAATTTTAGCAATGTTTACATGAAGATATCCAGAACCACATTCTACATTAACAATTGCTACTATAAATTTGAATAAATTTTTAAAAAACACAAAGAATTACATAAACTGCACCCCTGCCATCCTGGGAACAGAGGCTTTATCTCATAAATACACAGCAACACGCATTACAACTTTTCCAACGTTTTGAAAGAATCTTTCCAATTTCCACCCCACCCCATAGTCATCTATAAAAAGGAAATTAAAACAAAACCAAAAACCATTTACTTTTTTATTTATTTCTATTGTCCCTCAAATATAAAAACAGGATAAAATGAAATGGGTTTTCAGAACAGATTTTTATGAGAAAAAATACTTAGAAAATCTATGTTGAAACGACGTTTTATAGTCTCTCTCAATGCACAATGTGGTTATCACGTGCATAAAATAAAAAACTATAAAAATAAAGATCACTGTACAGGACCACATGGTGAGATATCACAATCCTGCAGAAGTATCCCCAGCAAGTCATGTAGCACAATTAATGAGGAAGTGGGAACCAATTTCCAGTATCGGCTGGTTAGCTGTAATGGAAAAATGATGTAGGCTACACCATATAGTTCCTCTGCCATAAAATGCTTGCTTTTAGATGCCTTATATGTGTAAAAACTAGTGACCACATTTTGGCTCTGATGTGCAAGTTCACTGTAGAACACTCAAAGTGTGTTCTGCAAGATGTTAATAAATGTTACATCATATAAATGTTTCCACAGTCAAATCAAATTTGGAGAAAGCTAGGGTCAACAAAATTAGAGAAGCATTTTTATATTCCCCTGTAGGACTTCTCAGACCCTTTAATAAGCTGATGAAATTATACAAGTGAAAAATATATGCAAAGTTTTCAGTATTTCATAACCCTTTTCTTATAGCACTTTCTGTAATAATGCTCTGCAGCCTTCTGTACTTTGGAAAATGCCAATTGGTTTCATAAACCTGTATGAAATCCAGCTCCTAGAAGTTTATGCTGTTAACAGAAATTAGAAATAAAAAAAACCAAATACCAAGTGCTTGAAGCAAATATGTTTAGAGAGTCCAATAAAACAAAATGAAACACAACAAACTAACTAATGACTTATACGGAAAGAGAACAAAATCTATTTATGGTGATATGAAAGTCTGGGGAGACCAGGGAACAATTCCCAAATTCTGTAATTACTGGATTCAAATGTGGCCTTGACTTCTTTCTGATCTAGACATCACATAAATCACAACTACATAGAGACCTCTCAGCAATTCTCCCTGTCGTGCTCCTGTCACACCAAGTATCATACCTACCAATTCGGATGATGTGCACGGTGATGTAGATGTCCCTTCTTAGCTCACTGCTACCCAAATCCTACCAAAAAACAAAGTCTGGTCATTTTAGAACTCATAATTTATGCAGAAGCATTTAAAAGGCATACGTAGCACATAATCTTCACAAATAACAGAAGAAAGACAAAGATAAACATAGACATTCTTAATGGAATTTCTGTAGCAGAAGCATAAAGTTCAAATCCTGTTCTAAAATATCACTACAATCAACTTTACTGTAAGCCTATGATGTCAAATAAGACTTAAAAGGAAAGCCCATTCTTATTTCAGTCTCTCACTTACTCATTCTTTAAACACTTATTAAGTACATACTAAATACCACCTGCCATACTGAGCCCTATCACCATTGGGATTTGGCCATAGTGTGACAGGCTCTAATACACACTAAGGGACAAAGGTGTGACTGTGAATGCTGGTATTCAGATTTTGGGGGCACTACTGTAATTTATGTGTTATTTACAAAGTTTAAGCAAATCTACTATGTTCTCTCACAGTAACTTATTTCTCTTAAATAAGATAAAGTACTTGAGAAAGAATCTGCCTCCTGGATAAAACAAGATCCACTTACCACAAAGAGAGAGCACTGTCGTTCTGGTTTATCTGGGGCTTTGGGAAGCCCATTTCTATTCAGCCTCAAGAAAAATCTCTCACTACAAGAGAAAAGAAGTTTAATATTTTGAAAATTATTTAATATGTAAGGACTCATTACTTTTCTAGCTGCTCTTCATCCTAAGAGTTAAACTCAAAACTTATTAGGTCTTTCATTTGACATCAAAACTGCGGATATAATTTAGGAGAGAACCCAAGACAATAAACATTTGCTTCACTTCTGACAAAACTGGCAAAGAGGCAAGTGCAAAAGCAGAAAACATAAATATATATGCAAGCAAAAAATTAACTTTGAAAAGAATAAGCTTCTATATCAGTGATATCATTATTTTAAAAAGTAGAAAAAAGTACACTAAAAGAAAACATGTGACAATGTGTTTTGTGTATTTGTACCTAAGATTTTTTTTTCATGTTTTGTGTCATAGTATTTAATAAACATTATACAAGGACAACATTCTGAGTGGTAACCATTCATTAGAAGGCTTAATATTTTATGCTCTTATAAACCTATAATCCAAAACACAAAAAGAGAGACCAAGAAATGAAACTTGAATTTTCTTTGGTCCACAAAGGAACAGAAGACCTCGCACTGTCTATAGAACTTGCACTGAAAATACAGTGACACCTAGATTTAATGCAAACACAAATAATGCTGTTGATCAGCCACTAATTCAAGTCAATAAATACTTGTGGACACCATTTATACCCAAGATAATGTGTTACACTATTTATGTTCAAAAAAATAAAATGAATATCACCCTCGCCCCCAAATTAATCTACCAGCTACCACAAGCTTCTGAATTTTAATACCCTGGTGCCCACAATAGAATCAAATGGCTGGCTGCCTCAGGAAGAGAACACACAGCCAACATCCCCAAAATGTGAAATTAACACAGGGTATAGACTTGGTCACTGCAGCTTCAGCCTAGGAATCAAGCAGGGAAAGGGAAGGTAGGGCATTAGTAAGGTTCAGACCCTTCCAAGTCTCCAAGCTTATTTATCACTTGGTCCTTGCCATAAATAATGGCTCTGTCATCCAAAATCAGCCTTCTCCCCTACAGGGGGAGAAATGAGGACCATAATCAGATCTCTAAGGAAGCATATGGATTTGAATTTATGGTTGTTTTGGAACATTTTAATTCTCTTTTGCCATTTAAATCTAGATAGATATATTTAACAGATTCAACTACCTGGCTCACCCTGTCCTTTTCTTATATTATGCCTATCCCTGATCTCTCACATGAGAAAGGGCAACCAACACACATTTCTGCGGGGTCATTTCCACACTTATTACCTATGTCTTGTTCCACAGAGCAGTGGCTGATGAGATGTGAATGAAGAGAATATAAATTGCTGCAAGGATTCTCAAATGAAGACTATAAAGTTCCCATAGGAAATAATTCTGAAGCGGAGGCTGGAAATGACAGATCCAACCTCGGATGCAGAGTTAAATCAATCTTATTCAATTGTCATTTACTATAATTCATGACAAAGGACTGCAAACTCTTCAGAAGGGAAGAATATTTACTACTATTTCAAATTTAATAGGTACTAAAAGGAAATGTGCAAAAATTCACCTTGGGATAAATGAATTACACTTTAAAATAGTCATTATTAGGTAATACTATTTTTTTGAGAAAACAGTATTTTTTTGAGAATGGGCACTCTGCTGAGGACTTTACATGGATTAATTCCTTTTATCCTCACTACGCCTTTAGGAAGTCAGTACTATTATTATGCCATTTTATAGTTGGGAAAACTGAGAAATAGTAAATAGTTTTGCCCAAGATTACAGAGCTGTTGGAGAAAAGACAGTCTCTTCAATAAGTGGTGTTGGGAAAACTGGACAGCTACATGTAAAAGAATGAAATTAGAACACTCCCTAACACCATATACAAAAATAAACTCAAAATGGATTAGAGACCTAAATGTAAGAGCAGACAGTATAAAACTCTTAGAGGAAAATATTAGGAAGAACACTCTTTGACATAAATCACAGCAAGATCTTTTTTTGATCCACCTCCTAGAGTTCTGGAAATAAAAACAAAAATAAACAAGTGGGACCTAATGAAACTTCAAAGCTTTTGCACAGCAAAGGAAACCATAAACCAGACGAAAAGACAACCCTCAGAATGGGAGAAAATATTTGCAAATGAATCAACGGACAAAGGATTAATCTCCAAAATATATAAACAGCTCCTGAAGCTCAATATTAAAAAAACAAACAACCCAATCCAAAAATGGGCAGAAGACCTAAATAGACATTTCTCAACATCACTAATTATTAAGAAATGCAAATCAAAACTACAATGGGGTATCACCTCACACCAGTCAGAATGGCCATCATCAGAAAATCTACAAACAACAAATGCTGGAAAGGGTGTGGAGAAAAGGGAACCCTCTTTCACTGTTGGTGGGAATGTAAATTGATACAGCCACTATGGAGAACAGTATGGAGGTTCCTCAAAAAACTAAAAATTGAATTACCATATGATCCAGCAATCCCACTACTGGGCATATACCCAGAGAAAACCATAATTCAAAAAGACACATGCACCCCAATGTTCATTGCAGCACTGTTTACAACAGCCAGGTCATGGAAGCAACCTAAATGCCCATCAACAGACGAATGGATAAAGAAGATGTGGTACATATATACGATGGAATATTACTCAGCCATAAAAAGGAATGAAATTGGGTCATTTGTTGAGATGTGGATGGATCCAGAGGCTGTCATACAGAGTGAAGTAAGTCAGAAAGAGAAAAACAAATATTGTATATTAACACACATATGTGGAACCTAGAAAAATGGTACAGATGAACCGGTTTGCAGGGCAGAAATTGAGACACAGATGTAGAGAACAAACATATGGACACCAAGGGGGAGAAGTGGCAGGGTGTGTGCGTGTGTGGTGTGCTGAACTGAGTGATTGGGATTGACATGTATACACTGATATGTATGAAACTTATGACTAATAAGAACCTGCTGTATAAAAAAAATAAAAAATAATAATAAAAAAAAGATTGCAGAGCTGGTGTGTTGCTGAGTAGGAATTCTATGCCACATATAATTCAAAACGCTCGTCCTTCATTTGAATGCTATAGAATAAATTCTTTCTCTGCTTCATAGAATAATTGAGCAAATATTTACAGAATACTGAGATAAGGGAGAAGTCATTCATCCTCCGTGACTCCACTGACTCAGTCAAACTTGGTCCCAAGAGGGACCCCACGTCCTTCCTGGGGTAAGAGGAAAGGAAGAAGTAGAAACCCTGATTTAGCAGGTTTTCAAAGCCATCCCTGGTTTGAAATTGTTCCTTGGTAGTTTTTTCAATGAAACATACTTAGAAAAATGACTTGAGAAATAAACTATTTTACTAAACAAATGCAAACCTCCAGAAAGATTTAAGTATTTGGCTTTAGTTGGTCAAAACTCCGGAGGTTTAAGACCAGTGTTTGGTTTTGCTTCTTAGTCATCAGTCACCTACTAACATATAATGTTTATTGACTGTATTTTAGCCCCAAACGCAAGCAGTGTGACTATTTTCCCCTCTCCTGATTATGGACCGCGTGCTCTTTTTTATATGTTTGAGGCTTCTCTTTATCCCTACTGAAACATTTGAAACAAATGTCACTTTATCTTCTGACAGGTCAGTCAAAAATGATAAATAACAATAATATTAATATATAAAAGTCAACATGGCATTCTACATATGGAGACCTTAACTTTAATACTGATATAAAATACTATTCCATATTCACAAATTTCATCAATCTTCTGGTAAAATAATGTTTCCTAAAGCATTCTATTTCAGACACTCCTTTTGCTCTGTCACTATTTTAATTTCACTAGTCTAGACAGAATCCTGATTATGCAAGTATTATTATCATATCCTATTACAGAAAGAATACCAATATGTACTAAGCCATATCCCTTAGCTTAAGCATGCCTTAAAGGGGAGATAAAAATAGACTGAGTATGGGTACTATGGAGAAATAAGTCATGCGCAATGTTTTAAAAACCAGACTTCTTTTAAAAGGAAAAAAAAACCTTTTATGGCCAATCAAATAAAACCTTTTTTATTCATTTGGTGAAAGTTGTTGGTATACAAACTCAATCAATTTCTCTTCAGCTTTGGTGATACAGCAACCACTTAATCAGCAAATGGTTTCAGAGGAAAAAAAAAGAACTACAGCAACACATTTCAGAATCTTCAGATTACAATAAATACCACCCACATGCTCACACACGTCTGTAAAATGCCAAACTGTTGCCTTCAAGGCGGGGGGACTAAACGAGTGTATGACATTTCACTCCGGCACATCTTCCAAAATTCTCTCACAGACTTTTGTGGCCACACACAAAGGTATTTTCAACTCTCTACTGTAAGTCAAAGAGTGGCACCTCATCAGAAAACAGAACTAGCTTTTGTGAATTTAAGAAGTGTCCTATTATAAGATGTGCATACCTACATTACATCATTTGCACTTTTTTCCCCCTAACCGTAAAAGGTATGTGTGTTTCTTTCCATTACACCGTGACTAACTAGAATACAGGCCCATGACAATTAACCTTTACATTCCCAGCTGCTAGCCAACGATTTGGTACCTCCTTAGTGTTTAAAGACTGAACAAATACAATCTTTTAGGAAAAAATACAGCAAAATATAAATTATTGGGAAGCAACTTTTGCTCTCTTCTCTATAATATCTTTTACTTCACAGTAGTGAAATGTATGAAATTCTCCAGAGACATTTCAATCAATGGCACCCTACCACCAGATGTGAGAGTCACAAAATTAACTTCACAGCCCCTCCAGGTTCTAGATCATGCCATTTAACTCTGCCACGCATATCCTATGTCTTTATTATAGTAAACATATAGTAATGGAAATATCTACGGTGACATAATATGTTTTCAAATGAGAATACTGCCTTCTTCATCAGCAAAGAGTGAGTAAGCACACAGAACACTCCTAGACACATTAAGAAATGAGAGGTGACATTATTACCAGCAGAGAAAAATCATCATTTGACTTCCTGTTATAGTGTCATGTCCTCCCAGAGGAAATATCACTGCCAGAGAAATTTAGTGTCCACCTGAATTCCTTGTGTGAGCCACTATAAATCACCAGATTATAAATCAACAATCTCAAATTCTTTCTTTGGAAATAAAGAACAAAAAATCACAATTATTTATTATTTATAACCTGCCTTCTTCTACAAAGGATTTGAGAGAACCAAGATAATGAAATAAGAGTGTGCAAGAGTATCCCCAGATATCCCTGGGGAAAAATAGTAAAAGTCAAGATATACCCTGTCCTGGTGTATTTATATATGCTTTACATGGGTTTTCTCATTTAATTCTCCCAACCACGCTATAAGGTAGGAGCCCCTCGCATCCCCATTTTACAAATGAGAAAGCTGGAGCTTGGGGATATTGGGTAAGTTGGCCAAAGTTGCACGGTCAGTCAAGGTTGGAACCAGGAAATTAATTTCCAGGGTCTGATTCCAAAGTTTCAGCTCTTAACCACAATGTTATGCTGTTTTCAAAATAACAGAACACCTCAAAACAGACAAAAAGAACAAGCCTACCCGTGTCACGTGAGCCAAGGATTTTATTATGAATATTTTCAATAAAATACAAAAATAATAATTAAAAATGCATGAAGCCAGACCAAAAAAAATAAAGCCACGAACATATCTGTGTTTAGGGAGTTTATGTCTGTGAACCTGCTCAGCTGCACTACTGACCTTCTGATGTACTCAAAACAACCTCTGATAATAAAGGGTGTACTTCAACAGCATAGTTTGGTAGAAAACTTTTTACCAGTGATGCAAATAATATGGGAGGCACTGTAGGGTTCTGAAGACCCTAACGGCTTCTCCTTCCCCTTCTCAGCAGGATAGGATGCTCCTATCCTCCCACCCCCTCCTCCTATCACCATAACACTCAGAAGCAGCTGTTCTGTATGAAAGGCCGTACCTAGGGTCTTGGAGGCCTCCAGGCCAGATGTGGGAGGGTCCTCCCAGCCTTCTGACGAATCACATAAAGTGGCTCTCCCATATGGCACTCCTAGGACAATCATTTGCCTTCAAAGAGCAATGCACCTAAAGTTAGGAATGACCAACGCCAAGGAGATTTTTGTATTTCTCCATATGGATTCATGTTTATCACTCTATAGCTCCCCTCTCACAAGAAACAAAACTGCCTAGTGCTTTAATGTTTGTGGAAGTTACACAGTGTACACTTTATCCAAAAATATGTGATTGGATAATATCTTGGGTTGAAGTCTGATTAATCTACAAAAAATTACAAAGAGTATTTCCAAAATCATTTTGAACAGTTAAGTCACTGAAATAAATTTATGTTCTCCAAAACTGACAGAAACAGGGCTTCCCTGGTGGCACAGTGGTTGAGAGTCCGCCTGCCGATGCAGGGGACACGGGTTCGTGCCCCGGTCCGGGAAGATCCCATATGCCGCGAAGCGGCTAGCCCATGAGCCATGGCCACTGAGCCTGCGCGTCCGGAGCCTGTGCTCCGCAATGGGAGAGGCCACAACAGTGAGAGGTCCGCATAACACACACACACACACACACACACACACACACACACAAAGTGACAGTAACAAAAGAGAGCAAACACTTCAGTGGTCGTATTCTGGTACACTGTCTGGTTCTTTTATGCTTACACTTTTTTATTTTTATTTTTTTAATTAATTTATTTATTTTTGGCTGCGCTGGGTCTTTGTTGCTGTGTGTGGGCTTTCTCTAGTTGCGCCAAGTGGGGCTACTCTTCATTGCAGTGTGCGGGCTTCTCACTGTGGTGGCTTCTCTTGTTGCAGAGCACAGGCTCTAGGCGCATGGGTCTCAGGAGTTGCAGCACATGGGCTCAGTAGTTGCAGCACACAGCCTCAGTAGTTGTGGCTCGCGGGCTCTAGAGCACAGGCTCAATAGTTGTGGCACACGGGCTTAGTTGCTCCACGGCATGTAGGGTCTTCCCAGACCAGGGCTCGAGCCCGTGTCCCCTGCATTGGTAGGAGGATTCTTAACCAACGTGCCACCAGGGAAGTCCTACGCTTACACTTTATAAAACAATTGTAAATACCAAAAAATAGTAGTGTCTTTGAAAAAGCCAAGTTCCTTGTCTTAAATTTAACTATGCTGTGTGTGAGGACAATTAATATCTACTCTACACTGAATAGTAGTGCAGGGAGATGCACCAGCAGTCAGGGAGGAAACAGTGGGAGCGAGAAGACGGAAGGAGAATAGTGAGAAGAGGTAGGAGAATGTTTCAGCTGCGCTGACTCTAGGCCCTCTACCCAAAAGGCAATAGTACACAAATAGAAGATGATCTCAATGCTTCTATTTCACTGCTCCTCCTGCATTTTCTCAAATGCTTTCTGATTGACTAACAGTGTAAGACACTTCCAACCATCTGTGCAGGGAACTGTTACTATGTTCTTTCCTAGAACGAGTGGCAAAGGACAACTCAAGGAGCATTCTAAATTGTCATAGTAACGCCCCCAGGAGCCAGCTGCCCTGGGGTGGCCACTAGACCAAGAGTTTTGGTGCTCACCATGGCACAGAAAAAGGGGCTCTCATCCAGGCCATCTCTGAACATGGGTGTGTACAACATTCTCCTGGGAGCTGTATAAAGCCCAGGCCCTAGCCTGGGGATCCTGACTTACTATGGACCTAAAAGCTCCCTGTGTGTTTAAAAACACAGTCATATTTAACAACCACTGTTTTGACCCAAATGCCTAGGCACTAATGAGTCAGAATTGTTGACTGTCCTTTATGATCGTCATATACAACCAGAAAACAGGCAACAAATGCCTGGTACCTTCAGGTCAACGATTTCTCGCCTTTCTTCTCCCAACCATATGACTGATAAAAATGAAGTTTTTCCTTGGCAATAAATGAAAGCAACTCCTCAAGCAAGTCTTCCTAGATAAAGTTATTAATGTGTTTTCTAATTTTAAAACGAAAGCAACACAAGGGTCATGAGCTCTTCTGATTAAAGGGAAATGAAACAAGAAGGATCCTTGATACCAGGGTTGCCACAGTAGTTTACCTAAAGAGCAGAAAGACTCTGAGTTTTCTTTTTTAATATTAATACCCAAGTCCAGATTCGCTTTACAAATATTTGAGGTTGAAGGACTAAGCAACCAACTAATGGGATGGCTTTGTCAGGACAATAAAGGATTTTGCTTTAGTTGAATGATGAAAAGGGAGATAATTTTTTAAACTACAGTGAACTCTACTGCCAATGTTGAACATCAAGCTGATTCTTTCTTACTACTTAGAATGACTTAAAACCACTTCATGTTATTTTTCTTTTCAGAGAATAAAGCTAACTGTATCAGAATTCTTTTTGGGAAGGTAAAGCTCAAAGAAAAAGGAGTGCAATGCTTTCTAAAGTTATAAATAAGTGATGTACAGATGACCTGCTGATAGATGAATTAAAGAAAAGATTTGGATCAACTGTTGATTTGAGAAAAACAATAATGACTCTTAAGTTCTAAAGACTTGAGACCCTAAAAATCTCATTGTTGAATTCAAGTAAAATCCTTAGAAATAGCTAAACTGTTTAACTGAGCTACTCAGGAAAAAACTTGCTTATGTCTATCTCTAGAGAACTCATTAAGAATTTCACTAGAAAACAAGTTTCTTAGAGAAGTAACTAAAAGTAGGTGATGATAGGATCTGGTCAACAGAAACAAGGACTGTGAAATAAGAAGACCTGTTTACAGGCAGAATGTCTTATTGTTCTTGGAATTTACATAATTTGATTATGGTAAACACTATACCTTTGACATTTCATGAGGGAGGAATCGCTCTGATTTATATACAGTAATTATTCTGACCTTTTTAACAATGCCTCTTTTGTTAGAAAGTATCTGTAGTAAGCAATCTTGCAAGTAAAGCAAACCTGAGCTCTTTATAACTACGCTGGGTTGAAGCATGCAGTTCTTTGCAAAGGCAAAGAAACCTTAATGAAAACAGACTAAACGAAAAAAATCTAAGTAATTCAAGCCTTGCAGAAACAGTAAGTATAATGTCTTTCATACATTTATTATCTCAAAAAAGTTCTAATTTTTAAAATGAAAGAAGCCAAAATCAAATATCCCTTTCAACAGCTTACTGATAGATTCTTTATATTAATTATAACTTAAAAAAATGAAAACTTATGATTACCAAAGGGGAAAGGAGTAGGGTAGGGATAAATTAGGAGTATGGGATTAACAGATACAAACCACTAGATATAAAAATAGATAAACAATAAGGATTTTCTGTATAGCACAGGGAACTATAATAACCTATAATGGAAAAAAATCTGAAAAAACATATGTACATGTATAACTGAATCATTTTGCTGTACACCTGAAACACATTATTATAAATCAACTATACTTCCATCTAAAAAAAAGAAAAGTATCTAAATCATCATTAAATACTATTTATTAACAAGATGACCCATGCAATTGGACTTTCTAAAGGTCAAATGCTTTTTCTTTTTAATCAGGGAGCTACAAAGCCTCTACACTGATATGCAAATGTTCATGTGTATGAGGATAGGTACATTCGTTTCTGTAGAGCTCCATAGTTTTCATAAGTTTGAAAATGAACTTTAGGCACTGAAAAGTTTAGGAAGCATTGCTTTAGACACCACAAGTATTTTTGGTGAAACAAAAACAGCAATACTGGTTACCACACAAAGAGAAACTCTAGCCTTTAAAAATATTTCTTGACTTAAAGCTTAATAGTATTTTGAACATCAATAGAATGTAAGTTCTGGGAGGGCAAGAATTTTTTTTTTTTAATTCATTTATGTGTCCCCAATGCCCAGATCAGTGCCTTTCCCCGAGGAGAGCAGTACTTGTTTGCTGAATGAATGAAGATCAGTGATTCAACAGCAATAGTGTGAAACCTCTGTTGCCCAATGGAAATAAAAAGATGCAGTCTCTGTTTAACTTGTAGTCAAAGATCTCTAAATGGAAATGCTTAGGAGAAGAGGCTACACAGATACTCTTCAACTTACAGGGTTACGTCCTGATAAAACCATTCAGCTTTACAAGAGCATTGTACCGAACATGGCTAGCCCAGGGAAAGATCAAAATTCAAAGAACAGTTTCCAGTAAATGTGTATTGCTTTCACACCACTGTGAAGTCAAAAAATCCTAAGTCGAATCACTGTAAGTCGGGGACTGTCCATAAATTTATCTGCTAATTTTTATTTACTTTTTTTTTTTTTTAGCAGGACAGATTTTGCAAATGATGCTCCCATAGAGACATGTCTGACAGCAGAGTTCCGATTAACACAGGAGAACCTGAAACAAATCCATTACCATTGCTGATGCACTCAACCTTGAGTTCTCTCTCTTACCAATAAGCACATCCCCACTGGAGTGGAAGGAAGACAGAAAAAATTAAGACAATAATGACACAATCTTTTAATACTTTGCCTCAACAACAGTGAGAGACTTGTAAACTCCCTTTAACTGCATCGACGCCCAGTCTGTGTAGGGCATTCTGCAAGGTGCTGGGAACAGAAAGATAAGGAGAGGGTAAAGCCTTATCTTCAGAAAAGGAACTAACGAGGACCGTATCATGAGTAATTCCTTTGTCAACGGTGAATCACCTTACAGCACAAATGGCAAGGAAGAGCAAAGAAGTCCTTGTAAGGTGGGTTGCTATGTGTGAGCATGATTTGATTGGTAGTGAATTTAGGAAAACTAAATTAATCTGAATTCTCTATAGGCAGAAGACACAGGGCAGGGGAGAACAGACAGAGACGACCAGAATCCTGGTGAAAAGAACACCCATCTGCTCATCTTTTAAAACACAGGAATAGGGGTGGAAAGCCCTTCTGATCAATTTCTAAAACTCTGCACTGTTTAAGTACAATGAGACAAATTGGCTGAGTAAGTGTTTAGAGCTAAAGGGGATGAGAAAGCCAGTTCTGAATACATTTACTCTATGAGTTTTTGGTTTTCTGCCACTTTAAAGTTCCAGCCACTTATTCTTATAATGTAGTAATTTAAAATTTCAAAAGTAATTGGAATTGTGTGGCTCTTAAAATGCTACAGAGAAAAACTGTGGATCACTTCTACGCTGGGTGTTCTCGGCATGAATAAAGTTATTTGTTTGCTTGTTTTTGTTTTAATTTAGATCCTCCTCCTGGCCCATTTCTTAAAATCTCTCCTATTAACATCACTACATCTCAAGTTTTTTTTTTGTATGCAACAGAAGTGTGACCAAAGGGGGAGCAAACCACAGAATCTGATTAACTTCGAAGTGACAACAATCCCAATTTTCATGCACCTGCTAGAAGAATCAAATGATGGCAAAGAAGGGGGAGAGTGGAAAGCACTCATGACTTTAAAGAGGAAGCCTGAGGGAAGGTCACTGTGGGTCAGTGATGTACAGACACCCACAGGGAACTCTGTGCCAGCATGTATACACACAGCAGGAAGCACTCTGGGCCACATGGAATTGTTGATATTGCCACAGTCCAAGGAGGACCTCTGAATGCCTTCTATTTCTGTTCTCAAATAGAGTTGTGCTCCCTGCATGCACGGCCAGTCAGACATTTTCCCCTCCATTATTGCTGTACTTTGGAGAGGTTATAATTTTGAGTTAATTTTATAACATAAAACTGTAAAGAGAGATCTATGCCAACTATCTTTCTACGTTCAAAACAACAAATGCTCCTAATTTATGTAAAAATATAGAGACTGAATTTGTGTGATCACACTATAATAAGTTGTAAATGAGGTATGAAATGAGAAATTCTAGCACAGTGCTCAGAGAATTAAAGAATCATATGTGCTCCCTTAACTGTGTTATGTACTATAATATAGACACAAAAATATTAGCATTTTTTCCAAGAGTGGGCTAAATAACTACTCTCACCAACAGCTCCCTTCTGTAAGGTCTTTAAAAAATTTCCCAGTAACTAAGTCTTTTCAAAAGAAGCCCTAATTCTTTAATTTCCTCTTAAAAATGAAAGGCAATTAGATCACATCAGCCTCTGAAGAGGCCAAATGGAAGCTATCGTTGTAATGTCTTTAATTCTCCTCCTCCTGCTAGATTCCCAGTCTCAGTTTTCTCCAACTGTGATGTGTCAGACTCCAACTCTACCACCTGATACCTCTTTTCTGAGCACACCTGGCAAAAGCTGTCTAACTGGGGAGCCAGGATTCACCACCAATTTCAGATGTCTCCTTTGGAGGTCCCGTCCCGCACTCAGCAGTTCCATTTTTCATCACTAACTCACTTCCTATCACATTTTTGCTCAAAGGCTGCTGACCTTGTTCCTGCAACTCACTTTCAGCCCTGAACTCCCTTTCATTCTCTCTTTTGCTCTCCAGCAGCAGCTCATCTTGTTTCCCCACTTTCCTTATAAAAGATCAAGGCCACAGACCCAGTCCCTGTTTTCCATTTCAATATCTTACACCCATTTCAGCGCCCTCCCTCCCTCCCTCCCACATTAGAAGAAGAAGGGACCTTCCTCCTTCTCGAAATAGCTGCCTTCACATGTGTCCTGGATCCCTTCTGCCATCTGCTCCAGGAGTCACCTTTGGGTCTCCAGCAGGGCCTCACGCTGCTCGCACACAACTGTTACTCCTGTGCACTTGTGTGACGTGTGAATGAATGAACAAGGGAGTGGTGAGTGGTTTCCTCACCTTTGGGAGGACAAATCTCTACGTTTTTTTTATTATTTTTTAAAAATTTTATTTAAGTATAGTTGGGTTGAGTTATAATGTTGTGTTAATTTCTGCTGTACATCAAAGTGACTCAGTTATACATATATACATTCTTTTTCATTAGGGTTTATCACAGGATATTGAATACCGTTCCCTGTGTTATACAGTAGGATCTCGTTTTTTAGGACAAACCTTTATTAATTCAGAGTTTTGGGGAAGCTGGTCCTTATACAGACACAGGATTTTGCTTAAGCGTGTAAGGTATTCCCTCTCACAGAACATTAATCTTCTAAAAGTTGCCTATTTTGTTTTATATATGAGTCAAAGCTTATGGTTTAAAGATAATACTATTGTAATATATGTGTTATTATAATACTGAATGCCCTAGACCTTCAGAAAACATTCCTGTCAAGTTCTGCCAAAAACATTATCAAAAATATCATTGTCAGTTCAAAGGAACCCAGGATTATTATTCAAGGCAGAATGGAATCCAAACCATGTATGGGGCTAGTGACTAGACCAGATTAATAAACCCGTCTTCTTTCGAAGAGATTGAAAAAAATGCCTGCCCTCATGGCTTTCCTGCCCACGTGCATAAAACATTGATAATTTTAAGGAGGTAATTCATTAACCATACATACTATATGCTAAAAGGTAAAGCAAGCACCCATAGACCTGTCACAAGGAATTCACAACCATTCAATTCTGTCACACCGCTCCGCCTATCCCTTTGCTCTTTCTTTGTTTTTCTCTCTTTTTTTTTTCCTGTTGCTAAAGTGTTTTAAAGCAAATCATATCCCTGATGCCATTCGACCTGTTTACTAGTCTCTCTAAATCTTATATAACTATAATAACACATACCTTAAAAATTAATAATAATTCCTTAGACTGTATGATTTCTTTAAGAATTCAAGACCAAACGCCACATATCATTTCCGGTTATGTTAAAGGGCAGTTCCCGTTTTCAGTCATCATCATCATAGCTTATAATTACTGACCAATGACCCGGTGTCAAGCATTAGACTAAAAAGTGTATGCATTATCTCATGTAATCCTCAATCCCATGAGAGAAGTACCATTATTATCCTCTTTTAGCAGATAAATTACAGACATAAGAGACATGAATTAATTTGCCCAGGCTGACGTAGCTACTGAATGGCAATGGCAGATCCTCTGACTCTAGAGCCTGGCCACTTATATGCCATAGAGTGGTATCTGCACAAGATAACAAGATCTGAGTCTTGAGGATGGAGAGAAATTCAGATATAGTCCAGAAAGAGTTCATATAAAAAAAAATATCTGTGCCTCACCAATAATATTCAGTACTTTTTCTTAAATGACAGAACTGGAATATACTAAAAAAGAAGGTAATTTTAGGCAATATAAAATTTATATGGAAATGAAGCATTTAATGAAAATGGAGAGTTTAACTGTGCGATGATAGAAAAAGCACATAACTTCAGTCAAGTATGTGAATAAGGTACCAGCAAGAAAGTCAACTTTATCTGAACTTAATTACTATGAAAAGCCTTTTTGTATTTAATCACCAGGATAAGACTTTTTAGAGAAGTACTACTCTGTGCTATTTTCTCAAATAAAAGCCCATGCCAACAGCTTACACGTATATAAGCAGCCCTATACTAGGCTGAGGGCTCACTGGTGGAACTTAGGTCCTATTAAATATATCCTCTGATGAGAATGAAATACGGTAACAGATTAGTCCTGAAACTTAGAATATAGCACTAACCAAAGTACTGAAAGTTATAAGGGAAATAGTCAACAAGTGGACTATGTCATTTTCATTGGCCCATGTAACTTATACTCTATTGTAGATTAACTGACATATTAATATGTCAACACAGGAAAGATAAGAATACACACATCCACAGCTGCACAGACTATGAAAAACATAAATGCTACGACTATTTCTATCACCAAATAGTACAACATCCAATTTTAAACGCAAGCTGAAAGAAACATTTGTAGCATAAGATGCCAAGTACAAGCAGACCTCATTTGATTGTGCTTCGCTTTATTGCACTTCGCAGATATTGCATTTTTTACAAATTGAAGGTCTGTGACAAACCTGTGAAGAGCAAGTCTATCGGCGCCCGTTTTCCAACATTTGCTCATTTCAGGTCTCTGTGTCAGGTTTTCGTAATTCTAGCAATATTTCAGACGTTTTCATTATTATTATATTTGTCATAGTGACCCATGATCGGTGATCTCTGATGTTACCACTGCAATTCTTTTGGGGCATCTCGAACTGCGCCCATACAAGTTGGGTGTATGATCTGACTGCTCCACCATCATGAGATGTTCCTCATCTCTCTCCCTCTCCTAAGGCCTCCCTGTCCTCTGAGATACAATAATACTGAAATAAGGACAATTAATAACCCTACAATGGCCTCCAAGCATTCAAATGAAAGGAAGAGCCGCATGTTTTTCACTTTAACTCAAAAGCTAGAAACGATTAAGCTTCATGAGGAAGGTATGTGGAAAGCTGAGACAGGCTGAAAGCTAGGCCTCTCACACCAGTTAGCCAAGTTGTGACTGCACAAAGGGAAAGTTCTTGAAGGAAATGAAAAGTGCTACTCCAGTGAACACATGAAAGGTAAAGAGCACAACAGCTTTATTGATGATATGGAGAAAATTTTAGTGGTCTGGACAGAGATCAAACCAGCCACAACATTCCCTTCAGCCAAAGTCAGATCCAGAGAAAGGCCCTAACTCTCATCAATTCTCTGAAGGCTGAGAGAGGTGAGAAAGTTGCAGAAGAAATGTTTGAAGCTAGCGGAGGTTGGTTCATGGGGTTTAAGGCAAGAAGCCATCTCCATAACATCAAAGTGCCAGGTGAAGCAGCAAGTGCTGATGTAGAAGCTGCAACAAGTTATCCAGAAGATCTAGTTAAGGTAATCCATGAAGGTGGCCACACCAAACAACAGATTTTCAAGGTAGACACAACAGCCTTATATCATAAGAAGACGCCATCTAGGACTTTCATAGCTGAAGAGGAGAAGTCAGTGCCTGGCTTCAAAACTTCAAAGGACAGGCTGACTCTCCTATTTGAGGCTAATGCAGCTGGTGACTTTAAGTTGAAGCCAATGCTTGTCTACCATTCTGAAAATTGTAGAGCCTTTAAGAACGATGCTAAATCTACTATGCCTATGCTCTATAAATGATACAACAAAGCCTGGATGACATCATATCTGTTTACAATATGGTTTACTGAATATTTTAAGGCCACTGTTGAGACCTAGTATCCTGGAAAAAGAGATTCCTTTTAAAATAGTACTGTTCATTGACAATGTACCTGGTCACCTAAGATCTCCGATGGAGAGGTACAACAAGACTCATGCTGTTTTCATGCCTGCTAACACAACAGCCATTCTGCAGCTCATGGATCAAGGAGTCATTTCGACTTTCAAGTCTTACTATTTAAGAAATACAATTTGTAAGGCTATAGCTGCCATAGATAGTGATTCCTCTTGTGGATCTGGGCAAACTCAATTGAAAGCCTCTGAAAGGATTCATCGTTCAAGATGCCATTAAGAAAACACTTGTGCTTCATGGGAAGATGTCTAAATAACATTAACAGGAGCTTGGAAGAAGTTGATTCCAACCCTCATGGATGAGTTTGAGGAGCTCAAGGCTTCAGTGGAGGAAGTAACTGTAGATGTGGTAGACACAGCAAGAGAACTGGAATTAGAAGTGGAGACTGAAGATGTGACTGAATGGCTGCAATCTCATATTTAACCTCGAAAGGATGAGAAGTGGCTTCTTAAGGATGAACAATGAAAGTGGTTTCTTGAGATGAAATCTACTCCTGGTGAAGATGCTGTGAAGATGGTTGAAATGACAACAAAGGATGTATAATATTATATGAACTTAGTTGATAAGGCAGGGTTTAAGAGGACTGACTCCCATTTTTTAAAGAAGTTCTGCTGTGGGTAAAATGCTATCAAACAGCACTGCATGCTACAGAGAGATCGTTCATGGAAAAAAAGAGTCAACTGATGCAGCAAATTTCACTGATGTCTTAGTTGAAGAAACTGTCACAGCCACCCCAGCCTTCAGTGACGACCACCCTCATCAGTCAGCACCATCAATATGTCTTGCTGGTGGCAAGACACTCCACCAGCAAAAAAGATGAGGGCTCAGATGACGGTTAGCATTTTTTAGCAATAAAGTTTTGTTTTGTTTTTTTGCGGTACGCGGGCCTCTCACTGCTGTGGCCTCTCCCATTGTGGAGCACAAGCTCCGGACGCGCAGGCTCAACGACCATGGCTCATAGACCCAGCCGCTCCGCGGCATGTGGGATCTTCCCGGACCGCGGCACGAACCCGTGTCCCCTGCATTGGCAGGTGGACTCTCAACCACTGCGCCACCAGGGAAGCCCAACAATAAAGTATTTTTTGATTAAGATATGCATGTTTTTTCAGACACAAAGACTATAGTATAGTGTAAACATAACTTTTGTATGCACCAGGAAACCAAAAAATTCCTGTGACTTGCTTTATTGTGATACTCACTTTATTTCAGTTGTCTGGAACCAAACCTGTGGTTTGATTTCTTTATACAAATACCCTCTCCCCTGAGGGGATACAAATCCCCTCTCCCAGTCCTATACCCCAGTTTATGCACATCCACTCTCTGCCCTTTCGCCCTTTCTCCAGTCCTTGGCTGATCTTCCCACCTGCAATTTCAAGCTTGTTTCCTGATGTCTTCTAAGGGACCTTGATCCAGCAATGACCTCCCCTCTCCCATGAGGGTAACCTCTTCCAGGTTACTGGATCCTTCCTGTCAATTCTTAATAAGCTCAAGCCTCTTCCACTTCAGTTTCTTAAAAAAACAAAAGGAAAAACCCTCAACAGACCCCTTGCTATACACTGGTGAGTAAAACATTGGTTGCGGAAGAAAACAGATTACTATTAATATCGAAGTTTATGAGAATGGGTATAGAAAAGTGATTAAGAACAGTGATGCCTGATCAGACTGCATGTTAAAATACAACTCCACTATATACCAGCTGTGTGGCCTTGGGCAAGTTATTAATCGCTATGTGCCTCACTTTCCCCATCTATAAAAAATGGGGATATAGTCAGCCTTCCGTATCTGTAGGTACTGCATCCGCAGATTCAATCAACTGCAGATAGAAAATACTCAGGAAAAAATATTCCAGAAAGTTTCAAAGAGCAACTATTTAAATAGTATTTATATTTTATTAGGTATTATAAGTAATTTAGAGATGATTAAAAGTATATGGGAGGATGTGTGCATGTTATATGCAAATACTATGCCATTTTATGTAAGGAACTTGAGTATCTGTGGATTTTGGTACCTGAGGGAGGTCCTGAACCAATTCCCCACGGATACCAAGCGAAGACTGTATTAATATTACCTACCCCGTAAGGTTGTTACAAGGGATAAATAAGTTAATATTTATTAAACAGCTTAGAACAGTGTCTGGCACATGGTTGTGTTATATGGCATATGTGTTAGTTAAATAAACTGAATAGAACTGAATAAAATGAAATTACAGATGCTATCTAGAGAAATGATTCCCTGACTCTTCTAGCTATACCCTTACAGCTTGGAGAAATTATAAACTTTCAACCAGATAGATGCTCTCTAAAAATATTTTACTCATATAAAACTTAATTTGGCAAACATTTTTTTTAACTAAGAAATTATCTTTTATGGTGAGAAATCATGTCAAAGACTGTGCAAAACTCACTCAAATAAACTAACGTATGTTATTTCTGATGATAATTGAGTCCAAAGTAGCTGTACCTGCCAGGGGCTCTGTCTGGGCAGATGCTGTTACATGAACAAATGAGGAAGGAAAAAAGGAAAAGAAGTACAGGGTAGGTGTATGTTAGCAAGATGCTGTCAGAATATGCCTGCATCTTTCTGGTACAGTAACAGGTGTCTGCAACATGCATCAGAGGCTTAATATTCTAGGTCACCTTCAGGCAGAAGCTGTTTCGAATAATATTAATGGGCTTTCTAAACACAGCTCAACATCAATGACTAATTGTTTTAAGTCTCTGTCAGAAAACGTACCCTTCCTGGTACTGAGGAAATACCATGTGCTTCATTTCTCCACACAGTGAACTAGAGGGGGTAATTTTCATGTGTTGACTTTTTTGCATTTGCATTTGACATCTCCAAGTACTGAATCTTTTGCATTTGACATCTCCAAGTACTGAATCTAAGATTCTGATCACTGGCACACAGTAAGAGTTGAGGCTTTTTTGCTATTCTTAAAGTATCTTGAGAAGGACTCAATTTGAAAAGCCAATTTCTATAGCATAGGATATTTCGGAGGCCCTATATTAGTTTCAGTGTTATCACTATCAATAATTTATAACAACTTATTATTAGGGCTATCAGTCTCTGAAGATCTCTCTCTGGGCAATAAAATCCTGCTCAATGATGGAAATGTTCAGACAAATATTGAAGCCCTTGAGGAGGAACGTGGCTGAGGCCAACGCAGGAAGGGGGTGTTCACAGGGCAAACTCTGGGGCCAGATCACTGGCTTGCAACTCTGTGCTTTGCCTCTTGCCAGTTTGTAAACTTAGGCAAGTTCCCTAACCTTTCTGTGCCTTGCTTCCTCACCTATACAATCAGTGCTGATAATATATTTAAAGCATTTAGAACAAAGTCTGGCAGGTGATTAGTGCTCAATAAAATCCTGGCTGTTTGCTTCTTAGAGGTGGTAAGTTAAATGAAAAAGTCCTAGCCAGTTGTCTGCCTTGTGAGAGGAATAAACATCTATCTTTCCTAAACAAGCTTCTACAGGGTTTGTACATGTTGGCCCCTCCACCTGTACCTGGACAAGGTAATTTCCTGTGATTAATGGTCAGGGCAACACCATAAAGGTTACACATAGATTGTATTTTATTTTCTGTAAATTACAGCACTAATGATTCTATTTAACAACAAACGCATTCCCTGAACTATACCATCTTTTGCCTAGTAAATGTTATGGTTTGGATTGGACTTCGAATGCTGAAAAAGAAATAAAAAACCAAATTATCCATTCTCTTCAACAAATAAATTATAAGGAATTTAAGAAGGAGAGGGAAAGGGAAACTACAGCTGCAGAGTGACTGGCAAACTTATCAGCCATGCAGTGGATGGACTTTATTTGGATCACGTAAATTACAAATTCCAAATTTGGAATCTGTAAAACAATATACATCAGTCAACAGCAGAACTCTGAATAGACTGGAAATGGATAGCTGATGATGTTAAGGGAATATTTATTTTGTGGGTGGCAATTTCTTTAGAGTACCTCTTTTTTTTTTTTTTTTTTTTTTGCGGTAGGCAGGCCTCTCACTGTCGTGGCCTCTCCCATTGCGGAGCACAGGCTCCAGACGCGCAGGCTCGGCGGCCATGGCTCACAGGCCCAGCCGCTCCGCGGCATGTGAGATCTTCCTGAACCGGGGCACAAACCCGTGTCCCCTGCATCGGCAGGCGGACTCTCAACCACTGCGCCACCAGGGAAGCCCTTTTGTTTTTTTTTAAACAGAGAGGTACACCCTGTAATATTTACATATGAAAATTTGATGTCTGGGATTTGCCTCCGATAAGCTGGGGGCAAAGAGGAGGACTAGAAAGGGATGTGGTTAAAACAAGATCAGCCCTGAGTCAATCACTCTTGTCACTGGTGGCAGGTCCATGAAACTTCACGATACTATTTTACTTTTTTATACATCTGAAATTTTCTAAAATAGAAGTTTAAAAAAGTAATACGAGTTGATTTTAAAACACCCCCACATCCCACACTGCATTCATTGTTGCACATAAGAAGAAACACAACAATGCCTCAAAAATCATATCTTGCATTTCTAATACCTTTTTCTGTGAAGATGCAAATACTTTACACTCATCAGCTATGCCAGAAGCAGTGAGGGAAGCAAGACTTGTCACCAGTTTCAAGATGAAGGAAAAGACAGAGGTAGGTGAAAGGATCAGGGCAGCAGCAGTCAACTGCAGAGACAAGAAGCAAGCCCAGTCCTCAGATCTGTGCATCCTAAGGCCTCTTCAAAAGGTAATGGTGACACCACCCTGTGCAGTGTGAATCCGAGCTACTCCCTAAAAGAATAATCGCTGCGCTGTCTGAGGCCTCAGAGATCAAGAAAAGAAATCTGAGATGGTTCCAAACACCTAGTAAGCGGCTGTTTTCACTCTTACTCATTCTTTTGTCAATCACCTTTATAGTGATTATGAGTTTGGGAGGTGAGAGCCGATGGCCAAACTCAGTGAGTAGAAGCAGGGGAGAGATTCAGGCTCGATTTCTCCTAGGGTCATTCTGCATCAGGTGTGTGGGACAGAGGGAAAGGGAGATGGGAGGGAGAAGGGAAGCAAGAGGGGAGGGGGAGAGGGTGGAGGGGAAAAAACCGGGAGGGGGAAGAAGGGAGGGCAGAGGAGGGAGGCAGGCATATAAGGCAGCCCAACCACACCCAGAGCGGGTAAAAGGCCCAGCTCCCGGCCTGAACCTAGGGACCACAAAAACAATATTTTAGGGTTTCTGTAGCCAGGTTATTTTCCTACTTTCACCAAGTAAGTAGGAATAAAAGAAAGGGAATTCTGTCGATCAAAACCTAAAAGAACATGTTAGAAAATCTGAAAATGTTTGTAACAAGACAAAACTGAAAGACCAGCTAATATTAATCCTACATAAATGCAATTTGAGTGGCAAAGGGGAATGTATATTCCTCAAAAACTTTAGCTGAAAAGGAATGAGCAAAAGAGTGACCTCATTTCTCCCTGTTACAATCCATAACAAACAACAGCTTGTTAAATATTTTAGAGACCATACATTATACAGACAATGTTATGAAGACTTTGGTTAAACTACACTACCTGGAAACCAAGCTTTCTAACACACACTTCAATATGTAAGCAGGCATTATCTCTAAATAATCTTTCACATGTCTAAAGCCAGTGCTAAGCTGTAACTTGAATCCTTTTCTCAGGCCTTTATCTTCCTTTTTTAGTGGTGTTGATTTCGGAAGGGTTTTTTAACTCACTGATTCATTTTCTCCAACAGTATATAAAGTCGATTTTGAAACTGAATTACCATTGTTATTTCCACACCTCATAAACCCTGTCCTTGCTGCACAAAACCACCACCTTTAAATTCTATGAACACAGGACTTCCCTGGTGGCGCAGTGGTTAAGAATCCGCCAGCCAATGCAGGGGACACGGGTTCGAGCCCTGGTCCGGGATGATCCCACATGCCGCGGAGCAACTAAGCCCGTGCTCCACAACTACTAAGCCTGCGCTCTAGAGCCCACGAACCACAACTACTGAGCCCACGTGCCACAACTACTGAAGCCCGAGCGCCTAGAGCTTGTGCTCTGCAACAAGAGAAGCCCGTGCACTGCAATGAAGAGTAGCCCCCGCTCGCTGCAACCAGAGAAAGCCCGCACGCAGCAACAAAGACCCAATGCAGCCAAAAATAAATAAAATTTTAAAAATTAAAAAATTCTATGGACACAGGCCACTGTCAAGAAATAGAAAGTACACTTTCTAGTAGGTAATGAATAACATATAAGTTAATTCACCAAAGATTTTATGGCTATAAATGCACTAAAAATAAACTTCACACATATTTCTTAGAAAAAGATTTTTTTTACCAGAAAATACTCCAAGATTATTTTATATTTACAAAACAATATACGTGGCTCATTGTTGCTTAAAATTGTCAACATTCATTTTAGTAAGTATTATTTCTTTAAAGTGTGGTACAATTGGGTCATTATGTGTAATTTGTGGTACGATTTTAATTCTAAATTCAAATTTAAACATTTTAGTGTAAAAGATGGTGTGGATTGTGCTCAACTTTAAGACTTAAAAAATTTTAAACATAAAAGAAGTCTCAGAAAAAGTTGAGACCTTTGGATAACAACCAAAACGTCCATTGTAAGTTTCTCCTAAAGTTTGAAAACTTGCCATAAGGGAACCACAACAGGTAAGACAGAGAAAGAAGAAAAATGTAGGTGAAAATTGTTTATTTCCCAGCTCTGAAACTCTCATGGGAAGGTTTCCAAGTACTTAGTTGTCTCTCAGTATCATTTGACGCAGACAGGGTAAGAATAATATAATTGCTTACTGAAAATTTGAAAAATACAATGTATTGAACTTGATAAACAAACTTCAGACTTTAGAGATATTATGTCCTCCTTGCATTATTAATACAAAATAACTCCAATAACAGACCTGATATCAATGACATACTTTCATTTAATAATAATTATGGTTCCACAGCCCTTTTGAGTTTTTCAAAAAACATTTGCATGCATCATTTCATCTAATTTTTGGGGAAACTCCCAGAAGTTAGGCAGCTTAGAAATTCACAGAGTTCTACAGATGAGAAAACAGCCTGATAGAGGAAAAATGTACAAGGTCATATATCCTGAAGCCTGCCAGTTGCAAACATCCACAATTCCAACATTAAGAAGTTCAAGTCATATCTCCACATGCAGTTACCTGATTGGTCGATTCTCTTTACTGTCAAAGAGTGAAAAGATGACCTCAAGCTCCTCTCCCAGGTTGGAACACATGAGGCTTTTCATCTGCACAAAGAGGTGATGACTGCTGGCCTGCACTGGGGTATCTTTCTTCCGATGTCGATGCTCCATCTGAATGACACCCCCCCAAAAAACATGATCAGCATGGACCGAATTAGATAATGGAACCCAACAAGCTAGTTAGCTATGGTGTGATTATGCTGTCCTGTGCTTTCTGTTGTTGTTGTTGTTGTGTATTTGGTATCTAGTTGGATGTTAAATTCCAAATTTTCTCCCAACTACTAAAATAAAAAACTGAAGTTTGCAGACCATCAAGGAATCCTGCTTTAAGATTTGTTTCTTAATCATTAATGTTAAAATGATATCAACTCACTGAGTGGATTCAGGCAGTGTGAAGTTCAAAGGATGCTATCGGTCCCTCATCAACTCCCAGGGTGAGAACAAATTATTAGCCATCTTTTAAAAATCAGACTAAATTGTATCTAGCTGATCATTTTGCTGAACAACGTAGCTATGACTTCACATTTCTCATAATTAAAAATTCTTTTAAAGCATGCTAAATTTCAAACTTGTGGTAGTTTTCTGAGGCTGGCAGTATCAAATGATATTCAATCACTAGAGCAAGAAAATGTTTCTAACTTGCTGCGGAGCTACAGGGAAGCAGACCTAAGAAAGCCAGTGAGGGGTCTAAAGGCAGGAACAGAGTCTGTGTCCATCTCTTATTTCCGTCCTTAATACAGCTAGCCTAGGCTATACTTGGGAGGCGGGACCGGAAGTAAGAGTTCCCACAAGTTGAGGAAGGAAAGGAATCACCCATGGTTCCAGGGGTAAGGAGAACATGAGAATGCTCATTTAGTCAACATATACTTGTTACGTATCTATTATGAGCCCAGCACTGGGAATGCAATGATGCGTAAACACAGAAACAGCCTGCCTTCATAGAGCTTTCCTACTCGGGGGAGCAGACATCAACAAAATTGTCCCACAAACGGATAGAAAACTACAACTGTGATGAATGCAGAATTTGACTTGTGTCTGGGCAGTCAGAGAAGGTTTCTTGGGAAAATGACACTTTAGCTGAGAGTGAAAGAGTGAGCAGGAGTTATGAACCATCTAGGACAGTACTTCTCAAACTACCTGTAGTGAAGGACCAGGTTGGTTTTTCTGCCTAACCTACCGCAGATTGATATTTTCATAAAATATCAAAAATGCCATGGATATGTCAAAATGTTATAAAGGTTTCTAAACGTTTACTCGCCATTTTTGTACTTGGGCCAGTTACAAGCAGTACACGGCCCAGCTAGTTCTTGGACCACAGTGTGAGCAGAACTGACTCAGGGTAAGAGCACAGGGAAAACATACAGAAAGGCTGTGAATTAACAGAACAGGTGCTAAGAATGTGTAAGCGTATTGCTTTCATAACACAGACTACTAAAGAGGCTACTTCTTGTGGATCACTTGACAATTAAAAAAATATATTAATAGCTCAGGGATTAACTCCAAAGGAGTCATATCCTTTGTTGAGGTTAAGGTACAGAACTCTATGTCTACATTAGCCATCTTTTTATGTTTCTAAGTATAGTTCAATAACTAATGACTAACTAAGATTTGAATGCAAAAAAATGCCATGTACAATTATAGATGCAACAGCATAAAATCACCAGAATTTTTTCATGCTTTTATTTTTTAAGTTGAACCACTTGAAAAGTAGACAGCTAAAAAAATGCAATTAACCAAGTGCATCTATAATTATTGTATACTCAGCAGGTACACTGGACACGCCTCTGTGAAAGTGAAGAGTAAGTGCATTTTCTTTTAAAGTTGACCTCAGCATTGCGGTATGTGTTGGCCATAATTACTAGAAAAGGCTTTCTGCAGAGAAATATTCTAACTAGAAAAAAAGCATAATTCTGTCTTTTTTTTCTATGAGGGTTGCTCTATTTTGGGCTTTAAAAATCCTTTATAACAGGGCAAAGGAAACATAATGCATTCATAAAACTACATCTCTTTAACTTCTCAAGCTTTTTATTTTCTGAAGTTGCTAACTTATTTACTGATTTACTTAAAAGTTCAGGGTAACAATGCGCAAACTGCTATGAAGAAATGAATAACTACTAAAGGGGCTAGAGCTGAAAAAACAGATATAAAAACATTATGAATAGAACAGACCTCAAAGAGATGTCTGGTCTTTACTTCAAACAGTGCAAAGTTCCCAGCATCATTCATGACATTCACTAAAAACTGAGGAGAAAAATTAGCTCCCTTATTCCTGCAAAGAATCCAATCTATCTAGATCAGTGGTTCTCAACCTTGGCTGCACTTTAGAATCACCAAGAGAGCTTTTAAAAAATACTTATGCCCAGGTCCCATCCCAGAACAATTAAATTAGAATTTCTAGGGGATGGGGGTCTGGACAGTGGTAGTTTTAAAAGCTCCCCAGGCGATTCTAATGTGCAATGAGGGCTGAGAATAACTGACTGAAATCATGTGCAGAGAGGTGCAAATCCTAGAAGAGTGAAAAATGTATTGTTGCATCTCTTGTATAATTACTGCCTTGGTCTTTGCACACATGCTAGTAATAAGCCCACTTAATTCTACCCTTTGTACGTGTGACATGGGCCGTCACAAATGGCACTGAAATCTCCTCTCTTCCTCACCCACCATCCTTCCATGCCTGAGACAGATTTGAACTTACATAGGTTAGGATGTCTTGTTTATCTTTTGGTAATTCACTACTTTTGGGAACTGCTAAAAAATCTCTCTGTGAATATATTATTGCAGTAGAAAAATTTAAAAGGTGTGTCCACACTTCAAGAACTATGGTTTGGTAGTTATAACACATAGACAAAAATCCATCTCTGAAATAATTTATGGTTACAAAGGCACCTAGCAGTGACTCTAAATGTGCTTACAGTTTAACTAGACTTTTGATTAGGAAAAGAAACAGATGCATTCCGAAGATTTATTAAAGTGATACAAATTATTAACCCTCACTAATGCATTAATTACTGGGTGAATGGTCCACACCAGGGTTCACACCTTCAGCACTCCTGACAATTTGGGCTGGTAATTTCTCTGTCGTGGGGCTGTCCTGGGCTTGGTAGGATGTTTAACGTCTTTTTCTGGCATCTACTCTCCAGATACCAGTAGTACCTCTCCCCACTCCCCACCATCCCCAATTGTGACAACCAAAAATGTCTCCGGACATTGCCAAATGTACCCTGTTCTCTGTTGGAGAACCACTGGCCTACCCACTAAGTATCACAAAGCAAGCAGCTAACCTAATCTTATTAAAACCAAGAAAGGTTCCTAAAAAGATACTCCTCATGCCCAAACAACCAGAGAACCCAGCCAATAAAGTCCTCTTTACTACAGAAGGATTGAGCTCTGGTTGTTGGCAGTAAACCATATGTTCCAACGGGACATATGTCAACACGGTGAGGTTTAGCGCATTTTACTGCTTAGATGAACAAAATCAGGTGAGAAAGATCTGCTAACAGAACTATCAAAAACCCAAAACAAGACATTTTTTTCCTAATGATGCAGTAGGGAGTTTGTAAGATGCAAACACCTGTGTTTCAAATATTACGGGGAGAAGACATAGTAAAGAAAGAGAAGTGGCAACAATTAATCCAGCATCCTGTGTTGGGGCATTTTGCCTCCATGCCATGATCCTTGATCTAGGAGTGACAATAAATCACCACCCCACTCCCACCTTCACCATAAGGGATTGGTGGTGGTGCCTGCCAACTCCCCCTGGCAAAGTCAATACAATCAGTCACGTTTAGGTTGCATAGAGAAAAGGGCCAGTGCTACAGAGAACCTGATTACTGCTGGGCCAGGACATAAATAGGAACTTGAAGCTGCCTTAAAGAAAAAACATGTCCTTCTGAAGCTTATAATCATTTGGGGTTCTCTTGGGCTATTGTCTTTGCTTTAGAAGCAGTAAAATGCAATCACTATGGAGGAGGAATTACAATTTCATGTAAAATTACAATGTTTTATTTTCCTCATCTGTCAAATGAAGACTGTGGACTAGGTTCTGAGCTATAAAATATGAAAAACCCCCTCCAATGGCAGTCCTTGCTAATCAATCACAGCCTGGAAGAGACCCCAGAATCTTATCAATATAACACTCCCAACAGCCACAACTAACAAATCGGAATGTTCAAAGAGATGAAATAAATTTCCCATCCCATATATGACATTAAGTAAAAAGAAGAGACATAAAATCACATGCATACAAAATCAAACTTGGGAAAATAAAACATATTTGTGACAGACACTGTTAGTTGCTTCTCAAATATTTGACATCCCTAGCTAAATATGGGGATGTGACTGTGTTCTGGCCAATGAAATGTAAGTGCAAGTATTGTGTGGTAGTTCCAGGAAGGCTCATTAAAATAGTTGAGTCAACTGAGAGAAATCTTTCTCCTTCTTAAAGCAGGAGAGCAAGGTCATGGCTAGAGTTCTTGCAGCTATGTTGTACTTTGAAGTATCCTTGATGATGGAGACTTTTTTGCTTCTGACACCATGAAACCACAAACAAGCCCAGGACTTCCTGCCTCTGGGCTTGCATACTGTAAGGGAGAAATAATTTCCATCATGTCTAAGCTTCTATTATTTACTTATTTCATTGAACACAGCCAAATCTAATCTTAAGATTTAGCACATAAGGCTGCCATTATTCTTGCCATCTTACCTCCTTAATAGGGATGAAATAAAGATGACAAAGGAATGAAAACTGACTGAATGCTTAGGTGCTTTGCAAACATTGTCTGTCAAAGAAAGGCATTTTACATGCATTTCTTATTTAACCTTCCTAACAAACATGGTTAGAATTATTTTTCCATTTAATAGACTAAGAAACTGAAGCTCTGAAAGATTTAGCAGTAAGTCCAAGATCAGAGAGCTGGTGGAAGGAAGAGATGAAATTTAAACCTAGTTTTTTGGATCTATGCCCATAGTCTTCTCATAATACCGTAGTAACATCAAAATCATTAAGTGATTGCTTATTAAGTGCAAATCACTGAACGAGATTATGTTGGACATAACAGAGGAAGTATCAATATAGGACATGGTGCCCACTCTGAAGAAACTTCAAATTGAGTGAGAGATTAAAACAAAAGTGAGAGACAAAATCTGATGCCCAACAGTTAAATAAACTATAATAAAAATGTCCCATTAGAGGATGTCGCTGACAAATCAATTCTAGAGATTTTGTTTGTTACATAAGCTAAGAGTTAGTGGTGACTTTTACTGCGAATATTCTCCTTGTGTGCCCTTCCTCCATCTCTGCCCTCCTCCCTCCAACCAACCTTCAACTGTGTTTTTGCTCTGGGCCTGATACCCTGCTTAGCACTGATGCCACAGAGGGGTGCGGCATGAAACATCACCCTCAAGAAGCTCAACGTAAAGCAAAGGAAATTCTCCACAGAAACGGAATTTATTCCAACGGAAATAATGAGCTGTAGATAATCTGAACAGATTGATGATGAAGGGGAAAACTGAAAGCGGTATTAAGAACTGCTTTCTCAAATCAGACATATGCCTGATGGATTTACTGATGATTTTTTCCACCACGTTTTTCAGATAATTTCAGGTCAAGAATAATCTGCAATGCTATGAAGAATACTCTAAGCTTGGGAAGCTATCCCCAGAGAGGTAGGATCTTCCAAAAAGGAGTCAGCTATTTTCCACAGTCACTCCTCCTTGGAACGTGGGGTAAGATGCAGTGGTAACTAGAGCAAAGCAAAGAAACGCCTGGGATACTGGCTTCTTTGATTTGAGGTTTTAAAATAGCTCAGTGAGTATCTAGAGATTAGGTAAAACTTTATACAAATATTAAGAATACGAGGCTAGGGGGGCTTCCCTGGTGGCGCAGTGGTTGAGAGTCCGCCTGCCGATGCAGGGGACACGGGTTTGTGCTCCGGTCTGGGAAGATCCCACATGCCGCAGAGTGGCTGGGTCTGTGAGCCATGGCCGCTGAGCCTGGGAGAGGCCATAAGGAGAGGCCCGTGTACCGCAAAGAAAAAAAAAAGAATATGAGGCTAGGGGCTTCCCTGGTGGGGCAGTGGTTAAGAATCCGCCTGCCAATGCAGGGGACACAGGTTCGAGCCCTGGTTCGGGAAGATCCCACATGCTGCGGAGCTACTAAGCCTGTGTGCCACAACTACCGAGCCTGCATTCTAGAGCCCGCAAGTCACAACTACTGAAGCCCATGTGCCTAGAGCCCGTGCTCTGCAACAAGAGCACCGCAACGAGAAGCCCACACACCGCAACGAAGAGTAGCCCCCGCTCACCGCAACTAGAGAAAGCCCGCGCACAGCAACCAAAACCCAACACAGCCAAAAAAAAAAAAAAAAAAAAACAAGGCAGATGGGACCAGACTTGGGGAACCTAGATGCCAAGTAAATAACTGGACTTCAACCTACCACGTAACTAGACAAAAAACTCAAGTCATGGGTGATGCCACAATGGGCAAGATGACCAAATATCTCAGGATTATTAACAAGCTTCAGCACATAGGGATGGCCTGGGGTTTGGGAGAGGTGGGGGATAAGTCTAGCATTTGGAGACCAAGGAAGGGATACTTTCAGGAGTCTGTGCATACAGTGATAGCAGGGCAGGGAGGGGAGCTAACATATTGGTGAGCACTAACTGGAAACCATTAGTCACAACAATATCCTGAAACAGAACAGATAAATATGTATGACTTGTAACCATTCCACTAGACTAGGCAAAATACAAAGATTTCACTAGACTAGGCAAAGTACAAAGATTTGCAAAATAAAACTTAAAACTTCTTTGTCTTTACTTCCTAGTGCCTGGGCATTGAGGGCTCAGTATGAACGTCAGGGCATTCTGAGGTGGGTAAATTATCTCAGTTTTGTACTTGGGGCATGGTCACCTCAGCTCTCAATTCTCTTTACTTGCTCCAAATTAAACCAGGAACATCCTGTTCTTACAAAATCAAGCAAGTATGAAGAGTGTCATGGAAACCACAAAATTAGCAATGAGGCTGTGAGCCAAGGATTCCTATACCTACCAATCGGTAGAGTTCAGTAATGCTGATGTCCTCTGGATCCACCATCGCGTACTCTTTCCTAGGCACCAGGTCCAGTCCCAGTTGTCTAGAAAACAGATTGCAAACATTTGGCGGAAGAGTTACCTTGATAGGATATATTAAAAATAATTATCTTTGGGCTTCCCTGGTGGCACAGTGGTTGAGAGTCCGCCTGCCAATGCAGGGGACACGGGTTCGTGCCCCGGTCCAGGAAGATCCCACATGCCACGGAGCGGCTGGGCCTGTGAGCCATGGCCGCTGAGCCTGCGCGTCCAGAACAGGAGAGGCCACGACAGTGAGAGGCCCGTGTACACCCCCCCCAAAAAAAATAAAATAAATTAAAAAAAATAATTATCTTTACTGTATCACCCTAACATTCGATATATCACCCACCATGCTTCTCTCACCCATATTTTTTACCTTATATTAACCTCTCACTGTGATTGGAGTAAGTGACTAGGCTGAACACCGGTCATAACTTGAGAAACAGAAGATGACAAAGGCAAGTAAATGGGGTCGGGTGGGAATGGGCTGGCACTCTTGGTGGAGCACTCCTGCCACTGGGGGCCTCGGTACTCTATGGTGGGGAACCTTTAGCACCCTACAAGCTATTACCACAGAAACCCTTCCTCCTTGTACTGGGGTGGAAACTAGAGATAGACATAATTTTTTTCTAGAAACAGAGTTGAGGAGAAGGAAATGTAGCCTTTAGGATTTGACCTGGCACCAAAATTCCTAGTTATATCCAGAGCTAACACATTAATAATGGGAATCTCTGGCAACACATGCATGGTCCTTATTCATAGCAAGTTCTGGGGTCAGTCATTAGGAGAAACTCAGTAAAGGCAGGCGACAGAAATTAGGACAGCATAGGTCTACGCCTGGGGTAGCAAAAATGGCTTAATCTCTTACGTCAGGTTTCACTGTGACTGATAACGTGAATTACTATGCTAAGAAACATTCTAACGTTATATCCAGCCTCAGTGGGACCAAGTATGGTATCGGATTTGTGATGTCTTACCATGGACAGAGGAAAATGAGTATAATCTTGCCAGTTTCCCTCTAGTGACCTTGATAACATACTCCTCTCCAGGCATCCACCTTACTACACTGATGTCAAGGCTGTATAATTCTACTCATCTCCGTAACCATCACAACTATCCCAAAGGCTTCATGATGTCTCTCTACCAGACTCCCCTCAATTATCCCACTCCGGGTCTCACACTTAATTCTCTGAGGATATTTTGCTCTACATCCCTTCCACATCATTACTCTCTCTAATACGGAAGCCTTCCTGCATGGCATTTCCAATTATACAACCAAAGCCTTATTACTTTTGTATTTTAAAAACATCCTAAAATAGATGGAGAGATATACCATGTTCTTGGATTAGAAGAATCAACATTGTGAAAATGACTCTACTACCCAAAGCAATCTATAGATTCAATGCAATTCCTATCAAACTACCACTGGCATTTTTCACAGAACTAGAACAAAAAATTTCACAATTTGTGTGGAAACACAAAAGACCCCGAATAGCCAAAGCAGTCTTGAGAACGAAAAAAGGAGCTGGAGGAATCAGGATCTCTGACTTCAGATTATACTACAAAGCTACAGTAATCAAGACAGTATGGTACTGGCACAAAAACAGAAAGATAGATCAATGGAACAGGATAGAAAGCCCAGAGATAAACCCACACACATATGGACACCTTATCTTTGATAAAGGTGGCAGGAATGTACAGTGGAGAAAGGACAGCCTCTTCAATAAGTGGTGCTGGGAAAACTGGACAGGTACATGTAAAAGTATGAGATTAGATCACTCCCTAACACCATACACAAAAGTAAGCTCAAAATGGATTAAAGACCTAAATGTAAGGCCAGAAACTATCAAACTCTTAGAGGAAAACATAGGCAGAACACTCTATGACATAAATCACAGCAAGATCCTTTTTGACCCACCTCCTAGAGTAATGGAAATAAAAACAAAAATAAACAAATGGGACCTAATGAAACTGCAAAGCTTTTGCACAGCAAAGAAAACCATAAACAAGACCAAAAGACAACCCTCAGAATGGGGGAAAATATTTGCAAATGAAGCAACTGACAAAGGATTAATCTCCAAAATTTACAAGCAGCTCATGCAGCTCAGTAACAAAAAAACAAACAACCCAATCCAAAAATGGGCAGAAGACCTAAATAGACATTTCTCCAAAGAAGATATACAGACTGCCAACAAACACATGAAAGAATGCTCAACATCATTAATCATTAGAGAAATGCAAATCAAAACTACAATGAGATATCATCTCACACCAGTCAGAATGGCCATCATCAAAAAATCTAGAAACAATAAATGCTGGAGAGGGTGTGGAGAAAAGGGAACACTCTTGCACTGCTGGTGGGAATGTGAATTGGTTCAGCCACTATGGAGAACAGTATGGAGGTTCCTTAAAAAACTACAAATAGAACTACCATATGACCCAGCAATCCCACTACTGGGCATATACCCTGAGAAAACCAAATCCAAAAAGAGTCATGTACCAAAATGTTCATTGCAGCTCTATTTACAATAGCCCGGAGATGGAAGCAACCTAAGTGCCCATCATCAGATGAATGGATAAAGAAGATGTGGCACATATATACAATGGAATATTACTCAGCCATAAAAAGAAACGAAATTGAGCTATTTGTAATGAGGTGGATAGACCTAGAGTCTGTCATACAGAGTGAAGTAAGTCAGAAAGAAAAAGACAAATACCGTATGCTAACACATATATATGGAATTTAAGAAAAAAAAATGTCATGAAGAACCTAGGGGTAAGACAGGAATAAAGACACAGACCTACTGGAGAACGGACTTGAGGATATGGGGAGGGGGAAGGGTGAGCTGTGACAGGGCGAGAGAGAGTCATGGACATAAACACACTAATAAACGTAAGGTAGATAGCTAGTGGGAAGCAGTCGCATGGCACAGGGATATCGGCTCGGTGCTTTGTGACAGCCTGGAGGGGTGGGATAGGGAGGGTGGGAGGGAGGGAGACGCAAGATGGAAGAGATATGGGAACATATGTATATGTATAACTGATTCACTTTGTTATAAAGCAGAAACTAACACACCATTGTAAAGCAATTATACCTCAATAAAGATGTTAAAAAAAAATCCTAAAATTCTGTGACCTCCCCAAAACCTCATTAGAGGTTTCATAAGTAAAAACCTCTTATTAATTCAGCACATACTTCAAGCCAGGTACTTCCCCAGCCACCCTGAGGGATTGTTGGTTTTAAGATTACAAGACTGTGGCCCTCTTGACGGTAGGACTTGGCTTTTAGATACTAAAACAGTTTCTCACTTTTCTTCACTTATGTTTCTCTTTAACAGACTTAAAAATCACACTCCCATTCTCTAATTTTTGTTGAACTTTCAAAGCACAAACTCGGTATTTCATTTTCAAAATGCCCATGTCTCCCTGTTAGTTTCTGAACTGTGTCCTCCCAAAATTTGTATGTTGAAGCCTTAACCCCAATATGACTATATTTGAAAAGAGGGACTATAAGGAGATAATATAGGTTAAGTGAGATCATTTGAGTGAGGCCCTAATCCAACAGGACTGGTGTCCTTAGAAGAAGAAGAGACTCCAGAGATTGTCCTTGTATGGACACAGTAAGAAGGCAGCCATCTGCAAGCCAGCAACAGAGTACTCACCAGAAACTGAATTTGCTGGTACCTTGCTCACGGACTAGTAGCCTCCAGAATTATGAGAAAATAAATGTCTGTTGTTTAAGCCACCCAGTCTGTGGTATTTTGTTATGGCAGCCTGAGCAGACTAATAAATCCCCCTTGCTATATCTCATCAGGGGATTCTGATAGGGTCTGTTCCCCATTTTCCATCCCGTCCCAAGAGAGGACCACTGTGTTACAACGTAAGATATCAGAAGACACCAGGTGAGTATTGCTGAGGAAAGATTATCTAGCAAAGGAAAGAGGATATAGGCATACCTTGTTTTTACTGCACTTTGCAGATATTACGTTTTTTTACAAGTTGAAGGTTTGTGGCAACCCTGTGTCAAGCACGCCTGTTTGTGCCATTTTTCCAATAGCATTTGTTCACTTCATGTCTCTGTGTCACATTTTGGTAACTCTCAAAATATTTTAAACTTTTTCATTAATACATTTGTTATGGGGATCTCTGATCAATGATCTTTGATGTCACTATCTTAATTGTTTTGACATTTTTTAGCAATAGAGTATTTTTAAATTAAGATATGTATATTTTTAATACATATTGCCATTGCACATTAATAGACTATAGTACAGTGTAAACATGACTTTTACATGCACTGGGGAATCAACAAATTTTGTGACTTGCTTTATTGCAATATCCGCTTTATTGCGGTGGTCTGGAACCGAACCTGCTTTATTGTGGTGGTCTGGAACTGAACCTATCTCTGCAGTGTGCCTGCATACAACACACGTGAATCATGGCACTTACCTCCTTCCCCGTGTCATGTTCCATGAGAAGCTGCCCTACCATACTTTCTTCTGGGAGGGGCAGGGGGCAGCTGAAGTAGTTTAGTCATCTGACCATCTCCCCTTCCCGAGCCACACCTGACTGGCCCACAGGTAGGCACCTGACCAAAGGACAAATAATCCCTGGACTGGCCAGCAGCTCATGAGCAGCTGGTATAAAATGCTCAGTTTGAACATGAATAACGGATACTGGCTGTCAATGAGAACCTAGAAATTCACATAGCATCAACCATCTGAGAAACATGAAGGACAAGTGATCTACATCACTGCAGAATGACTGAGTTAAGACCAACTCCAGCAGCAGAGCTTCTAGAGTAGGTGTGGGATCCAGAACCTTCCTCAGCTTTGGAGCCCCAGGAGCTGGTGATCTGCAAGTCTTTTCCTCTCATAAGGCTTGGATTACTCAACTTCTGCTGGCTTCCTGGAGTCCTAGCTGTGTGAAGAGACTTTGATATGTTTCTATTTTGTTCTGTTAATTCCTAGGTATATCCTTAGGATAACCCTCCCACTGTGTGAGGCTTCTAAGCTCACAGAAGAGGATCAGGACAGTGCTCTAAAAAACAAGAAGAAATGAGGCAAAGAGGGAAGGAACAGGATGGAAGGAGAGGACCTAGGACATGGGAAGCCAGCAAGGGAAATGGGTGGGTGGGGGGTTAGTTTTATATTAACTCAGTCACTGAACTGCTTTGGGACATCAGGAAGGAAGAATGAATGGGTACTCCCTCCTGTATCATTATCACAGGAAAATCGGACAGCACAGGACTCTACGGAGAGCCGAGACAGGTGCTATTATTTTAAGTCTGTTCGAGGCTTCCAGGCGAGAACACTTCTTCTGATGGCCCCTTTAGGGAACAAGATGGGTTATCTCCTCCCCCTCCCCCTCCCCCAAAGCTTCCTCCATCTAGAGGGCTTCTCTTCACCACTCTTCAACAGTTTGACATACAACTTGAGACTGAACACATCTTTCACTTATGTTCATCCTGAGATCTGCATGCTGATAGACAATTTTGCAGAACAATTTAGTTTAATATGCAAGAGAATTATCTGAATTTGCTTTCCACTTTTGCTTTTCCATTCAGTAAGAAAACTATATTTAAAGGAATACAGTAAATGCACAATCTGTAAACTGTAAGTCATTTTAAATAAGCTGTCAAAGAAATTCAAAGGAAACAGAATGAGACCTCAGAAAATTCATGAATTTGAGGATGATCTAAATAAATTATATTGCTCACTTTCATGCATCAATGTTTTACCAACTTACCATAAATTAGCCAAAGAACTGCCCAAAGTACAAGCTAGAACTTACATGAGTACAAACTGAGCCATGATTCAGTCATAATTAATGTTTTTCCCTCCCTTCCCTTCTTTATGTCATCATCTTCCTTCCTAAAACTGAAAAAGTATCATCTTCTTGCCTGCTCTATATTTCTAAGCTATTTTTGATAAGCTAACTTCATCCAACTTTCTTCCTATTTACAAACTAGTCTTTTAAAGGAGGATCAGCACAATGACTAAGAGCCAATATAATTCAGAGAAAGCTCAAAGTTTTCTCAAAACAAACAAACAAAAAACACATGAAAGATGGGCAGCCTAAGTCATGGTCAGTCTTCAGGGGCTCCCCTTGGTGGCGCAGTGGTTGAGAGTCCGCCTGCCGATGCAGGGGACACGGGTTCGTGCCCCGGTCCAGGAAGATCCCACATGCCACGGAGCAGCTGGGCCCGTGAGCCATGGCCGCTAAGCCTGCGCATCTGGAGCCTGTGCTCCGCAACGGGAGAGGCCGCAACAGTGAGAGGCCCGCGTACCGCAAAAAAAAAAAAAAAAAAAAAAAGTCTTCAGATCCACCCCTCAAAGTGCTACCCCATCTCACACAGTGAGACCGGAGGCTCCATGCATGTGGCTGGCAAATCATCTCTCTCAGTAAGTGCTATGTGCTTTGAATCATGTTGCCCTGGAGCGGAAAGGGGCCTTGGATCTCTTCTAGCTCAACTTACTCCTTCGACAAGTGAGGAAACTGAAGTCAAGGAGGGCTCTGGAATTTGCCTCCCATCGTAAAAAAGCAGAGTTCCGAGTACAGTGTCTTGCTGCATTCCAAACCTGCTCTTGTTTTTGACTCCCCAGAAGGAATAAATCTCCCTGAGATAAATGAATTAGGGCTGCTCTCCCGACTGTCGGTAAAAGGATGAATGGCACAGCTCACTCAACGAAATACCAAAAGGACTCTGGATGAGACAGAGGTTTAAAATGTGTTAGTGGGTCCACGTCTTCATACCTGTAGTATGTGACGTCTTGGCAGGAAACAAAACTGGCTTCTGATAAAGCGACTTTCTATGGTTAGAGGAAGCACACTCTCGTTTCAGATCAGTTTTTCCAGATTCAGCAAGAGGCAAATTTATCTGTGGTGCACATTTTACTGCCTTTTCCTTTTTCTGTCGGCTTTTCTTTTATTCTGTTGCCCTAAGATCCTTTGAAGGTCCAAATAGCAAATGGGGATTTGGGGAGAGGAAACGGAGGGAGGCTATGACCTTGTAGGATACCGAGGGATCATTTACCTTCCTTAAACTTAAGCCCATACAAGTCTAACATCATAGTCAAAGCCGGTTTATTCTAATTTCTCCCCCATATATTAACATTCATACTTAGCACAATATCAGCCTTCATCAGAGCTTTAAGTGATTAGAGATACTATTTAAAGTGCTTGGCTGTTATTTTAGTTAGTCACTCACAGTTTTATTTAAAAGTAAATCTTGGTCAAGAACAGCTTTTTTACTGAGCTCTCCCAAGTAGCTCCTCAAAGAGACTAATATGTATACACAGGCAGAATCAGGGCAATAAGGAGAGCGCGCCCCCCTCCCACCCAGGGTACCTGCCCGAAGACTTTTAACAGAAGCTATTAGCATTAGTGTATCCCTCCAGATTACACCAACGACCTACTGCCACAATAAAGAAGAGGAATATATCTAGAAGGAAATTCACATGCCAAACCTAAAGCCTTGAAACAAGATGAATTTTTAGCAGACGCCATATCTGATTGACCCCAGTGAATACTTTGTATTTCATGAGCATTTGCACACTGTCAGAGCACACAGGGCAGTAGAGAACTGACAATGTCCTGGGACCCCCACCAGCCCTAGAGGATGCAGTTCTTGACTCTACTAGTGAGAGTTTGCACTAAGCCCCCCAAAGGGGAAAGATGGAAAAGCCTCCTCTGGTGTCTTCCAGAGATATGACTGCATAGTGGCTCACACCTGTGTTGCAGTCACATCTGTTGTGTTCAGCCACCAGAGACCACCCCCTCAGCGGCCAGTACTCACTCGTTGCCCCAGTCCAGGCGGGCGGTGATGTGGCGCTTCACGTCCTTCATCCGATCATGGGTGAGATGCCCCACAAGCACCTGCCGCCGCAGATCCAGGATTTCATTCATGATGTGCCACAGCCGGTGGAAGAGATCACCTTCATTTCTCTGGGAAATACACAAATGCGGAAATTCAATGGTCAGTCACTGAGACATGGGGTAACCACAAAGGAAATGGGGGGCAGTCCTGCTTACCCTCTGTGTGCTGGCCACTCTGTGGACAGATTCTCCATTAACAGACAAACTCTCCCCTCAGGTCCTCAAATGCACTCATTGCTCTACATGCTTTCATCCCATTTCACAATGCTGTTCTCCTGCCCAAGAATCCAACTTC
Source organism: Delphinapterus leucas (assembly GCF_059928025.1). Taxonomy (NCBI): domain Eukaryota; kingdom Metazoa; phylum Chordata; class Mammalia; order Artiodactyla; family Monodontidae; genus Delphinapterus; species Delphinapterus leucas. The sequence goes on along the minus strand of NC_143137.1, from coordinate 37,123,816 downwards.
ACTTCTCAGACTCCCCAACACAGACATTGTGTCCCAGGGTCCTCACTAAGCCTCCACACCCAAGCTTGGTCTCTGGCTTTACTTACTCTGCTTCCGTTTCCACCTCAAATCCTCTTTCTTTAGCTCCATCCAATTCTACTACCCTTCAAGGCTCCACCCGACTTCCACCTCCCTCAGGAAATCTTCCCCTTACAACTCTTGCTCACATTCTTTTTTCCCCTTCTCTGAAGTATGCCTGCATGTAATTAAAGCCAATTCAACAGAAAACACGGTTTTCCAATCATTTCTTACATGCTGGTCTTAATGCTTTACTGTGTTCCCATCAGAAGCTGGGTACACAGAGGGCTCTCACACTCGTTCATTGATGAATTTTCACTGCTATTATCTGGTCAGTATTTAGACTTAAAAAGAGATGTTTTCTTTCTTACTTGTTGAACATTCATGTAAATTCAGGCTATTCTCCTGTGAAATTCATCAAGCGAGGAGGCTTAGTTGGAAAAAAGGCAGGTTAAACTCCTGGCTTCAAATCTTGGTTTTGCCACTCACTAGTTTTATAGGCTTTGAGTATGGCTTTTGCCATCTGTGAAACAGGCACAGTACTAACTTCCTGTAAGGTTATTTTATGGATTAGAGATAACATTTGTGAAGAGACCCCAATAGTACACTGATTAAGAGCACAGGCTTGAAAGACAAACTACCTCAATCTGCATTCAAATTCTGCCCTTCACTGACTGAAAAACCTTTGGCAGTGTATTAACCTCTTTGTGCTTCTTTTCTTATCTGTAGAATGGCTATCATAGTACCTATCTCATAGGCTTGCTATAAGGATTGATGACTTCATATATTAAAACTCTGAGAACAATGCTTGGCCCAGAATAAATATCACGTAAGTAACAGCTGCTACTAATGCTGTTATCATTAATGTTCTGATTCAGAATAAACCCTCTTATAAATATTGTGTCTTTATCAAAACCTAAAAGTATGTCTCCTCCCCAGAGATATTTAGGGTAAACCTTTTATAAGTATTTCATCTTCCATCAACCCTTCATCTTTCTTAAGAAGAAGGCATGCTTTTACTTTCTACAAAAATTATTAGTAGGCTATATGAATAGTGGTATGAAAGTATTGAGATGATCGTTCATCTAAAGTCCTCTACAGAGATAAGCTGCCAGAAATACCAAGTTCTGGGTGATGGGTAAAGATGGTCTTTTTCTTTTTTTCTTTTTTTGGTAAAAAGTAGTGATGGATCTTCTGCTTTATCAATGCTTGGTGACTGGAAAAGCATTTTCATGTACTGTGCAGGTTAGGCAATGTGCCAGCTGACCAAGAAGGATTCTCCATGACACCATCCCTGATCCTCTGAGATATCAATAATCTTGCTCTCAACTCCTAGAGCACTCTCTTGAGCCTGTTCTTCTATAACCTCTCACTCTTTACTCACGTTATACACTCCCATACAAGTCATTACAAAGGTGCTATAATGTTTTAAGTCACTGGTCAGTGTCTGTGTTCTTCACCTGGTGTAAGTTCCCAACCACAATGGCTAAGACTGCACTACGTAGTCCCAGCAGCTGAAGAATGAAGGAAGGAATACCTTGATTTAGAGCTGTTAGTTTTGGTGGATCTTGAGAGGTGGGTTCTGTTTAGATCATATAAAAGAACAAGCAGGGAAGATCAAGAAAAACTTGAGGGGGATGGACCTAGAGATCATCATACTAAGTGAAGTAAGCCAAACACAGAAAAACAAACATCGTATGATTTCACTTATGTGTGGAATCTAAAATAAATGTTGCAAATGAACTTATTTACAAAACAGAAGGAGACTCACAGACACAGAGAACAAACTTACAATTATCAAAGGGGGAAAGTGGGGGGTACAATTCGGAGTTTGGGGTTAACAGACACATACTACTATATATAAAACAGATAAACAAGGACCTACTGTATAGCACAGGGAACTATATATTCAGTATCTTGCAATAACCTATAATGGAAAAGAATCTGAAAAAGGATATATATACACACATACATATACATATATATAACTGAATCACTATGCTGTTCACCTGAAACTAACACAACATTGTAAATCAACTATACTTCAATTAAAAAATTAATTTAAAAAATTAAAATAAAAAAAAAACTTGAGGAACTCTGTGGTCAGACAGAAAAGTTCACTTGAGTCAAAGAAATTACATAAGGAAAATATAAGTCAAATCTCATGCAGCCGGGGAGAGAGTCAGCTCTGCTTAAAATGACTGTCACAGTGTGAAAGTCACTTGTCCTGCTCTTGGGGAAGGCGTTCTGCAGTTGTCCAGAAGAATGGGATTGATTTCCTAATAATGTCGCCTCTAGTTCTTAAGTCTAAGAGAACATTGAGCTGAGAAGAAGTCAGATCCTTTATAAAAGGAAAACAAGTTGGTCCACTTTCCCTTTCAGGAAGAGGTGGCAGGAACAGTGACATACTGCAGTCCTGACCAGCAAACCCTCCCTACTAGTGCATGAAAACAGTACATATCTGTTTTGACAACTAGTCAGAAAATGATGCTTCTTTAAAAACTGGATTTTAAAAATTGGATGGTTATGAAGACTGTTCAGGAAACGTGAAGAATGCTTTTGATTTAATGTCAAATGAAAAAGGTAGGGTACAATATTAAACACTTAAAATAGAAAAATATCTAAACATTTTTACAATGTATCAGAAAATTTCTGCAATATTTTTTTCAAAAAGTGAACTGTAAATATTTTAGTGTTGTAGAGAATGGGTAAGTTTTGATTTGCCTCAAGATGAAAATAATATAATTTTTTGAGAACAGACCTCAGTTTACAGCCAGGCTTTCCCACTTAGCATGGGACCCTGGATAGATTATCTTTGATGAGCTTCGAGAATAAAAACTACCTGGCAGAGTCCCACAGAAGAGAGAGGTGAAATACCCACCCAAAGGCCCGCACAAAAGTACTTGGTAAAAGATGGCTGCTGTATTTCTCCTAAAAGTTTTGTGGTTAGATTACTGATACTTTACTAAGTGATATTTTAAAGGACATTAATTAGGCCATTACCAATGTTATTAAAAAGAGCAAGTAGCATTTCTCAAGCAGCTGCCATGTGCTTTTTTATGTTAAATGCCCTACATATATTAAGTATATCTCATATACTACTTACAATTGACAAGATATTAGTGGCTCATCAAGCACCTTCCAGTGGAGAAGCTAGCCTTAAAACTGTTAGGAAAGACCACAGACAGTACCCCAATACACTCAAGCATGATGAACTTGAACTAAAACATTTAGCAAAAACGTTTACATCAGGAAAAGAGAAACCAAAAGGTCCAACAGAGTCAAGTCAGCCTCCTTCTCAAGGTCAAAAACCTGGTACTTCCAGGATAAACTTCATATTTTTTCCTAATAGAACTGACTACCATTCCAGTATCCAAGGAAACTTAGAAAAAATTCTCTCTCTGTTTCCGTCACTTAGGACGGTAGGAGGTGAGAAGGTTACTCCTAGAGCTTACAACACATAGGTTTTCAAGCCAATCAAGTATGTCCCCAAAATAGATGCTCGCAGCCTCAAAAGCAGGCAAAAATAGCTAGATAAGGAAGAATCAAGTGGAAATTCAACTCTGTTGCTCACCAGCAGCTACATAAAAGGAAAAGTGCTGGTGCCTTAGCTCAGCTAATGGTTGACACTTACACTGTCATTATTTTTATAGTGGGTACTTAGGATGCAGTGATTTGAAAATTTCACATAGTTTCATTTTCCATGTTAGTGTCAGGTACAATATTAAATGAAACAATACTTGGGTTTTATATTCTTTCCAACACAAATTTTTTTTAATCTAAAAAGGGGATCTGCATTTCCTTTGTAGTCTCCCAGCACAGAGCCCTTGAGTTCAGTTATCTTGACAGTGCATTTACCTCACCCCAGCAAAGCCTAGACACTGTGTTTCATCTAAGATCATCTTGTGGATTTGAGTAGTAAGCCCTAACGCCACCAGCTCCAGGAGGGCATGGTCAGAGAAATCCAACATCAAAAGGGTTTTTATTAGTGACTTTTAAAGATTTTCTTGCCTCAATGAACTATCCTATTACATTTTCTTTTTTTAATTAATTAATTAATTAATTAATTTATGGCTGCACTGGGTCTTCATTGCTGCACGCAGGTTTTCTCTAGCTGTGGCGAGCAGGGGCTGCTCTGCGTTGCGGTGCGTGGCCTTCTCATTGCGGTGGCTTCTCTTGTTGCAGAGAACAGACTCTAGGCGTGCGGGCCTCAGTAGTTGTGGCTCGCGGGCTCAGTACTTGTGGCTCACAGGCTCTAGAGTGCAGGCTCAGTAGTTGTGGCACACGGGTTTAGTTGCTCCTTGGCACGTGGGATCTTCCCAGACTAGGGCTCAAACCCATGTTCCCCTGCATTGGCAGGTGGAATCTTAACCACTGCGCCACCAGGGAAGTGCCCCTATTGCATTTTCTATGTAGCAGAAAATAAAAACGGTCATTTTGTGCCCATATCCCTCACTAATTTGGATTTTCTCTTTGACAGGCTATTTCAAATCATTTTGTCAGGATAAGTACACCTTTGTATTTTGAGCACATCCCTTCAAATGATTAAGCTGTTCTATAAATTCCTTTGAAAATCAGAGAAGAAATAAATTCATCTTCCCCAAAATGTCACCCCCAATTCCCCATATACAGTGGTTCAGAGTGAGGGGAGGGTACTAGATTTACATCTGAATCCAAGCTCAGCCATTTTCCAACTACTTGGCCTCCAGCAAGTTCTTCACTCTCGGCCTCATTTTCCTCATTTGTAAACTCAGGATGATCATAGTCTTTTATTTCCTTGAGTAGTAGTAAGGATTAAATGAAGATACTACATATAGAGTACTTCCCACAGGGTTTGCACCACAGAAGACTCTCAGTAAGTATAACATGTAAATAGGTATATATATATATACATATATATATGTATATATATATATATATATATATATATATATATATATATATATATATATACACCCAAAACACTGACCCCTTTTTTCCCCAAGAAACATTTCTTTCTCTTGTATATTTAGAACATTCTCATTGATTCTGGCTAAGCAGCCTATCATTTTTATTATATTTGAATAATTTATAGAGAATTAGAACATAAAAAATACCATCAATATGAAAATTGTATTGAAAATAAGTTTAGTTCCCCCTGAAAATTAAATGTATTCAGAAAGCCTAACCCTGGTTCCATGTAAACCATCCTATTTGATTAGATGCCAGGAAAGTGATCTTTTACCTTCGTGCGGCTTGAAAAAGAACTTGCAAAATCCATTCTAGATGGACACAGGGATTAAAACAACACTGAGTCTTATTAAGCTCTCTATCCCTAATTCCTGGAGGAGTACTAGTGACTTACAGCATGTGTTCAAATATTTCTTAAAACAATTCTTTATTGGAAACATGATGCCATTAAAAAGTTACATACCACATAGAGTTGTTTCCACATGGTTCCCCAGTCTCTTAATGTTGATGTCATTTCTGTGATAACAGAGTCTTCAGTGGGAATAACCATTTCAAATTGTCTGTGAAATTGAACAACAACAACAAAGTGTATAAGCAAATGACATAGGCAATAATCTTCTTTTAAACACTCTAAAAGACCAACCAGGAAAGGAAGCTGCAGAGTTATTTTTGGTTCTGCAGACAGTAACCAGGATCCGATCATGAACTTGTGTGAGGAATGCAAAGTGGGTTACGGCAGTACCATAACAGAACGACCAGCCACTTTATCCAGATCAAGTCTGAGCAGTGTGGTGGTGAAGCAACAATAGCAGAAGAGTTCTGCTCCAGCCACAGTTTGACTTCTAAAGAGCAACTCGTTTAACTTCTCCAAGTCCCAAAGTCCTTGTGTGTAACATGAGGTCACCAGGCTACATAAACTGTGTGATGGCTTTTGCCTTCCAAGCTCTATGACTATAGGACTCAAAGGGAGGGACAGGCTCATTCAACGATCAGGCTTTGATGGCTGCAAACATCTAAACTAACTCACCATTCTAAACAACTAGACACTGATATACTGACTGAACACTCACTTGTTCTCATTAACACTTCATTTTCATGACTTGCCAACAAGACCATGAAAAATGATTACTACTATCAGTAATGTTGTCATGCATCACAGAACTTATTAAGGGTTTGACATCACAGATATTTGAATATCCATTGCAGAATGCTCCGCTCCATGATTAGGGTAATATATTTCTCCTATTTCTTTTCTAAACGTTAGAAACTATACTTGGAAAATATTCATACCAACATCTAGCAGGGTATGTATGGTGGTCCTAATATTAAGGAGATATAGAAGGAGATGGAGGGAAAAAACAGAAGATTGAATTGGTCTTCTGTACTCTATCTTTGACATACAATAACCTTTTTTTCTCGTCTCTAGTTTCGTTTTTCAAATTCTTCCAGTTTTTGCGCAGCTTAAAATGGGTAAGTGCCTATTAATACTACAGCTTCTCAAAAGAATGCTAACTGACTGTACTGATGGGGATTATCTCTTCATTTGAGTATTTTTTTCCAAGGACAATATCTAATATGTAGACACTGAACCAGGTTACATGGATGATCAAGGGAAAATTACTTCGTAGCATGAGGCCAATAACTGCTCTGCATTCTTTTTTGACGTTATGTCCGAAGTGCATATAATTTTTTTTGTAAAGTTTTCTTGACAGCAAGTATGGGAATTAAAATCTTGCCTTGATTTCTTCACCAACAGATCCTCTTCTCATTTCATACTGCTGCTAAAGTACTGACCCTGTGAATGTTTTACTCCTTTCTAGAGCTTAAACACTGCTGAAAATGTAAAGCTGGGTTGTAAAACTAGAAATAAAAGTAAACAGTAATATATGAACTGTAACATATATAGAACCTTTTATCAAGTCTACATAATATGACATTTTTAAATGGTAGTGCATTTATTTTGCTTTTGAAGCAGCTGTTGCAATTTAAAGGATGAATATCTGGACACAGAGACTATAAAATGATAGAATGCAAGGTCAGGAGGGAACAGTGAATTTCCAGGAAAACTCAACAACCTACTTAACATCTAAAAACTGAAATGACCTCAGCAGGAATTAAACAATAGAGAAGTGACCTCACAAACTATAATTTAAGGACCCCGTCAGTCCTGCATTGCTCTGAAGACCCAGGAAAGAACATAAAGGCAATTCAGTCTGTGGGAAGTTGATTTGGGGTTTGTTCAACCAAAATGTAAATTTTTAAGAAGCACAGAATTGCCATTTTAGGTGAGGCAGCTGTTTCCTTTTAATTATACCAAAATCAACATTCAAACAGTCTGTCATAAATAGTTGCCCCTGAAATTATATTTTGTTCAGTTATTCTGAGATGAACTTTGCAGCTATTTCATCCTGGTGGGCAATCAGGGTGCTAATCCCCTGAAAATAAGGCAGGTAACATCAAAATCCCAAAGAGGTTCCCCTCTGGGAAAGCAATCACCTGGCAACACATGTTTTTGAATGTTTTCAGGCTAAAGTTTTTCTTCCAGTTAATAGTCCTAGAACCTAAAGTCTCAATGAATTCCAACTTTTTTTTTTTTTAAGAAAATAAATTTTGGTTCTACCCTGAAGTTCTCTTGCTGTATAATGCTTATCATGCCCTCTTTCAGGTGGAGAACCCACAACCAAGTCTTAAACTTACACGACCAAATTCTGAGACACCTTTACCCATATTTAAACTTCCTCGGACTCAAGGGAGCCAGATGCTCACCACTTACTGGCTGGGACAAAAATAAAAATAAAAAAATAAAAGAAGATACTTGTTTCAATTAAAATTATGTCCCACCCCAATACAGTTTGAGAGAGAGGACTTTCACTGGGTGAAGTGATGCTTGACGTTTTTGCTAGCATCTTCTCTTTTCTCTTCCTCGGTCAGAGTGTAAGGTGGGGGCTGGGTGGCCCTCTGCTCTGGAGAGTTGAGGGGATCAGGGTGGGGCTTGGGGCAAAGGCAGCAAAGAACTCTGGCTGCAGGGGGTCTGCTCAAGTGGACTCTTTAAGGGACAGGGTAGAAACCCTGGGTTTCAACATTGCCTAGGCCAGATCACTAGGGCAGAAAGGTCAGAACAAAGAGTAAGCATGTGTTTTCTGGAGTGTCCCTTGGTTTACTTGAAGGGAGCTGGATAGAGCCTGGTGGAAGAATTTCAAAAGGATTAATAACTCTGCTTGACTCACTTCTGGTGGATTATAACTGCACAACATTTCTGACGGACACACATTTTTTAAAAGAGTAATAGTAGTGGTAATTATTAGTATTATGTTTTTAATCTACTGTTTTAAATAATTACTACTACTATCAAAATAATAATAATACTGCTTAAAGTAACTGACATATATACGACATATAACATAAGGATCTCCTAGACTCTTTAAGTTTTATCCACATACTCAAAGTAGTTATACCATATACTCTCAGCCACCTGAAGAAATTATTTCACTGAGCTAAGATTTAATACTCTACCTTTATAGAGAGTGGATATAAGAATCACCCATTTGAATAGCCTCTATGGCACTTTTCTGGTAAAAATAAAGTTTGAAGATATAATTTAATATGCTTTAAAATGTGCTTTAATAATTTAATAAATTCCTATTTTTTGCTGTTTGATGAATAATGAAATTTTTATGGTACAACCTGCATTGTTTCTTTTGTCATAAAATGAAAATTATTCAGTGATCCAATGCATATTCCTTGTGACATTGGCAGCAAATATTTGGATTCACTTAAAATGAATAATCTGCTTATGTTAACCACTTAAATAAGCAAGTGCTACTCTTTCATTCTGTGATATTGTATTTGAATAATCTTTTATCATAACAGCTGCTTTAAGTCCTTTTGTACACAGACTGGGAAAAACTTTTCAAATATATCAGAAATCCTAAGTGATCAATGAGCTCAATCAAACAAACAGCACAGAAATGATGTTCTCTGAAGCAGAATAGCGGCTTTGTGAAATGGTCACACAAGGATATGGTATTAACCCCAAATAGGAAAATAATGGCAGACTTGGCTGCTTATAATTCAGTAGTGAATCTAGGAAATTCCTGGGGTTGAGACATGACTCAGCATTTGATGGGTGTGACTGCCATGCTTCCCTACACAGCAGGAAACCAAGAAAAACCAACTCCTTTTGCTTAAAGCAGAAACTAACACACCATTGTAAAGCAATTATACTCCAATAAAGATGTTAAAAAAAAAAAAAAAAAGATTAGGCCGATTCCATGATTTCTGGACAATGAGAGAGCTCCAGAGCCCTAGATCCTACTGTTGTCCAACACACAGACGTGGTTCTTTTAATTTTCTCCATCAACTGCCTTAGTGTAATCTGTCTTTATCAAACAACACAGACAATGGCATGATTTTCTATAGTTCATTTTTCAAGACAATTACTAAGTCTTCAAATTCCAAAATAAGTAATGGTTCTATGAAAAACCCTTCAACTATTAATAAAATTCATTTCTTACCCTTTGTTCTTTACACAGGCATTTTTCAAGTGAACGTAGCTGGAAGGAAATATACCCTGGAAGAGAAAACATGCAGGTTATGGTTCTAGCTGTCTATTACAGCAGAGTTAGTTTTGTAAGTCATATGTATAAAATATAGCCACACAACCATAACAATACTAGGAAGAAGGAATCTAACATATTCTTTAGGCTAAATCTATTGTAGCTTAGACCCATTCATTTTATTTTCTACTACTTACCAGTTTACAAATTTAGAGATACTTTAAAATAAATATAATCAAAAAATTAAATCCCACTCAAAAGTATATTCTTTATAAAACAGAAAATTTTTATATTTTCAAGAATTCTATATAGAAAGGATGTTGAATAAGAATTTTTTTTTAATACTCCAGTATTGAAAGAAGGGGGTTTTTGTTTGTTTGTTTTCGTTGTAGTTCTTTTTCTTCTCTCCAAAAATACTCATGTGTCTATTTAAAAATATATACTAAAAAATACTACTATGAATCTGGAAACAATCTGTGTATTACATGTTAGGGAAGATCTTTGATGAAAACATAGCAGCAATTAATCACCAGGCTGCCATTTTGACGGGATAAAAATTAAAAGAAGCCACGCTAGCTTAAAGCCTTTTATTGTAGGGAAAAGCTAGGGCAAGGAAATTATTCCTTTGTTCTAAATGAGAAATTGAAAAAAACAACATTAAAAAGAAGAGCATCAATTTTATTATCCATTAAACAACAATATTCTCTGAATGATTTTTTAGGTACAATTAAATGACAAATTCAATTAAATATTTAGGAAAACAAATGTCATTTGAATACATTATCACCACTGTGGATCCAAGGATAATATAAAATTTAACTAGCAAGTTCTGTAATATACAACAGTAGTAAATAGGTATATAGGTTAAAAAAATAACTTTTTTTTTCCTTTGGAATTTAAATTTACCTGAATATGGTAGGAATAACAAATAGAGTAATTATAGTAATTAACAAGAAAAAGTCAGAACTTGAGGTTCAAAGAGTAACAGAAGTAACAAACCATAACACATTTTTTCTCAAGCATGTACTAAATGAAAAATTAAATACTGAAGCTACATTTGCATGTGCCTGCAGGTGTCCAAAAATAACTTTAAATGAGGGTTAAAGTATCAGGCTCTCCTTTAGAATGGCCTAAAATAAATGAAATAAAGTAATAAACACAGTTGGATGATCCGGAAAAAAGGTATATTTAAGCAGAAAGGCAGACAAAAGAGTTTAGATTACTTACATTAGACTTTGGTAATGAGAAATGATACAATTTCTTATCTACAATCCTAGTAAAACCAGAATTAAACCGAAAAATGAACATGACATGTAAAAAAATATTAGAGAAATGTGGGTAGCATGGGTAGATCAGAACAAAGTATTAGAAAAAATATAGATATTAGAGAGGATTAGTGTCAAAATCATAAACTACATAAATGAAAGGTAAAAGAAAAATCATATTACTTCCTACTATAATTCCTTAGGATTTATATAACTATATAAAGGATAATGAGTCTTAGTTTTTGTCTGTAATGGTAAGAAAGATGGACTCTTTATATGATTTTCCCACATTTCAGCTCCTCAAATCCAAAGGGACTCTTAACATACCCTACAATAAACCTGTTTCTCCACACCAACTTTTTACAAATGATGCCACAAAAAACTTAAACATTAAATACCTCTATTCAGTGTTTCTTTTGGAATATATATATTTCCCCTGCCTGAATTTTACTTTCACTCTCTGTGAAACTAACACTTCAAAAAGATTTTTTTATATATATAGTAAGCCTATTAAGGTCTTCTCAGTATAAATTTCAAGAGCTACATAGGATTATCATTTGAATAGCATGTCTTAACTATAATCCAAGTTCAAAAGTATTTCCAAAATTATGAAAATCTGTATTGCCATTTAGTATTTCAACTAAGAGTCCCAACTGTAATTTCAATTGTATAATGAAATAAAGAAAAATAACTGTCTTTCTTAAAAATCCCATAATTATGGTTAAAAGCAATAATTTTTACCTTGATATTTGGGTTTTTTAAGGCAAATCCTCTGTACCAGCCTGTGGAGAAATAATCATGGTCATATTTCAATAAATCATTACAATACTTTGAAGAAATGATTAGAAATCAATCTGTCCTTTACTGATGGAATTTTACCCTACATATAAATATTCTAGGTATAAACATAATGCGGGTTGGGATTAGGCTCGACTAACAGTCAAGTGACTACTAGTTTAAGTCTTCTATTAATAAAATCATTTACAAATTGTATTGGAAACGTACATGAAAAATAGAAGCATGCATAACAGAAATAAAGGCTTTGGAATCAGAGTATTGTGCTTAAATTCTGGCTTTGCTACTTATTAGCTGTTGAATCTTGGGCAAATTAATTGACCTCTCTGAGCTTAGTTTCACTTCATTTTATAAAACGCTACACTACATCCCAGGGAAATTCAAAAATCTACACAAGATTTAACATAGTTCCAAATTCTCTTTGCCTGACTACAAAGCCCAGACTCTACCATCAAAGCATAGTGCTCAGCCAGCAGTTCTGTAGTGAATTCACACATTTCTTCAGCTTACTGTCTTGGGTTAGGATCAGTCTGATAGCCTAAGAAGAGTGAAGCCAAGTCTCATCTACTAAGAGAACTAATGGCACTCTTTCATCCACACATAGTTTTTATTCTGTAGAATGCCTATTACTTAATCTCCAAGGAACTCTGAATCAATTTTACGGCACTATCCTTAATGGGGAACATATCTTTTTATAGTTTAAAACAATTACAGGGTGTGTATATATATATATACATATATAGATAGATAGATACATATATATATATTTATATGGTTAATATATAGCCCCCTATAAATCTATTATTTTCAATTTATTTTTTCTTCAAGAACAAAAACCATTTTACTTATTGGTAAGAAATTATTTTTATCATGTAACAAATGTTCTATGGAATTGAATCTTTTTTTGATTAATTGAACTTTTAGAAAGAAGTATTTGAGATTTGCGTTTAAATATTTTTGTTCCTCATAAGTTTTCTCAAAAGAATATATTGTAAAACATCATTTTGAAATCAATCTGGAGAGAACAGAATGAATTGAGAAATGGAATCTCTATAATGTCAGGGTTTACTATATCCCTTAAAGACATCCATCCAAGAAATATAGCCATTCTTAAACAACTATTTTAACAGAAACCAAAACTTTTTGAGAATTGCAGATATGTCATAGAGAGGTCTCTGTCCAACTACATCATACAGAAAGGTTTTCAGGTTATAAAACAGCTCCCAGGGGCTTCCCTGGTGGCACAGTGGTTGAGAATCTGCCTGCCAATGCCAGGGGACATGGGTTCAAGCCCTGGTCTGGGAAGGTCCCACATGCTGCGGAGCAACTAGGCCCGTGAGCCACAACTACTGAGCCTGCGCGTCTGGAGCCTGTGCTCCGCAACAAGAGAGGCCGCGATAGTGAGAGGCCCGCGCACCGCAATGAAGAGTGGCCCCCGCTCGCCGCAACTGGAGAGAGCCCTTGCACAGAAACGAAGACCCAACACAGCCAAAAATAAATAAATAAATAAATAAATTAATTAAAAAACCAAATATACAGCTCCTATAGTTGTGAAGCCCATTTTCACCAATTCAAAACAGACTTTATATTTACCTGTAAAGAAAATAGAAACAAAATATATCTGGCAATGACAGAGAAAACCTTTATTTTTATTAGGTACATTGGACAAAATAAATGTCCACGTATCACCACAATTTACTAACAGGCTCTAACTAAAAGTAATAGTTCTATTTGGGAGAACACAATTTTGCCAATAATGAACCTTGATATGATAGAATCTTACCATATTATAAATTCCTAATAAGGACAATATATTAAGAGGAAAAACAGTTATCTTTGGATATACTGATAGGACTTTACAATGTGGCCATTTTGATAAGAAAAAAAGAGTAGTCATTTCATCTGGGATCTTTTTAAGGACTAGAGTTTAAGGATGTTTTGTTGACCAGGAACAGAAGCATTTGAGAACGTACATATTAGGTCGATTGAATGAGATACCTGTTACATAAATTAATCATACAAGTTCATTTAACTTTTCAAATGCAGTGAATAACTTCAGACCAGATTTGAGGGAGGTGAGGAGATGGCTGCAGGACTAGAGCAGAGTTGGCCTGGGCAGGAGTCCCACCTGGAGGCATCTGGTTACCCAACCTGGGGTAAGGCATTTCTGCTCTAGACCTCTTTCTTTCTGCCCTGGGGAACCCACCAGACTCTTGACATTCTAAGAAAGGCCTTCTTGTTTGGCCCCAAGTCATGAACTTTCACAAATTCAATAGTCTCAATTGCTTTCTATGTTGGCATCTAGTGAATATAAGTAAATAATATTAGGAAAAAATACAATCAGCTTAAAAATACCGAATAATGCTTTCCCATAAGCCAAACATTCAATATGCAAGAAAAAAGTTTTGTTAAAAATGGTTCACTGTGACTACTGGGGAAATTCCAGGGATTGATAGAAGTATGGAAACAATCTGTAAACTTTATGAACTGTCCAGTGTTGCAGGAGATTGTTTATACAACCTCAAACAATCAACACTAGTCTACTTACCATCACACTTCTCCAGGATCTGAACTGTATCTCCAATTTCCAATGACAGGCCATAGGGGACAGTTCCTCGAAAACTGGCAATAACTGTAAGAAATGACATAGATTATATGGAGATGATCATCATATCAGTTACAGCCAGTTATACTGCTTACTATTAAATGTTATTGACTAGGAAAAATGAATGTGAGTAGGAAATACACATTGATAGCTAGAGCCGGCTGTCATATCCTAATTTGACAGATTCTTGAAGAAAGTCAATCTTTAAGCTTACATAATTCGCCAACTTCTTGGTCGAATAAGTGTTATTAATACAAATTTCAAAGATGCGGAATTGGGCTTCCCTGGTGGCGCAGCGGTTGAGAGTCCACCTGCCGATGCAGGGGACACAGGTTTGTGCCCCGGTCCGGGAAGTTCCCACATGCCGCGGAGCGGCTGGGCCCGTGAGCCATGGCCCCTGAGCCTGCACGTCCAGAGCCTGTGCTCCACAACAGGACAGGCCACAACAGTGAGAGGCCTGCGTACCGCAAAAAAATAAATAAATAAAAAATAAGTAAGGAATATATTTCTTACTTATTAATAAGCTTGGTTTACCTTTCTGCTATGCTGTTTGCAGGATATTTCTTTTCCAGAAAGTCCTCAAGAGAAGGGACTGCACCTATTTGCTCATTAATATGTCCCCAGGGCCTAGCCCAGTATGTGGCATTAAAGCAGTCTTCTGGTTCTGTAGTAAGCAATGGTGATGCCTGGACCTCTCCCCTGGGTCTAAACACACGGCCACCGTGACAGTTCCCACATGCCTCAGCTCTCAGACCATTTGGAATTGAGGGGAGCCACCATTTAGCCTTAACCTAATGGTTACAGATTGATTGGTTTCTGAAACATTTCACAGGGCTGGGCAGGACTAGGATACCAGAGAGAAAGAGTGCACAGATTAACCATCCCTACGTGATTTGAGTGGTTAAGGGAGAATAAAAGCACAGTGATTCTCCCCGGGAAAGTAACACTTGAGTCATAAAGGAGACAAGGATAGAAAATTTTAAAAATGTACCTCAACACACGAAAAGAGAAAGAGACATCCCCTGTTAAATACTATACACGCTGAAACCACCTTGCAATTCACATCCAAAAGTGATAGTAAATGCTTTGACTGCATGATTTTTAAAAGCCCAAAATTTTGGAAGTGAATTTTATAATTCTCTTTCAGATGGTGAGACTTAGATACAACTCCAATCCCCAAAATAAATTATTGTTATTGCTATGAATGTGTTTTAAAAGCCTGAAGGAATACATGAACCTGTCAATAAATGAAAACATGCCAATAAGTAATGG
This sequence comes from Delphinapterus leucas, assembly GCF_059928025.1. Lineage (NCBI taxonomy): Eukaryota > Metazoa > Chordata > Mammalia > Artiodactyla > Monodontidae > Delphinapterus > Delphinapterus leucas. The sequence continues at coordinate 37,108,316 of NC_143137.1, read as the reverse complement.
GCTTTCAGAGAAGTCTAAAGCTGTTTTACGATCTCAAAACAAAATTAGCGGTAGCAGTCAAAACACAGGACAGAAAACATAACCTAAAGTACATGAGATAGATAAAAATAACTACATAGTAACCAAGTTAGAACATTTTAGATAAGCACTAGTTCATGATGTCATTTTCTAACTATAACCATAAATACCCTATGACCTCATGTTGATGTCCTAGAAGACATGTCTGCTTGAAAAATAATCAAAGGTCTGTATATCTTGACAGATTACTTCAAATAATAATTCAGAGACCTCTTCTTATAAGGGATCAACAACTGAATAGACAACAGATTGAGTACAATTTAAAGGACTCCAAAGCAAGCTTGTACCCAGAATTGCCTGTCTACACTCATGAAGTTACCTTAATCTCTCACAACCCTAGTGTCTCAACCCTGCACTACTGATGCTTCTATGAGAGGTCTATGTGTACGGGCACCCAACCCAGCTCTGTGTACAGCTCTTACCACTCACAAATGCTATTGTTAACTCCCAAGGCTGCCATGACTACGTCCCCTACTGCTGGTCGCTCTGTCCTACCCCTCATCGCCTTCTTGAACATGGCAGTACCATTCACGAATTCCATTTCTTCACCATCCCTTCATGCCTCGTCCCTTCACTTCACTGTGTTCTGAAACTGCTCTGTTCCCTAACTGTGACCACATTCATATTGCCTTTCAGGAGTCTATCTTCTTCTGAATCTTCTACTGCTTCTCTCATACCCTCCAGCCTTCTTCTGTAGACCTTCTTTCCCTAACCCTCTTCTTAAATGTTGCTGTCAAAAAGGCTGGGTGTAGGAAAATAATATCAAACTTGGCATCATGAGACGTGGGTTTGAACCCAGATCTGACCATTTATTAGCTGTGTGACTTTGGTCAATATACCAACCTCTCAGAATCTCCATTACCTCCTGAGGAAAATGCGGGTAACAATGAAGAAACTGCAAAAGGTAGTAGAGGGTTAAATAAGGCACCTATCAGAAATAATTTACCACACTGTCTGGTATACTCTAGCTATTTAATAAATATCTCAATTGTAAAACTATACTTTTTTTCCTTCGATCCATATACATTCTCCCTACTTGGAGAACGTGCTAAGACTTCCAGAATCACCTGTCGCTATATGACTTGCCAAGTCTCTCTCCAGTCCTGATCTGTGGCCTCAGCAGCTGACACAATCTTCCAACTTGTATATCTCTATTTAGAGGTCTAAGCACCTAAACCTTAGCATGGCTTCAGCTGAATTCATTATCTCCCCTCCGCCTCCAGCCACATCTAAGCAATTTTCTCTCTCCCAATCACCCACTCTAAAATGTTAGTCTTCTGCTCTAAGTCCTGCTTTCTCTCGCTATTCCTAGGTGGATTTCTCTGCATCACTCCAAAGGGCTGCTGGAAAGCCTTCCCGGAAGGCTCCCTGTCTCCACGGTTGTCCTTCCTCAACACAGCATCTATGAGACCACCAGAGGTCCCTTTGATTCTGTCACACTTGTACTTAAATGCTTTTTGGATATGTGGCATCAGGAAAATTTTATTAGGTTCAATTTCTTTTCTTTAAAGGAAAAGGTAATAAGACATATCATGCCATATCAGACAACAGTTTGATGGGGTTGTTTTCCTTTTATTTCATGCCACCATTTAGCTGATACAATCCTTACATGTCTCCAAGCCAGATCCTCGTCCATTGCCCCCAATTCTGTCGAATGGTAGCACTGTGTCCAACGACTCTACAAGCCAGAAACCCAGGAGTCATTCACATGCCCCCGACCCACATATCCAGTCCAAGACCCACATCACAATGGCCTTATCTCTTTGATATCTCCCAAAGCCATCTTCTTCTCAACTTCTCCACTCCCACCACTGCCCTAGCTTCGTTATCACCTCTTGCCTGGCCTTCTCTAGCAGTCTCCTTATAGGGCTGTGCCCATATACTCAGGTTCCTCTCCAATCCATTTCTCACACAGCAGTTAGAGAGGTCTTTTCAAAATTCACATTTGATGATGTCATCATCCTCATAAATATATCAAAGCTCTGAGAATAATAGAAAAAATCAGTACTACAGCCTGTAAGGCCCTGCCCTTTTCTGGTTTCATCCTGTACTTCTCAACCCTGACTTTCTATACTCTGGTCACAAAGACCTTCCTTGTTATACTCCCTCCCACACAGGACTTTGCCCATGATCGACCCCTTGCAAGGAATACTCTTCCTTTCCCTCCCCACCAAGTTAAGCTGTATTCACCCTACAGATGTCGGTTCAGTGGCCACTTCTCAGAGCAGCTTTCCTCGACACACATCCCCTCACCCCAACTGCACACTCTCATAGCACCATATACCACTCAACCATCCCCTCTTATTTGTGCAAGTTTTTGAATGATGTCTCCTGCAACAGACTGTAAGTTCCATGGATATAAGGACGAGGTTAGTTCTAGCTCCCAATTGTCTACCTAATTCAGTTCAGAGCCTGGCACACAAACTGAACTCGGTAAATAATCGCTGAGGGGATGAATGAGGGCAGAGTCATTACTGTTACGTGTTCTGGTCTTAGGCAGTCAGGTTCCTTTATTAAGGGCAATTCTATTTTAAGAAGGTGCTCAAAATTCTAAGAACCAAACTATATTACCTGTGAAAACTCATTCTTTCATAGGAGCTGTTTAAAACTGGGATGACAGGTTGTCTGGGTCATAACAGTGTATCACCTCATTTCTTACCCAAGAAGTCTGCGTGGGTGAATCCTGACTTCACTCTTCAGCTATATCATATTTGATAACTATTAAAGGCAAGCTATTAAGTTCTTCAGTCTCACTGGGCTTCAGATGGCTCCTCTATAAAACAAAGGAGCTAGACAAGGTGAACTGAAAGGTCCCTGCCAGCCTGCAATTCTGAGAGTCTGGAAGAGGCCCTTCAGCTCAGCACTACAGAGCATGATATATAACTGAAGCACTCTGTCCCCAGACCAGCCTTGCTTTGGTTTTAGTCACTGCCCGAGTTCTGAAAGAATGGACATCTGTCCCCACCTGCAACAGCCATCTGATGAAGCAGAGGGAAAGCCTGTTCTCAGTATCTCCTACAAAGTCCTTTACCACTGCTCTCCTGCTACCTTTCCAGGCTCCCATCCCAGCTACCTCTCCACACACTGCCCTCCACACTGTCATACCTAAATTCTCGTCAAGTTCTTTCATGCAGGCCTCAGTGCCTTTATACATATTATCCCCTTTGCAGGAGTTGCATTCCCCAGCCCTTCTACACCGGATACTGCAAAGTAGCCTTAGTTTTAGGTCTAGCTCCAAGGTTAGCCCTTTCAATTTCCTACTTCATTTTCCCCATCCTTGGGCCCAAATGGAATCATTTACTCTTTCATCTGTGCTCCAAGGGCGCTCTGACCACACCTTAAATAGGGCAAGGTATCACATACTATTTAGCACTTTATTTATCTGTGTCTTTCTACTTGAGAACTTGAACTACTTTTTCTTTCTTTTTTTATTGACATATAGTACTAAGTTTAAGGTGTACAGCAATAATGATTTGACTTACATGCATCATGAAATGAGTATCACAGTAAGTTTAGTGAACATCCATCATCTCATATAGATACAAAATTAAAGAAACAGAAAAAAGATTTTTTTTCTTGTGATGAGAACTCTTAGGATTTAGTCTTAACAACTTTCATATATAACATATAGCCATGTTAATTATATTTATCATGTTGTACATTACATCTCTAATATTTATCTTATAAATAAGTTTGTACCTTTCACTGCCTTCATCCAGTTCCCCCTTCCACCTATGGTAACCACAAATCTCATCTCTTTTTCTATAAGTTTGTTTTTTTGTTTTTGAAGTATAATTGACCTACAGCACTATGTTAGTTCTTGGTGTACAACATAGTGATTCAATATTTCTATGCATTTCAAAATGATCACCACAGTAAGTCTAGTTATGATGTCACCATATATAGATACCCATAGTTATTTTTTTTCTTTTCCATTATGGTTTATTATAGGATATTGAATATACTTCCCTGTGCTACACAGCAGGACCTTGTTGTTTATCCATCCTATGTATAATAGTTTGCATCTGCTAGTCCCAAACTCCCAAGAGAACTTGAACTATTTTTAATTCATCTTCCATAAACCAGCATACAAATGTGTCAGTGCATGAATGGAGAATGAACACACACATGGAATGAATGAATGAAGCCACTGAAAAATGGTAGTCAGGTTTTAATGGATTCAGAGAATGTCAGGGGCACCTCTCATAACTTAAAACATCTAAAATAAATATTAAACTGCAGATCATATTGGAGAGTAACACCTTTTTAGGCTACAGTTTAAGGCATGACTTTGATCTTTACCTTCTAAAATGGCAAGTCATTTCCAACCTTTGAATTACACAAGTAACTCTACCTTGCAATGTATGAAAGTGATGAATGGATGGAAGAATGCTACCCTCTTTATGTTTCAGGTTATGAAAGAGAATGTTGAAAGGGGAAGGCAGTTCTAGGTAAAAGAGCAAAAGATCTGAATACATGACTAGCTCAAATTTACTAGTGGTAGTACATAATGTATCATAAAGTAAGGAAAACTGGTTTATTAAAGCAAAGATTCAAAGAAAACACAGGCATTCATGAAACCTCAATTTGCATTTCCATCAAGTGCACTTGAAGAATATGTTATGTTTAGATTCCATTTTGGATACAACTTTCCCACTAAATTCCCAAATCCTCCAAGCATTTTTGCATGAAACAAGTCCACAGTTGAAAATTCATCGTGTCCCCAGTTGTTGTAAAGTAGCTCTGCCTTTATCCAAAGGTCTTCTCATCCTACACTTTCCAGGGGCATTTCCCCACCAATAATATTTGGGTTTACTGAACATGACCACACATTGTCTTGATCCCTCGATTTTTTTTTGTTTGTTTTCTTATAAATTGAACAACTTTAGTAGCTACAGAAAAGATCATAGAGAATGAATCATTCATAGAGCTGGAAACATAAAGGTTCAATACTATTGTTTCAGTCCTAAGGATCCTGGGAGTACAGTTTTAAACAGCACATAAAAACTACTATATGGTATTGTTTTCATCTCTGCCCCTTTGCTACTATATAAAAATTTATTTGGATTAACAAACATGCATGTAAACATAGCTTATACTCAAATCCTTTAAAATTGTATATGGGGAATTCCCTGGAGGTCCAGTGGTTAGGACTCCACGCCTCTACTGCATGGGGCACGGGTTAGATCCTTGGTCGGAGAACTAAGATCCTGCAAACCACGTGGCACGGCCAAAACAAAAACAAAAACAAAAAACACTGGCTAACATTATATGTGTAAGAAAAGTGTTAAATGTATAGGGTAACCATCTTGCAAATCATATCATGAACAGCTGCCTCTTACCACTTATTGTGTTATTCGTTTATATAATATCAGTTTAGTACCTAGCGACAGTTTATTAAAAATTAAATGTCTGTGAGAAACATCCTCATATATAACTCACGAGTGTTTTCTATGAAGACGGTGAAAATAAAAGCAAAATTGTGCTGTGAAACAGGGACTCATTTCTCAGTTTCAGAGACACAGCTTGCTCATTCAAAGAACAAATTCGTACTTTTAAACTTAGTACAGAGAAACTCAATCAGAGTTCTATGACCTTTAAAAGCAAAAAAAGAAACAAATTATAGAAAAACTACTAGATGACAATCATGTAGCTCTACATCACAGATGATAACATATTCATCATCATGGTCAAAATAATATTTACCACGATGCTACACACCACGATTCACGTCGAGCCTGGCAAATGCTGCCCTTGCCCTTTATGGGCTGACAATTTAAGACGAATGGAACATAATACAGGAAAAAAAAATAATGAAGTACTCTGTCCCTTGTGACACGAAGGAAGGAAACTCATCCCTCAAAGTCGGAGTTCTGGCTTCATCTTTCTGATAAAAGGATCTCCAACTCAGGAACAGGCTGTGGTCTGAAAGGTCACTTGTGAGCTATTCACAACACAGAACACGACGCTATTATTCTCAAGCTCTGAGATTATCCCATGGAATCCCATTTAATACAAAAAATGAAACTCCTGTTTTTCACAACAGAAATGAGCTATGACTGCATGAGAATTTAAATAAACATTTCTATGTGAGTAGTTGTAAAATTCTGAAAGCTGGTGCTTGAAACATGGCAGCGACAATGAGAAGGCAGTGAGAAAGCAGCGCATTGTAAAGGAACACCGTCTGTCAGAGGACATTTAAAAGTGGTCCTTCCTATGTCCACGTGCATTTCACACTGTTCTTGGCTTTGGTTTGTCATGGATGTATCTACATTTAGGCTTATCAGTTTTTATGAGTATCACTGCAGTAGGGGGGACACAAGTGGAAAAAAGGGGAGAAAAAGGTAGAATTTCTGAAGGATAAGATTTTTTTCTGGATAAGAGCTGGAGGAAACAGTGAAAAGGGGAAGTGGATTAAGGAGAACTAAATTCTTTTCAGGGATTTTATTTCATAAAATAGTGAACTGTGGAAAAAGAGGACAAGGGGTCACCTCCTCTGCACAAAACTCTCTTGTAGGGAAAGATGAAATAAGGTGGGGAAAAACAAGTTAACAGTCTTATCAAAGACACTATCTGTTTTCTAGCTGTCTGGATAGAGCTTGAGGGAGGCTGCAACAGAAGTCATCTGGAGATTTCTCTTGGTACGATCACTAGCACAGGATGGAACTGTCTTTCTCCCGTATCCCCCTCCATCTTGCCCCTCATGAGATGAAGTTAAGAGCAAAGTGTCATTTCTAACTTGAAGGGACTCCCAGCTGGTCATCAGTATGACAGTAGGGCCATGGGAGCAGGCTGTCCAGAAAGACTGAAAAAAAGAAATTCAAAGGAAACGTGTGAGGGGGAGATGGGGTGATAGCTCCTGAACACTGCTTTGATGCTGAAAATGAACTCAGTAGGAAAATCAAAGAAACGCTTGCTAGGCTCCATCTTCTCTGTCCCTTGGACTTGCCATGCATTTGAGATCAGCCTCCATTCTGGTAACTGTCTATGCAGGTCTCACACAACTTGCATGCACGCCTGAGAGGCAGACATATGCACATTTACAAATAGGACCCCATTCTTATGCCACAGGTACGGTCAGGCCTTGAGACAGGTCACAGGACTCTCTCCGGCCCTAAGTGACTTTGAAAAATCAGAAGCACACTGAATAAAATGTATTCGTTTTCTGACATTTTACAAGTACCACCTTGAAAATACACTGCTGTCCTTGACTGTTAAGAGGACATTTCTACCAACTGCAGAACTTCACTCTGCTTGAACCACTGCCCTTTGGACTCGAGGTAAACGTGAAGGACAGTGGTGGCAGCACCCACAGCAACGCCCCTCTTCAGAAATGGATGACTTATTTTCCCAGCTGCCGAGAGCATTAGGGCATGCGGCCAAGGGGCAGCCTTCTGGGGTTGCCTCAGCTGAAGAGAGCTGTCTTGCCCAAGGCCATGTCCTCTTCCCAGGGTGGCCTGCACCCAGTGACCAGGAGGGCCAGGCCCTCCTGCCACAACTTGGTACAATTCTGAAGGGCCACTCCAGCTGAAGTGATGACGGCCATCACTGGGCCGGCATCACAGGTCATCTATTCCCTCTCTCCAGTTCTGCTTCTCCTCCCTCCCTGCCATCGGTGTGACAGCCAAGAACATTCCCTGATAAACATCCTGCAAGCTAATCTCCATCTCAGAGTCTGCTTTCTGGAGAGCCAAACCTGCTCCAAGCTTACAACATCACCCATTCAGAATCGACTTCTTGCCAGGTGCATTTTCAAGGGAGAAGGAGAGTAGCATGACTACAGTACTATCTTGTGGTTTTAGTAAGTTCTTTATGTATTATTTCTAATCTTCTATGATGTAGGTGTTTCTATTCCCATTTTAGAGATAGAGAAAAAGAAGAGGAAAGAGGCAAACAAGGGAACGAATGAACATCAAGAGGGAATTGTTCCCCATTAAGATTTATTTGAAGACATTGTCACTGCGGCAGTAAATGAACACGTTTTATTCCCCAAAGAGTCATAAACATACTCTTCCCCTTGGTTTTAATGTTACAAATGCAAAGGCACTTTCCTAAGTGGCTAAAGGTCAAACAGTAAAACTCTGAACTGATGACTGCATCCACCCATCAGTACTTTTAAAAACAACTTAATATGATCGAAAAGGTTATGGTTTTGGTCAACTGCCAGTCAGGAGGAGCATCTTGGAAAAGACAAGAGTTTAAACAATTATCTCAGAAGTATCCCAGCACTTAGGAAAGGGAGATAATATTAAGAGCTCACAGCCCACCCCCACTTTTTTTTAAAAAATTTTTTTGGCTGTGCAGCATGTGGGATCTTAGTTCCCAACCAGGGACTTGCACGTGCACCCCCTTCACTGGAAGCACAGACCGCCAGGGAGGTCTTAACCACTGGACGGCCAGGGAGGTCCTCTAGGGAGACAAATACTGAACAGGGAGATGGAGGCCCAGGGCTTAGCTCCACCACTTACGAACCATATAGTCTTTGGGCCTCTACCGTTTGCAGGCAGGATGACATGACCTGCCCGGCCTACCTCACAGAAATGTCATGAGGATCAAATAAATGTATGAGAACTGGATTTGTAAGCCTATAAATGTAAGTAAATATAGGATATTATTTTTCCATCATCACTGCTAACTGGAAGCTTGGAGACTAGATCTGAATCTGTCATGTGTGAAAATAAGGTTTCTGTGTACAATTGAGTAAATCAAAAACCCATTGCTCTGTTCTGTTATTACAGATTCTTGGAAATCATTATTAACAAGTTAAACTTAGAAAGATTCAGGTTCAACCGCTCCAGAGGGGTAAAAGGCTGACACTATTGTTTTTTCTAACAAAACGGGAAAAAAATCTTTGGCAAATGAGACAGATAAAAAAAAACCAGTAACAGAGTTAAGAGAGATTTTCCTAAAATGCTAAGGCAGAGATAGGAAGGGAAGGAGATTCAGCTTTTAATACTCCCTCTGCCAAACAGCGCAATATTTGTCCAAGGGATACTAGACAGCATCGGGAGGAAAAATTACAACACAGACTTCATGTCACAAAGTGGAATGAAGTTACAGAAAATAATAATTGCTTCCCCCACACTCCAAGGGAAAATTTTTCACTAAGAAGTGAAATACCATTCTCCAAGCAAGCATAATAAATCTACCACCAAGTATTTGGTTTACAAAATTTATACATACATTTTAATACATATATAAATCTACTTAAATAAAATACATATCCTTTTTCCAGTGTGAGATGGCTAATGTTAAAATTATACTATTTAAGAGAATTTTTGAAACACAGGATTAAGTTTCCCAACCCTTTTTTTTCCCTTAATGTCTTGCTATAAGGGAAGAGAGAGAAAAAAACGGTTACATCCTTCTGTGCTTTGTTCTGATTTATCTCTCCAAGTACTAAATACTCAAAGTCAAAAAACAGCACAGGAGAACTGAAGTGGTACACCTGCACCCAGCCCTTTCCCCCTGCACCAGAGGGACTCACAGTTTGCCCCCAAATGGGGAGAGGTCAGCTTGTTCTCACAGCCTCTTCTAACACCCTCTCCAAGCTAATACTCAGCCCTGCCTCATCTGGTCATTCATCTGCCCCACACAATAAAGCACTACTATGTCTAACTTTCCCTCCATAGGCTTTTCTTTTTCAAACTTGAATTTGACTTCCATTCCCAAAGCTCACTTCTCAAGAAGTCTGCTAGGATACTACCTACAAACCGTGGAACTTCCACCTAAAGAGAATCAAATCCTACATTCTTACTGTTCATCACTCCCTCTTCTGCTCTAATGACTAAGCCAGTTTCCAGTTTTGAACAAACACTAGTTTTGACTGGTTTTGACCACTGAAAACCAGTCAAAAGCAATTTCTCTAGAAAAAAGGGAACCAGTGAACAGGTCAATGGAGAAAAGGAACAAAGTTCAAAGTTCTCTAAAAGTCTGGTTCCTGCACACTTTTCTAATCTCAGCCTTTACAAACCACATTCAACAGTCACACTGAACCTCTCATCTGGGCCTTAGCAAGTGCTGCAAATGCTTTACGCTCTAGTTGGAATTCCCTTTTGCCCTTCCCCACAGGGTGTTCTTCATATCAACTCCACCTTCCCTGACTCCACAGTACCCGCGTCCCATTTACATCTAACACTGATTACACCCAGGGTCTCTAGGTTTGAGGCCCCTCTATGCTCCCAACACCACCTAGTGGCTACTCAATAAATAATGAACGAACGCACAGTGTAGTTTACTCATTCATTCACTTCTATGTGCCAGCACTGTGGCAGGCACTGGAAAGACAACAGTGAAGGTCACACTTTGCATCTGTTTCATATAGTTCATTAGTCACGAGAAAGAACGTTTCCTATATATTTTTGTTCCTACAAAATACAATGCTGAATTTTGTATCCCCAGTGATTTTTAAATGTATGCACAAAACTGACACACTTATAATTCTATAATTCTTGTGTGGGGGAAAAAATTAAGATTATTGTCCATTTTTTTTTAACTTTTAATTTTGAAATAATTGAAGATTTATAAAAAACTTACAAAAATAGTATAAAAATTGATTCAGCCTTAAGTTAGCTTCAGCAAATGTTAAGATATTAAATAAATAAAGCACACTTACCAAAACAAGGAAATTAACATTGATACAATATTCTTAACTATCCTACTGATCGTATACAATTTTCACCAACTGTCCAACCAATGTCCTTTGTCTGGTTAAGGATCCAACCCAGGATTCCACATTACATTCAGTTGTTATATTTCTTTAGTCTCCTCTCATTTGACAGGTTCTTTGCCTTTCATGACCCTGATGCTTTCAAGAATACTGTCCAGTTATTTTGCAGCATGTCTCTAAATTTAGTTTTGTCTGATGTTTCTTCATGATCAAGCGTAGGATGTGCAATTTGGGCAAGAATACCACAGAAGTGATGATGTGTACCTGCTCAGTGTACCTTAACAGAAGACATATGATGGTAATGTGTCTCATTGCTGGTGATGTTAACCTTGATCGCTTGGTTAAGATGATTTCTCCACTGTAGAATTACTACTTCCTTTGTAATTAACAAGTATCTCATGGGGACACAGTTTGAGACTATGCAAATATACCTTTTTTTTTATCATACTTTATAGCAACCATTAATGACTCTTGCCTGCAACTTTAGCAAATTTAACTCTGACATTTCTTCATAGGGTTATCCAGACACAGTTTATTTTAATTGCAGTTAAAACCTATAATGGGTCCTTTTTGAAGGTGGCACATTATCCTGACTTTAGCCTTGATTTACTAAGCATAAAGCATAAAATTAACACTACTACCATAGGTATTCTTGAGATGACCTACTCATCATATCAAATAAAACCTCAATCTCAACATTTCATTCATTTCAGAAAATGAACAGAATTAATATTTTTGCTTAATTTCCAGTACACTACATGGTCTCCTTAAATACTACTTTCTTAACCAAAGAATGGATATATGTGTGTTTGGTGAAAGATAACTTTTGAACTGTTTCAGCTGACATTTTCAAAAAAGACTGAATGGATCTTGTCATTAACTATAACCATCCACAGATGTGAATTAAGCCTTTCTGTCTTTACCGTACTTATGGGTCACTGATAAGGGAACTGTGGTAAAATTTTCAATTTCTTTTATTTCAGGGAAGGAATCTAGCCTTCTGTGATGGCTAATTTTATGTGTCAACTTGACTGAGACACAGAGTCCCCAGATGAAACATTATCTCTGGGTGTGCCTGTGAGGGTGTTTCTGGAAGAAATGAGCATTTGAATCAGTGGGCTGAGTAAAGCACACTGCCCTTCCCAATACGGGTAAGCATCATCCAATCTGCTGAAGGGCCTGAATACAACAAAAAGGTGGGAGGAGGAATTTGATGTCTCTGCCTGTTTGACCTGGGACATCAATCTTCTGTTACCCTGACTAGGACTTAAATCATCATCCCTCTGGTTCTCACAACTATATCACTGGCTTTCCTGGGTCTCCAACCTCCATCGTGGGACTTCTCTGCTGCTATAATCATATGAGCCAATTCCTTATAGTAAATCATATACATATACATACACATATATACATATACATACGTATACATATACATGTGTGTATGTAATACACATACATACGTACTCATGTACATACATATATTTATATGTATGCATGTATGTGAACATATATATGTATGTATATGTATGTGTGTGTATATATATATATATATATATATATATATATATATCTCCATATCCATCCTATTGGTTCTGTCTCTCTGGAGAACCCTAATACACCCTCCTAATAATTTTGTACGATAATACTGATTTTTAACTAAAGTCTTGGGTTTTACTGATGTTCCCAACAGTTCTTAAGTTATTAATTCTGTTGCATACTGTATTTGAACTGGTTATAAAAATCTTACTTAAAATAAGACGTTGACTACAAACTAGAGTAAGTCTTTAACTTACAAGTGATTTGCATTTTGGAAATTTTATAAAGTTGGTTACTTAGAACAAATGGATTCTCAAGCTACCACATAATAGTATACTTGATTGATGAAGCAGCTGAAACAATCATTTCACATGCAATGAAAACTAGGGGATGGAGGCACTTATAGTAGGGGAGGTATACTATGGCAGAGGTGGAGAGGTACTGGCAAATGTGGAGAGACAGTAGGCATAAGCTAACTCCTTCCCAACACCATGCTTCTCATCCTGGTCTCCTAGAAAACCCCAAGCCCAGAGAGGGCCACTGTACCTCAACTTTGCCACGACCTGGTGATCCATCCACACCATTCAGTGCCCCCAATACAGATTGTATAATTATGAATACATGTTGGCCTTCCTTCATCATTTCCTTTTCCCCAAGGAAACGCAGTTGTTATCAGAACACCTCTCTCAACTTCACTCCCACCCCTATCCACAGGGCAAACCCAGCAGCTATCTGACCAGTGGGATGGGAGTGACTGAACATCCATGTCCTCTGGAATCTGGTGGAAGCCCAGCCCAGCCATTCTTTAGATTTACAAAGTATTAGGACTGGAAGGACTTAATAGGAATGATCACATCATTATATACGCGGTATTTGTAAACCTGGTATTCATGTGGCTCATATTATCCAGGAAATTCATCTAAGCCTGATATTTCCACTTTATAAATTCTCCATGAAAACTTTCTACTTCTCCTCAATGACTATTTTTAAAATTAAAAGATAGTAAGAAAAGAATGCTGCTAGTTTATCACTGAGATTTTAATGACAAGTTAAGGCAAAACTCATGAAACTGTAATAGCCAAATCAGGGAACCAGGATAAAAATGAACATTACTGACTCAGCACTTATCAATTATAAATGAACTTTTAAATCCTTCCTCAGGGTTTCTAGAGGGCACCAAGTTCCCCTGGGGATCATGCCCTCTGTTCTTCGCCTCTTCCAATTTTATAAACTAATGAAGCAGTTGCTTCCCGTGCCTTTCTTCTCACTAAATTTCAGCTAACTATTGCTCCCAGATGTTGTCTACAGTAATTGAAATCTGCATTCTTTGTTAACAAATTGATGCACTACTGAAAAGAAACTTTTAAAAACTATCCCCCCCCAAATATACTCCTTTTTTTTCATAGAGATTAAAAATCACTGTGCTTGGCTAGGGTTAAAAATCTTTGTAAATATTTGTCCTTTACCCCCTCTACAATGAAACTTGCCAAACAAATTCGGTAAGTTTTCCAAAATATCTTCAAAAACAGACAACAGGCCTGGTGTTAGGGCCAAACCCCGTCATTTGTTTCATAATATGTTAATAAGGAAGAATCCATCTATTGCAATTCTTTGGTTTGAAGGATAATTTTGCACTTGTTTCTATTTTTCTGAGCATTACTGGAGGTGACTCAGTCTGTTCATGAACTAAATCTGACAATGTGAATGCCCTTGGGGGTTATGTACAAAGTGAGTGCCTTTAATATTCCAGCCAACACAGAGTGAAATAACAAGTGCCCGAAGATGATAAGATTAAAAAGAGAAAAACATTTCAAACAACAGAGAAATTTTTATTTTTTGGAACATAACTCAAATTCCCAAAAAACAACCTCAATGTAAAAAATGAAATTGAAAATGGAATGGATTCTTCCACAGGTGTGTGGGAATTTAAAGATAATTCCATTTAACAGAAAGAAAAATGAGTATGTCAACTTCCTAAGCATCGCTAGAAGAAGTTACATCTACATGAAAAGTACATATAAGAAAATATGGTTATTTCTTCTTTTATTCATGTCTACAATTAAAAGTATCTTATTTTAGAACCTCTGATAACAACCATGTGTTAGTTATGCTTTATAAAGTATTGACAATTTACTAAAAGTTTCACTATTAATAATAATAATAAATGTAGGTAAGTGTAGTGAATTCTTGAAGTTAAGAAGCTATATATTCATCTATATAAATGAAAAATTAGGTATTTCTAAATATAAATAAATGGATCAAAAAACTGATCGTAGGCTATCCAGATCCCATAATATGCTTAAAAGTCCTGAATTTATGAACTTCTTGTAAACTTCAAATACAAAAATTTAAACAAATAAGTAAACAAATGTTCCTGCCATCTCTCCTAGCTCTAGCTCTGACATTTGAGTAAAATATTAGCAAAAGATTAAGATACTTCTTCAAAGAGTTTTCAATCATTGTGTTTTCAGGTCATTTTGTGTACTAAATATTTGTGCTTTTTTTTTTAACATTTTCAATGAATCCAGAGTAGCAGATCTGGCTAAAAGAGAATGCAGTTTTAAAAAATCCTGCATTTTTCTATGAGTTCTTCTGAAAAACATTCACAGCTAGCAAGGTCAACTTTCTATTTGTTTATATAGGAGATATTTGTAGGACTAAGTTATTTCATGCCAGGAAATTCCAATTTACAATTAGAGCTACACAGTTAAAAATACCAAACATTGGGTTTCCCTGGTGGCTCAGTGGTTGAGAGTCCGCCTGCCGATGCAGGGGACACGGGTTCGTGCCCCGGTCTGGGAAGATCCCACATGCCGCGGAGCGGCTGGGCCCGTGAGCCATGGCCGCTGAGCCTGTGCGTCCGGAGCCTGTGCTCCGCAACAGGAGAGGCCACAGCAGTGAGAGGCCTGCGTACCGCAAAAAAAAAAAAAACATTATAGGGAAAAACTTTCCTACACTGTATTTGAAGCTGTGCGACAGATATATGTCTTAACTGTTTCTCAATCATCTCCTCCCAACCACCTGCCCCAATTCTGACAAACAGTTAAGCAAATAGGACACATTAACCAAAATCTCATCAAAATAGATAAGATGTACCTATTCTTCCCTCCATCAAGCTAATATTTTTCTTTCTTTGCCGTAAGACTGAACCTTTTTTAGTTCTTAAGACATATGTAAAAGTAATAAATCATTCTGTCAGCTTCCCAAAGACTAGTGGGGTTCCGCTTGAAGTAACATATGTCAAACTACTTAATGTGCACGAATCTCAAAGCCCCGAGGTGAAAAAGTTCAGCTTCATGCAATTCCTTAGCCGTGGCAGGTCCTTCTGTTTGTTAAAAAACAAAAAAACAAAACAAAAATATCTCAGTTTGAATCTCTGATGCCCTTCATTTAGTCTGCAGCTTGCACCTGCTGGCCTTACGAAAAACAAATGTCTGACTTACATTTGTTTTTGGAAAATTAGAATAGACGTCAATCATTTCTTGAAAACTAGTCTTAGGCTTAAATGATCAAAACTTCAGTATCCCAAACCCGAGGGCCTTATAAGATCATGTGGCAAAGAAAATAGGCTGAAATTGGTTTTGTTTTTTATGCTAAAGACCCACTCATAGCCTACACGTAAAATTTTTTAAAGAAATTTAATGGATGAGCAAAAAGCTGGGCAAGAGAGGGAGCTAGAAATAATGAGAGGGTGTGGTAGCCACTCATCACAACGGCCTGGCTCTACGTGAACGTTATGTCTAGAGATTAGGTCCTAAAGACTTTAGGGTCTATACAATAGTGTAGTTTTAAAAAACTGCAATCGACTCATATAATCAAAAAATAACATCCCTCACTTTGTATTTCTGCTCTCTCCACTCTCCACTCCCCCTACTCAACAGGATACTGTCATCAGTAAATTTTAACATCAGGAAATTTGGGAGGATGGTTCTTGGATTTACCCATCCACGTCTGATTCTCAGGCTGGACAATATGTTCACATATCACTGGGCTGGCCAAAGTGACAGAGAAACCGAACGAACTTTTTGGCCAGCCCAATATCATCTGTGTTTTTCATTCTCAGTAATTTCCTGTGCTCCTTAGCCCTCCTCCCACTGAGGCAGCTGCATTGCTTCATGGGGACAACAAAACAAAGGAGATGATGCTCAGTCTTCCACTTCCCAAACAGATGTGGCTCATTTCCCAGGCAACAGTAGGGAAGGTCAAGGCTTCCATTTGCCAAGGCTTTCATTAACAAGAGCCTGGCTTTACTGGGAGAAGGGTCTTCTAAATTCCGAAGGCTGTCCTTTAAATACCCAGATTAGAATCTGGAGAACTCAGACTTTTGGTATAAACCACAGAGCATGAAAGATGCAGAAGGGTTTCCCAACATTGGAAGGAGAAAATCTCTACAAATCTAGAAAAGGAGAGAAGGGGACGGGGAAAAGAAAGATGTGACCCAGGGGGGTGTATACAAGCATAGCGCCTGCCTGGTATCCTACTGGGGCCAAGACCCAGGAATGGGGAGAAAGGTTGAATAGATTCCCTAATGGAGTTTGGAAATTCCAAAGCAAAGCGGTCTGAGCTTCCTGTTCCGTGGTACTTTGCAAAGGACCTCAATAAGAACAGTAGCCAAAGTACAGTAGAAATGAATTGGGTCTCAGTAAGGTAACCTTCCTCCCTCCCCTCTCCAGGGGACAGTAGAAGGCACCTGAGAACACAAAAATCACATTTCTGCCAGGTCTGCAGAGTCAACAGCCCAGAGCCTGCGCTGGATGGAGTCTGCAAGCTGAGTCTTGAAGGGTCAACAGCACCTGCTAGACCTAAGGTGGAGGCCAAGTGAGGATGGGAAAGGGCCCATCACCATGTCCCACCCATGCTGGGAGACAAACACGGAGGGTACACAGAGGGCAAGGGGTAATACCCAAAGCCATTGTGATTTTTCTCCTCTAAATTATTTTGGTCCAGAAATTATCCCTTTAGATTTAGACATGACAGAGAATCAATAAACTGCTAGAATGAGTATCATGAGCTTTAGAGCATGGACTTCAGCAAATCTATCCTGTTAGTTCGGAAAATTACATGTGAGTTCTTGCCCATGTGGTATAAAGGCGAGGTGAGTCTCACAGACATGGGATGTTACAGATACATAAGACTAGGTACCTGTCCTCAAAAGGCCTCTACCTAGGTGAAGAAAAGGGCAGGTACAAAAGAAAAATAAGTAAAAAATCAATCCTGTCAATCCTTTGACTAGCTTATTAGAAAAGGAAAGAAGTAGTACACGAAGTTCATACCTAGTTCTCCAGTATAAACTGAATGAAAACTTCCTAGGTTACTTGCAATTCAGGAGGAAGTATAACATCTTCCATCAGGCAAGTTAGACTAATCCAACTCCATGAATCTGAGTGTTAACTTAAGCATTTTTTATCATCCACAAAGGGTCTCATCATCATTTTCATAAATTCACCAAATCTGCTCAGTAAGCTACTTTTCCTGAATCTTTTAACAGCTTCCTTAAAATCTATGTCTTTTCGTTTACCTACTGCACAGAGAGTTCTGGTCTAGTATTTCCTTAGGCGATCCCCAAACCATTCCTATGTGTCAAACACGGCTCTACACAAATGGACCACGGCTCTTTCTTACAGGTGTCCTGCCCAGCACCTTCCCCCTAATTTCCCAGTTTAAATAAGCCAGTTGGTCCCCACCACCCACAGACTACCGGGCAGGCAGCTGGAACAATCTCCAAAAAGCCCAACATGTTCAGGGCATACAAAATGCTATTTTTATCAAATATGTATTTGATTATTTATGCTAATTAATGTCAAAATTGTAAGTAGAGAAAGACCACTAGCTAATTGCAGGGAGGTGCGTTACTTAGTGCTAGTCTGTATAGTGATGGTGTGAGAGACACTTCGAATGGAAAGTTTACCTTTCCCTCTTCACATGCAATCTCCTCTGTCCCCACCTGAGTTTCCCCACAGAGGATGCTACAGTATGTGCTTAGCCCATTAGAATCACCCACTCAGTAAATGTTTATTAAAGATCTACCACAAAACAAAACAAAAAAAGAGATCTACCATAGACTGGGCACTGCTCTCGGTACTGAGCCAGGAGCATCCACAAATGTATTATAATGACTCCTCTCAGCAACTCGGCAGTAGGCACTTTTATCTGTATCTCACAGAGGAGAAAAGCTGGGCTTAGACAAGTGAAGTCATTTGCTTAAGGTCACAAAGCTTGAAAGTGGTACCCAGGAGGGTTCAAACCTCAGTTGGTTAATGTATGTCCCAGCTGTGATTACTGCTGCTTGAGAGGAGAACAGGTACCACAGCCATGGGGAAGAGCATTGTTCGGACTTTTGCACAGGTGAGCTCAAATCCCAGTTCTGTTACGTATTCACCAAGTGCCCTCAAGCAAGCTATTAATCTTGTTGCGCCTGAGTTTCCTCAAACTGTAAAAGTGAGGTGATAACAGTTATCTGCCTCACAGCGTTATGTGTCCATGGAGAACAGGGAAGGCATTCAGCACAGTGACCGGCACACCTGCACAGTCAGTATCTGTGAGCTGTCGCCATGCTATCTCTCCTACCACCACTACTACAATCACAGGCCAAGTCACCAATGTCAAGGAATGTTTCCCTGACAAAATGCTCATTTCCTAGCTTTCCAACCTCTGTGATTTACTGGCTATAATTTTCTACTAATAAGCACTTAAAGCTAAAGGTCCACAAGTCGCTCCAGAAATAAAGTACAACTTCTATCAAAAAGAAGCGTTTTCTAAGGAGCCTTCCTGACAGGACTTCCGGAGTCCCTACCAGAAGCCGAGGGAGGCATGTAGAAGTAGAAGCCCGGAAGCTGTGACATGTACTATGACATGGTGCCGGGTTCCTGCAGGGCACATTGCAAAGGCCTCTGTTTCCCTGCTAAAGATTTGGTGTTTACGCCCATTCAAATTGTAAAGAGCACCTAAGAAAACCAGCATCTGAGAAAATCATCTAAGATACGGGGCAAAGCTGCACTTCTCACTCATCAAGGCACATCATCTACTTCTCATGGGTCGAAATCTCAGTAAGAAAGTAAACTATTAGATAACATTATGCCTTCTCAATCTGAGAACAGAGATTTTAGGTTATTGTGCTTACTATTTTTTTTTTTTTTTTGCTGTACGCGGGCCTCTCACTGTTATGGCCTCTCCCATTGCGGAGCACAGGCTCCGGACGCGCAGGCTCAGTGGCCATGGCTCACGGGCCCAGCCGCTCCGCGGCATGTGGGATCTTCCCGGACCAGGGCACGAACCCGTGTCCCCTGCATCGGCAGGCGGACTCTCAACCACTGCGCCACCAGGGAAGCCTGTGCTTACTATTTTTAAAATCAGTAAGGTGAAGGCTTTTTCCCCCCTAAACTTTGTCATTGGAATCTAACTAGAATTTCACTAGAATACTAATGAAAGAGAGACGGGCATTTTGTACTCCATCCCCTGAATGATGGTAGTATGTAACTTGTGCAGCATTATTTCTGCAACTTGAAAATCCACAGAGAAAATCCCCAACATGGCAATTCATGATATGTCTTTGAGAATTATTTTTGTTAATTCCTCAAAGACAGACTTGTTCTTTAATTCACATTCTAGCTCTTTTCATGTCATTACAAAATAAAACTTTGATATTTATTGTTGCTAACTGCTAGCCAGGAGACCAAGTGATACCAGCACATAAAAGTATTTCTTTCCCTTGATTTGTCAGTCATATGCTGGTCAATAGCTTTCCTTCCTAAACTGCTTTGTTTATGCCTTTCACAGGCAAGAAAATGTTCATCATGTACATGTTGGTTTGTCTTCAAGAAAGATTACTTATGTGCACATCTTTTAAAAGACATGATCAAGGATACAACGCTTTCAATTTTCTAATGAAATGACTTCATAAAAATAATCAACTTGCCCTAAAAACTTAATAAGTATATTATCCAAATGTTTCAAGAGACCTTTCTCAGCCTCCTGGCTTTATATATCATCTAAATGCTAATGATTCCCAAACTGATCTACCTACTTGGGACCTCTCCCTTGAATCCCAGATTAGTATATTCAACTTTCTGCTTGATTTCTCCATTAAACTGAACTCTTAATCTCTCTTTCCCACACTACCTGACTCCACAGTCCAAAACCTGTTCTACTCTCAGCCGTCCATCTAAGGAAATGGACTGCATCCTTCCAGCTGCTCAAACCCAAACCTAAGAGTCATCCTTGCCCCTCTTCTCTTACATCCTTTAACCAACCCATCAATAAATCCTGTCCTCTACTTGTAGCATATCTCAAGGCTGATCACTTCTTACTTACCCTCTCCACCAATACCTACCTGATCCAACCACCATCATCTCTAACCTGGATTATCGCATTCACCTCCTAAAGCTCTCCCTGCTTCCCAAACCTTGACTTTCAAGCAGTCAATTCTCCTCATAGCAGCCAGAGTGATTCTTCTAAAACTGAAGACAGATCATGCCATGCCTCTGCTCAAAATAACACAACCTCTTCCTTGACTGTCCACTGACATTGGTTATTTTCATACATTTTGTTCTTGCAGTGCCGCCATCAAGACTTGTGTTCTTAGCCATGTAAAATTAGCAAAGTGATACAAAATCTTTCACAAAATTAGCAAAGTGATACAACTTCTTCCTTGGTATTTCATGCTACTAAATACATTTACAAAACAACCAAATTTCCAAGTTTAGAAACTTGGTTTGCATAACACACACAGCTGGTCACTGAGAAAGCACTAATCAACAGAAATGTTGAAGACCAACCTAAAGTCTTCAGTGACACTGATGATAGTACAGATGTCTTCCAAATGCTGACACAAGCCAAATCTTCAACGTTCACTCAGTACCACCGATATGGCAGCACCATGCTGGGGGCTAGGAATCCAGTGATGGATTAAAAAATGCTGCTGCTTCTACCTGATCCTCACTGAGTCTCCTCAGCTCTCACAGAACTCCCAGTTCAACTCTATATTATGCGTGTGAAACCACCACCAGCTCAGAGACACCCTGGATGAAGACAAGGATTAAAAACAGACCCAGCTTCTGATCTAAATTGTGGGTGGTAGCGACACATTGTTCATTTGAGCTGTTTTGGATATTTCTTGACCTTTCTGTCTCAGTTCAAAGTGCTTAGTTATCAGACAAGCCAAGGAGAGGATAACCTGCTTTACCAGGATGATAAACTCCTTTTTCAGCGACCCTCAGGCTGTCTCCTGCCTCAGTACCTCTGATGCTGTCTCCTGCCTTAGCACCTCTGATGCTGTCTCCTGCCTCAGTACCTCTGATGCTATCTCCATTAAGGTGCCAGCATAATCTACCCCAAGCTGAGCTGATCAGGTTTCTGCCACACAAAACCCTTCAATGGCCCTCCACAACTGCTATCATAACGTTCTTATCCTCTGTGGCCTGGCCCCACTGCCTGCCTTACTTGGGACCTCCTCTCTCACCATCCTTTATTTTCCATCAGCAACATCAGTTCCTTGTATTGATAGTTCTGCTCACACATGATGCTGTCTCTTAACTCCTACTGGCTCATGTGGGTCCTTCTGTGGGGAAGAGCCTTCAGCCCATTCACTGCTTGGTTTATTCTAAATCATTTTAAATTCAGCTAAGAGGGTGTCACCTCCACCCAGGCAGCCTTTCCTGCCCATCTGTACAGACATAGAGCTCTCTCTTTATTCCCTTAGGCTGACAACCTAACAGGTGACAGCAAAGGTAAGAAATGGATCCCAATCTTCCTAGAACGCTATGAAAACATACTACTTTTCCAAGAGCAAAAGCATTTTGTTGGCAGAGTGGAGGCCAGATCGTGCACCAAAAGGACCAATCAGTATATGTTTGAAAACTGCTACCCCACTGTTCCTAACACAGGACTATCTCATCTCACTAGCATTAGCTCAGCATAAGTAAATGGCCACATTGCAATTGCCTAGTAATGCCTTAAAAAGATGTAGCTAACCTCTTCTCTTAATCATCACATGGCTGAAATCAAGCGGGAAAAAATTTAACCCAGAAGGAAAGCTTTCTGAAAGGACCTGGGTCAAGTGAAATGAAAACTTCGAGAAGAATGAACATCTCCAATCATCGTCTACACAGCAAGCCACAGCAGTACTCTGAGTCTAATTGCCTCCCTGGGCTTCCTTCATCCATTTCTCGCTCAGCATGGACAACACACATTTCACACTGAATCATACCACAACTCTAATCATTTAAAAAGAATAATGCTAGGGCTAGCATTTTCCAACTGACTACCCAAAACGTAAGTCAGATACCCAGCCAGGCTGGTCCTGCAATATTATGATGCAAGCAAGGTACATTCTGAGATTTTTCCCCCTTTCTCTCAGCACCCAGCTCCTTCTAGCTGCCCTCGAAGGATCTATCACTGAGCTGGTGGCCCCCAGGTCAGAAATATGCCTTCTCATTCCTTGGTTCTGTGTCACATCACTGGACCCACAGGATCCAGAGCAAATCTGATAACTTAATCGTTGTGAATGTGCAAGTACAGAAAGGCTAACCAGCCACTCTCAGGGAGCACAGTCACCTCAACGATAGCCTTCTGGGTGAAGAACACACACCCACGCTCCCAGTCCAGCGCATCTGACAGCCTGGGCACCCAAAGGAGGAGGAAGAGCCTTTTGGACCTCTCAAACTATGCAGCATAGAACCCCTTCTTTCATAGGTACGTCCTGGATCTAAATCTGCTTTGTCCAAATGAAAATCCTAAGCAGCTTCAAGGGATGAAAATAAATGGGGAAATACAATTCATAAAATGTCACCATCCACTTTCTGCACAGGACCAACGGCTGGTGTCGGCAACGTCTTCTGCAAACTCAAACTGACATTGGACGAGAACTCTTACTAATCCCTGAACCTCCACGCTAATGTGAAGGACAGAACTTGTCACTTGAGTTTGGATAATCTAAAATGTCAGCCAACAGTTGCTCTTGAACTTACATGGAAATTCATTAGCTCCAACAGACAGCAGTGTTAATAAAGGCGATAACTGTGCTCACTGGGTGGTTGGTTTGCTTGTGTCGGCAGGAGATGCTATTATGAATGGCTCTGATACCACTTAATCCTTGGAAGTGCAAGGGGAAACTACTGATGCATTACAGAAAGAAATTATTTGTAATATGGCCGAACCTAAACAGGATCACGAATAATTGTTTCCCTAAACATTCATGACAATTAAATAGCTGCAATATTTCGAAAAAGATCCAGATGTCTAACTCACTGCAAATGTAACTTTCTGGTTCAAAACGTCTTTAGGAATTCACTTTCTCAATATAAGCAAAGCAGTTAAGTGCACAAACCACTACATGTACAGGAAAAACTGATGTCAAGAACTGTGATACTGGTGTATCGTGTCTAATTTAAATGCTGGCTTCAGAGTCATACTGACCAACCCAAAGAACCAGGACCTTGGTTTTGCAGAAAGCAATAAAGATGCACTTTTAAGGCTAAACTAGCATGTGGGCATGGAACAGCAAATCCTACAGGTATCTGTTTCCTAATGAGAACACACATCAAGACGGAGAAGAGGGCCGGCCTGGGAGCTCAGGCTGGGTCTGAACAGTGAATGCTCACATCTGCGGCACACACATCCCACTGTACAAATACAGTCACTGTCCAAAGCCAAGCACAGAGAACCTTTGGTTATGTTACTACTGCCTCAACGAATGCAGCTAAATAATGGATTCACGTTTCCCAAGTGTTTCTAAACCACAACGAAACTACAAAAATCATGAAACTCTAACAAGATGGCTGGAGTGAACACACTTGTACAGTGTGCCTCTCATCTTTTCGACTCACTCTACACGGTCCATGCAGTTTAAGGGGGAATGCCCCACACATTTGACAGCCCCTCCAGCCCAGCAATGAACAAGGTCTAACAGATCCTTCCCCTTTAGCCAGAGCTGATGAGAAAGAAGATCTTTCATTCTTTTGGGACTTGGAGGTCTAAGAGACGTGAAAGGCTAGAGCCACAGAGACAGACCTTACTAGAAAAAGAAGTCTTCCTAGAGGGATGAAGAGAGCTCTGATGGTACACTGAACTCCTGGATCCAGCAGTTGCTGTAATGAGAGTTAGCACTTCAAATTTCACAGTTTTAATGAACATTTTTTAAGCTCGTGTGAATTTGGGGGTATTGACACTTGTAACTAAGAGTACTGGCCATATACCATGGCAAATACACAGAAAGGGATGCAATGGAAGACAAGGGATGGAGCTTTATGAGGCAGAATACATTGTATCCTCTTACGACTTGTATTCTCTTATGACTTAGAGTTCTTCATGCCGAACACATGCATGTTGGTGCTCTTCATTTAGTGCCACCAAGCCAGAATAGAGCAGAGGGGAAAATAGCAGGAATATTATGTAAGTAGCAGAGGCATTATACAACCATGGTCATTACCTAATAACAACTAGGCAACAAAATCAGGCATACCAGCAAATATAAAAAAGCATGTAGCAATGACACTGGATCCATGGATGCTGAAAGAGGAGCTGGTTCAGATCCTGCCTTAGTCAGTTTAGGCTGCTATACCAAAGGACTTGGTGGCTTATAAACAAGAGAAATCTACTTCTCACAGTTCTGGATGCTGGAAGTCTGAGATCAGAGTGCCAGCAACATCTTCCTCGTTTGCAGATGGCCAACATCTCATTGAATCCTTACATGGTGAAAAGAGAGTGAGTTAGCGCTGTGGCCTCTTCATATAAGGACACTAAGCTCATTCATGATGGCTCCACTCTCATGACCTAATTACCTCCCAAAGGCCCCTACCTCCAAATAATATCACATTGGGGTTAGATTTCAACATATGAATTTGGAGGGAACACAAACATTCAGCAAGTAAGATATCCAGCAAGTACGGTTGGCCTTCACCTCAATTCACTGCTGACCCAACTAAGATACCTTCCATGCAGTCAATGGATTCCCTTTCTTCTCTGCTGATCTTCACTAGAGCTGCAGTATCACTCTCCCACCTATTAAGGTTAGATGCCAGAGAGTTTTTTCTTTAGAGAACCTTAATTCCATTCTCTTATTCTTCACAGTACTCTCCTTCCTTCCTTCCTTCCTTCCTCCCTTTCTGCCCTCCCTTCTTTCCTTCCCTCTAAACTGTCCTTCATATGAGCTTTATTTTCTTAAAGATTAAATATTCTAGAACACCAGAATCACAACTAGCTGCTGGACAATCATCAACAGGAAGACACTAGAACTCACCAAAAAGGATACCCCACATCCAAAGACAAAGGAGAAGCCACAATGAGACGGTAGGAGGGGCACAATCACAGTAAAATCAAATCCCATAACTGCTGGGTGGGTGACTCACAGACTGTAGAACACTTATACCACAGAAGTCCACCCACTGGAGTGAAGGTTCTGAGCCCCAAGTCAGGCTTCCCAACCAGGGGGTCTGGCAACGGGAGGAGGAATTCCTAGAGAATCAGACTTTGAAGCCTAGTGGGATTTCACTGCAGGACTTCGACAGAACTGGGGGAAACAGAGACTCCACTCTTGGAGGGCACACACAAAGTAGTGTGTGCATCGGGACCCAGGGGAAGGAGCAGTGACCCTGGGGGAGACTGAACCAGACCTACCTGCTAGTGTTGGAGGGTCTCCTGCAGAGGTGGGTGGTGGCTATGGCTCACTGTGGGGACAAGGACACTGA
Source organism: Delphinapterus leucas (assembly GCF_059928025.1). Taxonomy (NCBI): domain Eukaryota; kingdom Metazoa; phylum Chordata; class Mammalia; order Artiodactyla; family Monodontidae; genus Delphinapterus; species Delphinapterus leucas. The sequence goes on along the minus strand of NC_143137.1, from coordinate 37,082,351 downwards.
CAGCAGAAGTTCTGGGAAATACTCCTTGGCATGAGCCCTCCCAGAGTCCGCCATTAGCCCCACCAAAGAGCCCAGGTAGGCTCCAGTGTTGGGTTGCCTCAGGCTAAACAACCAACAAGGAGGGAACCCAGCCCCACCCATCAGCAGTCTAGCAGATTAAAGTTTTCTTGATCTCTGCCCACCAGAGCAAAAGTCAGCTCTACCCACCACCAGTTCCTCCCATCAGGGAACGTGCACAAGCCTCTTAGATAGCCTCATCCACCAGAGGGCAGACAGCAGAAGCAAAAAGAACTACAATCCTGTACCCTGTGGAACAAAAACCACATTCACAGAATGACAGACAAGATGAAAAGGCAGAGGGCTATGTACCAGATGAAGGAACAAGATAAAACCCCAGAAACACAACTAAATGAAGTGGAGATAGGCAACCTTCCAGAAAAAGAATTCAGAATAATGATAGTGAAGATGATCCAGGACCTCAGAAAAGGATGGAGGCAAAGATCGAGAAGATGCAAGAAATGTTTATCAAAGACCTAGGAGAATTAACGAACAAACAAACAGAGATGAACAATACAATAACAGAAATGAAAACTACACCAGAAGGAATCAATAGCAGAATAACTGAGGCATAAGAATGGATAAGAGATCTGGAAGACAGAATGGTGTAATTCACTGCTGTGGAACAGAATAAAGAAAAAAGAATGAAAAGAAATGAAGAAAGCCTAAGAGACCTCTGGGACAACATTAAAGGCAACAACATTTGCATTATAGGGATCCCAGAAGGAGAAGAGAGAGAGAAAGGGCCCGAGAAAATATGTGAAGAGATTGTAGTTGAAAACTTCCCTAAGAAGGGAAAGGAAATAGCGACCCAAGTCCAGGAAGCACAGAGAGTCCCATAAAGGATAAACTCAAGGAGAAACACACCAAGACACACAGTAATCAAACTGGGAAAAATTAAAGACAAAGAAAAATTATTGAAAGCAGCAAGGGAAAAATGACAAATAACATAAAAGTGAACTCCCATAAGGTTAATAGCTGACTTCTCAGCAGAAACTCTACAAGCCAGAAGGGAGTGGCATGATATACTTAAAAGCCATGAAAGGGAAGAACCTACAATCAACATTACTCTACCCGGCAAGGATCTCATTCAGATTCGATGAAGAAATCAAAAGCTTTACAGACAAGCAAAAGCTAAGAGAATTCAGCACCACCAAACCAGGTCTACAAAAAATTTTAAAGGAACTTCTCTAAGTGGGAAACACAAGAGAAGAAAAGGACCTACAAAAAAACCCCCAAAACAAATAAGAAAATGGTCATAGGAACATATATATAGATAATTACCTTAAACGTGAATGGACTCAATGCTCCAACCAAAAGACAGAGGCTTGCTGAATGGATACAAAAACAAGACCCATATATACGCTGTCTACAAGAGACACACTTCAGACCTAGGGACACATTCAGACTGAAAGGGAAATGGAAAAAGATATTCCATGCAAATGGAAATCAAAAGAAAGCTGGAGTAGCAATATTCATATCAGATAAAATAGACTTTAAAATAAAGAATGTTAAAAGAGACAAGAAAGGACACTACATAATGATCAACGGATCAATCCAAGAAGATATAACAATTATAAATATACATGCACCCAACATAGGAGCACGTCAATACATAAGGTAACTGCTAACAGGTATAAAAGAGGAAATCGACAGTAACACAATAATAGTGGGGGAAGTTAACGCTCACTTGCACCAATGGACAGATCATGCAAAATGAAAATAAATAAGGAAACAGAAACTTTAAATGACACAACAGACCAGATACATTTAATTGATGTTTATAGGACATTCCATCCAGAAACAGCAGGTTACACTTTCTTCTCAAGTGCATATGGAACATTCTCCAGGATAGATCACATACTGGGTCACAAATCAAGCCTCAGTATATTTAAGAAAATCGAAATCATATCAAGCATCTTTTCTGACCACAATGCTATGAGATTAGAAATGAACTACAGGGAAAAAAATGTAAAAAACACAAACACATGGAGGCTAAACAATACGCTACTAAATAACCAAGAGATCACTGAAGAAATCAAAGAGGAAATGAAAAAAAACCCAGAGACAAACGACAATGAAAACACGATGATCCAAAATATCTGGGATGTAGCAAAAGCAGTTCTAAGAGGGAAGTTTATAGCTATATAAGCCTACCTCAAGAAACAAGAAAAATCTCAAATAAACAATCTAATCGTACACCTAAAGGATCTAGAGAAAGAAGAACAAACAAAACCCAAAGTTAGCAGAAGGTAAGAAATCATAAAGATCAGAGCGGAAATAAATGAAATAGAAATAAAGAAAACAATAGCAAGGATCAATAAAACTAAAAGCTGGTTCTTTGAGAAGATAAACAAAATTGATAAGCCACTAGCCAGACTCATCAAGAGGAAGAGGACTCAAATCAATAAAATTAGAAATGAAAAAGGAAAGATTTCAACAGACACCGCAGAAATACAAAGCATCCTAAGAGACTACTACAAACAACTCTATGCCAATAAAATGGACAACCTGGAAGAAATGGACAAATTCTTAGAAAGCTATAAGCTTCCAAGCCTGAAACAGGAAGAAACAGAAAATATGAACAGACCAATCACAAGTAATGAAATTGAAACTGTGATTAAAAATCTTCCAAAAAACAAAAGTCCAGGACCAGAAGGCTTCACAGGTGAATTCTATCAAACATTTAGAGAAGAGCTAATACCCATCCTTCTCAAACTCTTCCAAAAAATTGCGGAGGAATGAGCACTCCTAAACTCATTCTATGAGGCCACCATCACCCTGATACCAAAACCAGACAAAGATACTACAAAAAAAGAAAATTACAGCCCAATATCTCTGATGAATACAGCTGCAAAAATCCTCAACAAAATACTACCAAACAATTATGACACAGTATGAGTGTGTTTCATGTTTGGTAACTGCAATCATTGTTGCTTTTGTTGTGGTCATCCACTTACAAAAAAAAAAAAAATACTAGCAAACAGAATCCAACAACACATTAAAAGGATCACACACCATGATCAAGTGGGATTTATCCCAGGGATGCAAGGATTCTTCAGTATACATAAATCAATCAATGTGACAAACCATATTAACAAACTGAAGAATAAAAACCATATGATCATCTCAATAGTTGCAGAAAAAGCTTTTGACAAAATTCAACACCCATTTATGATAAAAACTCTTCAGAAAGTGGGCATAAAGGGAACCTACCTCAACATATTACAAGGCCATATTCGACAAGCCCACAGCAAACATCATTCTCAATCATGAAAAACTGAAAGCATTTCCTCTAAGATCAGGAACAAGACAAGGATGTCCACTCTCACCACTATTATTCAACAGAGTTTTGGAAGTCCTAGCCACGGCAATCAGAGAAGAAAAACAAATAAAATGAATACAAATTGGAAAAGAAGAAGTAAAACTGTCACTGTTTGCAGATGACATGATACTATACATGGAGAATCCTAAAGATGCCACCAGACAACTACTAGAGCGAATCAATGAACTTGGTAAACTTGCAAGATACAAAATTAATGCAAAGAAATCTCTTGCATTCCTGTACACTAATGATGAAAAATCTGAAAGAGAAATTAAGAAAACACTCCCATTTACCACTGCAACAAAAAGAATAAAATACCTAGGATTAAACCTACCTAGGGAGACAAAAGACCTCTATGCAGAAAACTATAAGACACTGATGAAAGAAATTAAAGATGATACCAACAAATGGAGAGATATACCATGTTCTTGGATTGGAAGAATCAATATTGTGAAAAAGACTATACTACCCAAAGCAATGTACAGATTCAATGCAATCCCTATCAAATTACCAATGGCATTTTTTATGGAACTAGAACAAAAAAAATCTTAAAATTTGTTTGTATACACAAAAGACCCCGAATAGCCAAAGCAGTCCTAAGGGAAAAAAACAGAGCTGGAGGAATCAGACTCCCTCACTTCAGACTATACTGCAAAGCTACAGTAATGAAGACAATATGGTAATGGCACAAAAACAGAAACATAGATCAATGGAACAAGATAGAAAGCCCAGAGATAAACCCACACACCTATGGTCAACTAATCTATGACAAAGGAGGCAAGGATATACAATGGAGAAAAGACAGTCTCTTCAATAAGTGGTGCTGGGAAAACTGGACAACTACATGTAAAAGAATGAAAGTAGAACACTCCCTAACACCACAGACAAAAGTAAACTCAAAATGGTTTAGAGACGTAAATGTAAGACCGGAAACTATAAAACTCTTAGAAGAAAACATAGGGAGAACAGTCTTTTACATAAATCACAGCAAGATCTTTTTTGATCTACCACCTAGAGTAATGGAAATAAAGACAAAAATAAACAAATGGGACCTAATTAAACTTCAAAGCTTTTGCATAACAAAGGAAACCATAAACAAGATGAAAAGACAACCCTCAGAATGGGAGAAAATATTTGCAAACAAATCAACGGACAAAGGATTAATCTCCAAAATATATAATCAGCTCATGCAGCTCAATATTAAAAAAACAAACAACCCAATCCAAAAATGGGCAGAAGACCTAAACAGACATTTCTCCAAAGAAGACATACAGATGGCCAAGAAGTACATGAAAAGCTGCTCAACATCACTAATTATTAGAGAAATGCAAATCAAAGCTACAATGAGGTATCACCTCACACCAATGAGAATGGGCATCATCAGAAAATCTACAAACAACAAATGCTGGAGAGGGTGTGGAGAAAAGGGAACCCTCTTGCACTGTTGGTGGGAATGTAAATTGATACAGCCACTATGGAGAACAGTATGGAGGTTCCTTAAAAAACTAAAAATTGAATTACCATATGATCCAGCAATCCCACTACTGGGCATATACCCAGAGAAAACTGCAATTCAAAAAGACACATGCACCCCAATGTTCATTGCAGCACTATTTACAATAGCCAGGTCATGGAAGCAACCTAAATGCCCATCTACAGACAAATGGATAAAGAAGAGGTGGTACATATATACAATGGAATATTACTCAGCCATAAAAAGGAATGAAATTGGGTCATTTGTAGAGACGTGGATGGATCTAGACTGTCATGCAGAGTGAAGTAAGTCAGAAAGAGAAAAGCAAATATCGTATGTTAGCGCATATATGTGGAACCTAGAAAAATGGTACAGATGAACCAGTTTGCAGGACAGAAATTGAGACACAGATGTAGAGAACAAACGTATGGACACCAAGGGGGGAAAGCAGCAGGGTGGTGGTGGTGGTGGTGGGATGAATTGGGCGATTGGAATTGACATGTATACACTGATGTGTATAAAATTGATAACAAATAAGGACCTGCTTTATAAAAAAATAAATGAAATAAAATTTAAAAATTAAAAAAAAAAGAAAAACTTACAAACTTCTCAAGAAGAAAACCAGCCCTGGTTTTTACAAACTTTCAGAGTGTGCTCTGCTTTCTAACCTTTAATCAAGTCGGAGCCTCTTCCCTCACTCCTCGACCTCCTCCTTTTCCTCTCTTGAGTTGTAACTCATGGACTGGCTTCTTTTCAAAGAGAATTCATTATGTGTTGTTCATCATTTCAAGCCTCTTCAAATTAATCTCATTGCTACAGGGTGATTTCTTGCTTTACTCCACGAATATTTTTGGAACTATTAGATTAACCCTTGAAAAATACAGCCTTATAAGTAAAAGTGCTGACAAACCAGAATTAAAGTGAGGTGAACATATCATTAAAATGTTACCAGTCAAAATACCACAAGATACACGCAGGGTACCTTAGAAACTCAAATCAACCAAATCAAATGATATTGCTTCCTGAGAGTCACAACACAAAGCATGTCTACCAAAAAAAGAAGGCAGTGGGTTTGCATGACAAGCCTGGCCATTATCTCCATAGGAACAAGACTGGAAAACACAAAGTGCAATCGCTGAATCCACTGCAGTCTGCCACATGCAACTCACCAGAATTTTTAATCTTGTTATAAGACCCTTAAGTAGGTCATAGCAAGCTTTAAAAGTTTTGACAGCAAGAAAGTGTGATGGGTGACAATGTGTACATCATCTTGGAGGGAAAGTCAGTATTTTGTTATGCTGACCAAACCTCAGCTGCATTAAAATTATTAAATATTTAGGAAAAGCATGTACAAAAATATCTACTCTAACAGAGAAACTAAAAGACGTATTATACCACCTTCAACTAAAATATCTGATAACTAATTAGGTTTAAGGTGCTGCTTATCTAAAATTGGAAATCCTAAGTGAATGACTATAAACACCAAATACAATTAAGAAGTTATTTATACAAATGAACTGATTAAATAAAACTAAATCTTTAATGTCTTATTAGAGTGACATGTCACATAAACGCTGTCCTTGGCTTCCACATCTAGGGCTGCTTGCTTTGTTCTTAATAAGGGCCTTTTGGTGTTTTGGTATTCCTTGCAAGGCACCAAAGCATTCAGGAAAGATCTGTCTTAATCTGAATTCCTTCCTACATGATAGTGTGTTACAGTAGATTCCTCTGTGTTATATGAACACCATATAAAACAGCAAGTAAGGAAGTGGCTGAAAGGTAGACTAGGTTTTATTCCATTCCACTGTGACCCGACCTTAGTTACTTTTCTCTCATTTTACCCCAATGTCCCTCACTAACCTAAAAAGGGAGGATGGGTAAGGAAGGGGTGAAAACAAATGTCCAGTTGTCCCTCAGTATCTGTTGAGGATTGGTTCCAGGACCTCCTGCAGATACCAAAATCTGAGGATGCTCAAGTCCCTTCTATAAAATGGAGTCGTATAGCTGGCCCTCTGTATCCATGGTGGGTTGAATCCACAGATGCGGAATCCACAGATATAGAGGATATAGACGGCCTACTGCATTGCCTTTTATTCGTAGCTTCAAATTAACATTTAAGTATTAATTGAATAATTTTCTCTAATATATTATAAGAAGAATACATTCTAACCTCTGAGGAAAAAAAATCTTTATTACAATATCCCCAAAGGGAAGGGTAAGGGCCTTTATTTATTTAGCTAACAAATGTAAACAAAATAAAACTCACTGGAATCACCTTTGATTACATTCTAAATGTATCTGTTTTTTTTTAGCTGTAATAAATCTGAACGAACAATCCAATGAGACATAAAGGTACATTTTAATTTTTTATTTTAATTAAAATAATTGTACGTATTTCTGAAAAGCTCAATATAAAGTAAATAATGCCAAAAGAAATACAATATACAAAGACAGATAAAACAGAATTTAAAAATAGGCCAAACTCCCTTACCTTTCTAGACTAGAAAAAACAGGCTAACAAAAGCAAATATAAAAACGATTATTTCCCTTGTTAGCTATTGTTTGAAACTTGAAGAGAAAGATGAAAAAGCATAAAACTTCAAATTTATAAGTGAAGTTTCAATCCTCCCAACCCCTTCCCTTAAAACAAAAGAAAGCCAAACACAAAACCCTCTTCAGGAGGGTAGAGGTAAATGTATTTTACTCTGATGGCACATGCTATGTCCTACTAACAAATTCAGCAATACTTTTCAAAGTGTGCCTTCAACTTCTTCCTGAAATTTACTTGCAATGCTTTCTCACCTTCATTCAATACTTCAAACCTTCCCCTCTTTCAGGCTGTTATCACTGTAGAATTGTTTTCCTGACCATAACATTTAAGACTGGGCTTCTTTTTCGACTTCACCACTTATGACTGCTTGATCAACTTCAGAGGACACAAAATTCTTCAAGCAGTTGTGCAAAGGACATGGACAGAGAGCCAGCACTAGTTTCCAAATCATACTCACTGCCCTGAGTAGCCCAGTCCTTGGAAATTTGAGCCACTACTTCACTATTGGGGGATCATAATCTTCTTTATACTTAAAAAAAAAGACAAAAAAAAAAAAAAACTTAAGAGAATAAGTAAGCTCAACATAAAACCCACATTGGCATTAATGTTTCAGTGTTAAATATAGTGCTCAGTCTGGAAAAATCCCTAGAAATAGAAGTCTTAAATGATAGCATCTCAATTGACAAATCTCGCAATAAAGGAGCTCATTTTCAATTCATGGGCTAATCTATTATGCTTTTGATTGGGTTTTGGTTACAAGCCTACTCTCAAACCTCTATTTTTATTTAAGGGGCCTAATATTTTCACTTGTATACATGTATGAGAAAGAGAAAATGAGAGAGATGTGTGTTTTGGGAGGGGGGAGAACTGAAGAAGATGAAAGAGAGAATATACAAGGATGAATCATTTGACCAACTTTATCAAACTTTTATAATGGACTGGGTAACAGCAGAGGAATCAAACAGGATTACTGAATCTATTTCCTCAAATGGCTAAATGGAAATTTTAAAATATCCTTTTAAAGTAACTAAACAAAGAAAGGAAACTAACCATGTACCATCTTTTGAAAAGTGCAACTGGAGGGATGGAGTGAGACTCTGAGCTCCATCCAGCACAGCTCTGAGTCCTATTCATATACTCTGCCTCAGAAGTGGTAATGAGGAAAAGGATGAGCTGATGAAACTCTCAACATTCTCACTTTAATGATCGCAACTGGAGAGAAGCTGACTTGGAATTAGAAGTCCTAAAGAAAAAAAAAAAAAATCCATGAGACTAGAAGAGTCCTGTACTTCCTGTGCTCCGCAGTGGGAGAGGCCACAGCAGTGAGAGGTCCGCGTACCGCAAAAAAAAAAAAAAAATTTTTCAGACATCAAGTATAAAAAAGCAAGTCATCTACTAGAGGGAGAAAGACAACAAAACTAGGCTGACTACAGACATTGTCACAATAGTATTCAGTGTCAGAAGTCAGTGGGGCCATGTCTTTAAACGACAAAACGTATGACTGAAGAATATTAAATCCAGCTAACCTACAGTTCAAGTGTAAAAGCAAAAGGCAGACATTTGCAAACATTTGAAAACTCAGGAAATAGGATATCCATGAGTCTTCCTTTAGAATAAACAAACCAAAAAAAAAAAAGCTGCTTGACCATGAAATCTGGATAAACAAGAGATGAATCCAAATAAAGAACTCAGAAATGGAAAAACTGTGGCCAAAGGACCCATGGTTCTATTTAAATATAGAACTAAAACTAAACAACTAGGGCATTATGATTGCAAATCAGAGTATGAATGTTGTGAAGCCTGAAAAAAGAAAAACTGATATAAGCAACATAAGTGGAGGTGGGAGGAAGCACAAGTTTGTTAATTCCTCTCGTTTCCTAACAGGGAGACAATCCATATAATATCTAAGATGTTTAAATTTAGTTTGTTTTTAAAATGTTTAAGTTGAGATTTAATTATATATAATAAAATACACAGATCTCAAGTGTACGTTTGATGGGTTTTGACATATATATACACTCATTTAACCAATATCCCAATTAAGATATAGAACATTGACATCATCCTAGAAAGTTCCTTTCCAGTCTATACTCCATTCACCTCATAGGCAACCCCTCTTCTGAATTCTATCACCAGAGAAAAGTTCTGCACGTTCTAGAACATAATATAAAAGGATTTATGGAATATATACTCTTTTGCGTCTGTCTTCTTTGCTCAACAATGTCTATGAGAGTCATCCGTGTTGTTGCATGTCTTAACAGTCCCTTCCTATTTTATGATGTATGCTATTCCACTGTATGAATGTACCACAGTTTAGTTATGTACATTGTTTCTAAGTGCTTATGAATGAATCTGAAATGAACATGCTTACACAGATCTTTTTGTGGACATGGGTTTTCATTTTGGGGAGGAAATAACAGTGGAATTACTAGATCCTAAGATAGGAGTACATTTAATTTTATAAGAAACACTTTCTCATAGTGAGAAAGTTTTCTCACTGAATCATTTTACATTCCCACTAAGAGTGTACAAGGATTCCAGCTGTTCCACATCCCCATGTAAACTTTGTATTTTCAGTATTTTTAGTTTCAGCCATTCTAATGGGTGCACAGTATTCAGTGGTAATACTGTGACGGCTCCAACCTCCTAATGCTTCTTAACTTGGAGGCATTATTTTAGATATTGTTTTTACAACACAGAAACTTAATCACAAGTTCAAAAATTCCTCCAGTTGCATTTCATTAAATATGCTTTAAATTTTAAAATAACATGTATACACACTGTTATAAAATTATTGGTGCCCATCTACCTATGTCCATTCATTCATCCTTCTATCCATAAGTTTTCAGATGCTCATATTCCCCAAATGATAACATTTAATTTCTGGCAGGTAAGATTTGGAGGTGATTTTAACTGTCTTTGTATTTTTCTATATTCTTTGAATTTTAGAAAAATGAGCATGTCTCATATTTTAGAAAAATTGTAAAGCTATTTTTTATTTAGTGGGGATTGGACACCATATAAAGGCACAGAGAGAAAAATATGGAGGTGAAATCTAAATACTTTTGAAAAATTAATTAACAGACATATCAACAGGTCATCTGTACTTTGGGGACTTGTGATTCTTCAAAGACTTTGTAGGAGGAGTAAGAGAAGAGGTTTAGTGGTGATGAATACTAATGTCATTCTGCCACACAAATGGATGAGGACACAGATCAATATGCCAAGTGAGGTCAAGAACAAACAGCTTGGATGTGGCAGAATTGTCACGCCAGTGCCACCGCTGGCTGGGGAGCTTCATGTACACTCAGGACAGGCTACACCCTACTCTGTCATTGAGTTTGTCTCCTGAAAACCAACACCAGCAGGAACATGTTTCTCCTCCAGGTGACAAAGTGACAAAAATATAAAATCCAAGTAGAAGGTGAATAATCTTCGATCAGAGATGTAAATCAAACCCTATTTAGTTCTATGGAAAGGACATAACTTTTGGCACCAGCTAGAGCCCATTTCAACCCTTGCTCTTAGTTACCAACTCTAATGTTTTGTGACTATAAAGAGGATCATGTCTATTTCACTCAGTAGGAACTTTTTAGAAAAGCAGCATACTGGACCAATGTCACTACCTCTGGGCCTAAGAAATGGTGCATATCAACAAGTTCACTCACACGGAGGTCCTCACGTCCACTTTAGTCAGGTCCTTGGCTTCTGAGAAGTGGTTTAGTCTCTTCACAACACAAAGTAAATAACAGGAAAGGGATATAAACAGGGGAGCCAGAACAGAGAAGCTGAGTGTTAACATTCATACATCATGATATATTGTATTGTTTTAGGCTCAATGAATTTCCAAGATCTCCCAGAATCATCATCCATATTTAAACACAGACTTCAAATGCACTCCACTCAAGTATAAGGATGTCAAAATTGTCTCCAACTCTTACATTATTATTTCAATGGAAAGATATCTACTGATTACCCACAGTGGAAGGAACCCTGCCATAATTTCTGCTGATAAGGCTGAATTATCAAGCATTTACTGTGCTACATAGAAAACTGAAGATTATATACCTATTCTTTTTTTTTTAAGGTATGATTGTCAACATTAAATAAAAATCTAGATGGCATCACAAAGAGATGTTTGGACTTGCTGGATTTCACATCTCCGGGTGAAATGGGGATTCACACCTCGGTCTTCATACTCTCAATCGTGAGCTCTTTCCATTAACCATTGCCAATAATAGTTTTCACAAACATCTTACTTTGGTTACATGTCATTCATGTTTTCCAGAAAACTGCACAGGCCAGGGGAACCAGAAACCTGGATGTGAAGGTGCCCCAGGTGGCAGGATGTTGAAGACAACTGGTTTCCACAGCCCCTTTTTGTCTGATGCTTGTTGGCTGCAGGAACATTCCCCACTGCAAAGGTCACATCTCAGGGTAATTGGTAAGTTTCTGGAAGGTGGTACCTGGGGAGGTTTCATCATCTGAATATTGTACCTATCCTTAAAGTAACTCTGGAAAGATGGATGTAGGAAGCAAAGCCTTCTCTTTCTGAAGGATTTCCTGATCTCCAAAGAGCTGAAGACTTGCCAGTGGGGCTACCTCTACATAGACCTGTGGGGTAGATTAGACCCACAGATGTCTCTTGTTTCACCTGCACTGTGTTTTAAAACAATTTAATTATTACCAACATTTGAGAATTAGGAGTTTTTCATAAATAAATTTAATTTTCAGCTTTTCTTGAAAAATGAGAAAATCCAGTTAATCGAGTCCTTATTGCCCATGCTAACAACTTATTTTGATTTAAATAACAGCTGACCTCTTCAGATGAAAAAGATCCCTCCAGCTACCCCTGTTGCTTACCCCTGGCCCTTTGCACTCAGGCCTGGCACCAATAAGCATTTGAATTTCCAGCCCCTCACCACACGTCAGGTGTATTCTACTGGTAACTACTTTGTTCATACTGCATACATGTTCATTAATAAAATGTGAGTGACTTAGACACGGCCTCAAGCCATCTTGTATGTAGCCCACTAGCTGGAAAAGTAGACTCTCCACATATGTATGCTGACCCAATTTAAAGTGAGGTCAAAATGTTTTACACAGAAAATTTAACGAAATCAATACGAAAACCAATAAATGATTAAATGGGGGCTTCCCTGGTGGCGCAGTGGTTGGGAGTCCACCTGCCGATGCAGGGGGCATGGGTTCGTGCCCCGGTCTGGGAGGATCCCACGTGCCGCAGAGCGGCTGGGCCCGTGAGCCATGGCCGCTGGGCCTGCGCCTCTGGAGCCTGTGCTCCGCGGCAGGAGAGGCCACAGCAGTGAGAGGCCCGCGTACCGCCAAAAAAAAAAAAAAAAAAGTGATTAAATGGAAATCCTCCAACAGGATTCTCAAACGATCGAGATTAAATCTCTAGTTTCTATGCTATCAAATCTTATCTTCTAATTGATCAGAATTCTAAATAGAAAAGGCCCTCATATTTAAGTGACACAAATACGGGAAGTTATGTCACAGGTAGACTCTGCACTTTTCTTTTAAAATGTCCAATAATAGAGGTTTAATTAAATAAATCATCACGTTCCATACAGAAGGATACTAGCATTAAGAATGATGTTACAGAAGGAAATTTAACTACATGAAACACTGGTATCATTCAGTGAAAGGATCACATTCTAAAATAGTATATTCAATGTAAATCCTTTTAAAAAATGTATAAACTATACATACATGCATTAAGAATGGACAGTTGTATATATTAGACTCTATAAACATGCATTTAAAAAGAGAGAAAGTACATACAATGTCTAAAGTAGTTATCTCTGGGTGGTGGATTTAGAAGTACTTATTATTTTTCTTCTTTTTTTTTTAACATTTTAACAGTAACTAAATATTATTGTTTAGTAAGACAATAACATACCAGCTCAGGCTGAGATGAAGCCCTAAGTTAGGGGCTTTAGGGGTTTCACCTAAACCATTAGGTGAAACATCTTATGAACTATTTTCCTTGGGTTTAACAGGAAAACATTGATGAACACTGCTGATAAAAATCCTTCCAGAGTCTCAAGTACCCATCTATTGTGACAAGAAGGTCACAGAATGCCCAATTATTATAATTCTTTTCAGGGGAGGTGAGACCCTGAGGTGTCGCTGTCAGAGTAGATAAGAATACACAATTATAGGAGTTAAAAAATGTATTTCCTCTGACCTTAAGGAAATGGGGAAGAGAAGAAAATGAGGTCAAAGTATATTTCCATATTAGTCAACATTTTTCATCCAGTCACAGCCTGAACAAATTTTAAACATCAAAATATGATATAACTCAATGAACAGACAACAGACAAACTTTAGAGGAAGGAAGGGTCATTGACAGATCTACCATTCAATGGATAACGAACAATTTCAAAAATGATTCAGTTGGGGGCTTCCCGGGTGGCGCAGTGGTTGGGAGTCCGCCTGCCGATGCAGGGGACACGGGTTCGTGCCCTGGTCCGGGAAGATCCCACATGCCGCGGAGTTGCTGGGCCCGTGAGCCATGGCCGCTGAGCCTGCGCATCCGGAGCCTGTGCTCCGCAACGGGAGAGGCCACAACAGTGAGAGGCCCGCGTACCGCAAAAAAAAAAAAAAAAAAAAAAGATTCAGTTGGGACTTCCCTGGTGGTGCAGTGGTTGAGAGTCCGCCTGCCGATGCAGGGGACACGGGTTGGTGCCCCGGTCCGGGAGGATCCCACGTGCCGCGGAGCGGCTGGGCCCGTGAGCCATGGCCGCTGAGCTTGTGCATCCGGAGCCTGTGCTCCGCAGCGGGAGAGGCCACAGCAGTGAGAGGCCCGCGTACCACAAAAAAAAAAAAAAAAAAAAAAGATTCAGTTAATTACTTCAAGTCATACAACTACTATGTAACAACAGACCTGGGCATAAAACCCCCAGTAAACCTGATACTATTCCTACTCTATCACTCTATCTCTTGCTCCATTTCACCAGCAGGGTAACACAGGACTAACAAACTTTTTAGTTATGGTCCCTGTACTGCTATTAACTCTCATTTTGCCAAAGACACTTCCCATTTATGAGTTTCCTTTCCTCATCAGTAAAATGAAGAAGCAAACCTACATGATATCCATGACCCTCCCAGTCCTAGAATTCTATGATTCGATGGCAAACAGAAGACATTTGCTTGGGCCCCAGACTGCCCCCTTTTGCACTGCATAGCCTATTTCTGGATTGCCAAGCTGTATCCCCACTGGTTTAAGAATGCCAGCATATGGGCTCATAGGGGAGCAGCTGCCAAAATAAATATTCTCCAGTTCATGACAGAATGAAAATAACAACCAGCTGCAAGGTGATCAAGAGTAATAATCCCTGAGGATGTTAACCTATCATTTTAGTGACTCCCCAACTCTACTCACTGGAACAGACATCACTGTAGTCCAGAGGGGTCAATGATGGGGAGATGAAGACATTATTTTCATGCCTTTTTTGCCTTGGGACAGGAAGATCAGGTCAAAAATATGAAAGAGGAAAGTGGACCACGGACAACAAGAAAGGATCAAGAAGTTACCAACCACCACTGGTAAAACTCACATCCAAGACAGCAAAGATTAATAAAACTTGTAGTTATATGGGAAGAAGCTAGGCCAGTATGTGCTGAGTGAAAATTCCATGAATGCCACATGACAAAAATTAGAGCTAATACAATGGGGGGAGGGGAAGGTATTTAGTTAATAATGTACACACTATACAAAATTATATCTTTGCTGTCCAATTGCTTGCTACAGGAATGACCAATTATCCATGGACAATAATGGCTCTATTCACTCACCTTACTTGTCAATTAGCATGTCAGGCAAAAGTGGAAAATAAACAGACATCATCACCTAGCCAATGAAATAGAGAGACGTTCACTTGTCTTGACCAAAACAGTGTCATTAAATCTCTTTTATAATCAAAAGAACCTAATCAATAATCTCATTATTCCCTCTGAAATACTTAACAGTTTCACTAACAATCATATTCAATTCTTCTACACTCAAGAAACTGCCACAAATCAATTCTTAATCACAAAAGTGGGGCCTTAAAAACAGGAGCTTACTTGTTTTGATCCAAATACAATGATGCATTGATAACATAAAAACACACAAACACCCCAATCCAAAAATGGGCAGAAGACCTAAATAGACATTTCTCCAAAGAAGATATACAGATTGCCAACAAACACATGAAAGGATGCTCAGCATCCCTAATCATTAGAGAAATGCAAATCAAAACTACAATGAGGGGCTTCCCTGGTGGCGCAGTGGTTGAGAGTCCGCCTGCCGATGCAGGGGACACGGGTTCGTGCCCTGGTCCGGGAAGATCCCACATGCCGCGGAGCGGCTGGGCCTGTGAGCCATGGCCGCTGAGCCTGCGCGTCCGGAGCCTGTGCTCCGCAACAAGAGAGGCCACAACAGTGAGAGGCCCGCGTACGGCAAAAAAAAAAAAACAACCCAAAAAACTACAATGAGGTATCACCTCACACCAGTCAGAATGGCCATCAACAAAACATCTACAAACAATAAATGCTGGAGAGGTTATGGAGAAAAGGGAACCCTCTTGCACTGTTGGTGGGAATGTAAATTGATACAGCCACTATGGAGAACAGTATGGAGGTTCCTTAAAAAACTAAAAATAGAACTACCATATGACCCAGCAGTCCCACTACTGGGCATATACCCTGAGAAAACCGTAATTCAAAAAGAGTCATGTACCACAATGTTCATTGCAGCACTATTTACAATAGCCAGGACATGGAAGCAACCTAAGTGCCCATCGACAGATGAATGAATAAAGAAGATGTGGCACATATATACAATGGAATATTACTCAGCCATAAAAAGAAATGAAATTGAGTTATTTGTAGTGAGGTGGATGGGCCTAGAGACTGTCATACAGAGTGAAGTAAGTCAGAAAGAGAAAAACCAATACCGTATGCTAACACATATATATGGAATCTAACGGAAAAAAAATGGTTCTGAAGAACCTAGGGACAAGACAGGAATAAAGACACGGACACAGAGAATGGAATTGAGGACACGGGGAGGGGGAAGGGTAAGCTGGGACGAAGTAAGAGAGTGGCATGGACATATATACACTACCAAATGTAAAATAGCTAGTAGGAAGCAGCCGCATAGCACAGGGAGATCAGCTCCCTGCTTTATGTCCACATAGAGGGGTGGGATAGGGAGGGTGGGAGGGAGATGATGCAAGAGGGAGGAGATATGGGGATATATGTAAATGTATAGCTGATTCACTTTGTTATACGTACAGCAGAAACTAACAAAACAAAACAAAAACCGCACCAGTGAGAGGTTATGGTGTAGATAACCAAGAGGTTGTTTAAAATGTTAAAGGCAAGATTAAGATCTCTGTTAAAAAGGCATCCATAAGAGCCATCAGTGGAAAGAATGAGGTGTCACAGAATCATGAATGTTTAATGAAGAGGCAGATAAGCCATTCTCACAGAACACAATCAATTTAAAGAACAAAATGATGCAAAAGAGCAGAGTTTGTTACCAACTAATTATGAGCACCAGTATATCCAAATGTCACGAAGAGAACAGGAAAGCCTGGATAGAAGGGATACGAGAATATCTGACTTCAATATGGTTTATATGTAGTATTTGAATATCCCCAGATACTAGCCAATTCTGGGTCTCCCAGAAGCTGTAATAAAACTCTTAGCTTCAGAGTATTTCTTACTCTGAAATAAGAATCTTAAAGACAACATTTAGCAGGATACATTATTTTGCATGTGAGCCATGTACACTCAGGTTAAAAAACAGGCTTGCTGAAGATCCCCCAACTAGTTAATTAGAATAATAATAAAATTAATGATAATAATTGTTGTTATTATTATTGTTGCTGCAGCTTCACTTGGCTAGCACTAAGGTATTGTTTGAAGTGCTTTATATCTATCCTGTCAATTAATATTCCCATTTACTCTATGAGTTAAGTATTATTATCAATCCCACTTACAGATATGGAAACTAAAGCACAGAGAACCTAGGTTATTTATTCAACGTCACACATAGGGTGAGTGAGAGAACCAGGATTAGAACCCTAGGAAATCTGCTCCAGAATTTACGCCCTTCACCACTGCCCACTATCCTTGGCTTTTATATTAGTGGGGTTCCACCTATTCTATTACTATAGCAACATGGATGGTAGGCTGTGCACTAAGATGGAGATAGTACTAGCTGATGAGTTGAGTGACAATGGGTTCCACCAACATCCTGTGTGTCCTCGGGCAACTCACTCTACTTTCCTGGCTTTAGAGTCTTCATTTGCAAAAAGTGTGTTCTGTGTTAGATAATGCCAAATATTGTTTTTATCTAGTGCTCATCAATGTGCATGAATTTGTTTCTTCCACTTTTATGATAATATGCCATAACACATTTTTCTCTCTAGTCCAAACTTCTCCTCTCACTTTACACTCATATACCCAAGTATCTACTTGATATCTCCATTTATGTCTAACCTATATCTCAAACATACCAGGTCGAAAATCACAGTCTTTCTTCCTACCCACCCTCTCCAAATCCCCTGATCCCACCCCAGTCTTAAACTCCCTACTAAACAGAATTCTCTTCTACCAGTTGTGAGGTCCAAAAGCATTACAGCCATCCTTGATTTCTTTCCTTTTCCACACTCTACATCCAGTCCTTCAGCAAACCCAAGAATGGGTTCTTCAAAATATATCATGAATTCCTGAACTGACCACTTTCACCATACAACTAGCCCTACCCGAGACAGAGTTCTCCATATTCTCTAACCTGGACTATTTCCATAGCTTCTCACTGCCCCTGACCACCTGCAAAGCTTCCTCCCTTGCTTCACAGGACAGCGACCAGCGGGATTCCTTCTAACACTTAAGTTCCTCAGATCTCTTCTCTATGCAGGATCCTCCAAGTGCCTTCCCATCTCACTCACAATGAAAGCTCACATCCTTCCCACCAGGGTAATAAAGCCCAGGTGATCTGGTTCCTCTCTCTACCCCTTCTTTTTGTGGTGCTCACTTTCTGCCATTCTCCTCTTGCTCATTCCACTGGCCACTCCACTCTCTTTGTGATTCTACAATCAGCCTCAAGCACGCTCTTCCATTTCTAGTTTTTATACCTACCTCTGTCTAGAACACTCTTTCCCCAGATGGCTGTGTGATTTGTCCTCTCACTTTTTTTAAGGTTTCTGCTCAAATGCCACCTTACAAAGAAAGGCTTTCCTAATTAGAGGAAAATATATAGAAACTTCGCACTGTGAAGATCTATCCCTTTACCCTGATTTAACTTTACAGCATTTACTATTTCTCCTTCCCATCATCCCCTCATTGAAATGTTACTCCATGAGACTAGGGAACTGTTTCCTGCTATGAACACACAGACTGTAATAGTATCTGACACATAGCAGATTCTCAATACATACTTTTTAAACAAATAAACCAGTAAATAATTATCACAATGTGTTATAACGATCATTTGACACTAAGCGCTCCTTGGCTGAGGACAAGGATCAAGTCTTTTCATCCATATGTGCCCAAAATGTAGCACTTACCTGAAAGATAAGTAATTGCTCAATAATATTTATCAAACACGTCAGGGCATTTTCCTCCTGAAACATACTAACTCTTTTCTATGACATGTTAGGAACTAGTAGATTCAAAAGTCATGCCTCTAAATCTGATAGGGGTGAAAGTTTGCCTTTTTATTCAAGAGAGCACTGTTACTGCCCCGCCCCCCCCCAAAAAAAAGCCCTAACAGATATCAAAGGCACTGCAATAGAAAATACCATTTAAAAGACAGGGAATACATGTCAATTGCCATTTGGCAAAAAAAAAAAAGTACATTGAAATGTATGCCTCGTGATATGAAGTTAAGAAAAATAACAGTACTTTTTCCATGGAACAAAAAGCAAGCAGTTTCCTCTTAGCTATCATTTATCATTCATACGTTTATATTCATGGTATATTGAACTACTGCTTAGGGAAATCATTGTTCAGTACGCTATCTCTTGAATAACAACTGTACTTTAAAAAGACAGAAAAACTTGTCAGCTGAAAACCTACATCTGATTAATCACATCCATGCAAGCAATCATCATCCATACAACCTTGGAATTAACAAAAAGAGCATCCATAGGGGAGCACTGAGTACCAGTTGGCCTATGTTCAAGTCTGGTGCTGGTGCCAAGAACCAAAAGTCTGTCTCATTTGTCCCACCTTGAAATATTTAAGAAAATTCAGACAGTGGAAAAAATAGATTTAGGGAAATTGTATTCTTGTAATAAAAGGTAAAGGCCAGTAATAAAAAGGTAAAAACCAAGCTAAAGGTAAATAGTCTCCCAGGAAGCTGCCAAAGTGGAAAAGAAAAAAAAAATCCTTCAGTGAAAATTTACACCTGATACTTCTGTTTCCAACTGAGATGGAGTAATAGGAAACAGATCTAACCTGCTACCTGAAACAACCAAAAAACTGAATAAAATATATGTAACTATTTCAAGACAATGGACATGACACATCAAAGGACAGTAATCCTTGAGAGAGGAGATACACATGGGGTGAGCCTTATGATTTTTCCAGTTTTCTGCCTTAAAAGATGGTCCAGGCCATGGCACCCTGAGGAGAAGCCTGAATGGAGCCCAGCAGACTCTCTGAGTTGAGGAAATAGAGTTGGGAGTCTGGGGAGATCAAGGAAGCTTACAGGAGCAGAGAGGACAGAGATACACAGAAAGAACTGCAAAGCTCTGCAGAAGGTTTACCTCAAGTATTCAGAATACTAATCAGTACATGCATGTGAGGAAACTAGGTAAATCTGGGGGAAAAAACACCCTGAAGGATTAGAAGGAATAGTGTCTGGAACTCACACAAGACCTGTTCCCAACAGTCAGACTGGAAATCCTCATAATCCATAGGGTATTAGGTAGAGAAGGGTTTTCCCTCAGTACAGAGGCAAAAGTAGCGCTAGACTAACCACTTCTCTATTCTGATAAACAAATCTTAAAAGGAAGACCCAAAAGGATCAAATTAACTTAAATGCATCCCATGATGAAGGTTAAGAATATGTATACAAAATCAAAATGTCCATCACCCAAAAAGGTAAAATCTACTGATATGCAATTTAAAAATTATCAGGAATGCAAATAAGCAGGAAAATACGGCCCTTCATGTTAAGAAAAGTTAACCAATGTAAAATGACTCAGAAATAATACAGATGTTAGAATTAACAAAGATATTGGAATAGTATTATAACTGCACTCCATATGTTCAAAAGTTAAGTAGAAACATTAAAAAGAAGATATTAGAAGGACTTAAATTTCTAGAGTTGAAAACTACCATGTGCAAGGTGGGGGGACAGAGGGAGAAGAGCCAATAATGGGATTAACAGTAAACACTGCAGAACAAAGCTTAAAGAATTTGAAGATATAAAAATAGCAACGATCCAAAATGAAATAAAAAGGAAACATTTTTTTTAATAAACACAGTATCAGTGATCTATGTGACAACATCAAGTGGCCTATTACATGTGTAACTGGAGTCACCAAACGAGGGGCAAGAAAAAAACATGTATTGAATAAATAATAGCTAAAATTTTTCCAATTTTGATAAGAACACAAACCCACATATCCATTAAGCTTAAATAAACCCAAGCATGAGAAACATGAAGAAAACTACACCACCCACATTATAATGGGATTGCTTAAAACCAGTGGTAGAGAGAACATCTTAAAAGCAGAAAGATAAAAAACATGTACAGAGAAATAAGGATAAGAATGACAGCAGACTTTTCTCAAAAAACAAAGGCTAAAGATTTTCCAGACATACAAAAGCTGAAAGAATTCATCACCAGCACTACAAGAAATATTAAAGGAAGTCCTTCGGGCAGATCAGTATGTGAATGTACTCAAAGGAATAAAGAGCACCAGAAATGGAAATTACATGGGTAGATATATTTTTAAATTTTTCTATTATTTAAGTCACTTTAAAAGTTAATTGACTGTTTTAACAAAAATAATTATAATGTATTCTAGAGTTTAAAACATATGTTTAAATAAAATATATGACAATAGTGCAAAGGTCTGGAGAGGAGACATAGAAGTATATTACTGTAAGGTTCTTATACTATATATGAAGTGGTACATCACTTGAAGATAAACTCTGATAAGTTAACGATATATGCTAAAACCTTAGAGCAACCAGTAAGTAACCAAAACAAAGAGTTATAGTTGACAAGCCAACAGAAGAGATAAAATACAATCATAAAAAGAAGACAGAAAAAGAGCGAAAGGGACAAAAAAATGGATGGGACAAACAGAATACAACATAGCAAGATGATAGATTAAAATCTAAACATATCAACAATCACATTAAATGCAGATGGTCAAAACACCACAATTAAAAGGCAGGACTGTCAGATTAAAAAAAAAAAAAATCAAGACCCAACTATATGCTGTCTATAAGAAAATCACTTCACTATAAAGGCAACAGTAAGCAAAAGAATGCCGGAGTAGCTATCAGGCAAAGTAGATTTCAGAGAACAAAATATTAGCATGAATAAAGAAAGTCATTTCATAATGATAAAAGAGTCAATTCATTAAGAGGATATAACAATCCTAAACATTTACATACCTAACAACAGTTCTTCAAAATACATCTAATTACAGTTCTATCAAGTCATATGAGCTGGAAAGAGTATGGTGCTTAGAGGCCTAGAGACTTAAATCCGACTATTAGCCTTACCACTGCTTTTGTGACCCAGGGCAAATGATAAAACCCCTCAGAGCATCATTTCTTTGTCTATATTACAGACATCCTCAAACTTACCTATTTTACGGATTTAGGAGGATTTGTCTCAACACTTAGCATGTCTGATACAGAGCAGGAACTCAAAATTGGTTATTCTCCCTTCCTTTTGGAATGTCTGTTGCAGCATTCCTTCTAAAACAAGAGATTCACCATCAGAAATAAAATCTGGCATTTCCCCCCAGAACTTAAAGAGACTTCCCTCTCCTAAAAGTCTCTGAAGTATTGGTCATGTTTGGACCAGCTTCGTTTTTCTTTAAATTTTATGGGCAGCCTCCAACTGAGATAGAAGGAAAGTGGACTAGGGTGGTAGCTCTGTTGCCATCCAATGCTAAAGTCACTGGGCTTATTCCCTGACCTTAACCGTACACAAATCAGAACAATCCTCAGCTTGATGTTTACTTGCTCAAACACCCTCTTCGTATTCTGCTTCATCTGCATAGGTTATAGAACATTACACTGATCCAGAAAGAAATACTTTTGGGTACTGAATTCAAATTGTTCTTCCACATTGTCAAACAACTATTTATGTAGAAAATTAAAGGTAGCCATTGATACGAATGACTTATAAAAGTAGTCATGATAATACTTTTCTAAACAAAAGCCAAATGAAATTCACTGGGGAGTCATTTAAAAAAACAAAACAAAACAAAACGGAGAGCTCTAACTCCCAGTGCAAATTTCCTTTCACCATTAACTCTCACAGTAAGGAAACTGCTGGTCTCAATTCTGATTTTTCACTGATTTAAAAGTCTACATAAGATTTCATCTCATCAAGACAAACTAAGATTGCCAAATATTACTAAAATGCAAATTTTGAAGCTAGAATATCTATGGGCTGTTTTTTGTTTAGCTCAGTATTTCACAATTAATCATTTCTGATTATGGCAATATACAGATGAATCAATGATTTGCAAAAATTCTCTGTGGGTTTGCAATATGGCCTATCAGGTATTTAATTCTAAGTGTAAAATATGGCCATTACCCAACGTTTAAAAAAAAGACACTATTAGGTACACGTATATATTAGTGCTATGTAATACTACTGCACTATACAGTGCTATACTCATACCTGCATCAATTAGTGGAACAACGAAAAATAAGGTTATTGTTAAGGTTTAGAAAGGTAGGGCAATGAAATAGCAAAATGAGGGTGGATGGGCATCGTAATGAAAAGTTTCATGAACATGTTGGGAATTCCTCAAGGCTTTGCGGAAGCCTTTGAGGAAGGTTAAAAACTCTCAGAGAAGATGAGGTAGGACATTTCAGCAGCAGGATTTAGTCATATGATGGAGGGTAAATTCAGTGGCATCAGATTACAAAACACCTTGAAGTTTCTTCATACACATTAGTTATACATTTTAGATGGGGAAGTATCAATGACACTAAATTACAGATTCTTTTTAAAGGACCTCTTTTATTGAGGAGAAGAGGAGCCAGGAAGAGTGAAGAAGGAGTTAGGAGAAGAATAAGCAGGCTCAATACATTTTGATGTTAAGTTCTGAAATAATATCTAAAAATGATTGCAATCATTTTCAGAGAAGCCATTAATAGGTCAGAAAAAGATCAGAGAAGAGAATGACATTTTGTAATGATAAAAAAGTTTAATTTGCACCTGGCTGCAAATATTTTTTCAATAAGAACTTGAGGGTATGAAGGAAAGAACCTTGGGAGCTGTTCAAATGATTATGAGATGATTTGATATTGCTATGAAAATTATTCTGGCATTTTTCAAAAAGGCAAAACCAAAATACTCTTACAGTTTCCCCAGGCTATTCCAATTTATTTTTCAGAAGACTTACTTTTAATTAAAACCTAAAAAAAGGTCTATCTAGATAGATCTGTATATATTGATATCTATATTTATAGATCTATACCCATAATATTTATATTTATGTAAATATAGAGAGACAGGTCTTTTTAAAATTTTATTCAAGTATAGTTGATTTACAATGTTGTGTTAATTTCTGCTGTACAGCAAAGTGATTCAGTTATACATATATATATAAGACAGGTAGTTTTATACATATATAAATATATATATATATAACACACATGCACATGTATATTTAGTCTATCTTTTAACATCCAAATCCCAATACTCTTAAAGAAAGCTCTATAAATATGTTTTGCATTCAGTAGAATTTTAAACTTTCATTCAACAGTCTTTCCTATTTCCCCTTTCTTCCCCTTTTTGGGGCATATGATGTATTATAGATTTCCAAGCTTTATGTCTTTGAAATCCATTACAAGGTTATGTTATTTCTGTGCTGGATCACCAGACTTATGTTGGGTCAGACCTGTTTCCAAACATGTCAATTTACCATCTGTATCTCCACATTATGTCACAATGCCCTAGACCCAGCCCCAAACTATTGTATAAAAAGCTGGGCTTCCCTGGTGACACAGTGGTTAAGAATCCGCCTGCCAATGCAGGCGACACGGGTTTGAGCCCTGGTCTGGGAAGATCCCACATGCTGCGGAGCAACTAAGCCCATGCGCCACAAGTACTGAGCCTGTGCTCTAGAGCCCGTGTTCTGCAACAAGAGAAGCCACCGCAATGAGAAGCCCGTGCACCACAACGAAGAGTCGCCCCCACTCGTGGCAACTAGAGAAAGCCTAGGCGTAGCAACAAAGACCCAACACAGCCAAAAAAAAAAAAAAAAAAAGCTTTGCTGCTTCCCACTCACCCACTAGCAATAATGGTTACAGCTTCCTCACAACAGCAGCTGGACTTGTACACCCACCCCCTCCCACCACCACTCCCCTTTGATATGTCCCTACACTGTTTTCACACTCATCTCCAATATTATTATTAAGATCTTCATTCTTCCTCTCAACACTCTCATGTTACTGTTTTACAAACTAAAGCCCAACGAAATTTGCCTAAGTCACACCATGAATAAGGTCAGTCTGTTTTAGAATCAATTGACAGAACACACCCATATGATTCCAGTTTCTTGCTCTGCTTTCTATATCACCGAACTGACAGGAGTTAAAAGGCCAATAGAAAAGCCAGTTAAATACTACAGTTTCTCCTACCCAGTGTTTATTCATTTCAATTATTGTTATTTCAAAGGACTCATATATAAAGAGACTCAATTCTCTTAACCGTTCAAAGCCTGGAGCTAACAAAAGCACTGATTCTTACTGACCGGCCATCATTCTGGAGAGGCAACAGCAGGCTATGAACCTTACTAATTATAGTATAATATTTGGCCACATGCAAGACCCTAAGGTGCTATTTATATCCTACTCCTCAGATCAAGTTCAAGGGTTTGAAGTTCAAGGGAAGAACAAGTGAGGTGGCACAATCAGACTTCACCACTGCAGACCATACCACAAAGCAAGTAAAAACACCCTTGTTCATCTCATTTTTATGACTTAATCCAGGTGCATCTTTAAAAGTGTTTTCTGTAAGGAAAAAAAAAATTATTCCACTCATTTCCTCCCTTCTCTAATACCTATTTCTCAAAAGTTCAAGAAGTAACTCTGCCCTCTCTCATGAAAGAAAGCGCCACTAACTACTACAGCCCAACAAGGCATTATCCAGCTTAATTACAAAGTGTCACAAACATCACAATAACAACAACAAAAAAGGCTCTTTCTAAACAACTGACAATACTCAACTTAGGCTATAAAATAGGAGGATTTGTTTCCATAGCTTATTTAGAATTTTGCTTGCTTCCCACTCAATGATATGCATGCAATTACTAGGTCTTGCAAAACCAGTTATTTGTCAGAACCTGTAGGAGAAAGGTCCCAGGGAAAGGCAGTGTCAAGCAATGTCATCATCATCACACCATGAGTCAACCCCTTGGGCTGCAACCTGACCCAAACACCTGGGTAAGTAAGGAGTAAAGAAGGACAAATCGCAAATGAAGAGGGGAGCTGGTCCCAGGAGAGGGGGCAATGGTTGCTGGAGGGGCCAACAACAAACGTACAGGACCTCAGCCTCCGAGCTTCTCCAGCTCCCTCTGCGGGTGAAGTCTCAAGGCTTCTTAGGAAGCATGCCTCTGATGGGACCAATGAACAAATTAATGTATTCAGAAGGGAGGTTCAGAATACAAGTTCCTCCACTTCTGAGCTGGGTCACAAAATAATGACTCGCTCAGCATCAGGTTTTGGACTACAAAACCTTTAATTCCTCGGATAAAAGTTATTTAATATTGCTTTCCTATTCCAAAATAACGAGATCCATCATTACATATACTTTGGTAAATCCCCATTTGTACCCACCAGAACTGATCCCAGTTTTCAGAGAACACAACCTCTGTTCTCCAAGTAATCCCAGCATTAAACCCCTGACCCAAAACTACACAGAAGTCATGACTATATTAGCTGCTAACATAGAATGAGAGAGCTTGGGTGTTCCTCTTTTCTAAACTAGCCTCTGAACTCGAGAATTTCTGACCTAAAAAAAAAGAACTACAAAATAAAGAAATAAAAATGATGTATTTTCCATTTCTTACAGGGAGAAAAAACAATTTTCATGTAACATCAAATTTACCTGACTTTGCTCTCAGAGTAAGCCTAAGTCATTCACTACATTTTGAATTCGCTTATTTTACATTTATTTAGAACTTTCCTTCCAAATGTCATAAGGTTGATTTTTGAATAACAATAAAACAAGTGCTATTTTCAGAGCCCTTGTACTTATTCCAAAAGAGATTAAAGTAATTTAAGCTATATATATATATTATGGGAAATTAAAATAAATTTAACTTGTTTAATACAAAAAGAAAATGTAAATTAAATATGAAGCAAAGGAAAATAAAGGTATGAAAGCAAGATAAAGCCAGGAGCAGGGCTGGTATCAAAAATGTATCCCATGCATCTCCATATACTGCAAAAGATACAACAGATGGAACTGAACACCGTACTGCTCGGTACCAAAGATGGAGCTGGCACTAACCTCTTCCTAAAGGAAGGCAAAGAGGAAAATGTGATCACTGACAAGAATCTCAGGATCCGGGGGAGAAAAACAAAGAGACAGCAAAGGAGAAGCACAGTGAGATCTGATACTAACATCAGAGAAGACTTTTTCCTTCCTATCTTGGTCAAACTGTGCTCTGCTACCTTTGCCTGGGATGGGGGAGGGAGGAGGGGGGAGGGGGAGGCAGGTGGGAAAGGGATGAGGCATGTGAGATCAGATGAGACCACAGCCCTTCAACGCTGCTGCCCCAAGAATAGCAGCTCTGGGTAATCTTACATAATTGGCCTCTGCGTAAGAAGTTATTGGGGTGGGGGGAAGGTTAGGTGGCTTTAGTTTAAACAATAAATTGACAACCGTTGATAGAGTTGGGTCCACAAGATGAGCCACTGAGGCATAGGAGAACAGATTAGAATTTCCGTGTGTCTGTGTGTATGTGTATGGTATGATATATATATATATATATATATGTATATGTATATATATATATATATATATATATATATATTTTTTTTTTACCTTAAAAATAAAGTAAGCTCTCCTGAAGTCTCTTGTTTGAATTTTCCCTGGTGCATTCCCTAAATCACACGATACTGGAACTGTGAGGCATGGAGAGAGAAAAGGGGATTCTGCCTGGAGGGACGAATCCATGCAGTTCTTCACTCCCAGCATATGGTGAAAGACTGCAACACACCTGGGCCTGGCTAAGAGGATGTACAAATAAAATTACATCAGTTTAACTGAACTCTTTTACAAATGTACAAATGGCTTAAAAAGATTCCTATGAAGGAAACATGGATTAAGGATAGCACTAATAACATAAGCACGTGCAAACAAACAGAAAATGGACCCTTCTATGGATTTATCTTAATCAGCCATATGTTACAGGTAAAAATTGAAGATCTAATCAGATCTGAAAATAAGAGGGCAAAAACAAATCATGCAACACAGGCTGAATCATCAGGAAAACTACTTGAAAAACGGATTATATACCCACTAGCATTAATTATGAATTGTGTCCTATCACTTGTGTTTTAGACATCAGCTATTAAAACCAGATATCAAAATAAACTACTTGGTCCAAAACTCACCAAACTACATACTTTAAAACAGGTGCAGTTTTCTGTACATAAATTATAAAAAAAAAAATAATGAGGCAAAAGATATAACCTTCGAATGCCTGTATCACAAAGAAGCAAGCTTAGGTTAAAAATAATGAAGCATATTTAATCACATTGCTCTCTCTAAAATCATATAATTTTGTTACATGATTAAAAGGGCTTTATAGTATTAATAAAAATTAAATAATAAAGTTTATTTTACCTTTATCTCCTCTTATAAAATCTGGTTTTGGAAGTGCTTTATATTATGCTTAATAAGAGTATATAGTATATACACATAACTTGTAAATAAAAATACATGTTTTATGAGTGCAGACGCCAATGTTCTACCAATGGAATTTCACTAATACAGGAGATATTGTATGAATTATGTGAAAGAGAAATGTTTGGAAAGTGTTTGGATAGGTCCTTGGAGAGAAAGAAGTCTGGTAGCAGTGACAGCACCTTATCTTTGCATCCCCCCCCTTTTTATTCCTCTATCTTCACCCCTACCATGGCAAATTTTTTTTATAATATATGGTCTAGCTAATTCTTTTTTAAATAAATCATTAAAACCTCTGTTATAAGGAATAGCAAGCATAGCCTCCACTACTCCTGGAAGGTTCCAAAAGCAAGATGCACTGCTAACATAATGTCATGTGCCTAAATTGTTTTCGTAATACGAATTACCCTAGCATAATTCACATTAAATTTCATTTGTGACCTTTCATCTAAGCCACACTGCTTGATTAGGATCTCTGGTATGTCTTTTCAGCCTTTTCAAATGCTTACTGTCCTGAATGGGCCTTCCATAAACTAAATTTGTCACCTGCTCCGTTTCATTAACCCAATCATGAACACATTAAAAATTGAGTCCCTTGGGAAAAGGCCTCATGTAACCAATTCTCAGCGCTTTAGTAAGGCAAGTGCCTTGATTACAGGCTTGTTTGCTGTCTCAGAGGAAACATGGCCAGATAATAAGTAAGAAGGCAATAAAGTAAGCAGGAGAGAACAACGGGAGAGAGGAGGAAAGGAAAAAAGCCAACTCTGGAAGTGGGCTCTACAGGAATACACTGACAAAGGTCAAAGACTGCTTCCTCTTCCTCTTCCCACATCTCCAAGGATCACACTGTGAAGCTGGCAAGCTATGGTTCAGAGAGGAGAGAAAAGCTCTTTCTAAGTCATAGGTCAAAACTCTGAAGGAAAAGCTGATTTGGGTGAAAGATTAAGCTCCACTCTGAGGACATCAGGGGTTTCCTCGTCCAGCATGGCCTGAATTTCAGAGGATTCAGGAGTTCAATCTTCTTTTGAACCACTCCTGATATTTTTAGGCAAATGAAATCACAATAATGTTCTTAAATACATGTAACAATTTCACATTCATAAAGTTACACTACATTTCAGAATTTTTTCACTTCAGTGAATATAAAACCATCACGGCCAAACTTAGGAACCTATTCTCTATCATGTATCAGGTCAAGATGTAATGATAACAATCATCCTATATTTACCTTCAATTTCATTTAACAGCAAAAGTGATATACAATTATTTCACCAAGTCATGACATAACTGATCAAAGAGAATTCTAGATATGCAGCCCTAACCAACCCTGTCTCCTCAAAGAAGTCTCACCATTGGATTTAACAGGGATAGTTGACTAAAGGAATATTTTTTGATTAATATAAAACTTAATTTAAGATAAACATGGACACATAAAAAGAAAAAAGATAAAAGCCATGGGACATGGACACAGTTATAAAGATGATGATATGAACACTTTCCCATGGCTGTGTCTAAAACTTTGAGAAATCCTCCTTTTCAGACGCTAGCATTTTCTAAACTCCCTCACAGTGCACTGAACAGATATAACCACTCACAGGTACTACTGTCAAAGTCTACACCAACTCAAGAAGAAGAAGAAAGAGAATACATTTAAGAGCCAATAAAATTTTTTCTTTAAAATTAAGAATTTCTTTAACTTTTAAGAGCAAACTTTAGAAAAATTCTTAGTTGTAGCAGAAAGAATTAAGATCATTCCCAAGTGGGCTTCCCTGGTGGCGCAGTGGTTGAGAGTCCGCCTGCCGATGCAGCGGACGCGGGTTCGTGCCCCGGTCCGAGAGGATCCCACATGCTGCGGAGAGGCTGGGTCCGTGAGCCATGGCCGCTGAGCCTGCGCGTCCGAAGCCTGTGCTCCGCAATGGGAGAGGGCACAGCAGTGAGAGGCCCGCGTACCGCAAAAACAAAACAAAACAAACTAACAAACAAAAAAAGATCATTTCCAAGGTGGTGGCTAAAAGGAGCACCACATTCAATTCAGGAACTTCAAAAGCTTGACCTCAAGCCCAGGTAGCACATTTCACAGGTAAGCAGAGAGAAGACACATCTGCAAAGCACTGCCAACTCCAATAGAAAGACGATTTCATCTCCAACTCCTTCAAGGAGAATTAGAGAGAAAAAGAATGGATGAGCTTCCCTCTTTGATTTTAAGCCATTTAAAGGTTAAACGTACAATCTAACAGGAAAAGAATGGCCTGAGTTCATAAGGTTACGAGGTATTTGAGATAACTGTTAATAATCCCTCATGTCCTACTTTACCACTTGTTCTCTTTTTTTGCATTCCTTCATTGCACACAAATGGACACTTTCCAGTATAAAAGGGAACAGATGGAGTTAAAAACTACTCATCTCCCCCGACCCATCTGCGTGTCTTTCCTACAAAGTGATGGTCACACACGTGTACATCATCATTTCCATTAGTCACCACTATGGATGGATTCGAGGCTGCAGCCCATGGATAGAAGGGGCTGCTGTGTA
Source organism: Delphinapterus leucas (assembly GCF_059928025.1). NCBI lineage: Eukaryota > Metazoa > Chordata > Mammalia > Artiodactyla > Monodontidae > Delphinapterus > Delphinapterus leucas. Next base: position 37,051,270 of record NC_143137.1, on the reverse strand, counting down.
CCCTTTGGAGGACAGCTGCATCCTGCCCCAGCTGGCCTGCCCAGTGCCCAGAGGACTGCAGAAGTGGGTCAGACGAGCAGGCAGTGGCAGAATTAAACCACAGAAACATTCACAGTCACAAAGAGAATGAGGGCCACACTGGAAAAGACTGTCCCAACGTGACAGGCTTTGGTTTATGGGGTAGCTCAAGACAGATGCCCAGGAGTTCGGATGCAGACAAGACTTCCTTCAAGGGAGGTGAGCCCTGGGCCTGCTACACACCAGCCTTCCTGTCACCTGATTTCCACTATCCCATCCTTCCATGTGATACCGAACAAGGGTCAGCACACACAGCAAAGTCTTTTTAAGCTCTCTCTGGCCACTTAAAACGTCTTCAAAATAAATACACCTAAGTTTTCCTTTAAAAAGAATTATGAATGTAACTTTGGCTCACAGTAGCCTTTCCCAAATTTTATTTTGTGGAACAATACTCTAGGAAGATGTTAATAATGTTCCATACACACCCACACAAACAGGTGTATAAGATTTTTTAAGATGTTAAGAGATTCTTTTGCTGGAGAACTTCCCAGTGTCTTTGTTATGTTAATCTTCACTGGGAATTTCCCAGGGAAGAATAAAGTGGTGATGGTGGTGGTGACAGAAATGTTTGCTGAGTGGTTCAACAGAAACCAGATCAACATCATCTCATTTTTTTTACATGAATTGGCTTATTTAATCCTCAAAACAGATCTATTTAGTAAGCAAAATTGTACAGTATAAAGAGGAGGAAACTGAGACTCAGAGAGATCATCATAATGCAGCTAATAAGGAGGAAAGCAGGAACTTGAACCCAGATCTGGCTGAAGAGTACTGTTATTCATTCATTCATTCATTCATTCATGCATGCAGTGAGCTGGTAAATATTTACTGTGTGTAGGACACTCCTAAGATGTATTTTTCTCTAATAATAATGTTGCTAATTATGACCAACATCTTTCCTCCTACCAACTTCATATTTTTAAAAATGTCAAACTTACATGAAAAAGCTTAAAAGAAAACCCCAACGAATATCCATTCCTCCTGCCTGTGAAATTCACTTTGTATAAAGTAAGTTTCAAAGAGGAAAAAAACATAAGGGAAGTCACGGAAGTGGGAAAAAGCACTAAACATTCAGAAGACATTTTGAAGGGCCAGTTCTGTCTCCAATAAAAGCAAGGCTAATTTCTTAAATCTTATATTTTATACCAGTTGTCAATACGTGTATATTTAGCTCATGCCTTAGACAGCACCTCTTGATGAATATATTGGAAGGATCATTAAGATGTGCTAATATATCTTTATCGCTGCTCTATCTCCAGCACCAAAAACAGTGATACCTTGAGTGATAGCTGAGGGTCAACATTAAACAATTGAATTTGCAAACGTGTGCATAAATAGAAGTATATATTCTGTGAGTTTTACTGTGTCCTTCCTGATAGGACAATAGCACTCATTGCCTTGACCTCACCTGTATACTCAGGTGTGGCTGAGCATCTGCACACAGGTGGTCCCCCTCCTCCCCTCCCCACCAAAAGATAGAGAAGTTATAAGCAGAAAACTCATTAACAGAGTCCACTTAAAAGTCACAAAGCATGAAAAATTCCCCAGTTTAAAATAAGCCACAAAAGGCAAAGACATCTACAACAGCTTCCACTCCGACCAAACTGGAAAAGACTATCTTGAAGATAAAGCTAAGGTTCTAGAGAAGCCTCAAGACAGAAGCCCGGGGGGCTCCAGAATGCTGAGTCTGTACTTCCTACCTGCCAGCCTTTCTCTCACAGCCTTCTACCCTCCTTCTCTCCTGCATAATACAATCATAAAAATGAAAGACATTTACTGATGGGACGCTTACGATCTCTGTCTCATCTCCTACTTGATGCCCTTTGTATCTCATTTGCACCCTCATAAAGATGAATAGATAATGAATATAGACTCTGCTCGTGCCCTACAATCTTGCCAGTGTCCGGCTGGGAGACTTACACTGTGAGCAAATCTTGGAAGGGGGGATAAGAGAGGAGGACACCTGTTACAGGACATTTGGGGCATTCAAAATCTTCTTTCTTGTCTAGTTTGAAGAGGAAGGGGCTATCTTTGAAAGCTCCCTATACTGTGAATCTTCCCTTCTGTCACTCAGATGTGAGTTTTGATTAGGAAGTAAACTGTGTGAGGAAAGAGCTAGGCCCTGGACACCCTTTGTGCTGGCACAGGTGATGGCAGAGGTGTGAGTACTGAAGTCAGACGTGCAGCAGCTTCGTGGGTCACGGCAGAGGCAATGTGGCTCAGGGGTTGGCAACAACGGCAGCTCCCTTGTCCTTTCAGAGTCTGTAAGCCAGCTAATATCCCCTAACAAATCCCATTTAAACCAGCCAGGGTGGATTCTATTATCTTCATCAAAGAACTCTAGCAGATACAGAACTCTCTGGCAATGAAAGGTTTTGAAACTGCAAAAGATCCCAGTCAGTGGAGCAAAAATTTCATAAACCAGTTCCACACCACTCACCACCCCTCCATCTACATTACAGGTTGTAAGGACACTAAGCCAGTCTTTTGCTTAGGGTTCTTTTAATCCAAAAAAGTAATACAGATTTCTCTCTTGGGGCTACTAGCAGAAGAGAAACAGGTGCTTTGTCTTGTTAGACAAGCTCCTATGATGATGGGGGATTGTCAGCTATAAGAAGGCAGCTCTTACTGGCTGAATTGTGTGTTCCCCCCACCTCAAAATTCATATGTTGCAGCACTAATCCCTAGTACTACAGAACGTGATTGTATTTGGAGATCGAACTTTTAAGCAGGTGACTAAAATGAGGAGGCCAGGGTGGGCCCTAATCCAATCTGACTGGTGTCCTCCTAAGAAGAGGAAATCTGGACACACGAAGAGACACCAAGGAGGAAAGACCATGTGAGGACACAGCGAGAAGGTGGCCATCTGCAAGCCAAGGAGAGAGGCCTCAGGAGAAAGCAACCCTGATGACACCCTGATCTTGGACTTCCAGCTTTCAGAAATGTGAGAAAATAAATGTTATTTAAGCCACCCAGCCTGTGGTCTTTCATTATGGCAGCCGGAACTGCCTAATACAGCAACATAAAGGGCATTGATTGGACATGCAATCAACAAAGTAGGTTCTGGCCTTTATTCTGCCAGTATCCAGTGCTGGTTCCTGGGTAACTAGTTAAAACAACTTTGAGCTCGTCTCTGCACTCTTCTTCTCTCACTACACTTCAGACGCACTGCCCTCTCAGTTCCTGAAACATGCCAAGCTTTTGCTCCTACCAGGGCATCTGTGTATGCCATTCCTCAGCTGAAGCCTCTTTCCCACACTCTTCATACAGCTGGGTCTTTCTCAGCCTCAAGTTCTGAGACTTTGTGTCTTTTTCTGAGAGGCTATGCCTGACCACAGTAGCTAAAGTCACTCTCTCTTGCTGCTTTATCTTCAAACTACATGCCATGATTCTAATTACTATTTTTGTTTATTTGGTATTTTGCTGTTTTCCCTGGTAAGACATAAACTCCAAGAGGGAGGATACCATGTCTACCCTGGCCATTATATTCCTAAAGCCTAGCAGAGTGCCTGGCTCCCCATTAAGCTGTCAATAGATATCTGGTGAATAAATCAGTGAACCGGCTCTCAAACTCTAGTCCACTGAATGGTGCTCAGCTGAGCTGCTGGTAGAAACTGCCTAGGCACCTTACTCTTCTCAGGCTCCATCACTAAGATCTGAATCAACTGGCCCAGGATGGTAGCAATTTAACAAGTTCCCCAGATGTTCTCATGCACAGCTGGATTTGGAGCCACTGGATGAGACAACTTCCAAGATCCACTTTAAAACTTATTTGTCTCCATGGTACTTTCATGTCATGGTACTTTTCCTCCCTCATGTCATCATATAAGCTATTCTAAGATAAAACAAACACTGTTGGCAGAATTATGAAGGGAGAATCACTGTCATCACCATGTATTGACACCAAGCGTGCAAAATGGGGCTTCCATCCAAGGATCAAAAAAACTAAAAGAAATCCATGGCATTCCCACATGATAAAACTTCAGGTGTTCAGCTTCTGTCCAAAGACAGAACAAACATAAAGAGTGACATTCACACCTGACGCTAAAAGCAAATGGCCCAAAATGTTAACTCTGGTTATCTCCAGATGGTGAGTTCATGGGTGATTTCATATCCTTTCTTTTTATCTCTTTAAAAAATGTTACACAATGAACATTATTACATTTATAATCAGGAAAAATAATCACGTTGCTTAAAAATAATCCTATTCCTAGAGTCAAACTGGAAAGTGCCATGACACCAAGCAAACAAAACACACCAGCACCCGAATGTCAAGGGCCTGGCCAGAAAGGCCATGGAGGCAGTGCATCCGACCCCCTGAATGGTTGGCCAGAGCAATGTGAGGCATTCAGAGATGGGCAAGAGACAGGACTATGGGTATGAGTCAGCCGGGGAGGTATTCCCAGAGGAGGAGGTTCAACTTCAGCTAAGTTGTAAAGGAATGGAAAATGTACTGAGCAAAAAAATTAAGTCTTTTACATGCTCATTGGGTGATAACTGGAAGGCTAAAAAACAAAACAAAAAACGTGTAAATGACAGTGGTAAAGTACTGGGACTGCTGACTGCAGCTGAGAGGCATTCATTTCTTGCAGGAAACAGGCAGGGATGGGTTTCCTGCCAGCCGTTCTAGAGCTGATAGCTTTGACTCGCCTCCAGCACCTATGGGGAAAAGGAAAACTCCCCAGAGCAGTAGGGGTGTACAAAACATGCCTTCAAAGGCCACCATTTGAAATCCCCGGGAATTCTTACACCCTTGCCTTGTGATTGCCATAGAAATCTACAACATACACCTATCAGATGAACTCTGGCTGTCCGCTGCCACTAGCAGTTTAATGTCTGCTGCATTATTAGCATTTTTGGTGAAAGATATTGAAGGACTTTGACTGCAGGGTGACTACATCCCAACTCAGCCCATTACTCACTGCACTTAGAGTGTTCATCTCAAAGCACGTATGTAATTATATACAGAGCCAAGAAAATTATGCATGGCTCACACAATAAGGGGAAGGAAAAAATGAATTCAAGGAAAATATAATAAACTCTAGATTGCTTTGTTCCTGCATAATAAGTTGTTCCTGTTTGTTTCATTGCTACTGGGAGTTGTATTAAAGACTGGACTGCTATGTTCACAACCCAGTATCACCAGTTAGTAACAGGAGTATAACTTCACTGCAGAAAATCCCTCTGGGTCAGTTTCTTCAACTGTAAAATGGAAAGAGTGTCTTGTATCCCTCATTGAAATGATCATTGAAATGATCAAATGATGCTAAAGCATCCTGTAATGATCCTGAAAGTTCTATTTTCCTAGATTGCTTTGGGCCAAATAAGGAGGTAGACTAATACAGGGATTAGAGCACTGGCTTTAAGTGTGATTCCAGCTCCATCCCTTCTAGGTATGTGAATGTGGACAAGTTATTAACCTCTCTCTAAACCTCAGTTTCCTCATCTGTAAGACAGAGATAATAATATCTATCCCATAGGTTTATTATGAACTTAAAAAAAATAATTCACATAAAGTGCTCGGCACAGTTTCAGGCACATTACAAATACATACAAATTATTATACTAATGATAACTTCTGTCTAAAGCAAGGATCAGCTATAAGGCAAACTAAAGCAAAACACGCCATACCAGATAGATACTTTCAGGAATCCCCCCTCTGGCTGGAGGGAGACTCACCTTTCTAGAGATAGAGGAGGTGTCTTATTCATCCCTGTATCCCCGAGCATCTCCTACAGGGCCCTGCACTTGGTGGGTGTTCATACTCTGGTCCAGTTAATGGTCCCAAGATCCTTCTTGTTGATTCAGAGACCCTCTGATAGGAAGCAGGGTCTCTGTCTCCTTGGATTACCCCCAAGTGGTTCACCAGGAAATCACTTCTTTAATGAGTTAAAATGAAAGTACCCGCGTGAAACAGTTAAAAACAACAAAAAAGAGCGATATTAATGAATGATCTCATTAGGATGATTTCCCAACTTTCATCTCTAATTCCTCCGTGCTATACAAAACTGTGTCTCCTTCAGAGCAGTAAATGTGCCTGCCATTTAAAATGCACTCTGAGAGCCTTGAATAACACTGACTGGCTATTCTGAGCGCCCAAATGATTACCTGTTGCCTGACATGAGTACTGCCAGACAATGAATAAACCAATAAAACAAATCACCAGGTGGATGCAGGCTCAATGCTTTTCTCCTGAGAAGAATGAGTTATCTTTGGCTCTGTAGGCTAAATACATTTATAACACTCACACCTTTGCTAGTCTCATTCAAGCAGTCATTTGACCAGCTATTAATGAAAGACACAGTTCTTGCTTTCAAGGGGCTCTCAGCCCAATGAGGGAAGCAGCATGGGGTCACTGTTACAAGGCAAGGCTCAACAGTAAGAATAACTTCTTGAAATCTCAATTCTGCTTCTTGTTGAAAGACTTAGAGAAAATGGCTTAACTTCTCCAATTCTCAGTTTCCTTATATATAATATGGGGAAAATAAGACCTACCACTCTCATAAGAAGAGATCAGAGAGCTACCTAGCTCTCTTTCTGTCTCGTAAAGACAGAGCAAGAAGAGCTCTCTGTAAACCAGGAAGACGGCCCTCACTAAAGACCCCGACCATGCCAGCACCCTGACCTCAGACTGCCAGCCTCCAGAACTGTGAGAAATAAATGCTTGTTGTTTAGGCCATCCAGTCTCTGTTAATTTGTTAGAGCAGCCCGAACTAACTAAGACATGATTATCATTAGCAGTCATGGCGGTGGTAGAGGAAGATGTGCCACTGACAGACGTGGGCTGGGGTCAGAGCACAGATCAAGGGTACCCAATTCAGTGGGAACTCACAAAAAAGACTTCCTGGAAAAGGAACTACTTACCTCAAAATAGCCAAACAGGCAAAGAAGAGGGAACAGGAAAGATGGCAAACCAAAGATGGCATTTGCCCGCAGGCATTTTTTACTTTGAAGGTAGGAAGAGGATGTAGCTGGGGGGTCCACACTTGCTTGGGTTTTCCTTTAAGAAGCTGCCACTGCTCACCTCAGGCAGGCAGGTGTTTAGAGTAAAGCACTGGGGCAGAAGATGCTTCATTCTATAGAATTTCTCGCAAACAAGTCAGTGTTTTGGGTTACATGACAGATGGAAAAACATTTTGTTCTACAAAGCCATTCTGTTTTTTAAAATAACGGCATTGGTTATAAAATGATTTTACCACAGCCCACAATGGGGCTCTCCTTCTAAAATAGCTGGCATTTTTACTGATATCTGATACTGGCATCTTACACCACGTTTTTCTGCTCTTCTTAAGCATTATTATTTAGTTCTCCTTCATTTTATCTTCCTCCCAACTAGCAGTTTTAAGTATTTTCGGATCAGGAACTTCTTCTACCTTTAGTATTTTCCAAAGTCCCTGCCTGGCAGGGTGTGCTAAACATGTGAGAAGCATCAATAAATGTTGTCTAAAGAAAAAAAAAAATTTTTTTAGCATCATTAAGGATAGTTTGAAATTTACATGACTCTACCAGATTTAAGTTATAAATCTTTATGGTTCCACCACCTGAAGGCAAAAACTGTTTTTTTTTAAATTATAGTTCTATTACTTCTCTAATTGGAATGAACTCAAGAATGATCCTTAGGGCTTCCCTGGTGGCGCAGTGGTTGAGAGTCCGCCTGCTGATGCAGGGGACACGGGTTCGTGCCCCGGTCCGGCAAGATCCCACATGCCGCAGAGTGGCTGGGCCCGTGAGCCATGGCCACTGGGCCTGCATGTCCGGAGCCTGTGCTCCGCAACGGGAGAGGCCACAACAGTGAGAGGCCCGCGTACCGCAAAAAAAAAAAAAAAAAAAAAAAAGAATGATCCTTATATAAAGCAGAAACTAACACACCATTGAAAAGCAATTATACTCCAATAAAGATGTTAAAAAAAAAAAGAATGATCCTTATTTCAATAGGAAGGCTATACAAACTGTCAAAGTGTTACATTCCCAGAGCAGTCTTCTATCTTCTCAAAGGAATGCAAGTATAATCTTCTTAAATATTTTCTAACTTTTGAATTGATTTTTATTCACAATTCCCTGCTAAATACTTACCTTCTTACTTGAATGTCCTTGCCCTTAACATAGAAAACTAAAAGTACACTAGCTTTAGAGAAATGTACCAGGAGCAATATTCAATACCATCAGAAATAAAGCTAGAAGGAAATTACCACCTGACCCTTGTCAAAGTAAGGGGAGCCTTACTTGATACTTTCAGTTAAAAAGATTAGACTGATGAAACCCCAAATTACTCCTCTTCCTACATGTTTAAAATTTTAGTGGCATTTTCTTGACTCTCTTAGGTTCAAGTGAAATACATACCCCTTCATCCTGCTGAAATCACTTTACTATAAACTGTTAGGAAAATTCATTCCTGAGTCATAATCTGCCAAACGTCATACAGACTGGGATTCCAAAATACCTTCAGGTTTTTTCTAAGGGCTCTAACTAAAGAGCTTCCACTTCCAGTAGGAAAGCTCCAATAAACCTTAATAGTTCTGTGTACTCAGGAAGTACAAATGCTCATAAATTATCTCTTCAGAAATTCTCCTATTTAAAAAAAACTATCCATGACCAGATTATCAGCTTGCAAAATAACATGACAATAGCAAGTCAGTCAACAATTTATTTGCATTTCACTGAATCTTTACTGAACACCTCCACAAGATGATAGGGATGCTAGGCCCTTGCGATCCAAGACCACTTATCAGAAACCTCGGGATCAGATGTACTGTGTAATTCAGTACGTTTCCAGGTTTTGCCAAGTAAGTTGGATTAAATATCATGTTTTACTAACTCTCCCAAGCAGATGTGGGTCAATGTTAATATCTCTGCACCAACATGTATGAATATCATATCAACAAGTTAGATTAGGTTTTACTGTCAAATGAGTTATGGAAAGATGTAGATTTTAGAGGGATCTAGGGATGACAAATAATATACTACTCCTATATCAAGGAGCTCACAGATAAGAGGAAGATATTTATTTATCCCTCTGAGTCAGTTAATAAGCCAGTACCAATCAGCCCCAAGTTCAGCCTTCTACACTCTGTTCTGGGATGCTTGGCTCAGCAAACCCCATTTCTGCTTTGCCAGCTGCTGGCTCTTCTGTCTGCCAACAAACGGTGTCGTGGGAGACTGGAAGACCAGAGAGGGAGAAGGGACACATTCCTTCCGGTGGATGGATGTTCCCACGTTGCCTCCTGTCTGTTGGCAGTTCCTGTGAGTATCATCCAGGCAATGCTTCTCCCCTAGGCAGTGGCAGGTCCCTCCAGGAGCACTGGAAGCCAGTTGGCCGGTTTCTCCACAACAGGAGAACCCACCACACCCAGAGACCTCAGCAGGAGCTGGACCCCAGCCCACTGGGACTCTCTTCTAAACTCAGCCAGGGCAGCACCCTCTCCTCAGGTCTGCTTCAGTTCTGTAAGGCCTCCCTCTAAGTTTCTAAGTTTTAGTAACCAAACCTCTTCCTCCAGTTGCTACATCCCTGACACTTTTAGTATTCTCTTCTTGCCTTGTCAGTTTCCCACGTCACACCTTTATACCTAGTTAACAATTCTTTATATTAAAGTATCGCTGTTCAGATAACTAGTGTGGTTACTATTCCTGATTGGACTCCTGCTGATATGCAATTCCCAACTTGTTATAATAAGCCTGGAAACACAGATTATGAAAGAAAATATTACAACAGCAGGACCAGGGAAAGATTCTGAGGGGCTAATATCGATAGTTGAACTAGAACCTTACAAGACAAGAAAACAGGGGAAAGGGAAATTCTGACAGAACATACAAAAGAAGCAACCACACAGTAAAGGCAAAGCCCTGCTCACAGAAAGAGTTTTTGTGAGGGAGGGAAAAGAGGCAAGGCTGCAGGAGAGGCTTTTTGCTAGTGCTAAGAAATGTTTTCTGGAGACAAGAGAGAGTTGTTGGAGGTTCACATGCAGTTCCCTGTTTTGTATGGCACAGCACTGAGGGGAGTGTAGAGGACAGCTAACAGGGGAGTATAGCATAGAGGAGAGCTTGGAAATCAGGTAGAAAGTTATGTGCTAAGACAAAGTCTCTCCTCTGAAAATTTATATAATAGCAGGAAATTCAGACACAACTCACTAAATACTGTATAATTAAATATAAATAGATCCCAAATGTTGAGCCACACTCATTGGCAGCAAACAATGGAATTTTAGTCCACTTCAAAAAGCGGTATGACAACTTTAATTTCTAAACTAAAAGTTTTCATTAAAAAGTAGTTTCACATAGGGCTTCCCTGGTGGCGCAGTGGTTGAGAGTCCGCCTGCCGATGCAGGGGACGCAGGTTCGTGCCCCGGTCTGGGAAGATCCCACATGCCGCGGAGCGGCTGGGCCCGTGAGCCATGGCTGCTGAGCCTGCGCGTCCGGAGCCTGTGCTCCGCAACGGGAGAGGCCACAGTGGTGAGAGGCCAACGTACCGCAAAAAAAAAAAAAAAAGTAGTTTCACATAGATCCAACCACCCTCCCACATAACCATGATGAAACTTGTGATTATGCAAATGTCAGTAGGGCTAAAATCTGCATTTATTAAAAAAGAAAGAAAGAAAGAAAAATCCTCTAGAGAAAAATATGTAATATAACAGGAATAAACTCTTCCAGTCCAAAAGAAGTACCCAAATAAATTCAGTGACTACTGATTTCCTAACTTGATTTTCTTTGGGCTCCTGTAGCGCTTCTAATTTTAATACAATTATCATTGACTCATGTCCTTGCATTACCTGTTATTTTATCTTCTCTTTTAAGCTAGATCACAAAATTACTCTGTCAAGGGGAAGAATCACACATGACACTTGCTATATTCTCCTGGAATCTGTCACAGTGAGTAGAAACTCCTAAAATATTTGTTGATTTGTATGCTAAAATATATAGTATTTTCAGATATCCACTTAAAGAACTCTATAACAAATATTGTGAAATTATTCTGTCAGAATAGTTCTCAGTAATTTGAATAGTGTGATTTATTTACTTTTATATTCCCTGAAAACAAGCATAACCTCTCGCTCATAGCAGCAATGCAATAAATATTTGCTGATTTGAGTTGACTGAGGAAAAGAATCAAGAGTCATTTAAATATTTTGAAATCAAATTCTTCATTAATTTAGGATCTGGACAACCAGAGTTAATAAAGACAAACTGGACTTGAGAAAAAGAGTTAAAACTTTTGGAACTCATTTTCATATTAAATAGCTTATTTAAAAAAAAAAAAACAGATGAGGAAAGGTTAGGACACACTGGCACACTTCCACAGATTATTTGATGATCAAAGACATCTGGCTTCTTTGATGATTTATGGAATTCCACCCTTAAGGCCCACTTGATAGTTCCAAAATATGTTTTGCAATATTTGGACATCGTCCAGGTGGCTGGTTTAATTCACATTTCCCCAAACACTCATCTTATTGGGAAGTTTATTATTTCTTTATGGTTATAATTAAGTCCTAAATTCTAGGTAAAGTTTGTTCAGGGTTTTATGAAACAAAATGAGATTTTTTTAAAATTCATTTTTAATTTAAAATTGAAATTAAGCTTAGATCTGCTTAATTTTTCCTAAGTCTCAGTTTCCTGTGTATGATGTAGGGAAGAACTAAACATTACACAGAATTTCATTTTTCAGGAAAAAATACATTTAATCAAGAGATAATTAAATACACTACTTCTTAAAGGTCGACAAGTACAAGTATTATTTCCAATAGTATACAGCAAAATAGTATAGTTTGGAGATTCTTTTCTCCAAGAGATCTGTTCAACGTAAATGTCAAGGTGTATATAGTAAGTAAAGTAGTTACACGTTTGATTTTATTCAATGTGATGCCAAATGAGAAAAAGGAAGAGAAAAGTCGATAGGACAGGGAAAGAGCCATTGAATGCCAACCACTATGCAACAAGTAAGGTTAATCTCTGTCAGTAGCCAGAAGTTCGAAATCCAAAAGCAGTACAGTTTTCTGACAAAATTAACCTTTGGGATAAATCTTCCCCTCAAACCCAACATGGATGATTACAGAATAAATTAAGTTATCCAAAAAGGAAAGATGCTATAAGACTTAGCCAAATACCCTAGTAGCCAAAAAATGCAACGTATTTGGGCTTCTTGGAACATTAAGAACAAAAATGCAATGGTATTCACATCTACACAATGGGAAAAATAAACCATATTAAAAGGAAACCAAATTAGAACATTCTTTACTTTATAGTATAAAAACATTTTAGGAATTCACTGGTCATCCAGTGGTTAGGATTCTGTGCTTCCACTGCCAGGGAACTGGGTTCAATCCCTGGTCAGGGAACTAAGATCCCGCAAGTCATGCAGTGCAGCTAAAAAAAAAAAGAAAAAAAATTTTTAAAAAATATTTGTAGAAGTTAGTACGTCTTTTAAAAAATATATTGTTTACAAAACAGAAAATTATAAATTTGTAGTGCCATGTACTTAAGAATGATGGAATAGGATTTTGGTGGGACCTTCAAGATGGCAGAGGAGTAAGAAATGGAGATCACCTTCCTCCCCACAAATACAACAAAAATACAACTACATGTGGCACAACTCCTACAGAACACCTACTGAATGCTGGCAGAAGACCTCAGACTTCCCAAAAGACAAGAAAATCCCCATGTACCTGGGTAGGGCAAAATAAAAAAGGAAAAACAGAGACAAAAGAATAGGGACGGGACCTGCACCTCTGGGAGGGAGCTGTGAAAGAGGAAAAGTTTCCACAAACTAGGAAGCCCCTTCACTGGCAGAGATAGGGGCTGGTGGCGGGGGGGGGGGGGGGGGGCGGGGAGGGCGGGGGGGGGGAGTTTTGCAGCCACAGAGGAGAGCTCAGCAACCCGTGCAGAGGGCAAAGTGGAGAGATTCCCGCACAGAGGATGGGTGCCGACCAGCACTTACCAGCCCAAGAGGCTTCTCTGCTCACCCACCGGGGCAGATGGGGGCTGGGAGCTGAGGCTTGGGCATGAGAGGTCAGATCCCAGGGAGAGGACTGGGGTTGGCTATGTGAACACAGCCAGAAGGGGGGCTAGTGCGCCACAGCTAGCCAGGAGGAAGTCTGGGGAAAAGTCTGGACCTGCCTAAGAGGCAAGAGACCATTGTTTTGGGGTGTGCGAGGAGAGGGGATTCTTTCCCTGTCTGCTCAGAGAAGGCAGAGCACTCCCTAAACAAGCTCCAGAGACGGGCAGGAGCCACAGCTATCAGCTGGGACCCCAGAGATAGGCATGAAATGCTAACGCTGCTGCTGCAGCCACCAACAATCCTGTGTGCAAGCACAGGTCACTGTCCACAATTCCCCTCCGAGGAGCCTCTGCAGCCAGCCACTGCCAGGGTCCCTGAATCCAGGGACAACTTCCCTGGGAGAACATATGGCGCGCCTCAGGCTGTTGCAGTGTCACACCGGCCTCTGCCACTGCAGGCTCGCCCACATTCCTTACCACTCCCTACCCTGGGCCTGAGTAAGCCACAGCCCCCAGTCAGCCTTGCTTTAACCCTGTCCTGACTGGGTGGGAACAGATGCCTGAGGGCAACGCACATGCAGAGGCAGGGCCAAAACCAAAGAGGAACCCCAGGAGCTGTGCGAACAAAGAAGAGAAAGGGAAATCTCTCCCAGCAGCTTCAGGAGCAACAGATTAAATCCCCACAAACAACTGGATGTACCCTGCGTCTGTAGAACACCCGAATAGACAAATAATCAACCCAAAATTGAGGCAGTGGACTTTGGAAGCAACGGTACACTTGGGGTTTGCTGTCTGCAACTGACTTGTTCCTGATTTTTCATGCTTATCGTAGTATAGTTTTTAGTCATCGTTATCATTGGTGGAATTGTTTATTGGTTTGGTTGAGCTTTTTTTTAATAACATTTTAAAAATTTAATAACTTTGAAATTTTTTTTATTTTTATAATTTTATTGTATTTTTTAATTATTTTTTTCCCTTTCTTTTTTTTTCCCTTTTCTTCTGAACCATGTGGCTGACAGGGTCTTGGGGCTCTGGCCTTGTGTCAGGCCTGAGCCTATGAGGTGGAAGAGTTGAGTTCAGGGCACTGGACCACCGGAGACCTCCCAGCCCCATGTGATATCTATCAGCGAGAGCCTTCCCAGAGATCTCACTCTCAAAGCTAAGATCCACATCCATCCAATGGCCAGCAAACTCCACTGCTGAACGCCCCATGCCAAACAAACAGCAACACAGGAACGCAACCCCATCCATTAGCAGAGAGACTGCCTAAAATCATAAGTTCACAGACCCCAAAACACCACCGGACACAGCCTTGCCCACCAGAAAAACAAGATCCATATCCATCCACCACAACACAGGCACCAGTCCCCTCCACCTGGAGCCTACACAAGCCACTGAACCAACCTTACCCACTGGGAGCAGACACCAAAAACAATGAGAATTACAAACCTGCAGCCTGCGAAAAGAAGACCCCAAACACAGTAAGTTAAGCAAAATGAGAAGACAGAGAAATATGCAGCAGATGAAGGAGCAAGGTAAAAACCCACCAGACCAAAGAAATGAAGAGGAAATAGGCAGTCTACCTGAAAAAGAATTCAGAGTAATGACAGTAAAGATGAACCAAAATCTCGGAAATAGAATGGAGAAAATACAAGAAACATTTAACAAGGACCTAGAAGAACTAAAGAACAAACAAACAATGATGAACAACACAATAAATGAAATTAAAAATTCTCTAGAAGGAATCAACAGCAGAATAACTGAGGCAGAACAATGGATAAGTGACCTGGAAGATAAAACAGTGGAAATAACTACCACAGAGCAGAATAAAGAAAAAAGAATGAAAAGAATTGAGGACAGTCTCAGAGAACTCTGGGACAACATTAAACGCACCAACATCCGAATTATAGGGGGTCCCAGAAGAAGAAGAGAAAAAGAAAGGAACTGAGAAAATATTTGAAGAGATTATAGTAGAAAACTTCCTTAACATGAGAAAGGAAATAGTCAAGTGCAGGAAGCGCAGAGTGTCCCATACAGGATAAATCCAAAGAGAAACACGCCAAGACACATATTAATCAAACTATCAAAAATTAAATACAAAGAACAAATATTAAAAGCGGCAAGGGAAAAGCAACAAATAACATACAAGGGAATCACCATAAGGTTAACAGCTGATGTTTCAGCAGAAACTCTGCAAGCCAGAAGGGAGTGGCAGGACATATTTAAAGTGATGAAAGGGAAAAACCTACAACTAAGATTACTCTACCCAGCAAGGATCTCATTCAGATTCAACGGAGAAATTAAAACCTTTACAGACAAACAAAAGTTAAGAGAATTCAGCACCACCAGACCTGCTTTACAACAAATGCTAAAGGAACTTCTCTAGGCAGGAAACACAAGAGAAAGAAAAGACCTACAAACAAACCCAAACAATTAAGAAAACGGTAATAGGAACATTCATATCAATAATTACTTTAAATGTAAATGGATTAAATGCTCCAAACAAAAGACACAGACTGGCTGAATGGATACAAACATAAGACCCATATATGTGCTGTCTACAAGAGACCCATTTCAGACCTAGGGACACATACAGATTGAAAGTGAGGGGATGGAAAAATATATTCCATGCAAATAGAAATCAAAAGAAAGCTGGATAGCAATACTCATATCAGGCAAAATAGACTTGAAAATAAAGACTATTAGAAGAGACAAAGAAGACATAAAGATCAAGGGATCAATCCAAGAAGAGGATACAACAATTGTAAATATTTATGCACCCAACATAGGAACACCTCAATACATAAGGCAAATGCTAACAGCCATAAATGGGGAAATTGACAGTAACACAATCATAGTAGGGGACTTTAACCCCCCACTTTCACCAATGGACAGATCAACCAAAATGAAAATAATTAAGGAAAAACAAGCTTTAAATATGATGGACTTGATTGATATTTATAGGACATTCCATCCAAAAACCACAGAATACACTTTCTTCTCAAGTGCTCATGGAACATTCTCCAGGATAGATCATATCTTGGGTCACAAATCAAGCCTTGGTAAATTTAAGAAATCTGAAATCATATCAAGTATCTTTTCCAATCACAACGCTGTGAGACTAGATATCAATTACAGGAAAAAAAAAACTGAAAAATATACAAACACATGGAGGCTAAACAATATGCTACTAAATAACCAAGAGATCACTGAAGAAATCAAAGAGGAAATCAAAAAATACCTAGAAACAAATGACAATGAAAACATGATGACCCAAAACCAATGGGATGGAGCAAAAGCAGTTCTAAAAGGGAAGTTTATAGCAATACAATACTACCTCAAGAAACAGGAAAAATCTCAAATAAACAACCTACCTTACACCTAAAGCAATTAGAAAAAGAAGAACAAACACCCCCCAAAATTAGCAGAAAAAGAAATCATAATGATCTGATCAGAAATAAATGAAAAAGAAAGAAACAATAGCAAAGATCAATAAAATTAAAAGCTGGTTCTTGGAGAAGATAAACAAAATTGATAAACCATTAGCCAGACTCATCAAGAAAAAAAGGGAGAAGACTCAAATCAATAGAATTAAAAATGAAAAAGGAGAAGTAACAACTGACACTGCAGAAATACAAAGAATCATGAGGGATTACTACAAGCAACTATATGCCAATAAAATGGACAGCCTGAAAGAAATGGACAAATTCTTAGAAAAGCACAACCTTCTGAGACTGAACCAGGAAGAAATAGAAAAAATAAACAGACCAATCACAAGCACTGAAATTGAGACTGTGATTAAAAATCTTCCAACAAACAAGAGCCCAGGACCGGATGGCTTCACAGGCGAATTCTATCAAAAATTTAGCAAAGAGCTAACACGTATCCTTCTCAAACTCTTCCAAAACATAGTGGAGGGAGGAACACTCCCAAACTCATTCTACGAGGCCACCATCACCCTGATATCAAAACCAGACAAAGACGTCACAAAAAAAGAAAACTACAGGCCAGTATCTCTGATGAACACAGATGCAAAACTCCTCGACAAAATACTAGCAAACAGAATTCAGCAGCACATTAAAAGGATCATACACCATGATCAAGTGGGGTTTATCCCAGGAATGCAAGGATTCTTTAATATGTGCAAATCAATCAATGTGATACACCATATTAAAAAACGTAATAAAAACCATATGACCATCTCAATAGATGCAGAAAAAGCTTTTGACAAAATTCAACACCAATTTATGATAAAAACTCTCCAGAAAGTAGGCATAGGGGGAACTTACCTCAACATAATACAGGCCATATATGACAAACCCACAGCCAACATGATGGTAAAAAACTGAAACCATTTCCTCTAAAATCAGGAAGAAGAAAAGGATGCCCACTCTCACCACTATTATTCAACATAGTTTTGGAAGTTTTAGCCATAGCAATCAGAGAAGAAAAAGAAATAAAAGGAATCCAGATAGGAAAAGAAGAAGTAAAACTGTCACTGTTTGCAGATGACATGATACTATACACAGAGAATCCTAAAGATACTACCAGAAAACTACTAGAGTTAATCAATGCATTTGGTAAAGTAGCAGGATACAAAATTAATGCACAGAAGTCTCTTGCACTCCTATACACTAATG
This sequence comes from Delphinapterus leucas, assembly GCF_059928025.1. NCBI lineage: Eukaryota > Metazoa > Chordata > Mammalia > Artiodactyla > Monodontidae > Delphinapterus > Delphinapterus leucas. Next base: position 37,033,565 of record NC_143137.1, on the reverse strand, counting down.
ATGAAAAATCCGAAAGAGAAATTAAGGAAACACTCCCATTTACCACGGCAACAAAAGGAATAAAATACCTAGGAATAAACCTACCTAAGGAGACAAAAGACCTGTATGCAGAAACTTTAAGACACTGATGAAAGAAATTAAAGATGATACAAACAGATGGAGAGATATACCATGTTCTTGCATTGGAAGAATCGACACTGTGAAAATGACTATACTACCCGAAGCAATCTACAGATTCACTGCAATCCCTATCAAACTACCAATGGCATTTTTCACAGAACTAGAACAAAAAATTTCACAATTTGTATGGAAACAAAAGACCCCGAATAGCCAAAGCATTCTTGAGAAAGAAAAACGGAGCTGGAAGAATCAGGCTCCCTGACTTCAGAGTATACTACAAAGCTACAGTAATCAAGACAGTATGGTACCGGCACAAAAACAGAAATGTCAATCAACGGAACAGGATAGAAAGCCCAGAGAAAAACCCACACACATATGGTCACCTTATGCTTGATAAAGGAGGCAAGAATATACAATGGAGAGAAACAGCCTCTTCCGTAAGCGGTGCTGGGAAAACTGGACAGCTACATGTAAGGGAATGAAATTGGAACACTCCCTAACACCATACACAAAAATAAACTCAAAATGGATTAAAGACCTAAATGTAAGGCCAGACACTATAAAACGTTTAGAGGAAAACATAGGCAGAACACTCTGTAACATAAATTACAGCAGGATCCTTTTTGACCCACCTCCAAGAGAAATGGAAATGAAAACAAAAATAAACAAATGGGACCTAATGAAACTTAAAAGCTTTTGCACAGCAAAGGAAATCATAAACAAGATGAAAAGACAAACCTCAGAATGGGCGAACATATTTGCAAACGAAGCAACTGACAAAGGATTAATCTCCACAATATACAAGCAGGACATGCAGCTCAATATCAAAAAAACAAACAACCCAATCCAAAAATGGGCAGAAGACCTAAATAGACATTTCTCAACATCACTAATTATTAGAGAAATGCAAATCAAACTACAATGAGGTATCACCTCACACCAGTCAGAATGGCCATCATCAGAAAATCTACAAACAACAAATGTTGGAGAGGGTGTGGAGAAAAGGGAACACTCTTGCACTGCTGGTGGGAATGTGAATTGATACAGCCACTATGGAGAACAGTATGGACGTCCTTAAAAAACTACAAATAGAACTACCATACAACCCAGCAATCCCACTACTGGGCATATACCCTGAGAAAACCATAATTCAAAAGGAGTCATGTACCAAAATGTTCATTGCAGCTCTATTTACAATAGCCAGGACATGGAAGCAACCTAAGTGTCCATCGACAGATGAATGGACAAAGAAGATGTGGCATATATATACAATGGAATATTACTCAGCCATAAAAAGAAATGAAATTGAATTATTTGTAGTGAGGTGGATGGACCTAGAGTCTTTCATACAGAATTAAGTAATTCAGAAAGAGAAAAGCAAATACCATATGCTAACACCTATATATTGAATAAAAAAAAAAAAGGTTTTGAAGAACCTAAGGGCAGGACAGGAATGAAGACACAGACGTCCCAGAGAATGGACTTGAGGACACGGGGTGGGGGAAGGGTATGCTGGGACGAATTGAGAGAGTAACATTGACATATATACACTACCAAATGCAAAACAGACAGTGGGAAGTAGGTAAATCACACGGGATCAGCCTGGTGTTTTGTGTCCACCTAGAGGGGTGCGATAGGGAGGGTGGTATGGTGACGCAAGAGGGAGGGGATGTGGGGATATATGTATACATATGTATACATAATGCTGATTCACTTTGTTATACAGCAGAAACTAACACAACATTGTAAAGCAATTATACTCCAATATAGTTGTTTAAAAAAAAAAAGTGATGGAATAAGTATTTAGAAAAAGTCTTTCTCTAATTTCTAAGCATTCTGCTATGAGCTGTGGTACCATGTATTATAAAATCTTATTTTAAGCCATGGTTTGTTAACAGATTATCTTCAAAGAGTACCTATCATTTACTTGTATACGTGTATGTGTATGCATTTTTTAATATGCCAGTTGTCTGCAATATTATGGCAACATTTTAAGCTCAATGATACTAGAAAGCACTGAGTAATACTTATAATTTTCTCCATAATCCTCTCAAATTTTTATAAAATATTATTCATTTTAATACTTTTGGGAAGTAAAAACTATAATCAGTAAACTTAATGGATAAAATGTAGCTAAGAAATATCAAAGCAGTACCAGAAAGAGAATAAACATCAATTACGCTGTGGTAGGTATGAATTAAAAGTACAAGCCAAAGTGAGTGAAATTCTGACTACTATATTTATTGAACACATTTTCATAGATGCTATACTATTTATTGATAACGCTGACAAATATATAAAATTGTTTTCTACTAAATAGGATACTGATAGATGGATTTTATCAAATTCTTCTTAGAATTTTAGGCTTATCAGTGTATGAATATAATTTTCTCTCTCCTCCATTTTTTTAAATTAAGAGATGTTAAAAGATGCTCAATTAATTGACACCTAAATTGGAGCTTTTCTTAAAACAAACAAGAAGTGCCCTTCCTCTCACATTCTACCCCATTTCTCTTAATATATTCTGCCCCCAGCTGTATTTAGTATCACTAAAGCTGTTATATTTCCTTACATGAAATAGAAATAGTCTACACTTGCCCAGGAAAATACATTTTCCTATTATTAACTCTCCCACTTTGATTATTGTGAGCAAAGTATTATGAGCAACTGTTTTATTACTTTGGGAGAAACTTTACAGCTGCAAGCAGGGCACAGAATGACATGGTGATTTAGGAATAGTGTATCTGAATAGGCAAGATTGCTGTGGATTATGAAAGGAAGGTTATTTGAGAGTTTGTCAGATTATAAGAGAGAAAAATGCTATAACATAAATCCAACCTTCTTACCCAAAGACGATATGGTCAAAGAGTACATACACACTGATGTCACTCTAGAGGATGTCTACGTAAACCAACTGCGAAGACAGGCAGAGGCTATAGATGGTCCAGGGGCTCACACATCATACACATGCTTTCCCTCAGAGTCTGGGTCTCTGTTCTCAACACATATTACTACTACCATTACGATATCTTATAAACCATTATACAAGATGATATCAGGCAAGAAGAGTGAGGTACAACAAACACTTCCTCAAAATTATACAAATAAACAAAACAAAACTGTATGTGTACAAACTGAGGGAGACTTAACTTACTTGCATTTTGTGTAGATAGACACCCTAGAAGTTTTATCTGACTAAAAGTTCAGTCTGAGGCAATGGTGTTATATGGAAGTATATTCGCCACAAAAACAAACAAACAAAATCTCATGTAAGGCTTGGGCCACTATTAGAACCACAGCATCCAGTACAAAGGCCATTAAAAATCCAGGATTTTTATACTACATGTGAAGCCAACTTTTAAATTTTGACCGTAACATATTCAAGGGCACTGGCAAACTACAGCAAGCCCAGAGTTGAGCGAAGACAGAAAGCGGTCTAGAGACCTCGTCCTGTAAGGTATAAAAGAAGGAGTTGAAAACTTAGAAAACTACAAAAAAGAAAATACTTCAAGAGTTGACAGAGAGATGTGGCCTTGGTTAAGCTAATTAATGTCTTCGTGCTTCAGTTGCCTAATTTGTAAGACAGAAATCATAAAAGCACCTATTTTATAAGGCTGTTGGAAAGATTAAATTAATTAAAGCAAACACTAGAACAGTGCCTAGCATATAATTGATCTCAGCAAGTGCTATCATTAATAACATCATCTTCATTGTTTTCTTCTATAGTCTCCAGATGACAGAATTAGGAACAATGGGGAAATGTTAAAGGGAAACCAATATTGATTGAATATTAACTATAAATCCTACTTTCCTATATCAGGGATTCCGTCCAGTCTCTTCATTTTAATCTAATCAAGTTGCAGTCACGTCAGCTTTTAAATGCCTACGCTTCCTTGGTTATCTAAGTTAAATTTCTATCACAAGAACTAAATTTAGAGCAATTGCTTCTGTAAACATTATTTACATTTAAAAAAGAATAAATACTCTAACTTACCTAGTAGGTAAATATAGATCATTAAACTTTTTTAAAAGTAGGATTTCCAGATAAAAATACAGGATGCCCAGCTAATTATAAATTTCAAAAAAATTACAAATAAGTTTTTAGTATAAGAGGGTCCCCAAAATTGCACAGGACATAATTTTACGGAAAAAGTTTTCATTATTTACCTGAAATTAAAATTTAACTGGGTGTCCTGTACTTTTATTTGCTAAATCTGGCAAGGGTTTGAAAGGGTAAATGTTAACAAAACGCAAAGTAACTGAAAACATTTTTTTAAACAAATTTTTGGAAGATCCTTTTATATTTAGGATGTTTTCTAACATGGATAGGGTAATGTCATGTACCTACCACTTTTTGTTTAAACATCATTTAAGAAATTTTTCCTCCCTGACACATGCTTTAGTCATATCTCAGATTTCCAGTGCCAGCTGAAACTGATCCAGAGGAGGTTATCATCAGCCAGGTACTTGTGTCAACTTGTAGGAACATCACTTCCCGCTCGGCTAAAGGAAGACAGACCTTGTGGTCGATTTCTGTTTTCACCTCTGTTAGGCGCAGATAGCACAGTTCCTCTGCTCTAGGAATATTTACACGACCAATGTGTCCAAATATTTGAAATGACCATTGTCAAAGAACACATCTTCTGTCATTTTCCTCAGGCTCTACAAATAGATCCACCGTTACCTGAACACTATAAACTAGTAACTAGTAAATGGAGACAGTAAGATAGTTTGATGTTTCAACAACATTTATATTTATGCCATTAAAAAGTTATACTGTGGAAAGTGAGAAATGAAAAAGTAGATCTAGGTAACTTCTAGATATTGTTCAACAACGTAAAAAAACTTTAAAGATACAAGTGACCAGGGCTTCCCTGGTGGCGCAGTGGTTAAAGAATCCGCCTGCCCATGCAGGGGCCACGGGTTCGATCCCTGGTCTGGGAAGATCTCACATGCCGCGGAGCAAATAAGCCCATGCGCCACAACTACTGAGCCTGTGCTCTAGAGCCCGTGCTCTGCAACAAGAGAAGCCACCACAATGAGAAGCCCGTGCACCACAATGAAGAGTAGCCCCTGCTCGCCACAACTAGAGAAAGCCCGCGAGCAGCAACGAAGACCCAACGCAGCCAAAAATAAATACAATTAATTAATTAAAAAAAAAAAGATACAAGTGACCATCGAGGAGTATTTCTGGAGGGTCTGCCAGGTGGCCCCTAGGCCATGGAGGAGAAGCTGCCACCTGAGGAGACAAGGGTGAAACCAGTAACAAATGTGCTGAGATGTGAAGGGGAGTGGGGCTGCTGCAAAAAGCCCACGAAAGAAGAAGTGAAACAGGAGGAAGGAACCCCAAGTCAGAAGAATGCAAGTCCAGTGGATAATTCAAGGAAGCAGTGAGGTTTGGAGGAGCCTGGCAGAATGTGGGCAAGCTGTATTTATATGACTCAGTTTCGGTATGACTGCTGCTTCTCAAAGTTGTAGGGAACAAACAAGACAATCCATGTGAAAATATCCTGCACACTACAAAATCTACAAGAGATGCTGGTCATCATGATCATGAATCAGGAGGGCTTGAACCCAGGGCTCAAGGTAAGGGTAGAGACCTCTAAGTAAAGTCTGAGGTGGAAAGTGCCCACAGAAGTATTCTCTATGTTCTGCAGAACAGACCAGATAGACAAAGAACATGAAAAAATGACCTGCAAGTGGGACTCTTCTAGATATTTCCCTTGAAGGAAGCCATCACATCTTCATGGTCTTTGAGATTTATTTTTATCTTTCTTATTTTATCAGCTACCTCAAATGTTTTATAGACTGTAACAGAAAAACAAAAAAACCCCAAATTTTTGTAGCTCCAGTTCCTAACACAGTACTCCTCACGCAGCTGATGTTTAATACATGTCTATTAAATTAAATGATAAACTAATGGTTGTACCCTTTAGCAGACCAAAAAGAAAGATGGTAACTAAACTTGGGACTCAAGAATGAAAAGAGGGAAAACTGCCTGAAGTACCATAATTCGAAATGTGAAGACCAAAGGAAGCGGATCACAGAGTAATGGGGCACATGGCATAGTGCTCACAGGTGCAGCCTTGACAGAGACACACACTTAAATTGGAGCCCTACTCTGCTTCTCACCAGCCATGTGACAAACTGGGCAAACTGCTGATCCTCTCTGTGCCTCCAAATCCTCGTGCATCCAATGGGTTGGAGGAACACTTACCGAAGAGAGCTGTGGGAATTAAATGAGATTTCTATACATGCACAGTCTAGGAATCCTTAGCACAGTGCCCAGCATGGAATAACCCCTCAATAAATGATAAGACGAATAGTAATAAAATACTGAAAAACAAAAAACATCTTTTAAAAAACCTATGTCATGACTGGGGTGAGAGAAAATCTATGCCAATTGAACCATGCTTTGTGGGATCTCGAACACATATTTTACCCTGAAACTCTCATAAATCATAATGTCAGCAGTGGTAACAGCCATCACCACGCCCTCATCTGTGGGTCTGGAAGACTGAGAACACACCAGGTAGGGATTGGTAATTCCACAGGAAAGTCATGGACAGAAGAATGGCTGAAAATAGGGGTAGTGGTTTCTGTGGTATAAAATCTTCCTTTTTTAAAATCTCTACTGGGGGATGACAAGATTGGAAATCCCTCAGCAGGCTGGGATTTCCCATCAAATCAAACATCATAGTAGTTTATTACAAAATTCTTTTTTCTTCCTGTACGAAACTGAAAGGCCTAAGGAGAATTTATTGTGTTTTTTCTTTGTTATTGTTGTTTTTATTGATTTTTTTAAATTTAATTTTATTTATTTTTTTATACAGCAGGTTCTTATTAGTTATCCATTTTATACATTAGTGTACAGATGTCAGTCTCAATCTCCCAATTCATCCCACCACCACCACCAACCCCCCCCCCCCCCCGCCACTTTCCCCCCCTTGGTGTCCATACGTTTGTATGAGAATGTACTGTTAAATTAAACCCCTAGCTAATGGAGATAGGGAGGCACTTATGGAGGTGACAGCTCCTCCTCTCTCCCACTTAGATTACATCACATTCGCTACGTTTAAGGCTTTATATACACACACACAAAAAGAGAGAGAGAGAGAGAACTCGAAGGGAGAGAAAAATACTAGCCACCAACCATATCACTTGCTGAGCCATTTCATATCAAAAGTAACTATATGAGATTGGCAGTGCTTTCCCTGTGTGTGAAAAATACATAATTTTGTAAACATGGTAAAATCCTACCCATGTGATTTAGTTAAAAATAAATTTTGAATGAAGAAAATATGATTTATTGTGAAACATATTTAAAATAAAAAACACTCTATTACTTTTAATTCATTGTGGAGATTGTGAATTTAAAGTTCATTGGGTCTGCTTTGTGAACAGATTAAGCACACTTGAAATTAGCGCTAATTATAATTAGCAATGATTATACCCCCAAATAAATGTTCTAATTTTTATAATGTACATTTTTTCAGTAGGTTCATAACACTAATTTTTTTAAATAATGCCTTTCTCCATTGACTGCACTAAGGTAAAGTAAATTTCAGTGCATCTCAGGCAAAATAATTAGGAATTGGAATTTTATATTAATATGATTTTAAAATAGTTGAAAATAATTTTATTTGATGTTTGATTGCTACCACAACTCCTCAAGCTTTCATACTGATCATCTCCACTGGTTACATTTATAAGCACCCCCCCAGGCAATTTGCCCCTGTTGTTCTGTAAGTCAGCTGAAGATAAAAGATTAGAATCTGAAAATCTAGAGTTACTGGTAGATTGCATGACCCAGTTACTGTAACAAAATGAATTAACCTCTGTTTCCTAGAGGTTTACCTTTACAGACTGAGTTAACCTCTTACTCCCAGAAGTCAAATTTCTGGCAACATCAGGGATTCTTTTTAGAACAAATTATATACAGAAAAGTAAAGGAAAAGTTTACCAAGTATCCAAAATAGCCATGAAAATGCTTCACGTCCCAGGAGAAGGCCTTAAATCCTCACATAGAATTTATTTATCCTTACCTAAAAATGAGTCTTAAAAGACTTAGTTATCTGTGGTACAGAATGAACAAGGTGAAAGGTAGGATAAAATAATTGTACATATAAGGTAAAACCATGTGAGATAATCATATCAATGACCTTGGTTAGTATGATCTACTGTTTAGCAAACTCTTTCCTTCCCCACATTTAGGAACGAGATATACTTCCCTGTGCCACTGATGTTAGGCTCAGTAAGGGACCTACTTTGACCAATGGAATGGAATCAGATGTGATACAAGGAGAGACTTGAAACATGCTTGAGCCGTTGGGCTAGCCCTCTTTTATCTCTGCCATCGCCATAAGAAAAGCTTTCCTTGGTTTGCTGCCCCTTCAGATTGGGCCCCAGACCCAAGCCCAATCCACAGTGAGAGCACAAGCTCAGATAGGCCTGCAACATAACCTAGAATGACCCTCAGCCAATCAGCAGCTGGGGAAAACAGAATGAATGAAAATTATCTTAAGCCACTGAGTTGTGGGATTTGTTACGTAGCAATAACTGTCTGATGCAGTCGTAAAGAAAAGGTTAAGAGATGTTTCAATTGTCTTTGCTTACATTTTTAGTAAAACTTTTATCAAAAGCTATCAAAATACTTTTAAAGTTTATCATTTGAAGAGTGTAACTTTTAACTGACTGGAAAATTAATTTATATGAAAAGCATCCCCAAGCCACTACTTAACAATGTAATGCATAGTTCTTAAGAGTTGTGTGTCCAGAAAAAGAGAACAAGCACTTTCTTTAAATAAAGTCTGCTTAGCTTTGCTGAACAGTTGTACTGAACCCTGAGTTAACATACTTCCATCTGAGGTTTCACATTGTTAGTCAGAAATAAGCAAGAGTCGCATGATGCTGTGGACTGAGAAAATGTTCTCTTCTATTCCCACAAATCAACCAACACAGGAAACTTCAAGACCTGCATAATGAAAATGAAAGAAAATCCTTGTTTTCTCAGAAAATCCTCCTTCATGTCTGCACAAAGTGAAGTAACAGATTCAGACTTAATGCCAAATCCCATGGATATGACTTGCTGCCATTTTTAAGCTACCACTTACTGAACATTTCCCTTGTGTGGCAGGCTTTGTGCTGGGTGTTTTACTACTTCAAGTAAATCATGCAGCCACTCTAAGAGGTACGTATTATTACCATCTGCACTTTAGAGAATGAAAAAATGGAAATGTGAAGAGTATGAATAACTTGCCAAAGCTGTAGAGCTAGGAAGTGGTCAGGCAGGGATTTGGAGCCAGTATGTCTTACTCCAGATCAGTGCCCTTACTCATACCCTATTCTATGAGAAAACAGTTCCATCATCTTCATTTTAACATCAGAACCTGCCATGGAGATCTTACCACAAAGCTACCTTCTAATCTTTTCTCCTTAAAATGAAGAAGATCTAACATGGTAACATCTGGAGAAATACTTCATTGCTCCCTCTCAATCCCCAAATGCCTACTTGCCATCAGATAGTCAAGATGCCCACAGAGTTATTTCAACCACCCTTTAGAAATCAGTAAATGAGATTAGAGATTAAAAATCCATACCTGATCAAAGATTGATAAGATTGTGTCAAAAAGACACAGGGGTCAAAGTGGCCTAAGACAGGGCAACTTGAGCAAAAAGAATAATGACTGCAATGGATTGAAAGACACTCAATGTCTAAAAATTCATGAGTTCACGATAATACTTATGGGGAAAAGTTAATTACTCCTTCCTGGAGGTTCCAAGGACACAAAGTTATTATTCCCTAAATTTATAAAAATGGTAAAAGAATCAAGTATTTATCTTGCCTTTTCTGTGCAAACTATATGCCAAGGTAATCAAACTGTAGATGAGAGGGAATTCTTCTTTACAGAATTCCAGTCAATAAATGTTGAAGAAATGACAGAATTAGAAAAATCACCATTTTCTAATTCTGAAGAGAAAGAATGGGCAGTGATTATCAACGGATACCAAGTCCATCAGGTGAGAGAATGATGGGGAACTTTATAATGGAATCAGGCTGACAGCTTCTGTACTTCCTTGAGTAGTGCCAGTGAAGGAGGGACAGCCAAACATCTTGTCCTTGTTGAAGGAAGGTAAACATACACAGCACCACCTATGAGATATTTTTCCCAAAGTAAATAAGTAAACAAAAAGGCTGAATCTAATCACATCTCTAGACCTAAGATCCAACTTACAGAAAATACAGGTTATAGAGGAACCAGTGAAAAGTTAACACACCATGAGAAAGCCATCAGCCAACTCCACAATATGGCACATCTGAACCTATCAACGAGCTTTTCTGCCAACAAGTCAAAGGCATAAGGTGAAAAAACCAGAATACCAGGGGACAGAAGGAAATAATAAAAGAAAAGACTTAAGAGACCCAATAAGCACTGCAAAATGTAGACTCTGTTTAGATCCTGAATTGGGACAGGGACAGGGAACAACGATAAAAACACATCCTTGAGATCACCGGAAATATGGACTGCTATATTAACCCTTGAAATTAACGTTCATTATATTAGGTGTGATGAGGAAATAATAATTCATTTTTAAAAAACGGTCCTTCTCAGTTAGAAATGCATACTGAAGACTTCTGAGGTAAAATGACATACTATCAAGGATTTGCCTTAAAATACTCCAGAAACAGGAAAAAAAAAAAAAGGACGTGATGTGATGTTAGATAAGATTAGCAAACTGTAGCTAATTCTTGAAGTTCAGAAAGTACGTGAAGATATATTAGACTACCTTTGTACACATATGTGTTCAAATTGCCACAATAAAACTAAGGCAGAAAGGGAAATAAAAAACAAAAAAATTAACCCACGACAGCTAATGCTCTTTAAATCTGGGGACTGTTAAGTCACATTTCAGTTAGTGTTTACCTGCTCGTCTCTCTTGTTTTTCTCTTTATTTTCAAAATTATGGTTTTGTATTAAAATAACTAAATTTGGGAGAAGTTGTGTTTTCTATAACAAGAGTGTCAATGAAACAGAAATTAAAAAAAAAAAAATAGAACTGAGAGCACCAAAATTCATTCATTTAATAAATATTCACTGAGTCCCTACTTTCTCCTCACCAGTCCAGGGCTGTGGGGAAACCTCAGTGGAAAAGACAAAGGTCCCTCTTGTTAAAATCGTGGTTGCTAAAAATGTGGCAAATATCAGCTTCCCCATTAGGGTCAGGAATAAGGATGTGGTAACAGGTGCAATTTCCCAAATCAACTTTGGCATGTAAAATGTCAATAAAACCTAACTCCAAAGTCACATCAAACTGATCCTGACAGGGTTCATGCTGAGCCCAGGCCATTCTGCCCCAGCTCATTAAATGTTAACTGTGAATGAAGCCCACACAGGGGAATTAAATAATATTCAAAGATCAGAATGCCACAGTTTACATGGTCAGGAACACCAGGGATAGGAAAGCAAAAGCACTCAGGAGGACTGGAACATTCTACCATCACCAACGCCACCACCACTACCACCCCACCCCCAGAGGAAAAAAAGATCCATAGAAGACAGGATTTCAATGAGGAACACTGCATGCTAAAGCCAGCGCAAGAAGGAAGAAAAGTCAGAAAAACAAAGAGGAAACTCTTAGGACTATCGGTTCTACATTTTGTGGTGCAGACAAAACAGCTCACTACAGTGGGGCTGTGGTAAAGGATTCCGTTTTTTACATTCCCAGATGCCAGTTTAGATGATGTCTGTCTCCAGCATTGATCTCTCTTTTCAACGGCAAAGTTCCACTCATTCAGTATCCTACCCCGAAGGATGGTGTTAACTGAGGCAGGATAACCTGCTATTAACATCACACATTCTGGAGTTGGATTGCCTGAGACTGTATCCTAGTTGCTCTATGACCTGAGGAAACTTCCTTAACCTCTCTGAGTCTGTTTTCTCATCTATAAAATGGGAATAATACTAGTACATAAGGTCTGACATTTAAGGTCTGATTAAACAACTTAACGCATTTAAAGAGCTTACAATGATGCTTGGTAAGTACTAAGTGTTCAACAGCACTTGTTATCATATGTTGTCAATGTAAAAAGGCACACTGGATTTTGAAGATTTGATTCTAAGAAAACAAAAGAATATAGAATATCTAAATTTTTTATGTTGTTACATATAGAAATGATAATATTTTGAATATACTGGGTTAAATAAAATAGTGTCAGAATTATTTGCACCTTTTCTACTTCTATTACTTTTTAGTGTGGCTACTAAAAATTTTAAAATAATATGTGTGACTTGCATTTTATTTCTACTGGTCAGGGCTGCTCTAGAAGGTTGATCTTTGAAACTAGAGATCCATCATCTCTCCTCCTATCCAGAGCTGTAAATTAGGTTTACCTGAATTTAAGAATACCTGTGTATATATGATCAATAAGGTAATCTCCACCACACCCACCCATTCCACAGCCCTGAAAAGAACAGAAGATATTCACGATCATCTTTCCCAGGTCTTTCTTCACCTAAAGAAGGCTCTTACCCATCTAAGCCCCCGGTTAACGATGTACATGCTCTTGAGATTTGAAATGAATGGCGGTCCATAACTGACACCCAGAATCTTTCCTGCACCTTCTGAAGGCATCAAGAGCTGAAAAGCATCAAACCTATGAAGTCCATTTCATAAGCTTGTTATCTCTTTCTGAGTATCATCAGAGCAACCTAACCAGCCTCCCCCGCCCACCATTTGATCACATCAGCAAGTCATTCTGTCCTAGGTGGGATGCTCTCAACGACTCACAGAAAAACCGAACCTGAGCACTCCACAAGCAAACTGCTAGAGATTTTTGTGTGTGTCCTTAATAGAGTCAGGCCTACTTTCAGCTCTGCTCTCTAACAACCCACGTCCTTACCAAGGCTGCTTGTGCAGTAACTTTGTTCAATCAGTGAAGATGTCAGACACTGCCATGAATTATTTCTTGCCTGAATAACACACTAAATATTCTCACTCTGCCTCACGCTCATCCACCATGGAAGATGCTTGCTACACTGGTCTGTCACATGCAAGGAAATAAATGAATATTTATTGAGTGCTTATCATGTATGAAGAACTATTTTGGGTTATCACATTTTATTTTTTAATCCCCTCAACAACCCTGTGAGATATTTTTACCTACACTTTACCACAGATGAAGATGTTAAAATTCAATTATATGTCCACAGAACAGGTCCCTGTAGACCTGACTTGTGCATACTTTTGGTGTCAAGGATCAGAGAACTCTAGCCAAGGGAGCGACAGCCTGTCTCCACCTGAACAGGAAGAATCTGGGCTCTGGCTTGTCCTTGGGCCTACACGAGGACTTTCAGCTCCAAGCTTCCAGTTTCTTCAAAGCAACATCTGAAAGCACCCAAGTGAAAAACAGTTTCTCCAAAGGGTACTGCAGTGTGAAACAGCTAAAGATGACCCGGCCTCAAAGAGACGGTGATTTGCATTAAACTTCCCTTCCTTTTCTTGTTTAACATGCCGGACAGGCAGCAGTAGATCAGAAAGCCATAATCACCATTCCAGTTTTGAAACTGCACTGTCCTCCTTCCCCAGGAAGACGGAATAAAAAGCACAGCCAGCAGGCTCTGGGTACTGGTAAATTATATCCCCACACACCTCAGGATGTCAAAGAGGTGTTGCTCTCAGGTGGGAATTTGGGAGGAGTAGAAACAGAATACTGAAATCCCTACCAGCCTAGAGACTCAAGGTGTCCTGAGGAATCAAACCCCACTTTAACAACAAAGGATTTACGTTTTCTATCTTTTCCATATTGGTGTCATTAAGGAAGATTTGAGCACAGGTGGAGATAATTATATCAGAAGGCAGGAAAGAAAGTAGCCCAAACACAGTGAAGGTGTGTTGCTGAATTCTTAAATAGGCAGATAGGTTACCCTGCTGCTTGAAAGGATACAAGTGGGTATATTATTACCCAGAAATCGCTTAATGGTCACCTGATCACAAATAAACATTAAGGGGTTCTTGTCATATGTGCTCTTTCTCAATGCCCCTTCCACCTGCTACTCCTCCACAAATCATTATTCTTATTAACACGGTAATTAATTCTCTCTGGGCAACTAACTTGTTAAAAGTATCATTTAAGCTGGTCTGCAAACCATCATTAGTACCCTCTTCACAAAAATAACCTATCACTTAATACTACAGATAAAAAGTCATTACATGTTTCAAAAAGGGGAAAAAAACAATTATATTAATACTACCACTTTGAAGTTAGTTATGACTATGCCCCTGATTGATTCATGTGGGCCAAGAAGTCTAAGCAGGACTGTATTCTCTGTGTTAAAACATTCCTGCAGTACAGCAGAGCTGGCAGTCAGCAAAGATGTTGTTTCTTTTCAATGAGAAATGCTGTATAAGCAAAATTACCTTTCCATAAGGAAACTCTCATTAGTGTAATATAATGATCATTATAGATAATAATGGCAATACAATGTGAAAGAAAGGCAATTGTATTACCTCAAAGAAAGGCAATACAATGAGTTGAGAGGATAATGCCGAATTATGGAGGAATGGATAAAGACATTCAGTTGCTAAAAGAAAATAAAAGGTTATCTCAAAGACTAGTACAAAAAATCCAGTGATTTTGTTCCTCATTTATAAGAAACAGAATGTCCCATACTCATCTAATATGAAGTTAGCTTTATAAGCCTTGCCTTTTAAAAAAAAAATTCTAGGGCTTCCCTGGTGGCGCAGTGGTTGAGAGTCCGCCTGCCGATGCAGGGGACGCGGGTTCGTGCCCGGGTCCGGGAAGATCCCACGTGCCACGGAGTAGCTGGGCCCGTGAGCCATGGCCGCTGAGCCTGCGCGTCCGGAGCCTGTGCTCCACAATGGGACAGGCCACAACACTGAGAGGTCTGCGTACCGCGAAAAAAAAAAAAAAAATTCTATTGAAAATTTGAGATTAAAAATTGATCCATCAGATATATATATACATAGAGCTGATTCACTTTGCTATACAGCAGCAACTAACACAACATTGTAAAGCAATTATACTCCAATAAAGATGTTAAAAAAAAAATGGTCCATACCAAAATAATCTAAAAAAAAAAAAAGAAAAAGGAAAACAAAAATGACCATCAGGATTTTGGGTCCTTATTAAAAAAAAAAAAAAAATTAATGACTCTCTGTAATATAGGAAAAATAAAAGAAAAAACTGTCTAAATAGTTATTTTTGAAATCTAAAAACTGTAAATTTAGTTTCTATCTTAGAAAAACATACTGAGCCTAGATATTAAAAGACCATTTGACTTACCTGAAGCAGGCAGAAAAACGTACTTAAATATTGGCAACTGATTAGAAAATATTTACATTAAAATATACATTAACAGGACCCTGCAAAAGCACATTCATGCTCCGCAACGAGAAGCCTGCGCACCGCAGCAAGAGTAGCCCCTGCTCGCCGCAACTAGAGAAAGCCCACACGCAGCAACCAAGACCCAACGCAGCCACAAAATAAATAAATAAGATAAATAAATTTAAAAAAAACTAAAAACAAAAGCACATTCATGCCATCGTTCTCTCAAAAAAAATATTGTAATTTATTTAATCCTACTAAAATAATACACTTCTTTCTTCAAAAACATTGGTCCATCATAGGTTAAATTAATAGTCATCACAAGAGGAAAAATGCAATAATATCAGGTCAGGGCCCAGGGATGAGCCACAGGGAATTTTCTCTTGTGACACAGTGACAAGCTATACAGATGAAATGGGAATATGAGAAATAGAGCTGAAATGCAGTTTTGTAAATTACACCAGCTTAGTTGTAGCTAACTTGAAAGACAGAAACATGACAACTGTCTATTAAAATAAAATGTATATGTAGGGGTTAAAAATATATATATTTAGGGCTTCCCTGGTGGCACAGTGGTTGAGAGTCCACCTGCCAATGCAGGAGACACGGGTTCATGCCCAGTCCAGGAAGATCCCACATTGCCGCGGAGTGGCTGGGCCCGTGAGCCATGGCCGCTGAGCCTGTGCGTCCAGAGCCTCTGCTCCGCAACGGGAGGGGCCACAACAGTGAGAGGCCTGCATACCGCAAAAAAATATATATATATATATATTTTTTTTTTAATAGAAAATGACAGAATCAGCAACAAAGAAAATTTGAAAACTGACCAACTCTTAAGGCTATATTTCAATGATTATAATAGGGGCTTTATTGTTAACTTTTGTACAGCAATAGAATAATTTGTAATCCTGAAAAAAAAAATCCCTCTATTTTACTTACCATTCATTGATCAGCCTTTCAAAAGCTTCTTTATTTTATACAGAACATGGACAAGATGGAGTCAAAGAAAGGCAATACAATGAGTTGAGAGGATAATGCTGAATTATGGAGGAATGGATAAAGACATTCAGTTGCTAAAAGAAAATAAAAGGCTTAAAAAGGAAGAAATAGGAGACAGTAAGGGATTTCAAATGCTGTAAGAAATATTTAGTTTAGATTTACTTAAAATCAAAGGAGAATGGTGAATAGGACACAAAAGAGAGTTAAACCCCAAAATTTTAATCTATTGAGCGACAGAATATGTAATTAAGTGGCCCATGACATTTCTTGAAGTTATTGAGCTCTATGAATCCTACGGATACAGAATTCAGCAAACATTTCACAGAAGTCTTCTTTCTCCTATTGTTACAGGGATAAACCCATCAAAAAATGGCTTCATTCTTTCTAAAACATGGGTGCTAATTTGAAATACTTTTATAAAGCTCATTGATGTAAAGAGGGACAAAAATAAAAGCAAGAAATTTTAAGAAATCATGAAACATTTCACCAAATTCCCTTAAGAAGACTGAATGAGCAAGTTTCATGAATTCAGGTATATCCAGAACTGATAAAGCATGGGTATAATTAGGTCTTTCTGAAGCAAGTTCTACAATTATGTAAAATTATGTGTGTGTGTGTGTGTGTGTTTCATTTTTTTAGGCCATTCCTTTACTCATCATGTATCATGTACCAATTTTATTTTGTCCTCTCAACTGATTATGTGGCTCTAGAAACTGGGATCAGGTCTCACTCAACTCTCTGTCACAATACACAGCATTGCCTTATACCCAGCTGGTGTTCAATAAATGTTTATTCAGCCAAAATGAATTCTAATACCTTTGAATTCCACCCAGGAGCCAAGGCAATATTAATTGTCAATGAGGTACTCCACAGTGACTGAGATTTGGTGCTGGCCAAACCCAAAGACCAAGATGTAGCTGATTGGTAAAGATCCCAGTGAGAAGATCAGAAAGACACAAGCCAAGCCAGCATGGAGATGGGCAACAGGACGTTCCAGCAATGGACCACAGGGCACAGCATTGGGAAATTCAGGAACAGAAAGTCAACTGGTGTTGCAACAGAGAAGTAAACAGTCCATGTAAGAGAGGCACAGTGGCAGGGGTTTAGGGGCAAGATTCAGTCACTGAGGGGGTCTGTCTATAGAAAGGAGGGTACCAATACAGAATAAATGGAATGCATATCAGATAGAACACACCAAGGCAGGGCAGAGGAATGAACACAGGACCTGGTAACTACAACTAGAGCCAACTCGCACTGAAAGGAAAAAAAAAGGCCACTCAATAGAACCCAAGTAACCAATCAGAAGAAAACAAGTGGTGAAGAATACTGGTCCTAAGTCATAAAAATGAGGATTCTTAGACTTCTTTGGCTAGGAAAAGGATTACTTTCAGATCTGAGGGAAGGTCCAAACTGCTGAAATGTTTAAAAAGCTCTAGGGGGCAGTGGTTAAGAATCCACCTGCCAATACAGAGGACACAGGTTTGATCCCTGGTCCAGGAAGATCCCACATGCCGTGGAACAACTAAGCCCGTGCGTCACAACTACTGATCCTGCACTCTAGAGCCCGCGAACCACAGCTACTAAAGCCTGCATGCCTAGAGCCCATGCTCCGCAACAAGAGAAGCCACTGCAATGAGAAGCCCGTGCACCGCAACGAAGAATAGCCCCCGCTCGCCACAACTAGAGAAAGCCCATGCACAGCAACAAAAGACCCAATGCAGCCAAAAATAAAATAATTTTTAAAAATAAATAAAATTTTAAAAATAAAAATAAATTAAAAGCTGTAGGTAAAAGGATGAGGATTCAGGTTGTCTATAAGCCTTCTGTAGACTAAACTTATGTTTTGAACATTTTAATAGCAATGCGGTATGCTTAGCCATGCATACTTCTGGAGACTGCAGAGGTGAACATGTGAACAGAACTCTTAAGAAGCTGTGCGTCTATAAATTTAAGGCCAATTGTTACCCCCTAAGCTGAGAACAGCTTATTAATAATTTTCCTGTCATTAGGCCAAGATGCAGGAGGGAATGCTGAATGTCAGAATGCCACACTAACTCCGAATTCTAACAGAGTTTAGGACACCAGAGGTTTGCCCATAGGAAGCTGAAAAGTTTTGGTAGAACTCAAAGGATTCCACTGTGTATTTCAGCATGGAAATTTTGTTATATAACCAGGGCTTTAAATATGCCATGAAAATAGTATGCTCTTTTAGGAAATGCTTTCTTTCTCTTCCGCCTCTGTCTCAAATGTCTCCATCCTGCACAATTATTAGAAACTGCTTACATGTGAGCAAATGCCAAAATTAAAAGTCCTAAGTGCTAAAAAAAAAAAAAAGAACAAAAAACAAAGATAATCCATATTCCTCTACTCAAATTCTCGAAAAAGTAAACTATTTACCACTAAAGGAAATTTTATTTTTTATTCTATAAATTATATATATTTTATAATCAAATTATATCACTTCCTTTAGCAGTGAATAGTTTAATATACACATCACACAATTTGAGATAAGATAAATACTAGACCCAAATTAACATACACTGAACTTTAAATAATCCAAGAAATACTTTCACAACACCTAAAAAGAAGAAGTGCAGAAGAAATTTAAATTCCTAAAACTGACTACTACCATTTAGAGTCTAGAAAGGCAAATAAATAAAAGTCCACAGAAATAGCAGCAGACATTAGCCCTGATGACCACGTCTACAGTATGATCCTCCAGACACATGCCTCTCTTTAATAATAGCCCCTTTTACTCTTCAACAGGAAAAAATAGTTTATTCCTAAGCACAACTGATAATTTGTATTTACTTGTTTGTTAACTTATTCGATGCCTGTCTCCAGGACCTCATTGTAAGTTCCATGAGGTAAGGGAAGGTGACAGTTCTGTTCACCACTAAGCAACTATCCTAACACATGGTGGGCATTCATTAACATTGATAGAATGATTGACTGAATCCATGAAAAAACACTATTTTCTTTTAGGTTGACAGACCTTATACAGACACGTCAATCAGAAAAACTTGTCTTTAAATCAACAAAGTACGAAGAAACCCCATAATATGTACACATAAGAAAAGTAACAGGGCTTCCCTGGTGACGCAGTGGTTAAGAATCCGCCTGCCAATGCAGGGGACACAGGTTCGAGGCCTAGTCTGGGAAGATCCCCCATGCCGCGGAGCAACTAAGCCTGTGTGCCACAACTACTGAGCCTGCGCTCTAGAGCCCACGAGCCACAACTACTGAAGCCCACGCGCCTAGAGCCCATGCTCTACAACAAAAGAAGCCACCACAACGAGAAGCCCACGCACCGCAACGAAGAGTAGCCTCCACTCACCGCAACTAGAGAAAGCCCGCGCGCAGCAACGAAGACCCAACGCAGCCAAAAATAAATAATAAATTAAAAAAATAATAATAAAAGATGCAATTAAATAGACAAGTAGCTAGATGGACACAATAGCAGATAAAACTACCCCCTCTCTCACATTTATAAATATATTTGGAGGTATTTGAGCCCATTAATATATTACTACTGACA
Source organism: Delphinapterus leucas (assembly GCF_059928025.1). Classification (NCBI taxonomy): domain Eukaryota; kingdom Metazoa; phylum Chordata; class Mammalia; order Artiodactyla; family Monodontidae; genus Delphinapterus; species Delphinapterus leucas. Next base: position 37,013,565 of record NC_143137.1, on the reverse strand, counting down.
TAACTGTTGGAAAGATATAAAAATTAAAAATCAACAAAAAATAACGAACAGGTTTTGTTTTTGTGGATTTTTTTGTACAAATTAAACACTGTTAAATATTTGCAAAACAAGGACTCACAAATAGTATTTTATTCTCTTAGTTCTAGGTTATTATAATTTTACAATCATATCTTTATTTTTAGACTCCATGGAATAGTATAACAAAAATAAATTCTGGCAATGAAAATGAGCTGTGTTTCAAACCTACATATGCCAACTATCATACCTCCTTCCAACTTTGAATAAGGAATATTATATTATGCATGAAGCATTTCATAGAATGTTTTGATATAGTTACAATTCAGGTATTGGTAACTATGTAAAGCACTTGTTAAAAGTGTGAGGGTCTCCCAGGAACTGAATGTGTGTGTGTGTTATGGAACACACACAGTGAGAAGATTTTACTTTTGGCATCACTTCCAAAGATAAGAATTATTACAGTCAGCAATCCACCAAAAAACAAACAAAAAAATCACCTACTAAGAATTAACAAGTAATTTTATCACAGGCAGAGAGGGCCCAGGTATAAATTCAGCACCATTATCCCAGTATAAGGTCATGCTGACTTACTATATATTTCACATGCTAGTTAAGAAATTCGTCTATAATAGATACCTCAAAATGTTTTTTGAATCAAGATGATGGTGACCCTGCCTACATCATAGCTCTGGTCCTCCGGGAGTTGAAGTATGTGCTATGAAGAAGGAAGGCTTGATTTTTACATGCAGTTGCTTAGCACCAAGTACTTTTATGTCAAAAGACAAATGGCACCAATAAAACAGCTTATTACAAAGGCTACCAATCAGCCCTAGAAAAGTCATGACCCAGTGCCAACTTCCTGAAGCAATTCTCGGTTGAATTTGATATTTATTGTTGTTATGATTCTCTACACAATGAAATCCCTCAGAACCCCTCTCCCTTGGTATTTTTAACTCCAATATTTCACTTCCCAACCATAATTTTTTTGCCTTTCCCCTATTGGCAAATACACTCACTTTTCCTTTTGCCTTCAAATAGAACTGTAGTTCATTCCTGAACTTTCTACATTTTATGCCCACTGACTAATATTTCCTAAGGTCTTTTTTTGCCCAGCCCTTATCCTTTGCCTTCCTTTAAATGCTGGTGCTCTGAGGTCTTTCCTGAGATTCACATGCTCCCCCCTCTTTCCCCAACAGAGTGGGTCTGTCTTTCTCCTCTCAACCCCTCCAACAGTTCTTGCTCTACTTCCTGAATTCAAATGCTCCTTGCTCTACAACTATTTATGTATCTGTCTCCCACTGCTAGTCTGAGGTTTTTGAGGACAGGACATATACTCAACCACACCACCTAATTAACAGCAGGTCTCAGTAAATGTAAGATTAGTGAGCAAGTGGCTGAGACACTGAGAAGTGGGTGAGGAAGAAAGAGAAAGCTAGAAACATCGTGAGTTCTAAAAGTAAGCACAGCACGGTGATAAAGAAGAAAAACTCCAGAACAAACTGCCAAGGTTCAAATCCCAGCCCTCCCATCTTCTAGTCCTTAGGAAAGGTACCTAGCTGGTGCACGTCATGAGGAGTAACTGAGTTAATACACGTTAAACACTTAGAAAGTTATCTTTAAGCATTATGAACATGCTGCGTGTTGGAAATTAACATTTACACAGTGGATTGGCCCTTTAAGAATTCTGGTTACTCTATACTAATAAAATCTTTTAAAGTATTAATAAAATCACAAGTTCAATATTTTTTAAAGGGTTTTCTTATTGAAAGGAAGCAAACCCACAGATGCCTAGCCTTCTGCCTCTGGTAATGCTGACTTGTGCACACGCATGAGTTCACCTATGACAGCAAAGAAGTCACTTAAAATAGCTACAAAATTAACTCAAGTTACATGAAACACTGCCATTTTTTAAACTTATCAATTATATCCCTTTTCCCACAATACTACAGGACAATAGCACATGATTAGGTTTTCTAATTCTCAGGTTAAAACCCCCAAAGTTCAGAGAGCCAATGTAAAGTAAGAACAAGGTGGAATTTTCCTATGACTACGGATGCAAAAGGACTGAAAAATGAATGGGAACTTGAGTCCAGAGAAGTCATAATCACAAATTCAGATCATCTCCTTCCTCCCTTTCTAATCCCAGCCCCAGGCCCCTGAGAGCCAGTGGGAAAGCCCAATGGGCCACCTCTTAGCCTGGGCAGGAGGCCTATTTACTCAGGGGAATCAGAGCTGCAGAATATTTGTTCATGGCCCTTAAAACCAAGGGCTCAGTCTTGGGATAGGGTAGATTGGTGAAAGATGGTCCATTTATAGGATTTTTTTAAAAAGATAAACTCATGAGTGCTCCTGCCCTAAGAACAGCCCTAAACAATCGCCCTTTTTCTGAAACCAGGGGCCCAGTCCTGCCTATCCCTTCGGGACATGACACAGGGCCAACTTCTCAGAGGTGGACCCACCTTACCAGCCTGAGGACAAGGAGAGTAAACCCAAGCTCCTGCACCCCGTCCACAACACACTTCTCCCTCCTGAGGCCAGTGCCTGCAGGGCAGGCTCTTTAGAAAGACGACAGTATTGAATTTTTTCCTGAAATTGTGGTCATTAGAGAAGACAGGGTTGGTAGGTTAATGGCCTCTTGATCTTATAATGGTACTTTCACAACAGATGTGTTACTGCTACTGTGTGTTCTGGAATATGAATCGTAACACGCAGCAATTATTACTGAATTACTTTTAAGTACACCACTCAAATAGAATGCCTCATTAACCAGCCCTGCTCTCTCCATTAGCAAATGAATCATAGAGTAGGGAGGGCCCTCTAAGAGGAAGCGGGGTAAAACTCCCAACTCACAACCTTTACAGCTTCTTTGCACATAATTGTAGGCCATGGCTTATGAAACTTGGCTCTCTGACTGCAGGGGAAGCGCCAAAACTCACGATTAACCTTGGCTGCTAACAACCCCAGAGAATCAGTCATCAGAAGGAATCTGCTCCGCCCGCTCCCACATATTGTACAGCATGACTTAGAATGGGCAAGTATAAAACACCACTTTTTAGGAGAAAAATATCCAAATGACCTCCTGTATTTTAAGTCTGTGCTAAGGAATATAGAAAAAATATAAAAAGTCTAAGGCAGAAGTTTCAAAATGCTTATAATCTGGGGTAGGGGATGGGGGAGAAAAGACTAAAAAGTAACTTTGGAAAAATATAAGATAGTATATAATTACCCCAATGCCAAATGGTGTGATCTATCAATACTAAACAGTAAATGGGTTCCAACAAGGGTGAGATCAGTAATGTTTGGGGGATGACAGTTTCAAGAATATTATGACTCAAGAAAGGGATTAAGGCATCATTTTCGATTATTACCTTGAGACTATTAGCTTAATAATCTACTGGATCATTAAAAAACAGGAAAGACTGGCCATTAACAGAAACATGTCAGAGACCATATTGAGGACATTATTCTATGCTTGTATCTGAGGAGAAAAACTCCTAATCCCTTTCACCTTGGAAGGTGATCTGAAACATGCTTAAATTAACTCATACATGACAGATCCTATTATTTTTCCTTATTTATCAGCTTTTTTCAACCTTTCTCTAAATAAATTATGGAAAATTACAATCAAGAACCAAGCAATAAGTTTATGCAAACAAATTTAAAATTCAGTGTGAAAATCTAAAATCTCCTAAAATAAAACATGAATTTTTTTTTTTTTTAAAGTAGACACAGGGCTTCCCTGGTGGCTCAGTGGATCCGCCTGCCAATGCAGGGGACACGGGTTCAAGCCCTGGTCCGGGAAGATCCCACATGCCACGGAGCAACTAAGCCTGTGCGCAACAGCTACTGAGCCTGCGCTCTAGAGCCCACGAGCCGCAACTACTGAGCCCGCACACAGCTACTGAAGCCCGTGCGCCCAGAGCCCGTGCTCCACAACAAAAGAAGCCACCGCAATGGGAAGCCCACGCACCACAACTTAGAGTAGCCCCCACTCACTGCAACTGGAGAAAGCCCATGTGCAGCAACGAAGACCCAACGCAGCCAAAAATAAATAAATAATTTTTTTTAAAAAAGAAAGAAATGAAAAAAGTAGACCCAAAGCATGAGAAAAGCTGAGTAATGGGTACACAGGACTTCTCTGTATTATTTTCACAACTTTTTACTAGTGTATAATTATCTGAAAATAATCTTTTTAAATCATCAGGAGAACAAAATTAAAATGCAAACATTATAACTACATGAGTTGAATAACCATGATGAAGTTTCAAATTTGGTGCTAAGCTTCCTTGAAGCAAAGACATAAAGCCTCCAAACATTACGAGAAATATAAGAATCTTTACGGTTCTATGAAGGATGGGAAGGCATGTAATGGGCAGTGGACTCTACAGCAGATTCTAATGGGCAGTTCCTAATTGCTATGGCCTCAATAATTATGTCCCCCCAAAATTCATATGCTGAATCCTAACCCCCAACATGATGGTATCAGGAGGTCATGAGCGCAAAGCCCTAATGACTGGGATTAGTGCCCTTACAAAAGACAACCGAGAAAGCGCCCTACACCTCCTTCCACCACGTGAAGATACGGTGAGAAGACAGTCTTCTATTAACCAGAAAGTGGGCCTTCACCTGACACCAAACCTGCCAGTGCCCTGATCTTGGACCTCCCAGCCTCCAGAACTGTGAGAAATAAATGTCTGTTGTTTATAAGCCACTCCGTTTGTGGTATTTTGTTACAGCAGTCTGATCAGACTATGACACATATGCAGCCTTTAGCAAGAGAAGAGAGCAAAATCTTCAGGATCAGCTCAGGGGGGCAGCCATGGAATCTAAAGGGACCTGATACTTTGAGGCGTGAACGGATACAAGTCTTTAGGCACACTAAATGCCCCTTTCTCCTAAGGCAGGTTTCTGATAAAAGCTGGTTGTCAGAAAGGCTGAGGGTACACTCTAATCTGCGCCCAGAAACTGATATTCCTCTGATGAGGACAACTCTATAAACACACAGAGGATCAGAGTAGCAGACGGCAGAGCAGCACCTTGCAAATCAAGTTGAGAAATTGAACCAGACCCTTGCAAACAAAGCATCCACACAGACATGGGGCTCTGAGGAGACTGTGGCCTGAACAATACATCTTCTTGGGCAGCAGCAAAAATTCTCCTCTGACACACAGACATGTATTTGACAGTGCATCCAGGAATCCACACATTGGAGGTTGGCAGAAATGCTCGGAACCCTACGGGTTTTTAAAATGGGAATAATGACTTTCTTAACCTAACCAATGATAACTTCAAAAATATTCCCAAGGAACATCTAATTCTGAGTAGCATGGCTTGCTGATGAGGTCTTTGATGTCACTAGCTACAGAGAGCTGAGTGTATTGGCTTGTTACACCCAAGCGTTATTTAACATTTGCCAGTCGAAAGCAGAGAACGACTGCCAAAGGCAGCGAAGATTCCTGTATGGATTTAAAAGGTACATGTATTAAGTTCTGTCTTGACTTCTATTTTCACCTTGAGTTTAGAAGACCGAGAGAGGATATGTGTGCAAAAGAACAATGAGCATTACTTAAGTCTGAAGGAAAAAGCAAGAGAAGAGTAACATAGTATTCTGGCAATGTTTTGTTTTATAAATTACTTGGCAGCATTTGGCTAAATCCATAAAGAAATTTTAAGTACCCTGTTTTGGCCACAGATCACTTCCTTAAAAGCATAATAACTACACTAAATTTTTGAAGAGTTGATTTAATTAACATTAAATCCAGCAGATATTTATAGACTATTACGTATAAGGCATTATACTAAGATCCTATAAGCCCATTTGTACAAGGCCTTACCTTCAAATACCTCACAATCTAATCAGAGAAATGAAAGAGGAGAAGACATGTAATGTATACAAAGAGCCACTGTTTTGGACTGAACTGTGTTTCCCCAAAATGCATATGTTGAAGTTCTAACCCCCAGGACCTTAGAATATGGCTGTATTTGGAGACAAGGCCTTCACAGAGGTAATTAAAGTTAAATGAGGTCATATGGGGGGGCCCTACCCAATCTGACTGATGTCCTTCTAAGAGGAAGAGATCCCAGGATACAAGGGAGATGTATGCACAGAAAAAAAAGACCATGTGAGGACACAAAGGGAACTCTGAAAGTCAAAGAGAGAAGCCTCAGGAGAAACCAACCCTGCTGACACCTTGATCTTGGACTTCCAGCCTCCAGAACTGTGAGAAAATAAATTTCTGTAGGTTAAGTCACCCAGTCTGTGGTATTTTGTTATGGTCACCATGGAAGACTAATAATAAAGCCACTCTGTAGGGGGAGTAATGATACATACCATAAGAGGAAAGTGATATTTTATTTAATTAAAGGAATCAGGAGAGATTTCATAGAAGAAGCTCATGGGATGGATGGGTGGAATTCTGAAACATAAAGGTGCAGGAAGAGTGGGGAAAGAAATCATTCCAGGAATAAGCCACAATTCCAGGGTAGCAAAGAGTAGGCCATTCGGAAAGCACCCAGTAGCCCAGTTTGGTGACACTCTGTTTTCCTGTGGGCAAGGAAGTAAGATCCTATTAAAGTCATACAGCAAAGGTCTTTGAATGTCAGCATGAGGAATTTATCCCGAATTTCGTAGAGGCAGGGCCGCACATAAAAGAAATAAATTGTCAATTATACAGCCTTTGAGTGCAACATGAATGATTATTTCTCAATATGGAGAAGAGTCTTGTATAGGGCAATGAAGTTAATAAAGTTTCTCAGTTTTTCTTTTTCAAAACACACACACTAAAGTTCTAAGTATACATTTATTATAAAGAGTCTAAGATTAGCATAATACAAACACTTCTCGGATTACATCCTTAGATAGACAGTGATACTATTTCACTGCAAGCTCATCTGAATTCTGAAGAGTTTGCAAAAATAAATGTCACTCTCTAAAAAAGGATACTAACCCGAATTCTAAATGCATATTCGTTACATAATCCGTTAGGTGTCACACACTACACTGGAGTGATACATATCTTTCTAGGAAACTGAATAGAAAACGACTGACCTAAACAAATTCCTCATTAGAAGCGTGCTATGCTTCTAAGCTTGACAGTACAAGTCAAGGAGACACACTCCTTCAGAACTGAAATTTCCACCTCAATTATTACACCTTCTCAATAAATGAGAAGGTGTAATATTTTAGACCATTAACTACACTATTTATTATGAGAGCATTGAGGATACTGTTAGAACACTGTCCTGGCAACAAGTCATTTATTTATACTCCCTTAATTTGCAGACCCCAGTGAAACTTAGATAATTAAAAGGGTATTTAAAACTTAGGTCACTAGAAGAACATTGGCCAAACACAGTAAGTTTCCACTGATATCAAAACAAACTAAAAACCTACTTCAGGAGCTAACCGTTCATCACATCCTTTCTATTTATTGAAGACAAATATCAAAATACCCATATTACTGCATTCCAATGTGAGGAGAAACCCAACAACTGCTAAATCGCATCCATGAAAATGGATGCTGTAATCCTGCTTCTTAGGGATATAATCTAGTAGAATGTAGGGAATTTTAATGTACAGTAAATAAAGTCAGACACCTTATTTCTGCATGCTGCTAGGAACCAGGGGTGTAAAGGTGACCAATCACTTCCAGTACTTGGTCTAGTTTTATTTATTGGAGGAGGAGAAAAGGAGAGAGAAAAAAACCCTAATCATAACCCCATTTCAAATGACTGATGTGAGAAGAAAGTGCTTTGTCGTTCTTGAAGGATTTCTCTCAGAAAGAGAAGTTTCCTTCATTGAAGAGAAAAAACCCACCTCTCTGGCCACTTGACAACATCCCAGTGGCGTGGCCAGGAGGCCGAGGTTTCCCCAAGTGGAGCAAACGGGCAGGCAGGGTGCCCACGAGCACTGTAGCACTGGCTCCCAAAAGTCCTCTTCCCGCCTTCCGCTGCCATTTTCCCAAGCAAAACAAACCCACACCCAAAGGTGAACAACAGGGGAACTCTTTCGCGATTGCCAAACAGACAAGATAAAAGATCTTTGCTGATCAGGCTTCTTCCCTCCAGTTAGGATTAAGGAGGAGACAACACTGAGGGCTAAGCCACTGGCCAACTCAATTCCTCCGCAGCCCCAAATGAGACACAGAGAAGGAAAAAAAATATATGGTAAGCCTAAAATATAAAAAGCAGGACTGTCCTCTATAAAGTCAGGCAATCCAACTCTCACATAAATGCAACAAGCTTTCAGGATAGACTCCTGGGCCACCTGCTCTCTCAAGGTAAAACTACTGAACTAAAAATAAGAATGTATTGATTTTTAGGGATATTGCATCTCAGCAGAAAAGGAAGGTCCTCAGGTTTTAAGAAAGTTTGGACAGGCTGGTTATTGAACAAAAGCCACATATTTGTGAGCAACCAGGGTGCATTCCTATATATAGCAATATTTTTCTGTTAAGCTGCATTAAAAATCATCTTTGGATGCAATATTGTATCCAGAAGGAAAGTCATTTGTGGATGGCCTCCCAGAAAAGCCAAAGGACCGCCAAACATGAATATGAGCCTCCAATCTCCTGACACTGGGTTTTGTTTTGGTTTTTTTTTTCATTAAAATGTAATAAATTAACAGATATCTTTCCAATAAAGGTTTAAAAAAAATTGAAATACTAGGAAATCTTGTCTTAAAACACTGTTAACACTTGCAGAACTCCATTATGATTAGAATAAAATTCCAAGGCAAAGAATATTTCATAAAAATATGTACAGGGACATTCATCTCTCCACTCACATGCCTCACTCTGTGGACTGAGTCTGGGGTGATGCAGGTCTACCATGCACCCATCCATCTCAGAGCCTTAGGCTTCAAAGACATGACTAGATTATTATATGTCAAGAAACTAAACTAAATAGAATAGGAAACATTTATGCGTTATTACTCCGGTATCAGGCCCTGGACACTGGGCCTGTCTAGGGAAGGGCCACATGGCAGACAGATCTCCAGGCCACCTTCATCAGCAGACGAGGCAGGTTAAAGGCTGAATCTGTCAAGCATCATGCACAGTGGGGGTCATCCATAAATCTCTGAGCCAAGAAGACAGTGGTCCTGTTTTCAGAGGCAATGTTGTTCCTGGTTGGGGTAACTTGCTGACTGCAGCCTTTTCAGATCAGACACTCCCCACTCCCATCCTTTAGACACTCTCACAATAGACCCAGGGTCCGTGCTCAGGGAAATCAGACAGGTATTCAGCTGGAGCGTGGGTGCAGTTCACATGCTACAGGAGGAGCCTGTCCCGTGGGCTCCATGCAACTCACCTCCCACAGTGAGATGCACATGCAGCTGCCTGCATCTTCCCCATTCGGAACACGCCTGGACCTCAGCAAGAAGTCCCACCTATGTCCCATCTATCCCTCCCCTCCAAGCTCCCCTCACCCTTCCGACATCCACCCTCGGGTCTTCACATAGCAGGGTGCAGGATGTGCAGGTGACCCACATGAGGAAAAGGGTGCAGTCATTTCTGAAAAGCACCCACAACACGTGATGTCACCTGGGCACAGGAAGAGTTGGCCCTTTCAGCTCTTCACATCTGGGGCACCTGGTCCTGCCTCAATAGCTGGTTCTTTTTTTTTTTTTTTGCGGTACGCGGGCCTCTCACTGTTGTGGCCTCTCCCACTGCGGAGCACAGGCTCCGGATGTGCAGGCTCAGTGGCCATGGCTCACGGGCCCAGCCGCTCCACGGCATGTGGGATCCTCCCGGACCGGGGCACGAACCCGTGTCCCCTGCACCGGCAGGTGGACTCTCAAGCACTGCACCACCAGGGAAGCCCAATAGCTGGTTCTTGACAGCATTAACGTAGGCCAGATGACACTAAGGAGGGGATGCAAGCTCCCTAGGGAAGAATGGAGCCACCTCAAGGGTCCCAGACTGGCTAGGAATGTCTTGAGGTGTGAGCAGTAGACATGAAGACACTCCCTTATGTGGGGAGGGGATAAGGGACTGCCTTAGTTCCAGTTATTTCTGCCTGCTTGTCCTCAGGACATAGGTGGGAGTCCTGGTCTCAATGCTGTTTCCATCAGGCTGAGAAAAACACTGTCATTTTACAAACTGGTGGAAATCATTAGTTCGCACTGACATCAGTTACCATACATAGAGCTTCTGCCTACGTGGGGCATTTTTGCTAGTCATTTGTTATCTCTTTATTTAATTCCAACCAGTAATTTCTATTTTACATAGTTAGACATCTTTTGCAATTTTTCATTGAATAGTTTTAATGTTTATGAAGTGTTTATTGAGAAAACCTATCACTCCATGATACTTCAGTTACCATCCTTGGCTTTTGCTCTCAGAACTCCAGTGATAGGGCCCTGGAGAGGCCCTGGTTCTACATGTAAGGGTCAGGGCTGAAGTTCCTCTTCTGGACAGAGCATGACCTGCCTGTCTAACCTCAGATCACTAGCTATTTTCATTAAGTACAGACTTCTTCATTCATAAAGAAGAGGAATGAGTAGTCTACACAATCCACCGAATACTCTTCAAGGGCCTCCACGTTGCTCCTCAGCCCCAACCTGGAAGAAGAGTTTTCCACATTCATCAGGAAGATTCCTGGGACTCCCCTGGTGGCGCAGTGGTTGAGAATCCGCCTGCCAATGCAGGGAACACGGGTTCGAGCCCTGGTCCAGGAAGATCCCACATGCCGTGGAGCAACTAAGCCCGTGCGCCTACTGAGCCTGGGCTCTAGAGCCCACAAGTCACAACAACTGAGCCCACGTGCTGCAACTACTGAAGCCCGTGTGCCTAGAGCCCGTGCTCCACAACAAGAGAAGCCACCACAATGAGAAGCCCACGCACCGCAACGGAGAGTCGCCCCCGCTCACCGCAATTAGAGAAAGCCCTTGAACAGCAATGAAGACCCAACGCAGCCAAAAATAATTAATTAATTAAAAAATCGTGAGGTACTTTCAAAAAAAAAAAAAAGAAGATTCCTCCAAGTAAACTGTGAGGAAGTGAATTTTACTAAAGATTTCACAGAGAGAAGTGAGAGAAGTGCCAGTGTGTTTACACCCGCACGGTCACAGCAAGCCCTGTAGGCAGAGCTCTTCTCAATTCTTTCTTTTCAGCCTCCCGCCACCAGTCTCCTCTCTCTTCACCTTTCCATAAGAGGTCTTTGAATTTCCTTGGCTTTTGTCCCCCCTCGGGGACCTTTTCAGGCACCTCTCAATCTCCCCCACTTTCTTATACAGAAAAACTTAGTTCCATCCCAGTTTCTACCTCTTATCTTGTACCCTTTACCTGGCACTTAACACTGTCTTCAAGGACATGACAGGCTATCACTGTGAGAGAGCTGATTCTACGCTCAGCAAACCACAGATTTTCCACAACTAGGATCCTTGGAAGGCAGTGGTGGGTTACCAGTAGGAAAATAAAAAATTACACTACCACATATTCAATGAAAACAAGCTTGCAAATTAAAAACAACAACAACAAAAACAAACAAAAAAACGCAACAAATTAGGTCAGAGGCTATGGTGAAAGACTCCATTATTAGGGAATTCCTGAGGCAAAGTGGGGCATAGGCCAGTTCTAGCAATTTAAAAACCAGGGAGATCTGCTCCGGAGTTCTCAAATACAATGACCAGTGTCTGAGACCAGGAAGAAAAGTCCCAAGTGAGCAGAAGCAATAGAAGAACTGGGACCCTGGTGAACCAGCAGGGCTGCGAAGGCAGCTATGCAAAATTCAGGGGTTCAGACGATGAGGTCAGTAGCCCAAAGTGGGTTGATTTTTGGCACCATAAAAGATTTTAAAAGGCAACGAAAAGGAAAATTATGACTATTAACGTAAGAAAAGGAAAAAATCTTTGAAAATTGATTTCTCTACATCTAACTCCATAAAGTCATCCCCAAACAGAAAAGCTTCAATAAGTTTAGCTTCTTTTCAGAAGATGTGATGAAGGATTAAGAAAATTTCATATCAGGATCCAGCCAAAAGCAGAACATAATTTTCCTTTACCCTCCCTCCTCCCCCACCAGCTCCCCTGGTTGACTTCCATTTTTCATTAAAAGGGCTACTGCTTTCTAAGTCCATGAGGTCAAAACATCTGTGTAGTTTTGGGCTTTCTGACTGACCATCCCTCATGCAGGGGCCAAATCCTGCAAATCTGACCTACCTCACTGTGTTCCCTGAATTAAGGCATGAATACACAAGCCATCCCGGTCAAGCCCTCGTGACACGGTCACTCCCCATGACCAATATTAGAAAACACTGGTTCACTTAGTAATACAGCACTTGCAAATGCTGATGCATCTTATTATACAATAACAAAATATCATAAATCTCATCCGAAAAGTTTTAAAGTATTGGTATGCAATAGGATCACAGAGGCAGATACAAAACTTTTTTAACTCTAACTTTTCTCAAGAGGGCAAATTTTATCATTGGCAATAACTGCTGTCAAATGTCTTGAAGTGACAGGCTCGTGATGTTCATTTCCAAGAAAATGTCTGCCAAATACCCAAGACTGAGGGACTATAATATGTCAGTTTGTCTTCCATGTAAAAAGGATGTTCCTTGGAATAAAGCACCTAGTTCAGCTCACAACTCAAACATTTGCAGAGGCGCTTTTCCTCAAGACAACCAATGTTGTTTAGCATGTAGCAGAAGGGCTTTAGGAGGGAATTCCCTCGTGGTCCAATGGTTAGGACTCCACGTTTCCAATGCAGGGGGCACTGGTTCAGTCCCTGGTCAGGGAACTAAGATCCCGCATGCCACACGCGGCACAACCAAAAAAAGGAAAAAAAAAAGGTGCTTTAGAAGAGTGTTTCCCATTTCGTCACACAGAATATTAAAAAGATGTGAACCTGAGATTTGAGATTTTTACTGGTCCATCAAGGATATTCTTAAGTGAAACTAGTATTTTTTTCTGTAGGTGCATGGAAGTGAAAAATACAAGGACTACAGCTCCATGCCATGGCCTTGATTTGTACTAAGGCACCAAAAGTTTTCCCAGCATTGCCTTGGCACCATCAATACAAATGCCAAACCCAGTGGAAAAGGCAAATAACATCTTAGTATTATGAAAATAGCTTTGTCTTTGCAGACCCTCCCCCAAAAGGGTCTAGGGGGACCCCTAGGAGCCTGCAGATTTTACTTTGAGAAACTCGGGTCTAGACCCTTAAAATTCATCCCTTATGGGCCTTCCCTTCTCCAGTGATCTATACAGCAGATCATTTTTATCTCAAAATGCTGCCAGATTCACCTATCTAAAGCACAAATATCTATTCCTCCTTCCCCCATCAAAATCATTTGAGTCCTTCCCACTGACAACAAAATTAACTGCAGATTCCCACACTGACATGAAAGATGCCCAGTGAGGTTGCTTAAGCTGCTTTTCTTGCCTAGCTCCCCCATCTTTTGCATTCATATCCTTCTCTCTAGTCAAACAGAACGTAGGTTCTTCCCAGCTGGGCATTTGCTTCTTTAATTTCCTCTGCCCGGAATGCACCTGTCAATATCCCACTGTTCCTTAAACCTGTGGTCTTCACTCTGGCTGCATATGAGAATCCCATAGGGGTCTATTACTAAGCCCCTCCTTCCAGAGATTTTGATTTTATTTGAATGGGGGCCAGGCTCAGGGATAGGTAGTTTTTAGAGCTTCCTAGGTGATACTCAGTTGAGAGCCAGTGATTCCATCTTATGTGCTACTGTCTAAAGGAAAGACTTTTAGATTCCTCCAGAAGAAACAGTTGCACTTTTTTTTTTTTTTTTTTTTTTTTTTTTTGCGGTACGCAGGCCTCTCACTGTTGTGGCCTCTCCCGTTGCGGAGCACAGGCTCCGGACGTGCAGGCTCAGCAGCCACGGCTCACGGGCCCAGCCGCTCCGCGGCATGTGGGATCTTCCCGGACCGGGGCATGAACCCGTGTCCCCTGCATTGGCAGGCGGACTCTCAACCACTGCGCCACCAGGGAAGCCCCAGATGCACTTTTTTTTTGCATACCTGCAGCTGACTATTCTCACCCCCTCTGTGGCATATTTCATTTCTGCCTTGTAATCTAGCTCTTGTTCCGTTTATCTCATCTCCCAACTAAGCCAAACAATCCTTTGAGACAGCACCTCACCACACTCCTCACTGTGTTCCCTGCAGTGACAAGGACAGAGCCCTGCCCAGGACACAGATTAAAGATATGCTGTTGCCTTTTTTTGTGTGTGTGTGGTAAAGTACATATCACATAAAGTTTACCATTTTAACCATTTTAAAGTATACAATTCAGTAGCACAAAGTACAATCACGATGCTGTTGCAACCATCACAACTCTCTAGTTCCAGAACATTCTCATTACCCCAAATGGACACCCCCATATCCATTAGCAGTCATTCCCCATACCCTACCTCCCCCATCCCCTGGCAACCACTAATTTGTTGTCTCTGTGGATTATACAGAGATATGGTATATATGCCAACATGTGTATATCTATATACAGTTGACCCTTGAACAACATGAGTTTGAACTGCAAGGGTCCACTTATATGTAGATTTTTTTCAATGGTAAATACAAGAGTACTACACAATCCACTGGCAGTTGAATCCAAGGATGAGGAACCTCAGATACGGAGGCACCCAGCTACAGAGGGCCAACTATAAATTATATGTGGATTCTCAACTATGTGGAAGGTAGGTGCCCTGACCCCCACGATTCAGGGGTCAACTGTATATTTTATATATCTCCATATTATATATGATATATATAAGCCACACACATCGATGACTTCCCTCAGAGTTCTCATATCTTTCCTTCCACAATAACTCCCACGCTGTAGCCCTCTGGCGCTGACATTCACAAGCAAACTTCAGGTCTTTGTCAAGTGAAAGTGCCATATTTTTTGTATTTATGTATGTCTTAACCATTTAACATGTGTAAAACCATGCCCCATTTTTATTTGGTTCCTGTCTTTTTTTAAAATGTGCCATTGATTACGTTTTTGAATGTTGGGTCCCAATTTTTCCCATAAGTGCTGTGGTTTGGATTGTGCAACTTTGTGCGGCATGGTGATTTTGGGGAAGGCAGAAGTTGCATTATAGCAGAACTGACTGGATGGCTTTTACTTCAAAGTAGAAGCTTGGATCCACAAGACCAAGTTTTCATGACCTGCTTCTTCCTTTGACTCAGTCCTGGACATCCAAAGAAAGATGTCACTGCACTTATTAGAAGTGCATTCAACTCACTTTGAAACTTATTTTCACATCACCATAAGTAGGAACGGCCCCCTCCTCCACAGTCAGAAAAATCCGTGCAAGATTTCTCCTGCACAAGATGCAGTGCTGTTGTGTGAAGAAACTCTTCGCGCTTATCAAATCATCCCCGTTTTCCACAAAATCTGTGATCTGCTTGCAGATCTCTTGTTTACAAAGGAATGACAGCAGAACCACAGACACAAAATTTAAAAAATCGTTTCTCTGAAAATCCCTGGGGCTTACTTATGCCGAACTCCATTTTCTCCTTCTTAAATTTTAGAGAATTTATTGAGTAATTTATTGCCACACTTAACAAGACTTAATTGGACTACTTCAAATGAAAATCATCCAGAGAGAGGCAAGGTGACAATTAGAAATTTCAGATTAATTTGGGAAGAACATATCAGCCTCGCACTGTACCCAAATATTCCAGTAAAATGAAATTCATACTTCACATAAAAGTAGAGTAAAAAATACTCAATGGCTCTACACCATACCCAGTAATAACTGCCCCAAAAGCCTTCCTCCAGACCTCATAGTCAGGTGGCCACTAGGACTTCTCTGCTTACTGCGAATTCCCCTCCTGCCTTCCCGCTCTCTGCAGCCCAAGAGGTTAAGACTATCATCTTTTCTAACTCCTAGAACCCCAGACCAGGGCCTGTCTTCAACCTATGAATCAAACAGGCCTATCTGTCAAACACAGGCAGCGGCAAGGAGGGGAGAAAGCTCTGGTAATTGTCAGTCCTCTACTCCACCCCTCCTGCTGCTTCCCAAACTTTACATCTGCTGTGTACATGGAGTTGCAGCCCAACTGCTTCAACGACTACCCAGAAGATTGCACAAAATCTTCATTTCCCCCACAATGTAGACGTGTCTTTCCCCAGAAATTGAAATGTTCAGTGCCCACAGATGGCTCTCGTATGTCTTCATCTTTTCCTAATGACCTTGTGCATCTAAAAAGAGATGGGATGGGGCCAGAGACAGTCACTCCTGTTAGCTGCCTGTTTCCAACAATTGTTGGCAGTAGGAACATCCTTAGACAACAGACAAGGAGTTATGTCAGTTCATCAAGGCCCCGGGACAGGAGATAGGAATTCCACTCAAGAGAAGAAGTGGAAACCATAGCAGAAAACGCAGGGGAGAATAAAAGGCAGAGGAAGATAGGACATTGACTGAACTGCAGAATCCCAGAGGTTTTGTTAGAAGCCTATATCCCACTCCCACCAAAGCCCAGAGCCCTTAGCCTCTGTCCCCACTGCTCTGCTGCAGTAGACCACCACCAGCCCAGGCAGTAGGTGGAGGAGTGCAGGAGAAGGTAGAAATGCCTGAGAACAGGACAGCACTGTAGAGGGAGTAGCTCCTGGCCCTCCAAAGTGAAAAAGCAAACACTGTCTCAGGATATCAGAATGGCTTTGAGATCTACGGTGCTGTTGACACTTGGATGCCTCAGAAATGTTAAGGCTGGCCCAAGAACCTAACACTGATCAGAACACAGCGTCTACGGCAACCTGTGTGCCAAATCCATTCAACTGCATCCTAAATGAATTTTGGAAACGCAGTCCTTTCATATAAAAGCAGTCAGAGCGGTGATGAAGTGTGGGCTCTGATGTCAGACAGCATGGGTTCAGTTTCTAGCTCCACCCTCTGCGGCCTTGGCTTCAGGCAGTCAACTTACAAAGGATGGATTAGTGAACCAGCAGCACTCGCATACTGAGCACCTACTGTATACCAGACACCACGCTAGATGTGTTATATATGTTCTATCCTCATAATCAAACCGCAAGATTAAGTAACTTGTCCGACATCACATATGTAGAAAATGGCAAAGCTGGGATTTGAACCTGGTCAACCTGACTCCAAATCTCATGCCTCCTTCCTGTCTCAAAGAGCATTTCTACATTATATATGATAGCTTCTGTATCTCTCAGGAAAAAGCCTCTAAGCTCCAAGCGGTCTTCTTCCTTCTGGGGACAGGAGCAGGACTTCATCCTGCGATTAGATTCAATGAGTCCTCCTCTGTGCTCTGCTGAGCACAGGGTCCAAGCACTGATGAAGGAGGTCCACACGCACTCTCAGACATTTTGTCAACACTGAGAAAATGTTTCGCACAGTTTCCTACAAATCCATGGGGGGCAACGCTTCTTCTCCTTTTGTCCACTTCATGTTCTCACAGTCACAAACCTGTTGGCATTAGGTTCGATTCCCTTGAACTTTCAGAAACCTCTCACTTCTGTTATTTCATCCTCCTTGTCTAGGAACCCTCACCTACTCTTACATGAGAGAGAACAGAAACACACTGTTTGAAGACCTTTACTGTTCACAAATTAGATTGCATTTGCACAGATCAGTAGAGAGTACTTCTAGGCAGGAAGACTCACAGACCAATATGTAGATATTTTAGTCTGTGGGTCCCTTCTTTATGGTTCCCCTTCATTCCTCTCCGTGAGGCATGTGGTTTTTTTAACATCTTTATTGGAGTATAATTGCTTTACAATGGTGTTAGTTTCTGCTGTATAACTAAGTGAATCAGCTATACATATACATACATCCCCATATCCCCTCCCTCTTGTGTCTCCCTCCCACCCTCCCTATCCCACCCCTCTAGGTGGTCACAAAGCACCCAGCTGATCTCCCTGTGCTATGTGGCTGATTCCCACTAGCTATCTATTTTACATTTGGTAGTGTATATATGTCCATGCCACTCTCTCATTTCGTCCCAGCTTCCCCTTCCCCTTCCCTGTGTCCTCAAGTCCATTCTCTACGTCTGCGTCTTTATTCCTGTCCTGTCCCTAGGTTCTTCAGAACCATTTTTTTTTCTTTTAGATTCCATATATATGTGTTAGCATATGGTATTTGTTTTTCTCTTTCTGACTTACTTCACTCTGTATGACAGACTCTAGGTCCATCCACCTCACTACAAATAACTCAATTTCATTTCTTTTTATGGCTGAGTAATATTCCATTGTATATATGTGCCACATTTTCTTTATCCATTCATCTGTCGATGGACACTTAGGTTGCTTCCATGTCCTGGCTATTGTAAATAGAGCTGCAATGAACACTGTGGTACATGACTCTTCTTGAATTATGGTTTTCTCAGGGTATAAGGCATGTGGTTTTGACCCCACCCATCCACCAAAACTGCTCTCACCAAAGTTGCTGATGATGTTCTGGTGCAGAATGAAAACTGAACTCTTATTTAACATAGATGAAGTTACCCTGTATTTGAATACAGAGTATAAAATTCTCCAGCATTACTACACTTTGATCAATTTCTCCATCTACTTCTATTAGTATTTGATCTACACTTATTCCTAAGTAAAAAAAAAATGCTGCAAGCAATATTAATTAAATTCTGCTTTGTCTGATATTAATATTGTCACATTTGATTCTCACTGGTCACTGCTAATAAAGCTTAACTGGTCTTTTTATTTTTAATTTTGACATGTCATTATATTTGTCTACTTGTGGCAAAAAATACAACATAAAATTTTCCATCTGTACCAATTTTAAGTGTCAGTGCAGTGTGTAAAGTATATGCATATTGTTGTGAAACAGATCTCCAGGACTTGTTCATCCTGCAAATCTGAAACTCTATACTCATTAGACAGCAACTCCCCATTCCTTCCTTCCTTCCCCCCACCCCCTGGAAACCACCATTCTACTTTCTAGTTCTATGAATTTGATTACTTAAGAGTTGAGTCATTATGTTTTAAGACTGTGTCTTATAAACAGTATTTAGTTGGATTTTTTAAAACCCAATCTAAGTCTGAACCTTATAGTGTTTAGTCCAAATACATTTATTAAGATGACAGATATGTTTGCATTTATTTTTGATATTGTATTGAATCCTTTTTGTGTGTTTATACACTATGGACTTTATCTTCCACTTCATTATAAAGATTAGGTTTTTGTCTGCTTTTATTGACTTTAGTCTTTTGGAAGTTGAAATCTTGTTTTTATTTTACTGGGGGCTATCGTTAAGTTCTCAAATAGACACTAAACCCTCTAATGATGCAATCAAGAGCAAGATCACTTGCAGTTGTCTCACAGTCGGGATAAGAAAGTTAGGATCACAAAAGAGTGACCTGAAGGGATGGTCTTTGTAAAAAGTACCATGAACAAACTTTTGACCCCAAATCAAAATAAAGGTCTAGTTAACTAAATTTAGTTTCCATCAATCATTTCTATAATTCAAGCAAATAGCATCTGGAGTTTTACCTATCAAGATAGGAAACCTCTTACCCCTGTATAGAAGAGGAAATAATTTTCTAAATGACTCTACCCACTGTATCAATTATCTACTCAATAAAGTGTCCACCATTTACCCATGGAATATTCATGGTAAATTGTACTTTCTGGATCCAGTATGCCCTTGAACTATCTTCTTACTATGTCCTCCTCTTAGAATTCAAGGCAGTCAAACTAATTTTCATTCTCCCCTAAATCAGCTGTAACAGGGAAGGAAAATCTGCTTTAAAAACTAAAGAATATATTCTAAATCCTAATAGAAGGAGTCTGTCTAGATAGAAGGAATTTGTCCAGAAGTAATAGAAAGGACATCCACAGTTAGGTGGCACCCCTACTGCTCTGTCCTGGTACTAATTATAATCAAGAGTTTATCATGAGAATAGGGTATCCGTTTTTCTGATCATGGA
This sequence comes from Delphinapterus leucas, assembly GCF_059928025.1. Lineage (NCBI taxonomy): Eukaryota > Metazoa > Chordata > Mammalia > Artiodactyla > Monodontidae > Delphinapterus > Delphinapterus leucas. The sequence continues at coordinate 36,993,667 of NC_143137.1, read as the reverse complement.
GAAGACATTTTAGGTGACATCATAAACCAACATTCTCTACAACTTATTTTTATGTGTAACACATCGGATAAGTGAGAAGTGGTAACGTGGACACATTTCGTCACTATCATTTAGATAAGAAATGAATTGGTTAGAGTATTCCACCTGTGACCTCGTGACCACATTAAAGGATACTCCACCAGCCTCTTTTGGCCAAGGACCAAATCCCAGCTCTATTTCTGCTTCCTCCAGTGTAACAGAGGGAAGATCATGGCCTGGAAACAGAAGAACAATAAATGAAGAAAGGTTTAGCCACACACTGGCCACGTGACTTGGGAAACCTCGTTTTCTGATTTATAAAATGAGGATATAATATTACCAACTACTTCATAAGATCGTTTTAAGGATAAAATAAAATAATGTATTATCGACTACCTAGTATGGTGCCTGGCCCATAGCAGGTATTCACTAAATACTGTTTCTTAAAAAATAAAGAACACTTGGTCAATTTCCTTGTTTTTAATATAAAGAACAAACCCACATTCATTAAGGTAATACCTTCATTGACACATTTCATGTATAACTTAGATTCTTTTTTTTTCCGTCACTTTCCTAACTACAACCTGCTCAATCTTTTAAAAGGTTGTGTTTGCAAATGAACTTATTTACAAAACAGAAACAGACTCACGGACTTAGAGAACAAACTTAGGGTTACGAGGTGGGGGGAAGGGATAGTTAGGGAGTTTGGGATTGACATGTACACACTGCTATATTTAAAATGGATGATAACCAACAAGGACCTACTGCGTAGCACAGAAAACTCTACTCGGTATTATGTAACAATCTAAATGGGAAAACAATTTGAAAAAGAATAGATACATGTACGTGTATAACTGAATCACTTAAAAAAAAAAAAAGATAGGCTGTATTTGAATCTATTAGCGTGCTGATAAATGATAAGAAATGAACAGACTTAGATGAGACATTCATACCAAAAATGAGTTTGGCTTACCAAGTATCAAAACCTCTTTTCTTAAGGAAGCTTCCTGTGTGAGCACAGCCCTAAAACACTGAGTTAAACCAGGCCTCCCTGTGAAAAGAATAAACCTGAAAGCCCACAGCTCCACCAAGTTTGAAATTATAAACAAGAGTGAATTATACATTTTAAAAGTTCTGTGCCTGATAAAAAGATGGGTGAGTTGACTCTCAGGTAATTGTAATATCTAGTACTTTCTATAATATCTTTATGATTTCAATTACAGTGTGTGGGGAAAAATCATATGTTTTAGAGACAATGCCTCCCTGCCCCCCCCAACGGGGTGACCCAAAGCCTTCTCTATCACGTCATTTAGAGCAATTATCTTGCCTCTCAAAAATCCAAACCAGCTATTTAAAAAATACTAAGGTTAGTTGGTTTTTTCTTTCTGAAATGTGAGCTGATTTTGTATGTGTGGTTGCTTCCACCGACCAGTAGACAAAGCTTAAAAGCACTTCTTAGTGGAGTTGGCTCCTAATGAATGCAGTGAGTGTACCTGGCACTTCAGTTATCACTACACTGTGCAGAGAACTGCATTTGAAAAAGCAACTGACACTAAGGAAGAGGTACAGGTTAATGATGAGAGAACTAGACTCAGACTGTCTAGGTTCGAATTCCAGCTTCCCAAGATATGTGACCTTTGTCAAGTTAATTAACCTCTCTATGCCTCAGTTTCCCTCATCTGAAAAATGGGTATTATAAGAATACCTAGCCATGGATCTGCTGTGAAGCTTAAATGAGACAGGTAATTCCCACTCATCAAGCATGGCATCACACTCAATATGCTACCAATAATGGAAGGCTCATCATCACTATTCTTTTCATTTTTTCTTTTTTTAAAATTTATTTTTGGCTGCGTTGGGTCTTCATTGCTGTGCGCAGGCTTTCTCTAGTTGCGGCGACCACTTCTCACTGCAGTGGCTTCTCTTGTTGCGGAGCATGGGCTCTAGGCATGAGGGCTTCAGTAGTTAATGGTGCGCGGGCTCTAGACTGCAGGCTCAGTAGTTGTAGCGCATGGGCTTAGTTGCTCCGCAGCATGTGGGATCTTCCCAGACCAGGGCTTGAACTTGTATCCCCTGCATTGGCAGGTGGATTTCTAACCACTGCGCCTCCAGGGAAGTCCATCATCATCACTATTCTGATTGTAAAGAATTATCAGTGAATTTTTCTCTCTTCTGGAAAACTAGAGCTAATCAAAATATTAGCTATTTCTAATCATCATAAAAATTAATCAAAAAGGCATAACACTGAAATCCTCAAAGACAGAGAATCTCTGAGTACCTACCATAATCCAGGAAAACAGGCTATTATCCTGTTTAATCCTCCCAAGAGCCCAGTGAATTAGGTATTATCATCTCCAAATTAAAGATGAAGCTAAAACTCAGATAAATAACCACAGCTAAAATGGGGAAGAGCTGTGAGTTAAACACCAACTCTTTCACTGCCAAATCTATATCCGCACATGAAATCAGGTTGCCCCCTTGGTGTCTGATACTAGCATATTAGACTAAATGTTTGCCAATGAAAACACTGAACAATATGAACAAAATAAATCAATATTATATAACCAACAAGTATGTGCACATGTGTCTTTGTAAAGAAAGCCTAAGCTATGGCTCACTTACTTAAAGCAACATTCAATTAGACAAACAGCACCATAAACGCATAATTTAGACAGTTCCTTAATATCTCTTGGCAAGGGAAGATTCCAGTACTATCCTTCTCTAATCCTAGACGATTCTGAATCCTGTACCCAGATGACTTTCTTAGTGTACAAATTACTATCACCTTGAAAACTGAGCCCTCTCATGCATTGCTGGTGAAAATTAAAATGGTACAGTCACTCTGGAAAGCAGCTTGGCAGTTTCTTATACAACTAAACACACACTTACAATATTACCTAGTAACTGTACTTCTGAGCACTTACCCCAGAGAAATAAAAGCTTACGTGCACACAAGAACTTGTACATGGGGACTTCGCTGGTGGCGCAGTGGTTAAGAATCCACCTGCCAATGCAGGGGACATAGGTTCCAGTCCTGGTCTGAGAAGATCCCACATGCCATGGAGCAACTAAGCCCATGCGCCACAACTACTGAGCCTGCGCTCTAGAGCCCAGGAGCCACAACTACTAAAGCCCGTGTGCCTAGAGCCTGTGCTCTGCAACAAGAGAAGCCACCGCAATAAGAAGGCCGCGCACCACAACGAAGTGTAGCCCCGCTCGCCGCAACTAGAGAAAGCCCGCTCACAGCAACGGAGACCCAATGCAGCCAAAAAAACCCAATCAATCAATCAATCAATCAATAAAAAAAAAAAAAGAAGAACTTGTATATGAACACTCATTTCAGCTTTATTCCTTATAGCCCCAAACTAGAAACAACCCAAATGTCCCTCAAGGGATGAATGCTTAAACAAATTCTGGTACAACCATACTATGGATCAGTACTCTGCAATAAATAGGGATGAACTATTGATCTGTGCAACAACTTGGATGGATCTCAAGGCATTATGCTTAGTTTAAAAAAAAAAAAAAGCCAATCTCAAAAGGTTATATACAGTATGATTCCAATTAGATACCATCTTCAAAATGACAGAATTATACAGATGGAGAACAGACAAGTAGTTACCAGAGGCCAGGGCCAGTGGAGAGATGGGTGAATCTATAAAGGCGAAGCTTAAGGGAGGTCCTTTGTGGTGATGAAACAGTCCATATCCTGATTATGGTGGTGGTTACATGAATCTACACATGGGATTAGATTGCACAGAACTATACACATATACACTAGCACATGTACAAACTGAACAAGGCACATGCCAATGTCAATGTTCTGGTTTCAATACTGTATTACAGCTACATAAGATGTCATCATTGGGGGAACTGGGTGAAGGGAACATGGGCCTCTTCATGTAGGAGTAACCTTCTATGAGTCTATAATTATAATTATTTCAAGAGTAAAAGTAAAAAAAAAAAATCCCAAGCAGCTTTTTAGCTCATCCTTATGTGGATACCTCTAAACAGCCTGAGCAGCATTCCTGTTTTTATGAGGTTGCAATTTCCCCAAAACTCCTCAAACTAGCAGCAGCCTGGAGACTAGAACCCACGCCACCTAACTCACCATCCAGTTCTCCATCACGCCTTTTATAATGGAAGACAGTGAAAACACAAACGTATTAACATAGCCATAGTCTCTGGCTTTCAGTAATGCCATTCCCTTGGTGTCAAGTCCTTGGGAATCCGTCCCCAAATGAACAAGCCCTTGAATACATCTAGACTTGGAAGCAATTGACTCTGCCTGAAAAGGTCAGGGGAGGCTTGTTCCAGGAAGAGAAATTTGAGCCTAGTTTGAAGGTTAAGTAGGACGTCACCTGGCAGAACTGGAAGGAATGAGCATTCCAGGAAGCAACAGGCCTGGGACAGCACCCCAGGTTTAGAGGGCTGCAAGGAAGCGGGAAGAGGGTATGACAAAAGTGCAACGTAGCCGTGGGAAAGAAGCAGGCACCAGGTCTTAAACGTCCATAGTGCTGTGTTACAGGCAGAAAGTTTTAAAGTTCGAGGTCACACACCGACCACACTCCACTGATGACAGGAAGTCTCTTAACACTTCTTCTCTTCGTATTTGTTTACAATACCCACATGATATTTCTTTTCCTCACATGCATCCCTTCTGCTAGTTAAGATAAACAAGATATCATGGTTCTAACAATTCTCCCAATAATTATGATAATGTGATGCTTTGTCAGTTTGTCTTCTAAGCAAAGCAAGTAGATTCTTCTGGGGAAATAAAATTAAGCCAAGGAGGAATGATATCAAAATCACTACCCCAAATTATACACAAAAGCTAAAGGAATCTCATGTAACATATTCCAAGCATATTTATTTTTATTCAGTCTTGCCCTTTCTCAAAGCTTGTCTATACTCGCAAAATAAACATAAACCATGATTTAAGTTAGTAAATTGGAAAAAAAAAATGTACAGGGGGTGAGTAAAAATACAGAGAACATCCTACCAAAAGGAACCAATAATTCTTGTTTTAAATTTAACAGCTTTGTTCACTGTGGCAGTAAAGTATTAATGGCATTGCAAAGTTGAATTCACATGGGCAGTAATTCACAATTTCTGGAAGAGTCTTTATTTTATGTCAAGTCACTACATCAGTAAAAGTTACCAAAAATAAATCCATTTGACTCCCAGTATTTTAGACAATAAATAGAGCCATTTCTCCCAATGTCAAGTTAGCTTTGAAATACACAGGATTATAATAGTGAAAACCTCCATGATATCAAGGAAATGGCACGCCAAATGTCATAAATATGTCTCAAAACTAACAAATGTGATTCTGCTTCTTGTAGTTTTTGAGGTGTCTTCTGCTCTTTGAATTAGCCTAAAACTCCGAGTATGAAATATATGCTGTGTGCTGAATGAGATCAGCTCTATGTTCAGCGCTTTAGATCGTTTTCAAATGTGCTTTGGCCCGTGATTGATCAATCACTTTGCAATGACTAGAGAGCATCAGGTACATGCAGTCATGTGATCCCCTGTCCACCTGGGGAGGGCAGAAGGAGGCAAGCAATTCCAACAGGATACAGGGATGCCAACTTAAGGGTCAAACAACAGAGTAGGTCATTCACCTACGTGAGGTACTAAATGGCCCCCAGCTTTATAAGAAAGGAAGGAACCAACTACCTTCACATCTAATAAACCATGGGCTTCATTAGGAATAAGTCTTATCCCTCTTCATATTCTCAGTCCCTAATATGATGCCGCTCAATACATGTGTGTGGACTAAATGAGAGACTGATAGAATGAATGCATGCATGGTGCAATGCAAAAAAAACAGTTAAAAGGTGGTACATACATTATTAATTCACTTATTTTTGTTATAAACATTTATCAGGTGCTTGTAATGGGCCAAGTGCCATCCTAGCTAATGAGGAAGAGACAACAGGAAAGAGCAGATAGGTGACAGCAGAGAAAGATAGGACCCAAGAGAGGAGAAAGGGAAAAGGGCTAAGTATGGTTTGAAAAAATGTCATGATTTCAAACTGATATACTGCTACAGGGGCAAAAGGAGATGCTTTAATTCTGTCCCTGGAAAGAGGCTGATGTCCTGTGGGGAGGAGAACATGCAGGGTCTAGGGGCAGAAGACCAGCTCACACACAAAGGGCCTTCATCATCACCGTGGGTCTGAAAGCTTTAAAAATCTCATTTCAGAAGTATTTATTAATACTGCATAAGGGCTAAGATAAAAGGGATGTGGGGAGGGGTGCCGGCAGCTCCTCAGACCACTAGGAAAACAGTGGTCTGTCGTGGTGTCTGGTTTAGGAGACATGTAACCCCATGTAAATTGGTCCCCTACTTCAGAACCAGAGGTCATTTTCTCTGTGGTCAGTTTGTCTTAACTACAGGGATTCTTAAAGAGGTTTCAGCCACACAATTTCAAAGGCACAGTTTTGCTTGAAATTCGGTTCAACACAGTCAAAAAACAGACTGCCATCCCAGAAGGACTTCGAGCTATCATGAACAAAAGAATGGAACTTAACCAGGAAAAACCTGGGGGGAAAAACAGGACATTTGGTCATCCCAGACTGGTGGCAGCTCGCACAAAGGATGCAATGTTAAAAATAGAATCAACAAACATTCACATGGAGATGGTATCTAGAAACAGCACAAAGATTGATGGCATCCCTCCCCTGAAAGGACCTTGAAGGAGGAAGCTACAGACCACAGGCATGCATGCACACAGCAAGACATTTGGAGAAATGCTTTAAAGAAAGAAAAAAAAAAGGCCTTTGGTTTTGCTATTTCACCTACATTCAATATGCTTGGTTACAAAGTAGGAGGGAGCATGGGACAGACAGAGGAAGATTATTGAAGGATGAGCAGAATACTCTCTGACCTTAGGGACATTTATTCCTGGTTTATACTGCTCCGTGGGCACTTGGTCCCACGGCCTGACAGACCCGGTCTCCTTGCAGGATTCATTAAGCAGAGAGGCCCACCCAAACCCACCCTTATTCTTCGTCAGAAGTTCCAAGTTTTACTCCCAAGTTTCAACTGACAGTGGATGGAAGTGAAATGGATGAATCCAGACGTTTAGTATTCAGGTTCCCCAGAATTTAGAAACCCAAATTCCAGAATCACCACATACCCTTAAATTCCAGAAGAATTATTGACATCTGTAATACTAAAGTACCCCCTGAGACTTCTATTTCTTCATTCCAACCTAATTCCCAGAATACAGACACAGGTCATATCTCTTTCTCTCAAGTGTTAGAGGATGAGGAAGATGTGGCTACCTGTGAGAGCCACCAAGCCTCCAACATGCAGAAGCATGTATAGAAAGAAACCAGAGTAGAATCCAGGACTGACGGAGGCAGAATGTATCTTGCCAGTCCATAAATGTTTCTGTCATGAGTCTTCTCAAACTTCCTCAAATACATAAGCCATGCTTTCTTGTTTAATCTTATAATGAGGATTTGGGTCTTACATCTCCTTGCCTGAATGAAAAAAGAATATGGTATAAAAAGGCTGCTTGGATGTACACTTATAAAGGACGAAGATTGCTTTTCGGAAAAGCATCATATACAGGCAGGTGTTTATTACTCTGAATCGATGGTTCTCAAACTGTGAGTTGTATCTCATTGATGGTTCCTAAAATGGTTCGTGAAATCAACTTTTTGAACGGAATAAAGTGCAATGGAATGGAATAGGATGGAAAGGAATATATTAGAATGTATCACATATTGTCAGGTTAACTATTATTTGGTGAAACTTTTACCATAGTGCTGAACAAGATTTGGTTTTTAAAATAAAAAGCCACTACTTTGGATCATGTCAACTTGATATTTTGAAAAATATAAATGCACTATTCATACTATTCACATTACTTTGAATTCTTCACTCCATTACGATGCTTCAGAATCATTTCAGCTGTAATTAGATGAAGCCCCAAACCCTTTACAATTTAGTCTCAAGATAAAGAAAATTAATAAAATGGGCTGAGCCTTTACAACAACATTCCTCGTCCTTGAGGCGTGGAAAGCCTGCATAACAGCAACAAATTGAAGAAGGGGTAAATCCACCATCCAAAACCATCAAGATCCTATATCTCTTAAAGCGATCTGTTCTAGAGACATCAGACTTGAACATGGCGTCCTGACCCCATGAACTGCGGGACTGACCCAATGAACCGTAGAAGGGTTTTTACTAATATTTCAAATGACTTTAAAAAATTAAAATAGATAAAATATCTAAGACCAGAAAAGTAAAGAAGTGGATACTAAAATGGTTAAGTATATCAGGGTATGTTTCAAAAATCCTCACGTGGGGCTTCCCTGGTGGCGCAGTGGTTGAGAGTCCGCCTGCCGATGCAGGGGACACGGGTTCGTGCCCCGGCCCGGGAAGATCCCACATGCCACGGAGCGGCCGGGCCTGTGAGCCACGGCCGCTAAGCCTGAGCATCCAGAGCCTGTGCTCCACAACGGGAGAGGCCACAACAGTGAGAGGCCTGCATACCGCAAAAAAAAAAAAAAATCCTCATGTGTGTTATCTTTTTAGTAAGAAAAATGCCTGACCTATGATTCAATCAGGCATATCTCAGAGTAGCAGTAATGTATCATGATAAGAAAACATTTACTTCCATAATTTCTTAATCATTTATCCTTGATTGCTATAAAACTTGTTTCACCCTTAGAACATATATACACAAATAAACTTTAAATAAAAATACAATCTTTATTGAGTCCTTTCTGTATAATTCACTATTTCTAAATCCTTAGTCAATCAATTTTGCCTTAACTAGGACATAATTTGCTTTAACTACGACATAATTATTCTGATTGGGGCTATTTAAATTGATTCTTTTACATTGCTAAATTAAAAGTCAGTGTATTTTTCAAGTAAATATGATTCAAGCTTATTGATAAAGCTCATTGATTCAGATGGACTGAACTTTAAGTCATTTAAAGATAGCTAAAACCATGGAAGTAAATGGCTTATTATTATCCATTTAAGCTTTTCCTTTCTCTCCTTCTTTATGCTTTTGTCAAAACTAGGGCATTAAAATATCCCTATCTATCTATCTATCATCTATCTCTTTCTTTACACTTCCCTGACATACAACCATATATATAGTAGGTATTTGAGAAAAAAATTACTTTCTGAATGGAAAGATTACATCAGACACATTAAATTTATTCTAATATCCAATTAGCCTAACTTATTTATTAAATTTTATTCCCTAAAGCAAGTTCTTATTCCTTCTACATCCTATTTCCCTTAATCAACAGAAAGCCATCAATCCAAGAATTGACTATTACATCCACTCAGTTGACAGCCTGCTGTCTTAAGCTGCATGCAGACTATTATGCAAGGAATTAAAGAGCATATAGAATAGAAATCCAACCACCAGAAATGTTTAAAAAGCAAACAAAAAAGCTTTTTCTAACGCTCTTTTCCAAGGGTTATAAAATTCTAATCATTCCTCTCATCAAAAAATTAAACCACTCTAAATTACCCCAAACATATAATGATGAAAAACAATTTTGTTGCTTGCCCAGGAATATCTGAAAGGCCAACTGAAAAGGCCAATCGGTATAGAAAATAATATAAAATATCAACCATCCCTGTCAGTTCTCTTCCACATTCATCCTAATCACAGGCCACCTGCCCCCAAATAATCATCGAAATCTGCAGCCCAGAGGAGAAAACCAAGCACTAGGCAACAGTCAAGAACTAATCAGATTTTTCTCTCGTGTCATACACTACTGCCATAGGTTTAAAGGAGAATTATTTGGGCCAATTTCCAAAGATGTCACTGTAAATTAAACATACTCTCAGAAGCTTTTAGCTCACTGTAGTTTATAACCCAAATCAATAGCTTGCATAATTTCAAAGCTCTGAAGAAATTGAGAACAAAATAAATGAAACTTGTTTTATGTCTAATAGAAGTGTTTTCACTTTTTTTTTTTTTTAAATAGAAACTATGAAGGACTAGCAACACATAAAAAGCCATTATCTGCTTGTGGATTTTTCTCTCTGTGGTTTATTTCATGTCTGCAATCCCAGGTTGGCTTGTAAATCACTCAGCCTAAAATCATGCCACAATTCCCACTCCCACAGACAAGTACAATGCGCTCAGGGAACACAAAATAATTTTTGTTAGCTTAATCCAGACATTTATGAAAAGAGAAGTCTGTCATGGAATGCCATAACTCATTCACTTATCCACATATTTCTGTGACACCTGCTACGTGTCAAGGTCTCTGCTGGAGGATGACGTTGGGGAATACGATTTGCCTCCGTCCCTCCTAGTTTATAATCAGGTGGTGGACAAAAGACCGGAAACAAGAGTTCAAGGTCAAATGTTGTAAATGCCATCAGGATGAAATAAACAGAGTACTCTAGGAGTCAAGAAGAGGCAGATTATCACCGGTTTATGAGATCAGGCAGGGTTTTCTGGAGGAGATCACATTTAAATTGGGTCCTGAAGGATGAATAGGATTTTGAAAAGCAGAGATGGATGGATAATTTGAAAAATGAGAAGAGACCACTGACATTTCCCAGAGGTCTAGTATGTATGCTGACACTGGGCTATGAGCTTTTATTTATATCTCATAATTCCTTTTCAATGGGGAAGCACAACGGGATTCAGCTGTAGGATCTGGGAAAGAAGCAAAAAGGCAAACAAGATGAGGTGAGTGCAAGTGTAGAATATCCCCAGCGCTGAGCCAAAAAGTCTGAACTTTACCAGAAAGAAAAATGGAACTCAGTACTTCAGTTCCCTCATCTGCATAATGGGGCTAACAGCCATACCTGCCTCACAGGCTTTTTGTATGATAAGTACATGGGATAACACATGTAAAATCCTTTGCACACTGCTTGACACGCAATCAGCATTCAGTAAAGTGTTAGCCATTATCATCATCTACCTCTAGAGTAAATAATCCCCTCCCTACAATCATCCTCCACATGACATGATTTCTAATAAAACACCTGCCCACTTCTGGGTCACTCCAACCTGTCAACATCCTCCTAAGATATGTTTTATCCAAAAAGGAACCAATATACCCTCAGTGGTTTGGCTGGAATATTATACCGAAGGACAATTATTGCCCTTACTCTTGACACTGAATAGAGAGCACGGACTTTATTCTCTTTGGTACAGCTAATGTAGAAAGACCAAGAGAGAATCTGCAGAAGAAATGTTACAATTTATATATTCAGGTAACACACGTAGAGCTCAAGGATGAATACCAGAATGGCAGAACACCCTACAGGAAGAGGTCATGAGTGGTTGCTGACTCCAAATAGATTGGAAAAGCTCATTACACAACCCGATTGTGAGAGGAGCCGCTCGCAGCATCCCTGGCCACACCCAACTCCACCACAACTGCCTGCCCTGCAAGAAGCTGGCAGCACCACCAGCAGGAGCAACTCCTGCAACCAATTTATACACATTCAAAACCTCGGCTTCCAGCTGCTGGCAGCTCTGAAGTCAGACAAGCAGCGACTCCTGGGTTGTTGCAAGAGGATGGTAAGTCCAGGGCCTACATGCCGGACTGGCTTCCAACACCCACCTAGATAATCAGCTAAGTCCAAACAGGACTTCATAAAGGTGCCCGGGTCTCAGGCCAGATGGTATATCTAGACTAGAAAAAACAGGACATGTGAAGCTTGCTCAGCCCTGGCTGAAGCAGACAGAACAACAGATCAATAAGCAGTTTTCATTCCATATGTCATTTCACCTGCCTAACAACCCCGAGAAGGGTTCTGCTGACTCTGACCCTCGCTATGCCACGAAGCCCCTCCATGCCTCAGTAACCGTCTTTGTAAAGTGGGGACAATAAAAGCACCTATGTCACTTTCTAAAAACAAAAACAAAAAAAAAACCCGGTTCTCAGGGATTCAGGAAACAAACTGCAAATGGCATGGAGTCTAGCTACCTCTAAACTGACAAAGAAGCTACCTCCTGGGTGTAAAGTAGGAAGCACGAAAATACCCCCCAAGAGGGGTGATTCCTTTGAATAAAACCATTATGAGTCCCCAAAGCCAGGCAGTCTGCCACAAGAAAAAAGAAGTTCTAGTTCCAGTAACCATTAATCACAATAGCAGGCACTCCCATTGTTTCTTTATGCAGTAGTGTCCTCAAAAGTACTTTGAGTATTTGTGAAATATTAAGGACAACATGTGGACAAGACACAGCTTAGGAAAAGGGCAATAGCTAAGTCTAACCTTAGATTACGTAAGAATGCAATTTCATTTTATCTAATCTAAAATGAGAGGGAATGGGAAAAGTATCACTAACAAATTCAGCAGCAGGCTGATAACTCTGTAGCTTGGTGTGACAAAACAGTAAGTGCTTTACAGGTTAACAGTGATAATTACAAGTTTTCCTGGGGGCGGGGGAGGGGGTGGTGGCGGGGAGTCAAGGCCATACAACTAAGGGAACCGACAAAGATATTCTGAAAGGACAGTAAAGTCCTTGAGGAGGAGAAACGGAGATAGCTGAGTCTGGGGCTTGAAGAGAGCAAGAGAATGGAAATACTGACAAGACAGCAGGTGATGCGCTAGACCACAGGTCACCACTAAATAAAGAGAGGATGTTAGCTGAAGGAAAAGTAGAGGAATCAGGGACTGTGAGAGACTCCAACCAATTTACAAGTTTTTGCCAAGGCGCAGTTTATAGAGCAAGGAAAATATAGTGCCTCCAGAATTTTAGTTACCATCCCATTCAACCCCCTTGTGGTTAAGAGGAGGAAGGAAAGGCCCAAGTGACCTGCCTAAGGCTGTGAAGTTAAGGTACCACTCAAGCCAAGATAGGACACCCAGCTCCCAAGTCCAAATTCACTGCACTTCCTTCCTACTGACCTAGTCCAAGAATAAAAATTAATGCAGCTGGGAATTCTCCCAAGAAAAATCAAGGCTAACCTTCATGGTTCTAATGAAGGATACAAGTAGAAGATCAGTTACAATACAAGGCGCTATGCTCTCCCCTCGAACAGGCAGCTCTGAAATGTAGAAACATCGGTGCCTCTACCCACCATCTGTAGGACACTGTCCCTCACGCCAAGCAGCCAATGTCCAGACTACACCCAGAGCCCACGAACATGGCTCCTACATGCTTGCTCCTCGGTGGCTTAGTATGTCCTACACAGAACATACTTTTTGAGATTAAAACTCTGAGGCTGAGCTGCTGGGGTTTTTGTGTCATTCCTTAAGATTAACTTTGGATCTCCTAGCCAGTCTATTTTTTCATAGAAATAAAACACAAATATTCAGGATTTTAAGTTGTTGTGAATTAGCACAAGACATGTAGAAATGGAGTCTTGAGGCTTTATTCAAACTCCCTATTCACCTACTCTCTGCAAATAAAAAGCTAAGCTCAAAATCATCTTACCTGATGCATTACAAAAAATAATAATGCAGAGACAAACACACATGGAAGATTGTTTCTGCCTTGCCTTTCAGCTTCTCTTTAGCAGTTTTGCAAAAAGCTCTGAGAAACAAAGAAGGCTTTGGGAGAATTCCCTTTGAGCTTTGTTGGCAGCCTTCCAATGCACGAAGCCATATGAGGCTAACAGTGGGTACAGGTACTCAGAACCTGCATCAATACCTGACCTGAAGCAGGAACAGGACACACCTGTACACCTGGTTTGTAGGAGGCTCTACAACTGGTATAGAAATCTAGTTCTTCCTAAACACCCTGTTTTCCTTCAAAACTCCCCTGAGAGTCTATGCATGATTATTTCCAACCCTGAGTGGCATAGGCAGTGCTGCCAAACCCAGGATCTCCTGTCACACCCCACCTGGAGGAAGCATTCTGCATCATCAATCACCAACATGCAGCCTCTTAGATCCCAACCCAGACATAACAGCTTTATTTGCAAAGCTCAGAGGTTCTCAGAGTTTTTTACACTCAACTCCTTCAAAATATCCTAAATGCCACCACCATCCTCTACTATAAAGGACAGAAAAAAGTCTATAGGTGCCACATTTATATAAGACTGCTCTAAAAAATGTAATCTGTAATGGTTAGTTTCATGTGTCAACTTGGCTAGGCTATAGTACCCAGTTATCCAATCAAACACTGATCTAATCAAAACTAACTGCTCTGAAGGTATTTTGTAGATATGGTAATATCTGTAATGAGCTGACTTTGGTAAGACAATTATTCTTTATAATGTGGATGGGGCCTCATCTGACCATTTGAAAGGCCTTAAAAGAAAACACTGCGGTCCTGAAGAAATTCTGCCTCAAAACTGCAGCATCAATTCTTGTCCAAGGGTTTCCTTATATATAAAGGGATATAACATAAATATAAATAAATATATATATATAAATATATATATAAATCTCACCAGCTCTATTTCTTTGGAAAGCCCCATTACATAATGGGGTTCCCTATTTGCATCACTACAGACCTTTTAAAATCAGGATTGTAAACACAAATGCCAATGGGGGCCAAGTAGGTAATTCACTGGGGAGAGTGGCTGTTAGACATCAGATAGCAATGAACAGGCTGTCTCAGTGCCCAGAAGACATGAGGGAGTTGCTGGGAATTACACTGAACAGTGGACACTTCTACCTACAGGGGACAGCAGTGTTGCCAGGCTGCAAAGGGGAACCAGTGCCAGTAGATGTTCCATTTGTTCAAGAGAAACCAGAAATCCATACTTTTTAAAGGTAACCTCCCCCCAGTCAAATTTAAAGCATCCTGTAATCCAGTCCTACGGAGATCAAATAAAACAAGTCTGTAAGCCAGATGGGAGAGAGGAGGAAAACAGGCTCTACGGATCCTACATGCAGTAATTCATTTAGTCTTGAAAACATCACCATAGGCAGGTACTATTATTATGCCCTTTTTGCAGATCAGGAAACTGCAGCATAGAAGGTAAGGTCACATGACTAGTAAGTGGGGCAGCCAGGACATCAATTCTGGCAGAATACAGGGCCACAGACAATTTTGCTTACCTTTTGTCTACAGTCCTCATCCTGAAGCGTTTGATGCTCTGATTTTTCATTTCTGGATGTTAGAATAGGCTCGTAAAGGCAGCCATGGAAACTTTACAGGTGGAGAAAATGTGACACAGAAAACTAAAGACATACTGAAGGGCTCACGCATGTAAATGAGCCAGTAATTCAACTGACGCCTCTCTCCTCTGCCTTTCAACTCAGAAGGTGCACCATACTCGTAAGTATTTACCACTTATAGAAGAAACCGGAATCCTGAATTTTGTGTGTATCATTCACATGTCTGTGGCAGGGTTTACACTGTTACTTCACATGCGTGTATAGCATCTAATACCACTTTGCATGCTTTTAAGCCTGAAGTAAATGGTATCGTAAGGTGTATACACCCTTCTGCAACTTGCTTTTATTTTCTCGCTGTGATGCGTTTGACATTTATTTCTTTCCGTATTGCATAACATTCCATTGCATGAAAATAACACAGGGTATTTATCCATTTGTTTGCTATTAGATATTTAGTTCACATTATGCACAATGCAAGAAAGCACATTCCTACACGTGTCTTCTTGTGGACAAGTATGAGGCTTCCTCTGGGGGTGGACAAGTGGAGGTGACAGTTATACTATGGTAATGCGTGAGAGATGTAAGGGGATTCTGTATAATTTTGCAATTCTGTAATTCTAAAATTAGTTCAAAATAAACGGTTTTTAAAAAAGAAAAAGAATACATTCTTTGGGGCCACTCAAAGCAATCTCCCCATACGACTACAAAGCTGTGGGCTAAATACCAGACACAGACTAGGCCTGTGAACAGGAAGAGGCTAGCTCCTCAGCACCCAAGCCCAGAAATGTCACAGCTCCGCCATGTGAACACAGCTGTTTAGAACGCCTCAAATAGTTGAGCTTACATATGGTCAAGCTTACATATGAACTTACATATGTTAAGTAAAAAATCAAAGCAATTCTTTGAATATTTATGAACCAAGACAGGAAGAAGTTATTTAAATTGAAAAGACAGCAAAAGTTCATTAGAGTCAAAAAGCCTCTCAAGTTATAGCACTTCTCTGTCCAATATATGTAATGACTTGTCTTTTTCATAGGGTTAAACTGAACCTAAGATTTAACTCTATGCATGTAGGGGCACATCTAAAAGTTTGAGGTCCCCTAAAGTATGAGGGGGGAAAAAAACCCTCTGAGTTCAAACATCTTTTACTTCCTCTTCTTTCCAACCAGGCAGATTCCTTGTGCTATGAGAAAATTGTGTTTATGTAAAGGTCCAGAGAGAGGGACTGGGAAGAGCTAATGGGCCAAATCCAAGACCAGCCACCTCTCCTAGGAAGCCTGCCAGGACTAACCTCATCTGAACCACATCACTCAGCTCCTTCTCTCTCCCTTTGGACTTGCACATCGCCTTTGGCCTCAATCACTTAGCACTTGTAGATGTTTTGATTTGGATCATCTATAAGTCCCTGTTATGTTTTCTCTTCCTACACAGACTGTAAACTTCTCAAGGCATTATGTCAATCCATCAGCAAGAAGCCGAACTGGAAACGAGGAGAAGGAGTGGTTTCCAGTAAGATCTCTGCAACCACAGCCTAAGTATGTTATCATCTTTGTGGGGACTTAATTTCTTCAATAGTTTTTCTTCAAGATCTTTCTTCAGTAGTTTCTTCAATAGTTTTTCTTCAAGATCTTTCTTCAGTTTCTAATACGATTGTTTCCCATTCGATTCTATTTATAAATCATCCATTCATTTCACCTTCTGCTGCTGACAGTTTATTACATGCAAGATACATGAACCCTGGGAGATATAATCCTTGCCAATAAGAAACATCAGGTGATTTTATTTTTTGATACCTCCCACAATATGAGTAGCTCACTATCAAGCAAAGACTACTTAATAAGTGTTGGTTAAAGTAACCAAGTGATAAAGCCAGTGGCTGGGGAATAAACAATCTCAGCCGATCCTTTTATGTGAAGTGTGTTTTCTCTATCTAGCCTCCTCAATCGTGGCCCACACTCAGGAACAGTTTGACATTTTAGCACCATATGGCTCAGTGAGGCTCCAAAGGCCAAACTAAAACTTGCCAGGCCTCTTGGCATTTCCCACACTTGCCAATGTGGATGGTAGCAGGCACCCAGCTCACAGCTGCAGCTTGAGTCAGGTCCAGGCGGACCAGGGGCTCTCCAGGATGCCAGGTCAGCAAGTAGCAAGAGCAGTGGCCACAGAGCTTTGTGGTTCAGTGCCACGATGCCAAAACTAATAATCTAATGCTCATTTACCCAGATTTCTGGCACAGCTGGGAAAATACCCTGGTGGTTTTGGAACCAAGTGTCTTTCCATCAGAGGTATCCCGGAATCGCGCCCTATGCCGAAATGCCATCCCTATAAAGCACTCTGCGGTATGCTCACTCTCCTTGGAACGCTTGCCAACACCAAGGAAGCTATCGGGACTATCAGGACAGACAAAGCACCAAGGTGTGAAAAGCGGGATCCCACCCCCAAAGGACCTCCTTTTCCAAAAGCCTGGATTTCATCATCAGAGATTTATTTCCTACTGGGTTATGAAACACTTTTGCTTGTTAAAATTTTAAAGAGTGCTATACTTTATAAGCTATAAACTCAGACCTCTTCTTGGGCCTCTGTAAGGGCAGCTCCCTCTGTGAGGAAACAATATTTATGTTGTGAGAAGGAGGGACACTGTAGGAGCTGAGGCGGGGACTGGGCACCTTGGGAAGCGATAAAGGTAGTAGGTGTCAAAGGGGAAGGGAACGAACAGTAAGAAAGCAGTGCAGAAAGGCAAGGCAAGTGTGAATGGAAGACAGCTCGTCTACTCAAGGTCTGTAATGAGGGTATTCCGTAAATATAAGTGTTCAAGATCAGGCTGTGATCATGAAACCACATCCCTAAGCAATGCTTTGCTCTAACTGGCCACGTCTCATTACTCCAGGCCTTAAAACCTCTCTTCAACAACATACACAGGCACATACACACAGACTAATAAACTCCCATCCTAGACCTGAGATTGGTTCAGCTCACGTATAACCGAGCTACATGCAAGCATATGTTGTTCAGGAAAAGGGCCTCAGGGTTTCCAATACTGCTGTGTTATATGTATATTCAGAGATACAACAGAAGTCCTCTCAGTTTATAGTGCCCAAACTGGCTATTCAGAGGATGAGAAATTCCAGACGGATTTACCATTCCTTACTTGATAACAGTTAATCTGTATAAAAACCTAACAGGGTCATTAAACTGGATTTTTATACTTCCTTCAGGCTCACCTAATTTCATCCTTTTCTCTAGTATGCTTTGCATTCCACTAGACATACAGGCACTCCAGGGATGATTTTAGAAACATGATTTGCATGGAAATGCTTATTTTCATCTGACTTTGCCTTTCAAATTGGAAGCCCAGGTCACAGCATCCAAGTCAAAAAATTAAAACAAAGTGGGGGAAGGGTAGGAGAGCAAGTATGCAAAAATATATTTATGACAATCTATTATTTGATGTCATCTAGCTTCTCTTAAACTGCATACTTCATTAGAATGTGTTCAAATGTTTATTTCCAAAACAGAAAATGAAATAGACTGGAAGACATAATAGTCTAACAGGATAAAATGTGCCTCCTACAGTGAGTGGCCCACGTAACAGATCCGAAGATCCGACATCTAAAATCACAGTGTGGCAGCATTTATCACACTTAACAACATCCATCAGTTTTTGCAGCAGGAATCCAAGGTGACTTTAAAGAGGGACTCAGCTTTGGGAAGCAGTTGGATGTTAAATGCTTTGCCAGAAAGATTTTGTAAAATCAGCCTTTTCTAAGGCTCGCATGGGGAGGAGTTTTGAAATCTCCATCACAAAGCTACAGAAGTCCCCAGAGCTTGGTCATCCTGCAAGGCGTTTACCAAGGCTTTCCTTAATAAACTGGCAAAACTTGATCCCCCTCCTTTCTGGTCACCCCAACTTCAGGAATGCCAAACAAAAGGCAGGAATTTCAAGGAGATCTGAACCTAGGCTCAGATCTATTACTAGAATAAACATTGCTATTACTGGAATAAACATTTTTTTTAATTCCTAGATTAATCCCTAGAATTAATTTTTAAGCACAGCCATTTATAGATATATCAGTACATGCGTGTCACTTCACATTCCGGCCTCACCCAATTGACCTGTAACTTTTCTCTTTTGGCTTCACAAAGACTCAACATTCTTATTGTTACTGGATAGTCTGCCTAAAAATATTTTCTTCTGGAATTATTTTTTACCCATTTCCATGCCCAATACCTCGAAATACCCTCAAAGGTAGACAATATTTCCTACAAGTCAAAAGTTGGCCTATTTTGCCCGGTTTGGTATAAAATCTGGTAATACCACATCAGAAGATTCTGGCAACAACGTGAGCTAAAATAAGGGAGTTATCTGGAAGGTAAGAAAGCTTTCACAGAAAGCCTTGAGTCACAAAAGCTCCATACTGAAGTAATTATAGACACAGGTGAAGAATCCATCCTTAACTACACAGGAACAGTTCCCAGGAACAAATGTAGATTTTGATAAGGAGAAGTCTCCATCAGGGGTAGGCTGGAAAGCCTCAATTTAATTACCTCTCCATCTTCTTATTATTCCACTGGACTTCCTATTTCCCCATCTCATTTCACAGCCTCCACCAGCTCTCCCCTCGGGCCTCATATTATCCCTTTGTACAAGCACACACTCTCGTTCCCCTCCTCCACACTCCCATGGCTAAATGGTCTCTGCTTTCTGGGTCTTGCTTTCACAGCGTCCAGCTTTCCAATAAACTGTCATGAATCAGCACCTTTCACTAGAAGTTTCTGAAGACAGTACTGCCCTAGAAAGGCAGAAAAGCTAAAGTCTCCTCTTATTTAATACATGTAAACCACAGGCAAAGCCAGACAAAGAATCCTTGTTGCCAGAGTCAAGAATATAGAACAGATTCTAGAGATGGGATTGATGCTGAACTTTTCAAAGTCCGTATCTCAGCTCTCCAGAGCGCAGGCAGAGAGACACGGTGCAGAAGAAAACATAAGCATGGCTAAGAATCAGGACCATCAGAGAAGCAAACTACCAGAAAACAGGGTTCTTAACTTTTTTACCCCAGAGCCCTTTGGCAATCTGGTGAAATCTAGGGCCCACTTCTCAGAGTAATGTTTTTACAAGCATAAAAAACACAGGATTAAAAAGGAACACAGGGCTTCCCTGGTGGCACAGTGGTTGAGAGTCCGCCTGCTGATGCAGGGGACACGGGTTCATGCCCCGGTCCAGGAAGATCCCACATGCCGCGGAGTGGCTGGGCCTGTGAGCCATGGCCGCTGAGCCTGCGCGTCCGGAGCCTGTGCTCCGCAACGGGACAGGCCACAACAGTGAGAGGCCCGCGCATCAACAACAACAACAAAAAGAACAAATTCTAATATAGTTGTATTTGTGCTTCTTTATTGACAGAGTGAATAACAGGATGTAGTAGCATATTTCATAAGTACTATAATTTCAAAGGCTAAATGCTACTATGATTGTTGCCTACATTCATACTTAAAGTAAATTCTAAGTTTTATTTAGGAATTAGTGAAAAATGAAAATTTTTTTTCCCATCCAAGTTCAGAGACTCTAGAATTCTGTCCATGGGCTCCCTGATTATGAACCCCTACCTCAGTTATTCTTCCCAGATCCTAAAATGATTAAAGTTCTTAAAGGAATGACCTCTAGGTTCTTGTCAATACAAATCCATTGCCACATCCAATTCAGTGATTATGGGTCTCACAACTACTGGACCAAAAGGTGTAACATTAACTCCAGTGTTTTGTGAATACAATGAAGCCTCTGGAGCTCTAAAGTCTGATGTCCCGGAACTAACGTGACGGCTCTGGCCACTGAGTATGCCGCTCCTCCCTTCAACAGGTAGGTGTATCAACTCCCTTATTCCTAGACATTAATGTTGTATTTTCCAACTGAAGATACATAAGCACATTTGTGTGGACTCATGAATCACTATGTTTCCTATTCAAAGACAAGATCAATGTTTTAAAAAAATTGCAACATTAATTAAATAAGAGCTTTATGGGGGCAGGGGGAACATTACATTAAATACATCTATGGATTTTAAGATACATACAATTTTCAGACATTAAAGATTGTGGGGGGACTTCCCTGGTGGTCGAGTGGTAAAGAATCCGCCTTCAAATGAAGGGGACGCAGGTTCAATCCCTGGTCGGGGAACTAAGATCCCACATGCTACGGGGCAACTAAGCCCGTGCCACAACTAATGAGCCCACAGGCCCCCACTAGAGAGAGAAAACCCAACCCACACGCCACAACTAGAGAGAAGCCCACATGCAATAAAAGATCCCACGTGCCGCAACAAAGATCCCACATGCCACAACTAAGTCCCAGTGCAGCCAAAAATAATAAAAAGATAAAAAGATTGTGGGAAGGAGCAGAATGCCTCAGACTTAGAATTGAATAAAAAATATAAGTGATTTTATGTTATTCTGAGTATGAGTCAGATATTGTGCTTAGGCTGAAGGTATTTGAGAAGTGAAATGTATGAAGTTTCCAAATATTAGCTAATAGATTTTATGAATCATGGAATCTATTTAACCAATGCTTAATTGTGTTTTAGTCTTACGCAGAAACGTGCCAACCAACCAGCTCAGCAAATACCCATCATTATCATTTTCAGTATTTAATATTTAACAAATACTTATGTAGTGCCAGGTATCATTCTCAACACTTTATAAATGTTAACCCTGTTAATTTTCAAGGTAAGACTATGAGATCATAGCTAACATCCTACTCTGTAGGATGGGGCACACAAAGGTTGAATGACTAGCTCAGGGTCATGCAGCTACTAAGTTGCAGAACTTGATTCGAACCCAGGCAGTGTGGCTACAGGGTCCACATTCTCAATTATGCCCTATTGCTTTGTCTTGCTCGGTTCCCGGTTATTTGAACAACACTTTTTAATTTCTTTTTCTCACATTTTAAGAAGCGCTATTTGCTAACACTTCTCTTTCTGGCATGTGGATATAGAGACTCTCCATGGAAATTTTTCATGCCAGTCAACAAGGATTTATGATTCTTTAACATCTGTGGAGTAAAAGATGGTGCAGCTGCAGGACCAGTCCCACGCTCTGCAAGAGAGTGTCACTGCCGTCCCTTTGTCATTATGAATTCTTGGCTTCCCACTTGAATATATCACTATTTCTGTGCTCAAGGATTGAGCCCGTAGGCTGATATAACCCAGGCACTAAGGGGGGAAAATGCAAAACAATCATGTTTTCAGCAGTTGGGCCCTTCAGAGTACAGATTTAGAGCACACATAATAACTTCTCTGTTATCACATGCCAACATGGGTCTGTCTCTCTGTGTATGAAAATATTGGGTCTTAAAAGTTTCTGTAGAAAAGAAAGAAACATCTTACAAGGAAAATTAAAATAAGAGGAGAAGAAAACAACATTATAAAAAGTATACAGAGTATCCTTATTTTGCAGAAAATAAGACTACCAAAGAAGAGAACATTCTATCACCGACAGGGGGACAGAAGTTCACATAAGCGGGGAAAAGAAGATTAATCTCATATTAGAAGACATCGTTTCTAAGGTACCTATTCCCTGGATTCAGTACATCTGGAAGAAGGATGAAAAATACTGCTAGAGAAAATAGGAACAGAATAGAATTGAATCTGGCCAAGCCACCAGATCTGCTTGGCAAGTACGCAGAGGCTTCTGAAATATGCCCTAAGGGCAACCCCCAGAGGTGTCCGGGTCAGGTTCAACGGCATGTGCTTGGCACATCCTTGGGGAGGATGGGAAGAGGCAACAGCTGCTGACGTTCACTGAACATTTACTATGGGCCAGGCAAGGTACCAAGTGCTTCACATGCACCATCTAATCCTCACAAAAGCACTACTGTACACCATTTTAGAAAAGAAAACATTGACTTAAGAGAAGTTACGTAATTTTCTGAAAATAACAATACTAGTAAGAGACTAGGTCTGGATTTGAACCTCACTGGGACTCCAAAGCTTTGAAATACTTCCCTGCCTGAGGAATTTCTCCTCCTAGGACCCTAACACTACCTTTTTAACCAAGCATCTCCCAAAATGACGACTGCATATTGCAATTGCAGTGGTAAATGCATAAAAACATGCAAATGTTTTACTATAGTTGGCAGAAATATCAGAGTACAAATTACCCAACAATTAGGTAGTTTATGGATAAATGGTTTCAATATTCTCAATTATCTTTACTTCAAGAATGAGTCTTTTTTCACAGACATAGAAAACAAAC
Organism: Delphinapterus leucas; assembly: GCF_059928025.1. Taxonomy (NCBI): domain Eukaryota; kingdom Metazoa; phylum Chordata; class Mammalia; order Artiodactyla; family Monodontidae; genus Delphinapterus; species Delphinapterus leucas. Next base: position 36,970,377 of record NC_143137.1, on the reverse strand, counting down.
TTACGGTTACCTGAGGGGACAGTGTGGTGTGGTGGGGGGGGGAGTTAGGGGATAAAATAGGAGACTGGGATTAACATATACACACTACTATGTATAAAATAGATAAATAACAAGGACCTACTGTATAGGGAACTATACTCAATGTCTTGTAATAAATTACAATGGAAAAGAATCTGAAAAAGAATATATATATAACTGAATCATTTTCCTGTACACCTGAAGCTAACACAACATTGTAAGTTAACTATACTTCAATTTTTTTAAAAAACTGTTTAAAAAAGAATGAGTCTTGGGGCTTCCCTGGTGGCGCAGTGGTTGAGAGTCTGCCTGCCAATGCAGGGGACACAGGTTCGTGCCCTCGTCCGGGAAGATCCCACATGCTGCAGAGCGGCTGGGCCCGTGAGCCATGGCCGCTGAGCCTGCGCGTCCTGAGCCTGTGCTCCGCAACGGGAGAGGCCACAACAGTGAGAGGCCCGCGTACCGCAAAAAAAAAAAAAAAAAAAAAAGAATGAGTCTTTCTGAGAAATGCAAATCAAAACAACAATGAGATATTACCTCACACCTGTCAGAATGGCTATTATCAAAAAGTGTACAAATAACAAATGTTGGAGAGGATGTGGAGAAAAGGGAACCCTCATGCCACTGTGTAAAACAGTATAGTTTCCTCAGAAAAACTGAAAATAGAACTACCATATGACTATCTGGAAAAAACAAAAACCCTAATTTGAAGAGATATATGCACCCCAATGTTCATACCAGCACTATTTACAACAGCCAAAATATGAAAGCAAACCAAGTACCCATCAACACACAATTAGATTAAGAAGATGTGGTACAGCTATACAATGGAATATTACTTAGCCGTAAAAAAGAATGAAATACTGTCATTTGCAGCTACGTGGATGGACCTAGAGAATGTTATGCTTAGTGAAATAAGTCAGACAAATACTGTATGATATCCCTTCTATGTGGAATCTAAATATATATATATAAATGAATGTATATGCAAAACAGAAACAGACTCAAAGACTTTTACAGAAAACAAACTTGTGGTTACCAAAGGGGAGAGGGAAGTGGGGAGGAACAAATTAGGGGTATGGGATTAACAGATACAAACTATAACGTATAAAATAGATAAGCAGCAAGGATATACTGTATATACAGCACAGAGAACTATAGCGATTATCTAGTAATAGCCTATAATGGAGTATAGGAAGAAGGGGAAGGAAGGAAGGAAGGGAGGAAGGGAGGGAGGGAGGGAGAAAGGAAAGAAGGAAGAATTTTTCCTGTCAACACTGGTTCCAGGGACTTCCCTCATGGTCCAGTGGGTGGGACTCCCCGCTCCCAATGCAGGGGGCCCGGTTCCATCCCTAGTTGGGGAACTAGATCCCACACACATGGCGCAACTAAGAGTCCACATGCTGCAACTAAGACCCGGCACACCAAAATAAATAAATAAAAAATAAATAAAAATTAAAAAACCTCCACCCTCATCCTTAAAGATAACCTTGTCTAGTCTTTTTTTTTTTTTTGTCTGCATCGGGTCTTCCTTGCTGTGCGCGGGCTTTCTCTAGCTGCGGCGAGCAGGGGCTACTCTTCGTTGTGGTGCACGGGCTTCTCATTGTGATGGCTTCTCTTTTTGCGGAGCACGAGCTCTAGGCACGCGGACTTCAGTAGTTGTGGCTTGAAGGCTCAGTAGTTGTGGCTCGTGGGCTCAGTTGTTGTGGCTCGCAGGCTCTAGAGCACAGCCTCAGTAGTTGTGGCGCACAGGCTTAGATGCTCCACAGCATGTGGGATCTTCTCGGACCAGGGGTTGAACCTGTGTCCCCTGCATTGGCAGGTGGATTCTTAGCCACTGTGCCATCAGGGAAGTCCCACCTTGTCTAGTCTTGCTTTACCCCTCACAGAGTCCTGTACTGAACTGTTTGCTTCAAAAACAGAAACAAAGTCCACCATTTCAACAGCAAGTCAATCTTGCTCTCGCTTGCAAACCTTCTGATGTGGGACTGCTCAGCGTCCTAGTTTCCACTCACAGACCTTCCCCACTTTCCCAGCATCTGGTCAGCTTACCCTATTGCTCAGCCCTTGAGCCTAGTTTCCGAATGGCTCTAAGTCCTCTGCTCCAGCATGCCTCACAGCCCTAAGCTCCAGGATGACTTAACAAACCCCATCCCTAACCTCCCCAGAACCTTCAAAGTCCCAATGTGAGACTAACAGTGCCTTTTCGGGGCTTCCATATGTTCAGATGCCAATTCCTAGCCACTTTCTTCTAAAACATTAACAAGACTAACATCGTCTTCACGACTTATTTACAAGGCACTGCTTGGCACCAGCCAGACTGAAAACCTTAGGAAGGAATATCTTCAAGATTAGCCTTCCAGAGTTATTAAGTAGAGGGTAGGAGTACCACTTCTATATCTAAAGCACAGCACAATATAAAGTAAGTGGCATTCAACTACGTGGGGAATAACTTAATTCTGGATACTTTTACTATACCCTGGAGCCAGTTCCTAGCAGGGATGATGCGATAGCCATCTCTGAAGCAGTTTTACAACAGCAAAGATCTGCACTTACAGCTAGGTCAGTTTAGTGGCTGAAGCCTGAGGCTATGGCACCTGAACCTGAGCAGGTAGCCCATACTCAGCAACTACCTTAGTTTCTTGCAGCCTCAGTTTCCTCACGTGTACAATGGCAATAATAATAATACCTACCATATAGGACTGTAGAGAGCAAATAAAATAATGTATGATAGGTACTTAACACTCAAAATATAGCAGATATTACTTACTAGCAGTAGTTAAAAAAAAAAAAAAGGAGTAACTCAATACATATACACTGCCCCACAAGGGTCACACAGCCAGGGTAAGAAAGACACCTGCAAGATTCATTTAACTTTTAGTTCAGTGGGAAGGCAGGCACATTCGAGATGCAGATGGACACCCCTGTGTCTGGAGCTCACCACCAACACAAACCTCTGAGTCATGCACAGTAGTGGAGCATCTTTTCCCAAATCCCACTTTCATGCTGAGGTTAAATCCAGCAAACATAAACTTCTGTTATTGTGGGCCTCTAAATGCTTTTCTCTCAGAGGGCTCTGCTGGTTTTGTTTTTATCAAATGGATATCTTTTTTCAATAATTAGGAAAGTTCAGCAAACTGCAGGCATGTGGTTGAACATAAAGGTTTCTAAGAACCAACCACCTACACAAATCTGATCATGAAAAAAGGACCCATGTCTGGCTGCAAGCAGTCACACACAAATGCAGAATGTAGACTATATTTAACTACAGCACCAAACTGCTGCTGATTTGTTAGAAAACAAACTCCAACTGATTGACGCTATTATGCAATAGTTGATGCTTAGTTGTATTTGAGACAGAGGGGAAAACTAAAATCCATTCAAAGACGTACAAATGAAAAATGAATGCTATTTCCCAAATACTCTATTTATATAAAGGCACATGCTCAACTTTAAGTTGAGAAGGCCTCAAGAAAAAAAATAACTCTTCCATTTACTATGAAAGTAACAATCTCAGAAAATGGACAATTAGACCACTCCATGACAGAGAATATTAGCATTTAACAAACTCTTCTATAAATATAAGCAATAAACAGTTTCAGCACAGCTGGCTTCTGAAGGCTTCAATATTAACAAACAGACTTAATATTCTTGATTTACTACAGATTTTTCCATCAAGTGAAATAGTCACGAGGATGATAATTGGGCCCACGTGCCTCCTAAGGACAAAGCTCGGTGGTGTGATGGGGGGCAAGCCACAGAGCCCCACAGGAAGACCATGTGTACAGCAATTCTTAGCTTGCAGTATTGAAAAGGCTCTGTCTCCTCAATTCAACTAAAAATAAACAAATGGGGGTATATGCAGTCCCAATGTCCCCATCACAGATTTTAAACCACAAACACTCATCTGTTACTCAAAACATGCCAAAGATTGACTCTTAAGAGTACTTTTGCAGTTTATATCCATCAAGCTGAAGGATATATCTTAAGTAGTATAAAATGAAACCATCAACATTTATTCAAACGAAGGTCCTGTGAGAGTAAATGTATAGAGTCGATGATGTAATAAGAATTTAAACATATTTTCATGTTGAGCCATTTCAAAAACATGTCACAAATAGGATCAGTATTCACACAGTATACTGATGTCACTTTCAAGAGTAATTTAAGGACTACAGTTTGGAATGGCAGATGGGAAATATCTATATAAAGTAGTCTTTACAGATCAACATTATTTTACAATAAATTGTATTTACCTTTTCAGGATGTAGCACAATAAATTCTCAAATTTATGTCTTTGCTACCACTACTATGTATTGTCTTGTTGAATTTTTAAGGAATTCTCTTTACAACAAAGGAAAAACAAAAACAGTGTAAATCAATGAAATGAGACCATTTTTAAATTATATCTAATCAAAAGGCAGAAAAAAATTTAAAAACCACAGTGCTAGTTTTTAGCAAAACTTTGACAAATAAACAGGCAACATTAAATTTAGCTCAGCATCCACCAGTTGCTAAATTTTGGGTTGTTTTAGATTGCAGGTTAAAGTTCCTATGAAGGAAGGTAATTCATACACTGAGAAGTCAGAAATAACTTAAAAGGTAAGAGATACGATAGTTATTTGTAAATTATATTATAAAAATGAACAGGCAATTCCCAACTTACCAACATTAAGTTATCAGCTGTGTAAAATTTAGCTCTGAGTCAGTTTTTGAGAGCACCTCCAGATTCTAGCAAATATGTTTCTCCTTCAGCTAAACCATATTATGGGTTAATTTAGCTTGGTGGACCATTCTGGGAACCCATTATTTATAAAATTATTCCAACTGGAAAATTAATTGCCAGTTCCAATATAGAATGCGGGGTGTGTGTGAAGGACACACTGTCCTAGCAAAACAAAGAAATCACCCTCCAATGTCTACCAGCCGCAGTTGCTGAATCAGCAAGCGATGTGTGCAAGCCATCATACGAGGTACCTTGGAGGACCCAAAGCAATAACATTTCGGCAGAGTCAGCCTTCAGTTTAAAGGCTGGAAATAAAAACGAACCACTGAGATAGAGATAACAAACTTCCTGTCAAAATAATGATGTAGCAAATTTTTAATATTGTTCTAGGTTAAAAGAATAAGTAATCTTTAAATGACACCATACCTGAAGAAAACCCAGGTTTGAGAGTTACAGTTATCACTAATAAAGACTCTGCTGCCTTCCCAGCTAAGAGCAACATCTCCATTCTGCTTAGATTTTGTCTGAATGACTCCTTTTTCTTTGCACTTGCTTTCTGAAATACAAATCACTGGGAAATTCTACAATGTTGTTCTACATTTGTCACACATCCTTCTAGGCCCAACTAGTGAAAGTATTAGATAACTCCCCCCTTTCATGAATAAAGATGGCAGCTAATACATAGAGCACTGTCTACTCTATATCAAGAAAACTTCTCTGCTACAGATGTGCTAAGATGGAGGCTGGTATTTATTCCTCCATGAGAGAAAGACTCTCTCATCTCCCAGGAACACTGGCTCAGGGTGAACGAGTTAATAAAGTGAAGACAGCTCATGTAGTCCATGGCATCAAGACTCCTCCTCCCCAAAGCATTTTTCATCATGTCAATCGTATCACTACTGACCCTCTCTCAAGAACAAGATCTATCACTGCAAGTGTGTGCCAGAGACATGAAACAACAGAGTGCCCTGAAGGAGAGTTGGACCTCATGCAAAACCTTGCTGTTCTTTAGATTTTAAAAGGATTCAGAAAATAAAGGATCCATGACATGATGTCATATTGACATTTGCAAAGCACCAGTGATTTCCCAAGCACTACCACAAACATCACTTCATTTGAGTCTCCAATGACTCTGACAAGCAAGGCAGACATTATTGTTCCAAGTTATTGATGAAGAAATGGATAAGGAAATTGATAAACCTTAGAGGAGTTCAATGACTTCTTAGAGATCCATAGTAAAGCATTTTTTCTTTTATAGGACACTGTCTCACTTGTCAAAATGATCTCTTTTACTGTACTTTTGAAAGCCATAATAATAAAATACATAGACATTAGGTTAAAACTCCTTTTATGTAACCACCCTCCCAAAAAAAGTCCTTTAAAAACTCTATCCCAGGGGCTTCCCTGGTGGCGCAGTGGTTGAGAGTCCGCCTGCCGATGCAGGGGACACGGGTTCGTGCCCTGGTCTGGGAAGATCCCACATGCCATGGAGCGGCTGGGCCCGTGAGCCATGGCCGCTGAGCCTGTGCGTCCGGAGCCTGTGCTCCCCAACGGGAGAGGCCACAGCAGTGAGAGGCCCGCGTACAGCAAAAAAAAAAAAAAAAAAAAACCTCTATCCCAGGGCTTCCCTGGTGGCACAGTGGTTAAGAATCCGCCTGCCAATGCAGGGGACACGGGTTCAAGCCCTGGTCAGGGAAGATCCCACATGCCACGGAGCAGCTAAGCCCGTGTGCCACAACTACTGAGCCTGCGCTCTAGAGCCCGCGAGCCAACTACTGAACCCGCATGCCACAACTACTGAAGCCTGCGTGCCTAGAGCCCGTGCTTCACAACAAAAGAAGCCACCACAATGAGAAGCCTGTGCACCGCAAGGAAGAGTAGCCCCCGCTCGCCACAACTAGAGAAAGCCCGCTCACAGCAACAAAAACCCAACAGAGCCAAAAATAAATAAATAAATTTTTAAAAAATAAAAAATAAAAAGTCTATTCCCTGTATCAGAAAAATTTCCTGAGGAGAGTGCTAAGGATTTTAGTATTCGCCACAGTACACTCTGAATTTCAGTTCTCACTAATTCTTCCCCATTTTGGTTTACCCTTCCCCAACTGAATTAAGACCCCATGTTGAGAAAGTACTAAGCAAATGTAAAAGAGTAATTTGTACCTGGGAGATACACAGTTTATCATTTATTGGGCAAAGAAACAAATCATTACTCTTCTCATGGTCTGACCTACTCAAAATAAAAATGCTCTTTGGGTAATATTCCACATATACTAGTATTATGGTTATGCTGCAATCCCCAACCAGTGGGTTATGCAAGCCCTCTCCCTTCCTCAGTCAGGAGGCTCCAGACTATGGACAATGTAGATTCCAGAGTTCAAAGAGATATGAGAGTGCATGAGTAGCTAAGAGTGAGTAGAACTCAGAGTCCCAAATAGTATTTCTAGGTGTATCAGTAATTCTACCAATGAAGACAGTGGATGGTAGCGTATAAGGACTTTTCCAGAGGCAGCCTCCAGGCCAGCCTTGTCCAACAGAACTTTCTGTGACAAGGGAAATGCTCCATATCTGCAGTATCCAATGTAGTACTCCCTAGTGACACGTGACTACTGAGAGCTTGAAATATGGTTAGTGCGGCAGAAAACTATTGGGTTGGCCAAAACGTTCATTCATTTTTTTCCGCAAGATGGGTCTAGTAGAGCTTAGTTGTCTTTAACTTCATTCGAAACAATTTTGCTAGACTGTATTGTGACAGCTGTCATATCAGCATGCATTTTTAAAAAAGGATATCAAAATTGGTGGATTTTTGTGTAGCCATTTTAATATTGAAGATGGAAGAAAAAAGGAACTTTTTCAGCCTATTACACTTTATTATTTCAATAAAGGTAAAAACACAACTGTAAAAAAAGATTTGTGCAGTGTATAGAGAAGGTGCTGTGACTGATCAAACGTTTCAAAAGTGGTTTGCAAAGTTTCGTGCTGGAGATTTCTCGCTGGACGATCCTTATGGCCAGGTAGACCAGTTGAAGTTGATAGCGATCAAATCGAGACATTGATTGAGAACAATCAATGTTATACCACGCAGGAGATAGCCGACATACTCAAAATATCCAAATCAAGTGTTGAAAATCACTTGCACCAGCTTGGTTATGTGAACCACTTTGATGTTTGGGTTCCATATAAGTTAAGGGAAAAAAACCTTCTTGACCATATTTCTGGATGTGATTCTCTATTTAAACTCAATGGAAACGTTCCATTTTTAAAACAAATTGTGACCTGTGATGAAAAGTGGATACTGTACAATAATGTGGAATGGAAGAGATCGTGGAGCAAATGAAATGAACCACCACCAACCACACCAAAGGCCGGTCTTCATCCAAAGAAGGTGATGTTGTGTATATGGTGGGATTGGAAGGGAGTCCTCTATTATGAGCTCCTTCCAGAAAACCAAACGATTAATTCCAACAAGTACTGCTCCCAATTAGACCAACTGAAAGTGGCACTTGACGAAAAACGTCTGGAATAAGGCGATGGAAAACGCATAATCTTCCAGCAGGATAATACAACACCACATGTTTTTTGATGACCAGGCAAAACCTGTTACAGCTTGGCTGGGAAGTTCTGATTCAACCGCCGTACTCACCAGACACTGCACCTTTGACTTCCATTTATTTCGGTCTTTACAAAATTCTCTTAATCGAAAAAATTTCAATTCCCTGGAAGACTGTAAAAGGCACCTGGAACAGTTCTTTGCTCAAAAAGATAAAAAGTTTGGGGAAGATGGAATTATGAAGTTGCCTGAAAAATGGCAGAAGGTAGTGGAACAAAAGAGTGAATACACTGTTCAATAAAGTCCTTGGTGAAAATGAAAAATGTGTCTCTTATTTTTTCTTAAAAACTGAAGGCACTTCTTGGCTAACCCAATAAATTTTCAATTTTATGTAAATTAACTTAAATGTAAATGTAAAGACCCACATATGAACAGCCCCTCTCAAGAGTAATGACATCACTCTACACAGGAAGCACAGCCCAGTTTGTTATCACAGGGCTGAGGCCCATGTAACGCAACGAGCTTGGGCTTTGGAGGCTGGCAGACTAGGGTCTCTTACAAGCTGTATCACCTTGAAAGTACTTTATTGAGCCTCAGCTTCTCCATCTCTATGGTGGGGATCTCAACACCAATTTCTCAGGATGGTTGGGAGGAAAGGGCTTCCCTCCCACTATGTCTACCACACAAAACACTGTAAAACATTAGTGTCTCTCCCCTACCACGCCCCTCCCATCCTCTCAATCCAAAAGAACTGTACACTTGGAACCTACCAGGCAATTATGAGATATAATGTCATGAACAATCAATAAAAACATGTGAGCTTCTTAGAAGTAAGCTAAGAAAGAAAAAAGAAAATCACATCTGGGCTTACATCTTAACTTGGCAAAAAGTTTTATGGCATCAAAGCATTATAAACTGTACTCGTTTTTCAATATTTGGTTAATTACAACTGCGCTTTAGTAATGAGCCAGAAAGCTAAAGCATGCTCCTCTCTTATCTCACAAAGCATAACATTCTATAATAGAGACTATAAAAACCACATAATGTTGTTTAAACATTACTTTATATGATACAGTCTTCACAAGAAGCAGATTGAAAATTCTCTACATTCCCGTGTAAGGGATGAACTATCCAGCATTGCTCTAGTGCTCAATAAATGTTTGATTGATTGTAAAGTAGATAGAGTTCATGAGTAATTACTGACATCCTTAATTGTATACCTGGCCTTAGCGATTATTAAAAGACTATTCACACACACATACATTATTCACGATATTCAGTGTAGTTTTATTTACAATGAATAAAGTGAACAACTTTAGCATTCCACTACAGTGGAATTATGTAAGTAAGCAAAGAGACCTTCATTCAGGGGAATTTTTTTTTTTTTTTTTTTTGCGGTACGCAGGCCTCTCACTGTTGTGGTCTCTCCCGTTGCGGAGCACAGGCTCCAGACACGCAGGCTCAGCGGCCATGGCTCACAGGCCCAGTCGCTCCGCGTCATGTGGGATCTTCCCGGACCGGGGCACGAACCCGTGTCCCCTGCATCGGCAGGTGGACTCTCAACCACTGCCCCACCAGGGAAGTCCTACAGCATAATTCTTTAAATTAAAAATATACATAGAAAAAAGGTGAAAAAATTAATAATAACAGCTATTTTCATTAAGAGCTGGAGCAACATATAATTTTTCCCTCACATGTCTATCTTCCTAGATTTCGGTAACGAGTACGTATGACTTTGAGAGTGGGTGGTGGGGCACAAATACTTTTAAAGTTACTCATTTTGGTGGAGCCCCAGTCATCTTTGTTTCCCGTCATTTGAAAGCAGCTCACCATACTGCAGAAAGACAAGCACTCAAACCACAATACCTCAAATATGTTTTGGTCCCCTGCAGCCTGGCAACCAGGCAATGAGAGCGATTACAGAGCACTCGGCCCATGCCCTCCCTGTGGCCACCACTGGCAACATCACCTTCTCCTCCCTGCCCTGAATGTTGGCACACCAGGTTCTGCACCAGCTCTTTGCTTGCTCCCCAGAGACAGGAACATATTAAGTGTGAAGAAGTACCCTCCTATAGCAACTACACACCTAAGTAACCTGCGTGAAAAGTCTTCATTGAGTCCCAAAGGTTTTTAAAATAGGAAGTCTATGGTCTAATAATTTTTGGAATGACTATTTGGAGGAAAACCACTACAAGAGCTCAGAGAATGGAGCTTCTAACCCAGCTTGGGTTGCTGAGGAATACCTAGCTATAGAACTTCTGTGTGAATATAAGTTCACCAGGCAAGGAAGAAAGGGAGGAATGTTCCAGGTAGAGGAACAGTCAGTACAAAGGCGAGATGTCACAGGACAGTCAAAGAACTGTGGAGTAGCTTCGGCTGAAGCCAAGGTACAAGGTGAAAAGCTGAAAAGCCTAAGGGAACCTGGAAACGCAGACAACGTCTAGGCCATGAAAACTTCTTGCAAGCCATTCTAATGAATTTGGACTTGATCCCATCTGATCGGTGACTGATTTGAAGGAGTTAAATGATTGGCCGCTAAGAACCATCCCTTTGGCTGCAGTGGGGAGGATGAATTGGGGGAGTAGAGAGCCTGCTGAGAGGCAGGGTACTTAGGTTGTGACTGCAATAGTTTAAGAAGGAAATGAGTCTTAAGCTAAACAAACAAGTGGGGATAAAGAAGAAAGGGCAGATTTGAGAGATACCTCAATAGCAGAATCCACAGGATGTGATGAACTGATAGATAAGAGAGAAAAGGAGGAGGGAGAACGGAAGGAATGTATGCCCACGGGATTCCTAACCAAGCTCTTCTGTGCCACGAACCGCTTTTGTAGTGGTGAGGCCAAGAATGTTTCTCAAAATGCTTTTAAGTGCATAAAGTAAAACACGTAGAATTAAGAGAAACTAATAACACCGAAATACAGTTCTCCCCATGGAAGCCCTAAGAGCCTATGGCTTTCAACATTTAGTCCATCTCAGAATCGCTAGGAGCGCTTGTTAAAACAGACTGCTGGTTAAATAAGCTACAAGGGTATATTGCACAACACAGGAAATATAGCCAATATTTTATACCTATAAATGGAATATACCCTTTAAAAATTGTGAATTACTAGGTTGTACACCTGAAACTTATAAAACATTGTACATCAACTACTTCAATTAAGAAATAAAACAGATTCCTGGCCCCCACCTCCAAGTTCCCATGATGCTGATGATGCTGGCCTGGGGAACACACTTAGGCACCATTTACTAGGGCGATGCCCAGGTTTCTGGCTAGAAAGCTAAGTGGACTTGGTACTGCTGATATGCTAGCTTACCTCTGTATCCCTAAAGCGCCTAGCTTGGTACACTGTATGAATTCAATAAATACTTTGTGAACAAATGAAGCAGCAATACAGATACAATAGTGAATTTAGTGCTTAATGTTTGGCTAAGTTATACCTTCACTTGGTTTTTGTTATGCTTCTTCTGTAATCCTTGGAAGTCCTAACGACAGCGGATTACACTGTTTTGATCTAATTTACAAGTCCTCGTTAGATTCAAAAAATGGCCTTCAAGTTGCCAGTTATATTCCTCTATAAATAAGATAAACACTCAAGAGTACGCATTTACATTTCAAAATAATTCTTGGCCAATCTGTGAAAATGCTGAATCCTCTTTATTCATATATAGGGAATCTCTCTATTATTAAGGCTTACAGTATCAAACACTGAAAACTTCAAAGAAACTATCACTTTTAACAAACTCAGCACAGTTCAAAGAATTGCCCAGTAAAAAGTTTTTAGAGAATCTTTTGTAATAAATGGCCGAAAACTACTTTCAATTAGCATCTCAATAGTTTAGTAATAAATGGTTGTTTCTCTATCTCCTGACAGCACTTAAAAAAAGCATTTGTTTCCATAATATTTTAAGTATTCTGGTCCGTTCTCATTTACTATAACCACAGTGTAAAGTTGACACTTAGGTAAGATTTAGCCCAGCTTCATCTAAGTTACTACAAGTCAACTAAAAGAATCCCACTACTGGGCTTCCCTGGTGGCACAGTGGTTGAGAGTCCGCCTGCCAATGCAGGGGATACGGGTTCGTGCCCCGGTCTGGGAAGATCCCACATGCAGAGCGGCTGGGCTCGTGAGCCACGGCCGCTGGGCCTGCGCGTCCGGAGCTTGTGCTCCACAACGGGAGAGGCCACAACAGTGAGAGGCCCGCGTACCGCCAAGAAAAAAAAAAGAATCCCACTACTGAAGTCCACATGTATTTGTAAGGTGGCCTGCTCTGTGCTGGTTGCTATGGAGATTACAGAAGCCAAAGAGAAAGTCAGAGACAATTCAGCTCTGTGAGCAGCGTTACCAGATCCCTTTGGTATTCTACCAAAAGGTGTATCTCCACAAACACGCCCTTCTCTGAAATATGTTATCTTCCCTTGGAATGAAGTTCTAGGACCTTTCCAAGTCCACACCACTCTACAAATTACACAACGCCCCCCCACCCATCACTTGCCTGGGGCTGTCTTTTTTTCCTTCACATCTGCATTTCTCCCCCCCACCCCCGCCAGCTCCCATCATCCCCATCATCAGTACCTATCAGGCAGGCCTCTGCGGCTGTCCCTTATCTTTCTCCTCCTCCCCAGAAGCTCCCTGCTGCACTCCCACTGCACAGCCTTTATCACATCACTCTCTCCCTCAGACACGTTCCTGGGCCAACCGAGAGCCTTGATCTGGCAACCAAGGTCCGTCATCATTTGATCCTAACCTGAGTTTCCGACCTAGTTCCTTCCTGCTTCTCCAAACTCTTCACTCCAGCCAAACTGTCCTACTTCCTCTGATCAAAACATGCCTTTTGCTTCCATATTTCTTTTGCTCTGTTTCCTCCCTGACAATGATGCCCTGCATCTGTGAAAGTCTTATCCATCTATTAAGATCTAGCACATGAATGACCCCCTTCTCCCCCAAGAGACTTCCTCATCCCAATAAACAATCTCCTCCCCACTTTCCGCGAAGTAAATTGTCACATATTTCAGATAACTGTGCACACGTCTCTTCTTGGCGTGACTGTAAGCTACACAACAAGGATTGTGTGTCACACTTAACAACACCCATCCATCTGTTCAGCACAGCGCACTTGCATTGAGAGTAATTCTCCATAAATACCTAACCCCAGGAACCACATCTCTGGGCCTCAGTACCTCTGCAAACTAGGCTCCTGTGGTACCTCTCTCAAAGGGCTTTGGTGAACTTCAAATGACATAACAAAATATTTCTTTTGAAAACACTCTACAAATTGAATTGGAAGGATAACATAATTGGGGAGGCAAATGTGCATTTACACAATGCCAAGGACCCAAACAAGACCGCATGCCCTCAAGCTCTAATGGTATCAGATGGCACAGGAATTCCAAGACAGCAAGGACCACTCCTGGCTCCACAGGATTCCTGGGGAAAGTTTTCTCCGGAGAGAAGAATTTGAGGTAAGCCCTGAGGGAGGTATAGGATCTCTATTAACAAACAGAAGAGGAGCAGCTAGGACAAAGGAAACCTACCAAGCCTGCCCAGCCTCTCTGAAACATCTTAACCCCCTAGTTAGTCATCGAGAATCTGAACAGACAGTCAGAGGTTACTTAGAAATCTTTGGAACAGCACTGGGTGGTCTCCTTAGACAAGCACCACCGCTTCCCCATCCAGAGGTCAGCGGCCACTGCAGGAAAGGAAACAGAATGTTCCTTCAGTGGGGAACAACAATAAATTTGTTAAACTTTAGCTTTCTATACACTTATCTTTCTAAATGACTTACTTGTACTTGGCTACGGCCTCTATTAAAGAACCTATCATTGCATTCATCAGCCTACATTTCACAACTTTTTCCTGAGAGTGCAGGCTTAGCAAATATTTTCACGGGCCAACATGGACTCTGGGTTCTGTAGAGCAGGACCCGAAGCCCACCACCAGGATCACCACCATGATCCTGCATTTCCTCCGATATAGACATTGAACTAATATTTGCAGGGAGACAGAATTAACAACTAAGGTGAGTCATAGGATTTTAATTACGAAAAAATAGCTTTGAAAGCAGACGTACAGAAAAGGCCAATCCGTGGCAAATTGCCTATTGTTTCCTTTCCTGTTATGTCTACATGGTGATAGCTAGCTAGTCTCCAAAAATACCCCATACACAAATATTTTTAGAATATTTGTATAACATGCTTATCACTACCTATATAAGTTTAATATAAAAGAAAAGGCTGAGAAAACACTTCTGTGGACTAGTAAGCTTGCTATACTTGTTTAGAAAACTGAATAGCACATATGCCTGTTGCAGAATCCAAGTAAGACAGTTTACTTCACTTTACCATGTAACCTAGTAGCTAATAGCAAGAAACAGCCTGGCTAGGCACACAGTAACAAGAAGGAAAGCTAACTACATTTTTCATGCCTGGCATGGAAAATCTAATGGAAGGCTACATTTCCTATAAACTCTAATTAGACGAGAAAGGGAAATCAGAGGATTTTGCTTTGATCCTGGGATCTGTCTTTATCATAGTGCCAACCTGTGTAACACAAAAGCAGCTTATTAATTCTGCATTCCAATTTCACACAGCAAAGCTTTTTAGGCTAAAACAAAATGCAGTCCATGCTGACTGTCTAGAGAGATTGGGCTAATTTACGTGATGTAAGGGATGCTTTATTCATAGAAGGAAGGTAGGTTAAGCTCTCCGGAGGTAACAACTTCAGCTCTGGAACAGCCGCTCTGGACCACTTAAGCAATATCAATAGTTCACTTACGACACTTACACATCTTGGTTAATGTGGCATAACAAAACTGGAGGATCTTTACGCCAAAGTAATTTTTTCCTCTGTGACGGTAAGAAAAGGATGACAAAAGCCTTCATCCTGAGCATGCTAACTAAAGAGTACAGTATACTGAAGTCATAGTTGCTACACCCACCCAGACTGGTTTCAACTTTTAAGATTTGGAGGGTGGAAAGAGGGTACATCATTTCCAATGTAGTGGTTAAAAAGCTCGTGAAAAAAGGTTCACTTTCCATTATACTATATGTAATAAAGTTTGATTAAAAATGATAGTGTCATTTTTTTTTAATGCATCACAATTTTTATTTTGCATGTTCCCAAAAGAGTAACTCCAAACAGTGTGAAACCTTATTTATCTGGCATCAAGAGAGTAGAGCTCTGGAGGAGTGGTTTCCTGAATAACAAACACTCTGCCATTCATTTGCCTGGAGTGGAAGTGTCTCTCCTGCCAGCACTCCTCCCTTCTGTGCCTCCCCTCCTCCACTCTGCCTGGCCAGGCGGGCTGTCACTCATGGCATCTCAGTCACCTGGCCTCAGAAGTAGCATGTGACCCAAACTGGACCAATCACAGCCAACACTCCCTGGATATTGTGGTACATCTAGAAGTAGGCATGTGACCCAAACAAGGTCTGTGCCCTTTCACTTAATTTTGTGTACAGACATTGAGAGGAAGAGAGTTTGTTTTCTTCTTTATCCAAAAGCCCCAACCTTGTAGATTTGGAGCAAAAACAACAGAACCCTAAGAAATTCCACTGAACCTCCTGAGTACTGCT
Organism: Delphinapterus leucas; assembly: GCF_059928025.1. NCBI lineage: Eukaryota > Metazoa > Chordata > Mammalia > Artiodactyla > Monodontidae > Delphinapterus > Delphinapterus leucas. The sequence continues at coordinate 36,954,513 of NC_143137.1, read as the reverse complement.
TTGCCCCAAGCCAGCCATGCGTTTGAACTAGTAGTTACATGATCAACATTTTCAAGATGGGTTTTTATCGCTTGCAACTAAAAGAACTGTGATTCAATGTCTAGACATCATCTGATTTAAAGTTACCTGATGTTACAGGAACACTTCCCCAAACAAACTGCATGCTTCTCTACCTTAGTTTTAAAAAAAAAAAAAAAGCCATAGTCAACGTAAATTAACCTTTTCTTATTGATCTAGTCACTTACATCGTAACATATGATATTCTCGAGCCCTACTGTATTATCCAGGGATAACTGACTCTTCACTACATAGGTCAGTACTGCTTTGTAACAGATTCCTGTGTTTATGACATTGTAAGCAACATAACACTGTCTGAGTGTGTGGGAGCCAGATGTGAATTTGTCCTCCCTTGTAGCTGCCTCTATTGCCATATCCCATGACAACAGACCATTTACTGACCAGAAACCATTTACTAAAGGGGAATAAATTAAGACATGCCAAGCTAGTTGCTGTGAATGACTAATCACACCCCGCCCTTTGTTTACACAAGAAACAGAGCTTCACTCAAGTTAAACGATAAACAAACAAACAAAAACATGGGGGGGGCAGGAAGTACAGGCTACCCAAAGGCAGCCACTGTAACAGAGCCCAGCCCCCCACTTTCTGCCCCCCATCTGCTTCTGTCTGCACAACACGTACCACCCTCACCACTGCCTGGGCTGGTGGTAGCCCTTGTTGCCTCTAGTGGCCACCCTTTTCTGGGCGGTGAATCACCTTTCTCACAGCTAATTGGCTTCATTTCTCAGCTTCCCAAGGGTAACTTCCTGGAAGAGGAATGTGGTTTAGCTCTTCTTTTTGAGCTAGACCAACATCCTGTCAACATCGCCCAAAATCAGCTTATGGACAGCTATCTCTGGCTTGTGTGTCCACCTGGACATAATCAGTGATAGCTAAAGAGAGGTCCCTTTTATTTACTTATTCATTATTTATTTAATAATTTATTTAACAAACATTTACACAGAACTTAGTAGAAGCAAGGCAAATACTTTTCTAAGTTCTCTTCAAATATTCATTAATTTAATGCTCATAATAAACCAATGAGGTAGGTACAATTATTTTCCCATTATACAGATGAGAAAACTGAGGCATACAGAAGTAAATAATTGTCCCGAGGTTCACAGTTAATAAGTGGATATGAGATGAGACTGTCTTGGGGGAAGAGTTTATACTGTTAAGCACTAAGCCACAGAAAATTTCACAATCAGTTAGGACTGCATGAAGCTGGGCATGCACACATTCTGAAATGACTTTAGTATACATTCATTCACCAATTCATTCATTCATTCATTCAAACTTTTTGAGCACCTATTATGTGCCAGACACATTTTAGTCTCTGAGGAGATAGCAGTGAACAAAACACACAAAGACCTTGCCTTGAAGGAGTTTATATCTGATCATATTAAGATTACCCTGCTCATCTTTATTGGTGATGTAGCACACTTAGTGTACTTTAAATACATACTTTTATTCTTGTTCTATAGTCTATATATAGCCATATTAATATGGTATGCATTTGTTAGACTTCCGAAAAACTGAATAAATAACAACAATCAGAGTTGTTGGCTCTAACCTATCTGGATTACTTATTCACTCTGTCAGGAACTATACTAAGTGTGCATTCTTTAATTTATACATATATACTCCAAGCCTATGTGCTCTATCTAAAGTTCAATAGATGGACATCTAATCTACCCAATCTTGCAACTGTCCTGAGAGCCTATCTCATGCTCATTATTTACAATTAATTTAAAAAACCTTTCCATAGCGTGCCCCACAATGTATTAAATGCGTTGCATGTCTTACTTCATTTAACATTCATGCCCATCCTGAGGTGGGTACTATTATTTCTTTATACAGATGAGGAAGCTAAGGCTCAAACACCTAGTAAGCGGCAAAGCCAGAATACAAACCAGGATCTGCTTGAGCTCCACTATAGACCATTGGGAAAATATCACCCACTGTGATAGACATGTTATTACAGCCTCATGGCACAAAGAACTATCTGCTAAGGCGTAAAATAATCTTTATCTTTCTAAATACTACCATCAGCATAAACTGCCTAATTAATATTAATTTTCATATTAGTTAATATGACTATTAATTAATTAATATTAAGCAGAGTATAACCTTGGGCTTCAGTCTAAGAATACACACAATAATTGTCCACTACATGGTCTATAAAGTGGATTGCTTTCTTTGGGTGATAAACTCTGGTATGAGATTACTCATAATAATGAGTAATTATTAATGTAATGTAATGGAGAGGATATGGAGAAAAGGGAACCCTCCTACACTGTTGGTGGGAATGTAAATTGGTGCAACCACTATGGAAAACAGTGTGGAGGTTCCTCAAAAAACTAAAAATAGAACTACCATATGACCCAGCAATTCCACTCCTGTGTATGTAGATGAAAAAAACAAAAACACCAATTTGAAAAGATAATGCACCCAATGTTCATAGCAGCATTATTTACAATTGTCAAGATATGGAAGCAACCCAAGTGTCCATCAACGAATGAATGGATAAAGAAGACGTATAGATATATACAATGGAATACTACTTAGCCATAAGAAAGAATGAAATTTTTCCATTTGCAGCAACATGGATGAACTTGGAGGGCATTATGCTCAGTGAAATAAGTGAGACAGAGAAAGACAAATACTGTATGATATTACTTATATGTGGGACCTAAAAAGTACAACAAACTAGTGAATATATATATATAACAAAAAGGAAGCAGACTCACAGATAAAGAGAACAAACCAGTGGTTACCTGTGAGGAGAGGGAAGTGGGGAGGGGCAATACAGGGGTACAAGATTAAGAAGTACAAACTATTAAGTATAATATAAGCTACAACGATATATTGTACAATACAGGAATACAGCCAATACTTTATAATAACTATAAATGGAGTATAACCTTTAAAAATTGTGAATGACTATATTGTACACCTATAACTTATATAATATTGTACAGCAACTATACTTCAATTTTTAAAAATTCTTCTGTTTTCAATAATGGCAGTAGCAATGAAAAACAAATTAAATATTTAAAGTAACTTCTCTTAGGTCACAATAGTTGCTTGGAAGAATAAATTCTGATAATTATAACTTTAAATTCTCATTACTTTAATGAAACCTACTGCATATTTATTGAGGCAGGTGTTGAAGAAAAACAGGTGAAATGGTTTATAATTTTCAAGGTTTCCATCAGACACATCTCCAATAGTTCACAACTACAAAAGAATTCCTTAGTGGACAAAATTTCATTCAGTCAAATGGCCTATAGCTGGACCAATGTCCTGGGGTCTCAATTAAGAGTTGTTATTCTTCAGGGAACAAAGCCAGGAACAACGATCAACCTTTTGGCTCCCTTTTCCAAGTTCTTCCAAGGAATTTTTTGGAAACTGATGTTGACGCCCAAAGAACAACAAACAACCTCCATTTGCAAGTGGAACAGAAAAACAGAAGCAGGTGTTCAAGTAGCTAAACTGGCAACGGTTCTAGCCAGTAGCTGGATGGCCTGACTTCAGTCTTGGCCAAGGTCACCAGTGACTCCCCAATACACAGCTGTACAGTGGCCAGTCCTTCCTTTACAAGAAAATGCTTGTGCACCGCAGCGAGAAGCCCGTGCACCACAACAAAGAGTAGCCCCCACTCGCCGCAACTAGAGAAAGCCCGCGCGCAGCAACGAAGACCCAACTCAGCCATAAATAAATAAATACATAAATAAATACATAAATAAATTTAGAAAAATGCTTGTGAAAGACAAGAAAAGGCATGGCTAAGAAAACACACACCTGAACATAGAATCTGCTAGTGTCATAATGGCCATTAGAAGATCAGCCCATTGATTTAAAATGCTCATGGCAAAAGAAGGAACAGCAAAGATGCACGGAAATTCTTGGTAGGGATGGGTAATTTATATTCAAGGAATTTATTTTAAGATATCAATCATCAAAACTGTCCCTCTGTCCATCCCTCACTCTTAGTGATCATCCTTTATACAGTTCATAGTTCCTTTTACGTGACTCTAGGACTTTGTACTGTTGCCTTGATCGCTGGTTCACACATACCTGAGCAAACTTAAGAAATTCCATTACCACACTCGGGCCTTGATAGTTTCTTCAGGAAAAAAATGAGGTACAATTGACCTTTGAACAACAGGGCTTTGAACTTCACTGGTCCACACATATGCAGATTTTTTTCAAATACTGCAGTACCATAGGATCTGCAGTTGATTGAATGAATCAGCAAATTCCAAATTGCGGATATGGAGGGCCAGTTATAAATTATACTTGGATTTTTGATTGCACAGAGGGTCGGCACCCCTAACTCCTGCATTGTTCATGGGTCAGCTGTACTAGACTAAATAATCACTACGACTTGTTCAAGCCTTTCCATTTCATCATTATAAAATTAAAACATCTTGACTTTCTCCTATGCCAGCAAATTCCTCACCAGCCCCTCCTCACTCTCCATGACTCTACATAACAACTGTCCTACACTTTAAAACCTATTGACTAGGATGCATAATACAGTCATGATCATGGTTCACTCAAATTAAAATTTGAAAACCATACCACAGGTTTTTTTTGGTTTTTTTTGTTTGCGGTACGCGGGCCTCTCACCGCTGTGGCCTCTCCCGTTGCGGAGCACAGGCTCCGGACGCGCAGGCTCAGTGGCCATGGCTCACGGGCCCAGCCGCTCCGCGGCATGTGGGATCTTCCCGGACCGGGGCACGAACCCGTGTCCCTTGCAGCGGCAGGCGGACTCTCAACCACTGCGCCACCAGGGAAGCCCCATACCACAGTTTTGAATCATTGAATCCATCACACATTACATTCTCAGGCAGAAAAATACTACTCTTCATGAGTATTTGAAGATAACCTCTCAGTTTGGAATAAAACCTATCTGGTACTTCCTAGTAAAAAAAAAAAAAACCCAAGTATTAATCAAATTTTAAATGCAACATTTTAGACCCATCACACCCATTCTGGTGTCTGGATATACTGTTTGGAGCTGTATAAGTCAAAGTGTCCAGAGAAAGAGACTCGTCAACTTTGGCCGAACTGCCAGCACGTATACAAGATGTTCCTCTATAAACACGGTTAAGCAATACATGGAATTAGGCAAGGTAAGTGCTGCCCATGGTTGATGAAAAGAATAATTTTTAATTCTACTTACAGCTATATTTGTAAATCACTGAAGAAGAAAATCAAGTACATCTGTTTTCCCCCATTTGGGTCAGAAGTCCATGAAAAACTGCAAGTTAACCATGGTGATGTGAAAAGAACCCAGTACCCTGGGTGGTCCTTTTTAGGAAGGTACACGCACATACATTTATGTTATCACTATCACTCCAAAGCTATAGTTTTCCAAGTAAAACGTCAGTAACACAGTTTGAAGGATGAAATTTTATAAACCAAAATTAAGATGCCTCTTTAGAACAAGCTCATTTAAGTCTTAGAAGGATTAAAATGAGAATTTTACAGCCCAAATATTTGATCTTTTAAAGGAAGCACTTTCTATGGAGGAAGATTATAAACTATTCTGTGGTTTATTCCAGGAAGAAATTTTTGAAAAATATGCCAATAGCTAAGGGATGTGGAATTAGGCAGATAAGTCTAAATTATGCATTTGTGAACCATTTCAGGCCCTTCCCTTATAGCCTTGGATGAGACTTTTGGCCTCTACTCCAAAGTACAAATCAAGACTGAGAGAAGCAGAAACTTTTATTTTTCAACTGCATAAATGGTCATAGCTGATAAGAGAGCAGGGAGACAGATCACCTCTGTGCTTCACCAGCTCCAACTCAGGGAGCTGACCAGCACCAGCACTGGGTGGGGATCACCTATAATAGGCACCCAGTAGAAGTTATATTAATCTGAACAGGTGAGCGACTCAACTAGCTACCACAGAGTCCATTAGCACTTCTTCCTGAAGCAGAGTTTCTTAGGCCTCTCAGGTCACTGATTTATACACAACCACTGTAAGTTCAATTATTACAATCTCCATCCCCATAAGCAAAGCAGAAGCAGCAAACTACAAGGAGGGAAGCGGCTACAAAAAGAGGCAAAGAAAATTCCAAGTGATAATCTGATAACAAAATGGGAAAGGAAAAAAGTAAAAGGGCAAGGAAAACATTCAAAAATCATATATATTTAGGGTTATTTATTGTAGGAGCAAACTCTACTGATCTCAATACCTCCAAAGACATCACTATATTGCAGAATAAGAGATGCTTTCATAAATAATGATGACCTTGATTAATTACACGAAAGGTCAAGCTACATTCAGAATAGCTAAGAGGAAAAGGATAATTAACATGTTTTACAAAAATTTTCTTAAGACATATTTTTAAATTAGGGTGCTAAAGGGAGAAACTTAGGTATCCACAAAGCCTGATAAAATCCTTTAATCTAAGAAATGTTAGTAATCTAAGAACTGTTAAAGCCCAAAGCTCCCTATGAATAATTATATAGATATTGAGATACGCAGAAATGTTGTCAGCTACTGCCTCAGAGGATAGAATACTCAGAAGCAGTACCATATGTGCCAAAAGGGGTGTTTTTCCAGCACAATGCTCCAGTCAATTCTACCTTGAAACCACTGCCATGAATTTCAAATGTGATTTATCAATGTGCGAAATCTCTAGAGTCACAGTACCAAAAAAAGGCTAAACTGACATGAACGTGGATTGGACCCCCTTTCACTAAATACCCACACCCTGACACCTTACTCTGCAGGTTATGGGAAATAGTTTCAATTCTAAATGTTAGAAAAACTTTCACAAACAGTCCTGACCCTCCTTCACAGCAGATATTTTAGGATCACGCGTCAACGGCATAAGCTTCTGCACTTTCATATCACATTGGCAAGGCTGAATGGCTCACTTCTGATATTAATTTTCTCCTTTAATGGAAAAGTAACTAATCTATTCCCCATAAAGAAATAACTAATGAATACCATTATGACTCGCTTGAGAGAACAGACTAGCTATTGAAAAACTATGTAAATGATAGCAATGAGAAAGTAGTCTGACCATGTCATATTCTATTTCACTAAATATAATCCATATAAATATGTTTTTTTCTTTTTTATATTTAATGGTTTTTTCTTTATCTTTAATATAATGTTTGATCATGGAAAATAACATAATGTTAAAAAGATGTAAGTTATAAAGCATGATAATGCCATGGAACACAATGAACAGACCACAGGATCCAAGAGGTAGAGCTTTACCAAAAACCTGCGTCATCCAGGTGCACCTCTCCCTGACCCCTGGCTCCTAAGGTGATTTGTTCACATCCACATAGAAATGTTCCCATATTATTTATTATATTTGGAAAATATATTACCAAATATTTCAAACGATTCTTCTACCTGCCTTATTAGTTTGCTTGGGCTGCCACACACACACACAAAAAAAAACCCACAGACTCTACGGCTTAAACAGAAATTTATTTTCTCACAGTTCTGAAGGCTGGAAGTCCAAGGTCAAGGCAGTTGGTAGGGTTGGTTTCCTCTGAGGTCTCTATCCTTGGCTTGCAGACGGCCACATTCTTACTGTGTCTTCACATGGCTGTCCTTCTGTGCACACACACCACTGGAGTCTCTGCATGTATCCCAATTTCCTCTCCTTATAAGGACACCAGTCAGATCAGATTAGGGCCCACTCTAAGACCTCATTTAATTTAATTATCTCTCTCAAGGCTCTGTCTCCAAAGACAGTTATTGATACATATTCTGAGGTACTGGGAATGAGGGCTGCAGCATATAAGTTTTGGGGGGACACAGTTCATCCCATACCACTGCCCAAATGAAATTCAAAGCAAATATTCCAGTAAGTTTCTGGTGCTGTGCATCTCAGTATTCTTCAAAGCAAGTTAAGGAAATGTCCCACCTAGAAGGCTAACATTCATTCGGCCACAAGAAATGCCCACAAGGGGCTTCCCTGGTGGCGCAGTGGTTGGGAGTCTGCCTGCCGATGCAGGGGACACGGGTTCGTGCCCCGGTCCAGGAGGATCCCACATGCTGCGGAGCAGCTGGGCCCGTGAGCCATGGCCACTGAGCCTGCGCGTCCGGAGCCTGTGCTCCACAACGGGAGAGGCCACAGCAGTGAGAGGCCCACGTACCGAAAAAAAAAAAAAAAGAAATGCCCACATAAACAAGAGAGGCACTTCCAGAATATGAAAAACGTATCTCTTCTTTATGGGCTTACTTTATGTGCCAGCCTCTCTCTTTGGGTCCTATAGTAGGTCCCTGTAAGAAGAGGGTTTTGACCAAATCTCTGAGATCTATCCTCTCTCTACCTCTGTTAGACAGCAAACCATTGGAAGCACGTGATCTCAAATAAAGGCCACGTAATGCCATTTCCAGTGTATGAAGAAAACAAGTGACTTATAGTTCCTCACTGTCAGTGTTATAAACAGAGGTAAAAATCAGGGCAGATTGCTCCCTCCAAAGCCAGGCTACGCTAATTAACTAAAATTACAGTAATTCACATTTTCAAGTGTTTATCTTCTGCAATAGAGATAAACTCATTAGCTTACAATCTATCGTTAAGTGGAAGAACCATAATACCAAATGGTGAATATTATACAATACTGTTACTAGAGAGAATACATCAAATATAGAAATAAAAAACACAAAGACAGAAGAATAGACCTTAAAAAATAACAGTAGGTTATTTCTGGTGGTGGGATCACAGATAAATTTTGATCTCTCTTCTTTACACTTTTTGATAGTTCCACATTTTCATCCATGAAGTGTTAAATCTTATTTTCGGCTATATGGATGCACAGGTCAAAATGACAGCCTACTGTCCTGAAGGACCCTCATGGGTAGACCTTAGCCCAGACGACACAGTCTCATATCCAAACAAAATCTGGGAACTAGCAAGAAGCTTAATCACCTCCTGTGAGCCTTTCATGACAACCAGTCTGATCACATGGACATTTATCATTTCACTGATACAAAGACATCTGGCATGTCAACAGCTCAAAGGCCAACCAATGATTACCCAGAATCCAATGTAATCCCTCTGACATTCTATACATTTGCCTGATTAATTTAGTGTCAGATTTTTACGGGGATTCTGTTCAAAAACCAGGGAGGAAACAAACCGCTAAAAAGCATGATCTCCCTTGTGCACTGTGCAAGAAAGAAACAGCAAAAGGGGTGACACCCCCCATGCCCCAATTTATAATCACTTTTCCATGTTTCAACACAACTGTTTCAACTCAAGGGAAGGAGGGAAATGTCACTTCTGGACAATAGCCCTTGCTGTACTAGATTATTTTCCATTGTCTCTTTCTAAAGACTTAGTGGCGAGGCAGCTGTCTTGTAAGCAGCAGGTCCTCTTAACCCGGATCCCTAAGGAATCACTTCCTAAAGAGATTAATAACAGAGCCAAACAGAAGTGGCTTTGAAGCTTACACGCTCTTTTAAAGGCAGGCAGCACTTAGTTCAAAAGGGTTCCACTGGGATCCAGTCTGGCTTTCCAAATAGTTATCAGTTGGGCAATATTTAGAAATCACCTGCTCCCAAAGGCTACCGAACACTCTGAATACACTACAAAGACCTGCCAGACACCCGAGTCATAGCTATACCGGCTGAGGGAAGGCTTGGAAACACCCAAGGGCAGGCGCTGGCCCAGCACAACCCCACAGCAAGACACTTGCCACTGGCAATTCCAAGTGGAAAATGGCCCCCAAGAAAGTTACCTAAGCAGCGTTACATCCAACAATACGGTGACCAAAATTAGTCAAGAGAGCAAGCAGGGTATCTGTACAACCTGACCATAGGGGGACTGGGCCTCCAGGAGCAAACCCAACAGGTGACCCACAGGACACCTCAGAGAGGACAGCTCTGGCCCTCCTAATGCAGGCTTTCCCCTCCTCTTTGCCTTTCCCCACCACCCCTCCTCTACACCAATTCCCTCCTGGTTCTTCACCTCTGTCCTGCTCTGCTCTGGCCTGCCAGGTATGGTTTGGACCACGGCCAGGACCATGCCATCTGCAGACTCCCAGTCTTGACCAGCTGAAGCCCTTCAACCTTTCAGCTGGCTGGGAGAGACTGTGGGATCCCATCAGACATTAGTACACAATCTGAGATGGCCCCTATCATCTAAAAACAGAAACTGTTCACAGATGCAAGCATCATCTGGAAAAGACCGCCATGATCCTTGAATCGCACTCCGCCTTTCCTACCTTGATCTGTTCTCCCCCAAAGACCTTAATGACTGAGAAGCTCTTCCAACTCATTGCTAAAGGGTCAGCTGTGGACATTCCATCACAGAGAGGTATGTGGGTGCCGCGTTACACACAATCACAAACACACTGAGTTTCACTTTTGCTAAAAGGACCCCAAAACCTTCTCTGTACCATCACACCAAACAATGACACACACACACACACACACACACACACACACACACACACACACATCCACATATATGAAAGAAAGCATGATTTTAGGGAATAAAGGCAGGTGTTAAATAACAGCAATAATAATTATTATTATTATTACTATTTTAATTAGAAGTTTTCACCACCTCCTTAGGAGAGTAAAAGATGCTTCTCCCAGCACCTTTCTTCATGTGACCCTAAAGGGCTCCAGAGACTTGTAACATCTCCTGATTTTAAGGCTCTGTCACTTCCGTATTATATTCCAGGATGACTGGCACCTGGTTCTCACTAGATGATGCTTTATCTCAACGTTTTCCAAAAAGTTTTCGCTTGTATGTCTGCTAAAAGAACTATGACAACTATGTTTCCCCTTGCACATGTTTAAGTTGACACCTAAGTTTTTTCATCTCAAATTTCAATAGTTGAAAGAATCTAATTTCCAAGAAATCATATAATGACATTTGAAACTTAAAGTGTAACATGATTCTCTAAAATGTATCCAACTGAATCAAAACACCAGAGCTATTTGCTATCTACCACTATTCATTAAAAAAAAGCTGAGAAGCTCTTGTATAACAAAATTTTTCATTGTTCCTTATTCCCTTTGAATTTATATGTCCATTCCAGCATTCCCACAGAAATTTATCTTAACGTAAATATTTTTGTTTGAAAATTTTATCAGTCATTCTAACATATATCTCTGCAAATTAAGTATGAACAATATATATGCATAATTTACAGAAAATTTTATATATACGTAAATATCTTATGGTCTCAAGAAACTTTAAAAATTTACATATAAATATAAATATTGTGTGGTGACAGGATCTTTTTAAATTTACATACATAAAAATACAAATGTGAATATCTAAGTTTCCTATAACCATAAGTCTCAGTTTTTATCTGAATTGATGTACATTAGTTATTAGTTATATACAACTGAGAAAACCATAAACATTATAATTTTATAAATGATTATTAAAATAAAAACTAGTTGTTAGAAATGCATCACTTAATGAGATGAATGAGTCACTTTTTCCAATTAAATTATGCATCTGTACATACATATTGCTAAAATGAGACAAAATTCAGCATTAGTTTTATTCCTATCTGGCTCTCCCCCTTTTTTAATCTAAAAGCTGAGAAATCTTCTTCACACAACTAACTACTTGGAAATTCAAATTTGTTGTAGTAATTTTCCTCAATAGTTTGAATTCCTTCTGGGACATATGCCAAAAACAATCTCAGGGTGATCTGTCATCAAAATTATTTTTAATGATCAACTGAAAACTCAATTAAGTCCTCTCTCAATTTGTGGAAAATAAAGGATTGGACACCACCTGAATTGCAAAAGTATTTGTTATCCTGTCATTAGAGCCATTAATTTTCATCAACACCAACAACACTATTTCAATCATCCTTTTGTTTGGAACACAGGAGTTTTTCTACGTCGGGGTCTGAAGGGTCCCCTAGTAAGATTAGAGATGGGTGGGAGATTGGCCTTTCTCTTGTCCAGAGGTAGATCTATCAGGGAAATGAGTACGGTGCGAAAGGAGACTACAGGTAATAAAGAAAGAACACATATGAAAGTTGAGATCTAGAAATAGATCCCCTGAAATCCAATCATACCCCTCACCACGACCTCACACTCACCAGTAGCCTATGGGTCCGTGAACCCCTGTCTGAAGATCTCCCCTTGACACTGCAATGTGCTATTTGGTCACAACTTTGAAAACAACACAGGGCTGGGAGCTTTGTTCTTCACTCCTACAGTAAGGCAATTCTGTCTGCATCACCTCTCATTTTACCTTCCCATTATTAATAATACAAAACTTTTAATGGCTTTCAGTTTATTAGGGAAAAAAAGCTCACATAAACAAGGCCCTTATTGGGCTTTTTCAGAATCAAAATAGAAAACCCTGTATTTTGTACAGACCAGCCAATTACTGTATTTGTTTTTTTAACATCTTTATTGTCCAAATTATTTTTTTTAATTTATTTTTTTACATCTTTATTGGAGTATAATTGCTTTACAATTGGTGTGTTAGTTTCTGCTTTATAACAAAGTGAATCAGTTATACATACACATATGTTCCCATATGTCTTCCCTCTTGCGTCTCCATCCCTCCCACCCTCCCTATCCCATCCCTCTAGGTGGTCACAAAGCACCGAGCTGATCTCCCTGTGCTATGCGGCTGTTTCCCACTAGCTATCTATTTTACGTTTGGTACTGTATATATGTCCATGCCACTCTCTCACTTTGTCACAGCTTACCCTTCTCCCTCCCCATATCCTCAAGTCCATTCTCTAGTAGGTCTGTGTCTTTATTCCCTTCTTACCCCTAGGTTCTTCAGGAGATTTATTTTTTCTTAGATTCCATATATACGTGTTAGCATACGGTATTTGTCTTTCTCTTTCTGACTTACTTCACTCTGTATGACAGACTCTAGGTCCGTCCACCTCACTACAAATAACTCAATTTCGTTTCTTTTTATGGCTGAATAATATTCCATTGTATATATGTGCCACATCATCTTTATCCATTCATCCGATGATGGACACTTAGGTTGCTTCCATCTCCTGGCTATTGTAAATAGAGCTGCAATGAATATTTTGGTACATGACTCTCTTTGAATTATGGTTTTCTCAGGGTATATGCCCAGTAGTGGGATTGCTGGGTTGTATGGTAGTTCTATTTGTAGTTTTTTAAGGACGTCCATACTGTTCTCCATAGTGGCTGTATCAATTCACATTCCCACCAGCAGTGCAAGAGTGTTCCCTTTTCTTCACACCTTCTCCAGCATTTATTGTTTCTAGATTTTTTGATGATGGCCATTCTGACTGGTGTGAGATGATATCTCATTGTAGTTTTGATTTGCATTTCTCTAATGATTAATGATTTTGAGCATTCTTTCATGTGTTTGTTGGCAATCTGTATATCTTCTTTGGAGAAATGTCTATTTAGGTCTTCTGCACATTTTTGGATTGGGTTGTTTGGTTTTTTGTTATTGAGCTGCTTGTAAATTTTGGAGATTAATCCTTTGTCAGTTGCTTCATTTGCAAATATTTTCCCCCATTCTGAGGGTTGTCTTTTGGTCTTGTTTATGGTTTCCTTTGCTGTACAAAAGCTCTGGATTGGAAGAATCAACATTGTGAAAATGAATCTACTACCAAAAGCAATCTACAGATTCAATGCAATCCCTATTGAACTACCACTGGCATTTTTCACAGAACTAGAACCAAAAATTTCACAATTTGTATGGAAACACAAAATACCACGAATAGCCAAAGCAATCTTGAGAAAAACAAACGAAGCTGGAGGAATCAGGCTCCCTGACTTCAGACTATACTACAAAGCTACAGTAATCAAGACAGTATGGTACTGGCACAAAAACAGAAATATAGATCAATGGAACAGGATAGAAAGCCCAGAGATAAACCCACGCACATATGGTCACCTTACCTTTGATAAAGGAGGCAAGAATATACAGTGGAGAAAAGACAACCTCTTCAATAAGTGGTGCTGGGAAAACTGGACAGCTACATGTAAATGTATGAGGTTAGAACACTCCTTAACACCATACACAACAATAAGGTTAAAATGGATTAAAGATCTAAATGTAAGGCCAGAAACTGTCAAACTCTTAGAGGAAAACATAGGCAGAACACCCTATGGCATAAATCGCAGCAAAATCCTTTTTGACCCAACTCCTAGAGAAATGGAAATAAAAACAAAAATAAACAAATGGGACTTAACATATTTATTGGAGTATAATTGCTTTACAATGGTATGTTAGTTTCTGCTGTATAACAAAGTGAATCAGCTATATGTATACATATATCCCCATATCCCCTCCCCTTTGCGTCTCCCTGCCTCCCTATCCCACCCCTCTAGGTGGTCACAAAACACCCAGCTGATCTCCCCTGCAATGCAGCTGCTTCCCACTATCTATTTTACATTTGTTGGCGTATATATGTCAATGCTACTCTCTAACTTCGACCCAGCTTACCCTTCCCCCTCTCCGTGTCCTCAAGTTCACTCTCTATGACTGCATGTTTATTCCTGTCCTGTCCCTACGTTCATGAGAACTATTTCTTTTTTCTTTAGATTACATATATATGTGTAGGCATACAGTATTTACTATTCTCTTTCTGACTTACTTAATTCTGTATCACAGATGCTAGGTCCATCCACCTCACTACAAATAACTCAATTTCATTTCTTTTTATAGCTGAGTAATATTCCATTGTATTTAAGTGCCACATCTTCTTTATCCATTCATCTGTCGATGGACACTTAGGTTCCTTCCACATCCTGGCTATTGTAAATAGAGCTGCAATGAACATTGTGGTACATGACTCTTTTTAAATTATGGTTTTCTCAGGGATTATGCCCAGTAGTGGGATTTCTGGGTCATGTGGTAGTTCTATATTTACTTTCTTAAGGAACCTCCATACTGTTTTCCATAGTGGCTGTATCAATTTACATTCCCATCAACAGTGCAAGAGGGTTCCCTTTTCTCCATATCCTCTCCAGCATTTATTGTTTGTAGATATTTTGATGGTGGCCATTCTGACCAGTGTGAATTGATACCTCATTGTAGTTTTGATTTGCATTCCTCTAATGATTAGTGATGCTGACCATCCTTTCATGTGTTTGTTGGCAATCTGTATATCTTCTTCGGAGAAACGTCTATTTAGATCTTCTGCCCATTTTTGGATTGGGATGTTTGTTTTCTTGATACAGAGCTGCATGAGCTGCTTGTATATTTTAGAGATTAATCTTTTGTCAGTTGCTTCGCTTGCAAATATTTTCTCCCACGCTGAGGGTTGTCTTTTCGTCTTGTTTATGGTTTCCTTTGCTGTGCAAAAGCTTTTAAATTTCATTACGTCCCATTTGTTTATTTTTGTTTTTATTTCCATTTTTCTAGGAGATGCGTCAAAAAGGATTTTATTGTGATTTATGTCACAGGGTGTTCTGCCTATGTTTCCCTCTAAGAGTTTTACAGTGTCTGGCCTGACATTTAGTACTTTAATCCATTTCGAGTTTATTTTTGTGTACAGTGTTAGAAAGTGTTCTAATTTCATTCTTTTACATGTAGCTGTCCACTTTCCCCAGCACTAATTATTGAAGAGACTGTCTTTTCTCCATTGTGTATTCTTGCCTCCTTTATCACAGATAAGGTGACCATATGTGTCTGGGTTTATCTCTGGGCTTTCTAACCTTTTCGATTGATCTATATTTCTGTTTTTGAGCCACTACCATACAGCCTTGATTAATGTAGCTTTGTAGTATAGTCTGAAGTCAGGGAGCCTGATTCTTCCAGCCCGTTTTTCTTTCTCAAGATTGCTTTGGCTATCCAGGGTCTTTTGTGTTTCCATACAAATTGTGAAATTTTTTGTTCTAGTTCTGTGAAAAATGCCAGTGGTAGTTTGATAGAGATTGCATTGAATCTGTAGATTGCTTTGGGTAGTAGAGTCATTTTCACAATGTTGATTCTTCCAATCCAAGAACATGGTATATCTCTCCATCTGTTTGTATCATCTTTAATTACTTTCATCAGTGTCTTATAGTTTTCTGCATACAGGTCTTTTGTCTCCTTTGGTAGGTTTATTCCTAGGTATTTTATTCTTTTTGTTGCAGTGGTAAATGGGAGCATTTCCTTAATTTCTCTTTCAGATTTTTTATCATTAGTGCATAGGAATGCAAGAGATTTCTGTGCATTAATTTTGTATTCTGCTATTTTACCAAATTCATTGATTAGCTCTAGTAGTTTTCTGGTAGGCATCTTTAGGATTCTCTATGTATAGTATCATGCCATCTTCAAACACTGACAGCTTTATTTCTTCTTTTCCGATGTGGATTCCTTTTTCTTCTCTGATTGCTGTGCCTAAAACTTCCAAAACTATGTTGAATAACAGTGGTGAGAGTGGGCATCCTTGTCCTGTTCCTGATTTTAGAGGAAATGGTTTCAGTTTTTCACCATTGAAAATGATGTTGGCTGTGGGAATATCACATATGGCCTTAATTATGTTGAGGTAAGTTCCCTCTATGCCTACTTTCTGGAGAGTTTTTATCATAAATTTGAATTTTGTCAAAAACTTTTTCTGCATCTATTGAGATATGGTTTTTATCCTTCAGTTTGTTAATATGGTGTATCACATTGATTGATTTGCGTATACAGAAGAATGCTTGCAGTCCTGGGATAAACCCCACTTGATCATGGTGTATGATCATTTTAATGTGCTGCTGGATTCTGTTTGATACTATTTTGTTGAGCATTTTTGCATCTATGTTCATCAGTGATATTGGTCTGTAGTTTTCATTTTTTGTGACATCTTTCTCTGGTTTTGGTATCAGGGTGATGGTGGCGTTGTAGGGAGTGTTCCTCCCTCTGCTATATTTTGGAAGAGTTTGAGCATAGATGTTAGCTCTTCCCTAAATGTTTGATAGAATTCGCCTGTGAAGCCATCTGGTCCTGGGCTTTTGTTTGTTGGAAGATTTTTAATAACAGTTTCAATTTCAGTGCTTGTGACTGGTCTGTTTATATTTTCTGTTTCTTCCCGGTTCAGTCTCAGAAGGTTGTGCTTTCCTAAGAATTTGTTCACTTCTTTCAGGCTGTCCATTCTATTGGCATATAATTGCTTGTCGTAACCTCTCATGATCCTTTGTATTTCTGCAGTGTCAGTTGTTACTTCTCTTTTTTCATTTCTAACTCTGTTGATTTGAGTGTTCTCCATCAATTTTGTTTATCTTCTCAAAGAACCACCTTTTAGTTTTATTGATCTTTGCTACTGTTTCCTTCGTTTCTTTTTATTTCTTATCTGATCTTTATGATTTCTTTCCTTCTGCTAACTTTGGGGGATTTTTGTTCTTCTTTCTCTAATTGCTTTAGGTGTAAGGTTAGGTTGTTTATTTGAGATTTTCTTGTTTCTTAAAGTAGGATTGTATTGCTATAAACTTCTCTCTTAGAATTGCTTTCCCTGCATCCCATGGGTTTTGCGTCATCGTGTTTTCATTGTCCTTTGTTTCTACGTATTTTTTGGCTTCCTCTTTGATTTCTTCAGTGATCTCTTGGTTATTTAGTAGCATATTGTTTAGCCTCCATGTGTTTGTATTTTTACAGTTTTTTTTCCTGTAATTGATATCTAGTCTGACAGTACTTTGGTCGAAAAAATACTTGATATGATTTCAGTTTTCTTAAATTTACCAAGGCTTGATTTGTGAACCAAGATATGATCTATCCTGGAGAATGTTCCATGAGTACTTGAGAAGAAAGTGTATTCTGTTATTTTTGGATGGAATGCCCTATAAATATCAATTAAGTCCCTCTGGTCTTATGTGTCATTTAAAGCTTGTGTTTCCTTATTTTCATTTTGGATGATCTGTCCATTGGTGAAAGTGGGGTGTTGAAGTCTCCTACTATGATTGTGTTACTGTCGATTTCCCCTTTTATGGCTGTTAGTATTTGCCTTATGTATTGAGGTGCTCCTGTGTTGGGTGCACAAATATTTACAATTGTTATATCTTCTTTGATTGATCCCTTGATCATTATGTCTTCTTCGTCTCTTGTAATAGTCTTTATTTTAAAGTCTGTTTTGTCTGATATGAGTATTGCTACTCCAGCTTTCTTTTGATTTCCATTTGCATGTAATATCTTCTACCATCCCCTCACTTTCAGTCTGTATGTTTCCCTAGGTCTGAAGTGGGTCTCTTGTAGACTACATATATAACGGGTCTTGTTTTTGTATCCTTTCAGCCAGTCTGTGTATTTTGGGTGGAGCCGTTAATCCATTTACATTTAAGGTAATTATCGATATGTATGTTCCTATTACTGTTTTCTTAATTGTTTTGGGTTTGTTTTCGTAGGTGTTTTCCTTCTCTTGTGTTTCCTGGCTAGAGACATTCCTTTAGCATTTGTTGTAAAGCTGGTTTTCAGCTGGATTTCAGCTGGTGCTGAATTCTCTTAACTTTTACTTGTCTGTAAAGGTTTTAATTTCTGTGTCGAATCTGAATGAGATCCTTGCTGGGTAGAGTAATAGTGGTTGTAGGTTTTTCCCTTTCATCACTTTAAATATGTCCTGCCACTCCCTTCTGGCTTGCAGAGTTTCTGCTGAAAGATCAGCTGTTAACCTTATGGGGATTCCCTTATGTTATTTGTTGATTTTCCCTTGCTGCTTTTAATATCTGTTCTTTGCATTTAATTTTTGATAGTTTGATTAGTAAATGTCTTGGCGTGTTTCTCCTTCGATTTATCCTGTATGGGACTCTCTGCCCTTCCTGGACTTGACTATTTCCTTTCCCACGTTAGGTAAGTTTTCTACTATAATCTCTTCAAATATTTTCTCAGACCCTTTCTTTTTCTCTTCTTCTTCTGGAACTCCCTATAATTCGAATGTTGGTGTGTTTAATGTTGTCGCTAAGGTCTCTGAGACTGTCCTCAATTCTTTTCATTCTTTTTTCTTTATTCTGCTCTGCAGTAGTTATTTACACTATTTTATCTTCCAGATCACTTATCCGTTCTTCTGCCTCAGTTATTCTGCTATTGATTCCTTGTAGAGAATTTTTAATTTCATTTATTGTGTTGTTCATCATTGTTTGTTTGCTCTTGAGTTCTTCTAGGTCCTTGTTAAACATTTCTTGTATTTTCTCCATTCTATTTCCAAGATTTTGGATCATCTTTACTGTCATTACTCTGAATTCTTTTTCAGGTAGACTGCCTATTTCCTCTTCATTTGTTGGGTCTGGTGGGTTTTTACCTTGCTCCTTCATCTGTTGCATATTTCTCTGTCTTCTCATTTTGCTTAGCTTACTGTGTTTGGTGTCTCCTTTTCGCAGGCTGTAGGTTCATAGTTCCCGTTGTTTTTGTTGTCTGCCCTCAGCTGGTAAAGTTGGTTCAGTGGCTTGTGTAGGCTTCCTGGTCGAGAGCACTGGTGCCTGTGTTGTGGTGGGTAGGGCTGTATCTTGTCTTTCTAGTGGGCAGGGCTGCAGCCTTTGATGTGTTTTGGGGTGTCTGTGAACTTAGTATGATTTTAGGCAGCCTCTCTGCTAATGGGTGGGGTTGTGTTCCTGTCTTGCTAGTTGTTTGGCATGGGGCATCCAGCACTGGAGCTTGCTGGCCATTGGGTGGAGCTGGTCATAGCATTGAGACAGAGGTGTCTGGGAGAGCTCTTGCAGATTGATATCACATGGGGCCCAGAGGTCTCTGGTGGTCCAATGTCCTGAACTCAGCTCTCCCACCTCAGAGGCTCAGGCCTGACACAGGGACGCAGCACCAAGACCCTGTCAGCCTATGGAAGAAAGCATTTCCACTCAAACGAATCTTTTAAAATGAATATTCAGTATTTACTGTATGATATATTCTCTATTGCAAGTGTGCACTCAGGTCAAGGGAGGTGTAAGCTTTCCAACCAAGAACTCAAGTGCATGACCAAGAATGCTGTTGGATCAAAATGCTGGTGTTACCTCCTACTATCTTTTAATTACAGTACTTTTTACCCCCCGGAGTCTTCTAACCACCAAGTTCTGCTCAGTAACAATGTTGGAACTGTCTCATTACAGTAAGCTGTCTCCTGAGTACCTACTTCTTTAACCAAGTTCATTTGCTCTGAGAGCACTGTACTCAGTGCTGAGACTGCACTTAAGACAAAAGTAAGTTGAGTGATTGTTGTTGGTTGTTTGTTTAACAAAATTGCTGCACAGATGCTGATCATCTAGGTGTAAGCAGCCTGCTATACCATTTTGCATCAAGACCTTGGGTACGGTCATCCTTTTGGGAACTAGGTTGCCCTAGATATAGAGACAGTGAGGTGGGGTGAGGGTAGGAGGGAAGAGAGTTCTCCTGCCAACCAACTTCCAATTCCAGTCTTTACTGTCAGACAATTAAGCTCCTGGGCACATAATCACAGTCAGACCAAGTAGTTAGGCAAAGACAGTGGAAATATGTGTTGTCCCTAAGAAGTGACGCCTGTCTTGCAGTTAAACACACCAGGCCACAATCAGGACAGGCTGAGGGATTTGTTACGAGTTTATGCTCAGGAATCAGACAACCCCGGGTGCAAAGATTGGTATCATCCCTTACTTTACCTGTGACTTTACCTTGGTCAAGCAACCTTTCCAAACCTTAGACAGCTCTCCTGAAATATAGGGATGATATTAATAGCACCTACTGTGAGAAGTAGACAAGGTAATAATCCATTTAAAAGCACTTAACCCATTGACTGACAAACAGAATTACTCATTTAGCAGTAGCTATTGTTGTTAAGCAAAATATTCTTACATATTTGCAAACCAATTTTTCTTAAAATTAATTCATAAATGATATGTCAAATACAATAGGGGAATATTGATTTTTTTTTCACAGAAATTTGAAATAAGCCCTTTCACAAGGTTAAAAAAAAAAAGAGTCACCCTTTTGGGGAAATCCAGATCTTTATCAACATGACATTAGGTTTGCTTAAAAGAAAGGATACCTGCTTTACAGAAATTCTGTTCTTCTTCATGCTCTGGGGACACCATAGGCAGCCTCTTGGTTGCCACCAGCCGTCATCTGCTTAGCATAAGCTGTGTGTGTGTGTGTGTGTGTGTGTGTGTGTGTGCGCGCGCGCATGCTTGTACATTCAGGCATGCACACACATATCCTAAGACGCTCATCCCCTGGGACTTTCACAGTGATAGTAAAACAGCTGTGGAGCCATGGTCAATCCAATAAACAAATTGTTTTAAGGAGAATCCCAAAATGCTTACTGATGCCAGAAGCGTTCTCTCATTCCCTAAGACCTTTCTGAAGACTGCTTCTGGTCTCATCTTCCTTCATCACATTTATAGATGAAATGCAACACAGTATTATAGTCATGGATGCATTAAAAGTTGCCGTGTTTCTGCTTCAAGATGTAAGGAGGAGCCTGGCCATATCACTCGCCTATGTACTTACAAAGCGAAGCTTATGGTATGCCTATCTGCTTATTTAATTGTGAATGGTCCTAAGTCATTCTATAACGTAAATGAATAAAGAGCTTTCCCAGAAGAGATTCAAGGAGGGGAGAAAACAAGACATTAGCAAGGGAGTGAGGGAGATATGAGAGAGAAAATCAGCAGCTATAGTACCTCTGTCTCCCAGCCATACCTATTCAAAAGACTCACTTAGTAAAACTTTTCAACTTCTCTGCTTCCAGCCTCTACAATTTAGCCAGGAACAGGAACACCTACCAGAAGGAAACTGCAGAGAAACACTGGCGAAAGAGCTGAACTGAGAATATACCATCTCCTCCTATCAATCTGCAAGTACCAGATACACACATCATACACTGAGTCCCAGCCTTACAAAGGAGCTGCCTGAACTACAATGACAAGGACATCATTTTGTTGCTGCTAGCAGCTGGTCATGTGGAAATGATTCACTTGCATGCTTTGAAAAAAAGTGATCCAAGAAATAAAAATAAATTTTCTATCCATCATGCATCACACTTCCCTTTAATCGTCCCTTTCATTCTCAGTTCAGAGCCACAGAAGAGCTCACACATGGAATATACGTGCAAAGAGCAGCAGGCTGCTTAACTAGAGGCTTTTGTAAGATCTCAATACACTTACCGATCCACAAGAAATCAGGACAGTATTCATTATAAAGGTTACCTGAAAGATGCAGCAACTTCAGACATAAAATAAACCTATGATGGTAAAAAGAATAAATTTTTTTAAAAATTGTGTTTGCCTATAGCCAACTCCTCAAAACTTATAAGTACCCAAAAAGTTAGAACCCTTATTTAGGAATAGAAATAGACACAGAGGTGACCACAGGAGAAAAGTTTCTATGTGAACTCTCTAGAAACCCTCCCTTACAGATACTGAGAATACAGTGTTAATGTATCATTATTCATTAGAGAGTTTCGCAAAACACCCAACACAAAAGAGTTTTCTTTTAAACCTAGACACACACATACAAAAACCTGAATTAAATATGCTTGGCACTCAAAGAAACCCTTCAAGAAAACAACTGCTTCTAAAGGAAGTTTTTCTAGAATCACTACATGATTTTTAACTGACACATAAGGGCACCTCAAAACCCTTTCTTCCACAACTTACAAAAACCTAGCTTAATTAGAAATATGGAAATAAAACTGGCAGTTCTGTCAAGATTTAGGAGATTAGGATAGCTTTATTGAAAAGCCTCAAAATCAGGAATGTGCCAATGAAACAGGTACCTGAAATGTGTGATGAATATTAAACTTACAATCGTATCACTTTTGCATATGCATAAACACTTTTCAGTTTAGACTCTTCCTATTATATGTACTTCTGGCATGTCGTTAGGAAACTGACAAGTTGTCAGTTCAGTTTTAAAGGTGGAGGGAAGGGGCACAGCATCAGTTCCTCGTTCTGTAGCAAGTCCAAAAGTCTAAATTTAATAGAACGTGACTAGCAAACAAAATTCCAAAGTAAAAACTAAAACTTGAGAACTTCAAAGTCAACCTGAATGGGATTCCCTGGTGGCACAGTGGTTAAGAATCCGCCTGCCAATGTAAGGGACATGGGTTCAAGCCCTGGTCTGGGAAGATCCCACATGTCACGGAGCAAATAAGCCCGTGCACCACAATTACTGAGCCTGCGCTCTGGGCCCGTGAGCCACAACTACTGAAGCCCATGCACCTACAGCCCGTGCTCCGCAACAAGAGAAGCCACCGCAATGAGAAGCCCGCACACCGCAAAGAAGAGTAGCCCCCGCTTGCCACAACTAGAGAAAGCCCACGCGCAGCAACGAAGACCCAATGCAGCCAAAAATAAATAAATAAATTTCAAATAATAATAATAAAAAAATTCGATCTGAGCAGTTGTCAGTACCACATACCTGGAGTTCATTAGGCAGAAAACTGACCAGACAAGAGAAACGGCATCCACTGAGCCCAAGGTTGGGCAGCAGCAGAACACAGCAAGGAAGGACCCAGCTCACCCCAACCCAGAACTCCCTGGTGGCTGCAAAACCTCTTCGCTCCCAAATCACCTAACAAGCGATCAAAGGACCGAAGACCTCAGAGGCACAGCACACCCTGATACACAAAATTCCCCTCTTCCTTCAGCAAACAACCTTGTACCCCACAGAACACAATCTGGGATCTGCCAGGCAGATCAGATGGAAATTCTGCTCTTCCAGGCATGAAAGTTACTGTGAGTTGATCCTCTGGAGCCAAAGAGTTCCGAAATGAATCTGTGGGCATGTAGTTAAAGGCACTGGCGTTTCCTTAGAAAACACTCAGAGAAGAAAGGCGCTGGTGATAAAAGCACAAGCTGGAGAGTCACTTAACGAAGCTTTCTCAATTCCACGATGACAGCATGAGCTTCCTGTCAGTTCGTGTGAGGCACTGTCCCAATGACGGCATCCTTCTTTTGAGTAGCTGGGGAGCCCACACGCCCGGGACTTTGTGGTTACACACTGCTTCTCTGCCTTCAAGGGAGGGGTTGGCAAAGTGAGCTGGTTGTATAAGTATAGACTCCCTCCCTAATCAATAATAACTGCCTGACCCTAGTTTAGGAAGCATTCCCTGGTTGTGATGCAGCAAAGGCAGTTTTCCTAAAGTAGGTGAAAACGACACATGATAGCTGCACTTTAAAGGAAAAAGAATGGAAGATAATTCTTAGTAACACAGAGTGTTTCTGCATAACTTACACATAACTCCTCTTGACCAAGTGAATCCTAGCATGACTGGATAAGCTAAAAGATCACCAACGCCAAATGTTACTGATTTTGCTCATTTGGGGTACTGACATCACTTTTATACACTAATAAAACACTAGCGATAATATCCAATGTTGGCACAGGAAGAGGAAACAAGTACATCAGTCAGAATATAAATGGTAGAGACTTGGGGGAATATAATTTGTCAAGACCTATAAAAAGTTTAAATGTGCGTCCCTTTTGACCAAGCAATTGTACTTTCAAGAATATTTCCTACAGAGATATTCACACATGTGTAATTACATGATTGCATATAGTTGCATATTAATATAAATGCAGACATCTTTGAGGCAATATTGTTTAGAAGAACATGATATTGGAAACCACAAAAAAGAGGTGTTTAAATAAATTATGACACTTCCTAGTGTGGAAGAGTATGCAACTATTAAAAAGAATAATTATTCACAATAACCAAGATGTGGAAACAACCTAAATATACATTGAGAGATGAATGGATAAAGAAAATGTAGTATATACATACTTCTTTTTTTCCTCCTTAAAAAAAGAAGGAGGCAGACTCTAGGATGGCTCACACCACGGAGTGCTTCCCAGGGCTTCTGCTGCCAGTGTCCTTGTCCTCACGGTGACATGCAGCCAGCCCCAACCTCTGCAGGAGACCCTCCAACACTAGCAGTTACATCGAGGAGGAACCAAGATGGCAGAGTAGAAGGACGTGCTCTCACTCCCTCTTGCGAGAACACCAGAATCACAACTAGCTGCTGGACAATCATCGACAGGAAGACACTGGAACTCACCAAAAAAGAGACCCCACATCCAAAGGCAAAGGAGAAGCCACAATGAGACGGCAGGAGGGGCGCAATCACAGTAAAATCAAATCCCATAACTGGTGGGTGGGTGACTCACAGACTGGAGAACACTTATACCACAGAAGTCCACCCACGGGAGCGAAGGTTCTGAGCCCCATGTCAGGCTTCCCAACCTGGGGGTCTGGCAATGGGAGGAGGAATTCCTAGAGAATCAGACTTTGAAGCCTATTGGGAATTGATTGCAGGACTTTGACAGGACTGGGGGAGACAGAGACTCCACTCTTGGAGGGCACACACAAAGTAGTGTGCGCATCGGGACCCAGGGGAAGGAGCAGTGACCCCAGGGGAGGACTGAACCAGACAAACCTGCTAGTGTTGGGGGGTCTCCTGCAGAGGCGGGGGGGCGGGTGGGCTGTGGCTCACCGTGGGGACGGGGACACTGGCAGCAGAGGTTCTGGGAAGTACTCCTTGGCATGGGCCCTCCCAGAGTCTGTTATTAGCCCCACCAAAGGGCCCAGATAGGCTCCAGTGTTGGGTTCCCTCAGGCCAAACAACCAATAGGGTGGGAACCCAGCCCCACCCATCAACAGTCAAGTGGATTAAACTTTTACTGAGCTCTGCCCACCAGAGCAACAGTCAGATCTACCCACCACCAGTCCCTCCTATCAAGCCTCTTAGATAGCCTCATCCACCAGAGGGCAGACAGCAAAAGCAAAAAGAACTACAATCCTACAGCCTGTGGAACGAAAACATTCACAGAAAGACAGACAAGATGAAAAGGTAGAGGGCTATGTACCAGATGAAGGAAGAAGATAAAACCCAAGAAAAACAACTAAATGAAGTGGAGATAGGCAAACTTCCAGAAAAAGAATTCAGAATAATGATAGTGAAGATGATCCAGGACCTCAGAAAAAGAATGGAGGCAAAGATCGAGAAGATGCAAGAAATGTTTAACAAAGACCTAGAAGAATTAAAGAACAAACAAACAGAGATGAACAATACAATAACTGAAATGAAAACTATACTAGGAGGAATCAATAGCAGAATAACTGAGGCAGAAGAACGGATAAGTGACCTGGAAGATAGAATGGTGGAATTCACTGCTGTGGAACAGACTAAAGAAAAAAGAATGAAAAGAAATGAAGACCGTCTAAGAGACTTCTGGGAAAACATTAAACACAACAACATTGCATTATAGGGGTCCCAGAAGGAGAAGAGAGAGAGAAAGGACCTGAGAAAATATATGAAGAGATTATAGTCAAAAACTTCCCTAACATGGGAAAGGAAATAGCCACCCAAGTCCAGGAAGCGCAGTGAGTCCCACACAGGATAAACCCAAGGAGACACACGCCAAGACACATAGTAATCAAACTGGCAAAAATTAAAGGCAAAGAAAAGTTTATTTATCTCTTGTAAAAATAAAATACAGTGTGTGTGTGTGAAACCAAAAAAAAAAAAAAGGAAATCCTGCCATTTGTAACAATATGGATGGACCTAGAAGACATTATGGTATGGTAAATGAAAGAAGCCAGACACAGAAAGAAAAATAGTGCATGATTTCATTTATATGTGGGATCTAAAATATTCAAACACATAGAGTACAGAATAGAATGGTGGTTTCCCAGGACCAAAAAAAAAAGGTAACAGGAAGTAGGATTACATGACTGAAATGGATGGGAACCTCAATTGTCCCTACATCACTAACTTTTTGCACCTTTTGAATTTTATACCATATGTTGTCAAGTATATTTAAGAGTATGCATTCTGGATCCATACCACCGGCTTCAAATACCAATTTTATACTGTTGTCCTGCATGATCTTAGACAAATTACCTGATCTTTGTGCCTCAGTTTCTTGAGCTGAAAAACAGTACTAACAATACATATCCTGTAAGGTTGTTCTAATACATGTAAAGGTCTTAAAACAGTGCAGGCGCACAGTAAGCCTCAAATTTAAGTATTATATTATGGTTATTATTATCATTATAAATAATTTTTCAAATAAATAAATTTTAAAATAAGTTTTTAAAAGAGCTAGATTTATAATGCACTTACATGGACACATATTTTTTTAAAGTTGCAGAACATAAAAAATGTGATCACATTTCTAAAAATATACACACCAACATAACAGGAAAGGATCTAAGGCTCCACCCCAAAGCAATACAATGATAATTTCTAAAAAAGAGAGTGGGGTAAAGAGGTAAAGGGAGACTTCAGCATCATAATTTACATTCTTCTATACTGTTAAACTTTTAATCACAAGCATGTATAAACTGCATGTGTATGAGTGAGACAAAATTTCGAGCTCACAGAGCACCAACGCCTCATTTCACTAAGGAAACTAAAGATCATATAAAGTAAAAAGTAGCACCCCTTTCATCCACTGAAGAAATAGAGGAAGCAGGTCAAACCAATGGGGATCAA
Organism: Delphinapterus leucas; assembly: GCF_059928025.1. Taxonomy (NCBI): domain Eukaryota; kingdom Metazoa; phylum Chordata; class Mammalia; order Artiodactyla; family Monodontidae; genus Delphinapterus; species Delphinapterus leucas. Next base: position 36,927,116 of record NC_143137.1, on the reverse strand, counting down.
AATGTCAGCTTTTGACATTCAACACCAGATGGAAGGACAAAATTGGGTGTGTAGACCTTTGGCTCACTACCAAGGCAGGGCATGCAAGACCTAGAACATTTGACACGGAACACATGAGAACACAAAGGTGCCCTCTGGGGTTACGCAACAGGGTGGCCACTGGACTACACGATGTCTTCGTTCAAATGAGCAAAAGGAACTGCTTGGGTCCCAGCGCAGCTGGCTAGGCCCAGCAGAGCTCTGGCTGGCTTCCAAACGCCACTTTCTCCCTTTGTGCAGTACACAAACCACACCACTGTACAGAGGACCCAGCTGACACTCCTCGATATTGAATTTAGGTCATGAACATGCAGGTCTCCCGCACCATCACTAACCTCACAAATCAGAAGGCAGACTCTCTGCAGAGGACAGCTCCCAGTGGAAAGGAAAGACTGAGCCAGGCCAACCTGGTCTGCAGTCTCAAACTAGCCAGACAACTGCCAATCAAACCAGGCAGGGAGGAAAGGAGAGAAGGGGCAGAGAAAGGGCAGACAGTTTCATTAACGGAGTTCTCCACTTGGGAACAGGAGGAAAATTAAGTGTTTGCTCTTAACAAAGATACCAGCTACATAAGGTATTATCTAGAATTTTATAAGGCAGAATAGTAATGAAACATGGAAACTAGAAAGAGCAAAAGCAATTTCAAACATAAGAATAGTAATGCAAAAAGCATTCCAGACCCTACTGATGACCTACAAGCTGTGGACTTTGGCTTTTGTGTCTTAAAAAACAGTAGGCATAACTCACTGCCTTGTTACCTCATGACATGATATTATGTCTACCAGGGCTTTGCAAGGAGTACGTCATAGGCATTTGAGATGGGAGGGTTCTTCCTTCTGAAGGCACGTAAATAGCATTCCTGGCCCTGCCCAATGAAGGCCACCAGGACTTCCCAATTATTCATCACAAACAACACATTTCCAAATACCCCTGCGAGTAGGGGTAGAGGGTGAGTGATTCAAGTTGAGAGACACTGATCTAAACTGGAATAAGATAATGTGTCAGCTACATGTAGCACTATTAAGATGATGACAGTTTATATGAGAGTCACCTATGTGCAGCTCCCCAGCCATTCCACACACACCTTTAGCTTACTTGCTTTTACTTATACTATTCCTGCATCCAGGAAAGTCCTCTCTGATTTCTTCCACCTAGTTAACTCCTACAATTCCACTCAACTCTATTCAGATGCCACCTTCTCCAGGACACTTGCCTGCCCAGACAGAAGGGTCCCTTCCTCTGGGTATGCCTGTCTCTCCCAGGACCACAATCAGTGATCCCTTCTCTGCCTTCTCCATGCAGGTTTGAGGTCCTTGGAATTCACCATTCATCTCTGTACCCACAGCAAACTGCATATGCCTAATGCATGCACCTAACACATATTTAATGAAGGATTGAATTTTTAAGCTTCCTGAGGTCCAAAACGCCTTCCCAGACTGATGTTAACTCAGCACAGTGCCTGGCAAAAGAGGAACTCACAAATCAGTGACTATCGCAGGGATGTAGCTGCATGGGTGACCATCACTTGCTAATACATCTGGGTAGGATCAGGTTATTCCAAACCTTCCTTCCCTCCCTCCCTCCCTCCCTCCCTCCCTCCCTTCCCCCTGAATGATCAGTGGGCACTTCCCGTGGGTACTGTTCTGGGTAATTTCTTCGCATTGCACTGTACTCTCTACCTCAGCTTCATACAGGAGCAGTACATAGGAAACACTAGCATTTGGATTAACTCCAACTGATTCAAGGTTTAATAAAGCATGTGCTCCAACTTGTCTTTCATTTCTCTTCTTTTTTCCTTTTAGAGCAAAAGGTACAAGCTACTATATTTGTTTTGCCTCGTTCCAGGCAGCATGGCACTCACCCTCCTTAACAACATGCAGTCGATCCCTGGAAATCAGCTACTGACTCCCTCCTAACAGTGAATCTCTGTTCCTACGGTCACATGCCTTGGATACTGGCTCCCAGAGTGTGAGCCAGGTCTTTCCCGCTTTAGAAGTCTCTCTGCTCCTTCACAAACACCTGTGTGACCCCCATACCTCCCCATGGGGCTTGGAGAAGGTCTTGAGAGAAGGAGATATGGATGGTATCATGACCAAGTATTCTGACTAGTGTGGACTTCCATCTTGAACTCAAGGTCATCCATAATAATTCCTTATGCTTGTAAAGTCCTTTATAATTTACATGGCTTCACAAGAATGATCTCACCTGATCATGATAATTACACTGTGAATAAGCAAGGCAGGTATTACTATCCCTGTTTACAGAGCAAGGAACTAAAGCTTTCCTTGAGTTTCCCTTAAAAGGACCCTTCCCACACTTTACAAAAAAAAAACTGGGACTTCCCTGGTGGTCCAGTGGTAAGGAATCCACCTTGCAATGCAGGTGACGCCGGTTGATCCCTGGTCAGGATACTAAGATCCCATATGCTGTGGGGAAACTAAGCCCTCGCATCACAACTAGAGAGCCCGCCTGCTACAAACTACAGAGCCCACACACTCTGGAGCCCACATGCCACAACTAGAGAGAAAACCTGCATATCACAACTAGAGAGAAGCCCGTGCACCACAACAAAGAGCCCATGCACTGCAATGAAAGGTCCCGCATGCCACAACGAAGATCCCACGTGCTGCAGCTAAGACCCAACCCAGCCAAAAATAAAAAATAAAAAGTAATAAAAACCTGACATGGGCTATAAAAACGATAAAGGATCCATAGGACACCAGTTATACTGAACTACAGAGCAGCCAGTATACACAGCACTGGCAGCGTGGTGCTAAGGTTGGTCTGGGGAACGCAGCAGCAAAGTACGGGCTACACACTGGTGTTTACATCTAAAGATGGTGACTACCCATCAGGATCTTATTGGATCCACTACCTAGACACACGTGCACAAAGCAAGTTCTGCAGACATGGAAAATGAGTATACAGAGAAACAAACTGAGATAGTTCTTCAAATGAATGGCAGAGCTGGGCTGTCTTGACTGGTGACATTTGATTTACACTCCACTAGTCACTTCATTTGCTGTGCCTTCACCATCTCATCCTTAAAAAAGGAACAACTCCCTCCTAGCCATGTTCTAGGAGGCTGAAAGGATCTAAAAGGACAAGTGAGAAAGCACCACAAATAGTTAAAAGTCCCACATCAATGGAACGGGGTATTATTATTCTACACACAGGAAAGCTATGATTTCAGCAGTCAAGTCATTTTCTATCAGGCCCAGTGACCTCACAAGAGAGTTGGAACGTGGGTCACACCCTCAGAGGGCTATCTGGGGCAAAAGTCACTTGAAATGAAAGAGATACTCAGTCTGACCACAATCCTTGCTTGATGGTTTATGGCTAGTTTTCCCTGGTACTGCCCAGATCCCCCCGACCCCACCCAAAGGCCCAGCAGGTCTCTACTGTCATGCATTCTATTTTCCTAACCTGTCTTTCCCACATCATGACAACATAGCCCTAAACTGCCTTTCCTAAGCGGCACCTAATCTTTTATACAGCACCTGACAAATGATGACTACCACAAGGTAGTATGACTACCCACAAGGGTACCTGCCACTGCTGGCTGCAGCTGAGGGAAAGGGTCACTTTGATGGAGGGGCCATCTCAGCTGCACACTTAGGGATGCTCCAACCCCAGGCTCACGCAAGCACTCCCTGATTGGCTGAGTCGCAGCCCACACTTCTGATGAGGCCTGTAGCAGTGATGGGCTGCGGTGGGCTGGGCTGGAGAACCTCTCTGGGACATCATGGGGGTTCTCAAAGGGAACAGATGGTCAAGGGCCCAACCCAATGCAAAGGTTTCAAAGTCACAGGCTGTCCAACCACTAGCCTTGGCTCTGTGTCAGGAGCCACCTTACATCTCTTTACCCCAGTGGACCTGCCTGTTTCTAAAAAAAAAAAAAAATGAAGTGCTGCAGTAATAACTATGCCTTATGTTGACAGATTGCCTTGAGGGTAATTTACATGCTCCAGTCCTACACTACCACCAGCAAAACCAAAACAAATCAGCAACAAAGACCTGACCAGGGAGACACTGTGACATAGTAGTGAAGGCATGACAGCAAACCATAGTTCCACACCTCATTAGCCTTGAGATCTCGGGCAGGTGCTGTAACATTTCTTTGCCTCTGTTTCTCATTTGTAAAATTACGGGCAATAATAAGAACAGCACCCACATCATGCAGTTGTCATGAGCATGAAATGAAATAACACGTACACAACCTTAGCATGATGCCTGACACACACTAAGAGCTCAGTAAATACTATTATTATAAAAGCAAGGTACTGCCTGTAATCAACTATATCATCACAATATATGGTTGCATCAACAATTTGACATCAAATTAACATTAGCACTAAGGTAAAAATATAAATGCAAGAAACTTCCCATTGTGCTTAATGAGACACTCAAAAAAAAGAAAAACAAAAACAGCAGTATCATGACAAATATGTCATAATAGTTTTCCTTCTTTGAGATATTAAAAACTCCAAAAAGGGTTTCCCTGGTGGCGCAGTGGTTGAGGGTCCGCCTGCCGATGCAGGGGACGCGGGTTCATGCTCCGGTCCAGGAGGATCCCACATGCCGCGGAGCGCCATGGCCGCTGAGCCTGCACGTCCAGAGCCTGTGCTCCGCAACGGGAGAGGCCACAGCAGTGAGAGGGCTGCGTACCGCAAAAAAAAAAAAAACTCCAAAGAGGTCAGTACCCTCTTTAAAGTGCAGCAAGAGCTCTGTGTGAAGGGGGACAGAACTTCAGGGACATATAAAAGAAGTTGCTTACATTAGAGAAACAAAAATCTTCCAGCAAAAATGCCATTACTATAAAAAAAAAAATGGTAAGGGGATGAAGAGGTGGTCTCTAATCACACATTTTTGTACACATGCTTATATTTGTTTTTCTTTTTTAAAAAAGCTAATACAAGTTAATATTGATGCCCAGAGAAAAATATATTTTTTTAAAAGCTAACCACGAGATAGACTAGCACTTGTCAGTTACCTTTTTCTTTTAAATCCTGCTTAAAATGTGCAATTGCCCAAGTAAATTTTAAGTATGCCAAAACACTGAGAAATTACAAAACTCAACACCAAAATAATTCATATGTTACAACCATAATTACTTCTATAGTTAGGAAATTATTATCCTCATAAGAAAATCCTGGCAAATTGCTTAAAACATTTCCCTTCTGAGTGCATCTAGGAGGAATAAAATGAAAATTCAGAGTTCAGTCATTTTGATGTCCCCACGCCTAAGAAGACTTTATCTCCGTCAATTAGCTACCTGCCATAATTTTAAATGTCTATGCAATAGCCACATTTCCTTGGTTTGTGAGATCTTCCTTCCCTTCCCCCATTTTCATTTTCACAGATGTTTCTGTGGAATACAAAACGAAGGAAAGCTTTCTTCTTCTGTTTCTGTGCCCTCTGCTTTTTTAAGTCTTTGTCTGATTTACTCCACAGAGCTACAGCCAGAAAGAAAATGGGAAGAGAAAGTGGAGAAAGGAGGGTTTGGTTTTGCCCTTAGAAGCCACCATTTCTCAGGTGGAAAATAAGATTGTCATGCCATGATGACATTTTGCCTTGTGTCACAATGATTAATAGTCCTAATTTTTTCCAACTAGGGAAGTAATCGCAACCAGTCGATAGAATCTGACCAATCTTGTACACTGTGGTCTGTGAGTGCTATAATTTCAGTGTGGAATAAGATCTAAGATGATTCTTTTCCTTTGACAGCTAAGTGTTATATTGTATTTCCATCCTTGAGTTCTTTTTTTCACATCTGAAGAAGGAAAGAAGCTTTTCAGAAATAAATTATTTCCAAATCTGACCCTTTTCACAAATTGGCTTTCTTTGAATTGGTACAATGTGACTCAGAAAGGGAGTATGGGGCTTAGTTTATTCATTTGAATATGTTAATCGCCTTGGCAATCCCTTAATAGGGATAGAAAGACTTAGGGGAATAGGGTGGTTTTATATGATATTTATAAACACTTACCAAAATTCACAGAACCAAATTCTATAGGGAATTGCCCAAGAGCATCAAGAAACACACAAGGCTGCAAATGCAGTAAACTGGCAGAAGGGAACACTACAAAGGGTAAATATCTCATACACTTCACCTTCGGTTACCTAAACACAAACCAAAACATTTCAGATACAGAATAAGACAGTTCCACTGATATCTAGTCAGAGGAGTGCCCAAGGAAATCTCTAACTTTCAGTGAATTTTAGAATTTCAAGGAAACTTGGAAATCACCTCATCCAACTCTCATTTTACAGAGGCCCTAAGAAGGCCCTAAGAGAGAAATGCTTTCATACAGTTCAGACAGTTATTATGAAGGAACCAAAATGAGAACCCTAGCCTCTTACTTTCATAAGATAAACTTATGTTAATCCTTTCAAATAAGTAATTTATAGCATGATGGTATCAAATGGTTTTTTCAGACATGAATAGCTTTATTACATCAATATAAACGGTGCAAAATGTGCCACATGGCATATGTGCTCTGGAAAATACAATAATTCCATTACAACTCATAACCCCAAACCAGAAGATTTCTCTCCACCACCACTCAAAGCAGAAAGATATCAGCTGATCAGGAGAATTCCGACAGGAATTTCAAAGCTCGCTGTAACAGAAATTTACCTGTGATCCTCCAGTCTTATTTCAAGGCATTCTGCCATGTCAATGGTTTTCAAATTTTGGTTTTCGCAGTAAAGTTTTCCCGTTTTTTGTCTTTTAATGAACTCTTAGATAGAACCTCAACATCTAACATCAATAAAATCAGCATTTTATCCTAATCGATTTATATTTTCAAACGTTTATCTGCTCAGCATCAAATCAGTCAGTGAGAACACTGAGCAGGGTTCCTGTGAGCCCATATCACACCACTGTGCAAATCAGAAAGAGGACATCTCTCCTTCCCAGCAGAGACTTTACCAAATCCAGCCACCTTGTGCAGAGCACATCCTGCAATACCATACGTGGGGTATGACAGATGGCTTCTAATAAAAAGTTCTAATGAATAAGGCTGTTCCCATGAACACAAAAATTTTAAATGGGAAGCTATAAATGACAACTGTAGTCTATCTCTTCAGCAGGCCACACATCTCTATATTTTGTTTTGGTTGCACAGTAGAGTGAAAAATGCTGTTTCTCGCCAACAGCTAATTGCGTATTTGGTAGCAGTTTTGTTTCTGTCTTTTGATAGCAGCTTGCCTTGCAATCTCAGGATACTCTTATTCTGAAAAAGCAGGGGTAGGAAACTTTCGTTGCAAAGTTGAATCACTAAAAAGTTGGAAATGCACCCCAAACTTGCAGGAAGTTTGCTAAAAATGTCTAAGATACATTGTTCGCCAGAAGATTTTCTACAATTGACCAGTACATGGTGACCAGAGCATGTGAGAAACAGATGTGCCTGAACATCTGGTGTTTTAAGTGGAGTCCAAGAGCCATATGCTATTGTGAAGACTTCACTTATAAACACTCTTAAAAATTTAGACCTGCCCATGCTGACTCAAATAAATTTATTTTATTTTTATATTATAAATTACAATTTCTTACGTAGCAAACATTACCCAAAGAAAAGAAAGTACAAAAGAAAAAAAAAAATCCAGTCCCGTCTTCATGGAGTTTAGTGGTTAGCAGTAGGTTTCTTCATGAAATAGCACTCACAACTTTCTGGTTTTTATTCTCCATCTGGATTTTTGGACGCCAACTTTATACAGTCACAGAACAAATAGAACCATGCCATATGCTTCGGGATTTCTGTAGGTAATTTCATATACTTTTGACAAGTTCTGTCACTCTGACAAATACCTGTCTTCGTCTAGATCAGCCCTGTAGGATGTGGGGGGCAGGCCCTGGCTAGTCCGGTTGACCTCATGTCCTCAGAGCCTGGTTTATACAGTCTGGACAACCTGGTAGATAAACTTAACAAAAAACTACAACACACTGAGCTTAGAGCTTTCTCCCTCATCCAAGGAACCCACTGACTATGGTCTCAATGATCGTTTCCCCCTACATTTATATATTGAAATCCTAATGCCCAATGCGATGGTATTAGGAGGTGAGGCCTTTGGGAGGTGCTTAGGTCATGAGGGCACTGCCCTCATGAATGGGATTAATGCTCTTATAAAAGAGACCCCAGAGAGTTCCCTAATCCCTTCCACCATGTCAGGATACAGTAAGAAGTCTGCAACCTGGAAGAGGGCCTTCACCAGAAGCTGGCCAGGCTGGATCCCCAGCCTTCAGAACTGTGAAAAATAAATTTCTGTTTATAAGCTACCCAGTCTGTGGTATGTTGTTATAGCAGCCTGAATGGACTAGAATACCATTTATTCATCAATTCATTGATTTACTGAGCCTACTAAAAGCTAGCTCTGTATTACCCCCGCAGGAAGTCAAAGCTGGACAGCACAGCATCTAGGGCTTCACAAGCCTGTAGCAGAGGTAGACAGTTTCAAATGGTAGTAACAAGAGCCCTGAGAGAGGCAGCTGCGGGCACAGATGTGGAATAAAGAGCAGTTTTCATTTCTGCCAGGAGGAGTCAGATATGGAAACTCTTAGAGAAGAGACACCACAGTTAGGTTTTCCAGGTAAAGATGGCAAAGGAGGATGGACCGGCCAGGCAGAGTTCCGGCAAGTGCAGAGACCGAGAGTTCAGAAGCAGCATGGCACCTCTGAAAAGCTCTACCTGGTTCCCTAGGATAGAGCACAGGGTGCAGGAGGAAGAACTGTCTGATACGGGACTGGATTGCAGTCAGGGGCCAATTTAGGAAGGGCCTGGTGTGCTTTGAAATGACTTTGGACTCTATCCTGACTGCAAAGGAAACATTACAGGTATTTTTGTGTTTTCAGATGAAGCACATCAACAAAGTTGCTCTATAAAATAGATCACTTGTGGTTAAAATGCAAGACATGTGCTAGAGAAAGAAGAGACTCTAGGTAGGAGACAAATGAGGAGGCTACCACAGTAATCAGACAAGAAGTACCAACCCAGCTCACCCAGGTTGCCATGGCATTGGATCCTTGGCCCTGCAGGTCGAGGCTTCCCTGAGCATGGATGGGGCCCAGGTCCATGCAGAGCAAGGACTTCCAACATCAGAACCACCAGCCTCAGCGTTTAGGGTTTCCAGGACTGCTCCAATCAATGCTGGTCAGCCCTCCCTTCTAGCTCTTTCTTCTAGTCCCTCCATCACTGAGAACTTGCATTTTGCTCCAGGGTTCCTCCTTGGTCCTGGTCACACTTGGCCAAGGTCCATCCTCATTCACAGATGCACATTTTTACTCCCTTCCTGTCATGCAGCCCTGTTTGGTCCTTGGCTCTCATCCCCCCATTCCCCCCACCCCTTCTGGTACCCATCCATCTCCTGACCCACCTCATGACCCCTCCAGCACCACTGTGCTCCATATCCCTCACCCACATGCAGGCAGCACATGAAGGGACTGACCATGACCACCAGAGGCTAAGGCTGAAGTAAAAAGACAATGAAGGGGCTTCCCTGGTGGCGCAGTGGTTGAGAGTCCGCCTGCCGATGCAGGGGACACAGGTTCGTGCCCCGGTCCGGGAGGATCCCACATGCCGCGGAGCAGCTGGGCCCGTGAGCCATGGCCGCTGAGCCTGCGCATCCGGAGCCTGTGCTCCACAACGGGAGAGGCCGCAGCAGTGAGAGGTCCACGTACCGCAAAAAAGTAAAAAATAAATAAAAGACAATGAAGATACTTATTTCATATAATACTGGAATTAATACAAGCGTCTTATTCAAAAAGTAAAGTATGGTGAGCAATTTCTTCACCACTGTCCACAGGCCCCAAAGCTGGGCCTCCAGATTTCAGCCATAGGCCTGTGTGTGCAGAAGAGTGTGGTACCATGACCGGGCCACAGGCTTCAGACCTAGATAATGTGTCCAAATCTCACCTTGAACAAATCACTCACTCTCTCTAGGTTTGCTAAGGCTTCAGTGCGTATATCTGGGGTCAATCACACAGGCCTAGCCCCTGGTAAACATTCATCTTAAGGCTGTTTTTTCCTCTGCCTAGCCACTCTTAGTTAATATTGAATCCATCTTTCTTCCTCTGCCCAGTCTTAGAAGGAAATCACAAAAAAAGACAATCCATTGTCCAAGATACTTAACATTGGTCAGGTGACAGGAATGAATCCAGGGTGGGTGGGGGGTGGGGGTGGGGGAATGGGGGCGGAAATTACCCAGTAGGAAGAGGAAGAAGGTTTTCCAGCTATTTAAAGTACAACTCTACTCAGGTGTTTATACTGGACAATCTCAGTAGCTGGTGACTCACTCTATGGGAAGTATCTTAAAAATGAAACCTCTATTCTTCTGGACAAGTTCTGAGTTTTCCAGGATATGAGACACTCCCTCCTCGGGGCTATTTCCTCAGGCTCACAAGTGAATAGCATCACCATCCCAAGTCCTTATCTTCCTTTTAAAGCTTGAGGGAAAATATGTCTTAACCTTCACACTGATTTCTCTATGATACGTTTATATACTGCCTTACTAAGTGAAATTAAAAAAAAAAAAAAAAGGTATAACACCTACTTTGAAAACAATGTTGTGTAAATTAAACAGAAAACTATGAAACACTTCTACCTTCTTCACCTGTCCAGGGACTCAGTTCTAAACCTCTTCGTGTGCCCCCCAAAAGCTAGCATGATTATAGACAGCAGGCATACCCAATAAATAATCACCCAACATAAGTTTTTCCATCAATGTGTCATTAGATATGCCTTTATACTTATCACTAAGGAAAACAATATGCAAGTAAACTCTTAGAGGGCTGTACTACCTATCAGGATACGCATATTTAAGGACAGAAAATGGACAAAAAATTCCCCCAATATTGCTTTATTCTCCTCAGGGACTTGGCATTTACTCCCCAGGCAGGACTTTCAAAAACGAAGTACACCTAAAGTGATGTCTCCAACCAAATTTCCATATAATAAAACTTCAACTACCTATTCTAAATGCTAACCCACATGGTCAAAACTATTACCCCGAGTTTCTCATAAATAATTGTAGCAGGGAGAAATGACTCATTTCAAGACCCTACTTCTATTAGTTGCTTTGAAGGCATCCAAATTGATTTAATGACTTAAGACAATATGAGCAACTTTGCACAAATGCCATTATTCAAATAAACATATTCCTGGAGTTATCAGCAGATGACCAACATCAAACACTCGGACTCAATTGTCTGTGCTTCCGAGGGTGGACCAAGGGAGTTAGTTAGATCTCAGACCATAGACAGGGGCTACAGTGATTACATCTATTAAACAGAGGCTCAAGATTCTGCTTCTATTTTCTTTGTTCCTCTTCCTACAGTACCTAAAACTGCTCTAATCCATTGTATTAGTCAGCTCAGGCTGCCATAATAAAATACCATAGCCTGGGTGACTTAACAGCAGAAATTTATTTTCTCACAGGTTTTGAGGCTGGAAGTCCCAGATTAAGGTCCAGCAGGGTCAGTTTCTGGTGAGGGCTCTTTCCCTGGCTTATAGACAGCTGCCTTCTCACTCTGTCCTCACATGCCCTTTCTTAGGTATGTGCATGCTCGAGTTCCTGAAGAGAGCTAGTAAGCTCTCTAGGGTCTCTTCCTATAAGGACAGTAATCTAATTGGAACAGGGCTCCACCCTTATGACCTCATTCAACCTTAATTACCTCCTTACTTCAAATACAGCCAGTCTGGGGGTCAGAGCTTCAACATAAGAATTCTGGAGGGACACAAACATTCCATCCGTGACACCCATAAATAAGCAGTTATTCCCCATAATTGCTAAATAAAACCTCTTCAAGTTCTTGACTCTCTACATTGATCAATTTCTCCTGCATAAATTATCCCACGACCCACAGTCTCACTGGACAGAGTTTACAGACAATGGAAAGTGAGCAGTGACACCAACATTCATCTTCTATACAAACACTTCTTGGAGAGAACAGTATTTTTATCTTAGATGATTTGTTTGAAGCTCTTTCTCAAAGAGGGATTAGGGCTCTTTTCCAAAGATTTGTACCCCACAGCCATCTGAAAACACAGCTTTGTGACTACTGGGAAATAAAGCCGCAACATCACAAGTAATCAAGCAGGCATATAGCAAGGAAAGCCACTTTGAAACTTTGGAACACAGTACTTCCTGGGAATAAATGACAAACGAAATTCAGGCCTTCCAGATTCAACTTCCACCAGTCTAACCTCTAATCCTGAGAGGAAAACTCTATATAGGAAATAAAGCTCGGTTTATAAAAGAGTTTATATAATTATTTCTGATTACAAAAGCAATTCATGTTACTTTTTGGAAATTATTAAAAAGTAGAAAGTATAAAAAAATAATGCCACCTCTCAACTGTAACAACTGGTTGTAACAACACTGCAACATGTAATTTTGTATCCCAATTCTTCACTTCTCATAAGTATTTCCTCATTTTAAAACTCATTACCATAATTTTTACATAATTTATACATAATATTTCCTCTGCCAACTTGGTTGGTTTTCTGAATCAACTTACATAAACTATGGATGGGACTATTAAATGAAATGTAGGATGCAATTAATACAAATATAATTTTCCTGAAAAAAACAACTTTTACCTGTGTGTGGAGTTTTATAGGAATCCTCCTATCTTGTCGTTAGTGTTTATCATCCAGATTTCTGGAGAAAAATCTCAGATATTTCTCCTCTCTTGGGTCTTTACAGAACTGCCTATGCACGTTTGGATTTTCCTATTTCTTCGAGAGCCTGGCTAAACCCTAAGCCTGTTAACAAGGAAGCCCTACAGACTCTTCAACCAACTCTGGACACCCTCGGAGAAAGGCCAACAGGTTCTTTCCTCTCCCCAGGACAGTGAGTACTGTTTTCTCCGGAACCTGGGTTAGGGCTATTTTTAGTTGCCTCACAAACATGCATGCCCATGTTCCCAAACATGTTCACCTCCAGTCACCAAGGCAGACAGGATTCTTTCATTTTGGATGAAAAAAAAAAAAAGAACCAAACCTCTACATTTCTGCTTAAAGATTTCAAGGAGATCTTTATGCTTAGATTAATGCCCAATTAACACTCTCAGAAAATCGAACAATAAATTGTTTGGTTAAGAAAACAGTTCACTAGAACTTCCCTGGCAGTACAGCGGTTAAGACTCCGAGCTTCTAATGCAAGGGGCGTGGGTTCGATCCCTGGTCGGAGAACTAAGACTCCACATGCCGTGCAGATCAGCCAAAAAAACCAAAACGGTTCACAACTTGGGGGAGTAATGGTTATCAAATTCACCCAGGAAGACGTGCGACTTTCATAACCAGAAGGGTTCTCACCAGCCTCCATCCACCAACCTTCTCTTTCTGGCACACACACAGGGGACACGAATGGGGGTGGAAAAGAAATACACATGTGTAACTGGCAGCTTCCCAAAGCCTCCCATGCGATTGTCATGCTTTCCCTCTTCCTCCCCAGCTGAGAAGCAGCCATGTTTAGTTCATTACAGAGTGACAGACGCCTGTTTCTGGATTTAGCGGCTTTCCTTCTTCGATAGGGATACAAATGTGATCACTGACTGATGCAACCTGGGTCTTGAACCTCTCTGCAATACCAAGGATGGGGCTAAAAATAAAGGTGTGGGTTTGCTCCCACTTACAAGTCTTCCTTCCTGGTTGAAGTGAACAGCTCTAAGCCAAGTTCCCAGTGATAAGTCATCAGGTGCAACGGACCATGGTTTTTGGCAATTCAGACAAGATTATCTCTTAGCCTACCATGTCCTTCTCTGGCACCAATAGACTGCAAGCAAAACTATAAAATCCAGCATGCTTTGTTACTGCCATACTTCAAAGGTGCCTACAAAATCAGATTTTTTATGAAGACTGCAGTACACCTGTCGAAGACAAGATGGTGGGCTTCCCTGGTGGTGCAGTGGTTGAGAGTCTGCCTGCCGATGCAGGGGACACGGGTTCGTGCCCCAGTCCGGGAAGATCCCACATGCCGCGGAGCGGCTGGGCCCGTGAGCCATGGCCGCTGAGCCTGCGTGTCCGGAGCCTGCGCGTCCGGAGCCTGTGCTCCGCAGCGGGAGAGGCCACAACAGTGAGAGGCCCGCGTACCGCAAAAAAAAAAAAAAAAAAGGCAAGATGGTATTCTCCGTCGACTCCTTTCCACCCAACCAACCACCCACCTTCCTGTCCCAGTTGTTTCTCCAACTGGTCATCTCTCAAGAAAATACAAAGATGAGATGGAACGAGAAGGACCATAGAGGCCTCAGGCGGTAAAGGACACATACCAAGTTGAATGTATTGACCTGGCCTCGAAGGTGGTGACAGTGGGGAGGGGCAACGGGTCTTCCTGCCCAGGTCACTGAGGTCACTGAGGCTGCTCTGCTTAATGAGGGAAAGCAGAGGGAAGCTACCAAGTGGTTTTCATAATGCAGCTCCACCTGCCTTGGAGAAATTCCTCCCGAATTTTGGCAACAGGTTTTCTGTCAGACTTCATTTCTAATATTATCAATGTTTGCCTCTTTGCGTACGTTTATTGATCTTTCCGTGGGAAGTAATGCAGGCTATATTAGGGGAATGGAGCCTAATGTTATCTTAAGCTGGAATCCCTTACTTAAAATCACATAGTTTTCAGGAGTACACTGGTATAACTTTAAGAATTCTAAATTTGACCTTGGGGTTCCTAAGAGTTATTACACATTTACTACACACACACACACACACACACACACACAATGCAGTCTATATGCACAAATATATTGCTTTGGATATCTGAGCATTTTCCCATTTGTGGATGTGTATATACACCTATATGCTGTTTGAGGGATGTATAAATCTTGCTTATTGAAATCATTTGTGGTTTCTGTTTTTCAACGTTCTGTTGAGGAAATCTCACAAACATGCATAATCTCGCATGAGACATTTGCTTGGGAGAGAACTGCCACGGAAATAGAAATAACTTATGCCTTAACCAGGCAATGCACTAATGGGAAGCAAGAAAAGACCATAAAATCTAGTTTCCTACCAACTCCACATGGACAGCTAATATTTCTTATTTTACAGCCCCCATACCCATATTAATAAAGTGCTTCAAGATGACTGAGCTTTTAAAATTTAGGACCTGTCACTTTAAAACTTAGACAAGCTGACTACATAATCAGTCAATACAATTAATAAAGTGGATCACTTCAGTCATCACACACAAACCAAATGACTCTATAATCATGCTCTTTAGTCTAGAACTTCTCTCCTTTGCCTCAGAGTGATATCCTATTCCTGTCTATGCAGATATCGCCACCTGAATGTTTGATGAGTATGGACAACTCTAGGCCATCACAAACTCTTAATCTTACACCATAAACCTTCCCCACCTACAAAAACGTCTCTGTCGTTGAACAGCACCTATGTTTACCCAGTTGTTCAAGCTGGAAACCAGGAAGACACTAAATTGCTTCCTTTCCCTAACTCCTCACATCCAGTTACTGTTGTTTCCATCTCCTAAACATCTTAGATTATCCACATTTCACCATGCAGGATGGCTCACCGGGTTCAGGTACTTATCTCTCACCTCATCTACTGCAATAATCTCTCTTAGACCATTTTTATGCCACCCCTGTCATCCAAAAGCAACAATATGTGTGAATATTGCTCATATCTCCAACCAAAAGGAATTCTTAAAAAAAGAATTTGCTGGTAATCATTATAGTCTAACAATTCTTATCTGTGCATTAATTATATCTTCTCTCTATGCTACGCATTAACTACATCTTCTCTATAATGCTACACATTTTATGTAGTTTCAATCACTGTCTGTATTTCCTTTGATTTATTTTGTCACTTGACACTACATACCTGGAATGTATTTCAGAAATAGCATTATTTATGGAATTATTCCATTTCTTGACTATAAATACCCTGCTGTGCTGATAATCAGAAGTGATTAAAGTATTCCAGTATTGGAATTGATGTTGTTTCACAGACAACATGGCAAGGAATAACTCTGTGCATAAAGTGTTGTGTCCCTATTGATTTTTTTTTCATGTAACCTTTGAGGGGTGGGATTACTGACTCAAACGCCTCCTAATGACTGTCATGTTAGGCAAAACAGAATAGTGGCTAAGGGAGCAGGCTCAGTCTAAAACTTTTTGGGTTCCAATCCTAGTTCCACCATTTCTGTGTGACCTCAGACAAGTTACCTAACCTCTCTATGACTCAGTTTCCTGTAAAATATGAGTGATAACTGAACCTTTCCTCATGGAGCTGTCATAAGGATTAGACAGAGAACACATGACAAGCTCTCAGAACTATACTTGGCAAATAGACAGTGCTCCACAAAGGCTATTAAATACATACATTCATTTCCAAAAGTATCACATTAATATTCAATACAACCAGCAGGGTAACGCATATCAGTTTTACTGCAACCTTGTCACCAAAAGGCATTAACACTATTTTTGGTGATTCTTATTTACTTAGTAGATATCCAGTGTATCTTAGCACACATTTTTTTTAAATGCCAGAAAGTAAAACAGTTGTTCCTTAAGTACATTTAAATTGCTTAAATAAAAATAGGCTTGAGGAACTTTACTTTATTCTTTAATATTATATATACTCTGACCAAATAAGCTTACCAGTTTAGATTTTTAAGAAAACAAATTACATGAGCTGCCTTGTTTCTTCTACTAGTGGTCAACAATATGTAAAAGGGTAGAAAAGAATGGTGCTGGTAACCCTACAATTGGCAAACTCATTAGATCTGTTATATTTATTCTTCTGCTATAGTGGCCAGAGATCACCGTCAAAGGAAATTATATAGAAAAATCCAAAATTGGTCTTTAGGCAGTTGATCCCAGCCCTTGTCAAAAAGATCCTAGTAGAAAGACACATGTAATGTTAAAGAGACAATTTATACAATGTATCTGATGGCTTTGTATACTTGTTCCACTGTAAATGAGAAATATTATATAAAAAGACAGATTTTGACTTATATTGAAAGAAAAAAGTATGATTAAAGTTTAAGCTAAAATAAACACAAATATATATTTGTCAAAAAGCAACAACAACATCATGAATGAACTTAACTAGAAACCCAACAAGGTCTAAGTTCCAGTCCTTCCTGTTTCACAAATGTGGTATCTAGAGCAGTGCTTTTCAAACTATATGTCAGGACCCATTAATGAGTCACTACGTTAATGACAACTTTTTTTTTAAGTTTATAAATAAATTTATTTTATTGAGGTATAATTGACATACATTATATTAGCTTCAGGTATTACAACATAATGATTTGATATTTGTATATATATTTTTAAATGAAAAAGAATAGAACATCAAAGAAAGTATGAGCAAATATTGTTTCACTTATATGTGTGTGGGGTGGTGTTGGTTGTGTCAGGAAATAAAATGTATTTCCTATTATGGATGACAGTTAAACAAGATTAAAAGCCACTGATCTAGAGTACAGGCATATCTCATTTTATTGTGCTTCCCACTTACTGCATTTTTAAAATTTATTTTATTATTTTTTTTTTTTTTTACAAATTGAAGGCTTGTAGCCACCCTGCAATGATGGTTTGCATTTTTTTTTTTTAGCAATAAGGTATTTTTAAATTAAGGTATGTACATTATTTTTTTAACATAACGCTATTGCATTCTCAATAGACTACAGTATAGTGTAAACATAACTTTTATATGCACTAGGAAACCAAAAAATTTGTGTGACTTGCTTTATGTGATAATTCGCTTTATTGTAATGGTCTGGAACCAAACGCACAATATCTCCAAGGTAAGCCTGTAAGTCACTTAACTTCTGTGAAGTTGTTTCCTCATGTCTTAAATGGAAGTTATCATTCTACTTCAGAGAGCAGACCCAAGTGAAATAATTTCACAACATTTTGTTACCTATAAAACATTGTATTAATATGGTAAGGTTATAGCATCTTGGTTGGGTTTCCTTAGAGTTTAACGTTTCTCTGTTATATATGCTAACAGCATAAAGTCACTATGCTAGAAATTTGGACATACTGTAAGAAATTCTGAAAATGTAGTCTCCTAAGAAATGGAGCTAGAGACAGGAAAGCCTTAAGTTTCTTGAAATTTTTATTAACTCCTTTGTAGTACTTACCATACAGCCTCTGGGGAAAAAACAAGACTAAAGAAGAAAGGCAGCATCTTTGTGTTACTGAGGGGCCTCGTGAAAGAATCATCACTTAGGAGAATGGCCAAAAGGGGGAAACGTTTACAGGCTATTCCCACAGGAGGCCAGATCAAGAACGTCAGCTGCCATCCCACTGTCTGCACAGCCCTTCAATGGTACTTTACTTGTAGGTATAAATCACTCCTCTTTGCTTCTCGCTGAAAGTTTAGAATCCTGTGCCAGGCTCTAAATGCCACAAACAATTCCAGGCAGCACATCTTTATCTAGCTACACATGTTATCTGCACACATCACAGTACCACAAATAGGAAACATTTTAAGGCTGCTAGCTAACAAACTGAAAACAGCTAAGAGGAAAGGTACACTCCCTCATAACTCTCCCACACAGGCTACCATTAAAGCACGCTTCTGAAGGAAAAGACATTCTAAAGATCCTGTGTAAATAAGAGACGGTACCTCTCCCCCTAAAAATAGAAGGGGCTTTAAAAAGGAACAGAATTCCTACTTGGATGAGTTCAAAAAGCACATCAGGATAAATGGAGGACAGGAATGTTTGTGAGTACTCAGTGATACTGGTACTATAATAATTCATTTTTTAAATGACATCCATGACCTTCAGATCAGCTTGTTCTGAGTTTTGTTTCTTGTAAGCCTCATGGATTTTTTGCAGTGATCAATCCAGACCATATTCCCCCTCTAAGCTTAACTGGATTCACACATGTAAAACATCTGGCTGGATGTAGAGGAGCAGTTTGCAGCTCAGTAAGCCTACTGCCTCACCTGGGAATGCTGCATGAATGCCTGCTGAGCAAATGAATGTAGAAACAGATCTGCAATGGTCCTAACTTTCTCTGTGACTAATTCCCACCACTTTAAGGGAGGGGACAGGGGGTATGACAGATGAGGACAGGCAGAAGGCAGACAGTGGGCGTGAGGTAAGTTCTGAAGAGGTGATCAAGAATGCTTTAGTCATTGCCCACGGAGTTCCTGCTGGACAATCAAACAGACTGAAAAAGCAAGCAACCATCACCTTGGTTCTGGCAGCTTGCCAGGTAGTTTGCTTACCTGTGATCTTAGTTGAAAACCATGTGGGATGTGTCACAGCAAAAGTGTCTTTCTCATAACAATCTTGACACAATAGAAATGTCTTTCTTACCAAAGGACACACTTGTTTGGAAGAGCTCTACAGAATCAGTACTGGGAAGGATCTTGGATATCATTTGACCATGATGTTGAGACCCTGAAAAGTTAAGTGACTTACCTAAGGTCACACAGCTGGCAGCATTGTCTAGACTAAGACCAAAAGCTAAACAGAATCTCCCAAGATAAAATATGCCTATCATTGTGCCTACTAACATGTTTTTAAAGAGACAAGGTTCCCTATCACTCAGGACTCTAGCTTTATCACTATACCTGTCTGATTCCTTAGAACACTTAGGTATATGACTATGTACACATTGTTTTAAGACTATTCATCAGTTAAATGGAGGAGATAGTGCCCACACATCAGGTTTGAAAAGGAATTTCTATCTCTGGTACACCTTACTACAGGTATGAAATTTAAGTCATTTTATCCATGTTTACAACGTGTTGCTTGAAACTGAAACACTAATATATAAAGACACATAATTATCTCATACATAATTGATGGTAGATAAGAAGTATATTAGAAATATACAATTTGCATGGAAACTTCAGGCACTCAAAGTCACAAAGACCAATTTATTTCAAAGAATGAGGAAAGTGAATTACTACTACACCTGATATCAACCAAACATTTGTGCCCATAAAACATCTTTTCCTTAGTATTTATAAAAAACTAGACAAGAAAAGCACATACACTAACCAAGTTTATAAAAATAAATAAATCTATAACAACTTGCAGCATAGGCAGCTACAAACAGTGCTCTCCGTGGTGAGAAATAAAGTACACACATAAGAATCCTAGCAAAATTTTCACCACACACACACACACACACACACACACACACCTAACAGATGGATTCTAAAAAACAGCTAAGCATTTCATAAGCCAAATGCTCAAAAATTAATAATAAAAGATGGTTAACATTCCATGTTATGTGTGATATTGTATAAACGAGCACAACAGACAACCCCCGCCCCACCGCTTTCGCCGCTCATCTCACTCAACCTTTTTCCAAATGTGTGCTCATCCTTCCGCCTCTCCTACTCTGCAACCAAATCACAGCCACCCAAAGGCGAGGTGTCTGCTGCAGCCCAAAACACTTGAGTGATAACATCCAGTTTGCCATTCCAGGAAATCCCAGAGTATGTTTTAATCCTCTGCCCACAGCTTGCAAAGAAAGGTGAGAGAACTAATTGATACCAGCACCCCAGCTGTGACCTGGCGCATAAAGAAATCAAGAAAGTAAATCCCATCCATAATCTGTATAATTTAACACTTGGAAGAAAGCAACATCTGGGATCAACTCCAAGCGGGACTGTGTTGCTGGACGTGTCTGTGCTTCCTGCACTCAGTGATAACCCGGTGACAAGGGAACACTCCAGGTCCTCACCAGTTCAGCAAAGGCAATGTATTTTCCTAGCCAGGGGTAATCTACTCCAAAAAAGGGGTGAGTGAAGGGAAGGAAACATCTACTCCTTGCCAGTAGAGTGCCTGGCAAAGGCTCCCCTTACACTTCAAAGAGAGGGAAAGGTGGAACCCCTCCCCAAAGGTGGGTCCTGGACAAACTATTGTCTTGCTAGCCAGTCAAAATCCAGAATGAAAGCTAATGTAATATACAGGAATGACTTTGTTTAAACCTTTCAGGGGACTCCAAAGTCCTATCCCCAGGCGAAGTTGGGAAAAAAAAAAAAATTCCCTGTAACTATGACTCCCTGGAAAGGCTTTCCAGATTTTTTAAATTACAGGAAAATGAAAAAAAATTACAGGAAAATGAATTTAGAACATAAGCAGATACCTACACATCATCTAAATCACTAGATCTATACCCAATTTAAAAAAAAAAAAAGTACACCAATCAGCAGGACGGGGCATTATAGAAAATAGAGATTGTTAGTAAAATCCATAATGCTTTCTCTCTGTTAAACCTTCTGAGAGGTTATAATTGCATTTGGCTGCTGCAGGCTTGTCAGAGAGCCTGGCTTAATAGTCGCAACCTAAAAGGAGTAACTGCCAAGGGGCGACTCAGCTGAAATCAAACAACAAAAACGGGAACTGTAATCGGCCTGAAATGGAAGGAGGGAAAGGAAGGGAGACTCCTGTATTCATCAGTCAACATTAATGTCCTTTGTTGTTCACCTTTGCACAGAAGAACGAGCGCTACCCTGCTCCTTTTCCTCCGAACACCAGTGTCTGGGTAGTCCTTTCCTAAGAGCTGTCTCCTTGCCTCGAAGACCCAAGCTTTCCGATTCCCTCTCCCCATTAACACTCCACAGCTGTCCTCCACCACCCCACCCCCCAACCGGGCTCACCCCGGGCAGAGAGGGTAGTCAGAAGTAAAAACATTGCTGAAATACCCGTTCCCCTCCAAAGACCAAAGTGCAGAGCTACGCAGATGTTGAAATTTACCAATTTCCCCCCGCCTCTCAACACACACTCGGTAACCCGGGATGGAAGGGAGGAGGGAGGCTCGGGCCGGACTCTGTCAGAGCGGCTCTTTTGAGGACGGTGCCACATTCCGCTCCCCGGGAATGTTGAAGGGAGGCAGAGAGAAGGTTTTGCGCCTCTCTTCTGTTTTGGGGATGTTCTCTCTACGCGACTGTTGTTGCCTCCCTTTCCACCCTGAGAAATCGTCACAGCCCTTGCAGTCTTTGGGGAAAAAGGAGAAGGAGGGAGCGGAATGCCGTTCGCCCTCCTCTTCCAACTTGACATACACACGCCCCGTCGCCACTCCGAACTCCGCAGGCAGAGCCCGCAGCAGGCGGACTGGCGGCGCGCTCCCCTCAGCCGTCCGAGCGCTCCCTCCGGGAGCCGGTGCCTGGAGCGCCCATCCGGCGTTAAAGCGCGAGACCCCGGCGCGCACCCCTCTGCGCGGAGCTGGCTGGGCAAAGCCCCGAACCCACAGCGCGATGCTAGGATTAGGCATTTCCAGCCGGGTGGAGAGAGAGGGGCGCGGGGGCAAGGACGCGAAATACGCACACGCTCCGGCCAGAGCGGAATAAAAGTTCGCCCAGCTGAGACTCACCCACGCCGTATTTCTCGTGCTCCGTAGGTATCCACATGGCTAGAGAGGGGTCCAGGGTCTTCGGGCTTTGGAATCCCCGCGCCCCTTCTACGACTCACAACAATGCACAGCTCCCGAGTAGCGGTTGCAGCGCTGGAGCCCGGCGGCTCCGCGCGGGCTGCAGGCGCTGGGCAAGGTCTGCGCTGGAGGCTCCCGAGCCCAGCGTTGACACCGCGCGGCCGAGGCTGCGCCACCCGCCGCTCTCCCGGCGGTAGCTATTCACAGTCCTCCGACGCGCTCCCGGGAACCCGGAGGCGCAGTCATTGTTCTGATTCACTGAACTAAGCGAACACGCCGGGGCACTCTCGGGCGCACCCCCTCCCGCCAGCGCCTCTTCCAGCCCTCCCTGCCTAGCGCCCCCGCAGCACCCTGGGAACTGTAGTTCTGGGCCACTCCATCCCGGAAGGAGGCGGGGAATTAGCGGCTGGGGGCGGGGATACGTTCCGCTCGCCACGTCCTATTGGCCCAGATAGTGACGGCGCGGCGTGGGAGTGGAGGAGACGCCGCGTCGATGGGGAGTTCATTTCCAATCGCGTTTCCATTGGTTCCGCGCCTGTCCGCAGCCCTCCCTTTTTTTTCCTCAGCCGCGTAATGGCTGCTCCCCAGACACAGGGGGCTGCTACCCAAGGAGAGGAGGACGGTGATGGCAACCGTGGCGGAACTGGGGGTGTCAGTTATGAGGGTGAGTACGGTGCCTCTGAGGTGTCTTCCTTTCGCTCCGACCTGGAGTGCCGCTGACTGCTGGGCGGACCCTAGCTCTAAGGCCACCTGAGCACGAGGGAACCTCGGGCAGGGCCCAGCGGGATGGCGTGGGGTCGGAGGCGGCTAGTTGTTGGGGGCTGTCTGGGAGGGAAGAGAAAATGGGATGCCGTAGCCTCCACAGCCAGGGAAGTTCCCTGGGCGTCTGTCCCACATTTGGAGCCCCCACCTTTGCGCTCGCTGCCGAGTGGGCGTGGGTCATGTCACGTTCGTGCGTGGGTTATTGTAACTCTGGGATTAGCCACTCTCTTTCCTCGCCAGTACCCTACCCCTGCCTCGGTTTGCTTGGTTTGGCCTCGGGAGATAGGTTTTATTTTGATTTGGGTGGATTTCCAGTTGCAGACTGGTTGGTCGCTGCTATCCACTCTACAGATTTTCTCAACTGCTGGCTGGAGTAGCCTCTGAAGGGAAAGTGTGTGTGGCTCTCACAGTTTACCCCCTCGCTCTTTGACTGCCCCGGGCGTTCTCCAGGATTGAATGTGGAGTCTGGGAGACCTTCCAGACTGGGTCCTTAGAACGAGAGGAAGGGAAGTGGTAATTTGCAGTCATGGTTCCAGAGAAAATCATCAGAGCTACTTCGGCTTCACTTGACTTTCAAGTTGTCTTCTGATCCAATGTAGAGAGCAAAAATCACACTTTGAAAGCTGCAGGGGGTTTTCTTTAGAATTCCTAGTCCCATTCTTTTACCTTTAGTCTGTCTATCCCCATCCCACTCTCTTCTTTTTTGACTTGTTCATGTAACACAGCTGGTTGTCTTTTTCTAATGGACATGGTTTGGGGCTTAAATTTGGTTCTCCGTCCTTGTTGGGTTTTATAAAAATTTCTTTCTTTGTTTTTGCTTTCATGGTTAAATTGACATTTAGTCTTAAGCTTTTGTCTTTGCACAGAGATTTCTTCCCACTTCTTATCAATGGAACCCCTAGCTTTGAAATTATTTCAGTACCTCTACCAAAGAAATCTTTGGCTAAGCTCCATACTTAAATATTGTGTTATATTCACACCTTAAACAGTTCATTTTGGGGTTGGCCATATAGTCAACTCTTATCTTGTAGTAACATGCTAAAGGTTTTCCATATTCTCAAAGTACCAGAGGGCTAGCAGTTTAACATTTGAAGGTGAAATCTTTGGTGAATTTATCTCACAGATTAACTCATAAAAAAGAAAATTGGGTATGCCTTTCAAAAACATTGTATAACTTTTAAATATCATTAGTTACTTTAAAATTATAAAACTTTTCATCATAATCAGTTCAAACCATTCAGAGATGTGTAAGGTAAAAAACTGAAAGTTCCTGCACCACACTCAGTCCCACTCCCAAAGTAACAACTCTTGGGGGTTTGGTGTGTGCTTTTTCTAATAAATTTTTTATATGACACACATCTGTATGGTTTTGATTTTTTTTTAATAAAAAGTGATCATTCTATGTAAGCTTAAAGATCTGCCACCGCCTTTCTCCCAGTGTTCTACTATAGACAGCCTTCCCTATCAGTATATTTGTTAATTCTTTTTAAGGACTGTGCCCATAGTGTTCCATAATATGGACGTCCCATACTTTAACCATTCCTCTGCTAATGAACATGTAGTGTAGCTTTAGTTTTTCAGTGATGTAGTGAACAGCTTTATATACACATCCTTGTCCACCGGGTGTGTATTTCTTGAGGAATTTGGTCAAAGGTGACACATGTTTAAAATTGTGATGTCAGATTTTCCTCTTAACGGGTGTGTGTAGACATTCCTACCAGTAATAATATGATTGTCCTTCTCTCCATATCATTACCAAGCTGTGGTGACCAGTATTAATTCAGGATCAGTGTTTAGATGACCATTAGATTGAATTGAGTAACTGATAGAAAGCATAATTTTAGGTTGCAGTTTGTTTTCAACAGAAGTATTGAGCAGTGAATTTGCTGTGTCTGTAACAAAAATTTCCTCACTCTGGTTCAGAACTGCCCATCAGTGATTAGTGAGAATCAGTATTCTCAGTAATTGGTAGCAATCAATGGGAGAGCTTAATGGCTGATTTTTATGTCATTCTTACAAGGTAAAGTTGTCATTAAAAATTCCCTTAATACATATATACACTAATAAGTATAAAATGGATAACTAATAGGAACCTGCTATATAAAAAAATTAATTAAATTTAAAAATTAAAAAAAAATTCCCTTAATAACCTATATATCATTCTGTGACTTTATCCGCATTCTTTTCAAAGCCTGCAAAGTGTGATACAAATTTTTGGTGGAAATAATGATGTTAAAAGTATGTGTATTCATATTTTTTGTTAAGCAGCCACTTCAGCTATCAAGTATGTCTTTCCCTGTAAAATCATTAATTTCTTGAAAACTTCCTCTTTTAAGAGGTTTCCCTCTAATTCTAATTAAAATGTCAATCTGTGTGTTTAATATTATGGGACAGAAGGGACTAGGGAGTCTTTTTATAGAAATCTGTGCAATTCTACAAGATTTCTGCTAGAATGAGTCACTGGGCAGTATGCAGGCAGGTACACCTTCCCTGAGGTCTGTGTGCCAGACTTCCTGAGGCTTCATCTCTCAGGGAAGCCCTTGCTTTCCAAACATTTGAACGGTAACTAGGATTTCATATTGTCCCCTAAAATTAAGAACATGTAATAGACTCAACATTTCTCACATTTGGGGATGTTACTGGGGAATTTTTTCTGATGGCAGTGATTTCGTCTGACAGTGTTAACCTGTGCTTCCATATTGTAGTATTCCGACAGAGTCAATTTTTTTCCCTACAAATGCATGTCCACTAGATGATGATCATGGTAATGCCTCTTTGGATTTATAAAGCTTTTCGTCTGGAGAACTTAGTAATTCATTTGTGATGTCTCTAGAAGAAATGGGGGTAGCAGGTGGCATCAACTCCTCATTCTTGTATTTCCTATTTTAATAAATGGCGTCAAGCCTTTTATAGAAACCGAGGAAGCACCCTTGATTCCTATCTTGCCCTCAGGTCCTGAATTTGATCAGTTACCACGCCTTATTTTCCTGTGCCTGAAAGAATCTTTTGAATCTGTTCTTTCTCTCCATCTCTTCAAGTAGCCACTATTCTGTTTCTAACCCTCACTGTTGCTGCTGAATTAACTGTGTCCCCACGCTCCAGACTGTACTCTTGGGGACCAAAACCGTGTCGTTTGTTTTTGTCTGCCTGACCGTGTTTTTGGCACCTCGTCAGTGTTTAATAAATGTTTGACCAGAACTGAATTCTAGCCTGGATGATTGCAAAACCTTCCTATTGATCTCACTGACTTTTTTTTTTTTTTTTTTTTTTTTTTTTGGCTGCACTGGGTCTTCTTTGCTGCACGTGGGCTTTTTTTTTTTTTGGCTGCACTGGGTCTTCTTTGCTGCGCGTGGGCTTTTCTCTAGTTGCGGCGACAGGGAGCCACTCTTCGTTGTGGTGCATGGGCCTCTCATTGCGGTGGCTTCTCACTGCGTAGCAGGGGCTCTAGGCACGCAGGCCTCAGTAATTGTGGAGCGCAGGCTCAGCAGCCGTGGCACAGGGGCTTAGTTGCTCTGCCGCATGTGGGATCCTCCCAGACCAGGGCTCCAACCCGTGTCCCCTGCATTGGCAGGCGAACTCTTAACCTCTGCGCCACCAGGGAAACCCTGACCTCAGTGACTCTTGATTTTCCCTTTCTTAATCCACCTTCCCAAACTCAAATGTATTCATGGATCTTCACTTCAAATCTTCGGGGTAACTCTAACGTGTTACATTTAGGTTCCAATCTACTTTTCCAGCCTCATGTTCAGTCACCCTGCTTTACTCCCAAATCTCCATTATCACACTTACACCATATCACACTGTAGTTATTTGTTGGCAGTTTTGTCTACACCAGTAGACTGAACTTCTTGAGGGCGAGAGTTGTCTTATTTTAGTTTTGTACATCCAGTGCCTATCAGAACTGTGTGTAGTAAACACTCTATAACAATTTAATGGTTAGAATCTTTGAAATTTATCCAAAGTACTTAGAATGACTGCTATTTTTAAACAGAGGAATTGAAGTAGAATAAAAAACTGAGTAGATGTTGTGTGCTTGTGAAAGTTATGCATACCAACTGGAAAATTCAGAATGTCATCATGAAGTATCAACTTTGTCAGAGATAATCATAGTTAGCATTTAAGCATAGTTTTTCAGTCTTTTTTTAAGTGAAGTGTTAGTGTTTAGATAATGATTAAATATTTAAGAGAATACTTCAAATCTGTCCTTTATAACCTTGAACCCATAACTGAGTAAACTGCTACAGAGACCTTGAAATCTGTCTTCCATCATCTGTGTGGCTCTTATCTAGTTTTCCACAGGTTGTCATCTTACTTCCAGCATTAAGGCTTAAGTCCAGCCTTGTATATTTGGCATGACAGTGGAAAGAGGACTAGACCCTATCTTGGAAAAACTGTATTTAAATTTCAATTCTGATTTTTAGTAGCTATATAATATAGATTTATTACATATCTGCTACATTTATGAAAATATAGCTATAATATCTACCTTGCAGAGTTACTATGATTATTGCATTGAATTATACATTTAGGAAAGCCCAACATATTTCCTTTTATAAAGTTGGAACTCAGTAAATATCAGTTGCATTCAATATAAAGATATGCCTAATTGAACTGTAAAACTGCCTGCTCTGATTAACTTAGAAGCAATCTAAATTGCGGTGTAACCAAGGGGAAGCTTAAGAATGTGGTGGTGATAACTGCTTAGGCTGCCCTTGCATTCCTAGGGGTTGTCAGGGTGTCTGTTGGTGCCCTGTACTGGTATTGCAACTATGTGCTCTGAAGGCCTTTTATATTATCTTCTATACCCTTTCTCACCCCTGCCAAGAACTGCCCCCTCATACCCAGCTCCCAGCTCTTCACACATACACCCACATTCAGAGTCAGCAAGAAGCTTAGATAATCTTACATACTCAGATGGCCTTGCAAGGTACAGGCCAGAGGGTGTCAAGGAAGAAAAAGAATTATAGATACTAGGTTTGGTGTAAGGTTCTGAAGGGGCCTACTTCAGAACACCCTTTTGTTTTCCTTTAAAACATACATGGGACCCAGCTTGCAGGATATTAAGAGAAGATATTATAAAAGAGGTATTATAACAATGATGATACTGATGGTAGCTAACGTTTGTAGAGCAGTAACTGTGCCAAGTACTGTTTCAAATGCTTTTAGAGATCATTTTATCTTAACATCCCTGAGATAGATACTCATATTATTCCCTTTTTATTTAATACAAATGAGAAAACTGGTGCAAAGAGCAACTTGCACAAGGCCACACGTAACTGAAAGAGAACTTTTAACCCAATTACGACTATAAAGATGTCACATAGTAACTAAATTCCATTGGATGAGGTCTGAAACATATTTTCCTTAAACATAACTTTGTTCTAAAGTTGATGTTACTATAGAAAGACAATACAGTATGAAAAAAGAGGTCAGGACAACTTAGGATCACATCCTGGTTACTCACCAGCCACAGGCAAGTTAAGCAACCTCTGAACCTTAGTTTCTCATCTGTGAAATGGGTAATAATCATATCTGTCTTGCTGGAATGTTGAATTGAGTAGTGGGATCATAATTATAGTACCTAGCCTTCAATAAATGGTGACTTTTACTTCAGTCATAGGTTTAGGGACATCTTTGGCATGTGTGCCAGAGGTGATACAGGTGATGGTTTTGAGTGCTACAATCTTAACGTGTCTTTTCCATTTTAAGACCAGGTTTCTGTTACGGGATTTGGTAGGTACTTGTAGTATCAGACACTGAGTTTACATACACTTCTAATTGTATTGACATAGATCTTGCGTTCATGCAGAAGAATAGCACTGTCCTCCACAGCACATTCTCATACACATCCCATCTTGAAAAACTGAAGATGATATTCACCAGATTGATGTAATAAAAATCATACTTTCTTCTAAATGTAAATCCACGAGTATATAGAAATAAGAAGTACACCTAAACTGCCCTTCCAGTGATTGAATTTTTAAATACTTCTATTAGTTGTTCATGGAAAACTTTACCATAGAGTTAGGATTCCGTTTTGCTGTGATTTATTTAATAAACTTATGAGACTGAATGGATTGTCATTTCACTGACAGTTCCTTGAAGAACTGCCATCTCTTGCTGAAATAAGTGTGTTCTACTGACTTCATTGACCCAAAGGTGAGCAGGACAGTGAGTGGTGATGGATTTGACTGATCAGTCTTCTGCCTTTCTTTACATCTCAACCAATGGTCTTTGTGACCAGTGTCGTTATTTGTAAGATAGCCAACTGGGACTGGGTGTTGTCTTTAGCTCTAGGCATCAAGTAGTTTCTGGAATTAAACAGGACTTAAACCTTTGGGAAGGGTGTTCAACAATAAGTGGTAGAATATTTTAAGTGACATAAGCTGATGTGGGATACTTTGGGGCTTTCTTTATGTGTAATATATTTAAATTCATCAATACATTGAGTAAAAATGTATGGAAGGAAAACCTGGATTAAGAGTCAGAAATCTGGGTTCTTAGGCTGCTGCTTTGTGGCAGTGTGAATTTCGGGAAAATCCTTTAACCCCGCTGAACCTCAGTCTCATAAAAATGCTGCAGGTAAGTACCTTAGTGATATTACTGGGAGGTTGAGTGAGACACTGTATATGAAAGCACTCTGTAAACTTTGATACATTATGAAAATGTAGGGATGAATGATGCTGATGAAGGTCTGTCACAAGAGGCAGTGGTGAGTCTTTGGAATTGGACAAACTGGATTCCAAAGTAGCTGTCGGTTAAAACCTGTGTAACCTTGAGCAAGTCGGGTGACCTCACTATTATTATCATCACAACTGCTGCTACTACTACAATAATCTGGAGATATGACTTTAAAATGATTGCAGACTAATTAACATTAGAGTTTGAATCAAGACATACCCCTGATTTTATAATATACCCTTTGAGGACAGGGACTGTCACATATAGCTTTGGATCACCTCATCTTCTGGGACAGTGCCACGCTGTGTTGGCATTTGGTGTTGGTTGAGTGGTGACTGTGGATGGGCTCCGTGTTGGGTGCTGTATGGGGCACAAATGAAGAAGAACCCCTGGCCTTATCCTTGGGGACTTTTCAGTGTAATTGGTGGGGCTCCACATTCATATTTTACCAGAGCTAATTGGAGAGTCCTTTCTGTTTCCATACTGCACTCTGGGAAGAACTGGATACATTTGAATCTGCAATTTGTATTCATTGACTGAGGAGCTGAGCAGAGTAAAGCTTTTAAATGTGGTTATTTTTAAAAGAAAGGAAATGCATGCTCATCTCCTGGTTTCCCTAACACTGTCCTTATTTTGTGTTTTTTTTAAACTGAAAGATGATTACAGAGTAATTACAAGTAATTACAGAGGCCCTGCCTTTAACAATTTTTTTTTTAGTGTTTTTATTCAAAAACTTAAGATTTGTTTCTTAAGAGAAAGACTTCGGAATTGTAATTGTGGTTATTGATTTAACACAATCTTTCTGTTATGTAACAGGCTGCTATTCACCAGTAATAGCCAATTAGAAAGGAAAATATCTTGTACCACAAATCGTAATTACCATTTTAAAGCAATTAATAGCAGGAACTGTTGCTGAACAGTAACATAACACCAATCAGGCTGTCTTTGCTAAAGCACCATACAACTAATTTCCACAAATGGAGGAGGGGAGAGGAAGTTCAGTGAAAAGGAGTCTGAAAGCTTATTGGACTTGCTTACAAACTAGTTGATGGATGGCTTTTGAAAGCTTTATAAATATGCACCCACATGAAGGAAAGTAATGCTGATAATCTACAGGGACTTTGAGTTATTTTTCCAACATCAATGATCATAGACTATATTGTTTAGTGGAAAGCCCACTGGACAAGGAGTTAAAAGACCTGGGTTTTTTTGTTTCTTTTTTTTTTTGTGGTATGCGGGCCTCTCACTGTTGTGGCCTCTCCCATTGCGGAGCACAGGCTCCAGAGGCGCAGGCTCAGCGGCCATGGCTCACGGGCCCAGCCGCTCCGCGGCATGTGGGATCTTCCCGGACGGGGGCACGAACCCGTGTCCCCTGCATCAGCAGGCGGACTCTCAACCACTGCGCCACCAGGGAAGCCCAAGACCTGGGTTTTAATCCCACTTCTGCTTCTGACTGGCTGTGTGATTTTAGAGAAGTTATTTGCACTTGTATTTAAAATTTCCTGGTTTGTAAATGAGAGAATTCTTTATATTAGCATCCTTTCAACTGATATTCCAAACATCAATAAAAGAGAGAGAAGGTAGACTTACAGCTAGGGAGCCCAATTATACATATCCTAGAGTCTGTGTAGAAAGAAAGAATATATATCTGGATTTTTCCCTTAAGAATTAGTTACACATTAGTTGCACATGTGAATGTCACTAATCAGGTGTATCAAGTTAGAAAATTGGTGGAGAACCACTGGCAATAGATAACTTCTAGGGTCTCTTAATCCAAAAGATTATGGATAGATCATTATGATGCATCCCATCTTCCCCATCTCCTCTCCTTTCCATGTTTTAATAAACGATGCAAATCTGAAAGAGCTTTGATAGAACTGAGAATTAGTTCATTCAGAAAATTTTATTAAGCATCTGCTGTGTGCAAGCTTCTATATTTTAGATGCTATAGAATACAAAGATGAAAATAAGATAGGTCTTGCCATCCAGGATCTTATGGCCTAATAGGAAGATAATAAGTGCCTAAATAACAGTATTACAAAGTAGAAAGTGTAAGGATCATCAGAGTGATCAAGATGGAGTTGAGCAAGAAAGAGATTGTGTGCAACAGGTGGTACTAGGTCTTGAAGTTGAATAGGATTTGGACATGCTGAAATAAGGAAAAGCGTTATAGACCTAGGCAAAGGGAGGGAACAATAGAAAAACTAAGGGCATCTACAGCAGGTAACAAGTCACATTCATTTTGCCTGGAGAAAATGTTAGGTAAATGGAAGCAATGAAAAGTTTGGACGGTTTGAAGCTAGATCATATAGCCTCAGACGTTAGACCCTGACTCTGCAGACTTGAGGAAAGGGAATGACAAGATCAATGTTTAATCAGATAACAATGTCCTGAAGAGGGAAAGTTGAGTCAGGAGGCAGGGGTATTTGCCAAAGAAAAAGATAATGAAGACTCATACTAGACTTTAATAATATGCCCTTGTTAATGAAGTCAGGTGATTAATCAGTCCTGTAAGGAAATTCCTGAGATTAGAGAAATATGCCAGGACAGAACAGGTTGTATATAAAGATTCTTTCTTTGATAGGTTGGGGTCTGCTTGGGCTCTGTCATAAGGAAGGCCCAGGGAGTACAGGCAGAGAACACCATATAGATGACAAAACAGGCAACAGACAGGTGGAGAGATCTGGGAGCAGATAGTATTAAAGAAAACCAGAGCTGGACAGTAGTTAAAGTGGTAAAGAACAGAGTTTATTCATCAACAATTGCAATAGAAGGGAAGAGACCTCTGTATAGAATTGGGCTCAATTCCAGATTCAAGGAAAGGTGGAGATTTTTAGACAAGGAGCAGGTTGGGGAGGTTGGGTGATGGAAAATTACTAATAGGAAACATCAGGGGGATTCTGGTGTAACGGAGCAAAGGGTTCATGTGCCTGTGGTGCAGAAAGCCAAACTCTGACAGTGGGAGTTTGCAGCAAAGTCAGGATTTATTGCAGGACGCCAAGCAAGGGAGTGGGAGACAAGCCTCAATCCACTCCAATTTGGTCTTTGAGTTAGGGGGTTTTATTTAAAGGGAAAGAACAAAGAAGCTGGGGGAAATCATCATCTTGTGACATTTCTGTGACATTTCTATTTTTTGCGGTATGCGGGCCTCTCACTGTTGTCGCCTCTCCCGTTGGGGAGCACAGGCTCCGGACGCGCAGGCTCAGCGGCCATGGCTCACGGGCCCAGCCGCTCCGCAGCATGTGGGATCTTCCTGGACCGGGGCACAAACCCATGTCCCCTGCATCGGCAGGCAGACTCTCAACCACTGTGCCACCAGGGAAGCCCTCTGTGACATTTCTTAATCGTCATTTTGGGAGTTAGGATGTCACTGGTTTACAATTCTCTGGCCATGTGGTCCATGGCTTGGGGGTCTATTAGCTCATGCCCTGGAGAAATAACCTGAGTTTGTACATTAATGATGATATCAGCGATAGCAGTTTTAGTCATCTGATTCTGGTTGATTAGTGTTCAGTTAGCACAGGATTGAGGTCAGAGGGGTACAAGAAAGGGAATAAAGTTTCAGATAGAGAGGTTAATTAAAAGCTCAGCAGGGCAACTCCATTTTGGGGGGACACGGTTTCACTGTCTAAATAGACTCAACAAGGTTCTTGCTGCAGGCCGGCCCAAGTAATATCACCTGGAGGATAGTAGAGGCAGAAGAGCCCCATCAGAGATGGAGAGTGGGGGATTCTCTCCAAACTGATTTAGCAGGATTCTTGCTAAAACCTGGCTATGCAGGTCTAGCATGGCCTGATCCAGAAAAGGGTTCAGAGGATCCCGACTAAAGTTTGGTCAAGGAGAGCACCTTTGTCATTAGCAGGAGCACAACCACAGTAAACTGGACTTTAGAGACAGGATTCAAGTCAGTTCAAAAGCCTTAGAGAAACAAGTTTAGAGGAACATGGATTCTGGGTGAGGCATGGATTCTGGTTTATGGTATCAGGGCAGCACGTTGAAGACTCATTTACTAGAAAAGGTATACAAGTTGAGGCTTGGTTCCAATAAATTAGTCACATGCCCCGTGACTAGCATCCCAGACCCAGAAGGAGATGAAGCCAAGAAGACTGGGTTGGTATAGAGCCACTGGCTTGAGGTGGTCCCCTGCTGGAGCAGAGCCAAACTGCTGGTGAGCTTAGAGATCCCTGCGGATGCTGATTGGCAGTGTTAGCAGGGGCCTAGCTGCAGGCAACTCATTACAGTTGCCCATATGGCCACTGAACTCCTAACCCTGTGCTCATTAATCCTGAATAATCAGCCAGTTGTAATATAATTCTCAAGTATAGGGTGATAACACCCTTTCTTTTTCATGACCCCTAGACTACATGGGTATTTGATACCACAGAGAAAGATTCCTGTTCTTGATCTTTTTCCTTTTGAAACATCTTAGAGTTTATTGACAAAAGAGATTAAAGTATGTTAACTATTTCCCCCATTTGTAAGGTATGTTTAAGTATCAGTTGTTATAGTTGTTTCCATAAATAGAGCACAATTCTGTTTTCCTTTCATTACATGAGTCCCAGAGTACATCCAACCATATAGATTTACATGTTCTTAGAGTCTAAATGAATTTAAAATGAATAAAACCTTTAAGTAATGAACTGAAAAGAAATTCATTTCTTTGATATCATACTTTTGAGATACATTCATAGAAAATTGTGTTCTTGTTTTTGTTCATCTGTGTGATGGAAGTAGGTAGGGCTAATGTAAATTTAATATCTATTTATGTTTTTAGGGACAATATTTCAGGACTCCATAGAATTCTACGACAGAAAAAGTATTAATACCGTTTTACACAAAGAAATTTTCATGTGCAAACACTGAGGTAAATAAAGCTACGTAGCATTCTTCAGGACTTTTTAGTATGCAAATTTTTGTGACCATCCAAGAGATAAATATTACATTGCAGTTTCCCAAATATTTAACTACACTACCTTTTTCTCAAATAACACCTATTAACATTTAATGGGATGCTAGTGTTCTGTGGAATTTGATTTGGCAAATGCTAATCAGGGTCATCTTCCCTTAAACAGATCGTATTTATTAAGAACTTAGACACACCCAACAGTTCCATCTGTAAACATCTTCAAGAAGAGATCATTCACCCTGTATCTATAATAATAACCATTGTCATTCATTTTATAGCTTTCCTGTTTTACTTCCAGCCCTTAGTGGGGAAAGAATGTAGGAGTATTAAGCCCAAGGTAAACACAACAAACATAACTATTTGTTCTGTCTCAGAGAGATATGACATCCATCCTCTAAGTAGCATTTTTCCCCCTTTCAAAAGCTAGAATTTTTTTGAAAATGTTCAGGATAGCCTTGAAATAAATATTTGTATAAATAAAACCTACCACTTTAGCACAGTATGAGGACTCTTCAAATTGTCTTTTGTTTATTTTAGTGTCTCTTCCTTAGTACATTAGAATTAAGATTTGAATATTGAACGATAAAAAAAGGAAATTGTTCCCAAGTAACCAATTTCTGATCTGCTGTTCCAGAGCGCTCAAGCCTGTGCTTCTTTTTAAAGCCAGGTAACCATAGCTATTTAATGCATTATTTAAGGTTATAAAATTTTAATTCACATTCTTCTATCAGCTTTCTTTGACTTCAAGAATGTAGGTTAGTTGCAATTTTTTTCTAATTGCCTGTGTTTGGCATCATTGTCAGAAATGTCAGTTTCTGAATTACTGTTTATTAATGAAATGATGAATCCTGGCATCTCTTTGATGTAAAATCCACAACTAGTGTGATATAGAGGAATTTTTTAGTGAAAGGTTTTTTAAACAGCTTAGAAATGATTCATGGGACCATTGTTATTCACGTCTAGTTAGCAGTATTCAGAGCCAACTGGCAAGTCTCCATTTCTTCAGGATTCTCACTGTTACATTAAATGTGGTTTCAAAGTAGACTGATTTAGGCAAGCAGCGTATAAGTGAAATAACTGGATTGCTCTCTTCATCTTCTCACGTTTTCTAAAAATTACGTTTGCTGATATCCTTTGTGACAATACATTAATGAATCAGATTCTGAATTCATCTTATAGATCGTTATCAAAAATTATGTTATTAATATTAGCTGACCGTTGGACCCTGCTGTGAAGTGCACACATACTTGTGGAAACTCATACACATTTTCATATACTTATGGGCAACATTTTTTAATGTTATATCCTTCATAAGTTATACTTCATAAATATTATAATCCTCATAAATATATAACCTCCTCCCTTTCTCTTTCTGGGTTAGTCATATTTGTATTTCAAATCTTAGCTTAAATGTCACTTTTTATGTGAAGCTATTCTTGAAACAGTGTAAATTAGCTACACACTTCTTTGTAGCTTAATCATATTATACTATATAATTATCTAGGAGAATCCCATTACCTGCTTTGTAGAGAGAAAAATTTTAATTCTAATAGTTCCGTTGATATATACTATGTTACTTTTCAAGGGCTGCCTGTAACAGATTACACAAACGGGGTGGCTTAAAGCAGCAGAAGTTTGTTCTCTCACAGTTCTTAAGGCCAGAAGATGGAAATCAAGGTGTCAGCAGGGCCACACTCCCTCTTGTCTAGAGTAGAATCCCTTTCCTTGCCTCTTCCAGCTTCTGGTGGCACCAGGCATTCCTTGACTTGTAGCAGCATAACTCTACCTCCGTCTTCAACCTGTCTGAGAGGTTAGGTAGGCTTCACGAGGGAGGTGAGACCTAAGCAGTGGTCCTTGCCAGGTGGGGTAGGTCTTCTTGATAGAGGACGCTGCATGAGGAAGGGCTTGGAGAACCTCTACACCTGCATACTATCAAAGCCTGAAATGATGTGGTAGGGTAGGAGACAAGGCTAAAAAGGGCACACAGGCTGTATTAAAAAGGAGCTTGTGTGCCATGCAGAAGAACTTGGGTTATGGCCTACATAACGGGGAGTGTTTTAGGCGGGTGAGAAACATGAATCAGATTTGCTAGATAGGAACAGCCTTGTGGCAGTTATAATGTGAAGATGAATACAGACTTCAGAGGCTCTTGTGAGAAAAGCACATTCCTTATGTAGTCCAAACTGGGTGCCAAGCTAAATAAGTCTCTCTAAAGTGTGTAAACCATGATGTAACCTTCCAGCTCAGAAACCAGATATAATTTCTCTGTGCCTATAGGAAAAATCCCAAAATGAAAGGATATCTTTATTCAGGACTCCTCATTGCCTGACCCCACTAATTTAATCTGCTGCTTCTCAACCACAGAGATGGCTGAGTTTTCTTTTACTGCCTTGTTTGTAACCACACCTCAGGTGTGAGTCCCACAGTAGAAGAATAATCTAAGGGGCACAGATGGGAGAGTAAAGCCTGTTCATTGCGTGCTCACTTGACTTTGTCATGTGGAAATCTGCACTTTTAAATTTTATTTTCTAGATGACAGTGAATTTTTAAAGTTATGTTTTTCTTATTTCCAAGAAATTTTTGTTCTCTAAGAAAAGTTGGTATTTTTTCCATAATTAAAAATGGCTATATACCCCTGCAATTCTGTATTTTGTTTTGATCCATGGCAAGTTTTACCAGATAACTCCTAATTAAGCTCCAGATTTTATACAAACTTCTAAGAATTTTCAAACAATATCTTACATCATTTGGGAGAGGGGGTGATTGTGTATCTTTAAAATTGTGTGCATGCACATGTGTGTATGTAAAAAAAAAGTTGATTTGTTGTAAACATTTTAAAATGTTGATGTGTTAATTGGAATGAAGTTTAGTCTGATTAACCAGAAAGGGGAAACGCTGCTTTATTGCTGTAATTTTTCTCTTATTGAAAACTTTTTACGTACATATCTACTGCAAATCCTTAATTCTGATTTAACACAACTGATAAATCCAAGGTCATCCTTTCAGAGGCATTTAATCCTCCACTGTAGTACCTCTTTTTAATGATAAACTGCATTTTTATGAGTAGCCCAGTTACTTCTGAAGACTCTGATGAATGCCATCTGGTCCTAATGATGGATTGCAACTTCTCAGATTGCTTTTTTTGTGTGCTTCCATCTCCATGTTCCCCTATTTTTTCCATTTTGATAATTTATTGTTGTAACAGATTACTTCATCGCCAATAAGTGTTCTTTACTGTTTTTCTTTAAATTTTCTTTAACATGAATGACATCTCCTTTCATTTCTGAAAGTAATCAAACATCAGCATGGTACTGTTTTATATCATGTATTAGGATCAAGTCACCCATAGGACTCACTAATTAAAGGAATCTTTCAGTTGATCATTATACAGCTTATCTTATATATTCCTTCCTAATATCAAGTGTATTTGCTGGAAATCAATAATTTGGGGGAGGGGAGTCTAATCTACTATTTCAGAAACACAGACAAGATAGTAGTTTCCACTTCATTAGGAAAGAAGATTGGTATCAATTTAAAATAGTCTGCTGTTTTCTCCAGCTAGTTCCCTTGGTAAAAACAGAGTAGTATCCAGGGACTGCCACCCCCTTCTGCTGAAAAAAAGGTTTTTTTCCCCCTTAACTACAGTGATTTCAAAGCCTTTGTCCCATAAGTGTCATATATTAAAGACTGGACAGATGATTTTAAAAGTGAATAATGAGATCTGGGGAATTGAGATTGGGAGTCAATATAATTGGAATTGAAGTCTCAGGGGAAGACAACATGAATTGCAGGAAAAAGGAACAAGGTATCAACGAGACAATAGAAGAAACCTTGTGAAATCAAGATGTGTTCATTTGGAGAATTAGAACAACTAGTCTGGAATAGTTTGTAGATTAACACTTAAATTCATGTAGGATAATGCTCTGAATTTTCAAGTGTTCCTCTGTAGTACCTGTTTTGAGTTTATTTGCCTTCTTTGAATTAATTTGAAAACCAGATTACAAATGAAATACTGAGAATTGAGGCCACTTCTCTGAAGTTACTAGAAGTGTAGACATGTGTATGTGAACAAACAATAGCACAACTACTAGTTGATGATAATGTAAGTGATGCAAGCAATGGGCAAGAGTTGAAACTGCATGCTGTCTGGGATGTCCCCTCCTCAAGATCCCCTTAAGTCCTGAATCTGAGTAATAATTTAATAGCAGTTTTGTCATTAGAGCGGTTCTGAATCAACTGTTGTATACAGTGTCCAAAGCAAGAATCTAGTGATGCAGTTCTTACCCTGTCAACCTCACTACACTGCACTTTTGTCTGTCACTGGAGTACCTTATAATCTTGAGAGTGATGGCTGGTGGTTCCAAAAGCCTACAGTTACTTGAATAGTCCACTTCCATTATCCCTGCATAGTTTGAGAAATTTTGTCATCTTCTGACCAGTCTAACCCTAACTCGTGTTCTCCATGGCTAGAGTATCTTTTCCCTGCCTTTCTACTTTACAACCCCTACTCATTCCTCAAGAGTCAGTTTAGATGACACCTTCACCTTTTCTGTGAAATGTTCTTGTTGACTCCTTGTCTCCACCTGAAAGTTAACCCAGCATTTTCTGTTTTTTTTAAAAATATTTATTTATTTTATTTATGTTTTTGGCCACGTCAGGTCTTAGTTGTGGCACACAGGATCTTCGTTGAGGTATGCAGGATCTTTCATTGCACCATGCAGTCTGTTCATTGCAGTGCTCAGGCTTCTCTCTAGTTGTGGCATGCAGGTTTTCTCTCTCTAGTTGTGGCGCATGGGCTTCAGGGCGCATAGGCTCTGTAGTTTGTGGCCCTTGGACTCTCTCGTTGATGTGCATGAGCTCAGTAGTTGTGGAGCACAGGCTTAGTTGCCCTGCAGCATGTGGGATCTTAGTTCCCTGACCAGGGATCAAACCCACATCCCCTGCATTGGAAGGCAGATTCTTTACCCCTGGACCACCAGGGAAGTCCCACATTTTCTCTTCTTAATGTTTTGTTTCCATCATCAGTTTCTCGTTTCAGCTGCCATTTTGGGATTGTGACCTCAATACACTTTGCTCCTGTATTTTTTTTTTTGGCTGTGTTGGGTCTTCGCTTCTGTGCGAGGGCTTTCTCTAGTTGCGGCAAGAGGGGGCCACTCTTCATCGCAGTGTGCAGGCCTCTCACTATCGCGGCCTCTCTTGTTGCGGAGCATAGGCTCCAGACACGCAGGCTCAGTAGTTGTGGCTCACGGGCCTAGTTGCTCTGCGACATGTGGGATCTTCCCAGACCAGGGCTCGAACCCGTGTCCCCTGCATTGGCAGGCAGATTCTCAACCACTGCACCACCAGGGTGCTCCTGTATTTTATGTTCAGATGCTCAGTCAGTGATGCCAGCATTACTCCTCAGTTGACACTTGACACTTGGATGGGATTAGACATACGTCTGCTGTATATCCAGGGCTGAGGCACCCCTGGATTCATCATCTTTCTCCTGCCTTTCATCTATTCGAAGCTACTGTCCTTGCAGAGCCAATACTACACTGACTGTCCTCCACAATCCTCCCCATATTTTCCAAGTCATATGGAAAGTCACAATCCTCCAAGTCATATTTTCTGGAGCATGATTCCATGCTTGATCTCATTCTATCACTTCAACTACATTTAGAAGATAAGCAAGTTACTGAGCAAAAAGCACAAGTTACACAACTAGTTTTTAGCAAGCAGTGCTATCATTGGAACCCCTGTATCTATTTACTCTTAGTGCATTATCATTATACCAAACCACAAATTCTCTCATGTTATCGTTTTAAACATCTCTGCTTTGAATGAATTTTTAGGTAATTTTTGTGTATGGTATAAGGAAATGGTCCAGTGCTATCCTTTTGCATATGGACATCCAGGTGTTCCAGCACCATTTGTTGAAAAGACTATTGTTTCCCCAACTGAGTTGTCTTGGCATCCTTGTCAAAAATCAATTGATCATAAATTGTGAGGATAAATTTCTGAACTCTCGGTTCTCTTCCATTGATCTATATTGATCTTTTCTTATGCCAGTACCACCCTGTCTTAATTACTGTAGCTTTTTAGAAAGTTTTGAAGTCAATTAAGTGTGAGATCCTCAACTTTGTTCTTCTTTTTTTTTTACTTACCTGCTGATTTTTTAGCATTCAAGAACATCAAAAGAAAGACAAATACCAGCAGTAACCCTTTGTTTTACCATAAAAATTATCTCTTGAAATCTTTTCTTAATTGGCTATTTGCAGGTACTATTCTTTGATTACACTAGACCCAGGTAGTAATCTGGGGCAGGTGGTATCTGAACCTTTCTGGGCTTTAGTTTTTTCTGGTGGTTAGACATTGAGTCAGATACCCTTCCAGGCCCCTGGTAGCCTTTGAAAATCTGGGGCTCAGTAATTTCTATTTCCTTTCTTCTCTAGTGAACAGGTAAGTAAAGTATAGGCAAGAAAGAGCATTTCCTGGTGAGTCAGTATTAATGGAGCACCCATGTTGTACAATTCGCAGTATTAGAATGAAAAGCTTAAATGGTTATGAGTGCTATGGTAAATAGCTTAAGTTTTGTTGACCCTAAAAATTCTACAAATCCTTTCACTAACAATCATTCACCTTCCATGTTTGTAATTAAGCACAATCTAATATTTTAAAGTAGAACCCAAATGACACTTAGAAACATTAACACTGTAAAAGGGGGTCTCTCTGTGCAAGTAAGATATAGTTCCTATGACAATGAATGCAGTATTAAACCTGATTATGTATGATATTTATATTTCTTTGTCACCCATATTTCTCCTAACAGGCTTTCTTCTAGGTTCTCTATTTATGTAACCTTTTGAGGTTTGAAGTAGTGTTTTCTGTTGTAATTTTAGATCATTATATACTTCTCTTCATCAAGTTGGACCCTTTGACATTCTGGGTACCAGTGACTTCAACTTCCTTAGAATTAAAACAGAAAAATTACTAGCGTGAATTTTTATATACAGAAAAGATACACAGAGTTAAAAAAAAGAGTAGACACATTTTGTTTAACCAGATGGTTTTTAAATATATGTATGTATATAGTTTTCTTTATTATATCTTTCTGATAAGATACCTGACGATATCTATCTTTATGAAGTCACTTAGTTGCCTAATTGTATTAATGTATCTAGATTAGAATTTATGGTCATGTGATTAATTAATAAGCTTCTTAAAACATTAATGTACATTTTCTATTATCTTGATATATGCATTAAACATATTTTTATAATTTAGTAGTTTAAAGCCTAATAATATGCAGTTATTTGTGTGATTAGAAAAAAATTTCAAAAGGCAATTATGAACAATTTTCAAAAATGTGATGTGTTGTACACATTGCTAACCTAGGAAAAGAAGCACAAATCCTGTTATTTTATTTCACTTTGAATACCTGGTTACTGGCAAGAAAGAGGTCAAATTATATGTCTTTTGAACAATTATTTCTGTTTATAATGTCCAAAATAATTTTTTTTTTCTCATACATGCTCTTCTTAACTAACTTTCTGTTCAGAAACTTACTCCTCTCCTGGCTTTCTGATGACTTAGTAACTGCTCTTCTCCCAGTTATTTTGGCTCATGGTTCTTCAAGTCCTCATTTCCTGTTTTCAGTTGTTCCTTCACCTCCACCCCAAGCCACTGACAGCAGTTAACCCATACGTTGCTTTGGGATCCCTGGGCTCTGAGGGCAGTACAGCTGGGTGAAGATGAGAGAGAATGCTAGCTGAAGCTCCAACCACCCTTCTCTCTTCCTGGGGTTCTCACACAGGTTGAAAGCGGAAGAAGGAAGAGCAGGCAGAGGGAAGGAAGTGAAGGAGAACTTGGGCTCTATGTGGTTGCAACCTCTTAGATCCTGTTCTGACGTCCTTTGCACGCCATTACAAGGGAGAAGCTCAGGTCCGCGATTGTGGGTTTATTAGTTTGCTATGGCTGCCATAACACAGTACCACAGACTGGGTAGCTTAAACAAGAGAAATTTATTGTCTCAAAAGTTCTGGAGGCTGATAGTGTGAAATCAAGGTGTCAGCAGAGTTGGTTCCTTCTGAAGGTTATGAGGGAGAATCTGTTTCCTACCTCTCCTAGGTTCTGGTGGTTTGCTGGCAGTCTTTGGCATTTCTTGGCTTATAAGTGCATCATCCTG
Organism: Delphinapterus leucas; assembly: GCF_059928025.1. Classification (NCBI taxonomy): domain Eukaryota; kingdom Metazoa; phylum Chordata; class Mammalia; order Artiodactyla; family Monodontidae; genus Delphinapterus; species Delphinapterus leucas. The sequence continues at coordinate 36,884,198 of NC_143137.1, read as the reverse complement.
ATCTATGCCATCAACCTCAGATTGTATCCTCCCTGTGTGTGTGTGGCTTTCTCTGTATCCAGATTTCCCCTTTTTATAAGGATACCAGTGATGTTGGATTATGACCTCAAATGAACTCATTTTAACTTAATTCTATAAAGACGCTGTTTCCAAATAAGGTCATATTCTGAGGTACAGTAGGGATTAGGACTTAAATGTATCTTTTTGGGAGGACACAATTCAACCCATAACTTTGGACATCTTATAATAGTCAGTGCTCATAGCATCCAAAACTGAGACATTCACCTTCTTTCTTTGATAAGCAGTTACCACCATGGAAGGAGATTGAGGGCAAGTGTCATTAGAAAATTAGTGGCTCTGAGCTTCCCTGGTGGCACAGTGGTTGAGAGTCCGCCTGCCGATGCAGGGGACACGGGTTCATGCCCCGGTCCGGGAAGATCCCACGTGCCGCGGAGCGGCTGGGCCCGTGAGCCATGGCCACTGAGCCTGCGCGTCCGGAGCCTGTGCTCCGCAACGGCAGAGGCCACAACAGTGAGAGGCCCGCGTACCGCAAAAAAAAAAAAGAAAGAAAAGAAAATTAGTGGCCCTTCTACTGCATAGCACCGGGAACTCTGTTCAGTGTTATGTGGCAGCCTAGATGGGAGGGGAGTCTGGGAGAGAATGGATACATGTGTATGTGTGGCTGAGTCGCTTTGCTGTGCCCCTGAAACTATCACAACATTGTTAATCGGCTATACTCCAATATAAAATAAAAAGTAAAAAAAAAAAAGAAAAGAAAATTAGTGGACCTTGATTGTTTATGCATCATAGTTCGCCTATGGTTTAGAAGGATGTCTATAGTAGAATTTTAGACTTCACCCAATTTTAGCAAACAAAAATGCCAGTCTCCATGGAAGTTTCTCCACGTTTTCTGTTTCAAATTTTAGTTCTTTGATTTTAGAAGAAAATCAAACCGCTAAATTCTTCATTATATTTACACAACAAAGAACCAAGATTTATCATACCTCAAATTTGATGTTGAATGCCTAGCAACGTAGACTTCAAATAAACCTCCTCTTGGAGGCTTCTCCTCTGTGAAGACTTCAAAATCATATTCACCTCCTCCCTGAGTATTCCTTGTCAAAGATACCTGCCTGTCACCTCCCTTCACAAGACACCACTCATTAGACCATCTTGGGCTTTGCCTGGTTACAGGCCTGCTTTCTGCTCTGGAACTTTGTCAAGGACAAGATCAATGTTTCTTTCATTGTTCTATCCCCAGTAACTAGCCCAGTTCCTGAGACACTCAGGTGCTTCGGAAATACTCTTTAGTTCATTTGTTTCTCTGTGCACTCACTCTCCGACTTTACGAAGCCTGAAATGCTGAATATCTTTAGTGTCTTACTGGATCTCATGGTCAGGATCTTATTCATATTGTCACTGCACTTGAATACAATGGCCTAAACACATTTGAGGAGTGTGCTTCGTCACTACTTTTCAGGTAAGGAAACAGAAGCAGGGAAGGATCAAATGTTTTGTCTGAGGTCCAAGGCTATCACTGGCAGAGAACATTGAAGGTCCCCAGATTCTAGGTTTGCTATTCTACCTTGACAGACTTCAGGAATCAGGCAAAATTGGTTTTCTCCTGGAGACAGTATGGGCATATATGTATAACGTACCCTTTTGCCAGAAAAGAGTTTTGGTTTTGTTTTGTTTGTTTTGTTTTGTTTTGTTTTCTCTCAGTGACTCAAGAAAACCACAGCTCTACTCCTGTACTGGATACAGGAACAATATTACCATGCTGTCCTGCTCTGTTCACTCACCCTTTTAAGGAAATGCTTAAAGAACAGCAGGGCCTTATGGTGACAAAGGCACTTTATTCTCTGTTCAGTATTCCACTTGGCAGCCTTGTCTTTCTTTTCCTTAATTGCAATAAGCTAACCTCTTGCATCTCAAATGTAGTTGTAATCCAAAGGAAATAACCAAAGTGAATGTTTTATTAGTTGTATATTTCTTAATGAGCTAAGAAAAACATAAATAACGGGTCTTGGCAATGCATGTAGTTTAGCAAAATGTAGCAGTTCATATTATACTTGTGCATCAATGTACAAAAAGTTATGTAAACCCAAAAGGCATGAATAGGATTGGTAAGTTAACTATATGTCCCGAAACTGACCCAGTACCACAGACTGCTAATTTAGGTGACCTGATTTGAGAGACATTGAAAAACCTCCATTCCTCAAAAATCTTTCTTGTTTGCTGCTATTAAAAAATCGTATCTTTATCAATCCATTGCTTTGCGTTACACACCACCCCCTGTGAAGCACTGTTTTTAAAAATGTGAAATATTCATCGCAGGGAGGCAATACATTGTGTCACTCACCTCAGTAGAGGTCACCTCAGTATGAATTTTACCAGATCATTTACAAGATGAATTTTTAAATGAGTCGGTCAACAAAACAGCATTTTGCTCATTGCTGAGCTGAGCACAATGGGGAAAAGAAAGATCAGCTTATTTTAAGGAGCTTCCAGTATAATTTATGAGACAAAACATATACACATAAAACAAAAATGCCAGTAACAATATTTTCTTGAGTGACAAATGGTTTGGTGCATTAGAGAGCAGTATTTCTCAAACTTTTTCTTTGAGCAATGGACCTGTTTTCCAAATTATCTTACACAAAATCCCATTATATAAAACCTATGAAAATTGGGCTTCTTTGGTTCGAGAGGGTGAGGGGAAGCCAAGGGAGCCGTCTGCTCCAGTTGTCCCTTCATCCCTGATGAGACTCCTTGGGATCTAAGGCATCTGGGATCACAGTTAAGCATCATTAAATTTAGCACATAAACATGGGGTAAGTTGACAGAAGGGAAAATCCACTCTGGGTCTGAACAAGAGAGGAAAATCCCAAGTAGGAATTCGTCCTCGAGTTGGTATAAAAAAGTCATAGGGATAGTGAGAAAAAAGTTGGGTAAAGAAGGTAGGTAGACATTAGCTCAAGCCGGAAAAGCAGGCAGAAAAGTTGAGATTTGTTGAGACAGAAAATAGAGAGACACTGGGAACTGATGTGGTGAAAGCAGACTTGAAGAAGGAAGACTGGTAGCAGGTGCAAGATGGTTTAGAAAGAGAATTTATTCTTATTCTCAAGTTATTCCTTCCTCTCTGGCTTTTCTCAGTTTCATTATCTGAGACACTGAGAGGAGGCCATCCACCTATCCTTCCCGCTTTCTCAATCCCCAGAGCTGTGTGTTGTACCTGCCTGAGCCTTCTATCTCTCATTCTGTGCAAAGCTGAACCCAGTTGAGCAAAATACGCATCCTTTCCACATAGCCCCTGGCCTCAGGGTCATCATGACTAACTGATGCCTAATAAACCCCATGATGCCACTTTCCTTTTCCTTTTTTTTAAAAAGATTTTGTTTTTATTTCCCTCCCTGAATTGCAAAGGGATTATGCATCTTCTGAATTTGGAAAGATTTATATGTGGATCTTTATAGATCTACTTATTAAAGGAGAATTTATACCTTAAGTTACATATATGCCAGAAAATTAGCGATATGACTTGACTTTTATTTTCTCAGAAATGTTAAGTTCTTTTTTTTTTTAATTCATCAGTTCCCTCTCTTCATTTTCTTGTGTACTGATGATTCCTCTCCAGTTGGTCCCCATAGCAACACTGGATAATGCTAATGAAACTGCAACATCTTAAGCTCTCCCACAGAGCATCTCTGTTAAAACTGCCATGAAACACAGTTGCTTTATTTTCTTTGCTTAAAAGAAATCGATATTTTGGGATCTTTCCCATGATGGAGGCTTAACTTCCCAAACTCTCTGGCTAGAATTGGAGCCTCTAATTTAGAGAAGATTTTTCGAAGATGATAAACCACGATTAGAATACCACTTCCTCCCCTTCATTCATGCCCCATGTTGGTGTACAGTATGAAAGTGGTTCTCAAAATGTGATTCCGCAGCAGCAGCAGCATCTGGGCATTGGTTAGAAATGCAGATTCATGTGCCACACCCCAGGCCTTTTGAATCAGCTACTCAGGATGGAGCCCAGTGCTCTGTTTTAACAAGTCCTCCAGGTGATTTGGATGCACACTGAAATTTGAGTACCACTGGTGTAGACGATAGAACTGTAGTAGGCCACAACATCACATCCAGTTTGATGGATTTTGCTAACACGATTAGAAATTATTTTACTGTTTGTTTTTTATATCACCTAGATTTATTTATACTATGAAACATTAGCTAAATGTTAATTTGTGTTAAGATAAAATATGGCAGTGGAGAGTGTAATTGATTTGAGCTACTGAAAATGTCTCCTGATCCTTATTTATCCATTATTAACAAGCATTAGAAAGGCCAAGTAATTGCCAGTAAGTCTATGGTAATAGGTAATGGCTCAAACTATAAAAGCATGTGTTTTTTTCTGTTTCTTATGTTTAATGTATGGATGCTGACAAGTATTCGCCTTTTAGAAAGGAGTACAGTTGACCCTTGAACAACACCATGGTTGGGGCTCTGACCCTCCACACGCTGGAAATTCAAGTATAACCATATTCACAGTTCCACATCCGCAGATTCAGCCAACCTCAGATCGTGTAGTACTATAGTATTTACTATTGAAAAAAATCCGAGTGTAAGTGGACCTGCACAGGTCAAACCCATGTTGTTCCAGGGTCAACTGTATTTTAAATAGTGCCTCTTCTGCTGGTAGTAAGTAATTCATCCTTTACGTGCAGAAACACACCAAAAGCAGGCAGTAAAAGCAAGAATCTTTTTGAGGCCATGATTTAGAGAACAAAAAATAGGAATCAGATGTAGTAGAAAATTACAAAAAAAGGACAAGTTTATTTTGTTACCTAAGTTTTAAGTGGCAAGTAGGCCCCAAAACATGGATATCAAGGCAGAAATTTGAGCTGGAGAGAGGCACTCCGAAAGTTATTTTAAACTGCTGGTTATCACAAAGCTGAACCATCTGTATATCAGGATGTTGGAACAGAACCTAAGGAAGTTGTACTTGGTGGTGGTCAGGTCCAATCTGAAAGCCAGGCTGTCAGGCATTACAAAAAAAGAACCAGATGGGGTTCAGAAACCAATATAAGTAAGATACCCCTGGTCAGGAATCCAGAGAGTCCAAGCAAACAATACAAGCAGAGTGATTCTCATCAGCACCTGACATTTGCTCCTACCTCTTGATCACCACTGCCCTATTTCACATCCTCTCTGTATCTCACCAAGACTGTTCTTATTGCTTCCATATTGCGGTCAGATCCCTGAATATTCATAGTTCCCTGAATATACTGTCTCTGCCTTTCTGCCATATGACTCCTTGAAGTGCCTGGGGGCACCCTGCTCTCTCCAACTAGGTTAGCTCCTCTCATTTACTCATTATTTGCCCTTAAGGTCTTAGTTCAAATAATGAACTTCTTCACCTTTGACTGGCAGACTTAGGTCCTCTGTATACCCTGGATTTCCCTTATACCTTGTACTTACCATTATTTATAACAAATGCCATGTATTGTAATTGTTTGTGTCTCTACCTGTGCTTTGGTAGCTGGATCCATATCTTCATCTCTAATCCTTTCTCTTCTCTTGGTGCCTAGCACACTGTAGATTTTCAATAAATATTTTTTAAATGAATGTTTAAGAGATTTTTATGTATTATAGGCATGGCAAACAAATTATGGATTTTCTGAAGTCTGATTTGAAATTTTTTTTTTCCTTTTCTCTCAGCTACTGTAACTTCAGCTGTTTCACTGCCCCAAAATTTATCTCCTAAGTGTCTTATATGCAGATAAAACAAAAATCCTTTAAAGTTACTATATACCAGGGATCTGGAAAGATGGAAAAGTGTATCTCTGCCCTTGGGGAAGTGTATGTTAGCCATTTAAGAAAATCTCCAAGGAAGTCTATTAGTAAAATCTGAAGGTGGGATGTTGGAATAGGGTGTTTCTGTGCTTGTTAGAGGTATTTAATTAATATAATTCTTGGACCGAATTGTTCAATCCTTATAGAAAACCTCTTCTGTTCTTTCCTCTCTTTGCATTTCCATGCTATTCCAAAATTCAGAGTACTAGGGGAATGTGGTTGGAATTGAGAGATAAAAAGAAATTCTAGATTCTTTCCATGGGTAATGGTTTATAATGCCCTTTAATTTATCTGGCAGCATCTCAGAAAACAATATGTTTTGTTTAAGTAGCTTACCAGGTTTCTGAAGATTATTACATTGAGTAGTTTTTCAAAGGGCTATACATAACTGACTGCAAACATCATGTCTTGATGACTATCAGCAGAATAAACATATTTTTACTTACTGATTCCACTCAAATATTCCTAAATAGCTTTACTTGTTTTGGTTTTTGTTGCCATAGTTATTCTTCTCCCTCTTTGATGATCATTCATTTATTAATCAAACAAATATTCACTTAGCATCTACTGTATGCTGCACACTGGGCTGGGGGGCTAGAACCAGAAGAATGTATAAAGCGGACAAACTTCCTGCCTTCTTCAAATTTTAAAACTAATGGGAGAGGGACTTCCCTGGTGGCGCAGTAGTTAAGAATCCGCCTGCCAATGCAGGAGACACAGGTTCGAGCCCTGGTCCGGGAAGATCCCACATGCTGCGGAGCAACTATGCCCGTGTGCCACAACTACTGAGCCTGCACTCTAGAGCCTGCGAGCCACAACTACTCAGCCCGCGTGCTGCAGCTACTGAAGCCCGCGGGCCTAGAGCCCATCCTCTGCAACAAGAGAAGCCACCGCAATGAGAAGCCCACACACCGCAACGAAGAGTAGACCCCGCTTGCCGCAACTAGAGAAAGCCCACGTGCGCAGCAACAAAGACCCAATGCAGCCAAAAATTAAATAAATTAATAAATAAATAAATTTATTAAAAAAAAAACTAGTGGGAGAAATAGACTTTAGCAGAATTTCATCTTCTCTCCATATCATAATTTGTGGCTTCAGATCTTTGTTGGAGAGAACTGGGTATAAAATGAATATATATAGCAGAACCCAGGCCACAAACTCAGTGAAATTCAAGGGACTGCCAGGTAACAGAAGTGCTGGAAGTGGGGTGGAAAACAACCACTTTGAATTGCTGCTACTTTCAGCTTGATTTTGGAATAATAGGGGGTGGTGAGGATCATGGCAAATGGGAACATACCTACCCTGCCTGAGGAAACAGCCATCCAGATCTGGATTATTGACATGTGGAAATGGACTCCCAGTGTTATCAGAGTCTGGAAATTTTTTTAATGTGTACTCTTTCAGTTTTAATGATGGTAGCTAATTGAAATTAAAATACTGTACATATCAAATAAAATAGAGGGGTAGATTTGGCATGAGGGTTGCCAGTGTATAGACTCAGAGTCTGAGCTCCCTGTGAGTAAACTGCATGAGTTTTAGCATCTAATTTGAATACACAGAAGCCTTGTTTTCTTCCTTCCTTGTTAGAATTACCAGATTAAGCAAATGAAAATAAAGATTGAGGACCAATTATATTTGCATTTCAGATAAGCAGCTAATAACGTTTTTAGTATATACCCCAAATATTGCACAGGATATGCTTATACTATGCAATACCATACAGTATTTGGGACATACTTATACTAAAACAGTATTCGTTGTATATCTGAAATTCAAATTTAACTGGGCATCCTATATTTTATCTGGCAATCCTGTTCCTAGTACTGTCTACTGTTTTGAATTTAAGTTTGCCAAATAAGTGGCCTATGGGTGAAATATTTACTTATGTTCCCAATTTATTAATAATTAATGTAAATAAAATTTTAATTTCTATTAAGTGATGGCTGTGTGCCAAGCTGGGCATACCTTCAGATAGGAATAGGGTTTTTTTGTTTGTTTTTTTGTTTTTTAAATCTGGCTATCTATGGGGAAGCCTTCTTATTTAGCCTTTATATATAAACTTCTAAAAATGTTTTTACAGTGTATTATTATTTTGACACAAAAATAATAATTCTTTCTTTAGTCCAAATGAACATTTTTATCTACGTATTTATCCCCATGCTACCAACTTGCCTTTATGACCTTTAAAAAAAAAAAACATATCTTTGTAAATGTCCTTTCCACGTTAGCACATTGACTTTTATTTTAATCTTTGAAAAGCTAAGTTCTGAGCACTTTGCTTCAACTAGTATTCTCCCTGATGCCCAAGTCACTGTGCAATTTTTTTTTGTACTTTTTGAGATTCTCCTATTCTTCCCTTCGTGATACTAACCATCTGTATTAATGAGTTAATAAACCAGGCTTGTTGCTAATGAATCGATTCATTCAACTCTAGATTTAATTAGAAAGACATTTAACATGCCAGCAGATGTTCTGGTTTTGTTTAATTGTCCCCAAATATAATAAAATACAATTAATTTTTATATTTTTGCATAAATTAAACTAAATCAAGATTTGTTACTCTATCATGTATTATAAAAGGCTAACTGATGGAGTTTTGTTACCATTGTATTCCAAGTATCAGAAGGAAAATCAGTTTCCTTCTAAAAGCACTCACCTAACTCTTAACTGGCACAAGAGTAGGGTCTAGGAGTAAAGAGTATCCTGACCGTCAAATCTGTATAAAGGAAACTAAGCCATAGATGCATCCCAAAGTGTTGGGTTTTTTTTTTCTGTCAGTACTTTGATAGGGGATGCATCTTCTAAATTAATTAACCAATAAAAAAGTTACTTAAGAACTGTAATTCTAGAGACACTAGTGAGTTTTTTTAATTGTTTCCTTTTCATGGTTTTGCTTGCAGTATTCAGAGGGACTTTTACTTTAAAAAAGAGAAAAAGAAAAAAGTCAAAGTTTTAGGAGAGATTTTAATGGTCAGGACTTTTATTAGAGAAATTGGCAGGGAAGCTTTTAAATGTGTTAGTGCATGCACAAAAGTAACAGCTCAGACAAACTGAGCAGTCCTCACTTTGGACCTTCAGCCTCTAGCATGCCCTTCCTAGAAAAGAAATGAAAGGATTCTATGCAGTATCCCAGATACCAAGTCAGTAGACGACATGAATTAAGCAATACTCAGATACAAAGGAAATTACAGATACATTAGGAAAAAACTGTCTTAAAAAAATTACCAAATGGATAAATTCATCCATCCTGGGCACACTTCCTGAGGTAGGGGTATAAAGACTTGCAGAGTAGTTAAAGAGGAGGAAGAAGACAATAGTAATTCCTTTCACCCTTCCAGGTCAGCTTTTTTGTTTTTTTCTTTGGTAGTTCCTTTTGTTTAAAAATATGTATTTTTTTAAAAATAGGGATCATAGTATAAATATGGATTTATACAGTTTTTTCCTGAGTAATTCCCCATGCCACTAAATCTCTCAAAACACATTTTTAATGACTTGTTTAATGTCTATAGTTCATTTAATCATTCTCTTATTGTTGGATATTAGGTCATTTTGTTTTTTTCTATCATTAAATTAACATCAATAGGTATTCTTTAGTAAACCCCCCAATCTTGCTTTTATAGGGTAGTTATTTCTGGGAAGTGATCAGCCTTAGGTACCAGTTAAATTTTGATTTTCACATTACATTTCAGAGTGTAAGGAATGCAACAGTTTTCTAAAACTAGAGCAAGAAGAGAATGAAATCAGGCAGGTAGGCCAGGCAGAGAGCAAAGGTGATGGAACAGAAAGTTGTACCTACTCTGGTTTATGTACCATCCCAACTTCTGCACTGAAGTTACAGCATAGAGTGATGGTTTTTTTTTCATCTGAGGTTCACTTCTTACAACTTTGCAATATTTTTCTTTTCGTTTTAACAGTTCTTTCAAGGATTTGGTAGGATTGTTAATATCATTCATATACAACCACAGAAATGTGTGTGAGACATAGAGAGTAGACCTTGTAATGATAGGCTACCATAATCCCTAATATTTAATAGTCTCTAAGTAGAACTTGTCTCAGTGGTTCTCCTACTTATAAGTTTGCTCAGGCAGCTTGGAGAAGATTCCAACCACCATAAAAACTTGAGGCATTAAGTAGCTTCGTGAATTTCGAGTGTCTTTCTGGGCGCTACACTAGCATCTTTGAATTCCCTTCTGGGCTTCCCCTATATTCAATACTGTAGGCTGTCTGGTGTTGTTAGCTTCAACCAGGTGCTTGGGTGATTGGAATGAAGGTTCAGCTTTGACATTTATTTGCCTTCTAAACTAGTAATAATGTACCTGGAGACCAACTGTGTCTCATTTCACAATTTGTAAAGTCAGTTTTACCTAACAGCCAACAATTAGGTTTTCTGCCTATAAAAAAAAAAAATGAGAGGATGCAAAATACATTTGCTAAATCCCATAAAGAGCTAATGAATGACATTTTATATGCCTAGCTATGTCTACTTTCTGGCTGTGTTTTTGATTTTTCAGATTGAGAAAGGTGATTGTAGTTAACCCTTGAACAACAGCTGTCTGAGCAGTGAGAATCTACCTTTACCTGGATTTTTTTTCTGTAAATACTGCAGTACTACATGATGTGCAGTTGCTGAGGTTGCTGTGGAACCACAGGTAAGGAGGGCCTGCTGTAAAGTTCTAGGCTGACTTTCAGCTGCGAGGATGCCGCCCCAATTCCCGCCTTGTTCAAGGGTCAACTCTACTTCATTTGGGTCCTTATTTCTTGCTTTTTCTGGCAGAAAAGAATAACTCGTATCGAAGGTGGAAACAAAATCTCATTTTTTAGAGATTTTTAACCTCTCCCCTAATTTTTTTTTTTTTTTTTTTTTGCGGTACGCGGGCCTCTCACTGTTGTGGCCTCTCCCGTTGCGGAGAACAGGCTCCGGACGCGCAGGCTCAGCGGCCGTGGCCCACGGGCCCAGCCGCTCCGCGGCATGTGTGATCTTCCCGGACCGGGGCACGAACCCATGTCCCCTGAATCGGCAGGCGGACTCTCAACCACTGCGCCACCAGGGAAGCCCTCCCCTAATTTATTTTTGTGCTTCTTGTCTGAATTTTACCACATGTAACATTTTGCCCCAAATGCTTATATTCTTTAACCTTCATGGTCCCTTTAGAATTGTGTTTTTAGGAGTTTCTTCATAATCTGCTCTCCATCAAAAGACACCAAGTGCTCATTTGTTTAATCCTCTTGAATATCAAAGCCTCTAGTCAAAGCTATTGTGTCATTCTGCTTGCTTTTAGTTGAATATTCTGTAATAGAAGACTTTTTTAAAGCAAGGTGACCTGAACTACCCTTTGTTCCAAATAAAGTTGCTTCATTTTTAAGTAGCATCCTTTGATTTATACCAGGACAATAAACATTTTAAAAGTCTACTTAGTTTTTTAAGTGCTGTGCTAAAAGTTTAAAGTCTTATCCTCTACTAAACATTTATTCTTCTGTTCAGTGTCTTGTAGCATGTGAGTACCAAGGGTGTATTCATTTTCTGTAGAATTTGGTGTTCCCTAACTCATTACTTTATATTTCTCTACAGTGAGTTCTGTACACTGCTCTCAGCCTGCCTGCATAGCTCTCCTCCTTCCTACAATCTGCCCTTCTAGTTTTGTGGCCTCAATAGATTCATCTCCCTTCATGTTCTGTCTTCCAAATTACTGACATTTTTAAAAGCAATTAAATTTAAAAAGATTATTATTGAGCCATGTGTATAGACTGCTTGCCCAAATTTATGGATCTTAAAATTGTCAAGCTGTTGGCCAGGAATTTTCAGCCTTATATTAAAGCTCAGAAAGAAAGCCAAGGGGAGAACAATGCAGGGAGTATTGTCTTACAAAGAGAACTTTGGACTTAAAGTTCCCATTGTAAATAATATTTTTAGTTTCAATTTTTTTAAGAGTTTTTTTTTTTTGGTCTATTTGCCTTAAATACATTTTATTTACGAAAAAATTACTGCATGTGATTTATTTTCTCAATTAATATGTTAAAAGCCTAATAAGTGAATTATATTAATAAAGGTAATTTAATGACATAAAACATTTGTTCCATGGGATTATCTCTCAGAATGTTTTATAAATGATATAGAGTATTATATATTTTTTTAAATACATTTTGTCTCATTAGTACAAAAGTATGCTGTTAATCATATTTAGATACTCTTCAAAGCTTAGTATTTAAGAGGCTATTTTGTTTTAGATTTGTTTCAGTTAAAAATATGGATACTTTTGGTTGTAAATGTTGATGAATAATACTGCCTAACTTCATGGGGACTCTGCCATTCACGGTGTCCATTAAATAGTAATAAAATTAGAAAGGAGCAATAATAAGTTACTATACACCGTATTTAAATAACAACATTTCTATGGTCATGAAAGGGTGGGGGCATCAAGGTCTCTCCATCATAATCCAGGATATTTGCTCAGGGAGAGTATAATGACTCCAAGGTTAGGCTCTGGAATCAGACTGCCTGCATTCCAGTGCTCTGTGGAACCCTTTGGTCGAGGAGGTCATTGCCCAATCTCTGAATCAAAAAGCTGGATTTACTGTTGCTGGACAGTGGAGACCTGTACTGAAAAGGCATAGTCTTTCTGACAAAGCAGACTACTGATCTTGTTTTGGGTTTTGGGAATCATAGAGATCAGAGACAGTTGGACTCTCAGAAGCAGTATTGTGTGGGGATTGGTAGACCTTTAGCTATAGCAGTATAGTTGCTGAATGAAGCCTTTGCCAGTTAACTGACTTTCAGAAGTATCCTAATGGATTGAGTTGTCACTAACCCACTGGTATAAGTTTAAAACTGTGATTCTCTTACTACCTAACAATAACAAAACTGCCTTCCTCATAGAACTTTTTTTGATAATTAAACCAGAGATTGTGTATAAACATCCTAGCATAATGCCTAACAAAAACAAGCCATCATCGGGGCTTCCCTGGTGGTGCAGTGGTTGAGAATCCACCTGCCAGTGCAGGGAACACGGGTTCGATCCCTGGTCCAGGAAGATCCCACATGGCCACAGAGCAACTGAGCCCGTGCACCACAACTACTGAGCCTGTGCTCTAGAGCCCGTGAGCCACAACTGCTGAGCCCGCATGCTGCAGCTACTGAAGCCTGCGCACCTAGAACCCGTGCTCTGCAGCAAGAGAAGCCACCGCAATGAGAAGCCCACTCACTGCAATGAAGAGTGGCCCCCACTCGCTGCAACTAGAGAAAGCCCGCGCGCAGCAACGAAGACCCAACACAGCCGAAATAAATAAATTAAATAAATAAATAAATTTTTAAAAAAAACAAAAAGCCATCATCTTCATCAGTCTGGCCTTTAAGAGGGTAGACTGTAAAGCCTTTAGAGCATTCAATCATCATATTGGGTCAGTATACCACCTCACATTGGCCTCATTCCCCAGTGTTATATAATATATACTGTTCATTTTCACTTTTTTTTTTAATATTTATTTTTTTTTATTTATTTGGTTGTGCTGGGTCTTAGTTGCAGCACATGAGCTCCTTAGTTGTGGCATGCAAAGTCTTGGTTACGGCATGCATGTGGGATCTCATACCCTGACCAGGAATCGAACCCAGGCCCCCTGTATTGGGAGCATGGGGTCGTAACCACTGCGCCACCAGGGAAGTCCCCATTTTCACTTTTATGTGTGCTTAATACACGGCTCTACAGTGTCAACATTTTATGCAGTGTTTATTTCACTTTTAAATAGATATCATTTGCTTTCTAGACCAGTGGGCTTTTTGTGGGTTTGGTTTGGTTTTTAAGCTTTTGTGAGAATCACAGATCTCTTTGAGAACCTGGTAAAAGCTGTGAACTCTTCCCCTGAGTGATGTTTGTGTGCATATACATATTTTTATATACAATTTCTTAAATTCTCAGATTCCATGAAAGCTCAGGCCCTGCTCTTCAAAACTACCTCTGTTCCAAAAGATATAGTTTTCTGTGAGAATCTTTACATCTAGAAGCATAGGTTTCAGTTGTAGGACACTGGGTAATACCAATAAAAATAGCCCTTTATGATAGAAAACACAAAATGTATCTTGGAGATTGAGGGTGAAGGTTGAAATGGATTAGACAAAAAGGTGCCGGTTCCTGGAGGCCACAGTGGCCCTTTCTAGGCAACAGTGCAGGCTGGGCAGTAGCTTTTGAACATTAGTATACAGAAGCACACCTGGGATCCTGCTCTGGGCCCAACGCCCCAAATTTGATTAATTAGATCTGGCACTGGATGATTCTGGTCCTAACTACTCTTAAAGGAAAACTGAAGTTATCAAATCCAAACATTGTTATGATGTAGCAAGTTCTCCCCACTTTCCTCTCTAGTCCAGTTTTTTTTGTAATATCTGTCTCTCTTGCACTGTAAGGAATCCTCTGAAACACAAGTGTTTCACTAGAAGATTTTGCAGTGTCAGGTCACTAGGCCTTTGGTTCTTAAATTGCATCACCTGTTAAAACAGGTTGCTTGTTAAAAAGCAAATTTCTGAGCCCCACCCCCAGAGTTCCTGATTTAGTAGGTCCTGGTCTGGGGCCCAGTGATTTGCATTTCTAACAAATTTTCAGGTGATGCTGATGCTGCTGGTCCAGGGGCCACACTTCAAAGACTACTGCTCAAGGCATTGATGTATCATTGGTCCTCTAGGCCCACTTACTACTGGTCACAAACACGAGATTGTTTATACCAGCTATTCAAACTCAATAATTTAACTTGTGTTGAGTATTTGTAATAATTCTAGGTCAGTTGATAGGGATAATTGCTCTTGGTTAGTGCCTAACAGTCAATAAAAGTGTTGCAGAAATGCCTTCAGGCTTGAGAGAATGGGACAAGGGCAGAAAGAAACTTTTAAGTAAATTATTTAGTAAGATTAAAAAAAAAAAAAAAGGAACCACAGCAACCCTGACTTTAAAATGCAGAGTGCTTCCTCTGGACCCTAGCCTGACTCTAGTTGAGAGAAACTTTTGAGCAAAGGCTGCATCCGTAACCAGGAATAGGTCACACTTATAATATGGCCCTACCTAGGTTATGCTTCCCTAGAAAGGAAATAAGGAGCTCCTATAGCTAGAGAGATTGTTGACCATCTTTTCTGACTCTCTTCATATCAGAATGAAAGAAAGAAATCAAGTTCATGTTCAAAGTCAAAAATTATGATATTTGGTTACCCCTGCTAATCTCACCTCCAAATTGCTAATGACCAGACTTTTCTTTTTTTAAAAGAATCAATTTTATTTATTTATTTTTGGCTGCATTGGGTCTTCGTTGCCGCACACAGGCTTTCTCTAGTTGTGGTGAGCGGGGGCTACTCTTCGTTGTGGTGTGCGAGCTTCTCACTGCCATGGCCTCTCCTGTTGCGGAGCGCGGGCTCCAGGCGCACAGGCTTCAGTAGTTGTGGCACACAGGCTCAGTAGTTGGGGCTCATGGGCTTAGTTGCTCCGTGGCATTGTGGGATCCTTCTGGACCAGGGATCGAACCCTTGTCCCCTGCATTGGCAGGCGGCTCAACCACTGCGCCACCAGGGAAGTCCCGTGACCAGGCTTTCTTTAACCACTTCCATAACTAAAGATATAAATGATCCACATTAAAATATTGGTACCCTTTGACCTAGAAATTCTACTTCTAATTAATCCTAAGAAAATTACTATTTTAAAAAGAGCAGAGATTTAGCTAAAGGTATATTCACTGCAATTTTGTTTATAATAGCAAGAAATGTGTACAATTGGTTAAATAAATTGTTATATTCCATAACAACCAGAATACTCTGGTTATTTTAAGTAATTTTATAGAAGGATATTTGGTGGTGTGGAAAGTTCCTTATGGCATATTAAGTGGAGGGAAAAAAACATGTATCAGGAAAGTATTTTTGGGATTTTTAATTAAAAATGTGTGGAGATATATATGAAGAAAAATCATCATAATCTTAATTGTGCTTATTTCTGAATCGCGGGATCATGGGTGCATTTCCCCTTTGTTTTGCTTAAAAGTCCTACAATGTACTCATTTTTGTTGTCTGAAAATTTTGCTTTAGAAATCTGTACGATTTAAACTATTTTAGTGAGAGTTTTAATCAAGTATTACACCAGTCAACCAAGAAGTACAGAAAATACCTGAGAGCACTTTCTTACATTTTGAATAAGAAGAAAAAGTGAAAGTCTCAGAACAGTACTGGATGCTTCTCCGTATTAAAGAAAGGTGGGAGAGGAAAGGGTGCAGAAGGAAGCTGCTGGAGACTGCCCTATTAGCCTTTAAATGGTAAAGGCAGACAGAGCTAAGTGTAGTATTGCCATCAAACTACAGAGAGAACTCTGCCTGTTACCAACATTTCTACACTTATTAGTTTAATTCTTTTTTTTTTTTTTTTGCGGTACGCGGGCCTCTCACTGTTGTGGCCTCTCCCGTTGCGGAGCACAGGCTCAGCGGCCATGGCTCACGGGTCCAGCCGCTCCGCGGCATGTGGGATCTTCCCACACCGGGGCACGAACCCGCATCCCCTGCATGGCAGGCGGACTTTCAACCACTGCGCCACCAGGGAAGCCCTAGTTTAATTCTTAAGATGACTGTATAGTTGCTGTCCGGCCAGTGGATCACTAACAATGGTCCAGGGTTATCACTGGATATAAAATCACAGACCAAGAAATGAAGACTTTTTTTGGACATTGGGTAAGAGTTGTAATAACTTCGGCAATTTCCAGTAAGATATTTGAAGACCTCACCAGCGTATCATAACAAACTTTTGAAAATAATTATAAAATTTAAGTTTGTTGAATACTGAAAACCTCACTGAAAGCTCTAAAGTTTTACTGTACTCCTAAAACAATTGCTTACCAGAAACTAGCAGTGCCAATAATTTGTTTTGTAAAATATCCCTTGGCTATTTGTAGTTGGAGGTCTTCTCTTATGGAGCTCTTGGTGTCACACGTATATGTTAGATTTAAAGAGCTCATCCTTAAAGTTTCTTAATCCTTAATGCAACAAAAAAAGTATATTTATCTTTTAATGAATGTAGGACTCATCTCTTTAATATTAATAAACTTTCTACTCTTTATTCTTTTTTAAGTAAGAGTTTGTTCAACCCAGTGTCTTTCATCTGGATGAGTGGTTTATGAAGCTTCCCAAATTATTATAACAATATCCCTTTCCCCCACTGTAAATTACATGTTTGGAGCACAGCAGAAATGACAGCTGGCAGTGAGATTCAGAGTGAAGCACCTTTCTGCTCTGTAATAGATTCCTTTGACCACTGCTATATCCTCTTATATTTAAGTATATTGGGTATGTTGAATAGAATTACTGTCCCATTAGCTTATTTTATACAGCCCAAATAACTTATTTTGTGGGGGTTTTTTTTTGTTGTTTTTTTGCGGTACGCGGGCCTCTCACTCTTGTGGCCTCTCCCGTTGTGGAGCACAGGCTCCAGACGCGCAGGCTCAGCAGCCATGGCTCACGGGCCCAGCCGCTCTGCGGCATGTGGGATCCTCCCGGACCAGGGCACCAACCCGTGTCCCCTGCATCGGCAGGCGGACCCTCAACCACTGCGCCACCAGGGAAGCCCTTATTTTGTGTTTTATATTTTATTTAGTAGCTATTGTGCATGATCAATAACCAACGTTGAGTGGAGTGCTAGGATTTGGGAAACCTAATGTCTTTTGATGCTGATCTTATCTTTATTGATTTTATCAGTCAAATATTTCCCTATTGTGTTTTAACTTTAAATACATTCTGTTCAAAAAGTCTTATTTCTTAAGTGCTTTACAGCTTTTATAGAGTCAGAGCTTAGAATGAGAAGAGGTTGGGGAATGGGCAGAAGAGAGATGAACAGCCCTTTTAAGAATTGCTAACATTTGACTAGCTTTGTTGGCTGTTTTGGGGGTTTTTTGTTTTTGTTTTTTTAATCTCTTGTCTGATTCCAAAAGTCCCCTTCATTTTTTTTTCCCTTTCCTGTTTTCCGTTCTTTTTTGTTAGTGCACTTCTAATTGCTAGGGAATATCTGCTGACTGGAAGAGGACTAGGAGGTTTGAGTCATCAGACCTAGGAAGCATAGAGGAAGGCAGGGCGTTCTCTACTGTTGACATCTCCTGATTCCACAAAGGGGATCTGAGCCCACTGCATTTTCAAAATAACAGTGGTGGCAGCTTGCCCTATCAGAGACCTTCCCCAACATTTCCCTGGATGCTCCCTCAGATGATTGAAATTCCCAAGCAACTGGAACTCACCCTCTCCTTTCATGGGGAAAGCTATAGTTTTGTTAACTAGCCCAGTGTAAGACCCATCCAAATGATTCTGAATGGTTTTGAGTGTCATTTCTGGAAAGTCAAAAGTACCTTATGACAATTTGACTTGAAGGTGAATTTATCTATATGTTCCTTAAGGATTTACAATGTGTTGCTTTTCTGTCTTTTCTGTTCTTTTTGTACAGAACTTTATCCCACATAGAATCATTTGGTGAACACTCGAAATTTGGAATGAATTTATAACACAAGAAGTACAAAAATAATTTATAGATCATTGCTTCTGAACTTTTTTTTTTTGGCACGTCCAAAATTAAAATCCAAAGTGGATTTTGTGGAATTATTTATCTTCAGATCAAAGTAAAACATACCGAAACTATGGATGGGTTGCTGCTGTTTTGTCAGTACATACACCATACACTCTTTCCTTGGCTTGCTTATTTTGAATTGCTGTCAATTTTTTGAAGATAATTTTGTGTATCTATTTTAGGTGGTTTATGTAAACATCTGGTGAGGTTTCATTGATTGCCACTTAATAACTTCAAATACACAGTCATTTAAGCATTTTGTTTTAATCTAGATTTCTTGAGAGGTTTCTTCACTGTTAAGACTCTGCACCTCTTTGATATCAGTGTTTTTTTATTCCATGAGTCAATACACTGAATCTTACAGACTGGCACTCCTGAGTGATACTTATTATCTTCCTCTATTTAGTATTTTTCTCTCTCAGAATGGCAATTTTATATCTGGATTTTGGGGGATAAATCCATTCCAGTAAAATTGGTTATAAAGCATGTTTTGATAAAACAAGTGCTATTTTCTCATTGTTTTGCAGAATAAAACTGTAACTGCATTGGGGAAGGACAAAGCCTCCTTGTTGACTTGGCTGTAACGTGATGCAGAAACTGTTAAGATGGCCAGTTATTTGGCATAATGAACATTGGCCTATACAAGAAGGCTTGTTGTAACACTTTACTAGGGAGGCAAGATACGAAGTAGAAAATAACTTCTAGGTTATAGTTTTCTCATGCCTGAAGTGGAGTTTTGATTCTAGGTCCTCACTCGCTGTAAGCTGTGATATGCTATACCAGAAGCACTTTTTCAATATGTGGAGTACTGTGATTCCCTAGTCCCACATTCTTTTATTAAGGGTTTTTAAGTCTAAAAGCTGAGCTATGTTATCAGTAGATGCCCTCGTCTGTCCCGGTGTATTCAGCCCTAAAAATACTTTGTTATATACAAATAACAGAGGTGCTTCTACTCTAGTAACCTTATGCATTCCTGAAAAACTGCATTCTACGGAAGTACACGACACAAATAACAGGTCTTAAGCGTGGCAGGGGGTCGGGGATTGGGTTAGGGATAGATCATTCAAAACCAATAGAACTTTGTAAACCACAGCAATCCTAATAAAAAGAGCAGCATGGTTAAGTCTCCACTGGATTTACAGTCCAGTTAATTCTTTGCATCAATGAACTCTGGAATTCATGCTGCCTCCTTCAAACTATAGTTCCTTGGAGACATTTACTCCTAATGAAGACCAGTTTTATCAAAATTAAATACCCAACTCACTGTGTAGACTTCTGTCAATCAGGTGTTTTGTTTTGTTTTTAAGACTTTATTTTTTTAGAGCAGTTTTAGATTTACCACAAAATCGCAGAGGTATAGAGGTTTCCCATATACTCCTTACCCCCATACATGAATAGCCTTTCCAATTATCAACGTTATTCACCAGAATGGTACATTTACCAAGGATGAACGCACATTGACCTATCATAATCACCCAAAGACCATTGTTTACTTTAGGGTTCCCCCTTGGTGTTGTACATTCTAAGGGTTTGGACAAATGTATAATGGCATATATCCATTTTTATAATATCCTACAGAGTATTTTCACTGCTCTAAAAATCCTCTGTGCTCTGCATAATCATTTGTTCCCACCCCCATCCCAGCTACCGCTGATCTTTTTATGGTCTCCATAGGTTTGCCTTTTCCAGAACGGTATATAGTTAGAATCATACAGTATGCAGCCTTTTTAGATTGGCTTCTTGTACTAAGTAATATGCATTTAAGATTGTTCCATGTGTTTTTATGTCTTGATAGCTCATTTCTTTTTAGTGCTGAATAATATTCCATTGTCTGGATGTACCAAAATTAATTTATCCATTTGCCTACTGCAGGACCTCTTGGTTGCTTCCAAGTTTTGACAATTATGATTAAAGCTGCTGTAAACATCTGTGTGCAGGTTTTTGTGTGGACATCAGTTTTCAGCTCCTTTGGGTAAATACCAAGGAGTACGATTGCTGGATTGTATGATAAGAGTATGTTTAGTTTTGTAAGAAGCTGCCACACAGTCTTCCAAAGTGACTATACCATTTTGTGTTCCCACCAGCAATGAATGAGAGTTCCTGTTGCTCCACATCCTCACCAGCATTTGGTGTGTTTAGTGTTCTGGATTTTGGCCATTCTAATAGCTGTATAGTAGGATCTTGTTTTAATTTGCATTTCCCTAATACCATATGATGTGGAGCATCTTTTCATATGCTTATTTGTCTTCTGTATATCTTCTTTGATGATGTTAATATCTTCAGCCCCATATAATATTGTAAATCAACTGTACTTCAATTAAAAAATAATAAAGATCTTCAGCCCATTTTTTAATCAGGTTGTTTGTTATCTTATTGTTGAGTTTTAAGAGTTTTTTGGTGTATTGTGGATAACAGTCCTTTATCAGGTGTGTCTCTTTTTTTTTTTTTTTTTTTTTGCGTTACGCGGGCCCCTCACCATTGTGGCCTCTCCTGTTGCGGAGCACAGGCTCCGGATGCGCAGGCTCAGCAGCCATGGCTCACAGGCCCAGCCGCTCCGCGGCATGTGGGATCCTCCCGGACTGGGGCACGAACCCGTGTCCCTTGCATCGGCAGGCGGACTCTCAACCACTGCACCACCAGGGAAGCCCTATCAGGTGTGGCTTTTGCAAATCTTTTCTCCCAGTCTGTGGCTTGGCTTCTCATTTTCTTGATACTGTCTTTTTCAGAGTGGAAGTTTTTAATTTTAATGAAGTTCACCTTATCAGTTATTTCTTTCAGGGATCCTGTCTTTGGTGTTGTATCTAAAAAGGCATCATTATGCTCAAGGTCATCAAGGTTTTCTCCTATGTTATTATTGACTTAAAAATGCACAACATAAAAGCTGCGAGTCTGGTTTATTCATTTTCTCACTAAGGACTGTAGCCCTGGAGACTGCCTCTCAGATAGCTCTGAGAAACTGTTCCAAAGAGGTAAGCAGGGAGGTCAGTAGATTTGTGATTTTGGCAAAGGTGGTCTGTGCAACCAAGCACACCTCTTGGTAGAAGGTTACTGGTAGTCACGAGGAGCAGATATCTTAGTTCATTGTTTTAGTGCTTTGCTAAGTATGGGAAGATGCAAGAATCCAGGTTCATAAAAAAGTTTCTTCTGAAAATATCTCACTATCTGAAGGCCTGTTCTGCCAGTTTTCCCAGAGCTCAGAGAGCCTCATTCCTGATCTCCACCCTGAACTCCTTTCAGGACGTGTTGAAGATCAGCAACTGTGGTGGCTAATGACTCAATCCTTGTGGAGCTGGGTGGCCAGTGGCATTTTTTAGTTGGCATTATTGTCTAAGAGTTTTACAGTTTTGTGTTTTACAATTAGGTCTGTGATCCATTTTGAGTTAATTTTTGTGAAGAGTGTAAGGTCTGTTTCTAGATTGATTTTTTTTTTTTTTTTTGTGGGGAGGGGCCTGTGAATGTCCATTTGTTCCAACCATTTGTTGAAAAGACACTCTGTCAGTCAGGTGTTATTTAAACACGGGAAGAAATGCCATTGCACCTTGTTCATCTGTATCATCAGCTTCCTTGAATAGCTTAACATAATGGAAAGAATAGCAGTTCTTGAAGTCCCTACTTGCTGTAAGGAAGAACTTAACTAGATTTTCAGGAGTTTTGTTAAAGATTGTTGTATATTGCTTAGGCTTTCTTTAAATAATGAGAAAGCATGCCGTGATTGCTTCAAATCACTGTTTTGCTGGAAAAAAATACACATGAACTAATACAGCTTCTGTGTTATGCTGACGTTATTCTTCAGTTTATCAAATGTGTATGAGCAGATTCACAGTAAAGAAACATATTGCATCAATGACTTTAATTTGATTACCTTTCATAAATAAAGTGCAAAGATGTTGTTTTTCCCAAAACCAGAAACCATTTTTTAACCTTCCCCCATAAAATGTCTATCTTTTTTACTCTTACATTAAATTATGAAGTCATAGAATTGATCATAACAGGTTTTCCTTAGAACAGTAGTTTGTGGATTCACATAAAACATGTACCAGTCACCACAGAATGATTACATTAGAATCACTGTGTGGAAAACATCATGTTTCCAAAGCTCCCTGGTTGATTTATATGTACTATCAGGTTTGAGAATCACTGCCTGAAAATAAAAATAACAAAAGATATTCATCAAGTATCATTTTTAGTAAAGTTGCATTTGGACATCCAGTGAAGCCAGTGCTAGTCAGATGAACTGCTGACAAAATTCTGTGTTTGCTGTTGCATGAGTAATCTGCAACATGTACTATCTTATGTTAACTAACTTCCACTCATTCTTTTAAGGATACAAGATATATATCACTTTTTGGATTAATTTTTGTAATTATGAGGTAAACCATGGGAAATTAGTACTACATCTGAAATTCTAGGATTAAAATCTGTTGTATGTTTTATTGTCCAGCAACTTTTTATTTCCTCTTCCTTTGTATTGGAAGGCAAGTGATTTTTGTGATGTAGTCACATTTAGAGAAGGTTATTTTACATCATGGAGATGGGATTTATACTAAACTCACCAAAGATACGGGAGAGGTTGTCAGTAGACAAGTAAATTGAGAATTATATTTTTTTAAATGTCCTGAAAAATGATTGGATCACACGTATTTTGCAGAAGCTTTAAAAGACTACTCACAACTGTCTTTATAAAAGCAGCAGCTCCAGATAACTTGAAGAAAAAGGATTTGTTAAATACCTCAAAGTAAGACCAAACAACTACCCAAGCAGTCTGGCATGTAACTGGAACTAAGGAAGTGCATCCAGTACTTCAGTATTTCGCTTGCTGGATATAGGCTACCTTACCATTGTGCTTTGTTCTTTTCTCTCCTCTGGTGCTTCTTACATTCTAGGTCGTGTGAGATGTATCTGTGAACTTGACCAGCCTCCCTGGTGGAAAAGATGTGGATTCCTTGAGAGCAGGGTCGTTCTTATTCTTCTTTATTTGCTCTCCAGTATCTAGCACAGCTCTTTTGCTTGAAAGTGGACTGGAAGGAAAAATTACTTTCTAGGGAAATATTTTTATAAAACAGAGTGATACAATGAATATCAGCCAAGACTTCGCCTAACTTTCAGAAAGTTTCTATTTCAATATCAGGGCTGAGAAGTAATCTGTTATTATTTTCATCCTCAGATCCTTTAGAGCCTTGCTATTACAGAGCTGCTTTATTGCTGAGAAGGCTGTTATAAAGAGGTCTTTTACTATTTCAACAATTAAAATCCGTCAGATGGAATCTCAGCTGACTTAACCAGTGCTGGATAATCTAGTAAATACTGTCATAGCCAAGGTTCACTGTATTAATAATAGATTTTCTTCTAAAGAAGTTAGAATAAATTAGTAATTATTAACTTTAACATATCACCCAAAGAATTAGCAAATTTTCTTAGTTTTATAATTTGCCATGATATTTAGTGCTTAAGATAGCAAAATTTCTTGTCAGAAGAGCAGAGAACGTATTCAGTGACTTTTCTCCACGTGAAAAATCCGTTCAGCATAGATACTGATTTGAAACTACTGCTTGATTTTATTCTAAATTATTATGTTTGGGACATAAGCCAAAGAGAGAAATGCGTTTGTAGAGTTGTTAACAAGACAGCATTTTCATTCAGTAAAAGACAAAAACTAATTTTTTTCAAGGAGCTAATTGATATCTGATATATACATACATATATATGTATATAAGTGTGAAGAATTAAACTGTTCTAAAACAAGAATTTAAATCAGTGATTATGTGGTACTTTTGAAAAGTTCCTATTTATTAATGTACTTTTCTGTGCCTAAAAATAATTATTCTTAACAAAACTATTGTACTAACAAATTATTCATACTGATGAATTTAGACATCAAACATTAAAATTAAAAGATGACATAGCTACTTAATTTTTTAAATAGAGATATGTTAGTCTCACAACTCAAAATTTATGATTCTATCAAAAACACTAATTATACTTAATAGGGAAATATCAGATAGGTAATTTAAAATTTTCTAGTTGCCAGCCCATTTCATTAAAATATTGACTAGAATACTAATTCCAAAGTAATTGCCTGTCAAATCAAATCAATTAAATTAGGTTAAACCCAGCCTCTGTGGATGCACTGTGAAATCTCCACTGGGCACTACTTACTTAGAAAGCATAAGGTAGGCCAATAACCAATCAGGTGTTTATGAGTCAGAATTTACCCTTCCTTCCTTTCCATCTTTTCCCCCATAGATTTCAGTAAATAAGAGTATTCATCAGTTTGCTTTGTTTCTCCCTTCCTGCCAAAAACTCTTATTTGTCAGTATCTTTTGTTACATTGGTCTCCTGTCAGGATCACCAGGAGATGATCCTATGTTTCAAATAGGTTATCCTGGTTAATTAAATTTTCCATTAACTGAGGTGAAAATTTTATTACCTTTTTTGTTTATTTCCAGATTTATATTCCCAGATTCCTGATGTCTGCCTCCTGCCTACTGCTGCCTTCTACTGGTAGATGGGAGATCATGTTGAGGACTTAGTTCCAATTTGTTCTGTTACTTAGAATGAAATATATATATACCCAGCCTTGAATTCCAGTTGGAGTCCCAGCATTCCTATCAAATAAAAACTTGTGGTAGTTTTACATTTAAGTACTGTGAAGTACCTTTGATAGTGTAGAGTAGGAGCAGTAGAAGATGTGAAATATCAGTGATGTGAGAGAGAGAATAAAGTAATAACACAGTATGTTTTTTTATCTTTCATTCCAACTCCTTTTGGATTCTAAATCTTTCATTGCCAATAAACTTTAGAGTTAGAGAAAATATTTCTGAAGAAATGAATATACTTAACCATGTATGTTTTAAAGTGCTTTTTTTTTTAATATGGTAACTCTTTTTATTTTTTTAAGGAAACTCCATACTGTTCTCCATAGTGACTGCACCAGGTTACATTCCCACCAACAGCGTAGGAGTGTTCCTTTTTCTCCACACCCTCTCCAGCATTTATTATTTGTAGACTTTTTAATGATGGCCATTCTGACCAGAGTGAGGTTATATCTCATTGTAGTTTTGATTTGCATTTCTCTAGTAATTAGCAACATTGAACATTTTTTCATGTGCCTGTTGGCCATCTGTATGTCTTCTTGGAGAAATGTCTCTTTAGGTCTTTTTTTTTTTTTTTTTAAGAAGATGTTAGGGGTAGTAGGAGTTTATTAATTTATTTATTTTTGCTGTGTTGGGTCTTCATTTCTGTGCGAGGGCTTTCTCTAGTTGTGACAAACGGGGGCCACTCTTCATTGCGGTGCGCGGGCCTCTCACTATCGCGGCCTCTCTTGTTGCGGAGCACAGGCTCCAGACGCGCAGGCTCAGTAGTTGTGGCTCACGGGCCTAGTTGCTCCGCGGCATGTGGGATCCTCCCAGACCAGGGCTCGAACCCATGTCCCCTGCATTAGCAGGCAGATTCTCAACCACTGCGCCACCAGAGAAGCCCCTAGGTCTTCTTAAAGTACATTTTTAACAGTAGAAATCTTAATCTGATTTAAATTTACAAATAATCATTTATCATATTAATAAGGAAGGATTTATTTTTATACATTTACTTTCTCTTCCTAGGATTTATTTCCCTCTGAAATGTCATGAACTTATATTTCAAACAGCTATTGCTTTCACATTATTGTTACTACTGCATTATTAAAGTAGACACTACTAATTCCTCTTTGTGGAATGGATTAAGATAAGAAGGTATCATGTGTAAACCAGAAACAAGTAATCGATAGCCAAAAAAGCTGCCTGAGAAAGGAAACTTAATCACATTTCACTGTTAAGTAGTTTTGAAAGTAGGAATTGTAGCATGGAAAGGGAGGCCCCAGCCAATATTTTAGATTCTGCAGTGCTTTCATATTACAGTAGGGAAAAGGAGCTTAATTAATATCATCTCAGTCATAATCTGAGCAGGAAATCAAGTCATTTCTGCATCCTCTAGTCTACTACATCATTTGTTCCTGAGTTCCATTTTTTTTTAGTAACTCCTAAACTAATTGAGAGTTTTCTAGACAAAAAGAGTAGATCTACAGGGGACTTCCCTGGTGGTCCAGTGGTTAAGAATCCACCTTCCAATGCAGGGGACGTGGGTTTGATCTCTGGTCGGGGAACTAAGATCCCACATGCTGCGGAGCAGCTAAGCCCACACGCCACAGCTAGAGAGCCTGCGTGCCGCAACTAAGACCCAACACAGCCAAATAAAAAAAATTAATATTTTTTTTTAAAAGAGTAGATCTACAAGTAACCAACTTCTCAGCCCACCCTCAGGGAATTTAGTAGGATGGACAGTGGTTTGAGGATGTATGAGAAAGCAATTTCTGAGTATTTCTAGAAAGATTGGACCTGTTAATAGCTTTAATATAACAGGATGGTTGCCACACGTTCTCATTCTTTTCCTGACTTCTCTTTGCTATTGATTTTGCTTGCATACAAATTGAACAAACCTGCCTCACTAGAAATAATCAGGTGATAGCATATGCTATAGAACTTAACACAACACTTACAGTTTTTCTTTATAGAATGGGAATGTAAAAAGGAAAATCTTTGAGGAACAAGAGAGTTAATTGTTAATCCTAATTCTATGTGAAAAACATTTTGCCTTTTCTCAAATAAATCTTCACTATAGACAGGATGCAGTAATCGGATCCTATTAGAAACTCTCTGGAATATATATCCCCACAGGTAAAGAATCCCTCCTATTACATCTGTTCTCAGTAAATTCCTGTATTTATATAAAAGATACCGTATATTTTACTTTCAAAAACAGTAGTCCAGGGGTTAATGTTAATGGTGGAGATTTCAGGCACTGTGATAACCAATTTAAAAAATTACTTTTGCCAGGGGATTTGTTTGTAGTTTCTATATTATACCCTGTATAAGTATTGCCTGTTCTGTCTTCAGGGTGTCTCCTTCTGCTCTGCCTGCAAAGTGAGGTCATCTAAATCCTGTTGCAAAATGGTGGTTAATTTAGTTATGTAATTGCTTGAAATCCCCAAATAAGGACACTATTCACATACACGTTGTAAATAAAAATGTTAGACTAAATGATAAAAAATATAGTGTAAGTGACAGGATGCATGGTTTTAAAACTTTTTGGAGTCACCAGAACCCTTTAAGAATTAAATCAAAAGACCTTCCTAGAAAAATTCATACACACATAATTTTGAATACAATTTCACATTGAATTCTACAGATTGAGTTTGAATCGTGTAGGTGTTCATGGACCTAAGATTAAGGTCTTCTGCATTAATTAGATCTGCTCTGTCAAATATGATAGCCAATAATCACATGTGGCTATTTAATTAAAATTAAACAAAATTGAAGTTCCTCAGTCTCACTGTCCACATTCTCAATGCTCAATAACAACATGTAGCTAATGGCCACCATGGACAATAGCCAATAGGACAAAGCAGATATAGAACATTTCCTTTCTCTCAGTAGGTTCTTTTGGACAGCACTGGGTTAGGTGTTTCTAAAATACTCTATTTAAAAATCTTATCATTATGTGTATTTATGTATAAGTATTTGTGTAGAGCTGCATGATTTGACAACCCAGAACATATACGTTGTAAGAAAAGTCAAGCTCTTTTTGACACAATACAGATCTGTTCGCGAAATATAAATAGGACTCAAAGTAAGGCAGCTAGCTAACCTCAGCTGGACCTTCAGGACTATTCTACAATGATTTTTTTCTAAATTGCATT
The DNA here is from genome assembly GCF_059928025.1 of Delphinapterus leucas. NCBI lineage: Eukaryota > Metazoa > Chordata > Mammalia > Artiodactyla > Monodontidae > Delphinapterus > Delphinapterus leucas. The sequence continues at coordinate 36,856,053 of NC_143137.1, read as the reverse complement.
TTCCATTAGTAGTAGTTCTAAATCTTTTCCATTTTTTCCTTGAGTTCTTGTCTTCAGTGTAGTTGGAGACCTCACCTCCTATGTTCAGAAAATTGAGGCTGTCAGTATAAATTCCTTCAACTTCCCTTATCTCTGTATAAAAATCTCATCGTGTTTTCTTTTATTGTAATGTGCTACAGGAATAGCAAGGTGATCAAGAGAATGAAAAAGCCTTTGAATTTTAACGATATAATCAGGACTTAAGAGTAAATAGACAGTTATGAAGTGAGCTTATTCTTTGTTAGAAGTCTGGGATCCACTCTTACATGACTTGGTGCTTTAGATCTACTTTAGGACCATGGAATGTGTATTTTGAATTAATGTACAGGAATTGCAGTACACCTCAGTGCATATGATGCCTGTCTCTCTCCATCCTCGAACTTACAGCCATACTCATTATTATCAGTAGTAATAATGGGAGCTAACCTATATTGCACTAATGTGTCGACCACCCATGTGCTTTACATCAGTTTCCTCAATTAACCCTCATAACAACTCCATCAGGTAACTATTATAATTAATCCATTTTATATTGTAGAAACAGACTTGACGTTAAGTAACTCACCCAGGATTGGTTAATGGGACCAAGTGTACAGTATTTTTAAGTATATGCACATTGTTGTATAGTGGATCTCTAGGACCTTTTCATCTTGCATAACCAAAACTCTATACTCATTGAACAACTACTCCCCATTTTCCCCTCCTCCATCTCCTGACAACCACCTTTCTACTTAAGCTTCTATGAGTGTCACCACTTTAAATAACTCATATAAATGGAATCATGCAGTATTCATCCTTTTGTAATTGGCTTAGTTCACTTACATGTCTTTCAGATTCATCCATGTTGTACTGTATGACAGAATGTCCTTTTATAAGGCTGAATAATGTTTCATTGTATATCTGTACCACAACTTCTTTATCCGTTCATATGTCGATGGACACGTAGGCTGTTTGCACCTCTTGGCTATTGTGAATAAGGCTTTGTTGAACATGGAAGTGCAAATCTCTTCAAGATCCTGTTTTCAGTTCTCCTTGATATATACTGCTGGATTATATGGTAGTTCTGTTTTTAATTTTTTTAGGACCCTCCATCCTGTTTTCTGCAATAGCTGTAGCAGTTTACATTCCAAGAACAGTGTACAGATTTTCTTTTTCTCCATACCCTTGTCAACACTTATCTCTTGTATTTTTGATGATAGTCGTTCTAACAGATGTGAGGTAGTGTCTCATTATACTTTGATTTGCATTTCCCTGGTGATTAGTGCTGTTGAGCACCTTTTCATATACCTGTGGGCTATTTGTATGTCTTCTTTAGAGAAGTGTCTATTCAGGTCGTTTGCCCATTTTTTAATTGGGTTATTTGTTTTTGCTTTTGAGTTTTATGAGTTCCTTGGGTATTTTGGATATTAACCCTTTTGCAGTTATACGGTTTGCAAATATTGTCTCCCATTCCATAGATCGTTTTGTTGTCTTTTTTTTTTTCCTTTGCTATGCAGAAACTTTGTAGTTTCATGTAGTCCTACTTATCTATTGTTTTCGTTGCCTACACTTTGGTGTCATATTCAAGAAATCATTGCCACCCTCAGAATGGGAGAAAATATTTGCAAATGAAGCAACTGACAAAGAATTAATCTCCAAAATATACAAGTAGCTCATGCAGTTCAATATCTAAAAAACAAACAGGGCTTCCCTGGTGGCGCAGTGGTTGAGAGTCCACCTGCCAATGCAGGGGACATGGGTTCGTGCCCCTATCCGGGAAGATCCCACATGCTGCGGAGCGGCTAGGCCCGTGAGCCATGGCCGCTGAGCCTGCGCGTCTGGAGCCTGTGCTCCGCAACGGGAGAGGCAACAATAGTGAGAGGCCCGCGTACCGCCAAAACAAAACAAAACAAAACAAAAAACCAATCCAAAAATGGGCAGATCTAAATAGACACTTCTCCAAAGAAGATACACAGATTGCCAACAAACACATGAAAGGGTGCTCAACATCACTAATCATTAGAGAAATGCAAATCAAAACTACAATGAAGTATCACCTCACACCAGTCAGAATGGCCATCATCAAAAAATCTACAAACAATAAATGCTGGAGAGGGTGTGGAGAAAAGGGAACCCTCTTACACTGTTGGTAGAAATGTAAATTGATACAGCCACTATGGAGAACAGTATGGAGGTTCCTTAAAAAACTAAAAATAGAACTACCATACGACCCAGCAATCCCACTACTGGGCATATACCCTGAGAAAACCATAATTCAAAAAGAGTCATGTACCAAAATGTTCATTGCAGCCCTATTTACAATATCCAGGACATGGAAGCAACCTAAGTGTCCATCAACAGATGAATGGATAAAGAAGATGTGGCACATATATACAATGGAATATTACTCAGCCATAAAAAGAAACGAAATTGAGTTATTTGCAGTGAGGTGGATGGACCTAGAGACTGTCATACAGAGTGAAGTAAGTCAGAAAGAGAAAAACAAATACCATATGCTAACATGTATATAGAATCTAAAAAAAAATGGTTCTGAAGAACTTAGGGGCAGGACAGGTATAAAGATGCAGACATATTAAAAAAAAAAAAGATGCAGACATAGAGAATGGACTTGAGGACACGGGGAAGGGGAAGGGTAAGCTGGGACAAAGTGAGAGAGTGACATGGACATATATACACTACCAAATGTAAAATGGATAGCTAGTGGGAAGCAGTTGCGTAGCACAGGGAGATCAGCTCAGTGCTTTGTGGCCACCTAGAGGGGTGGGATAGAGAGGATGGGAGGGAGACACAAGAGGGAGGAGATATGGGGTTATAAGTATATGTATAGCTGATTCACTTTGTTATAAAGCAGAAACTAACACACCATTGTAAAGCAATTATACTCCAATAAAGATGTTAAAATAAATAAATAAAATAAAAAATTTTTTTAAATCATTGCCAAGGCCAATATTAGGAAGTTTTTTTCCTATATTTTTTTCTAGGAGTTTTATAAGTTCAGGTTTTATATTTAAGTCTTTATTTTATTTTGAGTTGATTTTTTGTGTGTGGAATAAGGTAAGGGTCCAGTTTCATCTTTTACACGTGAATATCCAGTTTACCCAATAATAGTATTTTTTAATGAATGATTGTTGAAAAAACTATCCTTTATTGCACTGTAGTCTTGGCATCTTTGTCAAAGGTCATTTGACACTATGTGTTTGGGTTTATTTCTGGGCTCTCTATTCTGTTCCTTGATCTATATACATCTCTCATTAAGCGAGTGCATACTGTTTTGACTACTGTAGCTTTGTAGGATGTTTTGAAGTCAGGAAGTGGGAGACCTCTAGCTTTGTTCTTCTTTCTCAAGGTTGTTTTGGCTATTCACGGTCCTTTGTGTTTCCATATGAATTTTAATGTTTTTTTTTTCTATTTCTGCAAAAAAAAAAAGCCAAAGGAATTTGATAGAAATTGCATTGAATCTGTAGATTGCTTTGGGTAGTTTGGACAATATAACGTTTTACATCTTCCTATCCATAAACATACGCTGTCTTTCCAATTATATTTGTATCTTTCATCAGTGTTTTGTAGTTTTCGGTGTACAAGTCTTTTTGCCTCTTTGGTTAAGTTTATTCCTACATATTTTATTCTTTTTGATACTATTGTAAATAGAATTGTTTTAATTTCCTTTTCAGAAAGTTCGTTGTTGGTGTATAGAAACACAACTGATTTTTGTATGTTATTTGTCCTGCAACTTTACTGAATTTGTTTATTAGTTCTAAGCATTTTTTTCTGTGTGTGTATACTCTCTATAGTAATATAAGATCATGTAATCTGCAAACATAATTGTACTTTTTTTCTGATTTGGATGCCTTTTTTGTTGTTTGTTTCTTATTTGTTTGTTTTTTGCCTAATTTCTCTAGTTAGGACTTCCAGTATTATGTTGAATATAAATGGCAAGAGTGGGCATCCCTACCTTGTTCCTCATCTTAGAGGGAAAGTTTTCAGTTTTTAACAGTTGTAAATATTATGAGCTTTTTATATATATTGCCTTCATTATGTTGAGACAGTTTCCTTCTTTTTCTAGTTTGTTGGTGTTTTTATCATGAAAGGATGTTGAATTCTGTCAAATGCTTTTTTCCATCTTTTGAGGTGATCCTGTGATTTATGTCTTTCATTCTGTTAATGTGATGTATCATATTGATTGATTTTCATATGCTTAACCATTCTTGCATCCCAAGGATAAATTCCACTTGATTATGGTGTATGATCCTTGTAATGTGCTGTTGAGTTTGGTTTGCTGGTATTTTGTTGAAGACTTTTGCATCTTTATACATTAGGGATATTAGTCTGTAATTTTCTTGTAGTGTCTGTCTCGCTTTGGTATCATGGTAATGCTGCCCTCATAAAATGAGTTTGGAAGTGTTCCTTCCTCTTCAGTATTTTGGAGGAGTTTGAGAAGAATTGGCACTAGTTCTTTAAGTGTTTGATAGAATTCTCCTGTGAAGCCATTTGTTCCTGGGCTTTTCTTTGTTGGGAGGTTTTTCATTACTGACTCAGTCTCCTTATAGTTACAGATTTTCTATTTCTTCAGTGATTCAGGTTTGGAATATTGTATGTTTCTAAGAATGTATCCATTTCTTCTAGGTTATCCAGTTTGTTGGAGTATAATTATTTATAGCAGCCCCTCATGATCCTTTGTATTTCTGTGTTATCAGTTATAATATCTCCCTCTTTCATTCCTGATTCTGAGTTTACCTTTTAAAAAAACACCCACTCTGGGCTTCCCTGGTGGCGCAGTGGTTGAGAGTCTGCCTGCTGATGCAGGGGACACGGGTTCGTGCCCCGGTTTGGGAAGATCCCACATGCCGCGGAGCGGCTGGGCCCGTGAGCCATGGCCGCTGAGCCTGCGCGTCCGGAGCCTGTGCTCCACAGCGGGAGAGGCCACAACAGGGAGAGGCCCGCGTACCACAAAAAAAAAAAAAAAAAAAAAAAACCAACTCTTATTTTTGTTGATTTTTTTCTATATTTTTTCTATTCTCTATTTCATTTATTTCTGTCCCAATCTTGTTTGTTTCCTTCTGGTAAATTGGAGCTTGGTTTGCTTTTCTTTGACTAGTTCCTTGAGTTACAAAGTTTGTTTATGGGAGATCTTTTTTCCTTTTAACATACTCATTTACCACTATAAACTTCCCTGGTTTTCCTGCATACCACAGGTTTTGGTATCTTGTGTTTTCCTTTTGTTGAGCCTTGTTTTGTGACTTAATATGTTGTGTTACTTCCTTGATTAAAGACCATCAGGATCTGCTCACAACTTTCAAATTAAATATAAATCTTTGGCCTGGCGTTAAGGCTCACCAACATGTGCTCCATCTACCTTTACAGCTTTTTCTTACTTAGACTCTAGCACTATTTGGGCTATTTTGATTTTTTAACTACCCATATGTACTTGCTGGAATTCTTTACCATTTCAGGAATCCTCTGTGATGACTACCCTTTATTTCTCCAGTTTTAAGGGGTTTTTTTCCTCCCTATTCTAAGCCCTTGATTTATATGGTCAACTTCACATATGTTAACCTGTATTATAATTGTTTGTACAGTTGTCTCATATTTTCTTCTAGACTAACAATTTCTTCAGGATAGGTATTTTTATTAATAATCTTTGTATTTCTTTTAGTATCTAGAATTTACGTGATGCATAATAGGCATTCAATTTTTAAATGGTAAATATAATCAAAATTTTTCATCTTAGATCTTAAGACTTAGAAAGTGACTGAATAAAATGGTGCTTGCTCTACTTCTTTCTCTTATCTGTCACAGTCACATTTAGGAACTCATCAGTTGGCATGCTTTTTATTTAAGAATTTTTCAGTGTTAAAAAATTTGGGGGTAAATAAATGCATTCATAATCTCATTGTTTTGTATATTCTCTTTCAAACCTTGTACTTGCATTTGAGTGTATGTACATGTATGTTTATAATTGCCAGTTAGCAAATGCATAATGTTATATAGGATATGCCAGATATTATAGAACAGTTTTCATTTGCATGACATTTAGGTTGTTTCCATTACTTTACTTTATAGGTGTTGCTGTAATAAAGTTTTCATAGCTTTTTGCCTGTTAAATTAGCTCCTTTAATTTTCAGGCATGGGTTTATTAGGTTTAAGCATTGACTATGTTTGTAACTGTTTTCATACCAGAGGAAGTGGCAAACTTTCCAGCTGTATAGATGAGTACTAATCCAGCACAGCCTCATCAACAGTCTCAATGTGGTATTGAGACTATGTAACAATGCTGATCTAAGGCCATCCCCCAACCTTCCCACTTTTAGTAGGAGTATAGTAAATTAATCTTTTATATTTGGGGCCTCATTAATTTACAAGATGAATTATTAGCCCAGGGGTAATTAACTAAGGGTGTTATATTCTTACTCTGAATTTAAGAGATTGATAATGGTTAAAAAGACTAGACCTAGTCTTTGCAGTTTTCCAAATGCATCTGCTGGGGAGCCACTCTTAGAAATCAAAGAACTGACTTGTTTAGGAAGTAGAAGGCCATTTTTTGGTGTAAGAGCAAAATACTCTCAAGAATTTAGAAATAAAGTTACCTTCTTGGAGTTTAATTTTTAGAATAAAATCAACATATAATCAGTGAGATTGATTAGACATTGAAATCCTATGGAAATATATGATATCTGTCAGATCAAAAGTTTAGAGAACAGGCCTGAAAATATTATCCAGACTTGTTAAAATACAGAAGTGAGCTATAATCAAATAAATTACACTAATATATATAAAGAACAAATGTAAAGGAAATGTTTACTTTGGAAACTAGAGTATGTTTACAGTGTTTTCAGAATTAAAACAGTAAAAACAAACAAAAACACTCCACCTATCTCGATATTCCAGTTTTTATGATAGATATCAGTTAGATGATCAGAGTGTGATGGGAGTAGCAACTAAATCAATTTTATCTGGGTTGAGTATATCACCAAATTACTGCTTCGTTTTCACAGTTTCAGTAGTGGTGTGATGATAATGTGCAAAGCAGGTTGCAGGGACTTCTTTAAAGGGGAAATGATGTGTGAGGTGTTCTACAATTCCTTAGGATGGAATGCTGTAAAAGTTCTTATCAATTATTTGTTGATTTGGGCTTTTCTTCTCTCATTCAACTTAAGGGAGACAGAAACCTCAGTCTTCTTATTTTTTCTTCAAAGCACCAGCAGCCAGCTATTTGTTTGGCAGTAATGATATATTGCAAAGTCTAGAGCTGCCTATTTTAGCATATAGGTATATTATGAATTCATTACTGGTTTGTTCCCTAGATAGAACTTTGCTACTCAAAGTGTGGTTTGTGAATGAGTGGGCTGACAACATCTGGGAACTGAGACATGCAGAATTTCAATCCTGTCTATCTCTTAGGCCAACTTTGTTAGTTCATATACTCCAAGAAGCACACACTAAGATGGAATTTGACGTTTAAGAGATTTGTTAGGGAAGACGCCAAAGGGAAAAAGGAGAGGTAGGTCTGACCTGTGTGAAGGAAAGAGGGAAAGGAGGGTTGTGTAGGAGCTCGGAGTACAGCACAGTTCTAAGCAAGTTTCTGGCAAGCCAGTGGGGAGTCCTCCAGCCAGTGTCCCATGTCAGTGAAGTTCCATCTCTCACAGGAATGAGTCTGCCTTGCTATTTCTGCTGCCTCCAATCATTTAATGAAAGCAGTGTATGGAAAGCTTGGCTTCAGTGCAAATGGGATTTCAGAGCACAGCACCCAAGGCCTTCTTTGCATTATGGTCACAACAGCAAGAGATTTGATTGGCACAGTTCCCTGGCCGCCACACCTACTGAATCAGGTGCATTTCAACAAAATCTCCAGGTGATTATATGCATATTAAGCTTTGAAAAGCACTACCCTAGAATAATAATTTGACACTTTGAGGATCTTACCCAGAGTCAGTAAAATTGTTTATAATCAGCATAGGATCTCCTCAAAAATTCAGCTCTTTCGGAGTGGTATTTTTTACAGTTCATTTGAACAGAGTTGCTGTTCAAAGTGAGAACTAGAGCAGATAATTTGTTGTTAATTTGTAACAAATGTGTGAAGCAGATTTTGAGCCAAAGCAGAATTTCCAGGATACTTTGCCTCTTTGCTGAAAGGAGCTAGATATAATTTACTTCCTTTGGCCTTTTAGAGTCAAAGTTCTTGTAGCAAAGAATTACGTATTTCTGCGTCTGTTGTCTTTTTACCATGTGGTAAGATGTAGATATGATTCTTGTGGTGACAGCTGGAAATAAACTGTTAGATCTTACTGAGTTTCCTCTGCTGACACAGTGCTTAGCATTTGAGGGGCTCTCTCTAGGACAGACTGCACTATAAAGTTAGCTTTGCCACAAGGCATTGTCACCTAACTTACGGATTTTTCCATGAGTCCAAGGTATCCACACTCTGGTATATATATGATCAGGAGACCCACAGTCCCCATGTGATCATCCTCTGAACCACTGATTCCCAGGCTTCAGTGTAGAGACTACTGCTTGGTAAAAATTACAGTTCCTCTGTCTACAATAAGGTCTTGAAATCAGTACTTTTAAAAAGCCTCCCAGGTGATGAAACTTAATTTGGAAGTCACTGCTCTAAAGTAAAATATATACAGAGGATTGGGGTCTATCCCACAGAAACATCCTCAGATGGAGTGGTTATAACTGACTCAGCATTCCAAATGATGCTTGTTCCTTGTTTACTAGAGAATATCTTTACATGAAAAATTAAAAATAATTTTGAAATCCCTAATTAAAGATGAAATACTTTTATTACACTCAATAGTATTTATTGTTATCTCAGAATTCAATGTAATTTTTACATCATTATTTATTAATTAGCAGTGTGCCTGTTAACACCAAGGCTCACAGGACTGAATATCTGGCTATAATTATAGTTGGACTACTCTCAATCCTGGGCAGAGAAAGTTCTCCTAAAGACAGACAGCCACAGGTGTTCCCTAAAATAGAATTTACCTAGAAACTGAGTTAAAGGTGTAACTCTAGTTGTAAGTACCTCTGGTCCATTATTCATTCTTTTATTTCTTTGTTCAGCAAACACTTGTGAAATACAATCTATGTTTCAGGCACTGTATAATCGATACCAGAGACCTGAAAATAAGTAAGACTTAGTCCTTGACCTTGAGGAATTCACTAGACTACCCTAGTGGCAGAGATATATGTGAAAACAATTAATTACAACAGAGATATTTGTATTGTTGAGCATGGAGAGATGGAGTAGGTCAAGCCCACAAGCAGCCGTGGCGCGAAGGTGGGGGGACAGAGTGAGGGACAGCTGGCAAACACAAAGAATAGCACAGGTGCATCGCATGAGACACCAGTTACTGCTGCCTTTGTCCACAAGCCCTGTCAGGAATATCTAAATTCTGAACAGATCACCTGAGCTATCTAAAACTTAACTCATTATCCATCCCTCTCAGAAAACAAAAATCCTGCTTCTCTACATGTATTTCTAGATTTGTGACTGGTACCCCCATTCATACAGTCTTTCCAGCCAGAAACCTGGGAGTCTTCCTCATCTCCTTTTTCTTTACTCCCTGTGGCCAGCCATTAATCAGGAACTGTCAGTTTCATCTTTGTAGCCTCTTCTCTATTCCTCTCTTCTAAGCACTGCTAACATTGCTGCGTCAGACAAGCTCTCAAACTTGGACATCTGCAGTAGTCTCCTAACTGGTCGGTCTCCCCATCTTTAGACTTGTCCTCTTTCCAATCCATTCTCCCCATATCAGTTTAAAACAGGAGAGACCCTTCCTATAAGGAAAGGTCTAAACTCCTTAGAGTTAGGTATAGGTTGAGAGTGCAAATGCTTGAGCCGAACTGCTTGGATTCAAATCCTGACTCGACCACTTACTAGCTATCTGAAGGGCAAGTCACTTAGCCTTTCAGTGACTAAGTTTCCTCAACTGTAAAATAAGAGTAGAAATTGACTCTCTGTCATAGGATTACCGTAAGGGTTAATTGAATTAATACTGTACCTGTAAAGTGCTTAACAATGCCTGGCACAAAGTAAACACATTGATGGTGGGTACTCATGGTAGGATAATAATGCACAGTATTTGTGCCAAGTAAATAAAGATGACCAGGACTCACCTTGTCTTCCAGAGACTAACAGTCTGAAGGTGAACAGATTACTTCTTATGATCAATGCTATTATAAATTTGAACACAGTGCTAAATGATTATGGAATCAGGAGAAAATTGTAGAACCTTGTGATCTAAAAATGTTTTTTTCTATTAATTTTTTTTATTTTATGGATGTATAGCAACTCAAGTTCCCAAATACAACTTAGTACCTCTCAAACCACAAGTTCGTCATACATGAAATCTGTAGATTCATGATTTTGTTCCTGTATACCCTTACAGTGACAGTAAGCAGTTTGGTTCTAGCATGTGTGAACATTTAGGTCCCTTATCTGAGGAATAATTTGAAAAAAGAGAAACTGGCATTGAACAAACAAAAGGGAAGAGACATGAGCCACAAAAGAATAGTAGAGAGTTTGCAGTAAAGTCTCAGGAAAGAAGACAATGGTAGAGTACCCAGTGGTTTTGAAGGATGTGGGCTACTGAGGTTTAAGAGTTGCTGGTGGAGGTGGTATGGGGGAGGCTGCAGGACACGGCAGAATGCATATAAATTTAGTATGACTTACAAGTACATATGAATTCAAAACAGCACTGAACATAGTTTAAACAAGAAACACAGTTGAGGAATTGCCTTTTGGGGTTGGAGGCAGAAAAATGTAGTGTTTGAATTTAGGCTCAAATTAGTAAGTTTAGGCCATTTACTAACACTGTGACTTGGGGAAATTATTTAACTTTTCTAAGTCTCAATTCTCATCTGGAAGATGGAGGTTGTAATAGTACTAATCGAATAAGGTAGTTAGGGTTAATTGAGAAAGTGCCCTAAAACACTTTCCTGGTAATTTACAAATAGCAAACACCTAGTAAGGTTAGTTCTTGCTGTTGGTGGTGATTATTAATATAGTGTTTGCTTTCTTCAGTTAAGAAAAATGAATTTACAGATGCCTCAGTCAAATTTGGGAAGAAGAATATAGTACAGTACTTGTTATTTCCTAGATGGCAGGTAATGTTACTAACATTTATTTAGAATATGCTGCCTTTTGGTTTCCTATTCTAGGGAACATAAAATATTATTACAGAGTTTCATGAGTACATCACTTACCTTTTTCCCCATCCTATTTTTCACATGCAGGTTTAAGTTCCTGCAGAACTTAACCTATCACTGAAAAATATATCCTGCAACTAAAGAGCTATAGCATTCCAGAACTTGATTTCATTACCTAATTTAATGAATATAATAATGGGTAACACACCAGTCTTACTAATAGTGCTTCTAAAGTGCTTAAATATTTTTAATATTCTACCTATTGTCATGTGTACCCTGTTTTCTTCTTTCCAGGTATTTAATAATTTTAGGTAACTAAGATAAACAGTTTGATTTAGCATACTTTATTATGAGTGATGTATTAGAGGACATCCCGTATGGGACACGTTCCCTCTCCAGCTCACTTAGGTGACTGCTGTATCCCCATGCTCCCATAAATCCTATACATTCTCTCTCTCTCTTTATCCTTTTAACTTATCTTTACCTTCAAACAAATTTCAAGCACTTAGGCCTTGATGGTAATAGTGTCATGCAAAGTCAAGCAGGAAAAAACTCAGTAGATACTCAGCTAATTTTTGTTAAGTGAGTGAATGAGTGCTGCCCTCTTACATCATTTATCCAGTTCTTAGGCCATGGTCAGCAGTGTACCAGTAACTGATTCAATTAATTATTCAATTAAGAAGGCCTTTAAAAATAGGTAAAGTAAAATAAAAATAAGGAATAAAATTTAACAGTAGAATTAATAGTAACCTAATTCCAAAGATTGCTGTCTGTGAAATAGCTGTCTTTCTTTCCAAAGAAGGTCTCCTGCCCTTCCTCAGATGCCAAATGCCTTACGCTAGTTACCTTGTTGCTGACTACTCAGTAGCCTGCATAAGGTGACAGGTCCAGCCTTCCACCGTAGAAGACTGAAGAGGACTCCTGACACAACTGGCTATAGTTTGAGGCCCTGAATTCAGAGCTGTAGACCTTACATACTTCAACTCTTAAGGATACTATAGGTGATGTTAGGAAAAGGAATAGTGTAGACAAGATAAATGTTTAGCATGTATGTCTAGTAATTGAGCATTCATCTCTTTGTTTGCAAGAACTTGAATTATGATACATAATTATATAATCAAATGATAGATATAAATCAACATCAAAAATTGCCACCTGGGCCACGCAGCACATGCTGTGTTAACCCAATATGAGACCTGTCTTCTTCGCACATGACAAATAATCAGAAACAGGAAAGAGTTTGCAGGTGTAACAGGAAGCAGCTTAAAAGATTGTCCTGGCATCACCTGTAGCCTCAATATATACCATTTGCCTCCCAGCGTGATGACTTTCAGCCATAGGTCACAAATGGGCCTTAGAACCTTAACCCAGTGTGTTGCAGCCTTCCCCCTCCAGGTACCCCTAGATTTGCTGCCATTGGCCGGTATCCAAGAAGAAGGCTTGAACAGCTGTCCTGACAAGTGGGTTTTCCCAATTCAAGCTGGCAAATGGGGAGTTTGAGCTGCTTTGTTATACTCCCTGCCTCTGGGTTACAGAAGCTATTTAAAATGGTAATAAAGTATCCTGCTCTCTGGTACTGTGTATTTTCTTTTTTGGAATTATGTAAATATCTTTAGGATCCTTTTAATGCAGGAGGTGAGAAATCATCCTTCTAAAGAGAGTGGATTTCAGCTTTTTTTTTTCTTTTTCTTTTTGTCTCTCCCAGACAGTAAGGATTGTATCCTGGAGCCGCTTTCCCTGCCAGAAAATCCAGGTGGCACCACCAGTTTAGAAGGTTCTCCATCTGTGCCTTGTATTTTCTGTGAAGAACATTTTCTTATAGATGAACAAGACAAACTTCTGAAGCACATGATCATTGAACATAAGACTGTCATAGCTGATGTTAAGTTGGTTGCTGATTTCCAAAGGTAAATTTTGTTTTTATCCATAAAAGAATTGTTTATTATTTCTTAAAGGAAAGGCATAGCATATATAAAATTATTCCTATAGAAATATGAAAATTCATATTATCAGGTTTCACCTTAGTCTTTTTTAAACTTTGTACTTATTTGCCTTCATGAGTGTGTAAGTTATGTTTGAAAATGTCACATACCTTTGCATGTCCTACAAATTCTGGAAGCAGACCAACTTTCCGAAGTGTCAATAATATTCCCTTTACCACATTCCATGAAATTTTGGACATTGTTGATCTCTATCAGATTGATGTTCTTTCCATGTTTCAGGACATATGCATTCTCCAACTAAGTGAGTTCTTCCAGAAAGGTGAGAATAGACTTGGTAAAAGGCCACCCAAAGGGCAGTTTTGGGGGAAAGAGATACTTGGAGCCTTTTAAGCCAAAAGCTTATCATCCAAACACCTGTCAGCTTAAATGCTGTTATATGGTTGAAAACCAGGAAAATATTGAGTCTTTCAACAAGCCAGAGGGCTATAAGAGTAGACAGCAATTAAGGTCAGTGACTGAGGTACTTAGAGGAAAAGGATGAAGAGTAGATGTGAGTAGTTGAAGAACTGCCAACATTGGGCATGTGTGAAATGTAGGAACCTGACCTATACAACCAGGCCCCCAAAGTGAGCTAATTATAGTCACTAATTCTAGACTAATTCTTGGTAGTGATTGTCTAAGAGAAATGCCTTCTCTTAAGCAGATATAGTGGAGTAGTTATGTACAGGTCATTATTAGTTGAAATTTGGAATCATTTTCCATATAAACAATATCAGTGTAGTTAACTGGCTTTGTATAGTTACTGAAAGCACATATTTTGGTATATCTGGTAGGGTCCCATTTTGAGATGTTCTGCATTGATTTCCCTACAAAACGTTAGAGTAGCCCAGATATTATAAAATCCCTGCATCTAAACTCTGTATCTCCCAGACCACATTATTCTTAGCAAGCAACTTGTTTCTTAGAATGGGTTTTGCAAGCAACAAGCTGTATTATTAAGAGTGGACTGTGAAACCTGGAAGGCCTAGGATTGAATGCAGACTCGGTGACTTTCTTTACCACATGGCTTCCAGCAAGCTACTTACCACTCTAAGCACCAGTTTTCTCATCTATAGAATGGGGGTAACACCAGCCCTCATAATATTATTGAGCATTATATAAAACAGGGCATGTATAGCACCAGTGTCTGAGATATCTTTTATACACAATAAATGGTAGCCAAATTTTTAATTATATTTTGATTACAAAAGATATATTTGAAGTCTTAGCTTCCTGCAACGGTAGCTTAAGATTTCAATAGGCATTTATGCTGGTCTGAAGACCTAATTATCATTTGTAAAATTTGTTTTGAGAAATTTTCATTTAAGTTTCTAAGTACTCTAAACTTCTAGAATGGCAGTTTGTTTTTAAGGACAAATAGCCACAGTGCTCAAAGGGGTAATATTAGCTATTCTCTAGCCCTTCTTGGCCTTCTCAGATGCATAGCACCAATAATGAATGTCTGCTGCGTGCTGTCTCTGTTATGGCCCCTTATATCCATCCACTCAAGCATTGCTACTTGTGAGTAGACTTTGGGGCTGTATGGTTAGGGGGCAGAGACAGAATAGGGAAGGAGAGTTATATGAACAATATATGCCACCAACTACTGGAATAAACTAATTCTTACATGGCTTCAGAGGAAACACTCTGTGCTTCTCATTCTCATTCATTATTCTTTATTTTCAATTAAAATTTGTATGTGTGTATATATGTATATACACATGTGTGTGTGTTGGGAGTATTCTGGGAGTTTTCTCTTATATGATACCTAGCTATAGGTGGTCAGATCTGTCGATTTTGTTTTAGACGTTTCTTAGGCTAGAGAGCTTTGAATTCTTCTCTTATTCAAATAACCATTGACAGGACTATCAAAAGAGTTATTCTTTTATAAATTTCCTATCACTTGGCCTTTCTTTGATGTAAAACTTTTTTTTTTTTTTTACTCTTTTTTACCACATAAATGCAAATTCTCCCTCAGGAATTGCAGAAAAATATGATGATCAACCAGTGATAATTGAGTAATGTTAAGATTTTCTTTGTCTTCTAAAATCTGTGAGAAATGTCTGAATCAGTTCGTATTTTATCCTTTGTACTTATGTATGATGGCTAAGTGGCTATATTTGTACTAATCAATCTCTTTTATCATTGTTGTCAATCTCATCTGTATGTGGGCAGGAAAATCAAATTATTTACTAGGTCTCAGGGCTTAGGAGTTAATAATTAAATATGGAGATCAATCACACTATAAATGCAGTTATGTAATAAAATGGATGCTTTAATTAAAAAGAAAAAGATGCATGTCGGATATAAGTGCTTTCTAAATAAAGTGTGTAGTTAACATGTACTTTAAATTTGGAAACCTAGATTTTCCTTGTCAACTCGCCTCCTAATTACATAAAAGTTTCACCCTCAGGAAGTAAAAATGTGATTAATTCACACTGACCAGGAATGGATATGGCTAAACTTTGTTATTTTTAAATACCATTTAATATATTAACAATGTTGTGTTAGTTTCAGGTGTACAGCAGAGAGATTCAGTTATACATATACAAGTATCTATTCTTTTTCAAATTCTTTTCCCATTTAGGTTCCACAAGGACCTACTGTATATAGCACAGGGAACTCTGCTCAATATTATGTAACAACCTATGTGACTTTTTCTTAGCAGTTATTGAGGGGAGGGAGGGATAGTGAGAGGTTCAATTGGCATGAGTTAATTCACTCAGAACTTCTTTATAGGTTGAATAATTCTTATATATATATAAAACTTCTCAGAGAGGAGTTGTTGCTTCTGAGTACAATAAGTAATAAAGACGATAAATAATAGATAAGAGATGGACTTACCTTGTCCTTTGTAAGAAATAAGCTCTAAAGTTTCCGTTTAAATATATTTAACATTTTCTTTATTGGAACAAAGTAACAGTAAAATTTTCTCAGAGCAAATAAAACAAAAGTAAAAGTCTCTCCTTTGAGCCGTTTATTAACATAGTTATTTATACTGAGCTACTTGCTAGCTTTATTCAGTAGATAAAATTTTTCCAGAAGAAAAATGTTAACTCCTTGATTCTTGCCCCTTTCTATATTAGAGTCCACTCATTCAGTGCTACTTAATTAATGACTATATCTCAAATCTTTATGCTTCTGTCAATAAGCACGCCAGTTACAATGGGGAGCTGGGCAGGCAAGATGATATTACTACAAGGATTTCTTGTGAGATGTGATTAAAGTTCTTTTAAAAGAAAGTATTTGCTGGTGACCTAATAATTACTTTTATGGCTTTTTAATAAAATATGAAATGCTGTGATAACTGTCCTCCAATTAAAGGGTTCATACCACATATTATTTCTTGGCTTCCTTTATATATTGAGTGGTTGCTTTAAACAAACTAAAGAAGTAGGAAAAAATGAAGAAGTACTAAGCGATACCTTAACATGGAACAATAAATTTTAGTGGGTGGGAAAAAATGCCACCAGTGCATGTATTGAACATCTGCTATCTTTAAAACATCTCTCAATTGAATACAATTTATCTGAATGCTTTTACCAACCACAGGGAAATGGACATATTGATACCTCTTAATTTTAATTATAAACTAAAAAAGTACTATTATGTGATAACTAGGATACATCTTAAATTTAGACTTAGGTCAAAAGTTTGTTGCAATTCAGATCTATTTATATAGTATACCACAATAAGATACGATACATAATTGTATATGTTTAAGTTATATGGTAGTTTATGGTTATATTTTGCTTTTGTAACATGATTCTTTTTCCCTTTGATGTTATTGTCACCCAGCCTTTGGTCAGGAGGAGACCACTCAGATGACACCTTTGTGCCTATTGGACTGGCCTACTACCTGCTTTATCCTTCTTCCCCCAGAAGCTACCTAACAACATCTCAGAGATGCTCTTAGAGATGGTGTCTGAAAAACATCCTTTCCAGAATTCGTGACCACTTGTTCATGGAGCAATAAAATAGCTTTTAACCAATGTAAAGACTACCAGACATGAGCATATAACAGTATCTTCTCTCTCTTCATCCCATTGGACGCCTTAACTATTTGAAGAGGGTAACTGAAGTTCTGTCAGACAGAATCTCCCCATGATTTTAAGTCAGCCGATGTTAGTAATCACTTCCCTTGTGCCTACCACACTGAGGTAAACTGTGATACAAAACAAATACGTGATGTGAGCCTTCTCTTCAAAGATCAAGGAGAAAAGGACTCAACATGGAAGTCCTTAGAGACTAAGAGCCATTGACTTTTGGAATCAGGACATCAGAGGAATCAGTGCCTCTGTAGGTACTGTACCTTTTGCTTAGTCAAGCAGTTCCAATTCAACAGTCCCAAACAGCTGGTGTCAACTTTCAACACTTGGGCAGGAAGTTAGGAGCAGTTCAGACCAAGAGCTGCTTTTAGGTAATATGCTTTTCAGAAAGGGAAGACCTTCCCTCTCCCTTCAGACTTCATGTCTGTACTTCAGTTTTGCCGTGTCAAAAAGCATTCTCCTTGGTCTCTAAGGAAGAAAATTCTTCAAGTATCCATTACAACTAATTCTGGAGGCTTTCTCCTGTTTCTGCCTTTTTCTGAAATTCTTGTGTAGATTGGTCCTCACGTGACATGAGAGGCATTGTATTGTAGGAGACTTGAGTTTGGATTTGGAGACAACAGATCCCAATTCTAACATTCTAATTGTGTGACCTTGGGCAGGTAGGGTCTCAGTAATGGTAGCTGCTAGTAACTGATATCCTTCTGATCACCGTCATCATCACTCTACTCTTCCCCGCCTCAGCCACTTGTGTGTGCCCTCTGACACTACTCATATAACTATTTTAATTTGCTCATTAAATGCTTGACGAAACGTTATCATTGTTGTTTTTGTTGTTGTTTTAGATACCAGTATTTCTCTGGAATAACAAATTCTTTACTACTTTAATCTTATCTAAATATGTTACTTTTTCTTATAATAATAACTTTCATTTATTAAACACCCAGCATGGTGGACACTGCTTTACATGTGTTATCCTGTTTAATTATCAACAATCCATTTTGCAAATGAGTAAGCTGAGTGTCAGAAAGGTTAAAAAATCTTTTAATTCAGGTTCATATCTCTGAATGCGAAGTCCCTGCTTCTCTCTTCCCTGTTGCCTGCAGGGCTGGTGGAGTCAGTTAATAAAACGTCAGCCACAAGGGTTGGCCCATCGTCTTAATTTAAAAAGCACAACTACTTCTAGCTCAAGATCTGTGCAGATAAGAGACTCTTATTGTGTTGACTCTGTTAAAGAATTAGTCAGTGACAATTCAAAGGCCAGTCTGGTCACTAGTATCTGCTCTTACCAGGTCATCTGCTTCATGTAATTTTTTACATGTAATTATCACTGCCTTTTAACAAACTGTAGGCTCATAGTGGAAATAATATAAAGGGCTGACAACAACTATTCTGTTTTCTCCAGAGGGTGGCACCCAGAGAGCCTTCAGTGGAGTAGTAATCAAGAGTGATGAACCTCTCCTTGGTGTGTTCTAGTGGTAGCCATGAGGAAACTCCAGATAAAACTTGACTCCCTTTTCTTTCTGTTTCCCCTGGAGGGGAAGGAAAAGCAACTAGTGGGGAATGGAAAAGAGGAGAATAACACTAACTGTGTAAGATAACTGGGGAGTGGAGGGTGCTGAAGCTGGCCAGCATGGCAAAGGGAATAACGTGTCAGCCTTTTGTAGGTGCTTTTCCTCTTTTTGTGTACTCTGATGGACCTGAAATGCCTTCGGCTCTGATACTTCTAATGTGGGAGCCAGGGAGCTAGACATAGGGTCATGGTTCATCATTTATAGTATTTATGGTTTGAGACTGAGCTGGAGCCTCAGATACATCATTTTCAGATCTCTTAAAATAAGGTCTAACACTGTTTTATAAGGAAAGAGTTCTACCCCTTCTTACCCATCCAGGTTGCCAGCATGGTTATACATGAGAAGGAAGAGCTAAAGCATGTGGTTCTATTGTTATACATTATTCTTTTACTTCTTTTTTTTTTTTGGTAAATTTACTTATTTTTATTTATTTTTGGTTGCATTGGGTCTTTGCTGCTGTGCGTGGGCTTTCTCTAGTTGCGGCGAGCGGGGGCTACTCTTGGCTGCGGTGTGCGGGCTTCTCATTGCGGTGGCTTCTCTTTTTGCGGAGCACGGGCTGTAGGCGCGCAGGCTTCAGTAGTTGTCGCACGCGGGCTCAGTAGTTATGGCGCACGGGCTTAGTTGCTCCGCAGCATGTGGGATCTTCCCAGACCAGGGCTCGAAACCGTGTGCCCTGCATTGGCAGGTGGATTCTTTACCACTGCACCACCAGGGAAGCCCATCTTTTACTTCTTTTACTTATATATTCTATATTCAGTGTTGTCATCCATTTATATTTTATGTTAGCTCATGTCACGTTTCTCTCTTTCTCTCAGACCTCTCTCCCGGCACATTTTTTTTTTCCTAATGTATAATGAATGCCCTTTCTATAGAGCACCGTGGGTTGGGAAAATAAGAAAAAGAGAGATTAAAAAGGAGTCAAAATATTGGGAGCTGGAGAACTACTTAGAGAACCTTACAGGAATCTTCAAATGCTCTTCTACCTCTTTAAAACATTTAGTGTGAACCTACTATGTGCAGGACACAGGTGCTATATCAAGCCATTTAAATATACTCTTTCTGTGTGCTTTGTCTGTTTAACTAAGTTCCATCTCTTGTGCAGGTTTTGATCCTTTGTTGTAAGTTTCCTTTTTTATCCATCAACATGTAGCCTGATAAATTGTCAACTGCAGAGTCAACCTTTCCATTTCCTTTTTCCCCCTTGAAGCAGATCACATTCTCTTCTTCTTCTTCTTTGATAAATGAAATTGTAATTGTCAATATAAATCTTGTTAGATAAATGGAAAGATGAACAGCTTGTTGAACCCTGTCATCTTACTCCCTCTTTCATCAAATAATGCAGGTCTGGGTGTTATGCTTTGCTTTTACATATAGCCAGTGTCCTTCTTCTAACTCAGCTCATTAGATACAGGAATTGCAAGCTTGGCTGTTTTTCTAAAAGCTAAATTTCAGACACAGTGTGGACGTATGGAATTGTTCTATCTTGTTATATAGATATTGAATTTAGACTGACTTCTCATTGCATTATCATGATCTGTTCTTTTGATGTATAAGATAACCACCTAACTTTCAATTTATTGGAAAATGTGTGATAAAGCCTATTTAATCATTGTTGCATTTTAAATTCATATAAACTTAGATGTGATTTCAAAAAAACTTCATTATCACATAAAAATAATTCATTTTAATTTTTCCATATGTCTCTTTATTGAATTTGGGGATGGTAAAATTTAATCATTTTCATGCCTTTACAAGGTAATGTCATTTCATTAAATATTTATTTCATATTTCTACAATGCTCTGCTGCCTTTCTATTTACAAATTTTCTAGCTAGAAGTTTTCAGTCAACATTTGATTTATTGCTTTAGGGTAATTAAATGTTCTTATAAAATCCTATCATTCTAAAGTAAGTAGGGTATTGAGTCTTCTCACCATTCTTTGTTTTTGATTGTTCTAAGGTACATTTCATATTGGAGGAAAAGGTTCACTGAACAGCCCATTACAGATTTTTGTAGTGTGATAAGAATCAATTCCACAGCTCCATTTGGTAAGTGTACATCTTGACTACCATCTTTTCCCTGCAATCCAAAAATTCAAAGGAATAATCTTTCTTAAATTATAATTCTCTAGAATAGTAGCTAAAATTAAATTGCTCTGTTCATGTTGTATAACTTCAGTAAAGCTAAAACAGAACTATATACCAGAAGAGAGATTGTCATAGACATAGATAGATATATTTCTCTTAAGAAAGATAAATTTTTTTTCAAAAAGTGATAAATATCATTTCTTATTTATTTTCCTGATCTCTCAACAGAAGAACAAGACAATTATTTTTTGCTGTGTGATGTTTTACCAGAAGATAGAATACTTAGAGAAGAACTTCAGAAGCAGAGACTGGTGAGAGTTATTTTAAAGAATGAGCAGTGTGTTGGAAACACATACAAAATCATTTTTGTTATTGCCCTTTTTTGTTTGTTTTTATTCTGGAAACTTTCAAACATACACAAAGAGGAGATAATACATAAAGATCTTAAAACAGGAAAGGTAGACACTTGATTGAAGATTAAAGCATTTCATGTTAAAAATGCAGAGAGAATTTTTGGCTTTGTTTTGCTTCCTGGATTATCTCTAAAATAACAACAGAGCTTACACATTTTAGTGTAATTTTAGCTGCCTGACACATGCTAGGGTTCAGCAATCGTGGAAGAATGCCCTCAGCTAAAATTGAGTTGAATTGATTAACTTTTCTTCTCCCCCTGGAATGTGCTATGCACTAGCACTTCTTTTGTTCCCCTTTATGAATTAAGCAAATAGTTTGATCATAATAGTCTTTCTCATTTTCAGCCTTAACGATAAGGAAGCTGATTTGAAAATCTCAGCATCTTTAGTCTTTTAAAAAGATAACAGCATATACAGGTGTGAAAATTTTCATTTTCAGAAGTTGAACAGAAATTGGTTAATTTTTTGAAGTTAGTAATTTTATTTAAAAGTATCCAGTTTTCCATTATTTGTCACTAAATCTCAACTATTACTTGAAAATGACTTGCTCTTCCTTTAGTGGTTACTTATAAGTGTTCCCTGTATCTTTGGACTTGGCTAGATATGTTGTGAAAGAAAACTATGATTTCAGTGTTTCTGCTAAATCCTCAAGAGATCTAGGAGGAAAATAAATCCTGTCTACCAAAGTCGTAAGATTTGAGAAAGTCCCCTGAAGCACATTATATTATGTAAACATGAGATGATGTTGTTGGATACTGATTTATGTAAGAAAAAGTATGCTTTTCCTATAGCAACAAACCCAGTGAAGAAACAGGACTTCCTGAGTTTCTCTTCTTTCCCTATTGTAATATCTAAGAAATCTGCAGAATAAGGATAAATTGACTGTAAAATTTTATGGATTTTGTTTGGTAGTACTTATTCATAATTTTTTATTTCCATGAGCTTTTTCACTCTTACTCACAGTGGTCTTAATCAAAAATGATCAAACTGACATAATCCTAGTACCCCTATGTATTTCTTTATAAGAACTCAAACTAACACAGCAGCCATTACCGTTACTCGATACACAGAATCTTTGTTGTATGTCTGTAGACAGACTCAAGTCCCTAGAAATATCTACATCTATAAAACTTAGATAACCTTTTAAGGTTGTGAAACCACCTCCAACATGTGGGTTCTTTCCCCACACCACCATGCAATTCTCTGACACCAGCTGCATGCTCTACAATTCAACACAGTCCTGACACTGTCTACTCAAAGATAGCATCAGATCCCACAGGTTAAGGGCTCAGTCCCACAAGACTGCTATCCACTTCATATACCAATCGCAAATCCAGGTTGTCACCTGTACTTCTGACCAACTGGCTGTGAACCCCTATAAAGGGGTTCTCATGACCCTCCTTCCTTGGGTTTGATTAATTTGCTAGAGTGGTTCACAGAACTCAGGAAACTAGTTTACTCAATAGATTACTGGCTTATTACAAAGGATATTAATGAATGTGAATCAACAGCCAGATGAAAAAATACATAGTGTGAGATCCTGAACAAAGAAGCTCTGTCCCCATGGAACTTGAGGCCCACCAAGACAGCATGTAGATGAAGTTCAGAGAGCTTCATCAACCTGGAAACTCTGAACCATGTCCTTTTGGGTTTTTAGGAAACCTCATTACTTAGGCATGATTGATTAAATCATTGACCATTGAGGGGAATGAAAGTTCCAACCCTCAAAATGACATGGTTGGCTCTCATCCTTAGGTTACCTAGTACTCTCTGAAAGTCAGCTCGTTAGCATAACAAGAAACACATTTATAGCTCTCAACACTTAGTAATTCCCTGGATTTTAGGAGCTAAGTGCCAGGAATGGGGGCTAAAGCCAGATATACATTTCTTATGACAAATCACAACATCCCATCTTTTTACCAACTTTATACTTTGTCAGAGTAGTAGATTTGATGAAAGTGAGTGTTATGGCAGCTTAAAAGAAACAAAATATGAAATTGCAGTCAGTGTATACATACATTCATGTTCATTGAATTCCTGCTTAACTAGATGATCATACAAAGAAGCACAAGGCATGGTTCATGTCATAAAAGAGTGTACAATCTAGAGAAAAACCGCAAACATGTGTTCTTGGGATTGGAGATAATGATAGAATGTAGGGCTTGTGAAGATTAAGTGAGATAATGCATGTGATATACTTACGATAGTATCTGCTATGTAGAAAGCACTCAATAAATGTTGCCAGTAATACAAATAACAATATATTGTGTCTTAACAGTGAGATGGATTTGGGTATTTGGAGAGTTGTAGAAAAGGGAGGAAAATACATATGGATCTGTATGTTCAAAGTATATTCAGGAAAGTTAAGTCTGATCTGAAAGATTTTTGGAGGAGTGTGAGATAGGTTTGAAGAGGTAAGATGAAGCTAAATCATGGAAATCCTTTGGTGCCAGGATTGACTTTCTAATGAGAAAGACCCATTGATGTCTCTTCATTGCCCATGAGAGTGAAATGAAGAAAAGATGATAAATGTAGCTGTATAAAAATCCATTTAAAACTGGCAAGTTCTGACTACAGACCAACTTGGAGATGTGGAAAGAAACTAGCAATTACTGAGTGCCAGCCATATGCCATGCCTTTGCATTAGATCCTTGCTTCATAGCAACCCTGTGAGATAGCTATTAAATGCTGTTCTACTGATGAGGAAACTGTGGCATAGAAAGATGATTTTGTCCAGGAGCACTTAGTGAATGAGAAGCAAAGCTGAGTGGTGTGCCTTTATACCAGTGGTGTGCCTAATACCTGCCTTTTTAAGCCATGCCACGCCATGCGAGTCTAGTAGTTATTTACTCTGCTTCCCACAACTCTTGTACTCTTTTTTATTCTAGGCTCTGATAGTTGCTCTGTCCTGGATGCTCATTATCTTATAGGTCTGTGTAGGGAGGGGATTCAGGCTAGGATTGGACTTTCAGGAAAGCAGAGGAGGCTTACAATAGGCTACCACTGGGAATGGTAGCTAGAAGATCAACAAAAAGAAAAGATTTGCCAAGTAACAGGAAGACAGGCTGAATTTGCAGTCAGACATTTCATTGTAATTTTATGCTCTGTAGTGTGGAAGCAGGAGGTTGGTGTGGGTGATCTTCCTGTGGGAGTTGGCAATAATGACAGGATGTCTCTCTTTTATGTACAACGAGCTCTACAAGTCAGTAACAGACATTTCCAGAAAGAAGTCCAAATGATCAAATGAACCCGTCTTCAACAAAAGTAATAACGCACATTTTTTCTTTTATCAAATTAACAAGATTTGAGAACAGTGACCTAAATGGTGGCAAGAATATTAAAGGACAAGCACTTTTTCAGCCACTTAAAAGAGTGTGAGTTGGTATACCATTCCTGAAAGGCACTTAAATGTAGTTTAAACCATTTAAATTGCTTCATGGTAATGGGTATATAATCCAGTCTGTGTTTTTCAATGAACTCAGCTCAGTGTCAGTAGGATCTCAAGTCCATGAGAGAGGACCCTCAAACTAGATTGGCATTTGCTCTCCTGATTTGCATTAGTGATGACTTGCATAGGTATTGTTCATAGGTACTCTCTCATTTGGAACTCTAGGGAATTCCCTGGCGGTCCAGTGGTTAGGACTCTGTGCTTCCACAGCAGGGGGCACAGGTTCGATCCCTGGTCGAGGAACTGAGGTCCCGCAAGCCACGTGGCATGGCCAAAAACAAATTTTAAATAAAAAGTTATTTGGAACTCTAAATAAAGGATTTAGTGTAAATACCTGTGTATGATTTGCTGTTAATTCAAAATGACTTCGTAATTTCTTTGAGGTAGGAATTATGTCTTATATTTAAATATCCTTCATTAGCACTCGCTATATTGCTAAGTTCACATTGGTGTTTTTTCCAAGCCCCATTTTTTGGGGGGTAAAAAAATCTGTTTCTGTGTGAGTGGCTGGAGGCATATAGTATCTAAATGATCCACTTTTTCCATTCTTTTTTAGACCTCACTGGTTCCTTGTGACATTTATGAGATGTGTCTGAGTTCCCAGTTTTCTTTTTGAAGAGCTTGATTCCTACTTGACACTTTTTGAAATTTTTCATCTGTACTCTGAAGGTGGAACTACAGAATTAGGAAAGATTCTTGAGGGTTTGAATAGCTTGTATACCTTCCTCCCTTTTAGCTTCCTTCTTTAAAAATATTCCCTTGATCCCATCATTCTACCTTAATCTCCTCCAGTGGTTCTTTTCCCTCTTTTCTTTTAAATGGGTAAGTTTTCCAAGGTCCCCCTTCCAGGGGGTGCACTCTCATCAATACCACTGCTATGCTGATGGCTTAAATTTTGGTCCTGGCACACAACAGGCAGTCAGAGTAAATATCCATTGATTGGTTCATCTCCAGCTTTCTTCCTGGCTTACCTCTAAACTCCAGTTCTAACTTGCATTATGTTGAACTTTTCCATATGAATTTTCAATCAACATCTTAATTTTAATGTGCCTAAAACTAAACTTATTTTTTTCTCTACCAAAATTTGTAGTTTGCTTGTTTCCCTTTTCTTATATAATAGTACCACCATTCCCCTGGTCACTCAGTTTGGAAATTTCTGGAATCATCTTTAACTCATCCCCATACCTAAGTCATTTGTCAAGTCCTATCAGTTCCACCTTTGAGTCCCATATACATCCTTTTCTTTGCACTCCTAGTGCCTTTTACGTTGTAGGTGGAATCACTTCTCTAATCAATTGGCATTGCCTCCAGAATTTTAATATTAAAATACATAGCAGATCATTTTATTCTCCTAAAACCTGCAGTGGTCTTTTTCATCTACATATTCTTAAGCTTTTCTGGGCTCAAACTGCATTTCCAGTATCTTTTCCCATTTTTTCTTTCAATTACCCAGGGTCCAGTTTATTCATTTATTTAATAAATATTTATCTTGCCCCAGACACTGTTCTAAATTCTGTTGATATAGCAATGGATGAAATAAGCCACAGCCCCTGCCCATCTAGAGATTGTACTCTCGTGAAAACACTACTTGTCTCACAGTTACTCGTTTGTTAGGTGGTTTCAGGAATCTGCGTCATCAATCAGGAATGCCAGCCCCACCTGTGTAAATAACATACGCCTCAAGACATTGTTCAAATACCATACTTTCCACAAAAGCTTCCTGATGCCACCAGTCAGAATTAATAACCTCTTCTAAGCTCTATTAATACAGTATTTTACTTGGCTTTTCAATTATAGTTAGTTGTTTTAAAATCTTTCTTTCTTACTGGATTAGATGCCTCTTAATGGTTGGGACTGTCGTGTTCAGTTTTGTATCTTTTCTGAGCCTTGTTCATAAAGTATTAACTTAAATTTGATCCTGAAGTATTTGTGTGGCATTTCTATAGAGCCGTATAGTCAGATCTCCTTGATTTAAGGAAGAGAGGTGAAATAACCGAGGCAGACATCTTTAATCATGGGTTACACTTTTCACTTAAGCATAAAAAAATACTAGTTTTTACATTTGCCTACAGTAGAAGATAAATGGCAGTCATAAGCTCCCAGAGCAAGATATAACTTTTAATTAAACTGGGACGAGGGGAAACATCTATTTAGCTGCATCAAACTGGGTTTTTTTAATCACTATTATAAATGTCAGCTTGAGAGATCATTCATGACAGCTATAAGTATTTTATGAAAATTTTAACCTATATAACAATTTGATCCTCTAGAGAGAAACAGTGTTTTTTTGGTTTTTTTTTTTACTGCTACTTCATATATCCCACCTCCCCCGACAATAAAACAACAAAATGAAATTACCTATCTCCCACTAAGAAGATTATTCTCCCTTGTGCCACTTTTCTGTATAGATTTCAGAGATTTTTAATAAAGGATCAAATTATATCAGTGACTTATAAAGTATAACGTTATACCTTTCCTGCATAATTCCTAGCTTTGTAGCACAAATTTTCTAATTGCACCTACAGTAACTTTCCCAAATATAAGATGATGTTTCCCATTGAATGTAACATTATTATTAACAGTGCAACAAAGATCAAGTTAGCTAGAGTGTCCACTGAGTAATATTAACCTTCAGATTAATTAATGTTTCCATTTAGGAAACAAATGTAACCCAGTCTGAAACAATATTAAACTGAATCCTAAAGTTTACCACTTTGAACATCTTCAACAAGAGCTTAAATTTTGCATGGCATTTTTTATATACATTGGCTCTGTGAGATCACTAAGGCAATATCATTATCTCTGTTTAGATGGAAAAACAAGTTTGAAGATATTAGGAGATATGCTCAAGGCCACAGTTATATAATGTATTAAATAGGAAGGGAGGATCTCAAACTCCTGTTTTCCAACTCTAAGCACCATTTCTCTATCGGGATTCTTTATCAAATTGGATCTTCCTTCTATAAGCAAATGTGACATTTTCAAAATAGTTTTTAGAATTAATAAAAATGGATGAACAGGACATAAATACATATGTAAACAAATAATAGTGTTCTGTTTCCATTGCTAAGAATTTTTTTCATCTACTTATTATCTTAGGTCAGTCATAGATAGGAATTTCTTATTCCTTTGGGCCTAAGCTGCTTATATTTTCTTTTAACACTTGAAGATAGTGTGTTTTTGGAGTTGCCTCTATCTTTAGAGAAACATAGGGCTATACCTGAGCTTGAGTTTAGCCAGCAAAATACTTCCTCGGACAGATAATACTATACTGATCCATGCCATGCTGATAGCTTCTCTTTTCTTCAGTGTAAATTATTTTGCAGTCTCCCATAGCCACCTTTCCATTTTTAAAAGCCCTCGTCTTCTTGCCTAGGCTGGATTCCCTTTTATCTTTAATACAAATAGAAATAAGGCTTTTCTAGCTCTCACGTGTTTAACTCTTGCTTTTTTTGTTCTGTATTTCAACTTCTCTTTTTTTTATTGTGATGACCTATTCCATGTAAATGAGAAGTCTATATAATTTTTTTCTCCACTAGTTAATTTTTTAAAGATGTTCGGTCTATTCTGTTTCTTCCTTACTCTTCAAAAGCCACCTCATGGAGATTCAAAGTAGGAGAAATATACTGACTGTGTATCCTAAGTAGCAAGCAGATGGTAATTGCCTTTATCATTGTAGTTTCAAAAAGGGTAGGATGGGGCTTCCCTGGTGGCTCAGTGGTTGAGAGTCCGCCTGCCGATGCAGGGGACACGGGTTCGTGCCCCGGTCTGGGAAGATCCCACATAACGTGGAGCGGCTGGGCCTGTGAGCCATGGCCGCTGAGCCTGCGCGTCCAGAGCCTGTGCTCCGCAACGGGAGAGGCCACAAGAGTGAGAGGCCTGCGTACCGAAAAAAAAAAAAAAAAGGGTAGGATGTACTGATATCTTTCAAAAAGGTGAGATATTAGATCAAATCTCATGGATTTGGGGGAATATATCATCATCCAGTTAAGAAATTTCTCTCTGGCTTGTTTTACTGTTTTTCTTTAGTCATTGACATGTGTTTTCTTACTCACTTAAGATGTCTTGATATTGCCATAAGCTTAAGTTTCCCTCATCTCAAAATGCTGAGAACACTGGGTTTTATTGTATTTTAAGAAACTGTATTGTGTCATTGATAATCCTTGTTTTAATACAGTTATTCCTGCCTCTACATGCAACTCATCCTCATGTTTCTTCGCCCTACTCCCAGTCTTTCTCCTGAAAACTTGGAGGAAACCTGTGGAAAAGAGCTGGATCCTTTTGTGTCCAAGGCTCCCAGGGACTTAGCCTTTAAAACTTCTTTAAAATTTCAGCTATTTTCTTCCTACTTGCCCTTTTCGTCTCATGCTCTGCCAAAGGTGAAATAGTTCTTGAGTCCCTGCCTCTCTTCAGAGAGCTTGTCACCTTTTGGAATTCAATTTGTCTTTTTGCCTTTTTTTTTTTTTTAAGATTTATTTATTTTTATTTATTTATTTAGGCTGCACCAGGTCTTAGTTGTGACACGCAGGATCTTCTTTGCAGCACGCAGGATCTTTTAGTTACATCATGCATGCAGGACTCTAGTTCCCTGACCTGGGATCAAACCCGGGCCCCCTGCATTGGGAGCACAGAGTCTTACCCACTGGACCACCAGGGAAGTCCCTTGTCTGGTTACCTTTTGAGTTCAGCTTTTTGGAGTCAAAATAAGTTGTGTGGGGCTTCCCTGGTGGCACAGTGGTTAAGAATCCACCTGCCAGTGCAGGGGACATGGGTTCAAGCCCTGGTCCGGGAAGATCCCACATGCCGCAGAGCAACTAAGCCCATGCACCACAATTGCTGAGCCTGCGCTCTAGAGCCCACGAGCCACAACTACTGAGCCCATGTGCCACAACTACTGAGCCCATGTGCCACAACTACTGAAGCCCACACACCTTGAGCCCGTGCGCCGCAACAAGAGAAGCCACCGCAATGAGAAGCCCGCGTTCCACAACGAAGAGTGGCCCCCGCTCACCACAACTAGAGGAAGCCTGCACGCAGCAATGAAGACCCAACGCAGCCAAAAATAAAAATAAATTTATTTTAAAAAAAAAGACAAACATTATTGGCACAAATTTATCCCAGCTTAGCTTATAGCTACAACAATCAAAAGTTGCATGAGGGCTTCCCTGGTGGCGCAGTGGTTGAGAGTCTGCCTGCCGATGCAGGGGACACGGGTTCGTGCCCCAGTCCGGGAGGATCCCACGTGCTGCGGAGCGGCTGGGCCCATGAGCCATGGCCGCTGAGCCTGCGCGTCCGGAGCCTGTGCTCCGCAACGGGAGAGGCCACAACAGTGAGAGGCCCGCATACCGCAAAAAAAAAAAAAAAAAAATCAGTTGCATGAAACTCAAATGGTCAACAATAGGGCAATGCTTTAATAAGTTACAGTTTATCCATATATTGGAGTATAATGACAGTGACCCCTGCTCGCCGCAACTAGAGAAAGCTCGCACGCAGCAACAAAGACCCAACGCAGCCAAAAATTAAAAAAAAGTTGTGTGTGGGTTTTTCTGTTTGTTTTTCTAGGGTTTTTTATTATCCACCTTTTTCTCATTGTAAGGATATTCTCTTGTGGCTTTCCTCATCCTAAGCAGAGTGAAATTCTTCCTCCTTCTGCTTTATTTTAATTAATATCTTAGTGATTAAGTGCCACTTTTGGTTAAAGTAGATGCTTTTCCTCTTTTCATACAATTCAGGAAGACATATACATACATATGTATCTGTCTACTAAAAGAGACAATTGGCTCTACTAACTAGTTGTCGTAAATAAATTCCAAAACCTGTTATTGTTTAGTATCTAATCTTGGACTTTTGACCAAGGTATCAGTGAATATTGTATCAGTAAATTACCACATTTAGTTACCTTGGTATACATATGCAGTTTTTATAAGAGAGTGTCAACTCAGATGTCTCCTGGTTACCTTCTAAGTCCAGTGGCTCTGCATCCAAGTGAGAGCTTAGAAAAGTAACATTCCAGCTACTTGACTGGAAGGACAAAGTCAAGAATATTATCAACCGATATTTATAAAAACGATGTTCAGGGAAAATTGTTTAGGGAAGTTCATAATTTTTCTAGGAAATCTTAAACTCTCAACCTCTAATCAAGAGGAAGCAGGTATCTGTATTGCATCATGACAATTCTTATCCCACCCCTCTGTGTTGCTTTCACTAAGTTTTGGGATATGCTTTGGCACGAGAAA
Organism: Delphinapterus leucas; assembly: GCF_059928025.1. Taxonomy (NCBI): domain Eukaryota; kingdom Metazoa; phylum Chordata; class Mammalia; order Artiodactyla; family Monodontidae; genus Delphinapterus; species Delphinapterus leucas. Next base: position 36,825,072 of record NC_143137.1, on the reverse strand, counting down.
CAGCTTTGGAGAATCGATATGAGAAACAGTCCATCTTGTTTGGTCTATTTATTCTTGGTATATTGCCCATTATATCACATAGTATACTTATTTTCAATGACTTCAAGCTTCCCAGTGTTAGGCCAGACTTCACAAGACTATCCTCACTCCAAACATCAGCCACAAGTTGGGGGATCCCCAGGCCGCCTTCACTTCTGACCAGCTGGCTACAAATTCAAGGGGTTCCCACTAACACCCTCAGTTTCATTAATTTGCAGTAATGACTCACAAAACTCAGGAAAGCAGTACATTTATGATTACAGTTTTATTGTAGAAATAGGTCCAAATCAGAACCAGCCAGAGAGATACATAGGGTGAGGTTTGGGAGAGCCCCAAACACAAAGCTTCCATTGTCCCCATTTTCCCCAGGGATGTGTTGCCCTTCTGGCACATCCGTGTGTGTCATACACACAGTATTGGCAACCAGGAAAGCTTATCTGAGCTTTGGTGTCCAGAGTTTTTAATGAAACTTCATTAAGCTTGATTGATTGACTAATTGACCACATGGTTAAACTCAAATTCAAGTTCCCCTCCCCTTCCTGAAGTCAGACTGATATCCTGTGGCTCAAAGCCCTAACCCACTAATCATATGGTTGGTCTTTGTGGCATGGCAGTCCCCATTCTGAGTTATCTCATTAGCATAAACTATCAGGTGGAGTCAAAGGGCCCACCAGGAATAACAGAGACACTCCAGCCACTCAAGAAATTCCAAGGCTTTAGAGGTTATCTCCTAGGAACAGGGGACAAAGCCAGCCAAATTCTTTGTTACACAAACTCCTGTCCATCTGTTTCCCTCATCTAAGAAAGCTGATAGCCAAATTTGAGGCCCACCTATAAGTGTGAATGTGTGGGTTTGGGTGTGTATATACGTGTACACGTATACTTCTTTTTATTTTTTATCTTTAATTTATGTGCCCATCCCACACGAGTTTTTCTTTCTTCCTTTACTCATTTTTATGCTACGTTGTTTTGTAATCACCTGAAATACTTAAATGAAATCATTCCAGATACCTCAGAGATAATACATGGTTCTAGAAATAGAAAGCAGGAGGAATAAGGAATTCTACTGCCCTTCTGTGGAGCCTTTGGTCCACTGCTCTACCTTTATTAGGGAGATTTGTTGTGTTCTTTATTGGAGGAGGGCAACTGGGCTCCTGGACTGAGAATTCCTGGCAGGTTCTGCCATGCTGCTGCCTTTGAGCTAGGTTGGGAGGGAACCTTTAGAGTGTGCGATTTTCTCTCATAGTCACTCATACAGCCATTTAGCCAGGAAACTATTGTGAATCTAATATGTCAGTATCAATAAAATGTTTTTGATATCTGTAATTAATAACATCAGCCTTAGTTTTACTTCCTTATGTTAATGCAAGCTGTTTCCATTGGATTTGTCATTTAAGCATCAGTTTTTTCTTTCCTGTGTACAAATACTTATAAATTGACATTTTCTAAATTACTTTTTCCCAAATTGGATGATTTTTATAATTTCCAACCTAACTCACAAATTTCATTTTCTACCTATATGTCAGTCCCCTGTGACGGTGTTGCATGCCATCTGCTATGTCTGCTGTTTCATTAATGTTTCCTCTGCTTCGGCTTATGAATAAAGATAAAAGACTATGCACTGACCCCTTTGCTACCATTCTTGACATTTTAAACCAATTACATAAACATACAGCTTGTTATTATGACTCTTTGCCTAATACCTCAGCTGTATTCTTACAGCTATGGTTTTTATCCAAGCCTATTTTGTAATGAAAATTTTATCTGATTTCGTCAGCTGCTTTGAGAAGTTCCAACGTATAACATCTGTGACGTTCTCTTCATCCCTCTATTCTGTAAATCCATGAATAAAATCTAGTATATCTACCTAGCATGGGATTTTTTAGAAAAATAAAAGCACAAAAATGGTGGCTTGGATTTGCACATCTTTGTGATGCTTTCTATGGATTGTTCTCCTAATATTATATTTTTCTGTTCATAAGTGACTTCAAACATATGCTATGATTAATCCTATCAGATACCAAGCTTAAAGGAAGGAAGGGCAGGAGGAAAGAAAAAAAAATTTGTTCTTGATTGCCCAAGTGTCTTCCACCCAGTTTCTTCCTCACTAACGCTTGATCAGCAGCAATCAACATGTGTGCCACAGAAGAAGGAAATACAGAATCATTAAAGCTCAGTGTTGTTTTGTCACATCATACCAAGTTAGCAGCAGTGGGAATAAGGGTGGAGGGACATAGTGGTGATGTGGCTCTCTTTTACCTAGATTCCTCCTGACTGTTCAAGGGGTCTGAGGAAGTAGAGACCATAGGAAACAGAGCACTTCCATTCAACAGTTATTGCTTACTCCTGTCGGTGAGGCACAGTAGGGACTACAAAGATGAACCAAGCAGTTCTGCCCCTTGGCAAGCTTTTTATCTGGTGGGGTACATTACATAAAAGTAGTAAAATTAACAAGGTTTTCCTAGCAGTCATCCATATACTTTAGAAGACCATTATCGAGTTGGGAAAAGTTTCCCTTTACCAGACTTCAGAGCCTAAGTCCCAGGCTGGTTAGTTATTTTGTGGCTTATGATTTAGAGAGTGGGGGAATCGGATGGATGAAAAAAAGATTTTTTTTAAGAGGAAGGGGAGGGGGACAAAGATTTGGCAGCAGGGCACCCAACAACCAAATGAAATGTGTGAACCGATGATGGTCTTGGTGGGAGTTGGGGAAGAGAAGAACATTAAAAGACATTCTTGGGACAGTTGAAGAAATTTAAATATTGCCTGGATGTTACATACTATTTTGGAATTATTATTGATTTTCTTAGGTATAATGATAGTGGCACCGTGGTTGTATATAGGAGAAAGTCCTTATTAGAAGAGGGATGCTGAAGTATTTGAGTGAAGTGTCATGAGGTCTGCAGCTCACTCTCTTACTTTCAAATGATTCAACAAAACAAAAGATGTTTAGTGGTAAATATATATGTATATAGTGTGTGTGTGTGTGTGTGTCTGTGTTTGTGTGAAAAGAGAGGGAATCTGTGGTGAAATGTGAACAATTATTGAATATATATATTGAGTATAGGAATGTTCATTGTACTAGTCTTTCAACTTTCCTGTTTGTGAAATTTTTCATAATAAAAAATGGTAAGAAAATAAGAGACACTGACAGAGTTACATGACTTGAATAGCTTCCAGGTTTACTAACTCGTTTGGCATATCATGACATAACTGTCAGCAAAGCCAATTTCAACAAATAAATGAGAACTATCTTCTTAATTTACTGAATTGATTACAACAGGATGATGAAAGCTATTATAGAATATAATAGTTGCAGAATTAAAATAATTTCTTTTTCATCTTCACATGATTTATTTTATGTATAAGTAAAATTTGACTAAAAGTATATCTATATATTTCATGTTCCTATATTAAGAAATAATTTCCTATTTTACAATGTACAGACAGACATTTCATAGAGTAGGCTTTATTAGAGTAGATAAGAGGGAGAGTATGTTGCCATTATTTTATTTCTTAATATGTTTAAAGAATAAAACAATAACATTCTACTTCAATATACTTAGTTTCCTTAATTGTTGGATTTAATAATTATCATTCTAGTTCATTTCCTTATCTTGACTTGCATCTCCTGTTTCTCTCAAAAAGTCATCTTAGAAACATGAATTGATAATTATGCTTTTTTTTTTTTTTTTTGATAATTATGCTTTTAAGATATATACTTATTAAAAGTATATATACTGTATTAAAATGAAAGCGTTTAAGTGAAAAAAAGTAAAAACTTGTTCTCCAAATTCCTATCCCATAGCAATCTAAAATTCTGTATGTAACTCTTTATATTTCTAAAAATGATCAGTTGTGAGTTTTTTAAAAAAAGCAGCTACTTTAGAACTTTTAAATTAATAACCAATAATAAATTCCATTTTTTAGGATAGTTTACATATACAGTAGGCTATTATCTTTGTTTAAATAAATATCAACTTACTATTGCTGTGGAAAGCTCTCCATTTTATAGTCTATATGAAGTGCCAGTCCTATATGAGTAAGAGATAATCAATTGTTTTATAAACTCGTCTCCTTTGAGAATTTCATTTTGATTTTCAGGAGAGCATTCACATTTGTAGTGTGTATGTTGTTGTACTGGGGGTGTAAACGTAGTTATCATGTATTATTAAGACTCTACTGTAATAAATTGTGTACATGTGACATAAAGAAGCTCCATGTTCTCTTAGTAGAGATGGTTGGGACATAGTTTTCTTGAAGACCAAGCAATATAGATGTCTATGGAACACTACATACTGTGGTGGCAAAAGAAGATACTTCTAGCACAGAAGTGGTCAGGGTCAGTCCACTTTATGATTTGTAGAATGTTTCAGAAGCAATTTAGAGATCACCAGAACCAAAGTCCTAGAGAAGTGGCACGCTTAAGGCCACATTTAGAGCTAGTTAGTCACAAAACCAGGACAAGAATACACATGTCCTGAGTCCCCATCAGTTGTTGTTCCCACTCACCACAGAGATGTAGTGTTTGAACTGAGCTCTGAAGGATTAGGGAAGAGAACTCCAGTTGGCAAAGATGGATGAAAAAAAGAGAGAACAGTTACTCCAGACCATTGAGTGGCCTGAGGAATCACAATAAGTAATTGAGAACTGCTATTGAGAAGAGTAATACACAGATTATAGCAGATGTTCTTGTTTTTCCCTGTAACAGAGTTTATATGGAGAAGCAATGCAAGAGAAGGCTTTTAAAAACCTAGAGTAGAATCAGGTACAAAGCAATGTGAATGCCATTCTAAAGATTGTGGATTTTATTCAGTAGAAAACAGGGAGCTATTTCATGTTACTTTAAGTACCAGTTCTAATTGTTTCACTTTCAGATATAGTCATTACATATTTATATACTAGGGTTTTTTTTTTAAGGTCCATTTACAATCAGATTTTGACTTCCATCTCTCTGGACATGCTTTGGATAAACATACTTTTTAAATGTGTGTGTACAGGGAAAGTCTTTCCTATAAATCTGTCCATCTGGTATCTGGTAACCTCAGTAGATCCAAATAGCACAGAGGACAGAAATCAGAGAAAAAGCATCCCTATGAGGTAAAAATAACTTCCACAAAGCCCATCCAAATACTGGGAGCTACTCTTTCTCAGATACCAAACAAATTTGACTTAATTTTATCCATAGAATTTGATTATCTATTTTTCTTTAGCTGGATTTTAGGAATTCCTATAATCTTGTTCTAGTTTAAGGAGAAAAACAGGAGGTCTATGCAGAGGATAGCAAATGAAAAGGAGGTGTAGATGGCAGAGCCAGTTGGTGGGTACAGAAGTACACTCACTGACAGTGATGACCATAAAAGAGTGAGAAGGAAGGCCAACCAGAAGAGCACAACAGTTTAGAGTCATTTGTAGGGACAAAGAGATCCTGAAAGTAAATTGATACGTTATAGCACAATATAGTAGTAATTGTTCATAGCAAGGACCCTACATCATACAGAAAAGGTTAAATCATATCTCAAGTTTTGAAAGTAGGGAAAACATGAGAGGTGTCTTGGAAACCATTTTGTGTAAAACTATTAACCCTTTAAATACCAAATTAAAATTTCTATGATCAAGAAAATCGACTTAGCCAGTATACCCCTTTTTATAATTGTCAGAAATAAGTCATGATCACATTTGTATATATTTTCTCTCCTGTTATTTTACCATGTTCTAAAGCCTCAAATGCTGAGAAGTAATCCGTCTAAGACTGATCTAAATGAAGTTTTTGCGTGGATATTTTGTAAGAAAGATTTTTATGTTGCCCTACCTTTCCAGATATCTATCCCCTGGATTCTGAACTTGTTTGTTCACTAAATAGAAAGGTTATTGTTATATGCTACGTGTCTAGATATGCTACAGTGGGTACGTTATGAGAAAAAAAAAGCAAATGTGGTATCCAGATATGGCACCAAGTAGCTTTGTAGCTTTAAACAGGTCACCCTAACATCTCTTTATAGGGAGTTAGTCCATAGTTTCATGAGGTCCCTTTCAGTTCTCAAATTCTAAAATGCCGGTACTGAGCAGCATTGGTCAGAAGGAAATCTTACTGGAGAGGTTAGATGTGGTTAGTAGAAATAGAATATGTTAATGGGGAGACAGGAAAATAGCCAAGAAGGAATAGGTAGAGTATTCATGTTATTGCAACGACAAGAGTCAAATATGGCAAGAATACAAGTTGGAGCTGAACAGTTGCAGCAGAGAATCCAAAGCTGAACTACCTGGTGGCCATGTACATTTTTCCCAATTATAGAACTCTTTCTTACATTGATGTTATTAAAATGAGAAAAGTCTTATGCACATGAAATAAACAGAAAGCAGAGGTGAAACAACAAATGGTTTAAGTAGCTCCCCTTGGCAGAAGGTCTGGGAAAGAGTTTAAAAAGAGCTTGTGCAGTGAACAGAAGGCAGATCGTGAAAGAATGAACTTAGATAAAAATGAAAGGAGTTGTATGGAACCTGCCAGATTAGGGACGACACAGGTACTCTAGAGCCCTTGTCTCTCTTACTGTGGTTGTAGGTAGTGCAGATAAACCAGCAGAGAATTCACAGTGCCACCTCATCACTATGTGAGACAAGCTCCAGAATGCGAACAAAAGAACAGCGTGGTTTTAGTTACTTGCCATTAAAAAGTGGCTTCTTGGGGACTTCCCTGGTGGCGCGGTGGTTAGAAATCCGCCTGCCAATGCAGGAGACACAGGTTCGAGCCCTGGTCCGGGAAGATCCCACATGCCATGGAGCAACTAAGCCCATGAGCCACAACTACTGAACCTGCGCTCTATTCCAGAAATGCCACTACTGAAGGCTTCACGCCTAGAGCCTGTGCTCCGTAACAAGAGAAGCCACCGCAATGAGAAGCCCACGCACCACAACGAAGAGTAGCCCCTGCTCGCTGCAACTAGAGAAAGCCCGCACACAGCCAAAAATAAATTAATTTTTTTTTAAAAAAGTGGCTTCTTGCTTTAGTGCCCTGTCTACTCCATGCTCCTTCTAATTCACCAAAATGTAAATTAGGCTCTCCTAAGAAGAATCAATTTATACACAACTTCAGGTGTCTACACTCAGGTTGTGCAATACAGGGTCAACTGATAAAACTTAAATTTGGCCAAAGAAAACTGTAGATGGCTCAGTATCACTCTGGTTTAGACTCACAAATCTGTTATATTTGTGCTGAGTCAAAACCAAGGAAATATTAAGTTGAATAAGATTTTTCTTTAGCCAACTTTGGGTTATATCATCACCAGCCTGAGAAATATGAGATGATGATTTTTAATAAGCATTAACGGGTCTTGTAGGCTGAAAACAGGAGCAGACAGAGAAAGTATTGCTCAGCCTTACTGTGGGATGTTTATAGTGATCTTTATCAAGAGCTTTATCTATTGGGTTTTTGGTTTTGCTGCTACCAAAGTTGTAAATATAGAGCTCTGAACCGTGTTTTCTCTTTTTTAGTCGAACTATACGTTTGTAAAAGTTCGGTTTTCCTTTAATTTGACTTTTACTGTCACTTTCAGTTTTTATGTAAGATTCACTTAAACTTAAAAAGCAATAATTCCCTGGTGGCGCAGTGGTTGAGAGTCCGCCTGCCGATGCCGGGGACATGGGCTCATGCCCCGGTCCGGGAAGATCCCACATGCCGCGGAGCGGCTAGGCCTGTGAGCCATGGCCGCTGAGCCTGCGCATCCGGAGCCTGTGCTCCACAACGGGAGAGGCCACAACAGTGAGAGAGGCCCGCGTACTGCAAAAAAAGAAAAAGCAATAATTAAAATTGTCTGATACATCCACCTTACTCCCTTTATTTCTTTTGCTTTTATCTATCCACTTGCTGCCAGCATAAAGCCCTAAACTTCATGAAGTAAACAGTGTTCTTTTATATTTGCTGTGTGCCTGAAGTGTTGAGCAAGGTGTCTGCATTCTGTATGTCAAAGCTCCAACATATTCCAGTGCTGTAATTTCCAGAATCTTCACAGACCCTGGCAACTCCTTTGTAAAGCCTCACAGAGTTCTGCCCTATACATGTACAGCTCAGTATTTGGACCAAGGTAAAAAGAATCCCAGTCCAGGTTTCTTGAGCCCCTCCTCTGCAGCTCTCTTCTTTCTAGTACCTTGTCCCACAAATTCCCCTTGCTTTTGTATCCTGAATGCCAGTCTTCTTTTTCTTCTACACCAAGTGAGGTAGATACATAACCTTCATTTGGGTTTAACTTCCCTATGTTGCAATTTGGAAAACACTACCCAACAGAAAACTGGCAATGTATTATTTTTTTACTCATCAGTCACAGCCATGTGCTATTGTCCATTTTCTTTTTGTGTGGTGGAGGGGGGCGCTGTGTTGGGTCTTCGTTGCTACGCGTGGGCTTTCTCTAGTTGCGGTGAGTGGGGTCTACTCTTCGTCGTGTGTGGGCTTCTCACTGGTGGCTTCTCTTGTTGCGGAGCACAGACTCTAGGCACACAGGCTTCAGTAGTTGTGGCACGTAGGCTCGGTAGTTGTCACTCGCGGGTTCTAGAGCGCAGGCTCAGTAGTTGTGGCGCACGGGCTTAGCTGCTCCACGGCATGTGGGATCTTCCTGGACCAGGGCTCGAACCTTTATCCCCTGCACTGACAGGCGGATTCTTAACCACTGAGCCACCAGTGAAGTCCCTATTATACATTTTCTGAAAAAAGGTAAGATATATGAAGCAGTTGGTTTTACAGTAGTTTACAAGGGGAGAAGTGTTATATCCATTATTTCATCATGGCTGAAACCAGAAGTTGATTGAATTGATTTTTATCCTGGCAGCTTCTTAATTTTTTTCTTCAGTGGATTAATATTTCTAAATGTTTGGTGATACATTTCCAGAAATGCCACATGGAATTTGTTAAGCTTCTAGATTATACAAGCTCATTTTTTATGCTGTCCTACAGATATGTACAGAATCAGCAATAAACTTTATGAAGTTCGTGCTTTGAGCTTCATGTTATAAGAATAGCTGGAGAGTCGTATGCAGGTGTAAAATAAGAACAGCATAAAGACTTTCTTTTAATTTCAAAGAGTTTTCATATCCATTTAGAAGATAAAAGCAAGCAAAAGAGATGATGGTAAAGCAAGTTACCAGTTATTGGGGAATTGACATCAGGTGAGCTCATTAGTTACCAGGGAAACCAGTAGAGAGGCACACCCCTCAGCGCCCCTTTGATGAGAACAATCACTAGCTGGGGCCTGGGGCAAGTACACAGGAAGGTCAGTCATGTGCGTAGGGTATAGGTGAAGCAGGCACTGGTTGGTCAGGGGATGTACAGAGAGCAAGAGAACAGCCATCTTGAGTGGCTTGACCATATACATGCACAATTTGAATTCTGTACATAAATTTCTGATCTAATCCTATAAACAATGCTATGAGGTAATATTTTCATTTTCATCTTAAAATTGAGAAAATTGAGTATTAAAGATGTTAAATAAAATATTGAGTACAGGTGAGAGCCAGATTCAAATCTAGTTCTATTTGATGTTTCAGAGTCTGAGCTCTTAACTATTGTATTGTAGTCCAGAAATGACTACATGGCAGAAATGGGAATCAAGTTGGACCTTAAAGAACAGTTAATATTTATAAGAGGGAAAAAGCAAAGAGAAATAAAATTACCTCATGGAAAAACAATGTGTAGAAGAACCACCATGATTAGAATAGGGTGTTACCAATGTATATTTTAAATTATTTGAGTTGGAGAGTAACTGGGTAATTGTACATGAAAATAATTTTAAGAAGTTTTTCTAGCAACAAAAGAGAGGATGGATATGATAGAAAAAAAGGATTGAAATAAGGCAGACCCTCTAAGAGACTTACTTATAGTAATCTCATAATGACTGATTAAAGACTGGATTCAGGGTGATGGCATTGGGAATGGTGGAGAGAAGTAATATGAAAGACAGTCCAAGTGAAAAATTGATCAGAACTTGATTACAAACTAAACTGAGAATTACAGAAAGGAGCACATTTTTGCTTTTGGAAGAGAGTGAGGTTGGGAGATGATTAATAAAGACAGGAGGAAGGACAGAGTAGTGAAGGATGGTGAGACCCTATTGACTTCAAGTTTCCTGCATAGCTATCCTAATGGTATGTTGTCTGGCATTTAACAGTATAGACTTGGAGTTTAGGTACAAGGACAGGAATGGAGAAATTCAAAATATCATCAGTGTTCGCATACTTCCTTTTATGCTTCTACCCCAATTTCCTCCCATCCAGACTATGACATTTTTCATTAGCTAACTATGGATTTATTAAAGATAATATCATATATCTGTGTTTCTATTTTACAGAAAGAAATTCTGGAACAACAGCAACAAGAGCGAAATGATAACAATTTTCAAGGCAGTTGTATGTTTTGCAATGAGGAATTCCTCGGAAACAGGTAGCAATTATATATGTCTTTAAATTTTACTGTTTTTCATCTGAAGACTTACCAAAACATCCACAATGGCTATATAGACTAAGTTCTATGGATTGGCTCAGAACCCTTTCATATATCCACAGTAATTTTTTTTTAATCCACCAGACATCAAAGATGGAATGTAGTTGCTCTAAGCAGAGTAGGGGGATAAATTTTTTAGATGCCAGAAATAGAATTGTGTTTAATGTTATAGGGCTTTTTAAATTGTCTGACAGGCAAGACCACGTGCAGCAAACTACAACAGACGTGCCCTTCTGTATTAACCTGTTAATGCTAAACCTTTGGCTGGGACTTCCCTCAGTCCAGTGGTTAAGGCTCTGTGCTTCTACTGCAGGAGCCACAGGTTTGATCCCTGGCTGGGGATCTAAGATCCCAAATGCTGAGCCAAGTGGACAAAAAAAAAATCCTTTAGCAGTTTTTGGTGTTTCACTTTTGAACATTAAAAATGATAAAGATCTAAGGGGGAAAAAATGGAGAATTGGTAATTTTGTCACCAACCCCAACTGGCCCAAAACCAACTGCTGTACTGTAATTCAGTTCTAATGCTAACCACCCAGAGTTAGCATCAGACTCTACAGGTTTAAGGGCATCATCCCCAACAAGCCTGCCCGCACTTCAGACACCAGCCACAAGTTTAGGGGTTCCCCGGGACACCTGCACTTTTGACCAACTGGCTACGAATTCATGGCTACCCACCAATAATTTGCATAGGTTCATTAATTCACTAGAATGGCTCACAAAACTCAGGAAAGTGTTTATCATAAAGGGTACAGATGAGGAACAGTTAAATGAAGAGACACATAGAGCAGGGTCTGGATGGGTCTTGAACACAGAGCTTCTATGCCTTCTCCTCAAAGAATCAGGATATATCATCTTCCTGGCACATCAGTGTATTTACCAACCAAGAATCTTCACTGAGTTTTGGTATCCAGAATTTTTACATGCTTCATTATGTAAGCATGATTGATTTAATTATTGAACTTAATCTCCGGCCCCTCTCTCCTTTCTGGAGGTCAGGGTGGCTCTAAGTCCCAACACTTTGATCACATTGTTAGTCTTTCTGGTAACCAATCCCCATCCTGAAGCTTTCTAGAGGCCTACCACAAGTCACTTTATTAGCAAAGGTAATCTGATCATAGAGAAATTCCAAGGATTTTTGAAGCTCAGTGCCTGGAACCAGGGACAAAGATCAGACAAATTTCTTTTTATGCAACAGTAATATTTACAAATGTACATTCACTTAAATATAAGTCATGAAGTTGTAACCTCTAGGAAATGGGAATAGTTTCAGTGACAGCATACAATGGACAATCAGAAAAATATCATTCTCCCACCCACTTGAATGAAAGCAGTCTTTAGTTTCTAAAAAAAAAAGAAAAGCCTAGCACAAACTGACATCGTTGCCTGAAAAACATTGAAGAGGAGAGGGTAGCTATTTGTTTGAATTTAGAAAAGGGTTTGGATGAAGCATCAATGTTGAAAACACCAGTGATGAAGATTTGATTCTCATATAGAATCAGTTAGCATGGAGAAAAATCTGTGCCAAGGTCACTAATTATGCTCTAACCCTGTCAGTTTCAAAGGGCTTTATGAGGATGGCAGTGAGGACTACCTCACTATCAAAAAGTTTACCAAGCATTGCTACTTCTTTTTAGCATGTTGTTTCTGATTTTATGTTAAAACTATTATTAACCTAGTGAGGAGACGTGTGATTATTATTAGGAATCTCTAGTATTAAAAAGCTATAAATATTTTTATATTTATATAAAGTTTATTTTATAAAACTATTTTATATTTATATAAAGCTTAAGTTTTTATGATAAATGTAGGGACTGATGTGATTTGAAGTATGTGTCCATGTGATATGAAATTCTGATAATATTGGTATTTCAACTTACTGAATATTGGTTCTCCTATAATTCCTAATATAATCCTCCTTTTCTACCTGTATCTGTATTCTCTGTTGACTGGGGTGACATGGGAATTAAGTGAACTCCTCAGTAGTTTTGATTGACTATGTCATTGTTCTCTAATAAATGAAATTTTTAAGAAATTAACCAATGACAAAGATAAGCAGCATCTCATTTTTATAAAATGTCCCCTTCTGCAGTTCTTGTTTATGAAAAGGTCAGTTTATAATAAAAGATTAAAGATATAACCTGATTCCAGCTATGTACTTTATTAGCAGTACTTTGGGATTATATTTGTGTCCTCCCAGCCTAGGGACATAAAAAGAATAGAAAGACAAAGGACATGGGTTAATGATAAAGATAGAAGAATAAGTACTTTCTTGCTATCCTACATCTATCTCCCCTCTCCTATACACTTTTGACTCTGGAATGTATGAAGCTATTTCTTTCAATCTTAATCTAAAATGTGTCTCCTGTAAACAGCATATAGTTGGATCATGTTTTTTAATCCATTCTGCTAATCTCTGCTTTTTGGTTGGAGTGTCTAATTTATGTTTAATGTAATTACTGATGAGATGGGATTACTTAGACCATTTTGCTGTTTGTTTTATGTTTTAAGTTTCTTTTTTTTATTTCTCCCCTCCATTACTGCCTTCTTTTTTGTTAAATAGATATTTTCTAGTGTACCATTTTTATTCCTTTGTTTCTTTTACTATATTTTTTGAGTTATTTTCTTAGTGGCCCATTCACTATCCACTACAATTCACTGGAGATTACAATTAACATTTTATTTATTTTTTTATAAATTTATTTATTTTTGGCTGCACTGGGCCTTCGTTGCTGCGCATGGGCTTTCTCTAGTTGCAGCGAGCGGGGGCTACTCTTCATTGTGGTATGCAGGCCTCTTATTGCGGTGGCCTCTTGTTGTGGAGCACGGGCTCTAGGCATGCAGCCTCAGTAGCTGTGGCACAAGGGCTCAGTAGTTGTGGCTCGCAAGCTCTAGAACGCAGGCTCAGCAGTTGTGGCTCACGGGCCTAGCTGCTCCATGGCATGTGGGATTCTCCCAGACCAGGGCCCAAACCCATGTCCCCTGCATTGGCAGGCGGACTCCCAACCACTGTGCCACCAGGGAAGCCCCTAACATTTTAACTTAAAACAATTGAGTTCAGATTAATACCAACGTAATTTCAACAGTATACAAAAACTTTGCTCCAACGTAGCTAGCTCTTTCCCCACTCCTTTGTGCTATTGTTTTCATACAAACTACATCTTTATACATTATAAGCTCATTAACATGTCTTTAAAATCGTTACTTCATGCAGTTATCTTTACATCAGATATGGGAAGAAAAGATTTGTAAACAATAATTCATTTAATACTGCCTTTTATATTTGACTGTGTAATTACTTTTACTGGAGCTTTATGTATGTTTGAGTTACTATCTAGCATCCTTTCTTTATGTATGTTTGAGTTACTATCTAGCATCCTTTCATTTTAGCCCAAAGGACTTCTTTTAGTTTCTTGTTGGGCAGGTCTGTTAGCAGTGAAGTTTCTCAGGTTTTGTTATCTGGGACCTGTCTTGATTTCATCTTCATATTTTTTCTTGGTATGGGCCTCTCTGATTTATTATACTTGAAGTTTACTGGGCTTCTTCTGTTTGGATTAATGTTTTCCATCAAATTTGGGAAGTTTTTGGCCTTTATTTCTTCAAATATTCTTTCTTCCCCTATCTTTCTTTGCCTTTGGGGAATCCTATTATACAGATATTGGTAGATGGGATGGTGTCTGAGGCTCAAATTTATTTTTCTTCATTCTTTTTTCTTCTGTTCCACAGACTAGAAAATCTAAATTTATCTTCAAGTTCATTGGTTCTTTGTTCTGCCAGTTCAGTTTTTCTTTTGAGACCTTCTAGTGAATTTTTCATTTCAGTTACTGTACATTTCATCTCCAGATTTGTATGTTTTTTTTAATTTCTGTTTTTTTATTAGTATCCTCTTTTTTATAAGATATTATTCTCATACCTTTTTTTGATTCTTTAGACATGGTTTTCCTTAATTCTTTACACATATTCTTATTGTCTGATTTAAAGTCTTTGTCTGACAAGTCCAACATTTGGGCTTCCTCAGCAACAGTTTCTGTTGACTTTCTTTTCATATGATAGTGTTTATATGCATACTTTTTTTATAACATGTCACTCTTTCATAGCCCAAATGTGTGTTTCAGTGTTTATTAACCTTTGCTTACACTTCTAATTAGTGTTGTTATCATTATACAAACACTACTCATGACCTGATTTGTTCCTAGATAAGTTGTAAATAATGCAAATTGCTCAAATTTCTTCCTAGATCTGTTCTTTTGAACCATATGGCCAGAGAACACACTTTCAACATTGGGTTGCCAGACAACATTGTGAACTGCAATGAATTTCTGTGTACATTACAGAAAAAGCTTGACAAGTAAGTACTTGTTTATGAAACACGACCTGAAGCTGTCTCAATCTTGGATTCTGTTTTGAATTTTTAAAAATTAATAGTCAGAAGTAACTCAAGAAATGGAATTTTCTCATTTCTCGTGTTGGAGGAGTTCACATTTTGTGTGACAATCCTTATTTTTTGTAGATCATATTGCCTTTTAGTAGTTTTAAAATGTAAATGTCATATATACCAAACAATGTATATGCCATTATAAGGTATGTTATTATATAGGGTATGAAAAATATACTTAACCAGCCTAAGAAAGAGAATGTTATTATTTCCTTTGAATCTCGCTGTGTGCCCTTCCTCAGTAGTGTCTCCCCCAGAAACCACTATTCTTCATTTCGGATTCATAATTTCTTTACTTTTCTCTATAATTTTTCTACACATTTAGTAAAGTAAATATATTATCACATTGCTAGATGTTATTCAGTTTTATGTGAAACATAACATACTGATTGCATTCTTTTACCTTTTAGTATTTATTCACATTTATATATCATAACACTCCACTTTTCTCAAGGTCATATTCTGGCAACCGTGAGTATCTAGAGTTTAGCTTGTAGAAATAGGGAAGGAAATTCTCTACATCACCAAAATGGCTTTCAAAAATCTATCCCCTTTTCTTTCTAGGAAAGGGCCCAAGATTTTACTCTCAAAACCTAGTTTTATTCATTTAATATAATACTAATGAATGTGGTATCTCAGACCACAACATTTGGAGCAATAACATTGAGAAAGAAATACCCATTATAAAAAGTTCTGAATTCAAATTCCGGTATCAACAGTACATTAAAACAAGTCTCTTTACTCTTTTATTGAATGACCATTCATTTATAAAATAATACCAGGTGTGCTTTCTAGCAAGATTAGCAGTAATGATATCCCTAATCAACTTATTGCCCATAAATTGTTTACTATAAAAGAATATAGTTACTTCTGTGGCATAAGAAATAATTGGAAGGGTGTTTAGTAAAGATGAAAAAGAATTCAGAATAGAAACAACAACTGATTTCAGTCATTTTGTTGTCGAACCCAAGTTCATGTGCCCAACACACAGTGCGGCCAAACAAACCAAAACATCAGAGTTTTGGTTTTTGAATAAGTTTTCATGTATACTTATTCTGTGTTACTCCAGAAAGTAGAACTCTAATGGCTGTTGGGTAATCCAGGCAGTATCAACTGTCAAGCTTAGTATGAGGAAGACATTTTGTTAGTAATCTGTTCAAAACTGGTCATTACTGCCTCATTAGGTAATGAATTCCCAGTCAGTGGAAATATTCTAGCAGAAGATACATGTGAATGATAAGATAGTAAAAATAGCACTTACTGTATGCTATGAATGTGCTAGGTACTTTATTCATATATATATCAATAAATTAAACATGTATACATACATTTATATTTTGTGTGAATTGTTATCATGATTATGAATTTATGTGCACATATATGTATACATTATCGTAAAAATTCTCTAAAATGTATGTTTTATCATCAGGTTAGCAGAAAATGAGTGGTATCAGAGGGGTCAAGTAACTTGACCACGTCCCACAGCTGGTGCTAGGAATCAGACCTGCAAATTAGGTCACAAGATATACCAAACCATGGACTAATTGTTATACTCAATGGAGGCAACCAAAGCTAGTTATCATATATTTATTTGAAGAACATACCTACATTTTCATTTTTAGAATAGGTAATTTGATTAGTAAAGCACCAAAATCATTTTTGGATAATTGCTATCTATATCACAGTTTTAACTAAATAGCCAAGTTGGCCAAGTTAGCCAACTACAAAATAAACCACAGCATGCATCCTCTAAAGCCAAATGAATAAAATGAGAGGGATTCCAGAAGGATATCATATGCCATTTGAAGATTCTGTGAGTCCTAAAATGAATAAATTATAAGACCCAATAATAATAATAATAAAGGGCTATGCAACAACTATTTGAGAGACTTATTTAATCTCAGCATTTGTGTCTTTCTTGTAGCTTGCAGTGCTTGTACTGTGAAAAGACCTTCAGGGACAAAAATACACTTAAAGATCACATGAGGAAAAAACAGCATCGTAGGATCAATCCTAAGAACAGAGAATATGACCGATTTTATGTCATCAATTATTTGGTAAGGCTTTCTTTTCTCTTCATAACTTACAATTTGATTGCATATCTACAAACATCAAAATGTAATTGAGGGATTCTTCCAAGCAATGATTATCTTTAAAATGGTTAGTTTACAAAGCGTAAGTTGATTTGATTTGTCTTTGATTTGCCAGATGTTTATATAGTAAAAAGGTCATGTCTCTACAACTCATAGTGATCTTGATAAAATAAATAAATAAATAACCATAAATACCTGGATAGCCATGCATTGCCCCCCATTGATTGTCCATTACCATGAGTACAGGGACTTCTGTACTCTACTCAGAAAACGTTGTTGACTTCTGGATGTGCTAGATGCTATGCTAGATAAATGTTTACAGACAGTCTCTTCACTCGTTCCTTTTTCCCCCATTAAAATACCTTCCCATTTCCCATCAAATAAATAAATAAATAATAAAAATTTGTCTTTGTCATTCTCTTGGGCCAGCTTATTTTTAATGGAAATTTTAGAGAAACCAAGTAATTTCACTCAGCAAGAGGACTTTCATTTTTTGGACTAATAGGATGGACTAATGGGGATACCATGTCAAACATTTTAAATACTTTCAAAGCTCTCCTAGGCCAGAAACCTCAGTACCATTTGCTGGCCTCTATAGATTACAGTCCCTTTCATTTAAGAAGACGTATTCAGTTGGAGACAAATGTCCATCTCTACAGGGGCATTTGGAAATTTGAGAAGGGAATTTTGATTGACACAATGACTGGAGAGTGCCCCCAGTCTGCTGATTTTTTTAGGTATACATAACAAAGGACGGAAACTGTTGCAGGAAGGGACACCCCTTCCAGGGCCAAGAGTGGGCTCTTATCTAACACTCAGAAATGTATTGTCCAAGGAGACACACGTGCTGACAAAGCAAGAGACTTTAGTGAGAAGAGGCACCTGGGTGGAGAGCAGCAGAGGGAACCCAGGAGGAGTACTCTGCCACGTGGCTCACAGTCTCAGGTTTTGTGGTGATGTGGTTAGTTTCCGGGTTGTCTCTAGCCAATCATTCTGACTCATGGTTCTTCCTGGTGGCATGCACATCTCTCAGCCAAGATGGATTCCAGCAAGAAGGATTCTGGGAGGTTGGTAGGACATATGGACTGGCACCTCCTCTCTCCTTTTGACCTTTCTCAGATTCTTCCAATTGGTGGTACTTTGTTAGTTCCATGTTCCTTACCAGGATCTCCTATTGTACAATAAGTCATGCAAGTGGTTATCGTGCCTATCCAGTGTGGGCAGTTTCAGTCAGTGGTTCCCTAACAAAACTACTCATGAAAACAGAGGGAGTTAAGTAGTTCTCCAGTAAAATTGAAATAAAGATCGGCCCTGAACCAAGATGGCGGAGTAGAGGGACGTGCTCTCACTCCCTCTCGTGAGAACACCAGAATAAAAACTAGCTGATGGACAGTCATTGATGGGAAGACACTGGAACTCACCAAAAAAGATACCCTACATCCAAAGACAAAAGAGAAGCCACAATGAGACGGTACGAGGGGCACAATCACAATAAAATCAAATCCCGTAACTGCTGGGTGGGTGACTCACAGACTGGAGAACACTTATACCACAGAAGTCCACCCACTGGAGTGAAGGTTCTGAGCCCCACGTCAGGCTTCCCAACTGGGGGTCCGGCAACGGAAGGAGGAATTCCTAGAGAATCAGACTTTGAAGTCTAGTGGGATTTGACTGCAGGACTTCGACAGGACTGGGGGAAACAGAGACTCCACCCTTGGAGGGCACACACAAAGTAGTGTGTGCATCGGGACCCAGGGGAAGGAGCAGTAGCCCCAGGGGAGACTGAACTAGACCAACTTGCTAGTGTTGGAGCATCTCCAGCAGAGGCGGGGGCTGGCTGTGGTTCACTGTGGGAACAAGGACACTAGCAGCAGAGGTTCTGAGTGTGAGCCCTCCCAGAGTCTGCCATTAGCCCCACCAAAGAGCCTAGGTAGGCTCCAGTGTTGGGTTGCCTCAAGCCAAACAACCAACAGGGAGGGAACCCGGCCCCAGCCATCACCAGTCAAGTGGATTAAAGTTTTACTCAGCTCTGCTGACCAGAGCAACGGTCAGCTCTACCCATCACCAGCCCCTTGCATCAGGAAACTTGCACAAGCCTCTTAGATAGCCTCATCAGCCAGAGGGCACACGACAGAGGCAAGAAGAACAACAATCCTGCAGCCTGTGGAACAAACACCACATTCACAGAAAGATAGGCAAGATGAAAAGGCAGAGGGCTCTATACCAGATGAAGGAACAAGATAAAACCCCAGAAAAACAACTAAATGAAGTGGAGATAGGCAACTTTCCAGAAAAAGAATTCAGAATAATGATAGTGAAGATGATCCAGGACCTTGGAAAAAGAATGGAGGCAAAGATCGAGAAGATGCAAGGAATGTTTAACAAAGACCTAGAAGAATTAACGAACAAACAAACAGAGATGAACAATACAATAACTGAAATGAAAACTACACTAGAAGGAATCAATAGCAGAATAACTGAGGCAGAAGAAAGGATAACTGACCTGGAAGACAGAATGGTGGAATTCACTGATGCAGAACAGAATACAGAAAAAAGAATGAAAAGAAATGAAGACAGCCTAAGAGACCTCTGAGACAACGTTAAACTCAACAGCGTTCGCATTATAGGGGTCCCAGAAGGAGAAGACAGACAGAAAGGACCAGAGAAAATATTTGAAGAGATTATAGTTGAAAACTTCCCTAACATGAGAAAGGAAATAGCCACCCAAGTCCAGGAAGTGCAGCAAGTCCCATACAGGAGAAACCCAAGGAGAAACACACCGATACACATAGTAATCAAATTGGCAAAAATTAAACACAAAGAAAAATTATTGAAAGCAAGGGAAAAACAACAGATAACATACAAGGGAACTAGCATAAGGTTGACAGCTGATTTCTCAGCAGAAACTCTACAGGCCAGAAGGGAGTGGCATGATATACTTAAAGTGATGAAAGGGAAGAACCTACAACCAAGATTACTCTACCCAGCAAGGATCTCATTCAGATTCGATGGAGAAATCAACAGCTTTACAAACAAGCAAAAGCTAAGAGAATTCAGCCCCACCAAACCAGCTCTACCACAAATACTAAAGGAACTCCTCTGAGTGGGAAACACAAGAGAAGAAAAGGACCTACAAAAACAAACCCAAAACAATTAAGAAAATGGTCATAGGAACATACATATCGATAATTAGCTTAAACATGAATGGATTAGGGCTTCCCTGGTGATGCAGTGGTTGAGAGTCCGCCTGCCAATGCAGGGGACACGGGTTCGTGCCCTGGTCCGGGAAGATCCCACATGCCGCGGAGCAGCTAGGCCCGTGAGCCACGGCCGCTGAGCCTGCGCGTCCAGAGCCTGTGCTCCTCAACGGGAGAGGCCATAACAGTGAGAGGCCCACATACCGCAAAACAAAAAACAAAAAAAAAACATAAATCGATTAAATGCTCCAACCAAAAGACAGAGGCTTGCTGAATGGATACAAAAACAAGACCCATCTATATGCTGTCTACAAGAGACCCACTTCAGACCTAAGGACCCATACAGAGTGAAAGTGAGGGGATGGAAAAAGATATTCCGTGCAAATGGAAATCAAAAGAAAGCTGGAGTAGCAGTACTCATATCAGATAAAATAGACTTTAAAATAAAGAATGTTAATGTTAGAGACAAGGAAAGACACTACATAATGATCAAGGGATCAATCCAAGAAGAAGATATAACAATTATAAATATATATGCACCCAACATAGGAGCACCTCAATACATAAGGCAACTGCTAACAGCTATAAAAGAGGAAATCGACAGTAACACAATAATAGTGGGGAACTTTAACACCTTACTTACACCAATGGACAGATCATCCAAAATGAAAATAAATAAGGAAACAGAAGCTTTAAATGACACAACAGACCAGATAGATTTAATTGATATTTATAGGACATTCCATCTAAAAACAGCAGATTACACTTTCTTCTCAAGTGCACATGGAACATTCTGCAGGATAGATCACATCTTGGGTTACAAATCAAGCCTCAGTAAATTTAAGAAAATTAAATCCTATCAAGCATCTTTTTGGACCACAATGCTATGAGATTAGAACAGGGAAAAAAACGTAAAAAACACAACCACATGGATGCTAAACAATATGTTACTAAATAACCAAGAGATCACTGAAGAAATCAAAAAATACCTAGAGACAAATGACAATGAAAACACGACGATCCAAAACCTATGGGATGCAGCAAAAGCAGTTCTAAGAAAGAAGTTTATAGCTATACAAGCCTACCTCAAGAAACAAGAAAAATCTCAAATAAACAGTCTAACCTTACACCTAAAGGAACTTGAGGAAGAAGAACAAAAACCAAAGTTAGCAGAAGGAAAGAAATCATAAAGATCAGAGCAGAAATAAATGAAATAGAAACAAAGAAAACAGTAGCAAAGATCAATAAAACTGAAAGCTGGATCTTTGAGAAGATAAACAAAATTGATCAACCATTAGCCACACTGATCAAGAAAAAGAGGGAGAGGACTCAGATCGATAAAGTTAGAAATGAAAAAGAAATTACAACAGACACCTCAGAAATACAAAGCATCCTAAGAGACTACTACAAGCAACTCTATGCCAATAAAATGGACAACCTGGAAGAAATGGACAAATTCCTAGAAAGGTATAACCTTCCAAGACTGAACCAGGAAGAAATAGAAAATATGAACAGACAAGTCACAAGTAATGAAATTGAAACTGTGATTAAAAATCTTCCAACAAACAAAAGTCCAGGACCAGATGGCTTCACAGATGAATTCTATCAAACATTTAGAGAAGAGCTGACACCCATCCTTCTCAAACTCTTCCAAAAACTGCAGAGGAAGGAACACTCCCAAACTCATTCTGTGAGGCCACCATCACCCTGATACCAAAACCCGACAAAGATACTACAAAAAAAGAAAATTACAGACCAATATCACTGATGAATATAGATGCAAAAATCCTCAACAAAATACTAGCACACAGAATCCAACAACACATTGAAAGGATCATACACCATGATCAAGTGGGATTTATCCCAGGGATGCAAGGATTCTTCAATATATGCAAATCAATTAGTGTGATACACCATATTAACAAAATGAAGAATAAAAATCATATGATCATCTCAATAGATGCAGAAGAAGCTTTAGACAAAATTCAACACCCATTTATGATAAAAACTCTCCAGAAAGTGGGCATAGAGGGAACCTACCTCAACATAATAAAGGCCATATACGACAAACCCACAGCAAACATCATTCTCAATGGTGAAAAAGTGAAAGCATTTCCTCTAAGATCAGGAACGAGACAAGGATGTCCACTCTCGCCACTATTATTCAACATAGTTTTGGAAGTTTTAGCCACAGCAAGCAGAGAAGAAAAAGAAATAAAAGGAATACAAATTGGAAAAGAAGAAGTAACACTGTCACTGTTTGCGGATGACATGATACTATACATAGAGATTCCTAAACATGCCACCAGAAAACTATTAGAGCCAATCAATGAATTTGGTAAAGTTGCAGGATACAAAATTAATGCACAGAAATCTCTTGCATTCATATACACTAAAGATGAAAAATCTGAAAGAGAAATTAAGGAAACACTCCCATTTACCATTGCAACAAAAAGAATAAAATACCTAGGAATAAACCTACCTAGGGAGACAAAAGACCTGTATACAGAAACCTATAAGACACTGGTGAAAGAAATTAAAGATGATACCAACAGGTGGAGAGACATACCATGTTCTTGGATTGGAAGAATCAATATTGTGAAAATGATTGTACTACCCAAAGCAATCTACAGATTCAATGCAATCCCTATCAAATTACAAATGGCATTTTTTACGGAACTAGAACAAAAAATCTTAAAATTTGTATGGAGACACAAAGGACCCCGAATAGCCAAAGCAGTCTTGAGGGAAAAAAACAGAGCTGGAGGAATCAGACTCCCTCACTTCAGACTATACTGCAAAGCTACAGTAATCAAGACAATATGGTACTGGCACAAAAACAGAAACATAGATCAATGGAACGGGATAGAAAGCCCAGAGATAAACCCTCACACCTATGGTCAACTAATCTATGACAAAGGAGGCAAGGATATACAATGGAGAAAAGACAGTCTCTTCAATAAGTGGTGCTGGGAAAACTGGACAGCTACATGTAAAAGAATGAAATTAGGACACTCCCTAACAGCATACACAAAAATAAACTCAAAATAGATTAGGGACCTAAATGTAAGCCCGGACACTATAAAACTCTTAGAGGAAAACATAGGAAGAACACTCTCACATAAATCACAGCAAGATCTTTTTTGATCCACCTCCTAGAGTAATGGAAATAAAAACAAAACTAAACAAATTGGACCTAATGAAACTTCAGAGCTTTTGCACAGCAAAGGAAACCATAAACAAGACGTAAAGACAACCCTCAGAATGGGAGAAAATACTTGCAAACGAATCAACGGACAAAGGATTAATCTCCAATATATATAAACAGCTCATGCAGCTCAATATTAATAAAACAAACACCCCAGTCCGAAAATGGATAGAAGACCTAAATAGACATTTCTCCAAAGAACACATACAGATGGCCAAGAAGCACATGAAAAGCTGCTCACCATCACTAGTTGTTAGAGAAATGCAAATCAAAACCACAATGAGGTATCAACTCACACCAGTTAGAATGGGCATCATCAGAAAATCTACAAACGACAAATGCTGGAGAGGGTGTGGGGAAAAGGGAACCCTCTTGCACTGTTGGTGGGAATGTAAATTGATACAGCCACTATGGAGAACAGTATGGAGGTTCCTTAAAAAACTAAAAATAGAGTTACCATATGTACCAGCAATCCCACTACTGGGCATATACCCAGGGAAAACCATAATTTAAAAAGACACCTACATCCCAGTGTTCATTGCAGCACTATTTACAGTAGCCAGGTCATGGAAGCAACCTAAATGCCCATCGACAGACGAATGGATAAAGAAGATGTGGTACATACATACAATGGAATATTACTCAGCCATAAAACGGAACGAAATTGGGTCATTTGTTGAGACGTGGATGGACCTAGAGAGTGTCATACAGAGGGAAGGAAGTCAGAAAGAGTAAAACAAATATTGTATATTAATGCATATATGTGGAATCTAGAAAAATGGTACAGATGAACCAGTTTGCAGGGCAGAAATAGAGACACAGATGTAGAGGACAAACGTATGGACACCAAGGGGGGAAAGTGGCTGGGGGGTGGGGGTGGGGGTGGGGGTGTGATGAATTGGGCAGTTGGGATTGACATGTATACACTGATGTGTATAAAATGGATAACCAATAAGAACCTGCAGTGTAAAAAAATAAATTTTAAATATTTTTTAAAAATTAAGGCTCAAAAAAAAGATGGGGAATTCTGGTTCTGACACTTTTCTAAAGCAAATGGAAATTGTTTTTTGCTCTGAAATTTGAATTTTAATCCAAACCCATTGGCCACGAAAAGCATAATTGATAATAATGAGCCATTTTATGTATTGGGCAGAAACAAGCATATTCTGAATTATATTGGAAATCTCTGCTTTAGGATAGAATTTTTGCCTGTTCTAACTAATCCTTAGCATATTAAAAGAAAATTCCCCTTGAGAAACAAGTGGAATAAGGGTGTTTGAAGATTGGCTTTGAGAGGTCGCCATGGTTTGCTACACATGTTTTACAACTAGCTACAGGCAAAGGCACCCTTTGAGTCTTTCAGTCTTCTCTTGAAATCACTCAGTCGTTAATTCCTAGAGCAAACGCTGCTTCAGGGCCCAGCCCAATCCTACAGGGGGTGGACTTCAGTGTTAACTCTAAGAAATATTGAGCTACTGCAGAAAGCTGTGGAAGCAATTTAATAGCACTTCCCTCTGGGGCTCTTTTAAACTAATAGTCAAGAGCTTGGGACTAGCAGAACATTGTGTATAGCTGGAGGTGTTTATCTTTTAGAGGAGACTTCAAAGAAACTGCTCACTCAAGTTCTGCTGTCACTTTTAGAAAAGTTTGATACTTCATTCCCTGGGCATCAAGTAGTGTGACTGTGAAAACTGAAATTATCCGTTGGGACCAGCTGTCTCTAGATGAGTGTGCTAGATTGTACTGCCCACAGAGTGCCCAGATTTCATGTGGGATGAATCATGACTTGAGAGAAGTGCTTCAAGAGAATGTAAAGGCTTCAGTAACATATAAAATGAAAATTAAATCATTTTAGGGTAATATCGTTAGAAGTTTTTGGTTTGGTTTTAACTAGGAGCATTTGAGTACCTGATACGTGCCAGGTACTGTCTTTGGTATTTAAATTAAGTCTTTTACTCTTAACTACAGCCTTATGACACAGGTTTTGTCATTATCCTCATTTATAGATTAGGCAACTACAGCACAGAGAAGTTCAGTAATTTTCCCAGGGTCACATAGCTGGAGCTTTCTGCATCAGTTTCCTTCAATTTTTCCTCAGTTTTTACAATTGAAATAATAGTAGTACCTACCTCTTATACTTTGGGTTGGGTTTTTTGGTCAATTAATGGTGATAAATTCATAATGATCTCCACACACACACACACACACACACACTTTTGCCTATTGTCTTTTACACCAAACTAGAAAGTGAACCAAGGTCAAGGTAAAACTAACTTTAATCAGCTCCTTAAGGGCTCTAACCCACAACCTTAGCCATCTTAGCTATATGCTTTCCCATTGAGGCCAACAATAAGATTTGTTTTTTCATTTTTGGCCATGCTGCACGGGTTGCATGATCTTAGTTCCCCGACCAGGGATTGAACCCAGGGCCCCAGCAGTGGAAGTTCAGAGTCCTAACCACTGGACCACCAGGGTTTCCCACTTTGTTTTTTAAAAAGCTAAAAAAAAGAAAAAGAAAAGAAATGAGAGACATTCATTGTTTATTCCTCTGAGGGAAAAGGCTGACATAAGTATGTGGATGTGGGCAAAAGATTGAATTGTTGTGTTAGTAACTGGTGTCTGCACATCCATTTCTCACATCCTCTTCCCTTCAGAAGCAATTTCATTGGCTGCATACATTCTACAAATGTTTGAGTGACTTCTAGGTACCAAACCCTGGTGGAACAGAAAGAAAAATATGACAGAACAGGTGGTTGATTTAAGCCACTACTTTCAAGGAATTTAGAGGTTGGTATGAGAACCAGACATGTAAACACGTTAATTTCAGCACTTTGTAATGGTGTGTACAGAGTTAATGTTTCAACCTCTCCTGTAGCAGATCTATATAGTCATTGAGTCATGCATCCACAGTGTCTCACCTCCAAGGAGAATTTTCAGACCAGCAGTAATGGAAGCATCCAGGATTTTCCTGGCAGGATACGCTCTGAGAGTCATAAAAGGTGGGAGAGCCATAAAAGGTGTCCCGATCCCTAGTCGGGACATGAAGCTGTTTTTGGTCTCTTCTCAGCTCAGCAAATTGATAAATTCCTTTTTCTTTCTTGGGTGAAATAATTTCCATGTTTAATTACTCATATCAGTATTTTAATATTAACAGACTTGCAAATAAGTATATTAAAGGTCTTTTGCATGGTTTAGATTATCTACTTAGAGTTCTTGCTTTATTTTCTCACAAACAGAAGGGTTCAGTGGAGAGTGGAGCAAGCTAAGGGGATGAGGTCCCAGGCAGTTTCACATTCAAATACCCCTGCCTCAGAGGGCAGCAGACTGCTTAACATCATCACTGAGGCTTCACCTACATATTCCTAAAGTGCTCACCTTTCAAGCCCTAAATTTTTCTAAAGGGAACTATTTTTACAGTGATATTATCATTTTGACTTAATGTTTTTTATTTTTAAAATACACAAAGCCATTTGTAACAAAAGTAGGCTCTTAACCTGTTTTTCAGTTTTGTTATAGTTCTCTCTACTGCAGTTATTAATATTTACATTTAAAACACTGTCTCTGTTTCTGGTGGATTTCTTGTGTAAGCACGTGTTAAGTTTTTTCCATGTTTTTTGCACCCTGTCATTGATCATAAGCCACCTGATGCAGAGGTTTGAGGAAGTGTTCTGAACATCTTTACTGGCATGCCTTCCAAACTTTGTTTTTCTTATATTCTTTTCTTTCCTAACATGATTCATTAGCAGGCACAGTGTCTTAATTAGAGACTAAATTTTTTTTTCTCTTTGGGTCTTATTCCTGTAATAAGTCATATATTTAACTGTACCAAGGCAGAGCACTCTAGGAAAGTCTCAGCCGCTGTCACATGCAAATCACTTGTTTCCTATTCTAATGAACACAGAGGTCCATTTTTCTCTCAAATGGTAAATGGTTAGTGCTGTATTGCCTAGATAAATCCCCGTGTTGTACTTAATACTGAGAAAGCTGCAAAGTAATGCTTTGACTTTGGAAGTTTGACAGTGAAAGATATTTTTCATCATTTTGGGCTCAAAACATTTATTGATAAGTAACATTTGCCTGTATTGTTGAGAATGATAGTACCCCAAATGGCCCATCAGGGTATTAGTCCAAGTCCAGAGAGACATAAAAGATTTAATTCATCACCAAAAATTCCATCTAACAAGGATCCTGTTGGCAATGGTGAGGCCATTCTTGATGTTCATAATGATGCTTAGACACTTCATGACTACTCTGGGAAGTACATTATAGAGTCCAAATTAACTATCTCTAATGACGTTATGGTAAATCTGCATGTCTGAGTTTATGCGTCATTTAGCTGATAGGTAATGACAGCTTCAAAACCTCTCATTAAGTTGATGAATGATAGCTTTTCTCTAAATCATAATGGCTCTTGTAGTTCTTTGTTTTTAGTTAAATGAATACCTTTTTAGGAAAAAAAAAATGTTCATGAGGTGAATTCTGGTAATGTTTTTCCAAAAGAAGGATATCTGTATTATATCAGGTGAGGTTGGACTTGACAGTTGCCATAGTTTAACTGCTTGAAAAAGTGCCCACTAGTATTTCTACATCCTTCTTTAATGCACTGTCTGCTTTTGCATGGCATGGTGGGAAGATTGAGTGGAGAGAAAAGAAAGGACAAGAGAAAGAAAGAAAGGACTCAAGGGATAAAAGAGACATGGTTGGGCCAAAAGAAATCATTCCTTCTCATCACTACATAAAGTTTTGCTGAAACTATGACTAAATTTTCCAGACATAGCCCTAAAAGGGTGGAACTCCTCCATGAACTGTAAGAGAGAAAAGGGATTTGAGTAGATATTTGAGTACCTATTGTTACCTGGTACCATGTACCATGTGCTTTTTATACATTAACTATTTAACCACATTACGAAACCTTTTGAGGTAGGATCTAAATTGACATCATATTTTTTCGATGTTTTCAGTTAAAATTCAATTCAAAAAAATACTTCTAGTACCCACTGTGTGCCCGGCTCTGGAAATGTAACAATGAACAAAGGCCATGTCCAAACAGACATTCTAGTGGAAAAGACAGAGCAAATAAGAAAACAAATAGATACACAAAATGATTTCAGGGTGTGATCAATGCTTTGAAGAAAAATAAAACATCCTAGAGGAATAAAAAGTAACTTGAAGGAGGGGTGTTTTAGACAGAGTAGTCAGAAAAAGAGGTAGTAGCGTTTAAGCAGAGACCAGGATGACGGAGCCATGTTAGGATATGTGAGGGAGCAGTGTTTCAGGCAGACGATGCGACAAGTACAGAAGTAGCTGGGTGGAAGTCAGCTTGCTGTGTTCAAGCAATAGCAAAAGAGCAGTCTGGCTGGAGCCAGCTGAGCAAGAGAAAAAGTGGTGGGACATAGTGATGGAGAGGGAGCCAGGGCAGAACATGGAGGCCTTATAAGCCATGGTAAGGCCTCTGAATTTTGTTCTGAGTGTGTGAGAAGCCCTGGGAGGGGTCATACAAACAGGGAGGTACCCTTTAGAAAGCTCACTGTGGCTGCTGTCTGGGAAATAGACTGTAGGGGACCTCAAATAGAAACAGAGTCCAGCTAGGAGGATGTTTCAGAGTCTCTGTCAAAAGATATTAGTGGGGTTTTGTCTGTTTGTTTGTTTTTTGCGCTACACAGGCCTCTCACTGTTGTGGCCTCTCCCATTGCGGAGCACAGGCTCCGGACGCACAGGCTCAGCGGCCATGGCTCAGAGGCCCAGCCGCTCCACGGCATGTGGGATCTTCCCGGACCGGGGCACGAACCCGTGTCCCCTGCATCAGCAGGCAGACTCTCAACCACTGCGTCACCAGGGAAGCCCATTAGTGGTTTTTTTAAAAGATCCCCAAGAGATTCTTATGTGGATCCAGGGTTGAGAAACGCTGATTAACATTTAAGAGAAAAGAATTTCACTGAAAGCTTATTACTGCTTCTTCAAAAAGAAAAACATATGAAAATATTATTAAACATTTTTGCATATTTTTTAAATGTTTGATTTAGGATATATCCCAAATCCTAACCATTTAGGATATATCCTAAATCCTAAAATTTGATTATCATTTCTTATCCGTGAAATAACAGCTTTAATATATTCTGCTTGTATTATTTTAAAACCATTTGCGTTTGGGTTCTGTCTTGTTTTGTTTTTGAGTTCTGTGTCTACTTTCTCCTTTCGCCTCTTCCTCCTTCACCCCTCCTGTTTATCTCTAATCCCTCTGTTCTTCCTACAAAGGAACTTGGAAAATCCTGGGAA
The DNA here is from genome assembly GCF_059928025.1 of Delphinapterus leucas. Taxonomy (NCBI): domain Eukaryota; kingdom Metazoa; phylum Chordata; class Mammalia; order Artiodactyla; family Monodontidae; genus Delphinapterus; species Delphinapterus leucas. The sequence goes on along the minus strand of NC_143137.1, from coordinate 36,795,341 downwards.
GAAGTTCAACTGGAAGATGATCGGGAGTTGCTAGATCATCAGGAAGAGTAAGACTTATTATTGATGCTACTTAATTACAGTGGTTTAAGAGAAGGAAAACAGTTCCTTAGTTTGATTTAAAATTACCATTCTGAAAAGACAGAGTAAAAAGAAAGAGAACCCTCTCTCTAAGCCATGCATCATTTCATGTAATATAGCAGAAACTTGAATTCAAAATAACTTCTCATACCAGTCAGAATGGCCATCATCAAAAAGTCTGCAAATAATAAATGCTGGAGAAGGTGTGAAGAAAAGGGAACCCTCCTACAGTTTTGATGGGCATGTAACTTGGTGCAGCCACTGTGGAGAACAGTATAGAGGTTCCTTAATAAACTAAAAATAGAGTTAGCATATGATCCAACGATCATATATATCTGGAAAAGACGAAAACTCTAATTTGAAAAGATAAATGGGACTTCCCTGGTGGTCCCGTGGTTAAGATTCCTGGTCAGGGAAGTTCCACGTGCCGTGAGGTGTGGCCAAAAACAAAACAGAAAAAGAAAGAAAAGATACATGCATCCCAATGTTCATAGCAGCGCTGTTTACAGTAGCCAAGACATGGAAGCAACCTAAATGTCCATGGACAGTTGAATGGAAAAACTGTTTGTGGTATACAAACAATGGAATATTACTCAGCCAAAAAAAAAAAGAATGATATAATACCATTTGCAGCAATATAGATGGACCTAGAGATTATCGTACTAAGTAAGTCAGACAGAGAAAGACAAATATCATATGATATCACTTGTATGTGGAATCTAATAAAATGATACAAATGAACTTAGTTAGGAAACAGAAATAGACTCACAGACAAAAAACAAATTTATGTTTACCAAAGGGGGAAGGGAGGGTAAATTAGGGGTTCAGCATTAACAGATACACAGTCCTATATATAAAATTGATAAACAACAAGGTCGTACTGTATAACACAGGGAATTCTATTCAGTATCTTGTAATAACCTATAATGGAAAAGAATCTGATAAAGAATATATATGTATATAAAAGAATATGTATATAAATATATATGTATATAAAAAGATTTTATTCATATGTGTATAAAAAACGGAATCACTTTGCTGTACACCTGAAACTAACACATTTTAAATCAACTATACTTCAATAAAAAATAATAATCATAATACCAAAATAACTTGGACATAAGAATCACTAAAGCAACTGTTATTCCAACTAAATACTGTTTTGCTACTAAAGCTATTCATTGAACACACAGGTAGTATATAATTCAGAGAAAAATATATTCCAAATTGCTTTGCTTATTAGTCCATTGGTCCCTAGACCTTAAAGTGATATGATCTTTGAACTCTCTCTCCATGCTGCTTGCCATTGGAGTAGTGAATATAACTCAATGGAGGTTAACCTTGTTCTGTGTTCATCCCGTTGATGACTAACGAAAAACAGTCACAGCTTCTTTGTTTGAAATTATAAGCTTGAGAAGTATTCTTTTCAACCTAAAAGGATTCCCTGTTATTCATTCTCTTTTCATTCAAAGCTGTTCAGCCTTTTGTCTCTCCCAGGATTTTGGTTCTCCTGGTTTAGGAATGACAAGAAGTTGACAGTATCTCAAAAAATAAATGCAATGAGGGGAGAAAATGGTAAAAAGGGCCCTGTATGCCTTTTGATTTCTCTATTTGCCATCAGATTTAACACTTGCCCCATTTAAAATGATCAGTATTTCCCACATGATAGATAAAGGTTTGCCTTTTTAAAATACGCCATTTATCATGCAGAAACACACTTCCAGCACTGCACCTCACAGCATGCGCACTTAGTGGTCATGGTTAATGAGAGAGAGCTTACATTTCCTGATATATCTTCTCTGCAAATTAAAGCTGGTTTTCTCAGAAAGACATTGCACTGATCTCGTAGTGAAATAGCTGCTCGGAGAGGCGAATGTAAGAAAATGGAGCAGCACCTGTTTGCTATTTATATTAATTTCATGGTGCTACTTTGAATTTCAAAAACTGTATCAAAAAGTCATAATATGATACGACAGTCTTTACAGAAATGTCAGAGTTGAAAGAGAATGGCAGGGTTTCCTAGGGAGCAGAAAGTAATACCAAGTCACTGTGCAGGACGCCCTCTTAATGAAGAGAATCTCCATGTTTGCTGTTTTCTTTCTAACACAGTGACTGGTCTGATTGGGAAGAACACCCTCTCTCTGCTGTCTGCCTATTTTGTGAAAAGCAAGCAGAAACAATTGAGAAATTATGTGTCCACATGGAGGTGAGACACTTTTTTTCATTTGAATTTTGTTTCGTTGTTCCAACAGGGAGAAGCTGATGATAACTGCAGCCTCATCATCTTACACCTTTAGTTTCTCAATTATTTTCCCCTTCCTAAAAGTGCTGTAAGCAAAACAGAAGAGACAGGGCAGGTCCATGGAGGCGAACTAGAACTCAGGGCAGTTAAGTTCAACTGACTGGACCTGGGTGAACTGTTAGTTTGGGATTTCACAGACCACTGATGCCATCCCACCTCTGAGATGCTTATGAGATAGTTCTGGCCTAGACTGTGGGATCTGCAACCACGATTAACAATACCCAGGATATGGACAGGTTCTGAGTCTTTTTCCAGTGCTTCCCATGCTGGTGAACAAGGAGAGCAGAAAGAGAAAAAGATGCCGTTTACAGAGCCCTTGGGGGAAATGGGGGTGGGGGAGCCATGGAGGTGGAGAGGGCACAGGGTGTGGTCTTGCAGCTCCTTCAGTTAAAAGGATTTGGAGAGAAGAAATTTGAGGACATTTCCAGTTTGCACTTTCCTTTCTGGAGGCCATCTTTATGTTATATTGGGAGTAGAGAGTTGAGTGTAATAGAAAAATATTACTGTATTATTCTGATGTGCCCTCCCTCCCCTCCCGCCACTCAGCTCTGTCATAGTGGAGCAGACTCTCCTTTTTCACCCATGTGCATTCCATTCTCATTTATAAAAACAAGGACCTGAAAGGTGTTCAAAAGGCTATGGGTATTTACTCAAGTGAAAACAGAGTCATTTTGTCTGAAACAGGTTGCTACTAGTATGTGTGTATAGTTTCCAGTGTTTAAATGTAACTCATAATATCCTAGTATCTTTGAATTGAAAGGAGCCTTGGTCCCCCTATCCTGTGTAAGAATTCCCTTTGCAGTATCCTTGACTGGTGTCCTCAACCTCTGCTCAGTTACTTTCAGTGATAACATATCATGGAATTCTTAATTATCCTGACTGTGATGCTACACTGAATACCTTCACGGGGAGTTAGACGGTCTTTATTCTCTGTGAGCTTATAAGTTGAAGCATTTACCCAGATGGGCGATTGCAGGGATGGAACAGAATAAAAATAAGTCTATGCATCATGAAAATCAAGACATGCAATTTGTGGGAAGGTATGAGTGAAGAGAAACTTGCAGATTTAAACACTGTATTTGACAGCATAAAACGAAGAGCAGAATTTTTTAAATTACCTATCTGCTTGTGGAGCAAAGGACCTATATTCATAATTCTAGTCCAGACACACAGTACAGTAGGGCCACATCTTACCTAGCGACTGAGGACACTTCTGTCAGACTGCAGAATGCATACAGGGTAAATTTGTAAAGACTGGAGATACAAGCTGTGAACAATTAAATGTTTTAACTGATTGACATGACTTGTTTGGACTGTGCTTTATAAAGCAGTTGGATGTGGGGGGAAGCAGTTAGATTTAAAAGACTTCAAAAGCAGATGATGAACCGAGACTGACTTTCTACAGTGTTCACACTCCTGTGAGTAAGCTGTCTGTTTATAACTTCAGCCTGAAAGATTAAATAATTTATATGCTCACAGATATATTCATTCCTTTTTTTAGGATGCACATGAATTTGATCTCCTCAAAATAAAGTCAGAACTTGGTGAGTTTGATTCGGAAGTTGTTTTCCATGATGCTGCATTTTTTTATACACCATCCCGTAAACGATGCCTGCGTTGCACGGTTGTGATTGGAGAGTGCACAGCCAAAATGTGTCTCTCCACAGATGGTCTCAACAGAACTGCCTGAAACCGTGATTCACAACCATTTTGAACTATAATATTCACATATGGTTTTGATTTCATATAGTCTTTCTTCTTTTCTGCATATATGATTGCTTCAAATAAAATACAGGTTAATGGTTAATATCATAATGTGGGGACTAGTGGAAAAAACGTGGATTTTGAAGTCACACTAGAGTTCATATTCCAGCTCTAGCACTTACTGGGCGTGTGACATTGGGCCTCGGCTCAGCAGAATGTTACAGAGAGTGGATAGAGTATGTAAAACACTGCTGCGCTGCTTGGTAGTGTAGCTAGATTATTTATTGTAGATGTACCCAATTGGATCACTATGATAGAAAGATTAGGGTCATGAAGACATAAAGTACTGACTTGCTAATGTATCCAAGACCATAAAAAGCTCACTTCCCACACCTCAACTCACCGACTACTTTCCTAGACTCTTGGACATGTTACTTTACTTTACCGCTCTTAGAGGCATGTGTATATGTTATATATGTAATAGATTAATAGTCAAGAACATGGGCTGTGGAGCCAACAGCCTGGTGTCAAATCCTGGCTCTACACCTACTGGCTGTGCAATTCTGGGCAGTTTCCTAATGTATAATGTGGATACGGTAACACCACCTATGTGATAGGGTATTGCGAGGATTAAACGTATTAATGCATGGAAAGTGATTAGAACAGTGCCTAGCACATAAGCCCTATATAAGTATTGGCTGTTATTATTTGATATCTATTAATATGCTTTAAAACTGCACTGCCTCTTCAGGTTGGTTAATAAAGAGAAGCGGTTCTTTTAAAAAATTATAAAAATGCAAAAATGGGTCTGACCAGTTGTCTGATGATTCTGCGTACTGTCATTTTCAGGACTGAACTTCTATGAGCAAGTGAAACTAGTCAATTTCATTCGGAGGCAAATTCACCAATGTAGATGTTATGGCTGCCATGAGAAGTTCAAGTCCAAAGCAGACTTAAGGACTCACATGGAAGAAGCTAAACATACTTCACTGCTTCCTGAGAGACAGACATGGGATCAACCACAGTGAGTACTGCTCAACCAGACATACATTTCTTTGCTGCTTCTCCATTATTTCATCCCTTTATTTAATTCCTCTTTAGAAAATCCCAGATTTATGAGAGGCAAGGTCAGCCCTGGATTGACCTGAGACCCTGTTCCTATAATTCTCATTCAGGTCGAAACCTTTAGATTTCAGAACTAACTACAAAGTGTGTCCAGAGAAGGAACCAGAGTAATAGACTTAAAATTCTTTAGATATTTTAATGTTTGATAATTTATAATGAAGGAAATAGTGATGATTAGGTTGGGGGAGAGAAAAAAAAAACCTCACAAGCAGAAGCAGTTGTTTTTATCAGATACAACTGATAAAAGGAGCAGTGTATGAAAGAGTAACTGTATTTGAACTTTGTTAACCTTAGGGAAGAACCGGGCCCTTTGAGTAGAAATGAGAGAGATGTCATTTTTAGCTTTATCGAGGAGGTATTATTTAATAGCTAGAGTTGCCTGATAGTGGAGTAGGCTGCCTTTTAAGATAGCGAGTGTCTTGTTATGGTAGATATCAAGCCAAGGCTGAATTGCCAACTAGCAAGGATACTAGTAAGACTGATTTCAGCCAGTAAAGGTCAAAGTAAAAGTAATTCAGGAGTTCTCTCCCTTACAGCCTTTGCAAAATGCAGTTGAAATTGTTGGCAAGGAAACCTAGCAAAATTATAGTGATGTGTACATTCAGCTGCCTAGAAATTTTCTGGATAATATATAGTTTTGGTTATTCAGTATGTCTGTGGTTGTTTTCAGGTATTATTTTCCAACCTATGAAAATGACACTCTGCTATGTACCCTGTCTGACAGTGAAAGTGACCTGACAGCTCAGGAACAAAATGGAAATATCGCCATCATTAGTGAAGATACATCTAAACTGCATGCTTTGAAACAAAGCAGTATTTTGAACCAGTTGCTACTACATGAGTCCTTGAAAAACTAGAAGAAACTGCCACAGAAGCAATGTTTCATGTTTTCTCCAATGAGACAGATGCAAAAGAATACTTTAAATTTGAACATCAGCAAAGGATTAGTCTTTGGTAAAATATATATATATATTTTTTAATTGGCTGTCTTGGGTCTTCGTTGCGGTACGCGGGCTTCTCATTGCAGTGGCTTCCCTTGTTGCGGAGCACGGGCTCTAGGCTCACAGGCTTCAGTAGTTGTGGCTCATGGGCTCTAGAGCGTGGGCTCAGTAGTTGTGGCACACGGTCCTAGTTGCTCTGCAGCACGTGGGATCTTCCCGGACCAGGGATTGAACCCGTGTCCCCTGCTTTGGCAGGCAGATTCTTAGCCGCTGCATCACCAGGGAAGTCCAAAATAAACTTTTAAAAAACTAATTTTTTTCCCAAAAATAAAGTAGAAACTAAATAAAATGAAGACTTTTTGTATATGGGCTCTGAAGTTTTGTTATGTAATCATTGTAAATGATCTCATTTCATTAGACTCATATTTATCTATAATAAGGAAGACATGCCAATCACAAAGAAGTGAAATGTTCAAATTATTTATAAACCTAATTTCAACCAATAGTTTCAGTCTCTTCCCCACAGGCTTTCGTCATCCAGCAAGTCACAAAATTTGACAGACGTGTGCTTTCTGTACTACACTGGGTCAGCTGTGAATGTAGTGACCAAAAGAGGAGCCACAGAAGAGAGGAACAGTGGTCAAAGTCCTGGATGATGCACAAATCGGACACTGTTTCGGAAAAATCAAAATCTGACTATGTTATTATTATTGCTTTCCACCTGGAGTTATTAAACTCCCTAGAAATGGACATCAAGACAAATAACTTTACTTTCCCCTACAGTGTATATACGGCTAACAGATGAGTACCATTTTTTTAAAAACAACCACAATACCATTATGACATCTAACAAAATTAACAATAACTTCTTAATATCATATGTTTTCGGTTTTCCTTAGTTGTCTCAAAAATGTCTTTTTACAACATTACCAGTTACAGGACAAATATTGTATGCCTCCTGATAAGATGCAATGAGGAAGACAAAACATCACCTTTCAGGGTTCTTCCCCAAAATGTATAATGTGAATATACTGAAGAAACATCAACTAAACCCAAGTGAGGGACAGTCTACAAATAATTGGCCTTTACTCTTCAAAAAAATCAAGGTCATGAAAAACAAAGACTGAAGTAACTGTACCAAATTAAAGAAGACTAGAGAGGTATCACATTGTGTAATCCTGGATTGGATCCTGGACCAAGAAAATATGGTTTTCTTCTGCTGTAAAAGATATTAGTGGGACAATTAGCAAAATTTGAGTAAGATCTGTAGTAAATGTTATGGTATTCATATTAATTTCCAGATTTCAGCAATTGCAGTGTAGTATGTGTAAGAATGTTCTTGTCTTTAGAAAATACACACTGAAGTTGTTAAGGGAAAAGGAGCACTTTGTTGGCAATAAAAAACTAATATGGGAAAAAAAAAAAAAAACTAATATGGGGAATTCCCTGGCAGTCCAGTGGTTAGGATTCTGGGCTTCCACTGCAAGGGCCCTGGCTTTTTTTTTTTTGGCTGCAGTGGATCTTTGTTGCTGTGCATGGGCTTTCTCTAGTTGTGGCGAGCGGAGGGCTACTCTTTGTTGTGGTATGCAGGCTTCTCATTGTGGTGTCTACTCTTGTTGCAGAGCACGGGCTCTAGGCTCACAGGCTTCAGTAGTTTTGGCACGTGGGCTCAGTAGTTGTGGCTTGCAGGCTCTAGAGTGCAGGCTCAGTAGTCGTGGCGTATGGGCTTAGTTGCTCCACGGCATGGGAGATCTTCCCGGAGCAGGGCTCAAACCCATGTCGCCTGCATTGGCAGGCAGATTCTTAACCACTGTGCCACCAGGGAAACCCAGGGGCCCGGCTTTGATCCCTGGTCAGGGAACTAAGATCCTGCATGCCATGCAGCGCGGCCCAAAAAAAAAAAAAGAAAACACACACACACACACACACACACACACACCTAATATGGGTATGTTTATATAGAGAGAATGATAAAGTAGATGCAATAAGATGTTAACATTTGGGGAAATCTAAGTGAAGGGTATGTGGGAATTCTTTGTACTATGGCAACTTTTCTATAAGTAAAAATAGATTTTTAAAAACTTTTCAAGATGTCTTTTTACTTGGTTTGCTTAAATCAGGATTCTAGTGAGATACATACTTTGCATTTGGTTGGCGTGGTCCTTAAGGGTCTTATGTATAACAGTTTATGCTCCCTTTCATTTTAACTGCCACTTACTTGTTAAAGAGATTAGGTCATCTTTCTCACTTTCTGAATTTGGATAGCGTATCCTCTTTGTGTCATTTAACATGTTCCTCTATCACCAGTTTTTCCTGCAAACTGGTATATCTAGAAGCTCCATTAAAAATTTGTGTTCAAAAAAATTTTTACAAGAATAATTCATAAGAGATGTGTGCTTTCTCTCACATCACATCAGGCACATGATATCTGATGTGCCACTTATAGGGATGTCACAATTGATCAGTGCGTTCAGGCGCTGTCAGTCTGGTGCATCATTATAAAGTTCCCCATCAAACCATTTTAATATCCACTGGTTTATGTTATCTAGAATTTTTTTTAGGGCTTGCAAAATGGTGATCTTCTAATTCTATGATTTCTTTACAAATGCGTACTTTACACAGCATGTGTACTAGAGAGCACTGGAGTCTGAAGTTCTAGTTTTCAACTGTTAATGCAAGCCTGTATAGGCAGTGCACCAAGACTAATCTTGAAGTCATGTGGTACAGCCTGTCCTCAATCTCAAGAGTAATCTCCCACCATGTGATCCACAATTGACTGGATTTGTAAATTATATGAGCTGTGGCCAACGCTTTAGAATCCAAGCCTCGAGCTGTGCAGACACCCATACAATGCTTTTCATTGAAAACCAGCAAACAATAAATGGGAGCCTTTATTTAATGAAAAACCTACCGTTGTTTTAAAACCAAAGATCAAGAAGGAAGTTAGTCCTGTGCCTAGAAACTTGTGTCTCTAGGAATCAGATTTGTTCAGAAAATCAAGGAATATCTGGGGTGTTTCTAGAATGTGCTTCAGTCTTAGAACAGGACCAGTGACAGGATGAGAACAAAATAAATGAAGAGTAAGTAAGTTTGAGAAGGAGAAAGCGTTTTTGGAGATAAAGTTGAGATTTTAGAGAACAGATCCAACAGATATTAAAGGAAAAATGAAATTGAAGATAAAAGGGACAGGATACTGTACTTGGAGTTTCATTCATTTAAGAGGTTTTTTTCTTAGGTTGGTAGATATTTGGGGGGGATCATCTGGAACATAAGGACAGAAATAATAACTTAGTTCCAAAGAAATTGAACAAGAGTATAAGCAAAGTCTCAGCAAACTGTACTGACTGTCCCAGAGGGAGCACAGATACAGGCCACTACTGGCAAAGTGCTCTCTTAGAGCCACGCAGAGACTCCTTGGGAAGAACCACTGGTGAATTGCACCTTAAAGACTGGGACAGTGGTGCCAAGTGTACCTGAAAGTCTGGACCATTTGAGAGGGGAATAGCAGTCAAATGCAAGTAGACTGTTCGGGGGGTATTGAATGAGTGTCCAGATGTCGCTGTGATTGTAGGTAAGGACGTAAGTGCTGTCTGTGCCCAGAGTGGGCACACCTGAGAAATTCTGAGCATTAAGACTCTAAAGGAGGGCAGCAAGAAAGATGAAGCATAATAGAAGAGAGTGAGCAGGGCAGGGATAAATGGAATCAACCCTGGATTGGCTGTCAGCCCAGTCAGAAAATACGTGCTGATTATCTCACTCGGAAGAGTGAGAGTGCTCAAGATTTTTTTTGGACAGTAGTTGCCTTTGACAGACCAGAACCTAGTGACTTATCTCAGAACAGAAGACCCCGTTAGACAAAATCTAGATGAGAAAGGTAACATTATCTGGGCCAGAAAGGAGAGAAAGTTTAAGAAAAAAAAAAGGAAGGAAGCATCAGATCCTACAAATACTGTTAGGCCTATATGTGTTAGGGAAGGAAAGGGAACAACTTAAGAAATAAATTATACTGTGACAAACTCAGCTGTTCCTCCCAGAAAGGTGTAGAGGGAAATCGAGCCCTAGGACATATCCACTATTGCTGGAAAAGGCAGAGCCGAGAGAAATACTGCTGGAGGCTGGGCCAATCAAAAGCAGGAGAAGGTGGTGTGCTGAGGAGGGCTCTCCAGAAGTATGTGTCCTCACCAGGGCAATTAGTCTGGTAGTCCAGTTGCCCCCAGTATTTATATATGTCTTTAATAATAATAAGTTTAGTTGGGTATATGGCTGCCTAAAATGAAGACTACATTTCTCAGCCTCTCTGGTAGTTCAGGGTATAGGCATACCTTGTTTTATTGGCACTTTGCTGTATTGCATTTTTCAGATGCTGTGTTTTTTACAAACTGAAGTTTCATGGCAACCCGGCGTCAAGCAAGTTTATCCGCGCCGTTTCTCCACCAGCATTTGCTCACTTCGTGTCCCTCACATTTTGGTAATTCTCACAGTATTTCAAACTTTTTCATTATTACTATATATGTTATGGTGATCTGTGATCATTGATCTTTGATGTTACTATTGTCATTGTTTTGGGGTGCCATGAGCACCCCAAACCAGCCCATCTCTCTCCCTCTCTTCAGGCCTCCCTATTCCCTAAAACACAACAATATTGAACTTAGGCCAGTGAAGAGCCCTACAGTGGCCTCTGAGTGTTCAAGTGAAAGGAAGAGTCACACATTTGTCGCTTTAAATCAAAAACTAGAAATGATTAAGCTTAATGAGGAAGACATGTTGGAAGGTGAGAGAGACCAAAAGCTAGACCTCTTATACCAAACAGTCAAGTTGTGACTGCAAAGGGATAGTTCTTCAAGGAAATTAAAAGTGCTACTCCAGTGAACACATGCATAATAAAGCAAAACAGCCTTATTGCTGTTGTGGAGAAAGTTTTAATGGTCTGGATAGAAGATCAAATAAGCCACAACATTCCTTTAAGCCAAAGCCTGATCCACAGCAAGGCCCTAACTCTCTTCCTTTAGGAAGCTGCAGGAGAAAAGTTTGAAGCTAGCAGAAGTTGGTTCATGAAGTTTAAGGAAAGAAGCCATCTTCATAACATAAAAGTACAAGGTGAAGCAGCAAGTGGTAATAAAGAAGCGCAGCAAGTTATCCAGGAGATCTAGCTAAAATAATTTATGAAGGTGGCTATACCAAACAACAGATTTTCAATGTAGACAAAGCAGCCTTCTACTGGAAGAAGATGCCATCTAGGACTTTCATAGAAGTTAATGCCTGGCTTCAAAGCTCCAAAGGACAGGCCGACTTCCTGTTAGGGCTTAATGCAGCAGGTGACTTTAAGTTGAAGCCATTGCTCATTTACCATTCCCAAAATTTTAGGGCCCTTAAGAATTATGCTAAGTCTGGGCTTCTCTGGTGGCTCAGTGGTTAAGAATCTGCCTGCCAATGCAGGGGACACAGGTTCAAGTCCTGGTCCAGGAAGATCGCACATGCCGCAGAGCGGCTGGGCCCGTGAGCCACAACTACTGAAGCCCGCACACCTAGGGCCTGTGCTCTGCAACAAGAGAAGCCACCTCAACGAGAAGCCCGCACACCGCAACGAAGAGTAGCCCCTGCTTGCCGCAACTAATGAAAGCCCACATGCAGCAACAAAGACCCAATGCAGCCAAAAATAAATAAACTTATTTAAAAAAATAATAATTATGCTAAGTCTGCTCTGCCTGTGCTCTGTAAATGGAACAACAAAGCCTGGATGACAGCACATCTGTTTACAACATGGTTTACTGAGTATTTTAAGCCCACTGTTTAGATCTGCTCAGAAAAAAAGATTCCTTTCAAAATATTACTGTTGGGCTTCCCTGGTGGCGCAGTGGTTGAGAGTCCGCCTGCTGATGCAGGGGACACGGGTTCATGCCCCGGTCCAGGAAGATCCCACATGCTGCAGAGCGGCTAGGCCCGTGAGCCATGGCCGCTGAGCCTGCTCATCCGGAGCCTGTGCTCCGCAACGGGAGAGGCCACAACAGTGAGAGGCCAGTGTACCGCAAATATATATATATATATATATTACTGTTTGTTGACAGTGCACCTGTTCACCCAATATCTCTGATGGAGGTGTGCAATCAGATTAATGTTGTTTTCATGCCTGCTAATACAACATCCATTCTGCAGCCCATGGATCAAAGAGTCATTTCAACTTTTAAGTCTTATTATTAAGAAATACACTTTCTAAGGCTATAGCAGTCATAGATGGTGATTCTAATAATGTATCTGGGCAAAGCCAATTGAAAACCTTCTGGAAAGGATTCAGCATTCTAGACACCACTAAGAATATTTGTGATTTACGGGAAGAGGTCAAAATATCAGCATTAACAGGAGACTGAAAGAAGTTGATTCCAGTCCTCAAGGATGAGTTTGAGGAGTTCGGGACTTGAGCGGAGTAAGTAACTGCAGATGTGGTGGAAATAGCAAGACAACTAGAACTAGAAGTGGAGCCTGAAGATGTGACTGAATTGCCACAATCTCATATAAACCTTGAATGGATGCAGAGTTACTTCTTAAGGATGAGCGATGAAAGTGGTTTCTTGAGATGGAGTCTACTCCCGGTGAAGATGCTGTGAAGATGGTTGAAATGACAACAAAGGATTTAGATTACATAAACTTAGTTCGTAAAACAGCAAGGTTGATAAAGGATTTAGAATATTACATAAACTTAGTTCATAAAGCAGCAGCAGGGTTTGAGAGGATTGACTCCAATTTTTTTTTAATAAATTTATTTATTTATGGCTGCGTTGGGCCTTGGTTGCTGCACGCAGGCTTTCTCTAATTGTGAGCAGGGACTACCCTTCATTGTGGTGCGTGGGCTTCTCATTGTGGTGGCTTCTCTTGGTGCAGAGCACGGGCTCTAGGCATGTGGGCTTCAGTAGTTGTGGCACATGGGCTCAGTAGTTGTGGCTTGCAGGCTCTAGAGCACAGGCTCAGTAGTTGTGGTGCACGGGCTTAGTTGCTCCGCGACATGTGGGATCTTCCCAGACCAGGGCTCGGACCCAGCTCCCCTGCCTTGGCAGGCGGATTCTTAACCACTGCGCCACCAGGGAAGCCCCTGACTCCAATTTTGAAAGAAGTTCTGTGGATAAAATGCTATCGAACAGCATGCGTGCGGCAGAGAAATCATTCATAAAAGGAAGAGTCAATCAATGAGTCAAACTTCATTGTTGTCTTATTTTAAGAAACTGCCATGGCCACCCCAGCCTTCAGCAGCCACCCTGACCAGGCAGCACCATCAACATCAAGGCAAGACCCTCCACCTGCAGAAAGATTACAGTTCACTGAAGGCTCACATGATGGTTAGCATTTTTTAGCAATAAAGTGTTTTTTAATTAAGGTATGTACATTGTTTTTTTAGATATAACACTATTGCACACTTAATACACTACAGTATAGTGTAAGCATCACTTTTATATGCACTGGGAAGTCAAAAAGTTTGTGTGACTTACTTTGTTGAGATACTTGCTTTGTTGCAGTAGTCTGGAACCAAGCCTGCAATATCTCCAAGGTATGCCTGAACTCGTGTGTCTTCTTTAAGAAACGACACAAGCACCGTTTGCTTTACTTACATCCTTTCCTACCTTATTTCGCTTAGGATGTAGATGTTCTGCATATGAGACAATGAGGTCCAAGCCACGCATGGTGGGGCAACAGTGTCAATGGAATCTGGATCCCTGACACTATGGAAGGGTACACCAGCACTGGAATGCTGACCTAGACATTTATGTGAGCAGAATAAACTTCAACCTTCCCCCTGTTATTTTGGGTTTTCTGTCATTCATACCCAAAACTAATCCTAACACACCTAGAGATTCAAGCTGCAGAAATGTCAACAACAGCTTTAGTTCAGGAATCTGCTGAAAACAAATGAGGAAATGAAGGAGAAACTCACCTTGCATGGCAGGCTTCACATGCCCTAGCAATTTCACAACAAAAGGAAAGCAGGAGCCACTGTGTCATTATTTAGAGTCCAGGTTCCATGGATCAGGGACTGTTGGAGACAGGGGGCTCAAAGGGGAAATGGAAGTTAAGAGGCATTTAATATTCAAGCTGGGAGAGGGACTTCCCTGATGGCACAGTGGCTAAGACTGTGCTCCCTATGCAGGGGTCTGGGTTCAATCCCTGGTCAGGAAACTATGATCCCACAACTAAGAGTTCACATGCTGCAACTAAGGAGCCCTGGAGCCATAACTAAGACCCAGCATAACCAGCATAAATAAATAAATTAATCTTTTTAAAAAAGGTTCAAGATGGGAGAGAAAGGCCTCAAAACAGACTAATGACTGGGCTTGCCATCACTGCTATTTCTAAACTTCGCAAGAGTGTAAAAATCTTTTGGGGAAGAAAATTCTCTTCTACCCTCTTAGGTTCTCTGGCTGGGTCTGCAAAATAATCTGACAACAGACATATTAATATGAGAAAAGACATACAAATTTCTTTGGTGTTAAAAGGTTTACATGATGTGGGGTCTTCCTAGAAAGAGAGAAAACTTACAAAGAAACAGCTAAACTTGGAGGCCTTTATAGCATTTGAACATAAGAGGTTACATTTAAAAAGAAGTGTCAAGACAAATGGAAAGGACTTCGAGCTTCTAGGGGCAGCAAATTGTAGGAAGGCAAATATATGGGAAATTAATGGTAGATAAGGCCTAGTTGGTAAGGTTTGTTTGTGTAGACTCTCGCGGGGCCATCCTGTCTCCTGTATCACTGGAAGTTGTTACTCCCTTCCCACGGACAGTGGTGGGGTGGGGTGGCAGTGGGGAGACACCTTCACAAGGGGAATTTGTGATCTTACTTTCCAGAAGATAGGGGACAGCAGAGAGCTCATCCTGTGCCTGCTTTTTCTTAGTTGCCTTCAGCTCAAAATAATCCTTATGCCAGAGTGGCCTATATTGGGGTGGTGTATTCTGACCTCCTACAGTTGCATATGTCACCCTGAGAGAAATATGTGTTGATTCTTCCCATAGGAATGATAAAACATGTTGCCGACGTTAACTTCTTGAGGGAGCTTCCTCCTAGTTGAGTTTGTTTACGGATCAAGGATTTCAGATAACTTACACAGCATCGTGGTGAAGCCCAAATCAAGATTTCACAGTCTGTTTTATGGAAAGTGCAAGGTTCTGGGAGCACCACTTTGTCTTGATAATTACTTGAAAATCTTGGTATTGGATTTTTTTCTGTTGTTTAATTTTGTTGGTGTCGAGTGCTTTGATGATACTCTTTAAAAAGTGAGGTGTAACAGAAATTTGGTGTTTAACTTCTGAGACTGAAAAAACCACACTAGTGGTTCTAGTGAGACCCTGTCCAGGCTGCTGAAAGAACCACAGTGCTCTTCAGGTATGAAGAACCCCTCTGGTTCAGAACGAGCAGAATCAGAAATTGGGAAGGATGAGTTTTAGACTTTAATGCCTTTTAACTTTAACTCAAGCAGACAAGAGAATCTAATCTTAGAACTTTAATTTCTCCCTGGGAAATTCACAATGGTAGAGGGGTTATTTTTAAATTGGGGACATCAGTATTTTACTGGAATGTTTTTTATTGAAGCATCTTTACAGTGTTAGATAATCTCTTTGCAGAACCTCTGATAGACTGTTCTAAACAACATGGTTAGATGTAATTTAGAATGAAAAGTGAACGGGGAGCTTTCAGCTGGAGTTCAGCGTGGCCTGTAATTACTTCGGTCGATAAATTGCCTTCTGAGGGCAATAGCTACCCTCTTCACCACCAGGCTCAGGAGAACACACAAAGGAAGAGTAGTTGGCATTTGGGCGGGAGGGGTCGGGGGTGTGCTCATGGTAAGGGCTGCACTGTCATCCTAGATTGTTGATCTCCTCCTGCAGGGGAGACAGGCACACTCTCAGTTGGCCTGTAGTTTAATGGTTAAGCCTAAGGAGCTAAGAGAACACAAACCTGGAGAATATGGGAAAAGGGGAACTCCTTTCCCCTAGCATCTTGTTTCCATGAGAAAGGAATCCATTACAATAACATTCTGGGTTTCTTTCTGGCCCCTCTCATTCCTAAAAGGGAGGAATGGCAGAACAGGAGCTTGGCATGTGTGGCTCAGCCCCTTCCTCCTTTTTCTCTTTGGGATCTGTCTCTGCATACAGAACACATCCTGTTCTGCTCCTACTTTCTGCAAACTTTAGACTGGCAGGCTCTGCCAGGGCAGTTGGAGGCCTTCAGTTGTCCAACACTCTCTACGACTGTGTGGGTAAGTCTGCCTGACTTTGGGGTTCAGTGTTAGAAAGCTCACTTGCCCACAGCTACAAGCCACGTTCTCCAGTATCATCTTTATTAGCAATAATGGTGATATTTAATCTCCGTCTGCTTGACTCATGTTTTAGCTGGCCCTTCTATAAGGTATATGGTCTCTCAGGGTATGGTGGGTGTGGCCAGAATTACTTGGAGACCACCTCTCAGAGAGTTACCGCCAAATACACTAAGTCCCAGCAATCAGGACGCAAAATAGACTTAGTTCCATCCAGGGCTAAGGCTGGGCGATAAAGCCAGAGAATTCTAGCATGTCATCGGTGAGCTAGCTGCACATATACTTTTTGAAAGACCATTAGAACTAGCGTCTTAGGTTGAGTTCCACCAAAAACAGACTTTAAGATAAGAATTGGAGGGCAGGTCATTCGTTTGAGAGGTAAACCCAGGAAATACCAGTTCAGGAAGTGAGGAAGTAAAACATAAAATGGAACACAAAACTGCATTAATGAAGTTACTACTATGGGAACGCGGCTTAGCTTACTGAGGACCTCTGGGAGACTGCATAGGACACTTCTTAGAGTTGTGCCACACCTACCAGCACCACCAAGGGCCAAAAGGCTGGGATATTTATCCACCAACTCCACTGGCCATGGGTTGAGGACTGCTCTCAGGGGCATAAATTCCCTGGCACTTCAGCCTGCCTTGCACATTGGTCTAGTGTCCTCAGGAGGCTGGAGAAGTCCCTCATACAAAGACTGAGGAAGCGGTAATGCAAAAGGGCCCCGACGGTAACTGCTACAACTGCAGGTGCTGCATTATCACAAAAGTAAAAGTTTTATGGAGACCTTAGCAGTCCTCACAACGTTTCCATGTATCATCTCACTTGACCTTCAAAACAATGTTGTGACGTATCTAGTCAGGAACTTGGATCCTAATCAGGGGTAAAGAGAGGGTGAGAACACTGACGATCAGAGAGATGGGGCAAAGCACAACAGAGTAATATATGACAAAATAATATATGGAAACTTAAAATGAGACCAAGCCAAGTCCCGGACTTCCTCAGTGAATGGAGAAATAGCGGTTCTTTTTGAGAGGATGGAGTCGAACTTGAATGAGAACAAGAGTGAATTCTTTAATGTAAGTGCTTTGCTGAATTCATATGCAGAATTGACATACCAGTCCACTTCCATCAAGGGCATCAAATTGCAGGTATTGTTTGCTTAGGCTGCAAAAATAGTCACCCTATATCCTTGAAGTTTAATTCAACTATTTCTGTAAGCTTTAGATGATGGATAGCTAAAGGGTTAAACCAGAAGCTGCCGTTGAACTCTCATGCCTTATAATTGATATTTTGAAAAGCTAAAGCACATTCAATTCCTGAGGATAGCAATTTGCAAGATTGAATGGCATTGGAGCATGCTAATTCAAACTGGAAACATTCAACTAAGTTAATATTAATCTCAGAGTATTCTAAGATTCAAGTGAAGATGTGTCCTTTGGTCCTTGTAAAATTAGACTACAAAAAACAGATTTTTGAGGATATTCTCAGTCACTTGGATACACAGTGAGCAGTAAATAAAACTCTTGTAAAACCATAGATTCTGATTTTGGTGTTTTCTTCATCTGGAAAACATTACAAGAACAAAAGAATATGCTGTGGTAAATTGTAAAAAGTGTAAAAAAATTTAAGGAGGAAGAGAAAGTGAAAGGCAAACCAAAAAAAATAAAAATTATTTATCTCTTACTCTCACAAAAGGCAGCCCACTTTAACACTTCCATCGCTGACTACAAAGATGAAGTCCAAAACCTGGTATTTGAGATCCCGCAGAGTCGGGCCGAAACTACCTCCTCCAACACCCCATCCATCACAAAGTCCAGTCAATTCTATCTCCAAAATGCATCTCAGTTTCTACCACCGTCATCTCAGGACTGAACTACTGCAACAGTCTCCTAACTGGTCGCCCTCCTTCCTTGCTGGCTTCTGCAACCTGTCCTCCTCAGAGCAGCTTTAAAAATCCTTCTCTGGTATAATGAACTTTCTTGATTACCTACCCAGCATCTTCCCCTTTCTTCCTTTGCTAATAGTTTCCAAATTATTTGGGGGAACCTATTCTACCCTTACTAAGTAGCAGCCATGCCACTGGGATTGACTCCAGCCCTAGCTTCATGGGGGTCCTGATTGGAATAAGAACTTCACCGCAGAGTTACACAGAGAGGTTATGCAGAGAGGTGCATAGCAAGGGCCCGCCCACAGTGACTGGTCTGGGCCGAACCAATCAGAGTGAAGGTGAGGAATTCTGTTACATTCCTCACCTGCTTAAAGGAGCTAGACCCTCCCTTTCCTGTTGAAAAAAAGACACCCGTACCCTGGTTGCTGCCAAAAATCATCTTGCCACCCTTGAGAGAAACTAGCTCAAGGCCTCTCACAGAAGAGCAAAGAAGAGAGTTCCTGAGAAATGAAGCCAGAGCCCTCACCTCAAGGTCCTCTGAACTTTTCGGTTACTCGGGTCAATAAATCCCCTTTATTGTTTAAACCCTTGACGTGGGGTTTTCTTTCTCATACAGTGAGAGCTTCCCATTGAATATGGAGGCAAGTCTAAACTTCTTACATGATCTGCAAGGCCCTCAGGAATTTCATCTCCACCCTTGTTTCATGTCACTCTTCTGTGCCCGCTACTCTCCAGGCAACCAGGCCTCCTTTCGTTCCTTGAACCGACCTTGCTTTTCGCACGTCTGTGTTTTCAGCACTTCTGTTCTCTCTGTACTCTTGCCCCAGCTCTTTAATGTCACTTTGTCATCCAGGCCTCACTTTGACTCTCCCCACCTGCTGGCCCAGTCCACTTTCTATCCCTGCACTAACGCTTCTGCTGCCAGTGCAGTTTCAAATTCAGCACCCCATAAGACAAGCAGAGGGGGACAGTCAGGCTGTGAGTAAATAATAATCTTGGGTGCCACAAGCAAAAATTGCATTTGTTCTCCTTCCACTGTCACCTCTAGGAGGAAATTATACAATAGATTTGTGGGGACATCAAATTTTTCTGGGGCTAAGATGGAGAATTTTATTGCCAAGAATTCCAAGAGGCTGCTCCCCGTGAGACAAAAGCCAAACTGCACTTTGATGCCAGTTATGTGGGCCTAGAAGGTCTCAGCTGAGAGCTGATAGGGGTGGGACACGAGGAGAAGGTGGAGGGAGAGACAGCAGCAAGGCACTGAAAGGTGAGGGAGGTTGCAGGGGTCAGAGAGAGCAGACCATTCAGCACCGGAGAGAGTTGAAGAGGACTTAGAAGATATTTTGATGCACGATGCCTGGTGCACAGTTGTCTCCTTAAAAACATTTCATGGGAAACAGAAAACAGACTAGATGTTACCAGGGGTGAGGGAGGGGGCATGGGAGTTACTGTTTGATGGTTACAGAGTTTCTGTTTGGTGTAATGAAAAAGTTCTAGAAATAGACAATGATGATGGTGGCACAACATGTGAATGTAATTGATGCCACTTAAAATGTCAAAATCGTCAATTGTATGTTATGTATATTTTACCACAGTTTTTAAAAATACCAAAAAAGAAGAGATTTTTTTTAAAACTAGCTAACTGTATATAGGATGAACTGGAATAGGTCAAACTTACCACGAAGGAGGCTGGCACATTAATCTAGTCAGGAGGTGATGAGAACTTCAACTAGAGCAGTGAAAGTCAGTCAGGGGAAAAATTAGAAATAGAATGGTCAGGACCAAAAGCATTTGGTTTGGGACCTGCTGAGTTTGAGGCGTGTGGTGGATATTGCCCAGCTCTCTCCATCAGGACTGAGGTCTTCATTCCCTCAGCTGGGCTGGATACAGGTTGATAACAGCCCACAGCTGCAGCCCTCTCTGGACATGGCCGTTGGCCAAATGAAGCTGCATTGTACAAGGGGTTGTGGAAACTTGGGAAGAAATGATTTCTACCAGAAGGAGGGAGTGATGGGCAGAGAAAGCAATCTGAGAAACTCCATTGGATTTGGCAACGTAGAGGTCCTTGGTGACCTTGGCAGGAGAAGTATATCTGCGGAGGGACAAGGTCTGGATTGCAGTGGGATGGAGGCCACAAGGGAGGCAATGAGGAAGAGCTGGACCTGCATCTGGAAGGAAGGGTAGGAAGTAGGGCACGGAAAGACCTGCGAGGCAGGGAAAATGGTGTGAACTAGGAAACCCAGGCTGGGGAATCACCCAGTTTAACTGGAGGAAGTCAGGGGAAGGCAGGAGGGATGGCTAGAGAGATGAATCATGCCCATGCATGGCTGTCTTAACTGGTAGGCTGTGGGGTTTGAGCAGAATTAACAAGGCTGTTTCCACACTTGTGCCTGAGTTCCATTGGGTTCAGGAAACTGCCTTCTGGCGGGAACTGGGCATTCTCTCCCCAGAGTGTGGCCTTCACCATTCGCACCAGCTGAATGTTTTGGCTGCAGTCCCTTGGACTCCATGTTTATGAATGCATACGTAATACATTTTCTGAAGTGAATTCCATTAAGCCAGTTTAATTCGTGCATCAATCCTATTCTGTCATGTAAACTTGTATCTAATACTTTTTACTTTTATTTTTATTTTACTAAAATTATTTTCGAAGGATTTATTTCTGTTTTGTATAAATTGTACAGGAAGTATTTAATACATCTATCAAATTGCATCCATTATAGCTTCTGCCATTGTATATTTTCTTTTGTGACCTGTGTTTTTATCAAATCCAATTTCCCTAGACAAATATTTGCAGATCTAAATTTTATTAAGGCTCCCAGGAATGCAAGGATTCTTCAGTATACACAAATCAATTAATGTGATAAACCATATTAACAAACTGAAGGAGAAAAACAATATGATCATTTCAATAGATGCAGAAAAATCTTTCAACAAAATTCAACACCCATTTATGATAAAAACCCTGCAGAAAGTAGGCATAGAGGGAACTTACCTCAACATAATAAAGGCCACATATGACAAACCGACAGCCAACATCATTCTCAATGGTGAAAAACTGAAACCATTTCCTCTAAGATCAGGGACAAGACAATGTTGCCCACTCTCACCACTATTATTCAACATAGTTTTGGAAGTTTTAGCTACAGCAAGCAGAGAAGAAAAAGAAATAAAAGGAATCCAAATCAGAAAAGAAGTAAATGGGAGATGATTTGCAGATGACATGATACTATACATGGAGAATCCTAACATGCTACCAGAAAACTACTGGAGCTAATCAATGAATTTGGTAAAGTTGCAGGATACAAAATTAATACACAGAAATCTCTTGCATTCCTATACACTAATGATGAAAAATCTGAAAGAGAAATTAAGGAAACACTCCCATTTACCACTGAAACGAAAAGAATAAAATACCTAGGAATAAACCTACCTAAGGAGACAAAAGACCTGTATGCAGAAAACTATAAGACACTGATGAAAGAAATTAAAGATGATACAAACAGATGGAGAGATATACCATGTTCTTGGATTGGAAGAATCAACATTGTGAAAATGACTATACTACCCAAAGCAATCTACAGATTCAGTGCAATCCCTATCAAACTACCAATGGCATTTTTCACAAAACTAGAACAAAAAATTTCACAATTTGTATGGAAACACAAAAGACCCTGAATAGCCAAAGCAATGTTGAGAAAGAAAAACGGAGCTGGAAGAATCAGGCTCCCTGACTTCAGACTATACTACAAAGTTACAGTAATCAAGACAGTATGGTACTGGCACAAAAACAGAAATATAGATCAATGGAACAGGATAAAAAGCCCAGAGATAAACCCACGCACATATGGTTACCTTATCTTTGATAAAGAAGGCAAGACTATACAACGGAGAAAAGACAGCCTCTTCAATAAGTGGTGCTGGGAAAACTGGACAGTTATATGTAAAAGAATGAAATTAGAACACTCCCTAACACCATACACAAAAATAAACTCAAAATGGATTAAAGACCTAAATGTAAGGCCAGACACTATCAAACTCTTAGAGGGAAACATAGGCAGAACACTCTATGACATAAATCGCAGCAAGATCCTTTTTGACCCACCTCCTAGAAAAATGGAAATAAAAACAGAAATAAACAAGTGGGACCTAATGAAACTTAAAAGCTTTTACGCAGCAAAGGAAAACATAAACAAGACGAAAAGATAACCTTCAGAATGGGAGAACATGTTTGCAAATGAAGCAATGGACAAAGGATTGATCTCCAAAATTTATATGCAGCTCATGCAGCTCAATATCAAAAAAACAAACAACCCAGTCCAAAAATGGGCAGAAGACCTAAATAGACATTTCTCCAAAGAAGATATACAGATTGCCAACAAGCACATGAAAGGATGCTCAACATCACTAATCATTAGAGAAATGCAAATCAAAACTACAATGAGGTCCGTGGTGGGAGTGGGGCAGGAGGAAACTGAGCCAAGTGCCTTTTCCTCAGCACTGCGGGGAGGGGCCTCATTTCTCTTTCCTCCCCACTCTGAGCCCCAGGGGTAGGCGGCTGCCCCTCTGGGCCCACGCCGACCCCTCCTCTCTCAGACCACTTTCTTCCTGCTGCTCCCCATTCCCCAGCCCCAGGAATCATCACGCCCTCCCCTCAAGTTCAAGACCAAATTTGCTAACTTCTCCCCCCCTTCTTTTCCCTGTGGGTTTGCTGTAGCTGGGCCTGCCCCCAGGAGCCGCGAAACCTTGCGCCCGGCATAGTTTGCACCCACCCTTGTTAATTCCTTGAGTCTAAAGATGATAAACTTCTTTCCACTGCCAAAAAAAAAAAAAAAAAAACTACAATGAGGTATCACCTCACACCTGTCAGAATGGCCATCATCAAAAAAATCTACAAACGATAAATGCTAGAGAGGGTGTGGAGAAAAGGGAACCCTCTTGCCCTGTTGATGTGAATGTAAATTGATACAGCCACTATGGAGAACAGTATGGAGGTTCCTTAAAAAACTACAAATAGAACTACCATACGACCCTGCAATCCCACTACTGGGCATGTACCCTGAGAAAACCATAATTCAAAGAGTCATGTACCACAATGTTCATTGCAGCTTTATTTACAATAGCCAGGACATGGAAGCAACCTAAGTGTCCATCAACAGATGAATGGATAAAGAAGATATGGCACATATATACAATGGAATATTACCATAAAAAGAAAGGAAATTGAGTTATCTGTAGTGAGGTGGATGGACCTAGAGACTGTCATACAGAGCGAAGTAAGTCAGAAAGAGAAAAACAAATACCGTATGCTAACACATACATATGGAATCTAAAAAATGGTTCTGACGAACCTTGGGGCAGAACAGGAATAAAGACGCAGACATATAGAATGGACTTGAGGATACGGGGAGGGGGAAGGGTAAGCTGGGACGAAGTGAGAGAGTGGCGTGGACATATATACACTACCAAATGTAAAATAGATAGCTAGTGGGAAGCAGTTGCATAGCACAGGGAGATCAGCTCGGTGCTTTGTGGCCACCTAGAGGGGTGGGATAGGGAGTGAGGTAGCAAGACGCAAGACGGTGGAGATATGGGGATATATGTATATGTATAGCTGATTCACTTTGTTATAAAGCAGAAACTAACACACCATTGTAAAGCAATTATACTCCAATAAAGATGTTAAAAATAAATAAATTTTGTTAAGGCAGTTTGATCTTTTTTAAAATCTCTAACAAATTGTACAGTGTGACATTTTAACCATTATCAGTTCTATTTTGAGATTATTCCTTCTAATAAAATTCATTAAGACTAGGGGGAAAAAATCCTTGATAAAAATCTGTTGTCAAGACTTCTGGACTTCATCTGTGTCCTTTTTGGATGTGTCAGTCAGAAGGTGGAACCAGGACAGCCTCGTCGTAGTCCAGTTACAAAGGGATAAACAGAAACTTCAGGGTGATACTTAACATATCCTGTTATCAATGAAATTCTGAGGCACTAATGAAGGAGTTCTTTTGACTCTCCATGCCTCTGCCTTACAGTCAATGAATGATTTAAGCTCTGAAGAGAATCTGGCTGATTAATTTATAGGATAGCTTTCATCTTTGTACATTCTTCTTTTCCTCAGAAAGTGACAACATAGTTATTTTAAATCTCCCTTGAAACCAGTGATAATATTAATCATGTTTTTTAAATGCCTTGCTTAGTGAAATTCTTTCAGGAGCATGTTACTATCCCAGGCATTGAAATAACCTGGTTTAAATTATTAAAGCAAGCTCTCACCATGATGTATATAATAAGCAGACTTATAAGTAGGTTGACCCCCACAAAATCCCTTTCTTAGCATTTAGAACCTAAAAAAATGGCAGATTCATGTGAGTCAAGCTGAAAGGCTTTGTTTTCAAAGTTAAGGGGTTGGGGGGCTTCCCTGGTGGTGCAGTGGTTGAGAATCCGCTTGCCAATGCAGGGAACACGGGCTCGAGCCCTGGTCCAGGAAGATCCCACATGCCGTGGAGCAACTAAGCCCGTGTGCCACAGCTACTGAGCCTACGCCCTAGAGCCTGTGAGCCACAACTACTGAGCCCATGTGCTGCAACTACCAAAGCCCATGCACCTAGAGCCCGTGCTCTGCAACAAGGGAAACCACTGCAGTGAGAAGCCCACGCACCACAACGAAGAGTAGCCCCCCAATCGCCACAACTAGAGAAAGCCCACGTGCAGCAACAAAGACCCAACGCAGCCAAAACTAATAAATAAATTTATTTTTTTTAATTTTTAAAAATTAAAAAAGTTAAGGGGGGCAAAAATTATCCGGCAGCGCACAACATGCCAAGATGAGATTATCTTCATGTTAGGATAGAATCAGAAATCCTCATGTCTAGGCAGTAGATCTGATGTCAAAGCCTCAGTTCCCACAGCTCCATATTTAATGTGAGTGAGTGAGGTGGGCTGGGCAGACTGCAGCGGCCCCAAGGCGCGCCTGGCATCCTTCCCTCAGGGCTCACTGCTGGACTCGTGCCCACTTTCCCTGAGAAACCCCTGCCAATCGTTTGATCAGAAACTCTGGCCCAGGTGGCCAAATCTACTATTTTTTCAAAAGAAGTCAGAAATCTGGATTTTTATGTGAAATTTTCTGACTTTTAATTCCTGCCTGAGGGCTAATTCCAGTTTATGACTCTTGATACGAATGACATGATAAAATAGAATAGCAAAGTCATGTTGTACTGACTATAGACCAGTGTTCTCAAAGGGCGAGTGGAGTGAATGCACTCAGGAAATACTTTTAAATTTGTATTGTGAAAAAAAAAATGGTTCTGAAGAACCTAGGGGCAGGACAGGAATAAAGACTCAGACATAGAGAATGGACTTGACACGGGGAGGAGGAAGGGTAAGCTGGGACAAAGTGAGAGAGTGGCATGGATGTATATACACTACCAAATGTAAAATAGATAGCTAGTGGGAAGCAGCCACATAGCACAGGGAGATCAGCTGGGTGCTTTGTGACCACCTAGAGGAGTGGGATAGGGAGGGTGGGAGGGAGACACAAGAGGGAGGATATATGGGGATATATGTATATGTATAGCTGATTCACTTTGTTATACAGCAGAAACTAACACACCATTGTAAAGCAATTATACTCCAATAAAGATGTTTAAAAAAACTTTGTATTTGTGTATATATATATGGCATACATAATAATTAGAACAATGGCATCTATATATTAAATGGTAAAGAGTAATTTATAAAGAATAGATATAATTTGGAGAGAGAATGGGAACACACAGGAAGACATTTTAAAACATTTTACAGATAAAGGTGTAGAATCAAGAAAGTTCAGAGAACTTCTGATGAAGAAGTCCTGGGGCCACAGTTCTCAAACTTGGATGTACCTAAAAAACATTTCAGATGCATATTCCTAGGCCTCACACCATGGTATTCTCATGCACTAATCTAGGATGGAAGTGAGAAATCTGCCTTTTTAACAAATGCCCTAGTGGTTTTGAGTCAAAAAGCCCATGGACCAGACTTAATAAACACAGGCATACTGTTAGCAGAGGCTCTTCCGTCAAAAGATACTGGGTTCAAATCTTGCCTCTGACATTGATCAGCTACAGGGCTTTGAGAAAGTGAACTTTAACATCTCAAAGCCACAATTTTCTCATTTGTAAAATGAGCATAATAATAATAATGGCTACCTCATAAGTTTGTAAAACAGTGCTTATCACATAGCAAAGGTTTAATAAATATTAGCTATTTCGTTATGATGGATTTATTCTTAAGTCCTGTGGGAGGCATCACAAATGTTCCTAGGGCAAGGTGAACCATCACCCTTGTGGCCTTTGTCATCCATCTTACAAAGAGACTTTGGGTATGACCTGTCCCTTTTATCCCACCTTCCTTTTTCTCTTTTTTCTCAAATTATTTTCCTCTTCAAAGCTGCCCTTGAAGTTCTTTTTAACTTGATTTCATCTATATAAACATATTCAGACATGGGCACTCGTGATACTACTGTCTCTACTTATGAATATGTTAGAACTTTTCCTTAATAATAAGTTTTTAAAACACATTATTCACTTGAACTGCTCCAAACACCCTCCCTAAGGATGGCTCTGACTAATAGCACGTGAAATTTACACCTGGGCAATGAATTTCAGGCACCATCTCTGGAACTACTACCACATGTGAATCACTGGAGAGCTGATATGACAACAATACATACAAGGTGTGAGGCTTATTCATGTCCCTAGTGGGGCCCTCTGTGAAGAATGTCAACCATCCCAGCACATACAATGCCAATTTGTCAGAGCTACGGGAGTCAGTTTTTCCAGGCAGACTGTGATCTCACTGCTGGGATAATCCAGCTCACAAGGACCTGTCTGGGGCCCTGGGGCCAAATCTCCAACTCCTGTCAAGACTCCCCACATGGGCTTCCCTGGTGGCGCAGTGGTTAAGAATCCACCTGCCAGTGCAGGGGACACGGGTTCAAGCCCTGGTCTGGGAAGATCCCACATGCTGCGGAGCAACTACTGAAGCCTGCGCACCTAGAGCCCATGCTCCTCAACAAGAGAAGCCACCGCAATGAGAAGCCTGCTCACCGCAACATAGAGTAGCCCCTGCCAGATGCAACTAGAGAAAGCCCACGCAGCAATGAAGACCCAGCACAGCCAAAAATAAATATTTTTTGAAAAAGACTCCCCACAGACAAAAACAGATGATTATAGGAACAAGGTAAGAAGAATGTAGACAGGTGATGATGATAATAATATTCATTATTACTAGTGGGAAAGAAATTTAAAGCACTTGCCTGAATTTCCATAGCTCAGTGCTAACATTTTTGTAAAAAGGTACTAGATCAGTGCCTCTGCTTTCTTATGTGTATTTTGGAAATAATAATAGAACGTATCTCATAGGTTGTCATAAGAAATAAATGAGGTTGTATTTTTAAAGTGTGTCCCTATCAAAATATCAATGGCATTTTTGCACAAATGGGAAAACGCTATCCTAAAATTCATATGGATTCTCAAGGGACCCAAATAGCCAAAGCAATCTTGGAAAAGAAGAACAAAATTGGAGATATCACACTTTCTGATTTCAAAACATATCACAAAGCTACAATAATAAAAGCAGGGTGGTGTTAGCATAAAGACAGACACCAAAATCAATAAAATAGAATAGGGAGCTCAGAAATAACATAGTTTCCAGCCTGTATGTATGAGGCATTTAATAAATGTACCACCGTCACCGTCACTAAGCTTGATTATAATTACCCATTTTTCTCCCAGCCTCCTTTTCAGTATGCTGCACACTGATGCCAGTCATTTATTTCAGGTTCATTTCTTCACTTCTTTTATAGACTTTGAGTTTGGCAAGTGTTGAGTAGGTATAAGGAGACCTGTGATTCAGGCAGGGATTAAGTGAGGAAGAACAGGTTCCAATCTTATTAGGCCCCAAGGACTCAACCTGACAGAATCTTTTCTACCTTCCAGGGTTTT
This sequence comes from Delphinapterus leucas, assembly GCF_059928025.1. Taxonomy (NCBI): domain Eukaryota; kingdom Metazoa; phylum Chordata; class Mammalia; order Artiodactyla; family Monodontidae; genus Delphinapterus; species Delphinapterus leucas. Next base: position 36,767,012 of record NC_143137.1, on the reverse strand, counting down.
GAATAGAAATGAAGGAACTTATCTTTGTCCCACCATTGGGAGTTACTGGATGAGCAGTGGTGGTCAGCAAGTCTATAGGCGAAGCCATAGCTCACACAAAGCCAATTATGACCCCTGGGTGCTGTTCACAACTTTATATAGAGTCTTCAGCATATGGGAGGCCAAGTGGGGTTTGTGCTCTTAAATGTCACACTCCTGGGTACAATCTCAATATCTGACTGCACAGAGAATGAAACAGTCAAACAGTGTAAAGGAGAATTTTATTGTGCCGGTAATTTCAGAGCATCCTTGAGGTCAAGGAATAAAATGTTGGGCAGACAACTCAGACGTCAAGGCCTGCGCGTGTGTTTTTCACTGCCTTCAGCTACAACTACTCCTGGAGTTCCAGAGGGGCTTAACAAGAGCCAAGAAAATTTCCGAGGTTTATTGGCAACTGCCAGAATTCTGGGTTGACATTCTCTCCGAGGAGTTTTATTATTTTTTTTAATTTTTATTGAAGTATAGTTGATTTATAATATCATGAAAGTTTGAAGTGTACAGCACAGAGAGCAACGTTATTTGATGTCCCAGGTAGAAGCTGTTTGCTTTTTTCTTCCCTAATATAGCTACAATTTAAATATAGTCAACTGTAATGACCAAATTTGAGTTTCATTTCATGTTGCAAAATTTGTTAGTCCCACTTTACTTCACTCATGCCATTGTAAAAGCCTACTGCTGCTGAGTTTTGTTTAAAGGTCTATGTGTAGGAGATGGTCTGTCTTCAGTCCTGTTTTTCACCAGGAGATAATTATAAATTCATCAACCTGCAAGCAGGTATAACTCTTACAAACACAGCCAAGGAAGGGGTGCCAGCCATGACGTGCTGTCGATGCCATCACAGGTGGATTCTATTGAAGCTGCCCTTCTCTCATGGCTCAACCCTACCCGAGGCAGCTGGTGACTGTTCCCACACTCACACACTATAACAGGGAGCTGTCACCTCACTGATTACCCAGATCCTTGGTGTCTGCAGCTCTATACTGGAGACCCTAAGGCAAACTGAGCTTCCCAGGGAATTTACACAAAGGGAGAGTTTTCTGTTTTCCCAGGAACTGGGCCATGATGAAAATCAGAATGATACTGGTGCGCCCCCTCACCACCTGCCAAGGAGTCATGGGATGATAAGCATTTAGGTAAATAAATAGGTACCAGCTGCTGGTGTGCACAGCTCTGGACTTCAGTGGACATGAGTTCTGGATGTCTTAGAGAAGCTGACACATCAGGGGCTGGGTCTGTGCTACAGTCTCAACTGGAGGTTAATAACCTGGGGTTCCTGGGCTCTCCCCAAGGGGTCTCTGAATATGAATGGGAAAAAATGACCTCTATATTGTCATTAACCTTAAAGTCAAATTTGGCACTTCCTTCCACTGTGAATGTAGGCAACAAATCAGTAGAATTAGCAGTGCTTTTTTTTTTTTTTTAAACTGAGCAACTTTCGTGGTTTGGATGCTTTTTTTTTTCAAATTTATTTATTTATTTATATTTATTTTTGGGTGTGTTGGGTCTTCGTTTCTGTGCAAGGGCTCTCTCTAGTTGCGGCGAGCGGGGGCCACTCTTCATCGCGGTGCGCGGGCCTCTCACTATCGCGGCCTCTCTTGTTGCGGAGCATAGGCTCCAGACGCGCAGGCTCAGTAGTTGTGGCTCACGGACCTAGTTGCTCCACGGCATGTGGGATCTTCCCAGATCAGGGCTCGAACCCGTGTCCCCTGCATTGGCAGGCAGATTCTCAACCACTGTGCCACCAGGGAAGCCCTAGCAGTGCTTTTGGTAATAGAAACCACAGACATATTCATATTACACTCAGCTGTCTCAGACATCTCAGTATGTCATTTACACTCTTACTAATTCAACAGTTACTGTACCCACCACTGGATCTTGTTGTTGAATGCATTAATAAAGATGCACATATATTACAGTATCTTAACTTTTATTAATATTTTTATAACTATATTTAACATATTTTGTTTCCTCTGTATTTAATTTTATTTTTGAAAGCTATTACTCTGAAAAAATGTCCATAGTCTTCACCAGGTGGCAATGGGCCCATGACACGCCAAAAAAGCTTTTAAAAAAAAAGCCCAAGTCTAGAGGAAGGATGTCACCACTGCACTAATCATGGGACAGCTTCTCTCAGAGACTGGATTTAACTTCAGAATCCTACTCAACACAGTGCATTAGACAACCACCAGCAATCAACTGGAGTTGGCCTCTGAGATGATGTCTATTTACCATCTCTGGTCAGTAAGAACAAACTGACACAATGACAGGCCATCTCCTGGTTCTACAAGGTTCAGGTCCACTTGGAGATTAAGACATAGCCCTGCATTATTATATCTGTCCTGGGATTCTTCTGCCAATGGGGAAGTCTTTTGAACTTTTGCTGAGTATTTGCAATGAGTCCCCAGGTGTCTACAAAACTCCTGAAGAAGACTGGCCCCTGGAAGGAATGATCAGTCACTCAGGGATTTCTGGTCACAGCACTGTGCAAAGATCTTCCAGTGTTCCTTAGGAAGCCATCCTGTGTCCATGTGTCATAACCAGGGCTGCTCCCAGTACAGCAACGAGCATTAAGAAAATATTAAATGCTCCTTACTCGTTAGTGAATAGGCACTGGCCCGAGCTCCCTGCATGCCCTTCCACCTCTCCAGACACCCTGGCCCCAGGAAGCCCTCGTGGGAGCTAAAGCAGAGGACCCCTGGAACTGGCTAAGTCTCCAGCTGCCTGGGGTTGTCTTGCATATCCCCCCTCCTCCACCCACCTTCTACCATTGTTGCCAGAGCATGTCAGACCCCAGCCTTCCTGGGAGAGGGACTGTCATCCTGCAGGGAAATATGCCCAGTGCCCACCTGGACACCCCAAGTCTGTAGTGTCCTGCTTGCCTTCCCTCAAGGGTCACTTTTGCATGGCCTCATTGGGCCCATAGTGTTGAAATATTCTGACTGTCCTCATGGTCATAGCTACCCTCCCCTGCCCCTAAATCTCTGCCACTTTCACAAGGGAAAGTACTTGCTGAGATGATTGTGTAAAGGACCCCAGTGTCACTTCTCTACATTTTTCTAAAAATACTACCACCGGATGAACTGAATGAAATTCACAAGGAAGGGCAATGTTGCATAGAAGGGGAGGCAGCTCATAGGCACTTTCCCTCTACCATGTCAGCTGTCATTCACTGAACCAAACCTCTCACTGGGACTCAAGCACTGTGGTCCTTGGAGGACTGAGGCCATGGCATTCGCCTCGGTTCTGAGCACATGTCTAAAACAACTGAATCTACTAAAATCTAGAGTCGGACCTCTGAGTGAAAGTGGCTAAATAGCAGCTCTCCAGCACCACCTATGATACCTCCCACCCTGAAGTGGGGGCCTTTTTCCTAACTCACAGCACACGTATAGGTAGATGGCTTCATTCTTGCTTTAAAGGAAGGAAATTAACACAAAACTTTGGAAATTTCTCTGTCGATCCAAGAATGTCCCACCCAAACATTTTCTTCACAGTCTGGCATATTATTTCAGACCCTAAATGATGAACAATGCCTTCTGGACATTATTCAACAATAAAATGTGTGCCAATCTCTGTGGTGTGCCGCTGAGCTGTTGCTGAGGCAGCCGTGCTTGTGTGCCAGCCGGGAGTGGCTTTCCGGCTGCTTCAGTGGGCTGGGCACTGGGGGTCAAAATAGCTGAGTGGATTTTCTCTCTGCCACTTCCCAGCTGCTTTCCCCTGGGGGAACATTTGGGTTTCCAAGCCTCAGCTATTTATCTCACCCGAAGTTGGTGTGAGGTCTAGAGGAATGTAAAAGGCCCAGCCCAATGGCTAGCATATAATAAAGACCCTGTCATTTGTTATTTTTGTTGTCTTAATGCTCTTTGGTATTTGACTGAGCCAAAGGGCTGAGTGCAGGCAGAGTATTGGTGCATTTTGAAGGATACAGGGAAGGCTCAACCCTGTCATTATGTCATTGTTGCCTGAAATTCTCCATTAGAGAGGCATTCTTGGGGTTAATAACTTTTTCCAAAACACAGATAACTCTAGGGTGTAGTTCATTAAACTATTGGCACTCATTTGCACTGATAGGATATGTGTGATTGGGACAAAAATATAACATGTGATTGTCCAGAGCTTCCCCTCCCCTGGGGATTGGCGGTGAATGAGGTGAAATATGATTTGAGAGAGAAAGAGAGAATGGGGGGAGGGGCGGGCCTGAAGTCTGGAGCCCACCTTCCACTGTGCGGCCTGAGAAGGAAGAAAGAGTGCTTTGGAGAAGCACTAAAAAGAGAAAACCTGAAGCGGTTAAAGTTTAGGAAGAAAGTTGGGAGAAGGGGGAAAAGGGACTCTGATGAATCACTGTTGTGATGGACATAATCCTTGTTTCAGTTGGGGTTCTCCAGAAGCAGGGCTATGATGGATCCTGGGTTGCGAAGATTTATCAGTCCGTACACCTGGGAAGGGACGTGGGTGCCCTTGAAGGAAGGACTGGCCTGGCCTCCAAGCCTCAGCCAATCAGTGTGGAGGTCGTCCAAGCCTCGGCCAATCACTGTGGAACTCAGGCGAGGCCACCACCCCCCCAGGCCCTCCCACTCCGCCTGTCTCAGTCTCCATCCGTCCCTCAGTCCCTCCGTCAGTCTGGGAAGAGCTGGCTGCTGACTAGAGTCCTCGGCTCTGTGACTCTCACATCCTCCCAGCCCAGGGCTGGGAGCCCCACTTCCGCACCCATTTGTTGTGCGCTTCCTCCATTGCTCCGTCGTGAGCCTCGCTTCCTGAGGGAAACCTGGCAGAGGGAGGTGAGTGGACAGAAGGCAGCCACCACCAATGGGCTGGTCACAGTGGCAGCTACTATTCATTGTTGTCCTCCTTCACTGTCCATTCTAAGCTCCCCTCGTCCCCAGCCACCCCCTCTGCTGGCCTCGGTGGCCTAGCTGGTGCCACGACCTACCCAGACCTTTATTTCCAAGAGGCCTCAGGTTCTGGTCACCATGCTCTTCTTGGGTGGGGTCTGGTACACATGCCCATTTTACCGTCATGGTTGGGCAAGGGAATGTCAGCGAGTGCCCAAGGGGGGCGCACCTATATTCCTCACGGTCCCCACCGCGTGACAACAGGCCAGCCTCCTTCTGATGACAGAGGCAATTACCTGCACCAAGATGCTTAAGTTCTCTTCTTCCTGTTGGTCCCTGGGCACAAGGAGCCCAAACTGCCCCAGTGGAAGCCATAGCTTATAATTCAAGAGACTCTTGCTGTGTCCCCTGGCCGGAGTGTGCCTGCTTTGAGTACCAGGTCTTCTAACCCTGCAGAGCCTGGAACTGAAGGAGCGGGGTCACTCAGAGTGACAGTGAGTGGGGTCAACTCCTGCTTCCACTCTTGTTCCTGATCTCATCTATTCTTTCTCTTGGAGACAAAGCATGTAAGTTCTTTTATTTGATGAGTATGCTGCACCCTAGAGATTGGGACCCCACCCTATCAGAGTAATGCCTCTGATGGTGCTTCAGCTGTGCCCTTAGCAGGCTGTTTCAGTGCTCTCTCAGGCAAGCAGCTTCTGAGAGATGTGGAATGTGCTGCAGCCCGTGGATCCCATGATCCTGGGCCTACCCTTGCTCCTCCTTTGCTGGGAAGTTGTCCCATGGTCTGATGTGATGTTATATAGAGTCTCATACCAGTGGATCAAACACTCTGTAAGCCCTTAGATAGTGGTCTTGGCTGAGGCCTACAGGTGGGAAAGACACATCTGTATCCAGAACACATGTATATTCCTGAACTTCTGGCTTTTCCCAGATTGAAAGGGCCCAGTATAGTCAATTTGCTGCCAAGTTAGCCACTTGGTCTCTTCAAGGAATGGTACCATACTGGGGGCTCAGTGCTGGTCTCTGTTCAACAGTGGCAATTTTTAACCGTAGGCCTTTTTTCTTCCACTGAAAAGGGATGACCAGTAGGTATATCAGTCTTGGAAAATGAGGGTGCATACTGCTGGCCCATGCGTCACCTCCATCTTTGCCGCTGTGGTCAGAATGGCTGCTTGCATCACAGCCTGGGCCTGCTGTAGAGCCCTTTCCTGCTTTGCAGACCTCAAATCCATAGCCACTCACCTCACTCGGTACATGGACCATGAAACTCACTAGCTATAGAACACAACGTCTTTAGAACCCAAAGAGGTGTACCAGGCATTGTGTGTCCTTCTTCATGGTAGGTGGTGAAGGATGTAATAATTTGTCTTTCCCCTAGGAGGGGATTTCAGCATGCCCCTGACCACTGGACCATAAAAGTTTAATGGATGAAGCAGGCCCCTATATATTCAGTTTATCTCCCATCTTCTGGAGCACCTGTGAAGGTCTTACCAAGTCCACTAGGCTGCTGGTCACTTCTTGTTCATCTGGCCTAATCAACATAATGCCGATAGATGTCACAGGTAAATATCATGTTCTGAGGAATACCAGGATAGTCCAGATATCTCCTGTAATATATCTATGTAATATATATGACAGAGGGCAGAAGTTTACATAGCTCTGGGGTAAAACTTAAAATGTATATTGTGGCCCATTTGTTATGAATGTGAACTATCTCTGATCCCCTTTCTTGACTGTAATAGAAAAAAATGCATTCACCATGTCAAGACCACATGCCATATTCCTGAGGCCCTGTTACTTTCTCTAGCAAAGATACCACATCTTGCCTGGTGGCTGTAATTTAGACTCCTGTGTGGCCGTGCTTGTTGTGGTCTGTAGCAGGAGTCAGCAAACTCGAGCCTCAGCGTCAAATCCAGCCCTCTGCCTATTTTTGTATATAAAATTTATTTTATTTTAAAAATATGTTACTGTGTTTTACTGGGAGCCACTTTACAAATTGTCTATAGTTGCTTTCATGCTACAACAGCAGAATGGAGTAGTTGAAACAGAAACTCTGTGGCCAGCAAAATCTGAATATTTATTATCTGGTCCTTTATGGAAAAAAATCATTGACCCCTGATCTACAGTAATCTTCCACGATCCATCTGGTTTCTTCAGGGCCTGGATTAGCAAATTAGATGGAGATATTTTGGGGACCACCACCCCTGCATCTTTTTTATCCTGAAGAATGACGCTAATCTCTGCTTTTTCTCCCAGGATGCAGAATCACTATCTTGAGGGGAGAAGCGGTTCAGAGCCTTCCGTATGGCTTTTCCCATGACAGCTGTTGCCCCACAGACCAAGGACTGGGAGTTGCTGCAACTGCCAAGTTTGTCAATCCAATTGTACATTTGGTGAGAGGTGAACAGAGCACAGGGTGGGTTCACTGACACAGTAGATCACTAAGCCAGGGCTTGGCTAGGATTTCATTTATTATCTAGTCTCCATATCACTTCACCGTAATCAAGGGCCTATGGTAATGTTTCAAGTCTCTGTGTATCAGTGTCTACTCAGATCTGGTTCCAACAGTCCTTTAAATGTCTAGGAATTCCCCTTTCTCCATTGCACAATTATGTGACAAATGCCCTCAAGAGGGAGAGGCTTCTGCTTTGTCTTCTGGGGCGGGGAGATGGAGGGGTAATAGCTCTTAGTAGTGTAGATGAGCAGCTTCTATAAGTCTGTAGGCTCAGCAAGTTCAGAGAAGTCTGAGAGTCAAAATCTCAGGGGCCTTCACTGGGTATTGAAGCCTGCTGAACTTGGCCCTTGGCTTTCTCCACCCTCCTAAAGGAGATGAGACCTTCTTTGTATACACCTAAAGAAGCCCTCTGGCTTCCATGTCTGGCTTTCAATTGCCTCTTACTCAGCCCTTTAATGTTCATTATATTCCTGTAGAGCATCATTGGCACTTAGCAATCGCTCCAGTACTCTTATCCATGCAGCTGCTCTTTTCTCCATACATCTCAAACGCCTGATAAATCATTCTAGCTAGTTCATTCCCTTCTACCAGTACATGCTCCCACAGGTGAAAGTTTGAAGTTGGGCTGCCACCTTGCCCCAGGGATGCCTGTGTTCCTCCTATCACCAGTGATTGGTGTCCTCACCGCCAGCCCAAGGTGACTGATTGATAAACTGCTCCAAAACCCCGTCTTATTGCCTACTTTCTTGGACCACTCCTGGTACCAGCTCTCATAGCTTGGCTTCTCTGGAAGTAGATGCCGAGATGCAGTTTGGAGTGTAGGGTGTTTGTTAGGAATCAACACCTGTGAAGGGAAGAAGACAAAAACGGGACTGGAAGAGGACAAAGTTGAACTGCAGCGCAGGCTCAACGTAGCCTTGGCCAGTTGGCAAGGAGCTGTGGAGAGAGTGTCCTGTGCCGAGCCAGAATGAATGTGCCTTTAAATCCCCAATTTGCTCAGTCAGAGTGTGGGCTGCCTTGAAAAGGGAGAGAACTCAGGAGAAGCAGCTCCCTGCAGCTGACTGCACCACATGTTCCTTCCCCAACTCCCAGCTGGGAAGCAAGTCCTTCTTTAAAGGGGGTCTGGGCCACCCCTCTGTGTGTCTACCCCAGCCCCTTTCTCGGTAAAGGAAAGAACTTGAGTTATTGTAAAATGATGTTTTGGCTTGTTAACATTTGCTTCTTGAATGTGACGCCCCTCAGAGTCTTCAAGGAAAAAGCATAATGGCTGAGGAACTGAGGAGGAATCAGTGCTCTAGAGTTTGGGCAACAGCAGCTTATAGGAATGGAAAGAGACAGGGCACTGGGAGAGGCACTGGGTTCTTGGCAGAAGACCTAGTTAGGAAGGAGAGGGAAGAAAGGGGAAGAGGAGGGTCCAGGAGTCAGAATTTGCCTACCTTACAAGACTGCCTTGTGTTCAAAAAAAAAAACAAAACAGATAAAAACAGGGGTGAACGAGGATGAGGAGCAGTTGGAACCCTCACACGTTGCTTTGGAAAAGAGTCTGGCAGTTCTTCAAAGGTTAAGCATAGAGTTAACGAATGACACATAAATTCCACTCCGTTATATACCCAAGAGAACTGAACCTTTACGTCCACACAAAAACTTGCACATGCATGTTGACAGCAGCATTATGAATAATACCCCCCAAAATGGAAACAACCCAGCTGTCAATCAGTTGATGAATGGATAAACTTAATGTGATATTCTCATGCAATGGAACATTATTTGGCAATAAAAAGGAATTAAGTATGGATACATACTACAACCTAGATGAACCTTGAAAACACTATGCAAAGTGAAAGAAGCCAGTCACAAAAGACCACATATTCTCTGATTGCATTTTTATGAAATGTCCAGAACAGGGAATCTATAGAAACGGAAAGGAGATAAGTGGTTTCCAGAAGCTGGGGAAAGGGGAAATGAGAAGAGGCTGCTGGTCAGTGCAGGGTTTCTTTTTGGGGTGATGAAAATGTTCTATAATTCATTGTGGTGGTTGCACAATTCTGTGAAAATACTAAAAACCATTGAATTGTGTACTTTAAATGGGTAATTCACACGGTATGTGAATTATTTCTCAATAGAGCTTTAAAATAAGAAAATATTTCAACTAAAAAAAGATGGCTTTGCATTGACCCTGACCAGAGCTATCTCTGAAAGGCCTTAAAATCTCAGAACTTGCCCAGCCCTTCCTGAAGTATGAATACCATTGGTTTCTTTTAAATTGGGAGACTATATAAATCAAAATAAAATAAATTATGGAAAAGCATCTATAATACTTAAAAACTCGAGATTCATAATGTGATGTATTTTATATCAGTTTTTAAGTTTAAATTTCTAAGATTTCTCTTCCAATACTTGGAATTTTTTTAAAGTTAAACACCAGAAATTTGAGCAAACTGTTGCAAAGAGGTTAGTGATGTCTGAGAGATATTTGTGACTGTGGCATTGGCAGTTGAGCTTCCCATGGGTATGAGGAAACTTTCCTATTTATTGTAGCCAAGGATTGTGCAGCTCCCTAACACCAGAGATGCATGAGCTAATCCACTCCCCTACCCACCCATCCATCCATTCATCCACCTACTTACCTATCCACCCATCCACCCATCCACCCATCCATCCATCCATCCATCCATCCATCCATCCATCCATCCATCCATTCATCCACCCACCTACCCATCCACCCATTCATCCATCCAGTTACCAGTACCTACCGTGTGTTAGACCCTGTGTGATTATTGGAGACACAATGAAGAACACAGTGGTCACCATATTTCTCCTTAAGATTAGACTATAGTGGTAAAGAAATCAGATAAAAAGGTCGTTGAAACACAATGTAGTTCACACGCTATAAGAGATGAACATAGGAGTTATGAATAAACATAGGTCCACCTTGATAAATCAATCCACTCAGTGCTCACCTCATCCAGTCATCTTTCTGTATAGATGAACTCCTTCAATTTTCTCTCTTCCTCTTGCTCTTTAATAACCATTTTCCCTTATTCAGTTAACTTTAAGATATATTTTGTTAGTGAGTAATCAGAATATCAAATTCTAACTGTATATATTAATAAAGTACTCCTGTGATATTATCATTTTGTGTCAGATCCTTGCTGCTATATTATAAATAGATGACCGTACTGTCAAGATCACAGTCACATGGATGTTCTAGAAATATTTTAGCAAGAATCTCAAGTTTATTGAAATAATTGTATTAATTGCCTTCTCTTCTGAGACCTGGGATTTTTCTCCCCCTAGTAACTTTCTTCAGAGAAAGTTTTATTGCTTAGCCCTATGTATTTGTCTCCATCTGTCTTAGATGGTGGCTGTTTGGGGTTTTCCTATGTGCTTTTAGTGGTTCTGTGAAATTGTTTGCCATTACTTCCTCAGCTCTGTCATGATTTGAGATACTTTGAAAGAAGAGTAGTTCGTTGCTGTCTGCATTATGTTGACCACATCCTCACCTGTATCAATTTACTTCAGAGTTCCTTTTTTAACCACAGTATCAATCTCGAGATTTTAAATATTACAGATGCTTTTCCATAATTTATTTTATTTTGATTTATATAGTCTCCCAATTTAAAAGAAACCAATGGTATTCATACTTCAGGAAGACCTGGGCAAGTTCTGAGATTTTTGAGTCCTTTGAAATAGGGCACTGAAGGAGGTGGGCTATTTCTAGTTTTCTTTGTGATGTCTCAGCAATGAAAATTTGGAAGTGAGAAGAATTTAAGAAATACTGTATAGATAATAGATATCACTTTGAGAGATGATGAAAAGGGCAATTGAGTGCTATTGATTTATATGATAAAATTTAAATATTTTAAAATAATTTTTGCAATAAAGACCCCATTATAACGTTTGGACATAATATTTAAATTCCACGGTTTGTTTCCAATCTAAGTATTGCTTTAAAAAGTTATTGACAATTCTAGTTGTTTCTGCCTCAGCAGGGCAGTTTCCTCAAATTGAAACTAATTAAGGAAACAACTTTAATTATTCAAGAAAGATTGTCTAATATACTATCAATAGAACTGAAAATATGTGAAAATCTTGATTAAAACTACATAATTAGTGGTTCTATTGAAATAAAGGCCAAAAAATAGTGTGAAATAAATACAAAACACATTGCAAATTATGCACATCATTATTTTATTACTCTTCCAAACACCACCAAACCATCCATTATACACAATAATTTAATTCTTTTGTGTTTGGTATTTTGCCATCTTTCAATTTTACATTTATTTATCTGTTTTTGTCATTAAGTTTATTTTTCAAGGTAGGAGAAGAGAACATGTTTTATTTAACAGTTTGTTAGTTTGACTTATAGCTTCTACATAGTGTATGGAACTATATGTAAATATGGCTTCTTTTCTACCCCCAAATATTAGCATACTATGTACATCACTCTTTTTCCACGTAATATACCATTTTGCAAATCTTTCCATATTAGCATACGGGGAAGTTTCTGAATCTCGGTAAACAGCTGCATAGCATTCCATCGTTTGAAAGTACTGCAAATTATTATTTAGTCCATGTCAAGAAGGACATTTGGTTTATTTCCTATCTGTCACTATTATAAACAAAACTACATTGAATAAACTTCTACATTTATCATTTTGTTTGTGTGCAAGTAAGTCTGTGGGGAAAAAAATGACAAGAAGTGGGAATGCAGCGTTAAGAGTTATGGCAGTGTTTCTCTCCTAGTGACCTTAAGGGAGTGCAAATTCGTCATTGTTCAGGACTGTCCTGCTTATTGTAGCGTGTTCGCCGTAGCTATTCTTCCTCTGCTAAATGCCAACAACACCCTCTAGTCTCAGAGGTCAGCTGATGTGTGCCCTCTCACCTTTCCAGCTGCCTCCGAGCAGCTACCTACCAAAACGTACTAATGGACCATTTGTAGGGAATTGGTTAGATAAATTATGATATATCTTTATAACGAAATATCATTTGGCCTGTAGTTAAACGTTCTTGTATGTTAAATGCTGTTCTGAGCACTTTAAATCTTAATATGCCTTTGATCTTCAAGATACTCTTATGAGATAGATGGTGTTGTTACATTCTACAAACATAGAAACTGTTGGATCCAGAGGTTAAATGACTTGCCCAAGGCCATGTAGCTGATAGGCATGGGAGCTGGGAGTGGAACCCAGGCAGTCTGACTTCAAAGCCCACATGTTTGACCCCTCCTCTGTCCTCTCTTAAGAAGCATGAGGCACAAAGCAATGTGAATGTACTGAACACGACTGAACTGCACAGCTAAAAATGGTTAAAACGGCTGATTGTATGTTTTATATATTTTACCACAATTTTTTTTATAAATCCTATTTTTTAAAAAACAGGAAAAAACATAAAGTGAGGCAGATCTCGTCCTAATCCAGAGAGAAGACCATGAAGAAGTAAGTGGAGAGGGAAGGGGAGAACAGTAAGTAAAGCATCCCTCATTTTTCATTGTCTAAATAATTTTGTGTGTGTGTCTGTAATGTGAGTATATATGAAATATACATTCATAGGTAAGGCATCATATATGCACAGAAAAATATCTAGAAGATAAACATCAAATTGTTAACTGTGATGACTTGTGGTTAGAGAGATTAGAGAGGAAGGACTTTAAAACTCATATCCTCCTTTAATTTTTAGGAAAAAAATTACAATGAATGAACATGACTTTGGGAATGAAATAGACAGAGAAGATATAATAGGGGCCCGCAGAAGACACCCATCTCTACATCCCACACACCTTCCTCTCCCAGGGGCTTTCTTTCTGTCCTCCATCCTCTGCTTCTTTACCAGGGACAGGGGCCAGTGTCCGATTGGTCAGTTTGTCTGAGATTACCTATCGGAAATCCCCTTTCACTCTCTGGGTTTGCCCAGCACTGGACCTTGGAATTTCATTGTCTTCTTCCCTTATATACTAATCTGTCTTGGAATATTCCAAGGGCTGATTATAAAATGGACATTTTGTATCCTACCAATAGTAACCAGTGTATGCTTATACGTAAAACAGCTTAAAATTTTAACTAAAAGCAGACCCTGCATGGAACACAAATGCTACAAGTGGTGGGGCATGTCTGGCAGAATGTTCCCAAAGATAGTGTCACCTCATGATACAATAAAATGAAAACAACTCATTTCTTTGGGTAACATTTTAACTTTTTCTTTATGAGTCAAAATCATAATTTTCGTGGGCTATAGAACCCTCCAGAGTTATAAGGTGGGCTAGAGGTTTGGCTCTCCGACATCTGTGTTCATATCCCCTCCATCTCCGTGACAGCTAACATTGCCTCACTGTCAGCAAATGTGGACCCTGTGTTCCTTCCTCTGCTCCTCATCACACCCCTCCCACCTGTGCGCCTGCTGTCTTCATGCTGCCTGCCTTCCCTTCTTTTCTCCTTTCTCTCTTCTCCCACGCTTCCCCTGCTCTTCTCCTCTTGGGTGCCATGGCATATCTGGAAAAGAGAACATTTTAAAGATCATTTTGTTCCAGGAACTGATACCTGGAATTTTATCTTTCAGACTCTCTCTGCTCTCTCTTATTCTTTCTCTCCTGATTCTCTGTCTCTCTCTCTCTTGCAAAGTTTTTTGCTAACTGGCATTGTGTCGTTTGTTTTATCAAGTAAGGGGAATGTTTGATTCTTTGCTAGTATTTGTTTGCCTGTTATTATGAGTCCATTCAAATACATATTGATGCAATATTTTCTAAAATTTTCTTAGGCTACAGCATATATAAATGTTCTTTATGGATTCACACTCAAGCCTTCATTGCTTCTTAACATTGTTATGCCTGTTGGTATAATCCACTAGTACATGTGATATTTTTCTTTTATTGTTGCAGAAAACATAACCAAAAGTATAATTAGTTGATTGAACAGTGCATGAAATGTGCAACATCATAATCTCATGCTTAGATATTACTAATTATAATCCAGTATAATGAACTCTTTTAAATTATACATTAGTATTATTTATTTGGGCCACAAGAAAGCATACTCTGAGGTTTTTGGCTGTCTGCCTAGACATTTCAGTGTGGATGATAAAAGTGCCAAATTCTATAGTAATATATGTATGTACACACACACACACACACACGTGCATGCACACACATATTTAATTTTTTCTCACAGATTTCATCCTTGTGTGAGGCAAATGTTCTACCTTATCAATTAAAACCTGTTAGTGAAACTGCTCATTTGGGTAAGGAAACATGAAGTACGTGTAATACCCTGAGGTTTAATAGGTAGTTTCTAGAAAGTTGCATGGCTGTTGCTGTGTAACTGTTACTACAAGGTTGTTATTACTCGATTAGCTCACTGCAGAGAAGTCTTCTACTGAGATTTTGCCATGGATCACTGTCTGCATTTGATAGCTTGTCTCCTCAGCTGTAGGAGTAACCCATCAATTCCCTCTGGAGGCTCAACCCGGGGATGTTGCCATCTTATGCTCTAAGGAAACATCCCAAGTGTGATTAACCTCTTTTAGGCTGGTTAAAAATGAATTTCTAGGGCTTCCCTGGTGGCGCAGTGGTTTAGAGTCCACCTGCCGGTGCAGGGGACACGGGTTCGTGCCCTGGTCTGGGAAGATCCCACATGCCGCGGAGCGGCTGGGCCCGTGAGCCATGGCCGCTGAGCCTGCGCGTCCGGAGCCTGTGCTCCGTAACGGGAGAGGCCACAACAGTGAGAGGCCCGCGTACCACAAAAAAAAAAGAACAAAAAAAAAAAAAAATGAATTTACACAGCCTAATTTGGAAAAAGAAAACACTTTTTTTCTTACTTGTTGATAATATCAGAAACAACTCTTAAATATGTAGAAGAAATATAACCATTTTCTTGAGTAGTTAGAAACCTGGTGAAAAAGTCACTTTTGCTGATAGCTCTCTGTCATTAAGGGAACCCTTCTCTTGTCTTTTGCCTCAGACCCAGCCCCTAGTTTTGTTTGTTTTTTGTTTGTTTGTTTGTTTTTGTTTTTTCCGGTAGGCTCTTGTTCAAGTAGCAGAAACCACCTCTCGATAGATTAAGCAAAAAGAGACTCTACCAGAAGACTATAGGTGTCTCCTGAGATTGAAGAGAAGCTGAAGAACAGGGCTTATAATGGACAGAGATCTAGAGGTCCTGGCCTGGCCTGCCTTCCTTGCTTGCCCATCTCCCCTCAAAAATCAAAGTACCAGGAGAGAGTGGTTTTTGTTTTGTTTTCTTTTGCTGAATTTAAGTTGTATAAAACTAGTTGTGGGAAATTCCCTGGTGGTCCAGTGGTTAGGACTTGGTGCTTTCACTGCAGGGGCCTGGGTTCGATCCCTGGTTGGGTAACTAAGACCCTGCAAAGTGCGTAAAAAGAAAGAAAAGAAAAAAAAAACTGATTGGACTTGATGATAGACTGACTATGGGTGGAGAGGGAAAGAAAGGGACCAGGAATGATCTCCACGTTTCTGGCTTCCATAAATACATTGCTAATGGTGCCATTTCCTAAGATTAGGAACATGAAAGAGGACCAGGCTGGCTAAATCTTGGGAGGGGTTAGATAAATGGTTTTGTTTGGTGCATGCTGAATTTGAGGTGCCTTGATACATGAAAAGATGTGAAGTAGGCAACCGGATACATAAGTTGTGCTGCAGCTTTTCTATCTGCATTTCCAGCCTCCTCTCTACCCTGCCTGCTGTCCTGGGATGCTGACCTGCAGCAGCCAACTCCCTTTGCTTTTGGCTTCAGATTGGGTCAGTTCAATGGAGAGCAATGGCAGGAGATCAGAGGAGGAAAAGGAGTGAAGTGGGTCTTTATTTTCCTGGCTTCTTCTCTGCAGCGTTGCTGTGGGCTGGCTGCAACCCTGAACCAAAGATCACAGCTCTTGTCGGACAGCCTTCTCCACCAAGCCCTCTCTCTCCAGGGTCTGGCTGTGCCCTTGCTTCTTTCAGAATACTGTGCTACCTCTGACAATTTCCCTATAGTCTGTCCACCCACTCAAGTTGCACCAGTCTGAGGGTATTATTCATTTCTGCCAGAGTCCTGACTGATACATCCATGCAGAATTCAAAGGACAGGTTCAGGCTGGAGATGTATTTTGTGAATCAGCTGTTTGTAGATGTAGCAGAAGCAGATGTGGAGATTAAACTCCTTTGTGGGGGAACAGAGTGGAGAGTGTTTAGGATAGAGCTTCAAGAATCTCTACCTTGCCTCCCACTGAAACAGGGCAGTGAGAAGAAGCCTCACTGAACAGAGCCTCTGGGACCCCCTTGGGTCATTTAAAGGGAGGCTAGGCATCTAGTCTTGACCATCCACCATGGCATCACACAGCAAGAGGGACAGTTCACTAAAGGGAAATCAGAATGATATTAAAATGGGAGAATGGATGCTGGGTGGCTGGATACAACACACACACACACACATCCACACATACATGCATACACACCTACATACGTTTATTAAAATGGGATACACATATTTCTGCTTTTTCAGCAAGATTATTTCTGCTGTAAGTGACAGAAAATCAAAAATGGTAGTAACATAAACAAGGTGGCAGTTTATTTCTCTATCACATAAATGAAGTTTGGAGATAGTTCAGGGCTGGTATAGATAGCACTCATGGTTTAAGGATTAAGGTCCCTTTATCTTGTGGTTCCACCATCCTCAGCATACAAGTTCCACTTCATGGTTCAGGATGGCTCCTTGTGCTCCAGTCATCTTGTCTGCATTCCAGCCAGCAGGACGTTTTTCAGATGTTGCACATAACAGTTATATCGATACTTATATCTCATTGGCCAGAACTGAGATATATGACCATATCTACTGGTGAGCTATTGAGGAATATCTTTGCTTCAGATGGCAGTGTGCCCAGCATAAAACCAGGAGTTCTAATATAAAGGAAATAGGGGAGAATGGAAATTGGGACACCACTAGTGGTCTTTGCCAAACATGTTATTGTGTAACTTGTTTTCTTTTTCATTCAAAAATTTTTCCAACTTTTGATGACTCTTTACCAGTCACAGCTATGCTGTAATATCCTTCCATGATGTACTGTGTCTTCTAATCCAAATCACCCATGAAAAATATTAGATGACATCAAGGATCCAACACATGGCTAGCACAGCTTAGAAAGATTTCTTAAACCAACTCAGCTCAACTCCACAGATCTTACAACATTAGAGTCAAAAGGGCCTATAGAGAACATCCAGTCTGGGAGATGGAAGAGTGACAGGTCAAGGCACATATTTCAGCAAAGTGCAGCCTGGCTGCAAAAGCCTGCCTCCTGCAGCTAGTTCAGACTTTCTGTGATTTAAAAATTCTAGGGGATCTTTGATGCATGGGCACATTTTACACCCTGCTTTAGGCAGATGTGAATGTGCACATGTTACCCCTGGCTACACATCAATTTCTAGACAGGAATAAACTACCCATTGCTTCTTTTTCTAGGAGGCATATGATGCTGTGGTGAATGGGGCCATAAATTTCTGTAGGAGATGAAAATCCCACAGTAGGCACTCCTTACCATGTCTTTGGACTGCCTTTTCCCATAGCAAATATGGTCAATTTTGTTTTGGGGGCTGGTAGGGAAGGTAGTCGTTGGCTCAAAGAATTTGGCTCATTAAGTCAGCGTAAAGCAACCAAAAAAACAAAAAACAAAAAAACGTAAGCGATATGGAATAGAAACAATTTCAAAGTCCAGCCAAAGGTAGGCTGGGAAGTGGGTAGGGTATCAGGATTTTTCTCATTATGGTGGATCTATTTACTTCTTATGCAGGCATTTCATGGCTTAAGGGATCAACAACTACTCTGTTTGTGGCAAATTGTCTTTGAATTCTAGAGTTATCAAACCTTGTCTTAGATACATGACAAAGAATGTAGCATGGTGAAAGGGGCTTATAATAAAAATGGTATCTAGTATGTAAGATTTTTGGTGAGAAACAAATGAAACTGTGAATGACAAATAATATTATCAACTTTAGACTGCTCCACCAGTGTTATTTTAATCATCATCTTCTTTGTGTCATGGCTCCAGCCCAGATGTTACTATTTAGCCAGCAGGAGTTATATGTATTAGTCTGATGTAATATTAGGTCCTAGAGAGTCCTAGGTTATTAGTCCCAAAGATCTATCTTAGCCAGATGGCCAAAAGGTTGTGTGCAGCTCTGTTCAGTGGGAGAATTAGTGAGTCATCATGAATTCTACCCATTTGTGTGGGTAGAAAGTTGTTTAATTTGAACCTAGCATCAGCAATTAAAGATATCTCTCTGGAACACTTTTAAAAGAACCTAATAATTCTCTAAGGTTATAAAACAGTAACAAGAGTTGGATAATGCCAGAGGTACTTTGGTTCCTGGTAAATTCTGTCCTCTTACCACATTGCTCATTGGTGACAATAGTTGAATAGATCGTGGTGCCAAATTATTACAGATTTTGAATCTCCATGTGATAGCTTGCCACATGCTGACTTGTTTACCAATCCATGAAAATACCATCATACACAAAATAGCAAGTAGAATGATTGCCTCATATATTATGTAGAAAGTGTCTTCAGGATTTCTTTATGAATAAGATACTGAAACTGCTGAATAATAGCTGTATTAGTTATCCTCTGCTGTGTAACAAATCACCCCAATCCTTAGAGACTTAAAAGTATTCCTGCGGGTCAGGAATTCGAGCACAGCATAGTTGGGTGCCTCTGGCTGCATGTCTATCAGGAGTTTGCAATCAAGCTATCAGCTGGGGTTGTGATCTCATCTAACAGCTCAGCTGGTGGCAGTGCTGGGGTCCACCTTAAAGCTCACTCACACGGTCATTGACAGGCCTCAATCACTTGCCATTAGGGCCTTTCCATGGGGCTGCCTCATGACATGGCAACTGGCTTTTCATGGGGCCAATGAGAGAGAGAACCAGAAGCTGGTCTTTTATAATTTAATCCCCAAAGTAACATGTTATCACTTCTGCCATATTTCATTCATTAGAAATGAGCCAATAAGTCCAATCCACAGGACTGGAGGGAGTACACAAGGGCATGAATATTAGATAGTGGGAATCGTTAGGGATTTTCATAGAGGCTTCCTACAGCAATGGCATTGGAGTTTTATAATTTTGAAATAATGGTTTGGCAGATGGCCTTCATTTTTTAAAATTATTTTGCTTTTACATAGTAGCTAATGTTGAATATTTGTTATTGAAATGAGGCTCTGTGAAGTTAGGTATCTGCTGATAATTTCCTAGAATGTGCTTAATGTCAGCTAAAGTTTTATGGAGGTACTGAGCCTGTAAAATCTACATAGTATTTTTTATAGGTTCATTACAGTTCATCTAGTAAATTCTCCTTCAGTAAATTAAATAATGAACTAATTTCTACTCCTCTCATTTTTTTAAAATTAATGAACAGAAAGTACATTTTACTTGGTAAGAATTTGGCTTATTGTATATTTGGCATGACTGGGCTAAATGTCATATATTCTTCCTAAACATAAGACAAATGTGTGTTTGTGTGTTCATGACTTTAATCTCTAGGCACTTCTATCAATTAGCAGAAGATACATTATGATAAAACCAACCAATATCATTTTCTTTGCCTGAAGAGCTTCATTTAATATTTCTTATAGCGCAGGTCCTCTGGCATGAATTTTCTCAGTTTTTATTTATCTGATATTTTCTTTGAGTAAAGCATTCTAGCACAACAATTTTTTCTTTCAATGTTTTAAAGATATTGTACCAGTCTCTTCTAGCCAGCATAGTTTCTGATGAAAAGTTTGCTCTCATTCTTATCTTTGTTCTCTGTACATATGTTTCATAATTTGGCTTTTTTTTTTTTTTAATGTATGTTCTGCTTGGAGTTTGTTGAGATGTTTGGATCTGTGGATTTATAGTTTTCATCAAATTTGGAAAAATTTCAGCCATTATATCTTCAACTATCTCCCCTCCCCCTTTCTTCTGGGATTCCAACTACACATGTATTACAATCCTTGATATTGCTTAGTCACTGATGCTGTGTGTGTGTGCACATGTATGTTAGTCTTTTTTCTCTCTGCTTCACGGGTAAGTTTTCTATTGCTGTGTAACAAATTACCACAAACTTTGAGACTTAAAATAACACCCATTTATTAACTCACAGTTCTGTAGGTCAGAAGTCTGGCACAGTATGTTTGGATTCTCTCCTTAAGATCTCACAAGGCTGAAATCAAAGGGTTGACTGGGGATGAGGTTCTCACCTGAGGCTCAGCATCCTCTTCCAGATTCACTGGTTGTTGACTGGTTCATTTTCTTGGGGTTATAGAATTGAGGTCCCCATTTCCTTGCTGCTTCTCAGCACGTTGCTGGTCTTTGCAAATGGAGGCTGCCCACTTTCCTTTCCACATGGGTTTCTCCATTATCAAGTCAGCAGCAAGTACTTTGAATACTTCTCCTGATTTTGATCCCTGACTTCCTCTCTGTGATCACCCAGAGAAGCTCTGTGCTTTCAAAGGGCTCTGGTGCTCAGCTCAGGCCTACCTGGATAATCCCTCTTTCTTAACATCATCAGTGTCCTCGGATATAACAATCACCAGGGTGGAATCTATCATATTCATAGTCTTGTGGATTATGTTGGGGGTGTACACCCAGGGCACAAAATCTTGGGGGGACATCTTAGAATTCTGCCTACCGTGGATAGTTTTACTGCTATTTCTTCAAGTTCAGTTATCTTTTCTTCTGCAGCATCATACCTGTTATTAATCTCATTTAGTATATCTTCTATCCAGACATTGTATTGTTCATCTCTAAAAGCACCATTTAGGTCTTTTAAAAACCTCCCATTTCTCTCCTCATAATGGTCCTGTTTTCCTCTACCTTCTTAAATATAGACCATATTTATAATAACTGTTTCAACATCCTTGCAAATTCCATCATGTTTTTCATTTCTGGTTCTATGTTTTTTTAATCAAAATTTCTCTTGGTTATAGATAATATTTCCTGCCTCTTTGCATGCATGGTGATTTATGTTTAGATGTTGGACACTGTGAATTTTACATCTCTGAATGTTTGGTTTTGTTGTATTCCTTTAAATTGTGTTGGATTTTGTTTCGGCACACAGTTAAGTTACTTGGAGTCAGTTGGATCCTTTCAACTTTTGCCTTTAAGCTTTGTCAGGGCAAGTCCTGAGCTGCCTTCAGTCAGGAAATAATTTAGCCCTCCCACTAAGGTGGCACACTTTTGATAATTCTTCATAATGCCCCATGTATTAAAAACCTTTCCACCC
Source organism: Delphinapterus leucas (assembly GCF_059928025.1). Taxonomy (NCBI): domain Eukaryota; kingdom Metazoa; phylum Chordata; class Mammalia; order Artiodactyla; family Monodontidae; genus Delphinapterus; species Delphinapterus leucas. The sequence goes on along the minus strand of NC_143137.1, from coordinate 36,745,442 downwards.
AGGCTTGTGCAACACAAACCATTCCCAGCCCTGTGTGATCTCTGGGAATTGTTATGCCTTCACTTTTTCAGTGGGTCTTTTCCTGGCCTTGGGTAGTTTCCTTTCACACAAGCAAACAGTAGAGCTCAGCCAAATACTTGAGGGTGTTTCTCTGCAGATCTCCAGAGCTCTCTCTTTCTCAGGAGCTCCCTCCTTTCTGGTAATTTGTCTTGAAAATTCTACTTGCCTTAGCCAATATCTGCCTTTCAACTCAGCAAGACTTCTGTGGTCTGTTTGGGTTCCCTGCTTTTGCACTGCAGCCTGGAAACTACCTCCAGGCAGTAAACTGGTACAATTGTAGGGCTGACCTTGTTTATTTCCTTTCTTTCAGAGATGGTAGATCTGCTCTGCCTTTTCTCCAATGTGTGAAAATAGTTGTTTCATATACTTTGTCCATTTTTCTAGCTGTTTAAGGTGAGAGAATAAATATGGTCCCCGTTATTCCATCTTGGCCTGTAGTGGAATGTTTATGATGAAACCAAAATAAATATAGAATTTTACTTTTAAGAACTTTTAGAGTATAGAATAATCTTCATTTTAGGTCTAATTGAACTCTGATTAGTCTGCCTTTCAAATATACAGCTAGTGCTAAGTATTAGGGTGTAGTTGCTTTTCTATGTCTTAAATAGCAAGGAGTTCACATAGGAAGAGGGTGTGTAGGAGGTTTTTGAAAGAGTGGAAAAGTGTTAAGAAGAGCATGGAAGAAGATACCATGTCAAGGGGACTGTTGCACTGTCTGGGCTGGGCTCATTGATTCCACAAGTATTCCCTCAGCAAACATTTTTGCCAAGTACCTGTTATCCTGGCTTTCCCACAGCCTGGAGCAAGCTAAGGAGCAGGTGCAGCTGGAAACTTTTGACTACCAGGTGCTCCCCTTGTGCTCAGGAGCTGCTGTGGCTGCTTCCCTCTTTTCGTCCTTTGGATGCCATTTTTAGGGATCAGGACCATCCTTAGATCCAGGCAAGATGGTTTTTCCTTCCTGAGCCCTGTGCTTTCGACATCTGTATTTCACAGATACAGAAAACATACGTTTGTTAAAAACACACCATATCCTGTCACTGAGATCCAGAGCTCAGCTCTGGCGTAGTACAACGTGTAGCATTACACATCTACTCTCGGGACTAATACTGTTCAGAACCCAGGGAAACACTTATCCACAACTTTTGCCAAAATTGCTTTTAAACAACAGGTGATGGTATCTGAGTGCCCTGAAGGTCTGTGTTTTACCACAGCAGACGTTAGAGATGGATGCTGCTTTGGCATGAGGATTTGAGTGGCAGAAATGTGTAGTAAAGAGAAGACAAATTAACTGTTGAATGCGTCCTCTCAGATAACTTGAATGCAATAGATTCTCGCACAATGAAACATCATTTTCCAGTAATGCCGTGTGTTCACGTTCTTGCTTCTCCTCACGTTCCAATCTGTGGTTCCAGAGCGCAGCGTTCACAGCAATCGCATATGGTGGCCAAGGAATAGTTTGCAATATTAATTCGTATTATTTTAAAATTTGTTTGTATGTAGGCCTAGATGTAACATGAGTAAAATGCAATACCAATGCTTTGCACTGTTGACTAAATGGATAATATTGTGCCAGTTTGAGTTTTCCAGGAAGCAAATGCCAAGACAGAGTCAGAAGAGCAAGAGATTTGTTTGGGGAGATGCCTGTGAAAGATACAGGGAAGAGGGAGAAGAGTGAGCAGGAAAAGCCTTCAGACCACAAAGTAGGTCTAACACCGATGAAAGGAGAGAGGAAAGGAAGGAAGTTTGGGTAGGAAAAGTCTCAGACTGAAATACAGCTCGGAGAAAATCTTGACCAGCCCAATAAAGAATAATTTTTAGTTTTACTTGGGCCCTTGGGCCTACAAACATTAAAGCCTGCCGAGTTTCCATTTCTCTCAGAACTAGACCTCTCTGCCCTAAGTGTAGCAATCTGACCCTAACGGCCTGTTTTGTTAGGCCCACTTTGTTGTTTCAGAAATCTGATTCTTAACTATAACTTGTCCCAATTCATTTAAAATGTGCCCAAACCCCTTCTCCTGGCCCAAGCTGGGTCAAATGGACAGAGGGAGGGGCAAATTGGGAGGAATAAAATCTCAGGGGTGGGCAGAGCTATGAGACTGGTGGTATTTGGTGTAAATGTTGCCAACATTGAAACTAGCAATGAAGAGTGGGTGTTATAAGGCAGGAAAAACATATTGTCTTCAGAGGAAATTGAATAGTGAACTTAATGACAGCACACAACTGACATATCTGGACTTTTCATTTATCTTAAAGAGAAAAATAGCATAACGGACTCGCTCTTAACATATACTTTCAAGTGTCATTTTAAGGTGTCAAACAGATCAGTGCATGCTCAGAAATATTAATGAGAAACCTTGAATTCATTCTCAAGATTTTCATTAAGTCAGACTCGCCTGGCTCTGTTCCTCTGTTTTCAAAAGGCTGAATGCTTGGCGGAAGATGTAGGTATTTGGGGAAATTTTAGAATTGCCTATATTGGAGCAGATTGGTTGTGTCCAGAAAGTGCTGTTACTGGGAGCACTGAATTATTATGTTACTGTGCAAATGAATACAAAATAACAGGCCTGGCTGGGCAGCGTCCAGATGGCAGCCCTTGCAAGCTGTTTGGCTTTGGAATAGTCACTTGACCTCTCTGTACCTTGGGTTCCTCATCCATAGCAAGGAGGGATAATGATAGCTCTTATCTCATTAGACTACTGTGATGATGAAATGAGATTATACACGTGAATAAAATAGTAGAACGGCACCTGGCACATACCAACCATTCAATAAATATTCTTTATAATGATTGTTTCTTTATCCGTGGGTATTTGCTCCCCTCCGTGGATTGATTATACTTCTAAGCTTAGATGGCTGCCTTGCAATATGTGTTCATTAGGAGAGTGTTGAGTGGATCAATTTAAACTCATTACCACTACAAATTACTAAAATAAAACAGCTCAAGGATCCTGTGATAATAGTGGTGGGTCACCCTTGCAGCAAAAGACGAGGTGGATGAGGATGGATCGTCCATTTAAAATCACTGCCATCGGGGCTTCCCTGGTGGCGCAGTGGTTGAGAGTCCGCCTGCCGATGCAGGGGACGCGGGTTCGTGCCCCGGTCCGGGAGGATCCCACATGCCGTGGAGAGGCTGGGCCCGTGAGCCATGGTCGCTGAGCCTGCGCGTCCGGAGCCTGTGCTCCGCAATGGGAGAGGCCGCAGCGGTGAGAGGCCTGCGTACCACAAAAAAAAATAAATAAATAAAACCACTGCCATCAATCTACCACACAGGTTTTGAAATGATTCTTCTAAAGGGCATAAAAGTAGTTTATTTTTCATGCCTGTTCTTGTAATATGCTACAGATGCTATGAAAAACAAGGACAAGAAGTGGGAGGCAGGAGTTCTTAGATGAGATTTAAGATATTACTTGCCAAAGAGTTTTGGTCTTGCGTTCTTATAATTCAAAATTGTTTCCCACAGGTCTCAGTAGCGACATCTTGAAGTTGGTTGAGTGGCAGATGAGAAAAACATACGGTTCTCTCTGACAGTCCAGGGCCTCTGCTCTGCTACTATCCGCCGTTCACCCCCAAAGACCAAGGAGCCATGGGACCAGAAACCCCTATATTCCTTTGGAATTCCGAGTTGGTAATATCAACAGGGAATATGGGAATTCGGGGGCCTTGAAAGTAACTTGAAGTCAGTAAATCAAATTCTATTTGACCTGCTTAGATTTGCTAAGATTTCTTTCTTCCATTCTGGCCAACCTCACTATGGATTAGAAGCCAGAATCCTTCCCATTCTTCCCCAGGAGTCAATTCTGAATGCTTTTCTTTCTTGAGATGCAGACCTAGGAGAACAAAACCTAAGATATGCAATTCCATCCTTGCCTGCTTCTCAGCCCACCTTTGAATTCTAGTTCCATGTCTGAAGAATTATTCCCTCCTTGACACTGGACATTTCAAGGGAGAGGAGCTCACCAGAAGGGAATGGCCTCGCGCGTTAGGTCTAAGGATAACCATCTCTCCTAAAAGATAACTTGGGGTCAATTTGACACAAAGGTTCTTAAGACAAAACTCTCCACCCTCTAACACTCATAGTGGCTGGCGTGCCATCTGGAAGCACACATATGACTGCCACTGTGACACAGGCCACAGCTCTCAAAATGCATCCCTTAAGGCTCGACATCCCAGGTTTCTTCCACTTGCTCATGCATCAGGGCTTGGAATCTTCTCCCTCTCCTGTTTACAATTCTTATATTACTTTGAGGCCACTTGCCTCTAAAGGTGAGGCCCCTGGAATGAAATCCTTGACTCCAGGTGTGTTGTGACAGGGCCAGGTAGATAAATGATAACCAGTGAGGTAGATTATTTCTGCTCAGGAATCTTGTGGAGAAATCCTAGACTAGACTATACTCAATAAATACTTTTGTCTACTCTTAGGATGGTTAAGGTATCCAAGCTGTCATTTTCATCTTCCTGCTTTGAAGTTCCAGGGAGAACTTGATGTCACCTACCATTAGCCACTCTCTTGAATTAAAAGTCTTCTCCATGCCACCCAAAATCCTGCCCAAGAATTCAAACACTTTGTGTTCTAGGAAAACTGACAGAACTGGCCCTCAGGTAGTGAGATATTTTCAGGAGAAATTTTCCATGAATCTGGATTCTTGCATCTTCCTGTACTTAGAAAAGCACTAAGACATCAACTAAGATGTTTGTTCCTCCTGAGTAGCAGTGACCTTCTACCGAGATATATGCTTGGTTGCATGTACCCCCTTCACCAAAGTCACGTTTATACCAACCTCCCCTCTTACCTCTTCAGAGCAGTTCTCCGAGCTCTCTGAGAGACCACCTTCTAGGTTATAATCCTCAGGTCAGTTCGAATAAAATTTTCCCTTTCTTTTTTAGATTGACTATTGATTAATTTTTTGTTGACATCCTCATCCCGACTGATGTTCCTTTGGGGTCTTAGGGAGATGATTACAGCATGGTGGCCCTCTGTGATGTCAAGCTGGCCTGTGGGAAACAAGCACCCTTGCCTACCGTTGGTGGGAGTGTTGCTTCCACTGCATGTCTCTTTTCTTGCTCTAGCAGCTCTAGCCAGTCCCTCACCTTACATCCCCGCAGGTGAGAATCAAGTACCAATTGCCATATTCTTCAGTCTCTGGGGGACGAGTGTCAAGCAGTCTTACTTCGGTCTCATGGCAGTCCCTTCACTGGCCTCTCTCTCCTGCTGTGCTGCCAGCTCCTTCACGAAAGTTCTCTCTGATCAACTTCCTTGAGAGTAGTTCTTTTTTTTGTTAGTTGCTGGGGAACTCTTTTAAAAATTGTTTTATTGAAGTATAGTTGGTTTACAATGCTGTGTTAATTTCAGGTGTATAGCAAAGTGATTCATATATATATATATATATATATATATATATATATATTCTTTTTCAGATTCTTTTCCCTTACAGGTTATTACATAATATTGAGTATAGTTCGCTGTGCTATACAGTAGGTCCTTGTTGGTTATCTATTTTAGATATAGTAGTGTGTATATGTTAATCCCAAACTGCTAATTTATCCCTCCTCCCGATAGTAATTTTTTTTTTTTCTGGCCATTCCATACGGCACGTGGGATCTTAGTTCCCTGACCAGGGGTTGAACCTTTGCCCCTTGCATGGGAAGCACGGAGTCTTAACCACTGGACCTCCAGGGAAGTCCTGTAATAGTAATTTTTCATTGACCTGTACTCAATATTTTTGTAATTTTCTGCAAGTATGCTAAACTTCAACAAAGAAGTTTATTTGAACATTTATCTTGCATTGGCAGTTACAACTTAGCTTCTAGTTGCTTAGCTACAACTCCTGACAAGCTTAGGAGCACACACATGTGAGCAGGAAGTGTCATTAGCTATACAAGGACATGCCACAGGGTTTCTTTAAAGCAGTGGTGAGCATACTTATGTGACCTAGGGGTTCATTTGCAATCACCATTAACCAAAATAATGAGGCAATGTCTGTGTACCCTGGAGAGTGTAACAGAGGAATTAGAGGTTTTCAAGAGCTACAGGCTGCAAGTGAAAGAACTCCAGCAGCTAAAAGGCTTGTGATTTGATAATGAGAATGCTGCGGTATTTGTGTTTTTTTGTTTTGTAACTTCAGACTTGTTGAATAGGTTTTTTAGAACTGAGATGTATATGAACTCTTTTGTTGAAATTAAGAAGGGTCAGTTTGACTGAAAAGTAAGCTAGGTGACTGAAGGGCATTTTATCACCTCAAATAGAAATATCTACTTTTATGTATATGTATGTATGTATATGTATATATACACATTTTTGCCTTATCGCTTAAATACTAAGGATAGTGACAAACACGTTAGACCTTTTATATCTTGCCTCTCATTAATCACTCCCTCAAAGAAAGTGTCTTACCCCAATAGAAACAAAAACTTCCCTTTGGGGAGATGATTCTGTATTTTAAGTGTTAGCAATTGTCTGGGTACCAGTGGTGGTACCATGCTTTGGTTGAGTATCTCTGACTTAACCTAGAGCACCTCTTTATCTCATTGGATAACCTTGAAAGTCAAGCCATGGCCTTGTCTTTGGGTGTTTCTTTTTAAAGAAAGATGGTTAGAGAAGGTGACCTTCTGGTATACTCCTCATGGTTTAACATGAGGCACACCAGCTGTGTTCTGTGAAATAAGCAACTTTCCCAAACAATGACCCTTATTCATCATGAAGGCCTTCACAGTTAAAAATAGGTTAACCAAATTTGCCGACTACTCATTTTAGTGTACTGTATTGCTGTGCAATTTGAAAGCTAGAAAGATACAGTCTGATGGCTTACAGTGGAGAATTTGCTCCTAGGTTGAAGACTTTTTGATGAGTTATAAATGAGATTTCACTCACAGGGGCAAATCTCTCTTGTAATCCTGAAGGCTTTTTTTTTTTTTTAAATGCAGTTACCTTATGCACAATAGTTTTGACATTTTATCAGCATGCAATTAAAGTCCCTTTGTCTAAGGTGCTAGCTCTAAACTCTTGAATAGATAGAAGCTCAGAATGAACTGTGTTGTGCGTTTCAAGAAAGAAATTAATTTGACAATTGGTGCAGTTCCGTCCCCAGGAGGGAGTGAGCAGTGCAGTGCTGCTCTCTGTCGGGCCGCTGCAGAAACATACAGGATGCATTTTGTTTGTCTGCCAAGAAAGTCTTCCCGAGGAAATTTTCCCAATCACTTCCCTGGGAACAATCTGGCTGCTTATTCAACACAGAGACTACTTTCAGCCGAAGTGCAAGAGAAACCCAATAAGCTAAGCAATAGAGCGGAAAACAAAATACGTTAAAACTCCTTTGGTGTTTCGTTCCCCCCCAAATTCATATGTTGAAGCCCCAGTCCCCAATGTGATGGTATTTGGAATAGGGTCACTGGGAGATAATTAGGATGTGAAGGCACAGCCCTCATGAATGGGATTAGTGCCTTTGTAAAACAGATGCTTTCACACAACACTGTAAATCAACTATACTCCAGTACAAAATAAAAATCTAAAAAAAAAAAATGCTTTTTCTGCATTGATTGAGACGCACATGATTTTTCTCCTTTATTCTGTTAATGTGGTATATCACTTTTATTGATTTGTGATCGTTGACTCATCATTGCATCCTAGTGATAAATCCCACTTGATCATGGTGTATGATCCTTATATAATGCTGTTGAATTTGGTTTGCTAGTATTTTGTTGAGGATTTTGCATTCATTTGGTACCTTGATCTTGGACTTCCCAGCCTCTAGAACTGTGAAAAATAACTGTGATCTAGTTCTGGCCAATGAAATATAAGAGGAAGTCAGGGGGTGGGGTGGAGGGAGAGATTTTCCTTCCTGATAAGAACAAGAGATGCATGCAGGAGAAGAAAGTTAATTTGCCCACTCATCCCTCCCTGTTTATAAAGCTGGTATGTGAGGCTGGGCTGCCTCGAACCTGGCAGACATCTGGTGAACATCAGGTGTTAATTCTCTGGATGAAACCACTGAGCTGCTGACCACCCTGGAAGAGCTAGCTCTGAATTTCTTGTTCCCTATGGTTTAAGCTTCTGTGGTTGACTATTCTGTTAATTAGAGCCGAATACATTGTAGCCACTGCAGATGGTCTAATGTCTGGGTAGGAGATAATGCGTCCTCACACTGCAGCCTACAGGAATACTAGAACTGGCTGTCCTACCTTCTATTCATTCTCTTAGTTGCTACTTTGATTGCTCAGAGACCTAAGAGCCCTAAGGATTACAGTTCAGTAAGATTCAGGGATGTGTGAAAGCAACCTGTATATCCAAGCTGAAGCTGGCCTCTAAAAACATGGTTTGAAAGGCACCAAAATCCTCCACCCAGCATGTAAAATAAAATGAATTTCCTTATATCCTGCTTTCAGGTCTGAAATTCTGTTGGTAGAGATTAATTTTCTCAGGGTCTTCAAGAGTCCTTTCTTAAATTACATATTTGCTTGTGCAGAGACTAGCATCTTACACTCTTATTAGCTCAAGTGTTAACTGAGATGGGGAAGTGTAAGATGGGGACAAAATGAACAGAATCTTAGGCTCTGTGAGTTAGTTGGGATCTTTGAGGTCACCTGGCCTCACACCTTTCTTTTGTAGATGAAAAATACTATGGACCAGAGAGGTTCAGTGGTTTACCCAGATAATCTCCACCTTACAGCCAGAACCCTGGTTTCTAGACATCCAACCCAGGGGATTTTATACTCTCCTACTATCCCCAAATTAAGTGGATGGCACATTTTAAACACCTGGAGGAACTTTGCTGCAATTTCTCTAACTGGGTCTGGAATCTGTGGGCTTGAAGCTCCATTCGAATACTAAGTACAGTTTTTGCAACACGAGGAGAGCTGATGGACCCTGGAGAGAGCAGACACGTGGCCAGTGGCCTCAGGATTTTGCTGAGGTCTAAGCCTGCTCTTGCCATCTATCCACTGGAAAGGGGAGCTCTTCCTCTCACTCCTCCCACCTCCACTATTACTTACCTGGTAGATTACACATGTTTGTTTTTAATAAATACCCATTTAACGTTTTGACATTTGTTAGCCCATTTTAACAAACATGCTATATTTACAATAGCATCATGTTCTTCAGAGAAATCTATTTCTGAGACTTATCAAAGTAATCACTGCTACGTAGGCTTATTAAAGTTTTTAGAGACTGTATCATTTTTATGGGATCTTCAAATGAAAGTGTTTCTTAAAATATTAGGTCATATATTCAGACATAGTTTCATATTTTTGTCAAGCAGTTAAGGATTTATAAAGAAATGCATGCATCATTTAAAGAAAGTCTGACTTTTTATAAAAGAGCAAGAATTTGTTGCAGCATAAACAGTAATAAGTCTCTGCTTTAGACATGCAGTTTTAAAATATATTTGTTTCAAAAGAGCCGCATTTGTGATTGTTTTTGTTGTTTGCTTTTGCAAAGACACCTATACAGTCCTTCGATTCCAAACATTTCTAAGATCATAAATCCTGGAATGGTTTCTGTGTTCTCTTGCCCTCTGCTGGCTAAATTGAGACCTTCTTTGGAAACATGTCCATCAGCTACGTTATGGTCACCAATGTACACCCTCCATCTTGTTCATTTTTAGGTCCATTTGACAAAAGCCTCCTTAACAGTCTTTATGCCAGAGATAAAAATCTAGCTTGAGGCCACCACTCCTCATCAAGATATCCATGACCAGCTCAGGACATCTGTCCATTCTCAAGCATCTTTTGTATTTACCCCTGCATCCTATGATTAGCACCTTATTATATACTGTACTATTCCTGAATTGTCTCTACTGAATGATTTAACAGATATATCAGTGTGTAAATATAAGCTGTATCATTCTGTCTTGGTTATTAATTACTTGGTGTTTGTCTTGTTTTCCCAGTGTGACTGTCAATTCTCTAGGACTTCAACCCCCTCAGCTGAATTTAAAAGAGGCCTCGGCCATGGAAACTAAGCCCTCACACATCCCCTACACTCTCATGGAGTGATGAGGGAGCCCTCGTTCTTGCTGTGACCCTGCCATGACCAGGCATCCTCCAGTCTACTTGCAGTAGTCAAGATGGAGCGCACACACTTGGATAAGGTCAGCGCTTCCCTGGTGAGCCCAGAGGAGGAGAGGGAACCAGCTCACAGTCTTAGATCTGATCCCCCCACTCTCCTGCTGGTGGTGAACCCCAGCTGATGTTATTTAGGTTCTGCTGTCCCTGAGAACATGCTGCTCTCTCCTCTCTTCCACGTTAATTCTCACAAGTCTGATGTTCTGGGGAAACTCTGAGAGATTGCTGCTCTGGGTTTCTACTTTCCCATTTACATCTAAATTGCAATCCGCATTATTCTGTCTCCTAGTTATTCCGAAGGTGCAAGCTTCTCTCCTTCTCTCTCTCTTTTTATTAATCTTACCTTTTTTTTTTCCCCAGAGGGAGGGTGGGTGGATAGATTTGAATTTGGGAGGCTGGCATTATTATCCTATGGAAAAGCTGCAGAAGTTCTCTTCTGATTTCTTCCGAGTTTTTGTTTTGTGTTGTTTTCTCGGAGTTTTTGTTTTGTGTTGTTTTCTCGGTGAGGTAGAAAACAAGTCAATCAGCTGAATGAGGATGGGGGAGGAGAGAGGAGAGGGTATGAATAGCTGTCTGGGAGAGCCAGAGACTGGAGGACAGTATAACTGCCTAGGAGCATGAAGGCAACACTTGAGGTCTGTGGTAATAAATGTAAAGTAAGACCAGTCAGCCACGTTCCGTTCAGCTGCATCCTGTTGTGGTTTTGCCAGATGAGTACAAAGAAATGTGCAAAACAGCTAGGAGGAAAATTTCAGAGCACTCTGGTGAACATGAAAATAAGAGTTGAACAAATAGGGAGACATGCCATGTTCTTGGATTAGACAGCACAGCGTCAGGAAGACACCAGTTCTCCCCAAGCTAATACGTACATTTATTGTGATTGTGTTAAAAGTGGCCATTTATTTTTTTTCTGGAATCAGAAAAGTTGATTCCAAGCAAGAATACTCAGGAAAGCCCTGAAAAAGAGGCACAGTGGACTAAAGATATGAACAGGCTCTTCAAAGAAGAAAAAAAAAAAAAAAAAAGAAAATGGCCTTTACATAGTAAAAAGCTACTCAGTCTTGCTTATATTAAGAGAAAATTGAATTAATAAGTATTTTAAAATACGAATGCTCACCTATCTGATTGGAAAAACTCAAAAAGTTTGATAGTACCCTCTGTGAGTGAGGCTGTGGAGAAACAGGGGCTGTCCTAATTGTTGGGAGTGCAAAATGGTCCAGCCTCTAGAGAGAGTAATTTGGAATTAACTAATAAAGCTATATATGCATTTGCCTGTTGACTTAGCAGTTCTACTTTTAGGAATCTCGATAAATTCATGACTATGTGCAAGGAGTTAGTCATTCTGACATTATTTATAGTAGCAAAAGATTATAAACAATCCAAATATCCATCAGTAGGGGACTTGTTACATAAAAAACAGAGCAGCTGTTAAAAAAGAAAAGGAGTGAGAAGAAATGCTCCCTAAAAGCAAGATTCAGAACCACAGATTAGATAGATAGATAAAAGATAGGTATAGAACACTATCTTTTATGTAAGAAAGGAGGAGAAATAAGAATGTTTGCTTATTTTTGCCCCAAATTAAAGTCTTGGAATGTTAAGCCAAAAGTTAGTAAAAATGGTTTCCTAGAAGGGGCAGGAAAAAGGGCCTGAGAAGACAGAGATGGAGATGACACTTCTCTAAATATATTGAACAATGGAAAGTCTTACTAACGTTAAAAATAATAATAAAGTAAAATGAAAAGCAAACCCTAACATTGAAAACAAATTGATTTCATGTGAATAACAGATTGAGGGACCATGAGCGTCTTTTTGTTGATCTTCCACTTGTGAGCTTCCCCAGTAAGTCTTGCTCTTCATCCCCAAACCATGGAAAGCTGTGAATTTGCACAACTTGCCTCAATTATGTTTACTGTCTGTTGTCTATCTTTTCCTACTGAATAGTCAGCTCCACAGGGCAGGGATCTATATTTGTTTTGTTCACTGATGTATCCAAACAGCATATACAGTGTTTTGCATATAGTAAGTGCTCAATAAATATTTGTTGAATGAATGAAACTCCTGTGGGCAAGGAAGCCATTTCTTCTTTTTTTTTAAATCCTTTTTTAAAAAATTGAAGTATAATAAGGACCTACTGTATAGCACAGGGAACTCTACTCAATACTCTGTAATGGCCTATATGGGAAAAGAACCTAAAAAAGAGTAGATACATGTATATATATAACTGATTCACTTTGCTGTACACCTGAAACTAACACAGCATTGTAAATCAGCTATATTCCAATTTTTAAAAAAAACAAAAAATAAAAACTTAAAAAAAATTGAAGTATAGTTAATTTACAATGCTGTGTTAGTTTCATGTGTGCAGCAAAGTGATTCAGTTTTATATAGATAGATAGATAGATATTCTTTTACAGATTCTTTTCCATTATAGGATATTATAAGATATTGAATATAGTCTCCTGCGCTATAGAGTAGGTTCTTATTGTGCATCTAGTTTATATATAGTAGTGTATATGTGTCAATCCCAAACTCCTAATTTATCCCCACCCCTGCCCACAACCCAGCTATCCCCTCAGGTAACCATAAGTTTGTTTTCTATGTCTGTGAGTCTATTTCTGTTTTGTAAGTAAGTTCATTTAAATCATTTTTTTAGGTTCCACATATAAGTGGTACCATATTATATTTGTCTTTCTCTGACTCACTTCACTTAATAAGATAATCTCTAGCTCCATCCATGCTGCTGCATATGAAGGAAGCCATGTCTTGTTTGTACTTTATTTAATGCCCCAAAGCTGGTAGTGGGCTAGCACAGGAATTACTGAATATATATTTTTATCTGAGCCCAGATGTTTTTAGCAGAACTCCAACTACATTTCCGTCCTCACTGTCATTATTCATGTCTGGCCAATAGCCTGGGACCCCACTGCCGTGACTTTATCTGCAGCTGGCAGTCCCTGGCAGCCAAGACATTGCCCAGGCCCGTGCTGTGTTGACTGTGGCCCAAACTGCTGAAGATTTACTCTCCTTTCTCCTTTAGTGTACAAACTTCCAGCTGAGCTGCTTTGCAATTTCAGAGGTATCTCTCCACTTCTTTCTAGTCAGCTTACAGTGACAAGCAGTGATGTTTTGGATTCAAAAAGAAAGAAATCTTTTTAAAATTACTATATACAGCTGAAGAAATTTCTTTCAGTAGGTTGGATTTCATAATAAACTGGATAGATCTGACTGTGCAGTCTCACTAAGAATAGCATTAACCTGGTGGTCCAGTGGTTAAGACTCTGTGCTTCCAATGCAGGGGGGGTGTGGGTTTGATCCCTGGTCGGGGAGCTAAGATCCCACATGCCACGTGGTGCAGCCAAAAAATTAAAAAAGAAAAAAGAATAGCATCAATCTTCCCACATTCCTCTCTCATCATTTCATTCTCTCCATAAAACCAACTAAAAGGCTTCAGTGTGGGGTCTACTTTTTAGAAAATTTTGCTCTGGGAGTAAGACATGTGGCTTTGAACTAATTCATCTTCCTGGGGCTCAGTTTCCACAATTTCAGCAACCCCTATCTTTCCAAGTTGCTGGAAATGCAAGCAAATATATATGTCACTCTCCTAGCACAGCGCCCGTTCTTGGCTGAAGAGTGCTTTTAATAAAAACAGGCCTCCTATTCCCACTAAAAATTGTGAGAGAAAGATATTGGAAGGAAATATATCAAACTGTGGACAGTTATTACTGTGGCGTGTTGAGATTATTGTGCCTTTTATCTTGGTGATTTAAACTTTCCTGGGCTTGTCATATCTTGTAAAATGATTATATAGTAGTTTTATAATCAGAAAATGTGAATAAAAATGATAATTTGTATAATCCTTAACAGTTAAAAATTATTTCTCATTCCGTGATTCTGTCCCATTTCTTAGTAATAATTCACAACAAAAATTAAACTAAATAAGGGAATTCCCTGGCAGTCCAGTGGTTAGGCCTCTGTGCTTTTACTGCCGAGGGCCTGGGTTCGATCCCTGGTCAGAGAACTAACATCCACAAGCAGTCCAAAAAAAAAAAATCAAACTAAATAAGAGAATTCATGTCAGTTCATTTCATGTACCACCAAAAGAATTAATATGAACACACAGACCCAGGGCCCGAAAAAAAAGCAGCCTGCAAACAAATGTGAATAAGAATGAAAACTGAGGACTTGATCTTTGGCAGAAACGTTGAAGTCGGAACTTTTAGGACTTAGTGAGCCGATGGCGAGTCTTTTAAAGCGTTGGCCGACAGAGTGGCCTCTGTGAGGCACAGAGCAGAGTGGGGTGCACGTCTCCTGTTGAGAGCGGCACCCTCTCTCTGCAGGGAAGGCGTCCTCTTCGGTGGCCCTTTCGGAGGGTCATGCATGGAGCAGCCAGGTGGGAAGCACTCAGCCACACTGCAGCCACCCTTGGTGATCAGCACGGAGAAAGATATCACAGCCAGGTGGGGGCAGGGGGCAGTGGACAGTCATCAGAGATTGGAACCCGAGGGGGAAGGAAGTGGCAGAGTTGGTGGCTGCTGCTCTTCGGACCTGCCAGCCACTCCCCCCTGCTGTCATTTGCAGGGGCTGTGGTCAGGGTTGCAAGAGGAGCACTGAGGAGAAAGGAGGCATTGGTGGCCGCACAGACCTCATGCGTGACACTTCTGACCACCCCGCATTTCACAGGCGAGGAAATAGGAAGTGAGGGCCTAGAAGGGGACATGGGGCTGGCAGCCGTACACTCAGGACTTCAAAGGGCAAGCATTTTTGCCAGTACAGTTCTCCGGTAAGTGAAGATGCTGAAATTCATTTCCCGTGTGGCTTCTTTTATAGAGTGCTGACCAGCCCTCTAACTCTGGGCATCTGCAGTCTGTCGCAGAGCTTTGCAGCCTGAAAACCAAAACCAACCATTCATCTCACAGGCCTACCACATAAAGCAAGGGTCATAATAAATATCATAATAAATTGATATTTATTATGGGGAGAATTTTTTTTTTTTCCCAGTACGCGGGCCTCTCACTGTTGTGGCCTCTCCCGTTGCGGAGTACAGGCTCCGGACGCGCAGGCCCAGCGGCCATGGCTCACAGGCCCAGCTGCTGTGCGGCATGTGGGATCTTCCCGGACCGGGGCACGAACCCGTGTCCCCTGCATCGGCAGGCGGACTCTCAACCACTGCGCCACCAGGGAAGCCCTATGGGGCGAATTTTTAACAGGAGATGGCAAGCCACCTTTATAAGTCTGGCAGCACCCTCAGACTGCACAGATAGAATTAGGAAATTAATAAAGTAGTTGCACTCATCTGTCTTCTGCAAAACACATTGAACTTTTCCCCTTTCCTTCGCTTTCATCCATTTCCACTATGAGCAGGTTTTTAAATTTGCTTCCTCCTTCCTCTCATTTAACTCTTTTAAAGGAAGAACCTGAGCAATGTTCCCAGGAAGAAAGTTAGCACCTTTCTCTGCTCAGGGCCTCCCCTAATTAGCAGGTGGAAATCCCCAGATAAGAGCACTTGCCCATTTGGCTGTGGCTCAAGAACTGAGGTTGGGAGGCTTGTGCCTATGGAAGGAAAATAACCAGTTGGATCAGTGGGTGAGAGATGAGAACATAAATAGGGCTGAGACAAAGAAAAGGTCAGCTGCAAGTGGGTCAGGAGATCAGAGTGGACGAGTAGGCCCTGGAAGGTTCTGCTGGGAGGCCTGCCACAGAGGATTTCAGTCCCCACCCCACTCCAGGGACAGGATGACTCAGCATTTCCTATTACTATTATTAAGGCCAACCCCAGAGGCCCTAGCAAGGCTGACTGCTGTTAAAACCGGACTGTTCTTCTGGCCCCTGGTTCATTCTAGGTCTACATAGTAGAAGGCTATTCCAGAAGGGATGTGTAATTCATCCTGGTGTTTAATGCTCTTTTATTCCTTTTTTTTTTAAACTTCAGCCAGTAGGCTGAGCTGGTCAGGCTTTGGGCTGACATCTGCTGCTTTATCTGGTCGCATTGTCACAGAATAATAAGTAACCTTTATTTGTGATCATCAGGTGCTGACATCAGGTGAAGACTTTACAGGAACATCCCCTGTAACTCTCAGAAGCAGGCCACAAGGTAGGTATTGTTATCTCCATTTGCAGATGAGTAAACTGAGGCTGAGAGATGTTAATTGCTCAAGGACTGAGAATCTAACTCAAGCCTTTTCACTTAAGAGTCCGTGTTCTTCACCTGTACCCTCTACTGCTTGGCAGAGATTAGAAATGGTTTATCGAGCTGAAACACAAATCAGAAGGTGATCATAGGCAGGAGAGCATGGAGAAAATGAAAAGCAAACAGTGGGGCAGGAATGTGATGAGAAGAATAGAGGGAGGGAAGCATATGCTGTGGCAGAAAATCAAGGTGGGAAAACCATTGGCCCTTTATGGCCACGTAAGGTCCTACCTAGAGGCTAGGTTACCTTGTTAACATGTCTTCAAGATGGACAGGTTTTGTTATCTCTGTTTTCCATGTATGCATTCCATGGATTTATTACCTAGATCTGTATTCTTCCAGCTACCAAGGGACTGGTGTGTATTCAGTGTGACTGGAGAGACATCTGTCATACTGTTGCCCCATCTCATACCCTCCCTGAAATTTCACTCTTAAAGTAACTGGGTGAGGCGGTGGAGGCTGAGCATTGTCTTCAGAAGGTTATTGTTGAAATGTACATGTTGTCCTCAAAGTTAAACTCCATGAAGGCAAGGATTTTGTCTTGTTGCCTCATATCCCTAGGGATGTAGAAGGTGATACTTATGGATGAAATTAAGAATGTATAAATAAATGAATTCAAGAAGTGAACAGTAGGCAGAGTGTCCCTTGAAGCCTTTGTTGATACTCTTGTCTAGCTGATTCATTGACTTTGCAAAGTAGAAAATGAGGAGGAATGGGTCACAGGTAATATGTTGGGGGGAGGTGTGTTTGGGTAGGATTAGGGACGGGAAACTTTGGAGCTTGGGGCTCTAGAGCAGGAGACCCTGGAGAGCTGGTGGGAAGTGTCAACTTCCCAATCCACCTTCCTCCCCACTTCAATGTCAAGGTACTCTGTACTGTTCCGTCATCCTTCCTTCAATTTCAGGAGCAGATTTCTGATTTACCAAGGCTTAAATCACAAGTTTTAGGCGTTCTCCAGCATTTTTGATCTTTCTTTCCACTGACATCTTCAAACAAGCACAGGTATTCCTCCTTCAAGAAAAACAAAACAAAAACAAAACCTGGTTTGACTCTCATTCTTTCTAAGTCATCACTCTATTTCTCTTCTTCCATTTACTGTTAAACTTGAATAAATGATCTGCACTTTTTTTTTTTTTTTCCTTTGCGGTACGCGGGACTGTCACTGTTGTGGCCTCTCCCGTTGCGGAGCACAGGCTCCGGACGCGCAGGCTCAGCAGCCATGGCTCACGGGCCCAGCCGCTCCGCGGCATGTGGGATCTTCCCGGACCGGGGCACGAACCCATGTCCCCTGCATCGGCAGGCGGACTCTCAACCACTGCGCCACCAGGGAAACCCTGATCTGCACTTCTTATCTTCATTTTTCCACTACCTAAAACTCTTAATCCCTTGAAATCTGGCTTCTCCTTCTGTTTCTACTACAATACTTTACTAAAATATTCTTTTTCTCTCTCTTTTACAGAAAACAAACAGAACAGAACATTACATCAGAATGCTAGTTGTCCCTGGTATTCCTTTCCTGTTCTTCCTTTTAATGAATAAAACTCTCCCGAGTTTTAGCTGGGCATATGGGTGCTCAACTAGAGACTACAATTCTCAGTCTTTTTTTGCAGCTGGATGTGAGTATTTGGCCATCAGCTGGGGGCAAATTCCTGCTTCTCTGAGAGCTAACTGTGCTGTCTTTCCTGTTTTGTTCTCACTCTTCCTTGGAAAAGCAGCCTTGGAAGTTGGTGGTCAAGTTGGCGGGGTTGGCATGTTGAGGGCAGCAGTACTGCTCCACCAGCCTGGGACAGATCACCTCTGGATCTCTACATGAGAGAGAAATAAACTTATACTGTATTTTAATCATTCTATTTGGGGGTCTTTTTTTGTTAAGCAGCTTAGCCTGTACTCTAATAAACTCCTTTTTCTTATTTAAAAAGTAATATGCAGGGCTTCCCTGGTGGCACAGTGGTTGAGAGTCCACCTGCCGACGCAGGGGACACGGGTTCGTGCCCTGGTCCAGGAGGATCCCACATGCCGCAGAACGGCTGGGCCGGTGAGCCATGGCCACTGAGCCTGTGCATCCGGAGCCTGTGCTCCGCAACGGGAGAGGCCACAGCAGTGAGAGGACCGCGTACCGCAAAAAAAAAAAAAAAAAAAAAAGTAATATGCATTCACTGTAGAAACTGAATGATAAGTAGAAAGAAGATGACCCAAAAATTCCTATTGATCCTCCTCCTTTTCTGATTGATTATTCCCACGAGCCTATGCCTAATTGCCTTCCTTTCTTTCTTCCACCTACAATCTTGGGCGTAGCCCAGCACTAAGTTCTCTACTCTCTTGTCTCTCTGTACTCTGTCACAGAGAATAGCTCATATAGTGATTGATTTAGTCATTAATTAGTTCATTCATTTCAAAAAATGTACTGAGGCCCTACATTCTGCTAAGTGCCAGGGACTTACATTCTGCTAAAAATTAACTAGACATGTCTCCTCCCCCCAAGAAGATCACCAGCTGGAGAGGAGAAGGAAAGGCAGATTATAAACAAGTCCTTCGAACATAGTGTGCTGAGTACCTGATGGAGCTCTCATGTGAGATTACAGAGGGCACCTGACCGGCTTGTTTGTGTGGAGGGCTGGGTATTGATGAAGGCCTCCAGGAGAAGGTGAACCTGGTAAAGAAAGGTAAAGAAAGAAGGAGGGATGAGGAGAAAGGGAGATGATTCCAAGCTAAGAGGTCAGTGAGGAACCAAAAGCTTGGAAATGAAAACTTTCAAGATGTTTGCAAGGAACTATAGGCCACAAGGTGCTGATACTGTGAGAAGTTTTGCTGAGGGTGGAGAGATGCAGGTCATGGAGGCTTTGCTTGTCATGCTAAGGAGACTTGGGCTTTCTTCTGAGGAGGCCTTACTGAAGGGTACTCAGCAGAACTGTGAAATTGTAGACCTACCTTTTAGATAGATGTTGTATTCTGGGTGGTTGGGTGAAGGATAGATTTCTGGGAGGTAAACAAAAGTGGAAACAGGGTACTGGTTAGGAGGCTGTTTGCAGTGGAGTAGGTAAGAGGTGGTGATGGCTAGATCCAAGGTATTGGCAGGAAAAATTAAGAAGGAAATGAATCTGAGAAACATTCAAGAAATAAAATGGCCATGGCTTGGTGACTGAAGAGAAAATAACAGGAAGGATCAAAGATGACTCCCACGTTTCTAGTGTGGGTGCTGGATAGATGGGGGTGACGGCGTTAGTGGCTTTAGCTGTCACCCCTGAGGTAGCTTATTGTGAAGGTAAGGGAGCTTAACCTTCAGGCCTCCTTGCAGGCATGGGCATGTTCAAGGTCTCTGGGACTGGCCCTAGCAATTTTGTATTCTTAAGTCTGTATTCGTTTTCTTAAAGAGGGCCCAGACCCTCTTTAAGCTGGTATTAACTTCAGTGCTGATTACCACTAGATTAATCCTCCAAAGAAAACCGTTGATGTCGTGTCATTCTTCTCCTCAAAAGCCATTGTCACTGTGTCAATGACTTTTTGCCAACTTGACACTTTTACCTTGAGGTTGCCTTTTACTGAAATGCTCTCCAACAAGTGTTTATAGTTTCAGACATCCCTGTCTACCAAAGGGTCTTTGGCCCTTCAAGACCTATCTACTAGTAGAGCTGCTTTAGTTGCAATTACAGTTGATCTTTGAACAACACGGAGGTTAATCCGTGTATAATTTATAGTCAGTTCTCCGTATCCTCAGTTCCTCAGGATCTGCAGATTCAACCAACCACCAACCGTGTGGTATTTACTATTGAAAAATATCTGCGTATAAGTGGACCCACGCAGTTAAATGCCATTGTTCAAGGGCCAACTGCACTCTGTTGAACTTTGTTTACTACCAGTCTTCTTGCCAGTTGTGGCTTTTCTACCTGAAATATGTGTCTAATCTCTGACTTGGCCTTTCAGTGGTGACTGGTGTCAGGAATGTCTCATACCCACAGAGAGCCTCTGGCAGAAGCAAACATCACTATATAGTGTGGCCCTGGTGGACATCCAACATGTGATGACACTTTAACATTCTGGTTTTTGATAATGTTGAGTCAAAGGCAGTTTGTACTCTAGAATGTTCACTCTGGGCTATAAACCCTTGAACATTAGTTATTCAATAGTTCTGATATCTGGAATATGACATGCAGTCATCTGCAGTCACAGAGCTGTCCTGGACCATCCTCTCATCTGAAAGAAGAGTTGTCTTCAGTGTTCGTTGCATTGCTGCCTGATGAGTGACTTCAGAGGATTTTTCTGCTATCTGAATAGCTCCTACTCCGGGTACGAAAAGTCTAATTCACTTTCTAGGCTTTTTCCCCATAATGTCCCTTCTGCTTCAATAGATTCTCACTCAGACACACCAAAATGGGACTCATAATATCGATTTATTATCTTAGCAATCTCGGTAAACAAGGCAGTCTCACCGTGTTCTTTTTCCTTCAGGGATAAGGCGGGCCTAGCATCTTCCTAGAAAGAACATACTGTATGGCCTCATGTTACAAAAATTGCAGCTTGGTTAAAATTTCCACTGACAGTCTTTCAGTTTTTTTTGTAAGGAGATAACTTATTATGGAGAAATGTTGTTCTATAAGTAAAATAAAGCTATAATGTTACTATTAGGAGACAGTTCTGAGCCCTAGAGCACAGTGCTGATGTTTCATACCGGATCTTTCTCACCTCCTCCTTCTCAGCGTCTTTGTACTCCTTCAGTCTCTCCATCTCCCTGTTATATGTTAGCAGATACAACTCAAAGGTGTGGTGAGGCTGACAGCACCTGCAGAGGCCCAAGGCCTTCCCTGGGACAAAGGGATTTGGGTCTGCCCACTGTAATTCTGCAAAAGGAATTATGAACCAAGGAAAGTAAAACTTATGATTCTAAGTGACATAGAACAGATGCAACCTGGGGAAGGAGGAGGATTTGGGAGCCCAATTCTCTTTGGGGAAAATACTGTTTTCTATGTTGTAATTCTCTTCTGTTAGCCCGAGCCTTCTGATCTCTGCAGCTTTGAAGGGTTCAGGGACGGGTATGCGTGGGTGGCTGAAGCAAAGCAAAAAAGGAAGCCTGGCAGCAGCCTGGGAAGGTGGTTATGAGATGGGAGAGGTGACCTGCTGAGAGCTGGGACTCGCTCCCTGCCACTCCCGGGGGACAGACAGCAGCTGGTGCAGAGGTGGGAGTGGGCGAACAGCCCTCAAGGATTCTCAGAGGAACCTGGAAGGAGAACCTGGTAAAAGATAAAGTTCCTTTTTGTCACACATGACATGAGCTCTAATCCTTGTTGCCCTTGGAAGCCTAGAGAGGTCTTTGACATCTGGCCTGCCCAGGATAAACACTGCGGAGCCCATGTCCAGGAATGGGGCTATTTCCCACCTCCCATCCACACACACACTCCTAGCTGCCTTTCATGCCACTTCTGTCTCTTCCAATGGGGGCTGCCCAAGCAGGAGGAGAAAACTAGAAGGTATTTTACATAAAGGGAGCAAGGAGGATATCAAAGACTCACATCACCTGTTTGCAGCTTGCTACCCCCAGAAGTGGCCCTGGGCACTCATGTAGCCTGCTGTCTGAAATCAGGGATTCTCCCAGCATCCTGT
Organism: Delphinapterus leucas; assembly: GCF_059928025.1. Taxonomy (NCBI): domain Eukaryota; kingdom Metazoa; phylum Chordata; class Mammalia; order Artiodactyla; family Monodontidae; genus Delphinapterus; species Delphinapterus leucas. Next base: position 36,723,544 of record NC_143137.1, on the reverse strand, counting down.
TTCATATAGGTCAGCATCATGTTTCTCAGCTAATTGATAAGACAACCCCCAAAGGCCAGTGGAAGTGGAAGGGCTATTTCTCAGACCTCCTTCAGCTCAATGTTTTACATAATTGATCCTTGAGATGGATGGAACTTGTTAGGTTCATTTATTATTTCTTTCCTTTCTCCCTCTCTCTTCTCTCATCTTTCTTCTCCTCTTCCTCCCACCTTCTCTCTGCCCTCCCTTCTTTCCTTCTCGCATCGTTGGTCCTAGGAAGTTTTCTGCTCATTATCTTTCAAGCAGTGTTGCTGCTGTTCCTAGTGTCCTGTGTTCCCTGCAGTGGCCAGAAATCTGCTCCCATCATTAAAGGCTTAGAGAGCACAAAGGGAGCTGAGGAAGCTTAAGTCTAGGCTTCAAGGTTACTGCTTAGATCTTTTTGCCTAGAAATGATTATATGAAGACATAAAACGTTGTTTTAACTCTATGTCCTATTGTATGTTTTGCATTAAGAATCTCAATATAGAGATATGTAAAATTCAAATTGTTAACTCAGCCTTGGACTTTTCCCTCCTCTTCGATCAGTAGTACTCCAATATGGTTTATGGAGTCTGCTTTCCTATCTTGGAGGACAAGAATGACATGCATCAATTTGGAATGTTTTAGGTGAGATCACCTAGGAGCCAGGTTACAGGTGAAGTGTAATCATTTATCTTTAGACTCCCAGCTTTGATTTACCCGCCTTCCACCCAGTCCTCATATCTACATAGTCCCATCTTGTACTAATGGGAGGGTAGTATCCAGGGCAGTAGGAAACTCCCTTGTCCTGACCTCCATAATCTGTGTTTCTGTGCTATCTGTATTTGTGACAAAAGGCATAGGGGCTACCTCCGTTTGCCTAAATAGGTGGGAGAAGAAAGGTCACAGTTGTGAAAGTAGTATTTGAAACAAAGAGAGAAAGGACAGGTATTCTGTCTGTTCATTATGCTCTTTTTGGAATCTCTCTTTACATGGAAATTCCAGTCATCTGTGATCTCAGATTCTTGGAAAGCAAGCACCTCCATGTTCTGTCCCTGATATAGATGTATTTATTCCTAAATATTTTATCCACCTTGGTGTTCTCCACATCCTTAGTGCTCCATAAATAGTTACTAAACGAATGATTCTTGCTGCCTGTATCAGTGTTGCATCGGGGGTGTGAGCACAATTTAATAGCAGAAGGCACTAGTCACTGGCCAGCCATGTAGCCATGTCCTCTTATTGCCTCTTCCTGTAATTACAGTTTGGTTTTATATACTAACATGGATTCAATAAAATTTTCTCTTTTTTAGTAAGAGTATGTGATAAATACATGGGCGTGGGTGCTCATAGCATTTTTAATCCTATTTTTTTTTTTTTTTTTTTTGCGGTACGCGGGCCTCTCACTGTTGTGGCCTCTCCCGTTGCAGAGCACAGGCTCCGGACGCGCAGGCTCAGCGGCCATGGCTCATGGGACCAGCCACTCTGCGGCATGTGGGATCTTCCCGGACCGGGGCACGAACCCGTGTCCCCTGCATCGGCAGGCAGACTCTCAACCACTGCGCCACCAGGGAAGCCCCTTTAATCCTATTTTTTCACATCCATTTGTTTTGACAATCAAAAATCAGTGTGGCTTACTATGTACCGGGCACAGTAACCATGACTGGCATTTTGTATGTACATTCTTTGTAATTCTTGCAATAGTGCCGTAAGGAATTACCGTCATTTTTCATTCACATCAGCTGCTAGGTTCGCTGGCAGATGGTAAGGACACATCAGTCAGTGAGACAGACAAAATCTAACATTCACAAGGCTTAGAAGCTGAGGCTTAGAGAAATGACTTGTAGTTAGGGGACACACTGAGTGACCAAGCTGGGATTCGAATCTATCTGATTACAAAACTCATGCTGCCTCCAAAACATAGCGATAGTTAGTTACAAGGACCCTAAGTGCCAGTCCTTCACAACTTCACTCGTTTTCAAACCTTCAGACCAATCTCATATGTTCGGTGTTATTATCTCCATTTTACAAGTGAAGAAATGGGACTTGGAGAGGCTGAGTAACCTACTCATGATCTTGTAGCTGGTAGACAGCGGGGCCGTGATCTGGATGCAGGGTGGCCCAGCTCCAGAGCCCATTCTGCTTCCACTTGACGGTGCTGCTGCCCCGTGTAGCAGAGAAGACCATGGTCCACAGGCCCTGCCCTGCTGGAGCTTACAGGACAACAGGCAAGAGAAGTAAAAGACAATTAGAGTACAAAGCAGAAAGGAATAAGGCCACAAGAAGAGTATAAACAAAGTGCTTTGGGGTTGAGGAGGGATTATTTTAGTCTAAGGAGTACTTGAAAACAGAGGACAGGGGAAGTGCTCTATGTGATAAATCTTCAGGGTATCATTTTTCAAGCAGGAAATAATCTGTTATTCTGAGTGAAAACATAATAAATAGAAGTTAGAATTATTTCACTTCCTTTTTTTTTTGGCTTAGTAAGTATATTCATTATATAAAATTTATTGAGTGGCTGACTGGGTATAAAACTGTAAGAAACATTTCAATTTCAGAGATATTAAATTGCTAAAAAATATGCATCTTAAAATAATTAAATACAGTTTTTTTTGTGTTTTGTTTTTAGTAAGAGTATGTCTTTGTCTATGTTCAAGGTATTTTAAGTAGAGAAAGTAGAAAAGAGTCATGATATATTTTCACTTTCATTGGGTCCCAGCGGGACTGCTGTGTACAGTCGTGCAATTTGTGTACTATACAAAAGAGCCCAGCTGAGGGGGTGAGAGGGGGCTGAAATCCAGTCTGCATTTCCCATGCCAAACAATGCTCCCCATTGCAAGACTGCCTCCCTCCCGAAAGGAAGGACATCTTGGTGCCTTTTTAAATTTTGTAGGAGTTAGAAAAGATTGTTTATGGGTTTGCAGTGACCCTGGGTCCCACAGCAAGAGCAATAGTAATGGTGCTGTAGCAGCCATGGTTGAAGTGTGGTGTTAAATATGACAGTTTTATTATATGTCTACTGTAGACTTTAAAATACTGTAGGAGTTTATTAAATTCTAAATTAAATTTAAGATTAACTCAGTAATTAAGTAATGACTAACAACATTGTAGAATCTGTTAATGAAAAATTTTATTGAATCCATGTTATTCCATAAAACCAAACTGTAATGTGGGATAGAATGAAATATTATAACTTTAAGTCTCAACTACACAGTATTTTTGCATCTAATTTCAGGCATTTCACAGACCATCTAAATCCCATTTTGGACCTCAGATTAGCATACCTATATTATGGTACAGAATGATTCAAAAAAGAATTGACAATATAATGTATTTATGTGTTTGTAGTATTTGTTTATAACAAATATAAACATGTGGTCAAAACCTAATACTTTCCCTATGGCTAGACAGTTAAAAGGTCACCCACATGATGTCTATTTACTGGTTATTGAGTAGTCCATTTTGGAAGTGTTTAATTCTTTTTGAATCACCCTGTGTCATTTAACAGCTTCCTCTGGGAGGGTTTAAATGGCAACTCAGCACTCCGGGTTTTGGGTGCTAGTGTGCCATGAATACATATTTATTGTGGCTCACTTTGCAGGGTGCCTTTTATAGGTTGGGTTAATGGTGAACAGAATAATGCTTTATCAGATGACAATAATTTTCCTTTAGATTTCAGTGAGTGATGGTGCCATTACCCCCCACTACAACGCTCCCTCAAGGTCAGATCCACAGATCCAGAGTGTCTCTGAAAGGTTCAGAGTTGTCACAGTGACCATGAAATTACGAGCTACTCCAGGGCTCATTCTCATAGAACGGGAAGTTTTCCTGGACAATGAGTCATTATTAAAGCATGGCTCCCTTACTGGACCAGCCAGTGTGCGACTGTAAAACACGCCTCTGGCAGTGTGGTTATCGTCACTAGCCAGAGGCTGTCTTCCACATCACAGGCTATGTCATGAAACTGTCATGTTAAGTGTTTATTTTCCTTGTCACATGTCATCTTTAAGAAATATTTCATTGGAGAGTTTGTTGAGAAGAGACTGGCTTGGGATTTTTATCATGAGCCAGATGAAATCTGCTGCAGGTGGATGGGGTGGGGGACCACTAACTAGTTTACTAGTTGAAAATGCCCCGTGATCTGACTGCAGCCACATACGTGAGCTGCATCAGCAAGTATAAATTAAAGCTGACCTTAACAGCAATATACTTATCTGGTCAATTTAGAGAATAGCTCTTTTAAAGTTTTAACTGACTCTTATTAATATGAACATTCATACTTGAATATGTCATTAATATTGAAATGTTTTATTTATTTTACTCTCTATCAATGTTTTTCTTTTTGAAGGTATCAAATAATGGTGACTGATTAAAGTAGACACTATTTCCTTAAATTTTTCCTTTGTAAAAAAAAGGGGGGGAGGGGCTTCCCTGGTGGCGCAGTGGTTGAGAGTCCGTCTGCCGATGCAGGGGACACGGGTTCGTGCCCCAGTCCGGGAAGATCCCACATGCCGCGGAGCGGCCGGGCCCGTGAGCCATGGCCGCTGAGCCTGCGTGTCCGGAGCCTGCGCTCCGCAACGGGAGAGGCCACAGCAGTCAGAGGCCCGTGTACCGCAAAAAAAAAAGGGGGGAGGAATATTTGTTCAAAGAAGACATGTTTTAATCATGAATGACATTCATGAATGACATCATGAATGCAAGAAATGCAGTATGAGATCACCAGGACACTTGCCAAGCATTTTGCTTCACCACCTAGAGCAGCAGGGATGAAAGTGATTGCAGGGTGGGATTTGTGCTGGGGATATTCACTATCAATGATTCAGTGGGTGGCTGTTTTCCTTGCCTTATACATAGAGGATCCATAAATATTTATTGACATTTTATTCATTCAAAAATATCTGGTGAGTGCCTCATCTGTGTCAGTCATGGAGATGGGTGGTTGGGATACAAAGATGAATAAGGCAGAGCCTCTGTGTGCTGAGTCTTGAGTCACCCGTGCTTCGCAAAAGAGGCAAAGAGTGATGTGGGAGCGTGAAGAAGGGAGGGATCAGCTTTAGCTACAGGGTGGCCATGAAGTCTGGAAATGAAGATACCTTATTTCATCCTGTATTGTAATATAATACCAACAAACAATTTATTTTGTATTTGCCTGTGTTTTTAGACTTGCTGGTTATCTGTAAGAAGGTCAGGAAAGACTTTAAAGAGAAGATACTTGATTTGGGTCTTGAATACCAAAAGAAGTTCACCAGGTTTGGGGAAAGGGCCTGGAAAGACATTCAATGCGATCGAAGGAAATGTATGTTTGGGGAACTGCAAGTGATCTTGTTTAGCTGGAGTGTAGAAGATGAGGCAGAATAGATGGGGAGGAGCCAGATTTCAGAGGTTTTGCAAACCATGCTAAAGAGTGTGGATGTTATACTACAGGCAATCAGGAGCCAATGAAGTGTTATGAGCCAGGCAGTAACATGGTCATTCAATCAAAAAGCAATTTTCAGACCAGTGCTAGGTGCTGAGCTACAAGGATGAATTAGATATAAGAAACTCAAAGCCTACTAAAGAAAACGATAAACAAGTTAGTGCAATGGAAGTCATAGATTTTCTGAAATAGTATCATTATTATTATATTTATTGAGTATTTACCGTGTGCCAGACATACATGCATAGTGCTGAGTGCTAAAATGCATTGTCTTATTTAATTCTCCCAATAACCCTAAAAAACACTATTGATTAGTTAGTGTCATTTTATAGAAGAGGAAACTGAAGCACAGAAATTTGATACCTTGCCTCTGGTAAGTGGTGGAGCCAGGTTCAAATCCTAGTGGTCTAACTCCAGAAAATACACTTTTACCAATAAGGACTATGTTGTTTCCCCATGACAGAAATCTGTCTGATTTCTAAGAGCACTAGGGGCCACATTATCCATTCTGCAGAAACAGAGGTAGGGTTCGGAAAGTCTTCATGGAGATAGTCATGGGATTTGTCTTACGGAAGATCACTGTGTCAGCTTGGAGCTGGGCAAGACCAGAAGTGGGAATGTGAGTTAGGAGGCTAGGTAACAGTTGGTAGTATCAGTGGGAATGAGGGGAGAGGATAGAATCCAGAGATATTTTAGATGTGAAATGGTTTATTGTGCTGGATGAGGTTAGGTTTCTGACTTGGATATAAAGGTGGATAGTACAGCCGTTAACCATGATTCATAATACCAAAGGAGAAACAGGTAGGTGTGGGGTAGGGGTAGAGTAGGTATGTACATTTTTAATTTGTTGAATCTGTGGAGTCTGTAGGGCAATAAATATAAGTAAAAGCCAGTGACTGGATATACAGTTCTAGAGTTTAGGAGAAACTAACTAAGAACTAACTAGAGTTTAGGAGAAGCTAGATATTATATTGGGTGTCACTTTGAAGATTTAAAAACTAATATATTAGTTAATTAAAGGTATCTCTCTAAATGTCAAATCATAACTATTGATTCTATCCAAAAAATTGGGTCAAATACAACAAATGGATAATACCACTAGAAAGCAAACAGTGAAGCTGGCAAAATGGACCACCCCATTTTAAAAAAAACATGTAGGCAGGTACTCTAGCTTCCGGAGCTGTGAAAAAATGGTATTGTACTGTGCGTAACTTTGGGTGGGCGGACACCAGGGATGGGGAGAAGGTGGATTAAGATATAAGAGGTAGAACTTCAGAGAACAAGAGTAGGGAAAGAACATTACTGAATGTTGCCTTAATCATATGGAAAGCACAAAAGTATAAAAGTTGTTGGTTTACTTCCTATTTTGAGAGTTCATTGATCAACCTCAGGGGACAAAGGCAAATTTGCATGGATGCATGAATGGAAATAATTTGAGACTAGAAGGTATCTCCTATACAAAAAAGACTAGGCTATGGAAATCAAGCCAACAAAAAAATACTCTTCAAAGAAATTACAGTTATGACCTATATATTTAGAATTAAATTAACCCCATTATCATGTGGGTAGAATACATTTTGTTCCCTTGGCCTTTAGAATATAGAGAGGGCATCATTGCTCACCCATCATGGCAGCCCTTGTTTAGAAGGAAAACTACCAGTCATGAATCATCAACCTAAACATAATGAAAGTTAGCCACCTGGGATACCATTGACAGAAAAATTGATTCTTCTCATTGAAAGATGTTTCAGTTACAAAAATTCTGATGCCAATTAACAGCAACAAACGACCCTATTAAGAACCATTAAGGGAAATAAAAACTCTTAATTAGGAATGCCAAAGATGGAGAAAGAAAAGGATACTGGGAAAAAAGCCCACAAAACATTCGTGCATGATAACAGTGGGAGTGGAGAAAAGGAAATTCTCCAAAGAAAGAGTTTTAACGGGGTGTTCTTGGACAGAATTCTGTGGAGACAGCATGAAGTGGCTAGTGGTGCTGTGTTGGTACATTCTAGGTACAAAACAGCAGATGACAGGAATGCGGATTTCAAAGACATTTCCTCTCTTAGAACATATGGGACTTTTAAGGGTTGCAGGGGAATAGTTGGGGGATTCTTTTTTTCAACTCACTTTTGAACACATATAAGAATGTTAGAAATTGTCAAATGCTACCATCTTTTTAAGGGGATTGTTAGATATAACAGTATCAGTTGGGATACTTTCAGCCCCAAGTCACAGAAATCTCCAGTTAAAATTGACTTAAATATATAAGGCCTTCATTATCTCACAAAATGGGTGGTCTAGAGGTGGCAGGTGGTGCTGGTTGGTGAGTGATTGGGTGAGTGATACAGAAGTCTCTTATGGGTTCTTTAATCCTTCCCTGTGGCCATTCCTGGTATTTTAGCTTTGTTTGCCCTCATGGTCACAAATGACAACATCCAGAGAAAGAGAAAACCATCTTTTCATTTGTATTTCTCTTGGAATGGAGAAATCCTTCTGTAAAACCCCTCAACTCTTCTACTTCATTGGCTAGAATTATGTTGCATGTCTAAGACTACACAAACCATTTGTAAGAGGAATCAATCATGGGATCAGTTATGACCCAATTCCTGGAGCTGAGGCCAGGTCCAGCTTTCCCTGAAGCACATGGCCACTCATAGCAGGTTGGAAATCTGGACAAAACTGGGGTTTTGTGAATGAAGAAGGAGGGTTGGATAGTTTTGGGGTAGGCAACCAATGGTGTCTGTTACAAATGAACTACAAAAGCCTTTCTTTCTTTTTTTTTTTTTTTATTTGTGGTACCCGGGCCTCTCACTGTTGTAGCCTCTCCCGTTGCAGAGCACAGGCTCCGGACGTGCAGGCTCAGTGGCCGTGGCTCACGGGCCCAGCCACACCGCGGCATGTGGGATCTTCCTGGACCGGGGCACGAACCCGTGTCCCCTGCATCGGCAGGCTGACTCTCAACCACTGCACCACCAGGGAAGCCCAAAAGCCTTTCTTGAATGGAATGAAAAAACATTTTTCATTAAATGTTTCTTACTAATAAAGTTTTTAGTCTTTAACTATGTGTTCAATGGCCAGTTTTCTCTTATTTTTAGTAAAATAATAAAAATGATAATTTTAGAACTATTTAATATAACTGTTTCAGTGTGATAAACCTGGTGTGGTCACTTTAGTTTGGCTTAAGTTTTTTTCTTTTTTTTTTTTTCCCGGCCACACCGTACGACATGCCGGATCTTAGTTCCCTGATCAGGGATCCAACCCAAGCCCCCTTCAGGGGAAGCGCAGAGTCTTAGCCACTAGACCACCAGAGAAGTCCTAGTTTGGCTTAAGTTTTCTAAAATACCTTCTCAGAATTCTTTTGGCTGGGTTGGTTCACATTAATATCACTGATGATGGATGAAATTTGGCAGTTCTCTCATTCTCCATAATTAGGAAAAATGCTAACATGCCTCCAAAGTGTTGCAGAATCTGTTCCTACTTCCTACTGCGTTTCATTGGAGACTAAAAGATAGGCTTTGCAAGTCCCATTTGCAACTACTTGGACAGTTTCCTGGGTTTTCCAGAGATACTAGACTCAATAAAACAGGGGGAGCACTAAGAAGAATTATCAGTTACTCTGGCTTGCAAGAAATAGAAATCAACTGGACCTAGCTTAAGCATAAAGAAAGAGTTTGTTTTAATAACACTTCAGGGGTGTCTCCTGGAACCCGAAGGCAGGAATTCAGTTGAGTGTTTGGAAGTTCTGCTGCCTGGAAGTGGAGGACCACTGGAAGCCGGGCTGTTCTGTCTCTTGTCTCTGCTTCTCACTATAGTCCTATTTTGTTCTTTTCTTTCTGCAAATACTTTCTTGTTTTATCATGTCTGTGGTGGGCAGATGAGAGCCACTTTTTATTCCTTGACATCACTTCTCATGTCTCTCAGTGTCTCTCAGACCCTCAGTGTCTCTCAGTTCTAATTCTGAATTCCCAGGCAAGAGAATCTGATTTACAAATGAGGAAACTGTGGCTTAAATGAAGCATCACCCAACTCAAGGAAGGCTCAAGGTCACCCAACTAGAAAGGCTTTTTTTTGGCCAAGTTCCCCCACCAGAGATCAAAACTGCGCCCCCTGCAGTGGAAGCGGAATCTCAACCACTGGACCACCAAGGAAGTCCCGATAAGGCATTTTGACTCTAGGTCTGTTTGGATCTTAAATGTGGTGACCTTCCAACAACATATGTGAACACCAGTGAGATTTTCAGGAGCAATGCTTGATACCTTGTTGACTCAGTCCAGTCTTGTATTTGTAGGTGAGCCTGATTTGGAAGCTTGGTACAGTTCCTCTTCTCACTGCCTCTATCAACGCCCAGCCAAAAGATCTTCCCTTCCCATCATTAGAAGAGTCATTTCTTTCTTAATACAAGGAGTATCTCATCGTTATAGAGTACCTGACAGGTTCCAAAGACCATGTGATGATCTCCTTTTATTTTACAACAGTCCAGTGATGTGGTTGGCTGGAATTATTTACTCCCATTTACAGATAAGGAAATGGAGGTTCACAGGGGCAAGGTGATTTGCTCTAGTAGAGAGGACTAAATTCCCTGGGGAGGTGGACTGGTTGCTTAGGAGTAGATGAAGGATCTTCTTGGTCATGTCCCTGGGGGACCCAAGTGGGCTGACAGGGCAGGACAGCCACAAGCCACCTGGTGCTGAGCTTTCTTTCTAGACTGGGGACTTCTTGAGGCCAGATACCTTGTTCTCACTCATCTCTTTGTTCTCAGGTTCTAGCACAGTATTTGGTACATAGCAGACTCTTGCTGAATGTTTGTTGAAGGAATATGAGACTTTCCTAAAAATGATAACTTTTCAATATTGGAATGAACTGCCTTGAAAAGTTGGGTGATTCCTAGCACTGGCAGAGTTTAAGAAAAGATGGATAAATATCTGCTTGCTCATAATAAAGGCTAACATTTATTGAGCACTTGCTATGTGCTGGGCACTGGGTTAAGTGCTCTACATGTATTATTTCACGTATTCCTCACTCCATCCCCCAAAACAGTTTCTATTATTATCCTCATTGAAACCGAGGCACAGAGAGGTGAAGTGACTTGCTTAAGAATCCATTGCAAGTTGTGTGGCCATGATTTGAACCCTAGAAGACTGAGTTACAGATCGGGATCCTAGTCATGTTGTCCAAGTGTTTCTAGATGAGGCAGGAGATTGAGGTAGATTAGCTCTCAAGTATTTTCAACTTTGAGATTCCCTGAGTGTTTGGCCAGGAGATTGGTGCCAACACATACAGAGAAAGCAGGGAAGGAGAACTGGTTGTATAAGGATAGAGGGATCGGTAGAGAACAAGTTGATTTTGATTATGTTTGGTATGAAGTGTCAGAGGATATCCAAATGAAAAAAGTCCAACGGTATCTTTAGCTTGAAAGAAAAGATAATTCATACGTGTGCTGTTGCCATGAAAAGCTCTTTCAACACAGGAAGTCGTAACTATTACTGCCTGGTTGTGCATATAATGGTAGTTACGGCTCACATTACTTTTCTAACACAGCCTTATACTGTATTGGGGATAATACCATAGCTTTGTGAGATAAGCAACATTCTCTTTTTTGAAAAAGATAATTGAGCTTACCCTTATTGTCTTTTATTTGTCAGAAATTTCATTAGAGAAAGTGTATGCAATTTCAAAACTGAACACCACAAACAAATATCTCCTAAATAAGAAAAAAGGCAAACAAAATATATTTTAAGGCTTAAGAGTTCTAACTAAATTTGCCACTGTATCCTTTCTTAAAAGAAACAAACAGGGACCTCAAATTTAGCATGTTGCATTATCACCATTCCTGACAATAAAACAAAACTTGCAAATGTTAAGAAAGCAATGTAACCAAAAACATAACAAGTGATAATCCATTTTTAAAAAATTATTTGATTAACATTGCTATTTGATAATACAATTCTTCTACAGCCTTAGAAATATCAGAAAATTCTAAATCTGCTAGTCATCAGGCAGTCAACAACACTAGGGGCTGAGAGACACTGAAAAAAAGGAACAAGGCAAGATTTTGCCCAGATGGGCCTGTCCTAGCAGGACTTCATACATAACCCGTGACTCCTGGGAACACGCAGTCAGGTTCCCGTGTAGCTAAGGCCAGCCAGGGACAACCTTGAAATCAGAAGGGCCTGGGTTTTAATCACAGGCTCACTGTTTACCAATGGTATGACCTTGAGAAAGTTGCAAAACTTCTCTGAGCCCATTTCTTCATCCACAAAATGGAATGACTAATCCTTCCTTCATGGGGTGTTGTAAGAAGTACATGAGATGTGTGAAAAGAACCTAGAATGAAATGTTCTTAACACACAAGTACACACGTGTGCACGCACACACACAAGGGTGAGAGGAAACTTTTGGGGATGATGGATATGTTTACGGTATTGATTTGCTGATGGTTTCATGGGTATATACTTATATCCAAATTCATCAAATTGTATACATTAAACATGTACAGCTTTTTATATTTCAATCATACCTCAATAAAGTGGTTTAAAAAAAATACCCTAGGGCTTCCCTGGTGGCGCAGTGGTTAAGAATCCGCCTGCCAATGCAGGGGACACAGGTTCAAGCCCTGGTCTGGGAAGATCCCATATGCCGCTGAGCAACTAAGCCTGTGCGCCACAACTACTGAGCCTGCTCTCTAGAGCCCGTGCTCCACAACAAGCGAAGCCACCACAATGAGAAGCCTGCGCACCGCATTAAAGAGTAGCCCCCACTCTCTACAACTAGAGAAAGCCCACGTGCAGCAACGAAGACCCAACACAGCCCATAAGTAAATAAATAAAAAAATTTAAAAAAATACCCTAGAATAGTACCAGCGACAGAGCAGGCTTTTGATAATTGTTGTCTCATTCATTCCCCCACCTTAGTTTCTTTGCCTTTAAGAAACTAAGATATAGAGGAGATTCACTCCCTCATTGAATTAAACAGTTAGTGTCTACCAGGGCCACCATGTACAGGAGCACAGGTTGCTCCCTGCTGAAGTGAGGGGGGTGCGTTCCAGCCCACTAGCACTCGTCAAGCTGGGTGCCCTCGCTCTCTTTCTAATTTGCAGAAACGTGCTACGTGTGCTTGTAAAGCCCCGGCATCTGTTTCAGGGATAATAAATTTGAACTTTGCCCACTTTGTGACTGATGGGACACAGACAAGTAATCAAGGGTTATAATACATATAATTAATGCTATTCTAGGGAAGGTACTACAGGCACACAGAAGAGAGACACTTAAATGAGATGGGGTGAGGGATGGGATAATCAGAATCTGTGACTTAAAGCAGCGGTCCCCAGCCTTTTTGGCCTCAGGGCCTGGTTTCGTGGAAGACAGTTTTTCCACAGACGGGTGGTGGTGGGGGAATAGGTCAGGCCGTCATGCGAGCGATGGGAAGCAGCAGATTAAGCTGCGCCCGCTCGCCGCTGCTCGCCTCCTGCTGTGTGGCCCGGTTCCTAACAGGCGCAGACCAATATCGGTCCTCAGCCCGGGGGTTGGGGAACCCTGACTTAAAGGATGAGGGGGGAGATTGTGGACAATGTTTCAGGCAGAGCAGTGACATTCATTTATCCATTTATTCATTCAGTAAACACAAACTGAATAGCTACCAACTTCCAATACTGAACTTGAAGAAAGAGCAGTAAATAAAACAAACAAAACCTCCTTTCTCATAATCTTAACATTCTGGTAGGGCAGAGAGACGATGATAACTGAACTAGAAAAATATTAGGTAGTGAGATGTGCTTTGGGATAATAACACAGGCAGGGTGGTGGTAGGTTGGGTGAGGGGGTATATGAGAGTGGAGGGTGGGACAGGCATTGCTAGGGAGCTGTCATTTAGGCTGAGATTTAAATGGCAACCGTAGAAAACTCAGCTGATGATCTTATCAGGTGGGGGGAGGAGCTGTTACAAAAGTCTTAAGGGGGAATGAACTCTGTATTTTGAGTTGGCAAAGAAGATGCTTGAGGTGTGTTTGAATTGGCATGGGTGAGAAGAGGCTCCTGAGACGAGAAGGAGAGGTGGGCAGGTACCAAACCTGTGTGAGCATGGTGACCTCACACAGACCTTCGAGGCATCCAGTATCGCAGTAAGTAAGGGCCTTGTTGTTAGGCGATAAGAGGTGAGTCGAGAGAGACAGGCAGGAACCGGATGATGACAAGTCTTAAATGGAGAATCTGGGGCTTCCCTGGTGGCGCAGTGGTTAAGAGTCCGCCTGCCGATGCAGGGGACGCGGGTTTGTGCCCCGGTCCGGGAAGATCCCACATGCCGTGGAGCGGCTGGGCCCGTGAGCCATGGGCCCCTGAGACTGCGCGTCCGGAGCCTGTGCTCCGCAACGGGAGAGGCCGCAACAGTGAGAGGCCCGCGTACCGCAAAAAAAAAAATGGAGAATCTGGGAGGCATTTATTTCTGCTTAAAGCTATGCAAAGAATCCCAAGGAAGCCATGACCAAAGTCAGTCAAAGAAATCCTTTCATGTTCATGTCTTCAAGGCAGGTTTGAATACCAAGTCTTGTGTTACTTGTTCTTGAACCAAAATCCTCAATATATATACCCCATGAGAGATTAGAACTCTTCTCAAGTCCACAGATTCAGATTAGTGTAATTTTTGCAACATCTGAATATACTTACCATGATGTTGATATCTGTTAGGTGGAATGTTAAACTGGATTAGGTTGTGTTTATAGGAGGAGGATACATCTTCCTATGAGTAAGAGGTATGAGGGAGCACATAACATCAAGTTGGTAACAAATATGTGATATTTATTAGAGCATTTCAAGGGAGACCTTTGCCTTGTAGTACCTGAGGGAGACACTGCTAGCTGCCTGTCTTATAGGCGTGATCTTCATTCTCTTCGACAGAACCTCAGATTTGATTATCAACGAACTTAATGAAAAATACTTTTCTTCTAGACTCCCTTGTAACTAGGAATCGTATTTGACAAAAGTGTAGCCAATGAGATATAAGCAGAAGTCCCTGCAGAGGCAAAGTCTGGCTAGGAGAAAATCCCTTTGTCCTGTTCCTCTTCCCTCCTGGTTAATTGTAGTTATTCTGTGCTTATTTGATGTTGTTTGGAGTCTTCTAATTTCTTCAAATATATTGCAAAACCAATATGTTAAGTTAAGGACCACTGTTTTATGACATCTATGGCTAAATCTTTCTGGTACTTTTACTGATCTGGAACTAAACTATGGACATAAAGACAGTAAGATGATTTTATCAAAAATATCTCTCAGAGTTCATTATACTAAAAGTAACACTCCATGTATGTAATGTTGCTGCCTTTTCTTGACCCAGAAAAATCTAGTCAACAAATATTTCTTGAACATTCATTTAACATATACTGACCCCCTATAATTACAAAGATAACACTTCTTTACATGCCATGAGGGAAAGCGATGATGCAAACAGGGTTCTTGTTTTGGGGGAGTTGACAGTTTCATGAGATGACAGATGTGTTTACAAACAAATGTAAAGCAAGTATGTATATGATGTGGTAGGTCATAGCTAGGCCTTCCCAGTAAAGACCTCCAAGTGGATGTGAATGGATGTAGATAAAAGAAGCATGCCCCAATTGTAGGCAAAGCACAAGTTACAAGGCCTGAAACCTGGACATTAAGCCTGGGTGATGTGGCTCACAGAGTAGCAAAATTATTGCCTTACTTGTAGTATGAGTTGTTTCTGGATGACCAAGAGCCTGGGGTTATGAAAGGTATAATTCTATGATCCTCCAGTCTGGGGTCATCTCACTCAGTGTGGGCCAAGGCCACGGGGCTTCAGACGTACAGTCATCTGAAGGGATGATACAAGGGCATCAGTGGGAGCTGTGTCCACCAACCGGCATCCTTATCTGGTTTACTTGCAGCTTCAGGATTATACAAAGTAAAAGCAACGCTGAAATAATGCCCTTTGAATAGCATCCTTGAATAGGCTGTGTGGCCTGTGCGGGTGTAATAAGTGCCATTAGAGCATTACAAAGAGTTTTAAGAGTTGTGAGGAAAAAGAAACAATTTTGGTTGGAGGCTTTAGGAAGGAAGGAAGTTGAATTTGAGCTAGATCTTGAAAGATGGATAAAATTTTCCAAGGTGAACGTGGGAGGAAGGACATTACAGAGCACTGGACAACGTGAATGATAAAATGGAGGCAGGACAGCAGAGCTGTGTACTGGAAGCGAGGAGCAGTGCAATGTGGCTGAAGCACAGAGCATGTACCAGGAAGCAGTGAAAGATGGGCTGAAGAGGGAGTCCAGGCCAGGGGAAGAAGGTTGGCATTGGATATATTGGTAATGGGAACCAAGGAATGTTTTTGAGCAACTACTAAACCATGTGAATTAGTAAAATAGGGGATATATGAATAAATCTGGCAATATTATCATGCATTAAATATGGTGAAATGACTGGCAAGATCCCTTAAAATGCTCAGGCACCAACTGAGGTCATGTGTGATCGGAGAAGAGGACATGAATTTAGGTGTTTTATGGTAAAACTGATTGTTTTTAGGGAAACCAGGTATGACTTTGAGTTCTTGAATTTGGACATATGGGAGGACAGTAGTACTGTGAACACACAAAGGGAAGACAGGAAGAGGGAAACAGTATTAGAGATGCTGGACTGAGGTGCATATGGAACATTCAGGTGGAAATGTGCTACTTGCCATTGAAAAGAAAATAAGAGGACTCAGGAGGGAGGTGGAGTGGGAGATGAGTCACCTACATTGAGGTGAGTCAGTGAGTTTGTCTGTCATAAGCATAATACATGAACTTAAAAACAGGTCCTAAATACATGACAAATGTAACAAGGAAGACAGAGATCTTAGGCGCACCTTGGAAAATAAAAAACACTGACAGTATTGGTATTCATAGCTCATGTTTGTTTTACCAGCTGTTAAATTCCCAAAACCCAATCCTTATCTCAGATTGACCTCCTAACTGGCAGGAAGAATTGACAAAGGACACATTCTTGTATAGAAATCTGAATCGCCAGATCTTTCTAGTCTAGAGCAGGAGAAATACAGGAACTACATGACTAAGTAGATTAAAGCACATCTTTTTCAAGGGGGGGTGGCACATAGCCTTGAACCACAATTAATTTGAGATTTTTCTTGTTTCTTGAGGTAGGATTGTATTGCTATAAACTTCCCTCTTAGAATAGCTTTTGCTGCATCACATAGGTGTTGGGTTGTTGTGTTTTCACTGTCATTTGTTTCTAGGTATTTTTTGATTTCCTCTTTGATTTCTTCAGTCATCTCTTGGTTATTTAGTAGTGTATTGTTTAGCCTCCATGTGTTTGTATTTTTTACAGTTTTTTTTCCTGTAATTGATATCTAGTCTCATAGCATTGTGGTAGGAAAAGATACTTGATATGATTTCAAATTTCTTAAATCTACCAAGGCTTGATTTGTGACACAAGATATGATCTATCCTGGAGAATGTTCCATGAGCACTTGAGAAAAATGTGTATTCTGTTGTTTTTGGATGGAATGTCCTATAAATATCAATTAAGTGCATCTTGTTTAATGTGTCATTTAAAGCTTGTGTTTCCTTATTTATTTTCATTTTGGATGATCTGTCCGTTGGTGAAAGTGGGGTGTTAAAGTCCCCTACTATTATTGTGTTACTGTCGATTTCCCCTTTTATGGCTGTTAGCATTTGCCTTACGTATTGAGGTGCTCCTATGTTTTGAACCACAATTCAATGATAAATATTGATGATCGCTAAACTAATTCAACAACTAAAACCATGGAAACATACCTAAGGAGGGGTATGGCTGAGCATGGGCAGAGCCCACAGGCAAGTAGGGTAAAGGTTAAGGAGAAGAACACGACCTTCTGGAGACAGACCAGCAATGCGGATTGCGTAGCTCCCAGTTGGAAGCAATCCCAGTTGGAAGCGGGCTGTCGTCATTCGGCATGCTCCTCACTGGCTACCACCTCCGTCAATTCCAAGGCGGGGCCACGGGGCGGCAGGGGAAGGGTCTCGAGAAACAAAGCAAGCGCGTAGAAAAGCCCGTTGGGAGGAGCTGGGAGCCGGCTCACCAGGGCTGACTACATTTCCCAGAACTCAAGACGGCAACTAAGACCGGCTCCGGGCCGCCGCTGGAAGACTTGTGGCATGGGATCGGTAGTCAGCATCCTTTGGCCGCTCTAAGTCCGCCTCTGGTGGGGAGGTCTATAGGGATTGGCTAGTGAGAGTTCGAGTCCCGCCCACGTATGGTGACGACAGGCGGCGGTCTTGCTACTTAAGGCGTCGTGGCTTCGCCCGCCCCGCCTTAGCTCCAGCGCTAGAGAGAAACATGTATCGTTTCCGATTACAGCTCTTCACGGGGATTTCTGCTGCCGCCACCGCCCACTCTTACCCGCGCCGCTTCTCGCCTCTGTTAGTCGAAAACTCGCCTCTCAGCCGCCCGCCGCACAGACGCACGAGTAAAAAGTGCAGCTCCATCGGCTGATCTTCGCTAAGCTCCGAGTTTAGGCGGCACCGGGCGTCCCACGATGCCGAAGAATAAGAAGCGGAACACTCCCCATCGCGGTGGCAGTGGTGGCGGCGGCTCAGGGGCAGCTGCAGCGACGGCGGCGACAGCAGGTACGAGAGTATCCCCGCCGCCGGCGTCCCAGTTGCCGGCCAGGCTGGCAAGTCTCTTAGCCTTGGGTACCGTGGGAGGTGTAGTTCTTTTCCTCTAGACGTTTGCGTCGGCGGGGCACCTGCTGTGGCCGGCGAACTACACTTCCCAGCGTGCCCCGGTGGCCGTACCTCGCGCGATTTGGATCCGGCATGCGAGTCCAACTCGGGCCCGGGACGTGGAGTCTGGGAGGGGCGAATGGGTCCTTGGGTCTGGGAGAGGGTTGGCATCGGGGGTGACCGGGAGCTGGCAGGAGAGGAACTGTTCTCAGAGGCCGGTGCTGGCTCTCTAGAGCTCTCCTTGACGGAGGGTGGGGCCGGGCTCGGAGTTCCGTCCATGCAGTCACTGGTCACCTTTGACCACCCGGCTCCAACATGGAGTTCTCGGGAATGCCAAACGTCCGGCGGGTTTGGACTGGCTCTTGCGTCACGCGGCCTGGGCCTTACGTGGTGGGGCCGGGGTGACGCAGAGGTGCCCACGTGGTATCCCGTTCTGCTGCCTTCTTTCGCATCCCGCGTGTCCACCTGGCCTGGCGGAGGCGTCGGAGGCTGGGGGCCACTGTCCCAGAGTAGGCTCTGCTCCTGTCCCTATCTGGCACCCGAACAAATCCCGAGCCCCCAGCTCTCCTGTGACCAGTCGAGACGACCTCCTACTCCTCGGGGCAGAAACCACGTTCTCCTTTGTGCCGTATTCTGTAGGTTCTCTGATGGGAGCCCGGGATAGGCGGGAATGGTGAGGAGCTCAGATTGCAATTGGCCAAAAGTTTAGGGTTTTTTGTCTCCTCTTTGCAAAGTTAAAGCTTTTCCTGGATGGGTAGGTGCTTAACTGAATTAATGATTCTTTACTCCTAACTATACGGCTAAGAAAAAAGGACTTAAAGCAGAAAGCCCTACGAGACACAGCATACTGAAAGCTAGTGTTAAACTGGGTAAAATCAGCACGTTTAATAATTGCTTTGTTGAAACTTTGAAATTAAATGTTGGAATATCCTCAGATGTTATCACATCGGAACTACTACCAGCCACATATACTTGTCAACACAGTTGCCACTTTGACCCTCAGAATATGCCTTTGTTCTTTAGCAAGTAAATAGGCCAGTTTTCTTGTTAAAGATGATTGGAAGCTGGTATTTTAAAAACTTTTCTATAGGATTTATAGCAGCACGAAAACTTTGTGATCATGTATTAAATGTTTAATAATTAACAAGAATGAATTATTATAAATGTAGTTTTTTCCCTTTTC
Source organism: Delphinapterus leucas (assembly GCF_059928025.1). Classification (NCBI taxonomy): domain Eukaryota; kingdom Metazoa; phylum Chordata; class Mammalia; order Artiodactyla; family Monodontidae; genus Delphinapterus; species Delphinapterus leucas. Next base: position 36,704,242 of record NC_143137.1, on the reverse strand, counting down.
TTTATATCGCTCTTTATTTTGATTGAATGCTCTCGGTGTTCATGAAATTCATTCTTGATCAAGATATAAAATACATAGTTTGTTGTGGCATCTAGTTGCTCTGTGTGAATTGAGGATACATACCTCTCTACCTTTCTGCTTCAGCTTTCCTCATCTGAAGTAAACATTTAAATTCTGTCTAGAAGGTCCGTATTAATTTTATTCTTCTTTAAGTTTACCTTTTGTTGATGGAACAAATTATGGAGATGCAGCAAGCTAAAGTCATTTTGAAAATGGTAATGATGTTACTAATGGCTTCCTTGAATCACAAACAAACCTTTATTCCCTTCTGGAGCTTGCTGTCCAGCCTCCTTCCTTCCTGGTACTTAGAGAATAATATCAGGAGGCAGTGGGGGATTGCCTTTCAGATTTTACCTTGAGGTTCATTTGCGAACTTTCATCATCAGGTAAAGAATTATTTGATTAGTTTATAAAACTATACATGCTTTGACTATCTTTGGAAGTTTACACTAGAACTTATTAACTGTGCTTGCCTCTAATTGGGCCTGGGGGGTGAGCTTTACTTTTTGAAAAGTTTCATTTGGTTCTTTATGAATATTACTTAAATCAATAAATGAATAAATAATAGTTGAGTAGAAGAGGTGGAAAATTGTCACCAACTTGTACTTAAAAGTCTTATCTTACTGGTATTTTTAAGTGACATCTAGAAGAAATGGGATTCAAATGAGATCTTCCCGTGTACAGCCGAAAGATAACCAACTTCTCTATCACTTTGGGTTTCCCATTTAAATTCTCTGCTTTTTAAGTTAGTGGACAGGTCTAGGAAACTAATAAAATTGACCTTTTGTTCAAGTGTGCTTATTTTTCGTGACACTTAATTTGAAGAGAGCATTTTTAGGAAAGAACAAAACTTTGTTAATACATAAGCCCTCTAAGAAATAAGGACTTTATGTGTCTAAGTGCCACCTCATTAATGGTACTTGGGATCACAAGGTGGGTGAGTATGACCTAGATATCAGACATTCATACAGGATTTTTTTCCTCGTTTTTTGTTTTTTTTTTAATCTCTTTTTCCCTTGAGCCTTGGGAAATCATTGAAACTTAGAGAAAGGAGCTGTGTAAGACCTGGATAGGAAACTCTTCTTGATAGTTTAAAAATAGGCTGAATATGAAAAATAAAAAACGTAAATTGATTTGTGAATAAATGTTAGTAAAAGTTAAGTAGATGACTCAACTGTTGCCACGACTTCGAATCATGAAAACACATGAAGATAGATCCAGAAATAGAGTATGATGGCATAGGTCTTTATTTGTTTATTCCTGTCCTAAGCACTATGATTAAGAAGTTTTGGGATCTTGGTTTCATTGCTTATTCTTTATGCTTCACTACTTTGATTGGCACACTTTATTCTCTTTGAGATAGCCAGCAGGTTTGAAGGCCACTTGCTTCCTGTGTTGATTTAAAAATCTGCTAAAGTCTCACCTCTGTTGTGATTTAAAAAAAAAGACAACCCCCATTTAAAAAAAAACAGCAACAGGCTTAATTAAACTTAGAGAATTTTTGAAAAGCTTATCTTATGATATAGTAAATGCTACAGATTTCTTGAATATAGAGACCTAAGTGATACAATCTTAGGTTTGTATTGTATCCTTGTACCTAAGGATACAATTTTAGGTACAATCTTTGATTCGAGCTCAGAGGTAAATCAGATGACTCAAGTCACTTTTGGGGCAGAATTTGAGACTTATTTTAACTCAGTTCTCAATGTAATTGATGACTAGGTAATCTTTTTATTAATATGAAATTCCCACAAAACAAAAGTGACTAGAAATGACAGTGACCAGGAATGTACATTTACTCCTTAAGTTAATGAAGGTGAGAGAAAGATTCTAGCTTAAAAAAAAGGATTTTAATTTTTTAGTAATAGGGCTGATATTTTAAAACTGTTGGATTTGTTAGAACCTTTCTTTTAAAGGTAATTTATCGGTGGGGCTTTTATCTACCTTTTTATGCTACATCAAATACCAAAACTTTTTTTTTTTTTTCTTAAATCTTGGCTCTTTATTGCTGGAAAATACTCACACAAATTTTAAAAGGGCACTGTCAATTTTCCCAAGGAAGTGACAGGAGTGTCAGCACTTGTGACTAGGTACAAATGTTCACGTGTGCACCCATCGTAGTAGGAAAGTCATCATCCAAATTAGTCACTGGTCACCACAGTAAAGTGGGTTTTTAAAATACTGTAGTCACTTTTGAAATCGGCATCTGAAAAAAGTCAAATCTTAAACATTGCTCACCTAAATAATTCAAAATCTTCGAAGCAAAGTCCCAATTTTAAACACACCATGTCTACAGTCTTGATCAGCTTGCAACTTGCCCATAGTTCTTTACTTGCAAAAATGAGGCAATTCTGTAAAGACTCTCAAATTGATGCTTTCTATCTCCAGTGGATGTGGCCCTGTGAAGTCCGCCATAGAGTACTGGCCAAGAGAAAGGAGGACCTTTGTGCAGTGCTTGAGAACCATTTAAGGGGTCCTCACTTAAGAAGCCCTGCCTCTTAAGTGATTCACACGCTAGTTCACACGACTTCTCAGCTCTTCTGACTTGCATGACTCAGGAACAAAAATCCTGTAGTTCACTGCACTGGGCATCACCCAAATAGCCCATCAGAGCTCTTTATAATTTCATACACATCTCATCAGCACTGTAGTACTTTAGTGATCAATTACTTCATCCAATTCCTATCATTACTTTCTATGCCATTTTGGATCCACTTGTCAACATCCCCATCCAAAACTTCAATTTTAAGCCTTTGTTGACCCTCTCAATTCAAGTTGTCTTTAAAACTACCATCCCTTAACTTCTTAAATTCCCCTTCACATAAGACATGTGTAACCTAAAAACTAACCCATTCACCAGTTAATGTTTACTAAGCCCAGTTATTCTCATTGGAACATATATTCGTCTTATTCTTATGATGGTCAGTTTTCATTGTCTTCATGATTTGAAGTAGTTTTTTCATCTGTAATACCACTTTTTGTATCACCAAAAATGGGTGCTGCATGTTAGATGATTGATATATTTCTGAAGTTGATGTATATTGTAAACAGTTGGTGCTCTGAAATACACATTAGGTGAATTGACTTATGTTAGGAATTTAAGTGTATTCTTTTGTAAAAAATCATCTCATAAATAAGTTTGGGTTTTTATTACTGGATTTTTTTGTAAGTAAATTTTAAAATCCCAAGTTAAGTATTTGCATATATGACAACAAAATCATTTACCTTCAACCTCTTTTACCTATTAGGTGGCCAGCATCGAAATGTTCAACCTTTTAGTGATGAGGATGCATCGATTGAAACAATGAGCCATTGCAGTGGTTACAGTGATCCTTCCAGTTTTGCTGAAGATGGTATGAGTTTTCAGTTAAGATTTGCAACGTTAGATAAAAGGATGATTTAGGTGGAGGAATTCTTGTAGCTAAGTATACTATTACTGCTCCCTCTCTGCTTTTTTCTATTTAAATTACAGTGGTTGGTTTTTATTATTCCTTAGGACCAGAAGTCCTTGAAGAGGAAGGAACTCAAGAAGACTTAGAGTATAAGTTGAAGGGATTCATTGACCTGACCCTGGATAAGAGGTAGGAATTACTGGAAACTCTTTTCTTCTGGGTGATTTCTGTCAGCCACTTTTTATTTAAAATATGTGCAGTTCTTTCATTTAACATTATGTTTTTCTAAAGCTCGATTTGTTTACTTTGTATATTTTAGTGTTTCTTATTCCTTTGGACTTTTAATGTATCAGTAGATAGGAACATGCCACTAGAATTTAGATTAATAGCCTAAGATTAGTCGTTGTTCAGCATAGGGGACATAACTGTATTTGATAATTGAAGTGGATTTGTTGAATTAAAAGTTAATCTTCAACTAGAAAGTATAACTAAACTTCGAAAAGTATCAAAGCTAAATTGTTTTCTTACTTAACAGTAACTCTAGAACCAACTTAAAACAAATGGAATTAAAAAGCCCAGAAGATTCAAACAAGAACTCTAGACTTCTGTAGTGTTAAAAAGTCTGAGTTTACTTGAATATGTAATGTAGGAGAACATGTCTTATACATTGAAACTATAAAATTCTATGTGGTCATTTAACATTGTGGTTATTGAACTAATAAACAGAAAACATGATATAGAGTAGCTTAAAATCTTTTGTATAATAAGGTGAGTTGTAGATGAAAATTAAATTATTATTGAAGAACTGTGAGAGCTTGATGAAAATTAGATTTTAAATAATCTATAAATAGAAAAAGTTGAGAGGGAAGTAAGCTCAGTTTTTAAAAGTCTCATTGACCAATGGTATACTCCAATTGGATATTCTTTCTCTTACATTTTGTTTTAAATAGTGCGAAGACAAGGCAGGCAGCTCTTGAAGGTATTAAAAATGTACTGGCTTCAAAGATGCTTTATGAATTTATTCTGGAAAGAAGAATGACTTTAACTGATAGCATTGAACGCTGCCTGAAAAAAGGTAATGTCCATATTTTTGAGTCACAGTCACAGAACTGAAAAGGAATTTGCTACCTTCTGTGCAGTAATATTTGTTAATAGCACTTAGAAGTCTGGCTCACTCTTAGAACTTTGTAATTGGCAGGGAATATGCCAGGCTTGTTAGAACTCAAAATCAAACTTGTTAGCTTTGTTTTGTTTATGTAATAAACAGTTTGAAACTAGGAAGGATTGGGGTGGATTATCAACTTCAGTTGTATCAGAAGAGGTGTTTGCCATTCTTTTGTATATAAGAAAGGCTTGAAACCATGTGTCAGATGTCAACAAAAAGTATTATTTATAAGCCATCCTACTTCATTTTTCTAAAATTAAAAAAGTATCATAATTATCTACCTCATTTTCTTATTTAAAACATCAATCATACCTGTCAATGACATCATTTCAGGATATCCCTTGGAATATTTGAATTCTAGAACTTTGTAATGGAGATTCTGGAATTCATGTTATGATTGTAGAACTTTTATGATCATAGAACTTTTAAGAATGAAGAGAGACCTTAAAGATTAAGTCTAGTATTATCAAACTTTCAATTTTAGGAGCTGCCAGATTTAAAAAGATTTGGGGCTGCCAGCTTAATTATTTTGCCAAGTAAGAACATTATGAAAATAATTAGCTTCAACTATCATTATCACTTTATCAACAAAATATTTCTAGTACCAAAAGTGTAGGAAGCACACATATTCCTTTAAATTGAATGTGCTTAGCTTTATGTTCTTATTCTCATTTTGCTTCACGTGGAAGCTTTGTCAAGAATGGGTGTTTGGAAACCTTTGATCTAATCCACCTCTCATTGTATAGGAAAAAGAAAGGCCTAGGAAACAGGAGACTGGTCTAAAGTTATATACCTTGTTACTGGTATAGTTGATAACAGAGCCAACTTTTTTTTTTGTTTTGTTTTTGTTTTTGTTTTTCTTCGGTACGCGGGCCTCTCACTGTAGTGGCCTCACCCGTCGCGGAGCACAGGCTCCGGACGCGCAGGCTCAGCGGCCATGGCTCACGGGCCCAGCCGCTCCGCGGCATGTAGGGATCCTCCCGGACCGGGGCACGAACCCGCGTCCCCTGCATCGGCAGGCGGACTCTCAACCACTGTGCCACCAGGGAAGCCCTCAGAGCCAACTTTTTTGAGATATTACAATGGCTTTGTTAAAAGTGTTAACATTGAAACTGTATCCACAAGGTAATTGGACTAGGTGACCTTTAAAAATTTCTTAAAACCTGCATAAATATTTAATTTATCAGATAATAACTTAAGTTCAAAATTTGCCCAAATCCTTTGGTGTATACAGTTCTCAAGAGTTAACTTACATTTACCTTTATATTAACGTATTTTCTGTAGTTTTAAAGAATCCCTTATTTTTAAAATATTTTTATTTTTTGGCCGTACCATGCAGCTTGTGGGATTTTTTTGTTCCCCGACCAGGGATGGAACCTGAGCCCTCGGCAATGAGAGCTCGGAGTCCTAACCACTGGATCACTAGGAAATTCCCAAGAATCACTTATTTTGAATCCCTTATTTATTTAAAAAAAAATTAAAAAAACACTGGTGGAGGAAGCCCTGACAGTTTAGTTTACCTCATGGGCTGTGTACATCTGAAATGCTTGTCAGATTAATTCAAGGGCTACTTGAGCACTATTCTATAAGTACATGAAGGATTTGGAAGGTCAAATCAGCTTGAAATGCATTATCTGGCTGAACTGTTACAGTAATCCCTTAAAATTGGTGTTAATCTCCATTTCACAGATGAGGAAATGTTTTGAGAATAAGAGTAATTGGTTGAAGATCATTTGGCTAATACGTGGTAGATCTAGGATTTGAGTGAGGTCTAGATTTGTCGCTCATGTCAAAGCCTTGAGCATATTACAAGTTTCATAATTGGTAGATGCTACTTTGAAATTGAACAAATTTGGGAGATTGCTGCCTTAATAAGTCTATTGAAAATGATTTGTCATAGTTGCATTGTGGCTTCTTTTATAGGTAAAGGTGATGAGCAGCGTGCAGCTGCAGCATTAGCATCTGTTCTCTGTATTCAGCTGGGCCCTGGAATTGAAAGTGAAGAGGTTTTAAAGACTCTTGGACCAATCCTGAAGAAAATAATTTGTGATGGAACAGCAAGTATCCAGGCTAGGCAAACTGTAAGTATAGGATTTTTAAATTTATAGATCTATCTAGGCATGACAGCCAGACCTTGTGATGAATGATCTAGGAAAATAGCATCTTTAAAAAATATAGCAGGTTTTTTATTAACATTTTATTCTCATTTGTCCCTTTGTTTTTTGAATTTTATTTATTCTATTTACTTATACAGCAGGTTCTCATAAGTTCTCTATTTTATCCATATTTGTGTGTATATGTCAATCCCAATCTCCCAATTCATCCCACCACCACCCCCATTTGTCTTTAATTTTAGTGAGCAGGCTCAATACGACAATTGCCCTCTTAAATTTTCTGAGACTCAATAGAGCATCCCATATAGAGAAGATTTCTACATCTTTGAAATTGAACATCATTTGCTGATATGAAATACAGTGCTATGTTGAGTTATTTAGGATGATCCAGTTTTTATTGGAGCTTAACGAAATGGTCTAGACAATGTTTATTGTGTGGTTATTTTTTATTCTAAGAAATGTAATGGAGTGGTTTTCTTGAAAAAATTCTGGCTGTTGTGGCCTAAAAGTCCTTATGAGAGAGCTGAATGCTGTAGTTACACAGGTGGATTTGGTAGATGTAGGAAACTCTGAAACTCTGACTTGTGAAATATTCATTTGGTTTTGGGGTTTAGAAAAGCTTTCATTCTCTAATTGATATATACCACTTGCAACACTTAAGACTGTGGGTTTTGTTTTTGGTTGTTGGTTTTTGGTGTGCTAGTAAGTGATTTAAATGATCACATGAACATGTTTTGCTTTATTCACAGAAACATGAGGTGGTTGTAGTGGATTTAGAAAGTGGATTTGAATTTTAATGAATTTTAAGATTTGAATGTTATGGATCTTAAGAATCTTAAGAGTCTTAATAGATCTTAAAAATTTAATTTTAGTGGATTTGAATCTTAAGCTGTTTTCCTAACAAGAGAACCATTTTAAGTTTAAAGCTTTTTCATACTGATTATTCAAATTAGCTTCCTCTTTAGTATTACTTACGGTAAATGACATTAATCTTTGTATCAGATAAACCCTGAAGTCTTAGTGGCTTAATAAAAGTTTACTTCTTGTTCATATCACTGCCCAGTCAAGTCAGCAGGGTCCCTAGGCATCCATCCTGCGTCTCTGCCCTACCTCCAGGTCCTTTCAGATGGCAACTGTGGTAGCTAGATGGGGAAAGCTAGAGGACAGAGACATATCGCTTCTGCCAAAGTTCCTAGGTTTACCAACCGTATGGCTGCTGGGAATAGTCTAGCTCTTTCTCCCAGAGGCAAAGGAATAGGAGTTTGGTGACATTATAGGAATCTCTGCCCCCCAATAGTTAGTAATCCTAAAATATTTAATCACGCTTTTGCTCTTTGCCTTTCTGTTCTTCCTTTTTGTGTAGTTTCATGCAACTTTTAAATTGTGCAGGAGTATAGGGGTATTTGAAATGTTTGACAGAAAACACTATTGATTAGATATTTGAGGTGATCACTTAATTTTGGTTGCATGTGAGTTTGTTGTGGTCATCTAAAGGCCCTTTATTCATCCTTCTCACTCTTTCTGTGAATTAAAATAAAAAATAAACTAGCATTCTTCTGCATGTTAGCAGAAGGAATCTTTATTAAACGTAGGCAGTCCTAATTTTTAATCTGCCATTTCTCTTAGTAATCAAAAGGAGAGATGTGGCCTTGCTTCTGCTGCTTACTTAGGAGAAGGGATGATAGATTGAAATTTTTCTTTACTAAGAATAATGCATAGGCTACTTTTGAATTTTAACAATGTCCAATTTTTACCAGGATAAACTAATGAAAATAAAATAGTGACACCAAGCAGATTAATATTACAAGTGTCCTCATATTACTGGAACAGAACTAGCTGAAACCTGGGCATATGCATGATGACTTTAAAGACTTAAGCTTTAATGGTACTTGGAACAACATGAGGGAATTTTAGTAATAACATATGGGGAAAAGGGAAATGAAGAATGATAAAGCCTTACGAATTTCAAATTCTGTTTTTTTTTTTTTTTTTTTTTTTTTGCGGTACGCGGACCTCTCACTGTTGTGGCCCCTCCTGCTGCGGAGCACAGGCTCTGGATGCGCAGGCTCAGCGGCCATGGCTCACGGGCCCAGCCGCTCTGCGGCATGTGGGACCCTCCCAGACCGGGGCACGAACCCGTGTCCCCTGCATCGGCAGGCGGACTCTCAACCACTGCGCCACCAGGGAAGCCCTCAGATTCTGTTTTTATATGATTAATTTGTTAGAGCAGTGTTCTGAGAATTCATGGCTCCTATTTATGTTGCAGGTAGATCATATATAGATATTCTGAATCTGTTTTATTAAGTAAGATTACCTTGGGGAGCTTCCCTGGTGGCGCAGCTGTTGAGAGTCCGCTTGCCGATGCAGGGGACACGGGTTCGTGCCCTGGTCCGGGAAGATCCCACATGCTGCGGAGCCGCTGGGCCTGTGAGCCATGGCCGCTGAGCCTGTGCGTCTGGAGCCTATGCTCCGCAGCGAGAGAGGCCACAAGAGTGAGAGGCCCTCGTAAAAAGAAAAAAAAAAAGATTACCTTGGTAATCTTGGACTGTGTACTCACTGGTTTAGCATCCCCCCCCCGCAAAATAAACAATTATAGGATTCCCAACCTCTCTTCAACGTATTCCAAAATAAGTAAAATCTGAGTTAATGAGATCCTTCTTTAAGTTGGAAGTCTGAGGACAGCTATTTAAATTTTTTGAGATTTGTGTTTTAAAGGTTTTTAATAGAGTAGGTTTCTTTATCTCAAATGTCCACACTTCATCTCTGTCTTTGAGTTGGAGTTGAAGTTTGAAATGATCTGCTAGATTAATGAAGGAAAATCTGAGAGAAATGGAGTAACTTTCCTAAAGTCATACTCTGAGTTTAGTAGCAGACCTTAGTGGCTTTTAGCCAAAACCCACTTCCCTTAACTTTTGACCTTATATTCTTTCTTTCTTTTTAATACTGTACTTGGGACCTAATGTAGTCATGTGGTTGAGAAATTTTTCACATTGAATTATAAAAGCAGGAAGATGTAGAATTAATAAGAAAATGGCAAACATTAATGTGTTTTCATTTTGCTTTTTTTAGTGTGCAACTTGCTTTGCTGTTTGCTGTTTTATTGCCACAGATGACATTACTGTAAGTAGACAACCTTTTGAATCCAGTTGTTTGCACATTTCTCATTTAAGATGGTATCTTATTTCCTGTTCTTATGCATTAGGAGCTGTATTCAACTCTGCAGTGTTTGGAAAATATCTTCACCAAGTCCTATCTCAAAGAGAAAGACACTAATGTTGTCTGCAGCACCCCTACTACAGCGCTTCATATCAGCTCGCTTCTCGTGTGGACATTATTACTGACCATATGCCCAATCAATGAAGTGAAGAAAAAGCTTGAGGTGTATGTATTTTTAGTTTCTTACTTTATAAAATCAACATTTATTGACATAATCGGTTGTGTTCACATAATAATGACTGACTATTTTCTAGGCATTTCCATAAACTTCCAAGCCTTCTCTCTTCTGATGATGTAAACATGAGAATAGCTGCTGGTGAATCTCTGGCACTTCTGTTTGAATTGGCCAGAGGAATAGAGAGTGTAAGTATCTGATAGGTAAAACAAAAAGCTTGCATCACAAGGACCATTATTCCATCATAATCCTCACAATTAAGAAGTGAATGATAACTTTAGAGCATGGCCCACTGAGAACCTAGTGATTGATCGTTCTGCTTCTTGGCAGTGGTGATGTAATACTTTTAAGAGCATAAACCAATAGGGGTTGGTACAGCAATATTTAAGTGTAGTTTATTATATTTAATTGTTGCTGCTTACAGAACTGAAGTTTAGGTACACTCTTATTACTCATGGAGAGAGTTGTCCCGTATAATCTTTTGGATCTGCTTGGATTTCTCAGACATCAGACACATTAAGGTAATTCATGCATGGATGCTGTATAATAAATGTTGGACAAATGGATGAAATATTAAGTCAACATAGGTTTGGGATTAAGTCAGATGAGTTTAGTACTGTTATGTTTAACTTTCAAGCCAAAGATGGAAATAAACATAGCCCATTAGTCTGGGACATGTGCTTTGCAGTTCTCTACCACTGTCGACTCATAGTTGTTTTTTTTTTAAACCACAGTTTGGCTTTTGAAGGTATTTGAGTTTGTGATAGGTGACCAATAGGTGATCCACCATCCTGATGGTATTCCAAGTTTAGCACTGAAAAGTCCTGTGTTCTAGGAAACCCTTTGTCTTAGGCTGTATGGGACATTTGGTCATCCTGGTTTGTGACCTCTATTGTGAATCTTGGGTTACTTACTAGCTGCTTCTTAATTTAAGGAGAAAGACTATTTCTGGAATGAAACTTTGTCTGCAATTAAAGAAGTTATTTAACAGTGGATACTTCTAAAGATTAATACGTGTTCTGGGTTGCCTTGCTTATTCACATTCCATTCTAGGCCTGTGTTTCATTGCCCCCCACATCCCTCCTTATTTTGAAAGAGAGCAGGTATGAGGTAAAAGTAAGTTATTAATGCTGTCAGTAGCTAATGAGTCTCCTTATGTGAGAAATTAGAAGACTGAAGTTTAGCAATCCATTTAATTTTATTGAGCTACTTAATGGCTCCTTAACCTCAAGGCACAGAAGCCAGATGTCCCCATTTTTAATCTTGTATTCCTCTACTGACTAGAAATGGTAAATTCTTTTCTTTTTCCTTTGAAATGCATCTTAAAAGTGAACTAATGATGCAGTTTAAAGTATATGTGTTGATTTGTTTAAATTTGCATAAATGTAAATATATTATTACCTGCATATCTTACGTTATCTGACTTAAGAAATAATATGTGATAGCCAGGAGAACTCATCCAGATGTATTTAATTTGACTGAAGTCCTTGTCAAAGACAAAAATGAACTGGGTTATAAAACAACCTAGTGTTTTGTTTGCTTTTTTTTTTTTTTTTTTTTTGCACTAGGAATTTTATTTTGAATTTTTTGAGGAACATCCATACTATTTTCCAAAGTACCTGCACCAATTTACATTCCCACTAACAGTGCACAAGTGTTCCCTTTTCTCCACATCCTCACCAGTATTTGTTATCTCTTGTCTTTTTGATGATAGCTATCCTAATAGGTTTGAGGTGATTCCTCATTGTGATTTTTTTTTCTAACATCTTTATTAGAGTATAATTGCTTTACAATGTTGTATCAGTTTCTGCTTTATAACAAAGTGAATCAGTTATACATATACATATGTCCCCATATCTCTTCCCTCTTGTGTCTCCCTCCCACCCTCCCTATTCCACCCCTCTAGGTGGTCACAAAGCACCGAGCTGATCTCCCTGTGCTATGCGGCTGCTTCCCACTAGCTATCTGTTTTACGTTTGGTAGTGTATATGTGTCCATGCCACTCTGTCACTTTGTCCCAGCTTACCCTTCCCCCTCCCTGTACCCTCAAGTCCATTCTCTAGTAGGTCTGCATCCTTACTCCTGTCTTGCCCCTAGGTTCTTCGGACCGTTTTCTTTTTTTTTCTTCTTTTTTTTTAGATTCCAAATATATGTGTTAGCATACGGTATTTGTTTTTCTCTTTCTGACTTACTTCACTCTATGACAGTCTCTAGGTCCATCCACCTCACTACAAATAACTCCGTTTCGTTCCTTTTTATGGCTGAGTAATATTCCATTGTGTATATGTGCCACACCTTCTTTATCCATTCATCTGTTGATGGACACTTACGTTGCTTCCATGTCCTGGCTATTGTAAATAGAGCTGCAATGAACATTTTGGTACATGACTCTTTTTGAATTACGGTTTTCTCAGGGTATATGCCCAGTAGTGGGATTGCAGGGTCGTATGGTAGTTCTATGTTTAGTTTTTTAAGGAACCTCCATACTGTTCTCCATAGCAGCTGTATCAATTTACATTCCCACCAACAGTGCAAGAGGGTTCCCTTTTCTTCACAGCCTCTCCAGCATTTATTGTTTGTAGATTTTTTGATGATGGGCATTCAGACCGGTGTGAGACAATATCTCATTGTAGCTTTGATTTGAATTTCTCTAATGATTAATGGTGTTGAACATTCTTTCATGTGTTTGTTGGCAATCTGTATATCTTCTTTGGAGAAATGTCTATTTATGTCTTCTGCCCATTTTTGGATTGGGTTGTTTGTTTTCTTGATATTGAGCTGCATGAGTTGCTTGTATGTTTTGGAGATTAATCCTTTGTCAGTTGCTTCATTTGCAAATATTTTCTCCCATCCTGAAGATTGTCTTTTCATCTTGTTTATGGTTTCCTTTGCTGTGCAAAAGCTTTGAAGTTTCATTAGGTCCCATTTGTTTATTTTTGTTTTTATTTCCATTTCTCTGGGAGGTGGGTCAAAAAGGATCTTGCTGTGATTTATATCATAGAGTGTTCTGCCTATGTTTTCCTCTAAGAGTTTGATGGTATCTGGACTTACATGTAGGTCTTTAATCCATTTTGAGTTTATTTCTGTGTATGGTGTTAGGGAGTGTTCTAATTTCATTCTTTTACATGTAGCTGTCCAGTTTTCCCAGCACCACTTATTGAAGAGGCTGTCTTTTCTCCTTTGTATAGTCTTGGCTTCTTTATCAAAGATAAGGTGACCATATGTGCATGGGTTTATCTCTCGGCTTTCTATCCTGTTCCATTGATCTATATTTCTGTTTTGTGCCAGTACCATACTGTCTTGTTTACTGTAGCCTAGTAGTGTAGTCTGAAGTCAGGGAGCCTGATTCCTCCAGCTCCATTTTTCTTTCTCAAGGTCTTTTGTGTTTCCATACAAATTGTGAAATTTTTTGTTCTAGTTCTGTGAAAAATGCCAGTGGTAGTTTGATAGGGATTGCACTGAATCTGTAGATTGCTTTGGGAAGTATAGTCATTTTCACAATGTTGATTCTTCCAATCCAAGAACATGGTGTATCTCTCCATCTATTTGTATCACCTTTAATTTCTTTGAACAGTGTCTTATAATTTTCTGCATACAGGTCTTTTGTCTCCTTAGGTAGGTTTATTCCTAGATATTTTATTCTTTTTGTTGCAATGGTAGATGGGAGTGTTTTCTTAATTTTACTTTCAGATTTTTCATCATTAGTGTATAGGAATGCAAGAGATTTCTGTGCATTAATTTTATATCCTGCTACTTTACCAAATTCATTGATTAGCTCTAGTAGTTTTCTGGTAGCATCTTTAGGATTCTCTGTGTATAGTGTCATGTCATCTGCAAACAGTGACAGCTTTATTTCTTCTTTTCCGATTTGGATTTTATTTCCTTTATTTCTTTTTCTTCTCTGATTGCTGTGGCTAAAACTTCCAAAACTATGTTGAATAAGAGTGGCGAGAGTGGGCAACCTTGTCTTGTTCCTGATCTTAGTGGAAATGGTTTCGGTTTTTCACCATTGAGGATGATACTGGCTGTGGGTTTGTCATATATGGCCTTTATTATGTTGAGGAAAGTTCCCTCTGTGCCTATTTTATGGAGGATTTTTATCATAAATGGGTGTTGAATTTTGTCGAAAGCTTTCTCTGCATCTATTGAGATGATCATATGGTTTTTCTCCTTCAAGTTGTTAATACGGTGTATCACATTGATTGATTTGCGTATATTGAAGAATCCTTGCACTCCTGGGATAAACCCCACTTGATCATGGTGTATGATCCTTTTAATGTGCTGTTGGATTCTGTTTGCTAGTATTTTGTTGAGGATTTTTGCATCTATGTTCATCAGTGATATTGGCCTGTAGTTTTCTTTCTTTGTGACATCCTTGTCTGGTTTTGGTATCAAGGTGATAGTGGCCTCGTAGAATGAGTTTGGGTGTGTTCCTCCCTCTGCTTTATTTTGGAAGAGTTTGAGAAGCATAGGTGTTAGCTCTTCTCTAAATGTTTTATAGATTTCGCCTTTGAAGCCATTGGGTTCTGAGCTTTCGTTTGTTGGAAGATTTTTCATCACAGTCTCAACTTCAGTGCTTGTGATTGGTCTGTTTATATTTTCTATTTCTTCCTGGTTCAATCTTGGAAGGTTGTGATTTTCTAAGAATTTGTCCATTTCTTCCAGGTTGTCCATTTTATTGGCATGTAGTTGCTTGTAGTAATCTCTCATGATCCTTTGTATTTCTGCAGTGTCAGTTGTTACCTCTCCTTTTTCATTTCTAATTCTATTGATTTGAGTCTTCTCCCTTTTTTTCTTGTTGAGTCTGGCTAATGGTTTATCAATTTTGTTTATTTTCTCAAAGAACCAGCTTTTAGTTTTATTGATCTTTGCTATCGTTTCCTTCATTTTTTTTCATTTATTTCTGATCTGATCTTTATGATTTAAAATATGGAATGCTTCACGAATTTGCATGTCACCCTTGTGCAGGGGCCATGCTAATCTTCTCTGTATTGTTCCAATTTTAGTGTATGTGCTGCCGAAACGAGCACTCTTTGCTATTTTTGTTAAGTTTTTTGAAAGGAGGGGAGTGTCTGCTGGTGGCTTAGTGTGGTTACAAGGTGTTCAAAAAAATTAGTTAAACCATAGGTTGATTTAAATTAGGTTTTTGTAGCACAAGTGTGGCATCAAATTATTCAGAGCCTTTTACTAACATTAATTATTTTGTGTTATTATTAACCTGGAAATCTAGCTATGTGATGAAATCAGCCTGGGAGACTTAGTAAAATTCTCTCTGAAGAGCTGGCTTTTAGGTTGGGTTTTAAAGAATGAGTTGGTGAAATATTAATAATAGCTATTTGTTCAAAGTTGATATGAAGAATTAGTAATCCTTCGTTTGTGAGAGCTCCCTTAGTTTACTTTGTGTGTCTGCCATGTAACCAAGCAGGTAAAGAGCGTACTTAGGAGCTGCTGTGCCTGGGTTCAAATTTTGTCTTCCACCCTTATTACCTGATGATGTTGGGCAACTTCTCTATGCCTCAGTATCCATATCTTTACAATGGAGATAATAATAGTCACTACCTAATATGGTTCTTGGGAACACATGCCAAGTACAGTGTAAGTGGTAGCAGTTCCTGCACTATTAACTGAATCATGTATTACCTCCTTCTTACTAGTACTCTAGTAGTGGCCTTTTAGGAGCTCTCTAGGGTAACTTAAACTAAGACAAGGACTATTTAGTGAGTGGAATTAGAGGTCTGAGGTCCATGTGATATGCTGATTCAGGGAAATATATCAAAATATAGTATAGTCAAACCTTCCCTAATTTTCCCTGCTCTATCCCCCACCTAAGCTGACAGGGGAAGTGCTTCAGGACAGAGAGACAGAGCAGAAACAAAGAAAAGAAAATTTGAAGACTCACAACACACTCCCCAGGCCTTAAATCACTTAGATTTTATATTTCCAGAAAGGACAACCCCACGTGCTTCTCATTTCTTGCCTTTGTTTATAGGATAACTGACTCATGTAAAAATGTCTCCATACCCTGATGGAGACATTCTGCCTCAATTAGCAGGGAATGAAAAGAATAAAAGTCTTTGTAGTTGCGTAGAGTCAGATAAAACCATTCTAGAAATAGTAGTCATCACTTTGCAGTGAAGTGGGGAGAGATCAAATTCTGTTTTATTAGGCTTCCCTGTTAGGATTATTTTTTAACACATAGGACAGCTGTGCAAGATCCAGCTTATTTCATTTTGTTTACAGTCAGTGCTCCAGTAACTTCTGTATAGAAATAGTAGTTTGGGGGGTGATTTTTGTGACCTTAAGCATCTCATCCTGTGTATTTAAACTCTTCTAAAAGTTTTCTGTGGTTTCATTTCATTCTAATGCCACTCAGCCTTTGAAACCATTTAACTTATAGTCGTTTTAGTATGAAATAATTATCTTTAGCTGACCTGTTTGAAGCATTTATATTGTTATACTGAAACAGGCTATATCATAAAAGAGCTGTAGCATAATGGATGTTTATGTACTGTGTTTTATATATTTTTAGAATATATAAATATATTTTACTTAGGCCTTAAATAAACCTGTGAGATGTGGGTGGTATTAACTATCCCCTTTTTATATCAGAGGACCTGAGACACAGATTGCTAATGTAATTATGCCCAAGGTTATATATGTCTAAGTAATGGATGTTTGTGATTCAAACATAGATGTTCTGACTGCAAAACCTGTTTTGTATGACAATAAACTTCCTCATATAGCTGTAATTACTACACTGATTTTTTAAAAGTCCAATTCTATGTAAATTCCTCAATCTAGAATACTGATGTAATAGTTCATGCTTCATAATTTATTGGGCAAATTTATATTTCCTGTCTTATTTAATCCTTAAAACTATCATGTGGTGGGAGGGTGGATATTTTCATTTTACAGGTGATGAAACAGATTTGTAATTTTTAAAACTTGGTGTAGTGAGTAGTAGGCTTGAGGTTCTGATCTAGGACTTTTGACCCCGTTGTGTGGCAATGACTATGCAATTTTCTTTTCATTATTGATAAGAGTTAGGTATTTGCCCCTCTAGGAGCCCATTTTTCATTTGTTCCTGAGTGTGAAGTTTTACTATGCATTTATCCCAAACTTCAGTAAATTGGCTTTTGGATGCTGTTTATGGACTATTTTTGTTATATTTTATGTTTTCTTTCTTTTTAAAGCACAGGCACTTTATGGAAACATTTCCCTACAGTACTTAATATTTATTTTCACAAGTACTATATTCAACTCAATGGTTCAGACTCTGTAAACTAGATTGAGTTTTATTGATTGCTAAGATTATTTACCATGGAGTTTCTCAACTTCAGCGCTGTTGATACGTTGGGCTGGATAATTTTTGTTGTTGGAGGGGGCGCTGTCTTGTACATTTCAGGATGTTTAGCCGCTTCCCTAGCTTCTACTCATTAGAGGCCAGTAGCACCTCCTGGCAGATGATGATAACCAAAAATGTCTTTAGACATGGCCAGATGTATGCTGGGAGGTAAGACTGTTGAAACCACTAGCAGTAGTTCCCAGTTCTTAGAACAAATTAAGGTAATGCATAAAGCCTTGTTAATTTCTGGTGTATTCTCCCATATATATATTTTTAAATCTTCCATAAATTTTATTTTTGAGAATAATACAAAAGAACAAGTAGTCAGTGAAATGAGTAGAGAACTTCCAGTCCTTGAAATGTATTTGTTTCTAGCAGTAAAATGATTCCCGTTTTTTTATGATGGAATCAGATTTATTGGAATTTAAATATACAGATCAAAGTATCATTGGACTGTTTTAATAACATCTTATCAGCTTTGGTACCTGCTTTTCTAGATGAAAATCTTCTTGACAGGTGTTATTTCCAGCTAACTCAGACATAGGAAGTTGAATCAGAACATTTGAAGAAAACATTTGTTAGAACAGTTAAGAATATACAATCTCTAAAATACTGACAATGAGAAAATACTTTAAATTAAGAATATCTGGGGCTTCCCTGGTCGTAGTGGTTAAGAATCTGCCTGCCAATGCAGGGGACATGGGTTCGAGCCATGGTCCGGGAAGATCCCACGTGCCGCGGAGCAACTAAGCCCATGAGCCACAACTACTGAGCCTGCGCACCTAGAGCCTGTGCTCCACAACAAGAGAAGCCACTGCAACGAGAAGCACGGGCACCGCAACAAAGAGTAGCCCCTGCTTGCCACAACTAGAGAAAGCCTGCGCACAGCAACGAAGACCCAACGCAGCCAAAAATAAATTAATTAATTAAAAAAAAAAAGAATGTGTTAATTTCAAGCTTATTTTCCATGAGTGTAATAGTTTTTTTTCATTTTAGACGTGAAAAGAAATTATATTTTTTGAGATTGAACAATTATGTATACAGTGTGAAGAATGCCTAGAATAAGAGCTGCTTATTTTATTTTTTTTATCTTTGGCTGCATTGGGTCTTTGTTGCTGCATGTGGGCTTTCTCTAGTTTCGGCGAGCGGGGGCTCCCTTGGTTGTGGTGCGCAGGCTTCTCATTGCGGTGGCTTCTCTTGTTAAGGAGCATGAGCTGTAGGTGCACGGGCTTTAGTAGGTGCAGCATACGGGCTCAGTAGTTGTGCCATGCGGGCCCTAGAGCGCACGGGCTCTAGGGTGTGCGGGCTTCAGTAGTTGTGGTGTGCACGCTCAGTAGTTATGGCTCTCGGGCTCTAGAGCGCAGGCTCAGTAGTTGTGGCGCATGGGCTTAGTTGCTCCGTGGCATGAGGGATCTTCCCGGACCAGGGATCGAACCCGTGTCGCCTGCATTGGCAGGCGGATTCTTACCCACTGCGCCACCAGGGAAGTCTGAGCTGCTTGTTTTAATAGAATAAGTGAAGTGATTGTTACCACCAATGCAAAAAATGTTAAATAGGCATTAATAACTAGAACTGGAGATGGGTCACATTCTGGCTTCCATGCGTGTCTGCTGTAGTTTTGGTCAGCTAAAGAACTTGGAATAATCTTTTAGTTTAATATGGTTGTAAAATTTAATCAGGGAGTAAAAACGTCCAAAATAAAGAGACTTTCAAAGTATAGCCACTTAAACTGTAAAAGGGAAGGCCATAGTCAACTTAAGGTCATAGCAAATAGCAGTACATTTTGTGGCTTCCCTCCAAAAGGGATTAAAATATCTTCCTTTCTTAAATAATTTAATCACTTGAGTTGTGCACCTGATGTAAATACTCGGTTGCTTATTTGAAATATGGCCAATAAATTAGAAATTAGGTGCTTTAAAAAGCATTACTGATAGCTTGCCCTTTTGGAATAAGAATATTTGGAATTCTGGGAATATGTGCTTTGGGGACTAGGGAGCCGGGGGTAGAAGCTGTATTGGTTTATGTGTAACTGACTATCACTGAACTTGGAAATCCCAGTAATGTCTTGAATACAGTAGGAACACAGTAAGCATTGGTTGAATGCATCTGGTTATACTTGGAAGAGGAATGTTCATTGTTTGGTGGTAGTGTATCATCTTGTAGGCAACATTTCTGGATTAAATTTTTGCATGACAATGAGTGTTTATGTGTGTATCTGTGCGAAGATCTCTAAATAGCTCAAAGATTTGCGTTGCTCTGTGTAACCCTGTTGGATATTTCCAAGGTGGACTGTTTTTTGTTAATTCTAGAAGAGGGTGGGGGGAAAGAAACAACAAACTACAAACAAAACCAAATTTTTTTTTTCTGACCAGGACTTTTTTTACGAAGACATGGAGTCTTTGACTCAGATGCTTAGGGCTTTGGCTACAGATGGAAATAAGCACCGGGCCAAAGTGGACAAGAGAAAGCAGCGGTCGGTGTTCAGAGACATCCTTAGGGCAGTAGAGGTAGGCCACTTAATGCTGTAATAGATACTCTGTGATGGTTGGTCTGTAAACCCCATTTATCTTCCCTACCTTTCCTAGATTTCTGCTTCCCCCAGTTTCACCACTGGCTTGTGAGGATATCTTGTCTTTCTGACTTGTCCTGTAACCTCCCCTCCCTCCGCCCCTGCCAATCCTAGACCAGTACAAATATCTGACTTTTTCACCAAGTTTGTTGAGTGCTTTTGAAATTTAAAAACATTCACAACAAGGTGGTTTTGCCATTAATATTTATCCAAACTTAGTTGTGTCTTTAAGTCTACCACAGCTAGGCAAATTCTACACCCTTATATGTGGGATAGTACTTCCACTTTCTAGTCTATTCATATTTCAGGAATGGAGGTATCGGTTTAAACCACATTATTCATTTCAACATATACATGTCTATTTAGAAATTGTGTTTATGTAGGATCTCTTTAGATCATTTTGGTTCCTCTTACAATTGTTGTTCTTCTATTGGCCAGGAACGGGATTTTCCAACAGAAACTGTTAAATTTGGTCCTGAACGCATGTATATTGATTGCTGGGTCAAAAAACATACATATGACACCTTTAAGGAGGTTCTTGGATCAGGGATGCAGTACCACTTGCAGGTGAGTGGGTGACATCCTTTCTGCATGTTTGCTTTTAAATTAGGGAGGAATTTTAAATCTACCTTACTTAACTGGCTTTTGAAGTTAGTTTGAATATACAGAATGTTTTCAGCATATGATTTGCAAAATAGCAAGTTTATTTTTGAAAGTTAAATTTAATAAATATGAAACTCTTCTTTTTGTTTTTGTATTGTGTAAGCCTAGTGGAGCATCTGTATAGCTGTTGGAACACTTGATATCTTTGTAGGGAAGCAGATAGTTTGACATAGCTTTCTTGAATTCCAGGCATTGGAAAACCATTTGGTCTTACGAGAAACAGAAAGAAAATAAGTGACTTACATTCATATTTATAAGCTCTACATAACTTCTGTTAACCAGATTTCACTTTATGTAGTTAAAAAAAAGAGCTGACATTTAATACTGAGACTTACTGCCTTTCTCTTTTATTTAAGTCAAATGAATTCCTTCGCAATGTTTTTGAACTTGGACCCCCAGTGATGCTTGATGCTGCAACACTTAAAACAATGAAGATTTCTCGTTTTGAAAGGGTAGGTTTGGTTTTTGTTTTCAATAGAACTAAATGCACATAAGAAAAGTGGAGCCAAAGCTTTGATTCTGCCAGGTGATAGGTATTTAGCTATGTCTGTGAGATTTTAGTTCTCATGATGTTTCGGACACAGAGTAGCTGGACTAAAAGTATAGAAACTTCACTGCATTTAGAGTATGGAGGGTTATGATGAAAAATTTTTATCCATAATCCTATTAACATAGAAGCTATTTTTATCTTTTGTTTCCTTTTGCTTATGAAGTTTATATAGTTAAGGATAAATATTTACACAGTGCTTCTTTCGTATCAGATAACTGAGCCTAAACTTAGTAAGTACCAGATCATTTTACAAATGAGGAAACAAATGTGCTCAGAGAGTTTGTAACATTAAGTAGTGGTTAATATTTTTATTTAACATTTCAAAAACCCTTATATTTTTATTTTTTTTACTAAGGTAAAATTCACATAACATAAAAAACTATTCTACACTGTACAATTTAGTGGCATTTAGTACACTTACAGTGTTGCACAACTGTCACCACTATCTAGTTTCCAAACATTTTCACCACCTCAAAAGGAACCTTATGTCCATTAAGTATTCATTCTCCATTCCCTTCCCCTCTTCTCCCCCCAGCTGCTGACAGTCACTAATGTGCATTCTATCTATGGATTTACCTATTCTGGATATTTCATATACATAGAATCATATAATGTGACCTTTTGTGACTGGTTTTTTCATTTAGCATAATGTTGCCAAGGTTCATCCATGTTGTAGTGTGTCATTACTTCAGTCCTTTTTGTGGCCAAATAATCCTTCATTGTGTGGATATGCCACATGTTTATCCGTTAGTTGGTGGGCATTTGGCTTGTTTCCACTTTTTGGCCCTTTTAAATCATGCTGCTATGAACATATATGTACAAGTTTTTGTTAGAGCACCTGTTTTTGATTCTTTTAGTTGTATGCCTAGGAGTGGAGTTGCTTGGTCACGTGGTAATTCTGTGTTTAACTTTTTAAGGAACCACCAAACTGTTTTCTACAGTGACTGTAGTGCATTTTGCATTCCCACTAGCAGTATAAGAGTTCAAATTTTGACATCCCTACCAACACTTCTTTGGTTTTATTTTTGTTTTAAATTATAGCCATCCTAGTGGGTCTGAATTGTTTAATTGTGTATTGTAAAGAATCTTTACATTTAATCATTTTGATGGCCATATAATTGTTGGGTATTTTAAAACTGTTTTGAATAAATACTAATATTTTTACATAATTTCTCTTTTGAATTATTTCTTGGAAGAAATCCTTGCATGGGACTACAGGGCTTGATTATGATTTTTTGATATGCATTGCCAAATTACCTTCCAAAATAATTCTATCATTTTTAATTATTTTCAGTGGTGAATGAAAGCATGTAGCTATTACACACATATTTGACAGCATTGGGTTTTATAATTTAAAAAATTTGTTAGTTTGAATGAAACCTTATGATAGTTTCCCTTATTATTTTAATTAACAGCAAAGTTGAGTATTTTGTTCACATTAATTCATGATTTGTCTTTTCCTTGATCAGAATAGATGTTTATATACTTGAAAAAATTTTTTTGGCTGGAATTTTCTTGGTATTTTACATGTTTGGCTATTTTTTTTCATATAGAATAGCCATGAACTATAATGTGTTAATTTTCCCCCTCATTCTTTGTGTCTGTCTTATAAACATTTAAAATATTTCTAGAGTCAAATTAGATCATTTCTTTCCTTTGTGATTTTTTTATTTATCTTTTTTTTTAACTTTATAAGAATATCTGAAGCCTTAGTGGCTCACCTGCATTTTCCTTTTCTTCATTTCAGCATTTATATAATTCTGCCGCCTTCAAAGCTCGAACAAAAGCTCGAAGCAAATGTCGAGATAAGAGAGCAGATGTTGGAGAATTCTTCTAGGCTTTTAGCATTTGAAGACCACTTTCTAATTTCCCTTTTTTAAAAAAAAAAAATTTCTAATGTATTTAAACTCTAGAGACAGTTTTTTATCTTGGGTCAACAGATAGCTTTTGTAGTAGGGGTTATATTATAATTTAATGTGTAGTATTGCAACTGGTGAGTTCTGGTTATTGAATATTCTCTGTATATATAATCAGTAAACATGAATAAAGTGTTTGTAGTGTGTGGTCATTTTCTATTTATGAAGAGAGCAAAAATATAGTATTTCACTTGATTTCATGATGAGAAAAACTATTAGCTGAGGTTAAATTTCTTACGTTGTGGTTGTCAGAAATATTGATTATAATGATATAGATATACAAGGTATTTAACTTAAGATCTTAGACAGATGAGTTCTGGATACAATTTTGGGAGCTAGATCTTCTGGAAAAGCTGCTATTATTTTCAATTTTAAATGGAACCTAATAATTTTGTTACTGGGATCAACAAAGGGAATTATACCATGAGACCTTACAGCTGCACTTACAGGCCCTTCAGTCCATCTGTTATTCATAATGAATTTGTATATGCCAGAACATTTGCTAGCCTTGACCTCTGAGGGCAGTAACACTAATTTTATCTGCTGTGTAAGACCTTGTGCTCTTTATTTTGAAATAAAGATCTTTTCACACTAAAAGTGCTTCTTTTTTAATAGAAGAAACATTTATGGGTTTGAAGTTCAGAGTTCAAAGTGATGAAATGGGGTAGGGAGAGAGTGAAACAGAACTTGCTTTGTATATTTGGAAACATGAAAATAAATGAAAAAATATAGCAATATATCATTGGCATTCCAACTATTAAGACAATTGCTGCTTGGTTGCCCATGAGGTGATTTTTTTACTTTATGGGAAGTTGTAAGCATTTTGACAATGTATTAGGGTTTTGTTATTATTAAACTTTATATTAAAATTACATTGCACAAGTAATACCTGCAGTTTAGAATTCATAGATTTATTTCTTTATATTAATGCAGAAAATAGTGATGAGGGGTGGGGAAGCATGTAGATAAGGACCAAAATAGAGGTATTTTTTCTAAACTAGCATCTCTCTGCCACATCTTCAACCTCTTCTGGAAGGTCTGATGTGCCCTCTTCATTGAAAATCATTGGCCGGCCTGTGCAACCACTACTGCTTCTGGGAGTATGAGTTCCATCCCTCAGAAACAGTGCAATGGAAAACAGACTTGGAATCTCGAACCTGGCATTGTGTGTTGTCACCTCTTTATATTCCAAGTAGGCTAGAACCATGGAGAAGAGATTGCAAATAATATTTTTTTTCTAAAATTTCAATTTCATATATGTATATTTTAAAATATTAATGAATTTTTATTTTTATTAAAGTGATATATATATATATATATATATATATATATATACACATAGTATAATAGTATTTCAAGGCTTATAAGGAAGTTAGCTCCCTGTGCCATCCTTTCCCATTTCTCAGGAGGCATTTCATTTCAGCCTTTATAGTTTTTTTTCCCTAGCACCTTGGTTTCAGATTTCTAAGTAGTATGCTTACACAGCTGTTTCTTTATTCGATAGGTGAAGATTTCTGCCTTTTTACTTTTCCCTTCTCCCATTTTGTTTTGGTTTTTTGTTTGTTTTTTTTTTTGGTTAAATTAGCATCGTTTGCATTATAGTGACCATATTTCTATTCATTTCTGAACTAGATGGTTTACTATGCTTACATTTCCATTCTCATAGGACATCTTGTCTTGGTTTTACACACATATCGCTAACTTTTCCAAAATAGTCCCAAGTAAATTTGTAAAATTCTTCTTTAATCTACCTTCCACATGGTCAGAGCCGAACAGAGTACTTGTTTCAGTCTAACTTCTCTCTCATCTTAGTATACAGCTGTTTCCTGAGACTTCATCATCCTGCGATTTGTTTTCCTCTCGCGAGTGGGATTACACATCTCCTGGACCCCCTGTGTTCGTTATTAGGTTACTTTCCTGTTAAAGTGGAACACTTCCTTCAGTAACTTCTGGAAATGAGACTTTAAATGTCTGACAGATACTTTGGCTTGGTATATAAAATTCTAGGTAGAAAACCAAATTCAGGATTTTGAAGGCATTGCTCTATTCTAATTAAAGTGTTGCTGTGATATCTGATGGGATTTTAATTTCTGATTTGTTTCTTTTTCTTTTGTTCTTTGAATCTGTACTGTTCTAAAAGCGGGTGGTACTGTGCTTTGGTGGACTCTGGCAGTCTGGAAAATACTAAGTTCTTGACCTCCCCTCCCCCTTCACACACACATACACATTTTCTTTGATCTGGAACTCCCATGAGATGCTAGAGCTGCCGGGTTGAGCGTCTGGCCTTATTTCTTTTTCTTGGGAGATTTCTGTAACATGGTTTTCCAGTCTTCTTATTGCATTATATTTTCAGCTAACGTGAAATTACCTGCCTGTATTTAGCTCCATACTTCACTTTTGCCTCCAGTTCCTGAGCCTGCCTGAATTCTGCAGGGTCTGTCACCTCACTCAGCAGTGATGGTCCTCCGGAGGTCTGCTAAGGCAGGTACCAACCACTCTCTCCTTCCCATGTTTGATACATTTGTTGAAATCTTGCTCAGTGTTGTTTCCTCCTATTTTTATACTTGTGGTTTTATAATTTTTATTCTGCCTTTTTACTGGGATTTTAGGAGGAAGAAGATATAAGCAAGTGTTAATTTGTATATTAAATTTATAGACGGGTGCCTTTTTTTGTCAAATTGATGGGTAGTTGCTAGACAGGATAACTGGGGATTCAATGTGAAAGAATGCTTGAGTTTTCTTCAGGGCAGTAAAATGGTATATGAGAGACCAATTCATTCCTTGATTCTTGGTTAATCTTGCTGGCTTAAAGGAATTTAAAATGGTCCCTGCCTAGTAAGTTCTTCGAGGTTCAGTCATTAATTTTGAACCAACTGGTATCTTTGACTCAAGTCTTTGGTAGCATGTTTTAATTTCCTGGGAATGAGATAATATTTGAAAGAAAAAGGAAGAAATACTTGAAAATATCCCCAGGTTGAACAGTTCATGTGAGAATACCTATTTTCTTTTTGTGACTCAAAACTTCTGGATGTGGCCTTTCAGATACAGAGTAGATAAAATGAGGTAGGTTGTCTTGTTTTGTTCTTCACTGGTTCTCCAGAAGTCTAACGGCTCATAAGCCATAAAAAATCTCATCCCCCTCACTGGTGTAAAATAGGGTTGAATTCAGACTTTGGCAGGAGGAGTTGCTTAGTCTCCATTTTCCTCACCTTTGAGGCGGAGTGGAGGGGACTGATACTTCAAGGGTTAGGTTTACAGGAGAGAGAAAAACAGTCAGTGTTCAAAATGAGGCCATCCTATTATTTTTTCAAAGAATAGATGGTTTAAAACAGATGAGGTAGTTGGGAGATTAAAGCTGAATATGATAATTAAAATAATAGCTAACATTCTCATTTTCCAAGAAATTTGGTATAGATTTTAATGTATTATATGCTTCTAAGAAAAAGTTACTAGTTACATTGTCTTTCTTCATGAGCTGGTCCTCAGGTATAGATGAAGCTTTGAAAGATGACACTCTTTTCCCCCAAAAGGAGAGTGAGGTCCATACTGAATACAGACGTAAAAGGAATTTTGTGGAGCAAACATTTTCTAATTGACATGCAATATGTCTCAAGGATGAATTAATGTCTGTCTAGCAATGGCAATGGAGGGTAGGATTATAAAGGGTTATATATCCGTTTACCACTTAACCCTCAGTATCTTGCTCGGATAGTCAGGGGGGTAGGCTTGTGGTATAGTCTACTCCTCACTGTGCTGCTTTTATGTACCCCAGAGGGCAGATGGTCCTTGGCATGTGTGAGAGGGAACCACGTCAGAGGCTGACATTCCTGAGAAAGGAGGATGCATTAAAAACTCACAGAATAAAGCCTTTGAAAAGGAAAGAAAGTTGATGAGATAAAGTGCCTCCACTGCCGGCAGTGGGGGCACTGGGTCTGTAGCCATGCAATCTCCCACGCACAGTCCGCTTCTGTAGCTACTGCAAACCCTACCCATGCACAGTCCGCTTCTGTAGCTACTGCAAGCCCTAGGCGTCCTCTGATCTGCCCTCATCCTGGTTAGATGGTCAGCCTTATTCTTTTCCTGTTGACTGGAGTCCTGTGCAAGTTAGTTGTCAGAGTGGCAGCTCCAGCCTGCTACCCGATATTTATATATGAGAGCACCTCCTGGCAGAAGTGCAGGAACTGTGTCAGTTTACACATCTACCAAATAAGGTCGTAAATCTCAGTCCAATCAGAACCTCATCAGTTACCATTTAAATCAAGGCATGGTGGTTCTTTTCAAAGCATAGTCCCAGTACTATATTTACTAAAAACCTTAGGCACTGTGAAAAAAAGTCACTATTTGGAATCTTACACTGCTTGGCTAAGTTAACACTAAATATAGACCAGCAGTTTCATGCTGGGGTTTATGGGCCTTATAGGAGCACCGTGTGCTGAAGGGAGGCAAAGAAAGAGCTACAGAATTTCTAGGAAGTCATTATAGTTGCTTCTGAATAATTTGTTTTTCCTGGTAACCTAGCAGTCAAAGCTCACATTTTTGTAAGTAATTTGCATGCTATTACTCTACTGAGACTGAATTATGATTCTTGAGGCTGGGATGTTTTTTGTTGCATGTGCTCTATGCTTTTTTTTTTTTTTTAATTTTTAAATTTATCTTTGGCTGCGTTGGGTCTTCATTGCTGTGCGTGGGCTTTTCTCTGGTTGTGGTGAGTGGGGGCTACTCTTCGTTGCAGTGTACAGGCTCCTCATTGCGGTGGCTTCTCTTGTTGTGGAGCACGGGCTCTAGGCACACGGGCTTCAGTAGTTGCGGCACGCAGGCTCAGTAGTTGTGGCTTGCAGGATCTAGAGCGCAAGCTCAGTAGTTGTGGCCCACAGGCTTAGTTGCTCCGTGGCATGTAGGATCTTCCAGGACCAGGGCTCGAACCCGTGTCCCCTGCATTGGCAGGCGGATTCTTAACCACTGCACCAGCAGGGAAGCCCTACTCTGCTTTTTAAACTTTTGATACAGATGATTTAGACTTGATTTTAAAAATTACTTCCTGGATGTGAAGAGGCACTGACTCTGAACTGGAATTATAGAACAAATTACCATGACTTGCTCAATAAAGCTTCCTATTAGCTTTGAATTAAATCCTATTATAACAATTTTTATTTTGTGGCAAGCAGTGCTGGTTTGAGTTATTTCTCTGGCTTGATACCAAGCACCTATGGTAAAAAGTAAAGAGCAAAGCAGATTTTCATAGACGATGATATTGGTCAGAATATTTATTAGTAGGTAGTCGAAGAATTCTTAAATGACAAAAAGAATCAGCTGTTAGCATTGATCTAAACTGGAGGAAAATAAAATTACTTACATGTTTCAGCTCAAGGTATTAGAAAGGGTTCCATGAAAAGGATGCTACTTTGGTTGGTCAATCTTAATGAGCAAATTTGCACACCGCAGTTAAGAAGGAGGGCCAAGTTAGTGCAATGCAGAATTTAGTAACATTCTGGCTGCTCCAGCACTGCTGGTTGTTCCCAGATGCTCTCATGTGGAGATGCAAAGATAGCAACAACTGGGTGTCAAACAGCTATGGGTCCTGGCTTGAGGGCCATGTGATCCTGTATCCATTTACTTACAGGGTCATTTGCAGGCTCTTGGCGTCCGTGAACCACACTCAACTCAGTTTTTTCTAGTGGCTCTTTATTTTTCATTTGCATGTTGCGTTTAATTAAAAATGCATTGAAATAGCATCTGTTTACATTGTGACTTTACTCAAATGAAGAGATTTCCATTCAGAGCACTTCAGAGTTCACTCTGAGTTGTTATGTTAGTGCTTCTGGGTTTGATGTCGCATTGAATCACCTTTTGAGTTAGCAGCAAGGCCAGTAGTTTGGAGATTTTATTAGTCGTGCAGCTCCTAAGTCAGTTTTTGTAGCTATGATTTTCTAGCTAGTCCTCTACTTTGTAAACACTGATTCAAACCTCAGTATGAGATTTAAGCAATAGTAATTACATCCCTAGAGGGGAATCTAAGGCTCAAGGATGTCAAGTCAGAGATCCAAAAATGAACTATGTGTCAACCACCAAGCCTAAAATAGACGCTGTGTCTGGAACGATGATCCTATGATGGGACACAACCTTTATGCCTCATCAGATATTAGTGTTTGGGATAATATATAAAGAGAGGATAAAATATAAAACATTTTTAAAACAATAGGAATCTGTGACCATGCATCATTCAACACTTGGTTTTATCTGTAAAAGGATGAGATTTGATTGATCTCTAAGGCCCCTCTGTTCTATATGCTGTTACTTTTTTTTTTTTTTTGTCACTTAAAGTCATTCCCTTAGGAATGATCCATGAAGTATATTTGGAATTCAGTAATATCTATATCTAAAGTGCTTCGGTAGTATCTTACCTAAAATATTCAGGGAGTTAGGTGTTCTTGTTAATTAAAATTTCAGCATAATTGAAACACCCTTTTAGATTTTTACTTTGAAAAAAAATTTAACTAGTTCATGGCTTTTCGAGCTAACTGTTTTTCTTAGCTAGGGTTCTGGGGGAACTTTTTTTGTTTTTACAAGTACTAGTAGGTTTTTAGTTATTACTGGGAAATTGTTCGGTCTTAATATTTTAGTGTGCAGTTTAATCTGTTTAGCAAATGGCTGATACTATTTTTTTTTCAGATCTTCTATAGGTGTTCATCTTTTTGTTCCTGAATTTGGTTTCTCCTAACTCTAATCATATTTGCCTTCATTCTGTAGCTGGGCATTAAAGGAAAATTTTAAAATGTTAAGAGGAAGTCAATAGTGTGTTGCCACATATAGGCAGATGCGAAGTTTTCTGCATGGCTTTTACTAAAGTCCAGATAGATATGACACGAGGATTCTTAACCTCAGTTTTATGTTAGTGTACTTATTATTAACTGCCTCAAATTCTTTTGGAAACAGTGAGATTTAAATCCTAAATAAAATATTTTAGGTGTTCCAACTTAACATAAATCACTGGCTTCTAAACTTGGCACTGGGCATTTGAAGAATAGGATTGGAGATTACCCTATGGAGTGTTCAGTCAATTGGGGAAATCAAAGATGTAGGCAAATAAATGCGATAAAATAGAACAGATGTTCTGATAGAAGAATGTACAGTATCCAGCAAGGGCACAAGGAAAAGACAGATTGATTCTTAATGGAGGTGAGGTTTGAGCTGAGTCTTGACAAAGGATTCAGGAATGGTGTGGAGAAGAAAGGTAACACGAGGGAAGGGGCAGTGAACTCTGAAGCGTGAGGCCTGCTTCCAGCCCAGCAACTAGCTAATGTATGATCTTGGGCATTTACCTTCTGAGCGTCAGTTTTCTCATTTGGAAAGGATGGGGGCTAGATGAGAGCATGTCTAAAGTCCTTTCCCGATCAAAAAATCCCACATCCATTATTAGACTCATTTTATGAAAAGAGATAACTGTGAAGAAGAAAGCTTTGATAGCAGTCAGAATTTGTCTTCCTAGAACCTTCTTTTCATATAATTAAAAGGTCACAGGTTCTCTGTTGTGCTAGAGAGACATCTTAAAATAGAACTTTTTAATCCATTCAGATTTTTCAGTGTAGCTTGAACTTGTGCTATCATTAGAGAATATTATCTTCAATGTAAATCACAATTTTAGAATTACTTATTACGTAAGTGACCGCACTCTAAGGAAACACAGAAGGAAGAGACCTGAGAGGTCCTGAAGTTTAGCCTCCAACAGCTGCAGTATTCATCTCCGTACTCAGTTTGCTAAGATTTTTGTCTTGAGGTCTCAGAGCCAGTCTGTAATGACTAAAGGATACCTTTAAGGTGGGGACTCCTATACCATATTGAGGGAGAATATAAAATGTATAGTTTTGTATTAAAGCCTCATCAATTAGAATGGTTCACAGTAACATCTTCTTCTCAGAATTTTTATGGCCACAGGCTGCCTAGCTTAATTTTATCTTTTTATGTGTTTATACATCGTCTTCCTGCACAAAGGATTTGAGAAGTCTCACCAGAATACGAACAGTGTAATAAAGAGAAACATTCAAAAATCAATTACAGGGCTTCCCTGGTGGTGCAGTGGTTGAGAGTACACCTGCCAATGCAGGGGATGCGGGTTCGTGCCCCGGTCCGGGAAGATCCCACATGCCGCGGAGAGGCTGGGCCCGTGAGCCATGGCCGCTGGGCCTGCGCGTCCGGAGCCTGTGCTCCGCAACGGGAGAGGCCACAACAGTGAGAGACCCACATACTGCAAAAAAAAAAAAAAAAAAAAATCAATTACAAAAAATTAAAAGAGGCCCAGGGTAAATACAGACAGAATTGAGAAATCTGAGCAGGAAGAAAGAGCAAGTGCAGATAAGCAGGGTATTAAAGCGTTAAAATTGGGACACACACTTGACTCTGAGCTTCCAGGCAAGCAAAGCAAAAAGAAGAGTTTCAGTGTTGTACCCAAAAGGAACAGCTAAACTTTTCTAGCCCTTCATTTGGCAGTAGTATGTGTGGGTGGGTCTTCACATGCCAGCCCAACTTCCTGTGGGCTGTGATCCATTTGAAGGCCGGCTCCCCAGCCCCGCCTCTCGTGTTTAACAGCAGTGTTTTCTTCCAGGGACAATGAATCCTTCTTCCCAGGACACCGGCTCTGGCGGCATTCCTGAAGATAGAAAGCTTTATGTTGTGGATTCCATAAATGACTTAAACAAACTAAACCTCTGTCCTGCCGGATCGCAGCATCTGTTCCGTATGTGTGCCTTCCCAGGCTTGGCAGCCCGTCCGGGCTTCTTGGCCACCTAAAAATAGCGAATGCTGAGCTGGACCTGTGGTCGTGGGCTGGGGGCGGGGTGGGCATTAGGAAGCCTCCGCGTTAGAGATGCTGTTTAGTATTAGGCAATTTTTGCTTTTGTTCTCTGAATACTTGCCAGGCTTGTGGGCTTTCTTGGCTGTTAAGCAAGATTTGAACTCTTGTCTTTAAAAGTTCTAAGAAGTTCCCTGTGGAGTTTCTCTCCCTGGAAAGTGGTGGAGGCTGCTGAGATGAGGCTTACTCATCCCTCTTGGCCGCTTTTGTGCCTCCTAGTGACCACAGCCAGGTCACCGAGGGTGCCCACTTTCCTAGAGAGGTCTTACTTCATAGCGGATTGTTCCACACGTTTATCTAGTTTTAAAAAAAGTCATTAAGATTTTGTTGGGCAAAAAAGTCAGCTTCATTTTTTTAGATTACAGATTGCCTCAAAGCATTAGAAAGAGGAGGGGGAACACAAAATAAAAAGCTGCTGAATACTAAATACTACATGTGTATCTTGTCCCCTAAATATTATAAATGAGTTCTATCAGGTTATTCTGAGCCCCATCTTTTCTAGCTTAAACGCTGACATTCCAACACAGGTGATAAATGCCCACTTGCTGTTTGTTTCACATGCACTCGAAACTCTTACTGTCCCAATTTTATGTCCATTATTCCCCTTCTAAATCCTTTTTGTTTTAATTTTATTTTTATTTATTATTATTTTTTGGCTGCATTGGGTCTTCGTTGCTGCACGTCGGCTTTCTCTAGTTGCGGTGAGCGGGGGCTCTTCATTACAGTGCATGGGCTTCTCCTTGCAGTGGCTTCTCTTGTTGGGGATCATGGGCTCTAGGTGCGCGGGCTTCAGTAGTTGTGGCATGCAGGCTCAGTAGTTGTGGCTCACGGACTCTAGAGCGCAGGCTCAGTAGTTGTGGTGCATGGGCTTAGTTGCTCCGTGGCATGTGGGATGCTCCGTGGCATGTGGGATCTTCCCGGACCAGGGCTCGAACCCGTGTCCCCTGCATTGGCAGGCGGATTCTTAACCACTGCGCCACCAGGGAAGCCCCCTAAATCCTTTTTGAATTCTTGTTTTTCTCTTCATTTTAATTTGTTCAGGTTTTCACCTGTTTTTACTGTAGTCAGTCTCAATAAATGCAGGTGTTTGGGTGCCAGCTTATGCCGTGGCTATGATTAGGAAGGAAAAGCTCTGGAGGGTGTGACACAGGATGTCCCTATAAAGCACAGGACCTAAGCCCCCACCTCTCCATAATCAAGTAGCAGAGGGTGTGGGACTGATACAAAGTAGGAGGGATTACAGAAGGCAATTCAAGGATCTCCATTACCGCAAGTTTCTGTATTTCTTTTTCAATTTAATTTGGGTGTTATTAGGCAAATAGGCCTTACAAAACAGTGACCAAATGCAGACAATTCATGGTTTGGGTGAACCAAGCTGTTTTATAAGCATGGTTGCATTTTCAGTTCAATGGTAAAACATTTAAGAGAACCTTGCTTCCAGAGCGTGTCCATCCTGGAAACAGCTTTTAGAAACCAAATCACATCAGGGTCATTTTGATGTTGTTGTTTAAATGGATATAAGCATAACTGGTTATTTTTTTAATTTTTTTAAAATTTATTTATTTTTTTTTGCGGTATGCGGGCCTCTCACTGTTGTGGCCTCTCCCGTTGCGGAGCACAGGCTCCGGACGCGCAGGCTCAGCAGCCATGGCTCACAGGCCCAGCTGCTCTGCGGCATGTGGGATCTTCCCGGACCGGGGCACAAACCCGTGTCCCCTGCATCGGCAGGCGGACCCTCAACCGCTGCACCACCAGGGAAGCCCATAACTGGTTATTTTTATAGGAAATAAAGTTTTCTGGGAGATATCTCAGAGTGTTCAGCCTTTCACCCAGAGTAAGTGGCCCACAGCCAGCTGTGTTTTATTCTTGGCTCACTTTGGGAAAAGGGCAATAGAGCCTCCATCACTCTGAACCCTTAACTTCTTTATTCCCTGCCCACCACCCACCACCACCCTCCCCCAAGCAAAAGAAAAATCCAAGTCTGGCTACATCAGTGTTAACACGATCTTCAAAGAATTTTCCAAATAGGGGCTGAGGAGATAGCTTGACCTGACTTGTTCTTTGGATACTGATATAGAAGAAGGTGAAAAATTCTCAAAGAGCACCCGATCCAAAGACATTCCTCAAACATAAGTCT
Source organism: Delphinapterus leucas (assembly GCF_059928025.1). Lineage (NCBI taxonomy): Eukaryota > Metazoa > Chordata > Mammalia > Artiodactyla > Monodontidae > Delphinapterus > Delphinapterus leucas. The sequence goes on along the minus strand of NC_143137.1, from coordinate 36,670,095 downwards.
CTTTCCAGAGTGATCAGAAGGAAAATGGGCATATCCCTTACATCTCTCTCTCTCTCTCTCTTTTTTAATGCTGAGGAGTTTTTGTCTTTGTTGTTGTTTGTTTCACATTAGCTCTAGAGGAGAAAATCCCGGACATCGGCACTAACTCAGGAAATGGAAACCACAGTCTGTTTTTGGTGGGGCTGATCATCGTGCTGATTGTCAGCCTGGCACTGGTTTCCTTTGTGATATTTCTGATAGGTGAGTACCATCGACACACTTTTCATCACTGCTGTGCACTTACTTTGTAGCTGGTTGTTTAGCTTTGCTCCGGTAACGAGGCAGTGCTTCCTGGCAGTCAGTGCTGCCGCTGAAGGCTGAGGGGGCGTGAATGCCTAGGGTACCTGCTGCTCTGGGCCGGGTCGCTGGGGCACACATAAGCCCGCAGTGCCAGGAGTTCGCAAACATGGACATTCAATGTTTCTATAATGCTTTAATTTCTCATCTGGAGTCCCTAGCTGCCAATGGTAGGCAGCTTATTCTAGCTAACTTTGGGTTTTCTTCATCCAACACATGGGTTCTCCATGAACTCAGGTCTATAATTTTCAGTCACAGTCAGGTTCACCCCCTCTTCCAGGTTCCCTGGCTTCCCTGAAATCCATTAGAAGCACTAACTGGGCTTGTGCCAGGGCCCAGAGGCAGTGCTGGGATGGGAGGAGACTGCTCCTGTCTGACACCGCCCAGGCTGGCGTCCTGCCTGCCCTTGGCCTGGGCCCTGCATGTCCGCCCTTGAGTGGTGACCCAGGCTTTCCCACACAGCCCCTCAGCCAAGAGATCCCCTGAGGTCTCAGTGCCACTCTCCTCTCTGCCTCAGGTCGGGGAGGGGTGCTGTCCATCCTGAGGCACGTTGCCCTTTCAGGAAAGCCCACCAGCATCCTCCCTGAGCTGTCCCCTGCAGACCACCATCTGGGGTTACTTCAGTTCCCTCCCACCCCTCTTAAGAGTGGATGGAGCCTGAGAGAAGGAGTCACGCTTTATACCCTTTTGCCTGGATCCACCACACTGTCATTTCTTCTGCCCTGCAGGCCTTGTAGCCTTCAGAACTCCTAAATGAGCAGTGGATCCCATGGCTCTGAAATGCCTCTATTTCAGATTCATTCAGGATCAGTGGAGGTAGCAGTGGTGGTGATGGGAAGTGGGCAGAGGGCATGACTCTTACTTACAGCTTCTAACCCCTTTTCCTCCCCAAAACTTCGTCTCCCTTCCAGCTTAAAGGTCTTTTCCTGGTATAGGTTTCAGAGCTGGCGCGAAGCGGTGATGTTTAATTGCTCCTTTGTCACCCTGCTGATGCCCTTTTGCACTTAGAAGCTACAGTGTGAACTCTCCTTACAATACTGGTGCCCTTGCATGTGATTATTCTTTGGAGGAGGGTTGGCCCTGAACCTGCAGGAAAGAGGACACGGATTACTCTTCTGAAATGTTATACCACATAAGCTGATGCTCCAAATATCATCCTGCCTCACCTGCCCGGGAAATGACTCAGTTAAACTATTGAGAAATTTTAGGTATGCCTACCGACTTGGGAGCAATCCAAAGGGACTGCTGTTTTTTGTGGGAAAATAAGTAGTAAGATTTAGGGCAATGATAATTTGAAATGTTATGTATTGGGTGCCCACTCTGTCCCAGGCACTGTGCTGAGCATTTATGTCTGTTTGCTCACCCCTCATAACAACCCTATGGTGTAGGACCTATTATTATTCTGGTTTTATCAATGCTGAAACTGAAGCTTAGAGAGATTAATTAATATGCCCAAGGCCAACAGACAATGGTGCCTAATCAGGGCTCAGAGACACCCCTGCCTGACATCAAAGACCATTCACTTTATCACCATATTACACCCCGTTGTATGAATAAGATTTATCTTATGTTTGCTTCTAGTGTTTTATATTGAGGGCAAAGTCATATCAAGAAACAGAAAGAAGGGACTTCCCTGGCGGTCCAGTGGTTAAGACTTTGCCTTCCAATGCAGGGCGTGTGGGTTTGATCCCTGGTCGGGGAGCTAAGATCCCACATGTCTTGCCGCCAAAAAACCAAAACATAAACAGAAGCAATATTGTAACAAATTCAATAAAGACTTTAAAAAAGATGGTCCACATCAAAAAAACTTAGAAAAAAAAAGAAAATGTGAATAAAGAAGAGTGTCTTTTTTTGGACAATTACTCTTTGCTAGACACATTAAATTCATTATCTTAAGTCCTTACTCTACCCTTCAAGGTAGTGTCTAATATTTCTATTTTACCGATGAAAGACTAAGGCCCAGAGAGTTTAACTCTCCACATTTATCCAGCTAGTCAGAAGCAGAACTGGGATTCATAGCCTGAGCTGTCTGCCTGCAGACCTCACTGGCCCTCCACTGCCTGTGTTGAAGTAATAATAAAGGCTTCCTGTGGTTTTCAGATAAACCTTAACCCAACCTAAGACCAGAGTTGGCACAGGCAGCTATAAATGAACTTGGCCTGTGCTCATCTTTAACAAGGAAACCTTTTTGCTGTCAGTGGGGTTCAGTGCAAATTTGTGTCATTTTAACTGAAGTGTAAGAACTTATATTCTTTATAACCCTGACATTTTTATGCAAGAGAAATAAGGCTATTTTATACTGATTACATTGAATAAACTGTTGAGCCTTGTGTTTTTGTCACAATCTCTGTCCTAAAGAGGAATAACGGACAGCAAGGATAGGTTACCGTGGGTGCCTACCTGCCTCTGTAGCAGTTTCCAGTGGCCAAGCAATGTAGATATGTGGGATGTGATTAAGTATTGCCTTAATTTAAAAAAGGGTTCTATGGTCAAATGAGTTTGAGAATTGCTGGGTTAGTAATACTTAAGGTATTTTATTTTACTACTTGTGAATTTCCAAAAAGCAGCTCAGGCATGATTTTTCTCTAATGTTTTTGCATATAGAAACCTTTTTCTCTTTTGGAATTTAACTTGGAACCACTGTATTGTGGAACAGCCTTAGTCCAATATGGCTGCTACTTCCTTCTGTGTTTGACTAACGTAGAAGTTTCCCAAGAGGGGAAGTATGTCACGTGCTATGGATTTATTTGTTTCACACTTTTCTCCAGAAGCAAGTGGTATCTCTGCCTGGCTCTGCATCAAAGCTCAATTAAAACCTTTCTGTCATGTCTTGGACCATAATTCATCCAACATAAGTTTTCAGATATGAGGGAAGGGCAGCTTCTGGGCAACAGTTTGTCCCAAGCCTGGAAGGTGAGGCTCTAACACTTTCCCACGTTAGTTTTTGGCTAAACCCAGTAGCAAGTTACCACCATCATTAGTTCCTGAAAGATATCTTGGAAAAAACTTGCCTGCAATGGAAATGATAAGGAGCTCATGTATTAAATACTGATTTTGTGCTGCTTTTCTTGGAAATTTTAACTCATAAGCAGACCTCAGAGTATTCCATTCCCTGACCTACTCAATAACCAGGGGTTCTATTTATTTTGGAAATATGGACTCTCTGCTCTCAGGGTGGTCTGAGGGGAATTATTATACATTCATTATGGGCTGGTAATTTAGAGCCAGGAGAGCTGTGTATATCAAAGTAGTCTGGAACCCAAGATATCCCATCTCCCACATGTGGAGTGAAAAACCTTTTCTGAGAGTGGGTCTCAAAATGAGACAACATAACAGTCACTTCTGTGGGGATAATCAGACGCTGGTGGTCTCCTTTGGTTGCTCACAGCAAAGTACTTCTTAGCGAAAATCTGTGTGGAGTCTGCCAAAGGTAGTCAAGTCTTTCACCAAGAGGTCAAAATAATTCACTTGATAGGTAACTTCAGTCTTCATCAGTTTCTCTTCTGAGCTTCTGGGCTGCGTGGGATACTGGAGCAGGGGATTTGCCAAGAGGGCCTCTCAGCTCTCAAGCCAAGCACCCCAACGGGGCTCTGATGAGTCCCGATGGAACACACTGGAAACCAGTGTAACACTGTCTGTTTTTCATTTTAAAGTTCAAACTGGCAACAAGATGGAAGATGTGTCAAGAAGACTAGCAGCTGAGGGAAGGGACATAGATGATCTTAAGAAAATCAACAGCATCATTGTAAAGCGACTCAACCAACTGGACTCTGAACAGAACTAAAGGAATGATCTTCCAAGAGCAACTGCTAACACCTGAGCTTCTCGCTGTCCTGGGAGGGTACAGGGTTAAGAACCGACCAAGGGCACATCTGCAGGCAACAAAAGGCCAACTTTCCACTACAGGGATGGGAGCAGCTCCAAGGCAAGGGGGGCTGGGGACAGCCGCCAGAAGGGGGCTGGTTTTGTGGTAGGGTCCTTCAGCTTTCATGGGGTTGAAGGTGGCTAGCACGGAAGAGAACCAACAGGAAACAAGAACGGGAATTTGGCTCTGTATGTACAGCTTCTTTTACGAAAGGAGCTTTGGCACCAGAATAAGTTCACTGTGGCCAGTAAATTTCATGGCACCTCATGTAACTTTATGAACTCCCTCGAAAGCCTAAGGAATTCATTGAATTATTTGTGTTCAAGGGAATCAGGTGATAACTCTTTGCAATAAAATAGATTCTGCTCAGGTGATTACACTTTGACTCATTTCTCCAGTGACAGGGGGTGGGCGCCCTCCAAGCTAGTTGCCTACTGGTACTTGCTAATAGTAGTTATGTGCCTATGGTAGGGTGGGGCCAAAAGAGAGAGCCCTATTTATTCAACTAATGTTTATTGAGCTGCTGCTTTGTACAAACCACCATACTCCAGAGAAGCTTACATTCAAGTGAGGAACAAAGGAGACGTATAGTTATGTGTAGATATATAAGCTTTTTGACTTTGTTTCTGATGGGAAAAAAATCCTTCAGTATGCTACTGATTAATTGTGAGGAAATCTGATAGGTTTGTAGCCTTTATTAAACTACAGTGGGAAACCATATATTTGGAATATTTGGAACCTGCCTTGTTTTAGCACAAAAGACAAGGCACAGAATTTATGAAATTGGATATGTTGTGATATAAATCAGCTTTAAAAGCATGAGTCTTAGAAAATCTTTTATTTAATATAAATATATTGTGTAAGTCTGTTGTGTGAAGTCTATTGCAATTCTATCATTTTGGGTTCATCAGAAATATCTGGGTTTATTCTAAAGTTACACACATACATAAACACATTTTATAACACTAAATAGTTAATGAAATAAACACAAGACATTTCACCTATCCATTTTTGCACTCAAAAACATTTGTACTGCATACTTAATTTTTAAAAATTGACATCATGCAGAATATTTTAAAAATCTGATTTGTATTTATTGGAAAATTCTTATTGACCTGTTGATGGGGTGCGGCAAAATAACTTATCAGGATTTGCTATAACATTGTTTCACGAACTACAGATGAGCTGATGCAACAACTCTTTTTAAAAATACCCATTTCTTTCTTTGAACCTGTTTGGTCTTGTTATGCCTTTTTTTTTCTTTCCCCTACACAGTGGATATTTTGTGCTCAGTAATAAATGATCTTTATTCCAAGGAATTTATGATTTTTATAACATGAAGTAGTGTAGTGTCTGATAAATCATTTCATCCATCTTGTTGGATCTGCACTGTCCTGCCTGTATGGCATCGATGGAGCCATGGTCACGTACACAGCCTGGGGAACTCCAGGCATTACAGCTCCTGGTATTTGGATTCACAGATTCGCAACTTCTATTGATCCTGTTGTAAAATATTGGCTGGCTACATGTAGTCTTTTTTTTTTTTTAACACAGGGATTTAAATTTGTTATTAAAGCTATTATTGGAACAACTGGAATAATCTGAATAGGGTCTGTAGACTAGATAATAGTATTATATCAATGTTAATTTCCTGATTTTACTAATAGTATCATGGTTATCATGAGACAGTTCTTGGTTTTAGGAAACACACATGGAAGCATTTAAGGATAAAGGGACATCATGTCTTCAATTCCAAAATGTTTCAGAAAAATAAAAGTGTGTGTGTGTGAATAGATAACTAATAAGAACCTGCTGTATAAAAAAATAAAATAAAATTCAAAAATTCAAAAAAAATTTATGTGTGTATAAAGCCACTATGGTAAATGTTAACATTTGGAGAATTTTTGTTTAATAAAATCATCCATTTTTTTCTTTCCTTTTTCTTAAAAAACAGCTTTGAGATATAATTGACATATAAAAACTATATATTTAAGGTGTATAACAATGTTTTGATCTATGCATACATTGTTAAATGATCACCATAATTAAGCTAATTAACATATTCATCACCTCTACATAGTTACTATTTGTATGAATGTGTGTGTGTGGTGTGTATGGAAAGATCTAAGATCTATACTCAGTAAATTTCAAGTGTACAATACAGTATAGTTAAACTGTCGTCACCATTCTGGACATTAGGTCTTGAGAACTTGTTCATCTTGCATAGCTGAACCTTCATACCCTTTGGTTACATTAGTCTCACTGCAGTCAAATATGGTGGTTGAGACATGGGCTGGGGAACCCAACTGTCTGGTTCGAATCCTGGTGCCACCATTTACTGTGGCTTTGGGGAAATTAACCTCTTTCCTCCTTTATCAGTAAAATTAGATCATTATAAAATGTTTTTTAGTATTGTTGTAAGGCTTAAAAGAGTTGATAAATGACTTACACTGTGTCAGAAACAAAGTACTCAGTAAATGCTAGTTATTGTAATTATTAATGTTAAAAGTAGTAGGTGTTGTATAAGGGAAATAACCCACTAAATTTAACATCTACTGATGGGGACTTAGGGCCAAATGTTTTTCTGCTGCACTTAAGACCATAGCATCCTGATCTGATCCGACCAGCGATGGTGGGGTAAGAGCTTTTGGCAAAACAACGTGTTAAGCTAATTTACAAGAGGTGATCAATATAAGCAGGAGGGTTTGTGGTTTTCCAAACGATCTAGTCTGAAGAACATATCAATCCACATTTGCTTCTCTGAGGTCTGTCCTGGACCAAAGCACAACGCGCAGTGGCAGGAGGGAGCCGGGACAGTAATGTGAGGCAAAGGAGTAGAAAAAGAAAGAAGGGACTGCTGAACTGAGACATGTCCTGATAGGGAAAGAAAAGAAAGTTTTGCATCTTTCTTTGGACTTTGTACATGTTCACAAGAGGCTCAGAGAGAGGTGATTTTTTTCTGGCAATGGGCTCTGTCTGCATGCCCTTCCTGGTGTTGCTGTGATAGAAGGATAATCCACGTCTTCTGACCCCAGGAACAATGCCATGCACTTTTCAGTCCACCAGGAGGACCCTGGGAGAGCCTTCCTACAGCTCCTCAAATTGTTCTGATTGGCAACCACCTGCAGGTGAGCTGGCCCCAGACCCGCCCACCACACTCTGCTGTGACACCTGGAGGCCATTGGGGTGTGGAACAACCCGGAAGGAGGAGGCTTCAGCTTCCCAGTGTGGCTGCCCGGCCACAGATTAGGGAATACGGGGTGCTTCTCTCTCCTGCAAAGACCAGGGTCATCTGGCCAGGACTCTGCCAGTGGACACCAATCTCCAAAGCAAGGCTCTTAGGTAAGAAGAAAACCAGGAGGGTTAAAAATAACACAATTGCAGGGGCTTCCCTGGCTGGCCGGTGGTTAAGACTCTGCGCTTCCAATGCAGGGGGGGCGGGTTTGATCCCTGGTCAGGGAACTAGGATCCCACATGCCGGGGGGCCGGAAAAAAAGAAAAACACAATTGCTTTTTTTTTTTTTCTAACAGCAGTCTGTGGTGGAAAAGAGAAAAATTTTGGTGTGCATGACATTTGGACTGAGGTGTCTTGGGAAATATTGCACAAACCATTGTGTTATAATCCATTTTTATTGCTTAGAAAGAGAATTTTAATGGAAACAAGGTCTCTCTGAGTCATGGTGTATAAAATAATTTTATTCCCACTTAAAATAATGACCCCATTTAAATTCAGTAGAGGATGGCCAAAAGAAACATCATAAGAAAAGACTGGTAATCTATCCCCTCTGTGAATGAGTTTGCTCAGAAGAAGCTGTGAAAAAGCATTAGGACTATGAGCTATCTTTCCACAGAATTAGGAAGTGTATTTTTTTTAAAAAAAGGAAATTAAACATATTCTTATTGGAACCCATGTGTGTACTTATTTTCATTTGGTAAAGATAAAAACTTCTCAGTAAATTTTTTTATAGGCAAAACCTTACTGAAATATAATTCTGCTTTTCACGATGATGAAAAGGATTAAAAAAAAATGACAAGCAATTTAGAACAAACTTAATTCCCTGTAACAAGCAGGTGTTGAGCGTATATGTGGTGCCCGCCTGTGTGGGCTGATGGTACAGAGGATTTAAGAGGAGGCTAATTGGTCGTGCAAATAAGACACGTAAGAAGCCAGTAATGATCGGTAATAATGAACAGGAGAAAGCAGCTCCCCAATGTGGCTGTCCAAGGATCAGCTGGGAGGCTTAGAAAGACCCAGGTTCTTGGATCCTATTCTCAGATATTCTGACTTAGCAGGCAGGGCGGATGGGATTGAGAATTCATGATCTTAAAAAGCTGCTGTGGTGAGTCTGATGCTCAGTTTGGTTGAGTTGCTGGACAAATGATGTATTCGGAGTAAACTTGTGTTTGGATTCTGGTTCTGCGCACAAGTTACAGTGAGGCCCTCACCTCTCTTGCCTCTGTTTCTTTTTTTAAAAATTTCTTTGTTTTTGGCTGCTATGGGTCTTCGTTGCTGCATGTAGGCTTTCTCTGGTTGCGGTGAGCCGGGACTACTCTTTGTTGCGGTGCACAGGCTTCTCATTGTGGTGGCTTCTCTTGGTGCGGAGCATGGGCTCTAGGTGCATGGGCTTCAGTAGTTATGGTGTGTGGGCTCAGTAGTTGTGGCTCACGGGCTTCTCCTTGCGGTGGCTTCTCTGTTGCGGAGCAGGGGCTCTAGGCGCGCGGGCTCGGTAGTTGTGGCTCGCGGGCTCTAGAGTGCAGACTCAGTAGTTGTGGCGCACAGGATTAGTTGCTCTGCGGCATGTGGGATCTTCCCGGACCAGGACTCGAACCCGTGTCCCCTGCATTGGTAGGCAGATTCTCAACCACTGCGCCACCAGGGGAATCCCTTGACTCTGTTTCTTAACCTCCCTGACTTTTGGGAGTTTCGTCTGTATAGTGGGAGGGTGTTGCTGCTGGTGAGGACAGCGAAGTTGACAGAAAGTCTTTCAGGCTCTGTGCTGTTTATAAGCGGCTCATAAATTGTATGTTAAAGAGGGGGCCCAATTGTGGATGTTATTTTTAATCCTCAGGGAACACTATTAATCTCTTGTCAGAGGAACCATAAAAGTCTTCAGAAGAACACTCCACTTCCTCCCTCACCTGTCTTTTTTCTTCCCTCCCCCTTCTCATCTGTGCTTGGCTGAGGATCCAGTTTAGGGGGCTGTTCAATTTGACTGAAGAGCTGGTTGAGGGCCGTTCTGAGAGCAGAAGGTGTCAGTGAGAACTTGGGAATGCTGAAGGGCGAGGAACCTAGGGAGAAGCCAGACAGAGGGGTCTGCTCCACTTCCTGCCCCAGGAGAGCAGAGAAGAATTATTGCCATAGGAGCTTTGTGGCACCATGACCTAGGGGCTTCCTGGGAATGTGAGACACGCAGGCCTGGCCAGGCTGGTAGACTGCCCAGCAGTTTGTCTTTTCACATGTTGGAAAAATTGTGATCAATCTTGATCTCAAGACACAAATGATTCAGATTTCCGTTTTGTTTTGTTTTTAAGAAAACTAATGCTGTTCAGGGCCCTAGAGTCCTGTGAGTGGCCTGGTAGCACCTTAGAGTCCCCCCTGCCCTGGCCCCAATTGTCAGGATCTGCCTCCTGGTCATTTGGGATGGGAACCTCCTGTCTTGGATATTTTCATCTGAAGACATTTTATAGGTCCTTTGACAGAATTTTGACATTCCCTGGACATTGAGAATCACGTCTGGGAATGGTCACCCTCCTCTTTGATATAACAGTTATAAATGACTCAGAGTTGGTGGGATAAAAAAAAAAAATCAATACCCAAATATTCAATAATCACCTGAAACCAATGACAGTCATGGGCCATGAAGTGAGGCAAATAATAAGTTCAATCCTCAGCACCTGAGGAGCAAAATCAACAGTTGAAACAGGGACTAGGCCAGGTGCAACTCTTAAAACTGCAAGGATTAGAAATCCTGTCTTCAATTTAGGTGCATTTTCTGTCTTTGCAAGAGTTCATTTGGACACAACTTGTGTTACCCCTAAATTTCTCACCACCTAAGAGAAATCAAACTGCCCCTAGAGAAAGGCACATTATTGGTCAAAAAGAAATCAAAGAAACTGTTGATTTTGTTTCATTTCTTCTTTCTCTCTTTTTTTGCCTTCAAGGCTGGTCTTGCCAATAAAATACATAGGGATTTTTCTGTAGACATTTGCTTTTAGACCAGGAATGTGGGAAGTAGGTTGTGAGGGTAAATAAGGGCAGAGAAAGCAGCCCTGGAGTGAAGTATAGATCCCACCTGTCAAGCTGTGGCGTTTTAAGTCTTCCCGGATAAAGGCAGATGAGCTCTGTCCCGCGTCTTGTATGTGAAGAACGAATGGGCTGTAGAAAAGGAAGTCATGATCCTAATTTCTCGTTGTTTCTTGGCCTCCTCTGACTCTCACATCCCCTTTCAAATTATGAAACATGATTCATTCTTCATGCATGAATCCTCAAAGAAATGGATTGTAACAGCTTATTCCATGAGGAATATCCTTCCTGAATGTGGAATACTGCTGCCACAGAGCATTTATTGCCTGATGAACAAATGGGGCGGGTCAAACAATTGAAAAACCAATTAATAATCTAATTATGGCCTCTCAAATGCTAAAAATGTCTAATGTTCCATGTCCCAAAGTGGTTTTAAATATTGCCACAAATAGACTAAATTAGAATTCTACCCACATCCTTCTCCCTCCCCCAAATTTAGCAAATTTCTTTAAATATTGATGAGTTGGGGTCAACTCCTGAATTACTATAAATCCATTCAGGGGCTCAAACATTTTCTTACAGGCTCAGAAAACACAATGATGGAAAAGACATTACTTAGCCTTTGAGGTACATTCCCTGACCTATGTTTAACCTTCATTTAGTACAGATGAGAGAAAACCCAGGTTCTTTCCATATTACTTGTAGAAGTCACAAAGGAATCATTCATAATTTTTTCTCCAATGGACACAATGCAATCCTTTGAGCCTAGAACTTCATGTGAACCTCTCAGATTTTGCCTTGTCATTGTGTACCTGTGTTGTACCCTTTGCATGATGTTCTCATCTGGGCATCCTCGGGCTATAGTGATGGCTCAGGAATGGGAATTTGTGTAATTAATCTAGGACGGGTTTCCATGCTGCCTGCATTGCCTCTGACTTGCAATAGAGCCAAGTGCTGCTCACTAATGAGAGGGGAGACACCTGGTGGCAGTTGGTTATTTCAGAGGAAGGAAGTCAATTTGAAAGGAAGAAAGAAGGCAGGAGTTAAAATATAGTGTGTGATGCTGGAGGGAGAGTGAATGGTTGCATCAGACATAGGACAGCTGGGGGCTACATGTGGGAGAAATGGCCACCAGGCTAGGAGGCCACCTTGATGGTGGTGAAGACCATGGGCTTTGGAGTCGAAGGACCTGCCTTTGAATCTGGCTCTGTTGCTCACAAGCTGTGCGACCCTGGCTAAGTTACTTACCTTTTCTGAGCCTTGGTCCCCTCATCTGTAAAATGGGAATAATACCTGCCTCACAGTGTTGCTGCAAAACACCTGGTGTTTGGTAAGCTCTTGATTAATGAGAGTGGCTATTACCTTCCCTTGTTCACATAAAGAAGGTGAGAGCAGGGTTTGAGGTGAGGGAGAGGTTTTCTGCTGGCTCTAGTGAAGGGCTGATAGTTCTTTTGAATTTGGAAAAATTCCCTGGAAGGGGCCTCTCTGATCCTACTTTTAGGAAGGTCCACAGAAGGTAACTTATTGTCAGGCCTCTGTTGGGAAGTATCTTCCCATGAAGCAATAGGAATTTATTAATTTCCAACGTCTTTTCACTATGCAGACATGCTGCCCTCATGGAGCTTACCCCTAAGTGGGGAGACAAGATTACCAGACAGAGGCAAAACAAGAAATAAGGCATGGTTAAGTTCCCAATTTTGTGATCCAGAGAATAAGATCTGGAACAGTTCAGGGGAGGAAAGGCATCTTCCTGAGCTGACAATAGGCTGGCCATCTATCCTGGGAAAGTCTTCATTCGCTGGCAAGCTGGGATGGTTGATCATTCTACCTTCAGAGAGAATATTGATGCCACCAGAAGGGTTCCTCTGGATGGCTACCTTCTCTCTCTGCAGACTTACCTACAACTTCACCCCAGCCATGACTTTTCCTCAAGAATCAGATCAAGGTGAACTGCCTTCTGTCCTTGATCCCAATCTCTTTTCCTTATCAGGGACCATGTTCTATTTAGTCAGTCTGTCCCTTTCCACTAGCTCCTATTCCTATAGATACCCATTTAAGTCTCTCCTATCCTTGTAAATCCTTCTCCAATTACCCCCAATGGCCACTATCTTTTTTTCTTACTTTCCTTGTCTAGACTTCTCAAAAATGGTAGGCTGCACTCATTGTCTCTTACTGTTTAACTTCCCATCCATTCCTCAGAGATGTGACGTTCACCCCCACCTGTCTACTGAAACTGTCCTTGCTAAGGTTATAACTGATGACCTCATTACCAGATCCAATGACTATTTTTCAAACGTGTTGTTAATGGAAATTTATGTTGCATTTGACATTGTTGATCATTGCCTTCATGAAACTCCTTAGTCCCTTGACCTCTGGGTCAGCACTCTCCTGGTTTTCCTTGGATGCTTCTAGGGTTTCTATTCTATTTCCTCCTAGGGCCCCTCTTGCTCTACCTGCCTCTTCAATGTTGCTGTTCCTGCTCTTCTCTCTCTACACACTATTCCTGGGTTAGTTCATTTTATGGTTTCAAATGCCATTTTTATTTATAGATGACTTCTACATCTATTTCTTCAATCCAGATCTTTCCACTGTGCTTCAGATATAGAAGAAATTGCTCAGTATCTGGACCTAGATACATTCAACATGTCCAACACAAAACAGATTGCCTTTCCTCATGAAAATTTCTCCTCTTCTTGTACCTCTTTGCTTAGCTGGGGGCATCACCAACTGCCCAATTACCCAAGCCAGAAACCTGGGGGATCACCTTTGACTTCTCTCTTTTCCTTACTTACCATATGTGGTTAGTCATCAAGGATTTTTTATTTGACCTTCTAAATCATTTCTCAAATCCATCCTTTCCTCCCTATCCCTCTGACCTGTGCCCAACTTAAGGTCATCATTGCCCTTTGTCCGAATGATCACAATAGCCTCCTACCTGGTCTCTCAGACTCAATGTTTATTTCTTTCAAGTCTTCACTCTGCAAAGTCATTAGAATAATCTTTCTAAAAATATAAATCCATATTCTCCCCGGTGAAAAATCTTTAATAGTTCCCAAATCCTACTTTGTGGGTCCTTACAGCATGTCGTTTCCACTGCAATGCCTTCGTTCATAGAGTCCCTTCTGTCTGGGGGACCTTTTCTAATCCCTCCATCTCAACACCTCTTCTTCAGATATTGAGGCTTCTCAGACATAGTCTCTAAAACATTTTTGGATTTATCACCTCAAGGAGACCTACCCTAATATTTTCAGGCACCAGAAAGACTTAGAGTCGGGCATACTGGATTAGTATCTTAGGTCTACTTCCTGATAGTTGCATGGCCTTGGGAAGAAAACTTAACCTCTCTCCACCTTAGTTCTCTCCTCTATACAGGTGAGAATGATAATCATCAACCCCATGGTGTGTTTGAAGGGAGATGACATGTTCGTGCAGTACTTAGCACAGGTCTTGGCTCATAGTTTTACCCTGGACTCTAGCCACCATGGCAGTAGAAACCATGTCTTTTTTTTTCTTTAACCAGTTAAGGCGAAAAAGGGACTTTATTGGCTCACAGAACCTGGGTCTCAGGGACAATTGAGACTAGGAACTCAAAAGCCATCAGGACCATCCCACTCCCCTCTCGGTCCTCTTCTTCCGTGTGTCAGTTTTATTCTTTTTAATTTTTTTTTATTCTCCTGCAGATTGATCCTTCCAGGTATTGGAACTATGGCGCCAGCAACTCCTGCCTTAATGTGAAACCGTGTCTATCTTATTCACCCTTGAATCCTCAGTGCCTGACGGTGTCTGGCAACAGAAGGAGACTTTTTAAATAAAAGAATAAAGAAATTGTATCTGTTAGGAATATTTTTATGTACATGTATCTGTCCTACAATTTTCTGCTTATTCATAATGTTTGGGGATAAGAAATCTATAATTCTCCTAGGCCTTGAAGGGCCACTCTCCTATTTAATAGTGTAGCTCTTTACTCATCACATTCATTCTGCAAGAAGAAAGGTGATTTAATATGGAAAGATTAGAGATGTCAGTTGACCAAAGAAGGACTTTTTGTTAACATGTAGTGACCACTCTGGAGGAAGCCATTGCTTAGTGGACTCTGACCAGGCAGCTTTTGCTGCTAAGGCACATCCTCTTTAAACATGTGTCTGCTGTCCTGGGGCAGGATGTCTGGGGGAAGCTCAGTCAACAGGGAAGACAGGAAGGGGATCTTGCAGAGAAAGGAGGTGAATGGATTGTCCTTGTTCTTGCTTTAGTCTCTCTCCAGATTTGTCTGTTATTTCAGAGGTGGGGAAAAAAAGACCTTTTGCTAATAGTGGTGAAGTTATTTACAATCTGAGTGTATTGAAGGATCAACTATATAATTTGTGGGGTCTGGTGCAAATTGGAAATGCAGGCCCCTTGTTTGTAGATTACTAAGAATTTCAAGATGGCAACAGTAGAGCATTAAACCAAGCCCAGGGTCCTGTGTAAATGTATGAGGTGACCACCCATGAAACTGCCCAGGTTTAGAGGCTGTAACAGTGTTGGCAGATAAGAAAGTTGGTGTGTTCCTGGCATTTTCTACTGTGTTCAGCTCAATTCCTGACCCATGAAGTTTAGAAAAAGAAATACCCAGCCAACAAGTCCTCTCTCCTTCATAAAGCTAGGCTGTGTTCCCTATGATTCACACTCTTTTTTGTTTGTTTGTTTTCTTGCCCCAAACCCTCAAAGTCCTTGTATTATGGGTTTTGCAGGTTTAATTCTTTTGTCCTCATGCCCTTGTTCTGCTCTCATCCTTTCTATTAAGAATTTGTGTACTGTTTTTATTATTAGATTTCATCTGTGCATCCTTCCTTCTTTGTCTTTGCTGTCTTTAAACCAGATTTTGCATCTTTAATTCATTTAGATTGTTTTAAAATATCTACTCTTCTGTGGTCACTTTTAGTTTTCTTTGGATTCCTTCCAATTTTCACTTGGTCTTCAGCAAATAAAGTGGATGTGTAGGCAGTGCTAAGCTGCCTTATCTCAGGAGACCCAGCGTATCAGTTGATGGCTCACCAATTCCTAACTATTGTTATGACCCAAATTATATCTACACTCTTTTCTCATAATTGGCTCCTCTCTCACAATATACTTGGCATCTCCTCTTTTCAAGCTTTTCCTATATCTATTCAGTATCAGTTTCCTACATAAAGTTTCACTTCCAATTGTTTGTGTTAGCACTCACCTTTAGTTAAAGTTTGATTGATTTTTGTGTCTATTTCTCTACAGTCTTTGGCTCTGTATCAACTTATATTTTGGTCTTTATTGTTGTCCTAATTTAAGAAAGGCCACCCTTTCTAAGAAAGGGTTAGATCAGAGATTTATTTAGCTTAGAATTCTGCCTCTGACTCTCAAGGATACTTTATGGGTGAATACAGTGGTTCTCCATAGCTCATCTGAGTGATTAGAAATTAAAAACACATTATGGATCTGTAGTCTATGATATTACTTGTGTTCTTCTTTGTAGTTACTTGTTTATATATTCTATTTTATTTTGATTTTTGACTTCCTGACATCCCCTGCCAAACTATGACCTATACCAGGGATATAAAATGCCCCCTGCCATCAGCTCTCTTTTTCCCCTTTTTAGGAAGTTAGGTATACCTGGAAGGATGCTAATGTTGAGTATTCCCATGCAGACTGTCTGGCCTGCATCTTTCCCCCCAAGATCAGAAGAATAATAGTTACCTTCCCATGAAGAGATTTAAAGGTACAGGAGAAAAAAGGATAGTTTTGCATATTTTTATTTTAAAAATTCATTTAAAAAGCACATGAATTCTACTTGTTCAATGTATCAGATATTTTGCTTACGCAAAAAATGGAATTTCTTTGAAGGACATTGGTTAATATGAAGAAATCCAAGAAAAAATTGACAACAAGCCTTAGGAAATGGGAGATGGTACTTCTGCTTCTGATCAAGACTGAGTAACTAGGACTGGATTCCCCCCTACCCCGCCACCTGAAAATATATGCAGCTATGATTTCAAGACAATTGGCATCAGGCATTGAGCAATTGTTGTTTCTAGAGACTGGAAACAAACAAGGTGAGCCTACAATTGTCCCAGTGTACTGCCTTGAACTGTATTGCATATGTTTAAAAAGCTAGAGACAATAAGAATATTAAAAAGACCTAAATTAAAGCATATAGAGATAAAAACTACATGTGTGAGATGAAAACACAGTATGTGGTATTAACAGCACATTAGACACTGCAGAAGAAATTATCAGTGAATTTGAAGACATAGCAATAGAAACTATTTAAAATGAAACATGCAGAGAAAAGAGAATTAACAAAAGGAAATAGACCATCAGTGAGCTGCAGGACAACTACAGCAGTCTAATATTTGTGTAGTTGGAGTCTTCAAAGGAGAGGAGAGAAAAAATATTTGAAGGAATAAAGGCCAGACATTTGATGGAAAGTAAAACTCCACGGATCCAAGAAGCTTGACAAAACCCAAGCACAAGCTAGATGAAGAAAGCATATTATAATAAAATTTCTCAGCCAGTAATAAAGAGAAAATCTTGAAAGCAGTCAGAGAAAAAAAGACAAGTTAAATGCAGAGGAACAAAGATAAAGATGACAGTAGATTTCTCATTGGGAAAAATATAAGCGAAGGGAGGGATAAATTGGAAGATTGGGATTGACACATCTACACTACTATATATAAAATAGATAACTACTAAGGACCTACTGTATAGTATAGGGGACTCTACTCAATACTCTGTAATGGCCTATATGGGAAAAGAATCTAAAAAGGCATGGGGCCGCATAGCACAGGGAGATCAACTCGGTACTTTGTGTCCACCTAGAGAGGTGGGATAAGGAGGGTGGGAGGCAGACGCAAGGGGGAGGAGATATGGGGATATATGTATATGTATAGCTGATTCACTTTGTTATAAAGCAGAAACTAACACCATTGTAAAGCAATTATACTCCAATAAAGATGTTAAAAAAATAAAAGTAAAAAAGAGTGGATATATGTATAACAGATTCACTTTGCTGTACACCTGAAACTAATACATTGCAAATCAACTATACCACAATAAAACATTTTAAGAAAAAGACAGAGTGAAACAGCATCTTTAAAGCACCAAAACTTAAAACAAAACACAAAACCTCCGAACCCAGAGAAAATGACTTTTAAAAACAAAGAAGTAGGGCTTCCCTGGTGGTGCAGTGGTTGAGAGTCCGCCTGCCGATGCAGGAGACATGGGTTCGTGCCCCAGTCCGGGAAGATCCCACATGCCGCGGAGCGGCTAGGCCCGTGAGCCATGGCCCGTGAGCCATGGCCGCTGAGCTTGCACGTCTGGAGCCTGTGCTCCACAAGGGGAGAGGCCACAACAGTGAGAGGCCCGCGTACCACAAAACAAAACAAAGAAGTAGAATCGTTCAGACATACAAAAGCTGAAAGTATTCAGCAACAATAGACACACACTACAAGACGTTAAAGAAAATCCTTACCAGAAAGAATTGAGAGGTTCTAGAGACAAGGAAGACTGATGGAACACAGGCATCTCATCAGTCTGTTTCCTGTGGGAATATGTGGTTCTTCTGTCTCTGCTTCATTCTTCTGTCTCTGCAGACCAATCTTGGCTTTACTGTGGATTAACTTCTCAACAGCTTCTGAGTTTATATGTCCTTAGCTTCAGAAACAATCTGGCTCTCTTTGACCCCATTCCAAATTTCTAGGAGGATCTGTGGCTCAGCTTTTACCAAGTGACCGACTATTTCTGGTCCATTCACCTGTGGCTGAATTGAGGTGTGGGGTCATACTATACAAGCGTGGCTTTTGAGGGGTAGTTCTCAGAGGAAGAGTTTTATTATGAGCTGGACGTACACCTAAAGGTGACTGATTGAGCCTTTAATTGCCTTATATCCTATCCTTTCATTGAAAGTGTCCTAGAAATATCTCGATCTGAATCAATCCGAAACATCTGTTGAGAAATAGGAATGCCAAGGAGAGATCACCAAGGATACTTGGTGACCATATTTTATGGCAGAGGGTGAGAAGGGAGAGAGAACATTAGTTTGGGCTCAGATTTGCCAGAGGCAAGCACATAAACTCTGAATGTGGGTAGACATTGGTGTTGGTGACTCCAGGTGTGCTGTGACATGGACTTCGGAAGATGGGAGTGGAAGAGGATACTTGTGATCTCGTCTCCTCATTAAGACAGTATAATAGAGAAGAGATTAAAGCTCCATTTTAAAAGGCAGGGAGGGAATCTGTTGACAGGAGGCAGCCAGCATTTTCCTCAACAGAGGAGGCAGGAAGAAAGGGAAGACACATTTAAGATAACAGGGCATTCATACATGGTGTAAGGAATGGAGGTAGATGACTTTTAGAGTGTAAAATGTGAAAGTAAAAGATGAACGGGGAAACAGGACACTATTTCATGGTGTAGGAATCCCAAGGTGAATGAATCAAATACCAGGTGATGTGTAAGCACCTGGATATTCCAGCAGATAAGCAGACAAGGCATAACACATACCAGGCAGGATGTTGGGATACCAGAAGTATTATTCCTATGTCCCTATTGACAGGTGTTTTTTTCTTCTACCTTGTCTGGAGTCATCTTGGGCTGGGGCCAGTGATGGCATGAACTAAACCTAAAATTCCATCTGGAAGACGGAAGAAAATGTGGAGAAGTGCAAAGACCTTGTGTTTCTTTCAATGTCAACTCATGATGATTTAGTGTTGAAATAGACTGAGGTCTCCCAGGAAAATTAATCAGTTTCTTCCTCTTCTCCTCTCTTTCTCTTCTCTGTTGCCTTAATCAGATCATAGGCCCATAATTTCTGTGGCAAGTTGTGTGCCTTCAACACTATTGCCTATGATGGAGTAGCCAAGCTAAACAAAGCATCGGAAAATTCATATCTATGAATAAACAGAATTGTTTACTCATTGTAAGTGTGTAACCTCAAAATCTATTGAAAGAATGGGACCCTGCTTCACAGACTTGAAGGAGAAGATTTTGTCTTTTCTCTCAGTTTGATTGACTCCCAGAGACAGATGTGGATGTGAATTTATGCTTAACATGTGCAAGAGGTTAAAACCATGCCTGATGTCACCCACTTGTGTTGTCAACACAAAACACAAAAATGGAAAAAAGTCCTAACAATGGAAGTAGATCTCTGCAGTTCCCAGTAACTACTGCCCACCTAAGAGGTGGTAACATTGCTGAAGTCTCTGAGGCCAAAATTTACACAATCCTTCATTGCTTAAAGGTGTTTTTAGCATTCCCTTAAAACTTGCATGTGTAGCTAATGGCTAACAGCTAATGCATTCTAAATTCTAAAAAGGATTTAGAGTAAATAATGGAGAGTTTTTCTACTAGGTGGTAGGCCATGGTCCTAAGTCTCAAAATGTTGGGAGGAGGGAAAGTAACTTAAAATTAGAAAGAGTTGAATCAAGAAGGAATGTGACTGTAATAATGACACTACACATTGATCGAATAGATTTTTTTTTTATTGGTACAAACACAGAAAATTACTCCTAATGCTCTTCTTGAAGTAGGCCCAAAATAACGCAATTCAAAGATTCTAAAATTTCAGAATAAAACTGTGACTTTAAAGAATACTCTTGGAGGGAGACTTAGTTTGTAGTTTATGCTCTTTAATACCGATTGAATTTTTTTTTAAATTGAAGTATAGATCATTTACAATGTTGTGTCAGTTTCTGGTCTACAGCAAAGTGGTTCAGTTATATATAATCTTTTTCACATTCTTTTCCATTATGATTTATTACACCTGTTGAATTTTATATCATGTGTGTTTTACATATTCAAAAAAATTTGATTCTTTTAACTTTTTAAAGAACCATCTTGAATCTTTGCAAGACTTCAGTCCTCTTTGATTGTTGAGTGTCTTTTAGCAAGTATGTCACTCTAGCATTTGCCAGAATTGATTATTTTATTAACAACATCTTTTCAATATTAGTACTTCTGAGAATGAAAACTCAGACAACTGGTGAGAGAAAAATCTCAAAAGATAAAATTCTTTACTATCAAAATAGTTTTTATTGAACATCTAGTTTCTTGTTAAGGAAATCATTCTAAATCAACCTCCTTTGTCTGATTTACTTAAATGTTATTGTGTTGATAGCAGTAATTACTGTACATCCCACAAAACATACTTTTAATCCATTATTCCTAGTTCTAATGAAGAAATAAGATAATATTCCCTGTTTTTAAAGTTTTTTACTTGGCCAAGGAATTAAAGTGTTTATATTTCCATCTAGTTTCTCTGAATAAAATCTTGTCTCCCTAGCTAAACTCCTTTAATTTTCCTTATCCTTTCATCGTTCCCCTGGTGACACCCTGGCCCTTTTCCCTGGATCTTTTGAGCACCATAGAAGACTCTGTTGAAAAGAGGATTCAGCTCCCACCTCAATATATTTGGGTCAGGCTCTATGACTTATAATTTCAGGCCTTAGATAAAGGCTGGCTAGACATTGGTCTAAACTCACAGTATAATTTGCCATCCAGAGCCATAGCCCCGAACTTTTGGCTTTTCTGCTATCTGGGTCTTTCTTCCAGGGCAGAGCTTGCTTTCCTTTCATGAAAAATTCACAAATTGAAAGCTATTTTTGTAGTGGAATTGGGCTTAGGCTCTTGTTAACCCTCACACTGACTTGAGGTGCTTCCCTTCATACAGTAAAATGATACATCTGACTCACTGGGTGCATGTTCTGGACTTTTTTTTCCTGTTGTATGATGTTTTGGGGAGGTCGTCTGGTGCTCTTGGGGCATTCTGTTATGGGATATTTGTTGGAAAATTATTATTGATTGCCTTTTTTTTGCCAGACACTGCAGAGTGCTGAGGAGAGATAGATGTGTAATGTGGTCTCTGACTTCACAGATAATATCTAGCATGGGGTAAAGATGAGTGAATTGACAGTGATAATTCAGTATGAAAAGTTAGGGTAGGAAAGGTACAAGTTGCCATGGGAGTCCAGAGAATGGGAGTCTAATTCATACCTGGGTGGCCAGGAAAGTGTATCAGTTCCTAGTGCTGGGTAACAAATTGGACCAAAACTTAGTGGCATAATACAACCATTTTATTATACTCAGAATTTGTTGGTCAGAAATTTGGGAAGGGCTCAGTGGGATCAGTTCTTCTCTGTTCCACAATGCGTGGGACCTCAGCCAAGAAGACTCAAGTGGCTGGGGGCAACTCAGTGGCTGAGGGCTGAATTCTTGATGTTTTCACTCACATGTCTGGCACCTGGGCAGAGGGTATCAACTGAAACACCCACATGTGTGCTTCCTCACAACATGACAGCCTTAGAATAGTTGGAGCCCTTATGTGGTCAGCTCAGGGCTCCAAAGAGCATGTGGGGTAAAAGATACCATTGTGGCCATCTTTGGAAAATCCTTCCTAACTCAGTTACTATCTAGTGCCTCATAAATCACACATTACCTTATCTGATGTAGCCCAAGGCCTCCAGCTAAATGAAGGCACTCTCATCAGGAAGGACATTTCAAGGGCCTAGAGATCACCTTCCAGGAGCCAAGGGCAAAGGCCAGACCTCTTTTTGGGTGAGGTTAGTTCTTTACTACACAATGGGTTTACGGGTAGGTTAGTGGAGAGAAAGTAAAAAGTCACTTGATGGTTTCAGTCTGGTGACTGAGAGAACTCAGGTGCTATTGTCAGAAGCAGAGCTAAGAAGTGAACCTGGTTATGAGACGAGGACAGGAGGAAAGGAGTATATTCCTGAATTCAGCTTTTGTGTTTGACACGGTCCAGCATCCAAGAATGTTAACTGACTACAGGGTGGCAGTGGTGGTGGAGGTGGCAGCCCTGTCTCAGTAGCGTGGGAGGTGGAGGCCAGCGGCTCAGGTGGGAAGGGCAGCTGGTGTCAAGGCCCTGAAGAGAGACAGTGAATGGAGTAGCTTCTGGGGCACCAGGAACCACCACTTATCCCACCCACAAGTCTCAGATTAGGAAAATGACCTCTGAATAGTCCTCCTACCAGGCACTGTGGGGGGAATTGCTCTTGATAAATGCCTCCAGTGACAAACCTGTCGCTCTGTTTGGGCCATTCTGATGTGCTGTAAGAAAGTTTTATCTACCATATTGATGTGAATGATTTTCTAATCAATAACATCAGTAACAGCTTTGAGGTTTATTTCTCTTCAGGTATCCCCCCCCCCGCCACCCCCCCGACCCATTTCAATTTACAGCTTCTTCAATATCAGTGGTATCTGCCAGGTAACTCAGTCTTTATCCAGAGCACAGCGTATACAGATCTGGTTTCTCTCAGTACCTTCCAAATGTTCATTTTCCTAGCAGACCCATAACACTTTGTGTTTACAATATCCCTTATTTAACTCGAGTTTAAATTTGCCTTTAATTTCTCTTTGTAAAGATGCTTTGGGGATGAACAGAGCTAAAATGCCTTCCCTGGGTATGCTTCTGCTTTCTGTGTTTCCCCCAGCCAAGCCAAATTTCCCAAGACCCCTGGGCCCTCTCATCTACAGAGTCATTGAATTGCCATTGCTTTTGCCCAGAGCCTTCCAGATGGTGGCAGCAAAACCATAAATTAAGTCAAAGCCAAAGCCAAGGGATTTAAATGGGACTCTGCAAAGCCCCAAGCAGATGTTCCTGGAGCTTGGAAAACAAACATACCCAAGTTCCTAGGGAGGTAACAGGCTGGGCTGAGGCAGGAGACGGGGGAACTTCTCCTCCCCTTTCCTTGCAGGGCGCGGAGGAAACAATGCACCGAATCTTTCATTCTGAAAGGCTGCGAATCTCCCTGCTGTTGACTGTCTTCCATCCTTGCAGGGATGTGCTGGCTACATGCCTCTCAGAGTGTGGAAAGGAGATGACTCCCTCTATGTGCTGTTTCTCAGAACTTCCCATACCCTTGGTAGAGTCTCAAGTTGGCAGGAAGGGACCTACTGAGGAGGGGTCCCCCAAAGCCAGTGTCTCTCACACACTCTCCAGGTACCTGGCCACTGTTAACATCCTCGCTGTGCCCTGCCAAGTGCCACCTCCCCACATGCCCTCAACCCTTCTCCCAGAATTACCTGTACATAAATTTAATTAATAGGTCTCAGCATGGCAGAGGCCAGACTGGTAAATGTGTATCTGTGTCACAAGGCCTAGAACAGAGATGCAGCTCTATCTGGCATATGGGGTGACAACCCTTCGCCTCATGCATCCTTTTGCCTCCCCTTATATAACAAGGTGTCCCATAGGCTGCTTTCCTTGAGTCTTTTTTGTTTGAGAGAAACTGACAGCTGTATTCTTAGTGAATGGAATCACATGGGACCAGATCTTTCATTGACGGTCAGTGGAGTGACTCCACTGCTTGACTGTCATGAGATTCATACGCAACAGAAGAGGAATTGTTCCCCCAAAGAAATAGAGTCGCTGGCGGGCAAAAGTAAGAACCAGCTACTGTTGCTGATGGATAGCAAGATGTTGGGTAAAGAGTTGAACAGCTTCTCTCTCCACAGACCTGTGCACTGTGCCAGTAGATTCAACCCATATCTTGGATGCTGCTTCTAAAATAGGTGGGGGAAATCCCCAAAGGTTGACTCCTGGAGATAAGAGTGGTGAAGGGCGGGAGGCACCGCCTGTGTGACTCGGCTTTCCTTCTGTGGGTTTGCAGATGAATTATTGGGTGCTGTCTCTGCCTTTCCCCTGGGAGTGTCTAGTAAACACTGGTGCAGGGCAGGGAAGGTGAGGGGCCCAGGCCACGTCCCAGCAGCTTTGTCTCATGAACTGTCGCCCACACAGACCTCCCTTGTCTTGCACACACTGTTTCTGTGCAGGGTTTGGAGACAGAGCTCCTCCTGGTGCAATGTGGAGACACTGGATTAATCTGATTCATTCTGTTTTTTAAAGGATTATTTTTATCAGCTGTGGGTGATTCGGAGTTAGAAGGTAGTTGACACGGTTTAGGTTTGAGTGGTAACCTGCCTCCTATTTCCATTCACTGTAATTGGATGTGGATGGGTTTTTGAGGAGAAGGTAGGATGAGAGGGGGCTCAAAGAAAGGAGGGGAGGACCCACGATGGGAGATGGCTCCAGGCAGAGCAGCTAGAGAGCAAGGAAGATTTATAGCTGGAGGTGGGTGAAGCCAACAGAAAGGGCAAGGAGGAAAAGGCATCTTCCCGGGAGGGAAGGCTGTGGATGGAGATGGGTGGAGATGGATGGAGATGCACAGAGAGGGGAAGGTGCTGAAAGAGGGGCCGATGGAGGATTTGCCAGCCAGGAGTGATTTAGTGAAGCGGCCACATGGAAAAAAGGATTTGAGGAGAGTTGTGGCGTTTGTGAATCAGCCATTCAGATAAATAATTTTAGCTGTCATGGTAGAAAACGCACATCACAATTTATGGGGTGTACAAAGTAAAATCTAGGATGGAAAAGATTGCAGATGGATGTCCACTGTCCACTGTCACTGTAATTTGGTAATTTGATTCTGTGGCCCCTTAACAGGAGCTAACTCACATTTATTGAATGTTTACTCTGTGCCAGGCACAGGGCTAACCATGTGACCAGGATTATCTCATTTAATCCTCATAGCAACCCTCTGGAAAGGCACCATCTAAGCAGCCCTATGTTATGGATGGAGGAACAGGCTTGAAGAGCTTACACAATTGTGTAAGATCACAGGCTGGGTTTTGGAGCATGGTGGCTGGATTTCAGTGCCAGGGGATGGAGCCTTCCTCCACCCACTCAGACCTTCGTTGGCCCAGTGTATATTTCCCAGGGCTGCCATCACAAAGGGCCACAAACTGGGTGACTTAGAACAACAGAAATTTATTTTTTCACAGTTCTAGAGACCAGAACTCTGAAATCAAGGTGTCAGCAGGACCATACTCCCTCTGAAGCTGCTAGGGAAGGATCTGCTCCAGGCCTCTCTCCTAGGTTCTGGTCGTTCCCTGGCTGGAGCAGTATAACTCAGATCCTCATAAGGCATCCTTCTGATACATGTGTTTGTCTCTTCACACGGTGTTCTTTGATAGACATCAATCATACGGAATTAGGGACCCACCCTCCTCCAGGATGACTTCATCTTAACTAATTACATCTGCAACAATCCTGTTTCCAAATAAGGTCACATTCTGATGCACTGGGGATTAGGACTTCCACATACTAATTTTGGGGAGACAATTCAACCCATAACACCCAGGGACCCACAGACAGGGGTCCTGCGTCTAGGCAGTCCTCTCGGCCTATTCCCACCTCTGACTGGACCCCTGGCAAGGTCCCCTTTGCTGAAGAAGCAGGTGTCCCTCTGGCTCCGCTGCTGGCTCTGGGGCTCAGCTGTGGCATGCACGCTGTAGCCATGGCCTTGGCTGGATAGACTGGAGTCTCTGCCAGGGACAAATGTTCTTCCCCTGCCATCACTGCTAGCTGCATCTTTGTCATCACCATCATGTCTTGCTGACCTTCTGGAGGACCTCCTGCTATTCTCTGTTCACCATTCCTGTTTGTCATCTGCAAGTAGACTCCCAGCCTCCATCTGTGTGCTTGTGTGTCTGTGATGCCTGTGTAATTGTTTAATAAATGCTTTTGGAAAATGACTTCATCCCAATTGCAAGTGCCCCATGATCCATTTCCCTCTTTCTCTCTGTGACCTTAAAATAGGTCTCCTCCTCCACCTGCTAAGACCCCAGGAAGGCACATGTAAACAGCATACCTGCTTGGGGGTCCCACTGTCTTTGAGAATGAAATTATAAGCATCCTTTCTCTTTCTTCGACTGACTTTAAGAGTGGAGGTCTGTTGATCTAATTTCCTGGCTGGTTTCTATGCAGCAGCGTATTTGATAGGAAACTGTGATTTGAATGATTCTGTTACTCCCCAGAAAAGCCAGCCTTTTTGTTATCCCTCGTCTTTCTGATTTGGAAGTCTGCAGAGGACACACAGTCACATTCCCCTTTCCTGTAGAATGTTCCAATCAGCAGCCAGCATAATGAAATCCAATTAATGTGTTAGGCTGTTGTGATTCTAAAAATATTTCACATCCCTCAGAGGGGCTGAGGAAATTGGGGGAATCAAGGTATTATACCCAACCCGTAATTTGCAGAGAGGTTCTTCAATCATTTTGAAGGTGGTAGATTTGTTCTTGAGAAAACAAAAATAGATCACCTCTCCAAAATGAGGCTGTCCCTGAGATCATTTCGGTGATCCTTTCTTCAGATGCCAGCCCTTGTGTGCAATGTAATGATCCCTTGGTTTGGATATATATGAATTATTAAGGTCAGTTAATTAACACATTTTTCTTCTGCTGAAGCAATTAGATGAATAGAGCTCTTGCCCTCTTTTTGGCTTTACTGCCAATTGCTCAGGGCTGAATAGAGGCAGTAAACATATTGCCACACAGATGCTAACCAGAGAAGTAATTTTTAGGTTTCTGTTTGATTTCTGGAGCGTCATCCTGCAACCCGAGGCAGCTTCCACCTGGGGAGAACAGGGGGACGGAAGTGGGGAGCTAGAGGGGAGAGGAGAGGAGAGGAACAGGCAACAAGCCCTCTCACAAAGCTGATGGAGAGCATCTTCTAGATGCCCAATATTCATTCGTCATTGCGCCCAGTTTTAGGCTTTGCATTTTACAATTTTGTCCTTCCCTCACAAAGCCTCTATGTCATTTCTCCACAAGTTATCCAACGTGAAGTTATTACAGCTGCATGTATTAATATTCCAAGGTCACTTTCTGTCTCCCGTGTGGCCACAGAGTTCATAGTTGCCAGAAATTAGAATTTGGTATGTTTAAAGTGATTTTTTTCTGTAATCTGTGTTTCCTGATTTTCTAGGTCATTGGTTCCCAAAACTGGCTATGTGAGAGTCATCCGGGGAGCTTAACAAAGTGCAGATTCCCGGCCTTCACCTCATATCCGTGGTCTCACAGTCTCTGGGGATGGGGCCTGGAAATCTGGATTTAAAAAATCTCTCAGGGTTAGGCTGATGCTCAGTCCAAGTTCGGGAACCACTGTTCTTTGTAATAACCATGGAAATGGCAATACTTAGCATCTCTCCTGTTCTTTGCTGACGGATAGCCTGCTGTCATTCTTCAGGTGAGGCCTGATCTCCAGTCCAGGAGGGCCCTTGATCCCCAGGCAGACACACAGAATGGCTTGATTTGTGGGTGTGAGAGGTCTTTGTCTGCATCACTTGACTTTTTTTCCTCTATGGCTTCTGCCCACCAAAACAACCAGCATTTTATGGAAATTACCAGCTGTGAGAAGGCTGGCTGAGTGAGGAGATCATGACCATAGAAAAGAAGGATAAGACATAGGTACCAACCACCAGACTTCCCACAGCTTCAGTTTCCTCGCCTGTGAAATAGATTTAATGATAGCAACCCCATGTGGCTGTGAGGCAGAAACAAGGTGACGTATGTAAGAATCCTAAGTAGATTTTAAAGCACTGTATCATGGAAGCATGATGATGGTGATGGTGATGATGATTTAGCAGAACTCTGATTGAGGCAACGGAGCAGAATGGAGGACCGGAGAAGATAGGAGGAAGACACTGTGCTGTCTTAGGGTAGGGCAGGTGGACAAGGTGCGCCATGCCTGGTCCATGGTATACAGTCAATAAATGTTTCCTTGCTGACCATTGTCTCACTGAGGTTTTATGTGGTTTTCCTGGTATTTTTCCCTCATCTTTTACACTTCATGCTCACTTTTGCTGATTTTTACAACATTTTGCTTTTAAAAACATTCTGGATGCAGAAGGTCTCCCATGGTGTGATTCACCCCAGCTTCACACCTCCCACGATGGCCCTGCAGACAGGTCTATGCATGGGGGTGAGGGCAGGGCTGTTCACTAAGACCCACCTTAGGAATTTGGAGACTGTTTACACAGACTTGCTAGGGCTTCCAAGAAAAATGGTGGTGGGCATTAGGATTGGTGGTAGGGCTCAGAGACTGTAAAGATTAGAATTCACGATTAAAGGGGTGATTGAAGACGTCCCCCGCTTTGGGAGCTCTTTGAGATAGCAGAGTTGAAGCTTGGGCTCTGTAAGTGGGATACTGGGTCATGTTTGTTGTCAGGCAGGAGAATATCAGATTCCAAGTGCTTTGTATGCAGCACCTCATTTAAGTCTTAAAACAACTCTGAAACAAATAATATTATTATAAGAGAGGCATAATCCCTTATCTGTAATTCTGAAATCCCCAAAGCTTTGAGAGTTTTTCTTAACTCATTTGAATGTAAAACTGACCTGAAATCTTTTGACAGGAAAATCTGACTTGAACTTATGTGAGGCTATTTATAGTTTTGACTTACCCCACTCAGTGTGAATATTCATATGTTTTGCGGCAGAAATATTGATGGATTTGATTATACAGGACTGCGTCAGACCTCGCTGTTTGCGTAGGTAACATATGATAAGGGCAATGCGTTTCTGTCCTATAATCCAGAAAATCTGAATTCTGGAAACACATCTGACTCCACTCTGACTTTTGGAAGAGGGATTTTCATTCTATCCTCTGCTTCTATAGAAAAACTGAAGCCCAAAGAGGTTAAGTAATTTGTCTGGGGTCACAAAGCTGCTACATTGAGAGCTATGGTTCCAACATAGGTCTGTTTCGAGCTATTTGGCTAAAAGTTGGTATTTCCGCCTTGGTTTTGAATCACGTCCCCCAAAGCTGCCCTTTTTTGTTATCCTGGCTTGTGTGGCAGGCCCCAGGAGGAGGGTGCGTGTGGGTGTGTGGTGGAGAGTGGAGTTGTCTTCTCGCTGTGTTACCCACACTGGTTCTGCCCTCCATTCTGGAAACACTTTACGTTTGTCCTAAAACATAAGTCTAATCATTCTGCTCATCTGCTTAAAGTCTTTCAGTGCTGCTGGAGAGTCCAGTCCAAGCTCCTTAGGATGGGATGTAAAGTCCACTCTGAACTGGCGCTCGCCTGACTATAGGAACAGTGCTTAAGAGTGTGGACTCGGGCTGGGTCAGGAGGTAAAACCCCCTCTCTGCTGCTCCCTAGGTGTGTGTGACCTTGGGCATGTAACTGATCCTCTGCCTCAGGTTTTTTTTTTTTTTTTTTTTTTTTTTACCAGAAATGATATCCTTTATTATAACATAAAAAAATTATGTCCTTATTTTGAAATTTTTAGATATGACTTAAACTTTTTGGAGGGATTCATAATTTTAAAAATTATTATTTATTTATTTTTACATCTTTATTGGAGTATAATTGCTTTACAATGGTGTGTTAGTTTCTGCTTTATAGCAAAGTGAATCAGTTATACATATACATATGTCCCCATATCTCTCCCCTCTTGCGTCTCCCTCCCTCCCACCCTCCCTATCCCACCCATCTAGGTGGTCACAAAGCACCAAGCTGATCTCCCTGTGCTATGGGGCTGCTTCCCACTAGCTATCTACCTTACGTTTGGTAGTGTATATATGTCCATGCCTCTCTCTCGCTTTGTCACAACTCACCCTTCCCCCTCCCCATATCCTCAAGTCCGTTCTCTAGTAGGTCTGTGTCTTCATTCCTGTCTTACCCCTAGGTTCTTCATGACATTTTTTTTCCTTAAATTCCATATATATGTGTTAGCATACGGTATTTGTCTTTCTCTTTCTAACTTCACTCTGTATGACAGACTCTAGGTCTATCCACCTCATTACAAATAGCTCAATTTCGTTTCTTTTATAGCTCAGTAATATTCCATTGTATATATGTGCCACATCTTCTTTATCAATTCATCCGATGATGGACATTTAGGTTGTTTCCATCTCTGGGCTATTGTAAATAGAGCTGTAATGAACATTTTGGTACATAACTCTTTTTGAATTTTGGTTTTCTCAGGGTATATGCCCAGTAGTGGGATTGCTGGGTCATATGGTAGTTCTATTTGTAGTTTTTAAGGAACCTCCATACTGTTCTCCATAGTGGCTGTATCAATTTACATTCCCACCAACAGTGCAAGAGTGTTCCCTTTTCTCCACACCCTCTCCAGCATTTATTGTTTCTAGATTTTTTTGATGATGGCCATTCTGACTGGTGTGAGATGATATCTCATTGTAGTTTTGATTTGCATTTCTCTAATGATTAATGATTTTTGAGCATTCTTTCATGTGTTTGTTGGCAATCTGTGTATCTTCTTTGGAGAAATGTCTATTTAGGTCTTCTGCCCATTTTTGGATTGGGTTGTTTGTTTTTTTGTTATTGAGCTGCATGAGCTGCTTGTAAATTTTGGAGATTAATCCTTTGTCAGTTGCTTCATTTGCAAATATTTTCTCCATTCTGAGGGTTGTCTTTTGGTCTTGTTTATGGTTTCCTTTGCTGTGCAAAAGCTTTGAAGTTTCATTAGGTCCCATTTGTTTATTTTTGTTTTTATTTCCATTTCTCTGGGAGGTGGGTTAAAAAGGATCTTGCGGGGGACATGGGTTCGTGCCCCGGTCCGGGAGGATCCCACATGCCGCGGAGCGGCTGGGCCTGTGAGCCATGGCCGCTGAGCCTGCGCGTCCAGAGCCTGTGCTCCACAACGGGAGAGGCCACAACAGTGAGAGGCCCGCGTACAGCAAAAAAAAAAACAAAAACAAACAAGAAAAAGGATCTTGCTGTGATTTATGTCATAGAGTGTTCTGCCTATGTTTTCCTCTAAGAGTTTGATAGTTTCTGGCCTTACATTTAGGTCTTTAATCCATTTTGAGCCTATTTTTGTGTATGGTGTTAGGCAGTGATCTAATCTCATACTTTTACATGTACCTGTCCAGTTTTCTCAGCACCACTTATTGAAGAGGCTGTCCTTTCTCCACTGTACATTCCTGCCTCCTTCGGGTTTTTTTTTGTCTGTAAAATAAGGGTAATGGAGTCATCTACCACCTGAGGTTGTGAATGATTTAAAGCAGTGTAAGCTATGTAGTGCACACAATAAGCACTCAGTTGATATTATTATTAGGGTTTCTCCAGCCTTTTAAAAATATCACCCAGGGCTTCCCTGGTGGCACAGTGGTTGAGGGTCCACCTGCCGATGCAGGGGACACAGGTTCGTGCCCCGGTCCGGGAAGATCCCACGTGCTATGGAGCGGCTGGGCCCATGAGCCATGGCCACTGAGCCTGCGTGTCCAGAGCCTGTGCTCCACAACGGGAGAGGCCACACAACAGTGAAAGGCCCACGTACCGCAAAAAAAAAAAAAAAAAAAAAATCACCCAGGTTTACAGAGATGTAATTGACACATAACATTGTGTAAGTTGAAGGTGTACAGTGTGCTGATTTGATATCTCGAACCTTTTCTCTTGCTGCCCAGACTCCTCCTTCTACCCCCAACCCCAGGCTTCGACTGTCCTCCCAGAACGTGGAAGACCATGGTCGCCTCCTTGTCTTGCTAATGCTGTTGTCTTTGTCCTGTTGCCCGCCTGCATGTCAACCATCTGTTTATATTTTACAGCACAGCTCAAGAGCCATCTCCTCGAAGATTTTCTGAACTTGCCCTCCTTCTCCCTATCTGCTGGGCCTATCTCCCTATCTCCCATGATGCTGCATTTGTATTTCTGTCATGGCCATCTACGATATTTTAAAGTTCTTCTTGGTTTGCTGATTTGTCTCTTTCCCTGAATTTTAAGGCCCTTGAGAACGTCCTGTCAGTGTTTGCATCCCCATTCCCTGGCAGAGTCTGACACAAGCCACATAATTAACGTGCATGGGTAAATGCTATGGAGAGAATTCTTTCCTACTTGGTAGGAATTTCTGCTTCAGATGCTACTCGGAATCCACTCTTGCTAATTTGAGCTGAAAAGGAATTTATTAAAAGATATGAGGTAGCTCACAGGATTTCCAAGAAGCTGGAGAACGGGACTTGGATTTTTTTATAGCCAGGAGGAAGATGCAAGCCATGGCAGTTCATTGTTCCGGTGGAGGTCTTCCTGCCATTCTGGTCCTGACACTGAGTGTGGGCACTGCCTCCAGACCATCCCCACTGCTGCCTCTGTAAGCTGACGGTCTCTCTTGCCACCCTCCCGCATCCTTGCCAGCAGGTTGTCATGCAGTGCCCAGGTGTTGCCTTCTAATTGTGTGGCTTTCTCCCACATTGAAATCTCCATGGATGCACCTGATTGGTGGAGTGTAGGTCACATGCCCCTCTGTAGCCTGCAAAGGAGGCCGGCAAGGGGAAGGCATGTACTTTGAGAAAGCATGGGTTCATTTACTGGGCATGCCCAGCAAAGAAAGGAGTTTCAAAGGTACTGAGGGGCCAGAGTGTCTTGGCGAGAATGGCAATGATGGCCAGAATTTATACCATGGCAGCAGTAGAGGTGAAGGGGTGATGGGTGAACAAGGTCGTGAAGTGGTGGAGGGAGAGGGTTTCCTGGGCAGCAGAAGGAGAATTTTCATAGACTTGCAGTGGGCAACTTCTAAGACTATGTGGAAAAAATGAGGGAGACATTCGAGCTTAAAGTTCTAGACCCCTGCTTTTCTTACCTGTGCTCGTCACTGTCCTTTCCATATCAAGACGGATATTGTCTGGAGAAGTGAGGCTCGTGCTCACACATCACAGTTGCTCTCCTCTCTGAACTGTTGACTGTGAGGCATTCATTGATAACAAAGAAAAGGAAGGAATCATTCCTTGTCCAAATTAGTGCTGTTCAACAAATGTTCTATATCTGCACTGGCCACTGGCCTCACATGGATAGCACTTGAAAGGTGGCTAATGTGACTGAGGAACTGAATTTTTATTTATGTTAACCAATTTATTTAATCAGTTTAAATGTAAATAGCTACAGGTGGCTATTGGCTACCTTGTTGGATAGTGTAGGTCTAGATAATTTGACCTGTTTAGTGAGGCACAAGGGATCACTTTTTTTTTTAATGTGAAAAAATATTTTTAAATGTATCACAGACTAGCTTATAATCAATTGTTGCTTCTTGGCAAGTAAAGCCTTTATTGATAGAAATATTTCGTGGCATGTTGATTTAACAACAAACAAGTGAATGGTGAGATACTGGATTTAATCCTCAGTAGTGAGTCCTCACTTGAAGGTTTGTTAAACTAAGAATCTAAAAGCTAGAGTTTGAATAACAATATTTTCCAAATAAATCACTTTGGAAAATGCTATTATTTGCCAAAAGTAGAAAAAGGGACAATGTTTAGGACAGTGAATCTCAAACCACTCATCAGAGTCGCCTTGGAGGGCTTGTGATAACACAGACTTCAGGGTCCTATCCCAAAACCTTGGGTTCTATGGGTCTTGGGTGGGACAGCAATTGACATTTCTAAGTTCTCAGGTGATGCTCCTGCTGCTGGGCTGGAGCCACACTTCAAGGACCTCTGGCTTAGGAAATGCTCTTTTCAATAAAATTAAACCAAGTTTTTCATTGTAGGACATCTCTGAATCTTTCATCTACAAATATTACTCTGAAGCTCCCAGGGAGAACTATGTATGCGGCACACCACACACTGATTTGTTCATTAAAACCCACTTCCCACTGAGTATCCCACGGACTAGAGTTGGAAAAACACAATTCTATGAAATTCCGCTGAGTTAAATATAAAGCTTAGTTTTCCATTCTTCCACTTCCTCTATCTAGTCACAGAAATGGTGTTCCCTGGGGCTCAATTCTGAGAGGCTTTTCTTTTCTATCTGTCCTCTCCTCACAGGAGGGCTCATCTAAGGCCGTGGCTTTAACTGTGGATGGACACCCAATTTGACACCTCCACCCAGTCTCTCCTCTGAACTCTACAGAGTGTACCACGGCCTACGCGGCATTTTCATCTCAAACAGAACACATCCTGAGCTGAACTCATGTTTACAGCTCCCTGCTGACCCAATCTGACTCCTCCTGGTTTCCTCTTCTCAGTAAATGGCATCACCATCCACAGCCTGGACTATCATCAAATTCATCAGCAAGATCTGTCATTTCTGCCAAAAAAACCAGGCGTGTATAAAGGTGTGTATGTGTGTACACTTAGATGTACATGAAACAGCCATAATACATATGTGTATTGTGGCTCATAAACATATGTGTATCTCCTTTTATTCATCCATATGCCATATGCTAGTCCAAGATATGAGCCATCTTTGATTACACCATCACATTCTTTTTTTAAAAACGTGATGATTCCTATTTCCCTGGGCCATGCCATCCTGGAGGTTATAATGGGGTCACAATGCAAAGGAGGATAGAAAGGCATTTCTGTAGCTCTGCTCCCATCTATAATTAGGGAAACTCAAATGGTTCCCAGACCTTTCCAGCTGGTTCAGGGAGATGCTGAAATGCTTTGCGTGTGCTCAGGAGCCGGTCCTTTCTGCCAACGTGCCCACTCTTCCTGCCTTGGCTGTGGCGATCTCGCCTGTCACCCAGAGAGGAGCCCAGACGCATGTCATTCTCTCCTACTTCTCTGTCCCAGGGAGAGGTGAGTCCCGCTTTGTGACCAGCCTGCTCTATCCCTCTGCTCTAACGAGCTCCATCCACATTCCTCTGACAAGGGATAAGAAAGGGTACTGAACTCCTCCATATTGTTTTTTATGTTCTCCATCTAACTGGAAATTTAGTGAAATAGACCTTTTGTTTTTCCTTTCTTGCAATTCAGGCTCTTTTTCTGGGACTCAGGCAAACAGCTGTCCCTAAATCTCCTCTCCCTTCCTACCCCTACCTGGTGTCCTTGGATCAAGTTTGTATGACGTTATTCTCCTTTCTTTAGGAAGACTTTTAAAAAGTGGGTTCTGATTCCTCATACATATAGAACTATGGGGGTCTGTCCCACACTGGCCTTTCTTGTTTTCTTCCTGGGGTGAGCCCAACCTCTTGCTTACCTGCCCCCCAAAATGGACATAAATGTTCACATCTCCGTGCATGTGTGTTATATATAAATTATATGCCTACTTCTCTCCATTTTATTTGCATCACACCATAAATAAAATCCAGGAGTAGGCTCCACTTCTTGCCCCCTTCCTTTTGGACTGTCCTGAATTGTTCTTGGTTACCTTCAAAAACAGTGTATGAAAGTCAGAGAAATAGATTTTGTCCTTCCAACCATGTTGGAACTCTAAAGCCCATTAGGCCTCTGAGCACAGGTTCTTCAGATTTTACTGGCTTTATTTACATCGAGGGAAAGAGCCAAACTGCAACCTGAGCTTCGAGGAGAGCGCCGTGGAAGGGCATCTCCACCCGCCTCGCCGTGTCCACGCCTCAGGTGCGCTGCTTCTAGCGGAATCGCCCTTCTCGCAGTGCCGGGGGCGCACGCGGGCTGCAGAGGCTGCCAGGAGTCCTGCAGGTGGAGCGGGGCTTTGTGCACAGCTTCGCTGCCTTGATTGCTCATCAGGAAGCTGGGTGGACAGATGGAGGCTCTTTTCAGTTTCTCACTTATTAGCAGTTTGTCACGTAGCATAATCCCACTTAGGCAACTTGGCGCAGTTCGGGCTCTGTAATTTAAAAGATCAATGAGGGGGGCTTCCCTGGTGGCACAGTGGTTGAGAGTCCGCCTGCCGATGCAGGGGACAGGGGGTTCATGCCCCGGTCCGGGAGGATCCCACATGCCGTGGAGCGGCTGGGCCCGTGAGCCATGGCCGCGGAGCCTGTGCGTCCGGAGCCATGGCCGCTGAGCCTGCGCCCGGAGCCTGCGCGTCCGGAGCCTGTGCTCCGCAACGGGAGAGGCCACAACAGTGAGAGGCCCGCATACCGCAAAAAATAAATAAATAAAACCATTTAAAAGATCAATGAACAAAGAATGAAGGAGTTGTGAATTAAGTGTGCTGTGGATTTTTTTCAAAGTTAAAACAGCACCTAAGTAGATGTAAAACACACATTTAAAGGGAAGCCATGTCTGTGCTCAGTTGTTCCTCTTCCTATCACAGTCCCCAATAAATAATTTAGAGATTCATTTGTCGTGACCCTATGCCAGTTTA
The DNA here is from genome assembly GCF_059928025.1 of Delphinapterus leucas. NCBI lineage: Eukaryota > Metazoa > Chordata > Mammalia > Artiodactyla > Monodontidae > Delphinapterus > Delphinapterus leucas. The sequence goes on along the minus strand of NC_143137.1, from coordinate 36,633,821 downwards.
ATCCCAAGTCATTCATGTCATTGAAGGGGTCTGATTTTCACTTGAGACTTTTTCCAACAATTAAAAAAAACCCCATAGTTTTCTACTGTAGAAGGCGATAGAAACACCTTCTACTGTATATCTGAAAAAAAGGGAGACTCTTAATCTCTGGGAGGGAGGGGAAGGTGTGGGGAGCATTAAACCAAAGAGCTGATTCCTGACCACATGGTCCCTGAGTGTTCTGAAGTCCTGCTTTACTGTCACCAGAGAGGTTACCAACAGTGTCAATATTAGCTTGATATTTTTCTCTCCAGAGCAATAGTTTCCAAACCTGGCTGCTCAAGAGAATCACCCAGAAAAGCCTATTAAAAATATAGCCTCTTAGTCCAGTTTGGGATATCGGATTCCCATATCCGATATCCCAAACTGGGATAGGGTATTTGGGATACCCTAGGTCTAGGGTAGACGTAAGGACCTATGCTGTCTTCAGGGTAGGTAGGAGCCATTTGAATTTCCTTCCCTCTGGGATTTTTGCCTAGGAGAAAACACAACCCAAAGCCTAGAGCTGGTCTGCTTGCTGACTCTGGTTCCAGTATGATTTCTTGTAAAATATTTGGAAGAGCTTTCCATTTCTTCTCAACTTTCTTGCAACTTTCTCTTTAAATTAGATTCCTTGTTCAAAATTTTCTTGCTTGGCCTTCCCTGGTGGCGCAGCGGTTGAGAGTCCGCCTGCCAATGCAGGGGACACGGGTTCGTGCCCCAGTCCGGGAAGATCCCACATGCTGCGGAGCGGCTAGGCCCGTGAGCCATGGCCGCTGAGCCTGTGCGTCCGGAGCCTGTGCTCCGCAACAGGAGAGGCCACAACAGTGAGAGGCCCGCACACCGCAAAAAAAAAAAAAATTTTCTTGCTTGTCTGGCAAATAATTGGTGGGACACCATGTACCTACCAAATACCTTCATTATCATTAGTGACCATTATTAATGAATTGTTTCCAAATAGAATCCTTCAGAAAGTATTGCTTCTTGGCAAGTACTGTGCATTGTTTTCAGAATTATATCAGTTATTTTAAGAACTATTTCGAGTCCATTTGGCTATGATTTATTTTATGATGTTAGTTATTCAATTTAAATTTCAGCACAGTCTGTAATAAGCATGGTATTTCAAAAATATGTATATATGGTTGTTTGCTTCTCTTTATATAAGTAGGTAAAAACATAATCAGTCTTTTCTTCTCTAGAAGTGACATAAAGGAAAAAATGTAATCTCTATCCTCATGTTAGTATTTTGAGAAATGGTTTGGAAATCAGTTATTTAAATATTAGTTGCAAATGTGCATTTTTATGAACACTTCTCTCCATTTGAATGTTCAAAAATCTAAAAATTCTCATCATATCTCTTCAAAGAGTGATTAGAGGAAATAGAATCCTCTGTTTAAGGCAAAAACAACTTAGAAACTTATCAGTTTTTCCTGTTACCGTGAAGCCAATTTGAATAAATTTTTTTTTACAGTGTAATAACTCTGATTTAAAACTCACCATTCAACTAAAGGACTAACGTCACCTGTGTACTCATTAAATTTGAAATGGTTCTGATTATGTCAACTTCTTTTTCCTACCTTGGACCATTTTCTTTATTAGGAGACAACTCTTCATCCCCTGTCAGGTGCAGATCCGTGCCTGATAGCCAACTGCGTGAGTGGCCAGGAGCAGCGATGTTTCCGAACTCACAGAAAACTGAGTGCTGAAATTACTTGCTTCCCCTTCTATTTCACACTTGATTTCCTAGCGAACCATTGATCACGTTCTACCCCAATCCTGTTAATAGCATTTAAACATCTCTTCTTGCTCTCTATCCTCCCTTTTTAAAGATCGTGGCTGTTTTTCTTTTCCTTCTTTTCTTTCTTCCAAGTTAAGTTGTCTCTGAAATTCAGAGCTTTCTTGTAGGAAACAGTTTTTCTCGCAGGAAACAGTTTTTACCTTCAGGCAGTTCTCTCTGCCGGAAGCACTTTGTACATCAAGTAGAAGTAGACTCCTCTGGGGTACCTGCTCAGCTCACGATGACCACCCCACCACTGCTTTCATTTGGGAACAGTCTCCTGATCTGTAGGGTGGCCCCCAGGAGCCAGGTTGATACTAAGAGTCTTGACCATCTCCTCTAGCCATAAGGGTCGACTTGACCCACACTGGGTCTACTGTAGCCTCTCTCCTCAGAAAGAGAGGGTGGGACTCGGACACAGAGACTTAGTCTCTGTGAGTGACTTCCCAACCTCCAGAACTGTGAGAAATAAATTTGTCTTGTTAATAAGCCACCTAGTTTATGGTATTTTGTTACAGCAGCCTGAAAGGACTAGGACACAGGGCAATGGCAGAGCACAAATGTACACGTGGAAGTGAGGCAGGCCTTACAAGCCTGGGTTTGGAACTGGCATGCTTTCACATCTGCCTCATTCTGTTTGCCTGACAAGTCAAGTGTTGAACCCAACATTAAGATGTAGATACATATACGCTTTCCTTTGGTAGAACTGTAGCCATAAGGCACATTGCATGGATATGAGGCCCAAAGGGTGAGTGGTGGGTGGTGAGAAGAATCAAAGTGAATGATGTAATCTATTACACACATGAACTTGGGTTTATCTGTGGTGTGGCCCACATACCCCTCCATGTGGGCTAGAAAATAGAGAGAACGCATCTGCCCTGAGAAGGAAGAACAAAGCAGATACAAAGAATCAGAAAGGAGGGATAGAGAGTTCTGATGACTTCCCTGTTCCCTATTCCAGGTCCTTCTTTTTAAAATTGAAGTACAGTTGCTGTACTATATTATATATTACAGGGGTACAAGATAGTGATTTGCAACTTTAAAGGTTATACTCCATTTATAGTTATTATAAAATATTAGTTGTATTCCCCATGTTGTATAATATATCCTTGTAACTTATTTTATACCTGATAGTTTGTACCTCTTGATCCCCTAGCTGCCCTATATTGCCCCTCCCCATTGGTAACTACTAGTTTGTTCTCTATATCTGTGAATATGCTTCTTTGTTATATTCACTAGTCTGTTGTATTTTTCAGATTCCAAATATAAGTGATATCGTACAGTATTTTTGTCTTTCTCTATCTGACTTATTTCACTTAGCATAATGCCCTCCAAGTCCATTCATGTTACTGCAGATGGCAAAATTTTGTTCTTTTTTATGGCTGGGTAGTATTCCATTGTGTGTGTGTGTGTGTGTGTGTGTGTGTGTGTGTGTATGCCACATCTTCTTTATCCATTCATCTGTTGATGGACACTTAGGTTGCTTCCCTATATCGGCAATTGTAAATAATGCTGCAGTGAACATAGGGGTGCATATATCTTTGTGAATTGGTGTTTTTGTGTTCTTTGGATAAATACTAAGAAGTGGAATAGCTGGGTCATATGGTAGTTCTGTTCTTAACTTTTTGAGGAATCTCCATACTCTTTTCCATAGTGGCTGCACCAATTTACAGTCCCACCAACAGTGCACGAGGTTTTTCTCCACATCCTCTCCAACATTTGTTATTTCTTGTCTTTTTTGATGATAGCCACTCTAAAAGGTGTGAGGTGATATCTCACTGTGGTTTTGATTTGCATTTCCCTAATAATTAGTGATGTTGAGCATCTTTTCATGTGCCTGTTGGCCACCTGTATATCTTTTTAAATGTCTACTTAGATCTTCTGCTCATTTTAAAATCAGGCTGTTTGGATGATTTGGCATTGAAGAGGTTCTTGCTTTAAGATTAAGCAGAAGTGGCAGCAGGCTCTTTTTGAGGGCTCTTAAGCAAAATTTCAGCCTCAAATGTTTGCCTGGATGTCAAACCCAATTGAAACAAAAAAATTTTTTTTACTACTGCACCCTTTGTTTTATATCTTTTTCCTTTTCTGCTCTCTTTCAAAAATACCCTGGCAACTCATATGTGGATATCTTCACAAGAGAGTGTCCACTCTCTTTCATGTCTGAAGAGAAACTAAACTTTTATTTAATACAGTACTGAACATTGAAGAATTAATGAATTGTCAAATACTCTGAAGCCTTACCGTAATACAGACTTTGGGAGTTGTGTCAAAGAATTATGGATTCATTAACATATAGTGGAGTGATTTCTTTTGAGAATTACAATCTATGGTACCAGATCCAAGACTGAATTTTGTCTTATACCAATTTTCAAGCTTTATGGGACTGGGTTATAGTGGTAACCCTCTAGCACCCTCCTTGTAGTTTTAGGGTAGTCACTTAAATTGATGGTGGGCTGGTATGTGTAAAAAAGAGAAAAATGACTCTTTTACAGTCTTCCTGAAAGACCAGAGAGGAACTCATGATTACAGTGTTTTATTTTATTTTTTCTTATTTATTTTTTAATTTTTGAATTATATTTTATTTTTTTCTACAGCAGGTTCTTATTAGTAATCAATTGTATACACATCAGTGTATACATGTCAATCCCAGTCGCCCAATTCATCACACCATCCCCCCACCCCCCTGTGGCTTTCCCCCCTTGGTGTCCATACGTTTCTTCTCTCCATCTGTGTCTCAATTTCTGCCCTGCAAACTGGTTCATCTGTACCATTTTTCTAGGTTCCACATATATGCGTTAATATACGACATTTGTTTTTCTCTTTCTGACTTACTTCACTCTGTATGACAGTCTCTAGGTCCATCCATGTCTCAACAAATGACCCAATTTCGTTCCTTTTTATGGCTGAGTAATATTCCATTGTATATATGTACCACATCTTCTTTATCCATTCGTATGTCGATGGGCATTTAGGTTGCTTCCATGACCTGGCTATTGTAAACAGTGCTGCAATGAACATCGGGGTGCATGTGTCTTTTTGAATTACAGTTTTCTCTGGGTATATGCCCAGTAGTGGGATTGCTGGATCATATGGTAATTCTATTTTTAGTTTTTAAAGGAACCTCTATACTGTTCTCCATAGCGGCTGTATCAATTTACATTCCCACCAACAGTGCAAGAGGGTTCCCTTTTCTCCACAGCCTCTGCAGCATTTGTTGTTTGTAGATTTTCTGATGATGCCCATTTTAACTGGTGTGAGTTGATACCTCATTGTGGTTTTGATTTGCATTTCTCTAATAATTAGTGATGGTGAGCAGCTTTTCATGTGTTTCTTGCCCATCTGTATGTCTTCTTTGGAGAAATGTCTATTTAGGTCTTCTGCCCATTTTTTGATTAGGTTGTTTGTTTTTATAATACTGAGCTGCATGAGCTGTTTATATAGTTTGGAGATTAATCCTTTGTCCGTTGATTCATTTGCAAATATTTTCTCCCATTCTGAGGGTTGTCTTTTTGTCCTGTTTATGGTTTCCTTTGATGTGCAAAACCTTTGAAGTTTCATTAGGTCCCATTTGTTTATTTTTGTTTTTATTTCCATTACTCTAGGAGGTGGATCAAAAAAGATCTTGCTGTGATTTATGTCAAAGAGTGTCCTTCCTATGTTTTCCTCTAAGAGTTTTATAGTGTCCGGTCTTACATTTAGGTCTCTAATCCATTTTGAGTTTATTTTTGTGTATGGTGTTAGGGAGTGTTCTAATTTCATTCTTTTACATGTAGCTGTCCACTTTTACCAGCACCACTTATTGAAGAAACTGTCTTTTCTCCATTGTATATCCTTGCCTCCTTTGTCATAGATTAGGTGACCATAGGTGTATGGGTTTATCTCTGGGCTTTCTATCCTGTTCCATTGATCTATATTTCTGTTTTTGTGCCAGTATCATATTGCCTTGATTACTGTAGCTTTATAGTATAGTCTGAAGTTAGGGAGTCTGATTCCTCCAGCTCCGTTTTTTTCCCTCGAGAATGCTTTGGCTATTTGGGGCCTTTTTTCTCCATACAAATTTTAAGATTTTTTGTCCTAGTTCCGTAAAAAATGCCACTGGTAATTTGATAGGGATTGCATTGAATCTGTATGTTGCTTTGGGTAGTATAGTCATTTTCACAATATTGATTTTTCTGATCCAAGAACATGGTATATCTCTCCATCTGTTGCTATCATCTTTAACTTCTTTCATCAGTGTCTTATAGTTTTCTGCATACAGGCCTTTTCTTCCTTGGTAGGTTTATTCCTAGGTATTTTATTCTTTTTGTTGCAGTGGTAAATGGGAGTGTTTCCTTAATTTCTCTTTCAGATTTTTCATCATTAGTATATAGGAATGCAAGAGATTTCTGTGCATTTATTTTGTACCCTGCAAGTTTACCAAATTCATTGATTAGCTCTAGTAGTTTTCTGGTGGCATTTTTAGGATTCTCTATGTATAGTATCATGTCATCTGCAAGCAGTGACAGTTTTACTTTTTCTTTTCCAATTTGTATTCCTTTAATTTCTTTTTCTTCTCTGATTGCCATAGCTAGGACTTCCAAAACTATGTTGAATAATAGTGGTGAAAGTGGATATCCTTGTCTCGTTCCTGATCTTAGAGGAAATGCTTCCAGGTGTTCACCATTGAGGATGATGTTTGCTGTGGGTTTGTCGTATATGGCCTTTATTATGTTGAGGTAGGTTCCCTCTATGCCCACTTTCTGGAGAGTTTTTATCATAAATGGGTGTTGAATTATGTCAAAAGGTTTTTCTGCATCTATTGAGATGATCATATGGTTTTTATTCTTCAATTTGTTAATATGGTGTATCACATTGATTGATTTACGTATATTGAAGAATCCTTGTGTCCCTGTGATAAATCCCACTTGATCATGGTGTATGATCCTTTTAATGTGTTGTTGGATTCTGTTTGCTAGTATTTTGTTGATGATTTTTGCATCTATATTCATCAGTGATATTGGTCTGTAATTTTCTTTTTTTGTAGTATCTTTGGTTTTGGTATCAGCATGATGGTGGCCTCATACAATGAGTTTGGGAGTGTTCCTTCCTCCGCAATTTTTTGGAAGAGTTTGAGAAGGATGGGTGTTTGCTCTTCCCTAAGTGTTTGATAGAATTCACCTGTGAAGCCGTCTAATCCTGGACTTTTGTTTGTTGGTAGATTTTTTTTTTTTTTTTTTTTTTGCGGTACGCGGGCCTCTCACCGCTGTGGCCTCTCCCGCCGCGGAGCACAGGCTCCGGACACACAGGCCCAGTGGCCATGGCTCACGGGCCCAGCCGCTCCGCGGCATGGGGGATCCTCCCGGACCGGGGCATGAACCTGCGTCCCCTGCACTGGCAGGCGGACTCCCAACCACTGCGCCACCAGGGAAGCCCCTGTTGGTAGATTTTTAATCACAGTTTCAATTTCATTACTTGTGGTTGGTCTGTTCATATTTTCTATTTCTTCATTGTTCAGTCTTGGAAGGTTCTACCTTTCTAAGAATTTGTCCATTTCTTCCAGGTTGTCCATTTTATTGGCATAGAGTTGCTTGTAGTAGTCTCTTAGGATGCTTTGTATTTCTGTAGTGTCTATTGTCACTTCTGCTTTTCCATTTCTCATTTTATTGATTTGAATCCTCTCCCTCTTTTTCTTGATGAGTCTGGCAAATGGTTTATCAAGTTGTTTATCTTCTCAAAGAACCAGCTTTTAGTTTTATTGATCTTTGCTATTGTTTTCTTTGTTTCTATTTCATTTATTCCTGCTCTGATCTTTATGATTTCCTTCCTCTGCTAACTCTGGGTTTTGTTTGTTCTTCTTTATCTAGTTCCTTTAGGTGTAAGGTTAGATTGTTTATTTGAGGTTTTTCTTGTTTCTTGAGGTAGGCTTGTATAGCTATAAACTTCCCTCTTAGAATGCTTTTGCTGCATCCCGTAGGTTTTGGATCGTGGTGATGTCATTTTCATTTGTGTCTAGGTTTTATTTTTTTTTGCGGTACACAGGCCTCTCACTGTTGTGGCCTCTCCCATTGCGGAGCACAGACTCTGGATGTGCAGGCTCAGCAGCCATGGCTCACGGGCCGAGCTGCTCTGCGGCATGTGGAATCTTCCCAGATGGGGGCACGAACCCGTGTCCCCTGCATCGGCAGGTGGAGTCTCAACCACTGCGCCACCAGGGAAGCCCTCTAGGTATTTTTTGATTTCCTCTTTGATTTCTTCAGTGATCTCCTGGTTATTTAGTACGTATTGTTTAGCCTCCATGTGTTTGTGTTTTTTACGTTTTTTTCCGTGTAATTCATTTCTAATCTCATAGCGTTGTGGTCAGAAAAGATGCTTGATATGATTTCAATTTGCTTAAATTTAATGAGGCTTGATTTGTGACACAAGGTGTGATCTATCCTGGAGAATGTTCCATGCACACTTGAGAAGAAAGTGTAACCTGCTGTTTCTGGATGGAATGTCCTCTAAATATCAATTAAATCTATCAGGTCTTTGTGTCATTTAAAGGTTCTGTTTCCTTATTGATTTTCTGTTTGTATGATCTGTCCATTGGTGTAAGTGAGGTGTTAACATCCCCCACTATTATTGTGTTACTGTCGATTTCCTCTTTTATAGCCGTTAGCAGTGGCCTTATGTATTGAAGTGCTCCTTTGTTGGGTGCATATATATTTATAATTGTTATATCTTCTTCTTGGATTGATCCCCTGATCATTATGTAGTGTCCTTCCTTGTCTCTTGTAATATTCTTTATTTTAAAGTCTATTTTATCTGATATGAGTATTGCTACTCCAGCTTTCTTTTGATTTCCATTTGCATGGAATATCTTTTTCCATCCCCTCACTTTCAGTCTGTATGTATCCCTAGGTCTGAGATGGGTCTCTTGTAGACAGGATATATACAGGTCTTGTTTTTGTATCCATTCAGCGAGCCTGTATCTTTTGGTTGGAGCATTTAATCCATTCACGTTTAAGGTAATTATCGATATGTGGGGTCCTATGACCATTTTCTTAATTGTTTTGTGTTTGTTTTTGTAGGTCCTTTTCTTCTCTTGTGTTTCCCACTTAGAAAAGTTCCTTTAGCCTTTGTTGTAGAGCTGGTTTGGTGGTGCTTAATTGTCTTAGCTTTAGCTTGTCTGTAAAGCTTTTGATTTCTCCATTGAATCTGAATGAGATCCTTGCCGGGTAGAGTAATCTTGGTTGTAGGTTCTTCCCTTTCATCACTTTAAGTATATTATGCCACTCCCTTCTGGCTCTTAGAGTTTCTGCTGAGAAATCAGCTGTTAACCTTATGGGTGTTCCCTTGTATGTTACTTGTCATTTTTCCCTTGCTGCTTTCAATAATTTTTCTTTGTCATTAATTTTTGCCAGTTTGATTACTATGTGTCTTGGTGTGTTTCTCTTTGGGTTTATCCTGTATGGGACTTGCTGTGCTTCCTGGGCTTGGGTGGCTGTTTCCTTTCCCATATTAGGGAAGTTTTCGGCTATAATCTCTTCATATATTTTCTCTGGTCCTTTCTCTCTCTCTTCTCCTTCTGGGACCCCTATAATGCAAATGTTGTTGCGTTTAATGTTTTCCCAGAGATCTCTTAGGCTGTCTTCATTTATTTTCATTCTTTTTTCTTTATTCTGTTCCACAGCAGTGAATTCCACCATTCTGTCTTTCCAGTCACTTATCCGTTCTTCTGCCTCAGTTATTCTGCTATTGATTCCTTCTAGTGTAGTTTTCATTTCAGTTATTGTATTGCTCATCTCTGTTTGTTTGTTCGTTAATTCTTCTAGGTCTTTGTTAAACATTCCTTGCATCTTCTCGATCTTTGCCTCCATTCTTTTTCCAAGGTCGTTGATCATCTTCACTATCATTATTCTGAATTCTTTTTCTGGAAAGTTGCCTATCTCTACTTCATTTAGTTGTTTTTCTGGGGTTTTATCTTGTTCCTTCATCTGGTAAATAGCCCTCTGCCTTTTTATCTTGTCTACCTTTCTGTGAATGTGGTTTTTGTTCCACAGGCTGCAGGATTGTTGTTCTTGCTTCTGCCGTCTGCCCTCTGGTGGATGAGGCTATCTAAGAGGCTTGTGCAAGTTTCCTGATAGGAGGGACTGGTGGTGGGTAGAGCTGACTGTTGCTCTGGAGGGCAGAGCTCAGTAAAAGTTTAATTCACTTGACTGCTGATGGATGGGGCTGGGTTCCCTCCCTGTTGGCTGTTTGGCCTGAGGGAACCCAACACTGGAGCCCACCTGGGCTCTTTGGTGGGGCTAATGGCAGACTCTGGGAGGGCTCACGCCAAGGAGTACTTCCCAGAACTTCTGCTGCCAGTGTCCTTGTCCCCACTGTGAGCCACAGGTACCCCCGCCTCTGCAGGAGACCCTCCATCACTAGCAGATAGGTGTGGTTCAGTCTCCCCTGGGGTCACTGCTCCTTCCCCTGGGCCCCGATGTGCATACTCCTTTGTGTGTGCCCTCCAAGAGTGGAGTCTCTGTTTCCCCCAGTCCTGTCGAAGTCCTACAATCAAATCCCACTAGGCTTCAAAGTCTGATTCTCTAGGAATTCCTCCTCCTGTTGCCAGAACCCCAGGTTGGGAAGCCTGACGTGGCACTCAGAGCCTTCACTCCAGTGGGTGGATTTCTGTGGTATAAGTGTTCTCCAGTCTGTGAGTCACCCACCCAGCAGTTATGGGATTTGATTTTACTGTGATTGTGCCCCTCCTACCATCTCATTGTGGCTTCTCCTTTGTCTTTGGATGTGGGGTATCTTTTTTGGTGAGTTCCAGCGTCTTCCGTCAATGATTGTCCAGCAGCTAGTTGTGATTCTGGTGTTCTCACAAGAGGGAGTGAGAGCACGTCCTTCTACTCTGCCACCTTGGTTCCTCCCTATTGTTTTTTTTTTTTTTTTTACTGTATTTGTAATGGCTTTCATCTCTGGAGTGTGAGTCAGTATACGTGTGTGTGTGTGTGTGTGTGTGTGTGTGTGTGTTTAAGTAAAAATTTAGAAGAAGATGGGAGAATTTATATCTGGTAAGGCAAGTCTCCAACTTGTTATCTTCTAAAACTATTTTGTCTTTTCTTGATCCTTTATTTTTCTAGGTGAGTATTAGCGTGAGCTGATCACATTCTGTGAGAAGTCCTGTTGGATTTGCACTGATTGCACATACATTTTGGAGAGAAGTAACACTTTGTACATGTGTGGAATTTGTATCCAACCACCTTCCTAATGCTAATATTTTGTCTATAGAGTCTGTTGGATATCTATGTGGGCAATCATATATTCTCTGCAAGATGACAACTTCATCTCTGCACATCCTTTTTTGAAACTTCATACAACATTTTTTAGTGTTCTTGAATCAATTATGACTTTCAGCATACCTTGAATAGTACAGGGAATTGTGGCAATTTTTCTGGTTTTTACTTCAGTGAGGGAATGTTGCCAAAGATGTATCCTTTGCTGCTGGTTTTTGATAGACTACTTAGAGTTAAAGTTGTTCCACAGCAGTGATTCTTATCCTGGATGCACATTGGGTTGTCCTGGGGAGCTTTATAAAAATACCGATGCCTGGTTCCAACCCTAGAGATTCTGGTCTAATTGGCTTGCAATGCAGCCTGGGCTTTGGGACTCTTAAAAACTCCCCTGATGCTTCTAATATGCAGCCACAATTGAGAACTACTGTTCTTGATTAATGCCTACATTTATTGGCCAAAAGTCTATTAGTGATGGGTGACAGAAATACAAGTACAACTAGCTGAAGAAAAATAAAGAGGAGAAAGATTTATAAGTTTATATGGTCATGGAAGTTGCAGAGCTAGGAATAATTGAATCCAGAGATAAGGCTGTCTGGATCCTCTTTTTTTTCATCTCTTGTCTCTGCCCTCTCTGTGAGTGGCAGTCATTCTCTACTACAGCAGTGGGTTATCTCCAAAGACTAGTGGAAAACTCTGAACTTGTCTTGTAATAGCTTCAGTGATGAGAGCATCTCTTACCTGATAGCTCCAGCAGGAGAAGTCCCCAAGAAAAGTTCTGATTGCTTGACTTGTGTGCCTGTCCTCCTCTGAACCAATCAGTTTGGCCCAAATATGGGCAGGTGACTGGGGGGAAGGTTTGTTGGGCAAACTGAGAGTAATTTATCTAACATTTAGACTTTGGTTAGCTTTAACCTTCTTGAGTATAGTCATAAACCTGACAGTAAGAACAAGTCTCTAAGAAGGCGTGAAAATAATATTCACAAGAGAGATGTGAAGACATTCTTAAATATTGTGTTAAATTATGTTACTCATTTAATAAAATTGGTAATTTGGTTTTCCCTGGCAAGTTGCTTAGGTTTCAGAAAAAAGATATTAGGAGAAGGGAAGGATTACTGCTGAAGCTGATATATTGAAAAGTGATCATTGGTATCAAGGGAGGACAGAGGTTAAATCATCCTGTAAAAGCTCAGTAACCTGGCCTGTTTCGTTATGGGGTAAACAGTCCCTGAGGGAACCCCCAGCAAGAAATAGCTATAAAAAACAATTTTCAAAAGTTGGAGGGGAAAGCGCAGGAAGGGAAATAGGAAGGCTTTGGAATCAGACACTACCTATAAATTCTAACTAAAGATAAGTTTGATTTTGAACAAGTTAATCTTTCCAAACCTCAGTGTCTCTATCTGTAGAATGGAGATGGTGCCTAGTGTATAGGATCATTGAGGAAGTTAAGTGTTATGCATTAGGCACATAGTAAGTGCACAATAAATGTTACCTCTCATCCTTTATATCTTTTACCATAATAAATAATGATCATAACAATGATCCTGAGTTTGCAAGCAAGATTATATTATGTCTAGTGTACTGTGTATTGGGAAGGTAGGGAAATTTTAGTGACAAAACGATGGCTAAAATTAAAGGTTTAGTTCCTAAAGTAGTTAACTTTATCTAGAAAATTCACTCATACAAATAAGGCATTGTTCTACTACTATAACATAGAGGAATTTGAGGGTGCCAACTTTATATTTCCAACAAAGCTGTAATCTCTAACTTATTTGTTAATAGGCAGGTGGTTTTGTCAACCTTTCATGATTCCATGCTTTTTAAGAGTTTTCCCACTGAACTGAAGCTGCCGTTGGCCAGCTGCTGAACAGTGGGATAAACTCTTCTTTCTGCTTCAAGGAAACCACGGGCCTTCTGGCTGACCTGAGATATGAGTGCAGAGGAGAATTTTCTGTCCTGGGCCATTGCTGTCATGGAGGCTTCCAGGAAGCCTGCACCCCAGGGGCTGCTCTTGGATACTTGGGCCTGAGGTCCTAGAGAAGACTCAAACCTTGTTCATTACAGTATGGAGGTTCCTTAAAAAACTACAAATAGAATTACCATATGACCCAGCAATCCCACTACTGGGCATATACCCTGAGAAAACCAAAATTCAAAAAGAGTCATGTACCAAAATGTTCATTGCAGCTCTATTTACAATAGCCAGGAGATGGAAACAACCTAAGCGCCCATCATCGGATGAATGGATAAAGAAGATGTGGCACATATATACAATGGAATATTACTCAGCCTTAAAAAGAAATGAAATTGAGCTATTTGTAATGAGATGGATAGACCTAGAGTCTGTCATACAGAGTGAAGTAAGTCAGAAAGAAAAAGACAAATACCGTATGCTAACACATATATATGGAATTTAAGGAAAAAAAATGTCATGAAGAACCTAGGGGTAAGGCAGGAATAAAGACGCAGACCTACTGGAGAACGGACTTGAGGATATGGGGAGGGGGAAGGGTGAGTTGTGACAAAGCGAGAGAGAGGCATGGACATATATACACTACCAAACGTAAGGTAGATAGCTAGTGGGAAGCAGCCCCATAGCACAGGGAGATCAGCTTGGTGCTTTGTGACCACCTAGATGGGTGGGATAGGGAGGGTGGGAGGGAGGGAGACACAAGAGGGAAGACATATGGGAACATATGTATATGTATAACTGATTCACTTTGTTATAAAGCAGAAACTAACACACCATTGTAAAGCAATTATACCCCAATAAAGATGTTTAAAAAATAAAAAAACAAACAAACAAAAAAACCTTGTTCATTTCTAGACAAAACTTCTCTTGGGTTGATCTGATGAGGAAGGAACACTTGATCAGGCCTTTCTCTCTCAAATGCTTCCCTTTTTCTCCTGTGTCACTATATCGTCCTGGTTTCCCTGCAAGCTCTCTGGTCTTCCTTCCCACCACCCGTCTCCCTTTTCTACACGCTGTATGTTTCTCTTGGTTCTCTCATTCTCATTTACACTGATGGCTTCAACTACCAATTATGTGTGGCCACTCACAAATCTATGTTTCTAGACCGCAACCCCTCTCCTGACTAGTTTTCACATATGCAACATATGCGTGTTTCCCAAGTACCTCTAACTCAGCATCTTTTTTATCTTCCCTTCCTCTCACTCAAGCCTGTTTTTCCTTCTGTATTTCCAGCCCAGTGAAAGGCATGTCTACTTAAAAGTCACGTAATCCAGAAACCTGGAAGTCATCCCTATCTCTGTTTCTATGCAATATACCTAATAATACTAATAGCTGCTATTTCTGTTAGTCTTACTAAGCCAGAATTATTAATAATACAGAGCCATAATTCACTGGATCTAGAGTCCTGCTCTTAATCGCTCTACTTTAACTGCCAATCAGTTCTCTGGTCTTACTGACTCTACCTGGCTATTATATTTTAGACGTTTCTTCTTAATGTGTGACATATTTGACCTGTCCTTTCTATCCAACTCTTACTGCCTTAATCCAGTCCTCTAAATGGTCTCTCTGCTCCATCTTGTCCTTGTTCAACCCTTTCCACACTGCAGCACGATCTGAACTGCTTTCTGAGACTGACCACAAACCAAGTAAGCCTTTGGCTTATACCCCTCTGTGTTAGACTACTCCTTTATACACCCTCAAAGCAATGTCTCATGTAACACTTTACCCATCTTCTCTTTTCTTCTACAACCCCAGCGTGATAAACATTTTAATTCATTTTAAGCAACTGAAACAGTAGCTAATCAGCTGTCCTTTCAGAGCTTAGTCTCACTGTATTTAGTATTCACAGAGGGTTCATTTCAGCTTTTCTCAGCACCTTGCTGAGTTCCTCCCAGTTACATGTCTCATTGATGGAGATGAGTGCTGTGGGCAAGGGAATAGATGAAAAATCGTCTCATAATCTCCATTGACACAGGGATTGAGATGATACATTACCATGGGAAGGAGGACTCGGTGGAGAACCATGGGAGAGCTTCAGAAGAGCTGGTGCTAAGCACAGATAGGCTTATTTTCAAGTAGAGATGAATGCTACATACTAGAATCCTCCCCATGGAGCTATCGTGGTTAATTAAGAATATGTTCAGGGTCATAATATCCTCAGTAACAAACAATAAACTACTGTATGGTGGTTGGAAAATAGAGGTAAAATTTCTTTTTTTAGAAAAAAATTAAGATGAACAAACAGAAAAGTTTGTCAGAATTTGTTAACTTGCTACAATGTGGAATGACTTTTAATGAGATATAAAAAACAAATTACATGTTACAAATTATTTTCTAGAGGATTTATGGAATGCATAGGATTTTAGAAACCAATCTTTTTGAGTAAATAATACACAGACATAGAATACAAAATTCAAAAAGTGAAAAAGGGTATACTATAAAAATTAAGTCTCCTCCCCAGAGGTAAACCTGTTAACAATTTCTTGTGTTTCCAGATATAGTCTGTCATAGAATGAATTTTGAGTTAAAGTTTTTATCAAAATAAGCCTCTCCATTTCCCCAATACCTAATGTGTTGCCTGTTTTTTAGTAGGCATTCTATAAATACTGATTAAAGGACACTAATTCTGAGGGATATTTTAGCCAATTTTATGAAAGTTTCTTTTTTTGGCTGCAGTGAGTGGCTTATGGGATCTTAGTTCCCAGGGTTTGAACGCACGCCCGTGTCAGTGAAAGTATCCGAGTCCTAACCACTGGACCACCAGGGAATTCCCAAGTATTTTTTTTTTAACATCTTTATTGGAGTATAATTGCTTTACAGTGGTGTGTTAGTTTCTGTTTTATAACAAAGTGAATCAGTTATACATACACATATGTTCCCATATCTCTTGCCTCTTGCGTCTCCCTCCCTCCCACCCTTCCTATTCCCCCCCCGCAGGTGGTAACAAACCGCTGAGCTAATCTCCCTGTGCTACGTGGCTGCTTCCCACTAGCTATCTATTTTACGTTTGGAAGTGTATATATGTCCATTACACTCTCTCACTTTGTCACAGCTTACCTTTCCCCCTCCCCATATCCTCAAGTCCATTCTCTAGTAGGTTTGCGTCTTTATTCCCATCTTACTCCTAGGTTCTTCATGGCTTTTTTTTTCTTTTCTTAGATTCCATATATATGTGTTAGCATATGGTGTTTGTTTTTCTCTTTCTGACTTACTTCACTCTGTATGACAGACTCTAGGTCCATCCACCTCACTACAAATAACTCAATTTTGTTTCATTTTATGGCTGAGTAATATTCCATTGTATACATGTGCCACATCTTCTTTATCCATTCATCTGTTGATGGATACTTAGTTTGCTTCCATGTCCTGGCTATTGTAAATAGAGCTGCAGTGAACATTTTGGTACATGACTCTTTTTGAATTATGGTTTTCTCAGGGTATATGCCCAGTAGAGGGATTGCTGAGTCATATGGTAGTTCTATTTGTAGTGTTTTAAGGAACCTCCATACTGTTCTCCATAGTGGCTGTATCAATTTGCATAACCACCAACAGTGCAAGAGGGTACCCTTTTCTCCACACCATCTCCAGCATTTATTGTTTCTAGATTTTTTGATGATGGCCACTTGGACTGGTGTGAGATGATATCTCATTGTAGCATTGATTTGCATTTCTCTAATGATTAATGATGTTGAGCATTCTTTCATGTGTTTGTTGGCAATCTATATATCTTCTTTGGAGAAATGTCTATTTAGGTCTTCTGCCCATTTTTGGATTGGGTTGTTTGGTTTTTTGTTATTGAGCTGCATGAGCTGCTTGTAAATTTTGGAGATTAATCCTTTGTCAGTTGCTTCATTTGCAAATATTTTCTCCATTCTGAGGGTTGTCTTTTGGTCTTGTATATGGTTTCCTTGGCTGTGCAAAAGCTTTGAAGTTTCATTAGGTCCCATTTGTTTATTTTTGTTTTTATTTCCATTTCTCTAGGAGGTGGGTCAAAAAGGATCTTGCTGTGATTTATGTCATAGAGAGTTCTGCCTATGTTTTCCTCTAAGAGTTTGATAGTTTCTGGCCTTACATTTAGGTCTTTAATCCATTTTGAGTTTATTTTTGTGCATGGTGTTAGGGAGTGTTCTAAGTTCATACTTTTACATGTACCTGTCCAGTTTTCCCAGCACCACTTATTGAAGAGGCTGTCTTTTCTCCACTGTATATTCTTGCCTCCTTTATCAAAGATAAGGTGACCATATGTGAATGGGTTTGTCTCTGGGCTTTCTATCCTGTTCCATTGATCTATCTTTCTGTTTTTGTGCCAGTACCATACTGTCTTGGTTACTGTAGCTTTGTAGTGTAGTCTGAAGTCAGGGAGCCTGATTCCTCCAGCTCCATTTTTCGTTCTCAAGATTGCTTTGGCTATTCGGGGTCTTTTGTGTTTCCAACCAATAGTGAAATTTTTTGTTCTAGTTCTGTGAAAAATGCCAGTGGTAGTTTGATAGGGATTGCATTGAATCTGTAGATTGCTTTGGGTAGTAGAGTCATTTTCACAATGTTGATTCTTCCAATCCAAGAACATAGTATATCTTTCCATCTATTTGTATCATCTTTAATTTCTTTCATCAGTGTCTTATAATTTTCTGCATGCAGGTCTTTTGTCTCCTTTGGTAGGTTTATTCCTAGATGTTTTATTCTTTTTGTTCCAATGGTAAATGGGAGTGTTTTCTTAATTTTACTTTCAGATTTTTCATCATTAGTGTATAGGAATGCCAGAGATTTCTGTGCATTAATTTTTTATCCTGCTACTTTAACAAATTCATTGATTAGCTCTAGTAGTTTTCTGGTAGCATCTTTGGGATTCTCTATGTATAGTATCATGTCATCTGCAAACAGTGACAGCTTTACTTCTTCTTTTCCGATTTGGATTCCTTTTTTTTCTTTTTCTTCTCTGATTGCTGGGCTAAAACTTCCAAAACTATGTTGAATAATAGTGGTGAGAGTGGGCAACCTTGTTTTGTTCCTGATCTTAGTGGAAATGCTTTCAGTTTTTCACCATTGAGCACGATGTTGGCTGTGGGTTTGTCATATATGGCCTTTATTATGTTGAGGAAAGTTCCCTCTATGCCTACTTTCTGCAGGGTTTTTATCATAAGTGGGTGTTGAATTTTGTCGAAAGCTTTCTCTGCATCTATTGAGACGATCATATGGTTTTTCTCCTTCAATTTGTTAATATGGTGCATCACATTGATTGATTTGCGTATATTGAAGAATCCTTGCTTTCCTGGAATAAACCACACTTGATCATGGTGTATGATCCTTTTAATGTGCTGTTGGATTCTGTTTGCTAGTATTTTGCTGAGGATTTTTGCATCTATGTTCATCATTGCTATTGGCCTGTAGTTTTCTTTCTTTGTGACATTTTTGTCTGGTTTTGGTATCAGGGTGATGGTGGCCTCGTAGTATGAGCTTGGAAGTGTTCCTCCCTCTGCTATATTTTGGAAGAGTTTGAGAAGGATAGGTGTTAGCTCTTCTCTAAATGTTTGACAGAATTCGCCTGTGAAGCCATCTGGTCCTGGGCTTTTGTTTGTTAGGAAGATTTTTAATCAGAGTATCAATTTCAGTGCTTGTGATTGGTCTGTTCATATTTTCTATTTCTTCCTGGTTCAGTCTCAGAAGGTTGTGCATTTCTAAGAATTTGTCCATTTCTTCCAGGTTGTCCATTTTATTGGCATATAGTTGCTTGCAGTAATCTCTCATGATCCTTTGTATTTCTGCAGTGTCATTTGTTACTTCTCCTTTTTCATTTCTAATTCTATTGGTTTGAGTCTTCTCCATTTTTTTCTTGATGAGTCTGGGTAATGGTTTATCAATTTTGTTTATCTTCTCAAAGAACCACCTTTTAGTTTTATTGATCTTTGCTATTGTTTCCTTCATTTCTTTTCCATTTATTTCTGATCTGATCTTTATGATTTCTTTCTTTCTGCTAACTTTAGGTGTTTTTTGTTCTTCTTTCTTTAATTGCTTTAGGTGCAAGGTTAGGTTTTTATTTGAGATGTTTCCTGTTTCTTAAGGTAAGATTGTATTGCTATAAACTTCCCTCTTAGAACTGCTTTTGCTGCATCCCATAGGTTTTGGGTCATCGTGTCTCCACTGTCATTTGTTTCTAGGTATTTTTTGATTTCCTCTTTGATTTCTTCAGTGATCATTTGGTTATTAAGTACTGTATTGTTTAGCCTCCATGTGTTTGTATTTTTTACAGATCTTTTCCTGTAATTGATATCTAGTCTCATAGCGTTGTGATCAGAAAAGATACTTGATATGATTTCAGTTTTCTTAAATTTACCAAGGCTTGATTTGTGACCCAAGATATTATCTGTCCTGGAGAATGTTCCATGAGCACTTGAGAAAAATGTGTATTCTGTTGTTTTTGGATGGAATGTCCTATAAATGTCAATTAAATCCATCTTGTTTAATATATCATTTAAAGGTTGTGTTTCCTTATTTATTTTCATTTTGGATGATCTGTCCATTGGTGAAAGTGGGGCGTTAAAGTCCCCTACTATGATTGTGTTACTGTCGATTTCCCCTTTTATGGCTGTTAGTATTTGCCTTATGTATTGAGGTGCTTCTATGTTGGGTGCATAAATATTTACAACTGCTATATCTTCTTCTTGGATCAATCCCTTGATCATTATGTAGTGTCCTTCCTTGTCTCTTGTAACATTCTTTATTAAAGTCTATTTTTCTGAGACTACTGCACCTTTCTTTTGATTTCCATTTGCATGGAATATCTTTTTCCATCCCCTCACTTTCAGTCTGTATGTGTCCCTAGGTCTGAAGTGGGTCTCTTGTAGACAGCATATATACAGGTATTGTTTTTGTATCCATTCAGCCAGTCTGTGTCTTTTGGTTGGAGCATTTAATCAATTTACATTTAAGGTAATTATTGATATGTATGTTCCTATTCCCTTTTTCTTAATTATTTTGGGGTTGTTATTGTAGGTCTTTTCCTTCTCTTGTGTTTCTTGCCTAGAGAAGTTCCTTTAGCATTTGTTGTAAAGCTGGTTTGGTGGTGCTGAACTCTCTCAGCTTTTGCTTGTCTGTAAAGGTTTTAATTTCTCCAGCAAATCTGAATGAGATCCTTGCTGGGTAGAGTAACCTTGGTTGTAAGTTTTTCTCCTTCATCACTTTAAATATGTCCTGCCAGTCCCTTCTGGCTTGCAGAGTTTCTGCTGGAAAATCAGCTGTTAACCTTATGGGGATTCCCTTGTGTGTTATTTGTTGTTTTTCCCTTGCTGCTTTTAATATGTTTTCTTTGTATTTAATTTTTGATAATTTGATTCATATGTATCTTGGCATGTTTCTCCTTGGATTTATCCTGTATGGGACTCTCTGTGCTTCCTGGACTTGATTAACTATTTCCTTTCCCATATTAGGGAAGTTTTCAACTATAATCTCTTCAAATATTTTCTCAGTCCCTTTCTTTTTCTCTTCTTCTTCTGGGACCCCTATACTTTGAATGTTGGTGTGGTTAATATTGTCCCAGAGGTCTCTGAGACTGTCCTCAGTTGTTTTCTTTCTTTTTTCTTTATTCTGCTCTGCAGTAGTTATTTCCACTATTTTGTCTTCCAGGTCACTTATCCGTTCTTCTACCTTGGTTATTCTGCTATGATCCCTTCTAGAGTATTTTTAATTTCATTTATTGTGTTGTTCATCATTGTTTGTTTCATCTCTAGTTCTTCTAGGTCCTTTTTAAATGTTTCTTGCATTTTCTCTATTTCCAAGATTTTGGATCATCTTTACTATCATTATTCTGAATTCTTTTTCAGGTAGACTGCGTATTTCCTCTTCATTTGTTAGGTGTGGTGGGTTTTTACCTTGCTCCTTCATCTGCTGTGTGTTTTTCTGTCTTCTCATTTTGCTTATCTTAATGTGTTTCGGGTCTCCTTCTTTGTAGGCTGCAGGTTCTTAGTTCCTGTTGTTTTTGGTGTCTGTCCCCAGTGGCTAAGGTTGTTTCAGTGGGTATAGGCTTCCTGGTGGAGGGGACTAGTGCCTGTGTTCTGGTGGATGAGGCTGGATCTTGTCTTTCTGGTGGGCAGGTCCACATCTGGTGGTGTGTTTTGGGGTGTCTGTGGCCTTATTATGATTTTAGGCAGCCTTTCTGCTAATGGATGGGGCTGTGTTCCTGTCTTGCTAGTTGTTTGGCATAGGATGTCCAGCACTGTAGCTTGCTGGTCATTGAGTGAAGCTGGGTCTTGGTGTTGAGCTGGAGATCTCTGGGAGATTTTCACCATTTGATATTATGTGGAGCTGGGAGATATCTTGTGGATCAGTGTCCTGAAGTTGGCTCTCCCACCTTAGAGGCACAGCACTGACTCCTGGCTGGAGCACCATGAGCCTTTCATCCACATGGCTCAGAATAAAAGGGAGAAAAAATAGAAACAAAGAAACAGGATAAAGTAAAATAAAGTAAGATAAAATAAACTAATTAAAATAAAAAATAATTATTAAGAAAAAAATTTTAATGTAAAAAAAAGAAAAGAAAGAAAAAGAAACAAAAAAAAAAAACGGACAGACAAATGGTGAAAGCAAAGCTATACAGACAAAATCTTACACAGAAGCATATACATACACACTCACAAAAAGGGGGAAAATAATGTATCTTGCTCCCAAAGTCCACCTCCTCAGTTTGGGATGATTTTGTTGTCTATTCAGGTATTCCACAGATGCAGGGTACATCAAGTTGATTGTGGAGCTTTAATCCACTGTTTCTGAGGCTGCTGGGAGAAATTTCCCTTTCTCCTTTGTTCTCCACCCTGGGGTTCAGCTTTGGATTTGGACCCGCCTCTGCATGTAGGTCGCCTGAGGGTGTCTGTTCTTCGCTCGGACAGGACGGGGTTAAAGGAACCGCTGATTCGGGGGCTCTGGCTCACTCAGGCCCGGGGGAGGGAGGGGTACTGAATGCGGGCCGAGCCTGAGGCGGCAGAGGCCAACATGACGTTGCACCAGCTTGAGGCGCGCCGTGTGTTCTCCCAGGGAAGTTGTCCCTGGATCCCGGGACCCTGGCAGTGGCGGGCTGCACAGGCTCCCACGAGGGGGGGTGTGGAGAGTGACCTGTGCTCGCACACAGGCTTCTTGGTGGCGGCAGCAGCAGCCTTAGCGTCTCATGCCTGTCTCTGGGGCCCGCGCTGTTAGCCGCTGCTCGTGCCTGTCTCTGGAGCTTCTTTAAGCGGCGCTCTTAATCCCCTCTCCTCGTGCACCAGGAAACAAAGAGGCAAGAAAAAGTCTCTTGCCTCTTCGGCAGGTGCAGACTTTTTCCCGGACTCCCTCCTGGCTAGCCGTGGTGCACTAGCCCCTTTCAGGTTGTGTTCACACCGCCAACCCCAGTCCTCTCCCTGGGATCCGACCGAAGCCCGAGCCTCAGCTCCCAGCCCCCGCCTGCCCTGGCGGATGAGCAGACAAGCCTCTTGGGCTGGTGAGTGCTGGTCGGCACCGATCCTCTGTGCGGGAATCTCCCCGCTTTGCCCTCCGCACCCCTGTTGCTGCGCTCCCCTCCGTGGCTCTGAAGCTTCCCCCCTCCGCCACCCACAGTCTCCCCCCACTAAGGGGCTTCCTAGTGTTTGGAAACCTTTCCTCCTTCACAGCTCCCTCCCACTGGTGCAGGTCCCGTCCCTATTCTTTTGTCCCTGTTTTTTCTTTTTTTCTTTTGCCCTACCCAGGTACGTGGGGAGTTTCTTGCCTTTTGGGCGGTCTGAGGTCTTCTGCCAGCGTTCAGTGGGTGTTCTATAGGAGCAGTTCCACGTGTAGATGTATTTCTGATGTATCTGTGGGGAGGAAGGTGATCTCCGCATCTTACTCTTCCGCCATCTTCTCAAATCTCTCCGCTGAAGTATTTTTTTCCAAGTTAAAATTTCAGTTTTGTCATCACATAAAAACAAAAACTACACAAAAATAAGCAATGATATAACACAGTGAAAAAGATGTATACATAGTCTGAATTGCTTTATTACAAACCAAAGCCTAACATCATATTCAGCAATGAAAGCATGGGAAAAGAACGTAAAAAAGTATGGATATCTGTATATGTATAACTGATTCACTTTGCTGTATACTGGAAACTAACAACATTGTAAATCAATTATACTCTAATAAAAATTTAAAAAACAAAGAAAAAGCAATGAAAAGTTGGAGGTTTCCTGCTAATATCAGCAAGACAAGGATGCCCACTCTCCCCATCTCATTCAACATAGTACTGGAATTCCTAGCCAGAGAAATTAGGAAGAAAAAGTAATAAATTCATCTAAATTAGAAAGGAAAAAGTAAAATTATCTCTGATTGCAGATGATATAATCTTATACATAGAAAATCCTAAAGACTCTATCAAAAAAACTGTTAGAACTAATAAATGAATTCAGTAAAGTTGCAGGATACAAAGTCAACAAACAAAAATCAACTGTGTTTCTATACACAAACAATGGACTATCAGAAAAGGAAATTTTTAAAAATCCCATTTACAATAGCATCAAAGATAATAAAATACTTAGGAATAAATTTAACCAAGGAGGTAAAAGATCTATACACTGAAAATTATAAGACATTGATTAAAGAAATTGAAGAAGACACAAATAAATGGGAAGATAATCTGTGTTCACAGATTGGAAGAATTAATATTGTTAAAATGTTTGTATCCAAAGCCATCTTTAGATTTGGTGCAATCCCTATCAAAATTCCACTGGCATTTTTCACAGAAATAAAAAAAAGAAAACCTAAAAATTTTTTGGAACTACAAAAGACCCCAAATAACCAAAGTTATCCTGAGAAAGAACAAAGCTGGATGTATTACTATTCCTGATTTCAAACTTTATTACAAAGCTATACTAATCAAAACTGATTGGTATTGGCATAAAAACAGACACATAGATCAATGGAACAGAACCAAGAGCTCAGAAATAAACTCCCACATATGTGGTCAACTAATATTTGACAAGAGATCCTAGAATACCCAGTGGAGAAAGGAGTCTCTTTAATAGGTGGTGTTGGGAAAACTGGATATTCACATGCAAAAGAATGAAACTACACCACTCACGAAAATGAACTCAAAATGGATCAATGATCTAAATTTAAGCCCCAGAACTATAAAACTATTGCAAGAAAACATAGGGAAAATTCTCCCTCACATTGATCTTAGCAATGATTTTTTGGATACGACACCAAAATGCAAGCAACAAAAGCAAAAACGAACAAGTGGGACTACAAATTATAAAGCTTTTGTACAGCAAAAGTATCAATCAACAAAATGAAAAGGCAACCTGTGGAATGAGGGAAAATATTTACAAACCATCTATCTGATAAAGAGTTAATATCCAAAATATATAAAGAACTCATACAATTCAATAGCACAAAAAAATCCAGTTAAAAATGGGCAGAGTAAATAGATGTTTTTCCAAAGAAGACATACAAATGGTCAAACAATACACAAAAAGATGTTCAACATGACTAATTATCAGGGAAATGCAAGTCAAAACCACAATGAAATATTACCTCACACCTGTTAGAATGGCTATCATAAAAAGACAAGAGATAACAAGTGTTGGTGAGGATGTGGAAAAAAGGGGACCCTTGTACACTATTGGTGGGAATGTAAATTGGTGCAGCCACTATGGAAAACAATATGGACGTTCCTCAAAAAATTAAAAATAAAACTACCATATGATCCATCAATCCCACTTCTGGGTATATATTCAAAGGAAATGAAACTACTATCTTGAATAGATATCTCTACTCCCGTGTTTATTACAGAATTGTTTACAACATTCAAGACATGAAAACAACCTAAGCATCTAATGATGAACGGATAAAGAAAATGCAATACACACACACACACACACACACACACACTATGGAATAATATTCAGCCCATTGAAAGAAGGAAACCCTCCTTTTTTGTGACTACATGGATGGATCTTGAGGGCATTATACTGAGTGAAGTAAGTCAGACAGAGAAAGACAAATACTATATGATATCACTTATATGTGGTATTTAAAAAAGCCAAACTCATAAAAATAGAAAGTAGAATGGTCATTGCCAGGGGTTGGGTTTGGATGAGTGGGAGAAAGTGTACGTTGTTCAAAGGGTACAAATTTCCAGCTGTAGAATGTAAGTTTTGGGGATCTAATGTATACCATGGTGACTATAAATAACTATACTGTGTTACATACTTGAAAGTTGTTAAGACAGTAGATCTTAAATATTATCACTACACACATGCACACACAGGTTATTTGAGGTGACAGGTGTGTTAATTAACATTATTGTGGGAATCATCTAACAATATGTACTTGTATCCAGTCATCACATTGTAAACCTTAAATTTACAAGTATGTGTCAATAATATCTCAGTAAAGCTGGAAACAAATACGTTTCAGATGAGTCAAAGATTTTAATGTAAAAATAAAACTATCAAAGTTATAGAAGCAAACATGAGAGGGAACTTCCTGGGGGATAAGGAGTCGAGGAGGCTTTTCTCACTGTAGACTCTTGTACTTTATGAATGTTGTACTATGAACACGTATTACGTAGTCAAATATTTTCTAATATAAATGAAATAGTTAATAAGGATATTGTCTTGCCCAAACAGTCAAGTCTAATTTCTACTTCAAAAGCTGAGTACTAACTCATTTCTTTCCAGCTTCATTTCTGCTGTAACTGCACAAACTTGAAGGCAGTGAATATAAGACATTTTTTGTTCTTGCTGCTGCTCTCTGAATGAGGAGGTGGCGGGGGAGGAATTACAGTAGGGAAAGAGGAAATACTGGAAGTGAGAAATAAAACACATTGTATAATATTTCAAAATATTTACCTAGACTGCCCCTCTCTCCTCACTACCTTACCTCCCCGAGAATATTTCTGTGTTTTATTATCTAGTGGTTCAAGAGGATGACTGCGTTATTTGGGCTTCCTGATCAGTGAGTCTGTTCTGATCTGTGTAATTCACAAATATAAGAAACTTGGTAGAAATTGTTTGCTGTGTTTATATTGTTCTTCCCATTTCAGATTGTAGCTGACTAAAACTAAGATGTTATCTTAGTGCAAGCACATGAATAGATAATATTCAACAGTTTGAACCGTAAAAAAGTTGATAGAACTTAGAGCAGAAAGGATCTCTAATTTTTGCTCTAGATTTGTTAATTATTAATTAAAAACTTTCAGGAATTTGCTTTTAGTAATAATGGAGACATGAAGTGGTCCCATAAATTCTGAGCAGATAATTATAAAATCTTGTTAAATAGTTAAAAAATTATTTAAAGATTATGGAAATTATCCAAAGCAGATGAAAGTCAGAGGAGTATTTAAACGGGTAAGAAGTGTGAGTTTGTCTAAAACCCAGAATAGCAACTGAGGAAAACTACAAAACACTGCTAAGAGAGATTTTATAACATACATTTATTTATTATTTCCGAAGTATAGCTGATTTACAGTGCTCTGCCAATCTCTGCTGTACAGCAAAGAGACTCAGTTATACACACATAAATTCTTTTTTATATTCTTTTCCATTATGTTTTCTCACAGGATATTGAATACAGTTCCCTGTGCTATACATTAGGACCTTGTTTATCCATTCTAAATATAATAGCTTGCATCTAGCAGCTCCCAGTCCATCCCTTTCCCTCTCCACCTCCCACTTGACAACCACAAGTCTGTTCTCTATGTCTTTTGAGTCTGTTTCTGTTTTGTAGATAGGTTCATTTGTGCCATATTTTAGATTCCACATATAAGAACTATCATATGGTATTTTTAAAAATTTATTTATTTATTTTTGGCTGAGTTGGGTCTTCGTTGCTGCGCGTGGGCTTTCTCTAGTTGTGGTGAGTGGGGGCTACTCTTTGTTGCGGTGTGTGTGCTTCTCATTGCAGTGGCTTCTCTTGTTGTGGAGCACAGGCTCTAGATGTGCAGGCTTCAGTAGTTGTGGCTCGTGGGCTGTAGAGCGCAGGCTCGGTACAGTAGTTGTGGTGCATGGGCTTAGTTGCTCCGAAGCATGTGGGATCTTCCCAGACAAGGGCTTGAACCTGTGTCCACTGAATTGGCAGGTGGATTCCCAACCACTGCGCCACCAGGGAAGCCCTATCATATGGTATTTGTCTTTCTCTTTCTGACTTCACTTAGTATGATAATCTCTAGTTGCATCCATGTTGCTGCAAATGGCATTATTTCATTCTTCTTTATGGCTGAGTAGTATTCCATTGTTTGTATGTATGTATATATATATATATATATATATATATATATATATACCACATCTTCTTTATTCATCTGTCAGTGGACATTTAGGTTGTTTCCATGTCTTGGTTATTGTGAATAGTGCTGCTATGAATATAGGGGTACATGTATCTTTTTGAGTTATAGTTGTGTCTGGATATATGCCCAGGGGTGGGATTGCTGGATCATATGGCAATTCTATTTTTAGTTCTTTGAGGAACCTCCATACTGTTTTCCATAGTGGCTGCACCAACTTACATTCCCACCAACAGTGTTGGAGATTTCCCTTTTCTATAAAATTTAAATAAGTGGAAAGAAAGGCCATGTTCATGGATTGGAAGATGTAGCATAATTAAGATGTTAATTATTCTAAAATTGACTTATAGATTTAATAAAGCCCCAATCAAATATCTCAGTGGGCATTGAAAAATATGAATAGACAACTGATTCTAAAATTTATATGAAAGTATAAACTACCTAGAATAAGCAAATGATTTTGAGTGAGCAAAATTGGATAGCTTTTGAGTGAGAAAAAAAAAACAAAGTTGGAGAACTAATTCTACCTGATTTCAAGATTAACTATAAAAGTTACTGTAATCAAGATAGTCTAATTGGTGTAGGGATAGACATATAAATCAGAGAGTCCAGAAATAGACTTATACATACATTCAAGTGATTTTTGACAGATGTGCTAATGTAATTCAATAATGGAAAGAAAAGATGTTTTTTCAACAAGTGCTAAAGCTATTGAATATCCATATGTGAAAATAATAAAGTCCACCCTAACCTCAAAACATATAAAATTTTCGACGCAGGTTAAATGATAGTTCTAAAGGTAAGAGCTAAAACTATAAACGTCTAAAAGAAAACATAGAAGGAAATATTTATGACCATTTATTAGTCAAAGACTTCTAAGGCAGAACACAAAAAGCATGAAGAAAAAAATCGATACATTGAAATCCATTACATTTAAAAATACATGTATTTGATGAGTCATCTATTTTCTCTCAGCTCCAAAGCCACTCTTCTAGTCCAGGCTTTGTAATAATGGAGCTGCAGCTGGTAAACATTTCTTTGCCAGTTAGTGTGATGCTAGGCTCAGTAGAGGGCACTGGAGTAATGATGCAAGATGATAGCAACAAGAACTTTTTGGGGTGATGGAAATGCTGTGCACTAATATGGTAGTCCCGCATCACATGTAGCTGCTTAAATTAAGATTTAACTGAATTAAAATTAAAGTTAATAATTCAGTTCCTCAGTCCCCAAGCCACATTTTAAGTGCCCAATAGCCAATGTGGTCAATGGCTACAATATTGGGCAGTTACAGAACATTTTCACCAGCACCAAAAATTCTATTGGATAGCGCTGCTCTATGTCTTCAATCTTCATTGTGTTGAATGGTACACTGCTGTATATATTTATCAAAACTCATCAAATCGTACACTCAGAATTAGTGAGTTTTGTTGTATGTAAGTTACACTTCAATAAAAATTACCGTTTGATTGAAAAGGTATTAATGGGCTAGTCTAGGGTTTTAGTCATTTTTATCACTGAAATTGCACCATTAAATAAAAGTCTTGCAAAGCTTAATGTTGCCTCCCACCTTTTTGTTTGTTTGTTTTTTGAGCCAGGGTCAAGCAGTGCTGCAGTGCTTTACAGTCTTGTGTTAATATTTATTCTGAATTTCCATTTTTAAACCAGATTTTCAATTCTTATCTTGCTTTAGAAAATTAAAAACATATCCTTTGGAGATTTAAACAATTTTGTAATCATTTTTCAATGCTATTCATAAAGTTTAATATCCTAAGAGAACTGCCAACAATTTAAATGTTTTTCTAAGATGGTTTAAGCAGTTATTAAAAAATTATTTGGTTCATGAAATAAAATATTCCTCTCTAGTTTAACTCCAAGGTGCTAGATGATTGCCTTTCCCAGAAAAATGAATAGCTTTTGAGTGAGAAAAAACATGGAGATGATTCTATGGAGAGGCAGAAGCTGTGTAGGTTTTGTTCAACAAATTGAATCTTGAGCACCTGAACAGAACCTGACAGTCAGTAAACTTCTGGTGAATGATTGACTGAGTGAATGAATGAATTCAGGTACTGGGGGAAGTCTGTGATTAGTTATGGATTTTGAAACATATACCACCAGCAAAGAACAGAAGACAACTGAGGAAATGCATAGCTATTGTTTTTTAACTAAACACTCCCCCCAAAATTTCTTTTGACTGAGTACCTGGGAAAATTTCCTAATACCTTCTTTTAAAAATATTTATTTATTTATTTATTTGGTTGCGCTGGGTCTTAGTTGCGGCAGGCAGGCTCCTTAGTTGTGGCTCAAGGGCTCCTTAGTTGTGGCTCACCAACTCCTTAGTTGCAGCATGCATGTAAGATCTAGTTTCCCGACGAGAGATCAAACCCAGGCCCCCTGCATTAGGAGTGTGGAATCTTAACCACTGAGCCACCAGGCAAGTCCCAAAATTTCCTAATTTCAAAATCCATTTCCTATAGCAAAGGACAAGCTGGAAGGCTCATTCTAGGCATTTAAAATAGCAAATACTGAGCTTCTGTGTGTCTATGTAGTTTAAATATTTGAAACAGACAACTGAACTACTTCCTCCAGGACTTCTATCCAGCTACCTGCAAAGCCACTCCCCCTGCTATCCCCTAGACACCTCAGTGTCAGTGTGCTTCAATCCAAACGCTTCCCCTTTGCTTAACTCCCTCTCCTGGTCTAATTTTTGCATCTTGGTAACAAGAACTGCTACTTTACCCAGTCACCCCTGCTAGAAACCAGGAAGTTACTAGAAGAAGAGGAATATTCTTCTCTCTTTTGACTTTCCAGAGCCAATCAGTTGCCAACTCTCGCTAATACATTTTAAACTGGACTGTCTCTAGTTGTGTCCAGAAGCATCACTGAGGTGGGTGAACACTAGAAGGACAGACGGGAAAGTTGGAATTGATGGTAGCTGGGAAGCGGAGGCTCCCTTAGGGCACATTCTCAAAAAGTGGTCTCCCATTTTTTCTGCAACAGTTGTTAAAATTATGATGAAAAATTCTTAGAAGAAACAATGTGAAGTAAAGACTCTGATATAGAGAAAGTAGTTGGAGCAATAGTGCCATTTTAACTTCTTACCTTTTCTAAGCAGCCAGTGACAGAGAGAGGTTCATCCTTTGTTAGAATACTTTGTCTCTAGTCCCACTTCTATTTAATTCTTTTCACATCTTGATGTCAGTGTCATCCTCCTAAAACTAAAATTTTTATTTCTTCCCTTTTTAAAAACCTTTACCAGTACTCCTTGATACCCAGTAGGATGGCTAGAATAAAAAAGACTAATAATAGCAAGTGTTGACAAGGATGTGGAAAAGTTGGAACTCTCATACACCACTCGTAGGATTGTAAAATGGTGCATCCACTTTGGAAAGTAGTCTGGCAGTTACTTGAGTGATTAAATATGTGTTACCATATGACCCAGCAATCTCACTCCAGGGTATACACTCAACAGAAATGAAAACTTATGTCCACAAAGAAACTTGTACATAAATGCCTGTGGCAGCATTATTCATAATAGCCAAAAGGTAGAAACAACCCAAATGTCCATCAAAGGATGAATGGGTAAATCAAATATGGTAAATCCATACAATAGAATATTATTTAGGCATAGAAAGTTATGAAATACTTGCTACATACTACAATACAGATGAACTCTGAAAATATTATGCTAAGTGAAAAAAGCCAGTCACAAAAGACCACATATTATATGATTCCATTCCTATGAAATGTCCAGAACAGGTAAGTCTATAGAGACAAAAAGTAGATTAGTGGTTTCTTAGGGCTAGCAGAGGGCATAGGGTATGGGGATTGATAGCTAAAAGTTGTGGGGTTTCTTTTTGAGGTAATGAAAATATTCTAAAATTGTGGTGATAGTTGCACACATTTGTGAATATACTAAAAACCAATGAATTGTACATTTAAATGGGTGAATCATATGGTATGTGAATTGTATCTCAGTAAAGTTGTTAGAATAAATGAAAGTTTTAAAACCTTTAGTGATCTACATAGTAAAGCCCAGTCTCATCTCACCCATGCTGTATTCCGCGCAGCGCTGGCTTCACGGCCGCACGCGTAGCAGTACACCATCACTTGGCTCCACAATAATGCAATCAGTCCTGACTCAGTGTTTCATCCCCATACTGTCCCTGGATGTTCCAGACTGCTCCATGAGCCCAGTTAACTCTCGTTCATGCTGTTTCCTTTGCTCAGAATGTCTTTCCCAATTGCCCCTTCTTTCTGAGTTCTGCCAGGGAAACACCTACCTATCTTCCAGGTTTATTCACTGGTCACCTCCATTTTAAAACGTTTACCCAACTTTCCCAGGCTGATTGACCACTCTGGCTTTTGTGGTCCACTCTACAAACTTCTATCACAGCATCTCTGGAGCTTGTTTGCTCATGTGTTTCTTTCTCCCTACTTAGACTGTGAGCTTTTCATTGGCAAAGATATTGCCACTGTGTTTTTCTTCTGCATCTTTTCACTGCTTGACTCTGTTTGACATCTGCTGGCTCATCCCTGCCACATACTGAAATTGAAGCTTAAGAAGAAAGATCAGGCAGTTCTATCTTGGTTTACCTCACACACTGCGCCTGCTGCTCTGTGGTCCTATGTGTTCTGATGATCGCAGAGGGCCTCCTTCCAGATTATCTGTCCAAATGCTGAATCTGAATCTGAACTCTGACCCATGCTAGCAAGCGTTTGGCTATGCCGTACGCCCTGGCTGGTGTCTGTTGAACATATACCTCTGGAAGTTGACTGCAGAACTTGTACTGGACTGTGAACTTTGCCAGGCCTCTCCAGTTCAGCTATCAACTCTGCTTTGATTTAAGACTGATGGGACCAAGATCCATAACCTGAGCACTTCCCAAGCTGTCCCAACCCAGGTCCTGCTTCTGTGTCCTTAGTCAGGTTTATCCCATGTTAGCTGTGGCTTGGCACAGTCTCCTCTAATCTTAACCGCACCCTCTCCTATCAGCACAGTTTTCTCTGACTCTTTCTGTCTTTTTAAAAAAAAAATACCCTTTTAGAATCTTTTTAAAAATTGTAGTTGATTTAAAATGTTGTGTTAATTTCTGCTGTACAGCAAAGTGATTCAGTGATACTTATATATACATTCTTTTTGTATGTTCTTTTCCATTATGGTTTATCACAGGATATTGAATATATTTCCCTGTGCTATACATTAGGACTTTGTTGTTTATCCATCCTATATATAACAGTGTGCATTTGCTAACCCCAAATTCCCACTCCATCCCTCCTTCTCCTCCCCCTTGGGAACCACAAGTCTGTTCTCTATGTCTGCAAATCTGTTTCTGTTTCATAGATAAGTTCATTTCTGTCATATTTTAGATTCCACATGTAAATGATATCATATGGTATTTGTCTCTTTCTGACTTACTTCACTTAGTATGAAAATCTCTGGTTCCATCTATGTTGCTGCAAATGGCATTACTTCGTTCTTTTTTATGGCTGAGTAATATTCCATTTTATACATGTACCGCATCTTCTTTATCCATTCATCTGTCAGTGGTCATGTAGCTTGTTTCCATGTCTTGGCTATTGTGAATAGTGCTTCTATGAACATAGGGATACATGTATCTCTTTGAGTTATAGTTTTGTCTGGATATGTGCCCTGCAGTGGGATTGCTGGATCATATGGCAATTCTATTTTTAGTTTTTTGACAAACCTCCATACTGTTTTCCATAGTGGCTGTACATTCCCATTAACAGTGTAGGAAGGTTCTTTTTTCTCCACACCCACTCCAGTATTTATTATTTGTAAACTTTTTAATGATGGCCATTCTGACTGGTGTGGGGTAATACTTAATTGTAGTTTTGATTTGCATTTCTCTAATAATTAGCAGTGTTGAGCATCTTTGCATGTGCCTGTTGGCCATCTGTATGTCTTCTTTGGGAAAATGTCTATTTAGTTCTTAGTTCCCATTTTTTGATTGGGTTGTTTGTTTTTTTGTTGTTGAGTTGTATGAGCTGTTTGTATATTTTGGAAATTAAGCCCTTGTCAGTTGCATCATTTGCAAATATTTTCTCCCATTCCATAGGTTGTCTTTTCATATTGTTTATGGTTTCCTTTGCTGTGCAAAAGCTTGTAAGTTTAATTAGGTCCCATTTGTTTATTTTTGCTTTTATTTCTATTGCCTTGGGAGACTGACCTAAGAAAACATTGGTACAATTTATGTCAGAGAATGTTTTTCCTATGTTCTTTTCCAGGAGTTTTATGGTGTCATGTCTTATATTTAAGTCTCTAAGCTATTTTGAGTTTAGTTTTGTGTATGGTGTAAGAGTGTGTTCTAACTTCATTGATTTACATGCAGCTGTCCAACTTTCCCAACACCCCTTGCTGAAGAGACTATCTTCTTCCCGTCGTATATTCTTGCCTCCTTTGTCAAAGATTAATTGGCCATAGGTGTGTACGTTTAGTTCCGAACTCTCTATTCTGTTCCATTGATCCAGATGTCTGTTTTTATGTCAATACCACACTCTTTTGATTACTGTAGCTTTGTAGTATTGTCTGAAGTCTGGGAGGGTTATGCCTCCTGCTTTGTTCGTTTTCCTCAGGATTGCTTTGGCAATTGTGTGGCCCCTCTCTTTCTCTGCCTGCCCACAGCATCCTGTGTTTACATCAAGTGCTTATGACTGCACCTAATGGACTATCCTGTAATCATTGTCTGTCTGCCTGTTTCCCTCTCCCACTAGATCTAGGCTAGAGCTTGTCAACAATTTTTTCTACTTTAACACATGATAGTGATTTTCATTAGCTGGCACACCTCCATGGATTTATCCAGATGAATCGTAACTCTATCCCTTCTATTCCTACTCAAGAATGTGTATCATGATGTCAGTAAATGAGTACAAAGTTATTATAAGGATAACCAAATCCATTCTAATCTTTTAAAGTAAATATTTCACCAACTTCAGTACTTTGTTATTAATAGCAAATTAATACTTCAGTACTTTGTTATTAATAGCAAATCACTTGTGCTAGCCCTCTTGGGTGGCTGCACTACACCAATGTTTTATGAGGGCCTCTATGCAGAATCATGGGTTCCCAAGAGCTGGAGCTACATCGCAGCTATCTCTGTAAACTCAGTGTCTAGCACATTTTCTGACAGTAGCAGGTACTCAGTATGTGGTTGTTAAATTGGTCGCTGATGATGAATTATAAAATGAGATTAATTTTTTTACAATTTCCTAGGTTTTCATAAAAACAAAAAGGAGACCGAGGGTAACTATCTCCAGATATGTCCAGCTGTCCAATGGAGGCAGCTTCTAAGGCCAGAGTTCTTTAGAATTGGGTTTCCTTTCACAATAAGGCCATGAAAGAGCTTACTGTTCAGGAGAAGTAATATACAATGTAGTTAATGAGCTAGTCCACTCCTGGAATATTGTTAATTTTACACACGGATGAGTGGTTTCCAGGCTGTAATTATGGATCTCTTTTGGGTATCTGTATGGAATCTACTACGTGAATCCATAAATCTATTTCATATTCTTTTGGTCAGATGCTTACATAATAATACTTCTAGGGTATTATTACTCCAAGGAGCTCACAATCACAAGTAGCACAGTAGAAATAGCTTCTGTCTTAAAGAACATGATTCCAATACTGTGTTCACTAGTATCAAAAGTGTGACTTTAGCCAAGTCACTTTGATTTGCTGAGGCTTTAAAATGGGAGTTAAATGAATAGTCTCTAATCTCCTCACTCACTCTAAAGTTCCTGAGTCTAACAAGTATTGAAAGACGTTAGAAAGTACATGGACAGATCGTTGCCCTACAAAATGAGAATAAAAAATTGTAAAGGTTAGTCAAAATATTTATGTAGCCTTCCAAGGAGGAAAGATTGGTGCCTTAGCCCCCAAGTCACAGGAGACACTGGGCTCCCTTGTCCATTTCTATACAGAATGGGTACCTAGCCAGGGATGGGGAAAAACAAAGTAATCATGGCAAGGGTTCCAGATTTGCCACATGGCTGGTACACAGGGATTGTTTCTTGGAGTGGCTCCATAATTAGGGCCAGACAGGATCCTTTGGGGAGTGTATTAGGGTTTGGATTGTGGTTTAGACAGAACTTTGCTTCTTCTGGCATTTAGGATTCACCAGCCTATAGTTGTCCTCACCAGTCTGTGAGATTTGTGAGAGGGCAGCCTGTCTAACTTGAAAGAGTGATGTGATGGGAACTGGAGTCCAAAAGAAAGATGAGCCTTTGAAGGCAGAGAGACACACCTTCCACTGTAACAGGAGGAAGGATGGAGAAACAGGTATTGACACAGGTAGGTTTCACATATGGAGGTGAGAATGTGAGGGTGTTCCCATCTAATAATATCTGTTTCCTCAAAAAGTCAAGAGTCAAGGTCATCAACTGAGAATGAAAAGGGAAGGGGGTGTAGGAGGTTTTCTGAGAGGCAAGAGGTATGAAATAATTGTCTTAGAGAGTGGGAAAGTGAGCTTACTAGGGAAACACTGTAGACTTTCCAGGATGTGTTGCATGCCCATTTGAGATATGTATTCATGAATTTAAGTGGTGCTCTAGCATCACCAAGATACAGGAAAAGAGGCTATTCAGGTTCAACCAGGGTTTTGTTAGGATTGTACACTCAAAGGTGAAAGCATAAAGGGAGTGATAGTCTTGATGATTACCAAAACAGATAGCTGAAGACAGAGCAAGGGTATGTTAGCAATAGATAGAAGGGTCATTGAAAATTGTAGCAGTGGAGGAGGTTGTTAAGAGAATAAGTGAGCTCAAAGAAATAGAAGGTGGGAGTAGAAATGGGATGTTTGAAACAGATTATGGGAATGGCTGGCTGAGATGCTGTGGAAGAAAAAGTCTCTGGAATTGAGTGGGTTGAGAAATTGAGACACTGAGGTGTATGATGGGTCATCTGTATGGATGTCATCATCACCAAGAATGATGACAGAAGTCGGAATGATAAGGAAGACTGGTCTAGGATCTAGGATCTAATCCTGTCAAAGAAGGAGTGGGGTAACTAGGAGATAAGAATATGATAGCATTGAGGAGGTAGAGCAGTTAGTATAGCGGGCTGGCATGAGCTTCAAATTCATAGAAGGAAGGGGGAAATGATTTGATGTTGCAATGGAAAGCATGGAGGATAATCTACCTTCTAACCCTTTTGTATGTGCAATGTGAGAGGGGAAAAAAATCACCTCTACTTGAGAAGATTACAGAAAAAGCAATGCCGTTAGGAGGTAACCTGGTTTCATTTAAGGCAAAGAGAAGGGAATGTTCAGAGAAGACGTTGAAGATACAGTGTTTACTGATGAGGAATTTTAGAGAATTCAAGAGCAACATTTGGAAGGGAAGGTAGGGTGGTGTGCTGGGTCAGATTCAGGGATGTATTGGGCAGAGTGGGGGAAATTGATGACAGTGGAAGAGTGTGGACTTCTAAAAGGGCAGGGATAGAATCGTAGATGTGAAGTCTCTACCCCGAGAGGGCCAAAGGGTCTCAATACTTATCTCAGTGGTAAGATATCTTAGGAACCTTACCTTTCTGTACTTTCTGTGCTGAATTGTGGAGGCTTTTAGGTAAGAGTAGGAGTAAAGCAAACCTCTGGGGCATGAACTTATTTTCAAGTTATAATTATGAACTTGTGGTTCAGTAGAACTTGTTTAATAAATATACTGGTAGAAACCGTTAGAGCTCAGAAAATGATAAGGCATTGGCAGTAGGAGACTGTCTAATAACATACAATATCACTGGTTGATAAGTGAAAAATCACTGTTTCTTCTTCTCCACCATAAGTTCTTCACCTGGTCCAGATTTTCGGGAGGGAGAATCCATAACTTTCACTAAATTCTCAAAGCAGTCTTTGAACCTCCAAAAGATTACCAACCACTGGTCTACATGATCAATCAAACATTGGATGAGTTTCTTTTTCTCTGAATTAATTGAAATTCAGACTGGATTTACCAAGCTTTTTGTCATCACTTGGACACAAATGTTAATCTTTAGTTTACATAATCGAGTTCTCTGTGAACTCTTGTTGGAGTATAATGAGAAATACTATGCAGAGGAAGCTTAGTAATTTCCCATAATTCCTAAGAGAGCCTTTTCAATGTACTGCACTTCATAAATCAATGAGTAAATAAAGAGATATGGTTAACAGACAACGGCATGTTGTCCCTATGAATATGCTTGATTGCATAATAAAAAAGCCTCCATGAACTACTTGGGATGTACATTAATGGTTTGAATAGTACTCTGCACAAAAATAAATACCTCATTAACAGACTTCATTGGAATCGATGATAATTCTGACCTGTAGTCAGAATTTTTATGTCTTTGCATTAAGAAAAATGTGTTTGATATGAATATTAATCATATAAACAAAGGAAATGAACAGCTTATTTGAATGAAGTCCTTAGTCCAATAAGCTATTTTCAAAAGCATTTGGAAAACCATAGAGTTTTTGAATAGTACCGATGAATATGTTAATGACAAATGGTTATTTATTTACTAAAGAACTCATAAACATTTTCTAAGAACCACAGCCCTACTTCACTACCCTGCCAGTCAGCAATGTGACTATAGGTCCTCACACTATAAGCCCCACATGCGCCCTCCAGTTAGTGTATATTTATTAAAGTTAATCAATTTTAAGTTTTTCTTTTCTCTCAAATCCATAAATATAAAAATAGACAATAATTCTATTGTAAGAGACTATTTTGACACAGATATTCAGGCTTGTGAGTTAATGAAACTAATAGTTTCCTTTGGCTTGTGATAATTTCAAATGCTTTGAAACGATTCGTAGATGGTTGGATAAATTGAAGTTTTTTTGTTTTGTTTTGTTTTTGTTTGTAAAAACAGCTGGTTTATTCTTTTGATTTATTGTATGTATTAAAAGTTACTTCCTTGAGATGGCACATTGGCAGGTTTGCTGTTTCCTGACATTGTGAATATTTAAAAACAAATTATTTTTGAAAGTTTTATCATCCAGAAAGAAACAGGAAGAATAAGAGTTTTTCTACAGTTGAAATGGTAATTTTTCAAAAAACGTTGAGAGGAAAAAATATAAACCATTCTTGATAAAGCAATGAGGCAGTTTCAAATTAAAATTACAAATTTAAATGAAGTAATTTTATAAAATATTGAAACTAGCTAAAATGACATGCATAGGTATTTAATCAATAGTAAGAGATGAACAGCAGTGGAACTTAAATATGATAGGATTTATCAACAATAAATAAACATTTTTTAGTGCAGAAAAATTTCTCAAAGCAAAGATCATAGCAATCATTCTAATCTGTACAAAATTAGTCTCAGTTCTGTATACAATCTATATAGTTTATCTATGAATTCAGCCACTGTGATGAAATGCCAATTTTCAAATCATAAACGTGCTTAGTTTTGTGTCCCATTCCTCTCTTGGCAGTTCATGTTTTCAGGAAAATCTACAGTGGAGAATGAAATTGGCTGTGCATTGCTATCACTTGTTGAAGTTTCTCTCCCTTGGCTCTTCTACAGTGGCAAATTGTTTTCTTTTCCATGAAGCTACTGAGAAAATCTTCTATATCAGTTTTTCCCTCCAAGAAATCTTCTGCAATATTATCAGATTCCTCCTCAGCTTCATGTGCAGCTACTTTCAATCTTGCCTATTGGGCACTCGCACTACAGCTCTTGCTAAGTTCGTGTTGCCTTTGCATCTTCTTTTCAAAAGTTGATTTCATTTGTGTAAGTAATTCATACTCATCTAAAACAGTTTGCCTTTTGGCTTGCAAGCTGGGCTCCAAAAGGAGATTTTTTCTTGCTAGTTCCTCAGTACTTTTTACTAAGTCGTCCTTGTCAGTAATAATTTGTTTTAGTTGAGGCAAAGTCAGAAACTGTTCTAGTAATACCTCCTCTTGTTCATTCATATCTGTAAGTTGTGATACACTTAGTTCTGAGAGTTCTGGAAATGCATCAGGGATATCAGGCATCTTGTAACCAAAAGCATTTTGGCTTATCGGTGCTGAAGTGTCTGTTATGGGAATGGGCAATGGCAGATTTGAAAGCACACCAAATGAAGGAGCAGCAGAGCGGGTTTGGCTGTTGTATAACTTGTCGTTGAAGAGGAAACAGTGTCAGCAACAGATAAAGAACTGATAGTCCTGGTAGCTTCTTGTGGGGAATATGGAGGAAGAAATGAAAAACGCTGAGAAGCATAAGGAGGAATCCCACCTGGGTTACTGTGCAGGTATGGGAATGCTGTTGAAGCAGGAACTGAAATTGGAGGATTCTTCCAAAACTCATCCAATAGACTCCGAATAATTTTCCCAAGGTCTGAGCACATTGTTAAAATTGTTTCCTAATGAAGAGGTAACATACACTCCTTGTTTATCCACTAAGTGATGTCGTATTGGTGGATAAACACTGATCACTGGTTTTTCCTGAGGAAATTGTGGAGGAAGCAATATATTAATGCTAATTGTCAGGGTGTTTACAGTGAATGGCAACCTGTATTCCACATCTTTCTGTATTTTAGCTACACTGGAGTGTGTGTTCCAGAGGGACTAGATCAGGTGTTGCTTCTGCTGTTGGAGGCTGGGGAGACCACCGGGGGGCCCCACCACAGGGGAGGAGGTGCTGTTGGTCAGGGAAAGAGCCAGCTCATCCTCCACGGGTGCCCGGGCCCGAGGCCCTAGAAGGCTCTGGCCTGCTTCTCCCAGCTGCTCAGCGCGGCGGTTCTCCAGCGACAGAGGGGGAATGGGCAGGGACAGAGGGGGAGCGGGCAGGGATGCCCCAGCTCAAGTGCTGGGGAGCCGCGTCTTCTCTAAGCAAGCCAGCCGGGGGTCCTAGCTCAGGGGGCCATGCTCTGACTGGGGACAGCTGGAGACAGGGAACTCGCCGCCCGGGACTGGCAGTCCTACCTTCACGGCCCTGACGGCCCAACCAGCCGATAAACTGAAGTTTTCAGATAAGGTTTTATTTTACTGTTCTTAGGACAATGAAGGTAAATCAAATTGTATAATCTTAGAAGCTAAAATAATAAAATTTGGAATACAAATATAAAACGCTCTCTATAATATGAGCTAGATCGTCTTTTATTCCCTATATGTAACAGAGGGCCTGGCTCATTGTGAGTGCTCAAGGAATATTTTCTATGAGTGAGTAAAATATAACAAATTATTCACACTTTTTTTTTATACAGAAGGTTCTTATTAGTCATCAATTTTATACACATCAGTGTATACATGTCAATCCCAATCTCCCAATTCATCACACCACCACCCCCATCCCCCCGCCACTTTCCCCACTTGGTGTCCATACGTTTGTTCTCTACATCTGTGTCTCAATTTCTGCTCTGCAAACCAGTTCATCTGTACTATTTTTCTAGGTTCCACATATATGTGTTAATATACGATATTTGTTTTTCTCTTTCTGACTTACTTCACTCTGTATGGCAGTCTCTAGATCCATCCACGTCTCAACAAATGACCCAATTTAGTTCCTTTTTATGGCTGAGTAATATTCCATTGTATATATGTACCACATCTTCTTTATCCATTCGTCTGTCGTTGGGTATTTAGGTTGCTTCCATGACCTGGCTATTGTAAATAGTGCTGCAATGAACATTGGGATGTATGTGTCCTGTTAAATATGTTTTTCTCTGGGTATATGCCCAGTAGTGGGTTTGTTGGATCATATGGTAATTCTATTTTTAGTTTTTTCAGGAACCTCCATACTATTCTCCATAGTGGCTGTATCAATTTACATTCCCACCAACAGTGCAAGAGGGTTCCCTTTTCTCCACAGCCTCTCTAACATTTGTTGTTTGTAGATTTTCTGATGATGCCCATTCTAACTGGTATGAGGTAATACCTCATTGTGGTTTTGATTTGCATTTCTCTAATAATTAGTGATGGTGAGCAGCTTTTCATGTACTTCTTGGCCATCTGTATGTCTTCTTTGGAAAAATGTCTGTTTAAGTCTTCTGCCCATTTTTTGATTGGGTTGTTTGTTTTTTTAATATTGAGCTGCATGAGCTGCTTGTAAATTTTGGAGATTAATCCGTTGTCCGTTGCTTCATTTGCAAATATTTTCTCCCATTCTGAGGGTTGTCTTTTGGTCTTGTTTATGGTTTCCTTTGCCGTGCAAAAGCTTTGAAGTTTCATTAGGTCCCATTTGTTTCTTTTTGTTTTTATGTCCATTACTCTAGGAGGCGGATCAAAAAAGATCTTGCTGTGATTTATGTCAAAGAGTGTTCTTCCTATGTTTTCCTCTAAGAGTTTTATAGTGTCCAGTGTTACATTTAGGTCTATAATCCACTTTGAGTTTATTTTTGTGTGTGGTATTAGGGAGTGTTCTAATTTCATTCTTTTACATGTAGCTGTCCACTTTTACCAGCACCACTTATTGAAGAGACTGTCTTTTCTCCATTGTATATCCTTCCTCCTTTGTCATAGATTAGGTGACCATAGGTGTGTGGGTTTACCTCTGGGCTTTCTATCCTGTTCCATTGATCCATATTTCTGTTTTTGTGCCAGTATCATATTGTCTTGATTACTGTAGCTTTATAGTATAGTCTGAAGTTAGGGAGTCTGATTCCTCCAGCTCCGTTTTTTTCCCTCAAGAATGCTTTGGCTATTTGGGGTGTTTTGTGTCTCCATACAAATTTTAAGATTTTTTGTCCTAGTTCCATAAAAAATGCCATTGGTAATTTGTTAGGGATTGCATTGAATCTGTAGATTGCTTTGGGAAGTATAGTCATTTTCACAATATTGATTCTTCCAATCCAAGAACATGGTATATCTCTCCATCTGTTGGTATCATCTTTAATTTCTTTCATCAGTGTCTTATAGTTTTCTGCATACAGGTCTTTTGTCTCCCTAGGTAGGTTTATTCCTAGGTATTATATTCTTTTGGTTGCAGTGGTACATGTGTTTCCTTAATTTCTCTTTCAGATTTTTCATCATTAGTGTATAGGAATGCAAGAGATTTCTGTGCATTAATTTTGTATCCTGCAAGTTTACCAAATTCATTGATTAGTTCTAGTAGTTTTCTGTTGGCATCTGTAGGATTCTCTATGTATAGTATCATGTCATCTGCAAACAGTGACAGTTTTACTTCTCCTTTTCCAATTTGTATTTGTTTTGTTTCTTTTTCTTCTCTGATTGCTGTGGCTAGGACTTCCAAGACCATGCTGAATAATAGTGGCAAGAGTGGACATCCTTGTCTTGTCCTGATCTTAGAGGAAATGCTTTCAGGTGTTCACCATTGAGAATGATGTTTGCTGTGGGTTTGTCGTATATGGCCTTTATTATGTTGAGGTAAGTTCCCTCTATGCCCACTTTCTGGAGAGTTTTTATCATAAATGGGTGTTGAATTTTGTCAAAAGCTTTTTCTGCATCTATTGAGATGATCATATGTTGTTTTTTTGTTTTTTTTTTGCGTTACGCGGGCCTCTCACTGTTGTGGCCTCTCCCGCTGTGGAACACAGGCTCTGGACACGCAGGCTCAGTGGCCATGGCTCACGGGCCTAGTCGCTCTGTGGCATGTGGGATCCTCCCGGACTGGGGCACAAACCCGCGTCCCCTGCATCAGCAGGCGGACTCCCAACCACTGCGCCACCAGGGAAGCCCAATCATATGGTTTTCATTCTTCAATTTTTTAATATAGTGTATCACATTGATTGATCTGTGTATATTGAAGAATCCGTGCATCTCTGGGAAAAATCCCACTTGGTCATGGTGTATGATCCTTTCAATGTGTTGTTGGATTCTGTTTGCTAGTATTTTGTTGAGGATTTTTGCATCTATATTCATCAGTGATATTGGTCTGTAATTTTCTTTCTTTGTGACATCCTTGTCTGGTTTTGGTATCAGGGTGATGGTGACCTCATAGAATGAGTTTGGAAGTGTTCCTTCCTCTGCAGTTTTTTGGAAGAGTTTGGGAAGGATGGGTGGTAGCTCTTCTTAAATGTTTGATAGAATTCATCTGTGAAGCCATCTGGTCCTGGGCTTTTGTTTGTTGGAAGATTTTAAATCACAGTTTCAATTTCATTGCTTGTGATTGGTCTATTCATATTATCTATTTCTTCCTGGTTCAATCTTTGGAGGTTATGCCTTTCTAAGAATTTGTCCATTTCTTCCAGGTTGTCCATTTTATTGGCATACAGGTGCTTGTAGTAATATCTTAGAATGCTTTGTATTTCTGCCGTGTCTGTTGTAACTTCCCCTTTTTCATTTCTAATTTTATTGATTTGAGTCTTCGCCCTCTTTTTCTTGATGAGTCTGGCTAATGGTTGATCAGTTTTGTTTATCTTGTCAAAGAACCAGTGTTTAGTTTTACTGATCTTTGCTATTGTTTTCTTTGTTTCTATTTCATTTATTTCTGCTCTGATCTTTATGATGTTTTTCCTTCTGCTGACTTTGGGTTTTGTTTGTTCTTCTTTCTCCAGTTCCTTTAGGTGTAAGGATAGATTACTTATTTGAGATTTTTCTTGCTTCTTGAGGTAGGCTTGTATAGCTATAAACATTCCTCTTAGAACTGCTTTTCTGTATCCCATAGGTTTTGGATCGTCGTGTTTTCATTGTCATTTCTCTCCAGGTATTTTTTGATTTCCTCTTTGATTTCTTTGGTGATCTCCTGGTTATTTAGTAACGTATTGTTTAGCCTCCATGTGTTTGTGTTTTTTATGTTTTTTTCCCTGTAATTGATTTCTAATCTCATAGCATTGTGGTCAGAAAAGATGCTTGATATGATTTCAATTTTCTTAAATTTACTGAGGTTTGATTTGTGACCCAAGATGTGATCTATCCTGGAGAATGTTCCATGTGCACTTGAGAAGAAAGTGTAATCTTCTGTTTCGGGATGGAATGTCCTCTAAATATCCATTAAATCTGTCTGGTCTGTTGTGTCATTTAAAGCTTGTGTTTCCTTATTAATTTTCTGTTTGGATGATCTGTCCATTGGTGTAAGTGAGGTGTTAACGTCCCCCACTATTATTGTGTTACTGTCGATTTCCACTTTTATAGCTGTTAGCAGTTGCCTTATGTATTGAGGTGCTCCTATGTTGGGTTCATATATATTTATAAATGTTATATCTTCTTCTTGGATTGATCCCCTGATCATTATGTATTGTCCTTCCTTGTCTCTTGAAACATTCTTTATTTTAAAGTCTATTTTATCTGATATGAGTATTGCTACTCCAGCTTTCTTTTGATTTCCATTTGCATGGAATATCTTTTTCCATCCTCTCACTTTCAGCCTGTATGTGTCCCTAGGTCTGAAGTGGGTCTCTTGTAGACAGCATATATATAGGTCTTGTTTTTGTATCCATTCAGCGATCCTGTGTCTTTAGGTTGGAGCATTTAATTCATTCACATTTAAGGTAATTATTATTATGTATGTTCCTATGACCATTTTCTTAACTGTTTTGGGTTTGTTTTTGTAGGTCCTTTTCTTCTCTTGTGTTTCCCACTTAGAGAAGTTCCTTTAGCATTTGTGTGGAGCTGGTTTCGTGGTGCTTAATTGTCTTAGCTTTTGCTTGTCTGTAAAGCTTTTGATTTCTCCATCGAATCTGAATGAGATCCTTGCTGGGTAGAGTAATCTTGCTTGTAGGTTCTTCCC
This sequence comes from Delphinapterus leucas, assembly GCF_059928025.1. Lineage (NCBI taxonomy): Eukaryota > Metazoa > Chordata > Mammalia > Artiodactyla > Monodontidae > Delphinapterus > Delphinapterus leucas. Next base: position 36,588,923 of record NC_143137.1, on the reverse strand, counting down.
TTTCATCACTTTAAGTAAATCATGCAACTCCCTTCTGGCTTGTAGAGTTTCTGCTGAGAAATCATCTGTTAACCTTATGGGAGTTCCCTTGTATGTTATTTGTCATTTTTCCCTTGCTGCTTTCAATAATTTTTCTTTGTGTTTAACTTTTGCCAATTCGATTATTATGTGTCTCGGTGTGTTTCTCCTTGTGTTTGTCCTGTATGGGACTCTCTGTGCTTCTTGGACTTGGGTGACTATTTCCTTTCCTATGTTAGGGAAGTTTTTGACTATAATCTCTTCACATATTTTCTCAGGTCCTTTCTCTCTCTCTTCTCCTTCTGGGACCCCTATAATGAGAATGTTGTTGTGTTTAATGTTGTCCCAGAGGTCTCTTAGGCTGTCTTCATTTCTTTTCATTCTTTTTTCTTTATTTTGTTCTGCAGCGGTGAATTTCTCCATTCTGTCTTCCAGGTCACTTATCTGTTTTTCTGCCTCAGTTATTCTGTTATTGCTTCCTTCTAGTGTAGTTTTCATTTCAGTTATTGTATTGTTCTTCTCTGTTTGTTTGTTCTTTAATTCTTCTAGGTCTTTGTTAAAGATTTCTTTCATCCTCTTGACCTTTGCCTCCATTCTTTTTCCAAGGTCGTTGATCATCTTCACTATCATTATTCTGAATTCTTTTTCTGGAAGGTTGCCTATCTCCAGTTCATCTAATTGTTTTTCTGCGGTTTTACCTTGTTCCTTCATCTGGTACATAGCCCTCTGCCTTTTAATCTTGCCTGTCTTTCTGTGAATGTGGTTTTTGTTCCACAGGCTGCAGGATTGTAGCTCTTCTTGCTTCTGCTGTCTGGCCTTTGGTGGATGAGGCTATCTAAGAGGCTTATGCAAGTTTCCTCCACACATTTTTGATGTCTAGAAGACATTGTCAGTTTGGAGAGACATATTCTAAGTCTTTTTCTGTGGCTCAAACTGTATATAGTTAAAAATACATATTTAAATTAACTTGGTATATAGGATTAAGGGCTTTCTGACTGGTGTGCATTTTGTAAGCCAACTGTACACGAGCAGCAAATACTACAACAATTTTTACTTATTTACATATGGATGAAGAAATACCAAATAGTGAAGTAAATCACAGTGCACCAACCAGATTTTCTATATCTAAAAAATCTTGTGATATGTTTCAACAGCAAAAAGACAAATAACCAAATTTTAAAACGGACAAAGGACATGAATAGACGTTTCTTCAAATAAGATATATAATAGGTACATGAAAAGATGCTCGACATCACTAGTCATTGGGAAAATGCAAATTAAAACCACAATAAGATATTACCTTATACCTGTTAGAATGGCCATTATCAAAAAGACAAGAGATAACAAATGCTGGCAAGGATGTGGAGAAAAGGGAACCCTTGTGAACTGTTGGTGGGAATGTAAATTAATGCAGCCACTAGGAAAAGCAGTATGGAGGTTCTTCGAAAAATTAAAAACAAAGCTATCATATGATCCAGCAATTCCACTTCTGGGAATATATCCAAAGGAAACAAAAACATTAACTCAAAAAGATCTTCAACCTTGTGTTCATAGCAGTATTAGTTACAATAGCCAAGATATGAAAGCAACCTCAGTGCCCAACAACAGATGAATGTATAAAAAAGTTATGATATATATATATATATATATATATATATATATACAATGGAATATTACTTAGCCATAAAAAATGAGGAAATCCTAACATTCGCATCAACTTGGATGGACCTTGAAGGTGTTATGCTAAATATGTCAGACAGAGAAAGCCAAATACTGTATTATCTCAATTATATGTGGAATCTAAAAAGAAAACAAAGCAAAGCAAAACAAAATAAAAACCAAACTTATAGAAAAAGAGTCAGACTTGTGGTTACTAGAGGTAAAGAATTGGGGGAGGAAAAATTGGAGGAAGGAAGTGGTCAAAAGGTACAAACTTCCGGTTATAAGGTAAATAAGTACTAAGGATGTGATATATCCAATACAACATGATGACTATGGCTAACACTGCTGTATGATATATAGGAATGTTACTAAGGGAGTAAATCCTAATTCTCATCACAAAGAGAAAATTTTTTCCTTTTTTCTTTCCTTCTTTCTTTTCTTTTTATTTTATGTATATGAGAAGATAGATGTTAACTGAATCTATTGTAATCATTTCAGAATATATGTAAATCAAACCATCCTGCTGTATACCTTAAGTTTATACGGTGATGTATGTCAATTATTTGTCACCAAAACTGGGGGAAAATCTTATGAAAGATAGAATTAACTATTTCAATTGTATTTCAAGGATGAATAGAGGGGAAATGCATTTAGGTTGTAGTTACTGGGAATGAAAACCTTCAATACATTTTTTTAAAATTTGAGTTAATTAGGTCTACAACTTGGAGCCATAAGAAATTGCTTAAACACCAAGTTTTCTTACAGAATTAATAGATGCTGGCAGAATTTATAATTAGTCATATTACCTGGTGTTGGTAGAGTCCATATTCCCATTACTTTCTTTCCTTGTTTGTATGGATTTCATTAACAGAAATGTATTGGGGAAATGTACACAATAGGTGTTTAATAAATATTAAGTGAATAAATGAAAAATGATGAAGGAAAATGATTTTGTAACCTATTTTTACAGTTGAATGTTCTGGTTTATTCATTTAGCAAATATTTATTGAGCACCTACCTTGTGCTGGGCACTGTCCCAGGACCGCAGATACAGACACAGTGGAGCCCAAGTTCCTACCCTTATGGCACTCACATCCTAGAGTGTCAGGCTAGTCCTGATGGAGTGCTTAGTTGGTGCCTGGCAGAGTTCTACTACATTACACATATTAACTCATTTAATCTCCACAAGTGCTCTATATTGTTGATGTTATTATTATCCATTATCATTTCACTGATGAGGAATCTGAGGGTCAGAGAAGTTGAGAAACTTGCCTATAGTCACACAGTTAATAGGAACTGACAAGTTCAAACCCAGGCAGTATAGTTCCAGAGCTGTCTCTGTGACCTGTTTATGACTACAGGAGAAAGTAAAATATGAATAGGTTCGGTGATGAAACTCCAAATGGGCAACTATTTTACTAATGGGTGAAAGTTTTATAGTAATTTAGTGTCCATTGTCAATCAAAAATCTTTTCACATGTATTGCTTGAATAATTGAGTGACTCTTACTAGACACTGGGTGAAAGTTTTGACACTAGTACTTAAGATTCTTGGACTAAAATTTCTCTTTATAGACCAATATGACAATTCTCACTGCTTTGTTTATATATTTTTTAAAACAAGGAGTGTGATAATATATTCAGTCAATATATTTTTCTTTCACAGTTTAATTCTAAAGATTTGAAAGAGTAGAGGTCCTGATAAAGAGTAAATAGAAGGATATAATGCCATGTTAGACATTCCTGAGTGGTAATAATGGGAGTAGAAGCTTTTAGATATTATATTTCCAAAGGAGTTACATTAAATCTATTTACTATAATACAAAGAAATGTGATTTTTTTTGCTTATTTTTCACACTTTGACTTGAATTGGAGATTGCTTCTTCATGTAATTTATAAATATATATAATTTCAGAGCTATAGTAAGATGCTAGCATTATGGCTAGAGAAATGAAGAAGGGTGGAGTTGGACTATTTTGTTGATGTCTAGGCAGCTAGTCTGGGCAGGTTAGGAAAGAAGAGAACTGTTTGAAAAAGTTTGAAAAAGTGGACGGAAACCTTGAAAGACTTACACAGAGGTGTGTGAAGAACAGTAAAGAAAGGCGCTGAAGAATAGATATTAATTAGCAAGATTGCAAGCTAACTTCACCAGGATGAGAGGAATAATACATAGTATTATTAGATAGGCTTTTCTGGCTCGAAAGTTCCAGAGCATTCACAGGGGAACAAGCTGTTGCTGAAGCAAGAAGCTTGATATTTTAAAAATTCAATATACATTCTTTTTTTTTTTAATGTTTGAGAACCAGTAGTTAATTTAATTTAATTTAATTTAATTTATTCGTCTGCACTGCACAGCATGCAGGATCCCAGTTGCCTGACCAGGGACCAAACCCAAGCCCCTTGCAGTGGAAGTGCACAGTCCCAGCCACTGGACCGCCAGGGAAGTCCCTTGATGTCCTATTTACATCCTCACCCAACAGTCCTGAAGCACCGGCTGGCCTCTTCCTCTTCTGTAAGCGCTTGGGAGTAAGCTGCAGAGGCAAACAGGGACAGGATGGCTCAACAATGACTTGCCTGAGCCCAGACCACACTGTGTTTTTCTGTTAGTGTTTGGAACAGAATTCGAAGTCCTTAAGATTTTATATTATTTAGCCTTCAATAGATTTTCAGATACGTGAACTTTAAAGTATCAGTCCTTCCCTTTGCTTTTCCATGATTGGGCATATTTATGAGAACAACTGAAACTTTAAATCTCCTACTTTCATTGTCAGTAAAAGCAGCAGAAATGACAGCGATAAAAAGTCTTGGCTTCTATTCTAATCGATGACCAATCCTTTCCTATCTAAGCAAGCCCATGTGACAGAAAGCAGTGATCTGTAACACCATTATCACTAAAGGCCAGCCAGCGATTTTGTTACAAAACCTTCTGAGGCAGTTTGTAATTTGGCTGTTTTAATTAAACCTTACCAGCCCAGATTGCAGAGGGAAAGTACTGGGAATTTTCCACTGAAATGTCACTCTTAAGATAGTGTTTTACTATAAATTTGATATCAGAAATCATAACAATATTTAATGCCAGATAATTGGCATAACAGTGATCTTGACTGACAGCTTGTGAACTTGGGAAGCTAAATTAAAATTGATATGCTTATTTGTCTCTTGAACTGTCAAATCAACACAAGCACCTTTTGCTTTTTCAGCACTGCTACAGCTTCAGGCAGTTGGCTGCAATCCACAGTTAATTCTGTGCATTTTAGCAGGAGATGGGATTTGAGTTCATTTTTCTCTTTTCTTCTTGTTTTTGACCTTAGAGAAGGATAATGAGAATTATGGTATTGGTAAATTTACCAGTACAAACTGGGGCCATAGAAATCTAAATGTCTAGAAGAATATTTTCTTGGCTTAATTCATCTCTTCAGAGAGTTTAGGACATGTAAAGCGGCTAATAATGGCAATGGCTACCATTACTGAGTGTTTACTGTGTGCTGGGTACTAGGCTAAAACCATTCCTGCATTTACGACTATAGAACCACTCTTATAGAGGAAGATAACAGCACCACTTCATAGATGAGGAAATTTGCCCAAATCTCTCAGCCAGTAAGTGGTGGATTTGTGATTTCAACTTTGCTCTGCTTAACCCTGGAGACCATGTTTTAAACTATATCATAATGCTTCCTGTCACAAACTACCCCCTTTCTACCAAAAATCAAATTCTTTTTCCAAGAGTCTAAGGTGAGGTTTTTCTTATATTGTCTTTTATCTAAAGGAAAGCTATTTATTCTAGAGCTACATACAAAAAAAAAAGAGATAAATATAAAACATTCAATTCACCTACTTTTAGCTTAAGAACAGCCATAAAACAATATAATTTTACAAAAGTGAACATTATTATTTTTATTTTACTTCTATATTACAGCTGGTTGGGAGAGAGAGAAGTAAGGCGAAGCAAAGAGAAGATGAAAAGGAGAAATGAAAAGGAATGACCAGGAAGTTGAGGGGAAAGGAAGATTGATGGAAGTGAGGATAGTAAGCATGGAAACAATTCCTAGAAACACTGAGGAAGGCTCTTGTACCATCTTTGACCTTCACCACTGAGAATTTTTTCCATGTCTCTCTTTAATCAAGTTCTTTCTTTTAACATGATCAATTTCTTCCCTCCATTGACTTCATCTTCTTTGCCTTCAAAAATACACAGCTCTCTTCTAACATGAAGAAACCTTCCCTTGGTCTTTAGCCCTTTCTATCACTGGTTGAATTAGTGATTGACTTGAGAACAAGGTCTGGGCATCCATTTACCAGGCATTAGCTGCTAAGTCCTAGGGGTACAGAGAAGCACCAGGACGGGCTCTTTCCTTTTCACAAGGAAACTTTCTGAATGATTGGAAATTAATCATGAGCAGGTAGATATATCTAAGACCATATTTTATAATGATAAATCAATTAAGAATAAAAATCTGCCAAACCAGCTTATGTAGATAGATCAACTACTATAGCAATTGTTTTCCCTTTTTCAACCACTTATTTCTTCTTTTTGTGGACTGTGATTACTACCTTCATTTCCTTTCTGTCCTCTCATTGTGACAGTTTCGTACATGACTATCCCCCTTCTAAGTTTCATCCTTGAATGTCACCAATTACCACCTTATTGAAAAATCAAATGTTTCTTTCATACCTTCTCTTCTTTCTATTGTACACATTGTGTATATGTATTGTATGATTTCCTTCAGCTCTTCTCTCCACCCTCAAATTATTTCCTTCTAGAACTGTAGCTCAAATCATTCTGGTTTAGAATAGCTTTATCTCAAACTGGATAAGCTTGGTTAGAAACGCTTTATCTTGAACAATCTAAGTTTGGCTTGCTAAATTTGGGGCAAGCCACTCAAGTTGAGGTTCTGAGTATTCTAAGTCATATATTCAGGTCATAGATTTCATTCTTTTACATCTGGAATATACCTTCAAATGATGATGGTTTCTCTCCTGAAAGGAGATAGGGTCTTGTGTGCAATTTTTCAGCTGGGGGGATTATTTTATATTTGATACACATATATCAGAAGTAAACATGGATTTTAGAAACCTCACTTTTAAAAAAAATTAATTTTATTGAAGTGTAGTTGACTTACAATGTTGTGTTAATTTCTACTGTACAGCAAAATGATTCAGTTGTACATATATATACATTCTTTTTCATATTCTTTTCTATTATGGTTTATCACAGGATATTGAATATAGTTCCCTGTGCTATACAGTAGGACCTTCTTGTTTCTCCATTCTGTATATGATAGTTTGCATCTACTAAACCCAAACTCCCAATCCATCCCTCCCCCACCCCATTCCTTCCCCTTGGAACCACAAGTCTGTTCTTTATGTCTGTGAGTCTGTTTCTGTTTCATAGATAAGTTCATTTGTGTCATATTTTAGATTCCACACTTAAGTGATATCATATGGTATTTGTCTTTCTCTTTCTGACTTACTTCACTTAGTATGATAATCTCCAGGTCCATCCATGTTGCTGCAGATGGCATTATTTCATTCTTTTCTTATGGCTGAGTAGTATTCCATTGTATATGCATACCACATCTTCTTTATCCATTCATCTGTTGATAGACATTTAGGTTGTTTCTATGTCTTGGTTATTGTAAATTAGAAAACTCATTTTTTGATATCCAATGATTCAGGCTTTTTGGCTTTCTGGGTATAGGGTTTGGGGGTCCAGGGGGAAAGTCCAACTTTGCTAAAAGTAATCTAAGTTGAGTTCTAACTTTGTCCCATCCACCTCTCTTACTTTAGAGGGAAGACCACCAAACTCCCTGGATTTTACCATAAGAACTTCAACAACAATATCCTTACTATAAAGGCACAGACTACCTGCTCAAATATTAGGTAACATTCTGCATATTTCTTTTCTCCATTTTGTGTATACTCATTGTGGAGTTACTTATTTTGGGAATTGAATATCCCTTGAAGGTTATCAAATTTATTATAGATATAGTTACTCTTTGCCCTTCTCTCTTTAGAATTACAAAATTTTGCATTTTTAAATGATTCTGTAGGTTTTGCTTACTGACATAGTAAAGAGATTTGGGTTATGTCCATATAAAGAAAAAATAAGTGGTTGAAAAGAGGGGAAACAGTTAATATGGTCATTTATCTATCTATATGGCAGTAAACAACTGGTTTGTCAGACTTCTATTCTTAGTTGATTCAGTTATCATTGTAAAATATGGTCTTAGATATCTACCAGCTGACGATTAATTTCTGATTCATAATGCTGCCTCTTCTGACAATTTGCTCTTAGAAATTTTCCAATAGAAATGAAATCTTGAAAAATAAGTAGTAGCTAATTTGAAGATCTTGGAACCCAATTGAAGGACATAGAGACAATTTATATAATGAGGCTCCAGTTTATGCAGCTTTAAAAGACTATACAACATTTGGGTTCTGGAATTCTTAAGAATATGGTTTCGACTTGGATTTGGTAGTAAATATCCACATTTACATTCATTATGTATAATTATTACTCCAGTAGAGCCGGTGAGGTCTGAGTTTTATTAGCCATGAATAAAGAGTGAAAAAAGAGATAACACATGTAAACACACTTAGTGAACTGTAATTTCTATGTATCTGTTAACAACAACAGTTACTGTTTTAACAGACAGGCTAACTCTCTGTAGTCAGTGGAAGAAGCATGCAGTCCGTGGCAGCTTCTATCAGTCAGGATGCAGACAAAAAATAAATGACTCGCTTAAACCAAGAAATAGAGGAGAGCTTAATGAAAGGACTGTTTACAAAGATGCATGGAAAGTAGGCAAGGTCAAAGTGAACCAGTAGGGAATGATGCAGCACAACAGAACTAGCAATAGTAGGGAAATATCACCTCCCTAGGTCTGAAGCAACAAGACAAAGGGAGAAGTTACCCGAACCCAGAGAGAAAGCAGCTGTAGGAGTCTTTTTGACGGTGTTGTGGTTTTTAGTAGAGGGAAAAAGTCCAACCATGGTCAAGAGAACAGATACCTAGTCTCACTCTCCTCTCGCTCACTTTGATCTACTAGTGTCTCCCATTGGCTGGACCCAAATGGAGGCCAGAAGACAACACAGCCCATTGGTGCACTTCATGTACATCAGCCTCTGGAACACAAAGTAGGGAAGAGAAGCATCGAGTGAATTTGCTCTGGAAGAGCAAGTAAATACATCCAGCTCACAGGCTAGGCTGATATCTATGGCCTATAACAATTCATTTGGAGTCAATTAACTTTTATTGGCCTGGATAACATCACTCCTTCCTTTGAATGTCACCAGTTACTTCCTTCTTGACAAATGTTTCTTTTACTCTCACACTTTCTTTTCTTTCTATTGTACATACTGGATTATCTCACCTACATTTTTTCCACGCAAGTCATTTATTTCTAGAACTATAGCTCAAATCTTCATTCCAGTTCAGAAAAGCTGTATCTTGAACTGGATGAGCTTGGCTTCCTAAATTTGGGACAAGCCACTCAAAGGGAATTGAGGTTCTACCTGATGCTTCCCTCCCAAAAGAATATGTAAAACTTAGAAGAGATCATTGCCTTGGGTAGACAGTTGAACCATGACTTATGAAGTCTATGACTACTGTGAGTTAGACGCATGACAATATTGGTAGCATGCCAAAGTACACAATACTTGTCTTTACAGATCACTATCCACTGTACCAACATCTCCTGAAACCGTCCGGCAAATGGGAAAAAGGAAAAAAAGTCATACATCTTAAATTTACACAGGAACTGCTGTATCAGGAAGTGTTAAGCTGTTAGAAGATTCTGAGTCTTAAAAACACATCTTATGCAGCCATATTAGCTTTATCTTCATGTGAACAGAGTCCATTGGATGATGGCTCTTGTTGAGTTAACCAAGATGGCTTTGCCGAGATTACCTTGAAGGAGGAGTAATTTGGCCCCCACTTTCTCTTCAATCTCATCTTTCGTTATTCCCTCTAACACCCATAGTGCACATGCACACACCAGACACACACCCTCGGACAGACACACTCCACCCCACCATACTAAGCCTCCCTCTTAACTCTGTTTTGTACATGCTGTTCCTACTGCCAGGAACACTCTTTCTGCTCCTTGTATTTTTCTCCTCCCGCCACTCACCATATTATATTATATTTGCTTACTAATGACATTATGCTGTGAACGCCCTGAGAGTAGGGGCTATTTCTTACTTATTTGTCATTAAATCTCCAGGACCTTTTCCAGTGTTTGGCATATAATAGCTTCTCATTATCTGTTGAATTAATAAATGAATGAAGGAAATAGCAATGGGAAAAACTTTACTCACTGATATTTATTCTCAAGTTAGCTCTGCTTAGGATGATCTCATTTGTAAAGGTGAAAGGAAATTGCAAAGTGCCTGAATAATTTACAAATACGGTGTAGGTCCCAAATAAGCAGCAGAACAATAGCCAGCCTGTTGCATTGTGAGGGCTCCAGACTTGTGAGACAATGGTGAGGAAACTGGCTCTGCCAGTGCTGTCCAGGTTAGATGCCCATCAGAATCCCTTCAGGTTACTTATCTCAATTACTGAAGCCAGGCCTTCTGCTTCTCAGACCTTCTGAGTCAGCACCACAGGGGGTGTGTTCTGAGAGTCTGTGTTTCAGCATCTGTCTCCACGAACCCCCAGGTGGTGGTTCTGGTGCACACTCTAGCAAGAGAAGCTTTGCTTGACCTCCCTGAGGACTTGTGATCTTGCCATGGGCATGAGTCATTAACAATCATAAGTTTGTAAATGATATTTGTAAATATTCAGTTTTATGTTTTAACTTTTTATGACTTGTCGGCTTTTCCCTGGGGAGATGTTTAACTTTTGTTTGCTGTTTTGTATTGCAGGGCCTTATTCACTTGATTAATTTTTAATCAAAGAATCATGCTGAGCTACTTCTGGACTCTGAGTGGAGACAGCACAGTACTGATTTCCCGGTGCAATTCTCATTAATGCACTGTCTCTGTGGTCCCTGCGGATCACCAACTTCCTCATCCTCCGATTATATTTATTCTGTGGAGAGGAAGGCAGAAAGTTGGGGAAAGGTAAGCACAGCTGAGCAGTGTTGAGATATGCTGGGTAGCAGAATGTTAAAACCTCCTTTTGCATGTCTGTAGGTAGGAATCTACTTGTGTGTTTCCATGGAATCATCCAGTATAGTTCTGCCTCTTTGTTTTCACAATCACTTGCTTTTATTGGAAAATTGGTTATTCTAAAATTAAGCATTTAACTTCAGCCGAGACCTCTGCTAAAACTTCCTAATATGCATCCCAGTCTTGAAAATGATTGTTAGAGTCATTTAGTTAGATGGTTCTGCTGATTCTTCTATTTAGGCTTGTTACTGAAGCCAAGTGAGTCATTTTCTTATTATAGCTCATTGTAACTTAACAGATGATCTTCAGAATAGTCAACAGACCGTTCCTGATGCTCACCTGAGGGCTTTGCTGTTTCTTCATGCGAATCAGATTTGGAATGTTGTACAAAGCTGCACGAAAATGTTAGATATAAAAGAAGCCTGACATATAAGATTACGGGAGGATAGTGGATTATTACCTACTTCTATGTAACAAATGTCCACAAAGTTAGTGGCTTACCACTCATTTATTAGCTCAGAGACCCATAGGTCAAAAGTCTGGCAGGGGCTTGGCTGAGTTCTCTGCTTAGGGTCTGTACAAGGCAGAAATCAAGGCAGTGGCCTTGTGGGAGAGGGGCATTTTTATCTGGAGGAATCTACTGCCACACTCACTCAGGTTGTTGGCAGAATTCAGTTCCCTGCAGCTGTGGGACTGAGGTTGCCATTACTATGCTGGCTGTTGGCTGGGGGTCTTCTTAGCTCTTAGAGGCAACTATCTAGTCCTTGCATGGCACCCTCTCCATTTTCAAGGCGAGCAATGGTGCATCGAAATTTCTTTCATGCTTCAAATCCCTCTGGCTTCACTGTCTGCTACCAGCTAGAAAAAATCCTGCTTTTAAAAGGGCTCGTGTGATTAGGTCAAGCCTACCCATATATCCTCTATATCTTAGAGTCAATTGATTTGGGACTTTACAACTTAAAAATTCCATTACAGCAGTACCTAGATTAGTGTTCAGTTGAATAACTAGGGGACAGGAATTTTGGAAATCCATCTTGGAATTCTGGCTAAAACAGACAGGGACAGCATTTAAATGATAAAACAATTATTATAGTTTATAAATATATATAATCTATATTATATATGCCACCTATATTATTCGATTTTAATTGGCTGATAATAGGCTGCTATCTTTGGGAAAAATACTAGTTGTGACAGTATATAATATCATTTGTATATTATATGTAAGCCAGAAATTAGGGTACAAGAATGTAAGATCTTTTACCAAATTTAAAGGTATACTTCCTCTTGAATTTTGAACGAAATATTTCATCTCTACAGGCAGGACTTTCAGGTCATGTAAATGCTCACTTCAATGCTGAAATCTCCTAGAAATTTCCCAATAGTTACCTGCCAGGCATGAGGACTCATTCTTTCCTAAGTCTGTTGCCCAGTATCGAGAATTCATTTATGGACCAAGATAGCTAATACAAAATTCCCATTCTGATTGGCTTATATTATGTTTAAAACAAGTAACATTTCGTGAGAAGTCCTTTTCCTGACCACTTCCGCAGGCCAGCTAGCACATTGTGTCAAAGTTGTTACTAAACATATACATTTTTTTTCTTCAGTAGCATTGAGTGACAAGTAAAGGGGATCTGTTTACGATAATGTACTTAAAGTCTGTGAGAGAAAATAGTTTTTACAATGAGTAGAATCATAAGAACTGGGTCAAAGATTAGCACGTATGGTTAAACTATGGATTTGCATATTGACCTTGGGACCAAGAACAAAACTATAGCAAGGTGTGCAAAGAAGAGGGGAGAATCAGCAGAAGGATAAGACCAGCAAAGTGCCAAGGGGAGGATGGCTAAGGATAGCTAAGGGCTGGGATGAGACGAGCCGTCCAAACTGGCCAGAGTGAGGTTGTGCTTCTATATCTGGGCACATCCTGAAGCTTGAGTTTGAAGCAAGGCAATGAATGAAACTAGAAAGAATGCAGAAACCAGGAGAACACAGATAATGGAGATCAGTGGATCTTCACTTCTAATAAAACCTATCATCTCCCTTTCTGAAAAAAAATAAAAAAACACATACAAAACCACACATACAGTTTTGTATTTAATTCTGGATCCCATAGGAATTGGGACTCTGTACAAATGTTTAGGTCAGCAGTCACCCGACACAGGCTCTGGATTAGATGCAGACCCAGAATTCAGGGACAAGCCCTGAAACCACCTACAGAACCATAATGGGGCAGCAATCAGCACCAGGCACCGCTATCCTTGATTCTGAAGTTACCCTCTTCATTCACCAAGAATCTTATACACTCTGGTCATTTAGAAGTCAGTCTTACAGCTGGACCCCTGCAAGGTTTAGGAGTGAGATTACAGAGCATGGACTTATGCATGTCAGATAGGAAGAAGGGTGAGTCCTAACATCTAGATTATATTCTCAAGCAGATATAATGGATACTTAAACTGGAACTACCTTTCATTTTTTCCTTTACAGATTCTTATCCTCCTCACACATTTCTGGCTCCTTTATGATCTAATTCTTAAACTTGCCCATCTGAGAAAACTGTTAAAAGTCGTTTTAAGCTGGATGTTTACACAAGCTTATTTAGTTTATATTCCTGGATTATTTAAATAATTAAAAAGGAGCCTCAAGAAATTGTCAAATGAAATAGATACCTAATAATTGATGAAATACAAATGACTTTGAACTAGAAAGACAGAACAACAGCAGATTTAGCCTCCAAGGGAAGATACTCAAGAGGAAGCATTAGAAAATATCGTTTGGGTTTTGTCTAGGGACATTTGTCAAGAAGTCACTAAAGTTAGAGTTTTAAGATGGCACTGTCTTCTCTCCCCTTTATCAAATCTGTAGCTGGAAAAACTAGGCCAGTTGAGAAGTTCATTGATTATGAGTATCTACACTGCGTCCAGAGAGGCCTGAGAATTATCCACATAGACTGTTCCACCAGGGTGGACTCTCCCGGGCCATCTACATGTTACCCTCACACTAGGGATTCAGTGTGTCAGTTATTCTCTCTGACTGGTATCACCATCAGTGGTTAAAATTTAGCTTCAGGAAGGAACAGTTTGGGGAATTTTGGTTCACTAAGCATGCCATAGCTGTCACAACTGAAGGTTAGTCTGTGTTCTGAGCTCAGGTTCTCTTTAGGAAGGAGACATTGCTACTGATGAGGAACATCCTGAATGCTTGGGACTCCTTCTTAGGTAGGGGACTCATGTATAAGGACAGATCAAGAAAGAGATTCCAGAAATGAGGCTGTGTTGGGGAAATCTATTACTAACATGTTTGGAAAGATTCAACTACTCTTCTAGTGAGGAATCAGTTGCATTGAACATGACCTACTTGATTATAAGTGGCAATTGTAATTCATAACTCATTTAATATTTGGTTGTCATCCTTTCTGTGTAGGTGAGCAGGTGCATGATGATAGTCCTAAGCCTCACATGTATTCAGGATGCAGAGTGTTCTTAGCTGCAATATTTCATTGATGGTTATAACTCTCTGAGGTAGGAAGGGACGTTATTAATGTTGTTATCTCTAACAGATGTATAACTGGGGCACAGAGGGATAAAGTAACTTGGCCAAAATTACAGATGTTGTAAATAACAGACCTGGGACTTGTACCCTGTCTCCTTACTCTTGCATGCCTGTAGAGGCACTTCTCTGCCACCATCCTCAGGGAAGGTGCTCTGTGATTCGTTTTTCCAGAAGTGATGATAAGATTGTGCTTTTTAGTGGTGCCTTGGGAGCCCCATTAGCAATACCCATGTCAGGAGTGAGTGGCACAGCCTGTGCACCTCGAATGGGGCTTTTCTTCAGGTGGCAATTAACTGGCATATCATTATGATCAAAATCATGTTCTATTCAACTTTAGTAGATGACTGCAAGCCAACCTCACTGAAATGCCTAGAACAGTGCCTGGCACTTGATAGACACATAAAAACATATGTTGAATTCACTGTTATTAGTGTTACATATATGATTGAAACTTTTATAAAGTAGGTTTAGTCAGAAGAGTTTATTCATTAATTCTGTGCTTGGCATTGCTCTGGGCTCTAGGAGTTCAATGGTGAGACAAAGGTTCCTGCTCTCATGGAGCTTATTGTCTAGTACAGAGACACAGATATTTAATAAGTAAGAAAATGTCATAAATGGTGAGTGATCCAAAGAAAATGTAAATGAATCAGGAAATAAAATGACAGGCCAGGGAATGGGCAAGCATTTCAGAAAATTCCCTTCTGAGGTGGTAACGTGTGTATGACATGTGTGCTGAGGTGGTAACGTGTGCTGAGACCTGAATGATATGATGGTGCCTGTTGTGCAAAGATCTGGATGATGAGATTTCCAGGACAGGACTCTTAGAAGTTAATAAGCTGGGTGTGGGTTTTTTTTTCAACATCTTTATTGGAGTATAACTGCTCTACATTGGTGCATTAGCTTCTGCTGTATAACAAAGTGAATCAGCCATAGGTATACACATACCCCCATATCCCCTCCCTCTTGCATCTCCCTCCCACCCTCCCTATCCCACCTCTCTAGGTGGTCACAAAGCACCGAGCTGATCTCCCTGTGCTATGCAGCTGCTTCCCACCAGCCAGCTGGGTGTGTTTGAGGGAACAAAAACCCCAGAGGACCAGTGAAGTTGGAGTGTCCTAACTGAGGGGACAAGGAGAACACAGGGAGGATGAAGAGCTAGTCAGGGCCTTATGGACCATGATAGGAATTCGAAATCTATTCTAATTATACTCAGAAGTTGTGGGAGGGTTTGAAGCAAGGTAGTCATAAATCTGATTTATAGTTGAGATGATTTAGACTCTTGTGTCATGAGTGGACTGTGGGGGGCAAGGGAAGTGGGTTCGAGTGAGGGATGTTGTTGGTGGGGCAGAGAGAGTGTCAGTGGAGGTGGTGAGAAGTGCTTGGGTTTGACATGTGCAAACTAGAGGTAGGACTTGATGTGATTGACTGCGAGGGGGGCACAGGGGAAGAGATGAATCCAGGATGATTCCTAGGGTTTAGGCTTGAGCAACAGGTGGCTGGTTGTGTCATCACTGGAGGAGCAGGATTTGTGTGTATGGGGTGGGGATGGAGAATCAAGAATTATTGCCCAAGACACAAATGAACTTATCTACAAAACAGAAACAGACTCATAGACATAGAGAACAGACTTGTGGTTGCCAAGGGGTGGCGGGGGAGGGAGAGGGATAGAATGGGAGTTTGGGCTTGGTAGATGCAAACTATTATATTTAGAATGGATAAGCAACAGGGTCCTAATGTATAGCACAGGGAATTAAATTGAATGCCCTGTGATAAACCATAATGGAAAAGAATATAAAAAAAGAATGTCTATATGTGTATAACTAAGTCACTTTGCTGTACAGCAGAGACTGCCACAATATTGTAAATCAACTATACTTCAATTTTTAAAATTAAGAAAAAGAGAATTATTGCCCAAGAGCATCCTTGCCACCAAGAAAACTCTGCTTGTAAAGGGAGAAGCTGAAGAACGGGCAGAACTAGGATGTCAGAAGATTGAGGCTTTCTTTGATCTCTCCCTGTTGCGGTATGTAGGTCCAGGAAAGTATATTCTTAACGCTTTCTGTCTATTTCCTTTCTTAAGGAGGCGAGGTTAAATACATAAAAGTGCATATGCACAATAACCTTCCCCAAGAGTTTTGAGCTCCTCGGGTTTCGGTGTTATACAAGTGTAACTGGTTTCCCCAAAGGTCACGCAGTGTATCTCCTCGAGAGTGATTTATGTTAGCAGCTCTGATTGTTTATCTCTTCAGCAACTCTGCTGCCAGGAATAGAAAGAAAATCCTGAGACATCTTATTCTTCATTAGGTGGCAGGGGAAGTGGTTTAAAGTCCCTGTCAAAGTTATTAATTAGCCACCTAGCTCAGTTCTATACTAAAGTGTAAGGAATTCTTTCTCCTCATCTTGTAGGAATATTGAAGAAAGCAAAATATATAAAATAAGCAATATGAGTGTGTAGGTTACTGAAAAATAATACTTGTCTCCTCGCCACAGTTGTCTCCACAAAAGTAAGTCAAGGCTTTGAGCATCCATTAACAGTTGGTTATAATTTATTCAGCAATTCATTCACTGTGGTAAAATAAGCTGTCACCAGGAGATGATACTTGGGGGCCAAATGACTTCCCTGATTTCGTCAAAGACGCTAGATGGTCTTTAGACTGGTGCTAATAATAGGAGTAATGAGTGAAGTCAGTCAGAATGATTATCCCCCATACACTGATGTGGAATATTTAACACTCAAAGACCGCCAAGCATTTTTAAGACCCTAAACTTGTGAGACTTGACAGCTGAGAATTTGAGGCATTGAAGGGGTGGAGGGCTTATCTAAAGTTAGGCTGGAATTAGACTCTGAAGAATCTAAGTCTATTGTGGGTAAAAAAGTGGAAATTTACTTCCAATGACTAATGACCCCGCCTCCCTTATCTGAATCATTCCCCTCCCCAATGGACCAGGGCCTTACTGTGTACACTTCCTGGACCTCTCATTTCAGAAGAAAAGGTTATGATTAATGAATTCATGATTGAACCAGACTGGTCACAATTTAAAATGTTATTCCTCCAGACAGGATTCAAATTTTTAAGAGTATATACTCAGGGAAATGCTTAGCTTAAGGGGAAAAAATGAGTCTTTGATAGCGGACTTTTAGTCACATGACGAATCAAAGATCGCCCGCTTTATCATTGTTAAGACTGGTCCTGGTGCATCTTCCATTGATTCTCTGAAGCCCAAGAACAATAGAGACCGAAATCTCCACCCCACCACTTGTAGGGCTTTCTGTAAAACAAAAAGAGTGTTTTTACTGAAGCACCCTCTATTAAATATTATTTACATACATGTATTTTAGAAAAATAGTAAAATGTTTCTTTCTTAAATTCTTTCTGCCATGCTCCCTCCTTACCTAAATTACCTCCTACCTTATTTTACCTCCTCCGTACATAAATAAAGATAGCTGGTTAAATTAAAGCCAATACCTGGCTGTGCGTCAATGACTGAGAGCTTACTTCAGCATGGTGGGTCTCAAACTTGAGTGTACAATGTACATCAGAATCACCCAAAGAGCCTGTTAAAACACAGGTTGCTGGACCCCATTTCTGGAGTTTCTGATTTAGGAGGCCTGGAGTGGGCATTGAGAATTTGCATTTCTTGTCAGTTCTGAGGTGATGCTGATGCTTCTAATCTGAGGACCACATTTTGGGGCCTACTGGCCTAACCTTCACTCTCATGTGACTCCCCTCGTTTGAGTCTCTGTTGGGATAACGAAGAGTGGATGTTACAGGAACCAGAACTTTTCACTTTGAACCAAGGGACCTTAAGTCTCAAAACTTAATCCCTAAATTATTCCCTACCTTAATTTTGTCAAGAACATCTATTTCACATGACTTTTTAAGAGTTGAGAATTGTATTCACCTAGACAACTCTCCCAACTTGTTATAATACCAGTTCTAGAGACCCCACAGAGCTCAATCAAATGTACTTCTCTGTCTACTCATGGACTAAGTCTCTCTGACATGTTCGAAACTTGTGTTATCATTTGGTTTAAAAATTAAATTGCAAACTGAGCTTAAGGTGTGTCAGTACTCTTTAGTGGGTTGATAAAGATCAAATTACCTGGTGTCACAATTCCCTTCAGCTGCTTGTGATATAATTTACTCAGGAGCTATTTCAAATGTCACCTTTTCATGAACCCTTCCCCATTTCTCTCAGGCAAGAGGGAGCCTCCCTTGCAAGGTCCACACCGCACTTAGTTCACACGCTGCTGTTTATCACAGGGAACTACAATATATTAAATGACTTTGCTTTTTTGTTTGTTTGTTTTGACCATGCCACACAGCATGTGAGATCTTAGTTCCTCGACCAGGGACTGAACCTGGGAAGCATGGAGTCTTAACCGCTGGACCGCCAGGGAAGTCCCTCACAGGGAACTACAGTATATTCTACCACAGGTCTTTTACCTTTCAGTAGATTGTGAACTGTTCAAGGAAGGACCAACTGTAATTTTTTGTAACACCAGGGCCAATTATAATGCCAAGTATGTAATAGATAAATAAATGTTGCTAAATGAATGGGATTTTTAAAAGTTATTGTGAGGCAAACATTGATCAACAGCAGAAGAGGAGAACCACATTCTATCAATAATAGTATACCATTTCCCTTTTGGACTAAATAATAAACTCAATAACATACAGTTGATTAATCTTGTGGCTGTTTTGAAGTATAAAGATGAGTGAACTGGCGATGAATGAACTGGATTCGACTATTAAAATGGTGACATTTATTATAAAACTAATATATGTTTATTGTAGGAAATCTGAAGAATACAGAAAGGATGATATTTTAAAAGTCACCCCTGGTTCCACACTCAAATTCAATAACAAATATATATAGTTAAAACAGAAGTCCCTTTTTTGTCTCCTTTCTCCCTGGATATATCATGTTAATGATTTGGTTTACCAGTTTCACATGGATGAGATCCTATTTATACATTGTTCTCTCACTTGACTTTTCACTTAATATTCTATATTTTGATTACTCTGGGTGCCAATATCATAAATTTACATTTTATTCATCTGCTTATTGTCAGGATGAGAATATTCTCGTGTTTCTGCATAGTTTGAATTCCTAAGCAAAGGAAACTGACAAGCTACAGAATGTCTCCATTTTCCCAGATCCATTTGCTCCTCACATTCAAGGGTTTTAGACCTGCAGCCATCTGCTCCCATCCAAAGAGTAATAAACTTATCTCCTCCAAACTGTGGAAACATTCCAAGGTTGTAAACTTAGAGATATTTGTCCTATCATCCCTCTGGAGACATTTATTTATATTCCAAAGGGAAAGAGCCCAGCATACCTTCCCTTTTGTTCCCAAGTAGAGTTTGCTTATTTTAAGGAACAAAGGTTTCTTTCTTTCTCAGGAGAGAAGCAGGGTGAGCAGCTGTTCCAGATTCATGTTTATGGGGTTCCTCACCACATATGTGGGATGACATCTGTCAGCCTCTCATTCTATCATCCCAAAAAGGGGAGGAATTGGGACAAGGGGGAGACACTGTGGTTATTGTAAGTAGTAATCTGTCCCTGCCCCAGAAAATTTTTGTCTATTTTTAGGATACTATGACTACATGTAGATATTAAAAACTGATCACTTGTTATTTTGTGTAATGGCCATACCTAAGTTATTTAACACTTTTTCTTCTTGAAAGCATTTAAGTTGTCTATATTTTTCACAATCACAAATCATGCTTCATAAACAGATTTCTGTAAGTCTGATTCTTAGAAGTGAAAATGTTCAGTTAAATGGCATGTGCATTTAAATTTTTGTCAGATGTTATCAAATGGCCCTCCAAAAAGGCAACACTGATTTATACTTCCA
Source organism: Delphinapterus leucas (assembly GCF_059928025.1). Taxonomy (NCBI): domain Eukaryota; kingdom Metazoa; phylum Chordata; class Mammalia; order Artiodactyla; family Monodontidae; genus Delphinapterus; species Delphinapterus leucas. The sequence goes on along the minus strand of NC_143137.1, from coordinate 36,568,712 downwards.
TCAACTGTGTATATTACCAGTTAAAAAAATTTTTTTTATAATATGATTGATAAAAATCACATTACCTTGTTCCAATATGCATTTTACTCTTTACTAGTTGGGTTAAGAATATTTTCTTTGTTTATTTTTCATGTATATTTCTTTTTTTCTTCATTGCTTGCTCTGATGCTTTGTTCATTTTCTACTGTATTGTTTTTCTTAGTGATGCAGAGATCATTATATAATATATTGTGAGCATTGATGTTCATCTGCTCTATATATTGTAAATATTCTCCCTCTGTATTTTGCTTGTTTTTGTTGTTTATTGTATTTTGTGTATGGCTTCTATTGCTATATCAAAATTTTAAATTTTATGTAGTTCATTTATCAATCTTTTCCCTTATGGTTTCTGAGTTTTCTATCTATCTTATTGTGAAATGAATTGTAAATAAACCCCCTTGGTGAAATTCCAGCCCCCTTGTAGCATGCCTTTCATGCTAAAGGCTAGAAAGTAGAAAGGCTAGAATGTAAAAGACTACATTTTATAAAATCCATCAAAGCTTGAATTCTACACGTCAGCTAGTAATTCCTAGCAGACAAGCACCTTCTCCCCAAGATTTAGAAGATGGAAGTGAGGTGGATCCACGCCTGTGCTATTCTAGCTGGTTCCACAGGTGGGCATTGTGGAAGGGGCACTTGGTTTTCAGAGACAACAGTAGTAGAAACCCCAATTCCTGGTTTTTACTTTCATGAATATCAAGAAACAAGGTGGATGGGGTGATGGGTTCAGTTAGCTTGTATGGGAAAGGCTGAGGTGGAGTGGTCCTTTTTTAAAAATTTTAATTTTATATTGGAGTATAGTTGATTAACAATGTTGTATTAATTTCAGGTGTATAGCAAAGTGATTCAGTTATACATATACATGTATCAATTTTTTTTCAAATTCCTTTCCCATTTAGGTTATTACAGAGCATTGAGCAGAGTTCCCTGTGCTATACAGTGATCCTTTTTGGCAGTCTATTTTAAATATAGCAGTGTGTACATGTCAGTCCCAACCTCCCAATCTATCCCTCTCATCTACCCTTCCCCCCTGGTAACCATAAGTTTGTTCTCTAAGTCTGTGAGTTTGTTTCTGTTTTGTAAATAAGTTCATTTTTATCATTTTTTTAGACTTAAGTGATATCATATGATATTTGTCTTTCTCTGACTTACTTCACTTAGTATGATAATCTCTAGGTCCATCCATGTTGCTGCAAATGGCATTATTTCATTCTTTTAATGGCTGAGTAATATTCCATTGTATATATGTACCACATCTTCTTTATCTATAGAGTTGTCTTAAAGTTAGCCGATTCACCCACTTTCTGATCATGGAGTTTTCTGATCACAGCAGAGTTAGTTATTGATAATTTTGGTGGGCCAAATCTGCAGTGATGTTCTAGAAATCTTTTTGAAAGTTCTACTTAGATCTTGCTCCACAAATCCCTTCTAATAATTTTCAAAGCTTTAGGTTCTCTGTATTTAATTCTTTTCTACTTAAGCCAGATAGAATAATTTCTGTTATGTTCAACTGAACCCTGATTAATATACTTGGCAATGCCTCCTTAAAGTTGGACACTCATTCTCATATTTTCTTCTAATACTTTTGTAGTTGTAGTTTTTCATTTAAATTGCGACTACATCTGGAATTATTTTTGTGTTTGGTGTTGGGTAAAGATATAATGGATAGTTATTAGTTCCAACAAAATTCTTTGAATAATCGATTATTTCCCGTGGATTTCAAATGTTACATTTATCTTACATCATATCCCACTATACAGATATAGGAGTCCATTTATGTCCTTTATTTTATTCTATTATTTATTCCTTGAAAGACTTGTCTATTATTTTAAGAAATACTACAGTGTTTTAATTACTGAAGTTCCCCAACGTGTGCTTTGAAATCCAGCATGGCAACTTACCCATCATATTCATAAGTTTTCATAATGTCCATAGATAATTTTAACATTTATATATATGTAGATGAATAAGAGTTATCTTTTTCAAGCTTCATAAAAGTCTTTTTGGGATTTTATTTAGAACTGCATTGAAATTATAGAATTTGAGAATGGACATATTTTTTATTAATAATGATAATGATTATATTATAGTTTGCACAAATTAATTCGTTTAATTCTCCTAACAACCCAGTGAAGTAGATACTGTTTTCATTTCCATCTTACCAACAAGGGAGAGAAGACACAGAAAGGTTAAATAATTTACCCTACTTACACAACTAGAAAAACAGTATATCCAGAAGCATAGTATGTCGTTTCACTTAATCAAGTGTTTATACATTTCCTTCAATAAAGTTTTATGATTTTTTTCTCATAGGTTTAACATATTTCTTGTGATGTTTATTTCAAGATGTTTTATAAGTTTTGTTGCCAGTGTGAGTGAATATTTTCCCCATTACTTTGCAGATTTGTTAATGCTGGCATGCAGAAAAGCAATTCACATTGACATGTTGCTCTTATATTTGGCCACCTGACAAAATTCTCCTGTTCTCATAGTTTTAAAATATTTTTGCAAATATTATATATTCACTGTGATAACTGATAAGCGAAATCCAGAATATCACACACAGCTGTGTACATACACATAAATGTGTGTGCACACACATGCATACCCAAAGGACACACATGCATACACAAGCACACATGAGCATGCACGGTATGCTGCAGAGCACAAAGGACCTCAACAGGCATCTGGGGTCTCAGCCCTGCTGGCTCAGTGTCTACATTTATTCCTCCAGCAATAGGATCCCTGCCAAATCCGAACCAGAGCAACATACCAGTTGGCTCAGGTCATTCCACACCCTTTAAGTCACTACCTCTCTGAAAACTGCAGTGTTTTCCTTGCTTGAGTTCTCAGTCGAGCTGTTATTCCTTTCAAATTCCACCAAGTCAAAGCCCTTCTCTTAGATAGTTTAGTTTAAATACCCTGGCGGGGGGGTGGCTGGTGGGAAACCAGATCTTCTAATCATAGAGACTGATTGATTATATCTAGGGCAGCCAGTACTTGAGTGTTAACTTCTCATTCACTAGCCTGGAAACACAAAAGCTCCATCCATGCTAGGGTTAGGGAGAACATAGACCATAGCTTGGTTGTCCTGTTGGGAAGGGGTAACACTTTCTTTTATTCCTAGCTAACCAGTCTAAAGGAGTGGGAACAAAATTCACATTAATTTCTTACAGAGCATCCAATTCTCATCCTATTCCTAGATTACTAAATTTATTTCAGGAGTAGGATTGGGGTTTTTTAACTCCTTTTTTCAACATCAATTGCAAGATCATATAGAATTTCTCTGTTTTTCTATGTATACAAGGAATTAATACATATCCCATTGTTTAACCATTTAACCACACTTTTATTCTTATAAAAAGTCCTACCTGGTCATGATATATTCTTCTTGTAATATGCTACTAGTTTTGATTTATAATTTTTTAAAAGATTTTTACTTTTATAATTTTATGTGAAAAGGCTATTTGGGGCAGTTTTTGCTCAATTTGGTGTTAAACTAGCTTTATAGAACAAAAAAAGGAATTTTATATTTATTCTATGCACTAAAACAATTTAAATAAAACATGAAAAAACAATCCATTATTTCAAGGTTTTGTAGAACTCACCCATAAAACAGTCTGGGACCAATGGATTTTTTAAAATTGTAGATTTTTTAAAATTATGTTTTCAATTTTTTTTCTAGGGCTGTTTATCCAGTTTTACATCTTTTCTGATATTATTCTAGTAGTCTATATGTCCTGAACAATTCTTTCCTCTAAAATTTTAAATTTATTGGTGTAAGTATTAGATAAAATTCTCTTGATTTTGCAATTATTATCTTTATCTTTGGCTATGTTTTAATTCTTATTTCTGTTCTTATTTCTCTCTTCCTCTCTGTCATCAGAATTACCAGAGGCTTATGAATTTTACTGGGCTTTTCAAGAACTAACTTTATTTTAATTAATCTAATCTGCCTTTGGGGGTTATTTTCTATATAATTTATTTCTGTCTTTATCTTTTTAAATTCCTTCCTAATATTTTTTGTGTTGTTTGGTTCTTTTTCTATCATTGAGAGTTAAAAGTATAATGCATTTATTTTCTGTCTTTCTTGTTTTCTAGTAAATGTACTTAAGAATGTACACTTCTGCTGATTATTGCTTTGGCTGCATGCCATACAGGAGAAGTGCTGTACACTCACTGATGTTCATTTTATCAGTAATTTTAGATGTGAGTTCTCCTTTGATGCAAGAATTACTTAGAAAAGATTTTAAATATCTCAAAATGCCTTTGTTTTACCCTCCCACCTGTTTTTCAATAGATGATTTCAATTGTGCTCTTTAAATATCACAAACAGGTAGTGAGTGTCGTTCAGCATTTCATTGTTTCTGTAGCTTGGCAACTCCCAGATATTGTTCATCTGCCCACTGAACTGTTCCTTTATCAGAGACAGATACCATCCAAAACCTTTCTGATACCCTTGTTTTTAACTAGCATGTTTTTTTAAATGGAAGCAGCTTCAACACAAGTTTAAAGCTGTTTCCTTCAAGAACTAACTCATCTTTCTCAGCTTGATATATTAAACAAGTAATAGCCTGGCCTTATCCCAAATTTGTGGGTATATTTTTCACCCAAGCAATTTCAGATTTCAAGAGAGACCATTTTCCTGAATAATGATGCTGATGGGGAAGTAAGGACCTCACCTTATAATGAAAGACTGATGTTGCAGCCTTGATGATGTTTTGTACATGACGACAGAGAGTGGGAATGATGCATAGCAAGTTCCTTCCTACTTCCCCACTCTTCATCAACCAGACCGTATTCTTTTCTTTCTAAGGAGATTGAGTTCTATGCTGTTGAAACTGAGTCCTTCTGTGGTGTTCCTGTGTGGTCTTTTGTAATAAATGTGCATCCCTTCAAGTTAACTAAACTCTGTGTTCTTGGAGTTCAAGAAAAATAAAATACAGTCTTCCTAAAAGAAGCAAAATGCTAGCAAAGAGTGTCATTCTCCCATCTTTCAGGACAGGGAAGATTGCCTGGCTCCTCTGTAGTTCCTCAGGGGACAGAGGGAACAGCAGCCTTCACCCAGGGGACCAAGGATCTCCACTTGCCAAGCTTTCTCTAGAATACTCAGCCTGTTCTGCTCTTCCTCCTAAGCCTTTTCGCTACTGGTCCCCAGCTGTTCCTTGGGTTCATCTCTCTCTTTCAGGACTGGCCAGAGCTGCAGCCTGCCCACACCCTCAAAACCCAGGAGCCATTTGGCTGGAAAGTGGTGTGGCAGTTAGATTGAGGTGAGGGCCAGTGAATATGAGAGCACAGAGACCAGTTCAAACCACCACCTTCCTCTCTCAGACTTTTAAGTTTTTGCCAGTCGTAATGACCATAAAATGGCATTTCATTGTGTTAATTTGACTTTCTTTAATGACTAGTAGGTGAGCATCTTTTTATATGACCCTTCTCTCTCTTTTTAAAATTGCTACTGTCTATTCCTTCCCATTTTCCTGTTGGATTGTTTATTTTTTTCTAAATATTTGTAGTTCTACAAATATATATATTCTGGACTAACCCTTTGTTATTGTTTCAGTTTTATTGAGATATAATTGACATACAACACTGTATGAGTTTAAGATGTATGGCATAATGACTTGACATATATATTGTGAAATGGTTGCCACAGTAAATTTAATTAACATCCATCACCTCATGTAGATATAAAAAAGGAGAAAGAAAAATATTTTTTTTCCTTGCATTGAGAACTATTGAATTTATTCTCTTGGCAACTTTCAAATATACCATATAGAAGTGTTAACTGTAGTCATCATGTTGTACATTACATTCGGTACTTATTTATTTCATAACTGGCAGTTTGTATCTCTTGACCACCTTCATCCAATTCCCTCATCCCCCTCCCCCTGCCTCTGGTAACCACAAATCTGATCTTTTTTTTTAGATTCCGTATATAAGTGAGATCATACAGTATTTGTCTTTCTCTGACTTACTTAGCTCAATGGCCTCAAGGTCCATCCATGTTGTCACAATCTTTTTTATGGCTGAATAGTATTCTATTGTATATGTATATGTGTATATATCACATATATATCATATTTTCTTTATCCATTCATCCATCAATGGACACTTAGGTTGTTTCCATGTCTTGGCTACTGTAAATAATGCTGTTATGAATGTGGGGGTGCAGATATCTTTTTGAATTTGTGTTTTGATTCCTTCAGATAAATACCCAGAGTGGGACTGCTGGATCATATGATAGATTTTTAAGAACTTTTGTTTGCAACCTCCATACTGTTCTCCATAGTGGCTGCACCAATTTCCATTCCCACAAACAGTGCACAAGGGTTCCCTTTTGTCCACATCCTCACCAACACTTATTATCTCTTGTCTTTCTTATGGTAGGCAACCCTTTATTGTTAATGCATCATAACTCTCAGTTGGTGGTTTATCTTCATTTTGTAGTGTCTTTTGCTGTACACAAATTTTAAATGTTAATCTAAGTAGCTTATTTTTTTCTTTTTGAAGAAGGAAATAAAATTGACTGAGGATGTTCTATCTTCTCCACCGCCTCCAATTCCTAAGAAAATGTTGAAAGGGGAAAATTGATGATTCAATTCTCTGACTACAATAATAAATAATAGGCGATGTTAATAGGAAAAAAAACCCAGGCTGTTTTAACATTTTTATACAAGAGCTTTGAAAAGCTGCTTAAATGTCAATTTGCACTAAATTACAGGCTTTAAAAGGGGCCCGCAAAATTAACTATCAAGGTTATAAATCCCAAGAAAAAATGCAGACCTTAGGTCACATGAACGTCTGCCAGGACTGGGTAATTTTCACTTTAACCACTTTTTAGTTAACAGGAGTAATCTGTAAATGTTGGAACCTTATTATTTATAGGACAGGGTGGTTCAGTCATTTTGATAGTCAGAGCAAAGAGTTTAAGTGTGTTGTGGATCACCTTAATGTTGTAATATTAATGGGGAAGACACATGAAAGGAACAGAGTTGAAAACAATGGATCTGAAACATTAATACTCATGTTTCATCTACAGAAAAGGGAGGGGCCACCATGGTAACTGCTTTTATATGAAAACTCATTATCACATAAGGATACAGAGTAGACTAGAAATAATAAAGATGCTATTTTTACATTTCAAAAACAAAAGTGAATCCTTTCATACAAAAATGTTTTCATGATTATATATCTATGGTCCCACATCCTCACCCCAAACTGCATACATAACTCGATAAAAGCATGCACATGTTTCTAGTTGACTAATTAATTTTGAGAACTTGCTTATGACATTTTTAATAATTTAAAGCAGTGGCTTTGGCTATAATTAGCATTATTTTTTATATCAATGCATGACATTGGAAAAAACCTTAAAATAATCAACCTCTGAACTAATAATTTAAGCAATTTATTTCTCTAATCTTTTAAAAGTGACCTCCTGCAAGCTCCTTTCCTCTTCCCAACCCTCCAGGGAAAACTAAGCCCTATGTCATGAAATGGACCCTTCTTAGAGGTCTGGTCTTTTATTGGCTCCCCTTTGGGGAGCCAGCAGGCCAGGTGCACCTAGGGTTGGTCAGCTACCTCCTGTGTGGTTTCTGGATGATGATCTTGCACCTGATTCTACACGACCTTGACCCTAGTTCCATCTTCTAACTTCTAGACTTAATCCACCCTGGACTTGGACTTGGACTTGGACTTGGACTTGGACTCTGGGCACTGCCAGGCAGCCTCAATTGTTCTGCAGGTGGTTCTTATTTCTTCAACCCTGACATCAACCCCAAGCCAGTTCTTCAACCTGTTCTAAAAGGTGATAGGTAGCAGCTTTAAATCACTATAAAGATGTTCTTCTCTCCTAACAGTTTGTTCTTTTTAATTGGAAATGTTGACGTGTTGATGGGTATGGGGAACAAGTGTCCCTTTCGGCTCCCTTAGTGCTCTCTGTCTCTCTTAGGTAGGTTGTTTGTACCTGCTTCAATGCTAGGAGCTCTTTTCCCTCAGACAATCCAGCTCTGGGGGCGTCTCAGTTTTCAAATCAAAGGCTTCATATTCTCATCCACAGTGAGGGAAGCTCCAAATTCTCCAACCCCAAGCCCAAGCTACTCTCTTGGACGGGAAAAGAAAAATGCTTTCCTATGAGGACAGACAGGACTGGATGGAGTGGAGGTGGGGCACCCCGAGCAGGTTCCCTAAATGATACAAAATCTAGTGAGGCTGTTGTCATAGCTGTTGCTGTTATCATTGTTAGGTTTTTCAGGTTGCACTCAGAAAACTGTTTTCTCTTCCAAACACACCTGAGCTTCCAGGGTAACAACAGTTAATACGTGTGAAGTTCTCTCTAAGGGCTTTACATGCAATACCTCAATCTATCCTCACAGCGACCCTATGAAGGATGGTACAGGGACTACTACCATCATCCTCCCCATTTCACAGATAAAGACACCGAAGTCTAGAGATGCTGAGGAGTTGCCAAGGTCACACAGGAGGTGATGCCACAGGCAGTTCAGAAGCTGCTATCAGGAGGGTCCAGGGGCCATGTTCTTACCTCCAAGACAAATGCCTTGCAGCTGCACCCAACTGCTGACTGCATCAGAACCTCTCCTTTCTTCTGTGCCCCACGCCAGACTCTTCCTTCTCTAGGGGTGAATTCTCTCTCAGGGACTCACCTGGATTCTCTTAACTTCCCTGCTTCTGGTTCTGGTTCATCAGATGAGTGACTTGACTTGACTTGACTTGCCTTGATAATGATGAGTCTTTGAACTCTGTACAGCTGAATTTGACTTGTGGTTTGAAATTTTTTCCCCCAAGAGCCTCCTTCACTCCTATGTAAATCAGAGGATGAAAATAAGTATTTACTTGCCAAGCAATTCCAAGTTCTGGCTATAGTCTAACCAGAAACTCTGCTACATGTAGGAATCACAATCCTAAAATGCAGTTACTTCTCCCTCCCTTCCTCTCTTCTTCCTCCTTTTCTTCCTTTCTTCCTTCCTGGAAGTTTTGTGTTTCTCCTACTCACCAGTCTACAGTGCAGAAACGTTACATCAGGTGAACAGTAGCACACGGATTGCGTTTTTATGGTGTGAATATAGATTGGGTTCACTGAAAATACGAGTAGCCATCTTTACACTAAAATCAATCAATCTATTTATCCATCTATCTATTACCTATCTATTTATATCTTATTTTCCTTGCAAAGCTGATATCCAGGAGGCATATATTGGTATGACCATAGTGGCTGTGTGCAACCAGCTTCTGTCATGGTTAATTGATGTTGCATTAGTTGAAATATTTAAAATATCATTCCTGTATATGTGTACTCACAGAATTATATATCTATCTCCATTAAAATAACAAATCCATAAACTTGGAATCATATAATTTTAGATTTTAGATTTATATACTCTGAACCATCCAATGAGAAACAAACTATCAGTGGCAGCATTTGGAAATGAGAGAGTTTTCATGGCTTATCCAAGGAGACAGAACTAATAAGAGACAGAATCAAGCCTGTAACCCATATCTGCCTTGTCCCTAGTTCAATGGCACTCTGCTTTCTCTTGACAACTTCCATTAAATATCAAGGTTTAAAGAAAGATAAACATCTAGGTATACTTAGGTAAGTTGCCCTCTAGCTTTTAACAGATCTCAATCATTTTTATTCTAAGCTTTGGTTTTTCTGACCTTGGTATTTTAACTACAGCTAACAACAGTGGATACAAATACTTCAGCGTAGGACATTTTCCTCTCAATGACAGTTCTCTCATCTTCCATCTCCTTCTCCCTGGCTTCTTCCTCTTTAACATTCATAGAATTCGCATTCTGTGGAAGGTGTCTTGCTAGCATAATGTTCTCCCAGACCTGCCTGGGTCATCCTTCTCCACTTGAATTCCTATACCTAATTTTTTCCCCCATACAGAAACAGCAATTCTTTCTTTTTTTCACTTTCCCTTCCATCTAGTTCTCCTCTTTCTTTCCATTATATATTTACTTTAAAATACCATATAATGGTTAAATTGGCTTATTTAACATTTCCTTTATCAATGCATCTTTCCTAAATTTTTTCAGTCTGTCCTTTGTGATAGATGGATTTTGAAAGACATTGGAGATACAAAATGGCAGTTTGTCCCAGGTATAACTTTTAAAAGTACATTTAAGGAAATATAATAAGGTTTTGATAAGAATTTTTTCACATATATTTTCTAGTCTGATAACTGAACTGATTTCCTACGTACAGCAGATTCCAGAACCCCTAAAATCATTTAAATCTGAATGGAAGTTTTTCGTCTTGATAAATCTTACGATTTAATTCAATTTTGGCACTCTTCCCATTAGTCTTTTGTATTTTAAAATCACTATCAAAATATTTATAAAGAAACTCATTTTCCTCCTTTTCACTTGAGGAAATGGAAGATGAGCAACGCCAAGCATATAGCAACATGGGGAGAGGTGTGTATTATGGAAGAAACTGTCTGGACTATAAAAAAACTTACTAAATTCTATGTGTTAGAAGATTCTGCCACTGAAAAAGATGAAGAAGCCTCATCTCTCCTCAAGGAAGGTGGTGTCATCAGCCTTTTGCTTCTAAACATAAACAAGTTTAATAACGATGTTATTTAATGATGTTGTGCATCCATTTGAAACTGCAGGGTTGTGGTTATAAAGGTGTGTTTATTCATCAGGCATTTAAACTCTTATATCTTAGTAAACTCTGGACCATACAAGAGAAGTAGAGGACATAGCTCTTAAACTTACAGATACTGTTTCTAGTTTGGCAGACAGCTACATTGAGCTTATTTAAACTCCTAACGTAAAAATATAAATACACACAAAATCATCATATCAACAATCTTTTCACTAAGTGCCTGCCAAGTGTGAGATAATGATACTCTGTCCTCACTCTCCCCTTTTAAAAACTTCGTACCTTGGGCTTCCCTGGTGGCGCAGTGGTTGAGAGTCCGCCTGCCGATGCAGGGGACACGGGTTCGTGCCCCAGTCCAGGAAGATCCCACATGCTGCGGAGCGGCTGGGCCTGTGAGCCATGGCCGCTGAGCCTGCGCGTCCGGAGCCTGTGCTCCGCAACGGGAGAGGCCACAACAGTGAGAGGCCCGTGTACCACAAAAAAAACCAACTTTGTACCTTGTACCATATAAAAGTTTATGTTTTGGTGTTGTCCAATTTATTAGACTTTTTCTTTATCGTTTCTGGGTTTTGTGTCTTGCTTAGCAGGACCTTTCCCTTACCAAGATTTTGAAACTTTTCTTCGTTCTCAAATTCTTTTGTGCTTAGATGTTTAATTTTATGTTTGGTAGGGAGAAGAGATTGAATTCTCTGCTACTTTAAGGTATAGCCAGTTATTATATTTAGGAAAGTTCATCATTTCCACACAGATATTAAACATCAACCTCATCAAGTATTCCATTATGGAAATGGAATACCATGGAATACCATGGAGCATCTGAAGAGCAATTTCTGGACTTTCTAGTCTGGTTCATTGATCTGTGTTTGTATATCTCAATGCCAATTCCACTCTGTTTTTATTATTGGGGCTCCATAGCATATTTGAATACATGTTAGGGCAGCTCCTCTCTTATTCTTTTTATTTTCGAACATTTTTTGATACAGTTGAGTATTTTTTCTTGCAGGTGAACTTTAGAATCAGCTTGTTAAGTTACATACTCAACAAAAATCCTGTTGGGATTTTGAATAAAATTATATTAATTAAATTAATAATAATTCCCTTGGAGAAAACCATTCAAGAACAATGTGGGCCTCTGAATTTATTAAAATAAAATTTTATGTCCTTCAGTTGAGTTTTGTGTACTTCATTTACTTTTTGAGCATTTTTGATAGGTGTCTTCCTATATATTTTATATTTCTTTGGCTATTATAAATGGTAGGGTTTTTTTACTATATTAAAATAATGGATTATTATTAGTATATCACAATGTTATCGATGTTTTTATACACCTATCTTATATCTGCCTATGTTACTAAACCTCCTTAAAAACTAACAATTTTTCAGTTGGTTTCTCTTGATTTTCTAGGTAAGCAACTGTATTTCTTTGTAAATAATGAAAATTTGATCCTTTTCTATTATTTATCTAATTTATCTAATTATCTAATTGCATTGGGCAGGATCTCAGGTACATGGCTGAATAGTCCTGGTAAGAGTGGACATCTTTGTCTTGTTCATGACTTCAAGTGGAATTACTTCCAATGTGTTCCACTTTGGTATGATATTTGTTCTCTGTTTCTGGTAGATATCCTTTATGAATTAAGAAAATTTGGTATGACATTTGTTCTCTGTTTCTGGTAGATATCCTTTATGAATTAAGAAAATTTCCAACTATTCCTAGCTTGATAAGATTTTATTTTGTATTATTTTTAGTCAGTAAGAGATGTTGAACGTCATCAGTCTTGGGCTATAAAATTGATGGCTTTTCTTTTTTCAATCTGTTTGTGTAGTGAATCATATAGATATATTAATGTTAAATTATCCTTGCATTACTGCTATAAACTCTACTTTGTCAAAAAATTAGTCCATGTTTTTATTTGCAAGCAACAAAAGCAAGTCATGCTAAGTTAAGCAGAAAAGCAATTTATCCTGGAGTCTCTGAGAAGTCAAAAGAATCAGGCTACATGGTCCAGAACAAAGCCTCACATTATTTCATAGAAGTGGTCCAGCAAAGATACACTGCAGAAACTGCAGAGCACAGATACCACAATTTTTATCACTTAAGCTGGTCAGCAGATACTCCCTTTGTCCCCACCATCCTTGTGCTTGGATGTAGCCTCTACTGCCCAACAGATGGATTCTGAGCAGTCTCTGCTTCTTCATGTCAGTTGCTTTCAACTCAAAGTCTGGAGTGGTGCTATCTGATGAGCAAAGCTTAGGTCATGTACTTCTTGCTTTAGCTTTGAGGGAAGCTGGGAAAGAAAATATGTGGCATGGGAAGCCTCTTTGATAGGATATTGGGAATTCCCTAAACAAAGGACAGGTTGTCAGATACCGGGTAGCCCAGAAGAATGACTAATGTCCCTGATAGTTCTGACATATTACTTTAAAAAAAACGTGTTGGATTCTGTTAGATAATATTTTATTTAGGATTGTTACATCAGTGTTTTAAAATGAGATAAATGAGATTATTTATAGCTTTCTATTTTTGAGCCATCCTTATTTATTTTTGATACAAAGGTAAGCTGTTCTTATAGAATGATATGGGAAGATTTTCATGCTTTCTATGCTCTGAAAGAGTTTATATAACATAGTAATTACCTGCCTTTTATAGATTTAGTAAAACTTATAAAACCACTTGGGAGTGGAGCCTATTTTTAGGATAGAGCTTTGACAACTCTTGCAATTATTTTTACAGTTATTGCTATAGTCACACTTTTTTCTTCTCTCTGGTTTAGTTTGATAATCTATATTTTTAGGAGAAAATAATTTCATCTATATTTTAAAATTAATTGGTATTAGAAAATCAGTATCCTTTTATAGTATAAACAATCTCCTCTGTATTTGTAGACATATCTCTTTTCTCATTATGAATGGTGTTTATTTTTTCTCATTTATTCTAAACAAAAGATTCAAAGCTGTTATCTATTTTATGGGACTTTTCAAAGTGCTATGTTTGATTTTATTGATCAATTTTACTCCTTTATGTTTTCTGTTGCATTCTTTTTAATTTAACTTTATGAATTCCTTTTTCTTCTTTCTCTGAAGGTATTTTATTATTGTTTTTCTAGCTATCTGACCAGAGAAATTAACTTATTTACTTTATTTTTTCCTTAAAATTATATCAAGCAAATAGAAGAGTTTAGAGAAGGATATGTCTATATTCCTCATACAACTTAGATAAATCTTAATATTTTGCCAAAGTTGTTTCAGATAGTTTTTTTAAGGAATAAAATATTTCAGTCAGCAAGTCCCTTATATATCCTTCACAAGAGAAAACTACTATCCTAAGCTATCTATCACGCTTTTCTATTTATTACATTTATACATGCCCACAAGCAACATAGAGTTTATATAAAGTTTTTAAGCTTCATATAATTGGATCATACTGTATGTATCCTTTTGCAAATTGCTTTTGCTAAACACATTATGTTTAAGATTTATCTATCAAAATAAATGTAGCTCCAGTTTATAAATTTTGGCTACTCTATAGCTTCCTTTGATGAATGAGTCACAATTTATTTACAGTACCATGTTGATGAGTTTGAGGGAAAAAATGCTTTATCTGGAATAATACTAAAAGGAGCAGAAGAATGACTGTAGAAAAAGATATTAGAGTTCAAACATTGCTATAAGAGTGCAGGCAGAACTTCAATTGGCATCATGCTTGGAAATTGATGAATTTCTTTTGCTGTTTCTTTGTCAAAAGATTCAGAAATTTTTTTGTGGAATCCAAATGGAAACCACTTAGATATTGTAATCAATGGTATTAAAGTTTATTTTTCACTCAATGTTACAAATTTTGTAAAGCCTGTTTATTTCCAGTTTAAAATTAGAAAAACAAAAATAATTTCAAAATGGTTGGATTTTCTGAGGTTAGGTAGGGATGACTTCAAGTAATACTGGTGAATCCACTCAACTTTTGTCTTTTCAGGATGTGATGAATACCGAATTTTCATCTACCTACTTTCTTAGATTTTCCTTTTTTTTCCCCCCTCTCTCTCTCATCTGTTACACTCTAACCTGAATATAGTACAGAGCTAAAATATAGAATGGCTTGACGTTCCCTGTTCTAAATTTAATACAGAATATTTCTATTTCCTCTTTAGTATAAAAATTGCTTTTTGATGGATTTTTACTTAGGTCAGAAACCTCAATTTAAAAAGGTATGTATGTGGGTCATCTGATTTAAGGATTTGAAACTAAAGTAAAACACCTGAAATTGGTGGCTTGTATTGTTTCACAGAAGCCTTGTTCTATAGGGTTGACCTAAGCTGGATGGTTTGTCTGTATCATGGCATCATACCTTTCATTAAAAAATTCTGCAATGTCTACACATCAAAATTATATATATATATATATATTATATATATATATGTACACACATGCATATTTATATATATATTTTTAAGATTTCAAAACAACTTCTGTCCCTAGGCATTTAGGACTCAAGAAATACATACAAATTATTAAGAATGGATTATCATTTTTTTTAACTTTAGGCATGTTATTGTAGAGCCAAAAAAAAAGGACTAACTATATGTTGCTAATGTTGGAAGACTAAGAAAAAATGGTTGACACACGGAGAATAAGAATGAGCTATAGCGCACTGAACAGATTTTGGCACCTGTCTTTGTCCCTTCTTCCCCACTCCAAGTTATTTAAAATAAATACAAAGTTTAACCCATAAAAAAAAAAGAACGAGCTATAGCGTTTTGAAATGTATTATCAAAATATATTTTAAATTTGAAAACAAAACTTAGAAAGTTAGGCTCCAAGGAAAGGGGTCAGAGTATTTGAAGAGAATCTCTGCCATTCATAAGTGTTCCTCAGAGGAGATGCCTGCGGGTGAGGAGAGCAGAGAGGTGGGTTTCACTTTACTGCCTTCTCTTGGCAGGAGAGCTAGACTTGGGAGAACTCAGGAAGATAGCCTGAAGTTCCTACTCACTTCTTTGTGACTTAAGTCATAGTATTGAAGTAAACTGCTGAGACTTAAGTCATTGATGTGTTGAGTGTTTTCTCTGTGTCAGGCAGCCCCTGTGCTATCTTCTGGGTATACACTGGTGAATTGAATAGATATAGGTCCTGCCCACAAAGGGATTTCCTGTCTGAGCCATTCATTTGTTTGGGTATAGCAGGAGTTTTTTGGGTTTTTTTTTAACCTCTTCTTTCTAGACTGGAGGCTTTTTACTGCTTTGCTTCTCTATTAAAGATCTGGAAACTGTCATTTGTCTTCTGCTTAAAGGATAAATGTGTTCTCTGTCTTCTTTAGTGGTCTTCCAGAGACAGACCCAATGAGCATAACCCAGTTAATAGTAGTAAGACAGCCAGCTGGGAATGTGCACAGTGTGAGCTCTTCCCATACCCTGGCACCAGACAGACACTGGAGGACCGATACATGTTGGAGGGCTGATACCTCATCTAGTGGGCAAAATACAGTGCCCAAGAATAACAGCAAACACTTCCATAGCACTTAATATGTTCCAGGTGTAAATAACATCAAGTGTGTATTAACCTGTTTACTGCACATCACAGCCCCATGAGATAGATGCTAGAGTTTTCCTTTCTATCTTAATTCAGGAACCAAACAGATTCAAATAACACAGGATGCCCTCTTAATTAATCTCATTTTAGGGACGAAGAAACTGAAGCATGCAGAGGTTAGTGACTTGCCCAAGGTCACACGGTTGGAGAACTCAAGGTTCAAATCCAAGTAGTATGGCTCTAGAATCTGTGCTCTAAACCCTGCACTACCACCTTCCCCACAAACCACCATTAGTCTTTGTTACTGAACTTCCAAAACACTTTTCACCCCAGTCTATTTATCCTGCCTTCAAGGCTTCAGAATGGTCCTGCCCTGGAATTGGCTGATGCCTTAGGAAGTAGCAGGGGATTTTGAATAGGATAGTAAGGATCTCTAACTATTAAGGAGGGTTTGTGATTGTTGCCCTGTGGCTATTGTACAGTTTATTTGGAGAAGGCAGGGGTGAGGGAGTGCAAGAGCTTTGTGACTCTTGAGAGCTTTGTGACTCCTTGGCCTTTAGGGTTATTTTTCCACTGTGACAGTGGGTTGCGTGAATTTGTATCCTGGGGGCAAAATGATGGTCATGCCTTGACCTTCAGTCTTTTTGAGTGTTCTGTTTCATGATCCCTAGCTGTCCAGCTTATTGGCCTGGGCTCTGACTCCCCAGCATCACCCAAATTTTTGATCTCTTAGATTTCTTATTTCTTCCTTTATCTGATTTCTTCTACAGCAGAAATCAACCTGGGATCATGTACTCTTAAGGCATTGGATCGAGGTAGGGGGAGCCTGTGAAAACTTCTTACATTGTATATGGACTTTTATGGGTATGTGCATGGATGCATTTCTTTTTTTTTCTTCAAGGTGGAAAGCCTACAATGTATTAAATTCTCAGAGGAGTTTCTGTGATATACAACCCAATTTTATAATCTGCTCATTTTTCACCTCATGTGTATATTCAATAAGCTGCCTTAAATTCTGTTTTTTGAAGGATATATGAGACAAATATATATAATCATAACTTATTTGAAGGATTCATCATTAATTCCTTGTGTCAGACAGACTCTAATGTTGTGCTAAGGGTTGCATTAACTATGCCCAACTTTAAATTCCTCATTTATTTTCAGGAATGTTTAAAGCAATTGTGATCCAAGATGATATCAACCTGTAAGCATCTGTAGTCTACCTAATGGGTAAAGGATTTTGAAGTTTAAGATTGAGGGAAATGGTAGAAAAAGACGGGACAGAGAACCTCGGAAGATGACAGATTTTGAAGGAGGCAGTGATATCTTATCTGAAACAAAAGAAAGGGTGTAGGTAAAAAGAGATATTCTAATGGATAGAAGGTGAGATGAAGAAATACACAAGTGACGGCTCAATATTTTCAGGAAAGAAAGAAGTAAGGGGAAGATTTTAAGTAATCTGTGTGAAAAAGGGAGGGATTGGTCTTAGTTCTGATATGAACGTCTCATTGAGGTGAGAGGACTCAATAAAAGAGTAACAAAAAAAGTGGGGAGGTCAATTCAACAGTTCAACAAATTTTCTATGAGCATTACTGTGGTAGGATACCGTGTAGGCACGGGGTCACAGAAGATACAATCCCTTTTCTCATGGGTGTCACGCTTAAGAGGAAAGCCACTGCCAGGGCCTGGTGGAAAGCAAGTGAAAATGAAACATTAGCATAACCCCATGACAATCTTCGACAATGTTTGTTGGATTTAGGAGGAGAGGAAGTTAAGGTCTATGAAGATTCGGCCTTGGGACTATTCAAGGCAACCTTGACCTTTGTGAACATGACATCCAGACTGGGAAAGGAGATGTGTAGACTAAGGGAAAGCACAGCTCCTGTGTGGAGGGAGTGGAATAGGTGTCCAGAAAGGTGGTGCCACCTTGAAGGGGTCCATCAAAATAGAGATCTGCTAAGTGATAAGAGGCCCCACAGTTAAGCCCTGATGGTGGGTCACCGAGACAGTGTGGAGGGATGCAGATGAGCAAGAAGTGTTCTAAAGATGTAATAAGGGCTTAACCATGTCATAGTATGATCTAAACAAATAGGAAGTACACAGAGGTGGTGGGGAGTTGGCTTCCCCGCAAATCTGAGAGAGACCAAGACATGTAAGTTCCTGCTCAAGCTTGAAAGTCTCTAAGTACAGGAAGACTGATTCTAGAATCATCTCCATTTCTATTGGTTTAGTTTTTTGAGACACTTAGTTGTCTATGAGCTGCCTTACTATGAAGATTCATTACCTTTTCTTAGCTCTTCTTTCCTCTGGTCTGTTATCTGCCGCAGGTAAGACTTTAGCAGTAATAAAGGAAGAGCTGACATAAACGAGAAGTCTATATGAAATGATGCAACAACCATCCATCTCCAGTGGTACTTGGTAGATGCTCAATGAATGTTTTGAATGACTGAATCGTTGTTTCTTTACAGATAACCCCTTGAGAACTGAATAGAATTTGGAGAATTCTAAGATTCCCTTTCTTTTTCATACCAGATTTCTTATCTCAGCTGTGAGGTAGAATCTTAAGATTGTTTCCAAGGGGAAATTTTAAAAAGAATGATTTTGAGACCTTGAATCCAGGTCCTCTGACTTCCAGTACACCATGCAAATTTCACTGTCACTGCTTTGTTTCTCTGCCTATTATAAGGAAGGTACAAATAGTGTCCATTTCACAGACTTTTATTGTGACTCTTAAATGTGTTAATCTATGTAAAGGACCTTTAAGAAGTACTTGACAAATAGTGTTCAAGAAATATTAACTGTTATTATCATTATCACAATTTTTACTTCTCCATTAATTTATCCCCTTTAGTAATTTTTCCTTTCAGTTCAGAATATCCTCAATCAGGATAAGCTCAAAAAAGAACTGTGAAGTTATTGTTTATCTTTAGAACTTCAGGTGCCCATGAAGTGATAAGGCTTGATAGGGTTGAGAATGGGAAGCAAGGGATGGAGGAGAGAGATAATATCAGGAGGATCAAAACATTGATGGTACAGGGGACTTCCCTGGCGGTCCAGTGGCTAAGACTTCACCTTTCAATGCAGGGGGTGTGGGTTCGATCCCACATGCCTCGTGGCCAAAAAACCAAAACATAAAACAGAAGCAATACTGTAACAAATTCAATGGACCATTTAAAAATGGTCCACATCAAAAAGAAAAAATCTTTAAGCCAAAAAAACAAAAAAACATTGATGGTACAAAGGTGAGAAGAGGGAGGGAGAGTTAGCATTGGCACTGGGGATTAGGCTGAGTGTTTGAGGAAGTTTTGGTGCCATTAATAGAAATGCATATGCAGGGGAAGGGAGCTGGTTTGGGGATGAAGCCAGTTAAAATGATTTTAGAAATGGTTACTTTGAAGTGACAGTAAGACACCCAAGTGGAAATAATCTAGTAGACAGACAAGTGGAGATATGGAACTAGGAGAAAGCTTGTGGCTGAAGATAAACATTGTGGGACCTTCCTAAGAGTATGATAGTTGAGGTTATGTGAATAGATGACTACTTCAAGGGTAATTCTCCCTCTCTCCTCTCTCTCTCTCTCATGCATGTTGTATTCTGGGCATGGTGATGACAAGCACTGTGTACTAGTGGAAGACAAAGGCAACACAGCAAACCATCATTCTCTTTTTCTTTATCCCCCTCCTTCCTACTCTTCTCCCCTTCACCTTGCTCTTTCTCTATATATTTTTCTATTTTTCCTGGTCCTGTACATATAAGGAATTTTACAAATTGCATACAGTAAGTTTTTTCAAGCTAAATAATTAGGAAGAAGATTCCAGCAGAGGAAAATTAGCTTAGTAAAAAGTAATTTGGAGCAGTGATGATACTGTGCTCCAAAATGATCCCTGGGTGAGGCAGCTGAAAGTGGAGGAGAGAGGAACTCCTTGATGTGGATTTCAATTAGGAATGGAGTGGTAACTCCTGAGACACTGCACTGATGCTTTCTGACCCTGTTGTCCTCACCTGCCTAGAATGGCAGGACATCCAGCAAGGTGTGTTCTTCTAGAATATCTAGTATTGACCTTTCTCTTAGGATCGTCCCGTAATGCTGGGCTTTTTCAGTCCAAAGGGAGGGTGATCAGTCTTCTACACCAAGTCAGGAGACCTGTAGTCTCTGTCAGTTCTTTCTAGAATGTATTTTTAAAAATTTGATTAAAAACTATTTTGTTCCCATGGGCCACTGTCACTGATAATTCCACAAGTCTTTATATTTGCAGTCTCTGCTAGAACTTTGTGAAATATCTGCAAATAAATGTAGTCTCCTGTTTTTGCTTATGTGTTTATGTATCTCCTTATTTTTAGGAACTGAAGATGGTCATGTCATCTCTAGCTTTCTGGAGTGTAAAAATCAAACACTGTGTGATTCTTCAGATGGAAAAGAAAGCTGCTCTTATGCTAATAAGGAGGTTGGAATATGTGTCTTGCATCTCAGAAAACATGCAAAGCAAGTAGTCATGAAGAAATAGAAAATTAGGGAGACAGGACAATCAACTCCCATGTTTTATTAAAAAAAGTCAGTCTTCCTTTCTCTTTTTGTCTAAAGTGACATATTTACTGACAGTTTAGATAAAAGTTTGTCAAGGAATTATAATGAGAGCCAACATTTCTTCTTTAGTTCCAACAGATCAAATATTTTCAAAGATTAAGAAAACAAAAGAATCCCTGGTCTCTCTGAGTTGGGGTGAAAAGTTTGGGGGGAGTGTGAGGTTCTAGAGAGAGGGCCTGAAGGGGCATCTATAGTGTGTGTATGAGATACAGAAAGGGCAGGTGGGAA
This sequence comes from Delphinapterus leucas, assembly GCF_059928025.1. Lineage (NCBI taxonomy): Eukaryota > Metazoa > Chordata > Mammalia > Artiodactyla > Monodontidae > Delphinapterus > Delphinapterus leucas. The sequence goes on along the minus strand of NC_143137.1, from coordinate 36,547,701 downwards.
CAGACATTACTAAATTTTACTGTAGATTATGAAGTTTTCCCTCCCTGTTTGCAGATTTTGGTAAAGTCTTACGTTACTTTTTAATGATTATTTTGGCTCAAAATCTTTGATTGTAATTATCATGTTAGTGTTTGTATCATAACCTGTGATTCTTTTTCCTGACTTTTTATGCCAGATACCCAAACACCACCGGGACCTGGTAAAGTAGGAAAGTGATTCTTTTAGCCTGGGATTCCTTTCCATGGCCTCTGGTGCCTATGAGGTCCATGCTATCCATAGCAAATATAATCTCCTGCTTGGCGTGCTGAACAGGGCTATCTGCCCCCAGTACCTTATCCACCAAAGTTCACTGATTGCGCTACACCAGCTTCCCTCTGAAACCGCTCTCTTAGCCTTTTAGAAAAAAACGTGATTGAACGTATCCGATTTGGGTAAAAAAGGCCGTCTGTATTTTAAATAGAAAGCTTAGTGCTTGTAGGTGAATTTTAGACTGTATAACGACAGTGAAGAATTTCAGGCAAATATGCGTATCAGTCGGGGTTCAGGCTGGAAACAAAGGAGACATTCAAAGAAGTTCCCAAAGGTCTGGGCGAGGCTGTGGTCCTCAACCAGCGCGGGGCGGTAAGGGGGGCGGGGCGGGTGAGGGAGAAGCAATGTAGGAAGAAGCCTTTCACTGATGCGCTGCACCTGGAGGCCCCGCAGGGAGGCTGGGAGGAGGAGTTCCCGGACACTAGCCCTGGAATATAAAGGAGTAGCAAAGGAAAAATTAGCAAGGTAACAACAATGATTTGTCTCATTATTAATAGAACAGGGGGCAGCAGTAGGCTAATAAATGGAAATGTTGGTCCAGATGTGCTTAGAGGAAAGAGTTTTTGTTTAAAGAATTCAGGGTGGCCCCCCGCAGGCCCTGCCTTTGGGGTCTAGGTGGCCTCCTAGAGGGGCGCTGTCCCTTCTCAGGGTCTGCCCCTCCCTAGGTGAGCCAGGTCCCCAGGGTCCCTTTGTGATGCTGATGAAGGTGCCCAGGAGGGGGATGTAACGACAACTCCCTTCCATGCCCATCTTCAGTCCTCTCGCCTGTCGCTGACCCTCAGGCCCGGCCCCAGGGGGTCAGATGTCCCTGTCTAGCAGGTCGTCGGTCTCGGAGCGTTGGGCGAGGCAGTCCCAGGTGCAGCACGCGGCCTCTGTGGCACTTTGCAGGGCCCTGGTCAGGGAACCCAAGCGCTCCTGGACGAAGGTAACCGTGCGGGACCCGCGGGGCTGCGGTGGGAAGGCAGGGCCCCCAGGTGCTGCAAGGGGCTAAGGCTGGGCGGGGCTCGGCTGTTGCAGTTCCCATAAAGCCCTCTCTGCCCTGTGGATTGTGGAGATTATAGCCCTGTTCCCAATGTCCTGTGTACTTTAGAAGCACCAGTGCATTAAAAACAGGTAAAATGTACTGTTCAGCTTCTTGCTGCTCTAAATGCATCATTTTTTGTTTCTATACTTAACTCTGCAGCCGCACCCCTATCTCCCTGAATTCCCAGAGATGACTTTACTAGTTTTCCAATTGGCCTCCCAGCCTCAGGCTTACTCTCAGATTTATTCTTCAGTATCCCACCAAAAAAGGGGTGTGTGTGTTTGAAGGGGAGAGAGAGAGGGATCCTATTACTTAGCTGTTTCTTGGGGGGAAGAGGCTGAATTTTATATGCACAGACTCACGTGTTTACTGGTGTGTAGACTGAGTGTACACATAGTGTCACCTACATTCTCTGGGAAATGAGTGCCAGGAATTCCCATGGACCTTGCTTTTGCTTTGGCAAGCCAGGGCACACCGAAATCACAGTCCCTGAGTCAGCGAGGCCAATAAATTAGAAAGGATGGATGGCTACTCCTACCATAGCTGTGTTGTAAGCTAGATGGAGTTGCAAATAGCACGTTCCTCACCTCCACCACCCCACCCCCCCAAACAAACAAACAAGCAAACAGTAAAACTGAAAAGCAATGGCAAAGGCAACCGGGCACAATGATGATAATTAACACTTACAGTACTTACTCAATTACCTGTGTGAAGTAGCTAGTATTTATCACTTGTGTACTGATAAAGAAACTGAGGCACCTGAGAGGTTATAGACCCTGCAGGTTGTAAGGAGTGTTGCCAGGATTCCAATCCAAGCAGAAGCTTTAACTCATTCTCCCAAGAAAGCAACTGGAAGCAACTGTTGCTTCAAGTGTATAGCTTGAAGGTATACAAGTTATATACTTGTTCCATAACTGCTGGAACAAGTTCATAGGAGGCAAAGCCAACTAGCTTGAGTAAGTAAAAGTTGGGGGTCCTTTCATTTCTACACAAGGAGATGTGTTGACCTTTTAAGTGGAGCAGTAGGAAGCTGGAGACAGCAATAGGATCTGAAGGTATTATACAGAGTAGGAACCACTTTTAAAACAGAAAAAGTACTTTTAGTCTATAATATCTCAAAATGTAATGCATTACAAGAGACTGCAATCTCTTTTAAGAAAAATAATCATGTACATTAATATCAGAAATATATCATTTGGAACCCTGATCTAGTCATATTAAGATTCAATGGTGAAGCCAAAACTTCTTATTGCTCTTAAAATAAGGCTCTGCCATGGTAATTATAAGGATGGCAATCAAACTATAGAAATTAATATGACGAAGCTAGACAATTTATTAAATTTTTTCCCTTCCAATTTTAGGTTGTTGAATATTACACTGAACTACTGGACATTCTAAACCAAGTGGAAATATAGCAGATATACAACCCTGACATTCCTTTAGTCCTACTGATGATTTTTAACTTTCTTGCCAAAGAGTATTATTTTGGGTGGTAATGAGATCATACTTGAAAATAGAGTTGAATTTCTAGAATGAAAAGTGCAAACTATGTATTACGATTTTCATTATTAAGTGTTGTTTATTATTATTATCCTAAGAAGTACCCAGTCGTGGATACAAAGTAGGGTTTCTTTGTTTGTGATTCAGAAAAACTAGTGAGACTGGATCAGTGCCATTATTTGGCCTCCTTAAAGGATATTTATGCAGCATCATTCTGTTGGATTCACCTTTGCAAAGAACAGAACAAAATAGAAATCAAAGTAGTAGACAGAAAAACCAAATCTATCCACTCTGCTCAAAGAGTGTGCAACCTAATGACGCTGATAAACATATAAACTTTGTATTGTTAAGAGCACCAATCCTCCAGAGCAGTGCTTCTCAACAAGGGCTAAACATTAGGCTCACCTGGGGAGCTTGTAAATGTTCAGATGCCCTGGCTATACATCAGAATCTCTGGGGGTGTGACCTAGGTTGTACATTTTTTAAAGCTCCCCAAGCAATTTCAATGGTCAGTGAAGCTGGAGAATTAAGAATAACTGTATCACCTTATTAATGAATTTCATTCTTTTAAACCTTGAGAAAAGCCTTTTAAATATGAACCTGAATTTAAAATACATGTAAATTTCAGACAGCAGAAGCAGGAAGAACTATAATCCTTCAGCCTGTGGAACAAAAACCACATTCACAGAAAGATAGACAAGATGAAAAGGCAGAGGGCTATGTACCAGATGAAGGAACAAGATAAAACCCAGGAAAAATAACTAAATGAAGTGGAGATAGGCAATCGTCCAGAAAAAGAATTCAGAATAATGATAGTGAAGATGATCCAGGACCTCAGAAAAAGAATAGAGGCAAAGATCGAGAAGATGCAAGAAATGTTTAACAAAAATCTAGAAGAATTAAAGAAAAAACAAACAGAGATGAACAATACAATAACAGAAATGAAAACTACACTAGAAGGAATCAATAGCAGAATAACTGAGGCAGAAGAATGGGTAAGTGACCTGGAAGACAGAGTGTTGGAATTCACTGCTGCAGAACAGAATAAAGAAGAAAGAATGAAAAGAAATGAAGACAGCCTAAGAGGACTCTGGGGCAACATTAAATGCAACAACATTCACATTATAGGGGTCCCAGAAGGAGAAGAGAGAGAGAAAGGACCTGAGAAAATATTTGAAGAGATTATAGTCGAAAACTTCCCTAACATGGGAAAGGAAATAGCCACCCAAGTCCAGGAAGTGCAGAGAGTACGATACAGGATAAACCCAAGAAGAAACTCACCGAGAAACATAGTGATCAAACTGGCAAAAATTAAAGACAAGGAAAAATTATTGAAAGCAACAAGGGAAAAATGACAAACAACATACAAGGGAACTCCCATAAGGTTAACAGCTGATTTCTCAGCAGAAACTCTACAGGCCAGAAGGGAGTGGCATGATATACTTAAAGTGATGAAAGGAAAGAACCTACAAGCAAGATTACTCTACCCAGCAAGGATCTCATTCAGATTCGATGGAGAAATCAAAAGCTTTACAGACAAGCAAAAGCTAAGAGAATTCAGCACCACCAAACCAGCTCTACAACAACTGCTAAAGGAACTTCTCTAAGTGGGAAACACAAGAGAAGAAAAGGACCTACAAAAACAACCCCAAAACAATTAAGCAAATGGTCATAGGAACATACATAGAGATAATTACCTTAAATGTGAATGGATTAAATGCTCCAACCAAAAGACACAGGCTCGCTGAATGTACACAAAAACAAGACCCATATATATGCTGTCTACAAGAGACCCACTTCAGACCTAGGGACACATACAGTCTGAAAGTGAGGGGATGGAAAAAGATATTCCATGCAAATGGAAATCAAAAGAAAGCTGGAGTAGCAATACTCATATCAGACAAAATAGACTTTAAAATAAAGAATGTTACAAGAGACAAGGAAGGACACTACATAATGATCAAGGGATCAATCCAAGAAGAAGATATAATAATTATAAATATATATAAATCAAACATAGGAGCACCTCAATACATAAGGCAACAGCTAACAGCTATAAAAGTGGAAATCAACAGTAATACAGTAATAGTGGAGGACTTTAACACCTCACTTACATCAATGGACAGATCATCCAAACAGAAAATCAATAAGGAAACAGAAGCTTTAAATGACACAATAGACCAGATAGATTTAATTGATATAGGACATTCCATCCAAAAACATCAGATTACACTTTCTTCTCAAGTGAGCACAGAACATTCTCCAGGACAGATCACATCTTGGGTCACAAATCAAACCTCAGTAAATTTAAGAAAATTGAAATCATATCAAGCATCTTTTCTGACCACAATGCCATGAAATTAAAAATGAATTACACGGAAAAAAACATTAAAAACACAAACACATGGAGGCTAAACAATACGTTACTAAATAACCAGGAGATCACCAAAGAAATCAAAGAGGAAATCAAAAAATACCTGGAGAGAAATGACAATGAAAACATGACGATCCAAAACCTATGGGATGCAGCAAAAGCAGTTCTAAGAGGGAAGTTTATCGCTATACAAGCCTACCTCAAGAAGCAAGAAAAATCTCAAATAAACAATCTATCCTTACACCTAAAGGAACTGGAGAAAGAAGAACAAACAAAACCGAAAGTTAGTAGAAGGAAAAAAATCATAAAGATCAGAGCAGAAATAAATGAAATAGAAACAAAGAAAACAGTAACAAAGATCAGTAAAATTAAAAGCTGGTTCTTTGAGAAGATAAACAAAATTGATAAACCATTAGCCAGACTCATCAAGAAAAAGAGGAAGAGGACTCAAATCAATAAAATTAGAAATGAAAAAGGAGAAGTCACAACAGACACCACAGAAATACAAAGCATCCTAAGAGACTACTACAAGCAACTCTATGCCAATAAAATGGACAACCTGGAAGAAATGGACAAATTCTTAGAAAGGCATAACCTTCCAAGACTGAACAAGGAAGAAATAGAAAATATGAACAGACCAATCACAAGTAATGAAATTGAAGCTGTGATTAAAAATCTTCCAACAAACAAAAGTCCAAGACCAGATGGCTTCACAGGTGAATTCTATCACACATTTAGAGAAGAGCTAACACCCATCCTTCTCAAACTCTTCCAAAAAATTGCAGAGGAAGAAAAACTCCCAAACTCATTCCATGAGGCCACAATCACCCTGATACCAAAACCATGCAAAGATACTACAAAAAAAAGAAAATTACAGACCAATATAACTCATGAATATAGATGCAAAAATCCTCAACAAAATACTAGCAAACAGAATCCAACAACACATTAAAAGGATCATACACCATGATCAAGTGGGATTTATCCCAGAGATGCAAGGATTCTTCAATATATGCAAATCAATCAATGTGATACACCATATTAACAAATTGAAGAAGCAAAACCATATGATCATCTCAATAGATGCAGAAAAAGCTTTTGACACAATTTAACACTGATTTATGACAAAAACTCTCCAGAAAGTGGGCATAGAGGGAACCTACTTCAACATAATAAAGATCATATATGACAAACCCACAGCAAACATCATTCTCAATGGTGAAAAACTGAAAGCATTTCCTCCAAGATCAGGAACAAGTCAAGGATGTCCACTCTCACCACTATTATTCAGCATAGTTTTGGAAGTCCTAGCTATGGCAATCAGAGAAGAAAAAGAGATAAAAGGAATACAGATTGGAAAAGCAGAAGTAAAACTGTCACTGTTTGCAGATGACATGATACTATACATAGAGGATCCTAATGATGCCACCAGAAAACTACTGGAGCTAATCAATGAATTTGGTAAACTTGCAGGATACAAAATTAATGCACAGAAATCTCTTGCATTCCTATACACTAATAATGAAGAATCTGAAAGAGAAATTAAGGAAACACTCACATTTACTATTGCAAGAAAAAGAATAAAATACCTAGGAATAAACCTACCTAGGGAGACAAAAGACCTTTATGCAAAAAACGATAAGACACTGATGAAAGAAATTAAAGATGATACCAACAGATGGAGAGATATGCCATGTTCTTGGATTGGAAGAATCAATATTGTGAAAATGATTGTACTACCCAAAGCAATCTACAGATTCAATGCAATCCCTATCAAATTACCAATGGCATTTTTTACAGAACAAGAACAAAAAATCTTCAGTTTTGTATGGAGACACAAAAGACACTGAATAGCCAAAACAGTCTTGAGGGAAAAAACAGAACTGGAGAATCAGACTCCTTGTATTCAGACTATACTACAAAGCTACAGTAATCAAGACAATATGGTACTGGCACAGAAACAGAAATATAGATCAATGGAACAAAATAGAAAACCCAGATATAAACCCACGCACCTATGGGCAACTTATCTATGACAAAGGAGGCAAGGATATACAATGGAGAAAAGACAGTCTCTTCAACAAGTGGTGCTGGGAAAACTGGACAGCTACATGTAGAAGAATGAAATTAGAACACTCCCTAACAGCATACACAAAAATAAACTCAAACTGGATTAGAGACCTAATTGTAAGACCAAACAGTATAAAACTCTTAGAGGAAAACATAGGAAGAACACTCTTTGACAAAAATCACAGCAAGATCTTTTTTGATCCACCTCCTAGAGTAATGGAAATAAAAACAAACGTAAACAAATGGGACCTAATGAAACTTCAAAGCTTTTGCACGGCAAAGGAAACCATAAACAAGACAAAAAGACAACCCTCAGAATGGGAGAAAATATTTGCAAATGAAGCAACAGACAAAGGATTAATCTCCAAAATATATAAACAGCTCATGCAGCTCAATATTAAAGAAACAAACAACCCAATCAAAAAATGGGCAGAAGACCTAAATAGACATTTCTCCAAAGAAGACATATAGATGGCCAAGAAGCACGTGAAAAGCTACTCACCATCACTAATTATTAGAGAAATGCAAATCAAAACCACAATCAAGTATCACCTCACACCAGTTAGAATGGGCATCGTCAGAAAATCTACAAACAACAAATGCTGGAGAGGCTGCGGAGAAAAGGGAACCCTCCTGCACTGTTTGTGGGAATGTAAATTGATATAGCCACTATGGAGAACAGTATGGAGGTTCCTTAAAAAACTAAAACTAGAATTGCCACATGATCCAGCAGTCCCACTACTGGGCATATACCCAGAGAAAACCATAATTCAAAAAGACACATACACCACAATGTTCATTGCAGCACTATTTACAATAGCCAGGTCATGGAAGCAACCTAAATGCCCATCAACAGACGAATGGACAAATAAGATGTGATACATATATACAATGGAATATTACTCAGCAGTAAAAAGGAACAAAATTGGGTCATTTGTTGAGATGTGGATGGATCTAGAGACTGTCATATAGAGTGAAGTAAGTCAGAAAGAGGAAAACAAATATCGTATATTAATGCATATACGTGGAACCTAGAAAAGTGGTACAGATGAACCGGTTTGCAGGGCAGAAATTGAGACACAGATGTAGAGAACAAAGCTATGGACGCCAAGGGCGGAAAGCGGCAGGGGGGGCGGAGGGTGGTGTGATGTATTGGGAGATTGGCATTGACATGTATACACTGATGTGTATGAAATAGATGACTAATAAGAACCTGCTGTATAAAAATATGTATATATATGTGAGAGACACAAAAAATAAAATAAAACACATGTAAATTTTAATGTGGGGATCACAGAGGCAAATGTGGAGTTCTTTGCATACTGTTTCTCTGACTGAGAATGGGAAGAATTAGGAACCAGATGGTATGAATTTTAGGCAAGAAATCAATGTGTAAAAAGATTCTTAATTCATTGTGATACTTCAAAACCCAATTCCTTAGATTGGGGGAAGGAAACATGTGATGAAAACTTGTTTCATGGCAGTCTCTGGAAACATGCTCATCACCATGACTTGAAACCTGAGTGTGAAAGGAAGTCTCATCCAATCCTGTTGTCTTTTCTGTGGAGACTGAAACAACTAAGGTTGTTGATTTTACAAGCACTCACTGTTTTTTTTGGCTGGTGGGCTCCAGATGATTTTCATTTATTCATATATTCAGGCTGGAATAACTCTTCCAGTTAACTTATTTTCTTCCTCTTAAAAATATTGAAGAGGTAGAATTAAAGCTATGCCAAGTGGTTGAATGTGCACTTCGAGGGCTGTATCTGAGTATCTTCTGTGATGATACACTTCGTTTTGCCAACCAGCTCTTCTCTTAGAATCTTAGTGGTACTCATCCTCCTCAGAAAGCCACCCACTTATTCTGAGCTCAGTAGCAAGAGATGAGGTTTTCGTGCTTATGAGCCATGATTGGTTGTCAAAAGCTCATTGGAACAAAGCAGAAATTAGCCCCAAGGCATTTTCCTCAATAAGTCTCTTCCAGTCCTACCACCATTAAGTTGGGTTTAGACATTTTTAATAAATCATCTTCTAACCCATTAATTACTAAAAATTATTCGAGGTTTTGAATTCCTCACTTTTATTAAATACCATAAATTTTGTTGGTCTCATTTTTTAGGAAAGAATAACAAACCCATCTAAATTTATTAGGTAGCATGTATTTCGAAGTTTTTTTTTAACTGTGCTGAAGCTGTAGTTTCAATCAGTGCAATTCAACATGCTTTGTAAATAATTGGTTTCCATAAATATTATTCCAAGTATGTATTGGCAATGATATCTGATGGAAATATTATAAAACAATAAAAATGGCAACTGTTATGCTTAAATAAAAAGTATTTTGGACCATACTACCAAAACCATCTTGGGCCTGATCACTATTGAAAAAACCCTGTTTGTTGAATTGCCAGTCAGATTTAGAATTCCTTGCAACCTGTCTTTCTATTCCTCACAGTGATAAGGGACATTTTTCAGAGGTCATGGTTGCCTTTCATGATACCTCAAAAAGCTAAGCTGTCACTCAGACATTAGGTTAACAGATGAGAAAGTATGATTTTTCCAAGCAAGTAAATATACAGACAGAAGGGCAAAGGAGAAAGAGCTGACCTTTATGGTAAATACAGGGTTAAGATGGGAGAAGTGGAAGAAAAGTCAGAGAGAAGCAGTCGTAAAGGGGGAAGAGAATGAGAGTAGGGCTAAGACCCCACCCAGTAGAGACTTTCTTGAAAGATGAGCAAGGAATAAAAAAGGGTTAAGTCTTTCAAAGAAATGGAGGAGAGTGATGAATGAGAAAAAACAGATTTGGTGACCTCCATGAACTTATAAATACTAAGTATAAGTAGCATTAGATATAACTACACTTTATTTTGTCTTACTCATTTTTAAGTTGTATTTTGTCTCATTTCTGGTATTTTATTGTTTGTTTTTGGCAACAGAAAGAGTGAATTATTGCTTCTCCGAGTGTTTCTGGGTCAAGCCCCAGAAATCTTGCCCAGAACTTAGGCACCAGCAAAGTCGGGAAACCACACAATATTAGCATTGAGAAGGCCCTCAGGAGTGTGTCCTGGTTCATTTCATCTTATTGGTGGGGAAATTGAAGTACAGAGTGGTTGAGTGACTCCCATCTGAGAAGCTCCCTAAGATGAGCCTGGAGGTCTGAGCCAGATCCAGGTCCCTCCTCTTTCTGATGTGTCTCCATGTGGCTTTGGAACAATCGGTAGCGTCAGCTAAAAGCCTTAGGCTCTCTTCTGACTTACGTATTCAGTCCTTCCTTGGTTTCTACAGGGGTTGGTTCCGCAGCCAGTACCAAAATCCTTGGATGCTCAAATCCGCCCCTTAAATAAAATGGCATAGTATTTGCATATAACCTATTCACATCTTTCCATATATTTCAAATCTTCTCTAGATTACTTATATTACCTAATACAATGTAAATACTATGTAAATAGCCGTAAATACTGTGTAGATCTGTGGATGTGGAACCTGCAGTTTCAGAGGGTGGACTGTATCTCGACTTGCATCAATTTCACATAACAGAGGGAGACCCTAGACCAAAGAAAGATATTAAAAAAAAAAAAAACTTTATTGTTGAATCAGAACACTGAGCTGTGTCTGGTTGGTTTGGTTCAATGCTTTGACTGCCTCAGTGCCTCTTTTAGACATAACAACATATTTAGAATCAGTAGTGTCAGAATGAAATACATACTTTTTCTGGAAATGGATATATATTTAAAGACTTTAAAATTGTGGCACATAACTTACAGCATTGGAAAATATTGAAAATAACAGTGGTTGAGATTTTAAGAATGAATTTCTGTGTAATTTTGTGTAGTTTAGCACATCATGGTAGAAGACGGCTGCTGGAATCAGCCCTGTTATTTTTCTACCTCTGCTGCCTGTCCTTCTGGCTGTTAATGTATCTGTTTACTCACAAGGCCAGGAGATTTGCTCTTACATGGTTAGGAATGTAAACTGACGGACAAAAACTTTCACAGTATCCAGGAACCTATAGGAAATGTGTTGTCATACTTTCAAGAGGGAACTGTAAGCTAGTTTGTACTACAAGAGAATGTGTCTGCCATTTCAAACCACTAAACTCCTAGACTAGTGAGGGTTTGGAGCTGTATTGTGTAGGGATCTATAGATGCCTGTCATCATAGACTCATGAGCTTACTTTGGTTTATGTGTCTTTGGACTGGTCTGTTCTCAGTGGCACTGCGGAGACTGAGGCAACTTCCCCTACATCACGGATGACATTAGTAAAAGGGCAGAAAGAACTTCTTTTTTATAGTTTAAGCTTAGCCAAAAGCTTGCTACTTCAAAAAACAAAACAAAAGCACAGAAACCTGAGTATTTTCACACCGCTTTTCTCTTCCAGCTCGATGAGCGTCATTTTCATTTAGCAGTTGCTCTGCAGAACCTGAATCTCCACAAGAAAGCCACCCAGCTATTAACAAATGCCTCAAGGATTGCCTCCATACCAAAGGTAAACCTGGGAACTGTTGCTTAGAATTTTCAAAAAGGTGCAAATTGTAGGAGTGCAATGTGCTATTTGATGACAGCCATGTGTTTCCAGCAGCTATACATGGCATCATGTAAAAAACATGAAATGCTCCAACCCAGAAAACACAGCACATTACGTGGTTCATATCAGGCATCACTATCAACCATTTTTCTGAATATTTTATGCTGCTTCATGCTTTGTTGTTGTTGTTGTTTTAAGTGACTACTTTTCCAGTTGTAGAGGTCATATGTATTCTGTGTTGAGAATTTGGAAAATGAAGAAAGGTACAAATCTCATCAACCATAGTATCTTCTGAATCTCCTAAAACAATGATATCACTCTCAAATAAGTAAATGAGAGACTTTCGTTATGAGTGCAATTTTTCTTTTCTTTTCCATTAAATTTGTGTCTAGTAGAGTAAGTTTAGGGAGAAATTGGCTCTTCTGACTGTTCTGTAGTGTCATTTTACTTACATTTACTTATATTATTATTACTACTAAAAATGAACTTTCTCCCTGAGCACTTGACAGGTTTGGGACAGAATGCTAAGCACGGCATGTGAATTATCTCACTTAGCCCTCACGAGAAACCTAGGAGATTGGCAGGATCCCCAGTAACTTAATACAGGTGGATTAGTGGAAGCAGAGTGAGAGTATAACGAGCCCAAAGTCAGGCAGCTGGTAAGAAGGAAGGTGGATTCACACTGAGTCCTCTGCAATCATTCCACTACCTAATTGTGAAAGGAATGGAGGGAAAGAGGTGATTTATGGAGCTTCTCCATTATGTAAGGTACTGTACTGGTTACTTCCCTTGCTGATCTCAGTCCATCCTCACAGCCTCACAAGGTAAGGCTTGTCATTTACAACCATGGAAACTGAGGCTTTGGGGGATTAAATACTATATTAAAAGTCACACAGCTAATAAGTGGCAGAGCTAGGAGACAGACTCAGCTGTTTCCAAGGCTGTCATTCCTAGTCAACCACACACAAAAAAGACTGTTTTTGTACAAAAAACTATTTTTGTATCTCTTTTTCCCACATGGATTTATAGGACAAAAATGGCTTTCCTTTTTTTATATATATATAAATTTGTACAGGATAATATGCACACTGGATCTGAAAACTCTTTAGCCCTGTAGATTCATGCTGACTTGGATTTTGAGGTCCATCTTGAAGAATTTCACCACAGATTCAACATAATGCCCGAAGATTATATTGAATGCACAATCTAATGTCTTGATATTTTAATGTTGAATCTCAATTTAAAATAAATTGGAAAGAATAGATTTGACACTTTATAAGAGATAGCGTTTTAAATATGTGTAGGAGGAATTTCAAGCACATTGCTGAAGTTTCCCTAGTCAAAAATGTTCTCTCATTTACCGATTAGATAACAAATGAAAATAAATAGATTTGTCATAACTTAGAATATATTTTTGCCTATAAAATAATTTTTTAAAGAAATTATAAATAGTAGAGAAAAGTGATATGAGAAACCTGGCTTAAGAGTGGTATCATAGTTTATTCAACAGTTATCTATTGACTACACTTTTCTAGGTGCTGAAGGTACAGCAGTGAAAAAAGCAAAATCCCTGCTCTCGAGGAGATTACGTCCTAGTGGCAAAATGCAGACAGTAAACATAAATAGTATATCAGATGGTGAGCTGTGCTATGGAGAACAATGAAGATGGATAATGGGGGATAGGAAGTCTGGAGTGTAAGGGGAGGTTATTGTTTAAATAGAGAAGTCAGAGATCCCCATGTAAAACGGAAACTACAATTTCTGCCTAAAAGCAATGTTGTAAGAATGTGGGATAAATAAAAGTATCCAAAGCTCCCTGTACTGAGAGGAAGGTTATATTATATTTTATAGATGAGAAACAGATGTGGAATAACAAGGTTGAGTTCACTCAGTTACTGCTAATTGGCAAAACAGGATTTGAAATCAGTTTTTCTGACTCTAGAATCTGTGATCGTACCATTTCACTTTGCAGTTGTGCTGTTTCCCATGGGTGTTGATCGCCTTTGGACAGACATTGAAGATAATATTTGCTTGCAAATGAACCTAACATAAATGCTTATTTTTCATTTTCATAAATTTTTCTGTGATGCATTTTTGTTTTGAAAGTGTATTTACTGTTAACTGTAATTTTTATGTCTGTTAAATGTATTTTAAAAATTATAATCTCTAAGGATGTGAATTGATTCATATTAATGTGTAGCTAACGTTACAAGTTTTTAAAACAACCTCTTGAATTTTCATGTTGTTTTTAAAAAGTGAGTGTTATTATAGGAAACATTTATGGAATGATGGCATAAGTCAACCCTAAAGGAATAGCAAAAGTCCTGGAGTAGTTTTGTAGAGACCTGTCAAGATTAATAAGGATGGTGATTTAAAACAAAGAACCTAATACTTTTACATGTACCTGTCCAGTTTTGCCAGCACCACTTATTGAAGAGGCTGTCCTTTCTCCACTGTACATTCCTGCCTCCTTTATCAAAGATAAGGTGACCATACGTGCGTGGGTTTATCTCTGGGCTTTCTATCCTGTTCCATTGATCTATCTTTCTGTTTTTGTGCCAGTACCATACTATCTTCATTACTGTAGCTTTGTAGTATAGTCTGAAGTCAGGGAGCCTGATTCCTCCAGCTCCGTTTTTCGTTCTCAAGATTGCTTTGGCTATTCGGGGTCTTTTGTGTTTCCATACAAATTGTGAAATTTTTTGTTCTAGTTCTGTGAAAAATGCCAGTGGTAGTTTGATAGGGATTGCACTGAATCTGTAGATTGCTTTGGGTAGTAGAGTCATTTTCACAGTGTTGATTCTTCTAATCAGGTACATGTAAGAGTATGAGATTAGATCACTCCCTAACACCATACACAAAAATAAGCTCAAAATGGATTAAAGACCTAAATGTAAGGCCAGAAACTATCAAACTCTTAGAGGAAAACATAGGCAGAACACCCTATGACATAAAACACAGCAAGATCCTTTTTGACCCACCTCCTAGAGAAATGGAAATAAAAACAAAAATAAACAAATGGGACCTAATGAAACTTCAAAGCTTTTGCACAGCAAAGGAAACCATAAACAAGACCAAAAGACAACCCTCAGAATGGGAGAAAATATTTGCAATTGAACAACTGACAAAGGATTAATCTCCAAAATTTATAAGCAGCTCATGCAGCTCAATAACAAAAAAGCAAACAACCCAGTCCAAAAATGGGTAGAAGACCTAAATAGACATTTCTCCAAAGAAGATATACAGACTGCCAACAAACACATGAAAGAATGCTCAACATCATTAATCATTAGAGAAATGCAAATCAAAACTACAATGAGATATCATCTCACACCAGTCAGAATGGCCATCATCAAAAAAATCTAGAAACAATAAATGCTGGAGAGGGTGTGGAGAAAAGGGAACACTCTTGCACTGCTGGTGGGAATGTGAATTGGTACAGCCACTATGAAGAACAGTATGGAGGTTCCTTAAAAAACTAAAAATAGAGCTACCATGTGACCCAGCAATCCCACTACTGGGCATAAACCATAATTCAAAAAGAGTCATGTACCAAAATGTTCATTGCAGCTGTATGTACAATAGCCCAGAGATGGAAACAACCTAAGTGTCCATCGACAGATGAATGGATAAAGAAGATGTGGCACATATATACCATGGACTATTACTCAGCCATAAAAAGAAACGAAATTGAGCTATTTGTAATGAGGTGGATAGACCTAGAGTCTGTCATACAGAGTGAAGTAAGTCAGAAAGAGAAAGACAAATACCGTATGCTAACACATACATATGGAATTTAAGAAAATAAAAAAGGTCATGAAGAACCTAGGGGTAAGACAGGAATAAAGACACAGACCTACTAGAGAATGGACTTGAGGATATGGGGAGGGAGAAGGGTAAGCTGTGACAAACTGAGAGAGAGGCATGGACATATATACACTACCAAACGTAAAATAGATAGCTAGTGGGAAACAGCCGCATAGCACAGGGAGATCAGCTTGGTGCTTTGTGACCACCTAGAGGGGTGGGATAGGGAGGGTGGGAGGGAGGGAGATGCAAGAGGGAAGAGATATAGGAACATATGTATATGTATAACTGATTCACTTTGTTATAAAGCAGAAACTAACACACCATTGTAAAGCAATTATACTCCAATAAGGATGTAAAATAAATAAATAAATAAATAAAATAAAACAAAGAACCAATTGTGCTCATCCATTACAGTGTAAAATTATTGTTAGATTTGTTGCGAGGGATTTTTATATTTGGCAATTCTAGCTGACCACTAAATTGCTCTGAAAAACTGTGCCACCAAAGAAATGACGAAAGTATTTTAGTGTATGTAATCAGAGCTAAAGATGACATATGAAAAGTACATTCAGTTGGAAGCAAAAAGTTGTACCCCAATATAATTGGCAAACACAAAATTTCATCCAAAAAGAAGTAGAACTATTTAGGAACCAGTAAAAATGTTTGTGGTTGCTACTAATCATAGAATAATATTAAAAGGCAGAACAAGTTATTTTTCTACTCAGATTAGTTAAAGGAAATGGTTGAGAAGAGACAATGAAAATGGTATTTTTATACCTTGCAAGTGGGAAGACAAATGATACAACCCTCATGAAAAGCAATGTGGTAACAGGAACCAAGAGCCATGAAAAGATTTGTAGTATTATTATTATTTTTAATATACAGGATAGCCCATTCTCAAGGCTCTGACCTTTATTTATTTTTTAAATTTATTTAAATTTAAATAAAGAGAAAACGGTCTTTTCTCTAGAGGCAGCGAGTGGGGACTACTCTTCGTGGTGGTGCGCAGGCTTCTCATTGCAGTGGCTTCTCTTGTTGAGGAGCACGGGCTCTATTCGCATGGGCTCAGTAGCTGTGGCCCACGGACTCTAGAGTGCAGGCTCAGTATTTGTGGCACATGGGCTTAGTTGCTCTGTGGTATCTTCCCGGACCAGGGCTCGAACTTGTGTCCCCTGCATGGGCAGGCCGATTCTTAACCACTGCGCCACCAGGGAAGTCCAAGATTTGTAGTATTTTATCCAGCAAGTCAATTTATTGAATTTATTCTGTAAGAGTAAACTAAAATAAGGGAAAAACCTTGTTGAGGAAGATGTTCATTGCAGTGTTATCGATAACAGCAAAAAAATTAGAAGAAAAAATATCTCACAATAATATTGTACTAGGTAAATTAGGGTGGACCTACTTGTTAGAAGACTGTGAAATTAGAAGAAATGATCGTGAATGTAACATAGCAATGTAGAAATACCCTTAATATCTTAAGTGAAAAATAAGTACGGGAAGTAGAGTGCAGGCTATTATGATAGCTATAAACAATTATGTAGAGAAGATGGAAAGGAAACATAAAAAATTGTTTGTAACTTATTTAAGGATAGTGGGATTATATATTTCCCCATCGATTTTTCAAATATTCTGCACTATTGTTATAATGCTTTAATAATAAAATGTTAATTCAAAGATTATTAATAAAATTCTTCATTTATTTCCAGTATGGCTATAATGTTGGCTGTAAATATGAAACTTTCTTCCACACACCAATATTTTCAAGAATGGCATATTCTCATGCAGTATGTGGTAAAATGCATTGTTTCTCTCTGGATTGGGCTGATATATTTTCAACCTAACAAACCTGTTTCCTCTATGAAATTAAGTTTCCACTGGAGACCTTACACTCACTGTATATAAGCAGTAGTTAACAAAAAGCCACTATTTTGAAATGTCAAGTGCTTCCTATACTAAGATGTTTTTATATATTGATAAGTTACAATCAGCTTGATTAAAGCACTGCATCTTAAAAGTGCATTGGGACAACATCTTCATATGCACAGGATAAACCCAGAGGTTCAAATACAGAACTACTATTTTTGAGGGAGGTACCACTTAGGAAAACCATGTTTTGTATGCCAGGAGAGATGTACTTAAATCCAAGGCTTTCATCCCTTGGAAGATGAATGAAGATCCCTTTGTTTTTATCCTTCACCTCCTAGATTTCCCAAAACCTGACTTGGAGAGAAATCTGCTTCTGTGGATTGAGCAGAGAAGGGTGCAAATAGCTTGAGCTCAAACAATAATGCTGTATCCAATTTCATACAAGATTCCACATTCCTGAGACTTTCTCCTCAAGTCTGCATCTCTTCCTGTGTTCCCTATCTTGATTCATGGTTCCATCTTTCAGGAATTTACCTAAGAGAAACACTTCAGAGATATTCCAAGGCTTCCCTCTCTTTCATCCAAAAACTGTCAACTTCTGTCAACTAAACCTCTAAAATGATTCTTGAGTTGATTCCCTGTTTATTTCTATACCTGGACTATTGTATTAACTTTTTGATAGGCTTCTACCAGAGTTATCTTCCTCAAACACTATTTCAAAATTTCTACTTTTATATTAAAAATCTTTGATGGCTCTTTACTGGCTGCCAAAAAAGGTCCATATTTCTTTTAATTTGAAAATTAAAGCCTGGGACGTGGTCAGGCTTTACCTCTTCTAGCTGTGTTTTTTCCAACGCTCCCTTATGCATTTCACATTTAATTCCGACACAGCAAATTGTTTTAATTTCCTCAAACCAGGAGGCCTTTGCATGATTGGATGCCTTTGCTTGCATATTTTTTGATAGCACATTACAAACACATGGCCATAATCTGCTTACATCTGTCCCCCTCACTAGATTGTCAGTCACTTAGCACAGAGACCATCACTGGATATCAAGCAGCTAACAGAGGTTGCATTAGTTGAGTGAATGAATGATTTAATAAATCCTATAGTGTAGAGTGCAGATAAAGTTAATGTGATGCTCCAAAGAGATGACTCTGGTTTTCATTGTGGGAAACTTTAGGAGGGGAAAAGCTGGGAGTGGGGAGTGTCCACAGACATGGCCCAGACTAGAGCTGGAAGCAGAGCTCTGACAAGTGTTCTCAAGCTAGGGAGGAGGGGACCAGACTAGGAATGTGGTGGGGCTGCACTGGAGGTCAAGAACCACGGACCAAAGATACTGACTGAGTCAAGAATAAAATTGAATATAATTAGAGAAACATAGATCCTGTATTATCTTTCCTATAGCCTCCCATAGATACTCTCTTGGAGCAGATGGGACCAAGTTATTTTTTTCTGCTAAGAACTTGAGGTAGAGTAGAACCAAATATTTTGACAGGCAGCTGAGTTAAGGGCAGAGTTGACTTCTACTCTTGAATGTTAAGGAACTTAACCAACACATGCATGCATCTCTGGCTAGAAGTGGACTGAAGACATTCCAGTTAGAAGAAACAGAATGTACAAAGGTTCAGAAATGTGAAGGTGTGTATTATGTTTGAGGAATTTCTAATACTCTCATTCAGTAGGAAAATAGAATGTGAGAGAGTAGTTAAGGAGAAGAGGATTAGAGAATTTGGGGAAAGAGTGAAAGATCCAAGGTGGCCCCTCTGATCCCTGCCTCCTGGTGTTCACATGGAATCCTCTCCCCTTAAATGTAAGCAGAACTTGTGATATGATTCTAACCAGTGGAGTATGGCACAGGTGATGAGATGTCTTATGATAATATTACATTCTACACTACTCCATCTTGCTAGTGGACTCGCTCCCCCTTTTACTTTGATGGTTTTGAAGAAATAAGTGCCATGAATTCTGTAGCCAAAAGGAGCTGAATGCTGCCAAGAACTGCACAAGCAGGGAAGCAAACCCCTCTATAGTTGAGCCTCCAGATAAGAATGCAGCTGTGGTCACCACCTTGATAACAACCTGTGAGACTCTAAGCAGATGATCCAACTAAGTCATGTCCACACTACTGACCCATAGAAACTGCGAGATAATAAATGTATGTTGTTTTAAGCTACTAAGTTTGTAGTGATTTGGCACGCAATAGCAAACAAATACAGATTTTAGTATTTGGAAATGGGATGCTGCTATAACAAACACCTAAAAATGTGGGAATGGCTTTGAAGCCAGGCACTGGGTAGTGTAGAGAGATTTTGAGTTATAATAGAAAAGGTGTAAATTCCTTCAAACAAGTTGTTAATAGATATCTTCTGGACTTTAAGGACTCTTGGAAGACTCAAATGGAAGTGAGCCTGTTATTGGAAAATGGGGGAAGGGGGATTCTTGTTGTATAATAGCAGGAAGTAAGCAAATTGTTTCCAGCAGTTTGTTGTTCTTCAACTATCTCAATAGGAGCCAAAGATAGAAAAAAGATTATCTTGAAAAGATATGTGGGTATGGCTTTTGTCTAATGGAATGAACCCTCATTGAAATCTATGAGAGACCCACAAAATTTTTGAGAAAATTGTTTCAGCAGAAACACTTCCAGCCTGAGTGGAAAGGGGCAGAGAGAGAACAAAATGAAAGGAGGTTGTTGGACTCCCAACATTCTTCTGTCAGGAAGTAGGCTGATAAAACTACCTGGCTGTAAACCTATGCTAATAAAGGAACTCCCAACTTTTGTCTGGCTGGATTGATTTCTAAACTCCTGTAGACTAGTAATGGTTTTTGACCTTTGATTTTGCCCCTTTATGAATTAGGATGTCTATAGCAATTTTCCTACACCTATCCCACCATTGCATGTTGGTTCTGTTTGGACAGGTAACTTTAGTTTCACAGGTCTGAATATGGAGAGTAATTGTTTCTCAGGAGTTGTACTTAACAGATTATACCTAAGAGCCTAATCTGCACCTGGACTTAATTCCTAATTTAGATGATGAGAGTTTAGACTTTGAGCTGATGCTATAATGCAGTGAGACTCTTGGGAATCTTAAGAAGAGAAAAATGTATTTTGCATGTGGAAGAGATGTGAATTATTGATGCCAGAGCATGGTCTATGGCAGACTCTAAGGCGGCCCCTAAACCAGGCCCGTTTCCTGGTGTAATTACCTCCTACTACAAGACCTGTGACTAGCTTGATTCTAACCAGTAGAATATAGCAAATGTGATGGAACCCCACTCTACTGATTGTTATGTTATACTAGAATCTGTCTTGCTAGCTGACTTTCTCTCTTTCTCCACTTGTAGTTTTAAACAAGTCAGCCTCTATGAATCCTATAACCGCAAGGAAGCAAATGCTTACAACAATCACATGAATGGAGAAATGGATCCTTCCCCAGTTGAACCACCAGACCAGAACCCAGCCCTGGCCTAGGTCTTTGTATTGTAGTAATTTTTTACTCAGCAATAGGTAACTAATACATTAGCATAGGAGGCAAAAGCCCCTGATAATCTCTACTTTCATCCCCGGTCTATAAAAATGGTTAAAATATTAAGTTTGAGGGGGAAACAATTATATTTCATCTTATGAAGATTTGTCAAATCTTTCTGAAGCATTTTAGTAGGCTTCTATCCAAAGACGTAAAGAATTATTAAAACCAGTTTTCCTCTCAGATTAATCTTCTATTTTCTTCTCTAGCTCTTTTACATTGCTTATCTTCATCTCCAATTCAAGCTATGTCCGAAGCCAACCCTCCTGGTCTGATTTGAGGTGATAGGCCCTTTACTTCCATCAACTGTATTTAGATTACTTCAGTGGCTCATTTTTATTTTAAAAAACCTTTTCTCACTTTATAAATCGGTAAGAATTTCAGCATGTCCTGCAGTACTTTTCAGTAAATCGAAACTGTCTATGCACATGTCATATAAATGAATATCAGAATATTATATGCATTTATTATCCAGTTTATCCTTGGCAATGAAATGTAAAGAGAGACTATGGAAAAATATATTTACTTTCCACCTTCTCTACATTGACTTAGGACAGATGAGAGAAGCAATAAAGGATGCTAATAAAGCTATTTCTTTGGACATTCTTAACCCGGTAGGTTTGATAAATTTTAATGTAAATAAATGACGAATAATAGTGTACTATTCCTATGATTCTTTCCTTTGTCATCTCTGCTTGCTAGTTTTTAGATACTGCAATTACCTCTCCCTATTTTTATGTATGTCTGTACCACTATGTATCTCCTTGACTAGTTTTTAAGTCAGTGAAAACTGTGCACCTTGGGATGCACAATGAAATCCCAATGAAATTTAGGAACACTTAAGTTAAAAACTATTATAATCAGTAACGCTATACTATAGTGATTTACTACCATACGTCATTTTCATAGAATGTGCCTCTAAAAACTTCACTTTCTGTGAAATAGATTGATAAAATGTTGCATTAACATTATTAACAATTTATCACCAAATGGCATATGCAGTTTTCTGAAAACATAGGCAGAGCTAAGGAATGTAGTGAATGAAAATGCATGGAGAAGATGGTTGTAAGTCTATAACTTGAGAAGCCTGAACGATATCTGTTGCAGTTGTCTCACTTTGCAGATGAAGAAAGTAAATCCAGGGAACTGATTGGTTAAAGTTATGTGGGCTCCAGGGCCACCAGGTTGTGAATGACAGCAACCTTGAGGGGCATGATTCACATGATCTAAGTTTGGAGCATGTGAATGGTGCTCCCGAGTTTCCAGTGCACAACCTGCATGGCTGCACAATTAGTACAACCCTGTTAGTTAATGGAACTCATGGGACGAAATCCAGATTTCTGAACTCATGGGCTGGGGCTCTTTAAACTATGTTACTCTAACCTGCCTGTTTCTTTTTTACTTGTTTTGATTCTTTTTTTTTTTTTAAGCCTAAAGATTAACCACATTTTAGAAAATGAGTTTTATGTTTTCCAGGATGTGTACTGTGTTAGACCTCTCGTGTGGAATTCATGCAAAGAAACCAAAAGAGCCATTTATGATTTAAACTATGGCTTCAAGCTAAATCCTTCTCACATTTGTATCTTAATATTAAGAGGGGCTATCACTTAGTCTACTGGAAATGAAAATGATCAGTTTGATGAGAATAAAGATCATGAAAAGGTAAACAAAAAGGTTTTGACATCACAAATTTGAAATTAATACTTTTTCCTTCTATTATGTCTAAAATTTTAACTCTAATAAGAAATGTGATGTGAAAAGCACTACATTAGTAATTATAAATTTGGGGGGAGAAATGTAGAAATTATTGCATCATGATAACATTACCCAAACCACATTATAAAACAAAGTAAGGCATTGTATACGTGACTGATGTAAAGGTATATCACATAAACTCTCAAAGTATAATACACTAACATACACTTTTATATATTAATTACCTTTGAAAAAAGATATTTAAATCTTTACACTTACAAAATCTTGGAAAGAAATGCATGAAAGAAATGTTTTATTGGTTTTTTTTTTTGTTTTTTTTTTGCGGTACGCGGGCCTCTCACTGTTGTGGCCTCTCCCGTTGCGGAGCACAGGCTCCGGACGCGCAGGCTCAGTGGCCATGGCTCACGGGCCCAGCCGCTCCGCGGCATGTGGGATCTTCCCGGACCGGGGCACAAACCCGTGTCCCCTGCATCAGCAGGCAGACTCCCAACCACTGCGCCACTAGGGAAGCCCAGAAATGTTTATTTTTATACCTGTTATTTCATTGTCACATTTATGGCATCTATCCATTAACTAAGCATGAAATGAGTTGCAAATAGTCCTACTTTTACCACAAGCCCACTTTGCAGAGTCTGAAGCTACCTTTTGGCATTATGGAAGAGGCACTCCCATGATGGCTCCGAAGTAATCTCATGGAATGATTTTGCGTGCAACTGAAAACACTTAGAAAGCTTAGACTTCTAGTCCTTTTGTTTCAGTTGGATCTATTGCCAGTAATCATACTCAAACCTCTTTTATGGACATAGTTCCTTCACCTCTGTTACTGGGAGAAGGCAGATGTAACCTGATTTTCACCACACATCTTTACAAGGCTTCTCAGTCTTAGCACTACTGACATTTTGAAACAGTTTTCTTTTTTATCCCCAGCTTTATTGAGATACAGTTGACATGTAACCACGTGTAAGTTTTAGGTGTATAACGTAATGACTTGATATATGTATATATTGCAAAATGATTACCACGATAAAGTTAGTTAATACATCCATCACCTCACATAGTTACATAGTAGCTTTTTTATTGGTGGTGAGAACTGTTAAAATCTACCCTTCTAGCAACTTGCAAAGATACAGTACTGTTAACTATAGACACCACGCTGTACATTACATCCCCAAAGTGTATTTATCTCATAACTGGAAGTTTGTACTCTTTGATTCCCTTCATCCATTTCTCCCACCCCATCTTCTGTCCCTGGAAACCACCAATCACTTCTCTGTTTCTATGAGTTCAGGTTTTTAGATTCCACAATTATGTGCGATCACATGGTATTTTTTTCTGATTTATTTCACTTAGCATAACGCCTTCAAGTTTCATTCATGTTGTTGCAAATGGCAGAATTTCCTTCTTTTATGGCTGAATAATATTCCAGTATATAATGTGTGTATGCATATCCATTCATCCATCAATGGACACTTAGGTTGTTTCCATGTCTTGGCTATTGTAAATAATGCTTGGCTATTGTAAATAATGCTGCAGTGAACATGGGGGTGCAGATATCCTTTTGAGAATTTACATTCCCACCAACAGTGCACAAGGGTTCCCTTTTCTCCACATCCTCACCAACACTTGTTATTTCTTATCTTTTTGAGAATAGCCATTCTTACAGGTGTGAGTAATCATCTCATTGTGGTTTTGATTTGCATTTCCCTAACGATTAGTGATGTTGAGTACCTTTTCATGGACCTGTTGTTTGAATATCTTCTTTGGAACAATGTCTATTCATATCCTTTGCCCACTTTTTGAATTGAATTGTTTTTTTGCTTTTGTCTTATTTATTGTTACTCTGCAGTTGTGCTGTATGAATTCCTTATATATTTTGGATATTAACCCCATATCAGATATGTCATTTGCAAATATTTTCTTCCATTCTGAGGTTACCTCATTTTGGTGATTGTGTCTTTTGGTGTGCAAAAGCTTTTTAGTTTGATGGAGTCCCACTTGTTTACTTTTGCTTTGTTGCTTGTGTTTTGGGTGTCATATTTATAAAATCATTGACCAATGTCAAAGAACTTTTTCCTGTGTTTCCTTCTAGGAGTTTTATGGAGGTCTCAGTTAAGTCTTTGTTGTGTAGGGCTTTTCTGTGCATTGAAAGATGTTCAGCAGCATCCCTGGCCTCTACTTAGTAGATGCCAGTATCACCCTCTATCTCAGTTGTCAGAGCCAGAAGTGTCACTAGACATTGCTAAGTGTTCCCTGTGGGTGGCAAAACTTCCTCCCAGTTGAAAATCACTGCTTTATTCCCCTATTTGGATTCATGTAAGGTTTTTGGAAAAGGCCTTAAGTAAAAACAATCTTATCTCCTGCTGTTTGGGAGTACACACATAGTTAAACTTTTCCAACCTTGTCAAGCCCCAGATTTCTAGATATTGTAGCCCTTTACCTCTTGCAAACTGGCCAGTTCTTGCCTGATCTCATACATCTCTCTCTTTTTCTCTCTCTCGTAATAACTTGCCAAAAAGTGGCAAGAAGCTGCAGGTGCATGGTGACATTCTGCCTTTTTGTTTAGCGGCTTCCCCTAAAGCAGTAGGCATGTAGGCATATGATTTGCCATCCAGATTATCATGGGAGACACTGTTACCAAAAGTTTTGCTGTAGCATAACGAGTCACAAGATTTTTAGCTTGCAGTGTCTGTGTGCTTTATTCCTGCCATCACACTGCTAAGCCAGTACCACATTTTAGGCTTTTATAATGGCAGTGCTCCACTTCTGAGTATCAGTCTCTGTTACAGGAAAAAATAAGCCATTTGAGGGTTAAGGAGAAGACTTGAAGAGAAGGAACAGCTAGTAGAAAGGTACAAGAGTGGGAGCATACTTGGTCTAGTTGAGGAACCAAAAAAACCCAATGTGGATGGAACTTAGTGGAAAAGGGGTGGAGCAATCTGAGATGAGGTCACAGAGGTAGGCAGGGCCTAGCTCTAGTTGGGCTTTCTAGCCAGTGTAAGAAGTACAGATTTGGGGCTTCCCCGGTGGCGCAGTGGTTGAGAGTCCGCCTGTCCATGCAGGGGACACGGGTTCGTGCCCCGGTCTGGGAAGATCCCACATGCCGCGGAGCGACTGGGCCCGTAAGCCATGGCCGCTGAGACTGCGTGTCCAGAGCCTTTGCTCCGCAACGGGAGAGGCCACAACAGTGAGAGGCCCGCGTACAACAACAACAACAAAAAAGAAGTACAGATTTGTTCTAGGAACAATGGGAAGCCATTGGCATATATTAAGGAGGAGGGGAAAAAAACTTGGATCATTCTGGCTACCATGGGAGAAATGGGTTATGGGGAAACAAGAGCAGAAGCAGGGAGTAGTCCTATAAGAAGTTCGTGTGAGATATGATAGTTGTTTAATTGTGGACTGTAGTCAAAGAGTTGGAGGAAAATGGATGGGTAAGGGATGTTTCAGAAATAACACTGGAAGACTCCTTGATAAATTGAATATTCAGTGTAAGGACAAAAGAGGGATGAAGGATAATTCCTGGATTGTGACTTAATTACCTGGAGGAATAATGGTTTAATATATTTAGCTGAAAAGGATTCAGAGATAAAAACAAGAGTTTTTGTTTTTGTCAAATTAAATTTGAGATGCCATTCATCAACCATGCAGTTATATTAAGTGGCCAATTTGCTATATGATTCAAAATTTCCAGAAAGGTATAAGGAATAGAAATTTTGACTGGAGAGTCATCAGTTTTTGAGGATATTGAAAGCCATCATCCTAAATGAGGTCATTATCGGAGAATGGAGAAGAGAAGGGAGCTTAGGATAGGTTCTGAGGCTTGCTGACATGTAGGATGTGAGTACAGTAGGAGGAACAAGCAAAGGAAACTGACAAGGGGCAGACAGAGAGGTAGGAAGAAACAGAGAGATTGGGAGTCTGGGATGTATAATGAGAGGTGAATCTTCCTTCTGCTTCTGATTTCCAGTTATCTTGTCAGTAGCGGTTTCAGGTATATCCTTCCAGGAGGTGTAAGCAGGTAGTTTTTTCCTAGAGGATTCATATTCTTTAAAGATACTCAAATCCAGATAGGAAGATACCACAATATTATTTTGCAACTTGCTTTCTTAACAGTACATCTTTCCATATTAATACATACACACTGACCTCTTCTTTTCTATGACTTCATAGTATTTGAAACTTCAAAGTCTAAGCAATGCTCCAATTTTCAGATGAGTCTTTTTAAAATGCTCTGTTTACACACGTACACACACCCCAATGATATACTGAATAAGAAGCTACCAAACATGAAGCAATTTCAATTTCAATTAATGAGTTTCAATTAATGAATACTTGGAGAATCAGCTCTGACCTTAACTTAAAGATTTAATAATTGCCAAAACTGAGGGTTATAGAAAACCAGCCACAATGTTTTCCTCAATCTCCAGAAGAGAAAATGTGGAAAAACAAGAGAAAATGTTCCTTATGCAAGTTTCATGTGTTCAGAAGTAATAGATAAATGAATGCCCTCTGACAATGCAGTGGAATGGAGAGTTATTTAAGCCATCCAATCATAAACCCTGGCTGCTGGAATCCTTGCTCCAATTAAGTAAATACAGCAGCTTATTTTGGTTTTATTGAGTTATAAGTAGAAAAACTCAGCCTGCTGTTTTCTGAAAAAGTTAATAATCATGGGTCTAAAAAGTTTCTTCTCCATGTATTACTGAACAATGATGTTTCTTACTGCAGTGAAGCAATGCGATGTGTAAAAAAATGAATCACTGGATGCTTACATTACCATCAAACTATTCAGATTCATTTATTAGATTCCTTGTAATTGGAAAACAGCTTTTTGCACCACAGAAATAGACTTTGTGTAACAATAAGTATACAATTAGTCGCCATAAACGAACAGATGACTTAAAACGGTAATGACTTTTGAGATTAAAAATTTCTCACACTTTTGTTCACTCAGTGATCACTGCATTTAAGCATCATTAATGAAGCATTAGCAATTCACATTAATGCAGTTGAGATGCCATTTTTTTCTTTAATAGGTTTGTAAAATATGCCCAACTAATAAGCATGTCTTAGATGTTACAGACTTCAACAGTCCTAAAATGGCTGATTTCTATGACAAGTAAGTGGTGTAACAGATGAGAAGAATTTAAGTTACTTTTAAAAAATTCATTGTTATAATGAAATCAGCTTAATATTTTTTCAGTCTGTTAGTATAAACATGTGTCAACGCCAAGGCCTGAGAGCCTGGGGAGGGAAGGGGACTCAGGCCTGACTGAGCAGCTGTATCATATCTGCCATGTTCTTTTCTCTTGAAATTATGTTCCAAACCCACACAAAGGCCACCCCATGACTTGAGATCTGTGTCTTCCCCAGAAGGGCTCTCATTCTGATCTGATGCACAAGACTCCAGTGGCTTCAGGCTTTGCCTTACTCTCATTTTTCTCCTCTCCATCTGGTCAAGCTTATGTATACTGTCAAGAACATTATCCTGAAAATTCTTTTTCTTATACCCTCTTTGCTTGTCTTCTCCTCCTAGAAAGTTTTTTTTTGTTTTTTGGGGGGTTTTTTGCGGTACGTGGGCCTCTCACTGCCTTGGCCTCTCCCACCGCGGAGCACAGGCTCCGGACGCACAGGCTCAGCGACCGTGGCTCATGGGCCCAGCCACTCCGCGGCACGTGGGATCCTCCCAGACCGGGGCACGAACCCGTGTCCCCTGCATCGGCAGGTGGACTCTCAACCGCTGCGCCACCAGGGAAACCCCGCTAGAAAGTTTTAAAGAACAGAATCTGTGTGATTCTTTCAGCCCACACCAAGTCACTGTCTGCTGATCATAAGGAAGGATTCTTCTCGGGGTGTACTTTGTTTTTTCACAGATAGCCACATGCCCCAGTCTCATCCCTCAAAGTAGAGTTTAAATATATATATATATATATATATATATATATTTGTTGTTGTTTTGTTTTGTTTTTTTCGGTACTTGGGCCTCTCACTGTTGTGGCCTCTCCCGTTGCGGAGCACAGGCTCCGGACGCGCAGGCTCAGCAGCCATGGCTTACGGGCCCAGCCGCTCCGCGGCATGTGGGATCCTCCCGGACTGGGGC
The DNA here is from genome assembly GCF_059928025.1 of Delphinapterus leucas. Taxonomy (NCBI): domain Eukaryota; kingdom Metazoa; phylum Chordata; class Mammalia; order Artiodactyla; family Monodontidae; genus Delphinapterus; species Delphinapterus leucas. The sequence continues at coordinate 36,518,882 of NC_143137.1, read as the reverse complement.
ACGAACCCGTGTCCCCTGAATCGGCAGGCGGACTCTCAACCACTGCACCACCAGGGAAGCCCTTTTTCTTTTTTCAGAATTTTGTCTTCCTTCTTCAGTGCACTGTACTGTTTTCCCAAGAGGCGTGTTGATTTCTGGCACTTTTTTCACTTAGTTCCAAATTGCTCTGGTTTTAGTATTTCTCAAAATGTGAAGTTTGAGTTTTGGACTCTTTCTTGTTGGCAATGCTGATTGTTATTTGTTATTTTTGTTGCTGTTTTTCATCTGGTTTGGGGGATGGGCTTCTTCAATTCTGCACCAAACTACCAGTTACCAAAATAGAAGCTCCCTGAGAGCAGGGATCTTGTTTTATACTCCACTCTCTGCCCAGTACCAGACTAATTTTGAATAATGAATGAGTCTTACACAATAGCTTTGGGGGTATATTGAATGTGACAGGATGAATCAGTTATCCTACAAGTCTCTGGGAACTATATTCAGTGAGTGACGTGGACCTACTAGACTAAAAGCATCAGGGTGTGGATGTTTCCATTACCACCTACAGCTCCTCATCCAGGTGAACAGTCCCTCTTGCCAATCCATGGTCTCTCCTGCCCATCCTCCTTCTCACCAAAGGCTGCCTCTGGACACCCTCAAATCTCACCCAAGCACTGAGAATTGCAAGGGGTGAATTCCATTTTAGGCACTTGGCCTGACTCAGATGAACACTGTATGCTAAATAGTAAATACTTATATACAGTTCCTCTGCAGAAGGTGTAGCAAAGGCTCTTCCTCAATTGTGTAATATTTTTTTTCTCAGTGTGAACAATTGTGTGTGTATCGACTAAAGAGAGATGTGCCCTGCCTGCCCGCTCTGTGTCTGGCCTTGAGCACAGTCATGACTAAAATAATCTCTGCCCTCAGAGGGTTTATGGTTGAGTGAGAGAAAAAAAAGTAAATACAAATTATATACATCTGCAACCTGCTTTGATGGATTGGGTGAAAAAATTTTCAAATTAGATACATCCTGCAGGATTCAGGGATTATTGATAATAGAGATGAAAGTTCAGAGAAGTCTTTATGTTTTATTCCCTTACAGATTGGAGGAACAGGTTTGTGATTGTTTTTTAAAAGTAAAATGCTTTCGAAATTTTGGCTGAAATTCAAATGAAAGTTTTGCATAAAATTTCTGGGCTTCAGTGAGAAAAATAATATTTGGCAATGTGAATATCTATTGTTGTGTGGTTAGGAATCTTTTAATGTCCCTTTTATATGCACTTAAAAGTCAAAGATTCACACCAGCTATTCAATTCATTGAATTTAACAGCTGTGTCTTCTGCTGAATTACTAGTTTATTTTTCCCTTGCTCTTTGAAAGTGAATGCTGTATGCAAATTGCTAGGTATACTTGGTAAGGTGTAGGCATAAATGGTATAGTCTGAAATTGTTAAAATGCCTTTTACCTATACAGCTGTTCCATGGAAGAAAGTTAACAATGACATTTTATTTACTATACCAGGAAAACGCTATGTTTATCTTAAATCATTATCATTTCAAGACGGTATTTCCAACGTCTTGTCAAGATTTTTGCAATAGAAAATTTAAATTCTGCATTGTTGTTTTTAAAATAAGCATTTTTCCATTCCATTTCTATTTCATTCCATTTTCCAAAAAACTGCTAATTTCATTTTCTTTGAGAAACAAAGTACTGGTTCATCTTTAAACTGGTCGTCTTTTTGTTCTCAGTAGCCTGCTCGGAACCATACTCTGCACCCAGGTTTTTAGATATTTGATCTGGAATCTAATGGAATTAGAAAACAGGAACCTGTAAAACCATTACTTTATCATTATCTGTCTTCTTCTGGTAACACTAGAGAGAGATTCAAAGCATGTCCTATTTGTGTGTGGCAGCCCTCAATGCTTTCCTTGAGAGAGGAAGAGTAGCGTAATCCAAGGTCATCCGCAGGTTACTAGGGCAAACATTCTGGGTCTACCTGTAATCCTGTGAGGAGAGGAAATTGCATAGAAGGCTGCCTATACCTTTATCAGATCCTGTAGGTCTTTGCAGAAATGCAAACCTGCAGAAGGCTGCCCTACACAGATTTCTTTCAGTCCCATATCCGGGTCTCAGGAAAAATGTGCAAGTAGGACAAGAAAAATAGAATCCCACAACCAAATATTTACTTGCTCACCCTTCTCTGTCTTGGGTCTTACCTTAATTCACCTTTACTGCTTTGAGGTTTCAGGTCCAGGTAGAATGGCAGGTAAACTATTTGGAAGTGTTCTACATGTGGGAAGGTGTATCAGTTAGAGGTTGTTGGTTGCAAGCAACAGGCCAATAAAAAAAGAAACAGACCATTTTGCTTCATGTATTTGAAAGATTAATACATTAATGTATTGTGGCAGTGGCCTCATCTTAACACTATAAATGTAATTTAAAAGACACCCCCAGAAAAAAAAATCCAAGTAAAACAGAATCTAGCACACAGAAAAAAACCTGTTACTCCTGTTTTGGGAAGGTAACCTGGCAATGTGTATTAATAGCTACGAAAATGATCGTGCCCTTTGACATAATCTTAACCTGTAGCCATCAAAAAAGTTTGTTATTTATTAAGTTTACATTTTTGGTAAGTTTTCAAAATGCATTTAACCTTGACTTTCATTTGGAGAATACCTTCATAAATTATGATTCGGTGGAATTCAACATTTAATCAGCATTTCAAAATATTTTTTGGATTGCTCTGTGACCATGGAACTTTTTTTGTTTTTTGTTTATTTTTGTTTTTATTTCCATTACTCTAGGAGGTGGATCAAAAAAGATCTTGCTGTGATTTATGTCAAAGAGTGTCCTTCCTATGTTTTCCTCTAAGAGTTTTATAGTGTCCAGTCTTACATTTAGGTCTCTAATCCAGTTTGAATTTATTTTTGTGTATGTTGTTAGGGAGTGTTCTAATTTCATTCTTTTACATGTAGCTGTCCAGTTTTCCCAGCACCACTTATTGAAGAGACTGTCTTTTCTCCTTTGCCTCTTCTCCCTTTGTCATAGATTAGCTGACCTTAGGTGTGTGGGTTTATCTTGGGGATTTCTATCCTGTTCCATTGATCTATATTTCTGTTTTTGTGCCATTACCATATTGCCTTGATTACTGTAGCTTTGTACTATAGTCTGAAGTCAGGGAATCTGATTCCTCCAGCTCCGTTTTTTCCCCTCAAGAGTGACCATGGAATTTAACACTCTCAAATTTGTGACTCAGAGTTGCAGTAATCACTCCCAAGGGGTACCATTCCCAAAGATGTGCAAAATATGAATCGTTGACTCAGGCAAAGAACCTTAATGCACAGAGAGCTGGTTTAGAGCCAGCTCCCTGAATCTGAGACTCACAAACATACCTCTGCCTTTATCTGAGAGTGCTTTTAACTTGGAATTTGAATCAAATTTAGCACCAAGTCTTCTGAAGTGAAAGGTCAGCTATTTAATGGAATAGTTTTAATTAAATGATAATGGCTTTTGTGTTATATAAAAAGAAAGTAAGCAAATTCCAAAATGGAAGACTGAATAGCTAATTCTAATGAGGAAATCAGACTTATGAACACAGACAACAAAGTTCTTATTAATTGCTTTCTTTAATGAAAATTTATTTTGTTCCATTTGCCTCTGTATTAACTTTTATAAGTAAAGTATATTTCCTATATTTATATTAAGTTTTTAATTACAATAGGTTTTTCTGAGTCATCGTACTCAGGATGTGAAAAATAGAATGAGAATACTGAAGTTAAATTTTTACTGGGACTTGAGATAAACATTATGTGCATTGATTAAAACTCACTTTCAATATGCTTTATTTTAAAAAACAAATTTTTAAGCCAGATGTAGTATTAATTTAAAGTCAAAATTATTTTTCCTCCAAAATTAGCCATTAATATCTCAAAACTGAAAATATTTCTCATTTCTGTGGATAGGGTTTTGTATGTTCATTACTGAGTTTATGGTTACTATGATTAATTTAAACAATAGGACCCAGAGCAACTTTGAGAAGATTTGCACTCAAGTGAAATTAATAATTGAGTGATCAGCAACTTTAATGTGCACATACACAGGTATGCTTACCACTGTTTATATTGGGATGACCTGTTACTGGGTGTGTTACCAACTCGGGTCCCTGGACATTTTAATCAATAGAAGTTGATAAGAGGCCAGAGGAGAAATTCAGGCAAGGCCTTATTGAGACTCCTGCTTCAGCAAAGGGGAGAGAAAACAAGTAAGAGGTGTCCTTGCTCGTTCCCTGAGGAGTGTGTGCTGGTTCCTTAAACGGAGGGCGGGTAGGGGTGGATAGGTGGGTTGGGCTGGAGGCGGGGCTTAGTTGGTCTGCCCACCTCATTGATGGTGCTGTGTGCAGGGATCCTGTGCAGTACCCTGCTTTTGCTGCCGGCACCTCAGAGGTGGCAGTAGGTTTGGGCCTTTTTGTATCTTATTGTTCGTAGTTTGCCCCAACTGCACATATACAATATGTGGTTATTTTTAGTCCCTTATAGTTCCTTGTGTTCTGTTGCTCTAGGAGACATCTGTCCAGGTACAAGCACTCCAGTAAAGGGCCCCGGGTCCCAGCCTATCTGAGTGGCTTCAATCTTTTCAACATTTATCTATCAACAGCCTCCATTTCTTTCTTACTTTCACCTTATATAAAAACTTTAAATCTGTCTTTTAGCCAAATTACTCTATTGAAAATGTTCTGAGAAATCCAGTGATTTTTCTAATTGCCAGTGCCAATAATTTTTAATACATTTTAAACAAGTTTAACATAAGACATTGAAAAATGCACAGATCATAACTATATAGCTCTATGAATTCTCTCTTCTAAAGGTAACCACTAACCTTTACCTTTATGGTTTAGTTTTGTCTGATTTTTGAAATTTATGTAAATACAACCATACAGCTTCCCCCCACCCCTGCTTCTTTTACTCCACACTGTATTTTTGAAATTCTCCTATGTGATTAGGTGTAGCTATTTATTTATCTTTCTATAGAGTGTTCCTTTATAGAATATAATTTACCCATTTTACTGCTGTGGGACATTTGGCCTTTGATCAGGTTTTGGCTATTATGAATAATGCTTCCACGAACACTTTTGTGCACATATTCTATTGAGTTATATATTTAGGAGTAGACTGCTGTGTCATAGCATGAATATTCTCAGCTGTTGTTGACAATACCAAAAAGTTTCTTAAAATTGTGGTAACAATTTATGTCTCCACCAGAGCTGTAGGGTTCTATAAAAACCTTATTTTGAGTCTTTTAACTGTTTTGGTAGGTGATTAGTTATATCTCATTGCATTTTTAATTTGCATTTCCTTAATTACTAGTGAAATGTGTCACTTTTCACAAGTCTGTTGTTTACTTGAATTTCCTCTTTTGTGCAGCAGTGGTTCAAGGCTCATGCTCATTTTTAAAAAATGGGTTGTTTGTCTTTTTCTTATTGATTTGTGGTTATATGTGTACATATATCTCCTCCTAGTCTATGGCTTGCCTTTTACTGTCTTAACTGTGTCTTTTGATGAACATACATTTTTAATTTCAATAAAGTCATATTTGTCAATTTTTCCTTTATTGTTAGCACTTTTTATATTTTGTTAAAGAAGTCAGTCTCTCATCCCGAAGGCATGAGAATATTTCCTATATTGTCTAAATATTTCATTGATTTACCTTTTAAAAATCACTTCCAGACGTTGTGGGAATTAAAGAACAAACCAAACAAGGCTTGTAGGAACATTATTTACGAAAAGTGGAGGATCTTAAGTGCGATATAAATGGCTCTAAGTCAAGGGCTCAAGCAGTTTTCACTTAAAAAATTATATACTCCAAGGTTCAGAAGAAGGAAGATATAAATAGCATTTTTAGGGACAATGGTGGCTCATCCTGGCAGCTGTGGGCTTTGTGATTTTCCACTTAATTGGATTACAATATTCCTGAGTGTGCTAAAGAGTGAGTTGCTTGGACATGTCAGGAATGCAAGCCCAGCTTCACTGAAGACCATCAACGGGGAGCCGCATACCTCATACAGAGGAAGGGCTTTGAACTTGCAGGAAAGGCAATACATCTCAACTAAGATATATGTGTTTGGAGAAAAATCATAGTCCTTGTTTTTTTTCCATTCAGTTGGATTTTTATCTTAATTCTGGTGTATATATCACTGAACAGGAAATAAAACATGAGCCATTTACCTGAAAGATAAAAGTATTAAGGGAAATCAACTTCACTTTTACTTAAAATGGAATCAGTTCTACAATTTGGTTTCTTTTTCTTTTTTTTTTTTTACAACTCCTATTTTACACTTCCAATTAGTAATACTTTCATGAAATATCTAACAGATGGAATAAAAGTATATATAGATATGAAGATAAATATACTTACTGGTCCCACTTGCCTTGTTAAGCTAACTTTCTATCAGACAAAATAGTTCCAACGCTCTTGGTTAAATAAATTAATAATGATTAAAATAGTCAGGATTCCTGGAAAGGGGCAAGACTTGAACTCAGTCTTGAGTGAGTTTAATTTTAGTCATTTGAAAGAACTTGAGTAAAGAAATCACAGAAGTGTGAACCACCTGGTTTGGGTTGGGTTCTTGAAGGGTGGTGGATGGTGGGGAAAGTCCAAATTTAAGTGACACCTGATTTGGAAAACATCAAAAACTTGGCAGACGCTTGTGGATTTGATGCATCAGGAAATGTGGAAAGCTGTTAGAGAAATTGAAGAGTGATGAAAGCATTGTTTAAGAAATGCTAACTGTGCAGTTGTGAGTGGAAGGAACTACAGTGGTGAGATTCTGTGAAGGGCAGGCCGGCTGAGGATTGATCATGTGGACTGCACAGGGGCTTTCAAATCAGAAAAGCCTGGCTGTACTCCCAGCTCTACCATCCAGCCTCTATAAACCTCCTTCTCCTTGTGTTAATCAGTAATCTTTTGCTGGCAAGTGACTGAATCTCACTTCAATCTGTGTTAAAAAAAAAAAAAAAGTGTTGGACAGTAAACTGGACTGACTCCCAAATCTGAGGGAAAGTTGAACAACCAAGCTTTGGGAAACACAAACCAAGGCAACTGGGGGGGACTCAAGAAATGAAACTAGAGATTTAAAACTGCCCGGATTCTCTCTTCCTCTCTGGGGAAGGGGTGTGAGCAGATTTCACTGTGAAGTAAGGGATGTGGCTACTGGTAACTGTAGCTCTTCTTAGCTCCTTCACCAAGAGAAAAGGACTCTTTCCATAGCTATGGTTCTTAAGTTTTGAGAAAAGACTAGCTCACGACCTTAGGCAAGTTCTCTCTGTGCTTCTGTCTCCTTATCTGATAAATGGGAAAAGTACTGGGACCTAAGTCATAAGGTTGTTGTGAGAATTAAATGCCTTAAAATATTTAAAATATTTGGAATAGTTGCCAGCACAAAGCTATCATTTTTGCTGTTGTATAATTGTCATTAGCTCATCCCTGGACCATCATTATGGTTCCATGGTTGACCTAAACATGCCTGGGAGGAGGGATAAGTTCACTGTCATTGGCACCACTGGGGGGGTGGGAGATAGTGCCCCAAAAAACTGTGAGGGGAAGAAAGGGGTGTCAGGCAGACAAAAGCAATAGCTTTCTTCCATTCTTCATTTGTAAAAGCTTTACTATTGAGTTACAATGTAAATGTGAGTATTAATAATAATTAATAATAACAATAATAATGCATATAAAGTATCTGTCCCATCTCAGGCCTTCAAGATATGTCAGCTATGCAGTCTGCACGTGAAAAAACCCAGGCCTGGGCTGGATACCAGTAATGCAAATTAATGAAATAAATATTTTGAAGGAAAATCAGATAGGCTTGGATTGGCTTATGGATTGTATTGATGGTGGACATGGACCGTCACTTTGGATGTTTTATCTTTGGCTGCGCCTTGCAGCAAAGATCAGTCATATCATATACGTTACATTAAAAATATAAGTTTTGATCCTTTCTCCTACGGCTGGGAGGGTTTCCCAGTAAAAGGTGCATCCTGCAATCTCTCCAGCTGAGTGGTATTCAGTCTGCTCTAATAGAGTCAGGCCTCAGCATCCTGCCAGTCCCCTGGGACCCTGGGTTATAGTTCCTTCTGTCATCAGGTCCCAGTAGAGAAGGCAGTGTCCATGCTTGGCCAGAGAGACCTTGCTAATCCAAACAAGTTCATGGGAAAGGAATCTTCTTTTTATGAGGCTAATGGGGTATTGTGGCTCTTACCAGTTACTACCAGATGATCCAGTCATTTACTCTTTGCTCCACACAAATATTCACATGATTCGAAATGCAAACCAATATTTATATCATCATATTACATTGTTTACAAATTTGAGTCTATAGGCTTCTACTAATTAAATCAGTACTCTTGTGGTTGCATTTTTAAAAATCCATTATATGGTGCACTGAGAAGGGAAATCAGGCCCAAGAGTGATAATCCCAGACCATTTGCAGGCTCAGAAATAAGGGAGAGGCCTGAGTCAAAGATAATTCCAGGTTTTTAAAGGCTTCAGTTGAGAAGTAGGAAACTGTTTTCATTTCAAACCCTTTGGAATGTGCAAATAAATAAGCATGCAAAGATCTCTATGTATATGATGTGCTCAAAATGAGCAAGGAAAGCTACAGGTTTCAGCAAAACTTACCATTGTGACATTGCTCTGAAAAAATTTATGTGAAAGAAGGAGTTGGGTAAGGATTTGATTGACACAGATTATCCCTGCAGGAAAGAAAAAGCCTAGGGAGACAATGAGGCAGAGAAACTATACTTGTGAGTTTTTCCTACAAGAGCCCAGCAGACCAGAGGGAATTAAAGAAAGGAGGTTGGGAACGAAACAGGGAAGGTCAAATGTAGGGGGTAGAAAAAGAAGCTGCAGAGGCTTCTGTAAAACAGGAGATTGTGAGATACCTTTGCTTCAAAATGATACTCTCTAACATGCGGAAAAGTAAAAGAGGGGTTGTTATTTGAGATGTTTATTTGACCTCATGTTAATCGTTTATGGCACTCATTGACCAGAGTTTTATTTGACATGAAAAATGCCTAGCCTGTACCTAACCTTTCTCATGTCTTTACGATCTTAATAATCCCCGGGGCTGCCATATGTACACAGTCCACCCCTGTCCCTCGCCACACGCCTGTGTATATGTGTATAAATATAATAATTCTTTTAGAGAAGGAAAAGGCAATGCTGATCGCACCCATTTTGGGAGTGTGCCTGTGGAGCACGTAGCTCATTTACTTGTATGTCAGTTTCATGTGAACTTTATTATTAATGCATCAGCTCACTTTGGAATTCGAGTCTTCTAAATTAGCTAATTATATTGACTAAATGAATTAATAAGCACCAGTCACCATCCTAGTTAATTAGCAGCAGGAGCAGTAGCAGTAACCATTTCCAGCTCTCTAGTATTTTATAATTTACAAAGCATTCTCACAGATTTATCTCATTGGATAAATGAGCGTGCTATGCGTGCAGCATGCCTTCGACTGGCTCTTTACATAAACAAAATGATATATTTAAATAAGGGTAGGTAACCCTTTTCTCACAACCATAGAGATCGACTTCTGTCCCAAGGCCTATTTCAATAAAAAGTTTATGTGGACCAGATATCAGTCGCAACATGAATAACAGGTTTAATTAATATGAGAGACACAGAGAGAGCAGTTTAACATCCAAAATTACAGTGGCCTACATGCTGAGCATTGGACTGTGCTAAAGAAAAGTACAACGAGCTCCACTGCTGTTGAAGATTAATTGGAATGATTCCTATGTAGTAGGAAAGTGTGGCTCATTTTTGCTTGAAAAATGTTAAATGTACTTAGCACTCATTCCTTTTGCGATTAATTTTTGGCTGATCATCATTTAAAAACAGTTTTTGGCCTAATGTTTTCTAACAGCTTTATTGAGGGTTAATTGACATATAATAGCTTATATTTACGTGTACACTTTGATGAGTTTTGACATACGTGTGCTCTCGTGAAACCATCAGCACAACCAAGATAATGAACATATCCATCACCCTGAAAATTTTCTCAGTGCCCCTTTGTAATTCACTTCCCACGCCCCCCTCTCCAGGCAACCATGGATCTGCTTTCTGTCATTACAGAGTAGTTTGCATTTTCTAGAGTTTTATATAAATAGAATAATACAATATGTACTCTTTTGGTCTGGATTCTTTCACTTAGCATAATTTTTTAATTAATTTATTTATTTTTGGCTGCGTTGGGTCTTTGTTGCTGGGCGCGGGCTTTCTCTAGTTGCGGTGAGCAGGGGCCACTATTTGTTGCGGGGCGTGGGCTTCTCCGGTTGCAAAGCGTTGGCTCTAGGCGCGTGGGCTCAGTAGTAGTGGCTCACGTGCTCCAGAGCACAGGCTCAGCAGCTGTGTCGCACGGGCTTAGTTTCTTCACGGTATGTAGGATCTTCCCGGACCAGGGCTCGAACCCGTGCCCCCTGCATTGGCAGGCGGATTCTTAACCACTGCGCCACCAGGGAAGCCCAGTGTAAATAATTTAAGATTTGTCCATGCTGTTAATGTGTATACATAGTTATTTTCTTTTTATTGCTGAGTTGTATTCCATTAGATAGACAGTTTATGATTTGGTTATCATTCACCTGTTGATGGACATTTGGTTTTTTAACTTTGGGTTCTTGCAAGTAAAGCTGCGATGAACATTTATGTACAAGTCTTGGTATAGCTATATTCTTTCAGTTGTCTTAGGAGTGGGATAGCTGGATCATATGGTAAATGTATGTTTAACTTTTTAAGAGACTGCCAAACTGTTTTCTAAAAATGGAAATCTAGCAGATTGTTTAAAAAACAAACATTTCTTCAACATAAATTTTAACTTGCCACTGTTTGAAACAATTGATTCCTGGTGTGTTTGTGTGTATTGTTCAAATTAATTAATACAATTAGTCTTAATTGAGTTGATACATGTTTTAGAATTTTTGATTGACATGCTAAAGTTTGCTCCAATAGATTTTTTTCAATTTATTTAGAGCTAATATGCCAAATATAATCTCATTACCCATTTGCAGCACCCATTCCATTGCGTGGGCTGTTGCATGTCAGTCACTTGCTCTGCTTCTTCCCTTGGTTATTTTGAGGTTAATAGAAAGATCGTTACTAAAATATCCACATGAAGATTTGCATTATATGGAGATTTTAGTTATAAATACAAATTAATTGAAATGAGGAATCTCAGAAAAAGATTTATTTCTGGAAATACACATCTCCTTAGAAACCGTAAGTAACCAAGTTTGACACACAAGTCATAGAACATAGAGTTGAATGCAAATTTACAGATGCCTGTCCCCAGCCCCGCTCTCCTGCTTTGTGGGGTTTTCTTCCTTTAACGTGAAAATTACTATCATCCCCATTTCATGTATGGAACCAGCAACCCCGCCCCTTCCCACGTTGCTGAATATTTGGGGGCCTGTGCTTCCCTTGCTTTAAGTTCCTGCTTCCTTTAAGGTCTTGCTCTTCTCTGTGTCTTGCCTCCTGCAACTGGCTTCTTCTGTCTGCCCCAGACCAACACAAATACAGAGCAGCCAGCTTTTCTTCAATACAAATGCAGGGCTCTTGCCTATAGCAGAGTAGTAGTGCAGGTTTGGATACATAGAGGACATAGGATGTGAGGGGCAAGGGATTGCTTCACAGCACAGCAAACAATTTAATTGAAAATGAAACATTATTTTTCTGGAGGTCTTTAACCATCTGCCTTAGAAAATTTTTGCCCGACACCATATTGCTCTCCCCCTCCCCCTTTCTCCAGACCCTTGTCAGTCTCCCCTTCTCTCAGCTGTCTAGAATCCCTTAATACCTAAAGCGTTTCCAAAGAGCCTTCATTTTCTTTTTTTAACATCTTTATTGGAGTATAATTGCTTTACAATGGTGTGTTAGTTTCTGTTGTATAACAAAGTCAATCAGCTATACATATACATATATCCCCATGTCTCCTCCCTCTTGCGTCTTCCTCTCACCCTCCCTATCCCACCCCTCTCGGTGGTCACAAAGCACGGAGCTGATTTCTCTGTGCTACGTGGCTGCTTCCCACTAGCTATCTATTTTACATTTGGTAGTGTATATATGTCCATGCCACTCTCTCCAGAAGTGCCTTCCTTTTCTCGCATAGACTAAAGCAGTCCTTCTCAATTTTAATGTGCACCTGGATCACCTGGAGATCGTTTTAAAATACAGATTCTGATTAATATGTCTGGAGTGGGGCCTGAGATTCTGCATTTCTAACAAGTTCCCAGGTGATGTTGGTTCTGCAAGTCGAAGGGCCACGCATTTAGAACTACTGGCCTGGAACAGTCTAACTCTGGTCTCTATCCATGTCTGAGCCTACCTTTGTCTATCCTAGTGGTTTTGAACTTGGGTCAATTTTGCCCCCCGAGGTACATTTGGTGACATCTGGAGACATTTTTGATTGTCACAGCTGGGGGAAGAGTGCGAAATGCATCTCATGGTAGAGGCCAGGGATGCTGCTAAACATCCTGTAATGCACAGGACAGCACACCTCCTCAAAAGGAATTATCCAGTCCAAAATGCCAGTAGTGCGGTGCTTTACAAACCTTGATTTATTCCAATGATTGAAACTACTTTGCTGAATACAAGACCACCTACCAGTGTCTCCACCCTTAGAAGAACATTTATGTGGTGATTTTAAGTTTTAATAGGATTCAACTTTGAGGCTTTGCTTCCTTAGCTCAGCTGCTAGTTTCTATGTGGAGAGTCCATCTTCCCCTTCTATCTCCTCTCCCTTTATTTGAAGGCAGAAGCAGCTGAAGTCAGTTTGTTGTTTTTGTTTGTTTTAAATATCAATAAAAAAATTTCCCTGCCAAGTACAAGTGCAATATAAATGTATATTTATTGTTACAAACATAAAGGAGACCTCAAGCATCCTGCTAGCATAATAAAAAAAATATTTTATAAATGTATGAGGAAAGGAACTAATTTACCTGACAGAGTTCTGGTTTAGGTTAAAGAATAATTCTCTCTGCTTTCCTCAACTTCTACCTGTGACCTACCAGTTACCATTCTAGCTACTTGAAGGTCTGTTTAACTAGAGTATAAAATCAATATGCATGATAATGAATAGTCCCTGAATAATATAAAAGAATTGACCTTGATGGAATCAGGGACTTACCAAGAGTGAGCTTGGAGGGGTTGGTATTGCCAACATTCCTAGGAATAAGCCCATGGGGACAAGAATTATGTAAAAGGAAAAAGTCCTAGATTAGTATAATGGTTAAGGGTAGGGACTGGAGCCAGATCGCCTGGGGTGGAATCATAGCTACACTGACTACTCGCTCTATCACCTTGGCAGAGAAACTGCATATAGCAGTGTAGGGTGTCTAACGGCACGCCCTGGAGTTGTGCAATGCACAATCTGCACATGTATAGCCCTGAATCTTGGGCGCCTTTAAAAATTATTCTGTGCCTCTTTTTCCTTATTTGTAAATGAAGGATTTAGAACAAAGGCTGGCATATGGTAAACATACAATAAATGCCATGCCATTAATTTTCTTTACAAGGTAAGCAAAGAGGTAATAGGGATTTCCACGAAACACAGGATTTTTTGGTGACTTTGGGAGGAACTACAGAGAAGGAAATAGAGGGGATTGAAGACAAAAGAATATTTGATATATACCCTTATTGTTAATGCAAAAATAATAGAACAAAATTCTATGCAGTTAATAATTATGACTCCAAATACCCAGCTTCAGGACTCTTGAGTCAGAATGAGAGACAGTCCCTTTACTTAGGAAGAAATTAGGTCAGGATCAAGAACAGTAGAGATAGCTAAAGGAGAAAAATGTGGCAAGACTTTCATTCTACGTTATTCAACAAGTATTTATTGAACACAATGATAGGTGCCAGGGATGCAGTGATGAATGAGATGACAAGGTCTTGACCTCTGAAACTTATCATTCAGCTGGAAAGACAGACGAGAGAACAAGCAATTACAGTGTGTTAAGTAGGACAGGGTGATTTGAGGGCACGCATTTTGTGTTCGGCCTAGGATTTACTATATGTTTTTCTGAAATTTTTGAAGGGAAGTGTTTTAAAATTTTTAATGGTAACAACTATAAGGGAGGAAAGTTGTAACTATTAAATACCCTCTTCTTAAGATTTCACATGGCTCATGCTTCTTTCCCGCTATCTTCAGGTGGAGCATATGAATGCCGCCAAGCTCACTCCCTCAGCATTCCTTCACCTCCCACACCATGCCAAGGAACAGGTTGGGAAGGGGCCGTGTGTGATAACTTCCCATTGAAATGAAGGGTGGTTTGGGTTCACTTTGTGAGGATTCTGTGAAAGTAATGGACTAGTTGTTCTCTGTCAATAAGATTCCAGAGAAGATGGAGAAATGGCCAGAGGTTCTTGAAGAATTGTGACCTGCTAGCTTCACTTTCACCTTGTCCTCTCGTTCCTTGACGCTTGAGTCAAGTCTTAGTATCTCCCTTTTTCTCTAGAACGTGGGTTGGGTATCTCTGGTGCAAGCTACGGCTTGCAACTCCACCTTAGTCCAGCTCCGCACCTTAGTCCTGAACAGGCTCATTTATCATCCTACTTGATCCATACCAGCCTCATTTCATTTAGAAAAGCCTTCATAGAACTATGATAACACCATGCCCACAGATTTTCTTAAGTGGTGATCAATGCTTTGGCCACATGAAGAGCATTTTTTTGCATCGTTTTAAGGAACCACTACTGAGAGTGTATCTATTACATTACTCAGTAAAGATCACTGTGATTTTTTTCCAGAATTTACTGCCAGGCAAGTGATGGTCTCTGGAGAAAATAGTATAGATAGTTACAGCTGTGAAGCCACCTGCCTCAGCTGCAAGGAAGTTCAGAGCTAAATTTAGTACTCAGGCAGAAGATTACATCATCCTGTTTCCTTTTATTCTGTTAATTTAGAGTCTGTCTTAATTTTATTTCCCTATGTACGTGCCTTTTCTATAAGAAGACTGGTTTCTTTTTATGAAAGTAGGAAAGATATAAATTATACATTTATTTTTAAGGTAATAATATATTTGATAATGTCTTCACGATTCTTCAGGTCATCCAGGGTCAAATCTTATACTCCTCTCTCCCCCACCTCCCTCATTCCCTAAAGCTATGTCATATCAGTTTTTTCTCTAGAAAATCTTTATAGACATTTTCCCCCCCTCCATCCCCATTGCTCCTACTGAAGTCCAGGCTCTTACCATATTCCACCTGGGCTATTACAACATCCTGCTATCTGACCACTTGGCCTTAAGTGTGTCCCCCTGAATCTAGCCTCAATACCCACATTCAGTAAGTGCGAATTTCATTATGCTACTCATATGCTCAAAAACTTACAATGATTCTCCATTCGTTTGCTAAGTTTTACCTTTGCCAAGCCCTTTGGCCATATCTTGCTTGCTTGTCTCTTATTTCCATCTAACCTCTATTATTCAAACTCCACTCTTGTTTAGCTTGTTTCCTACCACCCCGTACCTGTCTCCAAATTTTCTCTCACCAAGAATGCTTTCCTTCCTCCTTCCCCTGCTCAGTTGAAATGCCTTTTTTTAAAGTAGTATTATCTTAACAGGTGGTATCAGAGTTTCTCTTAGGAAGAGAATCATCTTTGTTTAGGAAACATAAAAAGTAAACTTTGATAAGTTGCTTGGAGTGAAAGATGGGACCTTGTGGGCATGGGTCAGCAGCAGGTAAGGCAGAAAAGGAATACCTGTTGCCTCTGCATTAGAGATGGACAGAACTAAGAATGGAAAGAGCAGAGGAGAGCAAAGGGGCGGCCTAAGCAACAGGTGGAATGTTTTACGAACAGGGAGGTCCGATATTCAATTTGAAATTCTTTTCTTTGCGGTGATGGAAACTCCCTCCTCATTTTCCCCAAACTTCACTTTGACTGGCTCTTTACACACAGGCCTAGTATGAGGGTTTCCTCATAGAAATCACAGAAATGAGCTGTTTCTCCTTTGATTCAATGCAGAACAGAATATTGTTTTCTTCTGAGCTAGATTTTAAGCTCCTCGAGGGCAGAAGTTACAACTTAACTTCCTTGAGATTCTTCACAGGATGAAGCACAGAGCTGGGCAGTCACCTACCCAATTTACCAATGAAAAAACTGGCCCTCAGGTAGATGCAATGAACAGTTCCCAGGGGTATTTACAACGGGCAGAGTAGGTAACATACTCACATGTAAGAGGCAAGTAAATTGCTGCAAAACCTGTTTTTAGGAAGTGAGCTACAATGTTCTCATTTACAGCAGAGGTTGGCAAACTTTTTCTATAAGGGCCAGATGGTAAAGATTTTTGTCTTGTGGATGATAATGTCTTTGTCACAAGTACTCAAGTCTGTGTTGTAATGTGAAAGCAGCCATACACAATAGGTAAACAAATAACCATGGCTGTGTTTCAATAAAACTTTATTTATGGACACTGAAATCTGAATCTCATATACTTTTCATGTGTCATGCAATATTCTTCTTCTTTTGATACTTTTCAACAGCTTTAAAATGTAAAAACCATTCTTATCCTGTGGGCTGTATTAAAAACAGGTGATAAACCAGATTTGGCCCTGAGGCCTTGGTGGGTAACCCCTAATTTAGAGTATCTATCTTGCTTGCTTGTGTTTTATGAAGTAAGCTCTTATTTTTAAAACAAATCTACACTCTAAGCTCTTATTTTTAAAAATCAACACTCTACCCTGGGAATTCCATGTATAATTTTGTTTGAAAATAAAGTTTTCCTGCTTTAAAAAAAGTATGAGAACTCATAATAATGATTTTAGACCATCATCAAATGGTTTTATTTCCCTTGAGTCACTATTAGAACTATGAACTGCGTGTCAGAGCAAGCAACTCTAAATGACTCAAACACATGGGTTGAGAGAGAACACGTGTAGGGCCTGAATACCTAACATTTGTGTATTTGATGGCCACATCTCATAGACTGTTTTCTTTTTCTTTTTTCCCAAATCTCTAGAACAGTTGGAGACTCTGTTTCAATTAACTGTATGCCTATTTGCATCTTTGCCACTCTTGGAGAACTTAAAATGTGTCTACATTAAATTTGTGCAACATCCCTGAGATTGGTATCTGGTGTCTGGTGACTTTAGGAAAATTATTTAAGTTTTTAAGCCAAAATTCAGAAGAATATTTTGACTTCATACTGAAAATAATGCAAGGTTGTAATTTTCTTACAGAAATTCCTAAAGTTATAGCTTGACTTGCCTAGGGAAGAAATTCATAATTCAGGAGTTCCCATTAGTTTTTTGGAAGCCCAGAAAAGCTTGAGTCTAATTCATATACTATCAAATTTTTGTTGTTGTTGTTGCATTTTTCCCCACCATGGGTCATTTAACTACAAAGTCTCATTAACCATTTTCGTAAAGATATCACAATACACTGAAGAGATTATTGTAACATTAAATAAATTATTCTGATAACCCATTTTACACTGGTTACACTCCTGACTCACCATAGTTAGAACACATTCTGTTCTAAATTTGTCCAAAAGGGCTAGAGAAAAAAAATTTTTTTAAGATAGAAAAGGATAATGATACCAGAAAAGCGAATACACTTCAGTAAAGCCACAGAAAAGAGCCATAGGTATGCTCGTGCCAAATAAATGTGAATGTATTGGAACCAAATATAACATGAATCATAACCTGAATGACCCCCCACTCCCATGTATATCAATGTGATTTGCCTTCTTATTGCAATAAGGTTTTCTTAGTTTTCTTAGTTGGGGTTTTCTTAGTTTGTCTTCTTCCTGACTACACCTATCTGTTTGGAGAAGATAACAATTTCTTCCAGTTTTAATGTTTTTCTTTTTTCCTATTGTGAGTAGCATTTAATCTTTTTGTGTTAAAAATGTATGGAGTTCATATTACATGTAAAATAGCCAAAACGGTAAAGAAAATTGAGGCAAGTAAAGAAAACAGTTACGTTTGGCTTACTAAAATTGTCTTTCTTCTAGATTCTAGTGGTCTCTGGACATCCCTTACACTATCACAGTGGTAAAATTATCAGAAAGACATACTTCATCTTCTAGCAGAATGTATTCAGATCTAGGTACGTATGCTTAAAGTTGGGGATAAATGTTAATTAGATAAATGTTGATTTTCAAGCTATTAAAATCAATGATGACTAAATGAAGAAGGGAATGTGTATTTCCAACCAGAAGCAAAGCTACCAGAAGTCTCTGCAGGAAAAAAAAAAAAAAAAAAGACAAGTTTGGGTTCCAGCTGTGCGTATGGGTGATGATGTTTATAGTGTCAGTTCAGTTTTGAAAATCCAGTGAAACTAATTTATAAACGAGTAAATTTATAATTTGGTAGGTTGATTTTTTTCACTTTTTTTTTAACCAGTTTTATGTTCCTTAGGTACAACCTACGTATTAGAAAGTAACACAGTGATTGGAAGTGTAAGGTTACGAATGGTAATAAATCAAAGAAAGAAAGAGAGAGAGAGAAAAGGAAGAACTTGAGAAAAGGAAGAAAGTTTCTTATCAGGGCCCCCTGGGAATGATTAGATGATCTTTTCTTCCTCCACTGTCTAGTTTTCAAGATTACAGTGAATATAAAATTCACTCAGTTGAAGAGGATGAAAATCAAGGCAGTTTCATAGCAGTCTTGAAGTTGTATAGCATTAGTACTCCAACTTTGCTCTTCTCCTTCAGTACTGTGTTGGCTCTTCTGGGTCTTTTGCCCCTCCATGTAAATTTTAAAATGAGTTTGTCAATATTCACAAAATAACTTGCTGTGAATTTGACTGGGATTGCATGGAATATATAGATCAAGTTCTGAAGAAGTGACAACTTGACAATTTTGAGTCTCCCTATCCATGAACATTTATCTCTCCATTTATTTAGTTTTATTTGATTTCATTCATCACAGTTTTGCAGTTTTTCTCATATAGCTCTTGAATATATCTTGTTAGATTCATACTAAGGATTTCATTTTTAGGGGTGCTAATGTAAATCATTCTGTGTTTTTAATTTCAAATTCAATTTCTTCATTGGTGTATATGAAAGGCATTGACTTTTGTGTAATAACCTTGTATCCTGTAACCTTGCAATAATTCCTTATTGATTCTAGGAGCTTTTTATGGCAATTCTTCAGGATTTTCTACATAGACAATCATGTCATCTATGAACAGACAGTTATGTCTTCCTTCCAAATCTGTATACACTTTATTTCCTTTTTTGCCTTATTGAATTAGCAAGGACTACCAGTGTGATGATAAAAAGGTGTGATAAAAGGAGATATCTTTGCCTTGTACCCAATCTTAGTGTGAAATGTTGTAATTTCTCACCCTTAAGTGTGATTTTAGTTGTAGGTTTTTATCAAGTTGAGAAAGTTCCCCTCTATTCCTGGTTTACCTAGAGGTGTTTTTTTCTTTGTTTGTTTTGTTTTGCTTTTTTTAAAAATCATTAATGGTTGTTGGATTTTGTCAAATGCTTTTTCTGCATCTATCGATTTGATCATGTGATTTTTTTTTTTTAGTCTGTTGATGTGATGGATTACATTAATTGATTTTCAAATGTTGAATCAGCCTTGCATACCTGGGATAAATCCCACTTGGTCCTGGAGTATAATTCTTTTTAAACCTTTTTGGATTTGCTACTATTTTGTTGAAGAATCTTGTCTACACTCATGAGAGATATTGGTCTGCAGTTTTCTTTTCTTGTATGTAGTGAATTTTTCATTTCATTTTTAAACTCCAGAATCTTCATTTTAAAAAATAATTTTTAATCTATTGATATTTTATATTTGATACAACATTATCATACCTTTATTTACTTCTTTAATCATGATTTCCTTTAGTTTTTGAACATATTTATAATGACTACTTTGAAGTCTTTGTTAATTCCAGTGATCTGGTTGTTTTCACAGGTAGCTACTGTTGCATGCATTTTTAAGATATTGATCATACTTTCCTATTCCTTTCTGTGTCTCATAATTTTGTTGTTGTTGTTAGAAACTGGACATTTTAGAAAATATATTGTAGCGACTCTGGGTGCTGGTCTCTCTCATCCCATACCAGGGTTTGTTATTGCTGTTTCTTTGTTGAGTCGCTGGCTGCATTTTTTTAGTGAAATCTATTTCCTCCCTGCCATATGAAGTCTCTGATGTTGCTCCAGGGGGGATGGGAGGTAGGGGGTTAGGGGCGCAGGCTTGGGTAGGCCACAATCACCCTGGGTTTTGCCAGGGTTTTCTTAGTTTGTCTTCTTCCTGACTACACCTATTTGTTAATATTCAGTACTAGTTGCTGGCTGACTGCTCTATTGTTTTCAACATGCCCTGGGCATAGATTGTACCATCCTCTGATCCAATCAAATTCAGGCTTCTTTGAAGGGGTGCTCCAGATGTGGGTGCTTGAGATTTTTACTGAGCCCAGGAGGGCTCCTCCCAGATGTCTCTTCCCAGCTGTCTGCTCTCTCTGACAAACTAGTTGATGTACAGTTTAGCTTTTATCTCCAACGAATCTATCAATTTCTTCCCAGTTTTCTTTCACTGAACCTTCACTGCTTTTGAGAGGATGCTTAGACTTTAACTTCTCTACAATCTGTTACAAATGGAGTCAGTTAGTTTAGGACAAGATTTGGAGCTGTCTATTTTATGGCCTGCTTCTTACTCTGAGCAAAGTCTCTGAGCCAGGGCTTGGGCTGGAGGTGGGGACAAGTTTGCTTTTCTCTCTGAGTGATACATTCATTCCAGGAGCTGAGCACTTGGTGGAGGGGGTGATCAGTAGCTTCAGGGTCTTCTCAGCTTGCCTCTCCTGGCTTGGAACCTCTGATTTACAGACTACAAATGAGTCATGGCAAGGGCCCCAGCATTCTTAGTATTCCGTACCCAAGGTAGAGCCTGCATCACACCAGTGGGTGATGGATAGAAGACAGCCCCCAGTTCTCAGCTACATTCACCCAGAACTTAACCTCAGCACCAGGTAGTTGGGGACAGGATGAGAAATGTTGACATTGTGCTTCTCTTGGATGACAGCTCTCTAGCTGGGACCTGTGGGGAGATGGAGCCCTGTGTAATTGTCTGAACCAGTCTGGAGAGGAGTTTTATCTCACTGAGCTGGGAGGGAATAGCAAGGAAGTAAATACTGGTTCAAATACCACAGCCTCTGTTATTACTAAGTTTTACTAGATTTTGAACTCTTTATTTGCTGTATATCCTTCAGACCATTTCCCATGACTTTAAATGGTGGGTTGTTTTTTTAAAAATAATTTTCACCAATTTCACTGGTAAAATGGAAGTGGGTCTGTGGAATTCCTTACAATATCTTGCTGGAAGTAGAATTTGATTTTAATTAATTGGAAATCACACACACTCACACATACACACGTGTATACGTACATGTATATACATACACACATGCTTTACTAATACATTATGCATATTATAAATACTTATAATTTACTATATAAATTTTTGGATGATAAAATTATTTCAAATAAACTTTTTAAAAGGTACTTTGTATTTGTGGTACAAAGTATCATATTGCTCTTTTAAAAAATAGGTTATTATATTATAAGTGATTAAATTATACTAATATTTTTAGTGAGAGTAGTATGATTGAAATGCTTCTTTGTTTTTAAAGTCCTAGCTCTGATACAGTTTATTTTGATGCTTGGTTTTAATGGTGCCTTAGCTGGGAAAATACCTAACAAAGAACTCTAGATCTGAATGGATGAAGTACATGGCTGGATGTACTTACTAAATCACTCTTAATCCTATTCAGCAATGAAGCAAAGACTTGTTGAAACATGACTAGTAAATTTCCATCTCCCATCATGCCTATCACTTGTTTTTGCAAACTAAGTTGGACGGTTTTGCAGTTTAATATTTTTTTGAAAAGGGGTTCAAGCCCAATGAAACTCTTCATTTGAAAGATTTTAAAACAAATAATAAATTGTTTCCAAGTTTTTAAAGTGTTCAGACATAAAAATGTACCAGAGTGATAAATTACATTGGTTTTGCCCCAAACATTGCATAGCAATGGGAACATTTTCAAATATGTGTTCTCATAGTACTGTTTCCATAGTACAATTTATTTTGAAAGACTTTCCTTCAAAAATTTGGTGCATTCTTTCTCTTTTTAACTTTTAAAGGATGGATTAGGTGTATTCATGTGTTTGAAAACATTTGATGGATAGCATACTATCAAACTGCCACCAGTCATCACACTTGTCTCTGGAAAAGAGAAATATCCACCGTCTTTAAATCCAGTAGTTCTCTTAAGTATGAGATAGCCAGTCAACATCTGCTTGAAATTTAAAATTCACTGTTAGCTGCTCATCTTTTTATAAAATATTAGGAATATACTATATTTCAATGTCCTGTCTTTATATAATTAACTACATTGCTATGTGTTTTAGCATTTTGTTCACTCCTGACTTTAATACTTTTCCTGTAATATTGACCTTGAATAATCTTTTGAAAATTGTTCCAGTTAAAGTTGCAGCTCCAACTAACACAGTTTTCCCACAAAACATTTTTTCAACCTAAGAAGTTACTGTGGAGACTATATCTTTTCTGATGCATCTTTCATTTGTTGACTCACAAAACAGGAGCTCTGTGTGTTTCAGAACCTAGGGGCTCATTCCTAACAATTGTGGATATATATACTCATATTTCAAATAGTATTCTTGGTTACTTCTTTCTTCTTCTTCTTCTTCTTCTTTGGCTGACTTCCTGTCAGATCTAATTTCATCATTGTTGTTTCTACATTGCAATGTGGCTACGAAGGGCTTACATTAAGAATAGAAGAATCAGGTCTGCCATTTTCTTACTGTTTGCCTGTACTTACATTATTAAGTCTGTCTTTATTTCTCATTTCCTTTGCAGACATCTTTTAAAGATATTTATTCATTTTGTGAAGGTTAGTTTCATTAAAATTAGAAAATATAATCTGGAAACTCTATGAGGTATGGCAGTTTCTATTAACAGAAGGACTTGCTGCGGGGGAGGGGTGGGATGGATTGGGAGATTGGGACTGACATACATACACTACTGTGTATAAAGTAGATAACTAATGAGAACCTACTGTACAGCACAGGGAACGCTACTCCATGCTGTGTGGTGACCTAAATGGGAAGAAAATCGAAAAAACAGTGGACATATGTATACATGTGACTGATTCACTTTGCTATACAGCAGAAACTAACACACCATTGTAAAGCAATTATACTCCAATAAAAATTAATTAAAAAACAAAACAGAAGGATTTGCTAACTCACCAAAGGAGTTGTATTTTACCAACTTTATATAGCACTTACTATGTGCCAGGGTCTATTTTAAGCATTTTATACATATTATCTCATTTAATCCTCATAATGATCCTATGGCATAAGCACAATTATTTTCTTACTTTACTTAGTAGGGAACCAAACCCCTGGAGCTGGGAGGCTGTCTGGTTCTTAACTAGTACACTCAGCTATCTCTGCCTATTGAACAATTATTAGAAAAGTGTAACTCAAGTTTGGAATGCAAATGGAAAATCAAGTCCTGACCTTCCTTCCCAATCTCACTCCCACCAATTACAAGGTCAGAAATGCTTTTGTGCTTCATTCTGGATAGGAAACCCTCTGAGAGATTATTCTGTTTTCTCAGAATAAGTCTGTTCTAGGGAATGGTCTGGGAATACAAGTGGAATTAGAATATTATTTTATTCTCGTTAAAATAATATTTATTCTTGGTAGAATAAACTCTGCTCTTAGGAAAATCAGGGTTGGGGAGACAGGAAGTTATTACAAATGAAAGAAAAAAGAGAACCTGTCCACCCAGGTGATTAAAAAAAAGAGAGAGGAGGAAGAAAACCAAGTATGCTTTGGAGGAAAAACAAGCAGGGCTCAGTACATTTCCTATATGTTTGAGGTCGTGGGGAGGTGAAGGATAGCAAAATGACAAAGATGAAGGAAGAAGGGTTTGTCAGCAAAATTAGAGACATGAGAAGGAGGTGTAGATTTTTAAAACTTAATTTCATTTCTAATCTTTAATTTTTTAAAACCTTTTTGTGATGAGGAATTTTAAACAAATACAAAAGTAAAGATAATTATGTGCATGACCCCTTGTGTAACCATCACCGGCTTCAACTCATGTTTTATCTTATTTCATCTATAACCCCCTGTCCCTTTCCTGATAGAGGATTTCAAAGAAAAATCTCACACATCACATAATTTCATCCATAAATATTTTAGTGTGCATCTCAAAAAGATAAGGACTGTTCTAAAACATAACTTCAATACCATTATCACACATAAACTTTAGCAGTAAGTTCATGATATTACAAATTTCCCTGATTGTACCATATCTTTTTCCAGCTTTTTTGAATCAGGTTCAACATATGATCCACACAGTTGATATGTCTCTTAAGTCTCTTAATCTATAGGTTTCCCTTACATTTCTCTCTTGGATTTTTTTTTTAATTGCAGTTTACTTGTTTAAAAAAAATGAGGTGGGTATTAGGGTAAAATGACCGATTTGGTGTTGCTCATGTTGTGTTGGAGGTACCTGTTGACCATCCAGATGGAACTGCTCTGGAACCAGTTGACAGTGTGGGTCAGGAGCTTAGGTCAAGGCGAATCATATTGATCTGGTAAATATTTGAACTGAGGTTTATATTGCAGCCATAGGAGCAGATGAGATCACCTCCTGAGAGGACACAGGGCAAGAAGAGGACTGGGTCAAGAGCTGGGCTGTGGGGAGAGCGAGGACAGGCAGGACCAGAACAAACTAAGGGAGGGAAGTGCTTCAGGAGATGTTGTCAGTAGTGCCCATCTCTGAACCAGGACTAAGGAAGACGACTGACCAATGAATTCAAGTGCACAGTTATTCTGAGATCTTTGGCAGTAAAGAGGAGAGATAGCACACAATTAGAGGGAATTGTGTTTTGTTTCGCTTTTAGAATACTGGAACTCTGGTGAACTCAGGAGAAATAACCTGTGGAGAAGGAGAGACTTATGGCCTCTCCCTGGAGAGGGAGAGACAGTGGAGATAGGAAAAAGTCACCGAAGGAGAAAGGTCTTGGAGGTTCTGATTGACCACGGAAGCAAAGACACATGTAGAGGAGTTGGCCTTGGGAAGATAGAAGGGCCTGTACCCTCTGAGTGAGGAGGGAAGTGACACAGGATGGATGAAGGAACAAAGAGCTTGGAGTGGAGAGCAAGGGAAGCTGAGGGAGCCCACCTGGAGTAGCCTTCACCTCCCAAGAGACGAGGAAAGTGAGGGTAAGGTTGGGGACGTGAAGAATGGTAAATAGTCCTTTTTTCTGCTAACCCTGTTCTCTACTCCTAACCTTGTAATTAATACCAACCTGAAGGACAAAGAAGTGAGGAGTTAGTATGTGTCCAAATGTTGAACTTAAAAAACTACCTCACAGGGGGCTTCCCTGGTGGCGCAGTGTTGAGAGTCCGCCTGCCGATGGAAGATCCCACATGCTGCGGAGCGGCTGGGGGGCCACTGAGCCTGGGCGTCTGGAGCCTGTGCTCCGCAACAGGAGAGGCCACAGCAGTGAGAGGCCTGCGTACTGCAAAAAAAAAAAAAACTACCTCACAGCCCTTTATTCAAGCCATCTTGCTTTGGTGCTCATGCTGAGGCAAATTTCAGTTTCTGCAGATTTCTATGCTCTTCTAAAACTTTTCACCCTCTGATAAATGATCTGCTTGACTCTCATTCTGGTAAATTTTGAAGCATGGAGCAGATCTCACCATTTGAACACCCTCTACTAGAGAGGAGAAGACTACTGTTATGAGCTGAATTGTGTCTTTCCCATCCCCTGAGATTCGTGACCCCAGTACCTCAGAATGTGACTGTGTTTGGAGATAGAATCTTTAAGAGGTAATTAAATTAAAATGAGATCATATGTGTAGGTTCTAATCCAATATGAGTGGTGTCCTTATTAAGAAGAGAAGGTTGGGGCTGCAGAAACACAGAGGGAAGACCATGTGAGGGCATGTGGAGAAGACAGTCATTTACAAGCCAAGGAGCGAGGCCTTCAGAGGAAACCAACCCTGCGGAAACCCTGACTTTGGACTTCTAGTCTCCAGAACTGTGAGAAATAAATAAACTTCCACTGTTTAAGCCACCCAGTCTGTGGTACTTTTTAATGGCAGCCCTGGCAAACTAATACAAGTACCCTCTTGTGAAAGTCCTTTGCATCCTGCAGACATTGGAATATGGCTCCCTACAGCAATGGCCACAACTGCAGGAGCATAAATAATCATAGCCTCAGGTACCACTCTACTGGAGAGCACAGAATTGTCCCTGCAGGCTGAATAAGTACCCTCCCTGAAGTCAGCGCAGCTCTCTCTGGAGAAGTCATCAGAGCAAACAGGGCACATTTAATAAAGGCTGATTCAATGTGGAAAAAACACGAAAAGGAAATTGATGTATTGTGAGAAGTAAAAATGGATTTTGGAGAGCCAACGAGTAAAAGACCATTTAATGCAGCGTTGTTGTTTTTTTAACTTACCAAATTACCATTCGATTTCTTTCACATTTACCAGTTGATTATCAAGCCTGCAGGGCATTGCTTTTCCCTAACATGCAAAATCTAGTCATAGTACTTTTTGTTTCCTCCTTTGTACTGCTAATTCTTAAGGTTCCTACTTTTCCCCATTTAGTCTCCTTACTCTCCTCAGACTACATTTTTATTTTTCAAAAGATCATTGATAAGGAATGGAAACAAGATAGGGAAATCATCTAGAGAATTGCAGTGGACCAACACATTGATATGGTGGGGGGGATTTTGTACATTTATCATTTTTGTGATTATCTTAAAAAGAGCTCTTGAATCAGAAAAAGGAATTTACCAAATGGCAAGGGCAAGAATTAGGATTAGTTAAACTGAAAAGAAAGTTTGTCTTAAATAAAATTTGTCCTCTGGTCAATGGAATCATTCCAGTTGAGATTGATAAGATTGCAGTATGATCTTTAGGGCTCCCCACTGAGTATGCTATCAATTGTTTGACATGCATGACTAATTCACTTTGGTGGTTGCCAATTACCCTAGAAGAGAGCAAAACCTCTCAGTCAGACAAGACTCAAGTGAAGATCTGTGCCTCCAGAGATGTTTAAGCATTTTCTTAACTGGTGAGTCCTAAGTCTACTGAAATGCCTCACTCGGATTAGTTTCCCTCTTTGTAGAAATAGAACATTGTCCTCCATATATATATAGAAAGGGTAATAGATAGACAGAACTGATATCCCCCTTTGGATGCAGTTATAGACACTGGGGAAAATCTAGATCGGTATGTCCTCCGAGCAAGCTTGTTTAAAAGGAGACAAAAACCAACTATTGTTAACTCTCTACTATTTAATGCAGCACGATTCTTAACATCTTTATGCTGCACTGAATTCAGTTTGCACTGATATTGATATCTCTTTGTTCTGTTTTAAAAGCTTCGTAGGGATACTGTTAACAAGAAACAAATAGGAATTCTTAATTCTTGGATAGATGTGACATCAATAGACTAAGTCATGGAAAAAGTGTGTGGGTAATTTGGCATAGAGGAGGCCAAGACGTAATGCTGAAAAGGGTGTGCCATAATTTATCTTCTGGGTAGCTATTTCCTGGAGGGATGGTAAGCCATAAAGCTAGTAGGAAAACAGTAAAACCGGGGCACTACCTTGCCTTGCTGGTACCAGAGGGGATAGTTCCCATTTTGGCCTGTAGGAAGATATCACTCACCAGCTAGTTTCCACTCCACCCTCCATCAAAAAACAAAAACAAAAACAAAAAAACCAAAATAGAGTCCCACAGCCAGAAGACACACTCTGCTCAGCAAGTGCAAGCAAGAGAGGGGGCAGGGTTCCAACTGCAGCTGCCCACTTGGCCACCCTAAAATGTGCCCAATGAGCTCCTTTCATTTCTTGGGTCCTTTGACTCTGAACTTGCAGCTTCCCTGAAACTAACCCCATGGCCATAGCAGCCTTCTCTGCATCTTGCTTTGGGCTATCATTTCCTATATTTACCCCAGAGATCTGATCTTGTCTACTTTCTATTTTTCAAGTATTTCTCAGAATTTTTGATCCCTTTATTATTATCTAGTGCTGTTAATAATTTATTCTTTTCAGAAATACATTTTTTTCTTTCTTTTCTGGAGGTTGGAAGGCATAGGGAAACTTGCCATCTTGATCCAACTAAAGATGAAAATTTATTTTTGAAAGGAAATCAGAGTTTATGGGAAAAAATCCAACTATTTACACTGGGTGTTAGACTATCAACTCACCCATGAGTGCTAGATATTTAAATGACTTACACAAATATTTTAGAAAACTATTTTCTAGGAAAGCATATATCAAGGTCATAAAGACCACAGTTACTAAAATCATGAGATTATTTTCAAATTGCATTTTTCTAAAGAGGCTACCTAATTTATATAGAATTAAAATTCTTCCATGTTAAAGCAGAGGCAAAGTTTATTTATAAAACAGAGGGACTAGCATTTTATCAAGTTTACCGAACAAGTGCTTATATAAATACTCTTACATTTTCCTATCTACTCTAGTTAGATGTTCCATATTGTAATACTTTGCAACCAGTTTCCCTATACTTGCTCCATGTTGAAAGTTTTAGCTGGTAACCGCTCTAGAATGTCAGATGTAGCAAGTTATTTATTGTTAAACGTACATATATCCATTGGACTTTTTTCATTATACTTCAAAATTTAGATATAAGCAGCTGAAATACTGTGGGTACAGCAATAATGCTGCTGGGGTACAGGAGGGAGAACTAGTGTGGAGTTTTCTTCCACTTGATTGAGAAAACACCTGGAGAGCAGAACAAACTCCCAGGTAAAGGACCAAAAAGCAGAGGACCCTGGGAAGAGCTTGGCCTCAGAAAGCTATGGACCTCCCTGGAGAGATAAACATTAGTCCAGCATGAACATGACCTACTGTCCTGACTCCCCAAAGTCCAAGAAGTTGCTGAATGGGTGAGCCAAACCTGCCTTGCCCCTGATGCTGGGGGTCGGATACAGGAAGACGAAGTTGCCGAGAGACTTTCACCAAATACCTTAGCAGGAAATTGGCTTCTTCCTTTACTCCATCAACAGCAGCCGCTACAGGGGTACAGATCACTTTGCCTGCCACCACCCACAGGATTGCCGCCAACTTAGGGTACCCCAGAATCAGACCTGAGCTCCAGTCAGTCAATTAAGAAAAATACCACTGAAGGGAACCTACCACCCAGAAATGAAAATTAGTCACACTATAAAACCAAATGCTTAGTGAAAGACATCTGTTAGATAAGACAGATTAAAAACTTGAATTATGGACTTCCCTGGTGGTGCAGTGGTTAAGAATCTGCCTGCCAATGCAGGGGACATGGGTTCGAGCCCTGGTCCTGAAAGATCCCACATGCTGCAGAGCAACTAAGCCCGTGCAACACAACTACTGAGCCTGTGCTCTAGAGCCCGCGAGCCACAACTATGGAGCTTGTGTGCCACAACTACTGAAGCCTAGAGCCTGTGCACCACAACAAAGAGGAGCCCCTGCTCACCGCAACTAGAGAAAGCCCGTGTGCAGCAACAAAAACCCAAGGCAGCCATAAGTTAATTAATTGGTAATTAATTAAAGAAAAACAACTTGAATTATAAAATATCAAAGTGAATTAGGGAGATTCTAGTGGAGTCCATTTAAAATTTAAAAACAGTAATCAAAACATATTTTTTTAATGACTCAGTAAATAAAATGAAGTAGACTACAATTAGTGACCTGAAACATTTAGTGGAAGAACTATCTTGTATTAGTTTCCTAGAGCTGCTATAACCAATGAATTGGGGACTTATAACAACAGAAATTTATTCTCTCACAGTTCTGGAGGCTAGAAGTCTGAAATCAAGGTGTTGGCAGGATCATGTTATCTCTGAAGGCCCTCGGGAAGAATCCTTCCTTGCCTCTTCCTAGTTTCTGGTGGTTGCTAGCTGTCTTTGGCATTCCTTGACTTGCATCCCTCCAGTCTCTGCCTCCATCAATACATGGCTTTCTTACCTTTGTGTCTCTATATCTCCAAATTTCTCTCTTTCAATAAGGATATCAGTCATTAGATTTAGGGTCCACCTCATCATAACTTATTTACATCTGCAAAGACCCCATTCCCAAATAAAGCCACATCCAGAGGGACTGGAGGTTAAGATGTCAACATTTCTTTTTAGGGGACACAGTTCAACCCATAACATATCTCAAAGCACAAAGCAAGAAATATAATGAGATACAAATCATTAGAGAAAAGATAAGAGAATTGGACGATATATATCTAGGAAGCTAAACATGGAAACAAAAGCAGTTCCAGCTGAGAGAGAAATCCATACATAGGGATAAGGCTGTAAGGAAGGCAAGAGAGGAAGAAAGTGTCCCTGAGTAAAGAAAGATCTGAATTTTTATATTGAAATGTTCACCAAGTACCTGGCCATATTCATGAGGAGAGACATATACTTAGATATATCCTAGGAAGTTTCTGAATTCTAAAGATAAGTTGAAAATATTGAAAGCTTTCTGTCAAAAAGAACAAGCAACCATAAAGGGGAAAAAAAGGCCCGTAATACTGGGTTTGAACTTCTCATTTGCAACACCAGAACCTAAAAATCAATGGAACAGTATCTGAGGACTATTGAGAGAAAAGAATTTCAATGTGAAACTCCTATATACAGTCAAGAAATTATCCACCTGTCAGAACAAACTAAAGATATTTGAAGATATGCTAGTGTTCAGAGAGGATAATTCTCAAGAAAAGACTAATGAAAACAAAAAATAAATGTCACAGAACACAACAGAAGCCTAAGATGGGGAATCAAAGACATGAGAGGACAGTGATAAGAAATGAAGGTTTATACATTATACATCAACATTGCTTATGCAATTGAAATCCAAATGGATAAGAAAGAGCATTGTAAGGTAAATGCTAAGCAAAACCCCTAGAAACAGAAGGAATGTAAAATAAGGTAAATTCTAATAAAAGTTTTTAAACTTAAATGTATTAAACTACCTTAGCAAAACTCAAGAGTTAGTGAAGAGTACAGAAGGGTAGGGATGGGAAAGTAAAAGCACTCATTCATAGGGAAAGTGGAAGAGGAAAGAAGGGATAACATATATGTTATTATTATTTTACTTTACAATTGAATTTCTTTGAATTCAAGCAGAAGCAAAAGTGGATATTGGAAAGAAAATTAACTTTAAAACTCAGTTCTATAGGAACTTGCTAAAGAAAGCCATTTTTTTCCCTTGCCAAAATGTGTTCCATCCCTTCATTTCTGAGAGCTATGATGCCTTCCATCATCCTCCTGTAACTGTTTTCTCCAGCACAGCCTCAGCCCTTGGTCTCTCAGAGGAGGCAGTGCTTCCCACAAGTGCCTGATAAGTACATGAAAACTGCCTCAGTGTTCCAGACATAAATGATAACTTAACTGGAAGCCTCTCCCCGCCTCCCTTCTCAGCATTTGCCCTACCTCCCAGGTCACGAAGGATAAGGATTCATGACTCAGGAAATTTCAGCTTAGAGATCAGCTGCAATGTTTATTCCTCTCAGTTAAAAGTCTAATGTAGAAGAAATCAGTGGTGTAATTGAAAATAAAATTATTTAAAGGTCTCACTTCATTGAAGAGAAGAGAAGTAGGGAAAAAACAGTTGTTGTGGCATCTTGTTTTCAAATGGTAGTAGAGAAGTATATGCATTTTATGAGACCAGAGAAGGGGAAAATAATATTAAAAGAGTTTTTAAAAACTTTAACATTCAAATTAATAAAGGGAAAAATTGAATGAAGTACAACTTGATCAGTCCAATAAAAAATAAGAAAAAAGAAATATAAAACAACAATGTAAAAAAAGTAATAGGTAACATACATGATGGAAGAGTAAAATTAATGTCATTACACTAAATATGAATGAACTAACTCCTATTGAAGGGCAGAGTACATCCAGTTGAGTTAAAAAGTAAACCTAGTTGTGAACTCTCTATAAGAAACACACTTAAAATGCTAAAGAAATGTTGAAAATATGGCACTAGAAAAAGATATATTAGATACATTTAAAAAAATGTAGACATGACAATGTTAATATGAGATAATGTAGAATTTAGAGTAAAATTACTAAAGATATGGAGGTAATTTCATAATGAAAAAGATACAGTCTACAGAAAATACACAGTCATAATTCTGTATGAATCAAACAATATAACAGATAAATATATAAGTAAAAACTGGCAGATATACAAAGAGAGCTTTTTAAAAAATAAAGTTATAGTGGAAAACTTTAATACATGGTAGGACAAAATGAGCACAACTTAGAGAACTGAATCATATAATTTAAAAACAATGTGATGGATGAAGTGTGTATGTGTGTATGTGTGTATACATATTTTCTAGCCCTTTGCTAGAAAATAAGCTTTTTATCATGTATTTCTGAAATATTTATAAAAATTGATTGTGTTATCAACTAAAAAGAAAACCTTAATAAATTTGAAGAAGTAGATATTTACAGGCCACACTCTTTTGTCATGATCCAATAAAACTAAAAGTATGTTAAAATGAGTGACTGAAAATATCATAATTCTTGGAAATAATCTATCTTTTTCTTTTTTAATCTATTTTATTTTATTTATTTAGTTTTGGCTGCCTTGGATCTTTGTTGCTGTGCATGGGCTTTTCTCTGGTTGTGGCGAGCGGGGGCTACTCTTCGTTGCGGTGCGTGGGCTTCTCATTGTGGTGGCTTCTCCTGCTGTGGAGCACAGGCTCTAGGTGCACAGGCTTCAGTAGTTGTGGCTCACGGGCTTTGTTGCTCCGCGGCATGTGGGATCTTCCCAGACCAGGGCTCAAACCCGTGTCCCCTACATTGACAGGTGGACTCTTAACCACTGCACCACCAGGGAAGCCCTAAAGTAATCTATTCTTATAAACCTTATTTATATCAAAAAGGAAATCAAAAGAAAATTTATGAACTTTTAGAAAGCACTGAAAAGAAGAACATTTCATTACACTTCATAACTAGAGACCCAGTGAAAACTCAGAGGAAAATTTAAAGCCTTAAATTTTTTCATTATTAAAGAAAATGGAGAAAAATTAAGACACTAAGCAGTTCTTACTGCAGTGTTTAAGAGGACCCAATAAATGGCATTCCTTTTCCTGCCCAATAAGAGAAAGTAATAAGATAGATGAAGACCATAATATCAACAAATGACCTTGATCACTTCCATTCTCATTTGATTGGCCAGAGCAAGTCATTTGACCACACCTGAGGTTCAAGGGGACAAGGAAGTGCATTATCGCCTTTTACCCAGAAGTAGAGAAAACAGGAATATTTGTGAAAGCCCTAAAGACTCCCATATTTCTTAATCCCAAATGTCATTTGTCTGGAATTTAGATAACATATTCAAATTTCCAATCGAAGCCTATTTAATACAAAATGTAGGTGAAACAGGAGCTTTTAACCACTGACAATTCCAGTGTATTAATCCTGCATTTCCTTTAAACATTCTTAAATCTCTCTAGGTCTGATAGCTGAGTTGGAGAAGTCTGTATTTGCACAGCTTTCTAGGCATTGGTGAGTCAAGTGTCTAGTGAGAGAGTAACAGCAATTCTATCTCTGTGTATGTCATTATTAGGTCAAATTTTAGTAAATTAGTGCATGTACACCTTATAGTTAATGAGATCTGTAAAAAATCTCCTTGGTTAGAAAGTACTGGTCTGAATATAAGTTATTTTATAACGTAGGCATTTCTGTATTTAGTGATAGTTCAGTGATGTAAGTAAAGTATTTTTGTTGAAAGGGGCAGCTCGCTATCTTACTGAATTAATAAGCAGGGCTGATCTGAAATATAGCAGTAAAATCATCAACAATAAGTGTTTGTGTATTTGCATTTACATTTGCTACCCAATTTGTTAAAAGATTCTGCTTATAGTGGTGTGTTAAAATATTATGGAAATTATTATTTCTTAGAAAACAAATTTATGTCAGATTGGTTGTTTAGCATTTCAACAAAACACATACTGAATAATCATTACTAAAGAAAAAAATTCACAGTTTGAAACTGAACACTGCTAACAAATACTGAAGTATAAAAATGATATGATATAGAAAATTTATAATGATGCAAGTTTTCAAAGACAACACAAAGAACTCCAGGACCATCTTCTGTATCTAATAATAAGGCTTTCATGACTCACCAATGACAAAATTATCCACTATTTTTTCAGGTAAAAAAATAATAAAAAATATTCTGATTGAAAACAGAATAAACATGGAAACAATTCACTATATGTGGTATGTATACCAAGAACTATGATCTCTCTCAATACAGATATAATCTTATTGCCTTGTTCTTTATAGTAGTAACA
This sequence comes from Delphinapterus leucas, assembly GCF_059928025.1. NCBI lineage: Eukaryota > Metazoa > Chordata > Mammalia > Artiodactyla > Monodontidae > Delphinapterus > Delphinapterus leucas. The sequence goes on along the minus strand of NC_143137.1, from coordinate 36,484,539 downwards.
ATAAAACCTGAAAACTTTACAATCATTTCAACTTAGCTTTTTCCTCCACCTTGTATTAATGTATCAGAATATAACTGATTTTCTTAATTTCTTGGAGGCTAACACCTTATGTAAACTCTTACAATCTCATCAGACATTCCGTCTTTTTTTAAATTTTTAATTAATTTTTAACATTTTTATTGGAGTATAATTACTTTATAATGGTGTGTTAGTTTCTGCTTTATAACAAAGTGAATCAGTTATACATATACATATATCCCCATATCTCTTCCCTCTTGTGTTTCGCTCCCGCCCACCCTCCCTATTCCACCCTCCCTATCCCACCCTTCTAGCTGATCACAAAGCACTGAGCTGATCTCCCTGTACTATGCAACTGCTTCCTTCTAGCTATCTATTTTACATTTGGTAGTGTATATATGTCCATATATACACTACCACTCTCTTACTTTGTCCCAGCTTACCCTTCCCCTCCCCCTGTCCTCAAGTCCATTCTCTAGTAGGTCTGCGTCTTTATTCCCGTCTTGCCCCTAGGTTCTTCATGACCTTTTTTTTTTTTTTTTAGATTCTATATATATGTATTAACATACAATATTTGTTTTTCTCTTTCTGACTTACTTCACTCTGTATGACAGACTCTAGGTCTATCCACCTCACTACAAATAACTCAATTTCATTTCTTTTTATGGCTGGGTAATATTCCATTGTATATATGTGCCACATCTTCTTTATCCATTCATCTGTCGATGGACACTTAGGTTGCTTCCATGTCCTGGCTATTGTAAATAGAGCTGCAATGAACATTATGGTACATGACTCTTTTTGAATTACGGTTTTCTCAGGGCATAAGGCATTCCATCTTGCAATTACAAAACTACTGATTAGCCTTAGTTCATTTCAGCTCTACTCAGAATTTTTCTAAATGGTTTTCTCTCTATTTCACTATCCATTTTATTTTTAGAATTCTTAAATTTTGGGAAGATCTTTACAAGTATCACTCTGTAGTATAAAACTTTCCCCTCATTGTCCTCCCCTCCCCCTAAACCTGGGAGAGATTGCTGTGTTTGATCCTCAATTTACCAAATGTGCTCAATTAAAATGTCTTTAAGCCAAACAATTTAGAATTCCCGAAATAATTTTTTTAACTAATTCCAGATTTTTAAAAGAGGTGTGATCAGAGTATCAAAGAGACAATAGAATCATAAAGTGCCTAACTGGAATGAGAGAAATAAATCCGTAAGTTCCTTTAAATTTATTTGCTTATGATTGTAGAGGTAGTGTATGATCATTGTAGAAAACTTGGAAAAACCCAAGGAAGAATAAAGAATAGAAATCACTATAAGTTCTCCACCCAGATAAAAAAGATGTAATATTTTGATTGAATTATGTTTTAAAATAGACTATAGGGCTTCCCTGGTGGCACAGTGGTTGAGAGCCCGCTTGCCGATGCAGGGGACACGGGTTCGTGCCCCGGTCCGGGAAGATCCCACATGCCGCGGGGCGGCTGGGCCCGTGAGCCATGGTCGCTGAGCCTGCGCGTCCGGAGCCTGTGCTCCGCAACGGGAGAGGCCGCAACAGTGAGAGGCCCGCGTACCGCAAAAAAAACCCCAAAAACAAATAGACTATAAGCTGCAACAGACTTCCATAAGGCAATAAAAATAAATGTCTTTCTCTTTCAAATTGTTTCCTTTTGGAGACTCAGAAGAGCGATACTAAGCAAAGGAGAAAAGAATGAGAAGCAGGAAGAGGAGAAATTAAAGGCCACCATGTATGTAGTGTGCCAAAAGAGAGCCATTCATGTGCTTTTTCTGCAAAAATATCTTCCTTGGAAAACAGTCAAGTTCAGCCGGTACTTCTACTTGGCAATTTATATTACAGCAACCATGATATTAACAATATTGTACTTTATGATACTGGTATTTGGTATTTTTCGTTACAAAAATTAAGCTGGAATGATTTAAATGTGTCTGACATGAACTGAGCTTCTATCTTAGTTTTTCTTTGTTTTGTCTCAGTCTACCCACTATTTCAGCTCCTTTAAGCAAACGTCTTTTTAATTGTACTTTTGAAATATTATCAAGCAAGACAGTGTCAGTATCAGTAGGTTTACCTGTGCTATGAAGTTTAGGGAACATCTGGTCTCTAGGTCAGGCCTTTCTCATCTGTTTCCTCTATCTCTATCTCTGCACTTAGGATCTTTTCTAACACAGATACATACCTTTGAAGGATGTTGGACCTTCCTAATCAACTGTCTCTTCTTCAGGCTATTCTTCTTCACATAATTTTCCCCTGAAGTCCAGTTTCTATAAATGAATAATTTTTGTTGTTTCCTTCAGGACTACCCAAAGATAACTTTCCCTGTCTCCTTCAATCTTTACTTGAAAATAAAATATTATTCAAGAAAAAAAATTTTTTTGACTTAAATTCTCCCACTACCTGGGCCACAAGGTTTTATAATAGGCGAGTAGCTGGAGACTTTTAAAGTCAGGTCAGGTGCTTACCCTTCAATCCTAATTCCTTATCTGCAAATCTCTTTCTTTCTTGTTTTCTTTATCTTATTTTCTTCATTATAAAATATTTTGATCACCCTTAAATAGTTCACTGGATTATGCTTACATTTAAGAAAAGATCTTCTGCCTTTTCTATAATAATATCATATTTAAAAATTTTCTGTGATATATATTCATTTCATTTTCAGAAAATATTAGCAAGACAGTATTTTCAATGTAAGAGATAAATCAGAGCTTATTAATTGAGAAATAAAATTAGACCCAAAAAAAATGAAATGGCTTTTATTTAAATTAACTGCAGCATCTAGAAATTTTACCTTGAAAACAGATAACTACCTGATGTTATAGAAATAAATAGCTTGAAGAAAATGGTTTAGAAAAAAAGTATTGTCTTATTTTTATATAAGCTCATCTAAATATGCTTTAAAAAAATAAAAGGATGAACAGAAATAAAAGACTGGTTAAATTATTCTTCTAAAATTTATCTCTAAAAAGCAAATTGATTACTTCATCACATAGTAATAATAATGTATCTTAATGACATAATTAATTGATTGATTATAATGCCCAGAAAAATATGTCTGAAGTAGGGAGCAAAGTTTTAAAAATCCTTAAAGACAGATCGATTTCCTCAAAACTTAAAAGATTTCAAGGGCTTCCCTGGTGGCGCAGTGGTTGAGAGTCCTCCTGCCGATGCAGGGGACACGGGTTCGTGCCCCAGTCCGGGAAGATCCCACATGCCGCGGAGTGGCTGGGCCCGTGAGCCATGGCCGCTGAGCCTGCGCGTCCGGAGCCTGTGCTCCGCAACGGGAGAGGCCACAACAGTGAGAGGCCCACGTACCGCAAAAAAAAAAAAAAAAAAAGATTTCAAAATCTGGCACTATCCTGTCAGTTGTCAACATTCAAAAATACACATGAGTAGAACATTGAAATCTAACAATTACTATAAATCAGAATATTATAAAATACATATATGCCTTGATTTATCTTGGAACTAGTTTATTAATTATACGATATGTAAGGTGAATTTCAAACCAGAAATCTTGGCTCAGACTTTCAATAAGTATTATATTGACAAATGGAGAATACCTGAGCCATTACTGAGTAAGTTTTCCCCCCAGAGGTATTAAGCCTAACTCCTAAATGTTCTGAGTTTGAGTCAGATTCCATACTAAAAGGTTTCATTTGCTTGAGTACACTGATATCATCATTCCTCCCAAACTCTCTCAAATTCATTCTTTCTCCCTTTCCTCTATTTTCTCCCTTCCCTGAATTCATTGATTTACGTATCATTTCATGGGTCGATTTCTTCCTGATTGCCTCTATATGCCAAGAACTGTGTCAGATAATGGGAAAACAATAACAACTAAGAAGCATTTCTGCTTCTGACTATTACAGAGTAATTGACACTAGATTAGCGTTTATGTTATAAAAAACCATATAACTGTGTAAAATATATGAGGCCATCGTTTTCAGGTATTGGACAAGGGACAGCACAAGATTGTGATCGCTGAAAAGAAAACTCATCAGGTAATATCCCATAATCATTCCAGCTCTCTGCCTGGAGACACTTAATTGTGGCTCAGTGAGCTAAAGTCTGAGCCGAGCATGGAAGTCCCAGTTAGAAGAATAAGAATTGGGGTAGATATAGTCACCGGAATGTGCAGGGTAGGAATTGAAGAGGGAGCAGAGTCAGGGAGGGCACAGAAGTTCTGCGTAAGATGACACAGGCTCACCAGAGTGTTTGCTGTGAGGTAGAGATTGAAACAAAGAGTCTGAGAGACATTGGAGCTCCAGCCCAGAAAGAATGTTGACGAATGACAGGCATTCAGATGAGGCACCACAAAGGCCAGGCCTTAAGACCAAGGCCTATGCTGTTAGAGAAAGTCTATTCTAGAGCTACCCTAGTAAGGCTGAAAACCACCAGCCTAAAAATCTGTATGTAGTGAAATTATCTTTCAAAAGTGAAGGAGAAATTACCACCTTCTCAGGCAAACAAAAAATTGAGGGTATTTATTGCCAGTAGACTTGCCTTGCCAGAAATGTTAAAAGAAACTCTGGAGAAGGAAGAAAAAGGTCAGCAATTTAGATCTTCATAAAGAAAGGATGTGTGTCAGAGAAAGAATAAATGAAGGTAAAATAAAATTGTTTTCTTTTTTCACTAATCCTGCAGATAAAAATTTGTTCAAAATAATAATAGCAACAATGTATTTGGTGATTGTAGCGTATGGATAAGTGAAGTAAATGACAGCGATGTTACAGGGGACAGGAGGGATTAGGAATATTCTGTTAGAAGGTACCCATACTACTCATGAAGCTGTACAGTGTTATTTGAAAGTGGGCTTGTATTGGTTGTAAATGTATCTTGTAAACTCTAGGACAACAACTAAAAAAACATTTTAAGAAAGGCTATTGATATGCAATTAAAAGCAGAAATCAGAGAAGGCAGAAAAAGAGTAAATGAAAAGAAGAGGCAGAGAAAGAGGAAGAGGAAGAACAACAGCAACAAATAACAGCAACAACAATAACGGCAATGAATAGAAAACAGATACAAATATGGCCAATATTAATCCAACAATATCAATAATCACTTTAAATGTGAATGGGCTAAATAAACCAATTAAAATACAGAAACCATCAGAGTGGATACAAAAATAAGATCCAACTGTATGTCTACAAGAAACCACTTTAAATAAAAAGATGCCGATAATTTAAAGTAAAGGAATGAAATAAGATATACCACAGTTAACAGCAATCAAAAGAAAGCTGGAGTAGCTATATTAATCTCGGACAAAGCAGACTTCAGAGCAAGGAAAATTATCAGGGATAGAGAAGGGCATTATATAAGGATAAGGTATCAATTCTTCAAGAAAACATAAAAATCCTTAATGTCTACTTGCCTAACAATGGAGTGTCAAAATACATGAGGCAAAAGTTGATAGAACTGCAAGGAAAAATAGATAAACCTACTGTTATAGTTGGAGACTTCGACACCCCTCTATCAGTAATTGACAGTTCCAACAGGCAGAAAATCAGTAAGGATGTCGTTAAACTGAACAGTAATGTCAATCAACTGGATCTAATTGACATTTATCGAATGCTTCATCCAACAACAGCAGCATACACGTTCTTCTCAAGCTCACATGGAACATTCACCAAGATAGACTACATTCTGGTGATTAATACAAATAAAACACACCTCAGCAAATCTGAAAGTATAGAAATCATGCCAAGTAGGCTCTTAGACCACAATGCAATTAAACTAAGAATCAATTACAGAAAGAGAGCCAGAAAATCCCCAAATATTTGGAGATTAAACAACAGACTTCTAAATAAAATTTGGGTTATAGAAGGCTCAAGAGAAATTTAAAAATTCTTTGAGGAGAATAAAAATGAAAACAGAACTTGTCAAAATTGTGAAATGCAGCAAAAGCAGTGCTTAGAGGGAATTTTATAGAATTGAATGCATATATTAGAAAAGAAAGATCTATAATCAGTAATCTAAGTTTCCACCTTAAGAAACTAGACAAAGAAGAGTAACATAATCCTAAAGCAAGAAGAAAAAAATAGATGACAAAAATTAGAGCATAAATCAATGAAATTGAAAATAAATTAATAGAGAAAATTAACTAAATCAAAGGTGGTTCTTTGAAAAGATAAAAAAAAAATTGATAAACCTCTAGCCAGGTAACCAAGAAAAAAGACAAGACCAAATTACTACTATCAGAAATGAAAGAGAGGCCATTACTATTGATCCCATGGACATTAGAATGTTCTGTTCCTCTGGCGGGATCCTGAATAAGAAAGGTACACACATTAAGTTCATACATGTGTGTAAAATACAAGGTATGAAAGGATATTCACCAAAGTCAATAAAATGGTTGTTTGGGGGGAAGAACCAGGATTAGAGTTGGAACTTAGAATTGGGTTTTAGGCATCATCCTTTTTTTAAACCAAGAGAAGATTTCTTGTGCAATTAAATAGCATTTTCCAAAGAAAAGAACAGTTGAAAGCCTGGATAATCATCTAATCAACAATACACAAGGCAAAGGTAAGTGTTGTTAACATAAGAGTGCAAAACATCAGAAAAGGAAAGCTTTCTATCATTTCTGATAGCATAATACATGTTCGGTAAACGCTCGCGATATGCCAGCAAGATACTAGGAGTAAAAAAAGAAGCATAGGGCTTCCCTGGTGGCGCAGTGGTTGGGAGTCCGCCTGCCAATGCGGGGGACACGGGTTCGTGCCCCGATTCGCGAGGATCCCACATGCCGCGGAGCGCCTGGGCCCGTGAGCCATGGCCGCTGAGCCTGCGCGTCCGGAGCCTGTGCTCCGCAGCGGGAGAGGCCACAACAGTGAGAGACCCGCGTACCGCAAAAAAAAAAAGAAGCATATATATGCGTTAGCGTACACCATTTGTTATATGGGGATATATGTATGCATATGGCTGATTCACTTTGTTGTACAACAGAAACTAACACAGCATTGTGAAGCAATTATCCCCCAATAAAGATGTATTTAAAAAAAAAAAAAGCAAAAGGGTGTCTGCCCTCCCAAGACGGAGACATCCTCATCGATACCATACTCTTCACACCTGCTTTTATTCCTAAGCGTCAGTGTTTATTGAGTGCTAACAAAATGCCAGGCACTATTCTAACCTGTTCGTCATGTTTTACACGTGATTTTCCAGTCAATCCTCATAACAGCCACATGGACGTAGGCATTATTTTTATTATCCATGTTTTAAAGATAAGGAACTAAGCCCCACAGGTGAGTTACTTGCTCAAGGTCCCCCAGCTAGAAGCTGGGATTTAAACTATGCAGCTGATCACAAGGCCTAGCTTCTTAACCAATACTACTTTGTTATCTCGTTTAATCCTCACCCAAACCTGGCCATCTGCTACCCATTATTTACAAATGGGGAAACTGAATCCTGCAGAGGCTGTGGAACTGGCGTAGGTTACGCTAATGGTGGAAGGCAGACCAGGTTTTAAACCAGCCCTTCCTCTATTATTCTTCAAGACGTTGTCGAAATAAATAACTGTAATCACGTGTCACAGAGGTTTGGCTAACAGACACCTCCTTGGTGACTATGGAGCTTCTTTGCCACAATGTTTCTCCTGTCCTTTTTCAGTTCCCCTCAGTGTCCTTCCCTTGGCTCCTTTACCTGCCATTTCTCTGCATGGATTTTCTCCTCATCTGCTTGGTGGCTGCTTTCTACAGCCTTTCTCCGTTTCCCCTCTGTCTGCTTGCCTCTCTTAACTCCACCTTTCTGAATACTTATACCACACACCTATGTTAAAAAACAAAACTCTTCATACTTCTCAGTTGAGGGAGGGGCGGGAGAGGAAGCATTTATGGTCTTGGTTAAATTCAGGTCTTTGTTGATCAATTCCTTCCTGAAGAGTTAACAGTGTTTTTCTTCCTGTTCAAATTCACAATCATTGTGCTTGCAGTGGTTTTATGTGCATCTGTGTATCCTTCTACATGACATACACAAGTGTTGATGGCATACTGCCTTAATTGGTAAAGAACTGCCCGTTGGTGCCTGGGTGCTTAGACTGACTATTGCTTTTGAATCCTGTGCTGAAAACTTCATAATGAAACCCAAATGACAGAAGCATAAACACAGCTGCTTATGCCTATAAAGTAAGTGGCTTACAAGGGAAAGCATAATCAGTGGAATCTAGTGTTTAGTCAATTACATTAACAGCAGACAAATAGAAATCATATGTATTTGACAGGAGGCCATTTTAAGAAACTATATTTGTATGCTGCAAACGTAATGAGACATCTTACAAGAAATGTGATCCATTATTCATGAACTTGAATAAAATACAAAGAAATCACCCAAAAAACCAGAAAATTTAAATTCTGTTAAAAATGTGAGGTTTTCTTTTTTATTGAAGTATAGTTGATGTACAATATTATATGTTACGGGTATACAATATAGTGATTCACAATTTTTAAAGGCTATAGTCCATGTATAGTTATTATAAAATATTGGCTATATTTCCTGTGTTGCACAATACATCCTTGTAGCTTATTTATTTTATACATAGTAGTTTGCACCTCTTAACCCCCTAGCCCCTCTATTGCCCCTCTCCCTTTCCCTTTTCCCACTGGTAACCACTAGTTTGTTGTCTGTATCTGTGAGTCTGCTTTTTTTTGTTATGTTCAAAAATGTGAGGGTTTTATTTTGGTAGTTTATTTTATTTCTTAAATTAATTCAGAGGTTTTTTTTCTTAAGTGATTACAACCAAAGAGATTTAATATATCTTAAGTATGCCATAGGTATTATTTCAAAAAACACTATTGGGGTTTTTTCCAAGGCTGTAAGAAACACAACCAATATCAGAACTTTAACTGGGTTGGAGGAGGGCCATAGTGAATTGTCATCCAGCAGAAGGTGGGAGGTGATTAAGGAAGTTCCTTAAATGGATGATAGAAGGTAATCAGTGAAGGCAGCTGGACCATCGGCACAATCTCGTAGCATGTGAGGGTCAGAGGTCAAGCCAGAAAGCTTAAAAGACCCATTGCCGGCTCATTGGTGGAGTTTCAGCCCTTGGGTTCAGAACACAAAGAAGTTACTGATGAAATTGATAAAGGAATCTGGAAAGACCCCTATGCTGGGATGTGGGTACAAGGATGCTGCTATTGGAATTGGGGCTCAGGCAGGAACTTGGTACGAGGACACTTTCCAGGACATCCAGACCTAAGGTACAGTGGTGGTCATTTGTTTCTTAAATTCTACTGATTAAGGACTGTTGCGAGAGCCTGGACTGGGGCTTAGTCTTCAGGTTCCAGGTACATTGTCATAGTTACAAGTCCTGTGGGGAGCGGGAGAATGCCAGTTGCAAATGAAATTTTACTAATTTGGTATAACTGCAGTGGTGATAAATTGATAAAGTTCCAGTGTGAACAACTAGTAATTGCAAATTTCACAGGGCATTTTTGAAAGCATTCCTAGATTTCAATTATTACAGGACTGGAAGTCCTTAAGGTATCTGTTAATAACTAAGATAATAATAAATAAATGGATAAGATGCATGGTTGTGTAATTAGCAGAGATCCCCCAACAACTGTGCATGAGTCAGTTGCATCTGAAACACCTGGTGTTACTTTAAGACGTTAACTCCCAGGCCCACGAAAAGCCTACAGAATCAGTATCTGAGAGAAAGCCTAGAAATCTGAATTTTCTCCAAACTCCCCAGGTACTAATGACAACTCCCCTTAGAACCCTGTCAGGTTTATTCCACATAGCATTTCAAGTGCTTCAAAGAGTTTGAAAGTTTGAAGATTTTGTTATCACAAATAGTTTAAGCATTCCTTTTCCAATAGTATCCAACAAATACACAGATAAATACAGCTTCTTGTTATACCACAGTGTGTAGCTTTAGCTCAGTGCTTCCCAGAATTATCATGAATTCCAATTTAGTAAGCCTAAATTAGTGAACTCTTAAGTCCAGAAAATCATCCCCCTAAAATCCTATTCCTCTGCAGTTGCTCCATCCACCCCTGGGGTGCATATTTCCATGGAGACAATGTCCTTGAATAATCCCATCTGTATCTTTATTTTGGGTACCTTATTCTTCACTATCTTTCATGTCATGCTGAAGGGACTTTTGTCTGGTGGCGTTGGGAAGTGAGGAGAAGGCTTGATCCGCTTCATCAGAAGGCAAGGATTCTACATCCAGTCAGATGATTATTCCAGCTATAGGTGAAGATGCAGGTGCATAAGACTTTGCCACCCGAGTGCATTTCCTACCACCTGCCCTCTGAGCAAATCTCTCTGCCCAGCTAGCAGCTAAAACTGTTTTCTAAGTCTGTTCATGACCCCTGGTGATCCCAGACTCCTAGATGGGGAATCAGGAGATTCCTGGTTTTGCCTCCAGGACTCGCCAGCTGTATGGCCTTACACAAATAGCATCACTTCTCTGGGCTTTATTTTATTTTAGTGGTAGGATCAAAGGTTTGACTCATGACTTCACTTACTATTTGTGTAATTTGGGGCAAATTATCGAACACCTAGTGCCTCGATCTCCTTACTTATAAAGCAGAGACAATAAAAGGACCCATCTCAGAGTAGTTGTGGCAGTTTGCTTAGATACTGCCTGCTAAGTACTTAATACACTGCCTGGCACAAAGTAAGTTTTCTGTAAATGTAAGCTATTATATTTAGGAGGATGTGAGATAATAGATGTGAAAACACTTTGAAATGGTTGAAAGTCCAGATGTACATAAGATAAGTGAAAAGTATTAGTATTAGCTATCGAATGCTGTGTAACAAATGACCCCAGTTAGCAGCTTAAAATAGCAAATATTTATTATCTCACACAGTTTCTGAAACTAACTGGTTTCGGCTCAGGATCTCTTGGTGTCAGGAGCTTAGCTAAGCTTGAGAAAGAGCTGAGCTGACAGGTGTTGGAGTAGCTGGTTAAAGCACAGGCCCGAAAAGAATTAACAGTGGACCCTTTAATCACTTACTGCTATGGTAGAAGCAAGAGTCTAAACCTGGAAAAGGTGTCAACTGCCCCCATTCCATTTTCTCCCATAGGGGACTGTGCTGGTCATGCATGAGGCAGGGAGGAAATGAAGGATAGGAGTGGAAAAGTACAGGGTACTGAGTCAGAGTCTGAAAAAAGTATCTTCAAAGTCCTCCCCCATAGAGGCACCTGAGGAATGCCTTGGTTGAAATGTGCCTGGGTTGGCCAGACGGGCTCCAGTTCTTGACTGAAATGCCCTTCAGAGACTGTAATGCCTTGGCTGTGCACCAAGTCTGACATAGGGAGAGCACCAATCCCCCGTAAGGCCTACCAAGCAAAGCCTTTGTAATTGCCTATAGTCAGGCCTGAAAAGTCACACATGGTTTTTCTTCAGGAACTGGACCCCTCAGTTCCCCCAGATGTGATCTGCTGGGGTCATAACACCACACCGCATGCAAAAGGCAGGCCTCAGTCACAGAGCAGCTGAAGCAAGAAGCTACAGCCCACTTGGATGAAGAGTGCAGGGGGAACAGAGGGCAGGGCCAAATAGATCAGTTCAGATAGACATACACAGGAGGTCAGGTGAACAAGGTGAGCAAATATCAGAGGGCCAAGAGCCAGAGTAACTCCCCAGTCAGTCAGAAACAGGAACCTTAGAGCGTTTCTCCATGTGTAGTGCTGGGACAATCTGTGTCGTCACCTGACAAACTTGCTAAGCACTCCCGGCCCCACTCTCAGTTTCTCACTCACTAGTTTTTTGTTTTTTCATTTTATTTTATTTTGTATTTTATTGAAGTATAGTTGATTTACAGTATGGTGTTAGTTTCAGGAGTACAGCACAGTGATTCAGTTATATATATATGTGTGTGTGTGTATATGTACATATATATATATATATATACACATATATATATATATTCCTTTTCAGATTCTTTTCCCTTTAGGTTGTTACAAAATATTGAGTGTAGTTCCCTGTGCTATACAGTAAGTCTTTGTTGGTTGTCTAGTTTATATATAGTAATGTGTATGTTAATCCCAACCTCCTAATTTTTCCCTCCCCCCACCCCCCTTTCCCCTTTAGTAAACATAAGTTTGCTATGTCTGTGAGTCGCTTTATGTTCTGTAAATAAGTTCATTTGTATTATTTTTTTAGATTCCACATATAAGCGATGTCATATGATATTTGTCTTTCTCTGTCTGGCTTACTTAGTATGATAATCTCCAGGTCCATCCATGTTTCTGCAAATGTCATTATTTCATTCTTTTTTATGGTTGAGTAATATTCCAGTGTGTGTGTGTGTGTGTGTGTACACACACGCCACATCTTCTTTATCCATTCATCTGTCGATGGACATTTAGGTTGCTTCCATGTCTTGGCTATTATAAATAGAGCTGCAATGAACATTGGGGTGCATGTATCTCTTTGAATTATGGTTTTCTCTGGATATATCCTCAGGACTCACTAGTTTTAAAGTGGAATCAGAACTTTTTTTAAAAAAATGTTTTTAGGAAGTTCCTCTGTGATCTTGATGCAGACAACAATTTGAGAACCACTAGATGAAGAGGTCAGGAAGGAGCAAGAGAGCAGGTCAGAAACAACCGGAGAGACCAGGCAATGGCAAGGCCATTGAGCACCAAGGCAAGGCTGACTGAGCCCCATGCCCACTCTACTAGGTTTTAGTCCCCTCTTTTCAAGGTGGGAATCTTCCACCTTTGGTGAGATCTAGCCTGGAAACAACACAAGAAATGGTAATTGTGTGGGGATTTCCATTTAATTCCCATTAAATGTAATTGAGAATAGCTAAAAAAAAAAAAAAAAAAAAAAAAAGCAGGACAGGTGTGGCTCTTAATATTGGTACCTGGTAATAGCTCAATAACCCGAGCACCAGGGCTGTTCTTTGCCTTCTTTCTGGCTTGGGTTTTCCATCCCAGGTGGGAAATGCAAACTTTGATTGACATGTGAACCCTTTAGGTTGCTTCTCACACATGATCTGCAATCATCGTGACAGGACGACTTAGTTTACGTGGTTCAACCTCGTAGAAGTGTTTCAGGTTTCACTGAACTCATGCTAAAGCAAAGTTTATGTTGCTCTGTGAGAAAGCCAGCTGGACTTCAGTTGTCTTCTGAGATAGTTAATTGTTTAGTGGTATAGTGGTTGTGGCCACTGGTCATGATGCGGTGAGTGAGCAGTTAGTAAAGCATGCAAAGCCTAATGACCAGTGGCTGTCTAAGCTAGGAGAAGAGAATCATCGAACTGAGAAATTCACAGCCCTCGTTCCTGGTAACATGCTATAGAGCACCATAAGCATTTGTTATTTGTGTCTGCTGTCCCCACTGGCGACAATCAACAGTTGAGAAAATCCTGGAAAGATGATTCATAAAACCCTAAAGATTCTTACGATGTTAAAAAGCCCAAGGGCATAGCCTAGGAAATGTGAATGAGACTTGGACTCACCTACTGATTGCTTTCAGACCAGATTATATGTTACACAGAAGTCCAATTTAATGAAAAGAGAGGTCTCATAGTGGGGTTCCATTTGGGGCAGTATTATGGGTCAGATATTCTGAAAAGCTATCCTGCTGAAGTACACATAGATCCTGAACAACGAATATATTTAAAAAAATGACTGAGTTTGTGAGAAAGTAAATTCCCAAGAACCAAAAGAAAAAACTGTGAGCTGAAATCAAGGTTATAAGTAAATAAAAGCCTGCCCTATCACGGAGCAAATGCTAATACCTGGAATCTAAAGCTTTGGGGCTTATAATTGTTAAAGAAATGAAGGGGTAAGCTTTGTTTCCATGGGAAACAGGGAAACAGACCCTGAGATGCAAATATAAAGTCAGGACCCTTTTGAAGGGGCTGTGACAACAATGAAATAATGTGTAAGAAGACAAATCTGACAGCCAGCAAAGGGCAGCTAAGAGGAAATTTATCTGGGCTGCAGCACTGGATAAAAAACAATAATAACAAAACAACAATATCGTCCCTTCTGAGAATTTTTAACCTTATCCATTTGTGATTTGGGGGTTTAAATTTATACTATTCATTGAATTTATACTACTGACAAACAGGAAAATCCAAAACTGAAAAATAAAATAGTTCCAGACTGGAAGTATTCCTAGTACCTGCCATATACAAATACAAATCCTAGAGACAGCATCTCCTCCTTGAGGCCTTGAGAATTCCAACATATGACATTAAAACAAATAAAAATTCCCAGTGAAAAATTAACAAACTCTTGTTTGAAAGTCTGCAAACACAACAAATGATAGATTTAGATAATATGGAATTCAGATAATGGGATTTTCCAATATTGGCAATAAATAACTACCTAAAGAAATAAAAGACAAAATAAAAAGATTGAGAACGCAAAAACATTGGCAAACAGAATCCAATACCACATTAAGAAACTAATACATCATGACCACATGAGATATATTCCCATGAATGCAGGGTTGGTTTAACTTTAGGAAATTCAGAAATATAATTTACCATATTAATAGTTGGAGGTGGATATACACTTCTTAAATTACACTTCTTTATTGAGATATAATTAACGTACAATAAATAGAACATATTTTAAATGGGCAGTTTTGTAAGTTTTGACACGTGTATACTCATGAAACCAGCACTAAAGTCAGGATAATGAACATATCCATCACCCCCAAAAGTTTCCTCCTGCCACGTTGTGATCCTTTTCTCCCTTTCCTTCTTGTGGGCTCCCTCCCCATCCTCTTGATACCACTGATCTATTTCCTGTCACTATAGATTAGTTTGCATTATCTGGAATTTTATGTAAGTGGAATCACATAGTAAGTTTGTACCCTTGTCTGGCTTCCACTAGGCATGATTATTTTGAGGTTCATCCATGTTATGTGTGTCAGGAATTCATTCCTATTTATTGCTGAATGTTGTTACAATGGTTGGCTCACTTTAGAAAATTACTGGTAAGTCCCCTCTAGTTGAGTGGGCTCTAGCAATGCTGGAAGCTAACGGGCAATGGAAGAATAGGAAAGACCTCCACTTGCTTCTTGAGACTTGGCTCAACAGCCATAGGCCTGTGTGAATTCACAAGCACCAATAATCCTTAAGTTTGGACCATCTCCTTGGACTGAGTAGAGCTCTTATTGGAAGTAGGTCTGTGGCTCTAACTTGTCCTGGTTTGTGTCTACAGTGAGGCAGGAAACAGGGTTCATGTGCTGTACTCCTAGGTGTTTCCATTGGTGGGCATGCTGGGGGACCTTGCCACAAATGCTGGATTTTCTTCTTGATTTCTTCTGAAGAACCAAGATGAAAAACCTTGGTCAATCAACTCTGTATAGGCTTGGGCCCCTCCCAGCTCCATCATGGGAGACCAGGAGGAAGCTAACCCAGCGTTTTTGCTGCAGGTTGTATTGTAGGGAAGGAGGGAAGGAGAGAAAACAGTTTTGAAATGGGCCACGATGATTTATACCCATCTACCTACTAGCATGTTCATCATTCCTTCCATTTCTTACGAAACGCTCAGGCAGGGGGAGGAGGATACAGAGCAGAAGGCAAGAAAAGAATTCAGGAGGACTCATAATTGTCTTCAAAGATATAGAAACCTGTGGGTCCACAGCAATTTCCTCAATCATCTTTTATACTAAGGTGCAGCCAGCAACAGACAGGCCTACAGGACGGCAGAACCAGAAAAACTGTCAAAGGGCCTAAGTAAAGACTGTAGATTTGAGAGGGGGTCAGAACGGCCCAGAGACAGAATCCAGTGATCAGCCTGTTCTGATATTCCAGGAAGCGTTGAGAGGAGCCAGGACAAACATTGGCTGAGCGTCATGAGGACTAACTTTGAGTAGGCCTAGGGAAAAATGAAGGGTGGGCCAGGAGACAGAGAACTGGCATTTGACCATTTCAGGAAAGGTAAGAATGACTGATAATGGAAAATGTCAATCAGTGATTTTCACAGCTGAGACACATATTAGCCAAGGTTATTGGCCATGTCAACTCTTGCCACAAACTCCCTTCCAACACAGGCTGGAACCAGTTCTCAAATAGGCTGACACAGGCAAACTGGCACAGCTGCTAGGGGAATGTGGTGGCAGAAGGGAAATTTACTTTCTTAGGGGTAGTCCTGAAAAAGCAATTATGTGCTTAAAGAAGTTTTTTGAATAGTGGCTCTTCTAGTGCCTTAGAAATATTTGATTTATGTACAGAATTCCCGCTTAGTACCCAATGTAACATATTTTTTAAAATACAGTAGTCCCCGCTTAGCCACAGTTTTGCTTTCTACAATTTCAGTTACCCACAGTCAACCACAGTCCAAAAATATTAAATGGAAAATTCCAGAAGTAAACAATTCATAAGTTTTAAATTGCATGCTGTTGTCTCTCACCAACCTGCCCCATCCTGCACGGGACATGAATCATCCCTTTGTCCAGCATGTCCTGCCCATTAGTCACTTAGCATCATCTTGGTTATCAGATGGCCTGTCATGATATTTTAGTGCTTGTGTTCAAGTAACCTTTATTTTACTTAATAATGCCCCCGAAGTGCAAGAGTAGTGATGCTGGCAACTTGGATATGCCAAAGAGGGGTCATAAAGTGCTTCCTTTAAGTGAAAAGATGAAAGTTTCAACTTAAGAAAAAAAATCATGTGCTGAGGTTGCAAAGACCTTTTATTTGTGATTTTGTGGAAAGGGAAAAAGAAATTCATGGTAGTTTTCCTGGTGTACCTCAAACCACACATGTTACAGCCACAGTGCACGTTACATGCTTAGTTAAGATGGAACAGGTATCAAATTTGAACAATAAGATATTTTGAAAGAGAGAGATCACATTCACATAACTTTTATTACAGTATGGTAATAATTGTTCTATCTTATTAGCTATTGTTAATCTCTTACTGTGTCTGGTTTATAACTTAAACTTTATCATAAGTATGTGTGTATAGGAAAAAACATAGTATGTATAGAGTTCAGTACTATCTGCAGTTTCAGACATCTGCTGGGGGGTCTTAGAATTTATCTCCTGGGACTTCCCTGGTGGCGCAGTGGTTAAGAATCTGCCTGCCAGTGCAGGGGACACGGGTTCAATCCCTGGTCAGGGAAGATCTCACATGCCGTGGAGCAACTGGGTCCATGAGCCACCACTACTGAGCCTGCGCTCTAGAACCCACAAGCCACAACTGCTGAGCCTGCATGCCACTACTGAAGCTCATGTGCCCTAGAGCCCGTGCTTCACAACAAGAGAAGCCACAGCAGTGAGAAGCCCACGCACCACAATGAAGAGTAGCCCCCGCTCGCCGCAACTAGAGAAAGCCCGCGCACAGCAGCTAAGACACAATGCAGCCAAAAAAAAAAAACAAACACACACACACACAAAAGAATTTATCGCCCAAAGATAAGGGGGGACTACCGTAATAATCACTGTAATTCCAACATAGCTGTAATCCCCACCCTGAGGATCTCTCTAATGCAGATAAACAGAAGCTATATCTGTAAGTAGTCACAGCAGCAATAGCAGCCAACACTAATTTGGCTTGCTATGTGTCAGAGGCCGCTCTGAATGCTTTCCAAACATTAATTCAGTTAATTCTCACAACAATCTTTTGAGGCAAGCATCATTATTCCCATTGTATAGAATGGCCTGTTTGTGTGTCACCAGCCTAACAATACTTTCATTAGACTAACAGGTTTTTTTAAGGTCATGTAATGCGTATATTAATAGTATTAAGAAAAAATTTAAACCCTCTTCAACTAATGATATCAGTTACGATGATAGCCATATTTATGCAATGAACTTCATTAACTAGAGATTCTTTGGTTGCCATGTACTGAGAAGAGCATCTTATGCAGACTGCATCTTTAAACTCTGTCTTTTGAAAAGAAATCATTTCAACTTGCTTACGAAAGAAGTAATGTTTAATTATTCTGGACACAGAGCAGAGTGTTTGGTGGTTGTTTTTGCCTTTTAACATAACTCTCAGTGACTTCTGGTTTCTCCATTTCGGTGACAATTTGTACTGGTTATCTAGTGCAGTTTACATTCTGATAAGCACGTAGATAGAATAAACAAATTACACTTTTGAATTCATTGTTGTATAAGATAGGTACTTCTAAAAATGAATCTGGTTCTAAACCGGTTCTAACCAGTTTGGTTTTTAGAAGTTTTGCCTTTTTAACAACTGTCATACTATGAAGAGATCTCATTTTATTAACCAGTATTGTATTAAGGAAAAATTAAGTGTGAAATGTATGCTGAGTTATAAAGAGCGTAGAAATGACTTCCTGGCTAAAAAACATACCCTACCACCCTGACTTGGGCCCTGATAGCTAGAAAGGGTCAAGCATTAAATCTGTATCTTCCAGACTTCCCTGGTGGCACAGTGGTTAAGAATCCACCTGCCAATGCAGGGGACACAGGTTCGGGCCCTGGTCTGGGAAGATCCCACGTGCCGCGGGGCAACTAAGCCCATGCACCACAACTACTGAGCCTACGCTCTAGAGCCCGTGAGCCACAACTACTGAGCCCACGTGCCACAACTACTGAAGCCCGCGCACTTAGAGCCTGTGCTCCGAAACGAGAAGCCACCACAATGCGAAGCCCACGCACCACAATGAAGAGTAGCCCCCTGCTCACTGCAACTAGAGAAAGACTGCACGCAGCAACGAAGACCCAATGCAGCCGAAAAAATTAAAATAAATTAATTTTTAAAAAGTCTGTATCTTCCATCAACAATTCAGCATTATGTTCCATTTTATACTGTAACCCATTTTCCTAAATTTCCTTCCATCCACTGCTCTTGAAAGAAGGAGTGGAGAGAGAGAGAGATGAAGGGCTTAGTATTCCTGTGGAACAGGTCTAAATTGAATGCTGTAATGGGAGATACCGGGGCCTAAACATCTTCAGCACAAGGACTGGGTCTCACAGAGATCATGATGAGAATGATTAAATGCTTTGGCAACCACATGGTGCGGCAGAGAGCTGTTAGAAGGCGAGCTGGTCACCGGTGCTTGATCTTGACTTTCCCACTCTTCAGCCTTCCCCTAGAGGAGCTCGGTATTGTCCTGGCTTCTGAGAGGACCTACATTCTACATCCTGCTGACTCGCACATTTCTTTTTCTAAAAACAGGTACAAAGTTTATTTATTTTATTTTTTTATTAGCTATCTACTTTATACATATTAGTGTATACATGTCAATCCCAATCTCCCAATTCATCCCACCACCACCACCCTGCTTTCCCCCCTTGGTGTCCATACGCTTGTTCTCTACATCTGTGTCTCTATTTCTGCCTTGCAAATTGGCTCACCTGTACCATTTTTCTAGATTCCTCATATATGCATTAATATACAATATACTGCCACATTAAAAAAATATATTTATTTATTTATTTGGCTGTGTTGGGTCTTAGTTGCTCCTCGGCATGTGGGATCTTAGTTCCCTGACCAGGGATCGAACCTTTGTCCCCTGCATTGGAAGGCAGATTCTTAACCACTGGACCACCAGGGAAGTCCTGACTCCCACATTTTTAATACCAACCCAAATCTCTCTTCTGAGCTGCAATTCCATATGATCTCGCTGCCTATTCAACATCTCCACTTGAATGTCTCTGGAGGCACAGGTTGCAACAGTGAACAAAAAAGCCAAAAAAGCTATCATCCTGGAACTCATATTCTAGCCCATATTCAAACATGTCCCAACGAAATCATATATCTTAAACCTATCCAAGCCATTCAGTTGCTGTGGTTAAAAACCACATCTCATTAGCTTTACGTTTAAGGTATTTTTCCTCTTCAATACCAACACAATCATCCAAGAAATCCATCATTTCTCTCCTAGGCATCTATAAAAGGCCCCTAATAGTCCTCCTTCATCCACTTTTGTTCTCGGCACCCCCCCCCACCACCACCCGCCATCTAAGTCATATGGTTAATTTGTTTCATTTTCCAGGAGTGATCCTTTTAAAGTACAAAGCTGATCATGGCAATCCCTTGCTTAAAAATACTTCAAATGAAGCTTGAATAAAATTCAGAGCCTACTAGACTCAGCAGGATCTGGCTCCAGCTTTCTTTTGCAGCTTTTTCCCCTTTATGCTCTGAGTTCCAGACACAGTGACATTCTGTGAGTTCCTAACTAGGCCAAAATCCTTTTCACTCTAGTAACACACTTCTTCCGTTTGTCTCTGTTAACTCCTAATCATTATCAGATCTCAGGCTGAGCATCATTTTTTTTTTTTTTTTTTTGTGGTACGCTGGCCTCTCACTGTTGTGGCCTCTCCCGTTGCGGAGCACAGGCTCCGGACGCGCAGGCTCAATGGTCATGGCTCACAGGCCTAGCTGCTCCGCGGCATGTGGGATCTTCCCGGACCGGGGCACGAACCCGTGTTGCCTGCATCAGCAGGCGGACTCTCAACGACTGCGCCACCAGGGAAGCCCTGAGCATCATTTTTGCTAGCCTACAATTCCTGCCAGATTACCAGTCCCTTTATGTGTACATTTGTAGCATTTTTTTTTCTTATGCTTGCTAGCGTTGTAATTAATTACTTGTGTGATGATCGGTTTAATGTCTCTCTTCACCATTAGGCTGTAAGCTCCATTAGGGTAGGAAATTTATCCATCTTTTACACCACAGAATTTCCAGTGATATCACAGTGAAAATAGTAGGCACTCATTGAATATGTGTTATATTTATTCAATATAAGGAAAGGCTACAACTCCTTCAAGTAAGCCAGTATTATAACAACTAATAAGAAATAAAAATTCATTGTTAAGAGGGTTATTATGGGAAAGGAAGGAATTCTACTGGACTAATTAGAAAAAATTTAAATAAAAATTTTATTTTCCAGATAAGAATAGTGAATTAATACAAAATGCTACAGGGGAAAATGAATGTTGATAATACATAACTGATAGGAACAAAGAAAGACATTGTAGCAGCTCCTACCTGGATAGAATGAGGAGGCAAATGTCATCAATGATGAGAAGTGACTTTTGTCTGTATAAAAGAAACTGAAGACCTCACAGTGATTATACATAGGACTTCTAGGGATCTTCCTGCACCAAATATCTTGGGAGCTGTGATCTCTTGCATTCAGATATTCAGATGTGGTGGAATAGAGTTGCGTAGAGAATAGCATGAAATACTCAACTGGAGTGGGTGGGACCCTAGGCAGCTGGTATGTGGAGAAAGCAGAAAACACTGAATAGTTTGCCTGCAGGTAGATGCCTGTGATGACTTTTAAATCGAGTTTAGGATGCATAAATATTTCATGAACTGAAAAGCTTTAAGTTTAGGAGTGGCCCTGTACTGGTTGCACGTGATTTTCTCCTACACAGAACTGTTGACTTCAGATTTCAAGAGAACAGATTTGGGCCAAAATTACTTGCTGTGCAGTAACGATTTCATAATTGGAATATTATGTCTCAAGGTTTAGAACTTTCTAAATTATTCAAAAATCTTCTGAAATTTTTATTTTTCAGCTTCAAAGGATAGAGTTCATTTTGTTTTGGGGAAGAGAACATGTATCTGTATTTCTGAGGCCTTGTTCTTTTATAAAAATAAATCAAGATAAATAGGTTTACATACTTGGGAACATGGGAAGAACGTTTCTGTATTTTAATCCCAAAACGTTGAGTAAAACATTCAGTCTGCTCAGTGCCAAATATTACATCAGTAGACCGTGAAAGCACTACAGATACTGAGCTCTTAGGTCAACGTTAAAAATAGTTGTGAAGTTTTAAGCTGCTTTTATTAATAAATTGCTTTTTTTTTTCAAAGACACCTTGATAATAATGCACTGTCACCTTTTCTCATTAATTAAGCTATGATAAGAGGATCTGAATTGACTTCTAGTTTCCTATTCCTGTAAAAGAACTAAGCTTGAACAAAGATGTATTTTCTCTGTCCTTCTCTTGTCTGGTCAGTACTAACAATAAACAGAACTACTTTTTCTTTTCTTTTTTTTTTTTTTAAACATGTGACCATGCTGGACTGGCTTGTGTTGTTGGTGAAGGGGTCATGGAGCTAATAGTGTGAAGACACTTGGGGCCTGAGGTTGGGAAGAATACCCTCCCCTCCACATACATGCCTACTCCCGGCCCCCAAATCACCAACTATGCGAGAGCAGCTGGGACAGTGACTTGAGCGCCAGGGGTGGGACACATGAAACTCTGGGGCAGCAGGAGAGACCGTGTGTGTGCTAGGAGGGCCCAGAGGCTGCACAAATGACTCCAGTATAAGTCTCTGTATCTTCCACATAGGTCTGTATAAACATATAGAGAAGATGTTCGCCTTTTCCCCTTCTCTCTTGTCTGCTCTATGCTGCTTGCCACAGTTCCCGCTCCTTTTTCCACATGAGGGTGAAGGGAAGGGTTATGATGAGCAAGTCATCACTGAATTGCAATCAGACCCACATCCAGCAGCTTCTGGATCTTCTGCACTATTACAGGATTCTTCATGTGTCCGCTGAGTGCCTGGGGGTCCTTCTGCATCTGTTGCAACATGAGCCACATGGCCAGGTCACTCATCTGCTGCACCTTGGCCATGGCCCACCGCTTCACATCTTCAGGGCTGTCATGTTGGTTGTACAGGACCATCGTGTGGCCATGGTGAACATCTGCTACCTCCTTACAATGGAGTCCAGGTCTAGTGCCTTCTGGCAGACATCCATGGATTTTGTATGGTCCTTCATTGCTTCTCAGGGCAGCTGCTTTCCATGTATAACCCTTGGTGAGGGTCAGTTCTAGCTGGATACACTCCTCACAGTCCTTGAGTGGCAGCTGAAACTCCAGGACTTTGATGAAGCAGGTAGCTCGACTGCTGTACAATTTGGTATCTCTTGGGTTCCTGTTTGATGGCTTCTGTATAGTGCTTCCTGGCCTGGGGATATTTCCAAAGCCAGGCCAGGGTTTATGTGGTCTAGCCACTCTTGCTCCTTCAGGATTTTCTCTGCCTGTTGGCATTTCTTGAGCACATCTGGGGTTCAGTGCTCTGCCAGAGATTTGTAGAAATGGATGGCATCCTTGTACTTTCCTTCTTTGAAATAGGCTCTGTCAATTTGACATAAACTTTGGCAATCTGTCGAGGATAGTCTTCTTGTCTAGCCCCTCTTCAATGGCCTTCTCACAAAGCTCCTGACATTCACTCTAGTCGCCCTTTGTGAAATACATGGCTGCTTGATTGGTCATGCGAGTCATGTTGGTGGGGTCCTGGCCGTTGCTTCTGTCATACTGTCTCAAGGCTGTGTCAAAGTCTTTTTGCTTACAGGCAACCTTCCCCAACTTTTTCTTTCAGTGCCTGCTTATTATTCCCTGGAATATCTTCTTCCATTGGCTCTGACTTGGTCTCCTTTTAGGGAGAAGGTGGTGGTGGAGGTGTCTCAACTTCTTCCTCCTCATCCATACTGCCCAGATAGCCTCGAAGGAGACACTGAGGGTAGTCACGATCTGGGGATGTTGCCGTTTTTGCCCAGGTCAGACGGCCTGTTTGACATTGTTCTATCAGTTCCTGGTAGGTAGGATCCATGAGCAGTGTCCTTGACCTGGGATCACTCTCCAACTTCTGGTACAGATCGGACATGTTGAAAGCATTCTTGAATTTCATCTCTGCTGACTGAGGCTCGATATTCTGTAAACCCTCTTTGAGCTGAGGATCGTTTGCTTCATGTTTTAAAACCTTGTCATAGGTTCGAGTGGCAGATTTAAAGAAGTTTAAGAAATCAAGAGCTGCTGCTTTTTGGGAATAGCCTTTGCCCCAGTCAGGTTTTAAGTCAATGGTTTTGCAACCATCCTCATAAGCCTTCTGGCGGTCTCTGTTCTTGGTGTAGGATGCTGAGCGATTGCTGGAGAGCACATGGGCCTGGGGATCTGACTTACTGCCTCAGAGCGGCCCTGTAATCCACCATCCATGTTGCCAGCACTCAGGGCCTTATTGCCCTTCACTTTAGCTCATTTACCTGCTCCATAGCCTGGCGGCAAACACCATTCAATAGACTTGATCTGCTCCCTGTTCCAAGCCTAGAAGTTGTTGGGTTTTTTTTTCTTTTTACATCTTTATTGGAGTATAATTGCTTTACAATGGTGTGTTAGTTTCTGCTTTATAACAAAGTGAATCAGTTATACATATACATATGTCCCCACATCTCTTCCCTCTTACTTCTCCCTCCCTCCCACCCTCCCTATCCCATCCCTCCAGGAGATCACAAAGCACTGAGCTGATCTCCCTGCGCTATGCGGCTGCTTCCCACTAGCTATCTACCTTACGTTTGGTAGTGTATATATGTCCATGCCTCACTCTCGCTTTGTCACAGCTTACCCTTCCCCCTCCCCATATCCTCAAGTCCATTCTCTAGTAGGTCTGTGTCTTTATTCCTGTCTTACCACTAGGTTCTTCATGACATTTTTTATTTTCTTAAATTCCATATATATGTGTTAGCATACGGTATTTGTCTTTCTCTTTCTGACTTACTTCACTCTGTATGACAGACTCTAGGTCTATCCACCTCATTACAAATAGCTCAATTTCGTTTCTTTTTATGGCTGAGTAATATTCCATTGTATATATGTGCCACATCTTCTTTATCCATTCATCTGATGATGGACACTTAGGTTGTTTCCATCTCCGGGCTATTGTAAATAGAGCTGCAATGAACATTTTGGTACATGACTCTTTTTGGATTTGGTTTTCTCAGGGTATATGCCCAGTAGTGGGATTGCTGGGTCATATGGTAGTTCTATTTGTAGTTTTTTAAGGAACCTCCATACTGTTCTCCACAGTGGCTGTATCAATTTACATTCCCACCAACAGTGCAAGAGTGTTCCTTTTCTCCACACCCTCTCCAGCATTTATTGTTTCTAGATTTTTTGATGATGGCCATTCTGACTGGTGTGAGATGATATCTCATTGTAGTTTTGATTTGAATTTCTCTAATGATTAATAAAGTTGAGCATTCTTTCATATGTTTGTTGGCAGTCTGTATATCTTCTTTGGAGAAATGTCTACTTAGGTCTTCTGCCCATTTTTGGATTGGGTTGTTTGTTTTTTTGTTATTGAGCTGCATGAGCTGCTTGTAAATTTTGGAGATTAATCCTTTGTCAGTTGCTTCATTTGCAAATACTTTCTCCCATTCTGAGGGTTGTCTTTTTGTCTTGTTTATGGTTTCCTTTGCTGTGCAAAACCTTTGAAGTTTCATTAGGTCCCATTTGTTTACTTTTGTTTTTATTTCCATGTCTCTGGGAGGTGGGTCAGAAAGGATCTTGCTGTGATTTATGTCATAGAGTGTCCTGCCTGTGTTTTCCTCTAAGAGTTTGATAGTTTCTGGCCTTATATTTAGGTCTTTAATCCATTTTGAGCTTATTTTTGTGTATGATGTTAGGGGGTGATCTAATCTCATACTTTTACATGTACCTGTCCAGTTTTCCCAGCACCATTTATTGAAGAGGCTGTCCTTTCTCCACTGTGCATTCCTGCCTCCTTTATCAAAGATAAGGTGACCGTATGTGCATGGGTTTATCTCTGGGCTTTCCATCCTGTTCCATTGATCTATCTTTCTGTTTTTGTGCCTGTACCATACTGTCTTGATTACTGTAGCTTTGTAGTATAGTCTGAAGTCAGGGAGCCTGATTCCTCCAGCTCCATTTTTCGTTCTCAAGATTGCTTTGGCTATTCGGGGTCTTTTGTGTTTCCATACAAATTGTGAAATTTTTTGTTCTAGTTCTGTGAAAAATGCCAGTGGTAGTTTGATAGGGATTGCATTGAATCTGTAGATTGCTTTGGGTAGTAGAGTCATGTTCACAATGTTGATTCTTCCAATCCAAGAACATGGTATATCTCTCCATCTATTTGTATCATCTTTAATTTCTTTCATCAGTGTCTTATAATTTTCTGCATACAGGTCTTTTGTCTCCTTAGATAGGTTTATTCCTAGATATTTTATTCTTTTTGTTGCAATGGTAAATGGGAGTGTTTTCTTGATTTCACTTTCAGATATTTCATCATTAGTGTATAAGAATGCCAGAGATTTCTGTGCATTAATTTTGTATCCTGCTACTTTACCAAATTCATTGATTAGCTCTAGCAGTTTTCTGGTAGCATCTTTAGGGTTCTCTATGTATAGTATCATGTCATCTGCAAATAGTGACAGCTTTACTTCTTCTTTTCCGAATTGGATTCCTTTTTTTTCCTTTTTTGCTCTGATTGCTGTGGCTAAAACTTCCAAAACTATGTTGAATAAGAGTGGTGAGAGTGGGCAACCTTGTCTTGTTCCTGATCTTAGTGGAAATGCTTTCAGTTTTTCACCATTGAGGACAGTGTTGGCTGTGGGTTTGTCATATATGGCCTTTATTATGTTGAGGAAAGTTCCCTCTATGCCTACTTTCTGCAGGGTTTTTATCATAAATGGGTGTTGAATTTTGTCAAAAGCTTTCTCTGCATCTACTGAGATGATCATATGGTTTTTCTCCTTCAATTTGTTAATATGGTATATCACATTGATTGTTTTGCGTATTTTGAGGAATCCTTGCATTTCTGAAATAAACCCCACTTGATCATGGTGTATGATCCTCTTAATGTGCTGTTGGATTCTGTTTGCTAGTATTTTGTTGAGGATTTTTGCATCTATGTTCATCAGTGATATTGGCCTGTAGTTTTCTTTCTTTGTGACATCCTTGTCTGGTTTTGGTATCAAGGGGATGGTGGCTTTGTAGAATGAGTTTGGGAGTGTTCCTCCCTCTGCTATATTTTGGAAGAGTTTGAGAAGGATAGGTGTTAGCTCTTCTCTCAATGTGTGATAGAATTCGCTTGTGAAGCCGTCTGGTCCTGGGCTTTTGTTTGTTGGAAGAAGATTTTTAATCACAGTTTCAATTTCAGTGCTTGTGATTGGTCTGTTCATATTTTCTGTTTCTTCCTGGTTCAGTCTTGTCACGTTGTGCATTTCTAAGAATTTGTCCATTTCTTCCAGGTTGTCCATTTTCTTGGCATAGAGTTGCTTGTAGTAATCTCTCATGATCTTTTGTATTTCTGCAGTGTCAGTTGTTACTTCTCCTTTTTCATTTCTAATTCTATTAATTTGAGTCTTCTCCCTTTTTTTTCTTGATAAGTCTGGCTAATGGTTTATCAATTTTGTTTATCTTCTCAAAGTACCAGCTTTAATTTTATTGACCTTTGCTATCATTTCTTTCATTTCTTTTTCATTTATTTCTGATCTGATTTCTTTCCTTCTGCTAACTTTGGGGATTTTTTGTTCTTCTTTCTCTAATTGCTTTAGGTGCAAGATTAGGTTGTTTATTTGAGATGTTTCCTGTTTCTTGAGGTAGGATTGTATTGCTATAAACTTCCCTCTTAGAACTGCTTTTGCTACATCCCATAGATTTTGGGTCATCGTGTCTCCATTGTCATTTGTTTCTAGGTATTTTTTAATTTCCTCTTTGATTTCTCCAGTGATCACTTTGTTATTAAGTAGTGTATTGTTTAGCCTCCACGTGTTTGTATTTTTTTACAGATCTTTTCCTGTAATTGATATCTAGTCTCATAGCGTTGTTGTCGGAAAAGATACTTGAAACAATTTCAATTTTCTTAAATTTACCAAGGCTTGATTTGTGACCCAAGATATGATCTATCCTGGAGAATGTTCCATGAGCACTTGAGAAAAATGTGTATTCTGTTGTTTTTGGATGGAATGTCCTATAAATATCAGTTAAGTCCATCTTGTTTAATGTATCATTTAAAGCTTGTGTTTCCTTCTTTATTTTTATTTTGGATGATCTGTCCATTGGTGAAAGTGGGGTGTTAAAGTCCCCTACTATGAATGTGTTACTGTCGATTTCCCCTTTTATGGCTGTTAGTATTTGCCTTATGTATCGAGGTGCTCCTATGTTGGGTGCATAAATATTACAATTGTTATATCTTCTTCTTGGATCGATCTCTTGATCATTATGTAGTATCCTGCTTTGTCTCTTCTAATAGTCTTTATTTTAAAGTCTATTTTGTCTGATATGAGAATTGCTACTCCAGCTTTCTTTTGGTTTCCATTTGCATGAAATATCTTTTTCCATCCCCTTACTTTCAGTCTGTATGTGTCTCTAGGTCTGAAGTGGGCCTCTTGTAGATGCCTAGAAGTTTTTAAAAGATAATTCCTCGCCATTCTTGCAAAACAGTTTGGCAGTTTCTTAAACTAAACATGCAACTACCATAATATCCAGCAGTTGTACTCTTGGGTGTTTATCCCAGAAAAATAAAAACTTATCTTCATGTAAAAACTTGTAAACAAATGTCTATAACAGCTTTATTCAGAATAGCCAAAAACTGGAAATAAACATTCTTTAGTGGGTGAATGACTAAAGGAACTGGAATTCATAACTTGAATACTACTCAGTAATAAAAAGAAATGAATTATTCATACATGCAACAATTTGAATGAATCTCCAGGGAATAGTGATGAGTGAAAAAAACCCAGTCCAAAAAGGTTAGATAATATCTGTGTGATTCCATCATACAACATTCTTGAAATAACAAAATTATACAAATTGAGGAGTCATTAGTTGTTGCCAGGGGTCAGGGACAGGGCAGGGAGTGGAGTGGATGGTACAGTGGGGAAGGGAGTGAGTATGATTATGAAAGGGCAACATAGGGATCCTTGTCATAATGAAAATATTCCGTATCATTGTTTACTCCTCCACTTGCCAATGGACATTTGGATCATATGTCTCTTAAAGTAATTATAAGAAAAGAAAATGGATATTTATACATTTTTTTTTATAGTTACCCACATATTTACCATTTCTGGTGCTCTTTTTTTTTTTTTTTTTTGTGGTATGCGGGCCTTTCACTGCTGTGGCCTCTCCCGTTGTGGAGCACAGGCTCCGGACGCGCAGGCTCAGTGGCCATGGCTCACGGGCCCAGCCGCTTCGCGGCATGTGGTATCTTCCCGGACCGGGGCACGAACCCATGTCCTCTGCATCGGCAGGCAGACTCTCAACCACTGCATCACCAGAGAAGCCCTCTGGTGCTCTTTGTTTCTTCCTGTGGATTCAAGTCACCATCCTGAGTCATTTCTTAGTAGTCTGAAGGACTTTCTTTAGTAAATATTTGTTAGGCAGGTCTAAGTTCTCTCAAAGTTTGCCGGCTATAGATTTCTTGGTTGATAGTTTTTTCTTCCAGCATTTTAAATATGCTATTCCTCTGTCTTCTGCACTCCACTGTTACGGTTATCCTAAGTAAATTTGGCTTCTACCTTCTTTTTGAACTCAAAATCCAGGTCCTTCCTGCCTCATAACCTTGGCCCTTATATTGCCCTTTTTTCTGGACCCCTTGGCCATATGTTTCATTATACAGTAGTCCTGGAAATCCCTGAGCCTTGGTGATTGTACTTTCCTATAATGAATGGACTAATCTGTGGAAGAAAAAGTGAACTTTACTTGTCCATAACAACAATGGTGCTGTGGCTTGTCAGAAAGCTGAAAGTTAAATTTCATGCAAAAAATAATCACTGACTCTTAATATAATCACCTTTCTTTATAGAACTAGCAGTCTTTCTAACAACTTTAAAATTTTTTTGTTTTTAAATATTCTGATAGTGAATCATTAAAGAAACCAGGTTTCCAGTTGGGTTTAGTTTTTAAGCTTCTAGGACCACAATCCTCATTTTATTTACCAAGCTATCATATAGAAAAATTAGCCCTGGGGGGGTGATTTGGAGCTTTCCTACCCATGTGTGATTCATGCAATCATGGGTCTGACTAACATAGTCCATTTACACACCCAAAGGAAGCAAATTACAATCTTTACAGTAAGTATTTTACCAAAAATTAAAAAGGGAATAAAACAATGCTTTACATGCTTCTTTGTTAAAAGAAACATTATATTTAACAAAAATTGGATATTATGGGAAGACCTTTGCCTTAATAGCTCAGGAAGAGTGTGTGACTGTCTTAGGAGGCTTACTGCTTCATGTAAGTAAACATGTTAAGAGACACTGCCTGGTATCCGTTAAGATCTAGTCAGGAGACTGCAGTCAGACTAGTCACTTAACAGAGAAAATAGAACATAAGTAATTATCAATTAAGTATAAAGTTAATTGGGTGACTGAAAAGGCAAAAAAGAGAAAATGAGGAAGCAGCTACCTCCCCTAGAGCTGGAAGAACAAAGGAAAGATGTTGTACGAATTTAAAACTTCTCTCTCTCTCTCTCTCACACACACCCACACACACAGAGCACAATTGGTAGAGCTTAATAGGGAGCCATCTGGCAAAGAGGTTTGCAAAGTCCCCACTCCAGTATCACATAAAACAGCTGGAAGGAGAGTCAAAATCTTAGTAACTGGCACATTTCTTTAATCCTAAATAAAACCTTTTTCCTACCTATCCAGCTTCCCCTTTGCCTAAGATTACCAGAATGTTCTGATATGAAATAATCAAATGTTATTTTGGCTTATGTTTTCTGACAATTTTAACAAATGTTGATTCAAAGTTGACTTTTGCTTTTTTATTATTAGGAGGGATAAGTACGAAAGAGGGGAAGGATTACTTTTCATTTCCATAATGGACACAAGTTTTATTGTTGACTGCCGCAAATATGTTGGCAATACGTAGAGTATAAATTGTAAATAAATAAAACTCAGTTGTCCCAACTAATAAAAGAGATTCTCAACATTTCCCCAATTGTCTAACTTGGGGATGGGGGGTATGATTTTAATAGCAAATATTTCAAGCTAGATAGCAGACACAGTGGAAGAAAGAGGAGAT
Source organism: Delphinapterus leucas (assembly GCF_059928025.1). Classification (NCBI taxonomy): domain Eukaryota; kingdom Metazoa; phylum Chordata; class Mammalia; order Artiodactyla; family Monodontidae; genus Delphinapterus; species Delphinapterus leucas. The sequence continues at coordinate 36,453,830 of NC_143137.1, read as the reverse complement.
AGTTTGAGCAGACACAGCATTTCTTCAATCTCAGCTGCATTTCTTACTCACCTGAGGGCCACCAGCCTAAAGGAATGCTTTGCCAACTTCAGGATAGAATAGCCACTTGGGAGATACAGAAAATGACAAAGTACATACATATTTAAAGTAAGAAAAAAAAGCTAAGATTTCTTTAAGTGAAAATCAAGATGGAAATAATTTTACTCTGAAAACCTTCAGAGAATTAGGAGGAGTCTTTAGTTTTTTCCCTTTAACTGATATTTTTAAAACTAACAGCCTCTTTGTCAATCTAGATTTGAAAGAATCTTTAAAATTGCTGCAAAAAATATATACTGATACATCTTACATGGTAGTACTTAACATTAAACAGGATGCTTTTACTTGCTCTAAGGAAAGCTTGTTACATAAGTGCATTTAAACATAGAACCCTCCTACCTGACATCAAAAAAAAAATCTATAAATTCCAAAGGATCCTGAAACTCTTGAGTTTAAAATTTTGAGGGATTAGGGAAATGTAGGTTATACTCCACTTTTCCCCCTCAAGAATGGTGGTTTTCAACGTAACATAGTCTTGCAGAAGGGAAGGGTAGAAAGGTATGAGTTATACAGAATTTTTCCTTGGCAACTTTGATATTCTCCCCTCTCACACACCAGGTTTAGAATCTGGTAGAAAAAAGCAAACATGGAGGTAGAGAACTGCAATATCTGAAAATATGTTACCATTTAAAAAAGATTTTCCATTTGATTATGTTTATGATTATTTCATTGTTTTGCATTATAAGCTATCCTACATAATGATAAGAAGAGCACTGATAACAGCAACCATCACCAAAAAAAAAAAATCTTCATTCATAACTGGGGATTAAAATGGCCCATCAAGGCAGGCAGCTCAGTGTAGCTGGAATCTGCCACAAGGAATACAGATCGCACAAAACAGTAGACTAGGAATGAGGACAAAATTTAATTAGGCAAGGACTAGTCTCTGCTGAGACGAAGCCAAACGACATGGAGATCAGAACTTGTGGGGCTGCATTCACAGCAGGCACAGGAGGCAGTGGACCTGCCAGCAGCCAAGAACTGCCCCAGGCTGTGGTGCTTCTCTCCGAGAGAGCCCTGCGAATAGGCTCTTGCTGCTAATTTTTCTAAAATACAGCCAAAAAGGGCTCATGTTGCCAGGTTACCAGCCCAGCAGAGGGCTTTTTCTTTTCCTTTTTCTGTTTCTGCAATTTCAAATGCCCTTGACTTGGAAAAACAGTCTATGAACCAACCCAGTTTCCACATTATCTTAACATCATCACCCCATATATCTCCTGTATTAACTTATCTATGTTAGAAAGACTTTGTTATAATGGATGGACCTAGAGATTATCACAGTAAAGTAAGCCAGACAGAGGAAGACGAATATTATATGATATCACTTATATGTGGAATCTAAAAAAAAAATAATACAAATGAATTTACAAAACAGAAACACTCTCACAGACATAGAAAAAAAACATGCGGTTACCAAAGGGGAAAGGGGTTGGGTTAGGAGTATGGGATTAACAGGTACACACCACTATATATATGGTAGATAAACAATAAGGATTTACTGTATAGCACAGGGAACTATATTCAATATCTTGTAATAACTTAGAAAAGAATCTGGGACTTCCCTGGTGGCACAGTGGTTAAGAATCCGTCTGCCAATGCAGGGAACACGGGTTCAACCCCTGGTCCGGGAAGATCCATCCTGCAGAGCACCTAAGCCCGTGGACCACAACTACTGAGCCTGTGCTCTAGAGCCCGTGCTCTGCAACAAGAGAAGCCACTGCAATGAGAAGCCCGCTTACTGCAACGAAGAGTAGCCCTCGCTCACCGCTAGAGAAAGCCCGTGTGCAGCAACGAAGACCCACCACAGCCAAAAATAAATAATTTTTTAAATAATCTAAATATATATATATATGCACACAACTGATTCACTTTGCTGTACGTCTGAAACTAACACAATATTGTAAATCAACTATGCTTCAGTTAAAAAGAAAAGAAAAAGAAAACTTTGTTATAGAACAGACTATCAGAATATCTGTTGATATTTGAGGTCTCAAATTTTTAAGGGAAAACTTTTCACAAATATATAAAAAGGATGTAGAACTATATTTAACCCTTGGCGTTTTCAGAATATTTGTAGTGTCCTCTGCCCTCATTTTCACAGAAGTCCACATCGTGTGTTGATTTAAATGAAGATAATAATTCCATTGTATTCTATAAAGTTGTTGTGAGGATTAAATGATATAAACTAGAGCACTGAGCAAGACTTTAAGTGTCAGAGGTGAAAGTCTGCAGGTCAGTCTTCTGTTAGAGAGGGAAGAACCCACTGATGGTTCACTAATCCAATTAATGAGTGGCTCCATTTTAAAGATTCTTTGAGGCTTCCTGCAATATACTAGAATTCCTCCAACTATTCTTCTATGCTTTTGATGAAAGAAAACATTTTACACTCAATTTGAACACTTCAATTGAAGAGAGATAGCACTTTGGTTAGAATTAGGCTTCTGAGCCAGACCACCTAGATGGGATCCTTCCCTTTCCTACCGAAGGATCCAGGTGATTTATTTTTCCCTTCTGCCTCATTTTCTCATTCCTGAAATATTGATAATAATAGTACCTCCTTCACAGGATTGTTGAAAGGATTAAATGAGTTAACATATATCAAGGCTTACAACAGAGGTTGGCTATGTGAGCCAATGTTAGCTATCCTCTAGGGGTAAAGTAAAAAATATCTCCCATATCAACCTGGCTTCTGGAAAATTATTTTTTACTTAGTTCCAGTAACAGCAAAGCTAGCCTTAACAGTTTTGTTCACCACCAACTATAAGTAAACTAACAAAATCATGTTTAAAACCTAGTTTTCTACTTACTTTTTAAAATATGGCTCTCTATTAAAAGGAAAAAAAAACTATTCCACGCAACTCTACAAAGCTCAATGGATTATTTACTGAGTCTATAGAATTGGCATTTTAGAAGCCGCTTTGAAAACTGATGTCTTTGGCTCACTTTAATCGGCTTTGTTTTGATGTGCAACAATTTCCAAATCTGTTTTCTCTCTGTCAATGACAAATATGTTGGTGATGCAGATGGCCACACTGTAGTATTGTCAGAAACCTTGGCTGAAAGATGCTGTGGAAATACAAAAAAAGAAAACAATATTGCCCCATTTTTCCAAAAATATCTTCATGATATGTTGACAATTATTAAGGTTATTTCAAATAGAGTGGCAATTATAGCTGCCACATTTGACTTTGATAATCAGTAATTTGTATCACAAAACAATTCTTGCTCATCAGCTTTATGTTTCTTCTCCGTGAATTATTCTTTAAAGTGCTTTATACAGATGATTCAGTGAGCATCACCATGGAACTAGTTCATCTTATAAAGCTTAATTTTAAATGTATATAAAGAATGGGAAGAGCTCATAAATGATGAACATAGGCATTAAAAATCAATTGCTGATAGAACTTGGGCATAAAGTTAATGAGGCAGTTCATGTTTTCTGGTAACTTTTCATCTACTGCATGGGAATTTCCATTAGAAACAGAGTTTAAGGTCCAGTGTGTCACCCATTTATCTTTTCTAGTGACGATTTTTCTTTCTCCAACTTGTTCTCTTGTAATGGTCTTGGGACAAGCTAGAGTCACTTCAGCATTATATTGAATAGTATTAAAATACAGTTACAGATCAGTACAGAAGGCATTAGGGATCAAGCAGTAAAGAAGTGATGGAAATAAACGTGAACATACCTGGAAATAAATGACTTGAAGGAAAACAATCAAAGTCTTCCTTTTTTATCATTTGAGCAACAAAGTTCTCATTTTGTGGTAAATAGATAATGCAACCCTTATTTCTGAAAGAGCATAAAAATAGATTGAATACTTGTAAAGCGCAATATGGTTGGAAGATAACAGTGCTGTGTAAAGAATCATAGCCAACACGAGTTTCTTCCTGGAAAGTCATTAAAAAAGAATTGATTAGCAAGTTTGATATCCTTTGGCATAAATTAGATTTTATTTTGCACAAATCTTGGCTGGAAATGAATTTGCAAATTATTATGTCTTCTAATGTACTTATATTGTCCTCCGGTATAAATCACTTCAGAAATGAAAACTACTTTTAACAATAAATGAATGCATATTCTTGGCAGAATTACATGAAGATCTAAGTAGAAACTGAAATGCATATGCACCGTGGGCCACAAAATGGAAAAATATAAGATGCATAGCATCTCCATAAATGCTTGCTTTGAATATGAGTATCTTTGCACAGGACTGTAGGTTAAGTTTGGTACATTTGTTTTAAAGATCTATTTATTTAACTTGAGGAATCTCAGGAATTTTACTTTTTAAAAGTTGGGTTTGTTGCAAATCGTTTGTCCCTCTGTTTCTTCTGGGCGGTTAAAAACTTAAGATATAGTTAGATAACATGACCAAACCTTGTTTATTAAATGGTAAGAATTGTGTCATGGTTGGATGCATATTCTGGTTGGGATGAGTTTGAACTGTTTTGAATCCTGTTTGGTCACTTACCGCCTGAGCAACCTCAGGCAATCCTCATCTCCAATTTGGGTATACAAAACCCACCTTGCAGGTTCATTGTGAGGATAAAAAGACAGGATGCATGCAGAGTGCCTTGCTGGTGCTGAGGGTATCTAAAGCATCCAAGAAGTAGCATTTTTATTTATTTATTTTTGCGGTACGCGGGCCTCTAACTGTTATGGCCTCTCCCGTTGCGGAGCACAGGCTCCGGACGCGCAGGCTCAGCGGCCATGGCTCACGGGCCTAGCCGCTCCACGGCATGTGGGATCTTCCCGGACCGGGGCACGAACCCGTGCCCCCTGTCAGCAGGCAGACTCTCGACCACTGCGCCACCAGGGAAGCCCAAGAAGTAGCATTTTAAAATTTCCAATTATGGGAACTTATTAAGGAGAATTTCTTTGGACAAAATAAAGTGATTAGATCAGTTATTCTTTTCAATCATACACCCATGAACTGTCCTCAAGAGTCTTAAAACAGTAAATGTGGGTTTAAATTTACCATTTTACTGTTTTCTGTCTATTCTGCTCATGCTATGTTCTATTTTTTCCCCTTTCTTGCTTTTCTATGAAGTCATTAAGTATTTTAATTACACTTTTTTCTCTGTTAGTCTGAAAATTTGGCAATTTTTGTTTACCCTAGATAGAAATGGTAAGTTAATTAGTACTTTAACCCTCCACAGGAAAATACAACCAATATGCTATTATTTACATATGCTTTCTATTTTAATACTCTCTATACTTTAAACATCAGGTTATTATTATTACTTTACATAGTCAATGTTCATTTAGATTTACCATGTATTTATGGCTTTCTTTGGAATTCTTTCCTTCTTACATAGCTAACCTTCTAAACCATGAATGTTTCCTTCTGCCCAAAGGATATACTTAATTCCTTCCTGAAGTTCTGCTGGTAGTAAATTCTCTAAATTTTTGCCCAACAATATCTTTATATCATCTTCATGCCTGAAGGATATTTGTGCTGGATGTAGACTTCTATGTTGGTCATTATTTTCTTTCAGCACATTGATTTCATAGTTCTATTGTGCTTTGATTTTTCTTGCTGCCCTTGCTTAAGTAGAGTTGTCAGTATACATTTTGCCTCTTTGAAGATAATCTATCCTTAAATAAAAAACTAGTTGCTTTAGATTTTTCTTTGTTTTTTTTTCTGCAATTTCACTGGTATGTCTACATGTAGATTTTTTAAAATTTTATTTTGATCAAAATCCATCATTAAAATAATTCCTTTTCACATCACAGGTAACATTATAAGATCATTCCTACTTGCAAACACCTTACTTGCAAAAAGCTAGTTATAACCATAATTTTCTACAGTCCTAATACCCATTACACTCAAAGAAAACAATAATATCTGGACTTATAAAATAAAGGAAGCTGGAAATCTTTTTAGTTATTTTCCACCTTTCCCTGAATAACAAACTGAATATAATAGTGCTTTTCTTAGCTTTCCATTCCTATAGGTGTGAGGTTAAAAACAAAGGGTAACTGACTGACCAAGGATTCAAGGAAAGCAATTGAATGGTTTTAATGAAGCTTTTTTTTGACCATCCAAAGCCAATTGGTCCTGAGAAAGGGTGTATGAAAACAAATTATTCTGAAGAACTTTGATGTTGAATTTAAAATATTTTTAAATTACCCTGTGACTTTTTTCTTGACCCAGCAGTTATCTAGAAGTATGTTACTTTAAAATATTTTAGGATTTTTGTAGATACCTTTTCATTTTTGATTTTTAATGTATTCCTGTTTTCATAGAAAATGTTTTGTTTGATTGCAGTCATCTGTAATTTAATGAGACTCGTATTTTGGCCCAGCATATGGTCTATCTTGGTGAACCTTCCAGGTGCACTTGAAAAGACTATATACTCTGCGGTTGTTGACTGTAATATTCTAGAAGTATCATTTAGGTCAATTGGTTAAAAGCGTCAAATCTTGTATAACCTTACTGATTTTCATCTAGTTATTCTAGCAGTTAATGAAAGAGCAGTGTTTCAGTCTCCAAATACGTTTATAGATTTTGTCTTTTTTCTTTGTTTCTGTCAATCTATGGTTCATGTATTTTGAAGCTCTGTTACTAGGTGCATGCACATTTAAGTCCTTTTAATAAGTAGATTGTTTTTATCATTATGAAATATTTCTTTTTCTGGAAATGCCCTTTTTCTTCAAATCTGCATTGTCTGATATTAATATAGTCATACCAGCTTTCTTACAGTTAATATTTGCATCTTTTCTCCATCCGTTTCCTTTAAAACTATCTGTGTCTTTATAATTAACATGTGGTGTTTTGTAAACAGCATATTGTTGGCCTTGGTTTTCATCTAGCCAAGTGGTTCTCAATCAGGGCTGATTTTGTCCCTCAGGGCACATTTGGAAATATCTGGAGACAATTTTGGTTGTCATAACTGAAGGGAAAGGGATGGTGTTACTGGTATCTACTGGGTAGAGCCCACAGATTCTGTTAAATAGCCTGTAGTGCACCTCCTACAACAATTACGTGGCCTAAAATGTCAGTAGTGCTGAGGCTGAGAAACTCTGATCTAGTTTGAAAAATCTCTGACTTTTAATTGAAACCATTACTTCATTTACATTCAATATAATTATCAATAGGGTTGATTTTAAATCTGGCATCTCACTATTTGTTTTCTATTTTTCTTAATGGTTCTCTGTTCTTCCTTTCCTAACTTCTTTGGAATTAATCAAATATATACATACATACACATATATATGTATATATATTTAGTATTCTATTTTATCTCCTCTACTGATTTATTAAAATATGCCTCTTTGTTTTTTTCTTTTCTTTTCTTTTTAACAGCTTTATTGGGGTATAATTGCTTTACAATGGTGTGTTAGTTTCTGCTTTATAACAAAGTGAATCAGTTATACATATACATATGTTCCCATATCTCTTCCCTCTTGCACCTCCCTCCCTCCCACCCTCCCTATCCCACCCCTCCAGGCGGTCACAAAGCACCGAGCCGATTTCCCTGTGCCATGCGGCTGCTTCCCACTAGCTATCTACCTTACGTTTGTTAGTGTGTATATGTCCATGACTCTCTCTCGCCCTGTCACAGCTCACCCTTCCCCCTCCCCATATCCTCAAGTCCGTTCTCCAGTAGGTCTGTGTCTTTATTCCTGTCTTACCCCTGGGTTCTTCATGACATTTTTTTTTTTCTTCTTAAATTCCATATATATGTGTTAGCGTACGGTATTTGTCTTTTTCTTTCTGACTTACTTCACTCTGTATGACAGACTCTAGGTCTAGGTCTATCCACCTCATACCTCATTACAAATAGATCAATTTCGTTTCTTTTTATGGCTGAGTAATATTCCATTGTATATATGTGCCACATCTTCTTTATCCATTCATCTGATGATGGACACTTAGGATGTTTCCATCTCCGGCCTATTGTAAATAGAGCTGCAATGAACATTTTGGTACATGACTCTTTTTGAATTTTGGTTTTCTCAGGGTATATGCCCAGTAGTGGGATTGCTGGGTCATATGGTAGTTCTATTTGTAGTTTTTTAAGGAACCTCCATACTGTTCTCCATAGTGGCTGAACCAATTCACATTCCCACCAGCAGTGCAAGAGTGTTCCTTTTCTCCACACCCTCTCCAGCATTTATTGTTTCTAGATTTTTTGATGATGGCCATTCTGACTGGTGTGAGATGATATCTCATTGTAGTTTTGATTTGCATTTCTCTAATGATTAATGATGTTGAGCATTCTTTCATGTGTGTGTTGGCAGTCTGTATATCTTCTTTGGAGAAATGTCTATTTAGGTCTTCTGCCCATTTTTGGATTGGGTTGTTTGTTTTTTGTTATTGAGCTGCATGAGCTACTTGTAAATTCTGGAGATTAATCCTTTGTCAGTTGCTTCATTTGCAAATATTTTCTCCCATTCTGAGGGTTGTCTTTTGGTCTTGTTTATGGTTTCCTTTGCTGTGCAAAACCTTTGAACTTTGATTAGGTCCCATTTGTTTATTTTTGTTTTTATTTCCATTACTCTAGGAGGTGGGTCAGAAAGGATCTTGCTGTGATTTATGTCATAGAGCGTTCTGCCTATGTTTTCCTCTAAGAGTTTGATAGTTTCTGGCCTTACATTTAGGTCTTTAATCCATTTTGAGCTTATTTTTGTGTATGGTGTTAGGGAGTGATCTAATCTCATACTTCTACATGTATCTGTTCAGTTTTCCCAGCACCACTTATTGAAGAGGCTGTCCTTTCTCCACTGTACATTCCTGCCACCTTTATCAAAGATAAGGTGACCGTATGTGTGTGGGTTTATCTCTGGGCTTTCTATCCTGTTCCATTGATCTATCTTTCTGTTTTAGTGCCAGTACCATACTGTCTTGATTACTGTAGCTTTGTAGTATAGTCTGAAGTCAGGGAGCCTGATTCCTCCAGCTCCTTTTTTCGTTCTCAAGATTGCTTTGGCTATTCGGGGTCTTTTGTGTTTCCATACAAATTGTGAAATTTTTTGTTCTAGTTCTGTGAAAAATGCCAGTGGTAGTTTGATAGGGATTGCATTGAATCTATAGATTGCTTTGGGTAGTAGAGTCATGTTCACAATGTTGATTCTTCCAATCCAAGAACATGGTATATCTCTCCATCTATTTGTATCATCTTTAATTTCTTTCATCAGTGTCTTATAATTTTCTGCATACAGGTCTTTTGTCTCCTTAGGTAAGTTTATTCCTAGATATTTTATTCTTTTTGTTGCAATGGTAAATGGCAGTGTTTTCTTGATTTCACTTTCAGATTTTTCATCATTAGTATATAGGAATGCCAGAGATTTCTGTGCATTAATTTTGTATCCTGCTACTTTACCAAATTCATTGATTAGCTCTAGCAGTTTTCTGGTAGCATCTTTAGGATTCTCTATGTATAGTGTCATGTCATCTGCAAACAGTGACAGCTTTACTTCTTCTTTTCCAATTTGGATTCCTTTTATTTCCTTTTCTTCTCTGATTGCTGTGGCTAAAACTTCCAAAACTATGTTGAATAAGAGTGGTGAGAGTGGGCAACCTTGTCTTGTTCCTGGTCTTAGTAGAAATGCTTTCAGTTTTTCACCATTGAGGACGATGTTGGCTGTGGGCTTGTCATATATGGCCTTTATTATGTTGAGGAAAGTTCCCTCTATGCCTACTTTCTGCAGGGTTTTTATCATAAATGGGTGTTGAATTTTGTCAAAAGCTTTCTCTGCATCTATTGAGATGATCATATGGTTTTTCTCCTTCACTTTGTTAATATGATTTATCACATTGATAGATTTGCGTATATTGAAGAATCCTTGCATTCCTGGAGTAAACCCCACTTGATCATGGTGTATGATCCTCTTAATGTGCTGTTGGATTCTGTTTGCTAGTATTTTGTTGAGGATTTTTGCATCTATGTTCATCAGTGATATTGGCCTGTAGTTTTCTTTCTTTGTGACATCCTTGTCTGGTTTTGGTATCAAGGTGATGGTGGCCTCGTAGAAGGAATTTGGGAGTGTTCCTCCCTCTGCTATATTTTGGAAGAGTTTGAGAAGGATAGGTGTTAGCTCTTCTCTAAATGTTTGATAGAATTTGCCTGTGAAGCCATCTGGTCCTGGGCTTTTGTTAGTTGGAAGACTTTTAATAACAGTTTCAATTTCAGTGCTTGTGATTGGTCTGTTCATATTTTCTATTTCTTCCTGATTCAGTCTTGGCAGGTTGTGCATTTCTAAGAATTTGTCCATTTCTTCCAGATTGTCCATTTTATTGGCATAGAGTTGCTTGTAGTAATCTCTCATGATCTTTTCTTTTCTTTTTGTTTAAGGAGTGAAGCAGTCCTTTTATTCTTTAAAAAGTCTTCTCCTTGGTGTGTGTGTGTGTGTGTGTGTGTGTGTGTAGTCTTTTATATATATAGTCTAGTCCATTTGGAAAATAATGTTCTAATTTATGCAAATATAATATATATGCTATAAATGTGTTATATAATATGTATTGTAAATTAGATATTAAGTATGTAAAATAGAGCATTATTTTTCTTTGTTTTTGTTTTGTTTTTGTTTTTCACACACACACACTGTATTTTATTTTTATAAGAGATAGACTGACACCAAGCATTGTAAATAGATGACCACAACAAAAGCAACAATGATTGCAATTACCAAACACGAAACACATTCATACTATGTCATAATATTGACATTCAGTCCAGTAATCCTCCACTGTAACAGCTTCTTTACTTTGCAGTGAAAATTGATTTGTATATTTTTTGCCTGAGTCCTTGTGGGATTTTTTTTTTATTCAAACAAAGTTACAAAAATTATAATCACCCTCATCAGTTCACTCAGTCCTGTGTAATTAATTTTTTTTTCATCTTGATCTTTTGTTAGCACTTTTATGAGTTCATCAGTTTTCCATTAGAGTTCTGAAAATGCTTATTCATTCAGTTAGGCAGTATAGTCAGTTACCAAAAACCTGTACTTGTCAGAGACTTTTCCATGAATTCCTTGATGATGAAACCCTTTTATAGGAAAATATTTGCAAAAGCATCAGGGTACACACAGAACTGTCTGTAAATGACAAAAAACTTAGAAATGACCACGGTTAAAGATTTGATGAAAGTTCATAATAATGCAATTGACAAGGAAATTTAGTTATTTCTGAGATATACATTTTAAAGTAATAACTAGAATTATGACTTATAACATTATACCAGAATATATAAAATTTTTAGAAATTTCATGTAATGTCTGAAACATTTATATTAACACATTTCCATACAAATAACCCAAAGAAAGTTTAATATTAGTTATTTTGTTTGTCTGTTTGTTTTTTTATACTGCAGGTAGTTACTAGTCATCCATTTTATACACATCAGTGTATACATGTCAATCCCAATCACCCAATTCAGCACACCACCATGCCCACCCCACTGCGGTCTTCCCCGCTTGGTATCCACACGTCTGTTCTCTACATCTGTGTCTCAACTTCTGCCCTGCAAACTGGCTCATCTGTACCACTTTTCTAGGTTCCACATACATGCATTAATACACGATATTTGTTTCTCTCTTTCTGACTTACTTCACTCTGTATGACAGTCTCTAGATCCGTCCAGGTCTCAACAAATGACTCAATTTCGTTCCTTTTTATGGCTGAGTAATATTCCATTGTATATATGTACCACCTCTTTATCCAACCGTCTGTTGATGGGCATTTAGGTTGCTTCCATGACCTGGCTATTGTAAATAGTGCTGCAATGAACATTGGGGTGCATGTGTCTTTTTGGATTATGGTTTTCCCTGGGTATATGCCCAGTACTGGGATTTCTGGATCATATGGTAATTCTATTTTTAGTTTTTTAAGGAACCTCCATACTGTTCTCCATAGTGGCTGTATCAATCTACATTCCCACCAACAGTGCAAGAGGGTTCCCTTTTCTCCACACCCTCTCCAGCATTTGTTGTTTGTAGATTTTCTGATGATGCCCATTCTAACTGGTGTGAGATGATACCTCATTGTAGTTTTGATTTGCATTCCTCTAATAATTAGTGATGTTGAGCAGCTTTTCATGTGCTTCTTGGCCATCTGTATGGCTTCTTTGGAGAAATGTCTATTTCTGCCCATTTTTGGTTGGGTTATTTGTTTCTTTAATATTGAGCTGCATGAGCTGTTTATATATTTTGGAGATTAATCCTTTGTCCATTGATTCGTTTGCAAATATTTTCTCCCATTCTAAGGGTTGCCTTTGTCTTGTTTATGGTTTCCTTTGCTGTGCAAAAGCTTTGAAGTTTTGTTAGGTCCCATTTGTTTATTTTTGTTTTTATTTCCATTACTCGAGGAGGTGGATCAAAAAAGATCTTGCTGTGATTTATGTCAAGGAGTGTTCTTCCTATATTTTCCTCTAAGGGTTTTATAGTGTCTGGTCTTACATTTACGTCTCAAATCCATTTTGAGTTTATTTTTGTTTATGCTGTTAGGGAGTGTTCGAATTTCATTCTTTTACTTGTAGCTGTCCAGTTTTCCCAGCACCACTTATTGAAGAGACTGTCTTTTCTCCACTGTATATCTTTGCCTCCCTTGTCATAGATTAGTTGACCATAGGTGCGTGGGTTTATCTCTGGGCTTTATATCTTGTTTCATTGATCTATATTTCTGTTTTTGTGCCAGTACCATATTGTCTTGATTACCGTAGCTTTATAGTATAGTCTGAAGTTAGGGAGTCTGATTCCTCCAGCTACGATTTTTTCCCTCAAGGATGCTTTGGCTATTTGGGGTCTTTTTTGTCTCCATACAAATTAAGATGATTTGTTCTATTTCTGTAAAAAATGCCATTGGTAATTTGATAGGGGTTGCATTGAATCTGTAGATTGCTTTGGGTAGTATAGTCATTTTCACAAATTTGATTCCTCCAATACAAGAACATGGTACATCTCTCCATCTGTTGGTATCACCTTTAATTTCTTGCATCAGTGTCTTTTTTTTTTTTTTTTTTTTTTTTTTTTGCGGTAAACGGGCCTGTCACTGTTGTGGCCTCTCCTGTTGTGGAGCACAGGCTCCAGACGCACAGGCTCAGCGGCCATGGCTCACGGGCCGAGCCGCTCTGTGACATGTGGGATCTTCCCAGACCGGGGCACGAACCCATGTCCCCTGCATCGGCAGGCAGACTCTCAACCGCTGCGCCACGAGGGAAACCCTCATCAGTGTCTTATAGTTTTCTGCATACAGGTCTTTTGTCTCCCTAGGTAGGTTTATTCCTAGGTATTTTATTCTTTTTGTTGCAATGGTAAATGGGAGTGTTTCCATAATTTCTCTTTCAGATTTTTCATCATTAGTGTATAGGAATGCAAGAGATTTCTGTGCCTTAATTTTGTATCCTGCAACTTTACCAAATTCATTGATTAGCTCTAGTACTTTTCTGGTGGCATGCTTAGGATTTTCTATGTATAGTATCATCTCATCTGCAAACAGTGACAGTTTTACTTCTTCTTTTCCAGTTTGTATTCCTTTTATTGCTTTTTCTTCTCTGATTGCTGTGGCTAGGACTTCCAAAACTATATTGAATAATACTGGTGAGAGTGGACATCCTTGTCTCGTTCCTGATCTTAGAGGAAATGCTTTCAGTTGTTCACCATTGAGAATGATATTTGCTGTGGGTTTGTCATATATGGCCTTTATTATGTTGAGGTAGATTCCCTCTGTGCCCACTTTCTGGAGAGTTTTTATCTAAATGGGTGTTGAATTTTGTCAAAAGCTCTTTTTGCATCTATTGAGATGATCATATGGTTTTTCTTCTTCAGTTTGTTAATATGGTGTATCACATTGATTGATTTGCATATATTGAAGAATCCTTGCATCCCTGGGATAAATCCGACTTGATTGTGATGTATGATCCTTTTAATGTGTTGTTGGGTTCTGTTTGCTAGTATTTTGTTGAGGATTTTTGCATCTGTATTCATGAGTGATACTGGTCTGTAATTTTCTTTTTTGTAGTATCTTTGTCTGGTTTTGGTATCAGGGTGATGGTGGCCTCATAGAATGAGTTTGGGAGTGTTCCTTCCTCTGCAATTTTTTGGAAGAGTTTGAGAAGGATGGGTGTTAGTTCTTCTCTAAATGTTTGATAGAATCCACCTGTGAAGCCATCTGGTCCTGGACTTTTGTTTGTTGGAAGATTTTTAATCACAGTTTCAATTTCATTACTTGTGATTGGTCTGTTCATATTTTCTGCTTCTTCCTCGTACAGTCTTTTAAGGTTATACCTTTCTAAGAATTTGCCCATTTCTTCCAGGTTGTCCATTTTATTGGCATAGTGTTGCTTGTAGTAGTCTCTTAGGACGCTTTGTATTTCTGTGGTGACTTTTGTAACTTCTCCTTTTTCATTTCTAGTTTTATCGATTTGAGTCCTCTCCCTCTTTTTCTTGATGAGTCTGGCTAATTGTTTATCAATTTTGTTTATCTTCTGAAAGAACCAGCTTTTCATTTTATTGCTCTCTGCTACTGTTTTCTTTGTTTCTATTTCATTTATTTCTGCTCTGATCTTTATGATTTCTTTCCTTCTGCTAACTCTGGGTTTTTTTTTGTTCTTCTTTCTCTAGTTCCTTTAGGTGTAACATTAGATTGTTTACTTGAGATTTTCTTGTTTCTTGAGGTAGACTTGTATAGCTATATACTTCTCTCTTAGAACTGCTTTTGCTGCATCCCATAGGTTTTGGATCATCATGTTTTCATTGTCATTTGTCTCTAGGTATTTTTTGATTTCCTCTTTGATTTCTTCAGTGATCTCTTGGTTATTTACTAACGTATTGTTTGGCCTCCATGTGTTTGTGTTTTTTACGTTTTTGTCCCTGTAATTGATTCTAATCTTAGAGCATTGTGGTCAGAAAAGATGCTTGATATGATTGCAATTTTCTTAAATTTACTGAGGCTTGATTTGTGACCCAAGATGTGATCTATCCTGTAGAATGTTCCATGCACACTTGAGAAGAAAATGTAATCTGTTTTTGGATGGAATGTCCTATAAATATCAATTAAGTCTATCCAGCCTAATGTGTCATTTAAAGCTTCTGTTTCCTTATTTATTTTCATTTTGGATCATCTGTCCATTGGTGTGAGGTGTTAAAGTCCCCCATTATTATTGTGTTACTGTTGATTTCTTCTTTTATAGCTGTTAGCAGTTGCCTTATGTATTGAGGTACTCCTATGTTGGGTGCATATATATTTATAATTGTTATATTTTCTTCTTGGATTGATCCCTTGATCATTATGTAGTGGCCTTCCTTGTCTCTTGTAACATTCTTTATTTTAAAGTCTATTTATATTTGATATGAGTATTGCTACTGCAGCTTTCTTTTGATTTCAATTTGCATGGAATATCGTTTTCCATCCCCTTACTTTCAGTCTGTATGTGTCCCTAGGTCTGAAGTGGGTCTCTTATAAACAGCATATATATGGGTCTTGTTTTTGTATCCATTCAGGAAACCTGTGTCTTTTGGTTGGAGCATTTAATCCATTCACGTTTAAGCTAATTATCGATATGTATGTTCCTATGACCATTTTCTTAATTGTTTTGGGTTTGTTTTTATAGGTCCTTTTCTTCTCTTGTGTTTCCCACTTAGAGAAGTTCCTTTAGTATTTGTTGTAGAGCTGGTTTGGTGGTGCTGCATTCTCTTAGCTTTTGCTTGTCTGTAAAGCTTTTGATTTCTCCATGGAATCTGAATGAGATCATTGCCGGGTAGAGTAATCTTGGTTGTAGGTTCTTTCCTTTCATCACTTTAAGTATATCGTGCCACTTCCTTCTGACTTGTAGAGTTTCTGCTGAGAGAGATATCAGCTGTTAACCTTATGGGAGTTCCCTGTATGTTATTTGTTGTTTTTCCCTTGCTGCTTTCAATAATTTTTCTTTAATTTTTGCCAGTTTGATTACTATGTGTCTCGGCATGTTTCTCCTTGGGTTTATCCTGTATGGGACTCGCTGTGCTTCCTGGACTTGGGTGGCTATTTCCTTTCTCATGTTAGGGAAGTTTTTGACTATAATCTCTTCAACTATTTCCTCTGGTCCTTTCTCTCTCTCTTCTCCTTCTGGGACCCCTATAATGCAAATGTTGTTGCGTTTAATGTTGTCCCAGAGGTCTCTTAGGCTGTCTTCATTTCTTTTCATTATTTTTTCTTTAGTCTGTTCTGCAGCAGTGAATTCCACCATTCTGTTTTCCAGGTCACTTATCCGGTCTTCTGCCTCAGTTATTCTGTTATTGTATTCCTTCTAGTGTAGTTTTAATTTCAGTTATTGTGTTGTTCATCTCTGTATGTTTGTTCTTTAATTCTTCTAGGTCTTTGTTAAACATTTCTTGCATCTTCTCAATCTTTGCCTCCATTCTTTTTCTGAGGTCCTGGATCATCTTCACTATCATTATTCAGAATTCTTTTTCTGGAAGGTTGCCTATCTTTGCTTCATTTAATTGTTTTTCTGGGGTTTTATCTTTTTCCTTCATCTGGTACATAGCCCTCTGCCTTTTCATCTTGTCTGTCTTTCTGTGAATGTGGTTTTTTGTTCCACAGGCTTCAGGATTGTAGTGCTTCTGCTGTCTGCCCTCTGGTGGATGAGGCTATCTAAGAGGCTTGATGCGAGGGACTGGTGGTGGGTAGAGCTGACTGTTGCTCTGGTGGGCGGAGCTCAGTAAAACTTTAATCCACTTGACTGTTGATGGGTGGGCCTGGGTTCCCTCCCTGTTTGTTGTTTGGCCTGAGGCAAGCCAACACTGGAGCCTACCTGGGCTCTTTTTGGGGGCTTATGACAGACTCTGGGAGGGCTCACACCAAGGAGCACTTCCCAGAACTTCTGTTGCCAGTGTCCTGGTCCCCACAGTGAAACAGAGCCACCCCCCGCCTCTGCAGGGGACCCTCAAACACTAGCAGGTAGGTCTGGTTTAGTCTCCCTTGGGGTCACTGCTCCTATCCATGGGTCCCGATGCTCACACTACTTTGTGTGTGCCCTCCAATAGTGGAGTCTCTGTTTCCCCCAGTCCTGTCCAAGTCCTGCAATCAATTCCCACTAGGTTTCAAAGTCTGATGCTCTTGGAATTCCTCCTCCCATTGCCGGACCCCCAGGTTGGGAAGCCTGACGTGGGGCTCAGAACCTTCACTCTAGTGGGTGGGCCTCTCTGGTATAAGTGTTCGCAAGTCTGTGAGTCACCCACCCACCAGTTATGGGATTTGATTTTACTGTGATTGCGCCCCTCCTACCATCTCATTGTGGCTTCTCCTTTGTCTTTGAATGTGCGGTATCTTTTTTGGTGAGTTCCAGTGTCTTCCTGTTGACAATTGTCCAGTAGCTAGTTGTGATTCTGGTGCTCTCGCAAGAGGGAGTGAGAGCACGTCCTTCTACTCCTCCATCTTGGTTCCTCCTCTGCCTCTTTGTTTTAACATTACTGTCCTGTTCATTAAAGTCATGAAGTATTTATGCATATGTATATATGTATACATATACACATATAGATATACATATATGTGTGTATGGGCACTTAGTAAGGGTACTTAGTTTCCTAATGCTCAAATTGTCCCAGCTCTCTGGAACTAACATATTCCAGGCTCATTAGAAGTAATCAGTTATTTCTCCAAAGAGCCCTGGATCCTTTCAGTGGAGAATAATATGCAGAAGCCATGATCTGGGATCTAGGTGTGTTCATTGCTATGGGGGCACTGGTAATCTCAGAACTTCTTAGTAAACAAAGCTAGGGATTACGTGTATAAAAACATAAACACATATCCTTACACATATTTACATCTTATTAATTTCTATATCTAATACTGTCTCTTCGACTCCAACACCTTAGTGATATTCTAGCTCTCTCCATTTCCATATTTGCAATTCCCTTCTTCAACAGAAGAATCTGCTCCCATCATCTTAAATATATTTTCATGTTTGATAAATCCGTGCTTATGTAACCAATCTCCCATTATCATCTTTCCCTTGTCCCTGGTGTGGATGTCCTCCTTAGTCTATGCCAGATAGCTCCGCTTTGTGGTTCCTGCCACACTCTGACACCCTATGCTAGGGACTAACCCTCACCCCCAAGTACCATCCTGTGATTTAAAGTTTTCTGACATATTTATTAGTCCTAGAATATCCATTTGGTTTGAAAATTCTTGTGTGCTAGTAATCTACAAGTCTATCTTTTGACTGCTCACTCTTGATAATGGGTCCAATTCCTCCCCTCTTCATGTCTTATAATTAAAAAAATGTATTCTGTATTATGCATATAAGAACAGTGAAAAGTGTAATTTGTGTCTGTTCAGAAATGGCATGCTTTTCATTCTAGGTGGTTTAGGCGAGGGACTTACCCTTCCGAATCTCCCACAGGTTTACCTGAGCCAGAACTGGGCAGAAGCTTTAATCAGATTCAGTTCACCTTCAGTTAGCCCAGTCCCTAACTTCCCATGCCTCATCTGCCAAGATACTGAGTGATTTGATCTTTTTAGTGTTTGAACTGGAATAAATCTGTTTTACATAGTTCAGATTCATATTTGATTCCAACCCTGGCAATTAAGTGTGATGTGCAAAGCTGCATGAATTCTCTTCGCTTATGAGGCTCTCCTCCACTGCCACTTTCTTGGCAAAATTCCAGGGAAAGGGGGCAGAATTGTTGGGTCAAGTGCTTACTGCCCTTGCAGACCCATCTCACCAGCCCATAATGCTGTCAAAAGTTTGCCTGGTTTCCTCTTTCCTGCAAAATCTCCCAGTCCATGGCAGCTCCGATTCTAACATACTAGCACTCAAGGCAGGCATTTGCCCCAGGTATAGAAGCTGCTGCAGTCTCTGCTTATTTATGAAGAAATTATTGCTCTCTGGGATTTATTTCACCTAGATTTGCTTGTATGTACTATTCTGCAGCAGCTCCAATAAAGAGTATGTTTATTTTAACCTGGAATTTTTCTTATGTTTCCGCTGGATCAAAGTTCTTTTGTATTTTATATACTAACCAGAAGTAAAAGTCAATTTCACCTTTTTTTTTTTTGCGGTACGTGGGCCTCTCACTGTTGTGGCCTCTCCCGTTGTGGAGCACAGGCTCCGGACGCGCAGGCTCAGCGGCCATGGCTCACGGGCCCAGCCGCTCCGCAGCATGTGGGATCTTCCCGGACCGGGGCACGAACCCGTGTCCCCTGCATCGGCAGACGGACTCTCAACCACTGCGCCACCAGGGAAGCCCTCACCATTTGGTTTTTTAAAATGAAACTTACTTTGGCTTTGAGTTCAAGATAGTGAACACATGCCTCTATATCTTCTCCTCCAGTTTAAAGGAATAAACAGGTTACTATACCATCAAGATGTAGGGAATGGGGTATCTATTATCAGACCAGAGATTTCAGCACACATCCAAAGACAAAATGGATAAAAGAGTATGAACTGGGTGGCAGAGAAAAGCAAGCACTAGCCTAGCAGCCTCCCAGAATATGCTTCTGGGGAGGTGTGTCTGAGCAGTCCAGTACAACCCCAGAAAGGCTCTAGCATCAGAAACTGCTAGAAAATTAAGGAAGGAGCTGAGAAGTGGGGCTGATATTAGTACAATAATTGGAGGTCTTTATATTGACCAATTGCCCCTCTTCCCTATGCTTACATGCTTATAGCCAGGTGTCTACCCCCTTGATAAAATACGCAAACAGTTCTCTAAAGAGCATGTAGGTATATATACCCGAGTAAAACCTTCCTTTTCTTGGTATGTGGGAGTCCCCACAACATAAAATCTGGCTTAGAGCTGAGTTTGAGACCCAACTTCTTATCCATAGATGTGTCATGTGGGGAAAGTTACTTAAGTTCATTGCCTCAGTTTCCTCATTCATAAAATAAAAGTACATCCATCACAAAAGGTGGTTGTGAGGGTTTAATGAAATCATGTATACAGAAGTGGTTAGCACAGTGCCTAGAACATAAAAAACATTCAACAGATGATAGCCATTGTCATTTTTATTGTTATTGATGAATTAGTTTTATGTAGAAAGGAGGAAAGGAATCCAAAGGTTAGGTTTTGGAAAGAGTAGTATCTCTTCTAATTAGATAGCAGAGAAATAGGTGAGAATGGGTATGAATGCATGGGGATGTAGATTACAAATCAAAATCCTCACCCCACTTTCCTTACCAATACCTAGTTGTGTAGAACAAGAAATCAGTATGTATAAGGACTCCAAAGAACCTAGAAATATCTATTATAAAACTGCATTAAAACAGTACACACCTGAAGTTCCATATATATTCAAACAAAATTATTATTTTTTTTTAATTACTTTTTTAGCGAAAATTCATCGTGCTATTTGTGTTTCCAGGACATAAGATAAAGGATTTTTTTTTCTTTTTAATAGAGAGTATCATTAACATCCAAAATTGTGTCCAAAGAATCTTCAGTGTTCTGCAGTAAGGAGAACAAAGGACCTAGTGCAATATTAAAATTGCTTTGAAGTCTTGTGATTTACACTAAAAATTAATGCAAATATTGCTCAGTACATTGGTATGTTTTAATATAAAAATATTTTTACTTCACATGGAGTAAATATTGCTGATCTAGGGAGATATGCCATGTTTCTCACTGACCCTGCCACACTGATTTAAGATAGATCAAGGTTTTTAGGTCCAGACCAAACAGTAACAACAGAATTTTACTAAACTTGTCTACTTACTCTACTTATTTTAAGTTCATACTTAAAAAAAAAAATACTGTGAGGTCATCACACAAGATGATTGGCCAATTTGATTTTTAAATCAATCAAAAGGGTTTTTACATATTAAAGAAAGCTTAGTGATTAGCCTACAGATTTCAATTTTGAATCATCTTTGGTCTAAGTAATATTTCCTAAAAAACATAAATGTAAATTACTTTATCAACAAAATAGTTGCTCGGAACAATTGTTGCTTAAATTTCATTGTATTATACTGTACACCTATGTGTTGCAACTAGTGAGGATACTCCAAAGCTGATATAATTTTAGTTTCCCTAACTTGTCCTGAACCTGCTTATGTTCACAGGCCCACTTTTTTTTCTGATTTTACAGTCTAGTTGTCAGTGACAGGCACAGCCAAATTCTTTCTTTGCTCATCTGTCAGACTTTCAATAATTTCCATTTGTGATAAATCTCCAACCTGTCTATATGTTTCTAATGGGAAATCAATGAAAGATTCAACCTTAATCATATTGGAGACATGAGGAAAAGGGACTCAACCCACAAAAAGCCACTTTTTGGTGATTGATATCAGCTATGTTTTCATTCAAACAAAGTTTTTCCTTCCCTAATCTTGATCCTATGGCTCTTTAACTACAAATGTGATATTAGTTTTCCTTTCACTGATTCTGTAACTGTCTTTGGTAATTATTAATTTAATGAGGATCTTGAAATAATATCCACTTAAGGTAAAACTGTCAAGAAAATGTAATAATTTACAATCAAGTTATTCCAATTTCTCATTAGGAGTCTAAATTCATTCACTCAGTCAAAAATATTTTTTAAATAATAAGGATTATAGGCAAGGCACTCTTCTGGGTAATTGTGTACCAGAAATACCAAGATGTGCAAGCCTCTGCCTGAAAAGAGATGACAGTCTAGTTACTTCCCAACAGAGGAGATGTTCAAAAGTACTGACAGATCTAACTCCTTTGAGCACTTACTATCAAATATACTTAATCACATGCTTAAAATTAAGCCATTTTCTTTTGGCATACATAATATTAACTATCACATCACCTGTGGAAAGGTAATGTAGAACATTATTTTGAAAGAGACTATGCTCTAAATGTGAAAGGATACCTATAAAAAATGCAGTATCCAAAACAGCAAATATATTCAAGCCAAAATTTACAAACAAAATGTACAGTTACAAATAGACTTTAGTGAAGATTTTACTCCAAAAAAATTCTACCTACTAATGCATTAAATATAAATGCATTTGAATTAGCAATGTAACTTTTAAAAAGTATGTAATTTATGAAAACAGTGTTCATAAAAATGGTTTTCTGAAAAAGGTCTTGTCTATAGAATTTCATATTTATTAAGAAGAGTGAGATAGAAAGCTATGCAAAGATAAATCCAAATATCCCAAAAGAGTTTAGTCAGAGCAAATTAAACTTTTGAATGAAATAATAGCATAACTGAGAAATTATGAGAAAAAGAACTTGACTCCTTATCACATAACAGTGTATACATTTAAAAAAGATTTTTTAGAGGGGAGTCTTTTATGGTTTTAGCAAGGTATCATATAAGGAAATAAATTAAGTCAACATTATGTTGAAAAACATCTCCATGTTATCTCTTTTTAGTGGAATGGTAAAATTTTGCCCTAACATAAATTCTATCACTTCAAGTAACTCCTTCCTAAACATGATATATAAAATGGAAGCCATAAGAAAATTAGTCTCATTGTCAGGTCTGTTTTTTAATCTTTAGGTAAAAATAACCAATCAATTTAGCCTTCCTGTAATATTCCTTCTCCATACTATCATTTATCATACTTGAATGTTTTTAAATAGGCACCTTTAATTTAGGATG
This sequence comes from Delphinapterus leucas, assembly GCF_059928025.1. Taxonomy (NCBI): domain Eukaryota; kingdom Metazoa; phylum Chordata; class Mammalia; order Artiodactyla; family Monodontidae; genus Delphinapterus; species Delphinapterus leucas. Next base: position 36,431,244 of record NC_143137.1, on the reverse strand, counting down.
CCATCTCCTAAGAGTCATTTATAGTGTCTTATTTGTTTGGGTAGGAGAATTCATCAAACTTAATAAATAGGCTCAAGTCACATTTTTAGCCCAGACCTTTTTTGGTTGTACTTTATAGAAAATATTTATCAAAATATTAGCTTTGTGGCTGTAAAAATGTCTGCTACCTTTTGAATGTGATTTTTAGTAAAATCTTAGTATCACTTTATAAAGAATGCAGGATATACTTTTATGTTTGGCTTTCTCAGAGTAAAGAGATACACTTTAGTTAAAGCTAGTTGGCTTAATACTGGCTCAGAATTTAAAACAAGATTTTACTTAACATTAATTAAACTGTGTTTTTTAGCTATAAGCTCATAATTTTAACACTTGGCTTGTCTGCTACACTATTTTTGAATAGTAATGAAACACTATATACTATTTCATTTGGATGATGTTTATATAAATATGTAACCAAATATTGGAAAATTTTAAATCAACCTGCTACTAACCATGAACTCTAATACTTGGACATTTTTTATGACTCTCTCTCTTAATACACTAAAACATTCAATAACTGTTATTTGCACATTATGTGAAAAATTAATTTTTGACAAAATTTTATTCAGAACATTAGGAAAATCATACTCAAAACGCAGAAATAATCAGACTATATATAACAACGCTGCATAGATAGTGGTATACAAGTTCCCTGACGCTAAGTGACTTCTTCCTAACTAAAACTTCAAGTCACCAGGTAGAAGATGGTAGAGGCATTATTTACTCTCTCTGAGGCTGGAAAAAATGGCTTTAATGGTGAGACGTCACACCATTTAAACAACAAAGATTAGATTATCCCCCAATTTAATTCTATTCCCTTCTTGTTATTTCTCAGAGATGAAAACTTAGAATGTAAGGATTATTGGAAGGGAATAGGAGGTAAATTACCTCTTAGGAGATACCCTGATCCATGCCTGCTTTAATCCGAGAAAACACTGAATTAAGTTTTAAAAATTACAACCACACCATTATGCTTAAGTAAAATTGCCAGTATGAATACTTTTTTACATAATACATTACATGTATACATGAAGAAAAATGACCTGTTTCCAATCCTTTGACCTTCAGTAGAAAAAGGTGTTACCACTAATGGGGATCTGAAAAATAGTTTTCATGACAGAGCATTAACTCTATAGAGATCAAAATCATTTCTCAGTACTGAAAATAGCCTAAATCAATGACAAATGGCTAAATTTCTTAAGATTACTTTTTGAAAGGGAAGACAATTTATTTGGAAGGAATTTGTAGCTGGAAACATTGTTCATTAAGAAAACATTGTTACCCTGAGAAAGACCCTTAAAACTGCCAGTGCTTTCATAGGCCCCTAACAATGCATGAAGGAGCAATTTGTAGGCTCTAGCTTCTTACAGTTACCTATATGAAGAATGTCTTGACCTAAACAGTGATTTGGGCTTCTCTGTGATACCGATAACAGGTCATAGCCAAGTAACGAAACGTGATGGACTACAAGCAAATTTTGCATTCATTTTAAGCAGACTTCTTCCTTTTCCCTTGTCTAAGAGAGAGCTTGTAATTCTTCAAATGGCCTTGAACTCAAACCTACTGTTCACAAAAACTAATCTTCTGTAAGCAAATTGGTAGTTTTCTTACAATAGTAAACAAATTGTCTGGTTTACATTCTTTAATCTATGCCTAGAAAATAAGGCATTAGTAATTCTTCATTGGCCACTGCAGAGCAGAGTGTCTTCTTTCTAATCAGAGGCATATGCAAACATTCCTCAAAGTGCATTGTTATTATTTTTAACATCTCTTATGCATTTACAAAGTCAACATTTGTGACTCCCTACATATTTTTAGTATAAAATAATGCTTATTCCCAACACCTTACATATACCATAATTACTGGAGAAAAGACAAAATGAGAGCAGCTACAGAAGTAACAAGATATTTTTTACAAATAAAAATACAATATGCAAAAAATGGCAAGTTAGTGATAACTGGTAGAATGAACTCTCAACAATATTCCACTTTGGGTTCCAAATTAAGATTTGACAAGTTTGAAGCCTTGTCCTGTGTCCAGCACGGTAGGAAGAAACCAACTCATTTTTAATCTTTTCAAGCACCTAAAACAAGTTTTGCAGATCCAAAAAAGGTTCAGACCACACAACCAATTTGCCAAATGCACTAGTGGATATGTAATACGAGGAAAGTACAACATCCAGTGCTTGGCCACATCGCTTCCCGTTGGCAAATGCAGAGTGTAGTCACTCCACCGTTTTGACACGCCATACACTGCTTTCACTGTGCGTCCCTTTTCAGTCCAGCAGATGTTATTAGTGGAGTTGCAGTTATATTCTACCCAGTCTTTTGTAAAGTCACCCAGCTGCGGTGGGTCAGCTTCTTCAATATCTATTGTTTTTGTCATCTCTGCTCCTTGCACTGCAATATACTGGTCGTTGATTTTTCTCACTTCTTTCACCCAGGGGGTTGAATTCTCACTGTCTAATATGATAATAAGTCGGGAACAGAAGGAACCATTCTTTTCTCGCCACCATTCTAAAAGTGTGTCAAGGCGTAGTATGTCTCCACCTGTGAACAACAGAAAGTTCAGTAGAGCAAGAATTTCTGAAGTGTCTTACTAAGAATACTCTTTTGTCTTAAGTGTATTTTCTTTAAGTTCTTAAAATATGTAAGAAAAAAAAAGAGGGAGCCTTTTTTTCAAAGTATCTCTTTCAGAAGAATTTTTAAAAACAAAAAACAGACTTTCAGCTTCAGGTAAAAAAATCAAACCAAAAAAAAAAACCAAAACACCCCCAACACCCCAATCATCCTGTTATTCACATTAAAGGGGTATGCTATGATAAAATAAGAAAATTATTTTATAAAGTTCAATTTAGTGAAAAAAATTAAAATTATACAGCAAAGCAAATATTCTACATCGGGGCAGCAAATTATGGCTCGTGGTCAAATCCAGCCTGCTGCTTGTTTTGCATAGCCTGAGAGCTAAGAACTGATTTTACATTTTTAAATGGTAAAAAAAATTTTTTTAAAGAGAAGTTTGTGACATGTAAAAATTATAGGAAATTTATATTTCATATTTCTATAAATAACATTCATTTATTTATATTCTGTCTATGGCTGTTTTTATACTACAATGGTAGAGCTAAGTAGTTGCAACAGGGACTTTATGGCCTACCAAGCCAAAAATATCTGGTCCTTACAGAAAATGTTGGCTCACTCCGTTCTACACTTCTAATAAATTAACTTATCTCCTCATATGTAGTTACCTACGAGATGAAAAACACCCTTCCTACCAGTAACAAGAATGAATTTGGAATGGGTTTATTTTTAAATCAGTTTTATACCTGAACAACAATAAAGGATTAAAAAAACATATACCAGAAAGGTCTAAAGTAAATATATTTCTGACTTAAAAATATATCTTACAGCTAGTATTTACATGTGGTTCATTATGGATGGGTTTTTTTTTGCATTAACTTTTGATTTTTAAATATATTGCATTAAAGTGTTATCTTCATCATTTAATTTTTAGCACCCTCTTAAATTCTGTGTCCCAAGCAACTGCCATGCTCACCTCACCCTAGTCCTGGCTCTGTCTCAAATGGTATTCTAATCCAGTCATTCCAATTCTAGGAATTTACCCTAAGGAAAGGGCAGAAATGCAGACAAAATATTACATATAAAGCTCATCTTCCCACTGCTATCTAAGATAGTGTAAAATCTGAAACTACTGGGGGAACGGATATAAATTATGGTATAACCTTATGAGAAGAGGTTTATAATAAATATTTATAAATATATTTTAATGACAAAAATATCTATGATATTAGAAAAAGCATGACACAGAAGTGTATCTACAAAAATAACAGCAGTAGTTATTTCCGGGTATTTGGATTTCAGGTGGTGTTTGTTATACTTCTTTATGTGATCCAAAATTTTTATGTTGAATATATGTTACTTTTATAATTAGAAAAAAGTTTTAACATGCTACAATTTACTAATACAAGTTCCAACAACCTAACTTCAGAATATGTATTTTTAACAAGAGCAACCATGCTCTTTGCTAAACTATCAAAATGACAATACTGAAGAGATAGAGATCCTTTAGAATTTGGATTCTATTAATAATATGACCTATAAAGTCAGCGTATATGACATTCTTTATGAATAATTAATATTCTTTTATTCATCAGCCTGCTGTATCTTAGACTGTGACAATGAAAAATTTGTTTCATGAACTGCTCTTACACTCATACCTATCAATCATCTCAGAGACACTATTTTTCACATATTACTAACATATTGCTTCACAAAGACCTCCATGATATTTTTTTTTTTTTTGTGGTACATGGGCCTCTCACTGTTGTGGCCTCTCCTGTTGCGGAACACAGGCTCCGGACGCACAGGCTCAGTGGCCATGGCTCACGGGCCTAGCCGCTTTGTGGCATGTGGGATCTTCCCGGACCGGGGCACGAACCCATGTCGCCTGCATTGGCAGGTGGACTCTCAACCACTGCGCCACCAGGGAAGCCCCAGGAGATATCTTTTTAAATATGATCAAGCTCACTTTTCTTTATGGCCAGTTTTATTAAACTTCTCTGGAGATGACAGGACAACACAGATTACAAGAGGAGTTATACAAATTCCATCTGCCACAAAACATCATTGTTCTAACTTGCCTGCATCATCGTTCTAACTTGCCTTCTACAACTATTTCAATAAATATTCTTCAGCACACTCTATACTAATTCTCTTATAAACACACTCTTTAGATATCAGCAAGAAATTTAAAGCAGTATTAAAGCCCTTTATACTATTTCTCTTCTCTTGTTTTGTTTTGCTCTGCTTTCTCCTATGAACAGTTTCTATGTTGCATTTGGCTTTTGGCCCAGATGCAAAATATTTACATTTATCTCAGATAACAGCCATCTGATTCAAGTAATCTAATTCAAGCCAACAGTTCAAGTAATTGAGACTGCTTTTTAAAGACTTTGTTTACCTGTGATAAAATGCTTTATAGATTATCTACATTTTTTAATGTATTTGTCTCTCTTGTCATTACCATAATTGTTTTTTACCCTCAAACAGGCAAAAATATCAGGTTCTACACTATGGAGCCCCATAAATGTAAGAAGACTACATATTCTAAGAAGTACTAACAGTAAAGGTATGGGATAAAGGGCACATACAGATTCTCTTTCTCACAGTGATTTTTGGACCTACTCTTAACTTGCTGAAGTAAAATTGAGTCGTGATGTTTCCTATTTAGATGTTTTTAGAAAAATGCCTATTGATAAAGCTCAGTGCTTAGAGTTCTTTGTCACTTGGCTTGGAATGAATTAAAGCATTTTCTTCAGAGCAGGGGTGTTCAATACTACTTCTGAGATAGAATCAACCTTTGAGGGTTGTTTCAGGCAGGCCAAGGCCAGGAACTGACTGAAAAGAGGACTCATCCACTGAGCCAGGTGCCTCAGGCCGTGGGGGAGTATACAGTTGCTGAATTATTATGGGACAAAAACCTAGCCTTCATGGGAAAGGGAAGGCCTGTCAAGCTATGCTTTCTCCATTTTTTTTCCTATTTTTACAACAAAGACTCTACACATACATGAACAGATCATCTGGCCTAATAGAAGAATTCTATAATGGTTAACTTATTGACATACTTAAAAAAATATTATAAAGATAACACTGCAGAATGTAACTGCTAGACATTTGCCTAAAATATTACCCTACTTTAGAGTTTGTGTTCATAAATTATTCCTTATTCATAGTGAATGAAAATTTAAGAACACTTGTGCTATTTATCTTGGTATCTATTACATTTCCTAAGAAATGAAAAAGATAATATAAATATCAGTAAACTGAGAAGCAAGAAGAACTACAATTCTGCAGCCTGTGGAACAAAAACCACATTCACAGAATGACAAGATGAAAAGGCAGAGGGCTATGTACCAGATGAAGGAACAAGATAAAACCCCAGAAAAACAACTAAATGAAGTGGAGATAGGCAACCTTCCAGAAAAAGAATTCAGAATAATGACAGTAAAGATGATCCAGGACCTCGGAAAAAGAATGGAGGCAAAGATCAAGAAGATGCAAGAAATGTTTAACAAAGACCTAGAAGAATTAAAGAACAAACAAACAGAGATGAACAATATAATAACTGAAATGAAAACTACACTAGAAGGAATCAATAGCAGAATAACTGAGGCAGAAGAATGGATATGTGACCCGGAAGACAGAATGGTGAAATTCACTGCTGCGGAACAGAATAAAGAAAAAAGAATGAAAAGAAATGAAAGCCTAAGAGACCTCTGAGGCAACATTAAATGCAACAACATTTGCATTATAGGGGTCCCAGAAGGAGAGACAGAAAGGACCCGAGAAAACATCTGAAGAGATTATGGTCAAAAACTTCCCTAACCTGGGAAAGGAAATAGCCACCCAAGTCCAGGAAGCGCAGAGAGTCCCATACAGGATAAACCCAAGGAGAAACATGCCAAGACACACAGTAATCAAACTGGCAAAAATTAAAGACAAAGAAAAATTATTGAAAGCAGCAAGGGAAAAATGAGAAATAACATACAAGGGAACTCCCATAAGGTTAACAGCTGATTTCTCAGCAGAAACCCTACAAGCCAGAAGGGAGCGGCATGATATACTTAAAGCGATGAAAGGGAAGAACCTGCAACCAAGATTACCCAGCAAGGATCTCATTCAGATTCAATGGATAAATTAAAGGCTTTACAGACAAGCAAATGCTAAGAGAATTCACCACCACCAAACCAGCTCTACAACAAAGGCTAAAGGAACTTCTCTAGGCAGGAAATACAAGAGAAGGAAAAGACCTACAAAAACAAACCCCCCAAAATTAAGAAAATGGTAATAGGAACATACATATCAATAATTATCTTAAATGTAAATGGATTAGATGCTCCAACCAAAAGACACAGACTGGATGAATGGATACAAAAACAAGACCCACATATATGCTGTCTACAAGAGACCCACTTCAGCCTTAGGGACACATATAGACTGAAAGTGACAGGATGGAAAAAGGTAGTCCATGCAAATAGAAATCAAAAGAAAACTGCAGTAGCAATTCTCATATCAGATAAAATTGACTTTAAAATAAAGATTGTTACAAGAGACAAGGAAGGACACTACACAATGATCAAGGGATCAATCCAAGAAGAAGATATAACAACTGTAAATATTTATGCACCCAACATAGGAGCACCTCAATACACAAGGCAACTGCTAACGGCTATAAAAGAGGAGTGGGGGACTTTAACACCTCACTTACACCAATGGACAGATCATCCAAACAGAAAATTAATAAGGAAACAAGCTTTAAATGACACAATAGACCAGATAGATTTAATTGATATTTATGGACATTCCATCCCAAAACAGATTACACTTTCTTCTCAAGTGCGCACAGAACATTCCCCAGGATAGATCACATCTTGGGTCACAAATCAAACCTCAGTAAATTTAAGAAAACTGAAATCATATCAAGCTTCTTTTCTGACCACAAGACTATGAGATTAGGAATGAATTACAGGGGAAAAAACACGAACATATGGCGGCTAAACAATGTGTTACTAAATAACCAAGAGATCACTGAAGAAATCAAAGAGGAAATTAAAAAATACCTAGAGACAAATGACAATGACAACACGATGATCCAAAACCTTTCGGATGGAGCAAAAACAGTTCTAAGAGGGAAGTTTATAGCTATACAAGCCTACCTCAAGAAACAAGAAAAATCTCAAACAATCTAACCTTACAGCTAAAGGAACTAGAGAAAGAAGAACAAAACCCAAAGTTAGCAGAAGGAAAGCAATCATAAAGATCAGAGCAGAAATAAATGAAATAGAAACAAAGAAAACAATAGCAAAGATCAATAAAACTAAAAGCTGGTTCTTGGAAAAGATAAACAAAATTGATAAGCCATTAGCCATCAAGAAAAGAGGGAGAAGACTCAAATCAATAAAATTAGAAACGAAAAAGGAGAAGTGACAACAAACACCGCAGAAATACAAAGCATCGTAAGAGACTACTGCTAGCAACACTATGCCAATAAAATGTACAACCTGGAAGAAATGGACAAATTCTTAGAAAGGTATAAGCTTCCAAGACTGAACCTTGAAGAAATAGAAGATATGAACAGACCAATCACAAGTAATGAAATTGAAACTGTGATTAAAAATCTTCCAACAAAAACTGAAAGCATTTCCACTAAGATCAGGAACAAGACAAGGTTGCCCACTCTCACCACTCTTATTCAACATAGTTTTGGAAGTTTTAGCCACAGCAATCAGAGAAGAAAAGGAAATAAAAGGAATCCAAATTGGAAAAGAAGAAGTAAAGCTGTCACTGTTTGCAGATGACATGATACTATACATAGAGAATCCTAAAGATGCTACCAGAAAACTACTAGAGCTAATCAATGAATTTGGTAGAGTAGCAGGATACAAAATTAATGCACAGAAATCTCTGGCATTCCTATATACTAATGATGAAAAATCTGAAAGTGAAATCAAGAAAACACTGCCATTTACCATTACAACAAAAAGAATAAAATATCTAGGAATAAACCTACCTAAGGAGATGAAAGACCCGTATGCAGAAAATTATAAGACACTGATGAAAGAAATTAAAGATGATACAAATAGATGGAGAGATATACCATGTTCTTGGATGGGAAGAATCAACATTGTGAAAATGACTCTACTACCCAAAGCAATCTACAGATTCAATGCAATCCCTATCAAACTACCACTGGCATTTTTCACAAAACTAGAACAAAAAATTTCGCAATTTGTATGGAAACACAAAAGACCCCGAATAGCCAAAGGAATCTTGAGAACGAAAAACGGAGCTGGAGGAATCAGGCTCCCTGACTTCAGACTATACTACAAAGCTACAGTAATCAAAACAGTATGGTACTGGCACAAAAACAGAAATATAGATCAATGGAACAGGACAGAAAGCCCAGAGATAAACCCACACATATATGGACATCTTATCTTTGATAAAGGAGGCAGGAAAGTACAGTGGAGAAAGGACAGCCTCTTCAATAAATGGTGCTGGGAAAACTGGACAGGTACATGTAAAAGTATGAGATTAGATCACTCCCTAACACCATACACAAAAATAAGCTCAAAATGGATTAAAGACCTAAATGTAAGGCCAGAAACTATCAAACTCTTAAAGGAAAACATAGGCAGAACACTCTATGACATAAATCACAGCAAGATCCTTTCTGACCCACCTCCTAGAGTAATGGAAATAAAAACAAACAAATGGGACCTAATGAAAGTTCAAAGGTTTTGCACAGCAAAGGACACCATAAACAAGACCAAAAGACAACCCTCAGAATGGGAGAAAATATTTGCAAATGAAGCAACTGACAAAGGATTAATCTCCAAAATTTACAAGCAGCTCATGCAGCTCAATAACAAAAAAACAAACAACCCAATCCAAAAATGGGCAGAAGACCTAAATAGACATTTCTCCAAAGAAGATATACAGACTGCCAACAAACACATGAAAGAATGCTCAACATCATTAATCATTAGAGAAATGCAAATCAAAACTACAATGAGATATCATCTCACACCAGTCAGAATGGCCATCATCAAAAAATCTAGAAACAATAAATGCTGGAGAGGGTGTGGAAAAAAGGGAACACTCTTGCACTGCTGGTGGGAATGTGAATTGGTTCAGCCACTATGGAGGTTCCTTAAAAAACTACAAATAGAATTACCATATGACCCAGCAATCCCACTACTGGGCATATACCCTGAGAAAACCAAAATTCAAAAAGAGTCATGTACCAAAATGTTCATTGCAGCTCTATTTACAATAGCCCAGAGATGGAAACAACCTAAGTGCCCATCATCAGATGAATGGATAAAGAAGATGTGGCACATATATACAATGGAATATTACTCAGCCTTAAAAAGAAACGAAATTGAGCTATTTGTAATGAGATGGATAGACCTAGAGTCTGTCATAGAGAGTGAAGTAAGTCAGAAAGAAAAAGACAAATACCATATGCTAACACATATATATGGAATTTAAGAAAAAAAAATGTCATGAAGAACCTAGAGGTAAGACAGGAATAAAGACGCAGGCCTACTGGAGAACGGACTTGAGGATATGGGGAGGGGGAAGGGTGAGCTTTGACAGGGCGAGAGTCATGGACATATACACACTAACAATCGTAGCAAGGTAGATAGCTAGTGGGAAGCAGCCACATGGCACAGGGATATTAGCTCGGTGCTTTGTGACAGCCTGGAGGGGTGGGATAGGGAGAGTGGGAGGGAGGGAGACGCAAGAGGGAAGAGATATGGGAACATATGTATATGTATAACTGATTCACTTTGTTATAAAGCAGAAACTGGCACACCATTGTAAAGCAATTATACCCCAATAAAGATGTTAAAAAAAAAAAAAAATCTTCCAACAAACAAAAGTCCAGGACCAGATAGCTTCACAGGTGAATTCTATCACACATTTAGAGAAGAGCTAACACCCATCCTTCTCAGACACTTCCAAAAAATTGCAGAGGAAGGAAAACTCCCAAACTTGTTCTATGAGGCCACCATCACCCTGATACCAAAACCAGACAAAGATACTACAAAAAAAGAAAATTACAGACCAATATCACTGATGAATATAGATGCAAAAATCCTCAACGAAATACTAGCAAACAGAATCCAACAACATGTTAAAAGGATCATACACCATGCATGATCAAGTGGGATTTATCCCAGAGATGCAAGGATTCTTTAATATATGCAAATCAATGTGATACACCATATTAACAAATTGCATAATAAAAACCACATGATCATCTCAATAGAGGCAAAAAAAGCTTTTGACAAAATTCAACACCCATTTATGATAAAAACTGTCCAGAAAGTGGGCATAGAGGGAACCTACCTCAACATAATAAATGCCATATATCATAAAGGCAAACCATTCTCAATGGTGAAAAACTGAAAGCAGTTCCTCTAAGATCAGGAACAAGACAAGGATGTCCTCTCTTACCACTATTATTCAACATAGTTTTGGAAGTCCTAGCCACGGCAATCAGAGAAGAAAAAGAAATAAAAGGAATACAAATTGGAAAAGAAGTAAAACTGTCACTGTTTGCAGATGACATGATACTACTATACATAGAGAATCCTAAAGATGGCACCAGAAAACTACTAGAGCTAATCAATGAATCTGGTAAAGCTGCAGGATACAAAATTAATGCACAGAAATCTCTTGCATTCCTATACACTAATGATGAAAAATCTGAAAGAAATTAAGGAAACATCCCCATTTACCACTGCAACAAAAAGAATAAAATACCTAGGAATAATCCTACCTAGGCAGACAAAAGACCTATATGCAGAAAACTGTAAGACACTGATGAAAGAAATTAAAGATGATACCAACAGATGGAGAGATATACCATGTTCTTGGATTGGAAGAATCAATATTATGAAAATGACTATACTGCCCAAAGCAATCTACAGATTCAATGTAATCCCTATCAAATTACCAATGGCATTTTTTACAGAACTAGAACCAAAAATCTTAAAATTTGTATGGAGACACAAAAGACCCCGAATAGCCAAAGCATTCTTGAGGGAAAAAAACAGAGCTGGAGGAATCAGCCTCCCCAACTTAAGACTATACTGCAAAGCTACAGTAATCAAGACAATATGGTACTGGCACAAAAACAGAAATTTATATCAATGGAACAGGATAGAAAGCCCAGAGCTAACCCGCGCACCTAGGGTCAACTAATCTATGACAAAGGAGGCAAGGATATACAATGGAGAAAAGACAGTCTTTTCAATAAGTGGTGCTGGGAAAACTGGACAGCTACATGTAAAAGAATGAAATTAGAACACTCCCTAACACCATACACAAAAGTAAACTAAAAACAAACAAAAAAATCAGTAAACTGAACATCTAGAACTTATTTCCAAAGCCACTTTTTAAAAAATACTTGAGATAAATTTTAAAGGACTTAAGAAAAATGCAAACTTTTGGCAAAATGTTTACATTAAGTAATAAATCCTTCATGGAAACATACAACATGTTTGCTTCTTAAATTACTTTCTTTTAAAACTTAAAAATTACTAAGGATATATGCATGGCCACCAAAATTATGCCTTTTTCGACCCATTTGCTTAGGGAAGAGGTTATTATTATAAGCACTGCAGTAGTTTTCAATAATCAATCCCTGTTTTGGGGTCTGAAATATATTTCTGTAAAGATTTTTGAACAGACTAGAACTTTTTCTTTTGTGCTCTGAAGTACACAGAATGCTATACTTTACCTGAACTTGAAATAGCCATAAAAATTAAAAAGTTATTTTACACAGTTATTAAAAAGTATAGGTCAAGTAAATGATTTTATAAACCACTATACTGAAGTAGTTTTAATGTTGACTAGCTTCTTCTATATTTTGAAAATGGGTGAACCATGCTAACAAAAATATCTACTGAACCAGAACATTCCATTTCTGTATCTTCATGGTTTTCATCTTTGGCAGCAACATGGTACAATAGGGGGAAGATTTTAGGGGTCAGGGAGATCTGGGCTTGAATCATGATTCCACCACTTAGTAGTAGTATGACTATAGATAAGTTATGTAACCACTTTCAGCTTTCATTTCATCCTCTGAAAAATGAAGATAGAGGTGATAGTATTTACTTCAAGAAATTTCAAGTGAAGATTAAATCTAATAATGTGTATAAAGTACCAAGCATAGTAGCTGTGCTTCAAATGTGCTCAGTAAGTATTCGTTTGCCTTTACTCCTTCTAGACAGCCATTGAATTATTCAATATTTATTTGCAAAACCAAAAAATGTATTTATAATAAAACCCTGGAAACCAATCTGGCATGAAATTAGTGAGACCATGATGGTTTGAAATCGTGTCTCCTTTAACCTTGAGTTTATTTCCTTTCTTCTGGAGTTCTTGTATTGGCGCTCTACCTCTGTCCTTCCATAATACTTTTGTTTTATATTTTTCTTTGATCTGAATATCGTTTTCTACTTATATTTTATGATTATTTTATTGTTTGTGTTCATGGTGTAAAACATCTGAAATATTTTATAGAAAAAAAGTAGGATATAATTAAATCTAAAAACTATTTCTAATCTAAAATAAGAAATTACCTTTTTTCGTGATTCATTCAGTGATTTCATCCATCTATCTATATTACTTAAGGATCTCCTACTATATGCCAGACTCTCTTCCAGGCACTAAGCAAGTAATTCATAAAACAAAGCCTTTGACTTATAGGGTCTCATTTCTCCCTTGGCAAGGAGACTTAATATTACCCCTTCTATTTACAGATGAGAGAACTGAAACAGAGTAACTTGCCTCAAACAACACTGTTGGGGCAAATGAGGACCATGCACTGACCTAAGCACTACTCCAACCATATCATATCACCTGCTGCTTAAAACTATGGTGAGCTTTCTAACATAAATAAAACTGCATATATGAAGAACTACTGAAATCAGCATCCTATAACACCTTAAAGACTTACTAGTCAAATAAGTTAATCAGCTTCTGAAAAATGTAACTACATTTAATAATTCTGAAAATACTTTAAAGGGAAACTAATTATAAGTCTTAAATCAAGCAGTCAGATTTTTTTCTTCCAATCAACACAAAACATAATTTTCAAAACCTTTAGAGATTACTAAAATTATGCTAAACAAGTATGCCAGAGAAAAGGCAAACAAAACAGTCATATGTATACTTGGTAATCTGTGAAGTGGAAAACTGAGAATTTGGAAACTTAATGTTTCAGTGTGAAGGACAGATTTCCACGAATAGGCATATTTTTACAATAGTGAAATTGCCAGAGGTGGATTTACCTGCAAGAGCCCACTCTCCTGTACCATGGGTGTGCCCACTGTAATACAAAACATACGTATCATGTCTAGGTCCATCCACAGTCCGAAGTTCAAGGAAAGCTTTCAGTTTGGAATGTAGAGTATCAAAGGACAGGCCACTTGTGGAATAGTCACATCCATAGGTCTCAATCATGTGATATGCAAAAAACCTTTGGATAGCATTGAGCATGCCAGTAGACCTCAAATTTAACTCCTGTACATGTTCTGGTGGAAGAAGTGTTGGCTGACCATCAGGACTGAAGAAGGAGAAAAAAAGATCATTTTAGTGTTTATGAAGTGTTCATTCTATGTCACATTCCTATTCTTCATTTATAATAAATTATCTAAGAATCATAAGTGGCTAATTAAATGGAAGGATTTTTTTTTAAGAAAAACATCTTTCCTAAATTTTCTACAGTGATAAGAATTAAGTTTGGAAAATCAAAGCCTAGTTTCTAAAAATTATATTTCTTATCAATAAAACTGGAAGCTGGGAGAATATCTCCAAATGTAGCTAGTACTACTCTTCATTCTTTATTCATATTTTCTTACCAAATGACAGATATTAAACAAAACTTTAAAAAGCAAGACTGTACTAATTCTACCCCCAAAATGTTTCAAGAATACCTGGGTGGGGACAATAATGAAAGTACTTTTTTGAGAAAAAAATTTTAACAAAATCTGGAAGTGATATTTTAAATTATATATTTAATTTCTGTGTTGAAAAAGATAGTCTTTATAAAGTTGTGTTCAAGTTTTACTAAAGGTACATAAATGATAGAACTTACCTTTTAATAAATGACATTTTAAAACAATTATTATGGACTTCCCTGGTGGCACAGTGGTTAAGAATCCACCTGCCGGGCTTCCCTGGTGGCGCAGTGGTTGAGAATCTGCCTGCCAATGCAGGGGACACGGGTTCAAACCCTGGTCTGGGAAGATCCCACATGCCGCGGAGCAACTAGGCCCGTGAGCCACAACTACTGAGCCTGCGCGTCTGGAGCCTGTGCTCCGCAACAAGAGAGGCCGCGATAGTGAGAGGCCCGCGCACCACGATGAAGAGTGGCCCCCATTTGCCGCAACTAGAGAAAGCCCTCGCACAGAAACGAAGACCCAACACAGCCATAAATAAATTAAAAAAAAAAAAAAAAAAAAAAAAAAGAATCCACCTGCCAATGCAGGGGACATGAGTTCGAGCCCTGGTCTGGGAAGATCCCACATGCCACGGAGCAACTAAGCCCATGTGCCACAAGTACTGAGCCTGCGCTCTAGAGCCCGTGAGCCATAATTACTGAGCCCACGCGCTGCAACTACTGAAGCCCGCACACCTAGAGCCCGTGCTCTGCAATGAGAGAAGCCACCGCAATGAGAAGCCTGCGCACTGTAACAAAGAGTAGCCCCTGCTCGCCTCAACAAGAGAAAGCCCAGGTGCAGCAACGAAGACCCAACGCAGCCAGAAATGAATACATAAAATAAATAAATTTATTTTAAAAAATTATTACTATTTAGGTCCACTGCCTTATATACTACTGAATACTAACTGAAGACTTAGACCTGATCCTGGAATACATGTAAAACGGTACTTTAGTAAAGATAATAAACCAAGTCTTAAAACTAGCATAATCAAATCAATATTGAAGGAGAAAAAAATCATAACTCTTATCCAGAAAAGAGACTTCTAGTAGGAATTGTGAAAACTTTATATTTTGCTTCATGTATTATCAATACTATTCTATTAATTCTATAAAAGTTTTCATTAAAAGAACAAAACATTTTGTCTCTGTATCATTTAACAGCCACAAAACAGCAAAAGAATAAAGCAATGCATAATCAAAAATTATAACAATAAAAATCTAACTGTGCAAATTACTATTTCCACATATTCTTCCTGCAGAGTTGTCACATCTTACTTTATGTGATCCTTCTAAACGTATTTCTTTTACTTCTCATGAGAATCTTCAACTTATATATCAAGTCTTTAATATGGAGGAAATATTTACTATGTGTTTTTATGTCAAATATTTGAAATCAGATAAAAACTTCATTTCAAGCCCTCTCCTACCCGTGGCCAAGGAAAGTATGATGACTGCTTGGTCAACAGAATTCATTAATGGCAAGGAACTATTTTTTTCTACTTCAAAGGTACTTAACTACAAAAGAAAAACTAAAATTTGGCAGTATTTACAGACTGAAACAGGTTTGCCATACATTTGGGGTCAAAAATATTTCCAAATAAAACTGCAATCAAATACTTAACTTCACTGCCAATGTTTTTGAATTCGTGGTATTTGTATGACACTTTCTAGTAGTGTTTTTACATTTATAGTCTCATTAGCTCTTCATAACATTTCTCTATATGGGCAGAATGGTATTGTTTGCATTTTAGATAAAGACACTGAGGTCCAGAGAAGTTATGATCTGCCTAAAGTAACACAGAACTAGAATTTAGGATGCTGAGGTCCAGTGTACATTCTATTATACTTCACCATGTTGTTTCACATTTTCTTAAACAAGATATCCCTCTCTAAAGAAAGGGCAGGAACTTTAATTAGAAAATCCATTCATATTTTATGAAAATCCATTCATATTTTATGATTTTTAGCTAAAATATAAGCTAATCACATTTATCAAAAATAAAATTTTAATTGAACCCTGAAGATTATATTATTACTCAGAGTAGATAAAGGTTTTTAAACATTTGGGATAAATGGAAAATAAAAAAGCAAGAGTATTATACTTTGAGAATATTATAGTTTTGAAAAAATGAGCTATCATCTTATACCAATATTAGCAAAATATTAAGAATCAAGTAGCTATTACTTATTATACTAGGTTACTGTACCTGCAGAAGTTGGTGGGAATCACAATAGCATATCCAACAGATGTTCCTCCTAAACAGTTACCCAATTCATGGAAGAGGCCATGAGCCATAGATTCCAATGGCAAAACAATCAGAAACATGCTCAAGAAGATTCCATTTGTTGGCTAAAAAAAATTTAAAACATCATGTTTACATAGAGTGTGTGACTGAACTTATATATGTGTATATGTATATATATTTATATAAATGCATATTCATTTTTTGCCTCTACTTCCAAAAAGGATAAAAAGGATAATTAATGACCTAAAAATTGTTATAAATTGAAAGAGACAAGTGTATACATGGATAAGCAATGAACCCTAAATTTATCTCTAAGCTGCTTGGAAGTCATGGCAAAACAAATACAGCACACCACATTTTTATGATGTGCTGTATTTTTATGATGGGATGTCAAGTAACATCCCACTCAAACTAAAAAACAAAACAAAAATATAACCACACCCTTGATATGACAGAGAAAAAGCCAGAAAACAAATCCTTTCCTGTTAAAACCCACATGCTCTAAATCATTTTACAAATAACACACTCATTTACTTTATCAGAAAATGTACTTTAGAAAGGGCTTTTTTTTCCCCTGTGAAATGTCCAGAAATTAAGAGAAAATCTTAAACTGTAAGTTCCTTAAAGCTATCAAAATGAATTCCATTCTTAAATTAAACTTATAACAAACTTTTCCTTTGAAAAGCTCTAGACTATAAATTCAAAACTAAAAAAAAAAGTGTGTATATATATATATATATATATATATACATACATATAAAGACATATATTGAAGACATTAAAGCAGCCTAAAAACAGAATGGAAAAAGGGAGGCAGGAGACATATTAAGAGAAGACAAGATTTAAGTAGTATTTGCAATTAAAAGAAACAAACAAACAAAAAATTAAAGGACCCATTTAAATGAAAAGAAAAAGGAAGGATGAGTCACTCAGAACTGACCTATATTTTTACAATACGGATAGTATCCCACATTTTTTGTGTTGCTACTGCACATATTACACAGTTATGTGTCTATGTGCATGAATACAGTTTTCTAACACTAAGAAGTGGTTCATTTGATCAGAATTTCAATAAAAAAATAAAGTTGACTCCGATAATGGAAAAATGGATATAATGCCCTATTTTTGGTACATTATGTGTTATCAGTTACATAAATAATACAGTACATGCTCAATTTAGAAACAATAGAAAATACAAATGAGTAAAACTATGATTAGAATAATTCCAAGTACCATCATCCACACACAGCTAACTTTTTAAAATATGTTCAGACATCATATAATATATATAAATATTCACAAATACTTAGTTTCTTACCAAAGTGCAATGATATATAATGTTCTGCAAACTTTTTAATATGTTAAAGCTCATTAATGTAATTCTAAATTATTTGTAAATATCAAATGGCATTACTATCATATTTATAAAATTTTAATTAGCTGATTTCCTATTTGTTGTATTTAGATTCCTTTTAATTTTCCCCTATGATAAACAAAACCAGAATAAGTATGGAGTTCTCTGATTATTACTTATGTTAAATACCTTTGATCATTTTGGTTTCATCTTTGGTGAAGCATTTTGCCATGGGGCTGCCTTTCTGTCACTGATTTACAGTTTTATTTTGCTCTCAGTATATTTTAGATAAAAGTCTTTAGTTGGATACAAACAGATGGAGAGATATGCCATGTTCTTGGATTGGAAGAATCAACATTGTGAAAATGACTCTACTACCCAAAGCAATCTACAGATTCAATGCAATCCCCATCAAATTACCAATGGCATTTTTCACAGAACTAGAACAAAAAATTTTACAATTTGTATGGAAACACAAAAGACCCCAATAACTAAAGCAATCTTGAGAAAGAAAAAGGGAGCTGGAGGAGTCAGCCTCCCTGACTTCAGACGATACTACAAAGCTACAGTAATCAAGACAGTATGGTACTGGCACAAAAACAGAAATATACCTCAATGGAACAGGATAGAAAGCTCAAAGATAAACCCATGCACCTATATGACAAAGGAGGCAAGAATATACAATGGAGAAAAGACAGCCTCTTCAATAAGTGGTGCTGGGAACACTAGACAGCTACATGTAAAAGACTGAAATTAGAACATTTCCTAACATCATACACAAAAATAAACTCAAAATGGATTAAAGACCTAAATGTAAGGCCAGACACTATAAAACTCTTAGGGGAAAACACAGGCAGAACACTCTATGACATAAATCACAGCAAGATCCTTTTGACCCACCTTCTAGAGAAATGGAAATAAAAACAAAAATAAACAAATGGGACCTAATGAAGCTTAAAAGCTTTTGCACAGCAAAGGAAACCATAAACAAGACGAAAAGACAACCCTCAGAATGCGAGAAAATATTTGCAAATGAAGCAACTGAGAAAGGATTAATCTCCAAAATATACAAGCAGCTCATATAGCTCAATATCAAAAAAAAAAAAACCTAATCCAAAACTGGGCACAAGACCTAAATGGACATTTCTCCAAGGAAGACATATACAGATTGCCAACAAACACATGAAAAGATGCTCAACATCACTAATCATTAGAGAAATGCAAATGAAAATCACAATGAGGTATCACCTCACACCAGTCAGAATGGCCATTATCAAAAAATCTAGAAACAATAAACGCTGGAGAGGGTGTGGAGAAAAGGGAACACTCTTGCACTGCTGGCGGGAACGTGAATTGATATAGCCACTATGGAGAACAGTATGGACATCCTTAAAAAACTACAAATAGAGCTACCATATGACCCAGCAATCCCACTACTGGGCATATACCCTGAGAAAACCATAATTCAAAAAGAGACATGTACCACAATGTTCACTGCAGCATATTTACAAAAGCCAGGACATGGAAGCAACCTAAGTGTCCATCGACAGATGAATGGATAAAGAAGATATGGCACATATATACAATGGAATATTAGCCATAAAAAGTGAAACTGAGTTATTTGTAGTGAGGTGGATAGACCTAGAGTCTGTCATACAGAGTGAAGTAAGTCAGAAAAAGAAAAACAAATACCATACGCTAATGTATATATATGGAATCTAGAAAAATGGTACTGATGAACCTAGTGGCAGGGCAGGAATAAAGATGGACTTGAGGACACAGGCAGTGGGAAGGGTAAACTGGGACGAAGTGAGAGAGTGGCATGGACTTATATATACTACCAAATGTAAAATAGATAGCTAGTGGGAAGCAGCCACATAGCACAGGGAGATCAGCTCGGTGCTTTGTGATGACCTAGAGAGGTGGAATAGGGAGTGTGGGAGGGAGGCTCCAGAGGGAGGGGATATGGGTAATATGTATACATATAGCTGATTCACTTTGTTGTACAGCAGAAACTAACATAACATTGTCAAGCAATTAATTAATGTAATGTAAAGTAATTAAGTAATGTAAAGCAATTACTCCAATAAAGATGTATAAAAAAAGTCTTTAGTTGGTTGTATTGCAAATACCTTTCCCTCTGTGACTGTTAATGCTGTTTTTTGCTTAACTTAAGTTCTTAAGTGTAACGTAGTCATTTTGTGTCTTGTTAAATCTTCTCCACCCACCTAAAAGTCAAGAAGGTATTGTACATTATCCTCTAAAGGCTTTGTTGTTTTGCACTTTGCTTTTAGGTCTATAATCCAAATGTAGTTATTTTTATAATAACAGTCCAAATTAAGTTTTTTATGTGAACACCCAATTATCTAATTACTAATTATTGAAAATCTCAACCATTCCACATTACTGTGCCATCTTTGTCATAAATCAAGTATTCTGATATCTACTTTTATACTCTTATGTCCCACTGGCCTATCTGTCTATCCTTTCAAATATTTCCTTTTGCCTACATTTCCTCCTTTATTTCTGGGACTCCAGTAAAACACAGATGATATCTCTCTGTATCCTCAATGAGTCTTATCTTTTTCTCTGTATAGTATTTTCTCTATTTTTCCTCTTTAAGCTCCTTCTTTCATAGCTTCATCTGAACTATATTTTCCAGTTCACTAATGCTCACTTCTCATTTGTCTAATCTGTTAAACTAGCACATTGAATGAATTTCAGATATTTTATTTTCTGATTCTAAAACTTGTCTAGTTCTTTTTCAAATCTGCCTTGTCACTTTCTTACAATTTCTAACTTCCTACCATTATGTATTATCTTTGCTTTTTTTTCAACTTGCTAAGTATGATGGCTTTCTTTGTTTGATAATTCCAATATCTCAAGACTTTTTGGTCTGCCTATCGTCTGTTGGTTCTGCTGCTTCTTGCTTTCAATGCCATGTGAGTGTGTGTGTGTGTGTGTATCTGGTTATATTTATGAGCTGAACACTGTATGCAAAAAAACTATTATATGATTAATTTCGGACCTAGGATAATTATACCTTCTCCAAGAGGATGTTTGTTTCTTCCAGGATGCTGGGGGTTATTAACAGTCTACATATCTTAATTCAGGTTTGACCACTTAATCCAGGTTGGATCACTAATAGGATACAATGTCAGGAGGCAAATTCGTTAAAGGAGGTAATGTACATATTAAAAAATATATTTCCACTATAAACACCATTTCTTCTCATACAACTTATGTATGTCCAAGAGAATTCACATAGTTTGTATATTGGTTGGGTTAATGATAACTATCAGTGAGCACAATTACCATTTTTTGACATAGCTTACAACTTAAAAGATGCAACAATTCTCACAACTATTACTACAGCAACTTCAACTGCTTTTTCAGTTAACTCTTAGGTTTAACGGGTAATCATCTTATCTACAAATATTGATAATTTCATTATTTTCTTTTCAATTCCTATACCTTCTATTACATATGTTGCTCCATTATAATAGAAAATGCTTTGATCAATTAAACCCTTATTCACATAAAAGTGGACAGGGAACTTTTAGATATGGATGGCCAACTGTACTACACCATAAATATAAGGGACTTGGGCAACTGCGAATTTTGGTATTCATAGGGGGTACTGGAACCAATCCCCTGTGGATACCGAGGGAGGACTGTACATTCAAATTATGTCAGCCATTTATATAAAATAATTATTGGTGGGGTGATCAACATGGTGAAGAAGTAGGACAGGGAGCTCACCTTCCCCCCCACAAAAACATTAAAAACACATCTACAAGTGGAACGATTCACACAGAACATCTACTGAACACTGGCAGAAGACCTCAGACTTCCCAAAGGGCAAGAAAACCTCCATGTAACAGGGTAGGACAAAAGGAAAACGAAAAAGAAAGAAAGCGGGACAGGGCCTGCACCCCAGGGAGGGAGTTGTGAATGAGAAAAGGTTCCTGAATTTTGGGGAGTCCCCTCACTGGTAGGGAAATCAGCCTGGATGGAGGGGAGCTTTGGAGCCTAGGAGGAGAGCGCAGCAACAGGTTTGCAGAAGGCAAAACAGTCACCTGCACAGAAGGTCATCAGTGCCACCCTGTGCTCCCCCGCCTGAGACGCTCAGCTGTTGGTGAGGGTGGGGGCTAGGTGCTGAAGTACAGGCTTCAGGGGTCAGACCCAGGGAAGGGACCAGGGTTGGCTGCATGGAGACAGCCTGAAGAGGCTAGACTGTGGCAACAGAGGGGGTACTCAGAAGAAGCCAGGGCCTGCCACAGAGGCAAGGTGCCATTGTTGGGGGTGGAAGGGGAGAGGGGTGGGACCACCATTAAGAGCTCCTTTCCCTGTGAGTGCTCCCAGGCAACAGGACACCGCCCACAGGAGCTGTTGGTGGGAGGGGGTGGTGGTGTGCAAGTCATCACTGCCATCCTGGGCTCCAGAGGTGGGCACAGGTCGCCACTATGAGACCTAAAAGCAGGCTGCCCTTACTATCCCAGGAGTGCACGGATAGCAGCCGCCCACAGGAGACCCCCCCAAGCAGGTGCCAAGCCCTGCCCCCACTGTCCTGTGAGTGCACAAGGGCCGCTGAACCCGCACACCCCACATAAAAAGGTAAAGGCCAGCACACGCTGAGGAAAGAGACAGCAAGCATCCAAACTAAAAGCTGCCCCTCTATTTTGGAAAAGATGGCAGAGTAGAAGGACTTGAGCCCCCCTCCTCCCATAAAAATACCAAAATCACAACTAACTGCTGAACAACCAACAACAAAAAAGACTGGAACCTACCAAAAAAGATATTTTACATCCAAAGACGGAGAAAAATCCACAACAAGATGATGGGAGGAGTGCTTTTGTGACATTATCAAATCCCATACCTGCCAGGTGAACAACCCACAAACTGGAAAATTATACTGCAGAGGTTCTCCCACAAGAGTGAAAGTCCTGAGCCCCATGTCCGGCTCCCCAGCCTGAGGGTCTGGCATCAGAAGGAGGAACCCCCAGAGCATTTGGCTTTGAAGGCCAGCAGGGCTTGAGTGTAGGAGCTCCAGAGGAGTGGGGGAAACACAGACTCCACTCTTGGAGGGTGCACACAGGTTTTACATACACTGGGACCCAGCACAAAGCAGTAACTCCATAGGAACCTGGGCTGGACCTACCTATGAGACTTGGAGGATCTCTGGCAGAGATGGGGGTCAGCTGTGGTTAAATAGTGGGGAGGGGGAGCAAGAACACTGATGGCAGAGGCCCCGGAGAATACTGATCAGCGTGAGTTCTCCCAGAGGTCATCGCCAGTTTGGTATCAAGACCTAGTCCTAACCAACAGCCTACAGGCTCCAGTGCCAGAATGCCTCAGGCCAAACAACCATCAGGATAGGAACACAGCCCGATCCATCAGCAGACAACGTGCCTAAAGCTGTACTGAGCTCACAGCAACCTCTAAGCACACCCCTTGACATGGTCCTGACCAGCAGAAGGACAAGACCCAGTTCCACCCACCAGTGGGCAGGCACCAGTCCCTCCCAGGAGGAAGCTTGCAAAAGCCACAGGACCAAACTTTCCCAGCAGGGGGCAGACACCAGAAGTAAGAGGAGCTACGATCCTGCAGCCAGTGGAAAGGAGACCACAAACACAGAAAGTTAGACAAAATAAGAAGGCAGAGAAATATACTCCAGACAAAGGAATGAGATTAAAACCCCGTAAGAACAACCAAATGAAGAGGAGATAGGCAACCTACCTGAAAAAGAAATTAGAGTAATGATAGTACAGATGATCCAACAACCCAGAAAAATATTGGAGATACAGATCAAAAAGATACAAGAAATGTTTAACAAAGAATTAGAAGATTTAAAGAACAGAGATGAACAGTACAATAAGTGAAATGAAAAATACACTAGAAGGAATCAATAGCAGAATGACTGAGGCAGAAGAACGAGTAAGTGAGCTGGAAGACAGAATGGTGGAAATCACTGCCACAGAGCAGAATAAAGAAAAAAGAATGAAAAGAAAGGAGGACCGTCTATAGAGACCTCTGGGACAATATTAAACACACCAACATTTGCATTAAAGGGATCCAGAAGGAGAAGAGAGAGAGAAAGGGTCTGAGAAAATATTTGAAGAGATTATAGCTGAAAACTTCCCTAACATGAGAAAGGAAACACTCAAGTCCAGGAAGTGCAGAGTCCCATACAAGATAAACCCAGGGAATAACACACTGAGACACATAGTAATCAAACTGACAAAAATTATACACAAAGAAAAAAATACTAAAAGCAATTAAGGGAAAAACAACAAATAACATACAAGCGAATGCCCATTTCAGCTGATTTTTCAGCAGAAACTCTGCAGGCCAGAAGGGAGTGGCATGATATATTTAAAGTGATGAAAGGGAAAAAAACTACAACCAAGAATACTCTACACAGCAAGGCCCTCGGACAGATTAAATTGAGAAATCAAAAGCTTTACAGACAAACAAAAACTAAGAGAATTCAGCACCACCAAACCAGCTTTACAACAAATCCTAAAGGAACTTCTCTAGGTAAAAAAGAAAAGGCCACAACTAGAAACAAGAAAATTATGAGTGGGAAAGCTCACTGGTAAAGGCAAACATAAAACAAAGGTAGGAAATCACCCCCCACACAAATATAATATCAAAACCAGAAATCGTGAGAAGAGAAGAGTACAAATGCAGGATATTGGAAATGCACTGGAAATTAATAAGAGACCAGCAACTTAAAACAATATTGTACATATATAGACTCCTATATCAAAACCTCATGGGAACCACAAACCAAATATCTGCAATAGATACACACACAAAAAAGAAAAAGCAGGGCTTCCCTGGTGGCACAGTGGCTGAGAGTCCGCCTGCTGATGCAGGGGTCGCGGGTTCGTGCCCCGGTCCAGGAAGATCCCACATGCCATGGAGCAGCTGGGCCCGTGAGCCATGGCTGCTGAGCCTGCGCATCCGGAGCCTGTGCTCCACAACGGGAGAGGCCACAACAGTGAGAGGCCCGCGTACCGCGAAAAAAAAAAGAAAAAGAAATCCTGAAGATAGACATCAAGTAAAAAGAGAATAAAGAAAAAGGGAAGAAAAAAGACCGACCTTCAAAAATAAATCCAAAACAATGAACAAAACAGCAATAAGAACATACATATTGATAATTACATTAAATGTAAAAGGATTAAATGCTCCAACCAAAAGACGGAGACTGGCTGAATGGATACAAAAGCAAGACATAGATATATGCTGTCTACAAGAGACCCACATCAGATCTAGGGACACATACAGGCTGAAAGTGAAGGGATGGAAAAGGGTATTCCATGCATATGGAATTCAAAGAAAGCTGGAGTAGCAATTTTCATATCAGACAAAATAGATTTTAAAATGAAGACTGTTGCAAGAGACACAGAAGGACACTACATAATGATCAAGGGATCAATCCAAGAAGAAGATATAACAGTTGTAAATATATATGAACCCAACATAGGAGCACCTCAATAAATAATCAAGTGCTAACAGCCATAAAAGGAGAACTCAACAGGAACACAATAGTGGGGCACTTTAACACCCCACTTTCATCAGTGGACAGATAATCCATGTAGAAAATCAATAATGAAACACAGGCCTTAAATGACATATTAGACCAGATGATTGCATTGATATTTATAGAGCATTTCATCCAAAAGCAGCAGATTATCCAGGATTGATCACATACTGGGTCACAAAGCAAGCCTCGGTAAATTGAAGAAAACTGAAATCATGTCAAGCATCTTTTCTGAGCACAACACTATGAGATTAAAAATCAACTATAAGAAAAAAAGGTAAAAAACACAAACACGTGGAGGCTAAACACTATGCTACTAAACAACCAATGGATCACTGAAGAAAGAAAAAGAGGAAATCAAAATATACCTGGAGACATGGGCTTCCCTGGTGGTGAAGTGGTTAAGAATCCACCTGCCAATGTAGGGGACACGGGTTCAAGCCCTGATCTGGGAAGATCCCCCATGCCACGGAGCAACTAAGCCCCTGCGACACAACTACTGAGCCTGCACTCTAGAGCCCACAAGCCACAGCTACTGAGCCTGCAAGTCACAACTACTGAAGCCCGCATGCCTAGAGCCCATGCTCTGCAACAGGAGAAGCCACCACAATGAGAAGCCTGCACACCACAACAAAGAGTAGCCCCCACCTGCTACAACTAGAGAAAGCCTGCGCACAGCAACGAAGACCCAACGCAGACAAAAATAAATTAGAAACAAAAAAAAATACCTAGAAACAAATGAAAACAAAAGAATGACAATCCAGAACCTATGGGATGCAGCGAAAGCAGTTCTACGAGGGAAGTTTATAGCAATACAATCTTACCTAGGAAATAAGAAAAACCTCAAACAAACAACCTAATCTTACACCTAAAGCAACTAGAGCAAAAAGAACAAGCAAAACCCAAAGTTAGTAGAAGGAAAGAAATCAAAGATCAGAGCAAAAACTAAATGAAATAGAAATGAAGAAAATAATAGAAAAGATCAATGAGACTAAAGGCTGGTTCTTTAAAAAGATAAATGAAATTGACAAACCTTTAGCCAGACTCATCTAGAAAAAAAGGGAGAGGGCGCAAATCAATAAAATTAGAAATGAAAAAAGAAAAGTTACAACTGACACCAAAGAAATATAAACGATCATAAGACACTACTACAAACAACTGTATGGCAATAAAATGGACAACCTAAAAGAAATGGACAAATTCTTAGAAAGGTACAACCTTCCAAGACTGAACCAGGAAGAAACTGAAAATATGAACAGACCAATCACAAGTACTGAAACTGGAACAGTGATTTAAAAACTTCCCACTAACAAAAGTCCAGGACCAGAGAGCTTCACAGGTGAATTCTTTCAAACATTTAGAGAAGAGTTAACACATCCTTCCGAAACCCTTCTAAAAAACTGCAGAGGAAGGAACATTCCCAAGCTCATCCTATGAGGCCACCATCACCCTGATACCAAAACCAGACAAAGATATGATAAAAAAAGAAAATTACAGGTATCACTGATGAACACAGACACAAGAATACTCAATAAAATACTAGCAAGCCGAATCCAACAATACATTAACAGGATCATACACCATGATCAAGTGGGATTTATCCCAGGGATGCCAGGATTCTTCAATGTCTGCAAATCAGTGTGATATCAACAAACTGAATACTAAAAACCATATGATAATCTCAATAGGTGCAGAAAAAGCTTTTGATAATATTCAACACCCATTTATGATTAAAAACTCTCCAGAAAGTGGGCATAGAGGGAACTTACCTCAACATAATAAAGGCCATATATTGATTATTAGTCTAAAGCAAGCAGATATAGGAAGGGTTTAACATACTTGAAAAACAGCACAACCACAAATCAAAAACATACAATAGATTCACAAAAACCAAAAAGAAGAGAATACAAGCATAAAATGAAAGGAAATCATCAAACCACAAGAAGAAGAAGAAAAACAAAGAAGAAACAAAGAATCAACTGGAAAAAAAGGTTGAAATGGCAATAAATACATATGTACCAATAATTACCTTACATGCCAATGGACTGAATACTCCAATCAAAAGACAGAGTGGCAGACTGGATAAAAATCAAGAGCCTACAATATACTGCCTATAAGAGACCCACATCAGGGCAAAGGACACAGACAGATTGAAAGTGAGGGGATGGAAAAATATTTCAGGCAAACGGAAATGACAGGAAAGCGGGAGTTACAATACTCATAACAGACAAAATAGACTTTAAAGACTATGAAGGAAAATAAAGAAGAGCACTATATAATGATAAGAGGATCAATACAAGAAGAGGATATTACACTCATCAACTTATATGCACATAATATAGGAGCACACAAATACATAAAACAAATAATAACAGACATAAAGGGAGAAATCAATGGAAATACAGTAATAGTAGGAGACTTTAACACCCCACTCACATCAACAGACAGATCTTCCAGAGAGAGAATCAATAAGGCAACAGAGATCCTAAATGATACAATAGAACAGTTAGACTTAATTGATATCTTCAGGACACGACATCCAAAAAAACCTGAATACACATTCTTTTCAAGCGCACATGAAAGATTCTCTAGGATTGACCACATACTAGGGTACAAAACTAACCTCAACAAATTTAAGAGTACAGAAATTATTTCAAGCATCTTCTCTGACCACAGTGGCATGAAACTAGAAATCAACCACAGGAAAAGAAATGAGAAAAAAAATGACTACGTGGAGACTAAACAACATGCTACTAGAAAACCAATGGAAATTAAAAAATAACTTGAGACAAACGACAATGAAAACACAACCATACAAAATCTATGGGACATAGCAAAAGCAGTTCTTAGAGGGAAGTTCATAGCAATAGAGGCCTTCATCAAGAAACAAGAAAAATCTTAAGTAAACAACCTAACTTACCACCTAAAAGAATTAGAAAAAGAACAAACAGAACCTAAAGTCGGCTGAAGGAAGGAAATAATAAAGATCAGGGAGGAAAAAACAGATTCAAGAAACAACAGAAAAAAATCAACAAAACCAAGAGCTGGTTCTTTGAAAGGGTAAACAAAATTGACAAACCTCTGCCCAGGCTCACCAAGAAGAAAGAGAACCCAAATAAACAAAACAAGAAATGAAAAAGGAGAAATCTCAACTGACACCACAGAAACACAAAAAACCATAAGGAAATACTATGAACAATTATATGTCAACAAATTTGACAACATAGAAGAAATGGACAACTTTCTAGAAACATAGAGCCCACCAAAAGTGAATCAAGAAGAAATAGATAAATTATGTGAACAGACTGATCATTTGAAGTGAAATAGAATCTGTAATTTAAAAAACTCCCTACAAACAAAAGTGTGGGACCAGGTGGATTCACAGGCAAATTCTACCAAACATACGAAGAACTTATAACAATTCTTCTCAAACTCTTCCAAAAGAATGAAGCGGGAACACTCCCAAAGACATTCTATGAAGCCACCATCACCCTGGTACCAAAAGCAGACAAAGACATCACTAAAAAAGAAAATTACAGGCCAATATCTTTGATGAATATAGATGCTAAAATTCTCAACAAAGTATTAGTAAACCGAATCCAACAACACATAAAAAAGATCATACACCACAACCAAGTGGGATTCATCCCAGGTTCACTAGGCTGGTTCAACATTCGCAAATCAATCAATGTAATAAACCACAGTAGCAAAAGAAAAGTCAAAAACCACATGATCATCTCAATAGATGCAGAAAAAGCATTTGACAAAATTCAACATCTATTCATGATAAAAACTCTTACCAAAATGGGAATAGAGGGAACATATCTCAACATACTAAAAGCCATTTATCACAAACCCACAGCTAGTAGTATAATACTCAACAGTGAAAAGCTGAAAGCCTTCCTGCTAAAATCTGGAACAAGAAAAGGATGCCCACTCTCACCACTTCTATTCAACGTAGTATTGGAAGTCCTAGCCACAGCAATCAGACAAGAAAAAGAAATAAAAGGTATCCTAATTGGAAGGAAAGAGGTAAAATTATCACTATATGCAGATGACATGATACTATATATAGAAAACCCTAAAGACTCAACACAAGGACTATTAGATCTAATAAATGAATTCAGCAAAGTAGCAGGATACAAGATTAACATTCATTTATTTACATTAACAATGAAATATCAGAAAGGGAATGTAAAAAAATATATATATATATATATACCTTTTAAAATTGCACCAAAAAAAAAAAAATACCTAGAGATAAACCTGACCAAGAAGGTGAAAGACTTATATGCTGAGAACTATAAAACATTAATAAAGGAAATAAAAGAGGATTCAAAGAAATGGAAAGATATCCCATGGTCTTGGATTGGAAGAATTAATATTGTAAAAATGGCAATACTACCCAAAGCAATCTACAGATTTAATGTGATCCCTATCATATTACCCATGACATTTTTCACAGAACTAGAACAAATAATCCAAATATTTATATGGAACCATAAAAGACCCAGAATTGCCAAAGCAATCCTGAGGGGAAAATAAAAACAAAGTAGGAGGTAAAACTCTCCCAGACTTCAGCCAATACTACAAAGCTACAGTAATCAAAACAGTGTGGTTTTGGTACAAAAACAGACATACAGATCAGTGTAACAGAATAGAGGCCAGAAATAAACCCACACACCTATGGTCAATTAATCTTTGACAAAGGAGGCAAGAATATAAAATGGGAAACAGTCTCTTCAGCAAGTGGTGCTGGGAAAGTTGGACAGCTGCATGTAAACCAACGAAGTTAGAACACACCCTCACACCATGCACAAAAATAAACTCAAAATGGCTTAAAGACTTAAACATAAGACATGACACCATAAAACCCCTAGAAGAGAGCATAGGCAAAACATTCTCTGACATAAATCGTACCAATGTTTTCTTAGGTCAGCCTCCCAAGGCGAAAGAAATAAAAACAAAACTAAACAAATGGGACCTAATCAAACTTACAAGCTTTTGCACAGCAAAGGAAACTACTGAAAAAACGAAAAGACAAACTACGGAATGGGAGAAAATATTTGCAAATGATGCAACAGACAAGGGCTTAATCCCTAAAATATACAAACAGCCATACAACTCAACAACAACAAAAAACAAACGACCCAGTTGAAAAATGGGCAGAAGACCTTAACAGACATTTCCCCAAAGAAGCCATACAGATGGCCAGCAGGCACATGAAAAGATGCTCTACATCACTAATTATTAGAGAAATGCAAATCAAAACTACAATGAGGTACCACCTTACACATGTCAGAATGGCCATCATAAAAAGTCTACAAATAACAAATGCTGGAGAAAGTGTGAAGAAAAGGGAACCTTCCTACACTGTTAGTGGGAATATAAGTTGGTACAGTCACTACAGAAAACAATATGGAGGTTCCTCAGAAAACTAAAAATAGAATTACCATATAATCCAGCAATCCCACTCCTGGGCATATATCCAGACAAAACTATAACTCAAAAAGATACACACACCTCAATGTTCATAAGCAGCACTATTCACAATAGCCGAGACATGGAAACAACCCAAATGTCCGTTGATAGATGAATTGATAAAGAAGTTGTGGTACGTATATACAATGGAATACTACTCAGCCATTAAAAAAAATGAAATAATGCCGTTTGCAGCAACACAGATGCAACTAGAGACTATCATACTAAGTGAAGTTAGAAAGAGAAAGACAAATACTATATGATATCACTTACATGTAGAATCTAAAATACGGCACAAATGAACCTATCTATAAAACAGAAATAGGGACTTCCCTGGTGGTGCAGTGATTAAGAATCCCCTTGCCAATGCAGGGGACACGGGGTTGAGCCCTGGTCCGGGAAGATCCCACATGCTGCAGAGCAACTGAGCCCATGCACCACAACTACTGAGCCCGTGTGCCACATCTACTGAAGCCCGTACTCCTACAGCCAGTGCTGCGCAACAAGAGAAGCCACCGCAATGAGAAGCCTGCACACCACAATGAAGAGTAGCCCCTGCTTGCCACAACTAGAGAAAGCCTGCACACAGTAACGAAGACCCAACACAGCCAAAAATAAATAAATAAAATTTATTTTAAAAAAACAGAAACAGACTCACAGACATAACATACTTGTAGTTGCCAAGGGGAAGGGAAGTGGGGGAGGGAAGGACTGGGAGTTTGGCATTAGCAGATGGAAACTATTATATATAGGATGGATAAACAACAACATCCTACTGTACAGTGCAGGGAACTATATTCAATCTCTTGTGATAAACCATAATGGAAAAGAATATATATAGAAAAGAATGTCTATACGTGTATGACTGAGTCACTCTGCTGTACAGGAGAGATTGGCATAACACTGTAAATCAACTATACTTCAATTTAAAATATTTAATTTAATTAAAAAAAAGATAGCATAGATAAAAGTGAACAGTTTGGCAATACAAAAAATTTGCAGTCTTAACAGTTGGCAAATATGTCCAGGGGAACCAAAATAAATTTAGGATGTTTTGTCCATTTGCCACATTCCGAAAGCTTCAAGTTTACTGGCCTGCAACCCTTTATTCTACAGCTTCAACCTAAAAGTCATTTGTGACTTGGAGTACACCATACATTTTAAACAACTCCCTGTAACAAATAAGATCAACTTACTTGACCAAAACTAGTAAGTATAGATACTTTTCTTCATTTGCTTCTACAAATCACCCTAAGCTCACTAGCAAACTTTTAAGACATGGCTCAAATTTCAAAGCAGGTATAAGCTGAACATAATAGCAGACCAATAAACAACTTTAAGTAATATTCTTTCCATAAAATGTAGTTACTAGTTATTCTCTATTCATCTGGGCTTTCAAGTCATGGTCAAAAGATTCAATATTTTCATATCCTAAAACTTTCGCAGCTAATAGGAACAAAATCTATTTATCCAATGTTGGAATTTCATTTTTTAAAAAACCTGGCATTTACATAAGAGATATGAATATTGTTTGTTTAGAAATATTTTTGTATGAGTCACATTAGTAACCAAGTTTGGGAAATATTATACATAGAAGTCTAACTAAGAAACACAATATATAAATGTATGTTACAATGCAATATGTAAATGGAGATATTATGCTCTTCAATGTGAGAAACCCATATTTAAGAAACAATAGGCAACTTCCAAAACTTTGCTTAATTCCAGAACTTTAAGAACATTAGGAAAGCTACTTTACAGTTAGTTTTAAAGCAGCGATTTCTTTAAGTAGAGGCAATAGAGAAATTGTAGGGGAAAGGACTCAAGCTTTGGAGTTAGACTTTGGTTCAATCCTAGCATAGTCATTTACCATCTGTGTGTACATGAACAAATTAAGCTTTTCAGTCTGAATCTATAAAAGAGGGATATTTTATGAGCTTATTACATAGATTAGAAATATGTGAAATATGTCTAGTACAATAAAATGGTAGCTGTAATTTACAATGAAGCATTTATAAATTGCAATGAGGTTATTATGAACAAAACAACAGAAATTTAAATGATGATTACCTTTTAATCTAAATGACAACTGCTATTTAGGAGATCTTATAGAGTTAAGGCCCTAGTAGATGCATTAGAAAAAAAATATTTTTCGAGCAGCCTCAAAAGAGATAGCAAAAATAGAAATTTTTGTAGACCACAATCTTGATAAAGGTAAAACACTGGTATGGGAATCAAACTTGGACAGTGTGTTGAATCTTACTTCTCCCCATGGACAAAATAGAGATGTTACATTAAATAATCTGTATGCTCATTTCCAACTCTAAAAATACATGGAACTAAGTAAAGTGGTTAAGAGTAAAGGCTGTGAAGGCAGACTGCCTGGATTCACACCAGCTGTGTAGCCTCAAGCAAGTTTCCTAATCTCTCAAGCATGTTTCTTCTCTACAAAATGGGAATAATAATGGTACCTATCTCAGAGTGTCATGAGGATTAAATAAATACACTCAAAGTACACAGAATGGTGGATAGCACATAAAAAACAGTTAATAACTGGTAAGCCGTATTATTAAAATGAAAATATCTCCAGTTATTAAAAAAAATTTTTTTAAGCTGGAAAATCAGGGCAAAGGAGAAATTCATGTTCTTGTTTCATGAATAAAATAATATTCAGATCATTGTTATTGTTGTTTTAGGGGGAAAAAAAGCATCTACTCCTGTTTCATTGTGTTCTGGCAGAATGCATAAAACATCAAATTAAAAGTATAACTTCAAGCTAAAAAGACTTAGTGTCCCCTCCTCTAACCTAGACTAAAATATCTCAAAACTTTAGGAAAAGAAATGAAACAAAACAAAAAATTATGAAACGTGAACTTCTAGTTTTGGCAACAGATTTGAAAACTCCCTGCTCCCCATGTCAAGTGAGATAATATGGCTGATCCAGCCATCTTGCTAGAAATGAAACTGTGCTGCATCTGTGGATTCCCTCCCTTCCTTGGATATGGAACTGGTCTTGTTACATCTGTCAAACCCAGTGATTGCTAGTGCTTCCCCTACAGAGAAATTAACGGTGATTATGGTTTTTCTGGTTTGGGTCAAAGGGCTCCTCCAAAAAGTTGCATCAGAACCCCATGGAATCTGCAAATGATGGTAGCAAGGAAAGGCATATAAAATCTCATGTGAAAGATTTCAGAGAAAATTCCTAAACAAAAGAGCAAGCCATGGAGTATGCTTCCTTGGGTATCTGGACACTTTCCTCCCTTTTTATCCTTATGTGAATTGTCAAGTATCAATTTCAGAAAAGCCTATGGCTGAGCAATAAAACTAGCACCAAATGGCTATGGTACTGTGTAAGTACTTCTTATTGACTTATTTAAGGAAGAAAAGTACAAAAGAGGAAAGCAAGTAGCAAATTCAATGAGCATAACACAAACTGCAGGAAACAAGAGCTGTAAGGTTGCATTTTAAAATTGGAACGAGATTATGAACAAAACACAACAGAAGTTAATGGTAAAATTCCAGCTTTTTAATGTACATGACTTGGAATGATACTACTGACTCATTTTGAAAATGTTATTAAATTCGGTAAAACTAACAAAAAACAAAGCTATCCATGTGGGGTTATCCAGAGAGTCTACTCAAATGAGGTCAAAGATTTCTTAGGTATGACATCAAAAGATAATTTCATAAAAGAAAAAAATGGATAAATTAGAGTATAGCAAAATTAAGAACTGCTCTTCAGAAAACAAGAGAAAAGGCCACTTGGAGCAAATATTAGCAAGTCATACATCTAATAAAGGACTTATATCTCAATACAACATGAAAACAAACAACCCAGTTTTAAACATTGCTGAGATCTGAAATTCTCAGGACAAGTAATCACATGAAAAGATACTTAACGTCTTTAGCTACTACAGAAATAGCAAATAAAAACCACAATGAGTTACCACTACACACCTATAAGAATGGTTAAAAAACAAAAACAAAGAGATAACTCCCATACATTGCGGGTGAGAATGCAAAATGGTACAGCCACTTTGGAAAACAGTTTGGCAGTTTCTATAAAGTTAAACATGGCTCATACGTTTATCATACAACCCACACCAGGTAAAATAAAAACCTATGTTAACACAAAACCCTGTCTATGAATGTTTACAGCAGCTTTATTTATAATCACCAAAAACTAATTTCATTGTCCCTCCATTGAGTAATGAACACACTGTGAGACATCCACATAATGGAATACTGCTCAGCAATATGAAGGAATAAACTGATATTATAACACAACAATATAGCTGAATCTCATATGAATTATGCTAAGTGAAAGAAGCCAGACTCAAACAGCTATACACTATATTATTTCATGTATATGACACCCTAGAAAAGTGTTTAGGGACAGAAAACAGTTTAGTTGCCAAGTACTGGGGGTTGGGAGCGGGACTGACTACAAAGGGGCAGCAGGGAATTTTGGGGGGTGATGGAACTGCTCTGTATTTTGAATGTAGTGGTCATACAACTATATGCATTTGTCAAAATCACAGAATTGTACACTAAAAAGGGTGAATATTACTGTATGCAAATTTTTCCTTAATAAAAAATTTTTGTTAAGTTATGTAAAACTAAAAGAACCCCCAAACTACTGACATGCAAAAAAGCTTAAAATAAGAAAAAGTGGCTAAGCCCATTTTGGGAAGTAAGGTCTAAACCACATTGTGCTCCATGAGGCAGATTAGTCTCATGTTTGTGTCTGTTTGGTTTTACTTTTCTGGTAGTAAAATGAGAGTACATTTGACTGCCTAAAAATATACTTTAAAAAATAAACCTACTCTAAAATGTTTTGTTAATAACAAATGCCCACTAGGTCATTAACTCAATGAAATCCATCATCCTACATTCCCATCCGCTCCCTTTAGCCTCTCAACATCTTTTTAATATTTAGACTATCTAAATACCATGTCAAAACACTCTTCATCTCTAAATTTCATCAATTTATTTCAAATTCTCTATAAATTTTACTTTTCAACAAGATCTGTTTTTCCCTTGATACTTCTATCAGTTATATCCTTAGCTCAGCAATTTTTCCCTGTCACCTTAGTCCAGGTCCTTATCCCTTGCTCTTACCTAGTCTTCTAGATTTCAGTCTACCTCTACTTTCATTGATCCTACTTATGGCTGACTATTTGATCTACTCAAAAGGCTTTAGTTTCTCATTTTTTTCCTGCCACATTGGGTCTGCTCCCACCCAATCAGTTTTCCAGTGGAAATCCATCCATTGAAGGATATTTTAATGGGACAGAGGGGAAAATCAGTTTTACGCTTTAGTATTACTCTCACAGAAATGTGAAAAATGGGTTTAGATTATATTATTAAAAAGCTAATCAGTATCAATATCATTTAGGAATGTTAAGCAAAAATAGTTCAAGAAAAATCTAATTGGAAGAATTTGAGATGATCTCACCGAACACTCGGCAGAGCACAGATTAAATTAAAATTAAGTTTAGGGACTTCCCTGGTGGTCCAGCAGTTAAGACTACACACTCCCAAGGCAGGGGGCCTGGGTTCAATCCCTGGTCAGGGAACTAGATCCTGCATGCTGCAACTAAAAGATCCCACATGGTGCAACTAAGGATCCCCAATGCTGCAACTAAAAAAAAGATCCCACACTCGGCAGTGAATATCCCACGTGCCACAACTAAGACCTGGCACGGCCAAATAAATAAATGTTTTTTTTTTTAATTAAGTTTAAAAAGTTAATTGCATCATACTGTTATCCATAGTGGCTGTACCAATTTACATTCTCACCAATAGTGTAAGAGGGTTGCCTTTTCTCCACACCCTCTCCAGCATTTATTATTTGTAGAGTTTTTGATGATGGTCTTAAAAAACTGAAAACAGAGCTACCATATGATCTGGCAATCCCACTCCTGAGGATATAAACCATAATTCAATAAGATACATGCACCCTAAAGTTCATTGCATCACTATTTATAATAGCCAAGACATGAAAGCGAACTAAGTGTCCACCGAGAGATGAATGGATAAAGAAAATGTGGCACATATATACAATGGAATACTGCTCAGCCATAAAAAAAGAATGAAATAATGCCATTTGCAGCGAGATGGATGGACCTAGAGATTATCATACTAAGTGAAGTAAGTCTGAGAAAGACAAATATCATATGATATCACTTATATGTGGAATCTAAAAAAATACAAATGAACTTATTTACAAAACAGAAACAGACTCACAAACATAGAGAACAAATTTATGGTTACCAAAGGGGAAACGTGGGAAGGAGGGATAAATTAGGAATTTGACAGTAACAAACACACTACTATATATAAAATAGATAAACAACAAGGACCTACTGTATAACCCAGGGAACTATACTCAATATTTTTTAATAACCTATATGGGAAATGAATCTGAAAAAGAATATATTATACATATACATAAACTGAATCACTTTGCTGTACACCTGAAACTAACACAACATTGTAAATCAACTATACTTCAATTAAAAAAAAAAAGTTAATTGCATCAAAGACACAATGCCTACACCACAAGCAGCAGTTACCAAACAGCAACTAATGCATACAAAACTCTGATAGATACACATTAGCCTTGAATAGCTAAATTAATACCTTGCCACTCAGTGGGTGTAATTCTGACTAGGACTTTCTGCATAACTTTTAAGATTTCTGGAAATGCAGAGTTTCAGGCTCTCCCCCAAAACTACTTAATTCCAGTCTTTGGGATTTTAACAAGATCCCCACGCGATTCCTATGTATATTAAAGTTTGAGAAGTACTGGCCTAAAACAGGAGTTGGCAAACTCTGTAAACAGCTAGCTAGTTAATGTTACATTTTGCAAGCCATTAGGTGACTGTTGTAACTATTCAACTATGCTGTTTACCATAAAGATAAGAAGGTCAATACATTAAGAAGGTATAATTAAAGATGTATAGGGCTTCCCTGGTGGCGCAGTGGTTGAGAGTCCGCCTGCCGATGCAGGGGACACGGGTTCGTGCCCCGGGCCAGGAGGATCCCACATGCCGCGGAGCGGCTGGGCCCGTGAGCCATGGCCGCTGAGCCTGCGCGTCCAGAGCCTGTGCTCCGCAATGGGAGGGGCCACAACAGTGAGAGGCCCGTGTACCGCAAAAAAAAAAAAGGATGTATATACACCTAGGAACAGAGCCCCAAAATACATAAGACAAGAAAATGAAAGAATTGAAATGAGAAGTACACAATTTAGTTAATTTTAATGGAGATTTTCAATATCACTCTCTCAGAATTAGAAAATCAACAAGGATATAGATACCTAAACATCACTACCAACCAACATAACCTAGCTGATATTTATGGAACACTTTAATCAACAACATCAGGAACTTACTCTTTTAAAGTAAACACGATGTATTCTCGAGAATACAACACATGCCAGGCTACAAAACAAGTCTTAATAAAAGACTAAAATCAAACAAACTATGTTCTCCAATCACCTGGAATTAAATTAGAAATCAATAATAGAAAAAATGTGGGAAATCCCCCAAATATTAAACTATCACACAATAAACTTTTAACTTTAACATCGGTCAAAGAAGAAATTGCAAAGAAAATTAGAACATATCTTGTGAGACAGCATAGTTCTGTTTTAAGGATAGATATACAGGTCAATGGAACAAAAAAGAGAGCTCAGACACTGATTTTGGACAAAGGTGCCAAGGTAATTCAACATGGGAAATGATAGTCTTTTCAATAAATGGTGCTGGACCAATTAGAAAGCCATATTAAAAAAAAATCCTTACTTCATACCATAACAAAAATTAACTCAAAATGGATCATATACCTAAATGTTAAAACTAAAATGATAAAGCTACTGGAAGAAAACTATAGGAGAAAAATCTTTGTGACCTAGGCCTGAGCAATGAATATCTTAGATGTGATCCTAAAAGCACAGCCCATAAAAGAAAAAGTTGGGGCTTCCCTGGTGGCGCAGTGGTTGAGAGTCCGCCTGCCAATGCAGGGGACACGGGTTCGTGCCATGGTCCGAGAAGATGCCACATGCCGCGGAGCGGCTGGGCCCGTGAGCCATGGCTGCTGAGCCTGCGCGTCTGGAGCCTGTGCTCCGCAACAGGAGAGGCCACAGCGGTGAGAGGCCCGCGTACCACAAAAAAAAAAAAAAGAAAAAGTTGACAAACTGGACTTCATAAAGCTGAAAACTTGCACTCTTCAAAAGGTATCATTAAAGGGCTTCCCTGGTGGTGCAGTAGTTGACAGTCCACCTGCCGATGCAGGGGACACGGGTTCGTGCCCCAGTCCGGGAAGATCCCACATGCCGCGGAGAGGCTGGACCCATGAGCCATGGCCGCTGAGCCTGCGCGTCCGGAGCCTGTGCTCCGCAACAGGAGAGGCCACAGCAGTGACAGGCCCGCGTACCACACACACACAAAAAAGTATCATTAAAAAAAAGATAAGCCACACACTAGAAGAAAACATTTCCAGATCATATATCTGATAAAAA
Organism: Delphinapterus leucas; assembly: GCF_059928025.1. NCBI lineage: Eukaryota > Metazoa > Chordata > Mammalia > Artiodactyla > Monodontidae > Delphinapterus > Delphinapterus leucas. The sequence goes on along the minus strand of NC_143137.1, from coordinate 36,391,509 downwards.
GGCTTGTATTCAGAATATAAAAAGAATGCTTAAAATTCAATCATAAGGAGAACTTCTGCTGCCAGTGTCCTTGTCCCCGCGATGAGCCACAGCCACCCACTGCCTCTGCAGGAGACCCTACAACACCAGCAGGATATCGAATCCCTAACAGGAGGGCAGACTGGTTCTAAGGGGGCTGATAGACCACCGTGTGGCTGACAGGGTCTTGATGCTCCGGTCGGGTGTCAGGCCTGAGCCTCTGAAGTGGGAGAGCCGAATTCAGGACACTGGACCACCAGAGACCTCCCGGCCCCAAGTAATATGAATCAGTGAGAGCGCTCCAAGAGATCTCCATCTCAATGCTAAGACCCAGCTCAACTCAACGACCAGCAAGCACCAGTGCTGGATACCCCATGCCAAACAACTAACAAGACAGGGACACAACCCCACCCATTAGCAGAGAGGCTGCCTAAAATCATAGTAAGTTCACAGACACCCCAAAACACACCACTGGACACAGTCCTGCCCACCAGAAAGACAAGATCCAGCCTCATCCACCAGAACACAGGCACCAGTCCCCTCCACCAGAAAGCTTACATAACCCACTGAACCAACCTTACCCACCAGGGGCAGACACCAAAAACAATGGGAACTACGAACGTGCAGCCTGCGAAAAGGAGACCCCAAACACAGTAAGCTAAGCAAACTGAGGAGACACAGAGATATGCAGCAGATGAAGGAGCAAAGTAAAAACCCACCAGACCAAACAAATGAAGAGTAAATAGGCAGTCTACCTGAAAAAGAATTCAGAGTAATGACAGTAAAGATGATCCAAAATCTTGGAGATAGAATGGAGAAAATACAAGAAATGTTTAACAAGGACCTAGAAGAACTAAAGAGCAAACAAACAGTAATGAACAACACAATAAATGAAATTAAAAATTCTCTACAAGGAATCAATAGCAGAATAACTGAGGCAGAAGAACGGATAAGTGACCTGGAAGATAAAATAGTGGAAATAACTACTGCAGAGCAGAATAAAGAAAAAAGAATGAAAAGAATAGAGGATAGTCACAGAGACCTCTGGGACAACATTAAATGCACCAATATTCAAATTATAGGGGTCCCAGAAGAAGAGAAAAAGAAAGGGTCTGAGAAAATACTTGAAGAGATTATAGTTGAAAATTTCCCTAATATGGGAAAGGAAATAAGTCGAGGATACGCACAGAGTCCCATACAGGATAAATCCAAGGAGAAACATGCCAAGATACATGTTAATAAAACTATCAAAAATTAAATAAAAAGAAAAAATATTAAAAGCAGCAAGAAAAAAAACAAAAAACATACAAGGGAATCCCCATAAGGTTAACAGCAGATCTTTCAGCAGAAACTCTGCAAGCCAGAAGGGAGTGGCAAGACATATTTAAAGTGATGAAAGGGAAAAACCTACAACCAAGATTACCCAGCAAGGATCTCATTCAGATTTGACAGAGAAATTAAAACCTTTACAGACAAGCAAAAGCTAACAGAATTCAGCATCACCAAACGAGCTTTACAACAAATGTTAAAGGAACTTCTCTAGGCAGGAAACAGAGAAGGAAAGGACCTACAATAACAAACCCAAAACAATTAAGAAAATGAAAATAGGAACATACATATCGATAATTACCTTAAATGTAAATAGATTAAATGCTCCAACCAAAAGACATAGGCTGAATGGATACAAAACCAAGACCCATATTTATGCTGTCAACCAGAGACCCACTTCAGACCTAGGGACACATAGACAGAAAGTGAGGGGATGGAAAAAGATATTCCATGCAAATGGAAATCAAAAGAAAGCTGAAGTAGCAATTCTCATATCAGACAAAACAAACTTTAAAATAAAAACTACTACAAGAGACAAAGAAGGACAATACATAATGATCAATGGATCGATCCAAGAAGATATAACAATTGTAAATATTTATGCACCCAACATAGGAGCACCTCAACACCTAAGGTAAATTCTAATGGCCATAAAAGAGGAAACTGACAGGAAGACAGTCATAGTAGGGGACTTTAACACCCCACTTTCACCAACAGACAGATCATCCAAAATGAAAATAAATAAGGAAACACATGCTTTAAATTATACATTAAACAAGATGGAATTAAGTGATATTTATAGGACATTCCATTCAAAAACAACAGAATACACTTTCTTCTCAAGTGCTCATGGAACATTCTCCAGGATAGATAATATCTTGGGTCACAAATCACACCTTGGTAAATTTAAGAAAATTGAAATCGTAACAAGTACCTTTTCTGACCAAATGCTATAGGACTAGATATCAATTACAGGACAAAATCTTTAAAACATACAAACACATGGAGGCTAAACAATACGTTACTTAATAACCAAGAGATCACTGAAGAAATCAAAGAGGAAATCCAAAAGTACCTAGAAACAAATGACAATGTGGACATGACAACCCAAAACCTATAGGATGCAGCAAAAGCAGTTCTAAGAGGGAAGTTTATAGCAATACAATCCTACCTCAAGAAACAAGAAACATCTCAAATAACCTAACCTTACACCTAAAGCAATTAGAGAAAGAATAACAAAAAAACACCCAAAGTTATCAGAAGGGAAGAAATCATAAAGATCAGATGAGAAATAAATGAAAAGGAAATGAAGGACACAATAGCAAAGATCAATAAAACTAAAAGCTGGTTCTTTGAGAAGATAAACAAAATTGATAAACCATTAGCCAGACTCATCAAAAAGGGAAAAGACTCAAATCAACAGAATTAGAAATGAAAAAGGAGAACTAACAACTGACACCACAGAAATACAAAGGATCGTGAGAGATTACTACAAGCAACTCTATGCCAATAAAATGGACAACCTGAAGAAATGGACAAATTCTTAGAAAAGCACAACCTTCCGAGACTGAACCAGGAAGAAATAGAAAATATAAATGGACCACTCACAAGCACTGAAATTGAAACTGTGATTAAAAACCTTCCAACAAACAAAAGCCCGGGACCAGATGGCTTCACAGGCGAATTCTATCAAACATTTAGAGAAGAGTTAACACCTATCCTTCTCAAACTCTTCCGAAGTATAGCAGAGGGAGGAATGCTCCCCAGCTCATTCTATGAGGTCACCATCACCCTGATACCAAAACCAGACAAAGATGTCACAGAAAAAGAAAGCTACAGGCCAATATCACTGATGAACATAGATGCAAAAATCCTCAACAAAATACTAGCAAACAGAATCCAACAGCACATTAAAAGGATCATACACCATGATCAAGTGGGGTTTATCCCAGGAATGCAAGGATTCTTCAAAATATGTGAATCAATCAATGTGATACACCATATTAACAAGTCAAAGGATAAACACCATATGATAATCTCAATAGATGCAGAAAAAGCTTTCAACAAAATTCAACACCATTTATGATAAAATCTCTCCAGAAAGTAGGCATAGAGGGAACTTACCTCAACATAATAAAGGCCAGATATGACAAACCCACAGCCAACATAGTCCTCAATGGTGAAAACTGAAACCATTTCCACTAAGATCAGGAACGAGACAAGGTTGCCCACTCTCACCACTATTATTCAACATTGCTTAGGAAGTTTTAACCACAGCAATCAGAGAAGAAAAGGAAATAAAAGGAATCCAAACTGGAAAAGAAGTAAAGCTTTCACTGTATGCAGATGACATGATACTATACACAGAGAATCCTAAAGATGCTACCAGAAAACTACTAGAGCTAATCAATGAATTTGGTAAAGTAGCAGGATACAAAATTAATGCACATAAATCTCTTGCATTCCTATACACTAATGATGAAAACTCTGAAAGAGTAATTAAGGAAACACTCCCATTTACCACTGCAACAAAAAGAATAAAATACCTAGGAATAAACCTACCTAAGAAGACAAAAGACCTGTATGCAAAAACTGTAAGACACTCATGAAAGAAATTAAAGATGATACCAACAGATTGAGAGATAGACCATGTTCTTGGATTGGAAGAATCAACATTGTGAAAATGACTATACTACCCAAAGCAATCTACAGATTCAATGGAATCCCTATCAAACTACCACTGGCATTTTTCACAGAACTAGAATAAAAAATTTCACAATTTGTAGGGAGACACAAAGGACCCCGAATAGCCAAAGCAATCTTGAGAAAGAAAAATGGAGCTGGAGGAATCAGGCTCCCTGACTTCAGACTACACTACAAAGCTACACTAACCAAGACAGTATGGTACAGGCACAAAAACAGAAATACAGATCAATGGAACAAGATAGAAAGCCCAGAGATAAACACATGCACGTATGGTCACCTTATCTTTGATAAAGAAGGCAAGAATATACAATGAAGAAAAGACAGCCTCTTCAAAAAGTGGTGCTGGGAAAACTGGACAGCTACATGTAAGAGAATGAAATTAGAACTCTCCCTAACACCATACACAAAAATAAACTCAAAATGGATTAAACACCTAAATGTAAGGCCAGGCACTATAAAACTCTTAGAGGAAAACATAGCAGAACACTCTATGACATCAATCACAGCAAGATCCTTTTCGATCCACTTCCTAGAGAAATGGAAATAAAAACCAAAAAAATGGGATCTAAGAAACTTAAAAGCTTTTGCACAGCAAAGTAAAACATAAACAAGATGCAAAGACAACCCTCAGAATGGGAGAAAATATTTTCAAACAAAGCAACTGACAAAGGATTAACCTCCAAAATATACAAGCAGCTCATGCAGTTCAATATCAGAAAAACAGACAACCCAATCCAAAAATGGGCAGAAGACCTAGGTAGACATTTCTTCAAAGAAGATATACAGATTGCCAACAAACACATGAAAAGATGCTCAACATCACTAATCATTAGAGAAATGCAAATCAAAACTACAATGAGGTATCACTTCACACCAGTAAGAATGGCCATCATTAAAAAATCTACAAACAACAAATGCTGGAGAGGGTGTGGAGAAAAGGGAACCCTCTTGCACTGTTGGTGGGAATGTAAACTGATACAGCCAGTATGGAGAACAGTATTGAGGTTCCTTAAAAAACTAAAAATAGTACTACCATATGACCCAGCAATCCCACTGCTGGGCATATACCCTGAGAAAACCATAATTCAGAAAGAGTCATGTACCACAATGTTCACTGCAACTCTATTTACAATAGTCAGCATGTGAAAGCAACCTAAGTGTCCATCGACAGATGAATGGATAAAGAAGATGTGGCACATACATAAAATGGAATATTACTCAGCCATAAAAAGATATGAAATTGAGTTGTTTGTAGTGAGGTGGATGGACCCAGAGTCTGTCACAGAGAGTGAAGTAAGTCAGAAAGAGAAAAGCAAATACTGTAAGTTAACACATATATATGGAATCTAAACAAAACAAAAAAAAAGGTTCTGATGAACGTAGGGACAGGACAGGAATAAAGATGCAGACGTAGAGAATGGACTTGAGGACACAGGGAGGGAGAAGAGTAAGCTGAGACGAAGTGAAGAGTAGCATTGACATATATACACTACCAAATGTAAAATAGATAGTGGAAAGCAGCCGCATAGCACAGGGAGATCAGCTGGGTGCTTTGTGACCACCTAGAGGGGTGGGATAGGGAGGGTGGGAGGGAGACGCAAGAGGGAGGAGATATGGGGATATATGTATGTGTATAGCTGATTCACTTTGTTATACGGCAGAAACTAAGACACCATTGTAAAGCAATTATACTCCAATAAAGATGTTAAAAAAAATTCAATCATAAGAAGACAACCCAATTTAGATCAAAAAAAGATCTGAATAGATACTTCAGCAAAGGTAAGTGAATGACTAATACACACATTAAAGATGCTCAACATCATTAGTCATTAGAGACACGCAAATTAAAATCACAATAAGATACCACTCCACACCTATCTCAAGTAGATAAACTTTAAGAAACAGTTGACTGGAAGGTGAGAATCTGGAAACTGTCTTAAAATTATCTTTGCTGACAGACTCATTGGAAAGCTTCTGTGTATCTCCAGTAGTACACACACCATGTTTAAGACCACTTGTATGAGAAAACAAGAATTTGGTGACTTACAAAATATTTGGTTTCAGGATTTGATGATTAGAAAGGTGTCAAGCATGAATGAGGCTGATTTGGAAATGAAAAAAAGTCAGGCTGGGAAAGGAGCTAACAGGAAGGAGAGAAGAGAGGAAGAGGAATGAGAACTCTTGGTAGAGTTCTCATCCATCATCATCGTTCTGATAGTCCCTAGCACTGGCAAATAGAGTAAGATATCCTCAGGCAACACCCATGATTTTTTCTTTTTTAATCATCTGGTTGACTCCCACACAGGCTCCATGCCCTAGCCCACAATGACTAAAATGTATCATTCCCAGGCAAGTCTCCACATCTCCTCTTCAGACACTCACATCGACAAATCACTCTGCTGCAACTGGTGCAAAGCAGAGAACTGCACCAAGCAAAATTCACCTTCATTTTTGCCCTACATCACAACCTGATGTACCCAAATTATAGTATTTGTGACACTGTAATAATAATTATTGGTTTACGTGCCTTGCCTCTTCCGCCTCCCATTAGAGATTGTGCCTTCTTTAATGACGGAGACATTTTTTACTCATCTCGAGATCTTCAGCACCAGTACAGTACCTGATATACAGTATAGTCAATAAATGTTCAGAGAATGGAAGACTGATATAAACTACAGATATAAACTCTAGCCATATAGTTCGAATGTCTTTGTCTACAAAAGACCTTTTTTTAAAAAAAAAAAACATTGTGGGAAGCAAATGTATTGTAAAACTAGTTTTTTCTTTCTTAGGAGAGGCTCTAATCTAATCTGTAATTAAGAATCTGATATGTCATTATATAACTAATCACCTTTTCCATAAAATCTTAGGAAAATGACTATAAAAAGAAATGTAATGAGGAGATCAATGGACTAGACAGAAGCTAGGTAACCTAGTTCTGGCTAGTACCAGTGACTCTGGATATGTTTTCTGGCTTTCAGTTTCCTCGTGTGTAAAGTGAAAAAATTAAAGAACAATCTCTAAGCACCCTTCAAATGTTAATATTCTAAGGATCTTTAATCCATGAGTGTTTCATTAACGAACAATAAGAAGGTAGGAGGCATGTCACATGCTGAGTATTCCTAATATTCTGGTTCTTCTTGCTAGAAAGCAAATGAAATTATCCTGTCAATATTCATTCAGTACTTCAATTCCAGGAACAAAATTAAGTAAGTGCCCCACCATCTACTTCTGAAATCAGGAACTTGACCTTTCAATTCTAATAATTCAACTCTTGAAGCAAGCATTTAATCACATATCATAGGTACTGACATAATAAACAAACTGTAAGCTTACCTGCCAGGAAACTGCTCCCAAAATTGCTGTTGCAAGAAGACTAAAAAAAACTAACTGCTCTGAAATTAAGCAAAAGTGGCGCATCCCTTTGGATGCCATGATTCTATCTAGGTTATTGTTATCTACCCTGTGAGTAAAATATACTTTATGGCAGTCATTTAATTTGGAATGGAATCCCCAAAGAGTTAAAAGAAAAATAATATGGCAAATCATCCAGAATATTCCAAAAATGGAAAAGCCTGGTATTACAAAATACCAGAGATGAGTGTCTCTAAGTTTAAATGCTGAAAGAATGAAAAATGTAAGCTCAATCATCCCAGTGAAAACAACAGAAAGTCTTCTGCAAATTCTTCCACGGTACAAATAGGGTTTCCACCTTTCAGTCACTGAAAGTCCACTAAAATAAATGTCAAGGAAAGGATCAGTTATCAGGCAAATAAAAAAACATGCAAAAGCAACTGGATTTTGGGGAGTTTCCAATGTAGAGAAAAACAGCAAGACTGCAAAAATAACTAAGTTTGGAATAGCTAGAAAAGACTTCATTCTCAGGTCAATAATCAGCATGGCCAAAGCTACAACAAGTAAAATGACACTCAGAGACTTTTCCACCAACATAGTTGTGCTGGCAATGGCAAATCCAACAAGTTCCAGAAATTCAACTGTGGTTAGTAAGGTGGGTCGATGACGGACATAACCAGAAATTCTCTCCACCAAAGAGCATAGTATCCTTAATACTATGGAAGTTAGAAGCAAATATTTGGTTGATTCTTCTTTCACATCATTTTTAAACGATGAATTATCAAGAAAACACAGTAGGCCAAGCAAGAATCCAAACCAAAGATTGGATAGACTTAAACTTGCTGCTTCCATTGAAAAATAATAATAGAGTATGCTGGCAATTCCAAGAACAAAAAGACCAAGAATAAAAATTACCAAAATTAAGGAATTTGCTGTTTTTTCCCATCTTACATAAAGACCTAAGCATATAGCAACCAGTAGATTAATTCTGGCTAAATAGCCAAGATAACGCACTGAAGAATGCATGTTCACTTCTCTGTTTACTTCTTCCAGTCTTGTCATTGCTAAATAGAGACAATGACTAAAGCAATAACGCAGTGATTTACACATTAATCTGTCAATCTGGGCTTTCTCCCCACGTTACAAAAATTAACTGCTTGTATTTCATCCAGCAAATCCAATGTTTCTGTAACTCCTACTTCAGCATTTTCTCTGGTGGAATTTGTTTGTTTGTAGTGATCTAAAAAGAAGAAAAAATATTTCGTTGTTAATTTTATGTAATTTGCCTTTCACATGTATCTTCCTTATACAAAATAACGAATAAGTGAGAAATAAAGTTTGTTCTGAAACCCAGCTTAAAATGTGACTTGTGTGTATCTTAATGCTAATTGTCTCTGGCTTAAAAACTCTGCAGTTTATCCAAACAAAAATGGAGATTTTTTTCTACTCATCCTATGCTAGGATTGTATGACTAAGTCACCATCAATGAAACTGTTTTTCCAGAGATGGTGAGGAATTCACACAATTCATTTTTACTCCGATATGTGGTTTTTCAACAACATGCAAAGATGAGATATTCAACTTAGCTTAGATGTAGCAGATGCGTCTGGCACAATGGAAAGCTACTCAATTCTTAAATGAAACAAGGGACCTCATCATTACCTCTAATTTGAAAAGCATCAGTATCCAATAATAGCAACCATTACTACCTGCCTAAAATCATCTACATGTTTTTACCAGTCACCTCTAAAATGCGATGAAATCTTAGTCTAACAGTGTTTAATAAACTTATTAGAAGTTTAACTGTATTAAAGTTACTCAGTCACTAAAGTTGATCCATAATTCTCTCTGTACTTTTTCCTCTACTAAATTACTTTGATTATCAAACCTACAATCTTTGTAGCAAACCAATTCTGGACCTTTCTAGTCAAAACTGTAAAGTTGGAATGCTGACCAATGTTTATTGTAAGGTAAATTTTTAAAACTATAATTTTACTTTTAAAAAGTTACCACAACAATTATTTGTCAAAGGACCCAGATAATTATTTCAATCTTAAGTGCCCCTTCAAGTTGCACTTCAAACATGATGTAGTCAAAATATGATTTAACTATCTACTACATAATTCTTCAAATTTTCTAGTATGCTATTTCAGAAGAATGATCCATGCAATGGCTCAGGGTCACACTGAATATCCATAGAGAACTCAATCAATAAAAACTCAAAAAGTAACTAGTTTGTGATCAGTTTATTTATACTTTCTAATAGCAGGACACTAAAAGAAAGACCCAAGAGAAATATGAGATAACTTGGAATTAACTCTTAATTACCCATTTCGCTGGAAAAGAATGTCACCGGGTGACAGCTTTAGGGTCTCTGGGAGGTTCCAAGTATTATTAGTAATTTACATGTTCAACATGTATATTTTTTACAGCTAAGTTTATTTAATTAACTAAGAATGCTAATTTTTCCTCAATTACATTTTCATTCAATCATTTCTTAAGAAAACACACACCACTAAAGAAAATATCTTCCTTGGTATATTTAGGTTTTATCTTTTTACTTAAGAAACTGATAGTATCTAGAGTGCATTGCATTTTTTTAAACATTACTTCTATGTGTTATATAATCATTCAACAAATATGTTGGAATATATGTCCTCAAAAGGTCGATGGTACAGTCTGGGCTCAGATGATTGAACACTGTTGGAGAAAAAAAATCACACACCAGACTAAATGGTTGCCACTCAACTCATGAGACATAGTTCTATGTTTCTCTGGTCAACACACTCTCATTCTCTGTGATTATGCAAACCTCTTTTCCCTATCCTCAAATCTCTGACATCCACTTCCCACCAAATTCTCACCAGATGACTTTGCCTCCAATGAAGTCATCAGCAGGGAGTTTACCTGAGTTTCCAACACCACAAACTCACCTCTATCTACATTTCCTGATTCAAGAAAGGAAGGCTGTCCCTTCCCTATCTAAGGCTACATCTTTTAGCCACACACGTATCCCTTCCCCTCTGCCTCTTCCAGAACTTCACACTCTCTCCTCTCTCTTTAAACTCCAACTCTTCTCTTATCCATTGACACAACCATTTGCAAAGCTCTTTTTAAAAAATGATACCAGGGCTTCCCTGGTGGCGCAGTGGTTGAGAGTCCGCCTGCCGATGCAGGGGACACGGATTCGTGCCCCGGTCCGGGAAGATCCCACATGCCGCGGAGCGGCTGGGGCCGTGAGCCATGGCCGCTGAGCCTGCGCATCCGGAGCCTGTGCTCCGCAACGGGAGAGGCCACAACAGTGAGAGGCCCGCGTATAGCAAAACAAAACAAATCAAAAAATGATACCAAAAAAAAAAAAATACAGAAACAGAAACAACAAACAAAACTAAACAATCCTCACTAATCCTCATCTCCTCTTCCAAGTTCAATCTTCGGTCCTCTTGACAGCCAATATTTGACTGCTTTACTGCTCATACCAACTAAACAGTGGTTTCCACCACACAACAACAAACTGCTCTGCCAAGTTCTAAAATAACCTGCAAATTCCTAAATCCCATGGGTTCTTTTCACTCATTATCTTGCACATTCCTCAAACAACCTTTGACGTTTTTGACTCCTTTCACCTTCTGAAACCTGCCCTTCCTTTAGCTTCCAAAGACCAGACTCCAGATTTTCTTCCTAACGCACTGATCTCTCCTCTCTGTCTCCTTGCAGGGTTTTCATTCTGAATCTATCCTTTGGATGTTCAATCCCAAGCCTAGGCTCTTCTCTCACTATACACTTAAACACATATATATTAGCCTACCTGACAGAAATAAAAGCACTAGCTCGGTTCTGCACTGAGGTAAAAGCTTAGAAAAAGGTAAAGGAAAACACGTAAATAATAAAGTACAGCACATTCATAGCATGGAATATATGCAGCCACCCTGTTACAGGCCAAAACCAACATGACAGAATATTATTTTTAAACAGCTAATCTACAAAAGTCTTTTCCCATTCTGACCTTCAAAAGACAAACAGCCTGAATCAGAGTAAAACAAAGCACTGCAAACTTTTTCAGTGGGTCTGCCATCACTAATGATTCAGTGGGAAATTCCTTGAGAGGCAGATAAAAAAGGAGCACAGAAGAGTCAATCTGAATACAAGAAAAGTTAACCAACAACTGCCAGAGTCTGTTTTATAAAATCCTATGTACTACTCTAAACCCTCTTCTCCTTCACCACCTGTATGTAATCGTCACCCAAGTCTTGTCCACTCCTTTTCCTGCACACCTCTTAAATGTATCTACTTCTTTTCATCCTCAAGGTCACAATCCCAGTTCTGGCCACCATCATCTCACGGTTGAATGTCTCCTTGCATCCACTCTTGCCCTTCTCCAAGAAGTATCTTTTTTAAAGCCAAAATTTGTCACATCATTCTGTTACGTAAAAGCCCCCAGTGGCTTCCCATCACTCTAAGCAACAAAGTCTAAACTCCTTAAAATGCCTTATAACACTCTCCTCATTGGATATGCATAACTCTCCTGCCTCATCTCTTACCATTCTTCCTCTTGAACTTGTATTCTAGCCATACCTTTCTGAACCATACTAATGCTATTCCCTCTCCAGGTGCACTGCTTTCCCTCCTCTTGGCCCCATCCCAGTCCTCACACCTGGCTCACTCCTATTCTTTACTCTTTACGCCTGAGCTTAAATGATTTTCTTAGGGCAATCACCTTGACTCATTTATATGATCCATGTACTTCCTCTGTAACAGCAAAATATTGACCATCAACTGTTTAAAATCTGCATTCCCCATTAGATCAAAAGGTCTCTGAAAGTCTGTCTTCGATACTGTACACCAGTATTAAAGACAATACTGTTTAGCAGAAAGTACTTTCTGTTTAGCAGAAAGTTCGACACCAAGTAGGTATTCAACACGTACTTGTTGAAGAAATAAAGAGTGATGCAGAAATAACTATATTTAACAACAATGCCAATCAGTTATAGGGCACGTATTAATATACAAAGAGTAAACAAGTTGTCTAATTGGTTTGCTTCTCTCTCGGCCTTATGCCAACCTTCACTTAATTCATCCAAATTCCTCCAAACCAACAAGTTCTCTTCCATGTCCTACTTCTAGGGAATCCAAGACACACTATATCACGTGCAACGTCTTTAGACTCAGAAACTATTTCCGTCCCATCTAGGGGAAGTGTCAAAAGCTGAAAGAACATACTGAGCACCCAGGGTCGGGGAATTCCAGTGCTTCGGTTCTATGAATTCATGATAATAACTCTTTGGACCCATCTCATACAAGGAGAATGGCGCCTCGAATACTAAATCCCTCAGCAATAGGGCAGCAATAACAATTCTTCTTCCATTCTGCCTCCTCCTAGCAAGATGTGGGAGGCCCAAGAAGAAGCCTCGCTGTTGTCGACCATAACCCAGCTCAGTGGGGAACTGCTGGGGGATACGGAGAGGCGCCCCGCTTTCCATCCTCCACCCCACACCATCAACTTCTCTCCGGGCAGGTATCCCTACCTCCGCCCCAGGAGGCCGGCTGGGCGGAGCTTTGGGCCCGCACCACTCTGAGCCCTGGGCGGTGACTGTGCCCAGGTCTCACCGCCTCGCGAGTGACCCCCTCGCCCACCTACCTGACTCGGCCGCTGCTACCAACTCTCTCAACCCTCGGAGTCGGCGCTGGGGCCAGCACGGTAAAGGGAGGGCCCTTGCGGCTGAGCCTGCGACTCGGAGTGGGGAGGCGGGATTCCAGGGGAGTCGAGGGCCAGAGGCCGCACGCTCTAGCACAGGCCAGTCTCGTCGGAAACTTTCTCCGTTACTGGCCCGGTTACGGCCGCCATATTCCCGCCGCCGGATCCGCGACGGTACGGAACGCCGCCGGGGTCAAGCCGCACGACGCGCTTCCTCCCTGAGAGCCGGCCCAGGCCCTGCCCCCCTCCCCGCCCAAACCCTCCGAGCCGCCGCTGACCCAGGTGCGTTCGGCGCTGCGCGAGCGCAAACGGCCCCATCTGGGGTACAAGCTGTCCCCTTCCTGGACCTGGAATGGGCGGCGAACAGGGAGCTGGAAGACCACGAAGGATCAGGCCGACCGTGTCCATCAAGCCTCTAGGCCGCCACCTCGGGCTTGACCGAGACCGGGGCAAAGCGGCCGGGCCGGCAGGCCACACAAGAACAGTAAATACTGCAGGAGGCGTTGCTGCTCTTTAATACCTATCGTATAATATATGGCTTTGTGTCCACTGACCAGCTAAAAGCTCAAGCTCCTTAGGCTCGCCTTCAAAGCCCTCCTCGCCTCCTTTTCTAATTAAGACTTCCTTTCATAAACCGCCTGGGTCTTTACTCAGCCGACAACGCTAAGCTCCCCCAGTCCTGACCCATTCCATTACCCCTCCCCGCCCCCCCCCCCCGACCCCGTCTCTTGCACGTTCACCGGCCTCGCATCCTGAGGGTCCTTCACATTCCAGGGCTAATTCTTCTTTGTATCTGAACGCACTGAATAAACATAAGGGGATATTCCTCGGCAGCGTTTCACAACAGCTGTGGAGCTGATGATTTTGGGGTTTGAATTCTGGTTTCTCCCCTTCCTATGTGCCACCTAGCTTTCTCCATCTAAGAAATGGTAACAAAACCTTCTTTGCAAAGGAAGGAAACCTTCCTTCCATGTTGTGAATATTCAGTAAAACATTTTTTTTCTGGCATCATATGGTAGGCCCTCAAAAAGTATGAATTCCCCCTCCCTCTCCAAGAAGCCCTTCCTGCCTGCCAGCCTTCTGTCCCTACCATAATTTTCTACTGTTCATAGCACTTAGCGAGGTCAGTTTCTATGAACCCCAGTTCCCTCATATGTAAGTAGAATGCTAATAATACCTACCTTACAGGGTTGTTGTAGGGATTAAATAAGATGATGTATGTAAAAATTACCTTAGGGCTTCCCTGGTGGCGCAGTGGTTGAGAGTCTGCCTGCCGATGCAGGGCACACGGGTTCGTGCCCCGGTCCGGGAAGATCCCACATGCCGCGGAGCGGCTGGGCCCGTGAGCCGTGGCCGCTGAGCCTGCGCGTCTGGAGCCTGTGATCCGCAACGGGAGAGGCCACAACAGTGAGAGGCCCGCGTCCCACAAAAAATAAAATAAAATAAAAATTACCTTAAAACCTTTACATGGTTTATCTCCTTTGGAATAAAGCAGAACAACAGACTATACAGCAGCTTGACCTCCAACTGAAACAGTAGGGAAGGGGGCAGGGCACAACCTTTAAAAGAATGACATAGCCATAGGACATGACAAAAACTGGTTAGAACCCACTAGGTCCAAGATGGCGGAAGATTTGACTTCCAGTGGACCTTGAGCCTCATTATATGCTCATTGTAATACATCAGCGGGCTAAATGACACACCCACAGGTGCCATGACAGTTCTGAGGACAACCATAAAAGGTCAAAAAGTGGGCCATGGCCCAATTCCTGGAAATCTCCACCCCTTCCCCAAAATAACTGGAATAATTCTCCCACTAATTGGCCTTTGAAATTACCCAGCCCATAAAAACTAACCACCCCATATTTCGGGGCCTCTCGCCTTCTGAGATGACCCACACTCTTTCTGTGGAGTGTGTTTCTCTCTAAGTAAATTCACTTCTTACCTATCATTTTGTCTCTCACTGAATTCTTTCTGCAAGGAGACATCAAGAACCTGAGCTTCTTTAAGTCCTGAGACCAGGTGTGTGATCTCAGCTAAAAGACCATGGGTTCAGGTCCCAATCTGGGTTCCGGCTGGGTTGAAGTCCCAATCTGAGTTGCATGATTTCACCACCACACTCCCCCAACTCTGCACCCTAGCCTGCTTCCATTTCCTCAAATGCAGGGACATGTCCAGTTTTGCTCACCATTAAATAGGCCTACGTGGTGCCTGATATATAGTTGGTACTTAAATATTTGTTAAATGAAATAATAGAACAGAGTAGGTCCTCTCCTCCCACTTATTTTCTATTAGTGTCTTCTATATTCTTGTTCTATTTCCCCTAACAGAGTATGAATTTCTTCATTTTCATTTCATAGATGGTGAGGGGTTGGAGTGGACAGCACGTCTATAAGTGATGAAGCACCCTCAGACTCAGATTCCTCATTTGTAAATGAAAATTTTGTGTTTGATTCTCTCCAGACTCCTGTCTAACTCTAAATTCAATCAGTACCCAGCTCCCAAATCTGTAACTCTGTTTCTCTGGGGAATACAGCGTCACATTTCCAACTACCTGCTAGATGTTTCTACTTGAATATATTGTCCTCACTTCTAATTCAACTTGCCTTTGATGGATTCCCACCACCTGAACCCTGTTTCCATGTGTGGTGAATTCTCCCCTGTTGACTGAAAAAAATGCACAACCTAAAAGTTGAGAATTATGTTTTATCTGGCAGAAAAAACAGAGGACTTAAGCCCAGGACACAGTCTCAGATTGCTCTGAGAGACTGCTCCAAAGAGGTAAGGGAGGAGCCTCGATATATAGGAGTTTTCACAACAAAGACCAAGTAATCGGAATTTCAAAAGATTAGTGTTAATTAAAGAAAACCAGACATCTCAAGTTAATGAATTTAACACTTTTCTGTGTATGGGAAGATGCAATAGTCTGGGCTTACTGAAATCATTTCTTTGATATGTACATCAGCTACCTTGAGCCAGTATCCTGTGTTTTCCCATCCTGAGTCTCCTCAGGTCTCACCTTCCGGGGGTGGGGAGGGACCTGTAATTTGATGGCTGCAACATTCTTTGTTTACTGACATGGCAGCCAACATTTTTCACTCACACCCCCCAACCTTACAAGTCTAGTAGCTGAAACTGAAATGCCAAGTATTTACTCAACCAATCATGAGCACCAGCTGGAAGCTATTGACTCAAAAAAGCAGGCACAGAAAGCTATGCTCCCTGGGTAACTGCAGGAATGCAGCAAGGTGAGCTCCTGGGGCAGTAGTGAGAGTGGTGATGGTGGCTGTGAAATGGTTAATGTGTGTGGAAGGCACAGAACAGGCAAGACTAAAAGAAAGTAACAGGGCTATTAAAGCCTATTTGCTAAAACAAATAATACTATGTGTTATATCCCTACTATGTGACAAGATTGTATTACTTGCTTTATATAAATTGTTTTTAAACCTATCTTCAACACAGCAAAATGTGTGGATTAAGAAATAAGTCCTGAGGAAATTTGCCCAAGATGTCATAGTATTTAATGGTGGAAACCTATCTGGATATAAAGTCATTGGGCAGTAGTTGGAATAATGTATCCCTTACACAAATTAAGAAACTGCTGGAGTACCACTTCTCTTGTGGAGTTGAAAGATATCAATCAGTAAGTCTTCCTTTTTAGTATGTAGTAAAGGTAATGATGGTTTACAAACTTATTTTATTGGCAATGAGAGAGAGGTGGGGATTGGATGTCACAGAGACATGGTGAGAAAGGATCTGAGATTAAGATACAAGAAATCTAAATGGGTAGGAGTAAGCAAGCGGGGGGAGGGGGGGAAGTTACTTAGTATTGATCTAAGCTACATTTTATACAAACTAATTCAGACTTTTCTGAAGTATAAATTGAGCTATATCCTGATTCTGAGAATACATTAAGTAATAAACAATATAAAACAGACCTAGACCTTCTCCCCTCCCCTGAAAAAAAATTCATAAACTAAGTATTGGCAGTGAAGCTGTGTCATCTCGCTTGCATTCTATAAAGTAAAATGAATTCATCTGCAAATATTTATTGATCACCTGTTTGTGCAAGGCACTTTTCTCAGCTGAAGATACAGAATAGGATGGAAGAGGGCCTTGCCCATATGTATAGACAAACAAGGAAAAGGATAAACTTCAGATAGAGTGATGCAGAGACTACTTTAGATTATGTGGACTGGGGAGATCCTCCTGAGGAGGTGACATGCAAGCTAAGATCTGATTAGCAAAAATCAGCTAGCCATGCAAATCCAATATAAGAGGGAGAAATTCTAGGCAGAGGGACTAGCTGTTGCAAAGGTGAGCACAGGCTTGGTTCTCCCTTGCCCCACCCCCAGGGGGTTAACATTGAAGGTGAAGGAGAGAGTGTAGGAGGTTGAATTGGGAGAGGCAGGGAGGGGCATAATTTATATTTGGTACTTCCATGATGAGAGATACCCATATTTAATTGCATCTAGATTGGTTATGAACAGTGTGCCATAATCACATGAACAGATTTCATTGATATGTATCACCAAATGCAGCAGTGCCAGAATATACTATTCTTCAATTTTAAAGTTTTTCTTGCTTCATATTAATGCAAATGTATTTTTTTTTTCTTAAGTTACATCGTTAGCTCTGAAGAGCACAACAGACACCTATTCCTTACAGTACCTAGTCTAGTGTAATAGTGTAGTAATGAAGCCTCAAATGATGAATCAAGCAGGACTAAGGAGATGGTTTGTGACATTCTAACTCCCATTCTATAGCTCATTCCAATTGGCATCATTCTCCAGGCCACTGGGGTCCCTCCTACCTTGATAATACTTCTGGTCACACAAGATCCAGAACTTTTCCTATCAAAATGTTATCTTGACTTTTAAATTCCCAGGTCTCTATTTTTCCACAGTAACCTGCACTCTGGTACTTTAATCTGTGATAATATTTCAATGGGGTTGAAAAACATAAAAGCTCCTTTTCACAGTCAAGCCATTAGACCCTCTGTCTCAGGTATCTTTCCTAAGCATCTTTCTACTTGCAGGCAGGCTCCAGGGATTTAGCCCGCTTACCTCTCTTCTTGCCAGCAATCATGCATCTACTTTACTTCTAGGCCTGGCTTTGCGAATGTTCTCTCTTAGATTCCTAGTGAAAAGGCCTGTGGCGATTTAAAAACTATAATTGTTTCTGGATGACTTTATCTTTCCTACATACTTTAGCCTGTCTCAGTAAACTCTCTCCAAACAGGGGATATGTTACAGGACAAGAGTTTGAGGGAGAACTAAATTAATACTGGCCATGGCCATGTTTGTATTCTTTTTCCTTGGTAGAAGGCAATGGGAATAGCTAGAGTGGCATTAGTTAACTCTAGGAAAGATTTGTAGGTCTAGGGAATAAATGTAAATGACTTACATGTGGATTCCATAATAGCCTCATGTAGACTGTATCTGTGACAAGTCATATTCTTCTAGATATCTGATTCCCCCCACACCAGCTCAAAGGTATATGGAAAGAATGTTATTAGGAGATCACTGATTTACTTCGTTGTGTCTGCCTTCAATAGATAAGACATACAAGCAATAAAAATGCATGTACATTCTCCTGGCTAGTCTCTGTAAAGAGGTGCAAATAGGCCCAGTGCCAGGAAATGCTACCAGGCATTGTTTTGTCTTTTGAGTAATGCTTCCTACTACTTTTATCATTTACGTGGGTATTCCAATCCAACAATATTAACAAATTTATGTTTTACAATCTTATTGACAAATTAAGAAACAATCCTGCAGTCAACGCCTATGACCTAATTTTTTGTATTTTCCTGTAAGTTAAAAAACATAGGTACCATCTTTGGTACTACTGATGGGGCCAATCTTAGAAACTGTTAAAATCTATAGTGCAAAACAGTTATCAATATATTCAATTACTAAAGACAAGCAGTGACATGAATAACAAGTGCTTTATATTATTGCAAAAAGTGGAATAGCTTTCTATTAATTGAGCAAAGGTGTTCTGTTTAAAAATAAAATTCACAGTTGAACACTGCTTATGTAGACTCAAAGTTACCACTCAGTAGTGCCATCTGTAACAAATTCTTATCTGAAAAATACATACTAAACTACTGAGCTCATTCTGAAACAAATTTGGGATAAAACATACATTCAAACTTGAGTTTAAAATAAATTAAGAGATTCCAATTATTAAGGTTTGAATATCTCTAAGACAAAATAGGGTTTAGAAAACCTAATACTTCTCTCCTTTTATAACATTTAGAGGTCTTGATTTGTTAGCTATTGTAGCATGCTTGTTTATTGGGTATTATGTAATATAGGCCACCACTAATAATTTTGGGGAGCTTTGTGTTCAGTTGATCATGGACATGAATTTTTTATTGTGAACTATCATGCAAGTTACTGCAAATCAAGTTTTTGGAACGAATAAAATAACTATAATACAAACGTTCTTTGTAATAAACGTTTGTATTATGTTTTTTGGGACTAGTAATTTAGAGGTATTTGTTTTTCACCTTTGCTGTCTAACAATTTCCAACACCAAGAAGGAGCCAGTTCTTAAGTCTACATTCTACTTACCTAGTATGTGGACTCTTGAAGACGAATACCATTGCAGCACTGTGCTCAAAAAGTGTGGGAAAATGGAGCAAAAGCTCAATTCCATTCTTTCCTTGCCTTTAACGATCAGAATTTTCAGTTTGCACTTTTCTGGAGGGATGAACAATATATCCCTCTTATCTACAATGTGTTTGTGATTTGCTAAACAGTTTTTGTTGTGTTTTAAAATTTTTTTTTCTCCTTTTGTTCTATTTAGGAAACAAATTAAGGAAGTTAAGCAGGAGCAAAGGTATAGGATCAGTAGGCAATCATTCCTAGATACAGATGTTAACTCTATGTAGAATGCTTGTCGTCTTCATTAGATCGTAAGTTCCAATGAAAGCAGGGGACTGTGAACACACCAAGCCCTGCTGTTTCCCCAGCATATTGCACTTGGTAGAATTCAAATATCTGTTTAATGAATAAAGAACCCTTTCACATTATGAGAAAGCCATCTGCTGCCCTAAAATAACTGATATACTTAGGTAAATTATCTTGGATGTAATTAACTTTCAAGAAAAGCAGGGTATGATATAGTTGACATATAATGAACTAGAATTTGTTGTTTGTTGTCCTTGTTCGTCGGTAAATAGCATGATAATGGATAAGTCACTTGAGCTCTCTGGATCTCAGTGAATGAATTTATGAAATTAAGGGACTGGACTAGATGAAACCAGATAGAAAATTCTAAGTCATTTAAGTTTTAAATTGCTTCCCAATTCTGAAATCACTTAGTGAGATTAGGTCAAGACCACAAAACTTTCAGTTCGTAAATAACAGACAAGGAATATTAGAAAATTTAAAATTTTTAATAAATGTGCTTTGTTCACAAAATGTGAAAAAATACAACAAACACAAACATACATTTTCAGGTAAGCCACCTCCCACCACTTGGCAACTACCATATAAACCACTTGATCTAGTCATAATCCTGAAGAAACCAAGCAAATGATCATTTGTTTTTGAAACATCAAATTATTTTGGAGAATACTGTTGTGAATGTGACAGGAGGCCCCTTAACTTCTTCATATCCAAACAAAATCATTCTCAAGAGTACCCATACAGTATTAAAGGCTCTAATAACTTCTTGTGTCATTACATATATAATCTGGCACCAAGCCACATGACTGCTTATATTTTAACATTTATATGTTGAATTGGCTTTGGTGGAATACGTATTAGTTTAAATCCTGCGCCAACCTAATTTTGAAGATGAATTTACAGTAGTAACAAATGAGATTTATAAATCCAAACAAATTTATACTAAGTGAGAGTATAGGTTTTTATAAAGAGATTTTTCTTTAAAGTACTACTTAAAATACATCATGCACACTTTGGAGCATAAGCAGAATCAACATCTGTAAACAATCAGAAGAATTTATAGCACCAACATTTTAGCTGTAACACATGGGCTAACTCCAAGGTCATATATCAATACTTACACCAGCCTCTCAAAAGCACTGTTTTCATTTACTTTCAAAGCGCTTTTGTTTGGTATGTTGCTTTTCTTTGCCTTTAAGATAGCATTTAGCCAAATCACAGAAAACGGACCGTATGGTAAAGGAGGTACTAACAACACACATTTTTCTATGTTACCCTGAACACAGTGTTTTTTTTCTTCTTTTGGGCGAGTTACAAGACTTGACCTGTAGTTCTTAATTGGAAAGAAAGTCCTAATTATTCCTTATTATTAAGTAATCTTATGCTATTGAAAGTAAACGAAAAACTTGAAGTTACTTCTGGCATATTTGAGCAACCAATATTTATTGCATTTACTCAACTGACTTTTAGGTTAATTACAGTCTTGTTACTTTCATTAATTTAGAATGTGAAATTTAATTTGAAATATTGGGTATACACACTCAACCATTTATATCTTAAAGGGTAAATTTTTTATTTCTAAATAAAGTTTGACATTCAGAGTTAACTACAGCAATTCACAATAAGCACAAAAACACTTTTATCAGAGTAAAGAAGTTCAGTTTATGAATTTAGGATCAACTATTGAAAATGCAAATTTCCTTTAAAAACGCACACACACAACATTAACCATGAAATCTGAAACTGTGATATTTCAGTGCAAAAACCTCAGTATGAGGTAATTTTAATGTAATAACCACTTGAAAAAAAATCCACACAGTGGCACTCTTAAAAATGATAGTTTACATGACAATTGCTGGCTGACAAGACAATGTGGACTAAATGTTCTTAGCCATTTAAACTAATCTTGTCTTGTTGGACATATATTTCTCCTTAATCATTTGCTTCTGATTCAGAAACACAGAAAGGCATTTATCAATGTGGAAAGGGAAAATTCCCACAGCCAACTAATGGTTTATATATTCAAAGAAAAATTTCTGCTAGGATTTAGATAGAAATTAGAATACCGAAACGTCAAAACCATTTTATGAGATTACCAGCAGAGGGTTAATTTAAAATTTTTCTATATAATTCCAGACTTGTAGTGCAGCACCTCCTAATGGAAAGGTGAGGACCCTATTAAGGTTGGTCTAGGTAGAACATAAGCTCTCTTACAAGTGCAAACCCTTTCACAAATGTGTTTCGGGTCAGTATTGAGTATTATATTGTTCCTTGCTTAAATAGAAAATTTTGTAAATGAAACCTAAATGTAAAAAAGTAAAAGTGAATTCTCACCGTTAAATATACTTTACACCAAGGCCCAAATCAACAAGAAAGATATGAAAACTCTATTTTGGCAATGGTGTTTACTGTACTATGCTAATCAAATTAGAATACATACTTTGGGGGAAATATCTCCCCAATGTCTGATGCTGCCAAATGAGCAAGCAAGAAAGAATAAGAATTATCAATTCCAAGAAGTTTGGGGAATGTTCAATCATCAGACAAAACTGAGCCAAAATGGCTTTCTATAACAGGTAACAATTTAGTTAGAAAAAAGAATAAGTGCATCACAAAACTACTAAACCAATCTATCTCTGTCACATTTAACTTGTGAGTCATCAAAGTGCAATCTACAGCTTTCTACATATCTTAGTTTCTCATTGCAATGGTTTAAAGTCAACACTGAAAAGATGAAAATAAGAAAAATACATAGCAAATTATGCTTCATTTTTCACAATAGCACTAAAGAGAAAAAGGTACCTTTCTATAATATCTTAGTGCTAAATGCTAAAATAACAGTGGTTTCTGCTATGACAGGAGTCACTCTGCATGAAACTTTAAGCTTTCTATATAAGAATAAATTTTAAAATCCAGAAGTAGAAAAAAATAGCAAACTCTGTAAACCTTTGCATTTCTTCTATGCAAAGCAGGTTTTAAGTACTGAGTTCATGTTAGTATTTCTGATTAGTGTAAGCAATTAAGTTTAGGAGTCTGGACTGAAAGGGCCTTTTGCTTTTATATTAACTTAAAAGTAATATGGGATCTTCTAGCTCATAGAAAGGAATAGAGCTGGATTGACTTTCTCCAGAATCTGAGTCGTATGGAGCTTCAGGGAGCTCTGTGAAACCATATGCTAGCTGTTCATCTTCTATATCTGATCGAACGTAGCAGGAAGAGTTAGAATATTCCTCATCTTCTATACTGTTGAAATCTTGAGGAATATATAACATCCCTGGGTAGTTCCTACTAACCAAGTCACTTGTGGTTTTTAGGGAGGTTTTTCTAAATGCCATCAGATGCATATGTGAAAATTTTGAATACTTGAAACGTTTAAAGCCCAGGGACTCTATAGCAATCTTCCAGCTTTTCATCATCATAGCGTGACGGTTCTGATGGGAGGAATCAGGTGTGATGATAAGCAATAAACCATTTAACACTAACAGTTCATGGGCTTTCTTGCAGCAAATCCATCGCTGGTAAGGTGATGGAAAATAGGAAAGAAGGAGAGAGAAAACAACCACATGGAAAAGTTCTCCAGGAAGAGAATCAATAGGGTTTTTTAGCTGCTTCAAAAAGGCATCTATAGCATCCTGTGCAAGCTGGAGTGGTTGCTGAAGCTGCAAATTCAGGAAGTCACATTTATACACACTCTGCAGAAAGGGAAAAACAAGGCATGTTAAGAATTTTAAGATTACCTCCACCTAATTACATACATTTTAAACCAAGCTATTTCATAGCATTTCTATATAATTCAAGCTTTAATTATGTACCTTTCCCTTATAAAGATTCCACTTGCAGAGACTTATTCAACCAAAACTTTTACTCAGAAAAATCTCAAAGTAATTAAGCCCAAAGAATTTCTAGTCATTATTAAAAAAAAATATTTCTGAGTAACAATTAATTAAGAATTAGAAATAATGTTTAAGTATATATTTTTTAAAAATAATAAGGGTTTATTTGAAATTTTATTTGGGTAAGAGCCTACAGGGATGACTTATTTCTAAACTTAGTCATATTTATAGTCACTTAAACATTTATAGTTACCAAAAAACAGGTTTACATAAAAATAACTTTAAACAAGAAATACCATGAAATAAAGATGAATCAAAGAAGTCAAAGAGGATAATTAAAGCAGTTATAAATGTGTAAAAACAAAATACCAGAACTTTTAAGGTCATGAAAAACATCTTTTCAACCATTAACTTTAACCATCTCAAAAGTAATTTTAATAATATATTGATTCTATTAAAAAGCTGATCTCCGGCTTGAAACAAACTATGTATTAAATTTAATTAACTGAGTCAAATGACCATGAGATACACTACAAGTAAAGAAATAAACAGCACTGTATCATTTGCTGAATATTAAAACTCTATGGAGACCCTCTGCCTCTGCCCTGAAGGGGCTGGATGGGCGAGTTTGGCGCGATGGCTCGATCCTGGGCGGCAGCGGCGGCGGCGGCTGGAGGCGGCAGCGCGTCCTCCTCCCTGCCCTGGCACCGGCGATGACCGGAGCGAGTGGCCGCGGCCCCCGATGAGACTGCTCGCGGGCTGGCTGTCTGAGCCCGGCGTCCGTGTGGCTGGCGCGGAGGATGTGGACCCTGCGGAGCCCGCTCAGCCGCTCCCTGTACGTGAACATGACGAGCGGACCGGGGTGGGCTGGCGGCAGCCGAAGGCAGCAGAAAGAACCACCAGTGGTTTGTGTGCAACAGAGAGAAACTATGCGAATCACTCCAGGCTGTCTTTGTTCAGAGTTACCTTGATCAAGGAACACAGACCTAAACAACAGCACTGAGAAATCGGGCTGGCTATTTATCCAATTATATCACTCTTTTGTGTCATCTGTTTTTAGCCAGTTTATGTCTAGAACATCTATCAATGGGTTGCTAGGAAGAGGCTCAATGTTTGTGTTTTCACCAGATCAGTTTCAGAGACTGCTTAAAATTAATCCAGACTGGAAAACCCACAGATTTCTTGATTTAGTTGCTGGAGACGGAGAAGTCACAAAAATCATGAGCCCTCATTTTGAAGAAATTTATGCCACTGAGCTGTCAGAAACTATAATATGGCAGCTTCAGAAGAAGAAATACAGAGTGCTTGGTAAAAATGAACGGCAGAATACAGGGTTCCAGTATGATATCATCAGCTGCTTGAATTTGCTGGACTGCTGTCATCAACCCCTGACTTTGTTAAAAGATATCAGAAGCGTCTTGGAGCCAACTAGAGGCAGGGTCATCCTTGGTCTGGTCTTACCTTTTCATCCCTATGTGGAAAACATAGATGGCAAGTGGGATAAACCATCAGAAATTTTGAAAATCAAGGGATAGAACTGGGAAGAACAAGTGAATAGTCTGCCTGAAGTTTTCAGAAAAGCTGGTTTTGTTATCGAAGCTTTCACCAGACTGCCATACCTGTGTGAAGGTGACATGTATAAAGACTACTACGTTCTGGATGACGCTGTCTTTGTTCTCAAACCAGTATAAACATGTGGAGGTTGAAGTCTTCAGAGTCCACCCCAAGAATGTATGCTCCGGAAGAGGGTCTGTGTTCTCAATTTTGTGAAGGGAGGACATTTGGGGGCTGCCATTCTAAATATCATGCAGGAATTTTAAAAGCCAAAATACTAATTATTTCTTTGTAGTGTGTAAAAAATGTTTTTGAAAAACAAAACCCCAACTCTTTGAGGACTTTTATTAACTCTTTACTCAGTAATGCAGGTCACACTCCGATTATGGGAGATATATGTATTTTTTTGAATTTTATTTATTTTTTATACAGCAGGTTCTTATTAGTTATCCATTTTATACATATTAGTGTATATATGTCAATCCCAATCTCCCAATTCATCACAGCACTCCTCGCCCCCGGCCACTTTCCCCCCTTGGTGTCCACAGGTTTGTTCTCTACATCTGTGTCTCTATTTCTGCCCTGCAAACCGGTTCACCTGGAAGATATTTTTTTTATACTTAATTGCAGTAGGGACTCATTCTCAGGCAAAGCAACAGTCATGACTTCACATGGAACCAATAAATATGGATTGTCTTTAATAAAATGAAGACTGGCAATAAAGCTGTCCATCCAGTTGCA
This sequence comes from Delphinapterus leucas, assembly GCF_059928025.1. Lineage (NCBI taxonomy): Eukaryota > Metazoa > Chordata > Mammalia > Artiodactyla > Monodontidae > Delphinapterus > Delphinapterus leucas. The sequence continues at coordinate 36,365,362 of NC_143137.1, read as the reverse complement.
AATACTGGTTACAGGATATAGCCACTGATACTCTTTTACGTTTAGAAATTCTATCATTATTCAAAAAATGTTTTTAATCATGCTAATAAACTTCTTTGGAGATGGAAAAGAAAAACAAAACTCTGTGGAAATAATCCAGAATAAGAAAGCAGTTTTAAAATTAGATAAAAATTAGTTACCCTTATATACAACAATAGTTAATTAATTATCAAAGATATGAGCTAATACCTTAGTCCCTCAATTCTGTTAGTGTGTAGACAAGCTGGTCACATAAGCATCTGGACTATCTATTAGGAAATGCAACACAAAGTTCTACTACGTGGAACTACGCGGAAAAAGATTTTCTTCCTTTTGCTCCTTTTGGGGCAGGGGGATAGCTTTATTGAAGTATAACTGATGTACAACCTGAAGTATAACTGACACACAAACATTTAAAGTGCACACTTTGGTAAGTTTTAACATTTATACACTCATGAAACCACTACTACAATCAAATTAATGAATAGATCCAACACCTGCCAAAGTTTTCCTGTGCCCCTTATATAATCCCTTCCTTGTACCCTCCCTGTTCTTCCCCTGCCACTAGGCAATCTTTGATGTGACTCTATCTCTATAGATCAATGGGTATTTTCTAGAATTTTATGTAAGTGGAATAATACAGAATAATGTACTATTTTCATACAGCACAATTATTTTCAGATTAATCCATTTTTTTGCTTGTATTGATAGTTTATTCCTTTTTAATTGCTGAGGTAGGCTACTATATTAAGATATACCACACTTCGTTTATCCATATACCTTTCATAGATAACTTGGTTGTTTCTAGTTTTTGGCTATTACAACTAGAGCTGCTATGAGCATTCCTGTTTGTCTTTGATTGAACATGTTTCATTTGTCTTGGGCAAATACTGAGGAAAGGGGTGGCTGGATCATACAGTTCCTGCATGTTTAACTTTTAAAGAAACTTCAAAACTATTTTCAAAAGCACTTATACTGAGTTTTACATTTCTACCAGGAGTTTATCGCAGTTCCAGTTCCTCCAAATCCTCATCAACACTTGGAATGGCCAGGCTTTTAAATTTTAACCATAGTCACAGGTGTGTAGTAGTATATTGAAGTTTTAATTTGGATTTTCCTAATGAGTAGTAATGTTTACCTGAGTATCTTCTTTGGTGAAGTGTTTGTTCAATTTTTTTGCGTAGTGAAAAATGATTGGGTCGTTTTAAATGTTAAAAACCTATTTTCTTTTTTTTTTTTTTATAAATTTATTTTATTTAATTAATTAATTTATTTATTTTTGGCTGCGTTGGGTCTTCGTTTCTGCGCGAGGACTTTCTCTAGTTGCGGCGAGCGGGGGCCACCCCTCATCCCGGTGCACGGGCCTCTCACTGCTGTGGCCTCTCCCGCTGCGGAGCACAGGCTCCGGACGCGCAGGCCCAGCAGCCATGGCCCGCGGGCCCAGTCGCTCCGCGGATGTGGGATCCTCCCGGACCAGGGCTCGAACCCGCGTCCCCTGCATCGGCAGGCAGACTCCCAACCACTGCGCCACCGGGGAAGCCCCAAAAACCTATTTTCTTATTGAATTTTGAAAGTTCTTTATTCTTCATTCAAGTCCTTAACCTGATATATAACTTGAAAATATTTCTCTCAGATTATGGCTTGTCTTTTCATTCTTTTAACAATGTCTTCTTTTTTAATTGAAATATGGTTAATTTATAATATTAGTTTCAGGTGTATAGCCCAGTGATTCAGTATTTTTAGAGATTATACTCCATTAAAAGTTATTATGAAATGGCTATATTCCAGAGTGCTGTACAATATATCCTTGTTGCTTATCAATTTTATACACAGTAGTTTGTATCTATTAATCACATACTCCTATCTTGCCCTTCTTCCCTTCCCTCTTCCCCACTGGTAACACTAGTTTGTTTTCTATATCTGTGAGTCTGTTTCTGTTTTACTATACATTCATTTGTTTTATCTTTTAGATTCCACATATAAGTGATATCATATAGTATTTATCTTTGTCTGACTTATTTTACTAAGCATAATATTCTCTAGTTCCAAACATGTTTTTGCAAATGGCAGAAATTTCATTCTTTTTTATGGCAGAGTAAGGTTCCATTGTGTGTGTATGTATGTGTATATACCTGTGTGTATGTATATATATGTGTATGTATTTTCTTTATCCATCCGTTGATGACACTTAGGTTGCTTTCTTATCTCAGCTATTGTAAATAACGCTGCTATGAAAACAAGGGTGCATTTATCTTTTTCAATTACTGTTTTCATTTTCTTCTAATATATACCCAGGAGTAAAACTGCTGGATCATATGGTTATCTATTTTTAGTTTATTGAAGAAGCTCTATATTATTTTCCTTAGTAGCTGCACCAATTTACATTCCCACCAACAGTGTACAAGGGTTCCCTTTTCTCCACATCCTCTCCAACATTTCTTATTTGCAGACTTTGAGGACAGCCATTCTGAGGTATAAGGTGATATCTCATTGTTGTTTTGATTTGCATTTCTCTAAATTAGCAGTGTTGAGCATCTTTTCATGTTCCTATTAGCCATCTGTATGTCTTCTTTGGAAAAATGTCTATTCATGTGTTCAGCCCATTTTTCGACTGGGTTGTTTGTTCTGTTGATATTGAATTGTATGAGTTGTTTATATATTTTGATATTAACCCCTTGTCAGTCATATCATTTGCAAATATTTCCTCCCATTCTGTGGGTTGTCTTTTTGTATTGTCGATGGCTTCCTTAGCTGTGCAAAAGATTTTAAGTTTAATTAGGTCCCATTTGTTTATTACTGCTTTTATTTCTTTTGTCCTAGGAGACAGATCTGAAAAAATATTGTTACAATTTATGTCAGAGTGTTCTGCCTATGTTCTCTTCCAGGAGCTTTATGGTATCATGTCTTATGTTTAAGTCTTTAAGCCATTTTGAGTTTATTTTTGTGCATGGTGTGAGGGCGTGTTCTAACTTCATTGGCTTACATTCAGCTGTCCAATCTTACCAGCACCACTTGCTGAAGAGACTGTCTTTTGCCCACTTTATATTCTTGTCTACTTTGTCATAGATTAATTGACCATAGGTGTGTGGGTTTATTTCTGGGCTCTCTATTTTGTTCCATTGATCTATGTGTCTGTTTTTGTGCCAGTACCATGCTGTTTTGAATACTGTAGCTTTGTAGTATAGTCTAAAGCCAGGGAGCGTGATATCTCCAGTTTTGTTTTTCTTTCTTTTTTCAAGACTGCTTTGGCAACTTGGGGTCTTTTGTGATTCTATATGAATTTTAGGATTAATTGTTTTAGTTCTGTGAAAAATGTCATGGGTATTTTGATATGGATTGCATTAAATCTATAGTTTGCTTTGGGTAGTATGGCCCTTTTAACAACCTTAATTCTTCCAATACAAGAGCACAGGATATACTTCCAAGTTTATGTGTCATCTTCACTTTCCTTCATCAATTTTTTATAGTTTTCAAAGTATAGGTCTTTCACCTCCTTGGTTGAGTATATTCCTAGGTATTTTATTCCTTTTGATGTGATTTTTAAATGGGACTTTTTTTTTTTACTTTCACTTTCCAATAGTTCATTACTAGTGTATGGAAAAGCATAAGATTTCTGTATATTAACCTTATATCCTGCAACTTTACTAAATTCATTTATTAGTTCTAATAGTTTTTTGGTGGAGACCTCAGAGTTTTCTATATAAACTATCATGTCATCTGCAAGTAATGACAGTTTTACTTCTTCCCTTTCAACTTGGATGCATTTTATTTCCTTTTCTTGACTGACTGCTGTGGCTAGGACTTCCACTACTATGATAAATAGAAGTGTGAGAGCAGGCGTCCTTGTCTAGTTACTGAATTTAGAGGAAAGGCTTTTAGCTATTCACAGTTGAGTATGAAGTTAGCTGTGGGTTTGTCATAAGTGGTCTTTATTATGTTGAGAAATGTTCCCCCTATACCAACTATGATGACAGTTTTTATCACGAATGGATGTTAAATTTTGTTAGATGCTTTTTGTGTCTATTGAGATGATCATGTGACTTTTATCCTTTTGTTAATGTGGTGTATCACATTAATTTGCAAATATTGAAACATCTTTGCATCCCTGGACTATATCCCACTTGATGATAGTGTATGATCTTTTTAATGTATTGTTGTTGGATTTGGTTAGTTAATATTTTGTTGAGGATTTCTGCATTTATTTTCATCAAAGATATTGGCCTGCAATTTTCTTTTTTGTAGTGTCTTTGCTGTTTTTGGTATCAAGGTAGTGTTGGCTTGTAGAATGAATTTCAGAGTGTTCTGTCCTTTTCAATATTATGGACTAGTTTGAAGAGGAAAGGTATTAGCTTTTCTTTGTATGTTTGGCAGAATTCCTCTGTGAAGCTATCCAGTCCTGGACTTTTGTTTGCTGGGCGTTCTTTTAAATTACAAATTCAGTTAAACTACCAGTGATCAGTCTGTTCAAATTGTGTTTATTCTTGATTCAGTCTTGGCAGGTTGTATGTTTCTAGAAATTTATCCATTTCTTCTAGATTGTCCAATTTGTTGGCATATAACTGTTCATAGTATTATTATTATTTTTTTTGGTATCTCTGTGGTATCAGTTGTTATTTCTCCTCTTTCGTTTCTTATTTTGTTAATTTGGGTTCTCTTTTTTCCTTGGGTGACCCTAGCTAAAAGTTTATCAATTTTGTTTGTCTTCTCAAAAACCAGCTCTTGGTTTCATTGATCTTTTCCATTATTTTTGGCGGTCTCTATTTCATTTATTTCCTCTCCGATCTTTATTATTTCCTTCCTCCTGCTGACTTTGGGCTTTGTTCTTCCTTTTCTAATTCCTTTAGGTGGTCCACGATTAGGTTGTTTGAGATTTTTTTTCTTGAGGAAGGCCTGTATTGTGATAAACTTCCCTCTTAGAATTGCTTTTGCATCCAACAGATTTTGGGAAGTTGTGTTTCCGTTTCCATTTGTCTTGAGGTATTTTCTGATTTCCTCTTAGATTTCTTAATTGAACCATTGTTTTTTTTAGTAGCATGTTGTTTTAGTCTCCCCGTTTGTTCTTTTCCCATTTTTCTTCCTGTAACTGATTTCTAGTGTCATACTGTTGTGGCTGGAAAAAATGCTTGATAGAATTTCTATTCTCTTAAATTTGTTGAGACTCGTTTTGTGGCCTAGCATGTGATTGATCCTAGAGAACATTACACATGCACTTGAAAAGAATGTGTATTTTGCTGTTTTGTGATGGAATGTCCTGTAGATACCTATTAAGTCCAACTGGTCCATTCTGTCATTTAAGACCACTGTTACCTTATTTTTTTCCTATCTGGGTGATCTGTCCATTGATGTCAGTAAGGTGTTAAATTCCCCTACTATTATTGTATTCTTGTCAATTTCTCCCTTTATGTCTGTTAGTTATTTGCTTTATATATTTAGGTGCCCTTGTGTTGGATGTATATATGGTAATGAGTGTAAAACTTCTTATAGTGATCCCTTTATCATTATATAATGCCTTTCTTTGTCTTTTGTTATACACTCTGTTAAATTCTATTTTGTCTAATATGAGTATTGCTACCCCCACTTTCTTGTCATTGTATGAAATATCTTTTCCATCCCCTCACTTTCATTCTGTGTGTATCTTTAGCTCTGAAGTGAGTCTCTTATAGGTAGCATATAGATGGGTCTTGTTCTTTAGGCCAATCAACCACTCTATGTCTTTTGATAGGAACATTTAGTGTATTGGCATTAAACTGATTATTGATAGGTATGTACTTATTGCCATTTTATTACTTGTTTTCTGGCTGTTTTTGTAGCTTTGTTCTTTTCTTCTTTTGTTTCTTCCCTTGTGGTTTGATGAACTTTCTTTAGTAGTAAGCTTGTGTTCCTTTTTTTAAATTTTTGTCTATCTATTTTAAGTATTTTTATTTGTGGTTACCACAGTGTTCATATGTATTGACCTATAATATAAATACTTATTTTGAACTTACAGTCATTTAAGTTCAAACACATTCTAAACGATCTACATTTTTAATTCCCCTCCCATTTGTGTTTTGACGTCATATTTTACATCTGCATGATTCTCCCTTAACTGTTTATTGCAGTTACAGTTGCTTTCACAATTGATTCTCTGTCTTTACTATATATTTGCCTTTCCTAGTGGGATCTTCCCTTTCCTGTAGATCCTTACTTCCTTCCACTTAGAGAAGAGCCTTTAACATTTCTTTTAGGGTAGGCTTAGTACTGATAAACTATTTTTTGCTTGTCTGGGAAGTTCTTTATCTCGCTTTCTATTCTTTTTCTTTTCTTTTTAAAATTTTTTAATACAGCAGGTTCTTATCGCTTTCTATTCTAAATAATCGTTTTGCTGGGTATCCTAGTTTGCAGGTTTCCCCTTTCAGCATTTTGAATATATCATGCCACTCCCTTCTGGCCTGCAAAATTTCTGCAGAGAAATCAGCTGATGGCCTTACAGGAATTCCCTTGTATATGACTCTTTGTTTTTCTCTTGCTGTCTTTAAATTCTCTCTTTAAATTTGCCATTTCTATTATGCTATGTCTTGATATGGGTCTGTTTGGGTTCATCTTTTTGGGACCCTCTGTGCTTCCTGTACCTGGATATGAGTTTTTTCTCTTTCAGGTTTGGGAAGTTTCCAGCCATAATTTTCTCAAATACATTTTTGATCCTCTTCTCTCTTCTCCCTCTGGGACCCGTTTAGCCCTATTTGTGGACTCTCTGTTATATTTCATTGATAATCTTGACACTAATACCACACTGTTTTTATTACTATAACTTTAAAATAAATTTTGAAACTCTCCAACACTATCCTTTTAAAAAGTTGTTATTCTAGGACCTTTGGATTTCCACACAAATTTTAGAATACATTTTTCAATTTCTACAAAAAAACCTGCTAGAATTTTTATCAGGATTGCACTGTATCTATAGATCAATTTTGGGAAAATTGATGTGTTAAAGATTTTGAGTTTTTCCGCCAATAAATATAGTATATATCTCTACTCATTTAGGTCTTCTTTACTTTCTCTTGATAATTTATAGTTTTCAATATACAGGTTTGCCATATATTTGTCAGCTTTATATTTCATATAAATATATGTTCCTATATTAAATACTTCATATTTCTGATGCTATTATAAATGGTACTATTTTTAATTTCTAGTTGATTGTGGCTAGTATATATGAATTGATTTTTATATGTTAATCTAATATCTTGCAACCTTGTTAAACTCACTTACTGGTTCTAGTAGCTTCTCTGTAGATTCCACAGAATAATGTAATAGATGATCAATGTCATCTGTGAACAAAGACAGTTTTACGTCTTATTTTCCAATCTGGATGCCTATCATTGCTTTTTCTTGCTTTCCTGCACTGGTAAAAACCTCTAGAGAACGCTGAATAGAGATGGTGAGAGTAACCTTATCTTGTTCTTTTTTCAGTTTTTATTGGAAAAACATTTTTCTTTCACTATTAAGTATGATGTTAGCTGTAGGTTTCTTTTTTAGTGTATTACTGTGATGAAAAGAATAAGTGGAGTTTTTTTATGGTATATGTAATTTTATTTTTAACCATTTTAAAACTGAAGTATAGTTAATTTACAATGTTGTGTTAGTTTCAGGTGTACAGCAAAGTGATTCATTTATATATATATTCTTCAGATTCTTTTCCATTATAGATTATTGCAAGATACTGAGTAGAGTTCCTTGTGCTATACAGTAGGTCTTCGTTGTTTATCTATTTTCTATATAGTAATGTGTATATGTTAATCCCAAACTCCTAACTTATCTCGCCACCAAACCCGTCCCCCACTATCCCATTTGGTAACCATACATTTGTATTCTGTCTGTGAGTCTGTTTCTGTTGTGTAAATAAGTTCACGTGTATCATTATTTTTAAAGATTCTACATATAAGTGATACCATATGCTATTTATCTTTCTCTGTCTGACTTCATTTAATATGATAATCTCTAGGTCTATCCATTTTGCCACAAATGGCATTATTTCATTCTTTGTTATGGCTGAGTAATATTTCATTGTGTATATATACCACATCCTCTTTATCCATTCATCTGTTGATGGACAGTTAGGTTGCTTCCATGTCTTGGCTATTGTAAATAGTGCTGCTATGAACACTGGGGTGCATGTATCTTTTCAAATTGGAGTTTTCTCCAGATATATGCCCAGGAGTGGGATTGCAGGATCATATGGTAACTCTATTTTTAGTTTTTTAAGGAACCTCTATACTGTTCTCCATAGTGGCTGCACCAATTTACATTCCCATCAACAGTGTAAGTGGGTTCCTTTTTCTCTGCACCCTCTCCAATATTTATTATTTGTAGCCTTTTTAATGATGGCCATTCTGACTGGTGTGAGGTGATGCCTCACTGTAGTTTTGATTTGCATTTCTCTAATACTTAGTGATACTAATCATCTTTTCATGTGCCTGTTGCCCATTCATATGTCTTCTTTGAAGAAATGTCTATTTAGGTCTCCTGCCCATTTTTGATTGGGTTGTTTTTTTGATAATAAGCTGTATGAGCTGTTTGTATATTTTGGAGATTAATCCCTTATTGGTAGCATTGTTTGCAAATATTTTCTCCCAGTCTGTAGGTTGTGTCTTTTTGTTTTGTTGATGGTTTCCTTTGCTGTGCAGAAGCTTTTAAGTTTAATTAGGTCCCATTTGTTTATTTTTGTTTTTATTTCCATTACTCTAGGAGACGGATCAAAAAACAAATATTGTTGCGATTTATGTCAGAGTGTTCTGCCTGTGTTTTCCTCTAAGTGTTTTATAGTATCTGGTCTTATATTTAGGTCTTTAATCCATTTTGAGTAGATTTTTGTATAGGTGTTATAGATTATTTTTTTTAACATTAAACCAATCTTATACTCCTAGAATAAATCAAACTTAGCCATGATGTATTACCCCTTTTGAAATACTGTTGGGTTCAATATGCTAGAATTTTGTAGACAACTTTTCTATGTTTATGATGGATATGGTCTATAAGTTGTTGTTGTTGTTGTTCTGTAATGTCTCTGGTTTTGGTATTAGGGTAATGGCCTCATAGAATAAGTTGGGAAGTGAAGCCTTTTGAGCCTGGAATTTTCTTTGTGGGAAAGTTTTTAACTGCCAATTCAAATTTCTTTAATACATTTAGGGCTACTGAGGTTATGTATTACTTCATGAGTGAGCTTTGGCAGTATGTGTCTTCCAAGGAGTTTGACCATTTCACTTAAGTTGTAGAATTTATTGGCATAAAATTTTTGTAATATTTATTTTCCTTTCTTTTAATATTGGTAAAATATACATGATGTCACACCTTTCTCTTTATTTCCTAATCAGTATGGCTAGTGATTTATAAATTTTATTGATCTTCTCAAAGAGGTAGTGTTTGCTTTCATCAGCTTTTCCCTACTATTTTCTGAAGGTTTTCTATTTCATTGATTTCTCCTGTAATCTTTATTATTTTCTTTCTTGTATTTTAGATTTAATGTGGGTTTGTTTTTTTTCCTAGTTGGAAAGTTGATGTCATTACTTTGAGACCTTTCTTATTTTTCTAATAAAGGTGTTTACTATTGTAAAATTTCCTCTAAGTACTATTTTAGTGATTTTAGTGGCATCCTATGCATATCTTATGTTTTTGATATCATATGTTTTTATTTATCTTCATTTGAAAATATGGTCTAGGGCTTCCCTGGTGGCGCAGTGGTTGAGAGTCCACCTGCCAATGCAGGGGACACAGGTTCGTGCCCCGGTCTGGGAAGATCCCACATGCCACGGAGCGCCTAGGCCCGTGAGCCATGGCCGCTGAGACTGCACGTCCGGAGCCTGTGCTCCGCAACGGGAGAGGCCACAACAGTGAGAGGCCCGCATACTGCAAAAAAAAAAAAAGAAGAAAAGAAAATATGGTCTAACTTTCCTTGTGAGTTCTTCTTTGACCAATGTTCTAATTGTTCCATCAATTATTGAGAGGGGGTAATGAAATCTTCAACTATAATTTTATAAATGTCTATTTGTAATTGCTACCTTATCAGTTTTTGGTTTACGTATTTTGAAGCTCTGTTATTAGATGCATATATACTGAGGATTGTTTTGTACTCTTGATGAATTGACCTTTTTATCATTATGAAATGGCCATCTTTACTGCTGGTAATATTGCTCTGACATCTACTTTGACTGTAATAGTGCCACAGTGTCTTTCTTTTACACATCCTATTTTGTGTGTTTATAATTGAAGTGCATTTCTTATAGGCAGCATATATTTGAGTCTTGCTTTTTTTAATCCAATCTGACAATTTCCACCTTTTAATTGGGGGTATTTAGGCCATATCTATTTAATGTAATTATTGGTAAACTTAAGTTTAAATGTATGATCTTGCTATTTATTTTCTATGTTTCCCATCTGTTCATTGTTTCCTTCCCTTTTCTGCCATCTTTTGGATTAAAGAAATTTCTTTGTAATTCTATTTTATCTCCTTTGCTGGCTTATTAGCTGTAACTTTATTTTACTGGTTGCTTTAGAATTTATAGTCTACATCTTTAACCTATCATAGTCTACCTTCAAATAGTATTTTACCACTTTATATATATTATAAAAACCTATTACTATACATATAGTATATTTCCCTTTCTCCCCTCTTGTGCTCTTGTTATCATACATTTTATTTTTATATAGATTATAAACTCTACATTACAACTGACTCTTGAACAACACGAGTTTGAACTGCACAGGTCCAATTATACATGGATTTTTCCAAGAAATATACAGTTAGTCCTCTGTATCTGTGGACATGGAACCCAGGGATATGAAGAGCCAACTCTAAGGACCTGAGCATCCACAGACTTTGATATCTGTGGTGTGGTGGGCTGTCCTGGAACAATTCCCCTGGGTGCTAAGGGTCAGCTCTACTATTAGTTAGCTTTTATCAAGTTCAGAAAAATTCTGACCATTATTTCTTTCATTCCTTTCTTGGGGGGACTCCAATTATGCTTATATTTGGCCATTTGAAATTAACTCACTGCTTGCTGATGCTTTTCCATTAAAAAAAAATCTCAGTTTAATTTTGGGTAGTTTCTATTGCCATGTCCTCAGTTTAACTTTTCTTCTTCAATATCTAATGTACCGTTAATCCCATTTAGTACATGTTTCATATCATAGATCATAGTATCCATCTCCAGAAGTTAGATTTGGGTTTTTTAAATTACCTTCCATGTCTCTACTTTACTTTTTGTTCATACAGAATACAGTCATAATGTCCCTATCTTAATGTCCTTGTTTCCGAATTTTAACATCTGTGTCAGTTCACAGTTGGTCTGTGCTGGATGACTGACCTCCTCATTGTGGGTCCTATTTTCTTGCTTCTTTACTTGGCTGATTACTTTTTTATTGGATGCTAGGCATGGTGAACTTTACTTTGCTGCGTCCTGGATGACTTGGTATTGCTATAAATATTCTAACTTTGCTCTAGGATGTAGTTAAATTATCTGGAGACAGTTTGATCTTTTTGGTTTTTGTTTCAGGATTTGCTAGGTGGGACTACAGCAGCCTTCAGTCTAAGGCTAATTATTCTCCACTACTGATGCAAGGCTTTTCTGTGTACTCTACCCAGGCTACTGTGATTCTTGAGGTTTCCAGTGTGGCTGGTGGGAACGGGTGCTACTTCCAGCCTGTGTGAGTGTGCTGGGCACTATAACCTCTAGATCTTTGAGGTGGTACTTCCTCCAGTCTCATGTAGTTTTCTCACAGACGTGTACTGATAAGTACTCAGCTGAGTACTCAGGGAGGATTCTTTGCAGACCCCTGGAGTTTTCTCTCTGTGTAGCTCTCATATCTTTGGTACTTTGTCCATGAGCCTTAGCTGTCTTGGTCTCTCAGGACTCTCACCTCTGCTTCTACAACTCAGTACCAGCTGGACTCTGCTTGGGATCCCCTGTTTGTGCCACATGTTGGAAACTCTCTGAAGGCTGTATGCTGGTGCAACCATATGGCTCATCTCATTTGTTTTCCATCTCTTGGGGATCACTGTCCTTCATTACCTGATGTCCAGTGTCTTGTATATTATTTTGAATATTTTGTCCACTTTTTAGTTGCTGCAGGCAGGGGGAAAGTGGATCAGTCTGGTCCCTGTCACTCCATCTCGACTGGAAGTATAAGTTTCTTCCCTTTGTTTTAAAATTAGTTATAGGGTTCTGGAACTATCAAAGTCTGATTCTACTACTGAACTCATGTATAGTAGTTCTTTTGCCTATCTAATGGCTTTACAGTTGAAAATTTATAGCTCTCTATATAAATAAGCTTAATATTTTAATATTTGAGCCTTAGGTTTAGATCAAATGGTCATCATGTCTTACCAGTCCTTGAAGGACATCTCTAATGTGTGTCTTGAGGAAGGAAGGGGAGAGAATCCATGTACAAATCCACCTGCACTTTAAAACTATAGCTTCTAATGGCCCAGGAATTCTCTGCAGTGGTAAGCTAAGAACAGCTGTTTTACCATACAGCAAGTATCTGTCTACCTTTAGGAGATAATAGTAACGCTTTTAGCATTTTCTTATTCGTCAGTGTTAGTCACATAGATTCAATATAGACAGTCAAGCTCATAAAAATTAAAGAATAAATTCATATGAAAGTTGACTCTTCATGCAGGAACTTTTCAATAATAACAGCAAACATTTCTTTAGCACTCACTATATAACAGGTGCTTTGTTAGGTGCTTTAAATACTTTTTCTCAAGTAAAGACAACAACAATCTTATAAGGTATAGTCCATTACAAACCCCACTGCACAGACGAGAAAACTGAGGCTCAGAGAGTCAAATCAAGGTTGAAAATAAGATTTCATTCTTTATTCAAGAAGTATTTAATGAGTACTTAGTATGCCAGGCACTCTTCTAGGTACTGGGAATATAGCAGTGGAGGAAAAAAATCTCTGAGCCTGAGTTTATACTCTACCACAATCTCTTTATAACAATAAAAATTTGTAAAAAAATTTTTGTGTCTGGTACCATATCAAAAGTATAATGGCAAATGTTATAAACTTATGTCATTGAGGGGAAAAAAATCTAATTTTAAAAGCAGAGGAAACATTCTTTGTAAAGTTGTTTAATCTACTAAGTACAAATAGCTGGGATTTAATAAAGTTTTGGCTGTCTCCAAAGCCCTTGCTCTTTCCACTATTCCATAATAGCTCTACATCAGAGTACATTTCAGAAAGAGATGCATTAAAAAATAAAATAAGGAATCTTTGCAACTTACTGAAGTTTCTTGATTGAAATGATAGATGATAAACAGGGAACAAAACAAAATGAAGACAAATATGGTATTGGTCAAATTAATATTAGTTAACTAAATGCTCAAATTTTCACAAAATATACTTTTAGTTTTGAACAGAAATAGTCTCTTATCAACTTGTACACAAGAAATATATTTGCTATTTCAGGAGTGTAAAGACAGTGCTTTCCTTTGTACATATATATGTAAAATATTCATCTCAAAACAAACAGAACTATGCATACCTCTACAGCAGGTACGATGTCTATGCCAACAGTTAGAAATTCTTCAAACTTCAGAAATGGGTTAAAGCAGCTGCCAACATCAAGTAATCTGATCTTTCCTGAGGTTTGTAGCAACCTAAAAATAGATTATTTTCATTATGCTTTTTTAAGATGAAATAAAATATAAGAAAAATTCAAACATTTGAGAATAAAAAAAATCATATAGATTACTGGCTCTCTTTTTGGTCTCATGATCCCTTTACATGTTTAAAAATTACTGAGGGCCTAAAAGAGCTCTTTTGTTTATGCAGGTTCTATCAATAATACCATATTTGAAATTAAAACTGAATGGTTTAAAAACATCAATTCATTTATAAAACAATAACACTATAGTATATGCTAATGTAAATTATACTTTCTAATGAAAATCTAGATTAGAAAGACAGTAAAAATGAGTTACTGTTTTACATTTTTTCAAGTCTCTCTAATGTTGGGCTTAATAGAAGACAGATGGATTGGCATGTCTGCTTTGCATTCAAGCTGTTGCAACATCACATGCCATGAAGTTTCTAGAAAACTCAACCGTACACTCAAGAGAGGATGAGAGTAGAAAAAGCAAACGATATTTTAGTATTATGATGAAAATAATTTCCTCCCCACAGAGACCCTAGAAGGGTCTCAGATCCCCAGACCACACTTTGAAAACTGTCTTTGTAGATGAAAGAATCCATTCACAAATTAATTCTCAGTAGTCAATATAATGATGTCTTTGGACTTTAATTTGTCTCAATTATTTAAAAGGACCAAAGAGCAAAGCAATGATAGGATAGTATTTCTTAAGTTATGAAAAATTTTATTTTGTTCAGGAGCATTCCTTGTGTCCAAAAGTAGTAGGAAAAAAGAAGGTAAACAAAACCGGACATGACCATTAAAGTTAGTCAAATGCAACTATTGATAATACGGATCTACATAGCGGCAAATAAGGATGAAGGAAAACAGTGGATTTTTGTTGGTCTGAAGCCTATAGTCCTAGTGTTCAGACAGTAAAGCAATAATAAAAACCAACTTAAGACATATGCCATTTTATTGATATTAAGACAATTTTGCTGAAAAAAATTATGAGTAGACACTGGAAACATAAAGGAAAGAAATATAGTGAAATAACTGGGTAAAAACAGAATCTTGGTTCTTTAAAGCCTATAGGGCAGAGAAAATCTGCCCAGCTTCTGTTCCTTTTACCTCAGCTAGCATATTGCCATAGTGTCCATTAGAGAGGTGTTAAACTACAGACTGTAGTCAAGCTCCTGGAAAAGGCACTGTAAGTCAAAATAAAATAATATAATCTAAAGTTGATTTTTTTTTTCAGAAAAGGAATGCAATAAATAGGGGTTACATTTTTTACCAAGAGCCTGATGTCCTAACATTTTATAGAAATGACCATAATCACCATTTGATTATAAATAAACTGTATACAGGACCTGTTTAATATAGTACATGGCATTTTATAGTACCATAAAAACAATATGAAGCAATTAAAAGATTTTTGTCAACAAAATTTTATTTAAGAACTCATCCAAAGAAGGGGTTATGAGGGTATAAGCAAATAAAAGGAATAGCTAGAAACTCCCTCAGCAACAAGAGCTGATCCTAGGGCTCAAAAGGTAATTTTCTGTACTGCAGCCAAATCAGGAAGTAGATTATTATGTAGTTTGGGTGATGTGTATAACAAATAATCATCTGTAAAGTTGAATTAAGTTTAGTGATACTTGAAATATCACAATACACTAGCTCTAAGGAAGAAGGAGGCCAGCGAACTACTGTGGTATAGGTTCCAAGTTGCTAAACAGAGCAAAAGATCCAGTAGATAGGTACCTTGAAATGCCTGGCATATAGCTGACATTCACTGCTAAATTAACAAATTTGAATACTCAAATCATAACCAGTTTGAATAAATGAATCTATAACAACATGTAATACTAAGTACACTACTAGATTGCCATTCTAATCCTTATGTGGGGCTATGGTTAAGAACAAGAGTTCTGGAATCAGAGACACTAAAATCAAAACCTGATTCTGCCCTTTACCTGTGTGATATGGGGACAACAATGGTACCCACACTCAAGAGTCGTTTCTAGGATTAAATGAGATAATGCGTTTATAATTCTTGCCCTAGTATCTGGTACATGGTAAACGCTCAAAAAGTGGTAGATATCATTGTTAGCTATTAATATCATGTTATATATAAAATCTTTTGTGGTTTGTCCACTAATGATCTTCCTGAACATGGTAAAAGCAGAATTTTACTATCTTCCTGAACATAGTAAAAGCAGAATACTGGTAGACTCTAGTAAATTGGGTAACAAAAAATTTCTGATAGTCTTTAAAAAAGTGCTTCTTAGAAATTAACCTTTCTACCTGGATGGAGTATTCCAAATCATTCAACTTTAAAATATAATTACCAATAACTTAATATCATGGATTAACTTAATAACATTAACTCTCAGTAATACACTTAATCCATTTCAAATTCTTTGGTTGAGCTCTGTAATTTTTTTTGCATCAAACATATATTTAGTTTAAAGACTAATCACAAAGTGAACAGAACATCCAAGTAGTTATCACCCAGGTCAAGAAATAACACATTGCCTGCACCGTAGAAACAGGATCCTCCCTGATGACATCCCCTACCCCTTTCTGTAATGGTAGCCACTATCCTGATTTTAGTGATAATCGTTCCCTTGATTTCCTTTTATAGTCTTGCTACCTATGACTGAATGTCTTCTGAATAACATAGTTCAGTTTTACACTACACATTTGCTTTTGTGACTTTCTTCTTTCATTTAATATTAAGTTTGTGAGTGTCATTTGTGTTTCTGTAGTTAATTCATGTACATGGCTGTGTGACAGTACCTTTATACAACACATCCCATTGTGATTTTGATTAGAGTGGCACTGAATCTAAAGATCATTTGGGAGAATTAACGTCTTTACAATATGGACTCTTTTAATCCATGGACATGGCATAGTTCTCCATCTATTTAGTTCCTCATTGTCTCTCAATAGCTTTAACAATTTCTCTTAAAAGGTCCCATGTATATTTTGTTGGATTTGTATTTCTTGTTAACTCATATTTTTTGGTGCTTTTCCCCTATGGATAAACCTTGTTATTTTTTAAAATTTGATTTTTCATTGTTGGTTACAGAAATGCAATTCAGTTTTGTACAATGATTTGTATCCAGCAACATTACTAAATTCCTGTTATCTCAACTGCTTATCTGTATATTATTTTGGGTATTCTAGTCTAGGTACGTAGTTACATAATCTGTGAAAAATAATATTATTTCTTCTTTTCTTATCTATCCATCCACCCACCCATCCATCTATTTTTTGCCTCGCTGCTTTGCCCAGGACTTCTAATACAATATTAAACAGGACTAATACAAGCAGGTACTATTTTGTTTCCAGTCTCAGAGGGAACATTAAGTATAATGTTCACCATTAATGTATAACTCACCGTTAAATATAATGACTGTTGCAGGTTTTATATAGAATCCTTGATAAAGCTGATGAAGCTTTTATATTTTGCTAGCTCCTTTTAAAAAAAAATTTCACACAAATCTATGTTAGATTTTATCAAATGTACTCAGCTACTGAGATATGACTTTTCTTTGATCTGTTTATGTGATACAGTATACTCATTAATTCTGTAGTGTTAAATCAATCTTGCCTTATTGGGAAGAATCTAATTTGGTTTTGATAAATTACTGTCTTCATAACTTAAAGGATTTGTTTTATATATGTATATATAGTTGGTTCTATTTGTGATGGGTATGGTCTATAAAGTCACCACAATCACCAAACCATGCTCCTAAGGGAAATACAAGACTAGGCCTCTGGTTACAATACTTTCAACACCAGAGCAACACATAACCTGGATTTATGTGTATTTCTGTTTAAAGGTAACTTATTTAATATGTATTATGATGCATCAACACTGAACTCACAGCCAACATCATTATAACTCATGCCTAAGGGAAGCATATCTAATACACTACTTTCTCTGTAAGGCATAATACAGCATTCCTGTGCTTAGATAGGCTCGATAGAACTTTAACATTATGCTTAAGGGCCATTTTTAAAGCAAAATAGGGCTTCCCTGGTGGCGCAGTGGTTAAGAATCCGCCTGCCAATGCAGGGGACACGGGTTCAAGCCCTGGTCCGGGAAGATCCCACATGCCGTGGAGCAACTAAGCCCATGTGCCACAACTACTGAGCCTGCACTCTAGAGCCCACGAGCCACAAGTACTGAAGCCCGCCCGCCTAAAGCCCGTGCTCTGCAACAAGAGAAGCCACTGCAATGAGAAGCCTGCGCATCGCAACTAAGTAGCCCCCGCATCGCAACGAAGTAGTCCCCACTTGCCGAAACTAGAGGAAGCCCGCGCGCAGCAATGAAGACCCAATGCAGCCAAAAATAAAATTTTAAAAATAAACGTAAAATCAATAAAGCACAAAAAATGTGATATTAAATAGACTGAAAATGGGACATTTTTATACTTGAGAGCTGAAACAATAAGGCAGAGCTTGCACTGTTCAACTTCAGCTGGGAAGGTGTGTGTCAGATGACAAATTTTTCACCACCCTCAGCATGTCCACAAGTGAGTCTGAAAATGCCATGAGTACTCACCTTGGAGTTGAATTTTAGTGAGTAGGTGAATTTGCAGATATGGAATTTCTGAATAATTAGGATAAACTGTGTGTGTGTGTGTGTATGGATTTTTGCATCTATGTTCGTGAGATCAGACTATAATTTTCTGTGCTAGTACTGTCCATGATGGGTTTTAATATCAAGGTTATGCTAGACTCTTAAGATGAGTGTGGGATAACTCCTTTCATTCTATTTTTAAAGAGTATGTATAAGAACAGAATTCATTTTTCCTTAAATGTTTACTAGAACTCGCTGGTAAAGCCATTTAGGCCTGGAGTTTTATTTCTGAGATCTTTAACCACTGATTTAATTTCTTTAATATTATTACAAAATTCCAACTTTTATCTCTGGCTTTTTCTATCTTCCTGCTCTTTACTATTTCCTTTTCATTTGGAGGGGGAAAGGGCCTTATTTGCTGAGTTATCTTTAATGTCTTGAGATAGATTCTTAGTTCACTAGTTTCAGCTTTTCTTTATAATATATGCATTTAAGCTATACATTTTCCTTTAAGCGATGCTTTAGCTATATCCACAAGTTTTAATAAAAAGCACATTTGTAACATTTTTTGACAAAAAATTTCTTCACAAAAAGTATCATTATTATTTAGTTGAAAATATTTTCTAATTTTTATTATAAATTTTCATCTAATGGATTTTTTTTTGGAAGGTTATTTACTAATTTCTAAACCTTTGGGTATTTCCTTATTGCAATTTGGTACCAATTTTTAGCTTAATAGCATTGTCTACATAATTCAACCCTTTGAATCTTACTAACATTTGACTTATAAATTTTTATAAATTAAATAATACCTTAAATATTTAATATAATTTTTTAAATTCACAATTTTTTAAAAAACATTTTTATAAATGTTACCTGTATGCTTGAAATGAATATTACTTTGTAGCTTTGGGGTACACTATTCTATATATGGCTATTAGATTGTTAATTATGTTGTTCAAATCCTCTACAGTCTTACTCACTGTGAATGCTTGCTCTCTGTTATTGAGAAGGTGTGTTAAAAATCTTCCAACTTTTTTTTAAAGAAGCAGATAAAGATCGCCATAAATTGATTTGAAATAATAGTTATTGAAATTAAATAATTATGAACACAGTATTCTGATTATAATCATATCAATGGGTGAAATTTTAAGGACAAAAAACTGCAAAGAAATCCTGAATTTTACTTAGTATGTTGTTGTGGTACTAGTGCAGCCACTTAAAAATTATTTTGTGTGTATTGAAGGGCTGAGCAAATAGGGAAATAAACTAAAGTTGCTGGGAGATACAAATTCAGAATGAGGGAAAGGAGAGAAAGAATCCTTCGGAGATAGACTAGAATTAGAGGTTTCATATGAAAGGGTGTAGATGCAATAACACCCCAGTAGCAGTGAGGATACCTAATGCCAGAATTTGGTCCCTTGCTAAAAGGAATTGGCACTTTTTACAGGAAGGCTTATTTCAGGGTTGAAGCAGAGAAAGTACAAGGTGAGCTTCAACTATCTTGTACAAGAAAGTAAGGTAACGCTCAAAAACTAATAGGAATATATCAAAAGGTCAAAGGAGCTAGCTTACAGGAGTTTCCACTGGCCTAATTTGAGATGATTTTAGCATCATAATAATGATAGGAATGAATTATAACACACTGAATTTTTTAAAAAATCTATCAGTCTACAGAACTTTAAAAAAGAGGGGGAAAAGGGAAAGTTTTTCTTTATGGAAGAATACCAACCAATAAATGTGTAAGCAAGCTAGAAATAGAAAAATCACCTATTTCCAACTATTATAGTAAAAAAAAAAAACCGAAACAAAACTTGACTCAGGCAAGACCATGTTAAAGTTACAGTGAAAATTGTCAAGGAACAGGAAATTGTCTCGATCTTCACGTATAACCCAACAGATTAGAGATTAAAGGTGCCTTTACAGTGAAGAAATCTGGTGGATACCAATTTAGTCAAATGATGAAACTTAACATGAATGATAATGGGACAAACTGACATATACCCTCTTAGTGATATACTGAGAACACAGTATCATCTATACCTATCAAAAATGTTTAACATGGATCTATCATGGGGAATTTTCTAGATTAATCAAGCCTAAGAGATATTCAACTAAATACAATATATAATATTTGATTGGATCTTGGATCAAACTACCAACCCACAGTTATAAAGAACATTATTAGAACAATCTGGAAAATTCAAATGTGAACTATGTAAACATGTAACTATATCAATGTTAAATTTCCTGAATGTGATGACAACTGTATTGTGGTTATGTAGGAAAATGTCCTCAGTCTTTGGTGATACATGATAACGTATTTAATGTTGAAGTAACTCAAATGGTTCAGAAAAGAAACAAAAAGAAAAATGTGTCTATATATACACACATAGATTTATGGAGTAAATGTAGCAAAATATTAACTGTTAATGAATCTTGGTAACAAACATAAATGAGGGTATTGGTTGTACTACTCTTAAAATCTCCCTTAGAGTTTTGAAACTTATCAAACTTTAATGCTGGGGAAAAAAAAAACAAACCTCCTCAAAACAACTGTAGGTTTGTCTGTCAATTTTTGCTTTATGTATATTGAAGCTATACTATTAGGCACATACAAATTAAACACATATTCTCCTGTTAAATCACACCTTTTATTATTATGAGAAATATACTTTATCTCTAGAAATTATATTTATTCTACCATCTTATATTTTGGATATGTCTCTCATAAGCAACATAAACTGGATTTTTATGACAATAAAAATTTTCTTTTAACTAGAGTATTTAGATCATTTACTTTTAAAGTGATTTACCAACATATTTTGATTTATATATAGTATCTTACCTTGCACCTTCTATCTGCTCTATCTGTTCTACGTTTCTTTTCCTCTGCTCCTTGCTTTCTGTAGAATCACCCTGGGAGCTTCAAAATTACTTAAAGACTCTGATTTAATTGGTTTAGGATGGAGCCTGGGCATCAGGGTTTTTAAAAGCTCCCCAAGTGAATGTATTGTGTAAGCCAAGGTTGAGAACTGGTTTTAGATTTTTTCCTTTTAAATTTTAATAATTCCATATTGTTTCATTTTACTGATTTCAAAAATTTATAGTTTGTCCTTTTAGAAAAATATATACTTAACTATTGAATAATCTTAGCCTTCTCTCAAACCATACAAATGCTTGAGACCACAATTCTGTTGTGTGGTTATGTTAGTCTTTTTGTGTATTCTGTTTTATAAATGTTTGTCCATATTTACCTTTTCGGTTGTTGTTGTTGTTGTTCATTCTTTCTTTCACTTCAGACTTTCCATCTGGGGTCATTTTCTTTCTGCTTGACACCTCTAGAATTTCTTTTAGTAAGAGATTTCTCTCTCCCATTCTTTTCTCTCCTTCTGCAACTCCATTAAGAAGTTAAACCTTACTTTATCTTCTATGTCTTTAACCATTTTAATTCATTATTATTTTTTTTCCTTGTCCATATGTGGCATTCTGGATAATTTCATTTACTCTGTCTCACTCAGTTCAATAATTTCCTCTTTAATTCACGTCATACACTGAGTTATTTTAATTATTTTATTTTTTATCTCTAGAAGTTTTCTTTTTAATTTTGGCTTTCCAAATGGCTTGTAGGTTCTTAAAGTTTCTAGTCCCTGCAGAAACTTTCAAGCATTCTTTTATTTTTAAAATATTATTTTATAAACAGTGACTCATAATTCTAGTGTCTGAGGCCTTTAAATATCTATTCTTGATACCTGCTGATTTTAGATCATGGCTCCTTGTTTCCATACATGCTTCGTAATTACTTCTTACTGTGAGATGTTTTTCTTAAAAAATTATTTACGAAGTTTCTTTGAGCAGAAGTATTCATTTTTGCTCTGTCAGGCAATCTGGGATACCACCAGTGCCGGACCACTTTCAACCAAATAAACAGGGTTTAAAGTCTTTTGGACCACCCTCGTGATGTGAATTTAGGAGTTTATGCTTAGGATGTCCTGTAGTTTCAACTTGGCAGAGTCTGTCATGCTGTGGACGAACAGGGTAGATTTATTCTGGTTCACCCTTAAACTGAGAAAGTAATTTTCAGAGTTGAAGCTCCAATCAGTCGAGTATAAAAACTAAAGTTGAAGTCTGCAGTTTGGAAAAATGCTCTCAAGGCTAAAGAAGCTTTGTGCTCTGCCTCCCTTTCTGGGTTCCTGCCAGCATTTGCATTTGGCCCTACCAATTCTTTGGTGTTTTTAAGATTTATCCAACATTTTATAAAAATTATTCTTTTCAAGTTTGAGAGATTAGAATATCCTGCTAGCATATTCTAGTTAACTTTCAAAGTAAATATATAAACAGATAAAATTAATTTAGTCTAGTTGGTCAGCATAAAATCAGTCTGTGACAAAGAGTCAATAATTATAAAAGGAGTATAAGAAGTATTTCATTATTGTTCACAGATATGAAAATACTTATTATGTGAATACATTAGGTGTGCTAAGAGCAAAAACAGCCTCTGAATAATCTATCAAATGACTTTGAAGTTTCTTAATCAAAAAAGGCCAGAGGGCCAACCTTAAGTGACCTTATATGACAGACTTCATAGTTAAAATGCCAAATACAGATATGACTAAAATGACATTGAATTACCCAATTTTCTCATTTTAATCACTATTTCAAATTTTTCTGCAAGAGAAATAAGCAAGTCTTTTATGTTAATACTACGTAAAAGCTATCCTGGTCTCTCTCAGGTTTACCCTTAATAAATTCTTATGGGATTTGTAATCCCATAGTCCAAAATAAATAAAATTTATAAGGACTACTGTCACATCAAGATGATTTTTATTGATAATGACTAAATCCTGGCACCTATATTTCTGTATTTGAAGCACCAATACTTCAAAATTAAGCAACAAACATTACTACTTATGCAAATTCTCATATTATAAATTTACTTGGAGGAAAAGTCCGTTTTATTTGCAAGTTAAATGATGGGTAAGGTGGTGGTTAGGTATCTGGAATTCAAAACATTGGCCTCAGCAAAGTAAGAATAATTCATTTAACAAAAGAAATACTTAAACAGTATAATAGGGTGTTTTTCTTTTTTTTCTCAATAGTACCAACAAACTACTCTTCCTCACTGAAGCTGAAAGATCTTGAAATTCCAGTATCCTGGCACCCAAATTATATTTCAGAATACCTTTCATTCACAACACAAAAACAAAACAAAATCTTTGTCAGATCGTATGCTCTAATTTTTGATGTGGAAATGTAAGTCTGAAGCCTCAAGGTTCTAAAATCAAAAATAAGATTAGATTTTGGAAGGAAATTTTCAAGTTTATACTAAATAGTTATAATCATAAATATATAGTTAAGACTGTTTAATCTTAGCTTAGAAATTGTTTTAATTTGAAATTATTCATCGAAACAGTATTTCAAATCTTCTACAAAAAACCTGAATACCTTTAGTATCATTTTTAAAAATACTTTAAATGTATACATAACTGTAACTTGACAAATACTTATTGAATACTTATTGTACCTGTCTACCTCTTTTTAGGAGCTTGAGATTCCCAAGTAATTCAGTTCAGTAAAGAAGACACACATGCAAATACAACATGAAAACAATGCAATGACTGTATAGTAAAGGAGTGTATAAAATGTTATAGGAGCAGAAGAACACTGGTAGAAGAGAAGGGAAATCCATATCTGGGACCTGCAGGATAAGCAGGCTTCTCCCAGGAGAAAATGGGAAATGGGGGGTGAAGAATAAAGGGAAGGACTGTTGAGGTAGGTGACTGTCATTCCAGTCAGAAAGCATAGTAAGTGCAAAGGTACATGTTTCCAAGTAGGTGTGGACTTTCCATAAAATCTGTGAAACTCATAAAGTGCCTTTTGAAATGTCCAGTAACTGATTTCACTGTATTGTAGTTTTTAAGTCCAGAGTGACAATTTTTTGTTCTTTTTGCCCTTAACATTTTAAAAACTTTGAATTTTAAAAACAAGCAAACAAACAAAAAAGCCTCTAAACACATTTCCTAGAAAACAGAGAAGAATATTATCTGAAATGGCTCTTTCATTGATTTATCCAAGACTTGAAATCTAATTCCACTACCAAGAATAAGTACATATATGTATATGGCACTATTTTTCAAACTGACTTACATATTTTAATAGAACATTCACAATGTAATTTCCCCAAGAAAATTTCCCCAGAAGAAATAGTTACTAAAATGCCAGTAACAGCACCTTCTTCATAGTGTTGTATAAACATTAAATGAGTTGACTATGCATCACAGATGGGGACAAGGAGTAAAGAAGTAATAATTATCAAAAGTTTGGTACAGTTAAAAAAAAAAAAAGCCTCTGGAGACAGTCAACAGAACTCTATCTTCACTTCTGCTTTACTACCAAGTGACCTTGGAAATTTTACTTACCCTTTTTTGTGTCTCAGTTTCCTCATCTGTAAAATGAAAGGCCATTCTAATTCTAAAATTCTAGATCAGTTCTTGATAGAATACCACCCTCTTGCAGATTTGAAACCTGTCTGTATCAATGTCCCATTGAAAATAATCAAATAAACAAAAACTAAGACTTCTTAAAAAAATTACTACCTAGTGAATTTTCCTGAGGTCCAAATTTCATGAAAATCTATTTTGTCAGATTGTTAATAGACATCTAACAGCAGCAAAGCTCTAAGGGGCATCTTTTTCAATGTTCCATATATAGGATAAAAACTGGCATAATTATGGCACTGTCAGATGCAACAATAATGAACCAAAGTCTTTCACTGCCTCAACATGGAGGCAAAATGGAAAGGGACTCTGTCACTTAGGATGCCTCTGCATGAGGCTCTCTACCAACAGTTCTTAATATTTTTGGGTAACAAACTTCTTTGAGTATTTGATGAAATCTATGGCCTTTTCCCCCTAGACAACAATACACATATGATACATAAATCACATTTTTATATAATTCAGGGTGGTTCACAGACTCTGCTTGGATTATCTGAGTTTCCATGTATAGGCAGTGATGATGAGGATAAAGTTTTATAGAATCATTGTCTTGGTCTGGTATAGTTTTGTTGCAAGGAACAGAAAACCACTTAAACTAGCTTAAGTAAAGTCAAATTTATTTTAAATATGAAAAGATAACTCATGGAATTCAACTTTAAGAAGCACAGTTGGTCTTCATGGGAACAGAAAAGTTACCAAGGAGACAGTCTTCTGTCTCCTTCTTTCCAGAAAGCTGCCTCAGTTGCCTACAAAAAATTTCTGGACTTTGATGACAAAAATAGACATGGTCCTATATCCCTGAACTATACTATTAAAGTATAATTATTTTTCACTTCAGTTTAGAGTAGTTAGTATTTACATACACACTCAGGATATGAGCTAGATTAATGTAATATTTGTGAACTCCTCTCTGAGTTAACGTTTAGCATTCTTTGTTAGGATGTGCTCTTTAAATCCCTTCCAAGACACCTGTAACTCTCAGATAGCCCTTCTCAGATTATACTTTTCATGCTTTATTCCTCTTCCCATAGCAACCTAAGACTTATTACAGCTATATCATTTTCTACTGAAACATCGCTCCAAAAATTAACATCAAACTCAACCACAATAGACAATTTGCCA
This sequence comes from Delphinapterus leucas, assembly GCF_059928025.1. Lineage (NCBI taxonomy): Eukaryota > Metazoa > Chordata > Mammalia > Artiodactyla > Monodontidae > Delphinapterus > Delphinapterus leucas. The sequence continues at coordinate 36,339,522 of NC_143137.1, read as the reverse complement.
CCATTAAGAATGTTTAAAAGAAATGCGAAATGTAGGAGTTGTAACTTCATTAAACAGTTGTAATAAATTTTGTGGTCTACGGCAGCACTGTTGGAACATGTTAGTGTTCTCTGGAGACTACTCTGGGGCATTTAAACACATTTTTCTAAATGTGCACTAGGCTGTATGTAAGGCTTAGATTTTAAAGCCTTTTTTTGACACGTAAAATGTGATTCCAAAGAGATCAAGGAAAAGAAAAAAAAAGTCATTATACCTTATGAGAAACAAAACAAAAAGGAATGGCTGAATTTACTAATGTTGGTAAGGCAAATATTTGGAAAAAATTAGTTTTTCTGATCAGGAAAATCTTTATAACAGGTCAACAGTCTGACTAGTCAGGAAACAAATGGTTTTCTAAAGGACAGCTAATTGAAATACAGTTAGACTGGTTCCTAATTTCAGCATATATGCACTCACTTATTTACATTCTGTAAAGTGATAAAACATACTGATTAGAAAACAAAGTTTAGCTAGAAAGTTTGTAATGCTTCCTCTACATTTTAATGCCTCTTTCAGATGTTCATTTACATTCCTCAGTAAATTTTCATTTTGCTTCTTTAGACAGATTTAAGCAGAGAATCTTAAAATTGTATTATTTAAAAACATTTTTAAAACTTAAGAATTCATAGTCTTCTAACTTCATTTGCAGTTTTTCAAAAGTGTTAAGAAAAAAATCTTATATGTAAAAAACATGTATAGGCTGGTCAAATGATAACTTTCTATTTAAATTTCCCATGTTGGTGTTTACTCAATATTGTCTTTGTTCTCTTTTCCAAAACAGTTATAGTAAAACATCACATTTCTTTACTCTCTCCCCCTCAATTCCCATCCACTGGTTAAGGAGTTTAGTAAGGAAATGCAGGATTTTATTTCCTACAGAATTTTCTGTCTGGCATGCTGCCAGTGTCAACAACAGCATCTTGAACTCCTCAAGACATATTAAGAGGGAGCTGTAAACTCTAAGTAAAATTTTTTGCTCATTACATAAGAAAATCTGGCAATATTTACCCAAGTATGCAGTTTACAACAGTTTTTCAAAGTGCTCTCTACAAAGCTGTAGGTATTTTCCAGAGTCCATTCAAGGGCCAACAAAGGCAGGTATGGGAGATATCTGGAGGCTACAACTTCTATACCCTTTGACCGTACCATAAAATGTTTCCTCTGAAGAAAAGGTTCTATGGTTAAAATGGTTGAAATCAATGGTCTAGGTCTTATTAATTATCCCTGCTGGTTTGATGTAGAGGAAGGGAGAAATTAGATTTCCATATCTTATCTTTTTGAGAAGAAAAAACAAGAAGAAAATGCATTTTTGAGAGTTAGTATGTAAAACAACAGCACTGTCACTCTGACTCTGAATTCATGACAGTCATATATATGGAAATTTTTCTAAAGCCAAATTTTAGGGCTGATAGATGACAAATAAGTGGGGAAAATTTATTAGTAGATACCTTGGATCATATAAAAATCCTTAGTTCCACCTATCCTCTTGTCTCAATCATTCCTTCAAGGAACAGCAAAAAAACCCAGTTAAAATAGAAAACTTCTGACTCTGATGACTTGGTTTATTATCATTTATTTAGCAACTCGTTCTTAGCATTGTACATAATCCATTTCATTTCTATATGTATTACAAATCCCTGAAATGACGCTAACAATTATTGATTTTGATGGCAATGTGTAAAGCCAGACAACAGCTTCCCCTCCGTATTTTGGTAGTAAAGAACAAAAAATATATTGGAGGGAGATTAAGTGTGTGAGTAAAGGTTGTTTATAGGCTAAATAATCTGCACTAAGTAGATGAAGTCAGGCTTTAAGAGGAAAAGAGAAAACAAGAGTTAGCTCATGGAGTTGATTTATATCTGAAGGGACAGTTTTTCCCAAAGCGCATTTCACGAAATAGTCTTGCAAGTCGCTTCTTTGTCAATAGGTCAATGAATGTGGAAAATATAATCTCTTTTTGAAGAGCTACAGGCATGTAACCATATAATAGCTCTACAATTAAGAAACTCAATTTAATTTTAATGTCCAAATTTATTTTGTTGACAAACTCCCTTTCAAATTATGTATTACTTATTTTACAGAACTTCTCTGGGAAACTTTTGAGACGAGATAGGGATTCATGAGAAAGGCAAGGATATCTAGTTTTTAAGCAAAACATCTGAAAAAAACTGAAAGGATGACCCAGAAAATCCATATACAGAGATCAGAGAAGGGTATAAAGAATTAAGTGAAAAGATCTCAGCATGGTTTCACATGAATGCCCAGATTCCTGCTCTTATTGACAACATTCTTTGTGTTGCCATCATGGTGATCATTATAATCATATAACAATGGTCACTATATCGGCAATGTAAAATTCTTATGAGTAGGTACTACTACTCTCATTTTATAGATGAGGGGAATGAGGCTTAGAGAAGTTAAATAACACATGGAAGGTCATATGCTAGTAAGTGATTGCAGGTGGAATTAAAATCTGTCTAACTCAGCAGCCTGAGCTTTTAACAATTATGCTCACTACATTTAGCATAGAAGGAAGTAACAGTTTGGATACAAATTAACAGTTGTCCATGCATAAAGTAAATATGCTATGGAAATATATACTATAAATGTAGTTCTTCATTTTGAATACAAGCTAGTCATATGTATTAGTTTTCTATTACTATATAATAAACTACCACAAAGCTAACTTTAAAATACAACCTAATTCTATAGGTTAGAAGTTCCAGTATGCTTGCCTGGTACTCTGCTCCGGGTGTAATAAAGCTGAAATCAAGGTTTCAGCAGGCCTAGGCTCTCATTTAAGAGTTTTGTGAGGGAAGAATCCATTTCTAGGCTCATTCAGGCTGTTGGCAGAAACCAGTTCCATGTGGATGTAGGACTGAGAGCCCTGTTTTCTTGCTGGCTGTCTGCTCAGCTTCTAGAGGCCACCTGTATACTATGGCTCATGGCCCACCTCATTTTCAAAGCCAACAACAGCATACTGAATCCTTCTTATGCTTCAAATCTCCCTGATACCCTCCTTTTCCCCTCCTCTTCTGTTGCATTTGGAAAAAGTTCTGTGTTTTTAAGGGCTCATGTGATTAGATTAGGCCTACCCAGATAATCTTCCCATCTTAATCAATGGATTAGTAACCTTACCAGAAAAGACTAAGGTCACATGAGGAAGAGGGAAGTCTGCCTCCAGACTACTTTTAGACTCAAGATGCAACATTACCACTTCCCTGGGTCTCTAGCCCGCTTTCCTGCCCTGCAATTTTGGACCTGCCAGTCCCTATAATCATGTGAGCCAATTCCTTAAATCTCTGATCCTCTACACACACCCACATACTATACTGGTTCTATTCCTCTGGAGAACACTGACTAATACACACTCCCCAAAAGAATCCCTGTATCTGGTGGTCAAGCTTCCTGTTTTTGTGTAGGGTTACCTGAGAGATGAGAAGGAGTTCCAAAACACAGAGGAATACCAGTGGCATATCCCTGCTATTTGTTCTCTAGCAGCATACCACAATATATTGAGTTTCCTTGCTCCCAGGTAAGTCAATAGATGACTGAATCATTGGTTTTAATTAAACTAAGCCTCATGAAAGAGTAGCTTATCAAGATTCCTGGCAAAGAAGCTTAAAGGTTGGGGCTTCCATGGTGGCGCAGTGGTTGAGAGTCCGCCTGCCGATACAGGGGACACAGGTTCATGCCCCGGTCCAGGGAGATGCCACATGCCGCGGAGCGGCTAGGCCCGTGAGCCATGGCTGCTGAGCCTGTGCGTCCACAGCCTGTGCTCCACAACGGGAGAGGCCACAACAGTGAGAGGCCCGCGTACCGCAAAAAAAAAAAAAAAAGAAAAAAAGAAGCTTAAAAGTTGAAGATAATCTAAAAATGGAAACGCAAGGGAGTTACAAACAAAACAAAACAAAACAGATCTGACACTTCGATTCCTAGTAAAAACATTTCTTAGCTAGACTGAAGCAAGCAAAAAAAAAAAAGACTAAATCAGATCTGGCAAGAAATTGGAAAAATTCAAAATTATAAAGTTAATTGAAATGCAGATTTATATTCACTCACGACCTTGTCCTAAGTGATATTTTAAAATACTGTTTAGGGCTCCCCTGGTGGCGCAGTGGTTAAGAATCCGCCTGCCAATGCAGGGGACACGGGTTCGAGGCCTGGCCTGGGAAGATCCCACATGCAGCAGAGCAACTAAGCCCATGCACCACAACCACTGAACCTGCACTCTAGAGTCCGCAAGCCACAACTACTGAGCCCGTGGGCCTAGAGCCTGTGCTCCGCAACAAGAGAAGCCACCGTGATGAGAAGCCCGCGTTCCACAACGAAGAGTAGCCCCCACTCACTGCAACTAGAAAAAGCCAGCGCGCAGCAACGAAGCCTCAATGCAGCCAAAAATAAATAAATAAAATAAAATTTAAAAATACTGTTTATTTCAACTTTCTCACCTGTTATTTATGAAATAAACAATTTGTTGGTAAACTACACTTCAGTATTTTTTAACAACTCAAAATTTTGTGATAGGGCATTATTCTTTAAAGGCAAGGATCTAGTGCTTGAGTGACAATATATTTTATATGTAACGGAAATCTTTTAAGAGTTAATATAGTCTTACCTGTCTTCTTAAAAATGACTTGAACATTACCTTTTCTGGACATCAGAGGTATTCATCATGACCATTAATCATCTTTATAGATATATAAGACTCTGCCCCTCCAAAAAATTTGCCTGTTTCTAGAATTATTTGTTGCTTTTCTTTAAGATAGTTGGTCTTTTCTCTGTCACATTTTGTTATTATGTAAACTGACTCTTCTGTTTTCTTAAGGTTTCTAATCTATTATGCTTTGAAAAACTCTCTCCTTTATTTCCTCTTCTTCATTTTTGTGTATGAAGGCCTAATTCCATGGCAATTACTTGAACTGATCTCATCTTTATTCAGGGTGGTTAAATATAAGTCGGCTAAAACTAGATATACTGTCTTTTATTAACCAGGGTAAGAAGCCAAATAGTAGAGATATTAGATTACCAATGTTTTCTGAAGATATAAAGTGTCACACACAACACCCCCCAACATCTGCACCCCCTTTTTAAAACCTTTACTTAGTCTACTTCTAACATTTTAATCCTTTGTTGTTTCTCCTTGGGATCACCCATAATCTGTTGTATTTATGGCTCCATCCTACTCTAAATACTTTGGGCCAACATCACCATACTCAATGGTATACAGAACTGAAAAGATATTCTAGGGATAAAAAGAAAATAAAGGAAACAGAGTACTACTAATTTTCCCTGTTTCTAACCTCGATTAAGTCATCTTTTTCTAAAGTCACAGTTAACTTAATCATGAGATTTGCACTATTTGGGGTTTTGGTTAAAATTAATTTTACAGTGCCTTCTAACAGAATTCATTCATTCACCGATTTAGTGTGTTCCTTTATGTGCAAGGTTACTGTGTTAAGCCCCCAAATTATAGCAGAGAATAACAGAGTTTGGACATCTGTCCTCATGATGCTTTATACACTAGTACATGGTCTGGAAAATTATAATGGTTAGGAAGATTATAATGCCCCTTGGGCCAGTTACTAAAGTGAATAACTTAATTCTTTTAGAATTTTCTAACCCTTTTTTAAAGTTCTCAACTACTACTAAAGCCTAAAGAAAACCTGGCCTTTAGACACAGACACAAGTTCTCTTGTGATTTTATGATAGAGTAGATTATTTTACTTAGAATAATTTACTGTGAATTCTGTCAAACATACAGCCTTTCCCAGGTTTTCAAAATTGTTTCTACCTTTGAGAATGTGTATTCAATCTAGAGTTAATCCATAACAGTACAGAGATCTTGGGAGGAATAGGCTTTTCCTCTTAAACGGAAATAGACATAAACATTGCCTAAAGGCTTAGAGATTGAGTGAGGTAGACAATGTCATTCTGAAATACCTTACTACTCTACACTCATATTTATAGTTTAAGTGGTAGGCTGTGACCTCTATCACTGTTGGCTTAGATAAAAATTAACACAGGTAACATTGTTTCTTTGAAGGCTAAAAACCACTGCTTTGGAAAACTGAGGTAGAGAAGAATCCAGCTGGCTAAGGTTCTTTAACAACTTACATATTTCACAGAAGGCTTCCACCTCAGATTCACATTTCATCTCTGGTCATGTTCTTAAGGCCACATTCTTAATTTTAAAATATTCTCCAGAAGTAAAGCAATTACGCTCATACTTTCTATATTAGATTACTCAATTGTTTCCATTTTTCTTTCATTTATTCAAATATATACTGAGTACTTATTGTATGCCAGGTATTCTGTAGGTACTGATGATACAGTGGTAAGGCAAACTTACTGTCCTTAAACTTACACAGCAGGAATCTAATTTAGGTAAGTGCTGTATAAATAAAACATCATGAATTATTTTCATATGGCTTTCTATAAGTAGAGCTGAACTGAGTGAGAATGGGAAATACACACAACATAATAATTATATAGTACTACATGAGGACCACCACTTCAAAAAAGAGTCATAAATAATATATGGTTTGGGAACTGAAGTGTCTATTCACTCCTCCATATACAGTTACTCAGTATCACTAATTTGGCTATTACCAGTATAGTAAGAATAAACTTAGTAACAATGTGTTATTAAATTTGGTGCAGGGAAACATTTCAGAATTCTGTGCAACACTGTGACTAATCTAAAGACTCCAGCTCTGACTTTGGCAGATCCTCAAGTAGGCAGTCTCCATGGGCCAAGTGAAGCACGGAGAACGGTCGAGAATCAAGGAAGGAAAGCTATTGGGTGAGAATCAAGGAAGGAAAGCTATGAACTACTTGCTGCTGCCTGGTGAAACAGAAGAGGTCAGGAGGGAGTGGGCTGAAACCCAGGAAGGCGGCTGTTTATTGTTTACAGAGTTTCAGTTCCTATTTTATCTCTAAATAGCAGCTTTCCCACAAGCTTCATGGTTGAAGGTTTAGAAAGCCAGACACTAACTATTCTTCACTATAGATCTCAAACTATAGATCCTGTCTAGGCCTAAGTACTAGATCTCAGAAGAGCTTTATAAAATCTGTAGAGTACTATCCTTAACCATGACAGTTATCACAGCAATATTTTGACACTTTCATATCAAAATGCTGTGACAAAGATTGAGTTACATTTATCAAAAGGCAAGTGACTGAAGAAAAAAATGTCAAAGAAAACATATGTACCATCACTCTCGAACACTCCATATAAAATTAGTGAATGTTTTCTAAGGTTCAATACCAAAAAACCAAGTTATCCTAGTTAACTAGGAAAGATAGCACTAACTAATAGAAAATCCATTCTCTGAGTGTAATGAATGATTTTAAAAATTACGGACCAGAAGGACTTACCTACAAATGAGGGGGGGGATAAGAACAAAGCTTTCAAGTAAATAAAGCATTTCTTTTGGAGAAGTACTAAACAGGAGATTTTTATTAAGAAAGTGATTCTCCTAGGGATAAGAAGGAGGTGATGATTTAAAGTTGCAGCACAAACAACACAATTTACTCTTCAACCCACTCAGTTCTATACATATACATACATCTTCTGTTCCTTGACTTTAGCCAGTTGCTTGTATATCTCCATCCTCTAATTTAGTTAATGCTGTTGTATTAGCATTAAAAATAAATCCAGTTAAATTCTTATTTAGATGATTCAAGATAATAAAAAAATTTACTCTATAGACTTACAAGTACAAAATAATGTGTGTGTTGTAGTCACTTGGGGAGAACTCCTGAATTTCCCTAAAGACATTATCCTATCTTAACCTTTTCACTTGCTATCATGCTTCTCTTTAGAGTATCATTACTCTATAAACACCCCCCCCCCCCGCCCGAAGAACATCCTCTCAATCTGTATCCAATTAATGATTATCCTCCTAACTCTTACATTCATTATACCTTCCTTTTCATTCCTGTTATACATAAGCATTCCCTAAAGTTCCATAATTAAGGTTTCTCTCTTTCCTTCTCTCTTTCTACTTTACAATTTTTCTCCAGACTGATTCAGGTGATATTCTGTATATCCAGATGATGTCATGTACTTCCAACAATCAAAATAATCCCCAAATGCAGATGATACTTCTATATCTACTTTATGATTTTTAAAATGTTTTTCCTAGCTCTAGACTCACATTTCAACAATATGCAAGATAATAATAAACACATGCTGTTGAATTCAGTAATTTAACAAGTATCTATTGGGGACCTTGTATGTGTTGGCACTATGCTAGGAGCTGAGTTACCCACAAGGCAGACATGGACCTTATCTTCATGGGGTTTACAATGTGGTCTAAGAGGAAAGACAAACCATAAACAGAATAAGGAAAATACAATGAGTTAGAGCAGGGGTTTTTAAACTTTTTGGTTTCAGAATACCTTTCTACTCTTAAAAGTTACTGAAGACATCAAAGAACTTTTCTTTATGTGGGTTATATCAATTGATATTTACTGTATAAAAATTATAGCTGAGTAAATTTTTTAAAAATTATTCATAAAAATGGCAATAATAAAATCATCACAGGCTAACTTTATAAATAGCATTTTTGGAGAAAATTATATTTTCCAAACAAAAAATTAATGAGAAAAGTGACACTGTTTTACTTTTTTTTTGCAGATCTCTGATGTCTAGCTAAACAGATAATAGCTGGATAATCATGCCATCATGCTTTAGTGTGCTTTTTGTGTATTTCCCATTTCATCACATGACATTAAAAAGACAATTACTCAATAGTTAAGTTTAATACAATTTATAATTTTTATTGCTTCATCACCAACAATCAAGTTGAAACTGGACTTTTTTTTTTTTAAATTGTGGGTTCATGGCGAAGAATACGACTATTAATATAATTTGGTTTCACTGCCTTGATTTGTGCTAAGATGTCAGCAACTTTATCCACCATTGCTTCTGAACTATCAGTACAAATAGCAACATGGTAAAAAAGGCAAATAATATTTTAATATTAACATGGAAATACTGTGAACTCACAGACCTCCCCAAAAGGGCCTCAGAGACTCCTAGAGATCCATGGATCATACTTTGAAATCTGCTATGTTAGAGGATTCTGGCAGCCTTGTTGATGATACCAAATCTAGGAGTAAAGGAAGTTCCTCCTCAGAGTGTTGAATGTTTAAGACTATATGTAAGGATTAACAGGAAATTATCCAGGTGAAGGGGTTGAATGATGGGTTGTGAGAGGATGCTCTGGGCAGAAGGAAAAACACCAGGCCGAAGCTGGAGTTCTACATGAATGAAAGAAACATCAGTATTATTAGGTCATATAGTTAAAAAGAAAAGGTACTGAGGAAATGAGGGATGCCGAGGTCAATAATGAAGGACTTTCTATGTTATGTTAAGGAGCCTGCATTTTATCTGAAGAGCAAAAGAAAATCCCTGAACAGTTTTAGGTAAGAGAGCTGGCATTATCAGGTTTATGTTTCAGAAAAAAATTCTCAGGATGAACTGTGGAGAATGAATTGCAATAAGACTGGAAATAGAAGTCTATTGTAATTGCCCTGGTAGGAGAAGAGGACAGAGAGAGGTAGACTGACTGAAGTGATATTGAGAACTTAGAAATGATAATAGGACTTGGTGATTAACTGGATGTGGGAAGTGAGACAGGGAAGGAGTCAAGATAAAATCTTTAAGTTTCTAGCTTGGGCATACAGATGCATTTAATGAAACAGGGAACATTGGAAGAGGAACAAATTTGGGTGATTCAGAGAGTAGGAAAGGGGAGAATATTAGCTTGCTCATGATACAAGGGTATCTCACAGGCACAAACGCAAACAGAGTTTAGTAGGCACCTAGATATATGAAGCTCAGATCAGAGCTCTGAACTGGAAATACAGATTTGGTATCACCAGCATATACGTGGTAACCAAAACTATGGAAGTAAATTAAGCTGCCATGAGAGGATATGAAAATGAAGAGTAGAGAGCACAGGACCAGCATTTAAGAGGCAAAGAAAGGGGATGTACTGCTATTAAGAAATGACAAGAAATGTACTGATAAAAGGACGTGTCCTTACAGCACATGTATTAAGATGAAGACATTTATTTTTTAAAGATAACACTGCAGTCATAAGGAGAAGAATACATAAGTTGATTGTTAATAACCACTAAATTACCATTAAGACTCATAAAATAGGTAATATAGCACATGCCTCTACCACCCCCATAAAATGAATAACATTCATTGATATTTGTTTCAGGACGAGTTTTATTAGGCCTTAGGTAACTCACTAGAAAATGGTAATTTGTTAGTTAAAACACCAAAGACTCTATTTCCTAAATTATACTTCTATAATTCCATGTAAGTCTAATTAGCTTTATATTTTTTATTAGATCAAATTAGATTCAACTCCAGTTACCAAAATAATAAACAACTTGTTTTAGATAGTAAATCTTTAATTTACTATCTGTTGAGGACATAATATACAGAACTATAATAAAAATCCTATAAACTGAAGTTAACAGAATTTGGGGGGAATGCTTTAAATCTTACTAAGGAAGCACATTTACTTTAAGAATTCCTCCAAACAGGGACTTCCCTGGTGGCGCAGTGGTTAAGAATCCATCTGCCAATGCAGGGGACACGGGTTCAAGCCGCGGTCCAGGAAGATCCCACATGCCATGGAGCAACTAAGCCCATGAGCCACAACTACTGAACCTGCCCTCTAGAGCCCGCAAGCCACGACTACTGAGCCCACATGCCTAGAGCCCGTGCTCTGCAACAAGAGAAGCCACCGCAATGAGAAGCCTGTGCACTGCAACGAAAATTAGCCCCCACTCACCGCGACTAGACAAAGCCGCTGCGCAGCAAATGAAGACCCAACACAGCCAAAAATTAAATAAATAAATAAATAAAAGAATGCCTCCAAACAGAATTTTTCGTAGAAAATATTTTTTGGTCATCATTTTCCTTTATATATACAGTCAGATTATAGAGGGCTGGATCACGGTATTCTTCTTATGACAATTTGCCCATTGTGCTATTGTTACCCAAATGATGCTTTGAACCTATATAATCATCACTACTTTCATTCTCAACATCTAGTACTTTGGGTCATTATCTGAAAGCTCAGACCTTTGGGGTCTTTATACATAGTTCTTCCTATTTTTTTTTAACAGTTAGAAGACTATACAGCATTATTTTATTTTTATAAATAAAGGGAGACTCAGGAATGTTAGATATTTTCCCAAGGTTATTCTCTGAGCCAGTGTTAAAATTGGGAAAGGAACTATCTAATGTTTTAAAAAGGAGCAACTGATAAGCACGGATTATTAGCATTCAGCTTATTCATAATCTCCAATATATATATATTTTAAATGAAGAAAACATATGGAGGAAAACTTTACATTTTGAATTAGTAATTAATACACATTGTTTCTGTAGAAATAGCTTTAAAATATTATACATGGCTTTAAATGGGACTTAATATCTTTTCTTTTTTTCACAAAAGGCATCAGCCACCATGTCTGTCTCTTTTTTTACAACTTTATTTATTTAGTTATGTATGTATGTATGTATGTCTGCGTTGGGTCTTCATTGCTGTGCGCAGGCTCTTCTCTAGTTGCAGCGAGTGGGGGCTACTTTCATTGCGGTGCACGGGCTTCTCATTGCAGTGGCTTCTCTTGTTGTAGAGCACGGGCTTTAGGCGCACAGGCTTCAGTAGTTGTGGCACACGGGCTTCAGCAGTTGTGGCTTGCAGGCTCTAGAGCGCAGGCCCAGTAGTTGTGGCGCACGGGCTTAGTTGCTCTGCAGCATGTGGGATCATCCCGGACCGGGGCTCGAACCCGTGTCCCTTGCACTGGCAGGTGGATTCTTAACCACTGTGCCACCAGGGAAGTGGGACTTAATATCTTAATATTTCTAAAACTCCATATTTGATACTTGTAATCACAATTTTATCCATTTAGTGTTTCAGTGAAATAAATGAAGAATTTTACTCTCAGGTTCAAATTTATATTTGTATATATGCTTTGATTAATATGTAATGCATTTCAAACTAAGAGCAAAACACCTGAAAAGCACTACTGAAACAAATTTTTCATTTATATACTGTATTATGTTCAAAAGACATTTAACTTCCTCCTTTACTACCGTAATATCTTTTACTTACTAGGATAACCTTCAACGTTAGAAGCCAAAGAAAATACGAAGAATGCTAAAAACTGAATAAAAATCAACTGCTAACTAAAACTTTGAAAAAAAAGAACACTAAAATGGTATTCAAAACCACTATTTAATTATTATAAACCGAACTCTCAAAACCAGCATTAATATGTCAAATTAGGTCCTCTTTATTAGATATTACCTATCATCATGTATTGTATTCTCTTTCTGTCACAAGTCTTTTAAGAATATGTCCAATATCTTACATCCTAAGGTAGTATGCAGGTAAAGTCCATAAGACTCTTGGATTGGCAGTGACCATCTAATAGTCTTTCCTTTTGCTCAGTGCCACCTCTTCCTTCCCCCTTTCTCTACCAATTAACTAAATCTCAAGTAGATGATTAGAAAAACCTGATTCTACTGTCCTAAATATGTCTTTCCTTCTTTCATTTCCTTCCATCCATCCGTCCATCTGTCTGTCTGTTCTTTTACCCATGAAGCATGTGTTAAGCCCCCCCTCAAATCACTATAAATGTCCAGTAATATCCTGAGTACTAAAGAGCTCATACAAATTGACAGACTTAAGATCATAAAACTTAAGAGAGCAAATGACATGAACAGACAATCCTTAAAAAAAAAAAGAAATAATGAAATGATCCTATTCGAAGCCTTGGCTTAGATGCTAAGAAACTTAGAGTCAAAACTGTGTGTTCTATTTGTAACAACAGTAATGGACATAAATGGCAGATGATGAGTTTCTTCTCTTATATTGACTGATTAATTGGAAACAGCTTCTTAGAGTGCTGTGTAAAAGGGATTCTGAGGCAAGTCCAGGCTCTGAAAGAAAGATCCAATGACCAACTACCTACATTTATCATGGATTTTGGAAAGTATTATGAAAGCATGTATGCCATGTTTCTACCATGGCAAGTACTAGAACATCACAGAATGAATTTTATATTTCTGATTTCATATGATTTTCTTTTATTTAAAAATTTTCCTTTTTACTTTAGATTGGGAAATGGGAAGACTGGTTTAACATCTTAAATTACATTCTGCTGGCCTCACAGAATGAATTCAGAAGTGTTGCCTCTAATTCTATATTGTGGAACAGACTGTAGGGAATTGGTATCTTTTTCCTTAAATGGTAGATATCACCAGTACAACCAACTAGGCTTGATGCTTTCTCTTTTGGAAGACTATTCATTATTGCTTTAACTTCTTTAATTAATTAAAACCTATTCAGATGATCTATTTCTCTTTGTGTGAGTTTTGGTAGATTGTGCCCTTCAAGGAATTTCATCTAAGTTATCGAATTTGTGGGCATAGAGTTATTCATAATATGCCTATATTATCCTTTTATTGTCAATGGGACCAGTAGTGATGGCCCTTCTTTAATTTCTAATATTAGTAATTTGTCTTTTTTTTTTTTTTTTTTTTGGTTAGCTTGACCAGAGGTTTATCAATTTTATTGACCTTCAAACACCAACTTTTAGTTTCACTGATTTTCTCTATGGCTTTCCTGTTTTCAATTTTGTTAATTTCTGCTCTAATTTTTATTATTTCTTTTTCTCTGCTTATTTTGGATCTAACTTGCTCTTGTTTTTCTAGTTTCCTAAGGTAGAAGTTTAGATTACTGATTTTACATTTTTCTTCTTTTCTAATATATGCATTCAATGTTAAAAATTTCCCTCTAAGCATACTTTCACAACATCTCTTCAATTTTGATAAGATACATTTTCATTTAGTGCAATTAGTGCAAAGTATTTTAAAATTTCTCCTGAGACTTCTTGTTTGACCCACGTGCTAATTAGATAATCAATGAATATTTTGGGGTTTTCCAGTTCTCTTTGTTATTGGTTTATATTTTAATTCTATTGTGGTCTGAAAGAATACTTTATATAACTCAAATCTTTCTAAATTTGTTAAGGTGTGTTTTATGGCCTAGAATATGGTCTATTTGGTAAATGTTTTGAAAAAATAATACTTTTTAAAAGGAAGCAAAGTACTTATTTTGTATCATTTACAAGTATATATGTACAACATGAAGGAGGGTTGGGACACAGCTATCTTAGTATTAGAAGGATTGGTAGTAATTGGGGCTTGGGATAAAACTTCCATCAACCACATTATATACAGATTCAAAAAGTGTCACGTCTCAATTCTGAGCTATAGATGACTTTAAAAAGTGACTCTAAAGAGGAAATAGGCAGTCTACCTGAAAAAGAATTCAGAATAATGATAGTAAACATGATCCAAAATCTTGGAAATAGAATAGAGAAAATACAAGAAACGTTTAACAAGGACCTAGAAGAACTAAAGAGCAAACAAACAATGATGACCAACACCATAAATGAAATTAACAATTCTCTAGAAGGGATCAATAGCAGAATAACTGAGGCAGAAGAATGGACAAGTGACCTGGAAGATGAAATAGTGGAAATAACTACTGCAGAGCAGAATAAAGAACAAAGAATGAAAAGAACTGAGGACAGTCTCAGAGACCTCTGGGACAACATTAAATGCACCAACATTCGAATTATAGGGGTCCCAGAAGAAGAGAAAAAGAAAGGGTCTGAGAAAATATTTGAAGAGGTTATAGTTGAAAACTTCCCTAATATGGGAAAGGAAAGAGTTAATCAAGTCCAGGAAGCACAGAGAGTCCCAAACAGGATAAATACAAGGAGAAACATGCCAAGACACATATGAATCAAATTATCAAAAACTAAATACAAAGAAAACATATTAAAAGCAGCAAGGGAAAAACAACAAATAACACACAAGGGAATCCCCATAGGTTAACAGCTGATCTTTCAGCAGAAACTCTGCAAGCCAGAACGGACTGGCAGGACATATTTAAAGTGATGAAGGAGAAAAACCTACAACCAAGGTTACTCTACCCAGCAAGGATCTCATTCAGATTTGATGGAGAAATTAAAACCTTTACAGACAAGCAAAAGCTGAGAGAGTTCAGCACCACCAAACCAGCTTTACAACAAATGCTAAAGAAACTTCTCTAGGCAAGAAACACAAGAGAAGGAAAAGACCTACAATAACAAAACCAAAACAATTAAGAAAATGGGAATAGGAACATACATATCGATAACTACCTTAAATGTAAATGGACTAAATGCTCCCACCAAAAGACAAAGACTCGCTGAATGGATACAAAAACAAGACGCATATATATGCTGTCTACAAGAGACCCACACACACTGAAAGTGAGGGGATGGAAAAAGATATTCCATGCAAATGGAAATCAAAAGAAAGCTGGAGTAGCAATTCTCATATCAGACAAAACAGACTTTAAAATAGAGAATATTACAAGAGACAAAGAAGGACACCACATGATGATCAAAGGATCGATCCAAGAAGAACATACAACAATTGTAAATATTCACGCACCCAACATAGGAGCACCTCAATACATAAGGCAAATACTAACAGCCATAAAAGAGGAAATTGACAGTAACACAATCATAGTAGGGGACTTTAACACCCTCTTTCACCAATGGACAGATCACCCATAATGAAAATAAATAAGGAAACACAAGCTTTAAATGATACATTAAACAAGACGGACTTAATTGACATTTAGAGGACATTCCATCCAAAAACAACAGAATACATATTCTACTCAAGTGCTCATGGAACATTCTCCAAGATAGATCGCATCTTGGGTCACAAATCAAGCCTTGCTAAATTTAATAAAATTGAAACCGTTATCAGATATCTTTGCGGACCACAACGCTATGAGACTAGATATCAATTACAGGAAAAGATCTGTAAAAAATACAAACACATGGAGGCTAAACAATACACTACTTAATAACCAAGTGATCACTGAAGAAATCAAAGAGGATATAAAAAAATACCTAGAAACAAATGACAATGGAGACACGACAACCAAAAACCTATGGGATGCAGCAAAAGCAGTTCTAAGAGGGAAGTTTATAGCAATACAATCCTACCTTAAGAAACAGGAAACATCTCGAATAAACAACCTAACCTTGCATCTAAAGCAATTAGAGAAAGAAAAGCAAAAAACCCCCAAAGTTAGCAGAAGGAAAGAAATCATAAAAAACAGATCAGAAATAAATGAAAAAGAAATGAAGGAAACGATAGCAAAGATCAATAAAACTAAAAGCTGGTTCTTTGAGAAGATAAACAAAATTGATAAACCATTAGCCAGACTCATCAAGAAAAAAGGGAGAAGACTCAAATCAATACAATTAGAAATGAAAAAGGAGAAGTAACAACTGACACTGCAGAAATACAAAAGATCATAAGAGATTACTACAAGCAACTCTAAGCCAAGAAAATGGACAACCTGGAAGAAATGGACAAATTCTTAGAAATGCACAACCTGCTGAGACTGAATGAGGAAGCAGAAATATGAAGAGGCCAATTTCAAGCCCTGAAATTGAAACTGTGATTAAAAATCTTCCAACAAACAAAAGCCCAGGACCAGATGGCTTCACAGGCGAATTCTATCAAACATTTAGAGAAGAGCTAACACCTATTCTTCTCAAACTCTTCCAAAATATAGCAGAGGGAGGAACACACCCAAACTCATTCTACGAGGCCACCATCACCCTGATACCAAAACCAGACAAAGATGTCACAAAGAAAGCAAGCTACAGGCCAATATCACTGAAGAACACAGATGCAAAAATCCTCAACAAAGTATTAGCAAACAGAATCCAACAGCACATTAAAAGGATCATACACCATGATCAAGTGGGGGTTATCCCAGGAATGCAAGGATTCTTCAACATACGCAAATCAATCAATGTGATACACCATATTAACAAACTGAAGGAGAAAAACCATGTGATCATCTCAATAGATGCAGAGAAAGCTTTTGACAAAATTCAACACCCATTTATGATAAAAATCCTCCAGAAGGTAGGCACAGAGGGAACCTTCCTCAACACAATAAAGCCCATATATGACAAACCCACAGCCAACATCATCCTCACTGGTGAAAAACTGAAACCATTTCCTCTAATATCAGGAACGAGACAAGGTTGCCCACTCTCACCACTATTATTCAACATAGTTTTGGAAGTTTTAGCCACAGCAATCAGAGAAGAAAAAGAAATAAAAGGAATCCAAATTGGAAAAGAAGTAAAGCTGTCACTGTTTGCAGATGACATGATACTATACACAGAGAATCCTAAAGATGCTACCAGAAAACTACTAGAGCTAATCAATGAATTTGGTAAAGTAGCAGGATACAAAATTAATGCACAGAAATCTCTGGCATTCCTATACACTAATGATGAACAATCTGAAAGTGAAATTAAGAAAACACTCCCATTTACCATTGCAACAAAAGAATAAAATATCTAGGAATAAACCTACCTAAGGAGACAAAAGACCCGTATGCAGAAAATTATCAGACACTGATTAAAGAAATTAAAGATGATACAAATAGATGGAGAGATATACTATGTTCTTGGATTGGAAGAATCAACATTGTGAAAATGACTCTACTACCCAAAACAATCTACAGATTCAATGCAATCCCTAACAAACTACCACTGGTATTTTTCACAGAACTAGAACAGAAAATTTCACAATTTTTGTGGAAACACAAAAGATCCCGAATAGCCAAAGCAATCTTGAGAACGAAAAATGGAGCTGGAGGAATCAGGCTCCCTGACTTCAGACTATACTACAAAGCTACAGTAATCAAGGCAGTATGGAACTGGCACAAAAACAGAAATATAGATCAATGGAACAGGATAGAAAGCCCAGAGATAAACCCACGCACGTATGGTCACCTTATCTTTGATAAAGGAGGCAAAAATATACAGTGGAGAAAAGACAGCCTCTTCAATAAGTGGTGCTGGGAAAACTGGACAGGTACATGTAAAAGTATGAAATTAGAACACTCCCTAACACCATGCACAAAGATAAAGTCAAAATGGATTAAAGACCTAAATGTAAGGCCAGAAACTATCAAACTCTTAGAGGAAAACATAGGCAGAACACTCTATGACATCAATCACAGCCAGATCCTTTTTTGACCCACCTCCCAGAGAAATGGAAATAAAAACAAAAATAAACAAATGGGACCTAATGAAACTTAAAAGCTTTTGCACAGCAAAGGAAACCATAAACAAGATGCAAAGACAACGCTCAGAATGGGAGAAAATATTTGCAAATGAAGCAACTGACAAAGGATTAATCTCCAAAATTTACAAGCAGCTCATGCAGCTCACTATGAAAAAAACAAACAACCCAATCCAAAAATGGGCAGAAGACCTAAATAGACATTTCTCCAAAGAAGATATACAGATTGCCAACAAACACGTGAAAGAATGTTCAACATCATTAATCATTAGAGAAATGCGAATCAAAACTACAATGAGATATCATCTCACACCGGTCAGAATGGCCATCATCAAAAAATCTAGAAACAATAAATGCTGGAGAGGGTGTGGAGAAAAGGAAACCCTCTTGCACTCGCACTGTTGGTGGGAATGTAAATTGATACAGCCACTATGGAGAACAGTATGGAGGTTCCTTAAAAAACTACAAATAGAACTACCATATGACCCAGCAATCCCACTACTGGGCATATACCCTGAAAAAACCATAATTCATAAAGTGTCATGTACCAAAATGTTCATTGCAGCTCTATTTACAATAGCCAGGACATGGAAGCAACCTAAGTATCCATCAACAGATGAATGGATAAAGAAGATGTGGCACATATATACAATGGAATATTACTTGGACATAAAACGAAACGAAATTGAGTTATTTGTAGTGAGGTGGATGGACCTAAAGTCTGTCATACAGAGTGAAATAAGTCAGAAAGAGAAAAACAAACACCGTATGCTAACACATATATATGGAATCTAAGAAAGAAAAAAAAGTCATGAAGAACCTAGGGGTAAGATGGGAATAAAGACACAGACCTACTAGAGAATGGACTTGAGGACATGGGGAGGGGGAAGGGTAAGCTGTGACAAAGTGAGACAGTGGCATGGACATATATACACTACCAAACGTAAAATAGATAGCTAGTGGGAAGCAGCCGCATAGCAGAGGGAGATCAGCTGGGTGCTTTGTGACCACCTAGAGGGGTGCGATAGGGAGGGTGGGAGGGAAGGAGATGCAAGAGGGAAGAGATATGGGAACATATGTATATGTATAACTGATTCACTTTGTTATAAAGCAGAAACTAACACACCATTGTAAAGCAATTATACTCCAATAAAGATATTTAAGAAAGAAAATGTGATACACACACACACACACAATGGAATGTTATTCAGCCATAAAAGAAGGAAATTCTGCCATATGCAACAACGTGGATGTAACTTGAGGGCATTATGCTTAGTGAAATAAGTCAGACAGAGAAAGACACTTATGATCCCACTTAAATGTGGAATCTATAAAAACCGAACTCATAGAAACAGAGAGCAGATTGTCGGCGGCAGGAGGTGGAGGGGGAGAAAATGGTAAAGGCGGCCAAAGGGTACAAATTTCCAGTTATAAGAGGAATCAGTTTCTGGGGATGTAATGTAAGGTAATGTTCTGTACGTGAATATAGTTAACAATACTGTATTGTATATTTGAATGTTGTCTAAGAGAGATTTTAAAAGTTCTCTCCTCACAAACACACACAGAATTCTAACTATGTGAAGTAACTGCTGTATTAACTAACCTTATTGTTGTAATCAGTTTGTAACATATGCATGTATAAAATCATTACATCGTAACCTTAAACTTACACAACGTTATATGTCAATTATATCTCAATAAAGTTAGAAGAAAAAAAAAAAAGTGACTCTAGTAGTAATAAATTTTTGGTTTTCATGAAATGTAAGTTAAAAAAACCCAAGGTATTTTTGCTATGTGAGCCATCACTATCTGAACCCGGAAATCAAAATGACTTGTTTTTGTGATAACACTGGGAAAAAGATAAACCTTGCTAGCTACACTTGCTATCCAAAGTCGGAAGTCAAACAGATTTAGATAGTAACAAATACATATCTTCCTACATAATAATATCTATAAATAAAGAGATGACCTTTGACTATTTCATCTACCTCTCTAGAAGTGTGTATGTGTAAGAGAGCGAGAAATTCTCTTTGGAAAAATTGATTATTATTTTGTATGAGTATCACTTTATATTTAGACACATAAAGTGGTAGATATTTATGATAAAATATAATGCAGAATGAGTGTTTTAATAGCACAGGAAGAGCAGTTTACACAAAATTTTTTATACTGCATGGTCTCTATTGTGTAAGAAAACAGTGCCTATTAAAAAGACTGGAAAGAAATACACCTAAATGTAACCAGGATTGAGTAATAATTTTTCTACACCTATAATCTTCTCTACATGCAAATTTTTCATACTGTTATCTTATTTGCAGTCAGGAAAATATACAATACTGATTTTAATACAACATGATAAGTACTGTAATAGAGATATTAAAAGTTTGATATTGGTACCAGAGTACCAATTCTTTTGAGAAGTTAAAGTTAAGTTCTGGAAGGGAAGATGCTTCAAATATAGCCTAATATAATACAGCAACAGTTGATCAGAAAGAGGATATATTGTACTTGCAAATGCCAGAAAGTGAGAACATGCATGTGCCACTAGGGGAATTTAAACAGTTCCATAAGACTAGAATACGGGCTGCAATAATGGTAGGAGGAGTGGGAGGGATAAGTCTACATACACATGTTGGGGCCAGATGCTATACAAAGTAGTTTCTAGAATGAAGAAAATCTAAACCTAGCCATCCTAGGCTAAGATGTTTCAATGCTTAATTTCAATACTAAGTAAGTCCTGACCTATAACAATCATATTTCCTTTAAATACTTAAAACTACTTTTTCTCCTTTAAAATTAAAACAGAGACTGAAATTTCTTGACTATGGCAGGGGAGAGGCTGGCAAATCCACTCCTCAGTAAACAACTATAACAAAGAACACAATCATCAAACACAACCATTTCAGGGCTCAAACCTAGGCAAACACGTTGCAAAGTGTTCATTCATGAAAACCAGCTAAATCTTAGCTAACAACAGTGGGGATCTGTGGTGTCTTTGCCTGAAGCCACTCTCATCATCCCCACCCTTTGCTCAGTTGGTATGGAAGTTCTTTGAGGACAGGGCTGGCTGTGAGAAACAGCAAATTCCCTGCTGGAAGGGGTTAACGGGATTTGGAGCAGAGGGTGAAAAACCCACAGAACAATGTCAGTAAAAGTAACAAAATGGTAAGAAACAAACAGGGCAAGTCAGCAGCTATGCCAGCTTCAGGCTGCAGTTTTGGTTGGCCAGAGCTGTAGACTGGAAGACTGGTCAGAAATTTAGGAATTCCAGAAATATCCTGGAAATGAAAGAGGCACAGAAGGGCTAAATAAGCTTTCCACATAGCCTTGGTTGATTGGGAGGCTAAATGAACATGCACGGGAGACCCACGAGGGCCTGATGGAAAGCAAAAAGTGAGGCAGACTTGGAAACTGCCTGAATTTTAAATGTACTCCCAAATCAACACACATCCACTGGCAGAGG
This sequence comes from Delphinapterus leucas, assembly GCF_059928025.1. Classification (NCBI taxonomy): domain Eukaryota; kingdom Metazoa; phylum Chordata; class Mammalia; order Artiodactyla; family Monodontidae; genus Delphinapterus; species Delphinapterus leucas. The sequence goes on along the minus strand of NC_143137.1, from coordinate 36,317,794 downwards.
GTGGGAGCCTTAGAGGCTGGAGAGGTGTTTGAGCACAACCTCTGACCTATCATTGACCCCTAATCTGTGCAGACACAAGTGCAAACTGTAGGAAACCAGCCTAAAAAAATAAAAATAATAGTAATGTACAAACTACCAGGGAAACAGACTCCACAGATTAAGTGCAGGGAGATTACTAAAAACCACCACCACCATCACCACCCTCCTCGGGGAAAAATCCAAAACAAGAGTTTCTATAACTTCAAAAATATATTGGACAGTTTTCAACAAAAAATTATGAGACATGCAGAGAAAAACAGGAAAGTGTAGTCCATATTCAAGAAAAAGGCAGTAAATAGATTCAGAGTGAGCCCAAATGTTGTATTTAGCAAAGACCTCAAATCAGCTATTATAAAAATGTTCAAAGAATTCAAAGAAACCATGTTCAGAAGAGTAAAAGGAAAATATGACAATGACTTAACAAACAAAGTAATCTCAACAATGAAACAGAGACTATAAAAAAGAACGATATAGAAATTCTAGGGTTCACGTTTTCCATATGTACCTGTTTTTGATAGCACTGTTAACTATATAATTTCTTATGCTGGTCAATATTTTAAAAATATTCAAGAATGTTCGTAACACCTGAGTTATAAGATGTTTAGTAACTCATTATGCTTTGTAAGCTTTGTAGTAACCTTTGAATAAAGGTAAAGATCTTTTCCTACAGAACTAATCAAAGGTATATTAAGTTTTGAATGAAACTGCTTATACCTAACTAGATAATATTTCAACATGGTATAAAATCAAAGTAACCAAAGGTAATGTTATGTTGATATCTACAGGTTTGGAAATGTTTTAAGAGGTTAATTTAATTTTATTTCCATGGTTAGCCTGCAGTGTCTACTAGGAATGTTTCTAGAGTTATTCGAGCTTAACATTTTCAAGAGAGTAATACAATATTACTTGATTCCACAAATTTATTCTGGTACTAAGGTATATAAATAATTTTAATACTATTAAAATTAATTGGATTATAATACATACAAAATGAAATATTATTTAGCCATAAAAAAATGGGAAATCCTGCCATTTGCAACAACATGGATGGACCATGAGGTCACTGCACTAAGTAAGTCAGACACGAAAAAACAAATACTGTATGATCTTACTTCTATGTAGAGTCAAAAAAAAAAGTCAAACTCATAGAAACAAAATAAGATTTGTGACTGTCAGATCACAAATTTAGGGATTGGGTGAAAGGTACTTCCAATTATAAGATAAATAAGTTCTGGAGATGTAATATCCAGCATGGTAACTATAGTTAACAATACTGTATTGTATATTTGAAAATTGCTAAAAGTTCTCATAAGGAAAAAAAATGGTAGTTAGGTGAGGTGAGGGATAGTTAACTAAACTTACTGTGGTAATCATTTCACAATATATACATATATTAAATCACTTTGTTGTATGTGTTAAACAGTGTTACATGTCAATTATATCTCAGTAAAACTGGGAAAATACTCATGTACTTATTAAATAAAATTTATGCCTATATGCATATATATATATTACCAGCAGGCAGATTTTTATATTGAAAATAAAATAATGGGAATTGGTTCTATTAATAATCTTCCATTAATTCCTTATTTGTGATTTGTCAGTGGATAGACACTTTATATTTAATTTAATTGGATTTCACTGTTTTGATTCTTTGTATTACCATAAAATGTAACATTTAATGAATGATTCTTTCTCATTTTTAGTGAGAACAATCGATGTTATGGAACTACTAGTTTCCCAGATATCCCTTAAAATTTTATGCTACTTTCCTACCTAATAATATAACAAATTTACATTTCTCAGACTAACATATGACCAGAGAAGCAAGCAAAATGCCCACTACTTGGTGTAAACCATTACACTATTTTACATTATTAACACAGCAATCCAGGATAATGTTAATAATCTAAGTAGAAAAGTATACTTACTCAGTTATAAATTCAGGGTTTGTAAAGCTGAGGTTGGTTAAATGACCTTCAAGTTTAGAAGATTCATGCGTATTTAAGGCTGGAGTGGTCTTAGTGGCGAGTACAGCTCTTTTTTCATCTTTTTCAAGTGCTTTTCTCTTCCCACCATTTTGAAAATATTCTCTGCATACACTACAAGGCAAAATAAAGTTATATTTTAAAACAATAGGTATGAATATAAAATAAAATGGGAAAATATTAACCTTTATTAATCAAAATGGGAAATTTTCAAATTATAGTGTCCTATTTTTAAAATGTCACATAGAGGTAAGTTTGAGCACCTGTAGCATTTTCAAATTTTTAAAATTACCATACAACAAAGCATGATCATAGATTATGTTTAAAAGTGTTTTTTCAGAAGTACAATGTGCCTGTATGTTTTGCTGAACTTTATTCTTAGCTAAAACATAAGTTCCTCCAGAAAAGCTTAGATAACTCTGTTATTCAGTGACAGAATCCAAAAAGAATAGTAGTCACAGTTAACTCTGAGCCAGCTCTGCTGGTAGTAGACAGTTGTTTTTCAGATCCCTCCCGGTTTATAAAAACAAAGTCACACATATATACACTAATATGTATAAAACAGATAACTAATGAGAACCTGCTGTATAGCACAGGGAACTCTTAGTGCTCTGTGTTGACCTAAATGGGAAGGAAATCCAAAAAAGCAAGATATATGTATACATATGGCTGATTCACTTCGCTGTACAGTAGAAACTACCACAACATTGTAAAACAACTATACCAATAAAATATATATATATATGTATAGTTATCACACAAAAGAGAAGCTCCATTAAACTATATCCAATTGCTGTTAAAAAAAAAAGTCACAAAATCAGGTTGCCAAAATATTAAGAATCATGCTATTTGCTCTGAAAGAAGAGCATAAAAATCTGGTTAAGGTAAAAATGGTATCATATTATAAAGGTATACATTCAGAGAGAACAAAGGTTTTAACATAATAGTGATTTTTATAACACTTGGAAATTATTCCTGTCCATCAAGAGACCACTACTGCTTGTCCCAATTCTTATAATATAAATGGATATTAAAATGCAGATTTTTCAAGATGTATTATTTCAAACTCAATTAGTTTAGCCCATATCAGGTTGTTATCCGTAATCAGAAACTGATGACTGGCATTAAGATTAAACAATTTTCTTCATACCTAATACAATTTTAGGGTGAAAATAGTAGGGTACCATGCCTGGGTATGTAACAGGACAATAAACATGAACCACAGAATCAACTCAAAACACTTACTAGCTATTAAAGACAAAAAACTTAAAGGAAGCAAGACTGGTATGATCTGCCTCTGGCCCTTGAGCTTACAATATGACAGGAGATACATACTTAGACAATTAACTGATATACTTATCAAAGCTTAAAGTGAATGTAAATGGAAACTAAACAAATTTTCTTTATTTTTAGATTCTTAAACCACATTATTATTCCATATAGCTCATACTCTGAACAAGCTAGACTATTTTTCTCCATAGACACTCCTTGGTGCAGTTTCAAAAACACATGGCTAGAGAAGAAGTGAAAAATTAATTTAAAACTGATTTCAGCAAGTAGAACTATGGTGTCTAATGAAACAATGCTCATTTCCCCTCACACTTAAAGGATGTTATTAGTTCAATTTCAGTTTGTCTAAGTATCTAATAAAGACTTCTTTAACTTATCCTATGGGATTTAATTTTAACTCAAATTATATACAGGAGTTGAAACTCACTTATCATTAATCAAACATTTATTAAGTACCTATCATGTGCCAGGCACATATGTGATGGAAAAACAAATTGAAGAAGGCATTGCTGCCCTCAAGGAGCTCAGACTAGTGAAGGAGACAAATAATTATATATTGGGTTGGCCAAAAAGTTTGTTTGGGTTTCCAAAAGAAATTTTTGGGCCAACTCAATAGTAAAGAAAATACAATTGATAAATACTTAACGCCCAATCTAAAATCAGTAGTATAAGCTGATTTTAGGAAGATAAGTAGGAATAAATCAGGCTAGGAAGAATGTTAGTTAAGGAGGAAAGTGCTTTCCTGGCAGAGAGAACAGCATGAGCAAAGGCATGGAAGAGAAAAGCATCATGGATCCCGCAGAGATAGACATCAGTTCAAGGCATGTGAAATTTAAACTGCCAGGCAGAAAATGGATGGATGAACTCATAAGTGAAAAGGCCCTAAGGCCAACACACATATAGAGAGGAACGACAGCCACATGACACTGGAGGGGTAAGCAAACTTCAGATCATGCAAGGCTGACAGGCCTATTTAGGAATGTGGTCTTTTTTAGAAATCTAATCTAATGACAGAAATGGTTTAGTGGTTTCTTTGAGTGGGGGGTGGGCTGACTACAGAGGTGTACACTAGAGCTTTTTAGAGTCGTGGAAAAGTTCTGTATCTAGACAGTGGTGATGGTTACACAAGTGTAAACAACTGTCATTACTCACTGAACTGTACACTAGAATGGGTATATTTTATTGAATATTAATTAAACCTCAGTAAGGTTGATTGAAAAATATAGCCTGAATCACCTTGGAATTAATACTAAAAATAATGCCTTTATCATATAATATTTCACTAAGGCATGAAACACAAGGGTAAAGAGATTACTTACCTTTCTATTAGGTGGAACCACAAAGAGCTGCTGATATTCAGTAGTTCTTGACCCACAAAAATTGCAATTTTATGTGGTTCAATCTCAATGTTACCTAGACACTTGACTGCAAAATACTTAAAGGGCTAGAATTCCAGATACTCATAGGATAATAACCACCATCTAAACCCCAATCTCCCTACAAAACTTCCAAAAAATATACAAAACATTAGAAAGAGCAAATAAAAGCACACACAGTTCACACCCATGGCATAACTAGGAAACAGGAATAGCACCTTATTTTACATGTAATTGGGGAAATAAAAATCTGAGGCCAACTGAGTTGGCTTTGGAGTTACCCGAAGTACAGAGTCAGATGAGGACTGTGTAAGAGAAGAAGGTATGATGGGGTCTTAGAGATGGCACAGAAAAATCGATAATACCAGCTAAGGTTCACCACAGAGAGAGTCCAACTCTGAATGGAGAGATCTTAAGACTTATGGGACGTAGTGAAACAAGGCATTAGGCACAGGAAGACCAAAAGGAAAAAGTTTGGAAAGTATATGGGAAGGGCTGTCACCAAAGGTGAGAGCTCTGTGAAGATATTATTTCTGAGGGAGAAAGGAAGCACCTTGAAAAAAGGGGGTATCTCTGGAGGTGTGTTGATAAAGGGAAAGAATGAAGCAACTAAGAATAAAGAGCATACTGACATAAGTTAAACCTATTAAAAATTCATAAATCAGCCAAAAGAGGACAATACTTATTAAAGGAACTCCACTTTCATATCTGTAGCAATCAAGCAAGGATCTTTGGAATTAAGAAACAAAGCAAGCACCCAAACCTCTACCTATACCTCTATACACAGTCTAACATAAAAGACAAAACACATAAAAGAGATGTCCAATGAATCCAGCAATCGTACAAGTTTCTATTAGAAGGGAAGAGAAAGATATCAAAACTTTTCAGTGGATTAAAATTCTCAAAAACACAGAAAATAACCGCTATAAAAGAGAAGAAAATTGTAACCTAACACTTCAATATTAATTATATATAATTAAGCAATGCAGATATGAAAAACATTTCAAATTTGAAATTAAATAGAAAACTGAGGATAAAGAAGAACTACATAAATAGATATTCCATGAATATGGATAGGAAGACTCAATACTGTCACTATGTTAGCTCTTCCCAAATTGATTTATACATTCAACACAATCCCAATCAAAAGCAGAGCAAAATATCTTATAGATAAAACAAATGGATTCTAAAGTGTACATGGATAAGCAAAGGACCCAGAATAGCCAACACAATATTGAGGGAGATGAACAAAGTTGGAGGACTGACACCATCTGATTTCAATTCTTAATATAAAGCTATAACTATACTATTACTATTAGTAATCAAGGACAGTATGTTGTAGGCAGAACAATAGACAAATAGATCAATGGAACAGAAGAGAGAGCCCAGATATAGATCCATGTAAATACATTCAAGGAGCAGTGGAGTAATACAGTGGAGTAAAGACAGTCTTTTCAACAAATAGTGCTGGAACAACTGGATATCGACATGCCAAAAAATGAACACTGACACAGACATTACACTCTTGACAAAAATTAACTCCAAATGGATCACAGCCCTAAATGTAAAACACAAAACTCTAAAACCCTTAAGAGAGTTTTATAAATTTTTAGGAGAAAATCTAGATGAACTTGGGTGTTATATCTAAAAAGTCATTGCCAAATCTAAGTCACAATCCTTAAAAAAAAAAAATTGAGACGCTAGACTTAATTAAAATAAAAAACTTCTGCTGTGCAAAAGACAATGTCAATAGAATGAGAAAACAAGCCATAGACTAGGAGAAAATATTTTCAAAAGATCTATCTGATAAAAGACTGTTATCCAAAATATATGAAGGACCCTCGAAACTCAACGTTACGAAAACAAACAACCTGATTAAAAAATGGGCAAAAGACCTAACAGACACCTCACTAAAGAAGGTGCAGATATCAAATAAGCATAAGAAAAAGACGCTCCATATCACATGTCATTGGGGAAATGCAAATTAAAATAGCAATGAGATACTACTACACATTATTAGAATGACAGAAAACCAGAACACTAACACCACCAAACGCTGGTGTGGAGCAACAAGAACTCTCATTCACTGCTAGTGGGAATGCAAAATGGTATAGTCACTTTGGAAGACAGTTAGGTAATTTCCCACAAAACTAAATATACTCTTCCCATATAATCTAGCAATCAAGTTTCATGGTATTTCCAAAAAGAGTTGAACACTTACTTCCACACAACAACCTGCAGATGGATGTTTACAACAGTTTTTTTTTTTAAGATTTATTTATTTTATTTATTTTTGACTGCTTCGGGTCTTAGTTGCAGCACACAGGGTCTTCATTGAGGCATGTGGGATCTTTCGTTGTGCCACACAGGCTTCTCCCTAGTTGTGGCGTTTGGGTTTTCTCTCTCTAGTTGTGGTGCACGGGCTCCAGAGAGCATAGGCTCTGTTGTTTGTGGCACGCAGGCTCTCTATTTGAGGCACTCGAGCTCAATAGTTGTGGTGCGCAGGTTTAGTTGCCCCACGGCATGTGGGATCTTAGTTCCCTGACCAGAGATCGAATCTGCGTCCCCTGCATTGTAAGGTGGATTCTTTATCACTGGACCACCAGGGAAGTCTCTACGGCAGTTTTGTTCATAACTGCCAAAATGTGGAAGCAACCAAGATATCCTTCAGTAGCTGAAAGGATAAACAAGCTTTGGTCCATCTAGACGATGGAATATTATTCACCACTAAAAAGAAATAAGCTATCAAGCCAAGAAAGACATGGTGGAACCTTAAATGCACATTATTAAGTGAAAGATGTCAATATGAAAAGGTTAAATACCTTAATTCCACCTACATACATTCTAGAAAAGGCAGAACTATGGAGACGGTAAAACAGTCAGTGATTGCTGGGTATGGGGGGAAGTTGGGGGGAGAAGGAATTAACAGTTGGAGCACAGAGGATTTTTAGAGCAGTGAAACTGTTCTGTATGATACTATAATGGTGGATACTTGTCATTATATATTTGTCAAAACCCATAAAATATATAATACCCAAAGTGAACCCTAATGTAAACTATGGACTTTGGATTCTAATGATGTGCCAGTGTGGGTTCATCAACTGTAACAAACGTAGCACTATAGATGGATGGTGATTGTGATGTGACTGCCCATGTGTGGAGTCAGGGTGTATGGGAACTACCTGTATTTTCTGCTTAATTTTGCTGTGAACCTAAAACTGCTCTAAAACAATAATGACTATTTGAAAGAAAAAAAAAAAAGAACACAGAATAGATCATGTGCCTCTTGATGCAGTACCCTGAGAAGGATACAGTATCACCTATGTGATATTCTTGCTAATAATATGCTTAACTTGAACCTAATCACAAAGAAACAACCATACAAATCTAAACTGAGAGACAGTCTGTAAAACTTTGACTTTACAAAATGTCCATGTCATAAAAGACCGAGAATTTTCCTAGATTAAAGAAGACCAAAGAGGGATAACAACTAAGTGCAATGATACACACTGAAGGATTCAGGAGCAAAAGTCTTGTGATCTCTGCAACTGACTTTCAAATGGTTCAATAGAGAGTGCAGGGAAAAGTCGAGGGGGGTGTGGCGGGGGGAGAAAAAGGGGAAACGATATAAAATGAGACTAAAATAGAGCAACATTTTTTTTTTCAAAACTGAAGGAAAGAAAGTGTGAGTCAAGGATTTTATATCTAGCCAAGTTATGCACCTTGTAACAAAACTACAGAAAAATAGCTTTTGGTATGTAAGAACTCATAGAATGTCACAGTTGTAAGATTATTAAAGCATGAACTTCATCTATGACATGACTGGGAAATGTTGAAGAAGAGGCTGGTAGAGAATAAAAAGCATTAAATGAATTAAAAAAGGATACTTTATCATGCTGAAGACCACAATTCCCAGTGAAGCCATGTACTATGTATCATAGCAGCCATCCTTACAAAGCAGAAACTCCATGAGATGCATGGAGAAACAGGCAAAACTAAAAACAGGGAACTTTAACACACCACTCTCAATCAAGTAAATGAACAATAAGTAAGGTTACAGAAGCTCTAAAGAGCATAATAAGGTTTATCTTATCACTGCATAACAAACTTCACTCTATCCTTTTTCAAGTGCACATGGAATATTCACAAAAATTACCATATACATGTATTAGGTCACAAATAAAACTACAGTAAGAGCCATAGGAAAAATAATACAGACAAAATCATCCAATCTCAACGCAATAAGGCTAGAACTAATAACAAAATAAAACAAAAAATTCATTTCACCTGCAAATTTTTTTAAAAGTTAAATAACTCTGGAGCCAAAGTACTAATAAAAATCACAGAACTTCTAAAAAACAATAACAAAACCACCACAAGTCAGAATCTAAGAAATGCACTAAAATAGTGACCTGAGGAAAATTCAGACCTTTAATATTTATATCAATACAAATGAAAGAATCAAAATAAATAAAATAAATATCCAACTCAAAGGATTAGGGGAAAAAAGTAAAACAAAAAAAAGGGAGTAAGATATTAATGTTAGAAAAAAACAGAACCAACAAATAAATACATAAACTGGTTCTTTAATTTGTATAACTTTATACAAATAAAGCTGAAAACTTAGATGAATCATAATTTTTCTAGGTAAGTATATTAAATATAGGATATAGGAATATAGGAAAATTTATTAAACTTGACTCTTGATTACTGGTAGAATTAATAAACTGCAGTTAATTTTGCAATTAAATTGCAAAATTTAAACAAACCCAAAATTCATAGATGAAATAAGAGAAAGTTATCAAAGAGCTGCTTCACCAAAAAGCATCAGTATCCACTGAGGAATTCTACCAAGGCTTCAAAAATCAGATAACCCCTGTATTTATCAAGCTTTTAATTTTCTGTAACTTAGGATGTTCTGATATCTGGGAGGGCCTTACAGACCCAGGGAGAAACTGCCTCTCCAAGGCTAGCTAATTCCTAAAGATAATAAACAACTTACTTGGGAGCGCGCCTCTCAGAGTTGCAACTATGGGTTGCAACCCAACCATTTCCTTTATTTAACTCTCACACAAGTCCATGTTTCCCAAACCCTAAATTAACTCAGGTCCAGGTACCAGACAGTTAGGGACAGCTCCTATGTTCCAAAGCCCACCAAAATTATTCAAACTAGCCAGTCCTATACTGTTTACACTGCTTTGCCTTTCCCATGTAAACCCTATAAAGGATCAGGTCTATTTTTTCCCCTCACTCCTGCTTCTGCCTCCTGACCAAATGTGGTGCTTCCCTGTGTGACATGGCATACCCACTTCTCTCAGGGCATGTCAGTAATAAATTCTTTCAATGGCAATGACCTCTCCATGCCATCACTCAGTCACCTCTATAAATAAAACACACAAGTACAAATTAGGCAACGCCAAAACTGTTTAAACAGTTCCGGACCATATAAACAAAGGAAAATTTTCTAAAGTCATTTGTTATGGAGCAAATACAATGATAATCAGGTGTGAGAATGTCTACAAAAAATACAGAAATATAAAATACAAAATATAAAAATAAATATCAATGTAAAATATGAAATAAAATTTTAACAAACAGAATCAAATATGACCGAGTATGTATCTCAAGAATATGAGGATTATTCAAGATAAAAAATCCTTCCATATAATTCACTATATTCACAAATCAAGGAGAAAACATTCATTTCCATAGATGCTGAAAGGACATTCAACAATATCCAACAGCTATTCCTAATAAAATCAATCAATCAATCAGAGCTTGGTGAATACTTCCTAACAGTTAAATTGTATCTATATATCAGCCAAAAAAGCCAGCAACTTATATAATGGGGATATACCACACACATCACTGAATGAGTAAAACATAGCTAATGTAATAGACAAGAGAAAAATAATTAGTCAAATGAATTGGAGAGAAAGAAATAAAACTCTGTGTATACACAGATATGATAATATACCTAGAGAATCCAAAAGAATCAATCACAAAGTAATACAAACAGTAAGAGAATTCAGTAAAACAGGATGTAAAACATACAAAAATCAAAAGCCTCCACATGTATACAAACAATAGCCTGTTAGGATATACAACGGAAGGAAAGATTTCATTTATAATAGCAACAAATGATAAAGTACCTAGGAATCAACATAATAAGAAATGTGCATAATCACTATACAGAAAACCTTAAAACACTACTGAAAATTCAAAAGTGGACTAGAACAAATGGAAGGATATATAACTTTTTCATGGACACAATGACTCAACATTATAAAAATTCCACTTTTTTCCAGTTATTAAAAAATTTAAGGTAATCCCAATAAAAATACAAACTTTAAAAAATTTAGTTATCAGCCATAAAAAGAAACGAAATTGAGCTATTTGTAATGAGGTGGATAGACCTAGAGTCTGTCATACAGAGTGAAGTAAGTCAGAAAGAAAAAGACAAATACCGTATACTAACACATATATATGGAATTTAAGAAAAAAAAATGTCATGAAGAACCTAGGGGTAAGACAGGAATAAAGCCACAGACCTACTGGAGAATGGACTTGAGGATATGGGGAGGGGGAAGGGTGAGCTGTGACAGGGTGAGAGAGAGGCATGGACATATATACACTAACAAACGTAAGGTAGATAGCTAGTGGGAAGCAGCCGCATGGCACAGGGAAATCGGCTCGGTGCTTTGTGACCGCCTGGAGGGGTGGGATAGGGAGGGTGGGAGGGAGGGAGACGCAAGAGGGAAGAGATATGGGAACATATGTATATGTATAACTGATTCACTTTGTTATAAAGCAGAAACTAACACACCACTGTAAAGCAATTATACCCCAATAAAGATGTTAAAAAAAAAATTTAGTTAGACCAGTTGATTCTAAAGTACATATGGTGAAAAAAAAAAACAAGAACAACCAAGAAAATCCTGAGAAAGAAGAATGGTGGTGGGGAGGCGGAAGAATGATATAGAATAGCATGGATTAAATGATATAGACAAGGAATCATTACAGGAAGTCCTAAAACAGAACCAATTATGTGGGGAATCTTGGTATATCACGTAAGTATGTGTCAAATCACTGTAGAAAAGGTAGACGTTTTCATAAATGATGTTGGAGAAATAAATAACTATTGGGCGGGTTAGATCTATACTTTGCAACAAACACTGGAATGAATTCCAAAGAGGTCAGAGATCTAAATGTCAAAAAAAATGATTACCATAAACGTACTACAAGAAAACATGAGTGAATTTCTAACAGGAATTCTTACAGTCTGGGAATCAGAAAAGCTTTTCTAAGACAACTGGAATCTTGAAGCAATAAAAGAAGAGACAGATATATCTGATTATGTGAAAACAAAAACCTTCTGCATGGCAAAACAAAAATTTGCATGGCAAAAGATACAAACTCAAAGAAAAAGAGCACATATCTCTAAATTATATAAAGAGCTCTAAAAAATAATCAAGAAAAAAGGGACCAAAAACCGTTAGGAAAAAAAGCATCAAAAACACAAACACATAATTCACAGAAAAAAAAGGCAAATATTTCCTAAGTATATGAAAACGTACTCAACATCATTCGTAAGAGACACGTAAATTAAAATCACATAGAGATATCAATTCCCATCTATCAGACTGGCAAAAATTCAACAGGTAGGCAACATACTCTGTTGGTAAGATTTTGGAGAAACAGGTATTGTCATTTTTGCTGGTGGAATTAAATGATATAACCTCTATGGAGGGTGATGTGGCAATATCCAACAAAATCACATATGCATTTACTCTTTTACTCTGCAATTCCACGTCTACAAAGATACAATGCCAAAAATACTAAATGAATATGCACAAGGTTATTCGTTACAGCACTATTTGTAACAGAAAAAGCTTGTATGTAACTTAACAAAATGAGGAAGACATCTATATACTTGTGATGGTCAATTTATGTGTCAACTTGACTGGGCTATGGGGTGCCTAAATATCTGGTCAAACGTTCTGGGTATTTCTGTCAGGGTATTTCTGGATGAGACTAACATTTAAATGGGTAGACTGAGTAAAGCAGATTGTCCTTCTTAATGAGGGTAGGCTGTATCCCATCACTTGAAGGTCTGCGTAAAACAAAAAAGCTGACCCTCCTCAGAGTATGAGAGATTCTTCTTGCCTGACTGCCTTTGAACTGGAACACTGAATTTTTCCTGCCTTGGACTCAAACTGAAACAGCAGCTCTTCCTGGGTCTCGAGCCTGCTGGCCTCAGGATAGGAATTATACCACTGGTTTGGATCTCCTGGGTCTCTGGCGTGTCAACTCATCCTGCAGATCTTGGGACTTGTCATCCTTTACAAACACATGAGCCAATTCTCTGGAGAACCATGATTAATACAATATCAAATAGAATGATCTCCATGACATAATATTAAGTAAAAATGAAATGTACAAAAGAGAGTATATGACATGTACCACTTGAAGAGATAAGACAGGGTGGATACATGTATATACATTGTATGAATTTGCTTATTTCTGCAAAAAGGAGAAACAAGAAACAAATGAAGAAAATGGAAGGGAGCCTATTCTGAGTATACCTTTTTGTAAAGCTTTGAGTTTTGAACCACGTAAATGCCTTATATTCCCCCAGATTAAAAGAAAATAAGAAAAAAGCCCATAAAACAAAGTGAAACTAACTGCATAGTAAATTGGTAACATAACCATACACAAAAGAATTGTTTCATGTAACTTTTAAACACAGTATTCTGACCCTTAGTGAGATATGTTCTAAAGACGAAAGAACTAACTGCAAAGAAATCTTAAACTTCACTCAGTTTATTGTTAGAAGTAGAATTGGTACTGTAATTTTGAAACCATTTTATGTGAACTATAGAACAAAGCAAATATGTTGATGTTATTCCAAACTAAGTCCTTCAGAGTAACAGAAGAGATAATATACAAATATAAAACAAAGAAGTTAGGCAAAAAACCTGTAATGTTACATTTGAATAGCAAATATCAATTATGAATTTAAGACTATATAATATTTCTGTTCAGTGAAAAAGTCTAGAAGAAAGGACACCCCAGAAGCATATCTAGTGCCCAGATCTTAATTTCTATTTCTCACTACAAGAAACTAAGGCTCCTTGATTGTAGGTCTTGACTGGGAAGGTAAAGCTTATCTTGTAGTAGATAGCAAGAAGTGCTCAAAGGTGACGTCAGAACCAAGAAGCCAGCTTTGAAGGGGCTCCCACTGGCTAAATACAGATTAATTTGAACACAAACACACACTCAAACACAAATCAAAGACTGATGGAAAAAGTGAATCCAGGAGCCTGCAGTGATATTCCAAAAACAAACAGACAAAATCCACCAAAACCAAACCAACCAACCAAACAACAACAAAACCACAACTCACTTGTCACAATTGGAATTGACCATTACACCAACTCCTTACTCTGAAAATTGCTAATTAAACAGAAAGAATTACATGTATATGTTTACTTTTACCTAGCCTCTCCAGAAAACATGTAATCATTCCCTGTTCATAAGGGAAAGTTTTTATTTACAGAAGAATGACCACTAATAAATGCAAGGAATGATACAATTTAAAAAATCATTTTACCACCCCAGATTTATTTAATAAATGGAGTAAACCTGTTAGTTGAAAGATTGTTGGGAGACAGGATTGATTCACAAGCCAAAAACGTCACTCTACGTATGACTTGCTAATTACAAAAGGAAAACGTAAGTTTACAATGGAAGGATCTAGTAGTTACCACCTTAACCAAATGGCAAAATTTATCGTCTCTAACAGTGGAATAACCTGACAATAAGAACTTGCTAACGTGATGCAATGTGAAGTATGCAGTTTCACCTAATAAATATTTTGGCAAAAATCTGGGACCTGAATCAACACTTTAGACTCAATGTTCAGTTTACAAGAAATAAAGGAGACTGAGGAAGTAGTTAAATGGCACCATGATAAAACAATCAAATAAATCCAAAACAAAGACACAAAGCTAGTTTTGGATTAGGATACAGATAATCACAATAGACCCCTGGTTGTGCTATAACTAGGAAAAAAGAAAAAAACCTAAACAATCTAAAAATAATGTATTAAAAAGAAATCAAGAGAACTGAGTATGCAAAGAGGTCTAATGGAAGGGACCACAGGCACTTTGTGCATTTGCTGAAAAGGAGCATGAGTGGTGAAGGATCAAGCCTTCCAAGGTAGAGGAATTTTGTTCGATTAAAGGAAAAGCAGCAGAGCTTTCAATGGCTGCTTAGAATGGAGTGACACACTGGAAACTTTAAGAAACCCAAATGCAGAGATTGTTCTCCCCATTTTCCTGCCTTCCCCCATAGGTCTTTTTTCAAGTAAGAAAAAGATGGGGGAGGGGGGAGCACTGGAGACTTGGAGTGGGACTAAAAAAGCAAAGAAAATTCTCTGCACTCTTCCATGGGCTTAGGTCCCAGAGTCCTGCTACAGGTTGGTACCTGTAATATACACAGAACAGGACTCACTCTCAAGGCATTTGAAGCCAGATGTGAACTGAAACTATCTAAAGTGGTAATCAAGCTTCAACCCAGCCTAACTCCTGATAAGATCAAAGTGTTCAATCTCTTATCCCAGCTGCCTATCAGAGAAAAAACCATGCCCTCTCTGGGAAAATAATATTTACCCCAGTCTCTTCTAAACATAATGCCAGTATATATGGGTTGGCCAAAAAGTTCGTTCGGGTTTTTCTGTAAGCTGTTACGGAAAAACCCGAACAAACTTTTTTGGCCAACCCAGTGTACTTTTTAAAATTACCAGACATACAATGAAGCAGAAAAAAATGATCCATAACCAAAAGAAAAAACAGCCAAAAGAAACAGAACCACAGATTAATTTTATGTTGGAATAAGCTGACAAGGACTTAAAATAACTATTATAAATTTTTTTAATAGAGAAAAATATTAACTGAATAGATGAAAATATGGAGAACTTCAATAGAAAATGAAATCTTTAAAGGAGAGCCGAATTATTATAGAAAAATTAAGTAAAATGATATCTTGGAAACATCTCTTTTGGTAACTGATAGAAGGCCAAAAAGAAAAATCAGTAAGGATATATAGAATATTTGAACAATGCTACTAATCACCTCAAACCAACAATCACAAAATACAGAACGTGGTATATTTTACAAATCAACTAACATTTCTCTAAAAACAATGCAATGTTAGGGAAAACAAAAACAATAACCTAAAAAATTTAACCACCAAAGCACAAGCCTTGATTTAGGGGAAAAAAATTATAAAGCATGTTATGGGGACAATAACAAAAATCTGAATTTTATGAACTAGATATTTTAGGAAATTACTGTTAATTGTCTTAATGTGTTTACAGTATTGTGGTTATGTAGGAGATGGAGATGAAATGTCATGTCATCTGCAATTTACTTTCAAATGGTTCAGGAAATGGTGTGTTTATATGTTCCTCTGTGTGGAGAGTTAGAAAAGGTAAATTCTTTTATTAAACATACAACTATAACTTTATATTGTGTTTTGTTTCTAATTTAAATACTTCATATTACAAATAAAATTTTACTAATTTTTAGAAGGAAATCTTATGTATAATTCTTCAAGCTAAACAGTCAACAAACTCTCAGCAAGGTAATGTCAGTAAGACTTATTTCACATATCAAATTCCTCTAAAGTTTTAAGTATAACTACTGGAAGCAAACTTTTGTCAAACCCCTTTTAAAGCTGATTTTAGCTTTTCAGAGTGACACTGCTCTCTTAGAATTGTCAACAGGGAAAGGAAATACATATAACCCAAGTTAGAACTACAGATAACTCATTTCAAAATTCAATATTGCTTTGAAGCCTTTTTTCCCCAACCTAGTTTTAAGTTTAAAGTAAAGACACTATAAAACTTCTCTTGGGATTACTTTCCATAGTAACATCTTTTTACCATATTTTGCCACTGTTATTTTTCAGCAGTTTGACCTAAATTCTTATTAATGTTCTTTTTCAGCAGTTTGACCTAAAAATAACCTCTTTCAGAACACATGTAGATACAAAAACTACTGATAAAAACACAAATCTGAGGAAAAAGAAAGAAGAGTGAAGTGTGAGGCATATTCATTATTCAAGTGGAAGGTACAAGCAAATGCTCCTATGAGAATACCACATATCAAAGTGGTATTTGAAATAAAGTCTGAGAGCTTGCCTGATGTATTAGAATACTAATTTAAAAGCAGTGCTGCTAAGAGCAAAGAATGTTGGTCTTAAATAGCGATGGTACTGACTTCCTGATTGGATTACATTATTACTTTGTGTCACAAGGGAAATATTTGGCTCAGTAGTATGCCTCAATTTGCGTTTCTTAGCTTGAAGGAGAAATGTATACTCCGTAGAACAGTCACATTTATAACCATTTTTTCTCTAGAAAAAGCAAAAAAAAAAAACCCAAACATTTTAATCCCAAGCATCTCATTTCTTATTATTCTGGCTCCTTCCTTTAGTTCCTCAACTCCACAATTCTTTGGCTCCACAATCCATTGATAATACCAATCTTTTCACTGTTCCTCACCTACCTCACATTTTCAGCTCACTTCTTACATATCATCATAATCACCACCATGTATACATCACCATCTCCCCTGCTCCTCTCTTAAGTCATTATACTCATTTGAGCATTAATCCTACCACACCGTCTGTCCATTCACTCTCTCCTTCTCCAAGAAAACTGTTTCACTATAACTTTGTGCCTTGATTACTGTAGCAGCTTCCTAACTGGTTTCCTTACTAACATCCTTGCCTTTTCTATAGTCTATCTTAACACTACAATTAGTTCTTAAAAATCCTTGACACATTTCAAAAGATTAGTAAGATCCTGTAACTTCTTCTTAAAACATTTAATGACTTTGCATCTCACGCAGAATAAAGGCCAATGTCTTCACAATGGTCCACAAGATCCTACAAAATCTAGCTGTTTGTTACCTTATTTTCTATCACTCTCCCCTTCTCATTCTGTTCTAGCCAAACTGGTCTCCTTGCTGTTTCTGAAACATGCCAGCAAGCTCCTGTCTCAAGGCCTCTGGACTTGTTAAGGCTTGCTCTCTTACTTCCTTCATGTCTTTTACACATCACTTTAGTGAGGCCTTCTCTGTCTACCCTATTTAAAATTGTTTTATTTCTCCTTGCTTTATTTTTCTCACAGCACTTACCATTATCTGACCTAGTGTATATTTAACTTATGTATTGTTTCTTGCTTCTAACCCTCACTAGCATGTTAAGTTCAATGAGAGCAAGGATTTTATCTGTTTGGTTGAGTGCTATACTCACAGTGCCTATGATGTGACTGGTACACAGAAGACAATCACTTAAAATTATTTATTAAAATGAATAAATAAAAGAACAAAGTAAAATACATATTTTTCTCTGGATTATTTATTGAATAAATGAAATAGGCACTATTATATAACTTTTAAATGAAATCAAAATAGAAACTTTGAATAAAAAATAATTGAAATGAAATATAAACCTAAAGTTACCATAAACTTATTGTCCAAGCAGAAAGATAATGTTTTGTTTTCTGGAAATTGATTTTTAAATTCAGTCAATATACAAATTCATTCTTATTATTTTACCACTTGAGAGAAATGATCAGCAGTATTCCATTTTCTGATGTTTTTAAAATTAGAAGCTCTGCTATGAGAAAATAAACATTATCCAAAGTCAATATAAGTGCTGGAATACCCTGAATCACATATAAAAATTCAGGATTTGGAAACTTTTAAGATGTTTTCAGCTTTAAAGAATGGAAAGTGTTCATTTTTACTTGAATCCAAATATAATTATCTAAAGAAATTTCTACACTATAACTTATTAATGATGAGTCAAGTGCTAAATCTCATATTTTAAATGTACCAATGCTTAATTAAACAAATGTATTTAAAGTTATACATTTAAAAAGTTGAAACAAAGAAATTTAAGTTATATCAAAAAAAACATTTTGATTAAAAGAAGGTGAATGAAATAAACATAGAGAAAGTGAGGCAATGGGGAGAAGCTATTTAAAAGACATCATCTGTTTTAAAACATTTCTATTTTGGTACAATGAATCATATACGGCATTACTTAGACTTAAGGATTTAAATAATACATTAGAAACCAAAACTGTTAGTTCATAAAAACACTCACCTACAACACCATTCAATACGACCTTCGCCCTCACAAGTTTTTGCCCAATGATTATCTGCCAAATTTTTCATTGCAACAGCATATTCACAAAGTGTTTCCTCATCCTCACAATGTTCTCGCCAGATCTTATCAAAATCTCCCACTAAAAACAAGGAAAAAATTAAATTAAGTTGACTTAAAATACATCAGGCTCCTAAAAGCTTCAGCATAATCTACAATTATTTAAAGATGAATAAAAGCAAACTCATGAAGTAAAATTCTATGAAGTTTCAACTTCATAATTTTCGAAGTTCCTTTATGCAAATTGGATTCATCATTTTAACCATGATGATTTGATAACCAAATAAATTTTACCATTTTAAACAGATGGATTTGTGAAGCTGAATAAAACTAATAAATATAAGTAGACATATACAAGTTATCAATTTATAAACCAAAAACATCCTGGTAGGGGACAAGTATGGCTGGGCATTCAAACATTAATTGTCCTGCTACCATTGGGCAATACGACCTTGCAGCAACAGAGAAGCCACTTAATCCTTCTTCTTGTCTGTTATTTTCTTGGATCTCTACAAATTTATCAGTTTTCTATATTAAAAGGGGTTGATAAGTGAGATGGCAACATAAATTAGCATGCAAGTTAAATGGTTGTGTATTGATACACTTGGACTTGCTGTAGGCATACTACACTTAAAAAATTATAATCCTAGTGCAAAAACGTTGCTAGAGAAATTACCTTGGAAAACTCTCCAAAGTTTTGAGTCTTTATAAGATGAATAAAAATTATAAGCTGACTACATTATCTGGCCACAGCATTACTTCCAGCTACTACCTTTTTTCCTTTTTAATTAGATCAGTAATCATATTTAATTTGAAAAATCAATGTGAGTTCTGATAAAGAAAGGTATGAATATGCCACAGCCAAATAAATAACATTTACATAATTGTAAAGGTAAAAGAGTAAACAAAAATTATCAAGTTGGCTTCAATCAATGCTCTTAGACATAATCTAGGTTCTCTTGCCACATGTTCAAATATAGGCAATTGTTTAGTGACAGAATAAACTTAAAAACATAAATACAACAACCAAATTTGGGGATGATAATTATAGTCAAGTTCTTTCCCCAGGTGAGACAATTAGATTCCAGTATTTAAGAGTTGGGTTTTTTTTTAACAGAAAAGGAATTATAATAGTTCAAATTTAACAACACTTATCTATTCAAAATTTGAAAAACTTTACTGGTTATTTTAAGCACTTAGCCCAGCACATACTGAGCTGAAAACCAAACTATTAGCCTTCTAGTTTGACCAATACCAGAAAGAGCAATAAGGGTACAAATATGCCCTCACACTCACATTGCTCAGTTAAGATGAATATGTATCAGTCTCAGCCTTGGTCTGAATATTGACTTTAAACCCCAAAAGAATGAAAAGCTTTCTCTTTTTTCATGGTTATGTTCTTATACAATAATATTTTCATTAATCACTAATATTTGTGTAGTGACAGGGCTCTCAATTTGTTATACAGCAGGTTGGCAATAACTGTCCACTGAAAACAAGCAGGCAAACAAATTTTTCTACATTCTCAAAGAAAAACCCCTCAGTTTTAGTAACATCTTTCAGATGCAGTTATTTATCAAGTATCTAAGTAGGACTACAGGAAGTAAAGTCTTTGAAACAAATACTTTGATTAATGATACCTTAATAAACCTATGATGTTCATAAGACTATTCCTGACTTTACTCATCAGACTTGATGTCAAATGATTCATTAAGGTACAGTATTATTTTAAAGGTGCTTTATCTTTTTTTGAGATGGATATCATCAACTCTAAAAGGCCCTTTGTTTGAATATGTAAGTTTCACTGTCTTACATAATGTACATATTATAAATAAATACATAAATTTACTACATTTTCTGGTAATAGAAGTCATTCAAACAAAAGTTTTATGATCAAATACGTTTGGGAAAAGCTATGTTTAACATACTTAAACAGATTTCCTTTTTTTAAGACTTCTTAGTTTAGATTCTACAGAAGGTACAACTTAAGACAAGGACCTGGGTTCAAGCAGTCTATTTAGGAGGGAACCCTATGAAACAGGAGTGAGGGAGTGGGGAGACCAAGTTAAGGGAGGAGAAAATGCTAATACAAGGGTGCATTACTGAGGCTGCTGCTGTGGGCAGCACAGAAGCATACAAAAAGCCTCTGGAATTGTATACCTAAAGGATGGGAGGCTGGAGCATTTATCTATCAGTTACTATCCCCCATTAACTGAGGGTTGTTAACAACCTGTACCTCTAAGTCTACACTTAGGCACTGAAAAAGGGGATTCCCTCAGTGGGCTCCATCAGTGTTGGAAAAAGGTGAAAAATAGAAAAGAAAGCAACACACATTTAAAATGGGACTCGGTCAGGGTCAAGTGCCTCTGAGCTCACAGTGTTTGTCCACCACACCCAAGGACCAATGGTATGCTGTGTGAGCCGCCAAAGGCATCTACTATAAATTCTCAGAGTCCTTACTATAACATTGTATACTGTGAAACTCAATTTACTCTAGAATTATTCTACTAGTTATGAGATACAAAGACGAGTTTATATATATGTGGAAACCTACTGCCCTTCAGCTTTTTAGATGACCTCTAGTTTCTCACACTCAAAATTCTCTTTAAATACTTCAATTTTTTATGTAGTTTTAAGGCTTACTATCTGCTCTACTAAAGTTTTGAGGAAGGATTCACATTTTGTCTGTAAGCCTATCAAACTGATTGTAAACTTCTATTTAATGTTTTCACTAACATTTAAGAGTCTCCAGACTCTCTAAATATGCTGATACTGAGATTAACGTGATTAATAAAGTCAGTACACTTAATATATAATTGAAACTAATGCAATTGTACATACTTTTCATTCCTTCAACAGATTTGCTGGGAAAATACTCTAGGTCAAACACTATAGAGAATAATAAAGTTAACGAGCAAGCACTGGCATCAAAGGAAGGGGAGAAGATGTATTAAAATGTGGTATCTGCTCTAATAGAGATATGAACCTGACATATTCACTATGGTCCATGTAAGCCATTCTGGACCCAGAACTTTTAAATCATGTATTTATTCAACAAAAAGTATCAAACCCCAACTACTAGGTATACACTATGTTACATGTCTGGTGGTTACAAAGTTGAACAAAAAATACAATTAGCCTTCAGAAATTCCACTTTCCAGAATACCCTTGAAAGGTTATTTTTAAAATAAATAAATTTATTGAAAACAGAATGGGAAAATTCAGTATTTTTTCATAATAGCCCATTATTTGTTTTTACAGTATTCAAAATAGTGCTATTTACCTTTTAATCACTGCATTTTCAAAATGATTTATGATTTGGGTTCCAAAAGTCAAAAAAAGTTAAAGTTCACCAGTGCCCAGTATACAAATTCAAAACTCTGCTGCTAACTTGGTCAAACTGCATATGCAAAAAATGTGTTAAAACTCAATTCTGAGGATTTTTTGGTTGTTGTTATCTTTTAGTTAGGTCAACCAATATTTAAAAGACTGTCTTATTTAAAAGGAAATACTTTTTCATTATCAAAAGGTAAATTAAGAACTAAGAACTTCCTGAGGTCTGCATCAAAGATCTACTCAACAGAACAAGAAATGCTTAAGTATTAAAGTTCAATCAATCAGAGGTCTCAATGAATTAATAATTAGCTTTATAATGATTTTTATATATTGGTATTTGTGATGACTCAAAATCATTGTGATTAATAATCTATTTTCTTACTTATTTCTTACAGGCATCCTATAAAAATATGCATGTATCTTAGTTATAAAGAGAGACAGAGAGAGAGAAAAGGGGGGAGGGGGGAAGTGAGGAGAAGGAAATGGAGAGAAGGAGAGGAAAATCTCTAGTTAACGCATACATTCGAATTTGTCCTAACACAGAGAAGTCTCGGCAATTAAAAAATTATATTTAGAAAGCACAATTAAATATATATATGTCCTGCAGCCTAACTTGAAATTAATAGTTAATAAACATTTTATAGTCAGACTAAAATAATAAATCTAGAGAAGAAATCAGTATTCATTTGTTCAAATACATCATTTTAAGATCAACTTAAAGCTCTGCCAGGTCTTAAAGATAAAGCCACCTGATGGTCTCATAAAATTCTAGAATGAAGTTCACATTAACATGACTTCTATTCATTATATTCTCTTTACATTTAAATTTTTAAAAACACTAATTAATAAATTAATTAATAATTCAAAACACAAGTGATGCCAACTTAAAGTTGCCAAACCAAATTCAGTATGGAAATCGGATGAACCAAATTATTCTGAAGCTTGGTCCTACTGTCAGGAATAATACCATAATTATTGACTAAACTCACCTTCACAAACATATGCAACAACTAAAGAATAAATATGTTACTTCCTATGAAAAGACAATAACTAGGAAAAAATAGCACATTCATTAGTTGATTAAAAAGACAAAGTTCTGTGGAATCTAAGAAGGAAAAAAAAAAACCAAACAGCAAGCTCATAGATACAGAGAACAGACTGGTAGTTGCCAAAGGCAGAGGGTAGGGGAGTGGGCAAAATAGGTGAAGGGGGTCAAAAGGTACAAACTTCCAGTTATAAAATAAATACGTCATAGAGCTGTTAAAAAAAAAAGTTCCATTTTTAAGAATTTTGTGATTAGTTTAAGATAATTATTACTTTGACTGCAGGTGTCTTTGTAAGAACCAAGTATAATAAGTTAAGGAGTTATTTATTGTTGCTCAAGAACAGCTGTATTACAGGTCCAAACTCAGGTGAACCAATGGAATCTCTAAACTGTCTCTTTAGAATGGATACTCTTTAGAATGGATACTATTCTTCCTTTTTGAATTAACCTCTCTCATGCCTTCAAAACATAACTGAATTCCCATGTTCTTCAAGAGGATTTACCTGCCTCCCATTTGATCATCTTACAATTCCCCCCATATGCATTTGCCATCCTTATAGTACTCTGTCACTTGTTTATATAAAGAGTCTTCTATTAAAACCAGGTGTGATTTTTCCCATTAGAAAGTATAAATTGAAAGGCAAAGACTACTTTTGATTTATAACTTATATAAGCTATAGAAGTTAATCATGGTACCCCATTAATGGGGGAGAAAATATTTAAATTTTCACCGTGCTCAAAAATTATAAGAAGGGCTTCCCTGGTGGCGCAGTGATTGAGAGTCCACCAGCCGATGCAGGGAACACGGGTTCGTGCCCCGGTCCGGGAGGATCCCACATGCCGCGGAGCAGCTGGGCCTGTGAGCCATGGCCGCTGAGCCTGTGCGTCTGGAGCCTGTGCTCCACAACGGGAGAGGCCACAACAGTGGGAGGCCCGTGTATGGCAAAAAAAAAAAAAAAATTATAAGAAACACCAAAAATTACAAATTAAATAGTTGCTAGAGTAAAATTCAAATTACAGTTCATAACTGTCAATAGGTAATAGTGATGAATAAGCAGTAAAATTTGAATACTTCAAACAGTGTTCTCAAAATATTAGTTATGAGACGTTTAGGAAACCAATAGGTTCAAAGTCAATTTGAGAATCTCTCCACTGTTTTAAGCTAATTTATCTTTTTTTTTTCACTTCACATTATTGTCAAAAAAAAAAACAACCAAACTTGCAAGTGGAAACACAATCACATCTATTAAATTCTTTGATTAAAGTACATGGGTCTTTTTGGAAAATCTATAAGGTTAAGAAGAAATTATTGGTAACACATTACATAGATAAAGAATTACTTGTAAATGAATAAAATGAATAAGAGGTGCTAAGGTTCATGCATTTTTTCATGCTGGGACCATTTGATGTTTAGAAGTACATTAGAAATAATACTATTTTTTCAATAACTCTATTCTAATTCTCAGTATAAAAAGACAGAATATAAAGCACAGAAGATAAGACATTTAGCAAATGTAAATCTGAGGCCAATTTAAGATAAGAATAGCATGTCATTCTTGTCAGTTTAGCCTTGTGAGTCACGATACCAAAGATTAACATTGCACTATTGTGGTCCTTAAGTGGTGTACAATGCAATGGAGAAGCTATCACATGATTCCATGTATATAAAATTCTAAAATATGAAAAAAAATCTACAGGGACAAGAGATCAGTGGGACCAAGAGTAGAGTGAGAGAATGACTGCAAAGGAGCACGAGGAAATTTGGGGGGCAACAGAAATGTTCTGTGTCTTGATTGTGCTAAAAGAATATAGGGTGTATACATCTGTCAAACCCAGTGAATTATATACTTTAACTGTGTGTAGTTTATTGTATATAAATTGTACCTCAATAAATTTCATTTTAAAATATGACATGCTGTGAACACAGCAAAAGTTACAAAATAAAAACTGTATTTCATTAAATTTGAGCGTCCTCAAATACTCTGAAAACAAAAAAAAGGAGTTACCTTGAGTATCACAAACAAGTCTTAAACTTTTAGAAATTCAGAAAATTTTCACTTTTACTTAGGTATATTACCAAATAGATGACCAGATTACCAAATTCAAGTTCAAAGAACGTTTAAAGGTCATTTTCTCTAATATGAAGTAAGCAGAGAAACTCATGACCAAGTGGAAACAAGTTCAGCAGCCATTCCAAGACATTAAAACAAAGTGATCAGGACAAGATTGTCTCACGAACATAGTTAAACCACACACAGACCAGCTTTCTCAGTATTCTTGAGCGTCTGATATAGTGACACACATAGAGGTGGGACAAAAACATCCAAGACGTTTGGTGTTGAAGCAGATCCTGAGAATCAAACAAACGAACCACCTGAAAACCTGCATCTTACACCTAACATGTTACGACTAGTCATTTCTCTGATAAGGGGAAAAAACTCAGTATTCTAATGTGCTAAAAAGGTTGGACCTTTCACATAAAAAGTTAAAAATACAAAAAGCAAATGGGTCAAGAAAAAAAAGAAAAGAAAAAACACTACAGCAATCCTAATACTGAAGAAGAAAGACACTATAGAATAGTCTAGATACAAATTCCAGAAACCATTCAATCTTCAATGCCCTTAATGCATCCAGGTGGTAGCTACAGATACACCTTTAATTTTTAAAATTATGTATTTAACACAAGTAATGCTTCCTATGTGCCAGATACTGTTTTAAGCACTTTACAAATATTAATTCATTTAATTCTAATACCAACCCATTGAGGCAGATATTTTACTTTACAGATAAGGAAATTGAAGTATAGAGAGATTAAGTAACCTTCTCAAGGGTACACATCAAACCTGGCAGTCAAGTGCCTAAGTCCATGCTCATAACCGCTATACCACCTTGCCTCTCTTTATGAGTTTTTAATTTATAAACTTCCATGGATATGAACAAAGCTTTGCACTAAAGCAAAGTACACTGACTCTACTAGCCACAAACAAATGGTCTTTTGTCAGTCAAATGCAGTTATTTAGTCTCTGCAACTGCATTATTTGTTAGATTTCTGGCAGTGATTTCAACTCTGGCTGCACACTGGAATCCCCTAGAAGTTTCATTTAATTGGTCTGAGGTGGGAACTGGTCATTTATTTCACTGCTCCCCAAACGAATCCACTGTGCAGCCATGGCTTAAAGCCATGGGTCTATGGCAAGACTGTAAACTCAAAAGTCTGGTGAAATAATACACAGAGCAATTGAGACCTGGGGCAAGCTGAAGAGTCAAATTTAATTAAAAAACAAAACACTGCATAGATAAAAGTTCACATTTATAAACACAGTTTGGCCCATGGTGCATCTTCTGTGCATGGAGCACTCTCTTACTATAAACATATTTATGATAAAAACAGTTAATTGAAATATAAAACTTTGAACACATCCTGTACAAGAGATGAAAAAAATCAAGAAAAGTTAGAAATAATGGCATCAGTATCTGTTATTCCCCTGTGAAACAACTTTACCGAAATGTGTACCACCACACAGATCTCTTGTTTAGTGTAAGCAAAGGACTTATGGAGAAACTTCTGGGACTTAAATTTTTATATAAATGGGAATAGGAATTTCTATATAAGTAGAGCAATTTCTGTATAAATGAGAATAGGGGATACTCAGATGTCCCTCTAAAGGCATGGGGTTCTAAAATAACCCTTGCAATGAGCATCAATATACCTACACTTAAAGCACAATAAATTAGTACAGTTTAGATCAGTGGTTCTCAGATGTTTGGATTTTACAACAAGTACAAATTTCACCTCCAAAATTTAGGCAATTGATATTGGGGTTGCAAAATTTTGTGTGTGAAATTAGAGGATATAATATATATACACATACACAAAATTATCATCTTCTTATACCAACACAGAGACACATTATACCACACACAATATCCTTATTAGTTCTCATTTTCTGAGAACAAAAATTTTTTTTATCTATATTTGCCACTATTTACAGTTTTTTTAATAAAAAAATGGAATGATACTAATAATGATAATTTGGACCATTTTCAAAAGGTTAAATTAATCTAATATACTCACTTTAAAAGATATGACCATAAATTCATTACAAAAAATTTGTATCCAAAGTTAAAATTTTAAAGTTATGAATACAAAAAGATTAGACTCAAACTATAAGGAAATATGTATATCAGCTTCTTTCTTTTGTGTGTGTGTGTCTTAAATCTACAAGGCAAGGTGCTAGGTACTAGGGATACAAAGATAAAAGGCAGAGTCCTACTCAAGTAACTAAATTCAGTGAGAAAGACAAGTGAACTGATAAGTGATAACTATGATAAAAGCAAGGCAATTGTGCCATGGGAGCATACGGTAGAATGGGCAGTACTTACGTAAAACTGGACACTACTGGTATCTTCCAAGGATCTGTCCTCAGTTATACATTACCATCACTCCATTGGGTCATTCATCTGCCCTCAAAGCTACAACTTCAAGAGAGAGCTTCCAATCCTTCACTTCCAAGGGATACATTCCAAACTAAATCATTACCACTATCCCTATGACAAGCCAACCTGCCTGTCTACTCCTTTCTCCCTGCTCCCACCTCAACACAGACATTTCCAAACTGGATGGAAATGGCTATTTATATTTTTCCAGGCAAGAAATCTTGGCATCATCAATGACTCTTTTCCCCTTTACTTTCATTAAAACTGCTCACTTTGACTTCGACTTATGTTTGACTATTTGACTTATCTTTCTCTATTTTCATGATCACTACTGTTATTTATGCTATTATTCACCTTTAAAAAATAGATTAGTGTAAGAGTCTCCTAGCTGATCTGCTTTCTTCTAGATTCCTTCCTACTCCAATCTAGAGTACTTTAGCTAGGTGTTCCTCAACCCTTTTGTCCACTGTATAATCTATGGAGCTTTTAAATAATACAGATGCCTGTGTTCCACAAAGTTCCAGAGATGATACTGATGTGGAATCAAGGCTAATATCCACTGCATTTGTTGTTATATTTTTTCCCACAAAACAATCAAAGGATCTATACCAATACTTTTTAGTTTTACCGTATCTTTTTAAATAGAAAAAATTCCTAAAAAGATACAAAGATGACTAGAAATCAAATAATATACTATGTGTACCTCACTGAGCTGACTGTTTATCAATGTTCCTTTTATCTTTTAGTGTTACTAATTATTAAACTCTTTTCATTTTTTCTCCCCCTGCTAGAATGGCAGTTCAAACTCTCCTAGGGCAAAGTTAACAAGCATTTCTGTGGACACTTTTCACCTTATTTTGTTGATTGAGCAAAGATTCTACCAAAAAACCCAGCATTTTCAGATTCTATATCAGAATCAGAAAAGACCATGTAAAGAAAAAAGAGTAAAACTTCACTTGTTAAAAAAGTAAAACAGGGCTTCCCCGGTGGCGCAGCGGTTGAGAGTCCGCCTGCCGAAGCAGGGGACGCGGGTTCGTGCCCCAGCTGCGGAGTGGCTGAGCCCGTGAGCCATGGCCGCTGGGCCTGCGCGTCCAGAGCCTGTGCTCCGCAACGGGAGAGGCCACAACAGGGAGAGGCCCGCATACCGCAAAAAAAAAAAAAAAACAAACAAAAAACCCCCCACATAGTCTGTTATCCTAATTTTAAAAACAATTTCAAAACTTTGTTTCAGGAAAAACTCTAACGATACATTTATTCTTTCATTTTTAGACCTTTTGGTTTTAGTTTAAAATTATTTCTAATTCAAATGTTTTTTTCCTTCCCCCCTACAATTCTCATTTTAGATGTATGCTAAAGAAAACTCAATCACAAATATATTTTTCAGCTTATCCTAAACTGCTATTCTAGCTCACCCTTTGTCTCAAACAAGGAAGAATAATTTCAATAATCAATAAGAATTAAACATCTAAACTAGGCTATTTAGTAGTTGACTCTTAAAATGCTGCTCACAGCTGTTAACCTTTGTAACAATGTTTTCCAGACTTAGTCTACAGAACCAACCTACTCTGTGTTCTCCTTTTCTGTTTCAGTATCAGTAATCTGTTACTTACTCTAACCACTTTTATAATATTATCATTGCTACTAATAAGATTGATTTTTTTTTAGATCTCCCATTAAACCATGACTTTGAGAATATCACTGTTAACAGGGTAACGTGCATTTTTGTTTTTGTCTGATTGATAACCTACACGGGTTTATGTGACAAACTTGTTTAACCTGCTTTGGCATACAGAATAAGTAAATTCAGAGGCTTAATTAAGTTGATGAAAATTGCTAAAGTAAAGACACTCACATGATAAGTTAAAAAATCAAAACTAAGGAATGGGGAATCATACTTTTATTCCTAACAGCTGTAGCCTTTACATTTTCTTGTAGTTTTTACACGGATACTTTCAATTTAAAAAGAGGTGCCAAGCATAATAACAATCATTACAGGAATAAGATTATGTGACTAGGATTATGGAAAAAATCATACAAAGTCAACTGAAAATACACACGGCTCTACTTCAGTTCTCAATTAGATATGTACTTATCAGGCAGATTTGATTAAACAATGACTCCCTGTTCCAAACTCCCTGTTTGGAAAGAAAAACTAGCTGTTTCTTATTTAAAAGCTGTCTCCAATCCTATGATATATTTTAAAATATTTTTGGCTTATATCAAGGCCATTATTTTGAAAATTCTGTATAGCAAAGACAGAAAACACCTACATCTGCAAGCATATTTCCATTTATATAAACTCAGTCTAAAAGACTGTCCCTTATCTATAAATGGCTGACACCAGAAACACCCCTTCTCATCACCATTGCTAAACATTTCCCTACCATTTCCTTTTGGTAACTACTTCAGATATCAGCACTGCCTGGAACACTGACGTTTATCTCCAGTTCTCACTTTACTCTTATACAAATAGAGAAAGGATCTCTAAGTGGTGACACAGGACAGGCAGTAAAATGGAGCAGAGAGGGGAAAAGTGGTAAAAGAGTACATTAAACTTACCTGCTAGTCTTTACAATCCTATCCACTACCCCCTACCCCAAGCCTGCTCACTGCCACAACAAGCATCAGTTTGGACAAATGGACTGGGAAGGATGGAGAAAAACCTTTTTCTACCACATCAGAAAAATCTTATTTTCAATCTTATTCCTGCTTCATGTTCAATTCCACTACCAGAGATAAGGAAAGGGAAAACTATATTATCCAACCCTACACTCATTATCCAGGTCTCACTCCTGTCTATATCCAGTGAATGTTTTGCCTCCTTCTTTATTCTACCCCAACTTATTTCCTTCTTTGCCGTAACTCCCTAAGAAACCCACACCTCACATAGCCCTAACTCAGCGAACCATACCTATCCCATGGATTGCCCCATTCCCGTCAGTTTACATCCTCTTACCCAACACAAATTCT
Organism: Delphinapterus leucas; assembly: GCF_059928025.1. Taxonomy (NCBI): domain Eukaryota; kingdom Metazoa; phylum Chordata; class Mammalia; order Artiodactyla; family Monodontidae; genus Delphinapterus; species Delphinapterus leucas. Next base: position 36,287,072 of record NC_143137.1, on the reverse strand, counting down.
AGGGCTACGTCCTGCTTCCCATTTTCCCTACCACTCCAACATTTGGAGACACCATTAGGCTTTGAATTGGAAAGAAAAACACATTATTCCCATAAAATACGTTCTGTGCTAATGATAAACTATCCAAACTTCAAGCAAGCTATTTTACTATTTTTAGGATTCAGCTCACTCATGTGTAAAAAGGAAGGAAGTAGTTTAGATTACCAGTCCAAAATCTGGCTGACCAATTTCCAAGCACCACTGATAGGGATTCTGAAACTGTACATCTGAGGTGGAATGGAGTAATTTTCTAAAAGGCAACCATATAAGTCTATTGTTTATCCATGTTTGGGAATCACTGATAAATGCTAAAGTTCCTTCTAGTTTAACATTCCAAGATTCTAAGCTGGAATTTTCATTGCATTTTCTGATAGGAATATTGTTATAAAAGGAGTAAAGTTTCCATAGTTATTGGTGTTACAGTGCAGGCATGTTACTGATCAAATAGGCCTTTGTAACCTGACCTAGAACCTAAGCACCATTTATATTATTATTTTATAACCAGAGATGACTTTGCAAATGATATTATAATGATACTAAGACCTCAAAGGAGAGCACTAAAAATTACTTCTTTGGTATTATTATGTGCATAATCAGACTTTTTCACAGATGGCTTTTTCATGGATTTTTGTCAAATCACAACTAAGATTTGACCTACAGGTCAGAAATAAAGGTAGAAAGGGCAGACTCTTTAGGATCTTTTACTTTGCTAATTCACTGATGGGGCTTTGTATATCTTAGAGTAAAGCCTAGAGAAGTCTAGATCACTGGTGGAATTCAGGGCATTAAAACGCCTAAAGAACAGTCTCATTCATATGTTTACAGACTGCCAGGACTTTACCTGCCCTAAAGCACACTAGATCATTCACTTATGTACTACATGTATCTATTCTAGCTCTCATAACTTCCAAATACTAATTCTCATTATAAACAAGTGTGCCCTTGGTTAATATTCAGGCTTAAAGACATGTTTCAACATGTGAGAGCTAAGCAAATATAAACAGCTCTTGAACGCATGATGACACATTAGTAGTATATTAAGTGGAATATATTCATTTATGAATAAGTTAATAATGAATAATAATTATAAAAAGGTAAAAATGGAAACTGAATTATATGCTACCCATTTTTCTTTAAAAAGATGTACTTGCTTAAGTTTATGCAAAATAGCATGATAAATTAAAGTGTGTCCATTTTATTTGCTCATTTCTCCAAACAACACAAGAACCTACACTGAATGCCATTATGTAAGTGCACTCTCTGAATATCAAGAATGATGCAACGATTGCTATGGTAACTACTCATTTTATTGAATAAATTGTGGGTTGGGGTTTAAAGCATTCTTTTAAAAAACAAATTTTAACATCTCAGTATGCCCGATAAGTCTCTTTCTATTGCTACCTATTAAACAATAACTATAGGCTAGCTTTGAGGAGGACTATTTAAGCAGCTATTAAAAAATTGAGGCTTGAGTTGCCAAGGGGAAAAAACTCTTAAAGTTTGAAAAATGAAACACATCACCTACACTAAAGAGAACAAAAGACACTTAGTTTTTATCTTCCAGAGTAATTGAAAAGTGTTTGTAACTCGAAAGTAACATGATCTTACCTATCTGTTCCTTCACTGTCATAATTTTGCTTCTAATCCTAACTTAACTAAGACTGCCGACTTTTGTTTGCAATTAAGCTAAAGACAGAAGAAAGTTATCCCTCGTTTTGATCTTTAGAAGAAATGTCTCCTGAGCGCATGAAAAAACTGGGAATTTTCACTGTTAGTTTCTTATAAAATAGCTCTGTAAAAAAGCCTATATTTTAAAATACCAAGGATAACTGTAGATCCCAACTATAAACCTTCCTCAGGCCCAAGCAAAAGCTACTATGGCTTTTTCCTTTGCTCAAGACCTTCCATAAGAGGGGTTCCCAGCGACGGCCGGCTTCACCAGGGTCTGTATCCTTAGGAGGCTTGGTAGTTACGGATTAGTCAAATCTAAACAGTATTTTGAGAACCTGCCCCAGATCTCTTCCTCTCCCGCCTAAATAAACCCTAAGATGCAGCATTTGAAGAATGGGGGGAGCAAGGATGGAACCCCTCCCCCTTTTAACAAGGTGAAGTCTAGTCAGCTCTAAGGCCTGCTGACTTCGCAGCCCTGGAAGCCAATGCGAGGAAGCTCCGGCCCGGGCTAAAGCCGCAGAAATTAGGTACTAGGAAGGGGGTCTGACGGGGCAGCAAATCAAACAGGCTCATCAGGCGCGAGGCAGCGAAGGGTAACTCGGGCTTCTTTCAGTTCGTCTTTCTCGAATGGATTCTACCTGCCTTCGTGTTTTAGCTTCATGTCTCTCGCAGCGAGCGACCTCCACCTCCTGTGAGAGGATTTACGTGCTTGTGTGTGTGGTGACAACAATCTCAGCACCCCGGCTGGGGACAGGGGATGGGGGAGGTGGGCACTCGGCTCCTCCACAGGCCTGGAACTCTCCTGAAGGGCCCTCGAAGAAAAGGGGGCGGGAGGAGCACGCCTGACGCCGACCGAGTACTCGACCGAGAAGGGGGCGTCCGGACCTGGGAGAGCGGCCCTAGCAGAGGCTGACGTGCAGCTCCTTCAGGTTGTAATGGTGGCCCCTTGGGGGGAGGGGAGCGGTTGACAAGGGGCTGGGGGCGACGAGGCCTCCCCTTCCCCCCGCTCAGCTCGCTGTTTACCTTCCCGGTACTTCTTGCGGAGCCGCCGGTGGACGCTCTTTACCACCCCGGAGAGCTTCTCCTGCTCCAGCTTCCGCTCCTGCTCCCTGGGCGGCGGAATGCTCGGGGGCCTGGCCCCGTGCCCGCGAGCAGCGCTTCGGCCGCCGGCCCCCGGCTCCATATCGCTGCCGCCGCCGCCGCCCCTCGGGCCCCCGCAGCCGCCCGCCTGACGGAGGAGGTGGGGAAGGAGGAGGCAGCAGCGGAGGCAGCAGCGGGAGGAGACAGAGAACCTGGAGCGACGGCCTAGGAGGTGGCCACTTACCCAAATGCACAAGCTGATTGGTGGACTCTGGAGGGCTGGGCGGAAACGGAAAAGGCCAACGGCCAATGGACGGAGAGCGCCAGGGACGCACCCGCTTGTTTGGGAAGGCGAGCAGCTGAAGGAGGCGGAGTTTGCAGGCTGGAGTTGCCGAGGCGGTAGGAGCGCCAGGCCCGACTGCTCCTCTCCTCTCCCCGCAGCTCCGGGGATCCTGTGCGCAGGCGCTGTGGTGAGGCCACGGAAACGCGCCGTGAGCCACGCGCTTGCGCGTCTGAGTTTGCTTAGGTTGGGCATCTTTCTACCGCCTAGCATTCTTTCGTCTTCTAGCTATTCCCCCTTTTGCGGGTTATATTCTGGTGTGTTGCAGCCAGGGTCCTCTACCTGAGCCCCCGCTGCACCTTGTCGGTTGTAGGTTCCCTTTAGCTGTGTAGCCCTGAGAAGCGCTTTAGAGGTGAATTGGCACCACTAGAATTTTAGACTTTAAGGAACCCAGGCATGGATGCTTTGGTGGGCGCAAGAGAGGTATGGCTGCCAAGTACTGGCTTAATTCACGGGCCAACAATGGTTAATGCCTGTAGTGCAAGTGCTGGGCGAAAAACACAGAACTTGGGGAGAGGAGAGGGCCAATAAAAACAATATAAGATGGAAGAGGGGAAAGGAAAGATGCGGAATCCACAACAGATGCCCTCAAGAAGTTTCGTGGTGGCCCGGGTGTCAGAGAAAGCCTGCGTTGGTCTAATTTGCGTCAGATCTCTGAGCGCTTTTAAAGTTGGGTTGGGTGACCTCCTGCCTTTTATTTGGTAGGTTAATATATGCGAACGTCTAAGTGGGTATGGCAACCTATTCTACCTCCGTCCTCTTACATCTTCTCATGGGAAGCTTATGGAGAATATGGTTACTGACTTCTGCCCCAGAAAAGAGAGAGAGAGAGAGAGAGAGAGAGAGAGAGAGAGAGAGAGAGAGAGAGAGAGAGAGAGAGAGAGAGAGACTCTGCATTGGTAGAGACTGCTGGAGTGTGAGACAGTCAACCAGCTGAGAGCCCTTAATGAATTGTGTTAGGTTGTAGCCCCCGCACTCCACCGACCACTGCTGTTGTCGGTTAAATGATGTTGTTTGGAAATTGTTGCAGTAACTATCTGATCAGTAATTTTATAAGTATGAATGAAGCCTGCGTTATGTAACCGTTTTGTATGGCACCTTCTGAATAAAGAAGACCCTGAAGAACGTAGCATACACTCTCGAGAACATAGGAGAAGCAAGAGGGAAGAAGTGAAGGGAGAATACTGGTGAAATTTAAGATGGAAGATTATGTCCCTACCAGCACAGAGAAGCAGCAGATGAAACACAGATAAACTTCATAAGAACTAATTGTAATTATGAGGAGAAGTTACATGGACATGCCTAATAAAATGAGGATATGCTTCATGAGAATATGGGGGTCTTATTTGGGGGGATTTCATTTGGGAAAAAAGGGAGCTTGAAAAGACATACCTCGTTTGGCTCTTACGTATTTTAATATTTATCGGAGGCAGAAAGAGGTGCAAATATTTGGAAGTTATAATCATAGTAAAGAGAGCATTAAATTTCATTTATACTGAATTGTAGTTAAAAAAAATTTTTTCCCTCCATGCGACTACTAGCACATGAATTTTAAAGTCCTTTTAAAAAGTAAAGATTACACTGAAGGACACCTGGAAAATACAGAAAGGAGTAAAGAAAGTAAAAGTGCTAAGAGAGTAGATCTTAAATGTTTCCATCACAAAAGAAGAAGTGGTAACTGATGAGATGGAGGTGGTAGCTAATACTACGGTGGTAATCATTTTGCAGTTTATAAAAGTTTCAAGTCAATTGGATGCCTTAAACTTACACAATGTTATGTGTCAATTACATCTCAATAAAGCTGGTGGAAAAAAAGTAAAAGTCACCTGGAAACCCAGCATTGAAAGATAACAGTGCTTTTTTTTTTCCTTTGCTTGTACATACTTATTTCAAATGAGATATTTCTTATGGCTGTGTGATAGTCTATTATACGAATAGCCTATCATTTTAGTAACCAATTCCCAGCTATTGTATATTTAGGTTTTTTCCAGCTTTTCTGTATTCCAAGTAATGCTTTGATGAACACCCTTATACACAAATGCTTGTCCATTTCTTTAATTATACATTTCACTAGACTAAATTTCTAAAAGTTGAATTTCTGAATCAAAGGATCAAACATGTTAAGGTTTTTCACGTACATTGTCAAATTGTCTTTTCTGAAAAGTGGTAGCAGTTTATGTCACCTCCAGCAGTAACTGTGAGTGTTTATTTGATTGCACCCTTACCAACTATAGGTAGTACAATTTACAAAGTCATTAATGAGATTTTTTTAAAGGTCTCTATTTTTAAGAAACATGTGGGAATTTTCTGCTGTTTCTTAACTGGCTATTCTGGTTGGCATAATTTTTAACACTAAATACTAATATAAGAGCAAGTAAAAGGAACTTATTTAAGACTATCTAGTTGTCATTTTTCAAGCAAATTGAAGAGCTCCACATTTTTAATTTGTTTTTTGATTTCATATTTTCTCGAGAAGCAACTCAAGATTAGAAACTAAACAGCTGGATTTTATTCTAAATTTGAATGAATTCACATAGGGCAGAAGGCCAACATGTCCTGAGATACATCAATACTGAATTTTCTTTGGAGGGCTATGGCAACCAGCCATAGACCACAGTATAAAAAGGAGTTTATAATCTTCCTCCAGTGTGATTAGCAATATTGGGAAAAGCTTTCTGGCTGTTAAGGTAGCAGAAGAATGGTAGCAATATTTTCCATTTAAGTAAAATAATTGTCCCAATTGCTGGTAAGAAGAACTCACTGCAGAAAGTAGGTTTGGTGCCATATTCAATGAGCATATCCTATGCTCAGGAAAATATCAGCATCTTCCCCCTACCCTCTCTATGTGTGACAGAATTTCATTTACTGTAAATATCTTTAAAATTTTTTTCTCATTATTATTTTAAATGGCTGTTGGGAAAAGGGATGTTGGAATAAAACAGTATTCACTGAACGGGACAAAACAGTCTGGGAGGAAGAGACATTCCTAACGACTGCACTAAACCCCTGATAACTAAGTTTCTCATCCTCATTCTTTACCTTACCTGACGGACTTTTGCACCCTTTCCCATGCACATTTGGTATGTCATAGTAAGCTTCCTATGTCAAAGGACCACTCAGTATAGGAAAATATCCTTGGCAAGAAAAATACCGTGTCTTCTTTGTTTGCAGCTATGTTCTTTGTAAGGAAAACAAGTTCCCACAGGCAATGAGAAGAGACAACATGTAAAAATAAAGTGCATTCTATTTTCAGTATGAGTTCAAAACATATTAACTGGTGATGAAAAGTAAACTTGTAGGATCCATATCAAAATCTGGGTGGTGGCACTGAGTTAGCAAATAGAAAGATCCTGGGTGCACTTTGCAAAAGTGTTGTACTTTTCATTGCTACATTTATTGAGTTTTCCTGTAGGAGGGAGAAGCCTACACAATGGAAATTGGGGTTCTTTGATTATCTAAAGCATTAATCATTGGTATTTTTTACTCCTCTTTGACCCTCTTTATCATCAAAATCTTAAAAGCAATTAGGTTTTAATGTGTAATTGAAGTATTTATATTAAATTTCTGTTTATAAAATACACAGTGGTGTGCAACAGTGCAAAAAGACTTGATGAACCTCTTTATTATTGAAGATAGAGATATTGCAAGCTGGTTAAATCTTTGGCTCATGGCTGTTTAGAAATAGAATTTTTAGAAATTCAGTTAAAATGAGGACTGGAAAAGTAAAATCTATATTATTTTTTAAAATATTTATATATTATTTGTATAACTCTTACCCCTTAATATAAAAATATCCATGAAGTTTAAGTACTTTGTTTCTAGTAATTCAAATTTTTAAAGTGTAGAGGTATCATTAATTGGGCACATTTAGAGAAACCGTTGAGAAGCTTTCGTTTTTCAAATTTTATTTCAAATCACAGAAACTTTTTTTGGAATATGTATTTAATGTTTTGATAGAAACAAACATAGCAGAGAACTAGCAAGAAAAGAAATATTTTCAATGATATATCTTCATTCAGTATGGCAGATTACAACTTTAAAATTCCTTCTATTTATTGAAAATAAAATTATTTTCTTTAAAAATTTGTTTATAGTAACTAGTACAATGTGTCACCTGCAATTCTTAACATATCTGCCAACATAAAAATCTTTAAAATAACAGAGGTTAGCTGTCTTTCCAGAGTTAAAATGCAGAATGGTGTTAAGACTAGTATTAACTACAGCAAGTGGTAACAATTAACTACTGCCTCACTCCAAATGCAACTATAAAATTTACAATATTTTTGTGATTTACTAATTATGAAATACATTTAATTACCACAACAAGGCTAATGTAGGAGAAGATCTACATAGGAAATGGGAAGTATTCTTCTAGGTGATAGATAATGTCCTTATAATGCAGAGTAGGACTGAGAGATTTTCTGCATCTTGATTCCAGCTTTATGCTAACCGCCAGAGCAAGGTACTTGATTTCTCTGAGCCTTATATGTAAAATGAAGAGATTGGATTAGACTAGCATTTTTCAATTTTTTATATTCACCACGACTCACAGTAAAAAATACATTTTACATTGGGGCTTGGGATGTACCCCAAGCCCCAATGTAAAAAAAATATATATATATATACACACACTATATATATATACAAATATAAATATATATTATACATATGTATGAATACATATATATTGTACATATACATATATATAGACATGTAGACACACATATACAATTAGGACAAAAGTTTCACCAGACAGTACTTACCTTCCCTAAGTGCAATCCATAGTGGTATTTTCAATTCTATTTTAATTTTTAAAACTATGGAGCATACTACATTGATTTTTATGATGTTCTAATGAGTCATGGCTAAAATTTGGAAAATACTGGCAATTTAAAAGATCCCTGTCAACCCCCAAACCACTGTCATTCGGTGACTCACAATGATTTTCAGAATGCTTTGTGACATGTACCTTGCCATGTTGAGGCTATTCACTCCTTTTTAAATTTCATTTTTATGTTTGGGGAATTTCCCCCATTATGAATGTAGGCTCAAATAAGTGACTGGACTCTGCTAATCATATTCTCTGGAATGACCTGTCTGTTCAGAAAAGGGCAGAACAATGAAGCAGAAGCTACAGGGAACCTTTTGGTTCGTTGAGGGAGACTGTGCTGGTGTGGGTCTTTTAGGATCATAGTGACCGAGGTCCTGTCTTCTAGTGTCCAACATTTGCCCTTTAAGCCAAAAAAACAAAGGTAGTGAGGTCTGATCTAGCACATTAGTCACTGAGTCTGACTTAGGTGTTGATCTGGGCTGGGTAGTCTGCAAGTCTGCCTCACTGGTCCTTCTGGAGATTAGGGGGACACCTAACATCCTTTAATAAATGCCTTTTCTATTCGAACAGCTAGAGTGAATTCTATTTTTTGCACAGAAGTGTCTAATGAAGAAACATCTCAGAAGAGAATTAGGTGACCTGAAAGCAGTTTTCACTAGCTCTCACTGTGACTTTTGGTGACCTGTTATCTGCTGGGTTCCTCAATTTCCTCAGCTGCCAATGATGGCGACTTGTCATTCTTACTTCACAAAGTTGTATGAATAAAAGAAAATCGTGAACTGAAAGTGTTTTGAAAAGTTAAAAAATTACAAAAGCAAATGAATGTGATAGGTATTATTTGTTTTTAAGGGGCCTGAAAAAGTGAAATTGCCTGGATGCAAGAAGCTAAATCTAGACTTTCTTTTATTGAATGTTCATCTGTCTCCCTTTAGATTTTAATAGTTTGTCACCAAATCACTATTTTCTTTTTCTTTTTCTAAAGGTAGAGCATGCTCCAAAGATCTCATATTAGTTCTGAAATTACAAGGTGTTATATGTCAAAGAATGAAGCAATTACAATACATTTCCTAAAGTTGACCGTATCTCCCCCAAATTTTGAAAGTATAATTAGAATGTTTTTTGAAAAGCCAAATCAAAATTCCCCACCATAACATTTTAATAAACATGATATTTCTAATTTACCTAGAGTTTCTTAAAATTCTTTATTCTAAAACTGAACTTCAACAATTCTTCTTTTATCCCTTAAAAATGTATTCAGCCATTGGTCAGAAGACTCAATGTTGTTAGAATGCCGATTCTCCCTAAATTGTTGTAAAGCTTCAGGGTAATCCCAATCAAAATCCAAGCAAGCCTTTTTGTAGAACTTGACAAGCTGATTCTAAAGTTCATGTGGAAAAAAAAAAAAACTCAGAAGATTCAAAACAATTTTGAAAATGAAGAACAAAGTTGGAGATCTCAAGATTTAGTATATGGCCACAATAATCAAGACAGTGTGGCAGTGGCATAAAGAGAAACAAATACATCAAAGAAACAGGAGAGAACATTCAGAAATAGACCCATACATGTATAGACAACTGGTTTTTCCACAAAGTTGCAAAGCTTATTGGTGGAGAAAGGATAGTGTTTTTGACAAATGTTGCTGGAAAAATTGGACATCCATATGCAAAACAATGTTCTTCAGTCCCTGCTTCATGCCATATATAAAAAATAACTCCAAATAGAACACAGACCTCAATATAAAACCTAACACTGTAAGACTTTTAGATGAAAATCTTTATGACCTTGGGTTGGGCAAATAGTTGGCAAAAAGTGTGTGAAAAAGTGCTCAATATCGTTAGTCATTAGGGGCAAGCAAATTAAAATCACAATGAGCTACCACTACACATCAGTGCTAATGACTAAAATTTAAAAGTTTGGCCATACCAAGTATTGGCTTGAACACAGAGAAAGGAGAATTCTCACACAATGCAGGTGCAAACGTTAAATGGTGCGACTACTTTGGAAAACGGTTTGACACTCTTAAAAAACTAAAAATACACCTACCATATTATCCAGCCATACCACTCCTAAGTATTTACCCAAGAGAAATGAAAGTGTATATCTATATAAAGACATACATGAATGTTCACAGCAGCTTTATGTGTAACAGCCCCAAATGAAACAACCAAAATGTCCCTCAGCAGATGAATGGATAAACAAACTGTGGTTTAGCCATACAACAGAATACTAGTCAGCAATAAAAAGAAATAAACTATTGATTCACACAACAAAAAATAATCTCAAAATAATTAAGCTGAATAAAAGAAGCTAGACAGAAAGCAAACCATACTTTATTATTTCACTTACATAGAACTCTGGAAAATGCAAACTAATCTATAGTGACAGAAAGTGGATCAGTAGTCATGATAGGAGGGATTACAAAGTAGCATGAGGAAACTTTTGAGGACAATGGATATGTTTATTATCCTGAATTTGGTGGTAGTCTTATGAGTCTGTACAGATGTAAAAATTTGTCACACTGTACATTTTAAATGCATGTTCTTTCTTGTATATTAATTGTACCTCAATAAATCTGTTAAAAATAATATATTCAGCAACTATTATATGCCAGACATTCTGCTAGGTATTGTAGCTTCAGTGGCAAAAAAAAAAAAAAAGAGAGATTGTCTATATTTTCATGAAGTTAGCAGTTACTAGTAAGGGGATGCAAACCAATGGAATTCTTATTTATGTACTATTTATAAAATAAAGTAAGTGGAAATTTGATACAAACTAGTTACTTATTTTGCTACCTAGATAAATTTAGTGTAAACATAGCAAGGACTCAGCATATCTGTTAAATGAGAAGATATATAAAAGTGAAAGAGAGATATCAAATACTTCTTGACTATATCTCTTAACAGCGTCCATAACTTTAAAATAGAAAGCGATAGACAAAGTTTTAAATTCTTTTTTTTTTACATCTTTATTAGAGTATAATTGCTTTACAATGGTGTGTTAGTTTCTGCTTTATAACAAAGTGAACCAGTTATATGTATACATATGTTCCCATATCTCTTCCCTCTTGTGTCTCCCTCCCTCCCACCCTCCCTATCCCACCCCTCTAGGAGGTCACAAAGCACTGAGCTGATCTCCCTGTGCTATGCAGCTGCTTGCCACTAGCTATCTACTTTACGTTTGGTAGTGTATATATGTCCATGCCACTCTCTCGCTTTGTCACAGCTTACCCTTCCCCCTCCCCATATCCTCAAGCCTATTCTCTAGTAGGTCTGTGTCTTTATTCCTGTCTTACCCCTAGGATCCTCATGACATTTTTTTTTCTTAGATTCCATATATATGTATTAGCATACGGTATTTGTTTTTCTCTTTCTGACTTACTTCACTCTTTATGACAGACTCTAGGTCCGTCCACCTCATTACAAATAGCTCAATTTCGTTTCTTTTTATGGCTGAGTAATATTCCATTGTATATATGTGCCACATCTTCTTTATCCATTCATCCAATGATGGAAATTTAGGTTGTTTCCATCTCCGGGCTATTGTAAATAGAGCTGCAATGAACATTTTGGTACATGACTGTTTTTGAATTATGGTTTTCTCAGGGTATATGCCCAGTAGTGGGATTGCTGGGTCGTATGGTAGTTCTATTTGTAGTTTTTTAAGGAACCTCCATACTGTTCTCCATAGTGGCTGTATCAAGTGATATTCCCACCAGCAGTGCAAGAGTGTTCTCTTTTCTTCACACCCTCTCCATCATTTATTGCTTCTAGATTTTTTGATGATGGCCATTCTGACTGGTGTGAGATGATATCTCATTGTAGTTTTGATTTGCATTTCTCTAATGATTAATCATGTTGAGTATCCTTTCATGTGTTTGTTGGCAATCTGTATATCTTCTTGGGAGAAATGTCTATTTAGGTCTTCTACCCATTTTTGGATTGGGTTGTTTGTTTTTTTGTTATTGAGCTGCATGAGCTGCTTGTAAATTCTGGAGATTAATGCTTTGTCAGTTGCTTCATTTGCAAATATTTTCTCCCATTCTGAGGGTTGTCTTTTGGTCTTGTTTATGGTTTCCTTTGCTGTGCAAAAGCTTTGAAGTTTCATTAGGTCCCATTTGTTTATTTTTGTTTTTATTTCCATTTCTCTAGGAGGTGGGTCAAAAAGGATCTGGCTGTGATTTATGTCATAGAGTGTTCTGCCTATGTTTTCCTCTAAGAGTTTGATAGTTTCTGGCCTTACATTTAGGTCTTTAATCCATTTTGAGCTTATTTTTGTGTATGGTGTTAGGGAGTGACCTAATCTCATAATTTTACATGTACCTGTCCAGCTTTCCCAGCACCACTTATTGAAGAGGCTGTCCTTTCTCCATTGTACATTCCTGCCTCCTTTATCAAAGATTAGGTGACCATATGTGCGTCGGTTTATCTCTGGGCTTTCTATCCTGTTCCATTGATCTATCTTTCTGTTTTAGTGCCAGTACCATACTGTCTTGACTACTGTAGCTTTGTAGTATAGTCTGAAGTCAGGGAGCCTGATTCCTCCAGCTCAGTTATTTGCTCTCAAGATTGCTTTGGCTATTCGGGGTCTTTTGTGTTTCCATACAAATTGTGAAATTTTTTGTCTAGTTCTGTGAAAAATGCCAGTGGTAGTTTGATAGGGATTGCATTGAATCTGTAGATTGCTTTGGGTAGTATAGTCATTTTCACAATGTTGATTCTTCCAATCCAAGAACATGGTATATCTCTCCATCTATTTGTATCATCTTTAATTTTTTTCATCAGTGTCTTATAATTTTCTGCATAGAGGTCTTTTGTCTCCTTAGGTAGGTTTATTCCTAGATATTTTATTCTTTTTGTTGCAGTAGTAAATGGGAGTGTTTTCTTGATTTCACTTTCAGATTTTTCATCATTAGTGTATAGGAATGCTAGAGATTTCTGTGCATTAATTTTGTATCCTGCTACTTTACCAAATTCATTGATTAGCAATAGTAGTTTTCTGGTAGCATCTTTAGGATTCTCTGTGTATAGTATCATGTCATCTGCAAACAGTGACAGCTTTACTTCTTCTTTTCCAATTTGGATTCCTTTTATTTCCTTTTCTTCTCTGATTGCTGTGGCTAAAACTTCCAAAACTATGTGAAATAAGAGTGGTGAGAGTGGGCAACCTTGTCTTGTTCCTGATCTTAGTGGAAATGCTTTCAGTTTTTCACCATTGAGGACCATGTTGGCTGTGGGTTTGTCATATATGGCCTTTATTATTGAGGAAAGTTCCCTCTGTGCCTACTTTCTGGAGGGTTTTTATCATAAATGGGTGTTGAATTTTGTCAAAAGCTTTTTCTGCATCTATTGAGATGATCATATGGTTTTTCTCCTTCAGTTTGTTAATATGGTGTATCACGTTGATTGATTTGTGTATATTGAAGTATCCTTGCATTCCTGCGATAAACCCCACTTGATCATGGTGTATGATCCTTTTAATGTCCTGTTGGATTCTGTTTGCTAGTGTTTTGTTGAGGGTTTTTGCATCTATGTTCATCAGTGATATTGGCCTGTAGTTTTCTTTCTTTGTGACATCTTTGTCTGGTTTTGGTATCAAGGGGATGGTGGCCTCGTAGAATGAGTTTGGGAGTATTCCTCCCTCTGCTATATTTTGGAAGAGTTTGAGAAGAATAGGTGTTAGCTCTTCTCTAAATGTTTGATAGAATTCACCTGTGAAGCCACCTGTCCTGGCCTTTTTTTTGTTGGAAGATTTTTAATCACAGTTTCAATTTCAGTGCTTGTGATTGGTCTGTTCATATTTTCTATTTCTTCCTTATTCAGTCTTGGCAGGCTATGCATTTCTAAGAATTTGTCCATTTCTTCCAGGTTGTCCATTTTATTGGCATAGAGTTGCTTGTAGTAATCTCTCATGATCTTTTGTATTTCTGCAGTGTAAGTTGTTACTTCTCCTTTTTTATTTCTAATTCTATTGATTTGAGTCTTCTCCCTTTTTTGTTGATGGGTCTGGCTAATGGTTTATCAATTTTGTTTATCTTCTCAAAAAACCAGCTTTTAGTTTTATTGATCTTTGCTATCGTTTCCTTCATTTATTTTTCATTTATTTCTGATCTGATTTTTATGATTTCTTTCCTTCTGCTAACTTTGGGGTTTTTTGCTTTTCTTTCTCTAATTGCTTTAGGTGCAAGGTTAGGTTGTTTATTCGAGATGTTTCCTGTTTCTTAAGGTAGGATTGTATTGCTATAAACTTCCCTCTTAGAACTGCTTTTGCTGCATCCCATAGGTTTTTGGTCATTGTGTCTCCACTGTCATTTGTTTCTAGGTATTTTTTGATTTCCTCTTTGATTTCTTCACTGATCACTTGGTTATTAAGTAGTGTATTGTTTAGCCTCCATCTGTTTGTATTTTTTACAGATCTTTTCCTGTAATTGATATCTAGTCTCATAGCGTTTTGGTCAGAAAAGATACTTGATACAATTTCAATTTTCTTAAATTTACCAAGGCTTGATTTGTGACCCAAGATATGATCTATCCTGGAGAATGTTCCATGAGCACTTGAGAAAAATTGTATTCTTTTGTTTTTGGATGGAATGTCTTATAAATATCAATTAAGTCTATCTTGTTTAATGTATCATTTAAAGCTTGTGTTTCCTTATTTATTTTCATTTTGGATGATCTGTCCAGTGGTGAAAGTGGGGTGTTAAAGTCCCCTACTATGAATGTGTTACTGTCGATTTCCCCTTTTATGGCTGTTAGTATTTGCCTTATGTATTGAGGTGCTCCTATGTTGGGTGCATAAATATTTACAATTGTTATATCTTCTTCTTGGATCAATCCCTTGATCATTATGTAGTGTCCATCTTTGTCTCTTGTAATATTCTCTATTATAAAGTCTGTATTCTCTGATATGAGAATTGCTACTCCAGCTTTCTTTTGGTTTCCATTTGCATGGAATATCTTTTTCCATCCCCTTACTTTCAGTCTGTATGTGTCCCTAGGTCTGTAGTGGGTCTCTTGTAGACAGAATATATATGGGTCTTGTTTTTTTATCTGTTCAGCCAATCTGTGTCTTTTGGTGGGAGCATTTAGTCCATTTACATTTAAGGTAATTATCGATATGTATGTTCCTATTCCCTTTTTCTTAATTATTTTGGGTTCATTATTGTAGGTCTTTTCCTTCTCTTGTGTTTCTTGCCTAGAGAAGTTCCTTTAGCATTTGTTGTAAAGCTGGTTTGGTAGTGCTGAACTCTCTCAGCTTTTGCTTGTTTGTAAAGGTTTTAATTTCTCCATCAAATCTGAATGAGATCCTTGCTGGGTACAGTAACCTTGGTTGTAGGTTTTTCTCCTTCATCACTTTAAATATGTCCTGCCAGTCCCTTCTGGCTTGCAGAGTTTCTGCTGGAAGATCAGCTGTTAACCTTATGGGGATTCCCTTGTGTGTTATTTGTTGTTTTTCCCTTGCTGCTTTTAATATGTTTTCTTTGTATTTAATTTTTGACAGTTTGATTAATATGTGTCTTGGCGTATTTCTCCTTGGATTTATCCTGTATGGGACTCTCTGTGCTTCCTGGACTTGATTAACTATTTCCTTTCCCATATTAGGGAAGTTTTCAACTATAATCTCTTCAAATACTTTCTCAGTCCCTTTCTTTTTCTCTTCTTCTTCTGGGACCACTATACTTCAAATGTTGGTGTGTTTAATGTTGTCCCAGATGTCTCTGAGACTGTCCTCAGTTCTTTTCATTCTTTGTTCTTTATTCTGCTCTGCAGTAGCTATTTCCACTATTTTATCTTCCAGGTCACTTATCCGTTCTTCTGCCTCAGTTATTCTGCTATTGATCCCATCTAGAGTGTTTTAAATTTCATTTGTTGTGTTGTTCATCATTGCTTGTTTCATTTTTAGTTCTTCTAGGTCCTTGTTAAATGTTTCTTGCATTTTCTCTATTCTATTTCCAAGATTTTGGATCACCTTTACTATCATTATTCTGAATTCTTTTTCAGGTAGACTGCCTATTTCCTCTTCATTTGTTAGGTCTGGTGGGTTTTTATCTTGCTCCTTCATCTGCTGTGTGTTTTTCTGTCTTCTCATTTTGCTTATCTTATTGTGTTTGAGGTCTCCTTTTTGTAGGCTGCAGGTTTGTAGTTCCCATTGTTTTTGATGTGTGTCCCCAGTGCTAAAGTGGCACCGATCCTCTGTGCAGAAATCTTTCCGCTTTTCCCCCCGCACCCCTGTTGCTGTGCTCTCCTCCGCGGCCCCGAAGCTTTCACCCTCCACCACCCTCAGTCACCACCCACAAAGGGGCTTCCTAGTGTGTGGAATCCTTTCCTCCTTCACGGCTCCCTCCCACTGGTGCAGGCTCCATTCCTATCCTTTTGTCTCTGTTTATTCTTTTTTCTTTTGCCCTACCCAGGTACGTGGTGACTTTCTTGCCTTTTGGGAGGTCTGAGGTCTTCTGCCAGCGTTCAGTAGGTGTTCTGTAGGAGTTGTTCCACGTGTAGATATATTTCTGGTGTATCTGTGGGGAGGAAGGTGGTCTCCACGTCTTACTCTTCCGCCATCTTCCCCCTAAATTCTTAACTTGGTTTAATTCCCAGAAGTTGACAGTGATAGAAACCGGATTTTTGTGTTGAATTGAAATATGTGCTACTTAATTTTAGCAGAATATGTTTTCTTAAATGGAAAAAGAAAATTCCCATTAAAGTATCAGACTAGTTAAAGATAACTAGTGGCAGACCAGTTGAAGAGGAGTATAATACATTTTTGTTTTACTCTTTGGTTCACTTTACATGTTTTAGAAAAAGCATGAGATGGGGAAAATCTTTTGTTTGTTGATTATTTTAAAATATTTATCTGTCAAGTTGATTTTAGCCTATAATAAATTGGCATATGAGGTTTATAAAGCAATCATAGTTAGTAATTAACTTTTCTCAACTGAAAGAAAAAAAACCTACGGAAGTGACATACACTTTTAAGTAGAGAAATGAAGCAAAGAAAAACTGTGATCTAGATAACCTGAAGCAATATAGCTTAAATTGGATGTTTGGGACTTTTATATGGTGATTTTATACTTTTCCTTTTCTTTCTTTTTCATTACATTCCCACCCTACATCATTTTCAGCACTTGCATCTTAAAGATATTCCTATCTGGGACTTCCCTGGTGGCTCAGTGGCTAAGAATCCACCTGCCAATGCAGGGCACACAGGTTTGAGCCCTGGTCCAGGAAGATCCCACATGCCATGGAGCAACTAAGCCTGTGCACCACAACTACTGAACCTGCGCTCTAGAGCCTGCGAGCCACAACTACTGAGCCTGCACGCCACAACTACTGAAGCCCACGCGCCTAGAACCTGTGCTCTGAAACAAGAAAAGCCACTGCAATGAGAAGCCTGTGCACCACACGAAGAGTAGCCCCTGCTTGCTGCAACTAGAGAATGCCCTCATGCAGCAATGAAGACCCTACGCAGCCAAAAATAAATAAATAAATAAAAAGATATTCCTATCTTCCTTTGTTAAAAGATAAATAACATTAGAAGGAACATTTTGTCCATGCCACTCTCTCACTTCGTCCCAGCTTACCCTTCCCCATCCCCGTGTCTTCAGGTCCATTCTCTACATCTGCATCTTTATTCCTGTCCTGCCCCTAGTGGCATGGACATATATACACTACCAAATAGCTAGTAAAATAGCTAGTGGGAAGCAGTCACATAGCACAGGGAGATCGGCTTGGTGCTTTGAGACTACATAGAGAGGTGGGATAGGGAGGGTGGGAGGGAGATGCAAGAGGGAGGTGATATGGGGATATATGTATATGTATAGCTGATTCACTTTGCTATAAAGCAGAAACTAACACACCATTGTAAAGCAATTATACTCCAATAAAGATGTTAAAAAAAAAGGAACATTTTGACCTTTTTTAAAAATAAATTAACCAGTCATCATATGATATGGATTTTGAGGATAAAGATTTATGCTACATGGTAAAGAAGACAAAGTTGGGAAAGTGAATAATACTGAAGCAAGAGATCTTCACAGATAAATTTTGCTTGTTATAATTTTAACCCATATCAAGAAAAGAGGCAGTGATTCATTCCAAAATTTAATGATTTAAAATAGTATCAATCATTTATTTGCTCAAAATTCCAAAATTTATGCAGGGCTGAGCAATGGTATCAGGTAAGTAGCTCAATTACTCCTAGAAAACCCACTTCCAAGGTGGCCTCACTCATGTTTCTGGCATATTGGTGCTGGCTGTTTCAGCTGGGAACTCAGGGCCAGTGGCCTCAGGTCTCCATGTGACCTCTCCACATGGGTAGGTGGGGCTTCTCACAGCATGATGATAGGCTCAGGGTAGTTAGACTTTATTCATGGTGGCTAACTTCCTCCAGAGCATGAAAGACACTTGCAGGCCTTCAGGCCTGATTCTTCAGCAATTCTACATCTCCTCTGGATCATTGTTTAAGTTTTGTGCTCTGCCTATAATGTCTTCCCCATGCCTTTTTGCTAGCCTATGTCTTATACTTCCTCCAAGATCCAGCACAAGGAGCACTTCCTTCATGAAATCTTTTCTAAATTATTCCATATCGGTATACTAATACCAATATGGAATCTGATAGATCTTATAATCTGTAAAATTCATTTTGTGTCTGAAAATATACTGTCTTATATTATTACTTACTTTCCTGTGGATAGGATATTCTTTCTCCTCAACCCACGATATGGTTTTCAAAACACAAACCAAGGCCCATATCTCTATATCACAGTGACCACCATGAAATATGTACTAAATAAATATTTGATAGAAAGGGCAGCTGAATACTGGGGCATCTTAGTTCTTTTTAGGAGACGTTATTCTGCTTGAAGTGATGTATGTCTTGAACTTATTATAGATGCTTTGTAAAAAAATCTATTTGAGGAGATGTTTACCTGTACTACCAAAGAAGATTTTTAATTACTCATTAGGTATAATGAGTTTGGATCATTTATCTTATTACATTTTTTTCAATCTTTTTTTTTTTTTCTCTTCATGTCTCTTGGTCTTTCTCACTGATCCAAAGCAGCAACGTTTTTTTAGGATGTTCAGCATCAGTGAGGTAAGCCAAAAAATGCAAAGATAAAACTAGTTAGCATGCAAATAAATGAGGAGAAATGTTTATTAACCTAGTTGTCTTCAACTGGAGAGAGAACTAGAGTAACATTAATAGTATACATTTTCTGAACCACATAGCTCTATCAACACAGGCAGAGCTGTGATCAACATATTAACTGATTTTTGTCCTCTACTACTCCAGATGTTTGCAACTGTTATGACCTGGAGAGTAATAAATGTACCATTACAGTGAGGAAGGAAAACTGGTGAAAATAGGAACTTGACAAGGAATAAGTTGGAGCTGTAAAACAATGAATTCAATCTAAAAAATGTCTTGGCTTACAGATGTGTCAGCATCTTCAAAACTGCAGTTTTGCAGGACACTGCAGTGATTTCAGTTTGAAGTTTCTAAACTTTTAACTCAAGGTAATGAGCCAGTTAATAGGAGACTGGGTTTTGTGTAGGAAGAAATTACCCAGATTGATAGGAAACTTGAGAAAATGAGCACAAGCTTTAATGAGATTGGCAAAAGGGTCATGTGTCTGAGAGCTGAGATGGAGTAAAAAGGAATGATAATGGGAGAAATCATTAAAGACCATGGCATGAAAACCAGTAAAAATAAAGATGAGATATAGTACCATTGGATCTACTTCTCTAAGAGGCCACAGAATTAATTTATTTAAAGATAAAGTGATCTCTAGATATTTGGGAGTAAGGAGTCCATGGTTCAATTGGAGCTTTGTCAATGATTTAGTTTTAGTTCAATCCAAAATAATGAAAAAATAAGTTTTAATAGAATAAATCATTCTATGCTGGTATATATTCTAGTTTATAGGCAACTTTTGGAAAGAGCAGGTCATAAGCACTGCCTCCACTTCCTCTTCTCTCAGTCACTTCTCAAACCACTGCAATCTGGCTTCCACCCCCACCACCCTACTGAAATTGCTGTGAAAAAGGTTAGCAATCATGTGATTGCCAAATACGTTAGCCTCTTTTCAGCTCTCAGCCTATATTTCCTTCCAGCAGAATTTGATATCGTTGATCTTTTTTTTTCCTGTAAAGCTCTTTCTTGGCTTCTAAGACACAGTTATCTCTTATTCTTCCCTAACGTCTCTGACTGCTCTTTACTTTTCTCCTAGTTCCATCTCTTCTGATGGAGTTTCCCAAGGGAGTTACTATCTTTTCTCACTTTACATGATCTTCCTGTATGATCTCATGCAATCCTAACATTCCAACTATTGCCTTTGTGTCTCTGAAATACTGATTTTTCAACTCTTTATTGAGCTTTGGATTTGTCATTGGATTTACTGTAACTCTTCAGTCTTGATATTGCCCCCTCAAACCTTGGTGGGGTTTTTTTGTTTGTTTCGTTTCTTGTTTTTCATGTCTCAGTTATCAGCAATCATATTTACCCTGTTGCCCAAGCTAGAAATCTTGGAGTAATCTTTTCTTTTTCACCATTCCTCACTGCTTATATTAAAGTCTGGTCCTTTTTCACCTTTCCTCACTGCTTATATTAAAGTCTGGTCCATCCAACCTCTGAAATGTGTCTGATATCCGTCCATGACTTTCCATTGCTACTACTGCTATCCCAAACCCAGTTCGTTTTATTTTTTTGCTTGGCATTTTTCTTAGTGTTTTCCTAACTCGACTATCTTTCTGAATCTAGTTTGTCTCTATCTATGTATTCTTTATATTGCTGCCAGAGTTATCTTTTTAAATGTTGGGTTTGATCATGTTACTTCCGTATTAAAAAAAAAAAAAAATCCTCCTATGTCTTGATGATTTGAGGGCTGCCTGCTAAACTTCTAAAAATATTATCTTCTATGAACTCAGCTACTGATCCACAAGAATGGGCTTCCAGAAACCATATTTATTCAGTGACAACCCACTCTCCAGCCATAGTTGATTGGAACAGAAGTAGATACCTGAACTGGCTCAATCTCTCTCCCTCCTGTAAAAACTTATGAGCAATGGGGTCACCATATTCTAATATATGAAAGGGAGAAGAATTAAACAGACTGGAAAAGAAAAGAAAAGGAGAAATGAGTGACAATAAACACACTATATTCCAGTGCTTCCCAGGCCGTTACTTCTTTTTCATTCTTGAATTCTGTAAGACATCTATATCATTACCCCTTTCATTGTAGATACCACCCAAGTAGATATCTGTTATTTGCAACTCAAAGAGTCTTCATAATTATGGTTGTTAACAAATTAAGTTCAAATTCTTTGGCAGTCATGCAGTATCCTTCAAAAGCTAGCTTTCAAGTTTCATCTCTTTTCACTGCCTCCATTCTCCATAATAGTCTCAGAAGACCATACAACTTTTGCTCAACCTTATGTCTCCATGAGGTCATCCTCTTCCTTTTCCAAACATGCTTCCTTCTCAGAAGGTCAAGTATTCATTGCTCTTTCTAGCTTTCTTTATTTTTAAATTTATATTTATTTATTTATTTTTAGCTTTCTTTATTCATAGCTTTGTTTAGCTTTCATATTCTCTCCCCTCCTTGTCCAGCTTAGATTCCACAGGTCATCATTGTCTCAAGGACATCCTCAATTACCATGCTCCTTCCTCAGACTTCTTTACTAATACTCCCTCTTTCCCTGAACCATCAGTCTCTTTGTACTAGAGCATCCCCATCAATGTACAAATATGCTCTGGTATCTCCTCTTGATTCAATACCACCTCTCATTCCATTTTTCTGCTTCCCTTTGAAACTAAACTTCTTGAAACTGTTGTCTACTCCTGCTTCCTCCATTGCCTTCCTTCCCATTTACTCTTCAGTCCTCTTTCATCTGAATTTTGTTCCAATAATTCTACTGAAATTGCTTTAATCAAGATTGCAAACAACCTTCATTTTTCCATATCCAGTGGATACTTCTCTGCCCTTAGCCCCATTGAACATATTTGATCACTTCTTCCTTCTTGAAATACTCTCCTCTTTTAGGGAGATTTTTAGATTCTGAGATACCTCATGCTCTAGAGTTCTCTGCTCCCTCTCTGGTTATTCTTTATTCTTCCTTGGTTCCTTTTCTATCCAAACTTTAAATGTTGGAGTTGACCTATTCTTCCCCATCTATGTACATATTTACTTGATCCTCCCATTCTTGTAAATCAGAAACCTATGGGTCATTACTGATTCTTCTCTCTCCCTCACTCACGTTCAATTCCTCACCAAGTCCTATCAAATCTGTCTTCGGATATATTCAGAGCAGCTCACTTTTCTCCATATGTACTGGAATCTCTGTAATTCACTGCCTCTGTCATCGCTCACCTGGACTTCTGTAAAACTTCCTAACTAATATTCACACCTCCGTTTTGTCCACCTTCTAATCTATTTTACATTTGGAAAAAGAAATCTTTTTAATCTTTTAAATATATAAATTGTATCATGCCATTTTATTGTTTAAAACCATTTAATAGATTCATATTGCCCTTAGAATAAAATCCAAACTTTCTACCATGGCCTACAAGGCTGTGAATTTAATAACCCCATCTATTAATCCACTTTCAACTTGTTCTACTTTCTATCTATGCTCTAGCCATTGGATTCTTTCAGGTCCTTGAACATGCTAAGTTCTTTCCAACCTCAAGTATTTTGAACATATTTCTTCTGCTAGAAACTCTCTATGCACTTTGCATTCTTGACTTCTTCTCATCATTAAAGTTTCTCCCTAGAGAGGTATTTCCTGACCATCCAATACAAAACAGTGCCTTTTACCTGACCCAAATTCTCCATCACAACATTATAATCATTTCCTTCATAATATTTATCACAAATTGTAATTCTTTTTTTTCCTCTTGTTTATTATCTTTCTCCCTCACTAGACAGGAGGAGAGTTATCATATTTGCCTTGTTTACCACAGCATATACTGGCACATATGTCCATGACGCAGAGTAAATAATTAATAAATAAGTGTTGAATGAATGAATAAATAGATGTATGTTTTTGTGCTAGACTTTCTCTTTACCATTAATCCCTAACAGACTGGAAGCTTCTCAAATGCAGAACTATGCCTTATTAACATTTGTATACCTTACTCAGAGTATAATTCCTGATGCATAGGAAATGCTCAATAAATGCTTAGTATAATAATTTTCAGCTAAAATGAATACACATGAACCCCAATGTTCATTGCAGCACTATTTACAATAGCCAGGTCATGGAAGCAACCTAAATGCCCATCGACAGACGAATGGATAAAGAAGATGTGGTACATGTACACAATGGAATATTACTCGGCCATGAAAAGGAACAAAATTGGGTCATTTGTAGAGATGTGGATGGACCTAGAGACTGACATACAGAGTGAAGTAAGTCAGAGAGAGAAAAACAGATACAATGTATTAACGCATATATGTGGAATCTAGAAAAATGGTACAGATGTACTGGTTTGCAAGGCAGAAATAGAGACACAGATGTAGAGAACAAACGTATGGACACCAAACGTATGGACGTATGTGTGTGGGGGTGGTGGTGGTGGGATGAATTGGGAGATTGGGATTGACATATATACACTAATATCTATAAAATAGATAGCTAATAAGAACTTGCTGTATAAAATATAAACAAATAAAATGAATACAAATCATCAGACATTTTTGTAAAATAACTTCTTCACACTGCTGTATTCTTTATTATCTAGAAGAATTCTGCCATTTTGAACAAGACCAAAATTGTCCTTGGCTTGTAATAACTTGTTTACTCTTCACCGGTTCATCAAATATTGAGAGCATACTAGTGCCAGGCACTGTTCTAAGCTCTGGGGATATAAGAATGAACAAAAGAGAAAAAAATCAAAAAACAGCTCTTCCCTCATGAAGTTTTTATTTCAGTGAGAATAATAACTCAAGGATTCTGCTGTAATTAGTGAGGCTTAAGACTTAGTATTTATTATTTTACAATCTGCCTAGGTTATTCTAATGTACAGCTGGAGTTGAGAACCATTGCTTTAGGATGACATACTCCTTTATTGCCTTTTGTTTGTTTGTTTTTGACCATGCACCACTAGTGACAACTTTTTCTATCAGAATGTGAGTTCACTTTCAATATGTCACTGTTTTTTTAACTTAAAATATTTTAGGATAAGATAAGTATGCAAGATAAAATACCATGTTATAAAGAATTATTCTCTTTAGCTGGACACAGAATCCATTCCAGAGGAGTGGAACAATTTGAATTCTCTCCCTCTTAAAATGTAAATTGGAATCCTGAAGGCAAAAAGGGTCTTAACGAGGAACAGAAAATACCTTTGCAGTTTCCCTCTCCCAAGTAAGCACTGTTTTGTAAGTTTGGAAAATTTCTTGCTCCTTTTTTTTTTTTCTCATTGCTTTCTATATTTAGAATTTATATTTGATTGCATGGAAAACTATATATAGTGATAACTATTCATGGAGGACAATTATATACAATAGGTCCATATTCTCTAATGATATCGAGGAATTTAAATTTTATAAGTGAATATGTAGTCTACAGATACTTTCTGATACCATTTTTTTTTTTTTTTTTTTTTTTTTTGCCGTATGCGGGCCTCTCACTGTTGTGGCCTCTCCCGCTGCGGAGCACAGGCTCCGGACACGCAGGCTCAGTGGCCATGGCTCACGGGCCTAGCCACTCCGCGGCATGTGGGATCCCGTGTCCCCTGCATCGGCAGGCGGACTCTCAACCACTGTGCCACCAGGGAAGCCCTGATACCATTTTTATTGAGAAAAATTTACATACAGTTTGGTGAGTTACAACAGATGAATACGATCATGTAAGCATCAATTCAAATAAGATTTGGAATGTTTTTATCACTCCAAGAAATTATACTGTGCACCTTGCATTCAGTCTCCACTCCCCATTTACAACTGATGTTCTGATTGTGTCACCATAGGAATGTTTTTCCTGTTCTTCAGCTTATTATAAAAGGAATATAAAAGGAATCATACAGTAAATATGCCTTTGTGTCTGGCTTCTTTCAAATCAAGCCTCCACAAGTTCATGGATATCAGCCAGTAACTTAATTGCCTGGTCACACTAAAATCAACACTTCTCAGAGAAATATAATGAAATCTGGAGTCTTTACAGTATATCACCCACAATATTCAGTGTGCAATCAAAAAGTAATAGACATATCAAGAAACAAAGAGTCTCCCTAGTCAAGAGAAAAAAGAATCAATAGGAAGAAATCCCAAGGTGATCTAGATGTTAAAATTATCAGGCAAGTACTTTAAAGAAATAATTATTAAGATGTTCATGACTTAGGAAAAAGATGATCAGAATGAGTGAATGGATAGGCAAATCTCAGCAGAGAAATGAAACTATATAAGAGAACCAAATGGAAATTCTAGAACTAAAAAGTACAATAAGCATATGAAAAAGTGATCAATTTCATTAGTCATCAGGAAAATGCAAATTAAAAACACAATGAAATACCATTTCATACCCTTAAAATAGCTAAAATTTAAAAGATGACAATACCAAATGTCAACAAGGATGCAGAGCAACTGGAACCTTCATACATTGCTGGTGGGAGTGTTAAATGATAGAGCCACTCTGGAAAAATTTTTGGCAGTTTCTTATAAAGTAAAATATATATGTCCTATGACTTAACATTTCTATTTCTAGGTAATTAATCAAGAGAAATGAAAACATATGTCCACACAAATACTTGCAAACAAATGTTAATAGCAGAAACAATTCAAAACCAACAACAGTTTAATAAACTAATTATGATATATTTATACAATGGAATACTACTCAGCAATAGGAAAAAATGTCTTAAAATGTGTTATAATTGTGTTATAATTCCTCTGTATTCTTCTCCTGAAGGTAAAGGCTAAAATTATAATATGAGAATACTGAGATGTTCCTTCTAATTGAGAATAAATTTCTTGCAATTGTCACAATTAATAAATACCTTATGCCAGTTATTCCTAGCTTGACCTAAAGTAGAGAGAGAAATATTTTGAGGGGTTTCCAATGGATACCAAATATTATAAACTGAATCATGTTCCTACAAAGTTCTTATGTTAAAAGCCTAACCCTCGGGGACTTCCCTGGTGGTCCAGTGGTTAAGACTACGTGCTTCCACTGCAGGGGGCACAGGTTCAGGGAACTAAGATGCCACATGCCGCATGGCCTAAGATACCACAAGCTGTATGGCACAGCACAAAAGAAAGGGAAAAAAAGCCTAACCTTCAATGTGACTGTACTTGGAGATAAGGCCTTTAAGGAGGCAATTGAAGGTAAATGAGGTCATAAGGGTGAGGCTCTAGTCCAACAGAACAGATGTCTTTATGGGAACAGGAAGAGACACCACAGCTCACTCACTCTCTCTGCATGTACACACACAGAGGAAAGGCCATGTGAGGACACACTGAGAAGGTGATTCTCTGCAAGTCAGGAAGGGAGGTCTCACCAGAAACCAAACATTGCCAGTGCCTTGCTCCTGGACTTCTGTGAGAAAATGAATTTTTGTTGTTTAAGCCACCCAGTGTGTGATACTTTGTTATAGTAGCCCAAGAAGTATAATACATCAAGATTGAAATCTTCTTGACTATTCATTATTAAACTCATGATGTTAATTACTAGGGTTTCTAACTGAAAGCTATTTAGATTTCTTTGACCAGGTAATACTATTATTTTCCTTAAATTTTCTCTTCCTCTCCCTATGCTTTATATTTTGAAATAATTCATATTCACAAATAACAAGATAGGACCTGATTCTTAAGATTTCTTGCATGATTCTGAAATTCTCTAGAAACATAGAAACTGACAGTGAAATGCAGTATCTCATTGTATTTGAAAATGTGGCATCAAACTTACTCTAGATTCATATAATGTCAAATGTGCCACTCAAGATTATCTTCAGAGGTAGGCATCACTGAAATCCAAACATTAAACAAACAGAATAAGGAATCTTTCATCATTCCTGTGTGTACTCTTGACAAAGTGGTGAGGGGGATTTTTAGTTTTTCCAGTTTAGTTCATTTTACTATATTGCTATTATTGCCAAACAAAATAAATATTTTATCATAAGAATCTATAACCCAATACCATAATTGAGTTTTTATAATTTTATAATAGTAATGTATGATGTTTTACTTACTAAGCGTTCCAATATATGGTATAATGCTGATTTATTGTCAGTTTTTTTTTCCAGTTCTAACCACACAAAGGAAATAGTTCAAAATTTAAGTGGGAAAAAAGAGCAATTACATGGATTAGACAGTTGCAACTTCATAGAATGTATGTCATCTTTAAAATTCTGAATACTTTATAGCAAGCTGATTAGGCTTACCATAGTGTCTCTCATATTGCATGTGTTATAATTTTATAATTTTATAATCAGACTATCACTTCATTCATCCTTTTGGTGTTTTGTGACTGCATTTAACCTATAGAGTAATTTAGAAAGGAAATGACAATATTGTCTCCCTTGTATACAAGTGGATAGTGTGCATAATAATTTTTAAAATTATCTCTTATTCTTCCCTAACGTCTCTGACTGCTCTTTACTTTTCTCCTAGTTCCATCTCTTCTGATGGAGTTTCCCAAGGGAGTTACTATCTTTTCTCACTTTACATGATCTTCCTGTATGATCTCATGCAATCCTAACATTCCAACTATTGCCTTTGTGTCTCTGAAATACTGATTTTTCAACTCTTTATTGAGCTTTGGATTTGTCATTGGATTTACTGTAACTCTTCAGTCTTGATATTGCCCCCTCAAACCTTGGTGGGGTTTTTTTGTTTGTTTCGTTTCTTGTTTTTCATGTCTCAGTTATCAGCAATCATATTTACCCTGTTGCCCAAGCTAGAAATCTTGGAGTAATCTTTTCTTTTTCACCATTCCTCACTGCTTATATTAAAGTCTGGTCCTTTTTCACCTTTCCTCACTGCTTATATTAAAGTCTGGTCCATCCAACCTCTGAAATGTGTCTGATATCCGTCCATGACTTTCCATTGCTACTACTGCTATCCCAAACCCAGTTCGTTTTATTTTTTTGCTTGGCATTTTTCTTAGTGTTTTCCTAACTCGACTATCTTTCTGAATCTAGTTTGTCTCTATCTATGTATTCTTTATATTGCTGCCAGAGTTATCTTTTTAAATGTTGGGTTTGATCATGTTACTTCCGTATTAAAAAAAAAAAAAATCCTCCTATGTCTTGATGATTTGAGGGCTGCCTGCTAAACTTCTAAAAATATTATCTTCTATGAACTCAGCTACTGATCCACAAGAATGGGCTTCCAGAAACCATATTTATTCAGTGACAACCCACTCTCCAGCCATAGTTGATTGGAACAGAAGTAGATACCTGAACTGGCTCAATCTCTCTCCCTCCTGTAAAAACTTATGAGCAATGGGGTCACCATATTCTAATATATGAAAGGGAGAAGAATTAAACAGACTGGAAAAGAAAAGAAAAGGAGAAATGAGTGACAATAAACACACTATATTCCAGTGCTTCCCAGGCCGTTACTTCTTTTTCATTCTTGAATTCTGTAAGACATCTATATCCTTACCCCTTTCATTGTAGATACCACCCAAGTAGATATCTGTTATTTGCAACTCAAAGAGTCTTCATAATTATGGTTGTTAACAAATTAAGTTCAAATTCTTTGGCAGTCATGCAGTATCCTTCAAAAGCTAGCTTTCAAGTTTCATCTCTTTTCACTGCCTCCATTCTCCATAATAGTCTCAGAAGACCATACAACTTTTGCTCAACCTTATGTCTCCATGAGGTCATCCTCTTCCTTTTCCAAACATGCTTCCTTCTCAGAAGGTCAAGTATTCATTGCTCTTTCTAGCTTTCTTTATTTTTAAATTTATATTTATTTATTTATTTTTAGCTTTCTTTATTCATAGCTTTGTTTAGCTTTCATATTCTCTCCCCTCCTTGTCCAGCTTAGATTCCACAGGTCATCATTCTCTCAAGGACATCCTCAATTACCATGCTCCTTCCTCAGACTTCTTTACTAATACTCCCTCTTTCCCTGAACCATCAGTCTCTTTGTACTAGAGCATCCCCATCAATGTACAAATATGCTCTGGTATCTCCTCTTGATTCAATACCACCTCTCATTCCATTTTTCTGCTTCCCTTTGAAACCATAATGGGAAAATCTCATAATTATACCTTTATGGACCTTTCAGAAATGAATGTTTATTAAAAACCTGAATTTAGTAAAGCAGCATGAAAGGGGAGATGCATTTGCTGGCTAACAAATTGCTGGACCATATTATTATCTGATTATATTACCATGATATAGCATGGGATAGACATTGAAGTGGCTATTTTAATTTCCTATAATTAGATTTTAGGTTATATAGCTTAGCATCCCTGTTATACAGATGAGGAAAGAAAGTTCACAGAAGCTGATCACTGAGATTCCATAAGGAAGTGAAAAAACATTTTAAAATTGACATCTTTCATTCTCCCATATCTGAATTCAGTTGATAATCATTTCTCCAAGTCTATCATGTCTCATGCATGTAGAAACACAGAGTTTTCTGTATGCAAATGTTAAATGTTTATTTCTGGTACTTGAAAAGAAAAAAGAGCTACACTACAAGAGTGAGAAATGGGATTGCATTGACAGTGCAGATTAGATAGCAAAAATAACTTAAGAGTTTTTTAGAGAGGGATACTCAAAAGCTCAATACAACATATATGATCAAATAAAAATAGAAAATGGGAGGGCTTCCCTGGTGGCGCAGTGGTTGAGGGTCCACCTGCCGATGCGGGGGACGCGGGTCCGTGCCCCGGTCTGGGAGTGATCCCGCATGCCGCAGAGCGGCTGGGCTTGTGGGCCGTGGCCGCTAGGCCTGCACGTCCGGAGCCTGTGCTCTGCGACGGGATAGGCCGCGGCGGTGAAAGGCCCCCGTACCGCAAAAAAGAAAAAAGAAAATGCGAAACTAAACCTTTAAAAATTTAATCAGCAATAACTTAACAATATTTAAACATTTCTAAGTTATTGTATATATTAACTCACTAAGTTATTTTGCACCTTGAATGGCTCTAACAGATGTTAGATTTCATACATAATTTGGTAGATGTCAACCTTGCTTTTTCTGGGTAGCATACCCCATATTATCACTATCATTTCTGATGCCATAGAGTCTGTCAGTCATTTGGATACAATACCATTGAGGTTCTTTGCCAATTATCAGAAAGCATTAATTATATATAACTGAAAAATTACCTTGGTTTCAGAATGGAAGAACCCAGTTTACAGCCTCATTCATTTATTGACCTATTTGTTCATCCTTCGTCAATTCATGTAAAGCTAAAAAAAAAGGACAAGGAAAAAAGTTGACAGTTTTAGGGTTAGAAGCAAAATTATTACACAATGAATGGAACGTGAAAAAGATGCTTCAGGAATGGCTCAATCAGAGCAAGAGCTTAAGGGTTCTTAACTTTATGTGATGGCTCCAAAGAGAGGAAAGAGAAATAAGACTATGGTCCTCTTCACCTCCTATAATCTGGGAATATAAAGAAGAAAGTATAAAAGAGATAGTATTTTTGTTGTTGTTAAAAACTGTCAAAGAATTAATGTTGCTATTCCTAGGGTATTTTTCTAGATCTAAATAATAAAGCTTGAAATTTCCATATAGATTTTATTTCAACTTCACCATATTTCCACTGCTGAAATGTTGGCTCTTAGTGATTCAGACAATTGAATAAGGAAGTGGTGTGGTATCCTTGGGGGATATGGCCTAAGGGAGTAAGGAAATTTAGGTTCTGAATAATTCAGCTTTGACCCTAAGTTGATGAATAACTGAGAGACTTGCTAAACCTCTCTGGGAAACACAGTTTACCTCTAAAATAAGGATGCTGAACCAGATATCTCAGAGACCTTTCACAGATTTTGTTTCTAATAATCGTTAGACATCTGTTTTCACAGATAGCAGTTGATCTGAGAGTGTAGTGAGCTCATGACGAGATGTGGAATGAACTGTTTCCAGATGAAAAGATTAAATTTGTTTTGCTAAGGGACACAGGGAAGGATGGTATGAGACTGAAGAAACTGATTATAATTTGAATTAATAATGCTAGAGATTGAAACTTGAGATGGCAAGATTGAAACTATCCGTCAAATACACAGAAGATTTAGATTTGCAAAGGTAGGGCATTCAAATTTCTGTGAACTATTCTAGAGACTACATTAGATTTTAAGAAAAAACTTTCTTTTTCGTTGCGGAGCACAGGCTCCGGAAGCGCAGGTTCCGGACGCGCAGACTCAGCGGCCATGGCCCACGGGCCCAGCCACTCCACGGCATGTGGGATCTTCCCAGACTGGGGCACGAACCCGTGTCCCCTGCATGGGCAGGCGGACTCTCAACCACTGCACCACCAGGGAAGCCCAAGAAAAAACTTTTAATAGACCTAAATGAAATTCCAAGAGTTGATTAATAAATGTACAAAGGATTAGATAATTTAAATTTTTGTATGGGGAATTAAGAAGCGACACATACCTATAAAGTTAGCAAGAAAATAAACTTTGCCCAAATGTTTATTATTTCAGGTAGCCTGGCAATTCTAAATGTGGACAAATGGAATGAAAACAGAGAAATTTACATTATGGAGGTTCTATTTTTACTGTTAATTTTTCAAGTCAGCAGAGTTTGTCAGGGCTTTCAGCAGAATGATCAAAGGCCCTAAACAAGCCCTTGGGTATTGCAAATTCAGAAACCAGCAGAATACTTAGCATATCTCCAAAAAATAGTTGGTAATACACCTGGCAAAGAGGCTCATTGGGGTGGAGAATTGGGAATATAATAGTGACATAGAAAAGGGAGGATAGATATCTCTATAAGCTTAATAAAGAGATACAAAGACCCTTATCAAAGCCATGATTAAATCTTACATTTTGGATTCTCTGTCTATATTTCTGGAGACTAATTATGATAACTGGGAGGGAGGATACCATGCTGAGATTGTTTCCAAGCTTTCTCCTTCTCAGAGCTGCCACCCGTAAGACCCCTATTATAAGTGTGTTGTAAATTGACCTAAGGTAATTTGGTCATTCATAATAATTAAGCTCCTGGGGTAGATAAGTGGAGTGACCTCCCTTAAAAGTTAGGTGAGACTGTAGGTCTTCTCCCTCATAGCTTCACCGTAGGGTGAAATGTCATAATGAAAGCAAGCTCAAATTTGCCACACATACAAACATTACATAGAAATGTTTATTGGGAAAAGTCATCATGCTCTATAAATTGCATCATTTTAGTCACTCTGACAGAATCTTGCATACAAGCTTCAATATAGATGAATGTGATTATATATATATTATTTATTTTTTTGTGTGTGTGGTACGTGGGCCTCTCACTGTTGCGGCCTCTCCCGCTGCGGAGCACAGGCTCCAGACGCGCAAGCCCAGCGGCCATGGCCCACGGGCCTAGCCGCTCTGCGGCACGCGGGATCCTCCCGTACCGGGGCACGAACCCGTGTCCCTTGCATCGGCAGGCGGACTTCCAACAACTGTGCCACCAGGGAAGCCCGTGATTATATTTTAATGTCAAATATAGCTAACGTTTTAGTTAGAGTCAGTTGAGAAAATCTGTCATTAGGCAGCGAAACAATTTATTTATAATCCTAAATCAGTGCTTTATTCTAAAAGGCGTAGGGTATTGGATTGCTTAGATATTAGGTTATTCATTCAAAGGTATGAAAATCTGTATAATATTTCTAGCCAATGCATATATCTTAAACACTATTCATTTCACAGTGAAAAATTACTTCTAACATATATCAAAGCCTCTTGTGCTGATTGGAGATAAAGATATTTGAAAGGCTGGTGTAGGTGTTTCTGGATTGTTTTAGTTAGAGCTATTCAAAGCCAGTTAACCACCCATGAAGTGTATGTTCCTGATTAGGACACTTCAATGATAATTACCTGCTCCTACGGTAAAATTAAATCGAAACTCATATATATTTCCATTTACACTGGGGTATTCTAAAGTAAATTACAGACAATATAGAGCAATTTCCTTAAAATGTTAAAAATAACAATAATATGGGTTTATTTATAAATAAGTAAAATAATGAAAATAAATATTGGCCTAAAATCCTATCGCCCAGGTAATATGTTGACATGTTAAATGAATACATACTTGAATATAATTAGAAAAATCCATGTTTAGAGAAAGATACAAACTGAAAGGTAGAGCCTCTTTTCCCCATATCTCTCTAAACAGCTTCACTCACAACCACAGTCTTCTTTGTGTAAAGTAATGATAGGCACCATTTTCTTGCTTTTTTCCAGAAAAAAAAAAAAATCAACTCATTCCTCTTATTCTCTCTTACAAAATGATCCTTTCTTTCCTTATTAATTTATATGAGTTCTTTGTAAATTAATCCTTTTTTAACACGTTACAAATATTTTTTATATATGTTCATTAACTTTGTTTACAGTTATAATTTTAGTTTTAGCCATACAGAAGTTTTTCCACATCGACGTGAAACACAATTTTAATATAAAGGACATCTCTGTGCGTCCTGCACACTATTTCTTGACTTTGTTCTGTTTCATTGATCTATTTCTTTTCATGTTCCAATCTGTTTACTTATGGAAACTACACGATGTCTTAAGAGCTAATAGGGCTAGCCCCATTCACTCTTCTGTTTTAGAATTTTCTTCAACATCTTTGTGTGTTTATTTTTCCAAATGATCTTTAGTATAACTTTGCCCAGGTGCAAAAATCATCCTTTTGGTGTTTTGTGACTGCATTTAACATATAGAGTAATTTAGAAAGGAAATGACAATATTGTCTCCCTTGTATACAAGTGGATAGTGTGCATAATAATTTTTAAAAATCTTTTTATACACTCCTCAGTGTAGTTTTAAAGTTTTAGGAATAGAGATTCTGTAAAATTCCTGTAAGTTAATATTTAGACATTTAATCTTATTATTGTTCTTGTAAAAGATAATTTCTTCGACTGCAGTTTGTATTGTTGTTGCTTAAATATTGGAAAGCAAACGTTATTTTTAATATTAGCTCTGTAAACCATGGGCATGAATTTTCTTATTATTTCTAATAGTTTCAGTTACCCTTAAATACACACACATTCCCTGATGTGGAAATTGTCAGTAGAGATGTGGACATATGTACGACATTTTTTTTAAACTATTTTTTATTATAAATTTATTTATTTATTTATTTTTGGCTGCTTTGGGTCTTCGCTGCTGCACGCAGACTTTCTCTAGTTGCCGGGGGATACTCTTGGTTGCTGTGGGCAGGCTTCTCATTGCTGTGGCTTCTCTTGTTGCAGAGCATGGGCTCTAGGCATCCGGTCTTCAGTAGTTGTGGTATGGAGGCTTCAGTAGCTGTGGCTCATGGATTATAGAGCGCAGGCTCAGTAGTTGTGGTGCACGGGCTTAGTTGCTCCACGGCATGTGTGATCTTGCTGGACCAGGGCTCGAACCCATATGCCCTCAATTGGCAGGTGGATTCTTAACCACTGCACCACCAGGGAAGCCCCATGTATGACATTTTGAATCTCCACAAAATTCAACGCTAAAAGGGTAAGGTATCCCGTAAAAGTTTATTTCCACTTTAAGCAGAATGGACAGACCAGATACGTATATTTTATTTAGGTAATGACTATATTGGATAAAAGAGAAAAAGAATTGTGCCTACAACATTGTTATTGTAGCTGAACTCTTTGTCTGAAAGTCCTGGGATTTATAACTATGATTGAAACACTGCAATTCTGTGAACAGTTTGAGGAAAAGGTAATAGGCTAACCAATTCTTCAGACTTTCTGACATGTTATTTCAAGATTTTAGTCTGACAACATAACCTAATCTGTCCATTAGCCTTACTCTAGGTTTTTAATTGAACCTTTTGAAAAAAAATATTTGCTTTTATCATGGGCAAAGGGGAAAAAATGAGCAGAAGATGCAAACACCCAGGTCAAAACTGAAAAGAGGGCAGAAACAGCTCCTTCCATCTCCACCAAATAGATCTATAATGGGGAGCAGCAATTTTCAGGCCAGAAGTGACTGAGACCGAGGTAGAGGCTTTTGCGTTAGATGCCACCCAGGTAGCCTGGGGTAGAAGTGGGGACCAGGAAGTAAGCCCCAGTCCCTGAGAGTCAGGCAGTAGACCTTTGTAAGGACCACTCCTCACCAGAATATAGGAACATAGGAGTTTTTTCTAATTTTAATTTTTATACAATATTTTAAAAATAAATTTATTTATTTATTTTTGGCTGCATTGGGTCTTTGTTGATGCATGCGGGCTTTGCCTAGTCGCAGCGAGTGGGGGCTTCTCATTGTGGTGGCTTCTCTTGTTGCAGAGCACAGGCTCTAGGCATGCAGGCTTCAGCAGTTGTGGTGCGCAGGCTCAGCTGTGGCGCACGGGCTTAGTTGCTCCGCTGCATGTGGGATCTTCCCAGACCAGGGATCAAACCTGTGTCCCCTGCATTGGCAGGCAGATTCCCAACCACTGAGCCACCAGGGAAGTCCTTATACAATTTTTAAACAATTTTTAAAGGTTACACTCCATTTACAGTTATTACAGATTACTGGCTATATTCCCCATGTTGTACAATACATCCTTGTAGCCTATCTTACACCCAGTGGTTTGTACCTCCCACTCCCCTACCCTTATATTGCCCCTCCCCCTCCTCCCCACTATAATCACTAGTTTGTTCTCTATATCTGTGAGTCTGCTTCTTTTTTGTTATATTCACTAGTTTGTTGTACTTTTTAGATTCCACATATAAGCAATGTCATACAGTATTTGTCTTTCTCTGACTTATTTCACTTAGCACAATGCCCTCCAAGTCCATCCACATTGTTGCAAGTGACAAAATTTCATTCTTTTTTATGACTAAATAGTATTCCATTGTGTGTGTGTGTGTGTGTGTGTGTGTGTATATATATATATATATCACATCTTCTTAATCTATTCATCTGTTGATGGACACTTAGGTTGCTTCCATGCCTTTGCTATTGTAAATAGAGTTGCTATGAATGTTGGGGTGCATGTAGTATCTTTCTGAATTAAAGTTTTCACCAGACATATGCCCAGGAGTGGGATTGCTGGGTTATATGGTAGTTGTGTTTTTAGTTTTCTAAGGAACCTCCATACTGTTCTCCATAGTGGCTGCACCAACTTACATTTCCACCAACAGTGTAGGAGGGTTCCCTTTTCTCCACGCCCTCTCCAGCATTTGTTATTTGTCAACATTTTAATGATGGCCATTCTGACTGGTGTGAGGTGATACCTCATTGTAGTTTTGATTTGCATTTTTCTAGTAATTAGCGATGTTGAGCATCTTTTCATGAAGGCACATAGATCTTGATGTGTATGTCTTCTTTGCATCTTTTCCCAAATTGTATATTCTTTTCTTAGTGAAAATTTCTAAAATAGGTCTTAAAATCAGCCTTTGTTGCCAGAATGCTTGGCAATGCTTGGTCTTTTATTCTTCCACATTCTTGGTAGAAATCGGAGTTCTCTCTTCCCTAAATGAAGGAGAACCCCTCTAAGGTTTTGAGCAGAGGAGAGCAGATTAATGTTTTAATGTCTGTGTTGAAGGCAGACTATAGGAGAGAAAGTATAAAAATAGAGCAGTTGTGAGGCCATTATAGTCCAGTCGTCCCTTGGTAACTGTGGGGAGCTGGTTCTAGGGCCCCTGCAGGTACCAAAATCTGAGGGAGCTCAAGTACCTTATATAAAATGTTGTAGTATTTGCATATAATATACATACACCCTTCCATACTTTAAATCATCTCTAGACTACTTATAATACCTAATACAATGTAAATGCTATGTAAGTAGTTGCTGGTCCACAGCAAATTCGTTTTGCTTTTTGGAACTTTCTGGAATTAAAAAAAATATTTTCAATCTGCAGTTGGTTGAATCCGTGGATGCAAAATTGGTACACGTGGAGGGCAGATTGTAATTCAAGGTGTAGTAATTCATAGTGGTCTAGAGAGGTGCTGGCACTGCCATGGGAGGTGGAGAGGAGTGAGAGATGGTCAGATTCTGATATATTTTGAAAGAAGAGCCATCAAAATTTCTTGAAGATTGAATGTGAACTGAGGATCAAGGTTGACTCCAAAGGAAATGATGTAGATGTTTTCAAAAGAACTTATCTTCTGTAGCTCTTATGGCTAATATATTATAAAAACCTTTTTACCTTATCTGGAGGCCCATAAAACAGTGTCTCCATGATACATCTAATTCCAAGGGTTAGAAAGTCTAAGCTGAACAAATAAATTTTGGAAGATTTCTCAATTAATGATGATTAGATGTCTACACTTCAGGGTTGCTGAACAAGCTGCCTAACTTGGGCAATGTCAAGTTTTGCAAAAATCTTCCCCTTCAGTAAGAATGGAGTTGATTGACTGTAGGAAATGGTTATGAGAGTTGCCTAAGGACATTATTTTTGTCCAACTGTAGTCTTTATAAAGGCTTAAAACATTAGGCTTGTACAGATATAATTTATGTAATCCACTGAGAATTAGAGAGAGTGTACTAAAGGCTAGAGTGAGATGATCTTACAACTAGAAAAATTAAGGTGAAATTCTAAGAGCTAAATAATTAACACCTTCATATAAGTGACTAAATTAGCAAATCTGTGGGTCAAGTTAGGAGAATTGCACCTAGAAATATATTTAAAAGTAAGAGTAAATGTGAAACAAGCTAGAGCCTAATGATATTAACACATATCTGAAGATAGATTGGTTTACAGAAGACGGAAAATTTGAAAGGGTCTGGAGAACAGGACCAAGAGTCTATGTGTTTACTTGCACACTCTGCTCACTCTGATCAAAGCATAGGCAGTTTTACAATTGCTTGTGTGGGAGAATGGCTACTCACTAGCTTGAAGAATAAGAACTAGTTTATCTAAAATCTTGTCTTTTGGGGGTTCTTAGACCCAATTCCAATTTGTGTATGTATGTTGGAGAAGGGTGTTCCCCACACCAACAAGCAATGCTTAGGTTACCAGGTGGGTGTTCTTTAATTCTGACTCTATCTACTGGGAGGTAGCATCAGATTCCACAGGTTAAGGGCTCAGTCTTACAAGATCACTCCTCCTCTCATCTGAGATGCCAATCAGTCACAAGTCCAAGTTTTTACCTGTGCTTCTGACAAACTGGCTATAAATTGGAGGTTCCAACAACCTCCTCCAACTCAGGATGCCAATCATAAGCTCTGGTTATCACTTGTATGTCTGACCAACTGGCTATAGATCAGAGGTTCCCACGACTCTCTCCTTGGGTTTGATTAATTTGCTAGAGTGACTCACAGTACTTAGGAAACCTGTTTACTCACTAGATCACTGATTTATTATAAAAGGATATAATTCAGGAACAACCAGATGAAAGTGATGAACAGGGTAAGGTACAGGAAAAGGGCTCAGAATGTCCATGCTCTCTGGGAGTTCCACTTTCCCTGAATCTCTACATGTTCACCAACCCAGAAGCTCTCCAAACCCCATACTTTTGAGTTTTTTGAAGGCTTCATTACATAGGCATGATTGATTAAATCACTGGCCACTGGACATTGAACTCCAGCTCCTCTCCCCTCCCAGGAAGGTCAGGATGTACAACTGAAAGTTCCATCCCTTTAATCACTTGGTTGATTCCCTTGGTAATCAGCCCCCACCCTAGGTTACCCAAGGGCTTTCCAAAAGTTTCCATCAAGAACATAACAAAAGACACCTTTATTGCTTTTGTCACTTAGGAAATTTCAAGGGTTTTAGGAGCTCTATGACTTTAATGGGGATAAAGACCAGATATATGTTTCTTATTATAAATCACAATATCACACAGCCCACTCAGAAGTTTCAGCCAAAATAAATACTCCGTGCCTTTGAAGAAGAAAAGGATACCTGCACATTTAGATATTGCAGGCATTCAAGATTTCATAGACTCTTGCTTCCTAGCCCTGGTCCTAAAATAGGTTTAAGCTGAGTGTGTTCTTCCTCAGGACAGCCTGGTCTGATAATGGATAGGATGTTAATCACCCCATTGAACTATTCTCTAATTTTCTGGATCACATTCTTTGTTTATTCCTGCTTCCTTGGAGAATACCTTGTAAAGTTTATTTACAACTATTTGTAGTTTGGCCAAACTAAAAGTATGAATATCTAGGATACAAATTCATAATTAGCTGAATCAGTGTTTCCCCCAAGATTTTTAACCTTAACCTTGAAATGGTGAAAACACCTTCACAAAGGAGCAATGCTATATATGGACAACTTTCTTTCCTCTTGTTTCAGACAAAGAAGTACTTTGCTTCCCTTATAGGTTTTACCATTCTGCCTGTTTATAATCTCAATAATGATTTTTTTCATTAAATGTTTGTGTGGCAGTATTTTATTGATATAGCAGCTATTTTGTGAGATCCTGAAAATATAAAGGTAAACAGGATATGTTGCTTACTCTTAAGTATCTTACAGTCTAGAAGGAGATATAGACATATATGAGATGACACATATGTCTATAACATAATAAAAGATAACAAGTGTTTAGAAAGAAGTGTGGACAAAGACCTAGGAGATCACAGATAGTGCTATAAAAAATTAATACAAGGAAACCTCAGTTAAATAGAGTCAGGGAATTCCCTGGCAGACCAGTGGTTAGGATTCCATGCTTCCACTGCAGGAGTCCCACGTTCAATACTTGGTTGGGGAGCTAAGATCCTGTAAGCTGCTGGTTGTGGCCAAAAAAACCAAGAAACAAACAAAAAAATAGAGTCAGGTGAACAGAAGGCGGAGCTCTCATGCCCTATGACCAACAACAGTGGGAGCCCAACAGGAAGAAGACTTCTTCCTCCTTCCTGGCAAGAGCTCAGCCAATGAGAGACAGTCACAATTCAGCCAATGAAAAGTCATGGAGTCTTTGTTTACTATAGGCCTCCCAAGTTCCTTTTCCTCTCTATGAAAGAATTCTCTCCATTTTTTTCTGGGGACTTGCACATGGCTCGCCATGGTTACACAATCTAAATTACAATTCTTTTTTATTTAATAAATAGGTTTTCTCTATTTTTTATTTTATACAGCAGGTTCTTAATAGTCATCAATTTTATACATATCAGTGTATATATGTCAATCCCAATCGCCCAATTCATCACACCACCACCACCACACCCCTGCAGCTTTCCCCGCTTGCTGTCCATACGTTTGTTCTCTACATCTGTGTCTTAATTTCTGCCCTGCAAACTGGTTCACCTGTACCATTTTTCTAGGTTCCACATATACGTGTTAATATACGATATTTGTTTTTCTCTTTCTGACTTACTTCACTCTGTATGACAGTCTCTAGATCTATCCACTTCTCAACAAATGACCCAATTTTGTTCCTTTTTATGGCTGAGTAATATTCCGTTGTATATATGTACCACATCTTCTTTATCCATTCATCTGCCTGTCGATGGGCATTTAGGTTGCTTCCATGACCTGGCTATTGTAAATAGTGCTGCAATGAACATTGGGGTGCATGTGTCTTTTTGAATTGCAGTTTTCTCTGGGTGGGTGCCCAGTAGTGGGATTGCTGGATCATATAGTAATTCTATTTTTACTTTTTTAAGGAAACTTCATACTGTTCTCCATAGTGGCTGTATCAGTTTACATTCCCACCAACAGTGCAAGAGGGTTCCCTTTTCTCCACACCCTCTCCAGCATTTGTTGTTTGTAGATTTTCTGATGAAGCCCATTCTAACTGGTGTGAGATGAGAGCTCATTGTAGTTTTGATCTGCATTTCTCTAGTAATTAGTAATGGTGAGCAGATGTCATGTGCTTCTTGGTCATCTGTATATCTTCTTTGGGGAAATGTCTATTTAGGTCTTCTGCCCATTTTTTGATTGGGTTGTTTATTCTTTTAATATTGAGCTGCATGAGCTGTTTATATATTTTGGAGATTAATCCTTTGTCCATTGATATGTTTGCAAATATTTTCTCCCATTCTGAAGTTGTCTTTTGGTCTTGTTTATGGTCTCCTTTTCTGTGCAAAAGCTTTGAAGTTTCATTAGGTCCCATTTGTTTACTTTTGTTTTTATTTCCATTACTCTAGGAGGTGGATCAGAAAAGATCTTGCTGTAATTTATATCAAAGAGTGTTCTTCCTATGTTTTCCTCTAAGTGTTTTATAGTGTCTGGTCTTACATTTAGGTCTCTAATCCATTTTGAGTTTATTTTTGTGTATTGTGTTAGGGAGTGTTCTAATTTCATTCTTTTAGATGTAGCTGTCCAGTTTTCCCGGCACCACTTATTGAAGAGGCTGTCTTTTCACCATTGTATATTCTTGCCTCCTTTGTCGTAGATTAGTTGACCATATGTGTGTGGGTTTATCTCTGGGCTTTCTATCTTGTTCCATTGATCTATGTTTCTGTTTCTGTGCCAGTACCATGTTGTCTTGATTACTGTAGCTTTGTAGTAGAGTCTAAAGTCAGAGACTCTGATTCCTCCAGCTCCATTTTTTTCCCTCAAGACTGCTTTGGCTATTCAGGGTCTTTGTGTCTCCACACAAATTTTAAGATTTTTTTGTTCTAGTTCCATAAAAAATGCCATTGGTAATTTGATAGGTATTGCATTGAATCTGTAGATTGCTTTGGGTAGTATAGTCATTTTCAGAATATTGATTCTTCCAATCCAAGAACATGGTATATCTCTCCAACTGTTGGTATCATCTTTAATTACTTGCATCAGTGTCTTATAGTTTTCTGCATACACGTCTTTTGTCTCCCTAGGTAGGTTTATCCCTAGGTATTTTATTCCTTTGTTGCAGTGGTAAATGGAAGTGCTTCCTTAATTTCCCTTTCAGATTTTTCATCATTAGTGTATAGGAATGCAAGAGATTTCCGTGCATTAATTTTGTATCCTGCAACTTTACCAAATTCATTGATTAGCTCTAGTAGTTTTCTGCTGGCATCTTTAGGATTCGCTATATATAGTATCATGTCATCTGCAAAGAGTGACAGTTTTACTTCTTCTTTTCCAATTTGTATTCCTTTTACTTCTTTTTCTTCACTGATTGCCGAGGCTAGGACTTCCAAAACTATGTGGAATAATAGCGGTGCGAGTGGAAATCCTTGTCTCATTCCTGATCTTAGAGGAAGTGCTTTCAGTTTTTCACCATTGATAATGATGTTTGCTGTGGGTTTCTTGTATATGCCTTTATTAAGTTGAGGTAGGTTCCGTCTATGCCTAATTTCTGTAGAGTTTTTATCATAAATTGGTGTTGAATTTTGTCAAAAGCTTTTCCTGCACCTATTAAGATGATCATATGGTTTTTATTCTTCAGTTTGTTAATATGGTGTATCACGTTGATTGATTTGCATATATTGAAGAATCCTTGCATCCCTGGGATAAATCCCACTTGATCATGGTGTATGATCCTTTTAATGTGTTGTTGGATTCTGTTT
Organism: Delphinapterus leucas; assembly: GCF_059928025.1. Taxonomy (NCBI): domain Eukaryota; kingdom Metazoa; phylum Chordata; class Mammalia; order Artiodactyla; family Monodontidae; genus Delphinapterus; species Delphinapterus leucas. Next base: position 36,244,655 of record NC_143137.1, on the reverse strand, counting down.
GCTAGTATTTTGTTGAGGATTTTTGCATCTATATTCATCAGTGATATTGGTCTGTAATTTGGTTTTTTTGTAGTATCTTTGTCTGGTTTTGGTATCAGGGTGATGGTGGCCTCATAGAATGAGTTTGGGAGTGTTCCTTCGTCAGCAGTTTTTTGGAAGAGTTTGAGAAGGACGGGTGTTAGCTCTTTTCTAAATGTTTGATAGAATTCACCTGTGAAGCCATCCTGTCCTGGACTTTTTTTGTTGGAAGATTTTTAATCACAGTTTCAATTTCATTACTTGTGATTGGTCTGTTCATATTTTCTGTTTCTTCCTGGTTCAGTCTTGGAAGGTTATACCTTTCTAAGAATTTGCCCATTTCTTCCAGGTTGTCCATTTTATTGGCATAGTGTTAGTGGCATAGTGTTTATTGGCTAGCAGTAGTCTCTTAGGATGCTTTGTATTTCTGCGGTGTCGTAACTTCTCCTTTTTCATTTCTAATTTTATTGATTTGAGTTCTCTCCCTCTTTTCTTGATGAGTCTGGTTAATGGTTTATCAATTTTGTTTATCTTCTCAAAGAAACAGCTTTTAGTTTTCTTGATCTTTGCTATTGTTTTCTTTGTTTCTATTTCATTTATTTCTGCTCTGATCTTTATGATTTCTTTCCTTCTGCTAACTCTGGGTTTTGTTTGCTCTTCTTTCTCTAGTTCCTTTAGGTGTCAGGTTAAATAGTTTATTTGAGATTTTTCTTGTTTCTTGAGGTAGGCTTGTATTGCTATAAACCGCCCTCTTAGAACTGCTTTTGCTGTATCCCATAGGTTTTGGATTGTCGTGTTTTCATTGTCATTTGTCTCTAGGTATTTTTTGATTTCCTCTTTGATTTCTTCAGTGACCTCTTGGTTAGTTAGTAACATAGTGTTTAGCCTCCATGTGTTTGTGTTTTTTACGTTTTTCTCCCTGTATTTCATTTCTAATCTCATAACGTTGTGGTCAGAAAAGATGCTTGATATGATTTCAATTTTCTTAAATTTACTGAGGCTTGATTTGTGACCATAGATGTGATCTATCCTGGAGAATGTTCCATGCACACTTGAGAAGAAAGTGTAATCTGCTGTTTTGGGATGGAATGTCCTATAAATATCAATTAAATCTATCTGGGGCTTCCCTGGTGGCACAGTGGCTGAGATTCCGCCTGCCGATGCAGAGGACACGGGTTCGTGCCCCGGTCCGGGAAGATCCCACATGCCGCAGAGCGGCTGGGCCCGTGAGCCATGGCCACTGAGCCTGTGCGTCTGGAGCCTGTGTTCCACAATGGGAGAGGCCACAGCAGTAAGAGCCCGCATACCGCAAAAAAGGAAAAAAAAGAAAAAAAATTAAATCTATCTGGTTTATTGTGTCATTTAAAACTTCTGTTTCCTCATTAATTTTCTGTTTGGATGATCTGTCCATTGGTGTTAGTGAGGTGTTAAAGTCCCCCACTATTATTGTGTTACTGTCGATTTCCTGTTTTACAGCTGTTAGCACTTGCCTTATGTATTGAGGTGCTCCTATGTTGGGTGCGTATATATTTATAATTGTTATATCTTCTTCTTGGATTGATCCCTTGATCATTATGTAGTGTCCTTCTTTGTCTCTTGTAACATTCTTTATTTTAAAGCTTATTTTGTCTGATATGAGAATTGCTACTCCAGCTTTCATTTGATTTCCATTTGCATGGAATATCTTTTTCTATTCCATCACTTTCAGTCTGTATGTGTCCCTAGGTCTGAAGTGGGTCTCTTGTAGACAGCATATATATGGGTCTTGTTTTTGTATCCATTCAGCAAGCCAGTGTCTTTTGGTTGGAGCATTTAATCCATTCACGTTTAAGGTAATTATCGATATGTATGTTCCTATGACCATTTTGTTAATTGTTTTGGATTTGTTTTTGTAGGTCCTTTTCTTCTTTTGTGTTTCCCACTTAGGGAAGTTCCTTTAGCATTTCTTGTAGAGCTGGTTTGGTGGTGCTGAATTCTGTTAGCTTTTGCTTGTCTGTAAAGCCTTTGGTTTCTCCATCGAATCTGAACGATATCCTTGCTGGGTAGAGTAATCTTGGTTATAGTTTCTTCCTTTTCATCACTATGTCATGCCACTCCCTTCTGGCTTGTAGAGTTTCTGCTGAGAAATCAGCTGTTAACCTTATGGGAATTCCCTTGTATGTTATTTGTCATTTTTCCCTTGTTGCTTTCAATAATTTTTCTTTGTCTTGAATTTTTGCCAATTTGATTGCTGTGTCTCAGTGTGTTTCTCCTTGGATTTATCCTGTATGGGACTCTCTGTGCTTCCTGGACTTGGGTGGCTCTTTTCTTTCCTATGTTAGGGAAGTTTTTGACTATAATCACTTCAAATATTTTCTTGGGTCCTGTCTCTCTCTCTTCTCCTTCTGGGACCCCTATAATGCAAAGGTTGTTGCATCTAATGTTGTCCCAGAGGTCTCTTAGGCTGTCTTCATTTCTTTTCATTCTTTTTCCTTTGTTCTCTTCCACAGCAGTGAATTCCACCACTCTGGCTTCCAGGTCACTTATCCGTTCTTCTGCCTCAGTTATTCTGCTATTGATTCCTTCTATTGTAGTTTTCATTTCTGCTATTGTATTGTTCATCTCCGTTTGTTTGTTCTTTAATTCTTATAGGTCTTCGTTAAACATTTCTTGCATCTTCTTGATCTTTGCCTCCATTCTTTTTCCCAGGTCTTGGATCATCTTCACTATCATTATTCTGAATTCCTTTTCTGGAAGGTTGCCTATCTCCACTTCATTTAGTTGTTTTTCTGGGGTTTTATCTTGTTCCTTCATCTGGTACATAGCCCTCTGCCTTCTCATCTTGTTTTTCTTTCTCTGAATGTGGTTTTTGTTCCAAAGGCTGCAGGATTGTAGTTCTTTCTTCTGCTGTCTGCCGTCTGGTGGATGAGGCTGTCTGAGAGGCTTGTGCAGCTTTCCTGATGGGAGGGACTGGCAGTGGGTAGAGCTGGGTGTTGCTCTGGTGGGCAGAGCTCAGTAAAACTTTAATCCACTTGACTGCTGGTGGGTGGGACTGGATTCCCTCCCTGTTGGAGGTTTGGCCTGAGGCAACCCAACACTGGCGCCTACCTGGGCTCTTTGGTTGGGCTAATGGCAGACTGGGAGGGCTCACGCCAAGGAGTACTTCCCAGAACTTCTGCTGCCAGTGTTCTTGTCCCCACGGTGAGCCACAGCCACCCCCTGCCTCTGCAGGAGACCCTCCAACACTAGCAAGTAGGTCTGGTTCAGTTCAGTCTCCCCCAGTGTCACTGCTCCTTCCCCTGGGTCCCGATGCGCACACTACTTTGTGTGTGCCCTCCAAGAGTAGAGTCTCTGTTCCCCCCAGTCCTGTCCAAGTCCTGCAATCAAATCCCACTAGCCTTCAATGTCTGATTCTCTAGGAATTCCTCCTCCCGTTGCTGGACCCCCAGGTTGGGAAGCCTGACGTGTGGCTCAGAACCTTCACTCCAGTTGGTGGACTTCTGTGGTATAAATGTTCTCCAGTCTGTGTGTCACCCACCCAGCAGTTATGGGATTTGATTTTACTGTGATTGCGCCCCTTCTACCGTCTCATTGTGGCTTCTCCTTTGTCTTTGGATGTGGGGTATCTTTTTTGGTGAGTTCCAGTGTCTTCCTGTTGATGATTGTCCAGCAGCTAGTTGTGATTCTGGTGTTCTCACAAGAGGGATTGAGAGCACGTCCTTCTAGTCTGCCATCTTGGTTCCAATCCCCCTGAATTACAATTCTTTGCTGAATTCGAATAAACCCATTTTTGATGCAGGAATAACTGGCAATCTATTTGTTTTAGGTCAGCAGTGCACTGCAATAAGTAATTCAAATCTAGTCATTAATGATGGCTTCATATAGTACCTTTGAGTTGGCCTTGAAAAATAATACCAAATCTGTCAAATGTGAAGAAAAAGCTCAAGGGTATATCAGGCAGATGGATATAATAGCAGGCAGGAAAGTGTTAGCAGAAAGTAAGGCTGAAAAGGTAATTTTTTTCCCATATTATGACAAAGTTAGAATTTTTTTCCTGGTGAATAAAGGAAACTATCAAAATTAAAATGTTTTAACTAAAAATGGAGAAGACTATATCAAGTTTACTATTTTTAGAAACTATAATTTTACTATTAGGTGCTATCTAAATAGGAATTGAAAAAATAATTTATCTACTGAAAATACAGAGTTTACTTCCAATGACTGAAAGTGTCTGATAAGCTAGTGTGGGATCACAGATATTTTATGTGTTTCCAAATATGGAACATTATTTGTTTTATGAAAAGTTTAATATAGTCATATCATTAAGAAATATGATGAAATTTCTGAATTTGTAGTTTGTTTTCAAGGAACACTGAATGAGGAAAAAGTTGTAGTAGACTGAATCTGTGCTTTTGAGCAGCTGTGAGGACAGTTTATTTAGTTGGTATAGAGAAAGGAACAATTTTATATATCTGTTTAAATGTATGTTATAGTCTGTTTTGAAATGGAAAGGCCATGCCATTTTAAATAACAACAAAAACAAGTAGATTTATGAGTGATCTAAAACCTCCTGTACCCATTACCAAGGGAAAATGCAATATGAGCCTAAGTATACAGTGCAAAGTTGGAGTTAAACCAGTCCTGGCTTCATAAAGGAAGAAGAATGGGCATGAAAAAGAAATATGTTCAGAAGAGGAAATTTTTCTGCTGATTTGAAAAATGCTGTCGCATGGAAGTTATACTGGGAAATATAGGACATATTCAACCTTGGGCTCTTTCTGTCAAATCGTATAAGGAAGGAAAAGTTAGAGCTCGGAGGCAAAGGGACTTAAACCTCTGGGGAATTCACTAGCTAAGTCAAAGGTAAGCTGAGATCATAGATAACTATTAAAATGAGAAAAGGTGCCATAAAATTTTAACTCCAACAATTGAGGAACTTTGGACTTCCAAAACTTGAGAACAACAATACTCTGTTTAAATCTGTAGGGAATATAATTGGATTAAGATTCATAATTGTTACAAGTTAATGAAGATGTTCTCAAATTTTGCCCAATTAAGACTTGCCTGGTGGTCCAGTGGATAAAACTTCACGGTGCAGCCAAAAAAAAAAATTTTTAGCCAAATATTTGTACTTTTTCAAACTTTGATCTAAATTATCTAATCTTTAAAAGCTATCGTTTTCATTTTATCATTTGTTCTAAATTTGTAATCTCTAAGATGTATCATTATTTATTTTGGGCAATTTAACTATAATATGCTAAAATATTATTTCATTTTGCATATTTAGATTTTAGTGAGTTTGAACATTTTTTCTAGTCATCATCTTAGGTGAACTGTTGATTCATTCATGCCCTTTCTCATCTGTTATTGTGATTCTGTGACTTTTCTTACTGATTTGATGAATATATTTGTAGGAATGTTAAAACTTTGCTATATTTACTGCTGAAATATAACATCATAATGTGAGTAAATATTTTATAGAAGTAACATAATTGAGTATAAATAAATGTTTTATTTTCATTATACGGTAATGGAAAGTCAGACTTTTTGGATCTGGAGGCCATAGCCTAGGTGTTCTAATTTATTGGCTGGCTAATTACAGGAATTTCAGGTATGTAACTTAGAAATAACCCCTAGAGTTTTTTTTTTTTTTTCAACTGAAGATCTGTAGAGAGGTAACTAAATTTAGAGCATGAAAAGTCAATCAGCTTAAAAAATATTAATGATCTCTGTGCAAAATAACCTAAAATAAGAGAATTAGACCCCCCCAGGAAAATTAAACATTCTCTAAAAATTTTTTACCCCTTTATGATAGCATGAAATAAGTTGTTATTATTACTATTATTTATAGTAAGTCCTTTGAAAATGAAACTCATTCTGCAAATGAAATTTTTGAGGATAGTGTTTAGGATCAAGGGAATGAGATAATATGCTTCACAACCCACCCCTCAACTTGCTAAAAGTTCAGGTCAAATCCTAGTATAAAAAGACCTATATAAACAATGGTACTTAATAGCGACACTGAACCAGATTTCCCCCTCTGACTAAAAATAGCACACCAGTCGTGCTTAAAGGCTGAATCACATTTTTTAGGCATCAGAGAAATAAAGTTAGATACTGTGGAGCATTTCAGAGTCCATATAAGCACACTTTTCAGTCTAACTGATAAGATCCAGCTTATCCTCTTAATAGTTCTGATGCTTCTTTATCTGTCATACTGTTGTGCAGGCAGCTTGCAGCAGATGTGTTCGACAACTGTTAGGGTATACTGGGATCACGATTGCTTCTGACACCAAGTACATGGATAGAACTTTATCATTTCCAGATACAGGCTGACCCCTAGCCAAAAAAATTTGTAATTTGGGGCCATCCTGACTTACAATGAGGACTCAGTTACGTTGCCATCAACTAGCTCATTTGGCTATGCCTTTGGGTGACAGAAGTGTTTGTTTTAAATGTTTGCTTGCATAGAGTTGGTAGATAAGTCTACCCTTATTTCGGCCTTCCTCTCTCTAGCACTCTCTTTCTTAGGCAGAAGATATAACCCTTCCACCCAGCTAGAGGGGAAACTCAGAACATTCTACAGTAATTTATACCTCTATTAATATTTTGACTTTTGCAACAGAAGTATGAGCCTCCTTTGGTTGAGAATTTCCATTTTAAAGTTGCCAGGAGTAAATTAGGGGGTTTTGCCACCTGTGACTCTCTTTTTCCTCTCTCTCAAGCTCCATTCCATGGTTAGAATAGTCCTTTTCCTTTTCTTAGTAAATAAGTAGTGGCAATTAATTTCCATATTCTCAAAAGTCATCATTTTTGTATTTTTTCCTACAATACGTATTTTCCTTAGACCAAGTTGTATATGTCTGTGTATTTTGGGGGACCAAGATAAACCTAAGCTTTAGGCAGCTCAGCTACTACACATAGCAGGAGGTTAGAGCAAATCAAAAATTGAAAAGAATTCAAGAGATGATGGTTGTATTGGTAATTGAGTCAGGGCAAACTACTATCATGCAAAAAAAAGCAAAAGAGGATAATTTAAGAAACCTCGATTTCCTTTATGCCTCATGAGTAGCCGGTTAAAGCTCAACTGATTTTTTTTTTTTTTTTTTGCATAACAGGATGTTGATGAGCCTTGTTAATAATGCATCACAGAAAAACATTTACCCAATGTATAAAGAGCTGATAAAACTTGAAATATATCTACCTGCCAAACATCAGGGTTTCAAGGTCTCTAAGCCCTTGCTTTGCAGCAGGGGGTTGTATTCATTACTTGAAAGAGTGATCTTTTAACAGCATACAGTGGTATTGGCATCTGACATACAACCTAGAGATAAAATTGAGCAAAATGGGTAACTTTTGGAAATGAATACCAGGGTAGGAAAAAAGATACTCTCTATAATTATTGAATAATGTCAATGTTTTCTGTCTAGGGAGATTTTGCTATATGTTAGTAATTGTTCCTGAAAACAGCTTATGAAATTGATCTTAAATATTTTTCATGCTTATACTCACCTCTATGAGGTATGTGTGTGTGTGTGTGTGTGTGTGTGTGTGTGTGTTTGTGTTTAAACCAGAATCTAATTTCCATTTCCTATGGGCTTTTAAAGACTGTCTCCATAGTGATGGCCAATGAGCAGAGAGAATTTCACAGGTTTCTTTCTCAGTACGTGTGGCACAGTCATCTCTTTTTATGTCCTTCTGTTTGTTCCCTGCACACCATTACTGGCTGCCTCCATGGCAACAGCCAATGAGCTCTTGCACATACATCAATGCTCTTCTGTATGTGCCCTCGTGTACTCAGTGGTATCATAAAGCATCCGAGAGTCATACATGTCCAGTCAGTTGGTTTTGTTTCCCTGGCAACCTCCTTTTCCATCCATACCCTCAGGATAGCACCAATTACAATTGTCTTAAGAATTGTACCTGTTGAGTTGTCCATCTGCATCTGATACACATTAATGTTCTATGACCTAGGTTTCATGGATATAAACTGTTAATATATTTAGAGATGGAGCTTATTGGCTACATAGTTATGGAAGAGTCCTAAGTTGTAAAATATCAAGTCTCAGTATGATAGCTGTTTAAGCCTAGCAGTATTTTTTTTTTTTTAGTCAACGGTATGTCCTTTATTCATATTCTTCAATTCTTTTTCCTTGGCCCTTTTTATCAGTGGACACAGAGCTTTGGTAAACAATTTTCACATATTTTTCCATATAAATATTCCATCAACATATCTGCCATTTTTAATTTTTAATTTAATTTTTTATACAGCAGGTTCTTATTAGTTATCTATTTTATCCATATTAGTGTATATATGTCAATCCGAATCTCCCAATTCATACCACCCCCACCCCCACCCCCAAGCCTAGCAGTATTTTCACATGAAAGGAGACATTCTGTTCATACATTTTGGCGTTTCATGCTATTTCTTACTAGAATTTAAAACACTTTAGCTTCAAATTTTTATTGTTTTATTGTTTGACTGACTTCTCTCTGTGTGGTATTTTATTTTACAAGGAAACATTAAATTGCTCTCAAGAAGCTTGATTGTTTTGACAATCATCTGATATATCTGCCTTGATGAGATAAATGCCTAATAAGAAGAGTTGATGGTGATCTCAAGCAATATATGGATCCACCAACTAACTGACTCATCAAAAAAAATCTGGCCATGAATGCAGGTAACTGAAAGTGTATATTCTTCTTTTTTTTTAACAAGAGAGGGAAAAGAATAAAAATGAAAAACAATTTGATATAAAGTCGATTTTTGTGAAAATAAAATACTGTTATTAGTAGCATATTGAACAATTACTGCTATTCCTCACCACACATATTTGGGAAATGTATAGCTGAAAGATATGATTCTTTTGAATTCATCTAAATTATTCATGGATAAATGATTTGATGGCTGCAATAAACCAAAGATTGATTACTAAATCTTCTTACATTGATACCTTAATTTGGACTGATGAATTTGATTTAGATCAAATGACATTAATCATAAAACTTTCCAAATTAAAAATATTTGGTTCAGAATAAAGTTATGAACCACAGGATAAAATGAGCCCATACAATTATTAATTATTCTTTCAACTTATCTTAATTACTTTCTAAGAGAAAATTTATGATGAACCGTAGAAAATGCATATTTACTCATTTGTTACTCTGGGGCTTGGATCCTCATAAATATAATTCTGTTATCAACTATCTCAGAGTAAAAACCCTTTGTAAATAAGGGCAATGCTACTCATTCAAGGTATGAAAACATTTTTGAAGATTCCTTAACTTCAATCACAGATTAAAAGAGTTGCAAAAATGTGAAAGTGGAAAATTTTAATATCTAAATATTACATTTAAAATTTATTTTAGGTCAAAAGAGGCAAAAAATTAAAGAAAACAGAAGTGTTGATTAATAGCTCAGAAGCATAAAGATGGTATGTACATTTAAAACATCAATATGAGGGACTTCCCTGCTAGTGCTGTGGTTAAGAATCCGCCTGCCAATGCAGGGGACATGGGTTCAAGTCCTGGTCCGGGAAGATCCCACATTCCGTGGTGTAACTAAGCCTGTGCACTATAACTACTGAGCCTGTGCTCTAGGGCTCGTGAGCCACAACTCCTGAGCCTGTGTGCCACAACTACAGAATTCCGTGTGCCTAGAGCCTGTGCTCTGCTACAAGAGAAGCCACTGCAATGAGAGGCCTGCGCACTGCAACGAAGTGTAGTGCCCACTCGCCACAACTAGAGAAAGCCTGCACGCAGCAAGGAAGATCCAACACAGCTAAAAATAAATAAATAAAAAAAATTTTTTTCAAAAACACAACATCAATATGAGATTAAACTAAAGAGAAGACTACTCTGGTATTTAGATGTTTTTGTTATTTTGCTTATTTTTAACTTTTAGATTTCTCATTGAGATATTTTAACCTTAAAGTCATCATTTAATTGGAATCAATTTGGAGTTTGGGAGCATAGTTTAGACTGTTTGAACTTGATCACATCCAGTGATTTTCATCACTTTGTGTTTTTTAAAAAGTTAACAACAAATATTGCAATTGCAATAATATATTTCAAACTGGTGATCAAATGACAATAGGACTCCTTGTAAGGAAATGTTCCAAAGACAACATTCTCATGAAGGATAGGAACCTGTTGAATTGGTTGTCATCCACTGCATGGAAAAGCTGATATTTGCTCTTCACTGATTGGGTCCTCAGGTCTGCATGGGGGTCCTTCTTGAATGAACGGTTGTCATTGTCTCTCTCTAGGCAAAAGACATGGGCTGAAGATGTAGTAGACAGGGGAAGATTAAAGAATCACATTCAAGAGTAAGTCCTAAGCAGCAGAAGTCCAGTGGTTCTTCCAATGACCACTCAGAAGTCAACAACCATAGATCAGGAAACCTAGTCATAAGAACATAATGAGGTTACTTAAACTTCGTGATTTTCCCATGCATTTTGGTTCTGTCATCCCCTTAAACCAGAAGCCCTATGTGTTTGCCTTTGGGGACAGCAAGAAAGCTTGAAGCTGCAGAGACTATTATAGTATTATTCCATCCAAAGTTCTTATTAAGCAATACTTGGGAATCCATGTTATTTGGAAAATTTCTGATGCTTTTTTGAAGCAACTTTGTATTCCTAACTCTCATAGCTCTGTTTTAGCAATTCCTCACATGCCTCCCAATTTCCTCTTTTATTTTATTTATCTACTCCTTAGTATCAAACTACCAGTGATGGAACATTTGCAGTCATTCTTTGGTTTGCTCTGTTTGCCAAGTGTCATTTTATGTAATCGTTCAATATCAGCTTCTCTCACCCACCCTGTCTTACCTGCAGGTGTTAGGTTCTATCTCACTGTTATGTAAGATATTAAGCTGTCTGGTAAAATGAATAATTCTTCTATTGTTAAAAATTATTCTTTGCTTATTGCAAAATTTTTCATCATGTATCCACATTTATTCCTATTTGTTTCCTTTAACTATGGTTGAACCTAAAATTATGCAAGACCAGAGATCTTTTAACGTTTATGTCCTAGCTATAGTTATGTAAAGAAGTGGAAAGTCATTTCCAACGCTAAAATTCACTTGGTTAACAGGGAATAAAATTTTTATTCCTTTTTTAATTCAGTTTTCACACTGATAATTTAATCTTATTGACTCATAAGTAAATTATAAATTTTGTGCTTTATTATTATTATGGAATCATTATGATTATTAAGAAACCTTTATATTTCTCCATTTACAAGCTGAAATGCTCTCAAAAGGATCGTGAGTGTAAAGACAGCCTTTTTCTGCAGTCTCATTTCCTATCTTCCAGTGACAACTCCAAGTAAACCACAGTATGAGTTCCTAAAGTGCCACAAAAGTTAATATGATGCTTCCAATATTAATGGTCAAGTTTATTGAGGTCTTACTATACGTTAGACTATGTCCTAAGCACTTTATATGAATTTACTCAATTTATCCAACCTTGGAAAGCAGGTACTTATTATCCCAACTTTATAAATGTGGAAACTGAGGCACAGAGAGGTTAACTTGTCCACACTCATGTAGTTAGTGAGGGGAAGAGCTGATATTTTGAATCTGGACCATCTGGCTCTTGGTTACCCATTATTCTACAATTCCATGATCTTCACACACATTTTTCTGTTCCTCCACTAGGGGACTCTCGTTCTAATCCTCCCATCACCTGTATATGCTAAATGGACTACAAAAATTGAGATTGGGATCAGAAAGGCTACAAGGGAAACCAATGTGTCCCCAAAAGAAACTGCATAAGCTCCGTTTTTCCCCAAGTCCTCTGGATTTTTGCATAAAAGCCATTGCCTATGAGAATGCTTTTACTACTTTTGCTTCAGCAGAATGCTTTTGTTCTTTTAGTGCGTTTATACTGAGAGGAAGAAAGGTGAAATATCTGGGAAAGCATAAGTATGAGGGAGGTTAATGTAAATTGGTGGTCAAAAATTGTTTAATGATTTTTTAAGTCTATTTTATTTATTTATTTATATATTTAAAACATTTTTATTGGAGTATAATTGCTTTACAATGGTGGGTTAGTTTCTGCTTTATAACAAAGTGAATCAGCTACACATATACTTATATCCCCATATCCCTTCCCTCTTGCGTCTCCCTCCCACCATCCCTAACCCACCCCTCTAGGTGGTCACAAAGCACCGAGCTGATCTCCCTGTGCTATGCGGCTGCTTCCCACTAGCTATCTGTTTTACATTTGGTAGTGTATATATGTCCATGCCACTCTCTCACTTCATCCCAGCTTACCCTTCCTCCTCCCCATGTCCTCAAGTCCCGTATTTATATAGGCCCCACGGCCTATATATAATATGTAAATATTTCTAGCTAATCCTAGGATACCTGGCCTTGAATTGAGTGCTCCAAATAGTTTGTGTTATCTCACTTATCTTCCCAGTCCTCCTTAAAAGTATTAGGCATCCTCAATTAAGAGATGATACTGGGAAACTAAGAAAACACAACTAGTGAATGTCACTCTTTCATTTAGCTCACTTTATCAACCACTTTTGATGGTGTGTGTAGTGAGTTCTCTATCCCTGGCTGTCCTGGTTGGATTTCATGACCACAGTTTTACAAGGCACAGCCATCTCTGTTCCTGGCTGATTTGCTTTGTCTTTGGGATGCACAGAAAGCTCATCTCAGAATCCCTGAGTCTTATTTCAGGTCTGTGTTCCAAAGAGCTCTAAAACCTACAAGGGAGTGTAACATGAGTCTTTGGCAGAGGCAATATGACTCAGGCCAGGATGGAGAATAAGGATGGCACTTATTCCTTTCATGAGGACTCCATCCTCATGACCTAATTACCTCCCAAAGGTCCCACTGCCAAATACCATCACATTGGGGATTATGAATTTGGGGGGGGGTGCATAAATGTACAGTCCATAGAAATATCATTGACAAAATATACTTCTGTCTGGCAGTGTTCAATGAGCTATTTCTCAAACCTTTTCCTGGGCAGTGGACAAATGACTGTGTGTTTAGTCTGTGGGAGGTGGTGGTGAGTCTTTGCGGTAGAGGGATGGAGGAGGGAGCTTCAGCTGAAGTTTATTTAGGCCACTGTATATAACTCACATGTGGTACTCATACTTGCTTTAGTATTTGAAGTAAAAGAGAAGGAAGGAGAGGAAAGAAGAGAAGGTGAAGGAAACAAAAGGAGTCTATTTTTTTTCATTGGGTGCTTTTATTCTGCAGTCCACAGTTTTTCTGGTATCCTTTACCTTCCTTTACTACCCATCTTTTTTTATGACTTTCCAGGGCCCTCTTGTAGTTCCTAGCTTACATGCTTTCATTTGTACCAAGTCCTCTTCAGTTCAACATCCAGGTCTCCCATTGGTAATTACGCTCTCTCATATGCTTTTTCTCTCAACAGCAAGTCTAATTTCAGCTGGCTGTTACGAGGACATGTGATTAAACTAACGTTTACTAATGTGTGAAGAGTGGAGAGCCATTTACCGTTTCAAGAAGAATTTGTATTTTAAAGAAAGATGTAAACCAGAGGATTATCTTTTTGGTAGAATTCTATAGTACCATTCTATGGTGTAATAACTGAAGTGTAAAAAAACCCAAACAAACCAGGAAATATTTTGGGCATGCAGGATAATATTCAAGCAAGAAGTTCCATTTGGGAAACTGGATTCAGGGTGTGTTCACTGTTTTCACAACTTCTTCCCTTACTCACTCTTCTGAATGTAAGGATTGTCTAAAAAAATTCTGCCTACCTGTACTGCTCCTTTTCTACATCTTATGATAGCTCACCTGGTAATAGTTCTGGGATTTTTCTGTGGGGCTGTTGATATGTCCAAATAGAGGGAGAAAAGGTAGAGATACAGTTCAGGGAATGGAATTTGTGGATCATCAGTAAGTGCTGTTTCTCTTAAGTCAGATATTGCTTCAACTGAGAAGCAACATTATTTGACATCTGGTCGGAAGTTTCAGTAATGAATTTTTTAAATTATAAAAGTAACATGTGATCATTTTAACCAATCTAAACAAAAAATTTTTAACAGAAAATACATGATTTAAAAGTGATAATTCTCCTCTTTCCCCAGCTCTACTTCCATCCTGCAGACGCAACCACTGTTAGCAATTTGGGGTATATCTTTCCACACTTTTATCCATGCTCAGCTAATTTTGGCTCTGCATAATCCTGACATTTAGCTTTTCTAGTATTCTCAGGGGCTATCTTGGACCAAAAGCTAGGTCAGATTTACATCTGGGCTATGGCACATAATATTTAATAAAGGAAACAGTGCTGTAAAAGTGAACGTTTTCCATAACATTATTTTAGAGAGTCAGCAGTGAACATTTAGTCCTTTGTACCCATATGATAGTTTATTATCTTCCACAAAATTGTTGCTTGCAAACGTGGCTATGCCTAAGCTACTAATATGTTCCTGTTTTGTTCTTATGTCATTTTAAGCTTGAAGTCTTTCTTCATGTCTCTTTTCTTTGCATTCTGATTATTTGGTGATACATTTGAAATGGAGAAGTGCATACTGGTTGGAGCACAAAACAAATTAAAGACCCTCAAATTCAGAAAGTTTTCTGTTCTTCTCCCTATATTGATCCATGATTAATTAACACTTCTGTTTCTTCATCTATAAATGAGCATACATTTTTGGACAGGTTTGCTATTTGGAATACATTTTAAAATAATCCCTTACGTCTTAAATCTATGATTATCTTCCATTTTCTTTTCTCCAGATGGAATAATTTAAGTAATTTTCCTGCCAGTTTACTGTCATCTCCAGTAATTGTTAACTTGTTTCAAATGCATCTAGATAAAAACAATTTTTTTAAGGTGGGATTTGCTTGAGAACGGAGGTCAGCTTTTGTTTTCTTATTTACACTTTTGAGATGCTCTCTCTTTAAAAAACCGAATTTACTTGAATTGTGTTGATTGTGCAACTGTTCTGCACTTCAGATACTATTTTAAAAACATAGGGCTGGCAGAAACTAATGAAAATCAGTTATAGGAGAAGAATAGTTAATGGCGATATTGGAAAGAAACTGTAAGCTCTAGGAGTGTTAGCATACTTTAAACTGGATGTGAGTCAGCCATGAAATGCTGTTATCAAAAAAGAGAATGCATAAATGAGGCATCTATGCAAATCTGGCAACAATATGTTGAATTTATTATCATTTTATTATAAAGGATTAAGTAAGCAGTATAATGTAAAAATGGAGAAATTAAAGCCTGTTCAATTGTTTATTTTAAACCAGAGGTAAAGGAGCTCTGCAGAAGAACCACGCCTATTTGGAGACAATGGTAACATTGAAGAGGAAAACAGTTTTTATCACGAATCTTAATTACTTGTATAAAATATTTACTGTATTCTATGTTAGGATCCAGGCCTTAAAAGCAGTGCACTATTTATTGCTTTCTTTTTTATACACTGGAGGTGGGAAATGTTATGTCCTTATCTCTGAGATGCCTCTATCAAGTTCTCCCTGCTTTGGAATTAGCATTACTATTTCCCACATACTAGAGTTAGGCTAGCTTCCGTCTTGATTACCACTGTGGTAGTGAGTTCCTTTCTTCTTTCTGTGTCTTTATTTCACATTTTGGTGAGCAGTGGGCAAAGGCTGTGTGTAGGGCTGCTGAGGAAATGCTTGAAGTACAGTATCCTGTACTCAGCACGGGCTTGGTACGTAGTTATTGAAAGTGCTACCGACCCTCACGAGTCAGTCCCCAGGAAGGGTGCTCCTGCTTGGTGTCATTCGAGCCAAGAGAACGAGACTCAGTTCGGTTCCGTAGCAAAAGAAAGCTTGATTCTTTGATATAAAAAGGGAGAGACGCCAGCTCGCACTATAGAGTACACCTCTCCCCAGTAGGCGATGGGCGGAGCTGGTTTAGAGAGTTCTCGCGGGTGGGTGGGGAGAACTGGAGCGTTCTCGTGGGTCGGGTGTGGCTATGCTGCTCTCGCGGCACTTCAGACTGAAGTGCGGGATACAGCGTCTCTGCACACTGCAGGCCGCCGCCATCTTGAATGAGGTCCGCTGTGGAAACTGTGATCTGACGCGTTAGGCACAAAGCTTCTGCACCCGACCCACTATAAGCAGGTGAAACTGGACCGAGAAGAAGAGGTTAGACCTTATTTTGTCACCTAAACACTATCTTATTATTTTTCCCGGGGGCCCCCGTGGGCTTTTCTGGTGACGAAAGAACAGCTGCATGAGCAAAGTTGAAAGAGTAAAGTGGATTAGCGTAGCAGAGCAGACCGCAATCACTTGACGTGATTTGAAAGGCACTAAAAAGACTGCCTGGTCCCTTAATTTGGCAGATGTAATATAGTGCCTGGGGTTCTCACCTTAGGTTTACAAATATTTACTTTATGTTTGGGCCTTGAATACTGTTCTAAAATGGAAATTATTCTGGAGATAAATCTTAATCAACAATTAAAACCTAGTGTCAACCAGTATGGCATTTTAGCTAGTTTGTCATCAGTTGGAGAAATTTAGCACAGAAAAAGCCTTCATTTCTGAAGAAGAGGGATGAGAAATGGAGGGGGGAAAAGTTTAGAATCTGGAATGTTTGTTTTCAGAGTCTTTGGAGCAGGAAGGAGAGGGCTGGCCGGGGTGGAGACCCTCTCTGAATGGGGGGGCTGGCACAGAGAAGGTGCTCATGACTGTGGTGGTGGCGGGTAGTGGGGTATGGTCAACAGAGAAGAAACTGGACCTCCTTTACAAGTTAGCCCACCTGTGAAAGACAGAGAGCCAGCCCAACTTGCTACCTTGGTTTTCTCTTTATGGCAAAGAGGGCTAAAAAGGGGGTGGGGTGGGGGGACATTTCTTCCAACTGGTTATCTGTTGAATTCTCCAGAGAATAGCTGAACTGTCACCATGGTTGCCTTTGGAGCCTTGAGAAAGGTCACTGCCTTACCTTGGTTTTTGCATTCATGAGACTTTCATTCTGGGGGAAAGGAATGGATTGTGAGAAGCAAAGGAGGAAGAGAAGAGTGCTGTGGCAAATAGTCACTCAGCACTCATGGAGCCTGCTTCTTACAATCGCCTCCACCTGTCCTCTCAGCCGTTTTCAGTGCTGTGCCCTGTGGACCGCGCACGCCCTCAGACTGACAGAAAAAAGAGACTAGGTTGGTGAGTGGAAAAAGAGCCCCTCTCCCACTGGAGAAATGTCCTCTCTTAATAAAAATACTCCACTTGCTCCTGTCTCCAGTGCAGAGTCTGGGAGTCAATTTAAGTAGAAGACTTGTGACATTTCTAAAGCTCCACTGGATTTTCCATATAAAGGAACTAAGATACATTCTATATAGCTCTATACTTTTATTATATATGTATTTTAAAACATTTATTTAATTTTATTTTAGCCGCACCAGGTCTTAGTTGCGGCATGAGGGATCTTCGTTGTGGCATGTGGGATCTTTTTTAGTTGCAGCATGCAGGCTTCTTAGTTGTGGCATTCATGCGGAATCTAGTTCCCCATCCAGGGTTCGAATTCGGGCCCCCGGAATTGGGAGCGGGGCGCCTTACCCACTGGACCACCAGGGAAGTCCCCTATTATATTTTTATTATACTTTTATGATCATTCTTTTGGGGGGATAATAACACTGAGGTATAATGATAAATAGCAAACTGATATGGAATACTTTCAAGAAGTTAAATTTTATATAGCAACTGATTTTATTTTTAATTGAGATAAAATACAAATAACATAAAAATTTTCTTAACTATTTTTTCAGTTTAAAAACTTCATTCTTTTAGAAGAATGTTATATTTGTAGCAAAATTGAGAGAAAGGTACAGAGATGTTCCATATACCCCTGCCCCCCCATGTATATCGGTATTCCCCTCCTACCCCCACAGTGGTATGTTTGTTATAATTGATGAATCTACACTGACACATCACTATCACCCAAAGTCCATAATTTGCATTAGGGTTCACTCTTGGTGTTGTACATTCTATGTTGGAGAAATTTGTAGTGACATGTATCCACCAATACAGCATCATACAGAATAGTTTCACTGCCCTAAATAATCCTCTGTGTTCCACCTATCGTCCCTCCCTCCCCCAGCCCTTGGAAACCATTGATCTTTTTACTGTATATACTTTTGCCTTTTCCAGAATGTTATATACAGTAGGTGGAATCATACAGTATGTAGTCTTTTCATACTGGCTTCTTTCACCTAGTAATATACATATAAGGTTCCTCCGTGACTTTTCATGGCTTGATAGTGCATTTCCTTTTATTGTCAAATAATATTCCATTGTCTGGATGTACCACAGTTTATCCATTCTCCTACTGAAGGACTTCTTGGTTGCTTCCAGTGTTTGGCAATTATGAATAAAGCTGATGTGAACATCCATATGCAGGTTTTTGTGTGGACATAACATTTCAGTTCCTTTGGGTAATTTCAAGGAGTGCAGTTGCTGGGTTGTATGGTAAGAGTGTGTATAGTTTTGTAAGAAACTGCCAAACTCTCTTCCACAGTGACTGTACCATATTGCAGTCCCACTGGCAGTAAATGAGAGTTCCTGTTGTTCTGTATCCTCGCCAGCATTTAGTGTTGTCTGTGTTCTGGATTTTGGTCATTCTAATAGGTGTGTAGTGATATCTCGTTGTTTTAATTTCTTAACTTCTTTGTACAGTTCAGTAGTAAGTATATTCACATTATTGTGCAACCAATCTCTAGGAGTTTTTCATCTTCGAAACTGAAACACTATACCCATCAAACAACTACTCTCCATTTCCTCCTGTCCCTACCACCTGGCAACAACCATTTTATTTTCTGTTTCTGTGAGTTTGATTGCTCTTGATACCTCATATAACTGAAATCATACAGTATATATTTTGTGACTGGCTTATTTCACTTAGCATAATGTCCTCAAGATTTGTTTATGTGTAGTCAGAATTTTCTTCCTTTTTAAGTTTGAATAATATTCCATTATATGTATCACATTTTGTTTATCCATTTTTCTGTCAATGGACACTTGGGTTGTTTCCACCTCTTGACTATTGTGAATCATGCTGTTATGAATATGGGTGTACAAATATCTCTTTGAGATGCTGCTTTTAGTTCTTTTGTGTATATACCTAGAAGTAGAATTGCCAGATCATTTGGTAATTCTATTTTTAATTTTTTGAGGAATTGCCATACTGTTTTTCCATTGTGACTGCACCATTTTACATTCCTACCAACAGTGCAGAGGGGTTTCAGTTTTTCTCCAGCCTTGCCAACACTTGTTATTTTCTGGTTGTTTTGAAGTTTTGTTTTGTTTTGATAACAGCTCCAGCAAGTGACTTTTTAAAGATCCCTTTCACCAAGCTATCATCTTTTCTTTACAGATGGGGAGATTGCAGTACAAAGGAGCAGTGTTTGCCTTTAATAGAAGCTAAAGGATTGAAACTCAGGTTTTTAGAACCCAAGTACAAGGCTCTTTATACTATGGCACAATACATCAGACAAAACTATTAGAAATGGCAATCAAGAGGATCTTAAAATAAGAGAGATGAGATATTAGAAGCATGATGGAGGAGGTTTCTATTCTTTAGTGTTATGTTTGAGAATCTGTTGATAAGAGTGTCAAAGGGAGGAAATTTTTAAAAAATTAGCTATGGGAACAGTAAAGCTTGACCCTCATTAATATGCAGAAATTAGCACTGGGTGATTTACATTTGTATTAGCCCAGGTGTTTGGAAGAGCAGCCAGGAGAATACCCCATATCATTACAAAACTGGAGATGTTTCTTCTGTCTCTCAGGATTTTCAAATAAACATTAATTATAACGGTACCCATTTAGGAATTGCTGATTACATAATTTCAGCAAACTTGTCATTATCTGTAAATATTTCATGAAATATAGAAGTACAGTGTTTTTGATAGCTTCATGAAGATATTCTTTTCTCTGAAGAAAAAAATAACTATGTTCTTATGTAATTTCCAGGTCAGGCAAATACTACTACTGCAGCATAGAATTATACCTACAGTTTCAAATATCATTGTTAATATTCCTGGCTATATATTTTGGGTACAATGTGGCAGAAACTGCTAAATGCTTATCTGATGACACTTTCTCTCTTGCATTGTAGAGAGAAATAAGATATGATAATATAAGTGTAATGCAGTGTTCTGCACAGTTCAAAATCCTGCAGTTTCTTTGTGCTCTTCCTGCTTGGTATGCAAGTTACTTTTAAGCATCCTGAAAAAATATGGATCATGGTGAATTTAAAACACTGAGAGTATTGTGTTGAGAGAACAGTGACAGCCCGGTGAGAGTCGTGTTCAGTTCATACTTAACTCTTCTTCATACTATTGCCTCAGTTTTATGGATGACAAATGTGAAGACGAGAGAAGTCAGGAGAAGACAATGCCAAACAAATCATAGAAATGATAGACCAATCATTAAATTCATTCATAGAAGAAATATTTACTAAATATTGTGTGCCAGGGCACATACATAGTATTGGACACTCATGGGAGTGATATAAAGATGGAAAGACACCATTCATGTTTTCAAGGACCTTAAAAATAATCTCTATAATGCAGTACTCTCGAACATTAGAATCACTTGGAAGTCTTGTTCAGAGGTTGCTGGACCCCACCCCTATACTTTCTGATTCAATAGGTATGGGCAGTGGTGGGGGAGCAAATATTTGCATTTCTAAAATGTTCCTAGAGGATGTTGATGCTACTGGTCCTGGGACCACCCTTTGAGAACCACCATTATAATGGAACTCTTGTACCAGCAAAAGGAGAGCCTAAATCTTAGAAAGTTTTACTTGTCAAAGCCTTGTTTGCTTATATGTAGTAAAAATATTGAAGTTTTAGACAGTCAGTTGAGGCTGTGCAATTAACACTGGCCCTAAAAGGGAACTTAAAATAATTATGCTTCTGCCATATCTATATCCATTTCTATACATCTATATCTGTCTCTATATATATTTATTTCTTTTTTTTTTTAAAGACAGGAAGAAATGGGACCCAGTGAAACAATTTTGGAGATTTTGGGAGGATTATCCATTTGTTTAGATAGCAAGTTTCTCAAACAGGCTTTGGTCTTAACCCAATCTAATAGGACATTTCAATGGGTTCTGGAGCTTCTTGAGGTACTTTGAGGTGTTCGTATAGCTCTTTGGAGTTAAGTGTCCAGCTAATGGCAGTGACTAATCCAGCTGGTGTATAACCACTGAGCAGAAAAGGAATTTGTACTAGTCTTGGGGCAGAGGATGCATTTCAGACTGTAATGAGCAGACAGAAGCCAACTGTAGCTTTAAGTTTGAGTTTATAATGTGAGTGGTGGGTATGACAGGGAATAAGGGAATTTGGAGGAAAATTCCTGTGTATTTTTATATTGAAGAATAAAGCTGTTAGTCTGTAAACTATGAAAATAAGCTTATTTTATTTCCTAATTAACAACATCTAGGTTAGAGTTTGCATATGATTATGCTAATTCTTAGGATGCACAAAAAAATAAATCAAAGGCTTTTTGAGGGGTTAATTTTTCTAACCAAGTTATAGAATGGCACCATAGGGCATCCTTCACTTCTCACTTGACTTTTGTAGCATGCTCATAAAGAGAGTTATTTTTGCAAAATATTCAAGGGCTTCTTCAAAGCCTCTTCTGAAGCATTTACTTTGTCATCAGATCTTTATTTCTCAGTGGCTTATCTGTTTTCTAATTTCACTTTTATGGACGTCAAGAAAGCCTGCACCTTTTGTAAGATTTTCAGTTTCACTGATAATTATAACATGTCATAATTTTTGTAAGAAAATGTCAAAGATATGAAAATGGTGCATAGGATAAAAGCTAGCGTGAAGCAGGAAAGGATTTTTGAGTATGAACTAATTTTATGTTTGGGAGTTCCTTAGCAAATATTCTTGTGTCATAATAGTTTTGCTTGCCTATGAAACCTTGTAAGTTTGAGAGCCTGAATAATACATATGTAGATAAAAAGGATGGCCTGTATAATTTCGTGTCTACTCAGGGCAGGAATCTTATGGCTTGTCCTTCCTAATGTGTTATTGACAGTAGAAGCACCCACATTACTTTGATATTGGTTCCAACCTAGTAGCTCTGTTTTCTAGAATTGGGATTTAGAGATTTGATGATTCTTTTCTCAAACCAAAGATTTCTAAAAGTAAAAGGATGCCTACATTCATAGAGTAGTGCTCCAAATTGTAATTATTTGACACCTATCATAGAGTTGATATGTCTTCAGAAAGTGAGGCTATCCAACTAGATTAATTCTTAAAATGGCAAATCTGTCCAGTGGCTGCCTTGCTATGGTGGCCAACAGATTCCCTCCTCTGGCATAATGGGCCTGGGACACTTGGTAGGGCAGGCTCCACTTGGGCTCATGAAGAAAGGATTTGTCGCTATTTGTTCCTCCCTCTCTGCCAGGAAAATCAGAAGGAACTCTCATAAATTTAGACTTCATTGGCTCCTGTAGAGGCCGGATGCTGGGCATCTAAGCAGAAGTCCTGACTATGGTTACCCTCCATCTGGATGTGTTGGTGAATAAAGCCACCTCCAAACAGGCTTACTCGTTATTCTTAGAACAAGCTCATTGGGGAGGTTTCTTTCTAATTTAGGCTGAGTCCACTGGCAGAATGGATTTTGCTAGAGTCTGTCCTCTTCCATGGGTGTTTCAACAATAGTTTTAGCTTAGTGTCAAAATTGTTATAGAGGGCTCTCCTAAAGCATATAGTGGGGAAATTCACAGGGTAATGCTCAAAGTGCAACTGGAGCAGTGTTTCTCGACCTCAGCACAATTGGCATTTTTGGACTAGATAATTCTTTGTTGTGGCAAACAAAGAATGCTTAGCAGAATGCTTAGCAGCAGCCCTAGCCTCTATTCACTAAATGTCTATAGCATGCTTTTAGTCATGACAATCAAAGATGTCTTCAGACACTGCCAAATGCCTCTTGGGGGAAAATGGTCCCTGGCCGAGGCCCAAATCTAGGCTAATATTGGGAAATCCTATTGACTGTATCTTCAAAATATATTCAGAATTCAACCACTTCTCACCACTTCCCTTTTCTATCTTTGTTCAAGCCACCACCATCCCTTGTCTGGATTACTGCAGTAGCTTCCTAATTAGACTTCTAGCATCTGTCCCACCTTCTGCCCTTACCTTTTCAGTGTCTTCTCAAAAGAGCATTCCAGAGTGATCTTTTAAAAACATGCCTGTTCACGGCACTCATCTGCCCACAACCCTCCAATGACTCCCCATTTCCTTTAGAGTAAAATGGTCTACCAGGTGAGTTTAGGACCTATGTGATATACCACTACCACTGGCTGAACCAGGGATCTACACAGGAGCTGGATGTATGGCAGTCAGTTGCTCTTGACAAAGCTCAAGAACTTTCTAGAAGTTTTTCCTGAAGTTGTCTTCACAGCGAGTTTATTCAGACAAGAATATTACCCTCATTCCTTATAGTCAGATACTTTTTCTCCCAGTCTGATCATCAACCTATATAGACTATGGATGACAGTTATCTCTGTACAAAAATTAAAGTCCACACTTAAAGGCTGAAGATTTACTACCACTGAGTTCATTTAAAATAAAGCAGCAGATTCTAAAGGCAAATCCAAAAGAGGAGACCCCCCAAATTGTTTTAAACAATGGCAAGATCAATGGAATAAAAGTAGAAATTCCTAAGTTATAGTGAAGGAGATAATATTTATATTTTTAATTTTGGGGGGTCAATTAATATGAACTTTCCTTTTTTATTCAAAATTACCTCCTAGAATAGTTTAGTAATTTGACATTTTAAAATAATATTTTGTAAAATTTCAAGAATATGCCCTAGAAATGTGAAAAATAACATAAAAATTCAACAATAAGATAAATCAAGAGATGGAACACCTTAATTACAAGTGAACCAAAGGTATTTTTACCCCCAGATCAACATGAAGTAAGATCCTATGAAAAGGGCAAAAGTAAAGGACAGTTAAAGGTGGAAAAGTTACCCCCAAAGCGCTTACTTTGATGAAAAAAAATGTCAGCAATCTTTCAGAACACAGAAGTAGTGAATGCCCCCCCCCCACTACAACTTGAGAAAATCACATTTGACTTTGCTAGTCTGCCTTCATTCTAGTCTCCTCACATGGGAAAAATAGAACTAACTGGATAATTTTTTCAACCAGAAAAAAAGCATGAATTCTAAAAAAATTATGTAAAAATTGATATAAAAATGATAAAAATGTTTGACAAGTTTTAAATGGGAATGCAGATAAGAAAACGTTCTATAGCTGTGTGCAACGGGGTGAAGTCAAGCAAAGCAAACTTGAAAGTGGAATATCACAGAGAGTATTTTGATGACAAGCGGCAATGTTCCATTGCATAGTAAGAGCTCCTCGAAACAGGAGAATTTGAATGTAAATTGGAAATGCTCAGAGAGGTTCTCAAAGGTATAATCCTTGTCCAGTGAGAGAGATATAATTCCTTTTTTTTCTCCCTGACATAGTATAAACTTTCCATTTTTCAAGGATTTTGTTAACTATCATTAAAATATTTTTTTCTTTTACTGCTTGCTTTTTGGCCATTACACTTCTCTAGGGAGAGAATATGATAATCTGACAGCATGTTGGCTCATACACTTAACTTTAATCTCCTGTTAGTAAGTCTACTTTTTCTCCAGGCTTTTGGCTTGGGATAACTTTTTTGCTGCCATAGAAAATAGTGCCATTTTTCATAGACATTTGCAAAAGTAAATTTCCTCTAATAACATTCTAAAAACTTGTTTATTAAATACAAAGATGCAATATAATAAGAGGCATGGCTGATAAAATCATTTGTTAAGTGCATTTGTTAATAAAGACACATTTTCCCACACTAGAGACTCCATAAGTGGTTATGGTATCCAGCTAGGCAGCCAATTTTATTTAATTCAAAATGCAATTGAAACTGAATGTTCTATAAATCAGTTACATTGTCAGTTAATAGGGCCTTTGGGGAGATTGAGATGGGAGGCAGTGAGAGGAATAGTCAGGAAATTTGACTGCCATTGTAAATTATTTCTAAGGTAATTGATATCCAAGTCAGACTTCAGGATGCCATGACTAAACTAAAATATGTTCTGGGAAACAGAGATTGAGACAGGGTGAAAAGGAAGAATAGGAGATGGAATTTTCTTCTTCTCAGGTCACATGTGGCAGTGGAAGCTCACCTCAGACTAAATTCTCTCATCATATTACCCAGTATGA
The DNA here is from genome assembly GCF_059928025.1 of Delphinapterus leucas. NCBI lineage: Eukaryota > Metazoa > Chordata > Mammalia > Artiodactyla > Monodontidae > Delphinapterus > Delphinapterus leucas. Next base: position 36,219,462 of record NC_143137.1, on the reverse strand, counting down.
AGAGGATTCATCTAACCTCAGTACCAGAAAAGTCACCAGGACAGGATTCTCTTTCTTCCTCCAAACTCTTTCCCTGGAAATCACTGCTTAGATTTGTTGAGAGACAATCCTCCATGAGTCCTGCATTTCTGCACCTCTTGCAAAGCAAGGCACTGACTACTCTTTGTTCTTGACTATGTTTCAAGGATGTTTATATAAAGAAAAGACTTGGAAGACGGAGATTTTGTCTCCCTCCAGAGAAAAGGGTAGGATTGTTTATAGTCTAGGAAGATAGAGATAGTATCTCTGTCTGGAGCAGTGGGCAGGAACTCTCACAAATACAAGATTTGTGTTCCCTAAGCTCTCTTTCTATTAAATGTTATGGGAATGTAGGGCTGGGTATCAATGCAAATGCTGACACTCTGGCTATTGCTATTGCTTTGAGTCATTACCTGTGTTTTGTCTCTACGGAGGTTCATGTCTTCTACCAGTACCCATGAAACTGTGGTAGGCTACCTTTTAATTTGCAAGTAGCTAGTATGTTAGCTTGTGGCAGGCTAATTTGTTAGCTTACTGCTTTTTTTTTTTTTTTTTGCAGTACGCGGGCCTCTCACTGCTGTGGCCTCTCCCATTGCGGAGCACAGGCTCCGGATGTGCGGGCTCAGCGGTCATGGCTCACGGGCCCAGTTGCTCTGCGGCATGTGGGATCTTCCCAGACCGGGGCACGAACCCGTGTCCCCTGCATCGGCAGGCGGACTCTCAACCACTGCACCACCAGGGAAGCCCTAGCTTACTGCTTTTTAATAAAAGCAACATATTTTGATTTTATATATATATATATATATATATATATATATATATATATACAGAATTAACACCACCTAATTTTTTTACAGATAAAACTCTGCTCATTTATATACTAAATAATTTAGCATAGGGAACAAGATGTTTTGTGAAAAGGGAGACATGATTAATAAAAAAAAGGTTTGGGGATTAACTGTGACTGTTAATTTTTATTTTCATTATAATCCATAAAGTTTTATACATAGACTTCTACAGTTTTAAGGCTGCTTGTTGCATTTTTTTTCCTGGTCTAAGTATTTGTTAAAAAAAAAAGTAGGTTCTGTTATTCTAAATTTGCTCAATGGCCCAAAGGACAAGCTCAACTGAAGTTTCCTTTTCTGCCATGAAAGTTTTTGAATTTACTCTGTTGCTGGGAAGCATATAGTTCTGAGTTTTCTAATGTTAGTGGCAGAGGATAGCTCAGTCCTAGTTAGGTGTGGATGAAGGTAGAGCCTAACACATCTTTAAGGGTCAACATAAAAATAAGACCAACATTTTATACCTTTAAACATACTTTATTATTAGCTTCAAATGTAGATTTAGATTTTTTGGGGGGGTGATGTGTTCTCAATACATATTCACTCTTTCACTCTCTTTATATTAGAGATTAAGAAAACTCTTTTAATTGTTGAAACAGCCTTTTTCTCAAGATCTACCAGCTTCTGGTACAGACAAACTATACAAAAAATGCAGCGGCTTCTCTTGCTTCTTAGTGACTTAATTACTGTATTTTCAGTGCCTTGCACATAGCAGGATAGAGAAGGATACTGATTAAACACTAGAGTTGAATATATATATACTGTTCTTTAAGACTATCCTAGCGGTAAGGTTAGGAATTAACCCAGGTTATTTCAGTCAGTAAAACAGAACAGTAGCATGTGCCCTTTCCTTCTGTAAATATAGACAAAGAACTATCTTGTCAGATAGGCCATTCTTTTAACTAATTAATAACCTTGAAAAATTCAAAGATTACTGTGAAAATACATATGTGTATTAGGATTTTTAAAAGATTGGTTAATTGGAGTTGTCAGGATAATAATCACTTCCTTTAGGGGGTGTTCTGCCAGGTACATTAGACAGATTTGACATGAAGGAATAACAGAAAATAAGTTGAAAAATCATTTAAAATATTTGTCTTTGCTCAAGCTTTGGAGCTCAAGTTTGGCCCTACAGATTAAACACCCACATGCATAATTATTTAATTGGAGGATAAAACCACTTCTCAAAACATTTAATAATAATAATAAACTGAGAAAATATTTTTCTGCCAAACAAGTATTAACTCTTGTTCCTGCATTGTCTCGTTTAATAGTCACAACTATTATTATCTCAGTATTACAGGTGAGGAAATTAAGACTTAGAGAAATTAAGTAATTTGCCCAAATTTACAAGGTGATAGAATTTTAATTCAGCACTGTTAATTCTTATAGTCAGAAAATAATAGCATTTTTCAATGAAAATGAAAATTCCATTGTTTTTAAAAATACGGTCTGGAACTTGATATTATCTCAGAAACCAAATTCTGAAGAAGAATTTTGCATTTCTTTTGTTTTATCCAATTCAACCTTAACGTGGAACTACCATGGAAAAGAAAAGAAAACAAATTATGCATATGTTGGGAATAGCTTGTTAAAAACCCATTAACTTTTAACTATCAAGATTTTTAACCATTGAGGGTATTAGGTTAAAGCTATCACTTAAGAAAATTGCAAATGCCTCCCTTGGGAAGAAATTAACTCAATTCTATGAAGCTAAGACTACAAGCTCTACAACTAGATGGTATACACTTTAGCAGCACTAATCAATTAAGCCTCATAATCCTGCTGAAATTGAGCTCTAGCTTTCCGGAGAGGACACACCAGTGGACATCTATAAACTTCAACTGCCGACACCCCAGTAGGTCTCTGCTGGGCAGCTGTGAGGCTGCTGCTGGTTCCTATTAGCTGCAGTGCCAGTGCCAGCAGGTTTCTAGATTACCCATGTTTGAGCGATCTAAACTTCCAGTGTTGATCAGGAGATAAAGTATTTGCTCTTGGTTCTGCTCCACCCTCTTTCCCAGCAGTTCTGCAAGGCATATAATCTCTTCAAACATGATTACTTTGTTCAACCAATCAGAATTAAGAGTGGCTTTATGTGCAGTTAAATAAGGTAACTGCTTCTATGGTGTGATTTACGAGACCCTCAGCAAAGGACCTTGATATACCTTGTCCCACCCTCTCACTCCTCACCCAATTTCCAGGGATTAACTTCCTATAAAATTGGCATGTCTAGAAGACCTCAAATTACTTTATTTAAAAGGATATAAATGATTTGGGAGACAGTCATCCTCCCTGGATGAAATCCAAACTTCTGCTCACTCTTTGATTTTTTTAGTTTTTATAATTCCTTGTTAACATCAACCTCTGCCGTATTTGACTAAGCCGTTGGTCTCGCAATTGAGGACTTCTTCACAACCAAAGTGCCCTAGTTTCATAGGGTGTAATCTTCAAACCTCTCAAGGACCACCCATTACCCTCACCATAACAGAAGCCAGCTCTGTGAATGCATGTACCCATTGTTACTGCATTAGAGGCATTGCCAAGGGAAATTGTAATAGAAGAGCCATCTCCTCTAAGTCACCCAAATGAGATTAAAACCAGCATGTACAACTCTGATCTCCCTAACGGCAGTAGTTTCAACCTCTGTTTTCATCAAAACTGTTGTATTCAAACAAAATTTTACCCAGAACCTCAGTACTGATTGATGTGTTCAATAACTATTAAGCACTTATTATGTGACAAGCACTAAATACTTGCCTTAGTAAGTGGAAATGCCATCCGTCCACCAGATAAGTCCGGACTGAAGTCTGGGAGTCATCCTGATTCCTCTTTTTCCTTCACTGCACACATTCAGTCCATCAGCAGGTTTTGGCAATTCCACTTATACTATCTATCTCCACTTTTTCCACTTCTCTCTACCTATACCTGATCCAAGTCACTGTTAATCTCCTATATCTGCCAGGACACACCTCCCTGCTGATTCTGCTCTTGCTCTTCTATAATCTAATTCTACACATATCAGGCAAAGTAACCTAATGCTTCAGCATGATCTGCAGTGCCCTATGTGAGCTGTCCCCTGCTTGCCATTCCCATTTCATCTCATCCCTGTCATTCACAAAGCCCTAGACACAATGGACTTCTTCATGCCCCTTAATGTCAAAGATTTTCCTGCCTTGGGTCCTTTGCACTTTGTTTTCTCTTTGTGGAGTGCTCAGCCACCAGGATGTCTCACGGCTGTCTCCTTCATATAATTCCCATCTCAACTCGTTACTTCCTTAGAGAGGTCTTCCCTGACCAGCCAATGTAAATTAATCCTCCAACCCTTAGTCACTCTGTCCCATTCCCTTGTCTGTTTTCTTCAAATCATTGGTTACTATCTGAACTATCCCGCTATTTTACGTGTATACTTTTATTGTCTGTCCCCCTCTCACTCTTCTATAATATAAACTTCTTTCATAGCTGTGTCCCTTAAAATGGTGCTTGGCACATAGTTGGTACTGAATGGCTATTTGTTAAACAGACAGTGGGGAACAAAACAAAGTCCCTGTCTTCACAGAACTTTCAATTAGACAAACAGGTAAATAATGAATAAATACAAATTGGCATAGGTACCATAAAATAATGATTTCTCTGTGGTCAGGAAGGTAGCTCTACTCAGGTGACATGCAGGAAGTGAGCTAGAGGGAATTAGCCCTGTGGCTATCTGAGAGAAGAGTGCCCAAGACAGAAGGAAGAGGCAATGCAAATGTTTTAAAGGCCTTTTTGAGGCAAGTCTGGCCTCTTTGAAGCTAGAGTGGAATGGGCCAGAGGGGAGAGTAATAGAAGATGAGGTCAAGGAGATAACGGGTTACAGTGGCAGGGCTATTTCTTTGAGCGTAACTCCTAATAATTTAGATGTTAAAGCTCATGTTTTTCTGAGCAGTACTCCTGGCAGGTATTTCAGGCTTCATGGAAGGTTTTTCGTAAGTAGCCTTAATTGGTTCCATGGAGGTTGGTATCATTCTGGATGACATTAGATTGTTCTGGTGTATCCAATCACAATATATATAAAAACCCCAGAAAAGAATGCAAACTTGTGAAGAACATATTTATAGTAAAATATAATTAGCAGATACTTCTTCTAATTCCCAGGAGACAGAACCTGGGAAGGAGGGACACATATCACTGTAAAGTTTTGAATTTTTTTCCATGTACATATGGTATTTAAAAAACAAAAAGAAAATTGAAACAGCAACAACTTTAAAAACTGAAAAGATGGTATTTTTCCAGTTCACAGAAAGATCTGAATCTTACTTCAAATGAAGTACCTGATGCTTGAGATCCCAAGAAAGCAATTCACACAATGGAAGCCAGGTAAGCTAACCCTTGATTATAAGCTGAGGCCTTAACATTAAACCTTAGTGTTACGCGCTGTTAACCTGGACACTAAGATTACCTACAATTCCAGTGTGGTTTGTGAGACAATATGACAGCAAAAAACAGAAGAGTGTGTAAGAGACAGAGGGTTTGCCTCAATGCCCAGGTGTGGTGTGGGGAAAGGGAAAGACTTCCAGGCCTATCTTACTCACTGACTGGAAACAGAGGGGCAGGTTGCAGCCCTGCCTTACCCTTCCAGTCTCTTGGAAGGAAAACCCCCAAAGAACCATCTTTATATTTGTGTAATCTTTCAAACCTGTTTAATACTCTGTACTTGTGTGCTGTAGTCTAATCAAGGAGCACACTTTTCCTCCTTGGAGATAGAATGGGAGTCCTACATTTTAACCCATTTTTAGGAGAGGGGTTAAGGAAGGAAAGGTGACCTTTAATTTCCTATCTAGGGAGGAAATATGGTTGGACAGATGAGTTTATGATGGGGGTAGGACTGGGGGAACAGATGTTGGAGATAGGATAATATGAGGTGAAGTGATTTTGTAATGTCAGGTAGATTATGGAGAGTCTGGAAGTCATTATGAAGAGATTGGAATTTTTTCTTTTAGTTTATTTAATCATTCAGTAAAAGTTCCCTTGGTGCCCACATGATGCCAGGCCTGGGTTGGAGGTGGGGTGACAGTGATGAACAGTGTAATCTTTTTGTGCTCAAGTAGCACAGATTCTCTAGGGGGGAATAGATAAGTAAAGAGGCAATTAAAATAATGTATTAGTGCCATGTCTGGAGCAGATGGAGCTGTTCCAGGAAGACATATGACCTAATTCTGGGAAGACGGAGAAAGCTCCCTAGAGGAGGAGACTTTTGGGAGGTAGTCTTGAGCTAAACCTGCAGAGAGGGTGGTAAAAAGTACTCAGGCAAAAGGACCATCATGCAGATAGATCTGAAAGTGAGCACGACTTATTAGAAGACCTGTATTCCCTTCAGCTTATGTGAAGTGACCAGAAAAACAGTGAGTAATGAGATTGGAGAGCTCTTCAAGGCTGGATAGTCAAAGGCCTCATAAAACACATGTTAAGGGGTTTGGAATTTGTCCCAAGAACAGTGGGGGCCATTGGATGACTTAATAGGGAAGTGACCTAAGCAGATTTATACTTTTAGAAAGATCACTCTGTCTTGTATGAATAATGGACTAGAAGGAAGCAAGACTGGAGGCAAGGAGACCAGTTAGGAGGATATTGAAATAATCCAGGCAGGAGATGATGGCCACTGTAATAAAATTATGGGTTTGCAGGACGTGTTTGAAATCTTTTGTTGCGTCTCCTGATCCCCCTGTCTACCTTTCTTGCTGCTACACTGGGCCTTGGGAAGCTGCCCCTTAGGGGCTACATCACCTTTGCCCTACAGCTTCCAGGTATATATGGCCAATGGGAGACACCCGTAGGTGATCAGAGGGAAGGAGAAGAGTGAGGGTGAGATACCAGTTCCCCGCAGATCTTTCTTAGTTTGGTCACTGCAGGTTGGCAGCATCCTGCCAGCAAAGCCTATAGCTTGTGTCTGGTAGCCCTGTCCATATAACTCTTCTCTCCAGGTCTGGTAGCCACTTACTAGTCTCACCCGTTCTGGCCGAGGTGTGGTAGCTCCCAAGGCATCATTGTATTACCCTTATGGTTTCCTTCAGGCCCTTTGTAAATATTCTCATTATTAAGCTCCTATCAAATTATGTAGCTTAATGTACCATCTGTTTTCTGCTGGGGCCCTGACTGACGCACAAGAGGACAGAAGGAGTAGATAAATGTGGGGCATTGTAAGATGGTATAATTGAAAGGATCCTGTGTGAGACAGAGTGTAGGAGAGGGGACAGTTGATAATAATTCCTATAGATAATATAAGAGGTGTTTGCTTCAGTTTGTTAGTTAAAAGGAATAGCTATAATAATAGCTAGTGTCTTACTAAACATAAGGCACAGTGCTAGGTTTTAACATTGTCTTGTTTAATTCTTATAAAGTTCATAAAGTAGGTATTATTTCACTTTATAGATATGAAAATCATATCTCACAGCAGTTACATAACCTGATGTAGGTTACTCATCCATCGGGTGGCAGAGGTAGAATTCAAATTCATCTCTGAATGACTCTATATTATATTTGTATGGAGCTCTGAGGGTATTTTCTGAATGCAGATACTTAGGTTTCTTTCTGTTTTTTTTTTTTGGCGGTACGTGGGCCTCTCACTGCTGTGGCCTTTCCCGTTGCAGAGCACAGGCTCTGGATGCGCAGGCTCAGCGGCCATGGCTCATGGGCCTAGCTGCTCCGCGGCATGTGGGATCTTCCCAGACCGGGGCATGAACCCGTGTCCCCTGCACTGGCAGGCGGACTCTCAACCACTGCGCCACCAGGGAAGTCCCTTTTTTTTTAAAATAAATTTATTTATTTATTTATTTATTTATTGGCTGTGTTGTGTCTTTGTTGCTGCACGTGGGAATTCTCTAGTTGCGGCGAGTGGGGGCTACTCTTCGTTGCGGTGCGTGGGCTTCTCATTGTGGTGGCTTCTCTTGTTGCAGAGCATGGCTTCTAGGCATGCAGTCTTCAGTAGTTGTGGCACACGGGCTCAGTAGTTGTGGCTCGCAGGCTCTAGAGTGCAGGCTCAGTAGTTGTGGCACATGGGCTTAGCTGCTCAATGGCATGTGTGAACCCGTATCCAGTGCATTGGCAGGTGGACTCTCAACCACTGTGCCACCAGGGAAGTCCAATACTTAGGTTTCTTAGACTAAGTATATACATGACTGTGAATGAACTATGTGTAGAGGAATTGAGATTGAATTTTGGGGGGTCATTTTCTTTAATCAGTTGTTTTAGTATTTTAATATTCTGGTGTGATTATTAAAAGGCTACAAAAACTATTTGACTCCATTTTCCAGGCTGATTTTTTACAGAGAGGTTCAGTCCATCTTTGTATTGATTGAACTAATCATTTTTGATGACTTCCAATGGTCACATTAGATTATGCATAGCATTAAGTAAGATAGAGAAAAAAACTTCAGGCAGGAGGGAAAAAATAAATCATTGACTTTATAAGAAGAGAAATATATACATGTACATTTCTTGAAAAAGATTAACATTCCATACTGCATTTGCCACCAGAGGGAGTCATATGAATACCATAACATATTGACAAAGGAAAAGGAAAAATCATTGAATATTTTCTCCCAGTACTACTGATACTTCAACTAGCATTCAGAATTTGGTAGAACTGGTGTAACTATGGGAAAAGACTTAAAACATCTCACTGTAGGGTTGGAAACAGAAAAAATGTCTCACTTAAATTAGTCATGCAGGGTGAAACATAGACATCAAAACAAACTAATAGGCACATTCCAGATTTTAGCAACATGAGCTTAATGTTGTACTAAAACTAAAAAAATCAAGCTGTGATCTCCTTTGTTCCAAAAATCATTCTCTACTATTATCAAAACACTGCTTCTAAAAAAATTCTTTGAATCAACATTCTATTCAACAATTTTACTAATGTTTCATTAAGCACATTTTATTTTACCATTATATTGCCTGTACCAGAATGACTGTGATTGTTATTGTCAGTAAGTAAAATAAAAGTACACTGTAAAGAAACTTAATAGGTAGAAAGATTCTGTATCCAAAGACCATTTTATGTATGTATGCTCTCTGAAAACTTGGCCAAGATTTTCTCAATTGGTAAATTAGGGGGGGAAATGGGTTATTTAATAACTGGTAGATTTATAACCCAATTTATTTTATATTTAATTTTAGAATTGATCAGTTAATAACATTTACTGAAACCTACTATATACACGGCACTAAATTGTCCATTAAAATCAAGATCCAGTGACAATAAATCTTAGAAAGATGAGCTCTAAAGTGGTGATTAATGTCTTTATATAGATCGCCAGTTCTCAAAATGTGGTCTCTGCTAGCCCCACCACTGTTGCCTGGGAACTTGTTCAAAATACAAATTCTCCTGTCTCATTCCCAGATCTGTGGAATTCAGAAAGTCTAGACATGGGGGCCCAGCAATCTGTGTTTAGACAAGCCCTTTAGATGATTCTGATACACACTTAAAGTTTGGGAATTTGGGAGCCCCTAATAGAGATGTAGTATCTGATTCATCAAAGTAAGTCCAGCAACTTATGCAAATTGGAACATGAGTTTTCTGTGTTTTGTTGTAATAGTTATTTTCTGATGGGTAAATTAAATTAAAAAATAAAAATTAAATGGATGATCATGGAAAAAATTGCAACTTCTTGTAACACCAAATATTCATAGATTAAAGGAATTGAATTTAGAAATAATAAACAGATGTGTTAAAGAAGCAAGAGTAAACAATACAAACTTTCTGCTAAGTGGCAGGGAATTTGTTTTTTGTCTGTCTCCATAAGCATTTCTTTGCCTAAATATCACAATTTGATTTTTCCATTTATAATTTTGAGATTACATGATTGCTTAGGAACTTAGAAGATGATCTAAAAACATATACTTTACAAGGGCAAAGTAAGATTTCCCTAGAAAACTAGAAACAAGGTTAGTATTACAAGGTGACTTTAATTTTGTACTTTATGTACTTTAATATTGTCTGAATTTTTTACAAGATGTATGAATTACTTTATAATAGAAAATACATTTCTATTAGGTAAAAAAAGTGTTTCAAATTATTTTTTAAAGTCTAGCTGCAAGCAAGTAACTTCAGTGTGACAAAAGAGATCTAGTTTTTCTTTTGTTTACCTAATAAGTACTGAATTACTGATATGATTAGTTGTGTTTTATATTGGCTATTTCAGATATGGTCAAGTACAATGCAATCAATTAGATTACAGGCATACCCTGGAGATATTGTGGTTTTGGTTCCATACTACTGCAATATTGCAGTAAAGCGAGTAACAAAAATTTTTTGGCTTCCCAGTGCATATAAAAGTTATGTTTATACTATAGTGTAGTCTATTAAGTGTACAATAGCATGATGTCTAAAACCGTAATGTACATACCTTAATTTAAAAATACTTTGTTGCTGAACAATGCTAACCATCATCTGAGCCTTTAACAAGTCATAATCTTTTTGCTGGTGAAGGGTCTTGCCTTGATATTGATAGCTCTTGACTGATCAGGGTAGTGGTGGCTGAAGACTGGGGCGGCTGTGGCACTTTCTTAAAATAAGACAGCGAAGTTTGCTGCATCAACTGATAATTTCTCTGTAGCATGTGATGCTGTTTGATAGCATTTTATCCACAGTACAACTTCTTTCAAAATTGGAGCCAATCCTCTCAAGCCCTGCCTCTGCTTTTCAACTAATTTTATACAATATTCTAAATCATTTTTTTTTTATCCTTTCAACAGTCTTCACCAGGAGTAGGTTCCATCTCAAGAAATAACTCGCTTTGCCCTTCCATAAGGAGCACCTCCTCCTATATTAAACTTTTATCATGAGATTGCAGCAATTCACTTACATCTTCCAGATTCACTTCTAGTTCTCTTGCTATTTCCACCACATCTGCAGTGGTGGAATTTGAAACACTTTTACTTACTCCACTGAAGTCTTGAACCCCTCAAAATCATCCATGAGAGTTGGAATCAACTTTTTCCAAACTCCTGTTAGTGTTGATATTTTGACTTCTTCCCATGAATGTTCTTAATAACATCTAGAATGGTGAATCTTTTCCAGAAGGTTTTCAATTAACGTTGACCAGATCTCTCAGAGGAATTAATATTTATGCCAGTTATAGCCTTATAAATTGTATTTCCTAAATCATAAGACTTGAGAGTCAGAATGACTCCTTGATCCATGAGCTACAGAATGAATGTTGTGATAGCAGGCAAGAAAACAACATTAATCTTGTGGTATATCTCCATCAAAGCTCTTGCATGACCCAGGTGTATTGTCAATAAGCAGTGATCTTTTTTTTCTGAGCAATAGGTCTCAACAGTGGCCTTAAAACATTCAGTAAACCAAGTTGTAAGCAAATGTGCTGTCATTGAAGCTTTGTTTTTCAATTTATAGAATAGACACAGAGTAGATTTAGCATAATTCTCAAGGGCTCTAGGAGTTTTGGAATGGTAGATGAGCATTGGCTTCAAAACTTAAAGCCATTTGTATCCTGCCCCCATTGTTTCATCCATAAAATGGGAATAATAATAGTTCATTCTTCATGTGGGGATTATATATGATAATGCAGGAAAAATACAGCCATTTAAAAATTAAATGTGAGATTTCTTTTGTTATTTCCCAAAATGTAAAGAAATAGATGAAGTTAAGTTCATGACTTATGAATATATAATTATGCCTGAGAGCTTGCCTTAAACTTGAACACAAATGGTTTTTTATTAATCTTTGATCTTATTTACTGCTATTGCTTAGTGTCAGGTGTGTTCTAATCCTATGACAAGAAAACCATTTCAAATGAAGAGGTTATTATCAATTGACTACAATTATGCAGCCTTTTGAAAATCCCAAGAATACTATCATATTTGCCATTATACTTTTCAATTTTAAAAATTTCATCAAACTAAGTCCAGCAACTTACTGAATCAATGAATCAATAATAGAAAGATCAGGAAATGGAGAGGGCATCTTGTTTTTCTTTGATGTTTACATCAATTGAAATTTGGCATATTCTTTATCTTTTAATTTTAAGAAAAAATTTTTGTAGCTGCTAAACGAGTATTGTTGAAGTTAATATTGACATAAACCTTATTTTGTCTATGAAAGTAAGAAATGTTTGAGGAAGATATAATATAGTTGGTAAAACCATGGGGCACTCAGCTATCACTGGGAGTTATTAAAGGGCTGCCGGTGTCAGGGAACAGGGAATCAATCACCTGACACAGCTCACTTAAGAAGACTATTAAGTAGGAGCTTCCCTGGTGGCGCAGTGGTTGAGAATCTGCCTGCTAATTCAGGGGACACGGGTACGAGCCCTGGTCTGGGAGGATCCCACATGCCACGGAGCAACTAGGCCCGTGAGCCACAACTACTGAGCCTGCGCGTCTGGAGCCTGTGCTCCACAACAAGAGAGGCCACGATAGTGAGAGGCCCGCGCACCGCGATGAAGAGTGGCCCCTGCTTGCCACAACTAGAGAAAGCCCTCGCGCAGAAACGAAGACCCAACACAGCAAAAATAAATGAATAAAATTAATAAAAGGCAGAATAGGTGATAGTGTGCCCCGAGCACACTATTAAAAAAAAAAAAGAAGACTGTTAAGTAGCTTGTGAGCAGCACTGTGATGGGGCTTTTTCCTCCCTGAATAAGAAAAGAAAGCAAGAAACTGAGAATAGAGAGATTATCTGTCATATAATTTAAAAAGCAGCAGACTTTTGATTCCTAGTCACTAAAAAATTTTTTTCAATATAAGAAAATCCTTACAAAATGAGAAGGGTAGACATATTATGATAAGAATAGCTTCTTAATTCTCTATTTCATTATTTTAAGTGGCATTTAAATCTCCGTAAGATCCTGTTTTTGTTGTGCTGTGAAAATCAGCTCAGATTCAAATAGCATAAGAAAGATAACTATTCAAAGGAAAAGATAGCAATCCTTAAGAGGATTTCTTTTGAACAGATAGTATTGCAAGGTGCAGATGAGGCTAATGTATTAAACATTTTTGCTGTAAACATCTTTCACCATATTTGAAAAATAGTTTATCCTAAAGTTTGGAATTGCTCTTATTTCCAATTTAGTTTTCACTGTGCTTTTGCTTGTCAGGAGAAGATATGAATAGAAACAAGGTAGATGTTAATGATATATGAAACCCCTGATATCAAAAGCTGGGCTACTGTCCCACTGCCCCCAAGAGTCACAAGTGATGAATTAGTATGTTACCAGTAGGTTATTCACCGTAATGGTGAGTTGAATTTGCTGCCGTTCTCCTGTGGCTCTAGGCTTTCATTTTTCAGTCAGACTAAGTGTTCAGTCTAGGGTCATGCTTTAGAGTGACCTAACCTGCCCTTAACTTCTTTGGAACCACACTCTAATTAGCGAGGCAACTCGCTTGTTTCTTTAAATGTTATTTGGTAGTCATTTATCTATTCTCTCACCAAACATTTATTAGATCCCTATATTTATCGTTTTCCCATTTCTTTTAAAGATGATTTTGTTTTAAAAATTTATATAATTTCTCGGGGCTTCCCTGGTGGCGCAGTGGTTGGGAGTCTGCCTGCTAATGCAGGGGACGCGGGTTCGAGCCCTGGTCTGGGAGGATGCCACATGCCGCGGAGCAGCTGGGCTCGTGGGCCACAACTGCTGAGCCTGCGTGTCTGGAGCCTGTGCTCTGCAACAAGAGAGGCCACGATGGTGAGAGGCCTGCGCACCGCGATGAAGAGTGGCCCCTGCTTGCCACAACTAGAGAAAGCCCTTGCACAGAGGCAAGGACCCAACACAGCAAAAATAAATAAATAAAATTAATAAAAGGCAGAATAGGTGATAGTGTGCCCCGAGCACACTATTAAAAAAAAATTTATGTAATTTCTCAGCAATGGATTTAATTTGTTTTAGTGTAGCTTGTTGTTTGTTTGTAGAAGCAAGCCATGAGTTCTACCTTTAATACTATTATTGGAAATAGTAATGCTATTATTATTATCTTCAATAATACAGCCTTCACCTGTACAGTGACTTGTGCTTCTCCTATTGTTTCAAAAAGTTTTTCATCAGCTCTAGTTTTTGCTATTGTCTAGAATAAATTGTTGGAGTTTTTCTAGTGTATTATGACCAACATAAAGATAATTTATTAAATCACATTTGAAAACAATTTTACACTCATAAACCCACATATACTATTATTCTTCTTATATACCTGTTGCTGTTCTTACTTGTGATTTGGTGTGTGTATGTATGATATAAATTTATCCTGAATGACAGATTATTTTATATAATCCAGGAAGACTTTTCTTTTGTTCTTAGCCGGATGCTAAAGGCCATGAATGAGCATCTTGAAAATAATACCTGAAATATTTCAAATTTTATAATGCCATTTCTGTCAATTCTTCTTACTCTAAAGAAATTTGAAATTAACATTAATTACAACTAGTTATTACTGTAAATGTTTAATAATCAGCTCTCTGGAAAGAAAAAAAGCTTTGACTAGTAGTGTTTGCTGATCTCCATGGTGTAAATACTTTCACCAAGGCTGATTTCAATTACCAACCTGATACCACTGAAAGCTGAGTGGGAAGATATGCACATAATTGGTTCTCCCAAACCAGTATGGGCCAACTGCAGCCAACCAGTGGTTTTAATTCCATTTTTATAAATCGTCATTTGACCTAATGAAAGTTGAAATTATAAGATTGTTTTAAATGAAGTTTTGAAAAATCCTAATAGATTGTGTTATATGCTAAATTAATATATATGTATTTTTTTGTTTCTTTTTTGTTTGTTTTTGAGAGGAGTGAAGCAGGAAAAAGATCTGAGTACTTCTAAACAGATGATCATTGCAGGAAACTCTGTGTTAAACAAATCCCAGACATCAGAAATAGAGCCAGGTAGTCAGAGACATAAATTACCCCAAATCATTTTTTATCTGGAGAGATATCCCTCCAGGTTAACACTGACTTTTATTGCTATTTCTAATATTTCTGACTTATAACACTGATGAGTAGAAAGCATTCCTCTACAGTGAATTCAATGATTTTGAAAACATACAGCTTTATTTTGTTCATAGAAAGGGTAGTCTAGAGTAGTGCTCCCCAAACTATAGTTCACAAGTGGTGTGGGTCGAAGAACTGTGTGTAACTTCTGTGATGAGAAACAGGCAGAAGTTGAAGTAAGGGTTTGGAAACTTCTATAGTAATTTGACATTGTTGCAACATCCAAGTTCATGATCAGTGGATTTATAAGATAGGATTATAGTCATTGAATGGGGAATAGGCAGTTTGGGCTTTAGCTATATTTTTATAGAGTAATTTGTTATATCTGGCTATGATGAGGGATTGAAGATTAATTTTGAAAGTATATCACTTTATTTTGTATAAAAGTTAAAAGTGAATATCTCGAGCTTGCCAAAATTGCTTTAAAGTCTTTTTCATTCCTATCAATATTCTTCTGCAAGACTGGTTTCTCTACTTTTGAGTGTTATTAAAAAAAAACAGAAGCTGTTTAGAAATACATTGTTGTCAGTCCGATCTTGATTAGATAATTTTTCTTTTTTTTTTTTAGCAGTTTAACACACATTTATTTTCTTACAGTGTTGTAAGAAAATGACACAGGTCAAATCTGACACAGGTTAGAATCACGGTGTCAGCAGGCTGTTCCTCTCTGGAGGCTCTAGATGAAAATGTTTTCTTGCTTATTCAAGTTGTTGGCAGAATTCAGCTCCTTGCATTTATAGGACTGTTTCTTTGCTGGTTGTCATTTGAGAGCCATTCCCAGATTCTGGAGGCCGTTGGATTACTAGGTTCATAGTCTACTTCCTCCATAATGAATGCTAGCAATGACAGGTCAAGTCCCTGTCATGCTTTGACTCTCTGTTGCCTCTTCTCCCCGGGTTGCATCTCTCTGACAGCTCTTCTGCCTCATTCTGTTTTTAAGGGCTCATGTAATTATACTGGGCCCATCAGAATAATCCAGGATACTCTCCCTATTTTAAAGTTTACAGTTTTAACGCTATCTTCAAAGTCCCTTTGGCCTGGCTATGTAAAATAATACACTCATGGGATTGTTGACTTAAAAAGAATATATGCACAACGTGAGAGCTGTGAGTAAAGTTTTGTTTGGGGCAAAATGAGGACTGTAACCCAGGAGACAGCATTTCAGATAGCTCTGAGAAACTGCCTTGAGGAGGTGAGGGGAGAAGCCAGGATATAGAGGAGTTTTGCAACAAAGGACAGGTAGTCAGAAACGTCAAAAGATTATTGTTAAAGAAAACCAGATATTTCAAGTTAAGGAATTTAGCACTTTTCTATTTATGGGAAGATGCAAGAGTCTCGGCTCACTGACATCATTCCTGTGATATGCACCTCAGCCATCTGGGGCCAGTATCCTGACACATCCTGAGTTTCCTCAGGGCTCACCAGCTGCAGTCTGATGGCTGCTAGATGGCAGGTATTCTTTTCAGCCCTGAGTTTCCTCGGCTAGGCTCACGTTGGAGGGCTGCAGTTGTTGATGACTGTGACATCCTTTGTTTATTGATATGGCAGAAAATATTTCATTTCTCAGATATCCTCCTCTTGGTCAGGAATGCGACCAATATTTGGAAAACATTTCATGACCAAATTTTGTCCCACGGTGCTGGGAGGCTCATCCCAGATCAGACGAATATTCCTGTTGATATGCCACTCCAGGTGCTAATTTTCGGATTAGGCCCTGTTGATAATTAAAGATTCTCTAGATCCTCTGTCTTACTAATTTAATTTGATCCAGGAAATGTTTTCCCTAGTTGCATCTTCCCATATCTAGAGTTGCATTATTACAATCGTTGATCGCATACAGAACTATATATTTGATCAACTGCTTCAAGTCGCCTAGTCATCATTATTTTTGTTGGAGGCTCAGTCATACATTTAGTAATACAAGAAACAATAATCTTGTAAAACAGGCAAAATACAAATAATATAGCCAATAACATTGATTGAGTTATAAGTAAATATTTAAGCCAAGAGCTTCCCATACCAAACCATTTTTCTAAGAGGTCATCAAGACTTGGAAGTGGGTCACTTAAGGCAAAAATCTGATTTTTCATATGGTTAATTAAACGTGTTATATCAGAGGATTCATCAGATATGAAAACACAGCATTCAGTTTGAATTGTGGCACAGGTACCTCCCTGAGATGCTGTAAGGATGTCAAGGACCACGCGGTTTTGTAGCACTGCTTTTCTCATCATAGAGACCTAAGAATTCAGTAGGCTAGTAGCCTGGTTACTATCACTGAGTGCTGTAAGAGACAACAATCTTATGAAATAGACAGGATAAGTAATGCAGCTAGTAATATTGGCAAAGTCATAATGCAGCAGGGAGACACAATCATAAACAATTTGGAAACAAAGAACAAATTAAAACAATTAGTATAACTAGTTGTAATCTAGTTGCAGTAAACCATCAAGTCCATAGGAGAGCCACTTGGAGAAGCCAAATTCTGGTAGGATCAGGTAGAGCGAAAAAGATAAATGTTTTATCTTTGTTTACAAGTGTATACTTTAGCAACTTGTAAGTCATAGCATAAGAGAAAAGGTTTTTCTGAAAAACAAAGATTAAAGCTAGTATATTTCCCAAAGTCATAAGGTTATAAATCATATTCATCAGTTCATTCAGTCCCATGTAATTGATTCCTGTTGATTTGGATAAAGTAATCAGGTTTTCCGTCATTTGTTACATAGTTCAGTGGTATTATCTAAAGGCCATCAGAAACTTGTGTTTGTTTAAAAAGTTCTTTTTATGAGTCTTCTTGAAAATCTTCATTTTGTAAAAGCATCGGACAAAACTTAAAATAGCATGGTTAAAGATTTGAGTATAATGCCATTAGTAGGAAACTTGGATATTTCTGTGACATACAACATTTTAGAATAACTGGAATTATGACATTATATCAAGACATATGAGACATTAGGGATTTCAGATAAATTTCCAAAACAAATTTAGTTAGATTTTGAGAAGTTCGTTAAAAATATCAAAAAGTTTTAAAAACACAACAGGATCATAGGTCACTGTGAAACAATACTTATTCATTTAACCGAAGTTGCAAAACGAAAAGAAAACAACAAATATGGATCACTTAAGGGCACAGAAACTCACACAGTCTGCTTCATATATCTTCATGGTGCCTATTCTCATGTGGAATTGTCCAGATTCATCTGGACTCTCCGAGGAGGCGGATGGGTGCAAGCAGCCTCTGCTGGTACCAAGGCTCTGGTTCCTTGCAGAGTTCAGGTGAAGGAGAGAAGTCCAATCTGGGTCCCTTATTCGTGGTCGCCATAACTGTTGACTTAAAAAAATATGTGTGCACAACTGTGAGAGCTGTGAGTAAAGTTTTATTTGGGGCAAAATGAGAACTGCAGCCTGGGAGACAGTGTTTCAGATAACTCTGAGTAACTGCTCTCTTGATTAGATAATTTGACAAGCAAGAAGAAAGCTCATTTATTGCACTAAAAACTTTAAATATTGATATCTTGGTGTTTGAAGTGTGTGAATAGGTATTTAATGTGGGAAGTCACTATTTCCTCACATACTCTTTAGTTACTACTGTGGAATGACAAAAAATTACAAATGTGTTAGAAATTATATTAATCACCTGTGCACACACTTTTAAACTTGCTTAGTTTTGCAATTCTTTTTCTCTGCTTTGGTTATGTTTCTTCTGATTACATCTATTGAAATGTAATTTTATGTTTGTTAAATCTGATAATAATAAATTAAGCTTGTTTTATCTTTTAAAATTATTTTTAATAACTTATTTTTATGTATTTTATAAAAATATTAGTCAACAATGAAAAAACTGGTCCTTCTCCACAGATAGTTTGAAAAGCACTAGGCAGAACAATACCTGGATACAGAAGTTATTCAATAATTAGTTATTGGACAAATGGAAGGTTAGATCTTTCAGTAAGGTACAGATAGAACCAGAGATTTTTGAAGTCTCACATTATTATAAATAAATGGTTAATAGCAAATCTTAAAATATATGTGTTGTTAGTCATAAGGTAACTTCTTACTTACAGTCTGTAACTTGCTTTGCTTGGTATCAGTAGTGGAAATTTTCATTTATCTGCCCTGAATACTGCATTTTCTTTTGTGGCTACATTTGGGTCTAAGGTCATATCAGACAAAATCATCTTTACAAAATATAAATCTGGTTATGCTAGTCACTTCTCTGCTTAAAACTCTTTAATGGCTTCTCATCATATTTAGAATAAAATCCAGAATCCTTTTAATAATATGCAAGGTCCTACAGGATCTGCACTCCACCCATCCACCTGACTTCATCTCACCCTTAGAATACTCTAGCCATACTGATCATATTTATGTTTCTTGAATAAGCCAAGCACGCTCTCATCTCAGGGCCCTTTACTTGACGGTCCCTTTGCTAGGTACTCTCTTCCACTGTTGGCTAAATCTCATCCTTTGAGATTTCAGATCAACATCACATTCTAGAGTCTTTCCCCTCATCTCGGTGACTCATCACATGACCTTCATTTATGGTCATCATGAACCTATCATTATCTGAAATTATCTTGGTTATTTGTTCACTTGTTTATTATTCCTCTTGCTTTCAACTAGAAAGCAAGCTCCATGAGAGTGGGAACCTTGTATTTTTTTGTTTGTGTCTATATCCTCAAAGCCTAGGAGGATATAGACACAAAGAAAGTTCTAGGAGGATCCTAGCATGTAACAGGTACTCAATAAATATCTGTTTAATAAATGAATGAATGGGGGAGAAGAACCATTTTACTTGTGCTGGCAGCACCAAGGCACTTGAATTGACAATGATGAAAACCCTGGAGAAGACATCTCACCAAAGAGGTGAATAAGCCAGTGGAGGCCCTTTTGTTGATACAAAAGCATTCATCTACGGAAATGAGATATGTTTCTCAATAAATGGATAAATTCCACTTCCAATGCTGTATGTAATCACCCCCCAAAATATTCTAAGATTCCATTCAGTAAGCTCACTGATCCATTTTTCTTTTGAGAAGTCCAACACATTTCATACATCCCCTCCGGAAAAATCAAGTATTTATTATAGACCACAAGTTCTTAACCTGTATCCATAGATGATCTGAAATTGGATGCAAACTGTGAATATGTACATTTTTTTAAAAAGGGAAACATCATAGGTATCATCATATTCTAAAAAGATCCATGATTCCTAAAAGATTAAGAGCTTCTTTTACATGAACTCCAGAGAACATAAGCAGGAAAGGCTCAGAAATAACATACAATCTGTGATATTTTGGCATCAGTTTATAGCATATACAAAGATGAAGGTAGAAATTTATAAAAATACTTATTTCTATATAACTATTTTTGAATACATCTAGAATTAAATTCTCCATCATGCATGTGGTACGATTGATAAAGAAAGTTAAATGGCAGGCTCTCTGAAGATGAGACACATTTTGCAATTAATTATTTTGGCAAAACAACATAATTGATGAAGCTTATTACTGCATTGATTTCAAATAAATCAAAAGATACCAACAATCTTATGGGATTTTTTTTTTGGTATCTAAAAGTTTTCCTCTGTTAACTGTTCTAATAGCTCTAATCAT
Organism: Delphinapterus leucas; assembly: GCF_059928025.1. NCBI lineage: Eukaryota > Metazoa > Chordata > Mammalia > Artiodactyla > Monodontidae > Delphinapterus > Delphinapterus leucas. Next base: position 36,199,012 of record NC_143137.1, on the reverse strand, counting down.
GACTAATGGCTGAAATCCATCACACTTGATTTTCAGTCGACTTTGACTCTGATCAGATGGTCTACTTGAACTTTGTTTTTTAAAAAGCTAAGGCCTAGGGCTTCCCTGGTGGCGCAGTGGTTAAGAATCCATCTGACAATGCAGGGGACACGGGTTCGATCCCTGGTCCAGGAAGATTCCACATGCCGCGGAGCAACTAGGCCCGTGCGCCACAACTACTGAGCCTGCGTTCTAGAGCCCGTGGGCCACAACTACTGAGCCTGTGTGCCACAACTACTGAAGCCCGCATGCCTAGAGCCCGTATTCCACAAGAGAACCCACCGCAATGAGAAGCCCACGCACTGCAACGAAGAGCAGCCCCTGCTCGCTGCAACCAGAGAAAAGCCCGCATGCAGCAATGAAGACCCAATGCAGCCAAAAATAAAAATAAATAAAATAAATCTTGAAAAAAAATAAATAAAAAGCTAAGGCCTAGAAAATACTGACATGATTTATCACTTCATGTCCACTATTTCATTTCTAGCCTAGGCTGCATTAAGTAGATTTAGATGTAGATTTCATCCTAATTTAGTTTAGAAACAGAGATGCTTTACCTCATGTCATTTTAGTTTTATTCAATCAATTCTAATCTATTTCAGATTATTGACAATATGACACATGCCAATTTCTGTGTTTCATTTTAATCTTTGTAATAAAGAATAATGAAAGTGCCATTTTTGGAAAATCTACTTTGAGTAATATTTATTTTGCACCTACTACTTGCTAGATGTTAATAGGCTGGCTGTTATTGCCTTCAACATTGTATTGTTAGATGGATGAATATATATCTATAACTTTCTATGTTAGTATTTCGAAACACGTAATACATACATATATCTTCTATAATTATTTTTCACAAGATACTTACCTAAGTTGTTGAGGTCACTACAAACACCCAGTTGATATTATTATGTAACTATATGGTGAATATGAAGTATTCTAAAAATTTAAAGTTTTGCTCCCTCCTTTAATTTTCTAGTGCTTCATGGAGACCTTCTAGCATTCAGGGTAGATCCATATTTCATGTAAGACCAACATACTAAGAACTCGTAGGAAAAGTTTAGAAATTTCTATGTGATTTGATACACAATATATCTGAATGAAAAAAGATAAAAATGTAATAAGAATAATTCTAGTATCTTTTTCCTAGTCTTAGCATTAGCAGTTTTTATATTCATGCTATCCAAGTTATATCATGTAAAATAAAAAAATGCATCTTCTTTAAAAATAAAGGAAAAACTTTGAGCATTCTTGAGGCTACTCTAATTCCTTCTATGTTTTTCTTAAACAAAATGAAGCAATTGAGGAACCTACCAGAAAAAGTCATTACATGCTTTGCTGACACAAAAATGCCTTCCATTATATCAAGCTTTTATACTCTTGTGAATCATAGTAAAGAACAGTAACTATAGAGAGATGTTTCTGACCACTGATGCCCTATTTTTTGGTGTTGGAGCTGGACCTATGTATAAAATATCTCATGATACTGAGGTCGTGGCTACTTTCTTATCAAGAAGAGTGTCATCTATAGAATGGAGTATGACTCAAACTAATAATGAGGTCTGCTGCTCTCTTTCTGTGGGTCCTAAAATTCCACAGTTAATTCTATTGCCACACTGGTACAATTTGTACTATTTCAACCTCTTTGGGTTACTTTCTTTTAAAATATGATTTTATTATATTTTTGATTACAAAAATGTTCTCCAATGAACATGATTCATTTTTATTATCAGGAAAAAAATCACCAATTAAAGTTATTTACTTTTTAAAATTGCTCTTGTATAGAAGTTAGTGTAGTCCAGTGTTGAAGAATGGGGTGATACGATTACAAGTGTTGGTTCTGGATTTGTAATGTAGCTCTGACCCTAACAAGTCAGGTGATATGAAAAATTATGTAGTCTCTCTGTGCTTCAGTCTCCTCAAGTGAAAAATTAACATCATACTTCCTACCTAGAAGATTGTTATGTTGATTGAGTTATTACATGACAAGCAATTTAGGCCTGGCACATGGTATGTGTTCAATAAATGTAAGTTATTAGATAGACATTATATTATGTTCATTGTAACACGTGCAGTCCATATAGGAGTTTTTATAGGAAAACATTTTCTTTTATTTTTAGCAGATTGAATTGATTCAGATATTGAAAAGACTGTAAAATGCTGACTTTTATAATATACATAATTCTCCTGTCTTTGTTTAGGAAGTGACCAAAAAAATGATATAGAATTCATTTTGATTTTTTTATTGAGATATATTTGAAAATTAAAAATTGTATATATTTGAGGTATACAATTATGATTTGATATACATAATGTATATGCTGTGAAATTACCACCACAATCAAGATCATTAACATATCTGCCACCTCAGATAATTACCATTTTCTTTACTGTGTGTGTGAGATGAGAACACTTTAAATCTATCATCTTAGCAAATTTCAAGTATACAGTAAAGTATTGTTAATTGTAGTCACATTGTTGTGCATTAAATCTCCAGAATTTATTCATCCTACATAACTGAAATTTTGTACTCCTTAACCAACGTCTCTCCATTTTCCCCTTTCCCCAGCTCCTGGTAGCCACCATTCTATTCTCTTCTTCCATGAGATTGACTATTTTAGATTCCACATATAATTGAGATTATGCAATATTTGTCTTTCTGCATCTGGCTGATTTCACTTAGCATAATGTCCTACAGGCTCATCTGTGTCACTGCAAATAGTGGGATTTCCTTCTTTTTAAAGGCTGAATGATATTCCATTGTATGTACATATCACATTTTCTTTTTCCATTTATCTATTCACAGACAGTTAGGTTGTTTCCATGTCTTGGCTATTGTGAATAATGCTGAAATTAACATGGGAGTGCAGATACCTCTTTGAGATACTGATTGATTTCTTTCTTTCTTTCTTTTTTTTGTTTTTGGATATATAGCCAGAAGTAGGATTTCTGGATCATAAGTTAGTACTATTTTTAATTTTTTGAGGAACCTTCACACTGTTTTCCATAATGGCTATACCAGCTTACATTCTCAGTAACAGCATACAAGGGTTACTTTTCTCTGCATCTTTGCCAATACATATCTTTCATCTTTCTGATAATAGCCATTCTAACAGGTATGAAGTAATATTTCATTGTGGTTTTGGTTTGCATTTCCCTGATGATTAGTGAAGTTGAGCACCTTTTCATAAATCTGTTGGCCATTTGTATGTCTTTTTTGAGAGATATCTGTTCAGGCCTTTTGCCATTTTAAATTGGGTTATTTGATTTTTGCTGTTGGGTTGGATGAATTCCTTACATATTTGGGATATTAATCCATTATCAGATATATGGTTTACAAATATTTTCTTCTATAGGTTGACTTTTCAATCTGTTGATTTTTTCCTTTGCTGTGGAGAAGCTTATTTATTTATTTATTCTTCAGCTAAGGCAGCAGAAGAGATGATTTATTGTACACATGTTATAGTCAGCCACAACTGAGAACAGAAATAGCCCAGAATGTCACCAAGTCCAGAGCAAAGGACCAAAAGGGACTGTTTTGGTATAAGCAAGGTAGGTCTTTCAGAGGTGGTCGGTCACAAGGATCAGATGGCAATGGATGTGCTAGATTCAATTCTAGATAGTAGCATCCAGTCCAGCAATTTCTACCTGTGTCCCTGGCCTCCAGCTTTCCATATTGTTGCTCCTGTCTCTTCCATAGGTGCGTAGGCTAGCAGTTTACTTTGGAGCTCTGCCTCATCTTTCTTCTTTTGCACTTCAGCCTGTGCATTTGCTTCTCCCTCCACTTGGCTCTCATGATGCAAAGGTTTCTAAGAAGATGGTGCTAAGGCTGAGAGCTGCAGAAGCTTTTTAGTTTGATGCAATATCATTTGTCTACTTTTGCTTTTGTTGCCTGTGCTTTTGGTGTCATATTCAAAAAATCATTGCCGAAACCAACATCAGTAAGCTTTTTGTCTATGTTTTCTTCTAGTAGTTTTACAGTTTTAGGTCTTAGGTTTAGGTCTTTATTAAATTTTGCATTTATTTTTTGATATGGTGTGAGATAAGTGTCCAATATCATTCTTCTGCATGGGGATATCAAGTTTGCCCAACACCATTGACTGGAGAGACAGTTCTTTCCTCATTTTGGCACCTTGATGAAGATTAGTTGACTGTAGATGCATTGATTTATTTCTGGGCTCTCTAAAAATCATATATTTTGATTTTGCAGAACCATTTCAGAACAAGAACTTTTTGCTTATAGGATGCTCTTCCCAAAATAGTTTGGTGCTGCTCCTACTACTGCAATAATTAACAGTATGTGTCAATAAATTTAAACACACCAGATTTATAGTCATTTTTTCCCTAATCACCAGCCAGTCTTTACTTGAGTTTATTAACTCTGCAGAGAGAGCCTTTTCAGTTATATTTTAACCTCATATGCAAGCAAATGGTGAGGCTCAAAGGAGCTTGCAAGTGACAAAGGATGTCCTGAGGCAGATTTTTTGTGGGGAAAACTGACCTCTCAAACTTTCCAAATTTCTCATAACTCAGCATGCTCTGTAAAGTTGTTTCATCCATTTGGAACAAACACAGGTGTTTATGAATAAATTTCTGTTGATAGCTACTCTTTGCTCTTTTAAAAAAATGCATAGTGAAGGATGTGCTAATTTTTTTCTGACTGAGGAAACCTTTCACCCTTATACTTATTATGAAGAGGAATGTTATGTATGCTGGGGATATTTTTGTAGCTTTTAGGTCACTGTATTAACATCAGGCAGCAACTGAGCTAGCTCATAGCAGTTATTATTCATTGCCTAAATCTCTACAGTTCCATATAAAGCACATACTTGTAGAACACTCATTACATGCTAGGCATGGTACTGGGCACTTGCAACACAAAGATAAGTAAGACATGATCTCTTTCCCACAAAAAGAAATGGTTTAGTGAGTAAGACAGACTTTAAAAGGGAAATTACAGTACAGTGTAATAAAGGTTGTGATAGAAATACCAATAAATAGTTGAAAGTACTCAATGGGGACCATCCCTCTAGGTGGGAGTTTGCCAAGGGAATAAGGACACTGAAGGTGGAGGAACCATATGTACAGATGTGTAGAACTTTTTAGGATATCGTCTCCTGGGATGTATGAAAAGAATGAAAGGCATGGCAGGGAATGGGGCACCAGTGGTTCAGTGGACCAAATTGCATGGATCTTTGTCTCTAGTGCTAAGTATAAGGATGTCCAGATCAGCCATTAAGCAAGGGGAGAAGCAAAAACTTTTAACCAGAGGTATGACATCATCAGATTTTATAACAAAAACTTTGATAAAAGTTCTGGAAGCAGGGAGTGGATAACAGCATCAAATCTCCCACTTTAACAATCTCTAGATCTCAATAGCTCTAAAATTCTCCTCTGTACTTTTAGAGAAACGTTATTGCTGCAATCATTGAAGAAACAAACTCTCTCTCTTCTTTACCCTTAGAAGCCCTCTGGTTTATTTCCTACATGTTCCACATGAGGAAACAGAATCAAACCATATAGTTGGCTGAGGAGCCAGGGTGTAACCAGATCTGCAGTGCTTTCTGTTTCACCACGCTGGTAGTTTGTTCTGGTTTGTGAGAGCAGATCAAATTGGGGATGCTGCTCAGTTCACCTGCATTATGAGTACAGCAGAAGATTTCATTAGGACAAATGGATAGTTAAATGAATTCTGATATTCCTGGAGGGAAAGAATGGAATAGAGTTTCATTTGATTTGGGCTTGATTTATTTTCTTTACACCATCTTCAGCATAAAAGTGATTTGTTTGACAGTGGCTTCATATTGTGAAAGCCAACTTTACATACAGACATAGCAGTTTGGAAACATATTATATATATTAATATAGTGTAGAGTTGCAATTGTACTATATTGCTCTATTTTATGTGAATATGAAAATCAGTTTTCTTTCCTATATTTTCTTTATAGACTAAGCCTATTGTAAAATACCCAATCCTAATTTACTCCTTTAGAATCTTGCAATATATTATAAAGATTTTGAATACAGGCATACCTTGGAGATACTAAGGTTCTAGACCACTGCAATAAAGTGAATATCACAATAAAGGGATTCACATGAATTTTTTGGTTTCCCAGTGCATATAAAGGTTATGTTTACACTACACTGTAGTCTATTACATGTGCAATAGCATTATGTCAAAAAATGTACATTCCTTAATTAAAAAATACTTTCTTGCTAAAAATTGCTAACCAAAATCTGAGCCTTCAGTGAGTGGTAATCTTTTTGCTGGTGGAGGGTCTTGCCTTTTTATTGCTAGTTCCTGACTGATCAGGGCAGTGGCGGCTGAAGGTTGGCATGGCTGTGGTGATTTCTTAAATAAGACAACAATGAAGTTTGTCACATTGGTTGACTCTTCCTTTCATTTGAACACTTAGAGGCCATTGTAGGGTTATTAACTGGCCTAATTTCAATATTATCGTGTCTCAGGGAATAGGGAGGCCTGAGGAGAAGGAAAGAGATGGGATTAGCCTGTCAATGGAGCAGTCAGAACACACACAACGTTTTATCAGTTAAGTTCACTGTCTTATATGGGTGTGATTTGTGGTGCCCGAAAACGATTACAATAGTAACATCAAAAATCACTGATCACAGATCACCAAAACAAATATATTAATATGAAAAAGTTTGAAATATCCTGAGAGTTACCAAAATGTGACACAGAGACATGAAATGAGCAAATGCTGTTGGAAAAATGGTGCCAATAGATTGCTCCAGGCAGGGTTACCACAAAGCTTCAATTTGTAAAAAAAAAAAAATGCACTCTCTGTGAAGTGCAATAAAATGAGATATACCCATAGTTACACTGAATAGAAAAAAATAACCTGACAAAAATTTAATATATGTTAGCTAATAGATTTAGTTAATATAAAATATTTTTAGCATTTTACCAGAAAATCTATTTTTCAGGTTATCTATTTTAATAATCTAATAAAGTTGGTCTTTTTTTACACTATTTAATTTGAACTTTATATATTTGCTGCTTGAGAAAGCAGCTAGGGAATTCATATTGTTTTCGCCAAGGAATGATTTCCAGAGAAAGAAATGGTCTCAAGGAAGGATATATTTCCAATATAAAACAGAATCCCCAACATAAAAATTTGCATTTGCATGTAATCTTGGAGATGATTAAATTCCTTTGGCTCTTTGATGCAGACATATGTAGTAGGGCCATTTTAAATATGGAAAAGAGTTCATTAAAACGAGTCTGTTACTTAAAGATATGTAATCCCTTAATGCTTCTTCATAGAAAACAATGAATAGACCTGCTGACAAGAAATAAAACTGGTCTTAGCATGCGAACTATGATCGTTTTAGTTCTTGAGCCGATAAATGCAGATCCCTGCATTGGCTTTTATAATCATCAGATATCCTTCAGTTTGGATTTAATGCCCCAAACCATTCACACACACAGATGGAGTAGAGGTTTCAGAAGGTTGTTAGATAATTTCATTATTGTAGATGATTAAAATGTATTATTTCTGAACTACTCTGTAATTACTCTGAGGGCCAGCATTATCTAGATTGGTGTTTATTTTGCTACATCCCTAGTTTATCTTGTGAGCATACACAGTGTGAGTCATGCTGAAGTAAAGGCTACCATTCTCCATATATATATATTGTGTAATATAGGAGAAACTTGGGTCATATTGAAAGCCATGTAGTATTTCAGAAATAATCCCTCTGATTAATTTACAGAATGAATTCACCTTGAGTGAAATGCATGTTCTTTCATTCTTTAACTTGTTCAACAAATACGTATTTGTTAACCTCTGAGTATTTGCCAGACACAATTCTAGATGCTGGGTTACAACAATGAACAAAACAGATGAAAGTATCAAAAAGGAACTTTTTGTTTTAGTGAGGGATGACAGACCATAAGCAAATGAGTAAGTAGACAATATGGGAGGTGGTTAAAAAGTGCTCTGAAGAGAAATAAAGCAGAGTAAAGTGAGATGGAAGACAAAGGGGGTTATGTGTATGCTGTTTTATATGGGATGACCAAAGAAGGTTTCTGATAAAGAAAAAAATGTAAGCAGAGTTCTGAAGGAAATGAGGTAGACCTAAGCAGAAATCTGGGTGTAATGGTTATTGAGCAAAGAGAACCATAAGAACAAAGGCCCAGGTATGTGGTATTATTTCATATCTACAGAAAAAGAGACTGGGATAGAAGAAGGGATAGGTAAACATGGTAGAGTCATAGAAATGGTGGTGGGTGGTGCTGGGATTTGCACCTTGGTTTGCAGAAAGATGTAGGAAGTAGAGAAGATTTACCTATATCTGGGGAAAGAACATTCTAGGCAGAGCCAAAGCCCTTAGGAGAGCATGTCCATGGTCTGTTGCAGGAACAGCAAAGAAGTCAGTTAGGCTGGAACACAGATTTAGGGAAGGAATGGTAGGAGATGAGACGCTGGAGGTGGCATGGGATGATGGGAGGGAGTGGTGCAGATTGTGTAGAGCCTTGTAGGCTGTTACAAGGGCTTTGGATTCTATTCTCAGTGAGGGTTTTGAGCAGGAGAGTGATATGATTTTATTTATGTTTTCCAAAGATACTTTCAGCCTTCATTTATACCAAGAAGGCATGATCAACATCTAAGGCTTCTGTACAATACATTTATGGAGAATTGTGTATCGATTTCTGTTGCAGTAAACTCTACTGTGTTTGGTTATTTTTAGATAATGAAGTCATCTCAAGCCCTGTTATCTACAAGACAGAATCTGGTCTTTTGGTGACATTTTAACTAATTCAAACATTTATACTCATATACATTAAAAACATAGTGTATTATTATCAAGCGTAGGGTAGGTGACCCTACCAATTTAAGAAAGCTGAAAATAGCAATTGGAAAAATATGCAAATGACAGCTCCTACCTAATGCATCTGGAATTATTCAATTATTAAATTTTATGTATTATCTCACATCACCATTTATTTATGTTCTGTTTCCCTTAAGTCAAAGTAATTGTGTGGTGTTAGGCAGAGTAAAAAAAAAAAAATCTCTTCTTCAGAGTAGGAGAAGCATTTTTCCAGTTATAGCGAGACACACGTTAGCATTATGAATTTAATGACATGAATTGGGTGCCTATACTTCGAATTCTATACCTTATGGAGTTAAAACTGCATAGTTTGTTACATCTTCATGTAGACTCAAATGGGCAGGTAATCAACTCTCTTGTGGAGCTATTTGGTAGTCTAAGGCTTAGGAGATAGATTTGGATTCGATATTGAGATTCAGGATTCATAAGTGTACAGCTGCTTGACATCATGGAATAGATGGCAGGAATGTGTGTAGGAGAAAATAGTGCCTGGTACAAAAACCTCAGTACATTACAGTATGAAGGGCAGGTAGAAGAAGAGGAATCATCCAAGCAGCTGAGCAGTGAGCAAAGCCAAAGAATTAGGGATGAGAGTCCTTATAGAGAGGTTGGAGAAAATGTTAGGAAACACGTAGTTACCAGTGTTTAATGTAACAAAGAGAACAGATAATACAAGGGCTGAAAATAGTATATTGGACTTGGTATTTAGATCTTTAGCAAGAACAGTTTCGTGGTGTGCTAAAGACAGAAGACAGATTTTAGTGAATTGAAGAAAAAGTAGGTGAGAAAATGAGTCAATGCAGAAGCTTGAAGGAGAGAAATAATACGTGATCAATTAGAAGTAGTGAGGGCATGAGTATTATAGGCCAAAAGCAGGAAGCTCATGAAAAGAGAAGGGTGAGGAGGAAGAGAATAAATATTGGAGTAAGTCCCTTGCCGAGGCACCGTGTAGAGCACACAGGAAGGACAGGTTTTTGCAGGAGAAAGCTTCTTCCTTTTGATACAACAGTAGAGGAAGCAAGTGTATTTTGTGGGGGTGAATTTTGGGCTGCTTGGGAGGGCGGGGAATGGGAAAGAAGATGCCTGAGTTCAGAGCTGACGTCTCATCTTGTGCCTTTACCAGCACCACACTTCTGTCTGTGAGGCAAATAAAGACATTTCAGTTTATTTGGAAGTAATTGGTCAAATTTTCTCCTCTTCATTCCTGCACCCCTCCCACCAGATAACCACCGTATCATTTGTGGAGATTTCCATATGATTTTAGTTATGTATTCTTAGCATGCAATAATGTAGACAGGAGCTGGTATAATGTACATGGAAATATGGACTTGATTATCCCACACATTTTCACAGGAGTAAAAGTACTAAGCAAGCATATCTGAAGCATCTTTTAAATTTCATTTCAAGAATTTATTGCACTGGGAATTACATTTTATTTGGGTAAAGAGCGCTAATATTGAACCAACTGCAGAGTTAATATTTTAGTAGAGTGGGCCAGAATAATTTTTCGTTTCACTGAGGAACCATGAGACATGTGAGAGATTGGTGACACTTCTCAGACTCCTGCAGGTGACCCAAGGCATGAGGTCAGAGTTCTTCCCCCGCAACTGAAGCATTCAATATATAAGAAGACTGAGCATCATCATTTAGGTAAAAGGCAGAGTGTGACTATCTTCATGGGATAGAATTTCAGTAGCTAAATTGTTTTTTTAAATGATGTCTTGCTTCCATTTTATTATCTAATTTATTGTATACAGATAGGCTGCAATGAAAACCACACTTTTGAATGCTTGATGTAAAAGCAGTGAGAGTGATAGAGACAGTATTTTCTAGATTAGCACCTTTATCTTTCTGTTTCATTTTTAGTGAAAAGAAACGCACAGCTAAGTTGCATTGTTATTAAAAAAAAAAAGAAGAAAGAAAGAAATGAACTGTATGTAGGCCAAATAGGATTATCTTCTTAATGATGCTAATGTGAATTACTTTTAATAGGATTTAATCTCATGGGTCAGAGTAATAGAGAATGATCTCAGCTGTTAAAACAAAATGTGCCCAAGTGGTGTACAAGGATTCTAAATAATATTAGCATTTTATAGGTAAAACAGTTGCTGACATAATTAAAAGTCATCATTCAAACTTGAAAATTATGTTCCTATTAATATTTAGTTTAATTTCCTTATATCAAACTATTCTTTTTTGAGAAATGGTAGGAAACGTTGACTAAAATGTTTATATACAGCACTATCCTACGCAGTGTCACAGAGCATTTTTTCAAGAATCATTTTCCAGTGATTAAAAATCCATTGGATATTATTATATTCAGAAATTAGAACATGATAAAAATGGCATTTCAAAACATCAAAGAAAAGATAGATTATTGAATAAATGATGTTGGGACAGTTGACTGTTTGGGAAAAGATAATTTCCTTACCTTATATATGTATACGCCAAGAATTTCCAGATAAATTAAACATTATACATTTATATACATATATAGTATATATATGTATATACATAATTGTTAAAAAATACAGATGAATACTGATATAATCTTGGGGTGGAGAAGATCTTTCTAAGCATAACTCTCAAGTCAGAAATCATAAAGAAAAAAGATAAAAATATTTGACCATATAAACTAAAAGCTTCTGTTGTCAAATACCATTAAAAATCGAATATAAATATTGCAGACTGAGAAAGAATATTTGCATTGCTTATGGGAGGTTTAGTATTCTTAGTATACAAAGAGCTTTTTAAAAAAGAACAAATCAACCTCCCCCTTGGCAAATCACCCGTATAGAAAAATGGGCAAATACCATAAATTGGCAATTCATAAAAAATTTTAAAATCGCCAACAAACAAGATACCGTTATTCACCTTTCAAACAACAAAGATGAAATAACTACTGATAGCATGTGGCATCAAAGTGAGGTGAACCAGGCACTCTCATACAGTACTGGTGATGTCAGTGTGGGGGGACATTATGCAAGGCTCAGATCCTCCTTCAGTGAAGCATTGTTGTTTCAGTTTCTGGGGCTGTCTTATCTGCAGGGATTCGAGGATTGCCTTAGCAGAAGAAGGCCTCATCCAAAGTAACATTCCTTCCTTACATGGTCCACATCCAGTGGTTGATCAGTGTGGATGCATAAAGTCCTAAGCATCTCAGCCCAACTCAGGACAATTCTGAAGAGCTATTCTAGTTCCAGGGGGCAACTGTTGTTTACTTTTGTCTGAGGGTAAACTGGTTATGGGTATCAAAGGACTTAAAAATGGTTTGTTGTTTGTTTGACTCAGCAATTCTATTTCTAAAAAAATAGTCATGAATGTAGGAAAAGATGTATTCCTAAGGATGTCATTGCAACACAATTGATAATATAGAAACCGTATAGGCAATCTACGTGGCCAACTATTGGATATTTGCAAAATTGTTTCAACCATACAAGTAGCACAAGGCCATGAAAAATGATCCTGTGGGAAAACATTGAATAGAGTACAAAAATACTTATGATGTAGTATGTAAAAATAACAGATTTCTAAGAAGCATATTCAGCATAATCTTTTTTCAAAGTATGTGTCAATGCATACAAAAAAGATAGAAAGGAAACATAATAAAATGTTATCATTGGTTTCCTCTGGGAAGGTAAGATTATAGAGCACTTTCTTCTTTGTGCTCTCTGAGTTTTCTAAATTTTCAGCAATAATAAGAAATGTCTTATAAATTTAGGGAAAATGCATATTTTACTTTTTTAAGTAGATTTTTAAAAACTCCTTCACAAACTCATGAGAACTACCAGGGAAACTTCTTTGATTCTGATTTATTTTGTTCCAGGAAGGGGTCGGGGAGGGGCTCTCTAGAAACATGTATCTTCTGCAGCCTGTTCATAACCATTTCCGATGGGACACCTGCTCCCCTATTATGTGTATCTTGCATGTGAAGTTTGTTTTTTTTTTTTTTTTTTTGCAACAACACAGTTCATCTGTACTCTAGACTCTCACCATGGAGCCTAAGCTTGAACTGATGACTACTCAGAACCTGTCAAAGGAGAGTTGATAGAAGGACTAGTTAGCCAACCAATTTTTCTAGGGCAGTGGGTTTTGAAAAGTGCTCTGAGGAGGTCTACCTGATCACTGGAGCTGACCAGAGATGGGGTAGGGGAGTAAAGTAGAGAGGGATTACTGAAAGATAGGGTCCCAGCCCTCCTCTGTTCCTTCTTCAACCAGAGTAGTTGTACTTTGATCTATTTTCCATGTCTTACTTCTGAGTAAGGTGTACCTGGAACTGAGTCTTCCTTGGCTTAAAGCAATTTTTGAATGAACTTCTGAGTAAGGTGTACCTGGAACTGAGTTTTCCTTGGTTTAAAGCAATTTTTGAATGACAGTTTTCTGTGGTCTTTCAGTTCTATCCCTTAGATCACTCAGAAGTAGGTATTTGGACTTTATTAGCTTAGCTACTATTAGAAATGTCTTCAATGAATTATGATTCAACATCTGCTTTATATAAGGGGTGAAATAACTGAACATACAATTAAGTTTCCATTTTTGCATTGTCTGCGCAAGTCAAATTGTGTTCAAGTTGTAGTAATTATCTAATTTTTCAACCATTCTGCAAATATCTTTCATTTTCAAGATTTATGATAGCTCTTATTTTCATATTTAATAACCTGTATACTTATGATGTTTTTATTATAACCTATCCTAAAACTTTTTGACAATTAAATGGAATATACATTATAAACAATACTTTAAAATTTCATAGAGACTATTACAAGTACTATATCAAATATGACTCATTTATAATTACAACTAACTTGTTCATTATCTGAATGCAAATATTACTATAGACCTTTGGTTAATACTGTTCCATTTTACATACCAGATCAGTATTTCTGCTCCATCCCACCCCTCCATAACCATAGAGTAGTGTACTTGCATTACCAAGGTCCTATATGCCTCCGTAGAACATGAACTGCTCACTTTAGACCAGATGTTTTCCTTAAACATTTGTTTTTCTCCTCACAGCTGGAAAAGTAGTTTTCCTGGTACCTAGAGAGTGATTAGAGCAGAACCATGATATATAAAAATGTTTTCCTAAGTTTCCAGACTGTACTATATAGAAAAGAAAACACTGTGTGTGTGGGCGGGTGTATAAATATTAAATCACTCTCTTTAGGGGAAATGAAGTTTTGAAATTCACTATGTATGCATAGGATGTTAAGTAGGTTGTTTCCGTAGGAAATGAATGATTCATTTCAATTACAGAGAAAGGCATTTCATTAGTCGAAAACTTATCCAGACAAAAATTACATGAATCTGTAATAAGAGATTATTTTTCTATTTTATATCTCTAAGTAGTAGAACAAAGCTTGTTTTCCATTATTCTAGGTGTTGGTGAACATTGTCTCTGTGTCACTTCTATAATTAGTGGGCATCCCATCTGTTTTTAAACACTTAGGTACTAAGATCTGGAAAAAGAGATTTCCTCTTCCTTTTTGTTCCTCCAGTGGGGGATCACAACGTTTTCGGGTTGTGTGAAAACTCTGCAGTTGGCTGTTTGAGTGGAATCCTTGGTTCCTAGTGAGGGAGTGATGATGGTGCCAAAGCTTCTCCTAAGTAGCCCTAGTATGGACTCCTCCATTCCCTGGGGCAACTGAAGGCCTGAAAATGATGAAAGATGTAGGAAAAAGTAGATCTGTACAAAGTATCATAAAGTAGGTATGCTATTATCCTCCCTCTGTTATCAGAACTATGTTAAGCAGCTTAGACTAAATATTGTTTACTGTTTAGTTTTTCTACCTTACAGTCTTTATTCATTCACAAATCTTATTCTTTTGTGGAATACCTATTTAGCCTGGGGATACAGTGGGAGCAAGAAGGACATCATCCCTGGTCTGGTGAAGTTTAGAATTTAGTGTAGAGAGGCAGGAATTAAACAATTTTCACAAATACATATGCAAGTTGGAACTCTACTATTTTAAAGGAAAAGTTCAACGAAACTCACTTAAAGTGGGGGCAAGGGTGGTAGTGGGAAATCAGCTTAGATCTAAAAATGAATAGGTGGGTGTAATCCAGGTGAGAAGTGAAGGGGTAGAGTACTTTATGCTCATTTTGCTTTGACTCTTTTCCTAAAAGCTAAATTGCATATATAATGAGCACCTTTCAAATTAATCACACAGATCACAAAATGAGGAATAATTAAAAAGATGGAGATAAAAAATCAAAGTAGAATCTTTCATATCATTCTCCATGTGTACTTGAAACAATAGTTTCATAGATCATGATGTTTTGTATAAATTTTGCACTGTAGCCTTTTTATTATTTTTTTGAACACTAAAGGGCAAGTTTTCTTATCATTAGATTCTTAGATCTTGCTTTTGAGAGATTCCTTGGAAAACCAAAGCTATACAAGGTGAGTATTTTTCTAGATTGCTGACAATCTTAGCATTTTGAATGTTGTCAGCTTTTCCTGAAGGATTAGTAGGCTAAGACCTTTCCAGAACTGATTTCTGCTCTCCCAGGACTATCATTTATTCTCTCTGAGAAACATCTTCAATGAAGGACGATTTGTCTTCAATAACTTTTAGATCTTGACATGTTTTAATTGTGGTTCATCAACCTCATATTGATTGTCTTGTGGCCTGAGGCTGAACTCTTCCTTTAGTTTTACAGAGAGAGCACCATGGGAATTCAGGATAATGTGGTAATGCTCGTCTTGTGGATTATCATATTACAAATTTGCCATCCTTTACATTATTCCCACTTGCAGACTTTGCATTTGAATGACTTGTATATAGTCATTTTAGCAGACAGTTATATGCACTCAGGTTGTGTTTATGAATATATGAATGTCTAAACAGACAAAAAGCAAATACTGTAGTCAGTTATCCAAAGGCTTTGTCTGCATGAGGTCAAACATGCAGAAACTCACCTTTACGTGTTTCTTCTCCATTAAAGGAAACTGAGAAGACATCCAGACCAAACATAGCCCCTAGGGAGACTGGATCTCACAGCTCCAATTCCACAAATACTTTGCTAAGTCTACTATCATGGGTTGACTTGTATTGCCCCAAAATTCATATTTTGAAGCTTTAAAAATCCCCCAGGGGACTTCCCTGGTGGCACAGTGGTTAAGGCTTCACGCTCCCAATGCAGGGAGCCTGGATTCGATCCTTGGTCAGGGAACTAGACCCCACATGCATGCCAAAACTAAGAGTTCTTATGCCACAACTAAGGAGCCAGCAAACTGCAACTAAGGAGCCTGCGAGCCGCAATTAAGGAGCACGCCTGCTGCAACCAAGACCTGGCGCAACCAAAAAGAAAAAGATCTAACGAATTATGTGAACAACTATTATAAAAAAAAACCCCAAAACCCCAGTACCTCCCAATGGGACCTTATTTGGAAATAATGTGGTTGCAAATGTAATTAAGATAAGATCAAGCTGGAGTAGGGCAGGCCCCTGATCAAATATGACTTGGTGTTTTTACAAAATGGAGAAATTTGTACACAGGCTCACACACACAGGGAGAACTCCATAAGAAGATGAAGGGCAGAGATCAGGGTGATGTTTCTACAGGCCAAGGAATGCCAAAGATTGCCAACAAACCAGCAGAAGCTAGGTGAGAGGCATGAAACAGATTCTCCCTCACAGTCCTCAGAAAGGACCAACCCTGAACATACCTTCATCTCAACCTTCTAACCTCCAGAACCTTGAGACAGTAAGTTTCTGTTGTTTAAGCCACCCAGTTTGTGGTACTTTGTTACAGCAGCCCTAACAAACAAATACACCCACATTTCAGTTGGTCCACCAGAATTAGTCGAGTCTCCAAACCCAAGTAAAACAGTTTTGCAGCTCTCTGCTTGGATCTTACATCTTCCTTCATCTCTGTGACAGTCAGGGCCTTATCTGCCTCTTATGGAATATATATTTTTTCCATTTCAGCTCTTTTCACAACTGCTCTACCCTACTGCCTCCCCTCCTCATCCTCTACTAGTTTCTTCCATTGTGCCTTGAGAAAACCCTTTCATCTTCTCTGAGTATTTCTTCTGCTTTTTTCACTTCAAATAAAAACTGGCAGTTTAGTCCTGAGTATTGACATACACATACTTTGAAATCTATCGTAATGAAATAATGCTCTGTGACCAGTATCTTGTCTGTGATTCTTCCTCTGTCTGGCTACAACCGTGTTTTCTCCTCCCTTATGCCTATTCTTTCTTTTCCTCCCTTTTGTGATCCTCATATTGTGGGCTTGTCACTCTTCTGTCAGGCCATTGATCCAGAGTATTCACTTGCCTTTGTAACCAGGCTGGCCCTCTTGTATCTCTTCAGTATTTTCTGTGGCATCCTAAAATTCTTTGCAGTCTTGGCTTTCTGACATATCCATTATCAATGATAAGTTACTCACATCACCCATTTCTCTGTTCCAACTTTGTTGGATAAAATGACAAAATAGTGCTGTTGGGTCCAATATCCATTTATGCTGTGTAATCTCAGCTGGGCCCTTGCTATTGCAGAGCCATTATGACATTTTCGTAGCAATTCTTCTGTTCTATTCTCCTCTCTAATCAAATTCACCTCTGGTCCTAGTAAATCATTTTATCTTCTACTTTGGTGAGGTTCAGCCCATATGACTTTGTGCCCTTAGTGTCTAAAAATGGAATTAATTGCATTCCTTTTACAAACAACTCTACTCTTTGAATTCCTTATGATTGTCTATGCATTCAGCCAATGCAAGCCTCCAAATGTGAGCCCAAATTTACTTTCCTGGGAATATTTCCTGTTTATATTTTGGATATAGTTCAAGTAGAATCCCCCAAACAGGCTTTAAAATTTCCCAACTTTATGCCTCTGCGAATATTTCATGCTTCTGAATGCTGCTATTTTTCACTCTTCATTTTGTTCATATCAAATAATTTTCATCTTTCGAGACCCAACTCAAATGCTGCATCTCCATTAAGCCATTCCTCATCACCCAGCTGGTACTGATCTTTTTCCCTCTTATGGCATATATTCCACAAGTTATATGATAATTATTTTATTATTATAAAGTATGCCTTGTCCTTTTTTATATTAATAGATTCTAAGCTTCTTTAGGGCACACGTGCAATTTTATTACTCTTTATATCTCCTGTGTTGCCTGCATATGGTATTGAAACAAATATTGATGAATAAATAATTTTAAATGACTGTTTAATAATTATAGCCAGATAACTAGTTGCATGTTTAATTATTCATCTAGATATCGGAAGATTTTTAAACAGAAATCTTAGTATAGAAACATCATTTAAAAAAGTTTATTTACTTTATTTTTGGCTGTGTTGGGTCTTCGTTGCTGCGCATGGGCTTTCTCTAGTTGCGGTGAGTGGGGGCTCCTCTCTGTTGCGGTGCGCGGGCTTCTCATTGCAGTGGCTTCTCTTGTTGCAGAGCATGTGCTGTAGGACCGCAGGGTCCGTAGTTGTGGCCTGCGGGCTCTACAGCGCAGGCTCAGTAGTTGTGGGGCATGGGCTTAGTTGCTCTGTGGTATGTGGCATCTTGCTGCACCAGGGCTTGAACCCATGTCCCTTACATTGGCAGGCGGATTCTTGACCACTGTGCCACAAGGGAAGCCCTGAAACATCATTTTTTGAGACGATGGAATAATCAGCCAAAACCAAACTGAAAGGAACCAAACACCCCCCCAAAACAAAACAAAACAAAACAAAAAAACCAACCAAGCAAACAAACAAAAACCAACCAAAAATAAAAAACTAGAGAATCTAATACATGAGGCTCAATTTTTTGTAACCAGTATTCTTTAGCTTTCTCTTACTGTAAGGTATTATTTCCTAATTCAAAAGGGGGTTGTGAAGATAAATGAGAAAACAGATCTGTTTTTTTCTGTATATGCAGGAGTAAAGTTGTGCAAAGCATCCAAAAGCACCCTTTTAGCGTGTATGTCGATGATACACTTTATAGATTTACTCTGAATACTATCTATTGTTTCCCAGAGGATTTTCAGTGTAGGCATTGTTCACCTCATCTTGTCTGCCACAAGACACACTAACATAATGCTGAGAAATGCAAATACAAAACCATGAGGATAAATTCTGGACTTCTCAGTTCTGTAACCTCAAAAAAGCAACAGTGAATAAAATGTTGTCATTTGGGAACACAAAAAGAGATTCATGCCAAACTTTTCTTTCTTTTTTCTTTGAATTTTATCTTAATTTTTTTAATACAGCAAGTTCTTATTATCTGTTTCATACATATTAGTGTATATATGTCAATCCCAATCTCCCAGTTCTTCCTACCACCCCCCGCTTTCCCCCTTTGGTGTCCATATGTTTGTTCTCTACATCTGTGTCTCTATTTCTGCCTTGCAAACTGGTTCATCTGTACCATTTTTCTAGAT
The DNA here is from genome assembly GCF_059928025.1 of Delphinapterus leucas. Classification (NCBI taxonomy): domain Eukaryota; kingdom Metazoa; phylum Chordata; class Mammalia; order Artiodactyla; family Monodontidae; genus Delphinapterus; species Delphinapterus leucas. The sequence goes on along the minus strand of NC_143137.1, from coordinate 36,179,734 downwards.
GCCACATATATGCGTTAATTTTGTGTTTCTCTTTCTGACTTACTTCACTCTGTATGACAGTCTCTAAGTCCATTCACATCTCTAGAAATGACCCAATTCCATTCCTTTTTATTGCTGAGTAATAATCCATTGTATATATGTACCACATCTTTATCCATTCATCTGTCAATGGGCATTTAGGTTGCTTCCATGACCTGGCTATTGTAAATAGTGCTGCAGTGAACATTGACATCCATGTGTCTTTTTGAATTATGGTTTTTTCTGGGTATATGCCCAGTAGTGGGATTGCTGGGTCATATAGTAATTCTATTTTTAGTTTTTTAAGGAACATTTGTACTGTTCTCCATAGTGGCTGTATCAATTTATATTCCCACCAACAGTGCAAGAGGGTTCCCTTTTTTCCACACCCTCTCCAGCATTTGTTGTTTGTAGATTTTCTGATGATGCCCATTCTAACTGGTGTGAGGTGATACCTCATTGTAGTTTTGATTTGCATTTCTCTACTAATTAGTGATGTTGAGTACCTTTTCATGTGCCTCTTGGCCATCTGTTTGTCTTCTTTGGAGAAATGTCTACTGAGGACTTCTGCCCACTTTTTGATTGGGTTGTTTGTTTTTTAAATATTGAGCTGCATGAGATGTTTATATATTTTGGAGATTAATCCTTTGTCCATTGATTCATTTGCAAGTATTTTCTCCCATTCCGAGGGTTGTCTTATCGTCCTTATGGTTTCCTTTGCTGTGCAAAAGCTTTGAAGTTTCATTGGGTCCCATTTGTTTATTTTTGTTTTTATTTCTATTACTCTAGGAGGTGGATCAAAAAAGATCTTGCTGTGATTTATGTCAAAGAGTGTTCTCCCTATGTTTTCCTCTAAGAGTTTTACAGTATCTGGTCTTACATTTAGGTCTCTAATCAATTTTGAATTTATTTTTGTGTATGGTGTTAGGGAATGTTCTAATTTCATTATTTTACATGTAGCTGTCCAGTTTTCCCAGCGCCACTTATTGAAGAGGCTGTCTTTTCTCCGTTGTATATTCTTGCCTCCTTTATCAAACATAAGGTTACCATATGGGCGTGGGTTTATCTCTGGGCTTTCTATCCTGTTCCATTGATCTATATTTCTGTTTTTGTGCCAGTACCATACTGTCTTGATTATTGTAGCTTTGTAGTATAGTCTGAAGTCAGGGAGTCTGATTCCTCCAGCTGTTTTTTTCCCTCAAGATTGCTTTGGCTATTCGGGGTCTTTTGGTTCTCCATACAAATTTTAAGAGTTTTTGTTCTAGTTCCGTAAAAAATGCCACTGGTAATTTGGTAGGGATTGCACTGAATCTGTAGATTTCTTTGGGTAGTATAGTCATTTCACAATATTGATTCTTCCAATCCAAGCACATGGTATGTATATCTCCATCTGTTTGTGTCATCTTTGATTTCTTTCATCAGTGTCTTATAGTTTTCTAAGTACAGGTCTTTTATCTCCTTAGGTAGGTTTATTCCTAGGTATTTTATTCTTTTTGTTGCTTTGGTGAATGGGATTGTTTCCTTAATTTCTTGTTCTGATCTTTCATTGTCCGTGTATAAGAATGCAAGAGATTTGTTTGCATTAATTTTGTATCCTGCAGCTTTACCAAATTCATTGATTAGTTTTGAAATTTTCTGGTGGCATCTTTAGGATTCTCTATGTATTGTATCATGTTATCAGTGCACAGTAACAGTTTTACTGCTTTTCCAGTTTGTATTCCTTTTTATTTCTTTTTCTTGTCTATCACGGCTAGGACTTCCAAAACTATGTTGAATAATAGTGGCAAGAGCGGACATCCTTGTCTTGTTCCTGATCTTAGAGGAAATGCTTTCAGTTTTTCACCATTGAGAATGATGTTTGCTGTGGGTTTGTCATATACGGCCTTTATTATGTTGAGGTAGGTTCTCTCTATGCCCACTTTCTTGGAGAGTTTTTATCATAAATGGGTGTTGAATTTTGTCAAAAGCTTTTTTTGCATCTATTGAGATAATCATATGGTTTTTATTCATCATTTTGTTAATATGGTGTATCACATTGATTGATTTACATATATTGAAGAACCCTTGAATCCCTGGGATAAATCCCACTTGATCATTGTGTATGACCTTTTTTTTTTGCGGTACGCGGGCCTGTCACTGTTGTGGCCTCTCCCATTGCAGAGCACAGGCTCTGGACGCGCAGGGTGAGCGGCCATGGCTCACGGGCCCAGCCGCTCTGTGGCATGTGGGGTCTTCCCGGACCAGGGCATGAACCCGTGTCCCCTGTATTGGCAGGCGGACTCTGAACCACTGCGCCACCAGGGAAGCCCCGGTGTATGACCTTTTTAATGTGTTGTTGGATTCTGTTTGCTAGTATTTTGTTGAGGATTTTTGCATCTATATTCATCAGTGATGTTGGTCTATAATTTTCTTTTTTTGTAGTATCATTGTTGGGCTTTGGTATCAGCGTGATGATGGTCTTGTAGAATGAGTTTGGGAGTGTTCCTTCCTTTGCAGTTTTTTGGGAGAGTTTGAGAAGGATGGGTGTTAGCTCTTCTCTAAATGTTTGATAGAATTCACCTGTGAAGGCATCTGGTCTTGGACTTTTGTTTATTGGGAGATTTTTAATCAGTTTGAATTTCATTACTTGTGATTGGTCTGTTCATATTTTCTGTTTCTTCCTGGTTCAATCTTGGAAGGTTACACCTTTCTAAGAATTTGTTCATTTCTTCCAGGTTGTCCATTTTATTGGCATAGAGTTGCTTGTAGTTGTCTCTTAGGTTGCTTTGTAATTCTTCAGTGTCCATTGTAACTTCTCCTTTTTCATTTCTTATTTTATTGATTTGAGTCCTCTCCCTTTTTTTCTTGATGAGTCTGGCTAAAGGTTTATCAATTTTGTTTATCTTCTCAGAGAACCACATTGTAGTTTTATTGATGTTTGCTATATTTTTGTTTCTATTTCATTTATTTCTGATTTGATCTTTATGATTTCTTTCCTTTTGCTAATTTTGGGTTTTGTTTGTTCTCCTTTCTGTAGTTCCTTTAGGTGTAAGGTTAGATTGTTTATTTGAGATTTTTCTTGTTTCTTGAGGTAGGATTGTATTGCTCTACAGTTCCCTCTTAGAACTGCTTTTGCTGCATCCCATCAGTTTTGGATCATCGTGTTTTCATTGTCATTTATCTCTAGGTATTTTTTGATTTCCTTTTTGATTTCTTTGGTGATCTCTTGGTTATTTGGTAACGTATTGTTTAGCCTCCATGTGTTTGCTTGTTACGTTTTTTTCCACTGTAATTTGTTTCTAATATCATAGCATTGTGGTTGGAAAAGATGCTTGATATGATTTCAGTTTTCTTAAATTTACCGAGTCTTGATTTGTGACCCAAGATGTGATCTATCCTGGAGAATGTTCCATGCATACTTGAGAAGAATGTGTAATCTGCTGTTTTCGGATGGGATGTCTTATAAATATCAGTTAAATATAACTGGCCTGTTTTGTCATTTAAAGCTGTGTTTCCTTATTAATTTTCATTTTGGATTATCTGTCCATTGGTGGTAGTGAGGTGTTAAAATCTCCCGCTATTATTGTGTTACTGTCGATTTCCTCTTTTATAGCTCTTAGCGTTTGCCTTATGTTTTGAGGTGCTCCTGTGTTGGGTGCATATATTTGTAATTGTTATATCTTCTTCTTGGATTGATTCCTTGATCATTATGTAGTGTCCTTCCTTGTGTCTAGTAACATTCTTTATTTTAAAGCTTATTTTGTCTGATAAGAGTATTGCTACTCCAGCTTTCTTTTGATTTCCATTTGCATGGAATATCTTTTTCCATCCCCTGTCTTTCAATCTGTATGTGTCTCTAGGTCTGAAGTGGGTCTCTTGTAGACACACGTATATGGGTCTTGTTTTTGTATCCATTCAGTGAGCCTGTGTCTTTTGGTTGGAGCATTTAATCCATTCACATGGAAGGTAATTATCGATATGTATGTTCCTATGACCATTTTCTTAATTGTTTGGGGTTTGTTTTTGTAGGTCCTTTTCTTCTCTTGTGTTTCTCACTTAGAGAAGTTCCTTTAGCATTTGTTGTAAAGGTGGTTTGGTGGTGCTGAATTCTCTTAGCTTTTGCTTGTCTGTAAAGCTTTTGGTTTCTGTGTCGAATCTGAATGATATCCTTGCCGGGTAGAGTAATCTTGGTTGTAGTTTCTTCCTTTTCATCACTTTAAATATGTCATGCCACTCCCTTCTGGCTTGTAGAGTTTCTGCCAAGAAATCAGCTGTTAACCTTATGGGAGTTCCCTTGTATGTTGTCATTTTTCCCTTGTTGCTTTCAATAATTTTTCTTTGTCTTTAATTTTTCCAGTTTGATTACTATGTGTCTCGGTGTGTTTCTCCTTTGGTTTATCCTGCCTGGGACTGTCTGTGCTTCCTGGACTTGGGTTATTATTTCCTTTTCCATATTAGGGAAGTTTTCGAGTATCATCTCTTCAAATATTTTCTCAGGACCTTTCTTTCTCTCTTCTCCTTCTGGGACCCCTATAATGCGAATGTTGGTGTGTTTAATGTTGTCCCAGAGGTCTCTTAGGCTGTTTTCATTTCTTTTCATTCTTTTTTCTTTATTCTGTTCCACCGCAGTGGATTCCACCATTTTGTCTTCCAGGCCACTTATCCTTTCTTCTGCCTCAGTTATTCTGCTTTTGATTCCTTCTATTGTAGTTTTCATTTCAGTTATTGTATTGTTCATCTCTGTTTGTTTGTTTTTTAATTCTTCGAGCTGTTTGTTTTTAATTCTTCTAGGTCTTTGTTAAATATTTCTTGCATCTTCTTGATCTTTGCCTCCATTCTTTTTCTGAGGTCCTGGATCATCTTCACTATCATTATTCTGAATTCTTTTTCTGGAAGGTTGCCTATTTCCACTGCATTTAGTTGTATTTCTGTGGTTTTATCTTGTTCCTTCATCTGGTACATAGTCCTCTGCCTTTTCATTTTGTTTGTTTTTCTGTGAATCTGGTTTTTGTTCCACAGGCTGCAGGATTGTGGTTCTTTTTGCTTATGCTGGCTGCTCTCTGGTGGAAGAGGCTTCCTTCTTTCCCTCCTTCCTTCCTTCCTTCCTTCCTTCCTTCCTTCCTTCCTTCCTTTTTCTTTCTTTCTCTTCCTTCCTTCCTTCCTTCCTTTCCTTCCTTCCTTCCTTCCTTCCTTCCTTCCTTCCTTCCTTCCTTCCTTCCTTCCTTTCCTTCCTTTCCTTCCTTCCTTTCTTCCTTTCTTTCTTGCAGCAATGGGCATTGTAACTAGTGCTTGAGTGCATTATTTAGACATATCTTTTCTGAGATATGCCTAGGAGTTGCTAGTATGGCCTCTCCTCATTTAATATTAGCTCCCCTCCTTTCTTCTCATCATTCTGTTTGTAACTTTCCTTTTATTTTTGCTGCCTAATTGAGTTGAAAGATGGAAGTAGAGGACCTACAAATGAGTAATGCTTACCATTTTATTTTTTGATAGTCTTGAGCCATATGTTGTTGACTTGATAAGACATTTTGTTATTGGCAAATAGAGCATTTGCTTTTGAATTAGCTAAACCTAAATTTGGATTCCAGTTCTACTATATATCCCCAGTGACTTTGAGCAAATCATTTAACCTTTCTCAGCTTCAATATCCTTATCTTTAAGAAGGAGATAAAAACATTTACTTTGCAGAGTTTTTTTGACTTTTACATTAAATAGTGTATATAAAGCACATAACACAGTGCTTGGCACATAGTGCTTGTAATAAATGGCGGGTATTCTGTTTCTATTTAGGGAGACATATGATAATTTTCATTTAAATAACACACATTTAATTGGCCATAAATTCTCTTTATAGAATGCTAAACAATTCGTAGATATGAATTGAGCTTACCCCATGTCTTCTCCACCACTTTGCCCTCCAAATCCAGCTTCCTTTTGGAAAGTACTTTCCCTGGGAAGACAGAGATGAGCTCCTGTGTTTGATGAACCACTGCAGGTAGAGTGGGGAGGGGACTATGCACTGTCTCTTCCATGCAATTCATATATAACTTGCCCACTTTACATGTATCTTCAGTCTTCTGTTTACCCTGGATATTACTCCTGAGGAAAAACTATCTTTAGTGCCACATACAGGAACAACGTCTGCTGTGACGCTCTGGGCAAAGGATAATGTAACTCTCTCACCACAAAGTCTTGGTTTTACTCAGGATTGGACATCAACATGGAATTAGCTCCTTGGGAAAGGAGAAGAACCACTTAGGACTCTTCAGAAAAATCTTTAGCTATTTGAACCTGTTCTGGGAAATTGATGTTATAAAATTTTTAAGAAAACAATTATTCTTTCATTTGATAGAAATAAATTTTGTGATAGGAAATCTGAACTTTAGCTTACACAGAGCCACTATAGAATTTCACACAAATTAAAAGCATCAAAAGATTTAGTGATTTTTCTTACTTTTATTTTCCAGAAGAATATTAAAGAAAAGAGCCCAAATGAATATTTGACAATGTTTTAAGAATAAACAGAAAATTTAACTTTCATGTGATAATAGTTATAGAACCATTTCACCAGTTCATTAGGTTGATTATACATACTTGTGGTACTATATTTATTGGAATGAATATGCATTGTTTTCCTGTTTCCTTATTACTTCTTTAATTATGAAGTTTCCTGAGATTGTGTCTATAGCCACAGTTACATTTTATTAAAAATAGTTATTTGGCTATTATTTTATATATTTGGTGGTATATAATGTATCTTTATGTGCATCCAGTTGAATAATCATTTCCAGTTTTTTCTGTTTTCTAATGAGTCATTTAATATGATATTAGATTTCAAATTATTAGTCATTTAAAAATAAACACTAAGCACTTTTTAAGGATTGTTTTATTTTTTCCCCAAATTTAAATTGTCATTTCTGTAACCTCTTTTGAAGAGCATGGGATAAAATTAGTTATATGGAATATGTGGTTTGTTTATTGGAAATAATTGTTGCTAACTACTTATGGCAAAATCTGCTAATTCCATTCATGCTAAGCCTATGAACGTAAAGTATAAAATTTGTTTTAGATAAGAGTCAGTGAATTTAATATCCACAAATGGTGCCAGGTTGGCAACCTTTGAATGCTACCAGATGGACACGGAGATTTTATTTTATTTTTTGTAATGAACAAAATAGAGAAGCAGGTGCTACAGGACTACTCTCAGCGTTCCGTGGGGGAAATTTGGCTTCTGTTTTCATTCTAGCATTATTTCTTGCTTTGAAACAGCTAAGGACTAGGTATTGAAGGAAGTGGGTGAATGGTCACCAGTTGGGAATTTCTGTTAAATGAATTACTACCATAACTACTACTGTGGTGTAGGTACGCTCACAATCAGGATTTCAATACTGGAACGCTCAACGAGTTAGAGCTGTTAGAATCAATTAGTTTAGCATCACTGTATCTCAGTAGTGAAAGAGATTAGGATATTTTTACAGCTGTGACAGAAGAAGCCTACAGAAGTGAGGAGATTTGCCCAATGTTACATAGCTAGTTAGTGGTATACCCAGAACCCAACTCCACATTCCTAACTGTGAATCTATCACTCTTACCATCCCACTACATTGCCAAACTATTAACAAGGAGAAGAATAAAAATATCATCTGTTGGTTTTTCCCTCCTACAGTATGAACGTATGAAACAAACAATCAAACAAAGGAATTAGCTGTCTCTTGGAACATTTGCTTTGAGACAGCTCTTTCTTATTTGGTAGATTCTCCCCAGAGTTTCTACATAGACTTTCTTCTTTGGCAATTAGAATATTAGAAAGGAAAAAATATTTGCAGCCTAGTTTAAATCTTCTAATTAACAGTCATTATTGTTTTTAATGTAATCCAGTTATACTACAAACATTGGAGAAGACAAGGCAAGCTGAGAGAGAGAGAAAAAAACCTTTCACAATCATCACACTGCTGATCTCTTCTAGATCATTTCATATTGTGGATTTTTTCCTGGAGTTAAACAAAAGGTCATTCCCCAGTCTCTTCATATGAGTTGTATGGTATCTGTGTCCAAATAACCTAAAAAAATACTCTGTATTAAATGGTTATAGCAGTGAAAATTCTGTCTCATCACAACATTGCAGAATGACCAAGTTATAGGACATAAAGTGAACAGAAACATGTATAAATGTGTCTTGGTTTATAGTTAGAAGTTTTGCTAACCAAACTTTAAGTGGTTAAGATGATTTTATATTGCTTATTCTACATCATTCCTTTGCCATTTATTATTTCTATTAGCTGCCATTCATTCTTGGCTGGGTATCTAGCCTATGTATTTCTCAACTCTGCATCACTGGGACCATGGGTCCTCTGGACCGGCTCTGTCCAGATTGCCTGGCACTCCTCCTCCCTTCTCTTCATGGACGTCTCCTCCCAGTTCACCCACTGCTCATCCCAACTAGACTGGCTGCTACTAAGATCAGTCATGGCCAGGGCTGGCTGCAGGAAAGATTCAAGCCCTTCATTTCTAGCTCAGTGCTGAGACTCTATCCCAACAAACCCTTGTTAATTGTGTGGCCCTAATCCAGGACTCGTCTCCTTGTAAAGATTAATTTTTAAGAGTGGGGATAACAATGCAAAGGATAAACATTTGAGCTTTGGAGACAGGCAGACCTAGGTTTAAAATCCACCTCCATCTCTTGTTGCCTGTTTGACATCAGGCAAAATACTCTTCCTTTCTAAGTCTCAGGTTTTATCTAATTAGAGTTGTAGGGGGGCTTAAATGAGAGAATTAATGCAATTAATCTGGCAGAGAGGAGTAAGCACCAGTATATGGTGCTTATTATGATGCAAGGCAGGAGATCATGGAAAGTCAGAGCTTGGGCTTGGGAGGCAGACAGACATATACTTAAATCTTGATGCCATTCATCACTAGCAAGTTATTTTTTTCTCAGAGCCTCAGTTTTCTCATTTGCAAAATAAAGTGAATAATAGTGCCTATTTCGCATAAGATTTAGTGAGATAACAGTTCTAAATTACTTGACACTCTATGGTATATCTGGAGAAAGAATGCAAGAAATCAAGTTAACGCTGTCTGTCCTACATTGCCTTCTCTGACTTCTTCACTGTTATGGTCAGCTTTTCCATCAGAAGACTGGGTTACTCTCTTGCCAGCCTCCTAGAAGCTAAGCACATTACCCAGAGAATCAGGAAATCAGCATTCATCCATCCATCCATTTATTTATTCATTCAACATGTATCTATTATTGGGCTGTTGCTGCCCTTTTTTTGATCTCCGTGTTGGATTTCCTCCCATACTGACAGATAGGTCTGTTCCCAAAGTCTTCCACCTCTCACTGGAAAAGCTTAATTTAAAGTCCCCAGCAATTTTCAGTCTTCCCTGTCCTGCTATGGGTACTGGAGCCATATCCCATGGCCACTGACCCCCTGAGCTTGTCCTTTACACTTGTCCTGATTGACTCTATTTTTAATCCAGAATGTTTTGCTTTTAAACTAATACTCAACCCTTCCTCCCCCTGAAACTTATTTCTCCCTTATTTTCTTCTTTAAGGTCTAGGTTCTCATACTATCTCATACTATCTAACATGACAATGAACTCATTTGATAAACTATTCTGAGCTTACGGGGAAGAGTTAGAGGATATTATTTATTCATATATATATATATATATATATAGAATATATATATATATATATATTCTAAGGACTTGCCAGATGCCAGGCACTGTAGTACCTGCTGTGGAAGGCAGTGGTGAATTAGATGGATGCAATACTTGTCTCCACAGCTCTTACAGTCAAGAGGGTAAGATGGGGAAGTAAATAGACAGTTAAAACACTGTGTGCTGAAGATTTCCATGGCAGGGGAACCACTTAGGATGTGCACCTAATCCAGATTTGAGTGATCAGGGATGGCTTCCTGAAAGGAGAAATGTCTTAATCAAGAGAAAGGGGTGGTTGGAAGTCAGTATTCTGGGATAAAGCAAGTATAAAATTTCTGAGTAAAGAGAGGGCATGACTTGCTCACAGGAGCGGGAAACATTCAGTATGTCTGGGGAATGGCATGTAAACAGGGATTGAAAGTAGATTAGGTGATAGAGGTACACAGGGCCCAGGTTAAAAGTGGCTTTATAAGATACATCAGAGAGCTTAGACTTTATCCTAAGAGCATTAGGGAGCCATTCAGGGGTTTTAAATAGGGCCAGGGACATTATCAGGTTTGATTTTAGAAAGCTCATTTTGACTAATGTACAGAAAGTGGTCTTGAAGCGGGGGCTGAAATACTGAGAATAGTCCATCCAGTTAGAAAGCTACTGCAGTGATTCAGGTGAGCAGTGAGATTGCTTGAGCCAGAGAAGTAGAGGAAATCTGCAATCATTCATGCATCCATTTATTTATTCATTCAACAAATACATATTGTGCTGGGTACTGTGCTGGGTTTTAGGGATTAAATGGTGAATGAAAGAGGCTAGAGGATCCCAGCCTTTAGTGGGGGATTCTGACTGATTGTGGTAAGTGCTAGGACTGTGTGCTGAGTATTATAGTGAGGGTATCCAGCTGATTTTTTTTTTTTTTTTTGCGGTACGCGGGCCTCTCACCGCCGTGGCCCCTCCCGCCGTGGAGCACAGGCTCCGGACGCGCAGGCCCAGTGGCCATGGCTCACGGGCGCAGCCGCTCCGCGGCATGCGGGATCCTCCCGGACCGGGGCACGAACCTGCGTCCCCTGCATCGGCAGGAGGACTCCCAACCACTGCGCCACCAGGGAAGCCCCCAGCTGATACTTCTGGGGTCAACTGAAAGACAAGTAAAAGAAGTAAAAAGCAAGTTCAGATCTAAATTCAGTTATTCCACAAATATTTATTAAACATTTCTTGTGTTTCAAGAACACTTCTTGGAGGATATAGTAGTGAAGAAGAAAAATTATCTATGTCATAGGGCTTATATTCTTGTGCAAGCTTTCCTTTCTAGTCTTCTGATTCACGGGTATCAGTAAGAACCTAGAATAGGGGATGGTGATAGAGAGATTTTATGAGATAGATTAACGATCAAAGGTAAAAAAGACTAAGAAAGCAAGGCTAATTAGTGTCCAGAGAATTCAGGAAGAGAAGCAGATTTGGTTAAGGAATAATGAGCTCAATTTTGTATATGTTGAGTTTGAGGTATCCCAGAGATGTCAAACAAGAATTTTTCAGTAAACAATATTATAAAATGGTTAAACATGTGAGCTTTGTACATAGGTTGCCTGGATTTGAATACTGATTCCACCACTTATAAATATTGGACATATTATTTAACCTTCTTGTACCTTTGTTTTCTAAGCTGTGCAATGGGGATAATAGTACCAGTCTTATAGGTTTCTTTGAGGATTAAATGAGCTAATATATGTTAAGTGATTAAATGAACGAATATATGTTAAGTGCTTAGAACAGTGAATGACACATAGTAAGTCCTAAATAAGTGTTAGCCAACGTTATATCTGAAGCTAGAGTAGTGTATTTGGGAATCATACCCATACATTTTTTTTTTAAACATCTTTATTGGAGTATAATTGCTTTACAATGGTGTGTTAGTTTCTGCTTTATAACAAAGTGAATCACCTATACATATACATACATTCCCATATCTCTTCCCTCTTGTGGCTCCCTCCCTCACACTCTCCCTATCCCACCCCTCTAGGTGATCACAAAGCACCGAGCTGATCTCCCTTTGCTATGCGGCTGCTTCCCACTAGCTATCAGTTTTCCATTTGATAGTGCATATACGTACGTGCCACTATCTCACTTTGTCCCAGCTTACAATTCCCCCTCCCTGTGTCCTCAAGTCCATTCTCTAGTAGGTCTGCATGTTTATTCCCATCCTGGCCCTAGGTTCTTCATGACCAATTTTTTTTTTTTTTTTAGATTCCATATATATGTGTTAGTATATGGATTTGTTTTTCTCTTTCTGACGAACTTCACTCTGTATGAGAGACTCTAGGCCCATCCACCTCACTACAGTGACTTAATTTCGTATCTTTTTATGGCTGAGTACTATTCCATTGTATATATGTGCCACATCTTCTTTATCCATTCATCTGTTGATGGACACTTAGGTTGCTTCCATGTCCTGGCTACTGTAAATAGAGCTGCAGTGAACATTGTGGTACATGTCTCTTTTTAAATTATGGTTTTCTCAGGGTATATAGCCACTAGTGGGATTGCTGGGTCGTATGGTAGTTCTATTTTTAGTTTTTAAAGGAACCTCCATACTGTTCTCCATAGTGGCTGTATCAATTTACATTCCCACCAACAGTGCAAGAGGGTTCCATTTTCTACATACCCTCTCCAGCATTTATTGTTTGTAGATTTTTTGATGATGGCCATTCTGACTGGTGTGAGGTTTTTTTCTTTTTTTTTTTTTCGGTATGCGGGCCTCTCACTGTTGTGGCCTCTCCCGTTGCGGAGCACAGGCTCCGGACGCTCAGGCTTAGCGGCCATGGCTCATGGGCCCAGCCGCTCCGTGGCATGTGGGATCTTCCCAGACCGGGGCACGAACCCGTGTCACCTGCATCGGCAGGCGGACTCTCAACCACTGCGCCACCAGGGAAGCTCTCACTGTAGTTTTGATTTGCATTTCTCTAATCACAAGTGATGTTGAGTATCCTTTCATGTGTTTGTTGGCAATCCGAATATCTTCTTTGGAGAAATGTCTGTTTAGGTCTTCTGCCCATTTTTGGATTGGGTTGTTTGTTTTCTTGATATTGAGCTGCATGAACTGCTTGTAAATTTTGGAGATTAATCCTTTGTCAGTTGCTTCATTTGCAAATATTTTCTCCCATTCTGAGGGTTGTCTTCTTGTCTTATTTATGGTTTCCTTTGCTGTGCAAAAGCTTTGAAGTTTCATTAGGTCGCATTTGTTTACTTTTGTTTTTAATTTCCATTTCTCTTGGAGGTGGGTCAAAAAAGGATCTTGCTGTGGTTTATGTCATAGAGTGTTCTGACTATGTTTTCCCCTAAGAGTTTGATAGTGTCTGGTCTTATATTTAGTTCTCTAATCCATTTTGAGTCTGTCTTTTCTCCATTGTATATTCTTGCCTCCTTTATCAAAGATAAGGTGACCATATGTGCATGGGTTTATTTCTGGGCTTTCTACCCTGTTCCATTGATCTATATTTCTGTTTTTGTGCCAGTACCATACTGTCTTGATTACTGTAGCTTTGTAGCATAGTCTGAAGTCAGGGAGCCTGATTCCTCCAGCTCCGTTTTTCTTTCTCAAGACTGCTTTGGCTATTTGGGGTAATTTGTGTTTCCATAAAATTTGTAAACTTTTTATTCTAGTTCTGTGAAAAATGCCAGTGGTAGTTTGATAGGGATTGCATTGAATCTGTAGATTGCTTTGGGTAGTAGAGTCATTTTCACAATGTTGATTCTTCCAATCCAAGAACATGGTATATCTCTCCATCTGTTTGTGTTATCTTTAATTTCTTTCATCAGTGTCTTATAGTTTTCTGAGTACAGGTCTTTTACCTCCTTAGGTAGGTTTATTCCTAGGTATTTTATTCTTTTTGTTGCAATGGTAAATGGGAGTGTTTCCTTAATTTCACTTTCAGATTTTTCATCATTAGTGTATAGGAGTGCAAGAGATTTCTGTGCATTAACTTTGTATCCTGCTACTGTACCAAATTCATTGATTAGCTCTAGTAGTTTTCTGGTAGCATCTTTAGGATTCTCTATGTATAGTATCATGTCATCTGCAAACAGTGACAGTGTTACTTCTTCTTTTCCAATTTGGATTCCTTTTATTTCCTTTTCTTCTCTGATTGCTGTGGCTAAAACTTCCCAAACTATGTTGAATAAGAGTGGTGAGAGTGGGCAACCTTGTCTTGTCCTGATCTTACTGGAAATGCTTTCAGTTTTTCACCATTGAGAACGATGTTGGCTGTGGGTTTGTCATATATGGCCTTTATTATGTAGAGGAAAGTTCCGTCTATGCCTACTTTCTAGAGGGTTTTTATCATAAATTGGTGTTGAATTTTGTCAAAAGCTTTTTCTGCATCTATTGAGATGATCATATGGCTTTTATTCTTCAATTTGTTAATATGGTGTATCACATTGATTGATTTGCGTGCATTGAAGAATCCTTGCATTCCTCGGGTAAACCACACTTGTTCATTGTGTATGATCCTTTTAATGTGCTGTTGGATTCTGTTTGCCAGTATTTTGTTGAGGATTTTCGCATCTATGTTCATCAGTGATATTGGCCTGTAGTTTTCTTTCTTTGTGACATCTTTGTCTGGGTTGGGTATCAGGGTGATGGTGGCCTCATAGAATGAGTTGGGGACTGTTCCTCCCTCTGCTATATTTTGGGAGAGTTTGAGAAGGATAGGTGTTATCTCCTTTCTAAATGTTTGATAGAATTCGCCTGTGAAGCCATCTAGTCCTGGGTTTTTGTTTGTTGGAAGATTTTTCATCACAGACTCAATTTCAATGCTTGTGATTGGTCTGTTTATATTTTCTATTTCTTCCTGGTTCAGTCTCGGAAGGTTGTGCTTTTCTAAGAATTTGTCCATTTCTTCCAGGTTGTCCATTTTATTGGCATATAGCTGCTTGTAGTAATCTCTCATGATCCTTTGTATTTCTGCAGTGTCAGTTGTTACTTCTCCTTTTTCATTTCTAATTGTATTAATTTGAGTTTCTCCCTTTTTTTGTTGAAGCGTCTGGCTAATGGTTTATCAATTTTGTTTATCTTCTCAAAGAACCACATTTTAGTTTTACTGATCTTTGCTATTGTTTACTTCATTTCTTTTTCATGTATTTCTGATCTCATCTTTATGATTTCTTTTCTTCTGCTAACTTTGGGGGTTTTTGTTTTCTTTCTCCAATTGCTTTAGGTGTAAGGTTAGGTTGTGTATTTGAGATGTTTCTTGTTTCTTAAGGTAGGAATGTATTGCTATAAACTTCCCTCTTAGAACTGCTTTTGCTGCATCCCATTGGTTTTGGGTCATCGTGTTTTCCTTGTCATTCGTTTCTTGGTATTTTTTGAGTTCCTCTTTGATTTCTTCAGTGATCTCTTGGTTATTAAGTAGTACATTGTTTAGCCTCCATGTGTTTGTATTTTTTACAGATTTTTTCGTGTAATTGATATCTAGGCTCATAGCATTTTGGTCAGAAAGATACTTGATATGATTTCAATTTTCTTAAATTTACCAAGGCTTGATTTGTGACCCAATATATGATCTATTCTGGAGAATGTTCCATGAGCACTTGAGAAGAAAGTGTATTCTGCAGTTTTTGGATGGAATGCCCTATAAATATTAATTAAGTCCATCTTGTTTAATGTACTATTTAAAGCTTGTGTTTCATTATTTATTTTCATTTTGGATGATGTGTTCATTGATGAAAGTGTTAAAGTCCTCAACTATGAGTGTGTTACTCTCGATTTCCTCTTTTATGGCTGTTAGCATGTGCCTTATGTATTGAAGTGCTCCTATGTTGGGTGCATAAATATTAACAATTGTTATATCTTCTTCTTGTATTGATCGCTTGATCATTATGTCTTGTCTCTTGTAATAGTCTTTAAAGTTTATTTCGTTGCAGATGAGTACTACTCCTCCAGCTTTCTTTTGATTTCCATTTGCATGGAATATCTTTTTCCAGTCCCTCACGTTCAGTCTGTATGTGTCCCTAGGTCTGAAGTGGGTCTCTTATAGACAACATAATTGGTTCTTCTTTTTGTATCAATTCAGCCAGTCTGTATCTTTTGGTTGTAGCATTTAATCCATTTACATTGAAGGTAATCATTGATATGTATGTTCCTATTACCATTTTCTTAATTGTTTTGGGTTTGTTATTGTAGGTGTTTTCCTTCTCCTGTGTTTCCTGCCTAGAGAAGTTCCTTTAGCATTTGTTGTAAAGCTGGTTTGGTGGTGCTGAATTTTCTTAGGTTTTGTTTGCCTGTAAAGGTGTTAATTTCTCTGTCGAATCTGAATGAGATCCTTGCTGTGTAGAGTAATCTTGGCTGTAGGTTTTTCTCTTTCATCACTTTAAATATGTCCTGCCACTCCCTTCTGGCTTGCAGAGCTTCTGCTGAAAGATCAGCTGTTAACCTTATGGGGATTCCCTTGTATGTTATTTGTTGTTCTTCCCTTGCTGCTTTTAACAGTTTTCCTTTGTGTTTAAGTTTTGATAGTTTGATTAATATGTGTCTTGGCATGTTTCTCCTTGGATTTATCCTGTATGGGACTCTCTGTGCTTCCTGGTCTTGATTGACTATTTCCTTTACCATATTAGGGAAGCTTTCAATTATAATCTCTTCAAATATTTTCTCAATCCCTTTCTTTTTCTCTTCTTCTTCTGGGACCCCTATACTTCAAATGTTGGTGTGTTTAATGTTGTCCCAGAAGTTTCTGAGACTGTCCTCAATTCATTTCGTTCTTTTTTCTTTATTTTGCTCTGCAGTAGTTATTTCCACTATTTTATCTTCCTGGTCACTTATCCATTCTTCTGCCTCTGTTATTCTGCTATTGATTCCTTCTAGAGCATTTTAAATTTCACTTATTGTGTTCATCATTGTTTGTTTGCTCTTTAGTTCTTATAGGTGCTTGTTAAACATTTCTTGTATTTTCTCCATTCTATTTCCAAGATTTTGGATCATGTTTACTATCATTATTCTGAATTCCTTTTCACATAGACTGCCTACTTCCTCCTCATTTGTTTGGTCTGTTGGGTTTTTACCTTGCTGCTTCATCTGCTTTGTGTTTTTCTGTCTTCTCAGTTTGCTTAACTTACTATGTTTGCGGTCTCCTTTCCGCAGGCTGCAGGTTCGTAGTTGCCGTTGTTTTTGGTGTCTGCCCCTAGTGGCTAACGTTGGTTTAGTGGGTTGTGTAGGCTTCCTGGTGGCGCGTACTAGTGCCTGTGTTCTGGTGGATGAGGCTGCATCTTGTCTTTCTGGTGGGCAGGTCCACGTCCAGTGGTGTGTTTTGGGGTGTCTGTGACATTATTATGACTTTATGCAGCCTCTCTGCAAATGGGTGTGGTTGTGTTACTGTGTTGCTAGTTGTTTGGCATAGGTTGTCCGGCACTGTAGCTTGCTGGTTGTCGCGTGGAGCTGTGTCTTGGCATTGAGATGGAGATCTCTGGCAGATTTTCGCCGTTTAATATTACATGGAGCTGGGAGGTCTCTCGTGGGCCAGTTTCCTGAACTCAGCTCTCCCACCTCAGAGGCACAGGCCTGATGCCCGGCCAGAGCACCAAGACCCTGTCATCCACATGGCTCAGAATAAAAGGGAGAAAAAAAGAAAGAAAGACAAAATAAAATAACATTATTAAAATAAAAATAAAAAAATTTGAAAAGTAATTAAAAAAAAGAAAGAAGGAAGAGAGCAACCAGACCAAAAAACAAATCCACCAGCGATAACAAGCGCTAAAAAGTATACTAAAAAAAAACCCTCAAACCAAAAAAACGGTTAGACAGAACCCTAGGAAAAATGGTAAAAGCAAAGCTATACAGAGAAAATCACACACAGAAGCATACACATACACACTCAGAAAAACAGAAAAAGGAAAAAAATATATATATCATTGCTCCCAAAGTCCACTGCCTCAATTTGGGATTATTCGTTGTCTATTCAGGTATTCTAGAGATGCAGAGTACATGTGTAAGTGTAATCCACTGCCCCTGAGGCTGCTGGGAGAGATTTCCCTTTCTCTTCTTTGTTCGCACAGCTCCTGGGGTTCAGCTTTGGATTTGGCACTGTCTCTGTGTGTAGGTCGCCTGAGGGCATCTGTTCCCGTCCGGACAGGACGGGGGTAAAGGAACAGATGATTAGGGGGCTCTGGCTCACTGAGGCCCGGGGGAGGGAGGGGTACGGATGCGGGGCGAGCCTGCGGTGGCAGAGGCTGGCATGACGTTTGAACAGCCTGAGGTGCGCTGTGTGTTCTCCTGGGGAAGTTGTCCATGGAACACGGGACTCTGCCAGTGGCGAGCTGCATAGGCTCCTGGGAGGGGAGGTGTGTGTAGTGACGTGTGCGTGCACACAGGCTTCTTGGTGGCGGCAGCAGCAGCCTTAGTGTCTCATTCCCGTCTCTGGGGTCCGTGCTGATAGCCGAGTCTCGTGTCCAATCTCTGGAGCTCATTTAGGTGGTGTTCTGAATCCCCTCTCCTCGCTCACAATGAAACAAAGAGGCAAGAAAAAGTCTCTTGCCTCTTCAATAGGTCCAGACTTTTCCCCTGACTCTCTCCCAGCTAGCTGTGGTGCACTAGGCCCCTTCAGGCTGTCTTTATGCAGCCAACCCCAGTCCTCTCCCTGGGATCTGACCTCTGAAGCCCGAGCCTCAGCTCCCAGCCCCCACCTGCCCCGGTGGGTGAGCAGACAAGCCTCTCGGGCTGGTGAGTGCTGGTCGGCACTGATCCTCTGTGCACGAATCTCTCTGCTTTGCCCTCTGCACCCCTGTTGCTACGCTCTACTCCGTGGTCCCGAAGCTTCCCCCCTCCACCACCCGCAGTCTCCGCCTGCGAAGGGGCTTCCTAGTGTGTGGAAACATTTCCTCCTTCACAGCTCCCTCCCACTGGTGCAGGTCCCATCCCTATTCTTTTGTCTCTGTTATTTTCTTTTTTCTTTTGCCCTACCCAGGTATGTGGGGAGTTTCTTGCCTTTTGGGAGGTCTGAGGTCTTCTGCCAACGTTCAGTAGGTATTCTGTAGGAGTTGTTCCACATGTAGATGTATTTCTGATGTATTTGTGGGGAGGAAGGTGATCTCCACTTTTTTGTGTTTTTTTTCTTTATTTAAACAAAGTCACAAAAATTATAATCATCCTCATCAGTTCGCTCAGTCTCATGTAATTTTTTTTCATCTTGATCTTTTGTTAGCAATTTTATGAATTCATCAGTTTTCCATTAGAGTTCTGAAAATGCTTATTTATTCAGTTCAGCAGTAGTCAGTTACCATAATCCTGTACTTGTCAGAATCTTTTCCATGAATTCCTTGAAGATGAAACCCTTTTTTAGGAACATTTTTGCAAAAGCATCAGAGTACACCCAGAACTGTCTGTAAATGACAAAAGACTTAGAAATGACCACGGTTAAAGATTTGATGAAAGTTCATAATAATGCAATTGACAAGGAAATTTGGTTGTTTCTGAGATATACATTTTAACGTAATAACTAGAATTATGACATAACATTATACCAGAATATATAAGATTTTTAGAAATTTCATGTAATGTCTGAAACATTTATATTAACATATTTCCATACAAATAACCCAAAGAAAGTTTACTATTAGTTTTTCTTTTTTTTAATTTTTGAATTGTATTTACTTTTTCATACAGTAGGTTCTTATTAGTTATCAATTTTATACACATAACTGTATACATGTCAGTCCCAATCGCCCAATTCATCATACCACCATCCCCACCCCACCACGGCTTTCCCCCCGTGGTGTCCATACGTTTGTTCTCTACATCTGTGTCTCAACTTCTGCCCTGCAAACCGGTTCATCTGTACCATATTTCTAGGTTCCACATACATGTATTAATATATGATATTTATTTTTCTCTTTCTGACTTACTTCACTCTGTATGACAGTATCTAGATCCATCCATGTCTCAAAAAATGACCCAATTTTGTTCCTTTTTATGGCTAATATTCCATTGTATATATGGAATATATATTCCACAACTTCTTTATCCATTAGTCTGTCGATGGGCATTTAGGTTGCTTCCATGACCTGCTATTGTAAATAGTGCTGCAGTGAACATTTGGGTGCACGTGTCTTTTTGAATTATTGTTTTCTCTGGGTATATGCCCAGTAGTGGGATTGCTGGGTCACATGGTAATTCTGTTTTTAGTTTTTTAATGAACCTCCGTGCCATTCTCCATAGTGGCTATATCAATTTACATTCCCACCAACAGTGCAAGAGGGTTCCCTTTTCTCCACACCCTCTCCAGCATTTGTTGTTTGTCGATTTTCTGATTATGCCCATTCTAACTGGTGTGAGGTGATACCTCACTGTAGTTTTGATTTGCATTTCTTTAATAATTAGTGATGTTGAGCAGCTTTTCATGTGCTTCTTGGCCACCTGTATGTCTTCTTTGGAGAAATGTCTATTTAGGTCTTCTGCCCATTTTTTGATTGGGTTGTTTGTTTCTTTAATATTGAGCTGCATGAGCCGTTTATATATTTTGGAGATTAATCCTTTTTCCGTTGATTCATTTGCAAATATTTTCTCCCATTCTGAGGGTTGTCTTCTTGTCTTATTTATGGTTTCCTTTGCTGTGCAAAAGCTTTGAAGTTTCATTAGGTCGCATTTGTTTACTTTTGTTTTTAATTTCCATTTCTCTTGGAGGTGGGTCAAAAAAGGATCTTGCTGTGGTTTATGTCATAGAGTGTTCTGACTATGTTTTCCCCTAAGAGTTTGATAGTGTCTGGTCTTATATTTAGTTCTCTAATCCATTTTGAGTCTGTCTTTTCTCCATTGTATATTCTTGCCTCCTTTATCAAAGATAAGGTGACCATATGTGCATGGGTTTATTTCTGGGCTTTCTACCCTGTTCCATTGATCTATATTTCTGTTTTTGTGCCAGTACCATACTGTCTTGATTACTGTAGCTTTGTAGCATAGTCTGAAGTCAGGGAGCCTGATTCCTCCAGCTCCGTTTTTCTTTCTCAAGACTGCTTTGGCTATTTGGGGTAATTTGTGTTTCCATAAAATTTGTAAACTTTTTATTCTAGTTCTGTGAAAAATGCCAGTGGTAGTTTGATAGGGATTGCATTGAATCTGTAGATTGCTTTGGGTAGTAGAGTCATTTTCACAATGTTGATTCTTCCAATCCAAGAACATGGTATATCTCTCCATCTGTTTGTGTTATCTTTAATTTCTTTCATCAGTGTCTTATAGTTTTCTGAGTACAGGTCTTTTACCTCCTTAGGTAGGTTTATTCCTAGGTATTTTATTCTTTTTGTTGCAATGGTAAATGGGAGTGTTTCCTTAATTTCACTTTCAGATTTTTCATCATTAGTGTATAGGAGTGCAAGAGATTTCTGTGCATTAACTTTGTATCCTGCTACTGTACCAAATTCATTGATTAGCTCTAGTAGTTTTCTGGTAGCATCTTTAGGATTCTCTATGTATAGTATCATGTCATCTGCAAACAGTGACAGTGTTACTTCTTCTTTTCCAATTTGGATTCCTTTTATTTCCTTTTCTTCTCTGATTGCTGTGGCTAAAACTTCCCAAACTATGTTGAATAAGAGTGGTGAGAGTGGGCAACCTTGTCTTGTCCTGATCTTACTGGAAATGCTTTCAGTTTTTCACCATTGAGAACGATGTTGGCTGTGGGTTTGTCATATATGGCCTTTATTATGTAGAGGAAAGTTCCGTCTATGCCTACTTTCTAGAGGGTTTTTATCATAAATTGGTGTTGAATTTTGTCAAAAGCTTTTTCTGCATCTATTGAGATGATCATATGGCTTTTATTCTTCAATTTGTTAATATGGTGTATCACATTGATTGATTTGCGTGCATTGAAGAATCCTTGCATTCCTCGGGTAAACCACACTTGTTCATTGTGTATGATCCTTTTAATGTGCTGTTGGATTCTGTTTGCCAGTATTTTGTTGAGGATTTTCGCATCTATGTTCATCAGTGATATTGGCCTGTAGTTTTCTTTCTTTGTGACATCTTTGTCTGGGTTGGGTATCAGGGTGATGGTGGCCTCATAGAATGAGTTGGGGACTGTTCCTCCCTCTGCTATATTTTGGGAGAGTTTGAGAAGGATAGGTGTTATCTCCTTTCTAAATGTTTGATAGAATTCGCCTGTGAAGCCATCTAGTCCTGGGTTTTTGTTTGTTGGAAGATTTTTCATCACAGACTCAATTTCAATGCTTGTGATTGGTCTGTTTATATTTTCTATTTCTTCCTGGTTCAGTCTCGGAAGGTTGTGCTTTTCTAAGAATTTGTCCATTTCTTCCAGGTTGTCCATTTTATTGGCATATAGCTGCTTGTAGTAATCTCTCATGATCCTTTGTATTTCTGCAGTGTCAGTTGTTACTTCTCCTTTTTCATTTCTAATTGTATTAATTTGAGTTTCTCCCTTTTTTTGTTGAAGCGTCTGGCTAATGGTTTATCAATTTTGTTTATCTTCTCAAAGAACCACATTTTAGTTTTACTGATCTTTGCTATTGTTTACTTCATTTCTTTTTCATGTATTTCTGATCTCATCTTTATGATTTCTTTTCTTCTGCTAACTTTGGGGGTTTTTGTTTTCTTTCTCCAATTGCTTTAGGTGTAAGGTTAGGTTGTGTATTTGAGATGTTTCTTGTTTCTTAAGGTAGGAATGTATTGCTATAAACTTCCCTCTTAGAACTGCTTTTGCTGCATCCCATTGGTTTTGGGTCATCGTGTTTTCCTTGTCATTCGTTTCTTGGTATTTTTTGAGTTCCTCTTTGATTTCTTCAGTGATCTCTTGGTTATTAAGTAGTACATTGTTTAGCCTCCATGTGTTTGTATTTTTTACAGATTTTTTCGTGTAATTGATATCTAGGCTCATAGCATTTTGGTCAGAAAGATACTTGATATGATTTCAATTTTCTTAAATTTACCAAGGCTTGATTTGTGACCCAATATATGATCTATTCTGGAGAATGTTCCATGAGCACTTGAGAAGAAAGTGTATTCTGCAGTTTTTGGATGGAATGCCCTATAAATATTAATTAAGTCCATCTTGTTTAATGTACTATTTAAAGCTTGTGTTTCATTATTTATTTTCATTTTGGATGATGTGTTCATTGATGAAAGTGTTAAAGTCCTCAACTATGAGTGTGTTACTCTCGATTTCCTCTTTTATGGCTGTTAGCATGTGCCTTATGTATTGAAGTGCTCCTATGTTGGGTGCATAAATATTAACAATTGTTATATCTTCTTCTTGTATTGATCGCTTGATCATTATGTCTTGTCTCTTGTAATAGTCTTTAAAGTTTATTTCGTTGCAGATGAGTACTACTCCTCCAGCTTTCTTTTGATTTCCATTTGCATGGAATATCTTTTTCCAGTCCCTCACGTTCAGTCTGTATGTGTCCCTAGGTCTGAAGTGGGTCTCTTATAGACAACATAATTGGTTCTTCTTTTTGTATCAATTCAGCCAGTCTGTATCTTTTGGTTGTAGCATTTAATCCATTTACATTGAAGGTAATCATTGATATGTATGTTCCTATTACCATTTTCTTAATTGTTTTGGGTTTGTTATTGTAGGTGTTTTCCTTCTCCTGTGTTTCCTGCCTAGAGAAGTTCCTTTAGCATTTGTTGTAAAGCTGGTTTGGTGGTGCTGAATTTTCTTAGGTTTTGTTTGCCTGTAAAGGTGTTAATTTCTCTGTCGAATCTGAATGAGATCCTTGCTGTGTAGAGTAATCTTGGCTGTAGGTTTTTCTCTTTCATCACTTTAAATATGTCCTGCCACTCCCTTCTGGCTTGCAGAGCTTCTGCTGAAAGATCAGCTGTTAACCTTATGGGGATTCCCTTGTATGTTATTTGTTGTTCTTCCCTTGCTGCTTTTAACAGTTTTCCTTTGTGTTTAAGTTTTGATAGTTTGATTAATATGTGTCTTGGCATGTTTCTCCTTGGATTTATCCTGTATGGGACTCTCTGTGCTTCCTGGTCTTGATTGACTATTTCCTTTACCATATTAGGGAAGCTTTCAATTATAATCTCTTCAAATATTTTCTCAATCCCTTTCTTTTTCTCTTCTTCTTCTGGGACCCCTATACTTCAAATGTTGGTGTGTTTAATGTTGTCCCAGAAGTTTCTGAGACTGTCCTCAATTCATTTCGTTCTTTTTTCTTTATTTTGCTCTGCAGTAGTTATTTCCACTATTTTATCTTCCTGGTCACTTATCCATTCTTCTGCCTCTGTTATTCTGCTATTGATTCCTTCTAGAGCATTTTAAATTTCACTTATTGTGTTCATCATTGTTTGTTTGCTCTTTAGTTCTTATAGGTGCTTGTTAAACATTTCTTGTATTTTCTCCATTCTATTTCCAAGATTTTGGATCATGTTTACTATCATTATTCTGAATTCCTTTTCACATAGACTGCCTACTTCCTCCTCATTTGTTTGGTCTGTTGGGTTTTTACCTTGCTGCTTCATCTGCTTTGTGTTTTTCTGTCTTCTCAGTTTGCTTAACTTACTATGTTTGCGGTCTCCTTTCCGCAGGCTGCAGGTTCGTAGTTGCCGTTGTTTTTGGTGTCTGCCCCTAGTGGCTAACGTTGGTTTAGTGGGTTGTGTAGGCTTCCTGGTGGCGCGTACTAGTGCCTGTGTTCTGGTGGATGAGGCTGCATCTTGTCTTTCTGGTGGGCAGGTCCACGTCCAGTGGTGTGTTTTGGGGTGTCTGTGACATTATTATGACTTTATGCAGCCTCTCTGCAAATGGGTGTGGTTGTGTTACTGTGTTGCTAGTTGTTTGGCATAGGTTGTCCGGCACTGTAGCTTGCTGGTTGTCGCGTGGAGCTGTGTCTTGGCATTGAGATGGAGATCTCTGGCAGATTTTCGCCGTTTAATATTACATGGAGCTGGGAGGTCTCTCGTGGGCCAGTTTCCTGAACTCAGCTCTCCCACCTCAGAGGCACAGGCCTGATGCCCGGCCAGAGCACCAAGACCCTGTCATCCACATGGCTCAGAATAAAAGGGAGAAAAAAAGAAAGAAAGACAAAATAAAATAACATTATTAAAATAAAAATAAAAAAATTTGAAAAGTAATTAAAAAAAAGAAAGAAGGAAGAGAGCAACCAGACCAAAAAACAAATCCACCAGCGATAACAAGCGCTAAAAAGTATACTAAAAAAAACCCTCAAACCAAAAAAACGGTTAGACAGAACCCTAGGAAAAATGGTAAAAGCAAAGCTATACAGAGAAAATCACACACAGAAGCATACACATACACACTCAGAAAAACAGAAAAAGGAAAAAAATATATATATCATTGCTCCCAAAGTCCACTGCCTCAATTTGGGATTATTCGTTGTCTATTCAGGTATTCTAGAGATGCAGAGTACATGTGTAAGTGTAATCCACTGCCCCTGAGGCTGCTGGGAGAGATTTCCCTTTCTCTTCTTTGTTCGCACAGCTCCTGGGGTTCAGCTTTGGATTTGGCACTGTCTCTGTGTGTAGGTCGCCTGAGGGCATCTGTTCCCGTCCGGACAGGACGGGGGTAAAGGAACAGATGATTAGGGGGCTCTGGCTCACTGAGGCCCGGGGGAGGGAGGGGTACGGATGCGGGGCGAGCCTGCGGTGGCAGAGGCTGGCATGACGTTTGAACAGCCTGAGGTGCGCTGTGTGTTCTCCTGGGGAAGTTGTCCATGGAACACGGGACTCTGCCAGTGGCGAGCTGCATAGGCTCCTGGGAGGGGAGGTGTGTGTAGTGACGTGTGCGTGCACACAGGCTTCTTGGTGGCGGCAGCAGCAGCCTTAGTGTCTCATTCCCGTCTCTGGGGTCCGTGCTGATAGCCGAGTCTCGTGTCCAATCTCTGGAGCTCATTTAGGTGGTGTTCTGAATCCCCTCTCCTCGCTCACAATGAAACAAAGAGGCAAGAAAAAGTCTCTTGCCTCTTCAATAGGTCCAGACTTTTCCCCTGACTCTCTCCCAGCTAGCTGTGGTGCACTAGGCCCCTTCAGGCTGTCTTTATGCAGCCAACCCCAGTCCTCTCCCTGGGATCTGACCTCTGAAGCCCGAGCCTCAGCTCCCAGCCCCCACCTGCCCCGGTGGGTGAGCAGACAAGCCTCTCGGGCTGGTGAGTGCTGGTCGGCACTGATCCTCTGTGCACGAATCTCTCTGCTTTGCCCTCTGCACCCCTGTTGCTACGCTCTACTCCGTGGTCCCGAAGCTTCCCCCCTCCACCACCCGCAGTCTCCGCCTGCGAAGGGGCTTCCTAGTGTGTGGAAACATTTCCTCCTTCACAGCTCCCTCCCACTGGTGCAGGTCCCATCCCTATTCTTTTGTCTCTGTTATTTTCTTTTTTCTTTTGCCCTACCCAGGTATGTGGGGAGTTTCTTGCCTTTTGGGAGGTCTGAGGTCTTCTGCCAACGTTCAGTAGGTATTCTGTAGGAGTTGTTCCACATGTAGATGTATTTCTGATGTATTTGTGGGGAGGAAGGTGATCTCCACTTTTTTGTGTTTTTTTTCTTTATTTAAACAAAGTCACAAAAATTATAATCATCCTCATCAGTTCGCTCAGTCTCATGTAATTTTTTTTCATCTTGATCTTTTGTTAGCAATTTTATGAATTCATCAGTTTTCCATTAGAGTTCTGAAAATGCTTATTTATTCAGTTCAGCAGTAGTCAGTTACCATAATCCTGTACTTGTCAGAATCTTTTCCATGAATTCCTTGAAGATGAAACCCTTTTTTAGGAACATTTTTGCAAAAGCATCAGAGTACACCCAGAACTGTCTGTAAATGACAAAAGACTTAGAAATGACCACGGTTAAAGATTTGATGAAAGTTCATAATAATGCAATTGACAAGGAAATTTGGTTGTTTCTGAGATATACATTTTAACGTAATAACTAGAATTATGACATAACATTATACCAGAATATATAAGATTTTTAGAAATTTCATGTAATGTCTGAAACATTTATATTAACATATTTCCATACAAATAACCCAAAGAAAGTTTACTATTAGTTTTTCTTTTTTTTAATTTTTGAATTGTATTTACTTTTTCATACAGTAGGTTCTTATTAGTTATCAATTTTATACACATAACTGTATACATGTCAGTCCCAATCGCCCAATTCATCATACCACCATCCCCACCCCACCACGGCTTTCCCCCCGTGGTGTCCATACGTTTGTTCTCTACATCTGTGTCTCAACTTCTGCCCTGCAAACCGGTTCATCTGTACCATATTTCTAGGTTCCACATACATGTATTAATATATGATATTTATTTTTCTCTTTCTGACTTACTTCACTCTGTATGACAGTATCTAGATCCATCCATGTCTCAAAAAATGACCCAATTTTGTTCCTTTTTATGGCTAATATTCCATTGTATATATGGAATATATATTCCACAACTTCTTTATCCATTAGTCTGTCGATGGGCATTTAGGTTGCTTCCATGACCTGCTATTGTAAATAGTGCTGCAGTGAACATTTGGGTGCACGTGTCTTTTTGAATTATTGTTTTCTCTGGGTATATGCCCAGTAGTGGGATTGCTGGGTCACATGGTAATTCTGTTTTTAGTTTTTTAATGAACCTCCGTGCCATTCTCCATAGTGGCTATATCAATTTACATTCCCACCAACAGTGCAAGAGGGTTCCCTTTTCTCCACACCCTCTCCAGCATTTGTTGTTTGTCGATTTTCTGATTATGCCCATTCTAACTGGTGTGAGGTGATACCTCACTGTAGTTTTGATTTGCATTTCTTTAATAATTAGTGATGTTGAGCAGCTTTTCATGTGCTTCTTGGCCACCTGTATGTCTTCTTTGGAGAAATGTCTATTTAGGTCTTCTGCCCATTTTTTGATTGGGTTGTTTGTTTCTTTAATATTGAGCTGCATGAGCCGTTTATATATTTTGGAGATTAATCCTTTTTCCGTTGATTCATTTGCAAATATTTTCTCCCATTCTGAGGGTTGTCTTCTTGTCTTATTTATGGTTTCCTTTGCTGTGCAAAAGCTTTGAAGTTTCATTAGGTCGCATTTGTTTACTTTTGTTTTTAATTTCCATTTCTCTTGGAGGTGGGTCAAAAAAGGATCTTGCTGTGGTTTATGTCATAGAGTGTTCTGACTATGTTTTCCCCTAAGAGTTTGATAGTGTCTGGTCTTATATTTAGTTCTCTAATCCATTTTGAGTCTGTCTTTTCTCCATTGTATATTCTTGCCTCCTTTATCAAAGATAAGGTGACCATATGTGCATGGGTTTATTTCTGGGCTTTCTACCCTGTTCCATTGATCTATATTTCTGTTTTTGTGCCAGTACCATACTGTCTTGATTACTGTAGCTTTGTAGCATAGTCTGAAGTCAGGGAGCCTGATTCCTCCAGCTCCGTTTTTCTTTCTCAAGACTGCTTTGGCTATTTGGGGTAATTTGTGTTTCCATAAAATTTGTAAACTTTTTATTCTAGTTCTGTGAAAAATGCCAGTGGTAGTTTGATAGGGATTGCATTGAATCTGTAGATTGCTTTGGGTAGTAGAGTCATTTTCACAATGTTGATTCTTCCAATCCAAGAACATGGTATATCTCTCCATCTGTTTGTGTTATCTTTAATTTCTTTCATCAGTGTCTTATAGTTTTCTGAGTACAGGTCTTTTACCTCCTTAGGTAGGTTTATTCCTAGGTATTTTATTCTTTTTGTTGCAATGGTAAATGGGAGTGTTTCCTTAATTTCACTTTCAGATTTTTCATCATTAGTGTATAGGAGTGCAAGAGATTTCTGTGCATTAACTTTGTATCCTGCTACTGTACCAAATTCATTGATTAGCTCTAGTAGTTTTCTGGTAGCATCTTTAGGATTCTCTATGTATAGTATCATGTCATCTGCAAACAGTGACAGTGTTACTTCTTCTTTTCCAATTTGGATTCCTTTTATTTCCTTTTCTTCTCTGATTGCTGTGGCTAAAACTTCCCAAACTATGTTGAATAAGAGTGGTGAGAGTGGGCAACCTTGTCTTGTCCTGATCTTACTGGAAATGCTTTCAGTTTTTCACCATTGAGAACGATGTTGGCTGTGGGTTTGTCATATATGGCCTTTATTATGTAGAGGAAAGTTCCGTCTATGCCTACTTTCTAGAGGGTTTTTATCATAAATTGGTGTTGAATTTTGTCAAAAGCTTTTTCTGCATCTATTGAGATGATCATATGGCTTTTATTCTTCAATTTGTTAATATGGTGTATCACATTGATTGATTTGCGTGCATTGAAGAATCCTTGCATTCCTCGGGTAAACCACACTTGTTCATTGTGTATGATCCTTTTAATGTGCTGTTGGATTCTGTTTGCCAGTATTTTGTTGAGGATTTTCGCATCTATGTTCATCAGTGATATTGGCCTGTAGTTTTCTTTCTTTGTGACATCTTTGTCTGGGTTGGGTATCAGGGTGATGGTGGCCTCATAGAATGAGTTGGGGACTGTTCCTCCCTCTGCTATATTTTGGGAGAGTTTGAGAAGGATAGGTGTTATCTCCTTTCTAAATGTTTGATAGAATTCGCCTGTGAAGCCATCTAGTCCTGGGTTTTTGTTTGTTGGAAGATTTTTCATCACAGACTCAATTTCAATGCTTGTGATTGGTCTGTTTATATTTTCTATTTCTTCCTGGTTCAGTCTCGGAAGGTTGTGCTTTTCTAAGAATTTGTCCATTTCTTCCAGGTTGTCCATTTTATTGGCATATAGCTGCTTGTAGTAATCTCTCATGATCCTTTGTATTTCTGCAGTGTCAGTTGTTACTTCTCCTTTTTCATTTCTAATTGTATTAATTTGAGTTTCTCCCTTTTTTTGTTGAAGCGTCTGGCTAATGGTTTATCAATTTTGTTTATCTTCTCAAAGAACCACATTTTAGTTTTACTGATCTTTGCTATTGTTTACTTCATTTCTTTTTCATGTATTTCTGATCTCATCTTTATGATTTCTTTTCTTCTGCTAACTTTGGGGGTTTTTGTTTTCTTTCTCCAATTGCTTTAGGTGTAAGGTTAGGTTGTGTATTTGAGATGTTTCTTGTTTCTTAAGGTAGGAATGTATTGCTATAAACTTCCCTCTTAGAACTGCTTTTGCTGCATCCCATTGGTTTTGGGTCATCGTGTTTTCCTTGTCATTCGTTTCTTGGTATTTTTTGAGTTCCTCTTTGATTTCTTCAGTGATCTCTTGGTTATTAAGTAGTACATTGTTTAGCCTCCATGTGTTTGTATTTTTTACAGATTTTTTCGTGTAATTGATATCTAGGCTCATAGCATTTTGGTCAGAAAGATACTTGATATGATTTCAATTTTCTTAAATTTACCAAGGCTTGATTTGTGACCCAATATATGATCTATTCTGGAGAATGTTCCATGAGCACTTGAGAAGAAAGTGTATTCTGCAGTTTTTGGATGGAATGCCCTATAAATATTAATTAAGTCCATCTTGTTTAATGTACTATTTAAAGCTTGTGTTTCATTATTTATTTTCATTTTGGATGATGTGTTCATTGATGAAAGTGTTAAAGTCCTCAACTATGAGTGTGTTACTCTCGATTTCCTCTTTTATGGCTGTTAGCATGTGCCTTATGTATTGAAGTGCTCCTATGTTGGGTGCATAAATATTAACAATTGTTATATCTTCTTCTTGTATTGATCGCTTGATCATTATGTCTTGTCTCTTGTAATAGTCTTTAAAGTTTATTTCGTTGCAGATGAGTACTACTCCTCCAGCTTTCTTTTGATTTCCATTTGCATGGAATATCTTTTTCCAGTCCCTCACGTTCAGTCTGTATGTGTCCCTAGGTCTGAAGTGGGTCTCTTATAGACAACATAATTGGTTCTTCTTTTTGTATCAATTCAGCCAGTCTGTATCTTTTGGTTGTAGCATTTAATCCATTTACATTGAAGGTAATCATTGATATGTATGTTCCTATTACCATTTTCTTAATTGTTTTGGGTTTGTTATTGTAGGTGTTTTCCTTCTCCTGTGTTTCCTGCCTAGAGAAGTTCCTTTAGCATTTGTTGTAAAGCTGGTTTGGTGGTGCTGAATTTTCTTAGGTTTTGTTTGCCTGTAAAGGTGTTAATTTCTCTGTCGAATCTGAATGAGATCCTTGCTGTGTAGAGTAATCTTGGCTGTAGGTTTTTCTCTTTCATCACTTTAAATATGTCCTGCCACTCCCTTCTGGCTTGCAGAGCTTCTGCTGAAAGATCAGCTGTTAACCTTATGGGGATTCCCTTGTATGTTATTTGTTGTTCTTCCCTTGCTGCTTTTAACAGTTTTCCTTTGTGTTTAAGTTTTGATAGTTTGATTAATATGTGTCTTGGCATGTTTCTCCTTGGATTTATCCTGTATGGGACTCTCTGTGCTTCCTGGTCTTGATTGACTATTTCCTTTACCATATTAGGGAAGCTTTCAATTATAATCTCTTCAAATATTTTCTCAATCCCTTTCTTTTTCTCTTCTTCTTCTGGGACCCCTATACTTCAAATGTTGGTGTGTTTAATGTTGTCCCAGAAGTTTCTGAGACTGTCCTCAATTCATTTCGTTCTTTTTTCTTTATTTTGCTCTGCAGTAGTTATTTCCACTATTTTATCTTCCTGGTCACTTATCCATTCTTCTGCCTCTGTTATTCTGCTATTGATTCCTTCTAGAGCATTTTAAATTTCACTTATTGTGTTCATCATTGTTTGTTTGCTCTTTAGTTCTTATAGGTGCTTGTTAAACATTTCTTGTATTTTCTCCATTCTATTTCCAAGATTTTGGATCATGTTTACTATCATTATTCTGAATTCCTTTTCACATAGACTGCCTACTTCCTCCTCATTTGTTTGGTCTGTTGGGTTTTTACCTTGCTGCTTCATCTGCTTTGTGTTTTTCTGTCTTCTCAGTTTGCTTAACTTACTATGTTTGCGGTCTCCTTTCCGCAGGCTGCAGGTTCGTAGTTGCCGTTGTTTTTGGTGTCTGCCCCTAGTGGCTAACGTTGGTTTAGTGGGTTGTGTAGGCTTCCTGGTGGCGCGTACTAGTGCCTGTGTTCTGGTGGATGAGGCTGCATCTTGTCTTTCTGGTGGGCAGGTCCACGTCCAGTGGTGTGTTTTGGGGTGTCTGTGACATTATTATGACTTTATGCAGCCTCTCTGCAAATGGGTGTGGTTGTGTTACTGTGTTGCTAGTTGTTTGGCATAGGTTGTCCGGCACTGTAGCTTGCTGGTTGTCGCGTGGAGCTGTGTCTTGGCATTGAGATGGAGATCTCTGGCAGATTTTCGCCGTTTAATATTACATGGAGCTGGGAGGTCTCTCGTGGGCCAGTTTCCTGAACTCAGCTCTCCCACCTCAGAGGCACAGGCCTGATGCCCGGCCAGAGCACCAAGACCCTGTCATCCACATGGCTCAGAATAAAAGGGAGAAAAAAAGAAAGAAAGACAAAATAAAATAACATTATTAAAATAAAAATAAAAAAATTTGAAAAGTAATTAAAAAAAAGAAAGAAGGAAGAGAGCAACCAGACCAAAAAACAAATCCACCAGCGATAACAAGCGCTAAAAAGTATACTAAAAAAAAACCCTCAAACCAAAAAAACGGTTAGACAGAACCCTAGGAAAAATGGTAAAAGCAAAGCTATACAGAGAAAATCACACACAGAAGCATACACATACACACTCAGAAAAACAGAAAAAGGAAAAAAATATATATATCATTGCTCCCAAAGTCCACTGCCTCAATTTGGGATTATTCGTTGTCTATTCAGGTATTCTAGAGATGCAGAGTACATGTGTAAGTGTAATCCACTGCCCCTGAGGCTGCTGGGAGAGATTTCCCTTTCTCTTCTTTGTTCGCACAGCTCCTGGGGTTCAGCTTTGGATTTGGCACTGTCTCTGTGTGTAGGTCGCCTGAGGGCATCTGTTCCCGTCCGGACAGGACGGGGGTAAAGGAACAGATGATTAGGGGGCTCTGGCTCACTGAGGCCCGGGGGAGGGAGGGGTACGGATGCGGGGCGAGCCTGCGGTGGCAGAGGCTGGCATGACGTTTGAACAGCCTGAGGTGCGCTGTGTGTTCTCCTGGGGAAGTTGTCCATGGAACACGGGACTCTGCCAGTGGCGAGCTGCATAGGCTCCTGGGAGGGGAGGTGTGTGTAGTGACGTGTGCGTGCACACAGGCTTCTTGGTGGCGGCAGCAGCAGCCTTAGTGTCTCATTCCCGTCTCTGGGGTCCGTGCTGATAGCCGAGTCTCGTGTCCAATCTCTGGAGCTCATTTAGGTGGTGTTCTGAATCCCCTCTCCTCGCTCACAATGAAACAAAGAGGCAAGAAAAAGTCTCTTGCCTCTTCAATAGGTCCAGACTTTTCCCCTGACTCTCTCCCAGCTAGCTGTGGTGCACTAGGCCCCTTCAGGCTGTCTTTATGCAGCCAACCCCAGTCCTCTCCCTGGGATCTGACCTCTGAAGCCCGAGCCTCAGCTCCCAGCCCCCACCTGCCCCGGTGGGTGAGCAGACAAGCCTCTCGGGCTGGTGAGTGCTGGTCGGCACTGATCCTCTGTGCACGAATCTCTCTGCTTTGCCCTCTGCACCCCTGTTGCTACGCTCTACTCCGTGGTCCCGAAGCTTCCCCCCTCCACCACCCGCAGTCTCCGCCTGCGAAGGGGCTTCCTAGTGTGTGGAAACATTTCCTCCTTCACAGCTCCCTCCCACTGGTGCAGGTCCCATCCCTATTCTTTTGTCTCTGTTATTTTCTTTTTTCTTTTGCCCTACCCAGGTATGTGGGGAGTTTCTTGCCTTTTGGGAGGTCTGAGGTCTTCTGCCAACGTTCAGTAGGTATTCTGTAGGAGTTGTTCCACATGTAGATGTATTTCTGATGTATTTGTGGGGAGGAAGGTGATCTCCACTTTTTTGTGTTTTTTTTCTTTATTTAAACAAAGTCACAAAAATTATAATCATCCTCATCAGTTCGCTCAGTCTCATGTAATTTTTTTTCATCTTGATCTTTTGTTAGCAATTTTATGAATTCATCAGTTTTCCATTAGAGTTCTGAAAATGCTTATTTATTCAGTTCAGCAGTAGTCAGTTACCATAATCCTGTACTTGTCAGAATCTTTTCCATGAATTCCTTGAAGATGAAACCCTTTTTTAGGAACATTTTTGCAAAAGCATCAGAGTACACCCAGAACTGTCTGTAAATGACAAAAGACTTAGAAATGACCACGGTTAAAGATTTGATGAAAGTTCATAATAATGCAATTGACAAGGAAATTTGGTTGTTTCTGAGATATACATTTTAACGTAATAACTAGAATTATGACATAACATTATACCAGAATATATAAGATTTTTAGAAATTTCATGTAATGTCTGAAACATTTATATTAACATATTTCCATACAAATAACCCAAAGAAAGTTTACTATTAGTTTTTCTTTTTTTTAATTTTTGAATTGTATTTACTTTTTCATACAGTAGGTTCTTATTAGTTATCAATTTTATACACATAACTGTATACATGTCAGTCCCAATCGCCCAATTCATCATACCACCATCCCCACCCCACCACGGCTTTCCCCCCGTGGTGTCCATACGTTTGTTCTCTACATCTGTGTCTCAACTTCTGCCCTGCAAACCGGTTCATCTGTACCATATTTCTAGGTTCCACATACATGTATTAATATATGATATTTATTTTTCTCTTTCTGACTTACTTCACTCTGTATGACAGTATCTAGATCCATCCATGTCTCAAAAAATGACCCAATTTTGTTCCTTTTTATGGCTAATATTCCATTGTATATATGGAATATATATTCCACAACTTCTTTATCCATTAGTCTGTCGATGGGCATTTAGGTTGCTTCCATGACCTGCTATTGTAAATAGTGCTGCAGTGAACATTTGGGTGCACGTGTCTTTTTGAATTATTGTTTTCTCTGGGTATATGCCCAGTAGTGGGATTGCTGGGTCACATGGTAATTCTGTTTTTAGTTTTTTAATGAACCTCCGTGCCATTCTCCATAGTGGCTATATCAATTTACATTCCCACCAACAGTGCAAGAGGGTTCCCTTTTCTCCACACCCTCTCCAGCATTTGTTGTTTGTCGATTTTCTGATTATGCCCATTCTAACTGGTGTGAGGTGATACCTCACTGTAGTTTTGATTTGCATTTCTTTAATAATTAGTGATGTTGAGCAGCTTTTCATGTGCTTCTTGGCCACCTGTATGTCTTCTTTGGAGAAATGTCTATTTAGGTCTTCTGCCCATTTTTTGATTGGGTTGTTTGTTTCTTTAATATTGAGCTGCATGAGCCGTTTATATATTTTGGAGATTAATCCTTTTTCCGTTGATTCATTTGCAAATATTTTCTCCCATTCTGAGGGTTGTCTTTTCATCTTGTTTATGGTTTCCTTTGCCGTGCAAAAGCTTTGAAGTTTCATTAGGTCCCGTTTGCTTATTTTTGTTTTTATTTCCATTACTCTAGGAGGTAGATCAAAAAAGATCTTGCTGTGATTTATGTCAAAGAGTGTTCTCCCTATGTTTTCCTCTAAGAGTTTTACAGTATCTGGTCTTACATTTAGGTCTCTAATCCATTTTGAGTTTATTTTTGTGTTTGGTGTTAGCAAGTGTTCTAATTTCATTCTTTTATGTGTAGCTGTCCAGTTTTCCCAGCACCACTTATTGAAGAGACTGTCTTTTCTCCATTGTATATCCTTGCCTCTTTTGTCATAGATTAGTTGACCATAGGTGCGTAGGTTTATCTGTGGTCTTTGTATCCTGTTCCATTGATCTATGTTTCTGCTTTTGTGCCAGTATCATATTGTCTTGATTCCTGTAGCTTTGTAATATAGTCTAAAGTCAGGGAGTCTGATTCCTCCAGCTCCGTTGTTTTCCCTCAAGACTGCTTTGGCTATTTGGGGTCTTTTGTGTCTCCATACAAATTTTAAGATGATTTATTCTAGTTCCGTAAAAAATGCCATTGGTCATTTGATAGGGATTACATTGATTCTGTAGATTGCTTTGGGTAGTATAGTCATTTTCACAGTATTGATTCTTCCAATCCAAGATCATGATATATCTCTCCATCTGTTGGTGGCATCTTTAATTTCTTTTGTCAGTGTCTTATAGTTTCCTGGGTATGGGTCTTTTGTCTTCCTAGGTATTTTATTCTTTTGTTGCAATGGTAAATGGGAGTGTTTCCTTAATTTCTCCTTCAGATTTTTCATCATTAGTGTACAGAAATGCAAGAGATTTCTGTGCATTAATTTTGTATCCTGCAACTTTAGCAAATTCATTGATTAGCTCTAGTAGTTTTATGGTGGCATCTTTAGGGTTTTCCATGTATAGTATCATGTTATCTACAAACAGTGACAGTTTTACTTCTTCTTTTCCAATTTGTATTCCTTTTATTTCTTTTTCTTCTCTGATTGCCATGACCAGGACTTCCAAAACTGTTGAATAATAGTGGTGAGAGTGGACATCCTTGTCTTGTTCCTGATCTTAGAGGAAATGCTTTCAGTTTTTCACCATTGAGAATGACGTTTGCTGTGGGTTTGTCGTCTATTGCCTTGTATTATGTTGAGGTAGGTTCCCTCTGTGCCCACTTTCTGGAGAGTTTTTATCATAAATTGG
Organism: Delphinapterus leucas; assembly: GCF_059928025.1. Taxonomy (NCBI): domain Eukaryota; kingdom Metazoa; phylum Chordata; class Mammalia; order Artiodactyla; family Monodontidae; genus Delphinapterus; species Delphinapterus leucas. Next base: position 36,143,481 of record NC_143137.1, on the reverse strand, counting down.
TGTTGAATTTTGTCAAAAGCTTTTTCTGCATCTATTGAGATGATCATATGGTTTTTCTCCTTCAATTTGTTAGTGTGGTGTATCACATTGATGGATTTGCATATATTGAAGAATCCTTGCATCCCTGGGATAAATCCCACTTGATCATGGTGTATGATCCTTTTAATGTGTTGTTGGATTCTGTTTGCTAGTATTTTGTTGAGGATTTTTGCATCTATATTCATCAGTGATATTGGTCTGTAATTTGGTTTTTTTGTAGTATCTTTGTCTGGTTTTGGTATCAGGGTGATGGTGGCCTCGTAGAATGAGTTTGGGAGTGTTCCTTCGTCTGCAGTTTTTTGGAAGAGTTTGAGAAGGACGGGTGTTAGCTCTTTTCTAAATGTTTGATAGAATTCACCTGTGAAGCCATCTGGTCCTGATCTGGTCCTGGTCGATTTCCTCTTTTATAGCTGTTAGCAGTTGCCTTATATATTGAGGTGCTCCTATGTTGGGTGCATATATATTTATAATTGTTATATCACCTTCTTGGATTGATCCCTTGATCATTATGTAGTGTCCTTCCTTGTCTCTTGTAACATTCTTTATTTTAAAGTCTGTTTTATTTAATATGAGTATTGCTACTACAGCTTTCTTTTGATTTCCATTTGCATGGAATATCTTTTTCCAGTCCCTCACTTTCAGTCTGTATGTGTCCCTAGGTCTGAAGTGGGTCTCTTGTAGACAGCATATATATGGGTCTTGTTTTTGTATCCATTCAGCAAGCCTGTGTCTTTTGGTTGGAGAATTTAATCCATTTATGTTTAAGGTAATTATCGACATGTATGTTCCTATGACCATTTTGTTAATTGTTTTGGGTTTGTTTTTGTAGGTCCTTTTATTCTCTTGTGTTTCCCACTTAGAGAAGTTCCTTTAGCATTTTTTGTAGAGCTGGTTTGGTGGTGCTGAATTCTCTTAGCTTTTGCTTGTATATAAAGCTTTTGATTTCTGCATCGAATCTGAATGAAATACTTGCAGCATAGAGTAATCTTGGTTGTAGGTTCTTCCCTTTCATCACTTTAAGTATATCATGCCACTCGCTTCTGGCTTTTAGAGTTTCTGTTGAGAAATCAGCCGTTAACCTTATGGGAGTTCCCTTGTATATTATTTGTCATTTTTCCCTTGCTGCCTTGAATAATTTTTCTTTGTCTTTAATTTTTCCAATTTGATTACTATGTGTCTCAGTGTGTTTTTCCTTGGGTTTATCCTGTATGTGACTCTCTGCGCTTCCTGGACTTGCGTGGCTATTTCCTTTCCCATGTTAGAGAAGTTTTCGACTATAATCTGTTCACATATTTTCTCGGGTCCTTTCTCTCTCTGTTCCTCTTCTGGGACCCCTATAATGTGAATGTTGTTGCGTTTAATGTTGTCCCACAGGTCTCTTAGGCTGTCTTCATTTCTTTTCATTATTTTCTCTTTATTCTGTTCTGTAGCAGTGAATTCCACCATTCTGTCTTCCAAGTCACTTATCCGTTCTTCTGCCTCAGTTATTCTGCTATTGATTCCTTCTGTTGTAGTTTTCATTTCAGTTATTGTATTGTTCATCTCTGTTTGTTTGTTCTTTAATTCTTCTAGGTCTTTGTTAAACATTTCTTGCGTCTTCTCGATCTTTGCCTCCATTCTTATTCCGAGGTCCTGGATCATCTTCACTATCATTATTCTGAATTCTTTTTCTGGAAAGTTGCCTATCTCCACTGCATTTAGTTGTTTTTCTATGGTTTTATCTTGTTCCTACATCTGGTACATAACCCTCTGCCTTTTCATCTTGTCTATCTTTCTGTGAACATGGTTTTTGTTCCACAGGCTGCAGGATTGTAGTTTTTTTTTGCCTCTGCTGTCTGCCCCCTGGTGGATGAGGCTATTTAAGAGGCTTGTATAAGTTTCCTTATGGGAGGGACTGGTGGTGGGTAGTGCTGGCTGTTGCTCTGGTGAGCAGAGCTCAGTAAAACTTTAATCTGCTTGACTGCTGATGGGTGGGGCTCGGTTCCCTCCCTTTTGGTTGTTTGGCCTGAGGCAGCACAACACTGGAGCCTACCTGGGCTGTTTGGTGGGGCCAATGACAGACTCCGGGAGTTCTCACGCCAAGGAGCACCCCCAGAACCTCCGCCATCAGTGTCCTCATCCCCATGGTGAGCCACAGCCACACCCCGCCTCCGCAGGAGACCCTCCAACACTAGAAAGTAGGTCTGGCTCAGTCTCCCCTGGGGTCACTGCTCCTTCCCCTGGGTCCCGATGCTCACACTACTTTCTGTGTGCCCTCCAAGAGTGGACTCTCTGTTTCTCCCAGTCCTGTTGAAATTCTGCAGTGAAATGCCACTAGGCTTCAAAGTCTGATTCTCTGGGAATTCCTCCTTCCGTTGCTGGACCCCCAGGTTGGGAAGCCTGACGTGGGGCTCAGAACCTTCACTCCAGTGGGTGGACTTCTGTGGTCTAAGTGTTCTCCAGTCTGTTTGTCACCCACCCAGCAGTTACGGGATTTGATTTTACTGTGATTGCGCTCCTCCTACCGTCTCATTGTGGCTTCTCCTTTGTCTTTGTTTGTGGGGTACCCTTTCTGGTGAGCTCCAGTGTCCTCCTGTCAATGATTGTCCAGAAGCTAGCCGTGACTCTGGCGTTCTCACAAGAGGGAGTGAGAGCACGTCCTTCTCTCTGCCATCTTGGTTCGTTATTAATTTCCACTTCTTACTCTTCCAGCATGTTGAAGCTCCTCCCCCATACATTTTTGTATGAGTTGTGCATATCACAAAGGTGCCACACCTAAGGTGATACCATTAATATCATAGACATAGTAGATTTGCATATTTATTATAACATCTGTTTGGCAGGTGTAGTCTGTACAAAGGTACTGAAATAGTTAATAATGGCCCTAATATAGTTGATTACCATTGTTATGTCTATGGTATTAGATTTCCCAAGGAGAGAGTGTTAAGAGAGAGGCATGAAAGGCCTAGGGTAGCTCTTTAAGGATCAAAAACAACATTTAAGGAAGAAGTGGAAACTGCAAAGGAGACTGAAAGATCGTGGTCAGAGAAGTAGGAGGAAAACCAGATGCTTATGCTATTTTGAAGGCCAAAGAAAGAGCATAATAAGATGGGCAGAATGGTAAACTATGTCAAATGGTGGTGAGAAATCAGGCAACCTAAGGACCAAGAACTGTCTCTGGATTAGGAGCCAGGACATTGTTGGTTACCTTGGGAATAGAAATAGTGAAGGAAATCTGGCTGTCATGGATGGAGAAGTGAATAGAAGATGATATTTGATTGTGAAAAGGTGAGGTGGCATGGTAACTGGAGGGAGATACAGAATTGAGAGGAGTTTCCCCCTTTTACTAGAGGCAGCAGAGTCATGAATGTATTTAAATGCTGAATATAAGAAGCCAGCAGAAAGGTCAGGTTCCAGGAGTGGAGTGGTGGTGATTGATAGAACAAGGTCTCTTGGAAGTTTGGGAGAAAATGGGATGGGACATGGGGCCTCCTCACATCTCCAGTGTCACACATGTACAACTTAACAGTGTCCTTCTGGAGGCTACTTCTCTTACAGGGCAGGAATTTCAGGCCAAGTAAGTGGAAAAAATTTTGAGAGACAGAATCTTGTGGCCTCAAATTACACACTGTAGATGGTCATCTACTCTGTGTATCGTTAGTCTTAACCAGCTGTTGTCCAATTTACAGGCGCCTTTACCTTCATTAGCTCTGCTCTCTGTGTGTCAATAACATAACTTTTTCGTTGATTTCAAGCTACAGGTACCTTCTAACGCTGCAATTATTTTTAAGTTATCTAAGTTCTCTTGAGATTTCATTGCACACTGTTACTTTCTGCCACTATTTGGTTCCTAGAACCATAAATAAAATAATACCTGGTTTCTACTTTCCAAGTACCCATAGGATATGAATCTAGATGTCTCGTGTCCCATCCATCTAATGTATTATTTCAGTCATTCTCAGACCTATGTCCTTCAAAGTATCAAAATGACATATTATCTTTCTTCCTAACATCAAAAAATATTTTCTCCTTAGTCATTTTATAGCTTGTATAACTTTCAGGATATATAATTGTTTAAAGTTCCTTTCTACATGCTGAGGGGTTTATGTGTGTAGGGCATATTCTCCATAATTCACACATTTGGAATCTCCATAATTTCTTTTAGACCATTTGGGTGCTATTTATGGAACTAGAGTTTATTGTTATTATATGAATCCATTATTCTTTAATCGATTTGAAAGAAACAATGCAGTGTGTATGAATTAAAATTTAATCATGATAGTCTTAGTAGAATAAAAAAGCATAGTTTAAACGGTGGAAGAAACTGACTCTGAGAACAGAAAGAGTTTGTCTCAGAGGTCATTTTAAGAATGATGAGACTGAAGTCAAGAAAGATTGATGACATTGGCTGGGTCACTCAGTAGGTTGTCAGCAGCATTGAATTAGAATTGAATTCAGGTCTTCTGACTCTTAGTTAGAACTGCACTTTTTGTCATGATACTTAGAAAGAAATGTTATTTCTAAAATATGCCAGTATAATCAATTTAAAAGTAAAAAATATAAATAGTATACACACATTTTTGGCTACATAATACCTATGAATAGGTTAACTAACCTTTTTTCCCATCGAATTTTTTTGTTCTAGGCTAATAAACAAACCAGTGACTTGCTGTCAGTTGATAAGATAGAAACTAAAAGTCATAAATTTCTTTCCAGAAGGCTTTCAGGGTAATTAACAAAATACTTCGGCTCCCCTGAAGTTTCACTCTATCCAATGATTTGTAATTTCTTTCATTTCACTGAAACAATATGATGTGCTATAATAAGAATTCAGTCTGTTGTGATATTATTGCCTAGGAATATTCATCAGACTCATAAACTTAGACATGATTAGGTCTGTCCTCTTCAGAGCCTTTCAGACTCCATTTTCCCATTAACTCATCCCTGTTGTGACATTTATGCCTTAGAAATGCCTTTTTATTTCCATAGACTTAAGACAGCTGTTTGTATTATTCATGCCACGATGCCATTTATTTCATGAGCAGAAATCATGACCTTTGTTTTGTGTCTTCTCTTCTGTTATTTTGGTTGGTTCATGAGACTGAGTCATTGGAATCCTGAGGGCAGTGTGAGGTGGGCAGCCTTCGTTTTGTGGACCCTGATTTGCCCTTTGGTGGGCATCCATTCACACATGGTTTTATTCAAATCCCTTTTACCACAATAACCTTGAAAATCTTAATTTTACGGTATATCCTTTAGAAAGAGGAAGCATCTAGCAATTTCAAGTCTGTACAGTGGTGATGAAGGAAGAGAAATAGGAAATTGCATTTTTCATTTGCCTTCTTTTGTTGTGATGCAGTGTAACTGTATCTGAATTTCTCAAAAATAATGCTTGCTAAAAGTTTTGAAATAGTGTAGAAATTCAGAGTGAAAGCAATAGAAATTTGTGCAAAATAGAAGCGTGCATTTTTTAAAAGCAAATTCAATAGGGAAATTTTTGTGTTGGTTGTGGTCACTCAAAACAATCATTTGAATCTCTTGACCCAAAAAGCATTTCTTATTATTGCTGATGTGTTTATCATTGACATGGTGGAGTCAGGCTGGTATTAGTCTTTAGCCATTTTATTAAAGGATGGCAGATGCACTGTGGAGTGGGAGAAGTAGAGCTGGTCCTAGAGAAGTAACAGGTGATTTTAAATTTCTTCTGCTTTTCAGAGAATCCAGTTTCTCCCTCATCTTACACTTACTTTTGTGCTGGCTTGTTAAAGTTGCAAAAATTAGAACTTACGTGAGGGCTTTCCTGGTGGCGCAGTGGTTGAGAGTCTGCCTGCCGATGCAGGGGACACGGGTTCGTGACCCGGTCCAGGAAGATCCCACGTGCCACGGAGCGGCTGGGCCCGTGAGCCATGGCCGCTGAGCCTGCGCGTCCGGAGCCTGTGCTCTGCAACAGGAGAGGCCACAACAGTGAGAGGCCCACGTACCGCAAACAAAACAAAACAAACTTACTTGACTACCTTGCAGTCGAAGTGGATATTGTGTCTTTGTTTTATTCACTATTGTTATCATTGTACTGAATACAGTGGAACATAGTAGGTGGCGCATAAATGTTTGTTGAATGAGTAAATGAATTCTTTTGAACATTGATTTACAATCATTAAACAATCTTCTTTACAATCTCTCTCTCAGAAATAAACCATAAGCCAAGTTCAGTTAGCTGAATAGAGAAGGTCATTACTTGTAGTTTTTCTGGGTTAGTAAAATAAAGGCTTATAATTATTTGTCCCTGATTCTTACAGTTACTTAACTTTCAGGAGAACCACTGAACTGAATGTTTTAGTTTTTTGTTTTTAAAAAAGGTATTAGCTGTAGGAATGGGTTTATACAGATACATGCCCATTTTCCTTTTTCTTTTAAATAGTTGTAAAATCAAGAAATCCAACCATCCATTTTTATTTTTCACTGATTAATACGCAGAGTGTTCATTTTTCTAACAAACTATTGAGATTTCAAGGTTCTCTTATTCTTATGTCCTACTGACACCCAAATTGTCTCCACTTATTTTGATTTAAAATAACTATGATCATGATAACAATGATTTAATAAAATAAGAAGTGCCCTCATATACCAAAGTCAACAGCATTTATGTTGTTGTTAACAGTCTATATTTGAAATGAAACAAAATTATTCTAAAGTGTACTTGAATATACCTTAAAAATTTAGTTGCTATTAGAAGGTTAATATTCTTAGCACATAAAAAGTGTATTATAAAATTGTAGGGTTATATTCTTTTTTTTAAGTCTAAGTTTCCTTTGTTTTATTTATTTATTTACTATTTATTTTTATTATTTTTGGCTGCATTGGGTCTTTGTTGCTGCATACGGGCTTTCTCTAGTTGCAGTGAGTGGGAGCTACTCTTTATTGTGGTGCGCATGCTTCTCATTGTGGTGGCTTCTCTTGTTGCGGAGCGTGGGTTCTAGGTGTGCGGGCTTCAGTAGTTGTGGCTCGCGGGCTGTAGAGCGCAGGCTCAGTAGTTGTGGTGCAAGGGCTTAGTTGCTCTGCGGCATGTGGGATCTTACCGGACCAGGGATCGAACCCATGTCCCTTGCATTGGCAGGCAGATTCTTAACCACTGTGCCACCAGGGAAGTCCAGGGTTATATTCTTTTTTTTTTTTTTGCGGTACGCAGGCCTCTCACTGTTGTGGCCTCTCTCGCTGCATCGCACAGGCTCCGGACGCGCAGGCTCATGGTCCCAGCCACTCCACGGCATGTGGGATCTTCTCGGACCCGGGGCACGAACCCATGTCCCCTGCATCGGCAGGTGGACTCTCAACCACTGCACCACCAGGGAAGCCCCAGGGTCATATTCTTAATGGCGTTTCAAAGAGATTTTTCAATCATGTCATTTGAATCATCTGGTAAAAATTGGGTTACTCTAGAATATATTTTATAATTTATTTTAATTATTGGGGAAAAATACTGATATTAAAACAATATTTATTTATACTTGATAAGCCTAACTCTTGTTCTTAGTGATGTAAAATGCACCTGTGTGCCTTATTCCACTATAGCTTAATTGATTTCTAAATGATGCTGTTTTTGTAGTCATGATGTGATTATTAAAATCTAAGTCCTTATTGAATAATAGATTAAGAGATATCCTTTAGTAATACAGTGTGACCACCTCTGAATATTGTCCAACGTAAAGAACGTTCCAACATAAAAATGTCTTTAAAAATTTGAACATGTTGGGGCTTCCCTGGTGGCGCAGTGGTTGAGAGTCTGCCTGCTGATGCAGGGGACACGGGTTTGTGCCCCAGTCCACGAGGGTCCCACATGCCGCCGAGTGGCTGGGCCCGTGAGCCATGGCTGCTGAGCCTGCACGTCTGGAGCCTGTGCTCCGCAACAGGAGAGGCCACAACAGTGAGAGGCCCACGTACTGCAAAAAAAAAAAAAATTTTTGAACATGTACCTTCAATATTGCCTAGCATCTTAATGTTAAAATTGCAGAGCTGTTGTAAATAAAACGTCACATAGCCTTTCGGATTATGTAGGACATTTGTCTGAAACTGTTCACAAGGAAGCCAAGTGAGAAAGTATGATAGTTCAGAATTCATCACCACTAATGAAAACTTTAAAGTTCATTTGCCATTAAAAGATTAGTAGCATATTCATTTACAAAGGAGAGGGCAGGATTATCTAGATTTTGATTACAGATTCTCTCTCTCTTTCTCTCTGCCTGTTTTGGAAATAATATTTGAGTTAACTTCTCAACTGGGACAAGGCAAAAATATTTCTAATTTAAAAATTTCCAAAATTACCATTTCTGCTCTTCTGTCCTTATATGCAAATAATATTTCTACTTTTTAAGCATTTAGTTATCACCTAGTAGTAAGCTAGGGTACTTTGTGGGGGTGGAAAATAGGTAGATGACAAGGCCCACGAGCTTACAATCTTACTAGAGAAATCTGAAGCAGTTAGAGAACGGCATCATATCATGTAAAACCACATACAGATCACATATAACCTAGGCCTTGGAGAACTGAGAAGTTAACGTGGGTCAAAGTGATCAAAGATGGAACTTGAGTGGGCCTGTGGATTGGGCTGGATAGCTTGGGGAGAAAGAGAAGTGTGTGCCTATATATTGGAGGAGGTGTGTGTGTGTGTGTGTGTGTGTCTGTGTGCGTATGTTTATATGGTATTGATAAGGAATGGAAAACAGAAAAGAAAAAGAGAAGAATATGGATAAATGACAACAGTGCTATATCATAAAATGTCTTATAATGGGGTTTGAACTTGGTCTTATGTATACAATAGAGAGACATTGAAAGTTCTTTAAAGTAAGGTCAAATTCTCAACTGCTTAAAATATTAGCCCCGTCCTTTTTTCCTATTACTTTCAAACTTTTCTAACTTTCCTACAGACGAAGATTTTTTCCCCTAGTATCACTAGTTCACATCACTGGAACAATTTTTTCATTCTCTATCATTTCTTAACTGCCTTCTGTTTGGTGATTATGTACATATGTCCTGCTACATCTTGTTTCTGCTACTAATAGTGAAATGTACTTAACTATATTTTTCTGTCTTCTGTCATAAATATCTAAGGAGAAAGTTGGGTCTGGTATTTTCTTTATAGTTCTGCCTGTTCATTATAATGAACACTCTATAATTGATAATGATTATCAATATAAGTATAGTTGACTAAAAATAGAATAGTTCTTGGTTGAATAGTTATGAGGATCTATTTTATCATGTACATAAAATTTAAGCTGCTCTTAAAATTATAACAGAGAGCACATATTCCTCAGCTAAAGTTAATATAGTAAGAACTGTCTTTCTCTCATACTGTTTTTCTTCCTAAAAATGATAGTTTTTCATGCCCATGATGGAAATACAAAGCAGTGGGGCTCTGGCACTGCAGAAAATGCTCAAGACCTTCTAGGCATAACAAATAATAGCACCACAGAGAAGAATACAGGTTCTTTCTGCATCAGGGAACTGAGTGGCATCATATCTAAAAGCACTGATGCAGTAATTGTACAGAATTCCTAGTGCAGGTTGGGTGTATAAGGGCCACGTAAAAATGGGAACATTTGTTTCCCTGAATTATGAATTTTAGCATGCATGAATATTTTCCCATGCTACCCACTAAATTCTTTATTAGTAGCTAAAAAGTTACTACCATAATAAGAATATTTTTTCCTAGTTCATTCTCTTAAAAGTCAAGCCACTAGACTCAAAATATATAAAAATGATGTATAACTAAATCATTTTGTTGCTGAAAATCAGAAATTGTAAATTTAAATGCACAGTTAATTATAGCCATTTAAACGTAAGCCTAGAGTGTGATTAAAAATAATAGCAAAACACTTTTGTACTGGGTTGAATTTAAAAGCCAGTGTTTTTATGCATGTAGAGCATAGCAAAAACAACTACAAAGAGAAAACTAGATTTGTGTTCATTTCACAAGTCTTTAAGACTAAAACCGTAGCCATACTAGATTCAATTAAAAGGTTTTTAAAGCATACAGTACAACTCGTTGTACACAGTAGATGCTTATTAAGTAAGCATGTTCAGAGATGGATCATTCTGAATTGCAAACTGTGGTGGCATACTAAAATGTCTTCCTAAATTTTAAGTTTCATATATTTGAAACAGGAACTTGAAACAAATGTAGTGGCCTCTAAAAGAAATCTATGAATTATTTATAATTGAGAATAGAACATAAAAAGGAATAACAGGGCACAGATATCCATAATTTGATCGTTCGAAATGGAAGCAGAGCATCAAGTCTGTCTGATTAAAATTAAAAGTGCTATTATGGGAGACCTTCAAGATGGCGGAGGAGTAAGACATGGAGATCACCTTCCTCCCCACAAATAGATAAAAAACATGTCTACATGTGGAACAACTCCTACAGAACACCTACTGAATGCTGGCAGAAGACCTCAGACTTCCCAAAAGGCAAGAAACTCCCCGTGTACCTGGGTAGGGCAAAAGAAAAAAGAAAAAAACAGAGATAAAAGAATAGGGATGGGACCTGCACCTCTGGGAGGGAGCTGTGAAGGAGGAAAGGTTTCCACACACTAGGAAGCCCCTTCACTGGCAGGGATGGGGGTGGGTGGGGGGAAAGCTTCAGAGCCACGGAGGAGAGCACAAAGGGCAAAGGGGAGAGATTCCCGCACAGAGAATTGGTGCCGACCAGCACTCACAAACCTGAGACTCTTGTCTGCTCACCTGCTGGGGCGGGTGGGGGCTGGGAGCTGAGGCTCGGGCTTCGGAGGTCAGACCCCAGGGAGAGGACTGGGGTTGGCTGCGTGAACACGGCCTGAAGGGGGCTAGTGCACCACAGCTAGCTGGGAGGGAGTCAGGGGAAAAAGTCTGGAGCTGTTGAAGAGGCAAGAGACAGTTGTTTCAGGGTGTGCTAGGAGAGGGATTCCTACTCTGTGCTCCCACAGAAGGCAGAGCACCTCCTAAGCAAGCTCCAGAGATGGGCACAAGCCATGGTTATCAGCTCAGACCCCAGAGACGGGCATGAAATGCTAATGCTGACGCTGCTCCCACCAAGAATCCTGTGTGCAAGCACAGGTTACTACCCACACCCTCCCAGGAGCCTGTGCAGTACACCACTCCCAGGGTCCTGAGATCCAGGGACAACTTCCCTGGGAGAACACACGGAGTGCCTCAGGCTGTTGCAGTGTCACGCTGGCCTCTGCCGCAGCAGGATTGCCCCACATTCCAATTATGACTACCATACCCCTCACTCTTCATGGCCTGAGTGAGCAAGAGAGCCCTAATCAGCTGCTTCTTTAACCCCGTCCTGTCTGGGCGGGAACGGAAGCCTGTGGGCAACCTACGCACAGAGATGGGGCCAAAACCAAAGCTGAACCCCAGGAGCTGTGTGAACAAAGAAGAGAAAGGGAAGTTTCTCTGTGCAGCCTCAGGAGCAGCGGATTAAATCCCCACAATCAACTTGATGAACTCTGCATCTCTGGAATACCAGAATGGACAATAAATGTTCTCAAAATTGATGCAGCGGACATTGAGAGCAACTGTAGACTTGGGGCTTGCTTTCTGTGTCTGATTTGTTTCTGGTTTTTATGTTTATCTTAGTTTAGTTTTTAGTGCTTGTTTTCATTGGTGAATTTGTTTATTGGTCTGGTTACTCTCTGTATTTTTAAAAATTTTATTATTTTATAAATTTTTAAATTTATTCTGTTTTCCATTTTTTCTCTTTTTGTGAGTGTGTATGTGTATGTTTCTTTGTGTGATTTGTCTGCTTAGATTTTCTTATACCATTTGTCCTAGGGTTCTGATCATTCTTTTTTTTTGCTTTCTTTTTATGAGTGTGTGTTTGTGTGTTTCTTTGTGTGATTTTCTCTGTTTAGTTTTGCTTTTACCATTAGGTTTGGGATTCTATCTGTTTTTTTTTTTTTTTTTACTTCTTTTTCTTCTGAGCCATGTGGCTGGCAGGGTCTTGGTGCTCTGGCTGGGTGTCAGGCCTGAGCCTCCAAGGTGGGAGAGCCGAGTCCAGGACATTGGACCACCAGAGACCTCCTGGCCCCACATTATATCAGTCGGCGAGAGCTCTCCAAGACATCGTGTCTCAACACTAAGACCCAGTTCCAGCCAATGGCCAGCAAGCTCCAGTGCTGGACATCCCATACCAAACAACTAGCAAGACAGGAACACAACCCCACCCATTAACAGAGAGACTGCCTAAAGTCATCCTAAGTTCACAGACACCACAAACCATAGCACTGGACATGGCCCTGCCCAACAGAAGGACAAGATCTAGCCCCACCCACCAGAACACAAGAACAAGTCCCCTCCACCAGGAAGCCTACAAAAGCCCTTGAACCAACCTCACCCACTGGGTGCAGACACCAAAAACAACAGGAACTATGAACCTGCAACCTGTGAATAGGAGACCCCAAACACAGTAAGTTAAACAGAATGAGAAGACAGAGAAATATGTAGCAGATGAAAGAGCAAGGTAAAAACCCACCAGACCAAATAAATGAAGAGGGAATAGGCAGTCTACCTAAAAAAGAATTCAGAGTAATGATAGTAAAGATGATCCAAAATCTTGAAAATAGAATGGAGCAAATAAAAGAAACGTTGTATTTTCTACACCTAGAAGAAGGACCTACAAGAACTAAAGAGCCTAGAAGAACTAAAGGACCTAGGAGAACTAAACAGCAAAAAAACAGTAATGAACAACACAATAAATGAAATTAAAAATTCTCTAGAAGGAATCAATAGCAGAATAACTGATGCAGAAGAATGGATAAGCGACCTGAGAGATAAAATAGTGGAAATACTGCCACAGAGGAGAATAAAGAAAAAAGAATGAAAAGAATTGAGGACAGTCGCAGAGACTTCTGGGAAATATTAAACGCACCAACATTTGAATAATAGGGGCCCCAGAAGAAGAAGAGAGAAAGAAAGGGAATGAGAAAATATTTGAAGAGGTTATAGTTGAAAATTCCCTAACATGGGAAAGGGTGTAGCCACCCAAGTCCAAGATGCGCAGAGAGTCTCATACAGGATAAATCCAAGGAGAAACACACCAAGACACATATTAATCAAACTATCAAAAATTAAATACAATGAAAAAATATTAAAAGCAGCAAGGGAAAAACAACAAATAACATACAAGGGAATCAGCATAAGGTTAACAGCTGATCTTTCAGCAGAAGCTCTGCAAGACAGAAGGGAGTGGCAGGACATATTTAAAGTGATGAAAGGGAATAACCTACAACCAAGGTTACTCTACCCAGCAAGGATCATTCAGATTTGACGGAGAAATTAATACCTTTATAGACAAGCATAAGTTAAGAGAATTCAGCACCACCAAACCAGCTTTACAGCAAATGCTAAAGGAACTTCTCTAGGCAGGAAACACAAGAGAAGGAAAAGATCTACAAAAACATATCCGAAACAACTAAGAAAATGGTAATAGGAACATACATATTGATAATTACCTTAAATGTAAATGGATTAAATGCTACAACCAAAAGATACAGACTGGCTGAATGGATACAAAAACAAGACCTGATATATGTTGTCTACAAGAGACCCCCTTCAGAACTAGGGACACAGACAGACTGCAAGCGAGGGGATGGAAAAAGGTATTCCATGAAAATGGAAATCAAAAGAAAGCTGGAGGAGCAGTACTCATATCAGACAAAATAGACTTTAAAATAAAGACTATTACAAGAGACAAAGAAAACATAATGATCAGGGATCAATCCAAGAAGAAGATATAACAGTTTTAAATATTTATGCACTGAACATAGGAGGACCTCAATACATAAGGCAAATGTTAATAGCCGTAAAAGAGGAAATCAACAGTAACACACTCACAGTAGAGGGCTTTAACACTTTCATCAATGGACAGATCATCCAAAATGAAAATAAATAATGAAACACAAGCTTTAAATAGTACATTAAACAAGATGGACTTAATTAATATTTATAGGGCATTCCATCCAAAAACAACAGAATACACTTTCTTCTCAAGTGCTCGTAGAACATTCTTCAGAATAGATCATATCTTGGGTCACAAATCAAGCCTTGGTAAATTTAAGAAAATTGAGATCATATCAAGTATCTTTTCTGACCACAATGCTATGAGCCTAGATATCAATTACACGAAAAAAATCTGTAAAAAATACAAACACATGGAGGCTAAACAATACACTACTTAATAACCAAGATATCACTGAAGAAATCAAAGAGGAGATCAAAAATACCAAGAAACAAATGACAAGGAAAACACAATGACCCAAAACCTATGGGATGCAGCAAAAGCAGTTCTAAGAGGAAAGTTTATAGCAATACGTTCCTACCTTAAGAAACAAGAAACATCTCAAATACACAACCTAACCTTACACCTAAAACAATAGAGAAAGAAAAACAAAAAACCCCAAAGTTAGCAGAAGAAATCATAAAGATGAGATCAGAAATAAATGAAAAAGAAATGAGGACAACAATAGCAAAGATCAATAAAACTAAAAGCTGGTTCTTTGAGAAGATAAACAAAATTGATAAGCCATTAGCCAGACTCATCAAGAAAAAAAGGAAGCAGACTCAAATCAACAGAATTAGACATTAAAAAGGAGAAGTAACAATTGACACTGCAGAAATATGAAGGATCATGAGAGATTACTACAAGTAACTATATGCCAACAAAATGGACAACCTGGAAGGAATGGACAAGTTCCTAGAAAAGTACAACCTTCCAAGACTGAACCAGGAAGAAATAGAAAATATGAACAGACCAATCACACGCACTGAAATTGAAACTGTGATTAAAAATCTTCCAACAAACAAAAGCCCAGTACCAGATGGCTTCACAGGTAAATTCTATCAAACATTTAGAGAAGAGCTGACACTCATCTTTCTCAAACTCTTCCAAAATATAGCAGAGGGAGGAACACTCCCAAACTCATTCTATGAGGCCACCATCACCCTGATACCAACACCTGACAAGATGTCACAAAAAAAAGAAAACTACAGGCCAGTATCACTGGTGAACATAGATGCTGTTCACTGGTGAACGTAGATGCAAAAATCCTCAGCAAAATAGTAGCAAAAAGAATCCAACAGCACATTAAAGGATCATACACCATGATTAGGGGGAGTTTATCCCAGGAATGCAAGGATTCTTCAATATATGCAAATAAATCAATCAATATGATACATCATATTAACAAATTGAAGGATAAAAACCATATGATCATCTCGATAGATGCAGAAAAATTTTTTGACAAAATTCAACACCCATTTATGATAAAAACTCTCCAAAAAGTAGGCGTAGAGGGAACCTACCTCAACCTAATAAAGGCCATATATGACAGACCCACAGCCAACATCGTTCTCAATGGTGAAAAACTGAAACTATTTCCTCTAAGATTAGGAACAATAGAACGGTGTCCACTCTCACCACTATTGTTCAACATAGTTTTGGAAGTTTTAGCCATAGCAATCAGAGGACAAAAACTAAAAAATCCAAATCGTTAAAGAAGAAGTAAAACTGTCACTGTTTGCTGATGACATGGTACTGTACCTAGAGAATCCTAAGGATGCTATGAGAAACCTACTTCAGCTAATCAATGAATTTGGTAGAGTAGGAGGATACAAAATTAATGCACAGAAATCTCTTGCATTCCTATACACTGACAATGAAAGATCAGAAGGAGAAACTAAGGAAACACTCCCATTTACCATTGCAACAAAAAGAATAAAATTCCTAGGAATAAACCTACCCAAGGAGGTAAAAGACCTGTACTCAGAAAACTATAAGACACTGATTAAAGAAACTGAAGACGTTACAAACAGATGGAGAGATATACCATGTTCTTGGATTGGAATAATCAACATTGGGAAAATGACTCTACTACCCAAAGCAATCTACAGATTCAGTGCAATCCCTATCAAACTACCAATGGCATTTTCCCCAGAAGTGGGGCAAAAAATTTTATAAATTGTACGGACACACAAAAGACTCCAAATAGCCAAAGCAATCTTGAGAATGAAAAATGGAGCTGGAGGAATCAGGCCCCCAGACTTCATACTACATTACAAAGCTACAGTAATCAAGACAGTATGGTACTGGCACAAAAACAGAAATATAGATCAATGGAACAGGATAGAAAGCCCAGAGATAAACCCATGCACATATGGTCACCTTATCTTTGATAAAGGAGGCAAGAATATACAATGGAGAAAAGACAGCCTCTTCAATAAGTGGTGCCAGGAAAACTGGACAGCTACATGTAAAAGAATGAAATTAGAACACTCTCTAACACCATACACAAAAATAAACTCTAAATGGATTAAAGACCTAAATGTAAGGCCAGACACTATAAAACTCTTAAGGAAAACATAGGCAGAACACTCTATGACATCAATCACAGCAAGATCCTTTTTGACCCACCTCTAGAGAAATGGAAATAAAATAAAAAATAAACAAATGTGACCTAATGAAACTTAAAAGCTTTTGCACAGCAAAGGAGTCCATAAACAAGATGAAAAGACAACCTTCAGAATGGGAGAAAATATTTGCAAATGAAGCAACTGGCAAAGGTTTAATCTCCAAAATATACAAGCAGCTCATGCAGCTCAATATCAAAAAAACAAACAACCCAATCCAAAAATGGGCAGAAGACCTACATAGACATTTCTCCAAAGAAGATATACAGATTGCCAACAAACACATGAAAGGATGTTGTACATCACTAATCATTAGAGAAATGCAAATCAAAACCATGATGAGGTATCACGTCACACCAGTCAGAATGGCCATCATCAAAAAATCTAGAAACAATAAATGCTGGAGAGTGTGTGGAGAATAAGAAACCCTCTTGTACTGTGGTGAGAATGTAAATTGATACAGCCACTATGGAGAACAGTGTGGAGGTTCCTTAAAAAACTAAAAATAGAATTAACATATGACCCAGCAATCCCACTATTGGGCATATACCCTGAGAAAACCATAATTCAAAAAGAGACATGTATCACAATGTTCAATGCAGCACTGTTTACAATAGCCTCGACATGGAAGCAACCTAAGTGTCCATTGAAAGATCAATGGATAAAGAAGATATGGTATATATATATATATATATATATATATATATATATATACAATGGAATATTACGCAGCCATAAAAAGAAATGAAATTGAGTCATTTGTAGTGAGGTGGATGGGTTTAGAGTCTGTCATACAGAGTGAAGTAAGTCAGAAAGAGAAAAACAAATGCCCTATGCTAACACATATATATGGAATCTAAAAACAAAAAAGAAAGGTTCTGAAGAACCTAGGGACAGAACAGGAATAAAGACGCAGATGTAGAGAATGGACTTGAGGACATGGTGAGGGGGAAGGGTAAGCTGGGACGAAGTGAGAGAGTGGCATGGACATATATACACTACCAAATGTAAAATAGATAGCTAGTGGGCAGCAGCCGCATAGCACAGGGAGATCAGCTTGGTGTGACCACCTAGGGGGGTGGGATAGGGAGGGTGGGAGGGAGATGCAAGAGGGAGGAGATACGGTGATATATGTATATGTATAGCTGATTCCGTTTTGTTATAAAGCAGAAACTAACACACCACTGTAAAGCAATTATACTCCAAGAAAGATATTTTTAAAAAATGTTAAAAAAATAAATAATGTGCTGTTATGAAGTTAGCACATGAATAAAGGAGAAGCCTGGTGAAATAGCATTTTAATATGCTATAGATATTCTCTAGCATTGATATCAACAAGCTGGGATTAGTTTGGACCTACAGCTGCTTGGGTAGGAACCTAGTTAGTTGAAATATTGTATGTGAGAATTGGCTCTCAGTGGGCCAGTGTCAGTCATGGGAAGCTCTGTTAGAAATAACCATGTCATTAATGTCCTGGGGACACAGTTGAACCAGATGGAGAAACCATAGATTTGTCCAAGCTGGAGGAATTTTAGAGATCAACCACTTTATTATACAATTGAGGGAACTAAGAAGTCAAGTGATTTGACCATGGCCTATAGGCAGTCAACAGCTCAGTTCCTGACACCCAGGCTGGCACCCTTTTCCACATGGCACAGGACAATTGAATAGAAACTGTATTTACTGAGACCCACACACATGACCAAACTGGAGTAGTCGTATGGCAGTGGCTGTCACTTTAGAAGATGAAATCTCCTTGGTACTGTTACTGGTAAAGTAAGAGATCAAATACAAAGAATGAAGCTGAATTGGGATGGATATAGGGGGTTCAAATGGGCAAAACATCAGCTTTAGAAAATGCAGTGAAGGATCACCAGGCATGTAAACAATGACTATGAGTTAATAGTCATACAAGTGTGAGGACCATGTGGATGCATGAATGCCAAGTGGGCAGGACTCATGAGGTAATTCTGCCATTATATTCTCAATTAATCATTCCTTTACTATGTGTAGTTTTGAATGTTATGAATGCTAGAGTTACAGAAGGCTCTGGAGAGATTTCAGAGTAGGGAAATAAGTGTAAGTAGTTGGGACGTGGCTGGGAATGGTGATCCTGAAAGGTGGACTTTAAAGCGAGACTAGGTAACAGATGCCTTGAAAGGATTTTACCCAGCTTACTATAATCATCCCTTTAAATAAAATCTCCACTTTATATAAAATGTGACAAAACTGATTTAGGACTGAAGAATATGAGCTAGATGTAGGTAAAACTCTCCACATGGTATGAGTTGTGTAGTCCGCTTTCAAAATTTGAGTGATGTAATGTGAGCAATGTCCTTCTAAACATTCATTTGAAAGATCAGATGGATTCTTGTTTCTGTGCTAATATGATCCTACATGAAAGTGGAGAGGGCTGTTAGACAACTGACTACTTACTATTCTTTGCTCCCTTTAGTGGAAAAAGGGAGAAAACAGCAAGGTGGAGCTGAAGTCTGAGGGCTGGAGCTCTTTTTTTTTTTTGGAGCTGTTTCTGCTCAGTCACTTCAGCTCCCATTAATCTCTAACCTTCTTCAGTTATTTTGCTAAAATGAACAATAGCAATAGCAGCGGCAGCATAGCTGATATTTAGTGAATGCTCACTCTGGGCTGCACGCTGTACTAAGTGCTTTACATACATCTTTTGCCTATTACTGTTGGGTTGGCCAAAAAGTTCGTTCGGGGTTTTCTGTAACATCTTATAGAAAAACCCAAATGAAAATTTTGACCAACCCAATACTTAACTTCTCTGTGATTCAGTTTCTTCATTTGTAAAGTATGGAGAATAATAGCATCTACTTCTTATGTTAATCAGATGAGTTCATATATGAAAAGTGTTTAGAACAGTCTTTAGCAAATAGTAAGTATTTAATTAATAATAGTTATTATTATCTCATTTTTTAATCTTCGAAAGTAGTGGTTGCTGCTACTTACTCCCCCATTTACAGATAAGCAAACTGAGACTCAAAGAGTTTAATGAACTTTTTTCAAGATCATATAGATAGTAAGGGACAGAATAAGGACTTAAACTTCCATGTCTTGTGCTTTTTAACCCCT
This sequence comes from Delphinapterus leucas, assembly GCF_059928025.1. Taxonomy (NCBI): domain Eukaryota; kingdom Metazoa; phylum Chordata; class Mammalia; order Artiodactyla; family Monodontidae; genus Delphinapterus; species Delphinapterus leucas. The sequence goes on along the minus strand of NC_143137.1, from coordinate 36,123,930 downwards.
CTGCCATTTTGGTCCTCCCCTTCCAGGCACCTAAGCCCCAGCCACACAACATTAAACTTCTCTGATTAGTCGGATCCTTATGTTGAACACTTCATGAGCTTTCAAGTCTCTATACAGTTTGCTCATTTTATTATTTCCTTTCTCTGAAATAGCTTTCCTAACTTTGTCAAGTAGATAAAATTAAAATTATCCTTCAAGACTGAGTTCAGCTGCCACCTTTTCTCTCACCTTCCTTCTCCCATCTTCACAGAGTTAATTGTCTTGTCTGTGTTTCTTTTACACTTATCTCACATATCTCTCTTTCAGCACTTATCACATTGTCTCATAATTTGTTTGTGTCTCTGCTGCTAAATGGGGAACTATGAGAGAACCAGTAAAAATTAAAATTTATTTAAGATGCTAGACTCTCTTCTAAAGGCTTCATAAGGATGCACTCATTGAGTCCTCTCAATAACATCAGGATGTATGCTGTATTATCCCTTTTTTATTGAGGAGGCATAGAAAGGTTAAGTAACTTGTCCAAGATAATATATGCAGTAGCCACACAATAAATGATTGTTGAATTATATTTAAGTAAAAATGCTTACTAAAAATGATCAAAATTTCTTTTTTTCCCTGGAGAAAATGAAATCTCTCAATTCAACATCTTTTAGGATGGAGGAGAAAAGAACAAACTCCTCTTTCATCTAGTCCAATTTTTTTTCTTAAAGCTATGAAAAGAAACAGCTAATTAACTTTAGCTAGTTGAAGCTCAATTATCAATTCAGCTTTAAGGTTTTTAAATAATATAATAACTTTTTCCCGTGCTGTAGTAAATGACTTACTTCCCATTGATCATTATTCCCATGATCTCGAATACCCATATAAGTTAAATGTTATTTTATTATCTGTTCAAAACTTCATAATCCAGGACATGTATTACAGTGTCAATTTTAATACTGTGTCAAGAACCTATAATTTTCCAAACATAAAGAGAAAAAAGGAACTGTTTTCTGCCTCTAAGCCAAGCTTGAGAACCTGTCTTTCTGAGGATGAGATCCTATGGCACCAGAAGGAGCTAAGGGACTAGCTGTGAATGCCAGGTGTGATTAATTTCAAACCCCAAACCACCTGTTACTCCTTTAAGATCTTTTTTCACAGTCACTCAGAGGGAAACACACTCTTTTTTACTTTGCTCTGGGGCCTTTCAGGGCTCCAGCCCTTGTATTAACTGCCTGATCTGGTGGGAGGAAGACTAGCTTTAAAAGCCTTTTAATCTAAAGGGTTTGAGCAGTTAATAGACATCATCCTCTTGGCAAAAGGATGTGATATAAAAACTGCTTCTCCATTTTAAAAACAAAGTCTTATTTATATAATCCTTTTATAAAGTTAAAGTCTCTTGGTTTAAATATATTTTTTAGAGCTTGTTACAATGCAGTAAATGGCAAAATGAGTTAGCCAAAACAATCTTTTCTCCATTGCCCCAGTTCTCAATAGCCCTTTAGCTTATTTGACGGCTTCGACTCATGGCAAAAAATAATCCAGTCATTTCCAAATGCTCCCTTAGTTTTAACCACTGTATAGACTAATTATGAACTTGTGCCTCAAAATTGAGCAATTCAATCATTTTAATATGGTATAAAAAAAGTTTGTGAGAGAATTAGGAAAGTCACAGAACACTAGCATATCCAGAGTTAAGAACAAAAGAAAAATGTCAGCAGCAAACAATTATCTTTGTAGACCTTGCAATTTCCATTAAAAACATTTATGAGACTATTAACAAACATGAAAATGATGCATTTTTGCATAGAAAAACAGACTCACATGATTCTAGAATCGTAAATAACCCATAATTCTGGTAACCATCGGTCTTGTATTTAGCCAGTACTTGAAACACTGCTATTTGTCATCTTATCTTTTTAATTTTCTTTTTAATATAAAGTTAATATAAGCTGGGGTTTTTGTTTTGCTTTGTTTTAATAACAATATAGTTTATGCTACACGTGGAATAAAGAATGGAACAAAGTAAATTTATCTAATGTAAAGTAAATTTATCTACAGAAGTGAAGGGTTTTGGTTCTGTTTGCAACTGTCCTACAGTAATTCCCATTGCAACACAATGCGCTATTACATGCCTTAGCTGAAAAGGATACGTCTCTATAATTTTAAGTACATTTCATTGTATTTGCAATAGAAGTAAATTTTGGAGGCCAAATAAACTTTTCAGCTGATGAGGGCAGGAGTAGGGAGTTTTGTTGTATCTCTAGTAAGGAATAAGAAAAACATTGAAGGAGTAGCGTGCTTTCATAATAAAAGATATGTACCCTGTTTCACAGGTTATTCCCATCTTTGCTTGAGCACCATGGGAGGCCCCCTGGGAGTTGACATCTTAGTGCCTTCCTTTGATTGCACTTTACCCAGGCATTCTCATGCTAACTTGCAGGAAGGTATGAGTATGGAAGAAAGAACATCTCCCTGTCATTTGAAGGGATTGAAGTATCTCCACATGGAAGTGGACAGTCAGGAGTGGGAGGACTTTAACACTCAGGGTTTGCTGTTACTTTGTGTAACCACTAACAATGAGGGAACTCAGGGTTCCAAAACACAGCACGGGTGATTCATCTAAATGAAATGTGAGCAGAATGGGGGAGCTCCCTGTGAATTGAGGGAGTATGATATATAAAAGATCCCAGGGAATACTGGGAAAGATAGGGGGTAAGGCATGAAGGGAAAATGGAAGAGAGTCCATTTATGGTCATTAATATCAAGTCCATTTTAGAAACATTTACTATTGTAACACTTGTAACTTGTTGCTACTACATATTTAATTCTGTTCTGCCTGTTTTCTACTGTGCTTTCAGCACCAAGCTCAGTGACCAACACATATTTGTTGAATGAATGAATAAATAAGCATTTCAGTTAGTATTCATGGATGTAGAGGCAAATGGATAAGGGGCCATAACCATGTAAAGACAAATCAGTTATTAACCTCTATGAAAAATGCTGGTGTTGAAACCCAACCAGCTAACATTTGAGAAGATAATTCAGTCAATAGGTTGTCCCACAAATTTTAAAATCTAATCACTATGGTTAATTTTGTATTATTTAAATGGAGCCTCCACGGGAAACTGAGCCAGTTACTCACCTCCTTCTGCCTCAGTTATTATCTGCATAGGGTTTCACAGTCACAGACTTAATGCCTAGCTCCAGCCAAGCATCTCACAAATAAATCCACTGTGCACAAAAGGAACCAGATGAGATTATAGACACATCCATGCAAACACATTACCACTGTTAAGGAAAACAATCTAAAGCCTGTTCAACTCAGATGTAATTAGTCCTAGAGGGACACATTATTACTGATAAAGGGTTTTTCTCACAGTGAAGTTGGACTCCCCAGTGGGAATGTATTTTTATGGGTTGAAGATTAGTAACATTTTCAAATTGAATTAGTTGCAACTGTTTTTCATTATTAAATATTGGAATGGGTGCCAAAATAGATAATGTGATTTGGTCCTTGAGTCACTGAAGCAGACTTTTATTTTATATGATTGCTACCATTACTTATTGACTTACAAATAGCAGTGATTAACTGGGGATGTATCTCACCCACTGCTTGCCCCTTGACCTGAAATGCCAAGTTAGTCAAGAGTAGGCTTAAATGAGAGTCACTACAGTTCGGTATTATTCACTGATCATTGGGGTTGATCACTTACCAAAGCTGTTGGAATATGTTGTTCCAAATAGCTAGGTAGAATCAGGCAATCTCACTTGGTTGTTGCTCTTGACTTCCCAGTCTCCTAGTCTTAATCCATGCCTCAGGTTTTTGTGTATATAATGGAGGCCAGTGTTAATAAAACCTGGTCTCTCTGGCCTCAAGATCATTGTTGAATTTTCTACTGATTGCTGGTGATATTTGAACCTTTAAGCGAAGCTCTTTATAAATATAGTCATGGTAATTATGTCTCTACTGTAAACTTTTTGAGTTGGAAACATAATGTTATCCCAATACCTTTTGATAGCATTTCCTTAATTGTATTTTAGATAATGATTTTAGTACCAAAAGGGGTCTTTATTGCTAGATTCAGTTCACTGTTGTACATTAAATTTTGTCTCAGATCCAATCAACTTTGGTATAAAGTAAAAATGAGTTCAAATAGAGTGCTCACTAAATCATGGCTTGAGCTGTCCTTATATGAGCAAAACTGAATTGTTGCATATATCATTGAAATATTTCAATGATTTATTTTTCCTTACTTATATTTATATTGATGTTTTCTTTACAGAAACACTGTAGCAATAAAGAATTCTGTTCCATTAGATTCCTAATCTTAATTTTCAAGTACCAAATAAAAATAAAAACCCCAAACAAACAAAAACAATGAACAACAAACAAAAACAATAACAACTTTTCTGGTTTTGTCATAATGTAATTGTAAACCATTCTTCTTACAAGTTATGTATTTAGAATCCAAAATTTCTACCATGGCCCAAAATAAAATGTGATGTTTATATTAAAATTCTGAACCAACCAACTAAGCAGGTTTACATCTTTAAATATTACTGGCTTTGTAAGAATAAATAGGATAAATACGACAAAAGCTACCAAATAATGCTTTTGCAGATATTATTTGTCAGTTTATCAGCTTTAGGTTCCCCATCATTCATGCATTTTCAGTTCCAGAATATAGTAGCTACAAAAATAAAGAAACAAAACCATAATAAAGCTAGTCTTCCTATTTTGTGCTTGCCTCCCAATTAAAAAAAAAATTAAGTGCCAAAAATGTAAAATTTATTCCAAGAAAAGTAACAGGCTACACAAGTAAATTTTGGCAAATGCAACTTTATATTGAAATTCACACATCTGTATCTTGAAGAATGAGACTCACAGACTCTAAAGTATTTCTGAAATACTAGAAATCATATTATAAGCTTTCACAAGTTAAAACTGAAATAATTTAAACGACCAATACACTGAATGTGCAGAAAGTATAAACAAGACTGTGCCTTCGGTAGAATAAAGGCTTTACAAATTGTGCAGGATGTCATACTAAGGCTGTGGTCTCCCCTTGACAGCTGACTTAAAATATAAACACACATCAACTGCCTCCTTCTTAGAACACACTAGAATGGGTAGCACAACTCAGAAGAAAATCTCATTATCCCAGTGATGTGCACCTTAATTTTCAAACTATGTGAGGAAAAAGGAAAAAGAGTATTAAATGATCGTCCATGCACTTCCAGTTGCATGACCATGACCAGTTACTGATTCAATTTCCCATGACTCCAGTTTGCTCCAATGCTAAATAAGATGAAAGATACTAGATAATCCTTTAAGGCAACATGTGTTTATTCTGCATTATTAGAACTGCTCAGTTGTGACCGGTTGGTACCATTAATGTTGCCTCCCAGACCAGTATCTAGTATTTGTAAAATATAGATGAATTGGAAAAACTTTATACCAAATCAACAAAAACCACATAATACAGTTCGATGCTAGCAATTTCACTAGTAGGTAAGGAAAGTTGTATTTAGAAACAGTAATGTATTAATACAAAAAAAGTAAACTCTAATTGAAACCAATATACTGCTTTGGAATGCTCCCCAAAACTTACAAGGTGATTTTTTAAAAGTGTGGTAATCCAATAATTCATGGCATGTCTTTAGTGAATTACAGTACTTTAAGTCCCCAAATATTTTAGTCCTTGCAAAACAATAATAGTATGAAATGTTTTAAAGTCTTCAAACTTCTAAAATTAGTTTTTATCAGCACATTTACCTCATGTCAACTTAATTTATTAAGATGTCCAATGCTAATTGGTTTTTTTTTGATGTTTTTTCATAAGTAGTGATATACACAGCGTTTAGCACTGATACTTAGCACCTGCTACTTTCATTATCTAGTTTTCAACCACATAAAGAAACTTAGGGCAGTGGTTCAGTCCTTTCTTAATTACAAACCTTCGCCGGCAGTCAGCAGGATCACTCTGAGATTTAAAATAGGATTATAGGTGAACTATTGCAAAGACTGCAGAATGTTGCCCAAATCCTTATAACTGCCGATCCCATTCTTGATTTTCTTCTCAAGAAATGGCTACAGGCCACAATTGCTTAGCAGAGAAGGTTAGTGTTTCACAAGGCTAAAGATGTACAGATGCTCCTTCATATAACACAGTAAGGTTCCCTTGGTAACCTGGATTTTCTGCAGTAAAGAAGGGTTGTGCTGAAACAGCGCCTCAGCTCCCTGTTGGAGAAAATGCAGACAAAAGGATTGATTCCTGCTTGGGCAAAACTCATCCAGACAGCGGCTGTTAGAAATCCCCCTGGTACTACAGGCCCTCTTGCAAAAACTCTCCAGTAACAGGCCACCAGGTAGGGGCCCCACAAGGTTAAGAAGAGAAAAGTCATTATATAGAACATTCTGCTGATTCTTTTCTCCATTTTGAACTCATCTAAGACCAATAGCCTTCTTCTGCTCGTGGTGTTTGCATTTTGCCTGATGCCCAGCAAGGTGGGTGGTGTGGGACCCCTTCCAAATCCTGCTAGCCAATTGGCAGCTGCCTGGCCACTGGCTCCAGGGCCATGAAAAGTCCAGTTCTGGCTGACTGCTGCTACAAACTGGACTGGCTTCATTTTCCTTCGGTCGTGGACAAAAAATATCAGCTTGAGGTAGACAAGCTGTGTAGCTAGGAGGATGAGGGCAAGGAGCAGCATAAATCCTAAGGAATCATTAGCCCTGAAGGAGCGGTGTTGGAAGGTACATTGATCTTCTTCCCTAATGAACGAGTAAGTGCCCACATCCAGAACTGGGGGGAATGCCATGGCCACAGACAGAGTCCACACCATGCAGATCACAGCCAGACACGTCCAAAAGGTCAGCCTCTTTGTATAGAAGCGGTGATGGGCAATAGCTAAGTATCTGGTGACACTGATACAGAAGAGCATGAAAGCAGTGTGGAAACAGGACAAAACCCCCAGAAAGGCAATCACTTTGCAAGTCAGAGTCCCATAAGTCCACGTAGAGCCATTTTTGACAGAGTTGAATACAAATGGGAAACAAATTGCAGATCTGAGGATATCTGAACAGCAGAGATCCAACAGGAAGTAGTAAGGTGCTCTATGCAAGGTCTTATCTTTCACTAGCAAAATGGAGATCAGAAGGTTGCCCACCACGCTGACTCCTATTATGAAACCCAAGGAAGTCAGTTTCAGAAAGGCTGTTAGAGGAGAGAGATTTTGCAAAATGTTGTCAGCTGCATGGCTATAGTTCGCCATAGATGGATGGAGGATAAAGATACAGCCTCAGTCAAGTCTCATGATCTAGATATAAGAACAAGGAAAAGATATATCCATGCATTTTACTGATAATGTAATCCACAAAGAGAACTGATCCGATCTGCAGTCATGCTTCCTCTTTTCTTCCATTTGATTTGCCATCAGAATATCTGGAAAAAAAAAAGAGCTATCAGTTCTAAAGTTAACAAGCAATGATGTCAGGCAGTGCTAACATAAAGCTGTTCATTTATGGGGAAGCAAATAAAGTTTTATTTTTGAATAATATTATTTGCTTTAGTATTTTTGCTTGAGATTTCAGAGAATTGGCTTGTTCAGTTTTCTGAGCTAGATGAATTTTTAAATGTATCTATTTAAAAGAACATACATTTGATTGGGCACCTTTAGGAGAGAAGGAATAAAATGTTCCCCAATTGTATGGGGAATATGCCAGTCCTGGAGTTAATCACTAGTGTTGCAATGGAATCTACAAGATTGCTAATAGGAGACAGAGAAGAGACAGCCCACATTTATCTGAGGTCTGTTAGTATCTGTCAGTGTTTTCCCTGCAGCTTCTCTGCTGATACGGATCCAAAGAACCCTTCCAAAATATATGTCTTTTGACTCAAGTGCCACTATTCATGCTGCATATTATAAGAGGAATATTTGTTGATTCATCTTAAAGCATGATTTCAACATTAGACGTCTAAATTAATAGGAACTTGTCCCAGGATTTGATGTGATTTAATCTTTTGTCTTTCCCTCCCCCCCCATTTTTGGCAAATCTTTTCTCTTTTAAATCCACATGATTATTAAAAATGGTTAATGTAAATATTGGTCAGGGAAACACCCAGAGGAATAATGCACTTACATTTGTAGACCGGGGCTGCCTGAATTCAAATGAATTTAACATGAACCTGTATTTCTTGGGCAATTAAGCTTTTCCCATTTACACTGATAATCTTCGTTGCACATCGCAAGTGGCTTCATTTTAAAACAAAATGCACATTGTCTCCTAGGTGTTGGGGAGCCCCACCAGGGAAATCGGCTTTCTCTGTTATTCCCACCAAGCATGTTTCCTTTGCCACTTCTCACTTGCCCGGAATATGCTGATAGAAGCCCAGGCAACACTGCGTTCGATGATTTTAATTTCCCCACCGGTACATCCCCGGGTAAATACCGATCGCATCATGCAACATTACGAAACCTGAAATCCGCCACCCCTGGATTTATAATGGGGGGGTGGAGGAGGGGGAGGGGGAGAGAGACATGCATTACATACGCGAAGATGGGGAGAGATTGCTTCTGTGCTGCAAGGGAACTGTTCCCGGTGATTCGCAGTCTGATATTCCTCAGTCTTGCAACGCTTTCCAGAAATGGAGCTCTCAGTAAGCCCTACTGAAGATGCATTGTCTGAATGTACTTCCATTATGCAGTTTATTGTCAAAAAACAAAAAAAACAACAAAAAAAAACTCAAGGAGGGCTCTTTCCCGGTGAACCTGCAGTTTCATCAACACTGTGTGCCCCCTCCCCCCAAACTTAACCGAGAGTATATCCTCCTACCTGTTGGTGTTGGATATCCCGACAGACTATAGCTTCTTCTTTCTATAAACTGCTGATTTTTTTTTTGCCTTAGTGCCTTGACTGAACATCCAGGCAGGGCTCGGCGGCGCCTGCGCGCTGGAGCCTCCTTGAGCTCCAGCCGCGTCCTCCCCTGTCGCAGCGGCACCGTCTCCCCCAGTAACGCAGGGGCAGCGGCGGCGGCGGCGGCAGCGGTGGCGAGGGCGGCGGCAGGGGGCTACCTCAGCCTCTGTGGAGCCAACAGGAGCCCCGACCCGTTTCCAGAGCGGGCTGGGTTTATTGAATGTCCTGTCCTGTTGAACTGGCAAAATTGGCCTGTGTCCCCTTGCGGCTGCTTCTGAACTTTTCCCTCCCTGCATTGGGAGTGGGGTTTGGAAAGGCTCGTTCAGGACCTCAGGCCCACCCTCTTCCCTTAGGGCAGCGCACCCCGGAGCCCGGGGTGCCCGCCTCCACCTCAGCTTCCGGGAACCCTCGCTTTCCCCATTTTCCTCCATGCTCTTTTAGGGCGGTCCAAAGCATTGGGAGCTTCTTTCAGCTTTCTTCTTTAATGATTTCCCCAGCTGACTGCATTTGCAGGTTAGCTTGGTGTGGGGGAGAGTGGAGGGGAGGGGAGAAAGAAAAAAGAAAGGAAAAGAAAAAAAAAATTTTTTTTTAAAAAGAAAAAAGGCATAGTCAGGAAAAATCTTGTCAATGGGGAAGAAGGGAAAGCAGGTTAGGGCAGCCCTTTGTTAGTCTTCGTCTATTCTCCAGTGCACGCAGATATGCGTTAAGTAGGAAGAAACTAAGTTCAGAGGAAAGCTGCAAAATGATTTATGTCCATTCGACTTTAACGAATATGACTATAGAACCAGGCTTACACATAACGAATATGACTATAGAACCAGGCTTACACAAATTTTAAATGACTGCTCCTTGCATTCCACCCCACCAAGCAATAGCCTTTCTTTTGCTTCTTGCAAGTAAGGCTGACCAATAGATTGGTAATGTCACAGCAGTTGTATGTATGAGTTTCCTTCCCCCCTTTGTGTTAAGGAAGAAAAATACTAGGAATATAACGATTCATAAAACTTACACCCGTCCAAAAGGTCCGATGATATCACAAGACAGTACATAGCTTGACACCTGGGTGCTTAGGGATGTCTCTGGAATCATGGATTTCCTTATTTTACCATTTCGTAAGAATTTTGTTTGTGGGGGTGGTATAAGATTTTAAACAACTCCACCTCCAAAAACGAGCAGAAATGCTTTCATTAATTCCCAAGGTAAAACGTCTGATTCTCCTCCTGCATGCTTATTGCTTTATAATAATCTGTTAATGAAACAGAAAAAATAAAGATCTTCTCTACAGCAATAATTTGATCTCCAGACAGCAGTAAAATACCTCATTGCTGGGTGGTGAGATTGTGACATTCGGGGGAACTCAAGCCAATCAGCATACAGATAATATGGATTAATTTACATATTGTATTTCTATTGGACATACCGAGGAAAAGCTTTCTCTGTTTAAAGCTTAAAAAGATTAAAAATGAATACTTCACTGTCATAATGTCACAGTCATGTTACAGTCATTACAAAATGCCCTATGTTGGTAATACTGAAATGAAGTTACATTTTCCTGATTTGTTTTGGGATGTCCTAAACCCAGTTAAGAAAAATAGATAATGATTAAAAAAAAAAAGAAGTATCTCCTCACTTTGGCGTTCCCTTAACCTAGAAAAATCAATTCTACAGCAGTACTGGAAATAACTTGAGGGCATTTCGATTCGAGTGAAACATTCCACTTTTTTGCAAAACAAATTCAGAAGTGTTCAAAACTATACGTTGGTTTGCAACTTGTAAGTGAAATGTCAAATTCATTTCTGTGAAACTACAAATCAATTCAGTTTGTTCCTTTTTACTTCCCAATTAGTGTCCCAATGTACTTTGCAAAGTACATTGAATTTAGGGAGAAAAATCTAGAAAATGTAAACTTAAAAAAAAATTTTAACTAGAAAAATTTCTAGTTAAAAAAATCTATAGAATAAGTGACTTAAGTTTCCTGAAAATTCATGATTGGCCCAATCTTAGGTGGTATGGATTAGGGAAGAGCTACTTAAAAGTAAATTAAAAGGATGACTGCACAGCCTGCCCTTGAGGCAATAATTTACTCTGCCAAAAGGTATAGGGCCAAGATCCAAGATTGATTCCTTAAAAATAAGGGAGGGGATATGTGTATGCAATATTCTTTCATATCCACAACTCACGGTATATTAGAGCTATTATTTTCCTTTGCAATTGAGTGCAGTTACATCTATTAGTTCTTCGGTTTTTCCAGCTGTTAGATGAGAATGTCATTTTCTTGCCTCGCAAGGGGGTTTAAGAAATTAGTGAGATATTTTCCATTTACTTCATTAACTCTGCTGGAGAAAACATGGAAGTCTGCATCTTTCATCAACAGAGATTTAAAAAAATATATTTAATACGTTAATGGACAAAAGCTTCATATCATCTACAGATTCCCAAATATAAAATTATCACTTCAGTTGTTCAGATCATAACCTTATTTGATCATAGCTAATTTCTTTTTGATTCCTTATATCACCAAACCTAGAAAAATTGATTTTCAGGTTGAGAGTAAAGAGACAAAGCAAACAACAAAATACTATATACCCTGGGTTTGAAGGTTTCTAAAAGTTTGAAGAAGTGTAACGGTTTTCAAGCTCTCGGCATATTACATTTACTGTATTGATCAGTGGATTAGGAAGACTGATGTAATCTGCTTAATTTGGTTCTTGTAATATATACAGTTTTTATTTCAAGCAGCAATTATCTTCTTTTCAAAATTAATTGGACATGTCAGATTTTTGCCAAATGCACAGTCTCATGATGGACAAATGCAGTATTTTTGTTCTATGCATTATGTGAAAATGTGTCAGGAAGTAAACAATCCTTCACAAATGCAGAGAATGATAGGGTAGGATAAGCTTTCTAAAAGTTTTGTGACCATTCATTTAAAGTACTATCTCTCCCACTTAACGCCTGTCATTAAACCTTTAAAAATATGTATCTTTGATAGTCCCAACTCTTAGTAAAGTCTAAAGTTATATATGAAAAAGAAGCTTCCATAAAATTTCTGGATCTTGGTAAGAATGGCTCTCACCAGGGACTTTTGCGCAGAAACATTTTCTAATAGATTATTAAAAAAAAATTCACTAACCTAGAATAAGTGACCAACAGAAAGGGAGAGTATGCATTTATATTTTGAAAATGGTTTTCACCTGCTAGTCTGTGGCAAAAAATGACTTTTTTCACAGGGACATCTAAGTAACTGAAAGTTTCTAGGGGGCTTTGTACTCATGCTTGAGGAACAGAATGGTGAAAGAATATACTATACCTAAAAAACTGCCACTGGATTTAAAAAATCATGCCTCTGGAGTTTGGAATAACCATAAGTGTGAACACCTCAAACAGTGAGATTTCTTCAGAATTTTAATGAGTTTTTAAAAGATTAAGAATATGGCATGTTTCTTTCCAAAATACTAAAAGTTCATTTGTCAGATTTTTCTCTTTACTCTGTCACAAAACAGGTTCCGATGTGTAAATATAATACATTTAAAATTTTAAAGCTAACATCTCTAAGACCTTCCTTCTCATTTTAAGATCCAGGCTTTTAAAACTTAGCAATTTACCTTTTCTGATCTTTATTGTTCACGGCTTCCTTCTCTCTGAAAACTTTAAAACTTGTTCCTTTATTTAATTCATTTGACAAACATTTGTTGAAGTTACTCTCTAGGAATCACTGTGCTAGATCTTGCAAGAAATGAAAAATCAAGAGATAGGATCAGTGTACAGGCAGTTGCATAATGTAGGAAAAGCCTGAACTGGTAGAAGTTGAGGGGGTGGAATGAACAGAAACAAAGTGATAGATCTGATTGGTAAGAGAAGGTAGAAGCTGTGTTTTTTTGTTTTTTGTTTGTTTTTTAATCAAGTGATTAGATAAGGGAAGCAAAGGAGATTGAGGAGTAAGAATTGACTCTAAGGTTTGGAGCTTGGATAACTAACTGGGAGATAGGAGATGCCATTAACTAGAGGTAGCAAAAGTTAAAAAAGGGGGAGCTGGTTTGGTAAGGAAGATAATGAGTTAATTTTAGACAGATTGAATATGAAATGCTAGTGGAACATTTAAATGCTGATGTCTTATATGCAGCTGGAAGTGAAGACCCCAAATTCAGGAAGTACTTATGGGTAGGTGATGGTGGAAATAGGTTAACTGTTGGATGACATTGCCAAGGGAAAGACTGTTGAGAGGTAAGGTTGAGGTTAAATAAATAAACAAACAGGCCCATCCTTCTCTTTCTGAACAAACTGCAAAGCTAAGATAATGTCTGTATTTACGAAACAAGACGGAACATGTAAGAACCACAGCTAGAACAAAGGAAGAAACATCAGTGTCATAGACCTTGAGGGAGGAGAGAATTTCAAGGGAGGAGTGGTTGTCAGTATAAATTGTATCTAGGAGGTTTAAAAGGATGAAGGATTAGAAGATATCATTGAATCTGGTGGTGAGGAAATCATTAGCAGCCTTGGAGAGAGCAGTTTCAGAAGAGCAAGTCACACTGAAAGGGATTAACAAGTGAGGGGCATAGGCTTAAAGGCTTATAAGGTCAGGTTCAGAAACTATTTTGCTATTAATGACAGCACTGTTAGTGATGAAGGTTTTAATGAATTCTCTTGATGTTTTGTGAACAGTGTTAGTTATTTAAATAAATATAGCATGCCTTCTTCTTCTGGAAGTCTTTAAAACTCTTCTTCTATTACGCACTGTTTAAATGTGATGCTGTGAATGAGAGCAAATGCAAGTTTCCCTACCATGCCTGGTAAAACTTTAGAGATTTGATCAAAAGCCCTTGGTCTATTAAAATATTCTAAGTTGTCTCATTCTTCTTTGTCTTTTTTTTAAAGATAAAGTTAGTCTCAACCATGAAAAAGAGAAAAGTGACCTATGTGGTATAGTTTGAGTGAGTGTGGTCTGTGGGTGTAGGGGTGTGTGTGTGTGTGTGTGTGTGTGTGTGTGTGTGTGTGTGTTGGAGCGAGGTAGGGAGGCAAAGCAAGTGTTGGTAAAATAATTAAGAATTGGGAAATTTAATTTAATATTCAGGTTAATGGAGAGTCATACATATCTTATGGATTATAAATTTTCACAGAATAAAAATGCAATATAATTTTAAAAACTCAAGAAGTCTAAGACATTTTTTTCTTTGATTATTCAGGGTTACCTCAGTAATACAGTGAGTTAAGGCCATTATTATAAGCACCAGTTATATGATAATATGAGTGGATTATGGTTATTTAAGCTTTTGTGGTGTTTAGCTTTTTGATAAATGGGCATTATTAAAACATGGCTGAAAGTAAAGAACCTTAGACTCTAATTTAAGAGCTTCCCATAGTAACTGTCCAGTCCTGCATTCTGATTTTCTGGTTAGCCCTTTCACTTTCATTTCTCCTAATTTTTAAAACTTTATAATTTTCTCTTTACAGACTAATAATTCTATAAAACAAGGACAAACACAAAATTCCCATACTTCATAAACATGGTTACTACTTTAACTTGGTTAACATTTGGTAAAAATAAAAGTGTGATATCTGCCTAATTTTACATCGGAAAGGACATAAGTCCCGGCACAACATTATTTCATTCCTTCTATAAATGTCAGTCTCCATCAGAAAAGGAACCCTATGAGAGTTCAGACAGTATCTTATTTTGCCCTTTTCTTCCTTGCTGCCCAGATCCAGCACATAGAGGGCATTCCACCCTTTTTGTTGAACGGGTGATTATGAACCTACTACATAAAGGGTGCTGTGCTAGGCACTGTGAGGAGGACATGAAAGAAAAAGAAGAAAAAAAACAGTGACACAGGCTCCAGCTGAACTCTATGTTTTCTTAATTTAATAAGGCTGGGATAATTATTTGTATTATGGGCAGAAAGTTTTCTTGGCCAAGGATTTACTCTGGATTTGGGCAAGTTTTGTTTGCTTCTTAGCCTTATTACATTAGCATTTACATGATTCCTTATTTGCCTTACTACTTAATAATTTCAAACCATTTTTTAATAACAGTGTCTGTCATGCAGATTATGAGCCAAGAGCAGAAATTTATGCTTTGAGCTCCTAACCTGGTGCTCACATACATGACAGAATATCTCAGCTTTTATCTGGCTTTGGACTTATGATCATTCCTTTTTTTTTTTGCGGTACGTGGGCCTCTCACTGTTGTGGCCTCTCCCGTTGCGGACCACAGGCTCCGGACGCGCAGGCTCAACGGCCATGGGTCACGGGCCCAGCCGCTTCATGGCACGTGGGATCTTCCTGGACCGGGGCACGAACCCATGTCCCCTGCATCGGCAGGCGGACTCTCAAGCACTGCGCCACCAGGGAAGCCCTGATCATTACTTTTTTAACAGCCAAAAGGGTGGTGTGTCCTGAAAACAAATTTAAATCTGATTTACCAATACAGAAGTGAAAACTTGATAATATAAAAAGAAAATTTTAAATGATGAATACTCTTTAATTTTGCAAATGGATTTTCATAATTATAGAACAGACAGGAAAAGGGTTGACACAGAATCTGGCCATTTACCTACTAAAAGACTTCACAAAGATGATATTACTCTTAGGTGAAAATCAGGATTATCTTTTCTTACACTTTGTCTTCTTTTTAGAAGATATTCCTTTCCCTCCTTTACCAGGCATAAATTAGAGCTGAATATAAGAGGTTCTTCTATAAAATAGTGCTGATTCATCTCATTAATTGGAATACAATAAAAAAAGCTAAATCATTCTTTAAGTCCTCCTAGATTGAACAAAGCCCACAGCTGATGATAGAGTTTGTAATCCTGGAACAAGGAGGGCATAGAAAAATGCTTCCAACAACTTGAAACAGGATGATAGCTCACTTTCAGAAGGTGGTAATGACTGAGAGTGGGTGTATACAATTTCACCATATAGAATTTGGTTGAGATTATCTTTCTCCTTTATCTGATCTAGAATCATGGCATCCTGTATCGACAGTTGGTATGTGATTTATAGCAGTTTTTTTCTGGCACAGCTATTGTTAATGGGTCATTAATCATTTCCATGGGGTATGAGGAATACTGTTGCTTGCATGTATTATGAAAAATGTGAGTCTTGTTTATAGAGATTCAAAATACCAAATGCCTTATACCTCTAAACTCTATACTGCTAACTGTTACCCACCATCTCCTTGAATGTCACTGTGCTGTAGAGAGGTGGGCAGGCTTAACAAGGTGGAAATGGAAATGGTTCCATGCCAAGAGTTCCAATATTTGAAATATTTTTTGACTGTGGATTTCATATCACTTGATCCCAATTAAAACTGTAGAGTAGAGCTATGATTGTAGTTGTTAGTTGTTTGGGCAAGCAGTTGTCTAAGAGGTACAGACCTGTGTTAGGTCCAGGTAAATAATCTGTCCTCCTGTGAGAATTCTTAGTGTGGAAATTTCTGACAGTTTTAATTGGTGTAGTGTCTCCTTCAGTCACTATGGGGTTGTGGTGTGTAGCTCCAGGACTGCTGTCCTTTTATTCTATTTGTATTAAATTCTTTAACAATCAGGAGTCTTTTTAAGCTTCCAGGTCTCTACTATCAGGTTTCTTCCAATGGAACCATGGATCTCTTGAGTTTGTTTCATAGCAAATCAGTCAGTTAATTAAAAACAACAAATCCATCATTTAAAATTTAAAATTCTCTATTCATTAGGTATTCACTGGTTCAGGTATATATACTGTGTGCAGGTCCAGGTGTATTTATTGCTTAGCATTATATAAAACAATTCCACGTACATTGGTCCTTCTGTACCAAGAAGCTTGTAAGTTCTTGAGGCAGGGACTAAAAGCCAGTTTGTCTGTACATAAGACTAGGGAATGTTTTCCACTACACCATGCAGCCTTTTCAACATTCAGCCTCTGTTAAGCCAAGTCAGCATATGCTTAATCTGCGCCCCCACTTACAACCTAAATAGTTCTAAAATTTATATTTAAAAGGCCCTTATCAACAACATATATAAAATGTGCACTTTTATCTTGGGGCTCTTCAAGATTTCACCTTCCACTTAAAAATTTTTTTTACCCATTCATGCACTGTTTTTTGCGGTACGCGGGCCTCTCACTGTTGTGGCCTCACCCGTTGTGGAGCACAGGCTCTGGACGTGCAGGCTCAGTGGCCATGGCTCATGGGCCCAGCCGCTCCGCAGCATGTGGGATCCTCCCGGACCGGGGCACGAACCCGTGTCCCCTGCATCGGCAGGCGGACCCTCAACCACTGCGCCACCAGGGAAGCCCTCATGCACTGTTAATTCCCGTAAATTCTAATGGGAATTAAGCACACAAATCCTTGGCACTTGGTTGAAAAACTAGGAATCATGCAGAGACAGCACTTTTGTATATAGCCTGCTTATAATCCACTCTATAATTGGTTTGTTTTTTGTGCCATCTGGCATTGAATTGGTGAGATTCTTGCTGGTGTTTCATGATGTCTTACTGCTGTAGAAGATCATATATACATTGACATTTGGTGAAGAGATGGACTGAAGGTTTGATTCTACTCACACACTATGTTCAGAATGATGTTTTAGTAAAAAAGTAAAAAATCAGGATTGATACATGCCAACATCACCCTCTAACTTGGGCATATACACATATACTCGATATTTAACTTTGTCTCTCAATAATTTTGATACTGCGTAGCTCTGTGAGTGCAAGATTTCTGTCTATGTTGCTCATCTTTGTGTCCCTGGTGGCTAGAATAGTACCTGGCAAATAATAGGCATTTAGTAATTATTAGTTGAGTAAATATTTCTGTTAAAAACATCATCATAACTAAGAATTAAATGCTTTTTCTTTTACATATATTTCTTCTACTAAATCTCCAAGTACGTATGGTACTTTGAAAATGAATTAAAGAATAATCTCTTCCTTCCCCTCAGGATAGTTGTACCATATATTATGGCTGAATTCTTTTTCTTATAATATGCTCAAATAGTTCTAAAGTACAATATGTTCTAGAGAGCCCCAAGTCAACTTAAAAACTATGCAGTATCAAAATTAGCAAGAGACCAAGTTAAATGCCCAGTATATGTGTATATGCACAACTTTGTGAAAAGGTTGGCATCTATCCTGAGCTTTTTTGACTTTTTACTAAAAGCTCATTCTGAACATAGCCTGCGATAGAATACAAAAAATATGTACAGTAGACTAATCTACTGATACCCTAGGGTAAAGGACTTTAAGTGCTGAACTCATGTTTATCTTGGAGGACTGAAACTTTGTAATGACCATCAGGGTTGCACAGATTTATTGACTTTTAGAGCTGAACAGTTACCAACATTTACCTAGTTTTTATGATTTATAATACATTATTTTATTGAATTTTAACTTCATCCTATGAAGTATCATTCTCCTTTCAATATAAAAAAAGACAAGTTTAGAGATAGGAATAATGAATAGTTATATGGTGTTTATAATGTGACAGGTGTTGTTCTTTGCATTCATTAACTTACTTGATTTTCACAAAACTTTATAAGACAGGTTGTATGATTCATTTTACTGGTGAGGAAACTTAAAGCACAGAATGATATAAGAACCTGCCCAAGGTCAATGGAAAAGTTGAGATTTGTGCTAAGTGACTTACCTCAAGAAGTGGTAAAACCATAAACTTGATTTAGGTTTTTCTTACACTAAATCTGACTCTAGCATCTAAACCAGTCCAGAGATATTTAATGTGAGCCAATACGTAATTTTAAATTTCCTAGTAGCTAAAAAAAAGTAAAAAGAAACAAGTAAAACTAATTTTAATAATACACATTGTTTAAATCAATATATCCCAAATATTAAATCAACATATTATAATCCAAAAGTATTAAAGAGATATTTTATATATTTTTTGTTACTAAGTCTCCAAAATCCAGTGTGTATTTTGCAGCACTTACAGGGCATCTTAATTCAGACTAGCCACATTTCCAGTGTGCAAACCGGCCCTGAGCCATCAAGCCTAAAGTCTTTACATATAGGTAAGAATAAAAAGCTCGGAGAAGTGAATTCCCATACTCAGAGTTAATCAGGTGCATAAACGTCATGTTGGTAACCAGACTTGAAGAGAAAAATCAGTTGCCAAGACTTGAAGCCCGGTGAATCCTCTGCTGCCCTATTGTGTGAGTTATGGCTCTGAGGGACCTCCTGCATGGTTTCTATCAACAGCCAGTCTTTGGACCTAAATACCCAGAATCCACTGTACTACATTCCATCTTCCACACCTTGAAGGCAAAACCAGCTGGTTTCACTCCAGTGAGACACATGTTAAACCCTATTTGTTTATTTACTGTTGCCAAGTTGCATGAAACAGGAAGAGCGAGCCAAAAAAAGTTCAAATCTCCATGGAACATAGGAGCCTTTAAACTCTCTTTTTCCTAGATTCATTCGCTGTTTAACTACAAATGAGCTGTGGAAAGCATATTGTCATAAAGTGCTTCTGTTTGGGAAAAAGGCTGGAATCCTATGGACTTCAGAATGTGTGCTGTCTTAGAGATGTTTCCCTATTTCTTCACAGATGCTGTGGACTCTTAGAGGCTTATTACACTCTCCTCCTGTTGACTGTTTGGAAACCCAGAATAACTTTTGTATTTTTACCCTAAATTTATTCAAACCCTTCAAGTTGCCAGAGCCAGAATTGATCTAAAGATGCATATTAATAAGTAGAAGTTTAAACTAGTAATTTCTTTAATTCTGTCTTAATAATTGTATTACTATATTTCACAGGACTTGAATTTTAGAGGTAAGAGGGCCTTAAAAAGTCACCTGACAGTGGTTTTGGAACTTTTTTCCTTAAGGTAATAGCACAGGTTTTTTCAGATGAGATCATACTTGGAATTCACACATAAAACAGATAATGGTGGAGCTGCTAGGAGTGAAGTAGGATTGGGGCTGGGGCCGTACTCTGTTGGTGTTTTACTGTTTGATTTGGCAGCTGCCAAGGCAGCTCTGTGGAGCCTAGATGTCTAATTAACACAGTGAAAACCACTGCTTTAGTCCATACAAACCCCCTCCCCCCATTTTTTTTCTCCTTGCCAGGCTGATGATAGCCACAGACTTACAATTCTAAAATATTTGACTTTATGAAAAATGGTCCAGGTGTGAGTACTAGAGTGATAGAACAGTCAACGGAAAAAATTGTAATGAGAAAGAACCAAGGTAAATCAGAATTATTGCCTGGGTATGAGAGTAGAACAAGTTCAAACTTGGCTGGTAGTAGATTGATGGGGACACACACACACAGAGGGGGTGGTAGGGGAGGAGAGAGAGAAAAAAAAATCAGACAAAGCATTCAGTTTGGGCAGGAAGATAAGTTTCATTTTAGCAAATGAATGTAAAGTAACAGCCAGCCATTCACATGGCGTCATTTATAAGTGCTAGACACTCTTGAACTGGAGTGAGGAGAGTCAGAGCTAGCCATATGGAGTTGTCTACTCAAAATGGAAGCCCTGGGGCCCTACTCTGAGTGAAGTAATATGGAGACAGGAATTTTCTAAGAAAGAGTATTGGCAGAAGAGAAGGCCAAAGTCTGAGACTTGAAGAATGAATGAACATTAAGGCATCAGAAGAGCAAGAAAAAACAGTTAAGAAGATAGTAAAGGAGTAGCAGAGAGGTATGAGGAAAACAGTCCCACCATTCTCAGCCCCTCCCTGAGGCTCCCTTGACAAAACAACCAGCCTTTCTTCTTAAAGGCACTGTAACAGCCTTGTAATTGGACCAAGTATCTTTTTTTTTTTTTTTTTTGCTTTTACAGCAAATAGAAGCATAAGTGAAAATTAATTTTATCCATACAATTATTCATTATAGTAAAAGATCTTTAAAATGACTATGGATTCTCTTAAATAGAATAACTTCATTCCTTCCTCCCTCCTTTTCTTCCTTCCTGCCTCCTTTTATTTTTTGAGTTCTGTCATTTGAGTACAATGAGATGTAGTCTCCCTTACCAGGCCTGAGGTAGGAGGGGAATCTCTTATTTGGAAGAGTGCTTCCATTCACATAAAAAAATATGAAAGCAACCATTTTATGCCAGTTTTATTTAGAAAAATAAAACATATAAACAAATTGGCAACAGCCAACTTGGTATAAAATCATGAAATGCTCCTTCCTTGCTTTGATTTTATATTTTTATGATAATGCTACTAATTTTGAATTTTATTTTGATTCTACTTGATTTTTGCCAGGCTACCAAAGTAGATTATATTTCCTATGAAATCCTTTGTCATTTAAACCATTTGGGGATTTTTCTATGGACAGAGTCCTTGAGTCAGTCTTCAAATGTTTATTGAGTGCTCTTTATGTTTTATGCTTTATTTTGGGTATTCTAGAATAATGCAAAATAAAGACAAGTTTTCTGCTTTTAAGACTATTGCTATTAGATTGACATGATTAATTTAACGGATGATAAAGCAAAAGTTAACCTTCTTTTAAGCAGGACCAATCCTCAGTCACATGGTATAATTGTCTATATATTCTGGGAGCATTGACCACCCCTGACCCCTCCCCACTTCTGGAAACCTTATCCTTCATCCCTCTTCCTAGTCTCAATCTCAGGAGTCTAATCCCAATTTGGATTTCCATTTGGAAGTTCTTGATTTTAGCTTAAGATGCAGCCTCACATCATGTGATCATTCAGTAGACTCAGCCAGAATACCTCTAGGCCTTTAAGACCCAGAAGAGAGGTACCATTCACGGTGGAATTGCAGGTATCACAAAAATATTGAAGGGTGTATAGAACAGAGGCATTTTGGTTTTGGGTGCTTCCTGCTGGCTTTTCTTAAATCACGTCGTCTATCAAGGAACCACTTCTGCCTTTTTTCAAGGCTGGCCCCACTTCTGGTAACCTGTTTGCCAAGGCCTTCCTTCACTTGGCACATCCTCCATCAAAGAGGGATTCTTGTTTGAAGTTCCTGTCAGTGGAATAGATATGTTGGGTAGACCATTCCTACTCATTTATATTTTCCTTTTACACATTAAGAAAATGAGGCCCACATTAACTTGTAAGTGATTTGCCCAGTGACCTCTAGCCTGTTTGCAGTGCAGCCAGAACTGGGATCCTTATCTCCTTGACTCCTCACTTACTGCTCTTTTCATTATATCACACAGCCTTTCTTAGCCATAAACTTCTGTCACTTAGCACTGACACTGAGGAAAGAAACACTTCACTGTGTGGTTTGCTGTTCATTGTTGTAATAATGATCAAATTAATATGATTTCTTGATAGCTGTCATTATATTGACCACTAACAATAATAAATGTAGGGATCACTGGACAAGTAATGCTTATTTAAATTATGAAAACAGTAAGAATAATCTTGAAAATGAATATTCAAGAATACATGATGATTTTTCTTTTCACTTCGTGTGCTCCCAATTATAGACTGCTTATTATAAAAGTATGCAATGACTCTGGGCCTCTTCTCTAATAAGAGATTTGTTATCTTTTGTCCGTGGGTAGAAACCTTTCTTTCCACATTAGATTTCAAACAGTCTTTTATAAACCTAGACCCCTAGCATATCTGGTACAATACTGTATAGTAACCTCAATTATCCGTCCACTGTTGATTGTCTTTTTTTGTTTGTTTTTCTTCTGGCCACGCTGTGCATCATGTAGGATCTTAGTTCCCCGACCAGGGATTGAACCCCCTGCATTGGAAGCACGGAGTCCTAACCACTGGACTGCCAGGGAATTCCCCAATCCTCCATTTTAGAAAACATGGCTTCTTTAGAGGTTTAAGATAACAGATACTTTACAAATACGTTTGTGTACATATATCTGTCGAATTATAATCTAAAAATTAATATTTAAACATCAATATCTACCTCACACCTGTCAGAATGGGTATCGTCAAAAAGACCACAAATAACAAATATTGGCGAGGATGTGGAGAAAAGGGAACCCTTTTGGTGGGAAAATAAATTGGTGCAGCCACTCTGGAGAACTGTATGGAGGTTCCTCAAAAAATTAAAAATAGAACTATCATATGATCCAGCAATTCCACTCCTGGGTATGTATCCGAAGAAAATGAAAACACTAATTTGGAGATACATGCACCCCAGTGTTCATAGCAGCATCCTTTACAATTGCCAAGATACTGAAGCAACTGCACTGTCCATCAATAGATGAATGGATAAAGAAGATGTGGTATATATATATACAGAATACTACTCAGCCATAAAAAAGAATGAAAATTTGCCATTTGCAACAACATGGATATATCTGAAGGGTATTATGCCTAGTGAAATAAGTCATAGAAGAACAAATACTGTATGTTATCACTTATATGTAAAATCTAAAAAATAAAACAAACAAATGAATATAACAAAACAGAAAAAGACTCACAGATATAGAGAACAAACTAATGGTTACCAGTGGAGAGAGGGAAGGGCAGAGGGGCAAGATAGAGGTAGGGAATTAAGAGGTACAAACTACTATATATAAAATGAATAAGCTACAAGGATATATTGTATAGCATAGGGAATACAGCCAATATTTTATAATAACTTTAAATGGAGTATAATCTATAAAAATTTTGAATTACTAATGTTATATACCTGAAACTAATACAATATTGTAAATCAACTCTACCTCAATTAAAAAAAAGTCAATTTCTAGGCTGGTTCAAAGGATATGAATATCTATTTGGCAACTGGTAAGAATTGCCTATTTTGCTTATTGCAGTGCAGTGTTATCAATAAATGACAAGATGTTGGAAAGCACTGCCATGTCCAGTATTATTTAAAAAATTGATTTTGAATAAATGATGGCAAATGTATGGGATGGAATATTATTTGGTTGTTAAAATATCCATTAAATACTTAAATGTTAAATGCTGGGAAAACAAAATGGTATGTGTGCTCTACCACAGTTTTGTTAAATTTATGTTGTGGAAGGTGGCCTGCAAAAGTGAGAATAGTGTATAATGTGAGAGCACAAAGCTCTCAGACAATTTGAGAATTATCTCCTCAATTGGTTGTTAATTCTGTTTCTGGTCACCTACCTTATTCACAGGGCTCAGCACTGATTTACTTCTGGCTCATTTCCAAAACCAAATGCTCAGTGGTGAAGTCTTCCCTTTGTTGGGGATATTCGAAGGAGCATGTCACAGGCCACATATGCTTTGAGTAATGGAAGCATCAATGAAATTAAGTCCACATTTTTCTAAGAGAACTATTTTATAGAGGCCCAAGCATTTGGATGATCAAGTTGATATTTGAAAGGTGAATTTTATTGCTTCTTTATACCTTTAGTCATACCTGGACACTGAATTGATTTACTCTTCGGAAGGGGAAAGTCATAGGGGAAAGTCATAAGATCCAACATAACAGCAGGGCGGAATCATAGAGTGGCTACATGATCCATTTGCCATGGCTAAGGGTGGAAAGTGGAACCCTATTTGGGGCTCTTTATTTGAGAGTCATCTTTGGAAATGTAGAAGGACTTTGAGCTTCAGTTATCTTTTCTTCTCTTTTTAAATTTTTGTCTGATAAAGGCTTCTCATCTGAATGAAATGTAGGCTTTGACATCACCTATGGTAGCATCATCTAAGAACTACAGTGTGTTGACAACTGTCTTGTGAGTACTTCACAGTGGATGATTTTCAATGGATGACATTTAGAGTAAACACGAACTGCTTTCAGATAGAGTTCACACATTTGTGTGTAAAAACAAAACTCCCGGGCTTCCCTGGTGGCGCAGTGTTTGAGAGTCCGCCTGCCGATGTAGGGGACACGGGTTCGTGCCCCGGTCCGGGAAGATCCCACATGCCGCGGAGTGGCTAGGCCCGTGAGCCATGGCCGCTAAGCCTGCGCGTCCGGAGCCTGTGCTCCGCAACGGGAGAGGCCACAACAGTGAGAGGCCCGCGTACCGCAAAAAAAAAAAAAAAAAAAAAAAAGAAAACTCCCAACCTGCAGTATTATTAAAAAGCAATTATATTAGCTTCAATATCATACCTTTTTCAGCATATAGACTTGTTTATTCAATGCTGTGTTAATTCTTCAAGATTATTTAGGAAATAAATTCAGTGCACAAATAAACAAGTATTTACTGAAACCTCTAACAGTATAGACAAGGTATGTTAGTACTTACAATGATAAAAAGACACAATCTTGATTTCAAGAAATTTAAGATAAAGGTGACAGGGGCAGGGGTCGATGGGAAGGGGAGGGGTTGGTAGGGCTGGTGGTACAAAAGGGACAATAAGTATCTAAATAACCATAAAACAAGACTATAAGAAATGCAGTACTACAGGTATAAACAATGAGCTATGGACTCTGGAGTTTAGATATCATTAACTTCTTTTGGGAAAGACTTCATGGAGGAGATGACATTTATAAAGCAAATGAAATATAAGCATGGAGGCATGGCAAGGCATTTGATTTTGGTAATTCAGGTAGTTTGGTGTTGCTGGAGTAGGAATAAGAGAATGAGAAATAAACAGGAAACATCTTGTGTTTCAAAATGGTGGGTCATTTCTAAACTAAATTAAACAAGTCATTAAACGTGTGTACAATGCAAGATATAAACAGTGTTTGCAATCATTCAGATCAACTAACTAGACTGTATCTTAAAATTTACTAAAATCATGTTCTATAATTATAATTTAGATGTTCAAGAAAATGTTAAAATCTTGCAATGAATCTCAGACCTGTCCTGGGCAAAATCTGAAAGGTTGGTAGCACTGTACTGAGGACATTAAGGGCACACACAGGCCCAGTGAGAGAGTGCCATGATCCACTGTGTATCCTGGGCTGGGGTGAGCCTTTGCTACATTTTGCTACCCTTTGCTACATTAACTCTGTATCATATATTCAGTCTAAAAAAGATTGAGCAGCAATTTCTATTTGCCAGGCATTGTGCTAGAAACTAGGAATACAACAGTGAATTAATGATTCAGTCCCTCTCCTCATAGAACTTGAGGTTGGTTGAGATACAATAGACAGAGATTCAAATACAGGGTGGTATGTGCCTGATGGGAGATGTAAAGAATACTGTGTGAGCGTACTGTAGCCTGCGTAGTTCAGAGAGGAGGGGTCAGGGAAGATGTCCTAAAGAAGTGCTGTCCAAGCCTAAGATTTTAGGAATAAGGCAGGTAAACTGGGAAAACTAGGCCAGGCAGAGGAAGGAACATGCACATGAAGAGAGCAGGGTAAGTGGGGGGAATGAGAGAGAGAGGAAAGGAACACACATGGTGCTTTTCTGGGAAGGCAATAGCTTAGTGTGGCTGAAAGCTAGTGTGAAATTGGTTGAGGGTCATGGACATAGAAGAAACTGGAAAAGTAGGGGAGGAAATAAGGGTAGATGAACAGTGCTAAGGTTTGTTAAGGATTTCATAAAACTAAGAAATCTGCTAAAAAATTTTGAGCTGTTATGTAACAGGGTCAGATTTGTGTTTTAAGAAGTTCACTCTGGTTGTTGTGTTTAGATAAGATTGCAGAGGATTAAGATGGGAGGTCAGAAGACAAGCTAGGGTTCTGCTCTGGATCTCATCCACATCATGATGGTGGTCTGAACTTGGGTAAGCCTTGAGGATGGAGAGAAGTGGGTGGATCCTAGGTATAATTTGGAGCTGGGTTCCATAGGGCTTAGAGATGGACTGGATGTGGAGTGTGAGGGAGAGGAAGGCGCCACACACCCTCTCAAGTGTCTGTCTTGGCCACTGGGAAGATGGTGTCTATTAGCTGAGTCTCACCAGTAGTGCCATAAAGGACTGAGCACACGAAACTTCAAGGTTGTTCCTGGATCCTGCCAGGCTGACTTCAATTAGCGTGTGGGCTGTTTGCTGTGAGTGGGAGTGGCAGGGCTACGGTTTGTTTTTATTCTTCCTTCTTGAGACAATCCCTAATCATACTCATTCAGTACAGAAAATGAGCTGCCCCTGCTTCACTAAATTGAAATCCAAAAATGTACCAAATTACTAGACTACAGTTTTCACTGAAGAGTTCAAAGAGGAAATCAGCTCCTCATGCTGCCATATGAAAATGGGTAATTACAATATTTTTTAACACATTAGACCTTGTTATTTTCGAAATTAGGAAAACTATATGGGGCCACACATTTTTATCACTAGGAAGTCTTTTAGAGATTAGTGACAAATAATTCTACACATGAAAAATTGTGGAGGTTAAATTATTGGCTCAAGGTCAGTCACCTGGTAGTTGATTAATTTCTTTCCAAGTTGTACTGATGTCTTGAAAAGTGTTGATTAAACAAGTGAAAGTGTGCACATGTCGTCACAGGGCCCATAAAACTGTTTTATGTAGGTATCGCAATGCCCTGGTAATTTTTGTGGCAAAGTGAAAGAGTTGTTCTGACAAATCATCTGAAATAGAATATGGTATAGTTTCTGTTCTTGGTGCTCATGCCTGCTTCTAAAGTCTTTTGTTAAGTGATTTATGCACATTTATCTGGAACATAATTATCTTGATTAATATTGAGACATATGGTATTTAAAATCCCAGTGTTTAACGAAGCACTTCATGATTAGCCGTTTAAAAATAATTAACCCTCTTGTATATAAAATTTTGTAATTTCATTTCAGATTATCAAGAGCTAACTAATATTTTCAGAGTTTTAATCAGCCATATATAGTGGATTCAGTGGAAATAATGTGTGAGAGGGGTATTGTAGCTCTGATACTACAAATCAATGAGAAATTAAACCACATTTTAGTGTTTTACAGCAGTCATATTTTTCTGGTCTGCCTTTTGCATTTAGATGTTTGGTGTATATTACTTAATCACAGAAGCGATTTAGAAAAATGAAGTTACTAAAAATTAGAAAAAAACCTTAAATATGCTATTCTGCACACATACTTATTGATTTGGACCTATTCTCACCTAAGAATAAAAATCCTGTCTGGGGTTCGTAAATCAATATAAGGGCTTTCTCTACATTCTCCACGTAGGAAACAAACATTAAACACATTTTATGGTGCTTATATCTTTATGACTTGTAATGAGATGAGATATGTTAAGAGTATTTTTCATAGTGGAATATGGACCAGATCTTCTATTTTCCTGAGCAGAGAGAAGCAAATTCCTTGCATCTCCTTAAATGACCTGGGCAGTTGCTGCTAAGCTTTCATTATGTCACTTAGTAAAGACCCATGGTTGAGCACGTTAGGAATTACTAAAACAGATTCAATTATTTTCTTTTTTTCCTGTTTCTTTTCCTCAGGAGACTCAGGTACAGAAAAGGCTTGAGGAAACTTAGGGAAGCCAAATTTTCTTTTCTTCACAGATGTCTTTGAGTTTTAGCAATTTGTAAGCCTAGAATGATGAGGGGAAAACTATAATAAAGAAAACAGACTCAAAGAAAATGTCAAAGTTAAAATATAATGAACTGTTTAATAAGGTATTTGTTTACATAACTTTCTAAAGATGTCTTCTTTATATATAAATACAGAATTGATGCTAGTAGGTTTTTCTCCCCTTGTGTCTAGAAGATATCTCCAAATACCAATTACAGTAACATCCAGCATGCCAAGTCTTTCACAGTCATTATTTCATGTATTCCTCACCCATCTATGAGGCATGTACTGTTATTTTCCCCATTTAACAGATAGGGAGACAGAAATTTACAAGATATTAAGTGACCTAAGATCACATTTTAAGTGATGGAATCTGGTTATCTATCTAGATCTATCGGATTCCAGAGCTTGGGCTCTTAATCACTATTGTGATACCATCAAAGAGGCTGATATGTATCTCTGGGAGGGAGATGGTTTGGTTCCTATGCAGAGAATTCTCCCTTCATTATGTGTTGCAGGCTATATAGCTACATCACTTTTCCTACCCTCAGGGTTGGAAATGGCATTTGACAAGCTTCTGCAGAGCTTAGAAAGCCTAAGAGGGTGAAGGTACATGTGATGTGTAGCTTCTGAGATTTCCTGGGCCTGGCTGGCTCCTTCACAGGTGGTACATTTGATAGTTTTTCAAAAAGATGCCATTGCACTCTCAATGCTGAGACAAAATATGGATACAGTTCATTTTTTAAACTTCATCTGCACTCCTGCATTCTTGATTGAGCTTATTGGGTAAGAGACAGGAATAAACAATATATTATTGGATGGGTGAAAAGGGGAGGGTAGATGTGAGCGATCCTAGGACAAAGGTCTGTGAGTAAAATTCCTTGAATGGATCATTTACCTGGTGCTTTAATCCCTCCACTCTTTAAATACACACTGAGGAGACTTGTGCTTTCAGGAGGTTGGAGTAGACATCTTTTTTCCTATTTCTCCCACTAAATACAGCTAAAAATCCTGGATATTATTTATAAGACAAACATAAGATTCTGAAAGGTAGAAAGAAGGCAGACTGGCTAGGGACCTCAGGACCAGAAGACACGGTGGTGAATTCTCTAGATTTTCTTTTTGCCTCATAGATCTCTGACTAGGTACTGGACAAGGTGGCAACCCAGAAATGCCAATGTGCTTAGACATGGCCATGGGCCAGTGGAGAACACATGCGGAGTCTGAACTCCTACTCCCACCCAGTAGCCACAAGGCACCCCACCTGCAGGGTCAGGGCACGTAGGGAACAGTAATGAGGTTCCCTCTGGACTTTTACCTCTGTCTGGCAGTGATAAGGCAGACGGAGTCCCAGAAGGAAAGAAGGAGATGTGGTTGAAAGAGTATTTGAAAAAATAATGGCTAAAAATTACCTAAATTTGGGAAAAAGACACAAACCTGTAGGTTCGAGCTGAGCAAATACCAAACAGGATAAACCCAAAGATATTTATGCCAAGACATACCACAGATCACTTTCTGAAAACTAAGAACAGAGAAAAAATATCTTGAAAGCAGCCAGAGAGAAATGACAGGAAACGCACTGATTTTTGGCATTGGAGCAATAGGCTGGTTACCAGCGCTTCCCTTGTTGATTTTGGCTATTAGTCTTCTTTTTAACCAGACTCAACCAAGCTAACATGTACAGAGCATTTACTAGTTATCTGCAAATTATGCTGGGCACCCAGGGGACATTTGCTAATCCCATTCTTCCTGTAATTGCTCCACAGTGGGTATTATCCCTCAGAGCAAATCAAGGAATTTCAGAATTGGAAAGAACCTCAAAAAAAGGAAATAAAAGGGCAGAAGTTTGTAATTTGGGATTTCTGGATGGGCTTCAGTTCTGTGAACTCCCTGAAATTAATCTAAAAAAATGCCAGCATGTATGTGCATTTTTCTAGGGAAAGGACCATAGCTTTCATCAGAGTCTCAAAGGAGCTGGTGGCTCCCAAAACGTTAAGAGCCACCATTAAGAGTTTCTGCTGTTTTCAGGCAAAACTATATAATCCAACCTAGATAGAAAAGAGCTAAAAACAGAGAAGGTATTCCCCATCATATACATCAAAATTCCTGAAAGCCACCTCATGATTCTCTACTTTTAAGGAGAAAATAGGAAAATGGCAGTTTTCTAATTTCTTCTAGGCACTTGTGGAAATACAGGTTTATCAAAGAATGTTTGCCTGTAGTCTTATTTTGAACATTTAAAAAATAGTACCTATAGGTGACTAAATAAACAGTGCACCGTGATTTAAAATGTACTTTAGATTTCCCCTACCCCTGAAGCCATTTTATGAACTGTCATGTACTACCTGAGCCTCCAGTAAAAACAAAAACAGGCTTTCCTGTTTTTAAAAAAAATGTACTTTAGGTATGATTTCTCCCAATGCCAATCAAAAAGTTCAGACATACAAGGAAGCAGGAGCAGCCTCTCTACATCAGTACCAATAGGCTGGTATTTTATGAGATAGGACAAACTGGCCCGCAATCTGCATTCCTTTTTCCATCTTTCAAAAAAAAACATGTAAAAAAGTTCTATTATAAAGCAACTAAACTCCAATAAAAATTTTAAAAAAATTCTATTGATTACACAATGTATAACAGCCAATTTATCAGAATAAAAAACTATTAGTGTTTTCTTTGGTGAAAAAACAAGTATAACAAAAACAGATCCATGTGGTTTCTGTGTCTACAGTGTGGCTGTCCCTCACTCTCTGTACCCTCTACCAAATCCCTCATGAAATCCAGGTCTGCTCACACCTGGAGAAATGCACATTAAGGATTTTCGATTGCTGCTGCCTGTTTTCTGATCAAAATTAAGGCTCCCAGTGTTACCTGGAGAGCTAGAGATGGGATAATGCATTATTTTAGGAAAAAATTTGACTACCTGCTTTCATTAAGACCCTATAGTAGTTTGATTTACTCATACAATTCTATGCTGGCTGCATCTACACAATCAAAGGAATCACTGGAGACCCTTGTTAAACATAGAATTCCAGACCCCAACCTACAATTACTACAGTGCAACCAGGAGAGGAACCTGAGAATCTAACAGTTTTTATCAAGTGCTTTGGGTGATCCTTGGGCTCAAACAAGTTAGAGCAATCTTCTTAAACTTGAATGTGCATATAAATTATCCTGGGTTCTTGAAACAAAAGTTCTGATCCAATTGGTCTGGGTGGGACCTGAGATTCTGCAGATCTAACAAGTCCTAAGGTGATGCTGCTGGTGTGAGGACACCTTAAGTAGCAAGGTCAGGGAGATTACGCCTCATCTGGCTTGTGTGTAAATCAGTATAGGCCATTACATTTTCCTTCTGCATCTGTGGATTCTCTACCAGAGGCCTCTCCCCTCCCTTGATGCTGCCCATTTCTCATTTTTTCACTGATTGTATCTCTACAAGCTAGTGTGATCAGTTAAGGTAAGGCATCCTACTCTTCTCCACTTACTTTATAAAAGTTCACACAAAGATAAAAGCAGTCTGAAATAAACACCACACAGTAACTTACATAATGGGTTTATATTTAATATAGTACTTCTCACCATGGAGATGTTAGCAGTTTATAAAGATTTTTTTGTTTTTGTTAAACGTTAAATCTTTTCTCCATTTTAGTGTCAATATAAAGTATTTTTTTACATTAAATCTTTTCTCCATTTCAACGTTAGATACATAGAATACATTTTCTAAACTTTTTCCCCCACAAAGAGATAAGTTTTAATTTTTTGACCAACTGTATTTAATATCTAGGTACAATATTAACTTGGGAGATAACAAAACAAAAATGCATTAAAAATATGGAGAAAAGACTCCTCAGTGATGCAGGAGGCAGTGATTATAACTAAACAGTGGCAATTTCCTAGGATTCTGGACAAGAGTTTTATTCTTATTGAGAATTCTGAAACTATGAAATATTACTTATGCAGAGTTCAGCCATCTCACTTCTTTGACCTTCTTTCTAACTAGCAAATGTAAATTACAGACGGCATTTTTCAGTGCATTATTTGTTGTGAAGAAAACGTTTTGTTTTCCATTTAACATATCAGTTTGTTCCTATTTATAGGGAAATAACCAAGACTATGAAGCTACCCTATTTACTGTTTCTTGAGAACTTTCAGACACCAAAGCTCAGTTCTGAACCTCAATAGCACAAAGGTTTTCAGGGCAAGGTTTGATTCAGGAGGCCCTTCAAAGTCACATCTGTCCATTTCTCTTTCGTGCATATACCCCCAAACAAGCACAAATGCCTGTAATGCTGAGAACCACACCTAACAAGAGAGCGATTGCATCTCCGGCTTCTACTGCTTCAACAACAGGCAGCACCAGAAGCAATGAAAAGAGAACTAGGAACAATTGTGTTGAAACTGAGATCATGATGTTGAGATCTTGAGGTGACTGGTTCTTAAAGGCTGAAGGTTCCTAGAAATTAAAACATGGAAACAAAAAGGAACCATTAAAAATTCCTACGTTTTCAAATGACAGTATGAATACATGACAACAGTTCATACAACCCTTTAAATCAGAGACTTTATAAATTATATTCAGACCCATCTCCTCATTTTATGGTGGAAGAAACTGAGGGAAGTAAATGGTATTTAAAGATGGTTATTTGAGGCTAATCGCCCCTTCTCATGATAATTACTCCAGCGATTTTTCCCCACTCTATAACGCCAACACCGTGTGAATCAATAAAACAAATTGAACAGTAGAATAAGACAAGACAGAAGAGGCACAAGATACTAACTTGGAAACTATCCTAGTGAATGAAAATTATATTTTCTTAGGGTCTCTCCCATCCAGGAAATGCAAACAAATCTGGCAAAGTCAAACAACATATAACTGTTAAGTCGTGGGGGAAATAGTAAGACTTACCAAAGAAAGCGGTTTTTGTTTAATTCTACCAGTTCAGGATGCTAAGGCTAAGCTCCACGTGACAGCTCCTATTATCAGAGGGGCGTAGCAGGATTTAAAAAATCGCACATTATTATTATTTTAAAGCAGCAGCTAGAGTCAGTGCAGAGCGGGGAGGTTGTACGTAAAGGAGAAGAATGGGTAATAACTAACGACAACAGTTTGTTCAAGCAGGGGAACTAGATTTAAAAGTTGGTCAGTTAGCCTATAAAGGAGAAGCTAAAAAAAAAAACCCAAAACCAAAAAAACAAGTTCGTTCGAGGACTTGATAGTAGGACTTTAAAAAGAATCCCTGCTTTGGCCCGGCAACGTGCAAATCTGCCGCCTGTTTTACAAATACCCTGGGCAATCTAAGTGGTCTTCGGGGACAAGTTCGTACATTACCTTCCAGGAAGCAGCCATTACAGGAATGGCGAGCAGGGCGGAGTCTCTAAACTACATTTCCCACAATCCCCTGTGACGACAACTCCCAGGATGCACCGGCGCGCTCCCTTGTAACTGGTTGCGGGAAGATGGTCACGCTCTACCGGAGACGCTGAGGAGCGAGCTCCCGGGGCTTCTTCACGTGGCCGAACCTGTCACTGGTGAAGTAGTTTAGTGTAGTTGTACGGAAGCTGACAGACACACAAAAAGGTAAAAAAAATGACAGCAAGTGTTTTTTTTCACCCTGTTCAAGGTTTCAAGACACAAGAAGTTATGTTCTCTTCTTTGACTGAAATGCAGACACAGCAGCCGGAAGAAATCACCCGAGCAGAGCCATCTGTTTCAGATGCATTTAAGCTAGCGGCTTGTAACATTTTTGAAGGAGGGAATCCCCTGACACCATTTTCCAAATGTGCCTTATGATATTTGTTAACTCTTAAGCAATGGGGGAAAACATGTTTAATAAGACGTTTTGGAAAATGTCAGAAACATCTGTAGGGAAAAACAGGCAGTTTGAGGAAAAACAGGTTAAGCACTATAAGAGGGTCTCTGATTCAGGTTCTAGAGTTCTGTTTCCCTATTACTTCAGGAGTGCAGTGTATGGTACGCTTTAGAGATTTCTTCTCATATGTTTATGATACCCACCCTATGTATCCCCAAATATTTATGGAAAGTTGTAAATTATTACTTTTAAGTCATAAAGATAAATTATTTGCATATGTAAGTCTTAGCCCTTTCTGAAAGGCTTTCTTGAAGTCTAATTTAATCTACGAAGTCCTTACTGAACCTTTCTAATCACCCAGTCTTCTGAACTCTCATTTACTGACTAGAGGACTTTTTTGGTACCCTGGAAATGATCATTTATTAATGATGTGGGTTAGGGGTGAAGTCACTTGCCCTGTCTGAAAGTCCCCCTAGGACTCTGAGACACAGCAGGTATATTTCAGTTCACTGCCCATAATTGGCACGTAATTTTTTTATTGTTGTTCATCTTTTTTCTTACACTTTACTAATCTCTCTGGACTGACAGCAAAGCTTTATATTCCTAGCTTCTAACACACACACAGCAGGTGCTCAGAAATGTTGGTTAATAACAATTATTTGAATAAATAAATGTGCCAGCAGAATTTCCTGAGAGACAGAGCAGTGCCAAATAAACCAAAGCAAGGTGTCTTGCAAATTGGAAGTCTATGGAAAATTACACAGTAATGTCACCATTGCTTCTCTAAACTTGATTATTTTAACAAGTTCTGTCTTTGACTCGTTTGCCTTGAGCTACTTCTGGTTTTGTACCTTTCTAATCAGTTATATTTGAAATAGCAGCTATTTAAAGATACTTTTTCGCATTCTAGTGTGAACAATTTGGGGATTTAATTTTTCCCTATATGTTTATTCAGTTGGCTGAAGTCAGCAGAGACCATGGTAAATTTAGTATTATTACAGACTTCTTTCTAGGGGTGTCAGTGTTGAAGATAATGGGTTAGTTTTAAGTTTGAAGGTCTGCTGATGATAAAATGCTTTTTCTTTATTATGTTAAGAGATCATGATGACCTGGCCTATCTGAAAAAGAGTGGCAGAAGTTTGTGCAGAGATGTTTTGGGCCCGTGTAGTTTCAAAATAAAATTGGTTAACTTTTCCTAACCAGCATCTACCCTCATCAGGCAACTTAACAAAGGTGTTGCTGTATATGCTTTTGTCTGCCTTATTACAACCCTAGTTTCCAAGTAGAATGGTATTCTAGTTCTCAGTGTTCTCTTCTTACTACCCTAACTAGTGATTTAAAAATAAGACACCAAGGGGGCAGAGCGGTGGGGGGGTGGGGGGGTGGGGGTGGGGTGTGATGAATTGGGCGATTGGGATTGACATGTATACACTGATGTGTATAAAATGGATGACTAATAAGGACCTGCAGTATAAATAAATAAATAAAATTAAATTTAAAAATTAAAAAAAATAAGTCAGATCATTTATTCCTTGCTTAAAGCTCTCCAGTTCCATCACAATAAGCAGAAGTCTATGCTCCTTATCAAGACTCACAACACCCTACACATTCTGGCCTCTGCCTGCCTTTCTGACATCAGCCTACTACTCACTCATGCTCATTCCAATCACACTCATCTTTTTGCTGTTTCTTAAGCATGCCAATTTTGTGTTTTTATTGATTCATATTTTTATTGAATCAAATTTTGTTGATTAATGTTTAGTCACTGTTACACTGTTCGTAGTAGAAACTACCTTATAAGTAGGAAGTCTGCTTTTAGGCTAAACCATGAAGGTATTTCGACTGAGATTATTTTGAGTCTTTATTCAAAATTTAGGTCTCACATATTTTCTACATAGTATTAATAGCAAGGCTTTATGTCTATGTATGTCTAAGACGCAGTAGTACCTAAAACAGGAACTACTTTGTTCAGGAACCTGTCTATAATGGTCCCTATTTACTTCCTCTGTCCACTCGGGGTGCAAATATTGATTAAGCCCATCTGGATGGTGTATTTTTTTCTTAGCAATACCTGAATGGTTTCTTTAAGTACTTTCTAATGTTGGACGAGCAATATTGGCATTTTTAGTGAGACAGTGCTTTGTTGTGCCGACATAATATTGCAGGATATTTAGCATCTTTAGCCCATGCCTGCTAAATGCCAGTAGAATCCCCTAATCGTGAAGACAATCAACTGTCCTCATGTATTGCCAGATAGTCTTTGGTGAGATACTGTCCCTAGTTGAGAACTACTCAAGATTTCATCAAGAAAATAAAAGGAGTAGTTGAAAACAATGAAACAGTACACACACACACACACACACACACACACACACACACCCCAACATCAACACTGCAGTGCTCTAATGTTTTAGATTCTTTCTTCCTTGGTTATGCTGATTTTGTTGTTAACTACAGATTTTCTTCTGTGTCCTATTAGCATCCTTGCCAGACAGTTTCCACTGGCCACTTTTTTATTCTTTTTTTAAAGAATTATTTATTTATTCATTTGGCTGCGCTGGGTATTAGTTGCGTCATCGGGATCTAGTTCCCTGACCAGGGATCGAACCCAGGTCCCCTGCATTGGGATTGTGGAGTCTTAACCACTGGACCACCAAGTACATCTCGGTCACTTTCTTATAACAGCACTGATATGCAAATTGAGGTGAGATTTCTGCTTTTATTTCTGCCACTTAGTCTTTAAGCTGTGGAGAGGTGCTGTGATGTAGTATATGGAATATTAGCTTTTTCCCTTGCTAGTTTTATGGATTTGAGTAGTTAATCTCTCTGAAATTTACTTTCCTTTTATAAAATATGCTGTGTGAGGATTAAATGAAATGTTTCTAAAGTGACCAAAAAGTTACCAGAGCTCAGTACTTATCAATTCCCTCTTATTTGTAGGTCTGTTCCCCTGGTTACTGATTAAGAGTTAGGGTCTTTGGGGTTAGACCAGTTGGTTAGAATTCTGGCCCTGCTGCTTACTAACTGTATGACAATAGACAAGTTAGTAAGCTTTTTTAAGACTCAGCTTATCCATCTATAAAATGGGGTATAATAGTACTTGCTTCATATGTATATTATGAGGATTAAAATGAGTTAATTTCCAGAATTAGTGGCTAGCATATAGTAAGCTCTCATTAAATATTAACTATTGTTACTATTTTCTGTTAAATCCATGAAATATATGGGGTCTTCAGGATGTGGCTTCTCTCCATTGTGAATACGCTCTTCTGCAGACAAACATGGTAAATAGAAAATGTCTGTGGAACTCCCTGGATACAGAGGCATTTTAGGCTTCCTAGGCTTTGGGTTGGGAGCTGACTGGAAAACACTCCCCTGGTACTCAAAAGCTGTCCCTTTATTGCCTTGATGGGATTTTACTATTTATTTCATACCTACTGGTGGTTACGTTTATGTTTAAAATATATTCTCCATTCAGTTATTGTCACATCATTGATTCATCATATTAGGTCCAAAGGGTTTTGAAAATGTGATTGGGAGGGTCTAGATATGGGTGAATAGCTCCAAGAAATCATTCAGCTGGAATGAACTCTGTGGCCACCCCAAGAAAACCCAGCAAACAAACAAAGACTCTTAATTCCTTTTGAATTCTAATTACAGTTACAACAGTGTAACTCTGCACTGCTTTTTCTATAAATTGCAGCAAAGGAAATGACAGCATTAGAAGATTTGCTAAGAGGGAATTATAATAACTGAGACTGTAGGCTCAGAGGAATGTATTACTCTTGA
This sequence comes from Delphinapterus leucas, assembly GCF_059928025.1. NCBI lineage: Eukaryota > Metazoa > Chordata > Mammalia > Artiodactyla > Monodontidae > Delphinapterus > Delphinapterus leucas. The sequence continues at coordinate 36,086,173 of NC_143137.1, read as the reverse complement.
TAGATTGTTATGGGATACTTAATTGCAGAGCTTGCAGGACAGAAGGAAATACTTTTGTATTACCCCTGAGAGATGGCACTGTGTTGAACATGGTACCAAGATTTTTACCTTACCTCCTTGGCTTCAGTAAGGTCCACTGTTTGAAGAGGATAAACATTATTCTTACAACCCCTACTTAGAACTAATTTGCTTATACTCATGGATGAAGGAACTCTATTTTCCCAGATAGCTTCAAAAAATCATGTTTGTTTCTTTTTAAAGTTTATCTTTGACTTATAAGTCAAGAGTCATATAATTGGTTTTCATTAGTTTATATTGTATACTGTAACTGGAAATGTCAACTCAGGGTTTACTAGTATTAAGTAATGTAGAGGCAGGGATTAATTTCTGGGATACAGTGAATATAATGATCTCCTCCACTCCTTTGACCTGAAGCTGCTTTTTGATTTCTGACGTGCTTGCAAACCATCTTAATGAACTGTTATTTCTTAGCTATAACTCAGATTTAGATGTTTTGTCCAGATCACTGACCAGGACAATGACTGCCATGTTGTACGTGTGCAGTTCCCTCTTCTAAAAGAGATGATCATTTCCTTAGCAGTACTAGGGAGATGAGCAGCTTCTTCTGTGCTAAGCGTCTGCTAGCTACAAGTTCTGCCTGTGAACATCTCTGATAGCAACATGAACCACAGCTCTTCTGAAGCAGTGCCACATTCCATCTCCCCTGACGTTGCCCCGCCCAAGCTGTCTGAATGCTTCTGCAGGCTTTTATATAGTTCCTCTTTTGGCATTAAGTGTCTAGTGTTATCAGATCCAAAATGTAGTCTTTCAATTCGGAAGAACCTAAGCTTACACTATCCTTCACTGAAACAGAGATCACTGGTAGCCGATGATACTCAGAGACAAAGAACCTTACTTTAGACACTTGTCTGAGTGGTGGAGGGCAAAATTTCACAAGTCAATTGTTACTGAAAAGTGGTTTCAGAGAAGAATGAAGAAGTGGCTTCTGCTTATAACTGTTAGAAGTGAGGCACTGGTAGGCCCTGAAGGAAGGCACTTCTGGTATCCATCAGAGAAGGCATGATAGGCTGACATCAAGATTTTGCAGTCACTGATTTGTGTCAGGAAGTTCATACAACCCAGACTTCCTCATTAGCAATTGAACCAAGCCAAGTGAGTGGAGACATTTTATTGGAGCTTCACAATTAAAAAAGGCCAACCCAGAGTTAATCAGTATTTCCCATCAGTAATAGGACATTCATCACTGAGACTGTTACATTAGAGCCAACTAAGCTAACAGGATGAGATACGCTGCACTTTCCAGAGCTATTCAGCTGCTGCTGAGTCTAAACACTCTGGTGTCAGTATCTTACAGACATGAATGGGCAAGCTGCAGAAGGTCATTTTTGACATGGTTCCCGGCACCATCTAGAGCCCGTTGCCGATGTAACCTTGATTTCCACTGATGAATCTCAGTAATCTGTGGGACTCAATTGCACACACACGAGCCTATGGTGTCCAGGAAGCAGAGGAACCACACCCACAGGCACTGACGGATTCAAATTTAACATTTCTGGGCTTCCAGGAGCAGGCTAAGAATACCTGGACGGGACAAATTTATAGTTTTGAAAAGTTGTGAAATTATCTTTTTATGTAGTACTTTATCCATGGTAATGGACTGATTAAAAAATTGGCTTTGGATATGTCATCAGTTGGCCCATCTCTGCCACTTACTAACTCAGTGAATTTGTACAAATTATCTAACTTCTTTAAACTTGAGTTTTCTCATCTGTAATGAGAAAATCACCAATCTTTTGTAGGACTCCCACTGTAGATTAAATGAAGTGACACATAAAATGCTCAATATGGTCAGTGTCTATAACTCTCATAGACATGAGACTAGCTGATCAGATAATATTTAAGTGCTGCACAAGGAAATTTAAAGTGAGGATTATCTTGCCTCATGGGACAGTGAAAAAATATTTCTCATGGGAAAAAATATTTTCTTAGAAAACATGGTTTCATGATACATAGGCTAGGACTGATTGATTGATTTATATTTAATAAACACTTAAATAGTGACTACTGTGTGTCAGGAACTATTCCACACATTAACAAATGTAAATCCATTTACTCCTTAAAATAATCCTGTGAGGGAGACACTATTATTATCCCCTGTTACAGGTGAGGAAACTGAGGCATGGTTAAGTAATTTATCTAAGGTCACATAAGTGAGTGGTAGAATCAGGTTATGAACCCAGGAAATCTGACAAAGACTGACTCTTAGTCATTGCCCACATGGTTTCATGTGGAAAATGTCCACAGTATCAAACTGCATTTTAATTATCTTTGAAATAAGGTGCTCTAGTGTTGCTTAGGAAGCCTAACTGTGGTGAGCCACTGAAGAGTTGTTGGTGTTTATATACTTCCCCTCTAGGCCCTAGTTTGGTGAATGAATGAATACCAGTATTCACCTAATTTGTTAATTGATTTTGACTTAGATTTAATAGGTATATACAAAAAATGTTTTTTAAAAATAAAAGGATGTTTGACTGAGGCTCAGAAGAGCACTTACTGATGGGCACAGACATCATATATCAAAGAACATAGATTGTGATGTGTTGGCAAATCTCAACTATCATGAAATCACTGAAGTCCATATAATATACAAAATTCAGAAAGGAAGAAAAGAAAGTCAAAAGAACCTTTTGAAAATCTTTGCTTAGAAGTGAAAAACTTAAACTAGTCATTGTAAAAGTATAGAGAAGCTATTAACAATTTAGTATGTGCAATTCATAAGGAAATAATAATTCCTGTGTATAGACTAGGGGCTCATTATGATTAAGCACTGGTAACCATGGAGACAGACAGCATGAAATTTATAAAATTAAAAACATACCAGATAGAAAATGCAGGTAGCATAGGAGAGTGAATCATGCCCCAACTGGTCTTTGCGTGATTTCTCTTAAGTCTAAAGACTTAAAAAATTTCTATCTGGCCATTTTCTGAGTAAAATCACTCATTTTTCAAATCCTGAATTTCTTCTTTGGATATCTTAACTTGTTCTTTGAAAATGCTTTTTATCTAGAGTCAATTTAGACATGATAGAATGTGTTGGGGTAGAGTTTTTATAGGTAAGAAATATCTTGGAAGTGGTAACGTTTAGATTGATCTTGGGAACTTATATGAGTACCTGAACCTTTTATGTAGATATTTACTGTGAATTTTCAGTTGACATGTTGTAAGTGATTGGTCACTTTAGTTTTTAAATCTGTTTCTTTTGCTAAATCATATAGATGGTCCACGTAGAGAACTTTATGGTATAACACCAGTTTCTGTCATGGAATGATTTCTTCATCCATGAAATTGTGAGCTAGAGAGCAACAATAAAGTTTCTTTACTCTTGCCTGTAATATTTTGATTGTTTATAAATCTATTCCCTGACAACGGGTTACTTGCCTGTAGATATTCTAAAAGTGGTATTGTTTGAATTTAAAATCTTCATGAATAAAAAATTATGACAAAAAGATCTTACTTTCTGGAAGAGTGACTTTACTCAAGGAGGTTGCCAGATTTTCTATTCAAAGGAAAATTCTTTATTTAAAAAATGGAGTAGATTATGTTTTAAAAACTGATTGCAGCTGGTTCAGTTGAGGAAAAAGTCCCAAACAATGCTCTTCACAGTTTCACTTGATTGTGATTTGGACCCACTTTAATGCATTTTAAGCTCTCATTTGTCAAGAGAGTCAAAATAAGTCACTGAACTCAATCTGACAGTCAAAGTGAAGCACTGCTTTTGTGAGCATGCCTATCAACACTACTGCATATTAAAGTGAATGTGGTGTGCTGCATAAGAGTGGAGACATAACCCTTTCATCTGCTCTGCTTTAGTAGGACACTTAGTAAGAATACTCAACATACCTTTTGGTCACCAGGCTTTTAAAGGGACCTCAAGAGACAGTAGAGAGCCCAGGGATGAGTGACAGAGTTAATTCAAGTGATCCAAAAATTGGTCCTGGAAGAGGGTTCTAAAAAATGTATTATGTGGTTCACTTGCATCCCAATTACATGGGGAGTTTATTTAAAAATGCAAATTTCTAAAACAAGTTCTCTAGGTAGTTCTTAGGTTCATCAGCTCTTAGAACCTTTGTCATTGGGGAGAATAAGTTATTGGGCCTGATTATTTGGGAAGAGGAAACATAGAGGCAACTGAACAACGATCTTTAACTTAATAATAAGTTTATTAAGACCCAATTTGAATTATCCATCTTGCTCTCATGGACCCCTTTTCAGCTGCTGATGAAGCAGGAAATACAAATATTTCTTGCTATTTGTTCATGTTTCAAGTGGCATTTTTTCTCATTATTTCTTATAGACTTTCTCTCTCTAAAATTTACTTTTTTAAAATATAAAGTCAATATATCTTGTGTTATCTGATACGGAAATAATAGAAGAAAGAAAACAAAAATATTTGTTTAATATATATATATATGTACACACAAATATATTCATAATAAAATAAGTAGAATACAAAAAAAAACTTTTTTAAAAATTTAATTTTATTTTTTAAATAGCAGGTTCTTATTAGTTATCCATTTTATACATGTTAGTATATATATGTCAATCCCAATCTCCCAAACTCTAAAACTTACTTTTTAAAAAAATGTGTAAAACATTCTGATGATTTCCATCTTTAGAATTGTAGAAACATCTCATCCCTCAGAGAAAACAAAGCCTTTCCTAGCAGTAAAAGGGACTCAGCCACAAAATGGACAGTATCAGCAGCTTTAAAACATAATAATGCAGTTGTGATTTTCACATGGTTACTTTTTACAACAGTCTTCTGTTAAAGATTAGGACAAAGCATTAAATGCAACTCGCGGAAGGTGATCAGAAAGGTATTATGTGGTTGGTTCCTAACATGTAGCTTTCTGGTGATTCAACATTAACCAAGGATTGAATTTTTAAAGCCTTGGACCTATCTTCCCTAAACATTTCTTCTCTCAGTAGGTGTTTGGAAGGGAAATGGATGACCTGGAGTGCTGGTATTCTAAATTGCTGGCTGAAGGCCCATCCATATGCTTTGGAACTGCGACCAGCAGGTAGCAAGATAGTTCTGAAAATTGAGTAGCTCTAACAAGTGTTCTTGCCCACACAGTTACAGCTGGATAAAGTGGGGCTTGGGCCCAGGTCTTACCTCTTTCATCTATCTCTCACTAATTTCTCATACTGTTCCAAGTATTATAATATCCTTGTAGTAGCATTACATAAATATTTATTGAGTAAATGAATAACTTGTCAACTGAAAAAAATGCACAACGTGAGAATTGTGAGTTAAGTTTTATTTGGGGCAAAATGAGGACTATAGACTGGGAGACAGCCTCTCAGATAGCTCTGAGGAATTGCTCCAAACAGGTAGAGGAGGAGAGGTCAATATATATATGGTTTTGGCGAGGGGGGATACGTGCAATCAGGCACACATTTTGGCAGAAGGTGGCTGGTAGTCATGAAGAGCAGATGTCTCTGTTAGTGATTTTAGTGCTTTTCTGGATATGAGAAGATACAAGAAACTGGGCTCATAAAATCTTCTCCTGAAAATATCTAACTATCTGAAGGCCTGTTGTGCCAGTTTTTCCCACAGCACAGAGTGCTTCATTCCTTATCTCCACCCTGAACTCCTTTCAGGGCATGTTGAGGGTCAGCGACTGCAGTGGCTAGTGACTTCATCCGTGTAGAGGCAGATGGTGAGCAGCAGTCTTTAGTTGACACACTAAGACTAAAGTTTTAGTCAACATAAAGCTCAGTTTGAATCAATATGTGTGACATAGCCATGGAAACAGTGAATGTAATCATGGGCTGCAGGAATAGATGTGTAGTATCTCGAATGGAGAGGGGAAGTTCTGCTTTGCTCTTTCCACTTTGGGCCAAGTCTAGCAATATAGTGTTCTTTTATGTTCCCCACTTTCAGAGAAACATTAATAAACTGGATATTAACCAGGACTGTGCTATGATAACACTAGAATCGTTAGTTGAAAAACATAGTTGAAAGACTATGGGATGTAAAGGAAAGGACTCATTGAGACTAACTAGTATTTTTGATAGCTCATCCCATAGGAGAGGCCCTAAACTAAAGGGAAGGAATTGGAGTTGTTCTGGATGGCCAGTGGGTGACAGAGATAGAGAGGCAAGTATTAGCTCAATATAAGGGAAAGCTTTTTAATGTTTTAAGAGAAATGGCTACCTTGGTGAGCAGTGAATTCTTGATCAGTCAGTAGGCTGGCTTAATGAACACTTTACATGATGTAGAAAGGATTCAAACTTCAAAAGGATGATTAGTTTACATGTCCTTGAAGGTTCCGTCTGAACTCAACATTCTCTCATTCTCTTATCTCCTCCCCTTACCACCCAAGTCTTATGCTAGTTGTCTGGTGCTCATTTTAAGAGTTTATTCAAGAGTCTCTGAGACACTGCTATTTATCTTTTCAAAGGCTTTATTCTTAGTATTTCTTTCTTTATTTCAAATAGGAAGGGAAAATGGACTTCTTTCTCTATTTCTGAAAAGAAAACTTTGTTAATGATTTCTTAATATTTATAAATACATAAGTATATATGATATATTGTTAATATTGTTCATATTTTATCACCAGTCTGTGTAACTGATACTGTTCCATAAACTATTGTGTAATACTAAAGTGAACAGATGAAAAGTGGGTTCTGTATATTTTATTCAGACCAGCGAAAGTTTATAATCTGAGGATCAAGATAAAAGCTTAATCAAGCTTTTGAATGTGATGTGTCCCGAAAATGGATTTGTTGTGGAATACCTACAAAATGCTTCCTGCCATTAGTCAGAATGATCTTAACAGACTTGTGGATATCAAGTCATTGTACTGTACATTTGTACATTTCTGGGTGATTAAATCTTGGGCCAAAGTAAGTTTTCATATTTCTTCTTATTCTAAATTTCAAATTGTGCTTTCCTGGGAAATGAACTATTTTGATTTAATTTCTGAATGAGTAAATCCATGAAACATTGGACATAAAAGTAAAGTTGACCCTTGGGCAACATGGATTTGAACTGCGTGGGTCCACTTATACGTAGATTTTTTCCAGTAAATGTATTGGAAAGTTTTGTGGAGATTTGTGACAATTTGATAAAGCTCTCAGATGAACTGTGTAGCCTAGAAGTATAGAAAAAAATTAAGAAAAAATACGTCATGAATGCATAAAATACACGTAGATACAAGCCTCTTTTATCATTTAATACCATAAAATGTACACAAATCTATTATAAAAAGTTAAAATTTATCAGAACTTACACATACACTTACAGACTGTACATGGCACCATTTGCAGTTGAGAGAAATGTAAACAAATGTCAAGATGCAGTTTTAAATTATAAGCGTATAGGGACTTCCCTGGTGGTTCTGTGGTTAAGATTCCATGCTTCCACTGCAGGGGGCATGGGTTCGATCTCTGGTCAGGCAACTAGGATCCCGCATGCCGCAGCTAAAAAAATAATTATAACTATAAAATCTGTAGTACATTATTGTCCTAATGTAATAATTTCATAGCCACCTCTTGTTGCTATTGTGGTGACCTTGTTTTGTAGCAAGAACCGTATTAGAAATTTTTGTGTTTTCTTAAAGTAACAATGTTTCCTATACTGTATTATGAATGTGACCATAATACTGTATGCCATGAAAGTTTTATAACAATTCATTCCTTAGCATATAGGCTAGGCTACTGTGAAGCACTCCTATAGATTACACTAGGCTACTCTAAAGCAATTATATTGCTGCTTCATTATTAATACATGAACCATTATACCTGTAAATAAAAATGAATTTCTCTTTCAATATTTATTTATTTATATGGTTGTACCAGGTCTTAGTTGTGGCAGGCAGGTTCCTTAATTGCGGCATGTGGGCTCCTTAGTTGTGGCATGGGAACTCTTAATTGTGGCATGCATGTGGGATCTAGTTCCCTGACCAGGGATCGAACCCAGGCCCCCTGCATTGGGAGCGTGGAGTCTTAACCACTGTGCTACCAGGGAAGTCCCTATCTTTTTGTTTTTGATGGTCTAGTGTTAGTATTATGTATAACATCTACAGTGTTTTATACCATATAATAGAGTATTGATGTACGTACTGACAGACAGTTCATCTTGTCAACAGTTGATGTAAACTTATAGCATCTATAAATACAGTATAGTACTGTAAATTTTCCTTATGGTTTTTTCTTTAGCTTACTTTATTGTAAGAATACAGTATATAATACATATAACATACAAAATATGTGTAAATCAACTGTTTATGTTATTGGTAGGGCTTCCAGTCAGCAGTAGGCTATTAGTAGTTAAGATTTTGGGGAGTCAGAAATTTTCAACTGCATATGAGTTGGTTCCCTTAACCCCTGTGTCATTCAAGGGTCAATAGTATATTTGACTTTTGAGCATGTGAGTACCAAAATATGTGCAGTGTGCTGATCTGGAAACATGTTGACCCTGCTTATCATACTGTCTAGGTGCTTAGCTACTCAGGGAAGCAAAGCCTGAAAAAACACCTAGGTTAAATTTTTGGTGTCTTCTTTTCTAAACAGTTCTTTGGAATCAGCTGTTTAGGTAAGAGATTTTCTCCCTGGATTGCCAGAGAGTTTGGGAAGGAAATGTTCAAATTCTTTTTAAAATTAATTTCCTCTTGAAAGTAAGAAATACAGATTTACTATTATTTATCACGTGGTTTAGCACTGGTGCCCTTACACTGCCAACTTGTCAAATAATCATGTGTTCTAAAGAGTCTCCCAGCTATTCTAGGAAGAGTGAGAGTCAACCATAGTGCCCATATTTATTAGTTCACTTTCAACATATAATTGTTTACTGTAGTGTTTGTCTTTCTGGTTATGTAGATGAGCATATCGTGCTATCTGGTTTTGATTAACTTTCAAAGATTCTTGCAAAAAAACCATGGGTTAAATATAATACTAACCACTCAAAGGATTGTAAAATGAATTTCATGATTTAATAAACACAGCCAATAATGTGCCTCATCTATTTGGATCTTTTTATCTTTGTTTAGCATTTTATTTTTAGCTTATGACAATCATAATTGAATTTAGAACCATACTTTTGAATCATAGCATCAATAAATGTTAAGCTAAGTTTGAGAGAAATGATGTATATTTGATTGCATTGATCTTTATTTTAGAATTTTTATTAAGAATATTTTAGGGGCTTCCCTGGTGGCGCAGTGGTTGAGAGTCCGCCTGCCGATGCAGGGGACACGGGTTTGTGCCCCGGTCTGGGAAGATCCCACATGCCGCAGAGCGGCTAGGCCCGTGAGCCATGGGTGCTGAGCCTGCGTGTCCGGAGCCTGTGCTCCGCAACGGGAGAGGCCACAACAGTGAGGGGGCCGCGTACCGCAAAAAAAAAAAAAAAAAAAAAGAATATTTTAGTATGAGGAAAAATTTTTGGACCACTAATTAATAAACTGAAGTTATGTAAAGTTTTAATTTCATTTTTGTTTTATTTTTATAATACTTCTATTATTGTGTTTTTGAAATGTACCTACTAGCACAGTAATGGATATAATTTATATATTATATATATGAATATTTAAAACACTTTTACTCATAAAAGTACATAGTTCAGTTGACCCTTGGATAACAGAGATTCAAACTGCACAAGTCCACTTATAAGCAGATTTCTTTCAATAAATATACATTTGGCTCTCCATATATGCTGGTTCTGAATCTGCTGGTTCTGCACCCATGGATACAGAGGGCCCACTATGGGACTTAGGCATACTTGGATCATGGTATCCATGGTGGGTCCTGGAACCAATTCCTTGTGAATGCTGAGGGACAACTGTAGAAAAATCTAGAAAAACTAGTCTAGGTTTGATACACTGGGAGTGAAAGAGAAAGACACATATCATTTTATTTTTCCTGTAAAACATAAAAGAATGGATCTCTGCCTCCACTTGCATCTTCCTTTCCCCAACAGGAATAGGGCCTTGTCATTCAGTTATAGGAAACTACTTTTAAGTTAGTGATTCTATTTGTACTTCACAGAAATTTCTACTTAAAGGAAACAGATTTATTTTTGTGGGCAAGCCTCCTTTTCTGTTTGGCAGTTTGCATCTATATATAAAAATTATATTTTCTTAAAAGGATAGCACATCAGCATTTGCTGTTGTACCGTGATCTATTTAGTTTTTGTGTCCATATGCTCTAGAAGAGAAACTTAGGTTTGTATCAACTAAGACAAATGAGACTACAGTTAGGCAGACCAACTGATTTAATTTCTACTCTTCAAAATGGTGGCACCAAAACAACAACAACAAAACTCAAAAAACAAAAAAACAAAGACAAAAAACAAAGACCTCAAAACCTAGGATCTTTTCATATCCTTTGGATTGAGAAGTGAATGGAATAAAAGAATCAGTTGATTTCATGACAACCTTTCTTTCATTTCCAAAGGAGATTTTAAGAGATTGATTGAGAACATAACAAGTAGATTCTATTCTAATAATTCTTTTATATTTTGATCAGAAAAGGCCTGAATCTTTATAAGTCCAACAAAAGTACATTTCCCCTATCTTTGAGAACATAGAGATCTACTGTGGACAAATCATTTTTATTCTCCTTTTCTTCTTATGCTCTTTTAATTAGAATTTCATCTAGAATATTTTTTCTCTTATAATTGGGTGATGATAAAATTATCCAGTAATTTTTGCCAAACATTCAAAATTGTTGAGGATAAAGGGTAAAGTAAGATAACCTATAGTACCAATGAGTTGGTTCCTAAATTTTCTTACAATCAAATGGGAACTGGAGTCAGTTAGTGGTGGATTAAATTTTAGATCTTGTCTTTGCCTCAGTTAATAGGTTGACATCTGTAACAAAAGACCAAGACTGATACCAAGACCTATGAAGTCAGCAAAATTACTGTATACTAGTATATTTGCCTTTCATAGTTACTGACTTGAGTCTTAGATTAGGCTGCCTGGAAGTAGATTCTCAGATGAAGAGGTTTTCTGAGAAGTGGTCTCCAGAAATGCATCTGTAAGGAAGTGAGAAAAGGAGGATCAGGAAGCGGGAGAACCTGACCCACAGTGCAACTGAGGCATCAGTAGAGCCTTTAGGGAGCTCTTGAGCTGGGATGTTCCTTCAGAGATACTCTATATTGAAGCAAAGATGTTCTTGTTCCTTTGTATGAGTAGCTCATTGACTGTGAGCTCTCCCCTGAGAGGGAGCTTAACTTTAAGTGAGGCAGTTCTTTGTGGCCAAGGGCATTTCTCTGTGAGGGACACAAATGTGAACTGTCAAAAGATGGTATTCCCAACAGCTGAGGGAAGGACGAGGAAGGAATCTGGGTGGAGCATCCAGTACCAATTATACTTGGTAAGGTAGCACAGTATTCTGCACTCAACCATACAGGATGTAGAATAGCAGCTTGGCTGGGAAGGTGAGTCCTTGTGGATTATGGCTTCTCTTACTGGCAAGATTAATTAGAACTGTGCTTACTGTGGACCATCAAAGCAAACAGAGAATATTCACATTTTACCCCCCTTCCTCACCCATCACACTGAAAATCAAAGCTTAGGTACTGTGTTTGACAGTTGAACCTTAGATTTTTTTATCCAAGAGATTCTTCTAAATTGGACAGATACAGAGTTTATATTGATGCTGACTGACTTATAACAGAATTAAGCTTTCACATTAGGAACCCCTAAGTCTTGGGTCACCTTGAATTTTTTGTTCTAAATTTTTTTCATTAGATAACTGGTTTCATGTTAATCATTAAGAAAGTGGTAATGTTCTTTTGATTGAATTTGCTTTCAGTTATCACATTTGTTTACATTCAGATAACACTAAGCATGTTACAGCTGTGCAATTCTCTACCCTCTGTTAACCAGGCAGTTCTTTATCACTGTGAAAAGGAAGCAGTTGATCAATTTTCAGACAGTTTTGTGTCACTGAGATGACCCTGAAACAATAAAGGTTGATTTTTATATTAATAAAACTAGAGTGAGCTCTTGCAAACTCAAACCTTGGTTTTCTGGTAAATATAAACCCATATATTTTTATATTTATAGGACTTGGCTTTAATGATATCAGGGTGTCTGTCAACCCATAATAGTATAAAGTTAAAATTGCCTAGTTTATGTGTGTTCAAGTAGTAAATGTGGGATGCAAAGCTAAGCAGCTTGGTTCATTGTTAGTTAACTTGGATCTTTATACACATATGCTACAGTAAAACCAACAGTCATGCAACAAAATGATTTGAATTAAAAATTTTTTTTCAACAAATACTTACTGATGTGTTGGGGAAGCTAAAAGTGAACACTGACTGATGATAATCAATTTCTGTGGGAGTGCCAAGCAGGTAAGGTAGAAGGCATCCTGGAGGAACTAACATCTGAGATGAATCCTTCAGATTGAGTAAGTTTCAGCCATGTTAAAGGCAGGGATATGGCAGGGAGGATTTTCTAGTAAGAGGGGGCAACAGGTGCAAAGGCCTTAGAGCTTGGCTGTAGTTCATGATCGTGAAAACAGACTATTTTTGTAAGGGTCAGTAAGGTGAAGAGGAGTTGAGATAAGCAGGGGTCTGATTACAGAAACATATATTGTGAGCATACAAGACTATCCTAAGAACATGGGGGAGCCACTGAAGTGTCTTTAACAGGAGTAACTTGACCAGATTTGCATTTTTGATTGATTACTCTAGCTGCAGTGTGGTGAGCAGACGGAAAGGCTATGAGTAGAGGCATCAAGGCCAGTGAGGAGACAAGGAAGAGATCGTGGAGACCCAGATTGTGTGGAGACATTGAGATGATAGGAAGTGGACAGATTTGAGAGTCTATTAGCAAGAATAGTGGGTCTTGGTAACTTATTGGATATTAGAAGATAAAAAACAAAGGTGACATGCCTAAGCTTTTGATGTAGACACTTAGATAGATAAGAAACAGAATTTTTTCTCTGTGGGTAGGTGATGTGAAGAAGTGACAGGTTTACTCTGGGTGATGATCCATTGGTCTTCCAATGTAGCCTGAGATAGGGATTGCGGTACATGTAGACCTACTAGCACCCATTTTTTTTCACTATTGGACAAAAGAAAAGACAATCTAGAGAGATGGAGAAAGGGAGAGAGAGGGAGGGAGGGAGGAAGGAAGGGAAGGAAGAAAGGAAGGGGACCTAATGAATTTTTTTTAAAGCCTCATTTTACTAGTTGTCAGTTGGAGGTACATAAATAACATCAGATGAGTGCGGCCAGTATAGTAGCGTTATCATTGCTACCAGTAGGGATTAGCCTGCATGACACAGAGAGAGGGAGTTCCTTTGTAGGTCATGCTTTGAGAAACTGCAAAAGCCATCCTGACTTCTGCTTCTTTTGAATCCTGTTGTTTGTGAAAACACCTCAGTTTGGTGAGAGGGCATTGTAGGGAACAGTTGACTTGTATGGTATGCTGGTATATATTTCAAATACTTTTAGCAATGGGAATAGTATTGCCTGTTTGGGGGCTATTCTGTGATAAGTGGAGTCTCTGATTTTTTTTAATTAAAATTTTTATTGAAGTATAATTGACTTAAAATATTACATTAGTTTCAGGTGTGCAACATAGTGATTCAGTATTTTTATATATTACAAAATGATCACCATGATAAATATAGTTACCATCGGTCACGATACAAAGGTATTACAATATTATTTAATTTAAAACTTTTAAATTTATTCCTTTTGTGGTGCGCGGGCCTCTCACTGCTGTGGCCTCTCTCGTTGTGGAGCACAGGCTCCGGATGTGCAGGCTCAGCGGTCATGGCTCACGGGCCCAGCCACTCCGCAGCATGTGGGATCTTCCCAGAGCGGGGCACGAACCCGTGTCCCCTGCATCGGCAGGCGGACTCTCAACCACTGCACCACCAGGGAAGCCCTACAATATTATTGACTGTATTCCCCATGCAGTACATTACATCCCTCTGGCTTATTTACTTGATAACTGGAAGGTTATACCTCTCTTAATCTCCCTCACCTGTTTCATTCATCCCCTCACTTCCCTCCACTGTGGCAACCACCAGTTTGTTCTCTGTATCTGTGTTTCTGTTTTGTTATGTTTGTTTGTTTTAGATTCCACATATAAGTGAAATCATGCAGTATTTGTCTTTCTCTGTCTGACTTGTTTCACTTAGCATAATACCCTCTAGGTGCATCCATGTTGTCGCAAATGGCAAGGTTTCATTCGTTTTATAGCTGAGTAATATTCCGTTGCATACCACATCATCTTTATCCATTCATCTATCAATGGACACTTAGGTCCCAGCATGGCTGTCTCCATGACCTGGTGGGTCCTGGGGCTGGTACTGTCCCATTGGTGGGCAGGTAAGCCCCTAACACTGATAGGCTAGAAGGAGGACTCCAAAATAGTGCATGCCAGCACCAGTGTCTGCCTGGTAGATCAAGCTCCCAAAATTGACTACCACCAGTGTTTATGTCCTCGGGGGAGTCTCAGTTGCCTCCCACCTCTCTAGGAAGCTTTCCAAGATTAGCAAGTTGTCTAACCCAAGCTCCTTTCAAATTACGGTCTCTGTGCTGGGACTGGGAGCATGTGAGCTTTTGTGTGCCTCGAGTCTCTCATTTCCAACAGCCCTTTGGCTCTCCTGTATATAAGCCCTCCTGGCTATCAAAGTCAGATGTTATAGGGGCTTGTCTTCCTGGTGCAGGACCCCCAAGCTGGGGAGCCTGATGTGGAGGTGGAGCTCAGATCCCTTGCTTCCTAGGGAGAACCTCCACAGTTGTGATTATCTTCCCATTTGTGGTCGCCTACCCAGGGGTGTGGGTATTGATAACATAGTGTCTCTGCCCCTCCTACCCATCTCATTGTGGTTCCTTTTTTATATCTTTAGTTGAGGAAAATCTTTTCTGCTAGTCTTCAGCTTGTTCTCATAGACAGTTGTTCTGTAAATAGTTGTAATTTTGGTGTGCCTGTGGGAGGAGGTGTGCTCAGGGCCTTCCTACTCTGCCATCTTGGCTACGCCCCAGGACTCTCATTTCTTTTTGTATGCTTAAGGAAATATGTAGGACAATTAAAAATACATTTTTAAAAGCAACAGAAATAACACCATCACTAAAATATCTGGTAGAATTTATTACGAGAAATTGTTTCTTTCCTGTGTTGAGGAGAAAACAATATTTTCACCCTTGAGACATTTATGAGATCCATTAATTTCCCTTTGAATTTCTTTTTTGTTAATTTGTATTTTTCCAGTGTCGAAGCTGGTCAATTTGTGCTAAAGGCCTTTTCTTTTGCATTTATATTACTTGAAATATATACACCATATGCTAAAATGTTTGTGTAAAGGTTTATGATACACACATTGTCATTGTTATATGTGACTGCCATAGATTTTTATTTTTCATTTTATCAAACCCTTTTGCCTCATGTCATCCTGACCATTACCTGGCACACAAGACACAAGCAGCAATTCACAAGCATTGTAAACCTTCATAAACTACTCAGCAAGTTTCGGGGTGAGTCATCTTTCCCAGTTGAAACTTCAGGTACTTATTTTCCCTCTGGGGAACTGTAGAAGTACAATGGGATGAATAAACATGCTACTATGTGTGAAAAAGCAGGACTCTTTAGGCCTTAGCCTACTGTCTTCTGATGTTATAACTCCAGTTTTTTTTTTTTTTTTTTTTTTTGCAGGTACTGAATATGTGACAGCTCTGTATCCATCTGTCTTCATTTTGGCATGTGGTCAGAGATTTTGATGCTCCTGAATGTGGGATTTGGACTGGGGATGGCTGGTCATGAGAAATAAAGAGTTTTTGGTTCCCGATTCCAAGTAAGTCACCTTCATATAATGAGAACCTATTATTTTATCCTGGGAGACATAGTCTTTACTAAATCATAGTAAAATTATGCCAAATAACACTCACCTTCATAGTCCCTCTGATCTGTTTATATTCTAACCATTCTCACTATGTTTCATTATAGTAAGTGGAGAACTGTCACTATAATTATTCTGTGCAATTTCATGATTAATGTGTACAACTAATTAAAATGATTTTATTAGACATTTTTTCCTCTAGATAAATCATTTTATTTTTTTAAGGAAAAATACTTCTAAACCGCTCTGTAAAGAATATTGAGATTATTCAAAAAACTAGATTTGTAGCCTATGTTGTTGTGTTGAAGACAGTATGTTAAATGAACTTGAAAGTCTGTGATCAATTTCAGCAACTGCATTTCCTTTTTTCTTGTTTAATTGTTAGGGACAGCAGTAGAAATTTGACTTTAGAAGGGAATGAATAGCCATTTCCAGAAAGATGCTTGAGATTTAGGAATTGTTTGCATAGATGTTGTATAGTAAACAGGTTAAACAAAGGTGTTCTTTTTCAAGTCTGAGAGTTTATATTCATGAATAATATTGCTTTTCTGACATTGGGCATTGCATTTAGAAAAAAATAATGTCTGTATAAACACATTTGTCAAAAAAAGGTACTTTTGTTCTTGTATAGTAAACAGGTTAAACAAAGGTGTTCTTTTTCAAGTCTGAGAGTTTATATTCATGAATAATATTGCTTTTCTGACATTGGGCATTGCATTTAGAAAAAAATAATGTCTGTATAAACACATTTGTCAAAAAAAGGTACTTTTGTTCACAAAGATCAATATTTGTGACTGAGGCAGTGAGGCTTTTAAACATAAGTTGTTATGAGGTGATTTAAAATCCTTTAGAAGAGCAGTAGGAACTGCCTGATGCACATACCCATAACTGTGAATCTCAAGATAACATCCTACAATTATAGGAAATGCTAGGTTTCAGGGTAGACCTAATAGACTTATATACTTCTCCAAGCATACTGAGCTCTGACTCTGTGCCTCAAGGTGGAGCTAGATGGAGTGTGATGATGTGGCCACAGACAGCACTATAAAACCAAAGCACTTCTTGTAGTTTTATTGCAGATCACTATCTTGTTCCCCACCTTCATCTTTTTGTGACCTCACTTTCCCACTTGTGCTTTGGTGTTTTAATGGAGGAACTAGCAGCTAACAAATTCCTGGTCTACTTTTGATACCTTCAGGGGTCCACATATTTATCTTGCCCCCCCTCACCTCCTCTGCATAATTCATTGAAACTATTTGTTCTGTTGTGTTCCTGCCACACTACACTGGAGAAACATTTACGTCAAGTAATACATGATCCACTGGAAGTGTCTGCTCATTTCTTCAGATTCAGTTTGGGGCATCTTTTCCTTCAACCCTTCTTTGATCTCCCGAGGTTGGGGATAACTATTCCTGCCTTGGATCCCCAGAGCATGTTGTACCTGTTTCTTTCATAACCACATAACCCTTTATTGCGCTTGTCTTGTTCTTCACTCCCACTCCAGACTGCAGGTTCTTCTAGGATGGGAAGTGTGTCTTAATCATTTTTAATGCTACTGGGCCTAGCACCATGCGTAACCAGTTCAGAAGGACAAATGCATACACTTATGCTTTCTCTTTTCCTGAATAAATTATTTTAAAAAGGAAATGCTGATGGGCAGGGAGGCAGGCATATTCAGTTCATCACCAAGTTCTGCCTATTTTGCCATTTAGACATGTCTTATTTCCTAGTTTTCCATCTTGTTCTCTCCACCCAAGTTCAAGTTCTCATTCTCTTTCTGTTGCATATTAAAATGGTCTCCTTACTGTACTGTATACTTACAAATTATTAGAATAAATTTATGTTGTTTTTTACAGTAATAATAATAACGACGACTGTCTCCTAATGGACTCCCTTCCCTTTAGTCTTAACTGACATTCATCCTCCAAATAGCTGGCATGATCTGAAGACATTCTTCCATAGTTTATAGGATAAATTCTAAGAGCCTAGCATGTTACACAAGACCTTTTGTGGTCTGGCCCATAATTCTCTAATTTCATCTCTTGTTATTTCCTGCTTCAGTCATACTGTACTTATATGGTCCCATACAGGGCAGTTTCTTGCCTTTGCCTTGCTCTCAATTTTCCTGTTGCAAAAAATGCTCCTCTTCAGTCTACTTTTCTGGCAAACTCCTACTCATATGCAGTATACTGTAGAGGTTAAGAGAGAATAGGTTCATATCCTGGCTCTACCACTTGTTTATAAACGGTTTAAGTTGCTCACTTCTCTGTGCTTCAATTTTTCTCAACTGTAAATCAGGGCTAATAATAGTATCTGCCTAGTAAGTACACAACTGTAAGCTATTGTTGTTTCTTTTATTCCTTTAGACTTAACAAAGAATTCTGCTCCTCCAGGAAATCTTCCAGGATTTTCCAGGATGGATTAGGTTTCCTTCCTATGTACTCCATAACTTCTGCAAGTCTCTATTCTTGGACTCACCACATTTGGTTGAAATGGTTTCTTTCTATAACTGCCTCCTCACCAGACCAGAACTACTTGAAGGAAGAAATCATGTTTTATTTAGTTTTTTTATCTTCAGCACAACACTTGCTAAGTAAATGTTTGATGAATGAATGAGTTGTATAGTGGGAAGAATTCATGCTTTGGAGTCAGACAGATGTGTTCAAATCCAGTACTTACTATCTGCATCTGTAGAGAAGTAGCTTAGTTTCTTTCACACTGTTTCTTTATATATAAACAGGGATTATACCACCCCCTCCTTTTTTTTAGATTAGTGATAGTATGTAGAGTCTACTGCAGTGCCTGAAATAATGTTGTTATTAGTATTATCTTGAAAATGTATAATAATTTTATCTCAGAGTTAGTAGGAAGATACATTTTTTTCCCCTGAAGAATCATCTTAACTCTAAAGAATATATACTCTATTGCTTGTGTTTTTCTAAAGCTCATCTCTTGTTTAATTTCCCATGAAGTATCCATGGCCTCTTGAATACCTGCATTGTCCGTAACACTCAGTGGACACTTAGCTTTTTTTCCTTGCAATTTTACCAACCTCTGTATGTCCTTGCAATTTTACCAACCTCTGTGTATGTTTGTTTTGTCTGTGCAAATAGATTGTAAGCCTTTTGAGGACAATAATCATATCTTACATATCATTTAGTTCTCTTCCTACCTTCCCTGTCCATTGCTCTTACCCCGTCTTTCTAACAGAGATCTCTATGTAAATAACAGGTCAATAAATGTTGATCTATGATGATAGAGGACCAAGAGCAGGCAGCAGCAACTGGAATGTTTTGTCTCTGGGAAGGTGCATCTCATTTGAAGTAGAATCTCAGCCAACAGTTAATGCAAAGATTGCACTGGATGTGAAGGGGGGAACATTAAAAGAAGTATAAGATATGGTCCCTTCTCTGCAGGAACTGACAATCTATTTGGCAAGATAAAACATGCCCAAACTGAAATGTTAAGGAGTAACACTGGACAGAATGTAATTAGGTCTACACAGTGTTCAGAAGAAGAAAAATTAGTAATTCATGCAGGTGAGGCTGAAGTCAAGAGATTGTTGGGAGACTCAAAGGCAAAAAAGGCAGAACCTCATGGATATTTGAATACCTGTGATGTGCCAGACATTGTGATGATTCTGTGTTGTGCGTGTGTGTGTGTGTGTGTGTGCCTGCACGTGTGATAGGAACTTTATATTCATTCATTCATTCATTCAGTAAACATTTTTTTAAATTGTGGTAAACAACACAGGACATAAAATTTACCATTGTATCTGTTTAAGTGTACAGTTCAGTAGTGTTAAATGTATTCACATTGCTGTGCAACAGATTTCCAGAACTTGTTACATCTTGCAGAACTGAAACTCTATACCAACTAAACAACAACTCCCCATTTCTTCCCTCTCCTTGAACTTGTGTGGTTTTTTCTAATTCCTACAACAAAATGTGAGATAATGTTAGGGATTCCATTCCACAAGGAATTAAGTGAGGCTTAGAGGTTTAAGAAAATTTCCCGAGGTCTTAGAGTTAATAAAGGTAGAACCGCATGAGCCATGGTCTGGAAGGGAATGAACTATTAGGAACCCACAATTTTAGGCAAGATTGTGGAAGAGCTATATTTTGATTTTTTGTAAGAGTTGGTTTTTATGGGCCATTCAGGGCCACGGTGGCTCTTGCCTCTAAAATGTGCCATAACGCATCTGATACTGCTCTGCTTTCAGTAATTCTTCCTAGGCCTTAGGTGTCTGATGTCTGGAATGTTGCTGAGGAAAATGGCTGCTGGATAGAGAACATCAGGAAAATGATAGTGAGTTCCTATGTCTGCTTTTTGGGCATGTGATCCTCCTGGCCACAAGGTATTGAAGACAATTCTTTGGGGTGAAAGGTGTTGGATCAAGTTTGAAACATTGCTAGAACTGTTTGCGGAGTGGAAAGAAGGAACTTGAACGTGTCTTAATGGAAAGCCAGCCTATTGGATTGATGGTGGCAAGGGCAAGGAAGTGTGTAGGTGATATTTTTTGCCAGATTTTCAGGATGACAGGGAGGAATGGAAGTGAAAATACAACAGCCAAAATATGGTCCCCAACTTAGAAGATTTCCCTGTTGATTGAGGCCTTATAAATAGACTTTTCCTGCTGAGATATATTCTGGCAATAGATTAGGCCACACATGGGGTTCTACAATGTAGTTGTTTAAGGAAGGCACCGGAGGTGGCAGATGTACTTGGAAGGATGAATCAGGAGTGGAAACCATTAATTGTGAAAAAATGCATTTTATTTTTCAGGCACTATGTGAAGTACTTTATATATATTTTGTCTAATTCTCAAAACATCTTCTTGTGGTAGGCATTATTGTCCTTATTTGACAAACTGTGTCTCCAAAAGGTAAAAAATGTGCGCTAGATTGCTGGGATGGTTATTTAAACTATCGTCTCTCAGTTTCAAAGCCACTCTTCTATATTTTGCTTTTTGATACTGGGGCTGGGCGTCTGCAAATCACATTTCTGCTTTGTCAATTGGTTTAACTCTGTCATTGGGGGTGCTAGAGGGAGACTGCAAGCAGGAGGAAGTAGATGGAACATGCTTCTTCCTCTTTGCTCTTATTTTCTGTTTTTCTTCCTATTTGTTTTCTATTGGCTTTTTTTTCCCCCGTGAGTGTCACCCCAGCAGTGCTTCTTTACCTCTGTAGCAGCAGTTTGTTCCAATAGCAGCAGTTGAGTCCAATTTGCAGTTTTTTCCCAACACCCATAGAGCCAACCCTTAAAGACCCCAGTAGCAGCTAGATAGCTCCCCAGTTTCAGAGTTCTGGGACATCTCCTCCCCAGGTCTGGGATGCCTCCTACTTCTGAGCTCAGGGACCTAGCACCATCTGAGTATCTCCTCTTCTCAGAAGTCTGAGTTTCAACACCGTGGGGTCTGTCCTCCAGGCTTCTAACTGTTAATAATTCCCAGTTCTTCCTTTATTTCTCCAAACTCAGTGATGGCAGTTGCATCTTGCAGTTACTATCTCTGTGATAACTTAGAGTTCTCTTTTTGTCTTTTCAATAGCTAATTAACAACTTTTACTGAATTAACAATTCTTTTTTGTACAGTATAGTGATTCACGATTTTTAAAGGTTATATTCCATTTATAGTTCTTATAAAATATTGTCTGTATTCCCCATGTTGTACAATATATCTTGGTAGCTTATTTTATATGTAAATAGTTTGTACCTCTTAATCCACTACCCCTTTATTGCCTCTCCCCGCTTCCCTCTTCTCACTGGTAACCACTAGTTTGTTCTCCACATCTGTGAGTCTGATTCTTTTTTGTTATATTCACTAGCTTGTTGAAAGACAAACTATATGATATCAGTTATATGTGGAATCTAAAAAATACAACAAACTAGTGAATATAACAATTCTTTATATTACTTTCTGTTTAAATAAATGATGTGATTTCAGTCTCTTGGTTGGATCATGAAACAAGTATATAACTACTCATCATCATCATCACCTTGTCCTCCATTTATTATTTAATATATGTTTATAAGGTGATAGAACTACATTTCTTTTCTTGCTACTGATCTGGCTGCCTGTGGGCTGGAGCAGAATTTTTCATGGGCACAGGCAGTTCAATCTTGCTAACACTGGTAGTGTCCAACAGCCCTGTCTTGATGAAGTTTTTTAACCTAAATATTCACCACTACTCAAGCCCCGAAGCAATTCCAGCAAAGCTCTTTACAAGGGCAGGGATGATGCTTGTTTTTCCCTGTTGAATCCATAGGGCCAGGAACAGTGTCTAGCAATGTTTTGTAGGTGTTTAGTATGAATTTGTGAACAAAGGATTGGATAAATGAATGAATGAGCAAGGCTCAGCTAGAACTTTGTCTTTTCTAGTGGATAGATTCTAGAAAGTGACTTCCTGGATTTCTGACTTTATACCTGATTTACACTTCTGTTTCCATCTGGAGCCCAGGATGTTTGACTGAGGCATGACTGCCATTCTATAATTTGTCCATCTCACACTTCTTCCTTTCACTATTTACACCTTTGAGCTAGTGGCTGGGGATTTACTTCCAACCAGGTAGACCTTCCTTGAATCATGGTATTGCTATGGTCGCTGCCTGCTGCTGGGCTCCACTCGAAATGTCTCTGTGGAAGTAACCTCACCCTGAGCACTGGGGCAGTCCTCTTTGTCATTAGGATTTGCATAGTAGCCAACCTCTCATGCTGTATACTTCCAGCTGCGTGAGCTCTATCTGCCCCTGTCCCAACCCCAGCCTCTTGCCCACCCTTAGCCCCCCTGGGATCCTGGCCCATGCTCTTCTCACTGCCCGCCTTTGGAGATTCTACATGTCATGTGGTTAAGCCTCTGCAGTTTAGGATGTTTATATTTCAGATATTTTTTTCACTGGTGCTTATTATATGCAGCACAAGCCAAGAAAACACTTTCTCCTTAACCTCACCTCAGAGATGAAATAAAATTCACTTTTGTGTTTAAATGTTTCCCGGTCACTTTTATGCTTGAATAAACTTTTCCTGGGTATATGACTATTAAAGCAAGGGTACATTAATATACATCCCTATGTTTATATTTAAACATGACTTAATATTATTTTCCCTCAAATTGGGGTCAAACATGATTTTGTGTAAGATTTAAAAATGAATATCTCATGTTTTGTCTTCACTTTTTATTGTCTCTACTGTTTTTACTTTATCATGCAGAGAAGAACCATTCATGGATGGTTCTTCTTGGTATCACCTTGCTGACTTCTTTCTGGTTTTGTCTTCTCTACCTATAATATCAGAGAGTCGTAGAAATTTCTGCATGACTCAGAATGTTAGAAAGCCTCATATCATAGTAATACAACATAACAGCATATCCTGAGCAGATTTTTCTTTTAATAATCAGAGTTCTGGTTGTCAGGTTGTACTAGAAAGCTTTTCAGGGTGGGATGCCTTTGAAGTAACCACACAACTGCTTCTCCTCTCTTTCCTCTGTGATTACTGTTATTTTGGAATGAATAAATAGATGATTGATTTCATGGCCAGATGCAACAATGAGACCTCACAGAACAGAGTTAGTTGGAACACAGAAGTGGAGTAGAACCACAAGGTTCTACCCACAAGAGCAGACAGGGGAAGATATTAGCAGGAAATTACCCAATGAAATCTCAACAAATAGATTATGGTTAGCTGGGAAGTGTGTAGCAGGTAGTGGGGACCCAACAGTGAGGTCTGGAGAATAGGCACTACTGCCTAAGAAAACTGTGGAATGGTAGGAATACAAGAGACCTAGGTCCTGGAACAAAGTTTGAAATCAGGGATTTAAGAGCTCAAATTCATACAGACTGACTCAGTGCTGGGTCACTGAGCTATGGCCTAAGGCTCTGTAAGTCTTTTTACCAGTAACTGGAACAAGCAATCATGAACAATAATTTAGGAGTTAAGTGGGATACGTAGTGAGTTCGGTCTGATTTCCCTGTGTGTAAAATTTAGAAATGGTAACATTGCCATTGGGCAAGGGTTAGATACTGCTTAGGATTAGGACAAAGGACTAAGACAGTAGTAATCCTCCTCCAGATAATGTCCCTTGCACTTTTGTTCTCATTGTCGTCTGGGTGATTCTGTGATGTATTGGGATGAGGAAGTAGTTAGTCAGAAGGGATCTTGGAAGTCATTGTAATAAAATATTTGTGAATATCAGGTTGGGTCTGGGGTACCACTTGACTCCTGAAGTGTGGATGATGGTTTATGGTTAATTCTATATCTTAAGTTTCTGTAATCCACAGGTTCTCAACCAGTTGTGATTTTACCCTTTCCTCCCCCTATCTAGAACATCTGTCAGTGTCTGGAGACATTTTTGTTTGTCGTGACTAAGGGAGGAGAAAAGGAAGCTGCTGTTACTCCATCTAGTGGGGAGAGGCCAGGGATGCTGTAAACTATCGTACAATGCACAGGAGCTCCTGACGACAATTATCCAGTCCAAATGTCAGTAGTACCAAGGTTGAGAAACTGCTGTAAACCACATGAGCTCTGTCATTCTTTTTATTATCTTAGGATTCTTTGTCACTATGGACATATTTCTTAGGCAGTTGTAATACCCCCTACAATTTTTAAAAAACTTATTTTGAATGTCACAGAATCATCTTTCAGCACACAGTTATCTACTTGTTCTCCACAGATGAGCATTCTCAAGCTATGGTCCCTCTGTGTTTATATTTGTATGTGCGTAATTCATAGTGGTGGAACAAGATGAAACTGCAGACCTTCATAGACATTCACAAGGGATTAACACATGACCTTGACTTTTTTTTTGACCTTGACTTTTGAGGCTTTCACCACCTGAGCTACTCAATGAAATAGGTACTCTATATAGAGATGAAAAATGGTTCTCTTTTTTTTCTCTAAGTTTGAAGCTGCAGTGTGACCTAATATTTGTTTTAATGCTGATGAGTTCTTTCAGCGCAGTCAAAAGCAACAAAACCTGGAGTGAAATCCTATTATTCTTGTAAGCTCATGTGCATATTCTCCCCTCATCCAGAAATAACTTAGAGACTTGGCCTGGATTTTTTAGTGTCTGTATACCCTGGGCTACCAATAAAATGTATGCTGACTGACCAGAGTGGAGGGACCTTTGTTAATCTTTTAATCAGCTGGGTTTACTTAGGTCTACTTGATTTTTTCAGAGGAAGTTTTCAGTAATGGGGAATTTCTGTGCACGTTTAATCCTGGGTTATTGAGGGGCTAGATGAGTTCATTCCCTCTTCTGGTGTTCAGGTGCCTTATATGTATCTAACATATAGAATCATAGATTTGAAAGAGCCCTGACAGGGGTTGGTAAGCTGCTGCACAAAGCCAAATCTGTCCTGCTGCTTGCTTGTTTTTGAAAATAACATTTTATTGGAACACAGAAATGCCCACACATTTACGTATTATATATGGCTGCTTTTGCATTGAAACTGCAGAGTTGATTGGTTGCTACAGAGACTCTATGGCCCTCAAAGCGTAAAATACTTATTATCTGTCTCTTTACAGAACAAATTTGTTGATCCCAACACAATCCAACTTTCTGATTTTACAGATGAAGAAACTGATCCTAGAGATATTGACTAGCCCAAGGTCAGAATTGAGGTTTTAAAGCATGATAAATACGTTTTGAGGGAGGATGATGAATATCAGACCAGTGACAAACTATGTTCTAACAGCAAAATGAGGGAAAAAATAAATATGCTATAGGTCATTTACCTAAAGATGAAAAAACCTGGCTTGATTGATTTATTTCCCCCCACGGAATCGATCAGTCATCTTTGTGTCATGCAGATACAGCTGAAGTAAGACTTGAGTCAAGTGATATCACAGTTTTATGCAGTTAGGTCCCTGTTTTCCAAAGAATAGCAGCATATTTATTGGTCAGCCTCCTGTGTCTCAGTATTATATTCCTCAAAAGTTGAATTATTGATGGTAAGTCAGGGAAGACATTTTGGTAATTGCTGAAATCCTGAATGTATTAAGACTGACTAAGTGTCCCTGTGTTCTGCTGTGGCACCAGCTGACAGTGATGAAATCTATAGAAGTAGGACACATTTCCATAACATGAATATTCAGGGTTGGTGATGCAAGAATTATTATTAAACCACTGAGAAGGAACACGTTCTCCTTATTATTTGATTGAATACTAAACGCTGCCTTTTTAAAATAATTCAGTATGAATACTTTGATAATGAGGAAAGAGAGATGCATGGGGAAAAAAATCTCATACAGTTTTCTCCTGATACGTAAGAAGGAAATTAAGTTAAAACATATAGCATGTCTAGAGGAACTATTTTGGAATCATTAGCTATATATATATATATATTTTTTTTTTTTTTTGCTGTACGCAGGCCTCTCACTGTTGTGGCCTCTACCGTTGGGGAGCACAGGCTCCGTACGCGCAGGCTCAGCGGCCATGGCTCACGGGCCCAGCCGCTCCATGGCATGTGGGATCCTTCCAGACCGGGGCACAAACCCGCATCCCCTGTATTGACAGGCGGACGCTCAACCACTGCGCCACCAGGGAAGCCCCATTACCTATATTTTATCTAAATCTGTCTTACAAATATTGAAGTATAATGCAATAGAAGTCAAGATAGAGTTTGATTTAAATGATTTATATAAAAATAGAATATGTAAAGAAGCATGCTTAACCATAAATAAAGACCCCTGAAAATAAGTAAAATGCCTATTACAAATGACAATAATTATCACCCAAACAGTATTTGTTAGATATTGGACATTACAACATTTCTGAGAAAAGATATTTGCTTTTCTGTAAATGAAACAGTTTATACTTTTCAAAGGGCCTTAGCACCTCTAAGAATCCTGAGTATACAGCTGAAGTGCCACCATATATGAAGTACATCTGGTTCTTCATAGCAAGGATTTTATGTGTGAGTAATAGAAAATAAAGGAAACTGATTTCATTCATTTACCCTTCAAACATGAATTGAGCCTCTACAGTGTGCGAGGCGGTGCACCAGGCTCTGGTCCCACACAAATAAAATATATACAGAGTCCCTGCCCTCTAAAAACCCATGACCTGGAGAAGGGTGCAAGCAAATAAATCGTTTCTACAAAGAGCGATATGTGATACTTATTCTGTAACGGAGATAAGCTCAGGAGTCTGTTGTGCCCAATTTACCTCTGCTCTTACTAGTTTCTCATTATTTGTTCTAGCTCTTTTCCCCTAATTAGTTTCCATGGGTTTGTCCCTTAGGCCAAAATTGGGTTTGGTACCCTTCTATTTTTCTCTTCCTACCGCCTCCTCCTGCCTTGAGGGTTTCAACTCTACCCTGATTGTTACAAATTGGGTTGTGTTTCCCCTTGACTGCCCTCCCCAAACTCTCCCTACCTCAGTGCCTTGGACTTTAGATTTTCCACTTCCTCCATCTTCTCTTCCTCTTTTCCCTCACCAAAACTAAGCTATCTAATGCTCCATTACTGAGGTTCACTCTGTTAACTAGTAAATTAAGTAAGTATTCTATTAATTCATCTATTAGGTGTTCCTATCAGGTATAAGCAAATATATCTCAGAATCTATGTAGCATTTCTAAATAGGAATTCTTGATGACCACAAATCCTTTATCCAAAGGGAATGGAGGGAAGTGAGGCTAAAGTTTCAGGCATTGTCTTCAAAAGGTGGAAGGACATTTTTTTGTTTCTTAGATCACACTATGTAGGTAAAAGGTAAACATATACGAGACTTGGTGAATCAAGGTTAGTGAGAGACTAGAACGCCATAGATGTTTCACAGGCAGTTCTTTTTAGCACAATGGCCACTCATCCCATACTTTTTTCTTCCCCAGTTTCTTAAAAATATACCAGCTCTGTATGGGGCATGGCAGCATGATGCATTGTGAAGAGATACGGATTTAGTGTTTCAACAGTGCTCAAATCAGACTCAGTTTCTGCAAAAATACAAATGCATGTGCAAACACTTAACGTATGGTGTGGCTTCAGATGTCAGTATATGTGTTCAGCCCAATATATGTGTTACTTTTTTCATTATTTTTTACCCCTTCCTTTCTTTACTAAGAGGGATAATAAGCAGCAGCTATTTGCACAAGTCTGAGTAAAGAAGCTTTGTAGAGAAAGCAAAAAGTTTTTCTGGAACTGACCTTCGCAGGGCAAATTCGGAAACTGGCAGATCTACATTATTTTTTTCAAAGAGAGAACTGCATCATAATCACACTCCTGGATGTATGGTGTGAATGAGTGACAGCTGAATACCTCAGTCAGGTTGAGATGGCAACCGGAAATGAGTGCCTCTGAGGGAAGGGGCAGGGACCTCCTCCAAGGTTGCACAGAAGCAAGACAGCAGGTGGCATTGCAGGGAAGGCAACTGCTGGGAGATGAGCTATTATGGGATGCCTCTCTCTGAGATAGGGTAACAGGGTGTATATGCTTCAAGATGCTGATCCTATTCAGTGAGCCACTCTGGAAACTCTGGTTTTGACCTTATTTTTTAGGCTTTTAAAAAGCAACACCCTGAAGATAATTTGTTTGTTTTGTTTTGCTTTAATGACTTATAACATTACAACATGGTTTAAGTGCAAGAGAGTTTAGAAAACATTTAGAGAAATGGAAAGTCACCGATGTAAGCAAAGTTGAAAAGGAAACACGAGTCTTCTCTTAATTTTACCAACAGGACTCAGGGCAGAACTGGCTGAACTTTTTCACAGAAGGAGTAGGGCATTGCTGGAAGGTATTTCGTGGCCCTGGCTGAGATAGTGAGGGTAGGGTGTGAGCCAGGAACTGTTATCCTTACTAGGAAGAGGGGAAGAATGTCTGAAACCACTTCTTTTTTGAGCAGAGTGTCGGAGATAGAAACAAAAAGAACCAAATTAAACTCAGTCATTACAATGCATCTTCTTTATCTCTGCAGGCCCACAGCAGAGTTGGGGTAGGGGTGGTCCTGGGGATGAATGGCTATTGTCCAAGATACCGTGGTGGGGCAGCTATGGAAAGATGACATCAGCAGTGATTTCAGGAATAAGTATATTAATTGTGAGTATTTGGACACTACCTGAGTCACTTGTGAGACCAGGAGGACACACTGGATAACCTTCAGGGATCTGAAAGTCAAAAAAAGGGCTAGGAAATGGGCCGGAGAATGGTATAACCTATGATGTAGTCATGAGCCCAAGATGGGAAGACAAATAGGAAGCAAAATATGTGGGGGAGGAGCAGGTGCTGGGATTAGAGGCAATTCTAGGATAACTTCCAAAGGGTAGAGATGTGCCAACAGTAGCTTGATGATAATCAAGTATTTTGTCAGGGCAGCTTGGTTCTTTCTCTGGTAACCCACCCCCAAAACTGCTGTTCCATCAAAACTATAGCTTCTTTGGTCTAGGAGTTTCCTGAATCTGTCTTGGGAGGCAATAATACCTTCTGGGTAAACTGGAGACTTCACCAGAGCCAGATGGGAGCTGACTCTAAAGAGTCTCCATGATAACTGCTATTGGTCACATTCCTTATGTCTGGGCTCATATATAGAGAGTTTAGATTGGGTCTCTTTTCTGTCTTTTCAAGGAATGGAAATCATAACTGCATATTTCATTTTTTGTTATTGTAAGTGATAATAAAGTCATTGCCAGTATATCACAGGATTAAACAAAAATGACCAGAGAAAAAATGACCTTTCAGAGCATTTGTTTCTTGATGTTCAGTATAGCCAACCTTATTAA
The DNA here is from genome assembly GCF_059928025.1 of Delphinapterus leucas. NCBI lineage: Eukaryota > Metazoa > Chordata > Mammalia > Artiodactyla > Monodontidae > Delphinapterus > Delphinapterus leucas. Next base: position 36,056,575 of record NC_143137.1, on the reverse strand, counting down.
GGACAGTATGTCAATAGTATTGTTCTAATTTGTAGCAAAATTAAAATAATATTTCTGCCTCATGTAAGAATATATAAAATAAAAAATTGTCATTTTCTGGTATAAATGCAGTGATAGAATATGTAGGAACTTGTGATAACTTACTGTTTTTTAAAGGATGGAATTCAGTTTTTTGGTCCTGAATTAGAGTTGTGATTTGCTAAGTTTATTGTAAAAAAAAAATGAACTCATTAATCTAGAGCTAGAAGCAATCAGTGAGGCAGATAAGGAAGTTTCCCTGAGTAACACTGCTAGGATGTGTCTCAGTATAGAGACTGTGAAGTCAGGGGGAGGCATAAGGAAGCCCAGTAAGAAGAATCTAGACTAGGAGAGGGATGGAGTGGGCTGACCCCGAGGACCAAACACTTCTATCATTCTTATTAGGGAGGAAATGCAATATTTCAAAAAACTCTTCTAAAGGAGAGGAATAGCTATATCTTCTAGGGCAACCTTCTCTCATAAGATCTGCTTGTGTCCTGCTGCTGGGTCCTGTTTGCCTTCTATTGATTTGCTCTCCTCAGGCATGTTCAATACTATACCCAGAAGAAGACTGGTCATACAGGGAAGAGTGACTGTTTGGAGGGACTTGGGTCTCATCTGGAGAGTGAGATCATCTAATGTGCGCTTCAGCACATTCTTGCCAATTGACAATGGATGAAAATTGCTCTTCATGTTGATCTTTGGAACTTCATAGGAGCGGAGCAGCATCTCAACATGAAGAGGAATTTTGACACCAGTGACTTTCTCACTTTTTTAAAATGAATGAATGAATGAATGAATGAATGAATTTATTTTTGGCTGTGTTGGGTCTTCGTTGCTGCACATGGGCTTTTCTCTAGTTGCAGCGAGTGGGGGCTATTCTTCGTTGCAGGCTTCTCATTACAGTGGCTTCTCTTTGTTGGGGAGCATGGGCTCTAGGCAGGCAGGCTTCAGTAGTTGAGGCCCGCAGGCTTAGTTGCTCCGCAGCATGTGGGATCTTCCTGGACTAGGGCTCGAACCCATGTCCCCTGCATTGGCAGGTGGATTCTTAACCACTGCACCACCAGGGAAGTCCCAGAGTTTTTCATTTTTACTTCTTATTCGTTTACTAGAACTGCCATAACAAAATACCACAGATCGGGTGGCTTAAACAACAGAAATTTATTTTCTCACAGTTTTGGAGGCTGGAAGTCCAAGATCAAGGTGCCAGCCAGTTTGGTTTCTCCTGAGGCCTCTCACCTTGGTTTGCAGATGGCCTTCGTCTTGCTGTGATCTCACATGACCTTTCTTTATGCATGTGCCTCCCTGGGGTCTCTTCCTCTTGTAAAGACACCTGTCCTATTGAATTAGAGCCCCACCCATATGACATCATTTAACCTTAATTACTTCTTCAAAGTCCTTGTTTCAAATACAGGAGTTAGGGTATCAACATTTGAATTTTGGAGGAGACAAGTTAATCCATAACACTTCTCATGCAGCTTCTGTTGGTGGAGAACGTCAGTAGAGATGTAGCATAAGCAAAAAATAAATACGATTTTTTCTGAGCCTCTGAGATTTTAGGATTGCTTGCTAATTCAGAACAACACAGTCTATTCAGATTAATAACTGTGGTTTATATTTTCTCTGAATTGAGCAGCAGCATATTTTTCCATTTAATAAGACAGGACAACTTTTAGTAGTTCCTGCGCTGCTATGCCCCTGCATATAATCAGGTATACTAGACTCCCCAGAAAGGATGCTTGAGTATGGTGACATTTAGGTGAGAAGCACCAGGTGGCATTGCAACATTACTTAACAACCATTTTTTGAGCACCCACTATGCCAGGCCTTAGAGGTACAGTACAATAACTAAGACACTATATCCCTCCCACCCCAGATAGACCAGGGAAGGAGAGATAGTAAACAAACACATAATTTTATTAAAATATAGGTAACTGCTAATAAAGGACTCTATTTCAGTTTTTATCTTTTCATTTTTGGCTTCAAAGATGACTGGTTTCCTGTAAATCAAATCTGGTGTATCTGGAAGTTAGGACACAGGCAAGCACTGAAAGGGTAGTGTGGTAGGTAGGATGACTGTGAAATTGTTTCAACTCTTTGTGGTCAGAGTTGAGAGTCATCAGCACAGAGACAATAATTGAAGTTGTGAGAATGGATGAGATCACTCATGTTGGCTGAGACTAATGAGTGAGCAGAAAAGAGGAACTAGAGAAGGAGCCTGAGAACACCACCATTTAAAGAACAGATAGAGAACAAGGTACTTTCAAAATGACTGAGACAGGACCTCTTGGAGAGGTAGGAAAAAAAGCCAAGAAAGTAGTACTACAAAGTCAAATGAAGAGAACATTTTCAGGAGTAGGAGGGAGTAGACAGTCCTGCTAATAGTTAAGTAACTTGAGAACTAAAATATGTACAGGGGATTTAGCAATAAGAGGTCAGTCATTGGTGAGTTTAATAAAAATGGTTTTAATTGCACAGTGAAGATAAAACCAGATCCAGTAGGTTGAAGTATTAATGAGAGTTGAGGAAATGGCCACGGGAATGTACACATCTCTTTTCAAAAATGTGGCTGTGAGAGGTACGAGGCAGAGTGATAGGAAGAAATAGAAATGGGAAGGTTAAGGGCAGGTTTTAATGTTTTAAATTAGGAGAAGCAATTACAAATTATGAGAAGGGACAAGAGAACACAAAGTGTTAAAGATACAGAGGAGAGGGAGTAGTGTATAGAGCTGAGTCCTGAGATATCAGGGGCAGAGGAGGGAGGGTAAATGTTAGTCAGGAAGGAGGACTTCTCTTGTTATAGGAGGGAAGGATGAGTAGGTGGATGGAGGAAAGTTTATAGATTTGTAGCAGGAAAGTGAAGGAATTTATGTCTGGTGGTGTGGTAATCATTAGTACTTCTGCCAGTTATTTCTGGTTTCTCCAGCAGGCATTTTGGGATTCCTGCCTTCTTGGAGTGATCATGAGTCTTGCTTTGGTCATTAAAATGTGTGCAAATCTTCTAGGTTGAAACTGCTAGAGCCAGTGGGTGATTTATCACACTCTTTCCTTTTCCCTTTGCCAGTGTGATTAGGAGCATTCCAAAGAGTGGCTGCTCTATTAGCCAGCATTCTAGTGAGGACAGCACAGAGCAGACCCAGGTGATGTACAGTGAATGGGTAGCATGAGTGAAGAATAAATCTTGGTTTTTTTTTTTGGAGCTCCCAAGATTTTAGGATTAACTGTTGATGCAGTGTAACCTAGTCTATTGGAACTATAATTGCGGCGTGTATTTTCTTTGAGAAGCGAGAAGGGAAATCCTTCTAAGATGAGCCCTGAAGTGAAATTATTTTTTTTAAAGTCTATCTAGTTTATCAATCACATTTATCAATTTTATACAATTGGTTGAAAACAGAAGAAATGACTGACATGTTCATTTATTTCAGGATTTTAATTTTTTTTCACATAGAAGCAGTAAAGACTCACAGTTATAATATCACAAAACCACTTTTTTGAAATATGCAGAATAGGTATATTGTATTGAATAGTTTTAAAAAAGTAAAGGGCAAGCAGGCCATTGATGAAGGAAAGCTTCATTGCTAAACACCTACTTTAGAATATCCCCTTTCTAAATTATCATAGAATGAAAAAAAGCATGATATGGAGAGATATACAAAATGAGGGACTTGTGGGTTCCTGAAAACATCAAGAAGACTTGCTTTTCTACCAAAACATCAAGGCACAGTTAGGAATTTAAGGACAGAAAAAGATGGTAGAAAACCAGATCTCGATTCATGGTAAAAGTATGTGAAAGCTAGTGGTTTTATAAAATCTTTTCAACAGATAACTAGTGTCCAGTTAAAAACAATTTCAATACATAGGGCTTCATATACATATATTTTACATGAATATGTGTATATATTATATATAAAAAACACAAAAATAGAAACACATTTATATATAGTTTAAAGAGGGTAGATAGTTTTCAATGCAAACCTTATAACAAGAATTTGATAATAAGAGGCTTTATTGTCTTTGTTCCACTTTAGTTTAACAGCATTTAAAAAAATTCCTAAGTGAATGGCTTTGCAAGATGGAGGAGGAAAAAAAATTCTCTTTTACCTTAAACTCAGTCATCACCCAGAATCATGCTTGTGTATATTTAATTGCTCAGATTGTTTAAAAACAAATGAAAAAAAGAATAATGCATCATCATTTATTCTTCCAATTTCTTACCTCTGATGAAGTTCTAGGCCAAGATACTGCTACAGCTTAGATCCTCAGAGATGTTTTGGGATGAATTTGGGTAGGTTCAGAGGTTCACTGAAGCTGGAATTCATAACAATATGCTCAAAAAATAGGAATAGATAAACAAGTCAGTTTATCTGAAAAGAAATATGTTTTATTCTAAATAATTTAGAAATATCCCATATAGCTACAAAGATTATGGAAAATGATGGTGAACCTCAGTAGAGAATGGAAATGCCAGGGTGTCCTGCTTGTGTTTTAGTGGGGCAGTTGGTATTTGGCTTATCTAGCTTTTATTTGGTGAAGGTTCATAGTTATTAAAAATTGAGACAGGGCTTCCCTGGTGGCGCGGTGGTTGCGAGTCCGCCTGCCCATGCAGGGGACATGGGTTCGTGCCGCGGTCTGGGAGGATCCCACATGCCGCGGAGTGGCTGGGCCCGTGAGTCATGGCCGCTGAGCCTGCACGTCCGGAGCCTGTGCTCCGCAACGGGAGAGGCCGCGGCAGTGAGAGGCCCGCGTACCGCAAAAAAAAAAAAAAATTGAGACAAAAGAAAAATAAATGAATCAGCAGCAACAGAAAATCCAGCTCTAACTATCTTAACACAGAAAGTCGTTGGTCCCATATTTCTAAGTCAAAAGGTGTTGTGGGCTTCATAGTTGCCTTGAGCAGTGTTTTCTTCACATACTTTCCTCCACGTGTATGATTCATCCATAGGCTATAAACAAGATGGTGGCTACAGTTCCTGGCTTTACAATCACCTAGGGAAAAATTCCAAGGAAAAAGAGGAAATGCTTGTGTATCATGGTCATATGACACTGAATCAGTAATAAAGGCGAGGAAAAGTGAATGTTCTGTTTGGTTTAAGCCATATACAGTCATAGTGGGATTGAGTCATATCTGTTTGTGGAAGAGCTAACTGACAGAAACGAGGAAGTAGAGAATGAAGGTTGGTTACAGTCAGGCAACAGTAGTATCTGTAACATTGGTTTTTATGATTGACACAACCTCTGTTTCTTTCTCTGCCTGTGACACAATCTCTGTTTCTTTCTCTGCCTGTGGTAGGATTTGCTATAGCAAATTTAAGGTGTTATTCTAGCAGCTGAATCCTGCTAGAGGGTCAAGTCAGTGATATAATTGGGGTCCCTTAGAGAGACTAATTTATATGAATGTACTTAACTTTATTGCTAAGGAATGCATTTCTCAGTCCTTCCCCCTCTCTAAGTGCTCAAAGTTATTTGCTCCAAAGGGAACTTTCATAAGTAGTTAATGAAGTTTCAGTGCCTGCACTACAGGGTATTTGGTGATTGGGAAATCTTCACATTTATCCCAAACTCTCTCTCAGCTCTCTATCATTAAAGGCATCTCCTCATTGGTCAGGTTATCTCCACTGATATTGATCTTGCTGCATCTATTTACAGACCTACCCCTGTCTCACTGTGAAAATGGAAGGCTGTGGAGAATGCAGTACAACCCCTTTCATTCCTCTATTTCACACACACACATAATGCTTTTTCTTGTGGGGATCAGTGAGTTTAGAGCAGTGGTCCCCAACCGTTTTGGCACCAGGGACTGGTTTCATGGAAGACAATTTTTCCACGGACAGGGGTTGAGGGGGTCGGAGGGGTGATGGTTCAGGCAGTAATGCGAGCGATGGGGGGGATGGTTCAGCAGGCAGTAATGTGAGCGATTGTTCAGACGGTAATGGGAGCGATGGGGAGCGATAGGGAGCGGCAGATGAAGCTTCACTCACTCGCTTGCCCGCCGCTTACCTCCTGCTGTGTAGCCCGGTTCCTAACAGGCTGCGGACCGCTAATCGGTCCATGGTTGGGGGCTGGGGACTCCTGGTTTAGAGCATCACAGAACCAAGTGGGTTATATATTATTTGGGGCATAATTTTGTTGTCTTATCATTTTTTCATTGCTTTTACTAAGGTTACCGTTTTCACACCCACCAGGACTTGACATTTACATCTCACCTATAGTACCATTTTGCTGTCATGTGTGGAAAGTCTGTGTGGATCAGACACGTCCCTATCATTGTTTCATATCTTCTCAGCTTTACCTCTGATTCTAACCATAGCCATGGAGAACAGTTCTAATCAGACAACCATAGCCATGGAGAACAGTTCTAATCAGACTTCCTTTTTTTTTTTTTAATTTTGCCAGTTCCTCATCACAAGCATGAACTGTGCATCTCCTGATTTCTGCCTTGAGGCTTCTCTTAGTCCATATGGTGGACACCTGGGGGACACATTGGCACTCATGCACATGCAGAGAAATTAATGCTGTATCAGGCAAACCTCAATCAATAGGTTCTGGGATGTGATGGTTAAGCGTTTATCCCTTTCATCCCTTGGGTAAACAGTTTTAAGGTTCATTCCAAATAATACCTTGAAGATCCTGGCAGAATTAAACATTTATTACCTACAGTGTTGGTCAGCTCAATAAAGTTTTTTTTTAAAGATTTTAAAAAATTGAGGCAAAATTTACATAAAACTTCACAAATCTTAGATGTATAGCTTTATGAATTTTTACATTGTATACATGCATGTAGCTACTACCAAGTTCAAGATATAGAATATTTTGAGCACCTCAGAATGCTAGCTTGTGCCCCCTCTGTTTTAAAATTTTATATAAATAGATTCATATTGTATATCCTGTTTTGGGTCTGACTTCTTATACTCAGTATTATGCTGGTGGGGTTCACCTATGTTGTTTGTAGGTGTTAGTGGCTGGTTCTTTTTCACTGCTGAGTAGTATTCTATAACAAACCATTCACTAAGCATTGTTATATTGGCTTTCCTTCCTTTACTCTCCATGGTTCCTCACTTATGTTCTCTGGGATCACATCTCATAATACCTGTACCCATTTTTCCTTCTCTCTCTCCAAACCCCTCTTACAGGCTCCCAGTGCTATTCCTGTGAGTTAGGAGATAGGGATTCTTATTTAGCCCTGTTCTTCACTTGATATTTTTATCCTAGGGAAGCCACTTCCTCACTTAGGGGCTGAACTTTCCTCATCTATAAAATATGAGGATCTCTGAGATATGTTCTTGTCTCAAATTTCTGCACTTCAGATCTGCAGTTTAAAAGGTGTCTTCTAGGGAAGACAATGCTCAAAAAATGGAAATAAATGGTAGAATTTCATGCACAAGAGACCATGGGGTGAGAGGTAAAATTTTTATGTAGAGACTTTCCTGTTGCCCTAAAGTCTCACCACCTGATTGGTTGCCTACTCTGTGGCTTTTCCTGAGGTGAGTCTGTCATCTACAAAGGAAATCACTGGATGGAGAAATCAGTACTTCTGTGTGAGGCACAGCCAGAAGGAGGCAAAGATCCTGGAATGGAAGAGCAGTGCATAGGCTATGAATTGCCTTATTTCATTTCCCATTTTTTCTGAGGATGACTAAATCTATGGACCACTTCTGAGATGATTTATATGACAAATTTATCCAAAAGAAGCATACATTTTAAGTGGGTGGCTGATGATAGAACTTACCTGAGATTGTAGGAGTAAAAAAGTGACTACACCCTCTCTCATGCTATGATATTTATTTTACATTAGATCAGATAACCCTTTCTAAGTAACTCATAAATTGCACAGCCATTATATTAATTGATTTCATATTTCATCACTTGTGGATATCACTGAGGTTTCCCCTTAGTTGATGACATTATTTCCATGGTAACTAATGCATTTTAAATGATTAGAAATGTGACGAGTAAAAAAGATCAATTATAAATACATAAATCCAATTAATATATTGCAATGTAAATGTTTGAGGTTACAGATGTGAAATGCAATTTTTCAAAAGTGAACAAAACAGTCCAACAGTTGTGGTTGGACACTGGTAGATAGTGCATATACTGGTGATAAAGAAATCTGTACTCTATTGCACAGATTGTTTGACCATGCCACACTTTAGGCTTTTATGTAAATGAGCAAATGGTAAAGAGATAATCATACAATCAGCCATTAATTAATTGTGGGTTTTTTTTTTTTTTGCGGTACGCGGGCCTCTCATTGTTGTGGCCCCTCCCGTTGCAGAGCACAGGCTCCGGACACGCAGGCTCAGCGGCCATGGCTCACGGGCCCAGCCGCTCCGCGGCATGTGGGATCTTCCCGGACCAGGGCACGAACCCGCGTCCCCTGTATTGGCAGGCGGACGACTCTCAACCACTGCTCCACCAAGGAAGCCCAATTAGTTGTGTATTATCTTTATGCCTCCTGCCTCCCTCCTCTTATTTTTCTGCCATTTCATTCTTTATTGGCATTTCTATCGTAAAAGAAGGAAGAGAAGGTAAAATTTAAATGATTTTTATTTTGCTTCTCAATAGCTCTGTGAGGATGCATTAATTAATTAATTAATCAAAGGTTTATTGAGCACATACCAGAACTAGTCCATGCTTAGATACCACAGATACAAAGATGCATGGTTCTTAACTGCAAGATGCTCATTGTCTGTTGACAAATAATTTTTTATTTGTCAAATTAGCAAATAACTGCAGTTGGGTAAAATAAGCCATTTGAAGTTGTCTTTAATCTGTATTTTTGCCTCTTGCTATAGTTGCATAACCAAGGAAGTGCTAGAACTTCCCAAATATTTAGGGAAGTACTTATAGTTACTAATTTAGATAGAAAACATATAACTTACTGGAATTAAAATGCCATTTAAAAATATTAGAGTTCAAAAGAGGAAGAAAGCTGAATTGGATTATGGGATTTCATGTAAGTGTCTTTATCCGATGGTTCCCTCAGTCTTACTAACTATAGTACCACTTAACTCAAAACTGCCAGAATAGACTTCCATATAGAAAATATTGCTTTCCCAAGTAGACTTATCAGAGAAGGGCATGCTTTTGACCGAGGTGGTCTCTGCTGCTGAGGTGGACCCTAAAGTAGCTGACAGCTGTGACTGTCTGCTGCCCATGCTTCCTTAAACTGGGAAGCAAGTCCTTCCTTGAAGGGGGAATTTGGGTGGTGCATTTCCATGGTACTGTCTTCGTCATGACTGTGTTTCATCTGCTCGTTTCTCCTCATCTCCCAGACATCTAAACCTTGGCAAGCTCTGAGTCTCTGGACCTCTTCTCCTTCTACAATAATGTCCTTGGTAATTCCATCCTGTCTGTCTTTTTGAATATTACCTATGCTATGGCTAATCTTAAGTTTCTATTTCCAGTCTGGACATCTTCTCTGAAGTTCAGAGTCATAAACATCCAATTGCTTCCATGACGTTCCCACTTGGATGCCCGATAGCCATCACAATTTTTGTCCAGCACTGAACTCCTGATTCTTCCCTTGCGCTCACCCCAGACTAATTCCTCCCATAGTCTTCTCCACCTCAGTAAATTAAAAACTGTTTAGTTTCTCAGGCCAAAAATTTTGACTCCTCTCTATTTTTCATACCCCACATGCAATCCATCAGCAAGTCTTGTTGTGTCCACCTCAAAATATATACAGAATCTGATAGCCTTTTACCATCCTGTCTGCTACCAGTCAGGTCCACTCCACCATCATTTGTTGCATTTCATTATGGCAGTTCCCTCCTAACTGGTCTCCTTTGTTTACCTTTACCCTCCTTCCATCTGTTCTCAGTTTTGTAGCCACAGTAATATTATTAAAACATAAGCCAGATCACATCCCTCCTCCAGTGGCTTCCCATCTCATTCAGAGTAGAAGCCAGAGTCATCACAATGGTCTGCCAGACCCTGCATGAACAGCTCCCCCTTCTCTTACCTTTCTGTGCAAATTCCTATTCCTGCCCTTGCTTCCTCCTCTTCAGCCACACTGGGTTCTTTGCTGTTCTTCAATCAGGCAAAACACTTTGTACTCAAGGACGTATGTGCTTAATGTTCCTTTTGTCTGGAAAGCTCTTCCTGGATATCTATGTGGATCACTCACCATTTCTTTTATGTCTTTGCTCAAATGTCACCTTCTTGGAGAGATCTCTGTTATCATTTATAAAATATCAACCCTCACTCCCACCCCAAAACCCTCTGTCCTATCTACCTTATGTTCCTTATTTCTTATTACCATGTAAGATAGTCTGATTTTTCTTATTTATTTATACATTTATTCTGTATCTCCACATAAGATCAAAAAGGCATGTGTACAGAGAATTCACTTGTTTTGTTCACTGCTATATGCCCAGTTTCTAAAATAATGGTATTTAGTAGGAGCTTAAAAACTATTTTTTGAATGACTAAATGAATATAAGGGTGAAAGAGACTCTGTCCCTTCAGGGAACTTATACTGGGAGACTGATAGCTAATAAACAAGCGATTATAGAAAAGAGTACATCGTATCAGATGTACTGGCCAGATTGGTCAGGCCAAGAAGCATATTGCTTTGCTATTCCATTTAGAGCAGAATGTATTCTTAGCCATATTTTATGTGATTGACACATGATTTAAAAAAAAATTGAATTTGAATGTTCTTACATGGGATGTGCCCTCTCTAGTTAACCCCAGGTTCCCCCACTCCTGATTATATTATACTCCATAAGATTTATGTATTAAAATTACCTGCATGGACCCTCTAGGAATGTGTCGGCAACCTCTGATTCAGAGGATTCCAAGGATTTGGAGGTTTCCTGGAGTGTTCAGAAGGATGTATGCTGAGCCTGAGGCCTTGTAAGACTTTAGTGTGAATCAGAATAATTGATCTTATACACTAATGCTATTTTATGGTTTCAGAATACATTGGATAAAGTGTCATATCTTGGACTTTTACAAAATTCAGAGTAAATTTTTAAAATGAATGCATGTCTGACTGCTGTATTTTTAGGAGGTAGAAATATGAATCAAAATGGCACAACCATATACTATTCAGAAAAACGTAAGATTTTAAAAATATGCATATTTGAAATGGGCTTTTACTTCCTTCACTGTTCATTTTTGGGGGTGAAGCTTGTGGGGGTAGTGGTTAGCATAGCTTGCAATGTAACAGGAACCAATACTGCAGTGTTTACCTTCATCAGACCCTTGTCTGATCACAGGTGCATCTTGTTTGTGGATAGCCAGGCAGCATGGCCTAGAATTTCAGAATGCAGACTCTGGAGCCAGACTGCTGGGGTTTGAATTTAGGTTTCCCCAGCTACCAGCTGTAACTATGGGAAATTACTAAACCTCTCTATGCTTTAGTTCCTTCCTCTGTAAAATGGGAATAATAATAGTGCCTACTTGGTAGGGTTGTTATGAAGATTATGTAAGTTAATTTATGTAAAGCACTTAGAATGGTGTTTGTCATTAGTAATCTCACAATAAATGTCAGCCACTATTACTACTATTATAATAATTATTGTAGAATATCCAAGAAAATTCTGGAAGCTGTTAAACTTTTCTGGAGAAAAGATATATTGTACTGATCATGTTGCTCTTAGGAAGAAGGTAAAATGTAGAACAATAATCACATGACTGAAAATAAAAACATTATAGGGACTTCTCTGGTGGCACAGTGGTTAAGAATCCACCTGCCGATGCAGGGGACACAGGTTTGAGCCCTGGTCCGGGCAGATCCCACATGCCATGGACCAACTAAGCCCGTGCGCCACAGCAAGAGAAGCCACTGCAATGAGAAGCCCGTGCAGCAATGAAGACCCAACGCAGCCAAAAATAAATAAATAAAATAAATAAATTTAAAAAAAAAAGAACATTATTAAGGCTGCCATCATTTAATTTAACAATATGGCTGTCAACTTACGTAATTTGGAAAAAGAAATGCAGTGTTGTTTTAAGATGCTAGGAAGGAAGAACTCTTGCAGAATTTGCCTATCTCAAGATCTTATAAGTAGCTACTTTTAGAAAGAAATATCTAGTAGCCTGAAAAATACTTCACAAAAGCAATCTTGTTATAATCTTACAAGGAGAATCCTACAATTCAATAATGCTTTTGTGTACTTGCATACCTCAGGTATGCCTCATAAGGATAAAGTTGCAAGGGTCTTTTGTGTCCCACTTTTGAGTCTTCGGTAACATCGAATTGGGCAATGCAGCTTTTGGCTGTGTGCCCCATTCTTAGGTTGTATAACATTTCACCCCATACCTCAAGAAGGATGAAACAGCAGTTCTTGGGGAGTGCATCTGGGCCAACTGCTGGAGGGAAACACCAATTTCTCTCCCATTCTTTAGTACAGAGTTGCCAGTGGAGGAGAATGGGAACAAGGCAGCAGACTATTTCCAGGCTTGGGAAATGGGAATTAACCCTGTCATCTAATTGTGTCTACATTTGCCTGTCTTATTTGTTTCTCTCTAATCAAGATCCACTGAGAACATGGTTGGGGGCCTGCTTGGGAGGACTGGTAATATTAGAAGGCTGGCTCACAGTAAATCTGTCAGAATGGAAAGGGGGTGTACTATAGCCTCTGCAGACTGCCATTCATCTGTGTGACTCCTGCCGACATTTAAAATTTTAGAAGAAAGTATTTCCAGGCATTTTTAAAGGTATTTAAAAGAATTCAGACAATTAGATAAAGTTGTTTGTTTTTAAACAGCTCTCACTTAGTGTAATATGTTTTGCATTTCTTTTTTAAGATAAAGACTAACCAGTGTAACATCATGTGTGAGCTAATGCACAACTACATTATCTATTTGAGGGGAGTGGTTATAATAATACTTCAGTAAACACTTACTGTGTGGGATGCCCTTTACCTGCATTCTCTTAGGGAATCCACATGAACAATAAAGTAAGCACCACTATTAACTATGTAACAGATGAGGAAATTGAGTCTTAAGTACCTTGTCCAAAACACACAACTAGAAGTTGCTGAGTCAGGATTTGAAGCCAATCCTTTTGATTCATAGAGTTTTCTTGTTTAATCATTCGTGTTTAAAAACACCAAAAGATATGTAGGTCAAGAAGTGAACACCAACTCACAAATTGGTTAAGACTGAAAAAAGATATCTACAATGTAATGAAAAGAAAGAATTCTTAAGTAGGTTAAGGTAAAATTAAGGTTCAAAAGGGAGCTACATTTCTTATAGATTTCTGTACAACAGAGATTTGTTTGGAGTGAAAGTATGTAGCTCAATTCTATAGGAAAGCTTAAAATAGTAGAATAAAGGAAAAATAACTGGGATTTAAAGCCAGTTTTATTATTATTTGTGCATATATTTCCCTATATGGAAATGGATTCTACGCCTACAATTTTAAATTCATGAGTTAGGGAATTCCTTGGTGGTCCAGTGGTTAGGACTCTGTGCTTTCACTGCTGAGGGTGCGGGTTTAGTCCCTGGTTAGGGAACTAAGATCCTGCAAGCTGTGTGGTGCAGCCAAAAAAAAAAAAAAAAAAAGAATGGTAGAATTTAAGTTCATGAGTTGTTCATTTGTTAATTCTCATGTTTAAATATAACTTAGCATTTGTGAATAATTAATGCTTTTACTTATACAGGATTGTAATAAGGAAGAATAAATCTGACTCCATAGTGGATCTGTTTCTTTTAATTTAACCTTTGTATTCTATTGTTTTTGCTATAAGTTAAGAATGTTGCCTACAGCTTGAAATATACTGGATAGCCCATTCTCAAGGCTGACTTTTAAAGGTAGCAACATAACACTTTTCCATTCATATAGAGGTAAAAAGTTATAGAACAGAGAATAACATTTGTCTTGTTGGAGGTTTACATGAACATCATGACCTGACCTAAGTGGACAGATGCAAGAACAAAGGATTCTGACACCAAGAAGTTTGCAACAACCAACCACACCCCCTCCCCTTTTAGTATAAAAGCAGCCTGAATTCTGACTTGGGTAAGATGGTTCTTTGGGACAGTAGTCTACCATCTTCTTGGTCTGCTGCCTTTCCAACCTTTCCAAATAAGGTTGCTGTTCCTTGCCCCAACAACTCGTCTCTTTATTTATTGGCCTGTTGTATGGGGAGCAGTACAAGCTTGGGCTCCGTAACAGGATGACACTATTTCAGGATGTTTTCAGGAGTTCTTTTTTCTCCTAGTTTTCCTACCTGCCTGTCTGCCATGTTGCACCCCCCAGGAGGTTTGTGGCAGTGTTGTTAACCAACTTTTAGTGACCAGGTTGAGAAATGCCATACAGCTCCCCCAGAGTGCTAAAGGAACAACAAAACAACAACAGCAACAAACAACAGTACTCACAGGTAGCATCCCTCTCTGCTTCAGGTGTCAAAGCATGGGATTTTAGGGCAGAGGCTTCCCATATATGCATCAATACAAACACAGAACCTGAAGATTATGGTGAGTACTTTTTACACTGTGGTTTCAGCTTCTTATCTAAATTAAAAAAATTTTTCCTCCTCTGCTAATGGAGAGGAAAAGAGTGGTTAAAATATAAATAAGTTTTAAAGTAATAGGCATTAGTGACAATCAAATGAGGTACACATGTGCTATTCCTCCCTTCTCGTGCTACAATCTCATTCTTCATAGAGAGTCTACCTTAATGGTTCATAAATATCCTTCTAGACTTATTCTAAACATAAACACATAAGCACATGCACATATAGGCTTGTTAGCTTTTTTTTTCAAAAAAATGGATTCATATAGAACATCATTTGCAACTTGCTTTCCCTTTATTTAAAGCTATATAAGGGATATCATTCCATGTCAGTACACAAGCTTAGCCTCATTACTTTAAATCACTACATAGTATTATATGGTATGTGAAATGTTTTATTTAGCCATTCCCCTTTTTTAAAAGATCATAATTCAGATTATTTCCAGTTTTGCTATTAGAAACAAAGCCTAAATGAACAGCCTCTTGTTCTGAGAGATGATGTAAGTAGGATGAATTTCTAAAAGTAGAATTACTGAGCAAAAAATATATGCATTTAAATTTTTGGTAAATATTGCCAAATTCTCTTCCTAAAACATTATCTAAATTGTTTGCTCCTACAGTAATATATGAGACCTTGTTTTGGTCATATTCTTAGCATCTAGACATTATCAAGTTTGAAAAATGTTATCAGTGCAACAGGTGAAACATGGCATCTTACTGTTTAAAGTCACATCTTTTTACTATAATAAGGCTGAACATCTTCTGTGAATTATCAGTTTATATCTTTTATTTATATTTCTTTTGGGCTATTATTTTTTTCCTATGGATATACATACAAAAGGATTTTATACATATATATTTATCAGTTAAACATGAAAATCTTTCTTCCTAATCTATCAGTTGAAGAATAATTTAGCTAACCTCTTTTAATTTTCCTAGCCCATTTTCTCATGAGCATGTTATTGAATAGTAAAAAGTGAAATATTAAGCAGCAGGACTGAAATGGAGGAGAGATAACCTATATAGATAATCCATATATTGTACCACAAATTGTTGAATAAGCAAGTTGATTGGGTCTCTCTGTCTCCCAACTAGCTGGTCAGCCTTGTTAATTTAGTAAAATATGAGATAATAATTACAATGGCTCATAACAGTTTTTACTTAACTGTAATAAGAATTCTTGAGGTTAGAGCCGTTGTGCTTCTCTCTATTATTAGTGCTTAGCAGAGTGCTTGTTACATAGCTGGCTCTCGGTAATGATTGATGAATAAGTGGAGTAAGAAGAAAACCAGGCAAAACAGAGGTCTTTTGTTAAAAACCATAGCAATTCATTTTTAAATGACATTTAAACATTAGTAACTGATGTCATAGTCATACAGCCAGTATGATGCTTTAAGCCTACAATAGTTCCTAGGTAGTTTCATTTTTGCCATTTTTTTTTGGCCAGTTTTAAGTAAGATTATTTTTCCCCCATGACTTGTGATATAAATATGTAAATTATTTAAACATATCTGACTACCTTTCTGCCTATTAAGAACTCATATCAATCCTTGTAATTGCCATTTAAAACCATTACCTTTTAAATGCAAACATCCATATGGAACTCAAGGCAATTTATTACCAAATGGACAGACGTCTTTTATTTACCTTTTTTTTTTTCCTCTTGAGAAAACCCTTGGCAAGAGAAACGATCAGATCATTCAGGTGCCTGGGAAATGTCATGAAGGCATTACGACACTAGAAAAAGTCTCCATTTACCTTAGAAAGAAGCTAATTTTGTTATCCCAGGGTCCACTTTTAGTTCCTTCCACCTCATGACTCATGACATATCCTCAAAAGATGTTAGTGACAATCCTTGAACCTCTAAATTACAGGTTGATCACTCTTGCCTTTCTTTTGGAAAGGGCAGTAGCAGAAGCCTATAGTAAGTCAGCTTGATTGGTGAAAATTTGGAAAAATTGTTGGTCTAATGTTACCACTTGAAAAATAAAGTCAGGCAGGACTGTGCTACCATCCCCATGGCATTTAGCTTAGTTTGCAAATGCCTGAAAGTGTCACTCATTTATTCTGTCCATCTAAAAACATTTACTGAGCATCTACTCTATGCCAGGGGTGGGCTAGGCCTTGGGGATTAAAAGCAATTAAGACATAACACTGCTCTCCAGGGTCTTACAGTTTGAAGTAATAGTTGCTTTACTCTTTTCAATAATGGTAAATAACATTTTCAAATCAATTCTAAGAATAGCTATAGATGTAGTTTAGGTATGGCCAGTTATTGCCTATCTACTGTAACAGGATAGTGCTGTATAGGAAGAATAGAAATCTGAAATTAGATTGAACTATAGGAATAGAGCAGGTGTTTGGAGTACATGAGCAGTTGCAGGTGCTAGGAGGAAATCCAGAAGGAGGCAAAAATGATATCCAGAATTTCTGTCAATGAGTAGGCAAAGAGTCCTTCCTGGAGGGTCTAACAGTGATCAGTGAGAATGTGCAATGAGAGATAATTCAACATCAGTAATCTTAGATGTCCAGATAGGCAGGCAGTTCGCAATCCAAGAAGTTTGTCAGCAGATATTGAAGTGAGCAAGACATGGTTTCAGAGCTGGATTGTAGGGGAGAGTTTAACCTGAGGCAGGTTGGAAGGGAAAAGAATGGAAAGAGTGTGGAATGTTTCTAGTTCTCAGAATATTTTTAAGGTAGATACTTAGTCATAATAGAAGAAGGCAGAAAACTGGTTAAGCAAACTGGGGCATATAGACCGGTAGGGGGACCCCCCGGGCTCTGCTCTTTGCTATTCTTGCCCTCCACCTCCCACCTCACCACCCCCCCACCCCTTTCCTGCAACTCCCTGCACCCCATATCCAGGCACATATTTCCCCCTTAAGGAGGAATGCTGTCAGGGATAGGTCAAGTTCAAAGGCCCTCTTTAGGTCCTAGTACTAGAAGGTGGAACATGCTAAGTGTACTTCTGCCCCAGGGCCTTTGTAGTTACTGTGATACTTCTGTCTATCAGGGTACATGCACAGCTTGCACCTTCACTTTATCTTTTTGCTCAAATGTCGCCTTCTCAGAGAGACCATCTTGGCTTTGCTATATAAAATAATACTCCAACTCTAGGAACTTCTACTGTCCTTACACATTTTTAGTTTTCTTCATAACACTCATAACCATCTGATGTGAGTTTCCTCCAGACTTTTATCTGTTTTATTGATTAGAGCAGAGCTTGGCACAAACAGAGCTTGTGCTCAATTAATACATTTTGAATGAAAAAGTTGATGAATTAATGAATAACTCTTAAATATCTGTTTATAACTGAGACTGCTTTCCTCGGCCCGAGTCCTGTGAGCCATGAAGAGTAGAAGTTAAGATGACGGACCTTGGGGCCTGACCATCTGGGCTTAGTTTCCAGCTCCATACAATTGTATGACCCAGTTACTTATTCTCTCTGTGCCTTAGTTTCCCATTTATAAAATAAGGATAGTATTAATAGTATTTACTTCATAAGTTGTTTTAAGGGATAAATTATAATGTAAGTGATAGATGTAAAACACTCAGAATAGTAGCTCTTATGTAATAGAAGTGCTCAATAGTTCTTAGCTATTATTATTATTGTTGTTATTACTATTAAAATATCTGGCTACCTGCTTATCTACTGGGTTGTCAAACAGGCATCTCAAACTTAATATGTCCAAAACAGATCTCTTGGTGTTTTTCCCCAGACTTATCTCCCCTCCAGTGTTCACTGTCTCAGTCAATGGCACTATCCATTGTTCACAAAATTAGGGGAAATATCTTTGATTTTTCTCTTTCCTTATCTACCACATCCAGTCCACCAGTGAATTCAGGAAGATTCTGTCTTCAAAATATATCCATGTCTCTGTAACTCCATTGCTGTCACCCTAAGACAAGATACCATGCTTTCCCCCTTTAACTCTAGTGCTATCTGTAAACTGGTTTCTTTTTTCCTCCTCTTGCTCCCTTACAATCCGTTATCACATAGAAGCCACAGTAATTTTTCATAAAGACTCCCCTGCTCATGTCCTTCGGTGACTTCTCATTGCTTGTGGAATAAAATACAAACTCTTTACTGTGGCCTGCAAGGCCCTGACTATCTGAAACCCACCTGCTGATCCAGCATCATCTGTTCCACTTTCCCCTTCATGTACAGTAATTCAGCCAAACTTGCTGTCTTTTTTCTTCCTTGAAACTGTTCTCTACCCTTTACTGACTCAGGGCTTCTGCACTGATTATTCCTATGGCATGGAATGCTCTTCCCTGGATTCTTTGAATAGTTGTTGCTTTTCATTCTGCACATCTTAGATCAAATGTCACTTGTGCAGAAAAACCTTCCCACAATACCCTTGGTAAAATTTAAAGATTATATGTGCATAATTATATGATATTTTAACCTGAGTAGTTTGCTTTAGTGAAATAATTAGCAGCTACTTTCAAGCTTTGTTTGTTGTTCTTTGGACAACAGTATATTATATTGAACCTGTCAGTAAGCTATTATATTGAACCTCATTATGTAAAAATGATAAAATCAGAATTGCTTTGCTTACACTGGGATGGGGTAAGGAATGAGGAACTAGATTCCTAACTGCACATCCTTTATGTGGTCCCCCAGAATGATACTGACTTTTTAGGAGCCCAGTTCGAATACCAGCAGTCTTTATAATCTACACATAAATTGATTTTTGAATTAGAAAGTTGATCACAAAAGATCAACATATCTGGTCAATGTAACAAAGTCTCTAGAATAAGAGTTTCTTACTGCATTTTTAAATAATTTTTTTCTCATGCATTTGTTCCTACAGCTACATTTTCCACCCTCTGAGGTCAGTAAATAGGTATCTTTGGATTCCTAGCACCTAGGAATCCTTCCACACACAAGACACTCAGTAAATGATTATTGACTAAATGATATGCATAGATGAAGACAGAGGTGAAATGTGTAACTTTGGCTTTATATTCTTTGTGGCCTTTATGAAAGCTCCATGTCATACTCTCATTTCACAGTTTATGCCAGTAATCTATTCAAGCAAGATACACTTTTGGCATGCCTGCTAAGTACTTGGAAATGCTAAGTGCTTGCCTGGGTCATGAGGTTTGTTTTTTTTTTTTTCCTCATAAAAATTCTTGAAAGTTTAAGAATTATCCTCACTTTACATATGAGTATTATCCTCACTTTACATATGAAGAAAGTGAGGTTCATAGAGGTTAATTAATTAGCACCTTGTTAAATGGAAAGGATAGGATTAAAATATGGTCTTTCTGACCTCAAAGTCCATTTTCTTTCCTTTACATTATGAAAAATCCAAAACTTAATTCCTTGATCAGTACAGAAAAATCCTGAAAGAATCATGTTAGTTTTGGAAGTAAAAATTTAGAAGCTCTATAATGGTCACAGACAATGGGAAAGGGCAAGTATGATGCCACCTGGCTTCCTCAAAAGATTTTATCTCTTTATATTAGAATTTTAAAACTATAAGAGTTTTAAAATAACACCAGAAGTGATTATGGTGAAAAACAGTATGTTCCTTTATTGTCCATCCAATTTCAATCTCTAGGTCAGTAGTTTAGTTCTTTCTTCTGTGATTTACACATATTTCTATATGATGTTTTTACTGCTGTGTATTTACTGATCAGTTTTGGTAGTTATATATTGACTGCTTTTTATGATATGTGTGTTTGGCTCCCGTGTACTTCTACCTCCCTTTCCCCATTCTCTTAATGTAGTTCTATTACTATTTTTAATTAACTCTATAATCTATGTGTACATCATCATGACAATGTAAATACTGTTTGCTGAGTTAAGTACACTATAGTTACAGTAAATAATGGCCTTATTTTTAGTTGCCTACTTTTAAAAACATATATATCCTTATTTTTCCATATACTCCATTATATCATTTATCATATAATCTATTTATCAAGTCTGTTATTTCCGGTAAAGGCGATCTTGAAGAACTCCTTCCTCCTGCCTGAATTGGACTTGTTGCTTTCTGGGACTGCTGTGATGCATTGCTGTCAAGCTGTAGATTTTCTTTCCTACTGTCCTGGTTTGAGCCATCATTTCCTGAATCCCGTGCCTTTTGCTTTCTTGGTTTGCTCTTTTGTTTTGTTAGAGCACATTTCTCCAGTTGCTCCCCGAAAGAGGTTGTATGGTGGTTCTACCATGTTAAAGTGTCTTTTATTCTGCTTTTGGGCTGGGTTTAGTTTGAAAAAAATTCCTCCAGAATTTTGAAGGCATTCCTCTATTTTCTTCTACCATCCAGTGTTGTAAAGAAATCTAAAGCCATTCTGGTTCTCTGATACTTTCTCTTCCCTCTAAGTTTTACCCATCCTTAAATTTCTCATGAATTTTCATGAATTATTTTGTATTTTATCAAACTCTCCTCTTGATCATATCCTTCTGTGTGATCCAAGCCACTCTTGATTTGTGGTAGCCATTTAACTCTTCTCTCTCCTTCAGCTACTGATTGTTTTCCCATAGTAGTGAGACCTATTCTTTTAAAGCTGAAGTCTTACCATGTTGCTTCTCTGTTCAAAGCCTCTCACTGGCTTCCCATCTAAGAGTAAAAGACTTCATATGATTTGGCCTTTCTTAGTTCTTTCTACCCTCCTCCTCGCCTCCTTGCTCCTTCCACTCTTGCCTCGCTGGCCTTTCTCCATTGTCACCTTTCAGTTGACTACCATGTTTAAAATTTGTTAAGCCCTCTCATGTTCAATCCTTCTTTTTTGTCTTTATTTTTCTCCATGGCACTTACCACCATCTCATATATGGGCATACTTCAGATATTGTAGGTTCGGTTCTAGACCACCACAGTAGGGTGGATATTACAATAAAGTGGGTTACATGAATTTTTTGATTTCCTAATGCATATAAAAGTTATGTTTATACTATACTGTAGTCTATGAAGTATGCAGTAGCATTATGTCTAAAACAACAATGTACTACCTTAATTAAAAAATACTTTTTTGCTAAAAAATGCTAACCATTTTCTGAGCCTTCAGCATATCATAATCTTTTTGCTGGTGGGAGGTTTGAAATATTGTGAGAAGTACCAAAATGTCATACAGAGGCATGAAGTGAACAAATGCTGTTGGAAAAATGGTACCAGTAGATTTGCTTGATGCAGCATTGCAGCATTGCCACAAACCTTCAATTTGTGAAAAATGAATTATCTTCAATTTTATTATTAAGCATAATAAAATGAGGTATGCCTGTGTTATATATCTTGCATATTTATTTTCAGTCTTTTCTCTACTGGAATGCAAATTCCACAATGACAGGGATTTTTGTCTGTTATGTCTTCCCTGTTGTATACTCAGCACTTAGAAGAGTGCTTGGCTTATCCTAGAAATGCAGTAGATAATTTTGATTAAATTAATAAAAAGTTAAAAATAATAACTATGAAGTAAAGGTAGAGCAGGAGACACAAGCATCAACACAACTGGTGATGAACAGTAACACAACTGAGTGCGAAAATGGGCAAACAGAATAAATGGGGTTGCATAGTTTTGTTTTATTGTGGTAACAAGCGTAAATTTCTTCATAAGAAACAACCTTTATTTCTGGACATTGTAAGAAAAATTTATCATGAGAAATTTTGTGTGAGAGTATGGAGTAAATTTTATAATTATAACCTTGATATCTGTTTTGCCAAGAAAAGATTTCCCCAGGTAATTATTATTTTTTTAAATCAATTTTATATAATAAAAGCAATTCTTTGGGAGGTCAGAGTGTCATTATTCTGGATAGGTAGTTTCATACAAGGATAAAGTGAAGAATTTTGAACAATAAATATTTATCTACCCTTCAGAATGTGTTTCTTAAATATTAGCTCTCTCAGCCAAGCTTTGGAAACGAGTCAGATAGCAGGTTAGTGATGACTAAGGTCTCCAGTGAGAACAGAGCATAAGTAATCCCAGTTTGTATGTGAAAGGAGATTCACATTCTCTAGATATGTGTGTGAGTGGCCAAGACAGGAAATTTTTTTTTTTAACAGAAAATGATATTTGATCTGAAAAAGAACCCACACTGAGACTTGGTTGAAGTCCCACAATAGCCAAGCCAGAGGCACAAATTTGGGAGCCTTTGGTATGCAGGTGGGGTTTGATTCTGTTAAGACACATAAGATTATTAAGTAAGAAATTTTTGAGGTAAAAAGATAGTCAAAATGAGATAGTTGCAGGTGTAAGATGTGATAGGAGAAATATGGAACATTTGGTTGCCTTTTGGTTACTCGGCCTGTGAAACCTTTTCCTGTGTTTTAGGTAATCTATTTTATGGGGCAGGGTCTGGGACCACTGTTGAGTTGGCGTTAGAAGCAGTAGCTACACGCAGGCCACAGAGGCAGCAGTTACCCTTGTTCTGTGAAGTGTCCAGAAAGCTAAGCTGGTAGTGGTGGCACTGTAGGTTCTGTTGTCTGTACCCTAGGCCGGTGATAGAGGTGTCTTCATAGGAGTAGCTTTTCAGCACGGTTTAGGTGTTTTTTCCCTTCATAGTCCACAAATACATTTCTAAACAATTTGCCAGAATGATGTTACCAATTAATATTTCCATCAGCCCTGCAAGGAGAGTTGCTCTTCACTCTCACCAGCACTTGGTATTATCTCTGATAATACATTTTTAGTAAATTGTTCTCTTTAAATTGGCCAAAATTTGTTTATTTGTTGGTTGGCTGGTTGGTTGAAACTCAGAACCACGTTTGATGCCAAAGGGGTGGCATAAAGATACAGGATCAAGGAAATGTGTGCAGGAAGTATGAAGAAGAAAGGGAAGACCAAAAATATGAGAGAAGTTAATTTGTGTAAATAACAAATTAACTTCCTCTATATTTTCATGTCACTGAGTGACGATATGGGAGCAAAGACACAAGAGAACCCATTGGAGAAGACATGAAAATATAGAGGGAAAGTAAAAATGGAACATTTTCATATAGAAGCTTATAAAATGATAAAGTTTTAAAACATTCAGAGTAACAATTAAATTGAAAGTACCTGAAACTTGAAATTCATTTGTTATGTATAAGTGTTAACTGTCTGTGTGAAGTTTAACCTTAGATAAATAAGCCTTTGCATTGACAATACATAGACTGATGATTAAAGTGTAATTTTCCTTTTAAAATACATGTTCTCACATAAAATTATAAATTTATTTAATTTTCCCAAATAGCCATAACTCCAAGAAACACCTTTCTTTTCTCATGGTTACCATTTGAGGAGAAGGCAAACTTCTGCAGTTATTTTCCTTAGGACTTTTATTAGTATCCTCCTTCAGTGTAAGAATTGCTTCAAATTACTACAAACAGAGGCTTAAACAACACAAATTTATTATATCACAATTCTGTGGAGGTCAGAAGTCTGACACAGGTTTCACTGGGTTAAAATCAAGATGATGGGGTGTTGAGTGCCTTCTGGAGGCTCTAGGAGTGAATCTGCTTCCTTGCTTGTATGCTTTGGGTGGCTGCCTGCATTCTTTGGCTCATGGTTTCCAATCCATTTTTAAAGCCAGCAGTGTAGCATCTTCAATAGTCTCTCTAACTGACTTTCCTGCCTCCCTATTTCACTTATAAGGACCCTTGTGATAATACCACTCAGACAATCCAGGATAATCTCCCCATTTTGAGGTCAGCTGATTAGCAAGTTTGACTCCATTTGCAACCTTCATTCCCACTTTGCTGTGTAACTTAACATATTTACGGTTAGGCATGCATTCTTTGTGTGGCTGTTATTCTGCCTACCATGCACAGAGGGGAGAGGAAAGCAGTATAAGTAGTGAATTTTATCTGCTACTATAAAAATGTGATGGTCCTTTTCTTGTCACTTCTTGTAAGGACCTTTCCTATAATGACTGGAAAAGGAGAGATAAGCCAGTGAACAAAAAATTCATGTTTTGAAGCTTTTATTCACAGGCTGATTCTTTGTGAAGTTTCATGTAAATATTCCAGAAGTAATATTTATCTACTGTGATTATTAAAATCTACATATACTTTTTTAAAATTAATTTTTATTGGAGTATGGTTGCTTTACAATGTTGTGTTAGCCTCCACTGCACAACAAAATGAATCAGCCATACATACACAGATATCCCCTCCCTTTTTTTTTTTTTTTTTTTTTTTTTTAGTGATATGCGGGCCTCTCACTGCTGTGGCCTCTCCCGTTGCGGAGCACAGGCTCCGGACGCGCAGGCCCACAGCCATGGCTCACGGGCCCAGCCGCTCCGCGGCATGTGGGATCCTCCTGGACCGGGGCACGAACCGGTGTCCCCTGCATCGGCAGGCGGACTCCCAACCACTGCGCCACCAGGGAAGCCCTTCCCCTCCCTTTTGAGGGTTGCAAATTATGAACTTTCACAGTACACTATAATTACCTTCTGTTTTATGTATGCCTTACTATACCTTAATGTACTTGGCAGTACTGATGCTGCTCTCGTTGAAGGGAGAAATAAACATATATATATATGTTTATTGAATCGTTTTGCTGTAGATCTGAAATTATCACAACATTGTGAATCAACTATATTTCAGTAAAAATTAAAACAAAAAATAAAATCCTGGGCAGGCACAAAGTGTGCTATTGGCACAGATCTCTAGTAAAACTGACTTAGCTCGCAACTTTGAATGGATGTGTGCTGACATTGACCTTAATATTCAATGCCTGGTATTAATTTTAAAAGCTAGTGTTATTGTGAATTCTGGATTCTTTGTTAAATAGCACCAATTTTCATATCGAATTTGTTGGCTACTGAAGACTTTCTACCAGGTCGAAGTGAAATAATTGCCATAAATGAAATGAACTGCAGGATTCTATTTCATTAGAAAATCCAATTTCTCTTTTTACTCACTTACTACTATTAACTTTGTTTTGTCTCATAGGTTTTTTTAGAGATAGTTATAATGAGATTTGACCTAATATGGTCTATCCATTTTCAGTTCTTGCTCTTAAAACTTATCTTTAGAATATGCAATGACATCTATGTCCATGGAGATCAAATCATTTGTCTCTGTTACAACTCCATAGAGATTAGATGTATGATTTTTCCTAAGATTGGTCACAACCATAGTAGATTAATTTTAGCATATTGAAAAGAAAATAATATCAACACACTGAGTACTGAAAATTTTATATGCTTGTTTAGAAAATTGTATTGAGGGTAAGACGTTTAAAATATACATCAGCCAGATCTAAACTTTTTTAAAAAATGATTTGACATATAGAAAGTATATTTGGTCAGAAATTTTGCTTTTCTCAGATATATTTATGCAGTTATTTCTCTATTCCTTTACTTTCTAATTCTCTCTGAATTTTCAGAGAAGTTATTATTGCATGTCACCTCTCATTTAACCACATATGGTAATATACTTAGTTTTTGATACTACATTTTACACATTATACTATTTTGTGAACTTTTTTCTATGCCATTTAAAAATATTTAAAAATATGTTTTAATATTTGAATAATAACTCTTGCCTTATTTTTGTTATGCTGTTTCAATTTTTAATATTACAAATAATGCTGAAAAAGCATTGAAAACTTTGAATTTATGTCTGAAATCAGACCTGGAAATCAATCACAGGTTTTGATATTATGGCCCCATTTTTATTATTTTTCAAGTAGTCTCTCATTATAGATTGGCTTTGAATCAGTGGTTATTTAGGAGAATGTTAAGAGTATTTTCAGTTACCAAGATTTAATTTTTCTCCGTTAAACATTTTTAAAAAAAGGTTTCAAGCCTTAGTGGATTGCAGTTAGAAAATGTGAACTGTGCAGTTTCTGCTTTTTGGAATTGATTGGGACACGGAGGGGGGCAGTTCTTTGAAGCTATATTTATCTAGTTATCAAAGTCAGGAATGAAATAGGATCTTTGAAGTCCCCTGAAAGTGAGATAAAGAATTTTATTAAACATTTTGAAGTTGCATCTGAAACCCTCTCCTCTTCTCTTTTCCTTACAACATGTCTAGTTGATTAAAAACTAGAGGTTTGGATACAATTTATCATTATTAATGTATGCATTATTCACCATGTTTATTTTATTTTAAGAATAGTTTTTACATTTCTATTTAAAGGAAATTTCTGGATTATCAGAGGATTTTTATTTCTGTTGGTAACTCAAGAATTTACTCAGGAGTGTTTGCATGTAGAATACCTTTCTTAGATTTTATTTAGATCTGGTGAGCCACATCTATTTGCATATTCATTTTTTTTAAATCAGAAAAGTTTTCATCAATTATAATTTTGATGTTGCTTCTGTTTAATTGTTTTGCTTATTTTAAAGGATATCCATGATTGTTATGTTGAGTGTCCATTTTTTATTCTTAGTATTTGCATAGCTTTAATGCCTTTCCTTTTCCTCTATATTTTTGATGAAGCTTCTCAAGTTTGCCCTATATATTTCAATAACAGGTTTTTGCAGTGTCTATTCTTCCATTTATTGCTTCCAATAGACATATTGATCCTGTGTTGTACTTTTAGATTTCTTTTAATTCTCCCTTATTTTACTCAGTTCTTTTTCAGTTTCATCTAGGTTATTGCCCTCTTAGGGCTTTCTGCTCTCTTGTTATAGTGCTTCTTCTTGTGTTATAGTGAGGATGGCCAAATGGTTTTCAAAGATTCATTTCTATTCTAACTGTATATTCTATTCTAGAAACCTTGGAATCTCTTGACAGCACTCTATCATGCCTCTCTTTCCACATTTCTAATGAGTTTATCTGTTTCCCTTCCTCATTTATTCAGTATTGAGCACCTATCATGTGCTGACATCATGCTAAGTGCTTGAAATATAATGAATGGTTAGCAAAAGCTAACCCCTAAGCCCAGGGGGCTTGACTCATTGAGTATAAGAAATTATTCAAATAAGTTGTCAACAATTGTAAATTTGCACCATTGATAATATTATAAAGAAAAAGTACACAGAGATTGTGAGAGCTCATAAAACGGGATTTTTAACTACTATTCTATTTTAGTCTAAATAATGATATTTCTCAGATCCCTGTTGTTGCCCCTCTTCTCATACTATACATTCTTCTTAGAAGCATAGTTTTAACCACTTTTATATTTCAAATGTGCATGCAGGTGAGACACATCTGGGACCTAGAGAGTAAACCGCATGCCTGAGCTCAGCATGTCTCCTAAACTCTGACTCATACATCCTCTGACTCATAGGCACTGCCCCTGGATGTCTCGCAGACACTAAAATTCAGTATGGTCAAAATCTGGCACATCATCTTTCTTATCTTCACTACATCTTTGCTTCGCTTCTCATATTCAGTTTTCTGTTAGGGATATTACCACTTACCCAGAGAAATTATTGTATTTAATTTCTCTCTCTCTCTCTCTTTAGGTCTCTTTCTGTAAGTTTCCCTCTCCTAACAGCATGTGTGTCATCTGAAATATTTCTGATACTGCAATATTTAAGGATGTCTGCTCTGGAGTCAGAAAACCCTGGGTTCAAGTCTCAGCTCCATTGTTTACTAGCTATGGGTTAATGTTAATTAATCGCACTGTTCCTCAGTTTCTAATTTGTAAAGTTGGGATAATAATAGTACCTATCATATAGGATGTCAAGAGGATTAAGTGAGATAAGCATAGTATATTTCACCTGCCTTGCTGCTGTTCTCATTGCTATTATTATTTAGAACTTGATTAAAGTGTTTCTGACTCTATACATACTATTCTGATATTTTCTGGCAGAATTGATACTTTTTCCCCTTGTATACTTCTGATACCATGTGGATACTTATATGTACAATACTCTCTTTATTGCATTTGTTTATTTATATGTCTTTCTCTCTTTCTAACTACATTGAGATAACCTTGAAGATACGTGATACGTTTTTAAAATTTATATATATTCTAAGTGACAACAGTACTTAGTACACAGTAAGAAGTCAATACATATCTGTTCACAGGAAAAAAACAGCATAAAAAACACTATTGATATTCTGAAATGAGTAGGGCCCTGTTCCTGGTAATCTCTGATTTAGCACGGAGATTGCCCTGAGAAGTTAGATATTTTGAGCACTCAGGCTCCGGAGGTCTGGAAATCCTCAACTGCAGGTTTGCAGGCAGCTTTCAGAATTTCTATGTGCTGTCTTTGAAGGAAGTGTCAGGTATAAATTTTATTGAAGGTGTGATTGAAAATAACACTGAATGCGAGATTGGTTCAAGATGGCAGAATAGAAGGATGTGCTCTCACTCCCTCTTGCGAGAGCACCAGAATCACAACAAACTGCTGAACAATCATCGACAGGAAGACACTGGAACTCACCAAAAAAGATACCCCACATCCAAAGACAAAGGAGAAGCCACAATGACATGGTAGGAGGGGCGCAATCACAATAAAATCAAATTCCGTAACTGCTGGGTGGGTGACTCACAAACTGGAGAACACTTATACCACAGAAGTCCACCCACTGGAGTGAAGGATCTGAGCCCCACGTCAGGCTTCCCAACCTGGGGGTCTGGCAATGGGAGGAGGATATCCTAGAGAATCAGACTTTGAAGGCTAGCAGGATTAGACTGCAGGACATCGACAGGACTGGGGAAAACAGAGACTCCACTCGTGGAGGGGACACACAAAGTAGTATGCGCATCAGGACGCAGGAAAGGAGCAGTGACCCCGTAGGAGACTGAACTAGACCTACCTGCTAGTGTTGGGGGGTCTCCTGCAGAGGCAGGGTGTGGCTGTGTCTCACCGTGAGGACAAGGACACTGGCAGCAGAAGTCCTGGGAAGTACTCCTTGGCATGAGCCCTCCCAGAGTCTGCCATTAGCCCCACCAAAGAGCCAGGGTAGGCTCCAGTGTTGGGTCCTCTCAGGCTAAACAACCAACAGGGAGGGAACCCAGGCCCACCCATCAGCAGACAAGTGGATTAAAGTTTTACTGAGCTCTGCCCACCAGAACAACAGCCAGCTCTAACCACCACCAGTCCTCCCATCAGGAAATTGGCACAAGCCTCTTAGATAGCCTCATCCACCAGAGGGCAGACAGCAGAAGCAAGAAGAACTACAGTCCTGCAGCCTGTGGAACAAAAACCACATTCACAGAAAGATAGACAAGATGAAAAGGTAGAGGGCTATGTACCAGATGAAGGAACAAGATAAAACCCCAGAAAAACAACTAAATGAAGTGGAGATAGGCAACCTTCTAGAAAAAGAATTCAGAATAATTATAATGAAGATGACCCAGGACCTCAGGAAAGAATGGAGCCAAAGATTGAGAAGATGCAAGAAATGTTTAACAAAGACCTAGAAGAATTAAATAACAAACACCTAGAAGATTTAAAGAACAAACAAACAGAGGTAAACAAAACAATGACTGAAATGAAAACTACACTAGAAGGAATCAATAGCAGAATAACTGAGGCAGAAGAAAGGATAAGTGACCTGGAAGGCAAAATGGTGGAATTCACTGCTGCAGAACAGAATACAGAAAAAAGAATGAAAAGAAATGAAGGCAGCCTAAGAAACCTCTGGGACGGCATTAAACACAACAACATTCACATTATAGGGGTCCCAGAAGGAGAAGAGAGAGAGAAAGGACCCGAGAAAATATTTGAAGAGGTTATAGTTGAAAACTTCCCTAACGTGGAAAAGGAAATAGCCAGCCAAGTCCAGGAAGTGCAGAGAGTCCCAGGCAAGATAAACCCAAGGAGAAACATGCCGAGACACATAGTAATCAAATTGGCAAAAATTAAAAGCAAAGAAAAGTTATTGAAAGCAACAAGGGAAAAATGACAAATAACATACAAGGGAACTCCCATAAGGTTAACAGCTGATTTCTCAGCAGAAACTCCACAAGCCAGAAGGGAGTGGCATGACATATTTAAAGTGATGAAAGGGAAGAACCCACAACCAAGATTACTCTACCTGGCAGGGATATCATTCAGGTACGATGGAGAAACCAAAAGCTTTACAGACAAGCAAAAGCTAAGAAAATTGAGCACCACCAAACCAGCTCTACAACAAATGCTAAAGGAACTTCTCTAAGTGGGAAACACAAGAGAAGAAAAGGACCTACAAAAACAAACCCATAAGAATTAAGAAAATGGTAATAGGAACATACATTTAGATAATTACCTAAAACGTGAATGGATTAAATGCTCCAACCGAAAGACCCAGACTGGCTGAATGGATACAAAAACAAGGCCCATATATATGCTGTCTACAAGAGACCAATTCAGACCTAGGTACACATACAGACTGAAAGTGAGGGCATGGGAAAAGATATTCCATGCAAATGGAAATCTAAAGAAAGCTGGTGTGGCAATACTCATATCAGATAAAATAGACTTTAAAATAAAGAATGTTACAAGAGACAAGGAAGGACACTACATAATGATCAAGGGATCAATCCAAGAAGAAGATGTACCAATTATAAACATATATGCATCCAACATAGGAGCACCTCAATACATAAGGCAACTGCAAACAGCTATAAAAGAGGAAATCTACAGTAACACAATAATATGGGGGCTTTAACACCTCACTTACACCAATGGACAGATCATCCAAACAGAAATTAATAAGGAAATGCAAGCTTTAAGTGACACAATAGATGAGATAGATTTAATTGATATTTATAGGATTCCATCCAAAAACAGCAGATTACACTTTCTTCTCAAGTGTGCATGGAACATTCTCCAGGATAGCTCACATCTTGGGTCACAAATCCAGTCTCAGTAAATTTAAGAAAATTGAAATAATATGAAGCATCTTTCCTGACCACAGTGCTATTAGATTAGATATCAATAACAGGGAAAAAAATGTAAAAAACACAAACACGTGGAGGCTAAACAATATGTTACTAAATAACTAAGAGATCACTGAAGAAATCAAAGAGGAAATCAAAAAATACCTAGAGACAAATGACAACAAAAACATGACGATCAAAAACTTATGGGATGTAGCAAAAGCAGTTATAAGAGGGAAGTTTATGGCAATACAAGCCTACCTCAAGAGACAAGAAAAATCTCATATAAACAATCTAACCTTACACCTAAAGAAACTAGAGAAAGAAGAACAAATGAAACCCAAAGTTGAAGGAAAGAAATCATAAAGGTCAGAGCAGAAATAAATGAATAGAAACAAAGAAAACAATAGCAAAGTTCAGTAAAACTGAAAGCTGGTTTTTTGAAAACATAAAGAAAATTGATAAACCATTAGCCAGACACATCAAGAAAAAGAGGGAGAGGACTCAATTCAATAAAATTAGAAATGAAAAAGGAGAAGTTACAACTGGCACCGTAGAAATACAAAGCTTCCTAAGAGACTACTGCAAGCAACACTATGCCAATAAAATGGACAACCTGGAAGAAAGGGACAAATTCTTAGAAAGGTATAACCTTCCAAGACTGAACCAGGAAGAAATAGAAAATATGTACAGACCAATCTCAAGTAATGAAATTGAAACTGTGATTAAAAATCTGCCAACAAACAAAAGTCCAGGACCAGATGGCTTCACAGGTGAATTCTATCAAACATTTAGAGAAGAGCTAACACCCACCCTTCTCAAACTCTTCCAAAAAAATTCCAGAGGAAGGAACACTCCCAGACTCATTCTTTGAGGCCACCATCACCCTGATACCAAAAGCAGACAAAGATAGTACAAAAAAAGAAAATTATAGACCAATATCACTGATGAATAGAGATGCAAAAATCCTCAATAAAATACTAGCAAGCAGAATACAGCAGCACATTAAAAGGATCATACACCATGACCAAGTGGGAGTTATCCCAGGAATGCAAGCATTCTTCAATATATGCAAATCAATCAATGTGATACAACATATTAACAAACTGAAGAATAAAAACCATATGATCATCTCAATAGATGCAGAAAAAGCTTTTGACAAAATTCAACACCCATTTATGATAAAAACTCTCCAGAAAGTGGGCATAGAGGGATCCTACCTCAATATAATAAAGGCCGTATACGACAAACCCACAGCAAACATCATTCTGAATGGTGAAAAACTGAAAGCCTTTACTCTAAGATCAGGAACAAGACAAGGATGTCCACTCTTGCCACTGTTACTCAACATAGTTTTGGAAGTCTTAGCCACAGCAATCAGAGAAGAAAAAGAAATTAAAGGAATACAAATTGGAAAAGAAGAAGTAAAACTGTCACTGTTTGCAGATGACATGATACTATACGTAGAGAACACTAGAGATGCCGCCAGAAAACTACTAGAGCTAATCAATGAATTTGGTAAAGTTACAGCTACAAAATTAATGCACAGAAATCTCTTGCATTCCTATACACTAATAATGAAAAATCTGAAAGAGAAATTAAGGAAACACTCCCATTTACCATTGCAACAAAAATAATAAAATACCTAGGACTAAACCTACCTAGGGAGACAAAAGACCTGTATGCAGAGAACTATAAGACACTGTTGACAGAAATTAAAGATGATACCAACAGATGGAGAGATATACCATGTTCTTGTATTGGAAGAATCATTATTGTGAAAATGATTCTACTACCCAAAGCAATCTACAGATTCAATGCAATACCTATCAAATTACCAATGGCCTTTTTTTACAGAACTAGAACAAAAAAATCTTAAAGTTTGTATGGAGACACAAAAGACCCCGAATAGCCAAAGCAGTCTTGAGGGAAAAAAATGGAGCTGGAGGAATCAGACTCCTTGACTTTAGACTACACTACAAAGCTACAGTGATCAAGACAGTATGTACTGGCACCAAAACAGGAATATAGGTCAATGGAACAGGATACAAAGACCAGAGATAAACCCACGCATCTATGGTCAACTAAGCTATGACAAAGGAGGCAAGGATATACAATGGAGAAAAGACAGTCTCTTCAATAAGTGGTCCTGGGGAAACTGGACAGCTATATGTTAAAGAATGAAATTAGAACACTCCCTAACACCATACACAAAAATAAACTAAATGGATTAGAGACCTAAATGTGAGACTGGACACTAAAACTCTTAGAGGAAAACATAGGAAGAACACTCTTTGACATAAATCAGCAAGATCTTTTTTGATCCACCTCGTAGAGTAATGGAAATAAAAACAGAAATAAATAAATGGGACCTAATGAAACTTCAAAGCTTTTGCACAGCAAAAGAAACTACAAACAAGACAAAACGACAACACTCATAATGGGAGAAAATGTTTGCAAATGAATCAACAGACAGAAGGTTAATCTCCAAAATATATAAATATCTCATGCAGCTCAATATTAAAAAAACAACAACCCAATCAAAAAATGGGCAGAAGACCTAAATAGACATTTCTCCAAAGAAGACATACAGATGGCCAAGAAGCACATGAAAAGCTGCTCAACACCACTAATTATTAGAGAAATGCAAATCAAAACCACAATGAGGTATCACCTCACACCAGTTAGAATTGGCATCATCAGAAAATCTACAAAACAACAAATGCTGGAGAGGGTGTGGAGAAAAGGGAACCCTCTTGCATGTTGGTGGGAATGTAATTTGATACAGCCACTATCGGGAACAGTATGGAGATTCCTTAGAAAACTAATAATAGAATTATCATAGGATCCAGTACTCCCACTATTGGGCATATACCCAGAGAAAACCATAGTTCAAAAAGTCACATGCACCCCAATGTTCATTGCAGCACTACTTACAATATCCAGGTCATGGACGTAACCTAAGTGCCCATTGGCAGATGAATGGATAAAGAAGATATGGTACATATATACAATGGACTATTACTCAGCCATAAAAAGGAACGAAATTGGGTCATTTTTAGAGATGTGGATGGATCTAGAGACTGTCATACAGAGTGAAGTAAGTCAGAAAGAGAAAAACAAATATCATATATTAATGCATATATGTGGAACCTAGAAAAATGGTACAGATGAACTGGTTTGCAGAGCAGACATTGAGACACAGATGTACAGAACAAATGTATGGACACCAAGTGGGGAACGTGGTGGAGTGGGTGCTGGTGGTGTGATGAATTGGGAGATTGGGATTGACATATATACACTAATATGTATAAAATGGATAACTAATAAGAACCTTGTATATAAAAAATAAAATTCAAAATAAAGAAAATATCACTGAATGCTTTAAATAGTATAGAGTTGTAATATTACAACATGTCGGGTGATAAGAAATTTTTAATTAACCTGCATTAATGAAATATATTCTTTATAGAAAAAGCAGGGGTTTTTTGGTTTTTGAAAAAAAAAAATCACTGACTTCTTTGAGCAGTGACACAGATGAATTCTGCCTCCTACCCTTAGTGACCTGCACCTGTCCTTGCAAGTTTATGGAACATAAATTAAGGTTTCTTTTTCTGTTCAACATTATCATCAGTTACTTTGATGCAGACATTTGTGACATACCCATCAAATTTGCAGATAACATAAACTTGGGAAGAGTGGTGAATATATCAAAATACAAAAAGACCAAGAGCTTAACAGTATTTAATATAACATTCTAATATTTGCTCAGGTAATGTGTGAACTTTTAACTAGGCACATAAAACAAATTGTACAAATGTACACATAGCCCTATGTCTTTTTTTAAAACTGAATTTTTCACCCAGGGAATAATGACCCAGAAAATTTCTCATGCTGGTTTGATCTGGATGAAAATGAAAATGGCTTCCTGATTAGGCAAGTGGTGGTGGTGGTGGAGAAGTGGTTCAAACTGGGGTTTTGAGCGATGGGTGCTGAAGAGTGGAGTGAAGTAGGATTCTCTGGAAGATTCATTTGCTTTTCAGAAGAACAGATTTCTGAATAAGTTGTTTTCACATTCCCCCTGTGGTAAGAAGGCTTGCCTGTGCCTGGTTTGGTGGGGGGTGGGTAGATAAAAGAGATAGATGGAGTTCTCTCATCTCATTATCAAAGAGTTTATTATGAGCCTACACAGCTAGAGACTAGGGGACAAAGTAGGATATTGGTATAAATTCATTATAACAGAAATATCAAAGAAGCAGTTAGATAATGGATTTGGTAGACAGGAGACTGAATTAGTATAACAACTCATGTTAACTATTGATTTGATATTGATATAGAAAGAAAATTGAATTGAAGGTCATAAGTCCTGAAGTATATAACTTTGCCGTTACTCTTTATTTGACTTAGTCATTCTGGGTCTTTTAGATGAGGACTGACTTTCTTGTCCCTTTTTTCTAGAACATTCAGTTACTTTATTAAAATATTAATTCTGTCAAAGGAATTGCCAAACAATCCTTTTTCTAAACAGCTGATCTAATTTAGAATTGACCATCAAAATAACTATGGGATTGATTTTCTGTCTTATAAGCCTGAGTCAGGTAGTCTATTTTAGGCATGGACAATAGGAGTTGAACTGCCACTCACAATCCAGGTGATTATTCCATCTACCTGAAATCATCAAGTGATTTATTATCATAATTTTACCTGGCTCCCTAATATTCAATGTCTAGTTTTACAAAGGACAGTGTATTTTGATAGAACATATTGAAAAAAGTAAGACAATTCAATGAAATAATAAGCAATAAATTAGCTAGCTTAGTTACATAAAAGATTAAAGGAGAGAGAAGGTTGCAAACTAAGTGTGTAGTAGAAAATCTGTATTTTGAGGGTTTCAGAGAGACATTCTGAAATATGAAATAATTTCTTTGTTTATTCATTCAACAAATAATTGTTAAGTGCCTAGTGTGGTGAAGAAGATGTAGAGTTTACAGTCTAATGGAAATATGAACAAATAAATAATTGGTTGATAAAGCAGAGTATGAAGAAGTACAAGGAGAGAGAAGAGTGACTGAACCCAGACATGGGCACCTGGGCAGGTGTCCCAGAGGACATAATGTCTAAAATGAGAAGGTGTTAACAACAGAGAGTGGTGGGGAAGATGGAAAAGGGCAATGTTTTCAGAGATGTTTTGTGTTTAGAACTTAAATACCTTTTTTAAAAAATAGGAATATAATAGAGTAATTTTTAAATTAATTAGTTTATTTTTCCAGCTTTATTGAGGTATGCTTGAGAAATAAAAATGGTATATATTTAGGTTGTACAATGTGATGTTTTGATGTATGTATACATTGTGAAATGGTACCACAATCAAGCTGATAAACATACGCATCACCTCACAGAGTTACATTTTGTGTTTGTGTATATTGACTCTGTTAGCAAACTTCAAGTATACAATACATTATAATTAACTATATTATAATTAACTATATTAACTGTAATATAACTATAGTCAGTATGCTGTACATTAGGTTTCCAGAATTTATTCATCTTGTAACTGAAAGTTTGTACTCTTCCACCATTAGCTCCACTTTCCCCCTACCTGCCTCTCCCCGCCCCTAACTCCCCAACCTCTGGTAATCTCTATTCTACTCTCTGTCACTATAAGTTGAAACTTTTTTTTAAAGGTTCTACATGTAAGTGATATCATGAATCATTTGTCTTTCTTTGCCTGGCTTATTTTGCTTAGCATAACATTCTCCATTTTTATCCGTGTAGTCACAAATGGCAGGATTTCCTTTTTAAAAAAAAATTGAGATATAATTGACATATAATATTATAGTAGTTTTCAGGTGTACAACATAGTGATTAAATATTTGTATGAACTGTGAAATGATCACCACAATAAGTCTAGTTAACATCCCTCAATCCATCACCACACGTAATTACAATTTTTTTCTTGTCATGAGAACTTTTAAGATTTGGTCTCTTAGCAACTTTCAAATACGCAATACAGTATTATTTACCATAGTCACTATACTCTACATTACATCTCATGACTTATTTATTTTATAGCTTTAGGTTTGTACCTTTTGATCTCCTTCACCCATATCACCTATACCTCCCACCCTCTGCCTATGCCAACAACCAGCGTATTCTCTGTATCTGTGAGTTCTTCTTTTTTTGTTTTTGTTTCGTTTTGTTTTAGACTCTACATGTAAGTGAGATCATATGGTATTTGTCTTTCTCTGTCTGATTTAGTTCACTTAGTACAGTGCCCTCTAGGTCATCCATGTTATCTCAAATGGCAAGATTTCCTCCTTTTTTAGTGCTGAATAATATTCCTCTGTGTGTGTGTGTGTGTGTGTGTGTGTGTGTGTGTGTGTGTATACTGCATTTTCTTTATCCATTCATCTGCCAGTGGATTTTTAGGTTGTTTCCACATCTTGGTTACTGTGAATAATACTGCAATGAATATGGGATTGTAGATATCTCTTCGAGATAGTCATTTTATATCCTTTCAAGGTACACCCAGAAGTGGGATTGCTGCATCATATGTAGTTCTCTTTCAATTTTCTGAGGACCCACCATACTCTCTTTCTTACTGGCTGTACCAATTTACATTTCTACAAACAGTGCACAGATGTTCCCTCTTCTTCGTACCTTCACCAGCATATGTATCATTTGTCTTTTTGATAATAGCCATCTTAACAGATGTGAGGTCATACCTCATTATGGTTTTGATTTGACTTTTTCTGACAATTTATGATGTTGAGCACGTTTTCATAGTCTGTTGACTATTTGTATGCTTTCTTTGGAAAAATGTCTATTCAGGTTCTCTGCCCATTTAAAAAATCTGTTTTTTTGCTGTTGTTCTTTGTTTTGTTTGCTATTGAGTTGTGTGAGTTCTTTGTATATTTTGGATAGTGCTCCTTATCAGATATATGGCTTGCTAGTATTTTCTCTCATTCTTCAGGTTACTTTTTCATTTTGTTGATCGTTTTCTTTACTGTGCAGAAGCTTTTAAGTTTGATGTAGTCCCACTTGTTTATTTGTGCTTTTTTTGCCTGGGTTTTTGGTATCATATCCAAGAAATCATTGTAAAGACTAATATCAAGGAACATTTTTCCTGTGTTTTCGTCTAGGACTTTAACAATTTCAGGTCTTATATTAAGTCTTTAATCCATTTTGAGTTCATTTTCATGTATGGTATAAGATAAAGATTCACTTATAATCTTTTACATGTGGATATTTGGTTTTCCTAACACCATTTATTGAATAGGCTATCCTTTCCCCATTGCATATTGTTGGAACTCTTGTCAAAGACTGACTATATGCATGGGTTTATTTCTGGGTTATCAATTCTGTTCTCTTGGTCTGTATGTCTTTTTTTTTTATATACATTTATTTATTTTTGGCTGCATTGGATCTTCATTGCTGCCCACAGGCTTTCTCTTGTTGTGGCCGCGGCGTGCTTCTCATTGTGGTGGCTTCTCTTGTTGCAGAGCATAGGCTCTAGGGCTCAGCAGAGCACAGGCTCTAGGGCTCAGCAGAGCATGGGCTCTAGGGCTCATGGGCTTAGTTGCTCCCTGGCACATGGGTTCTTCCCGGACCAGGGCTCGAACCCATGTCTCCGGAATTGGAAGGTGGATTCTTAACCATTGCACCACCAGGGAAGCCCTGTATGTCTATTTTTTATGCCAGTGCCAAACTATTTTGACTATTACAGCTTTGTAATATAGTTTGAAATCAGGATGTGTGATGCCTCCAACTTTCTTCTTCGTTTTCAAGATTGCTTTGGCCATGTGGAATCTTTTGTGATTCCAAGTGCATTTTAGGATTATTTTTTCTATTTCTGTGAAAAATGCTATTGGAATTTTGATAGGATTACACTGAATCTGTAAATTATTTTGTGTAGTGTGGGCATTTTAACAATGTTAATTCTCCCAATGCATAGACATGGGATATCTTTCCATTTATTTGTGTCTTCTTTAATCAGTATTTTATAGTTTTCACTGTAAAGATCTT
Organism: Delphinapterus leucas; assembly: GCF_059928025.1. Taxonomy (NCBI): domain Eukaryota; kingdom Metazoa; phylum Chordata; class Mammalia; order Artiodactyla; family Monodontidae; genus Delphinapterus; species Delphinapterus leucas. Next base: position 36,017,364 of record NC_143137.1, on the reverse strand, counting down.
TTATTTCCTTGGTTAAATTTTTTCATAAGTATTTAGTTGTTTTTGATGCTGCTGTAAATGGGATTGTTTTCTTAATTTCTTTTTGAGTAACTCGTTGTTAGTGTATAAAAACACAACTGATTTTTTATGTTGATTGTGTGTCCTGCAACTTTACTGAATTCATTTACTAGTTTTAACAGTTTTTTCCTGTCGTCCTTAGGGAAGTATGAAAAGAAATATATTCATGTTATCTGCATAGAGACAATTTCATTTCCTCCTTTTTGATTTGAATGCCTTTTATTTCTTTTTTTTCTCTAATTGCTCTGGCTAGGACTTCCAGTACTATGCTGAATAGAAGTGGCAAGAGTAGGCACCCTTGTCTTGTTCCTGATATTGGTGGAAAAGCTTTCAGCATTGAGTACGACGTTAGAGGTAGGCTGTCATTTATGGCCTTTATTATGTTGAGATATATTCTTTGTATACCTAATTTGTTGAGAGTTTTTATCATGAAATGATTTTGAATTTTGTCAAATGCTTTTTCTGCATTTATTGAGATGATCATAAAGATTTTTATATTTTATTTTGTTTATGTGGTATATCACAATGATTGATTTGCCTACGTTGAACTATGCTTGCATTACAGGGATAAATCCCACTTGATTGTGGTATAGGATGCTGGATCCTTTTACTGTGCCATTAAATTCTGCTTGCTAGCATTTTGTTGAGAATTCTTACATCTATGTTAATAAGGGATATTGACTTGTAATTTTATTTCTTTAGTGTCCTTTTCTGCTTTGATATCAGGGTAATTTTGGCCTGTAAAATGAGTTTGGAAGTGTTCTTTCCTTTTTTGGAAGAGTTTAAGAAAGATTGGTATTATTCTTTGTTAGATGTTTGATAAAATCACCAGTGAAGCCATCTGGTCCTGGACTTTAGTTTGTTAAGAGGTTTTTGATTACTGATTAAATCTCCTTATTCATTATTGAACTGTTCAGATTTTCTATTTCTTCCTGATTTAGTCTTGATAGGTTGTGTATTTTTAGGAATTTCCATTTCTTCTAGGTTATCCAATTTGTTGGCATATAGTTATTCATAGTAGTCTCTTAGGATCCTTTGTATTTCTGTGGTGTTAGATAATACAATGAAGTAATAATGCAAATATTCTTCCATAATAAGAAAGATTACATATTTACCCAAGGCCTCCAATATAGTAAATGGTTGAGGTAGAATTTGTATCTAGCTCTATATGATTCCATATTCTCCTTTCACTTGATTCACTGCCTCTCTCAGTATTTATAACAAGGCTCTTCAAAGTGTGCCTTGATGAGCAAGCACATTCTGCTTAAAGTGACCTAGAAATAGAAATTTACTATGGATGAGTGATAATGTAGCTTTTATTCATTTTGTAACTAAAAAATGTTTTGCTAGGGCAAGAAAGGTGAATAGACAAGTTGGTGACTTAAACTCCCCAAATTGTTAACCAAAAACAGAGTCCTTAGCTACCAGTGATTGTTTTTCCTCTCCTCTTTAGACTGCTTTTGTTTGTCATCTGATTGTTTGTAAAGGCTGGGCTTGATGGCAGATAAGTAAATTCTGCTCAGGCAGCTATTGAACAGAGATTTTTACCTGGGTAAACCTGGTGACTTAATTACTCCAATGTGACTATTTTTCTTCCCCAGTCTTTCCTATCTTCATATTGTCATCATGTATGTTTGTACTTATAAAATATTTTATTTCCCTATAAAGTATCCTCAAGTAGATGTTCAAAATGAAGTCTTTTAACAAAACATCTGATTTCTTGACTTTTATATATCTACAGGTTTTGTTTAATAGTAAGAAGAGCATCTACTAAACACTATGATTCTAGTGGGGTATGGTAGATAAATACATAGGATTCTCTTTTTATTTTTAAATATTGTACTTGCTTATACACTCAGAATAAAGCATCCTTTTAAAGCTCTCTTTAAATGGAGACTATACATATAATAATTGTCATGGTCTGAATGTTTGTGTTCCCCTCAAATACTTGTGTTGAAACCCTAAGCCCCAGTGTGATGGTAGAGATGGGGCCTTTGAGAGGTAATTAGGATTAAGTTAGGTCATGAAAGTGGGGTCCTCATGATGGAATAAGTGCCCTTATAAGAAGGGGCACTAGAGAGCTTGCTTTGTCTTTCCTTGAATAAAAGGAGAGGTCATGAGAGCACACAGGGAGATGGTAGCCCCCTAGAAGCCAAGAGAAGGGACCTTAGAATGAAACCTGCCTTTCAGGCATCTTGATCTTGGACTTCGCAGTCTCCAAAACTGTGAGAAATAAATTGCTGTTGTTTAAGCCACCCAGTCTATGGTATTTTGTTATGGCAGCCCAAACTGATCAATAGAATGCTGTCACACAGATGTTATGAGAGCTAAACTTAATATCTAAGACTTTGAGGTAGTCATTTCTTTTAAATACCCACATTTGTATTGAAACTTGTTATTTCTCACAATGTAAGAAAGATTGTAACAGATCCATTGTACTATATAGGTTAGACATTACCAAATTCATTACCTATCTGAATAATAATTGTCAGCCTTCCTCCCTATTATCTGTCTGATTTCTTTACCAGCCTTTTTTCCTTTTCTGACTTTGTGTTCATAATGAGAAATGTTAGCAATAATAGCTTTAATAATGGCAACACTGTCTTGAATTTTTATAGCACATTTCCTCTGAGAGGTTTAAAGTGATTCAGATGAATTTCCTAGTTTTCACTGGCAACTTTCCATTGAGTTTAGCACATCAGAATGAATGCAGCCTCAGCTTCACAGCTATCCCTGTTGTCCTCTTCATGACTGCTTGTATTTTATACAAACCTACTCTTTTTCTCACCCTGTCTCCAGAGTCACAGGAGCCTATTATTATTCTCTTAAGTATGGGTGGGATTGTATATGTGTGTGTGTGTTGCTTTCCACACCTCTCTCCTCCTGCCCCATGCACATCTGGGGGGTTAGCAATGCTCTGGAGTAAAGAATATAAAATGGAAATGAAATGCAAGGAGCTTAACAGAAGAGCCAATTCTGTTTATCAGAAATGTGACTACTTTAACCTTAACTCATGGCAAATGGCAATTTTCACATCTAGGCAAGAATAGGAAAGACTAGGATTCACTAAAACCTAACATAAAATATTCAGTTTTAGAATGAGTTGGATAAGAACACTGAAGCAGGCATTAAAGGCTGGGAGATGCAGGATAACACTTGTTGCATGCTAAGGGCATTTGATTAAATAACATCTCAGTGGTTTTTTTTTTGTTAATAGCTAGTCACTGGTGTCAGTGCTGAACGTGCGTTTATGAGTCTTGGGGATCACAGTAAGTCCCCTACATAGGAACATTCAAGTTGCGAACTTTCGAAGATGTGAACATGCTACTACCCAGACATCACTGGATTGTTTTTTCAAGAGGGTAGATAGAATTGAATCTAGCAAGGAACCAGAACCCGTGCCATCAATGTCAGACATGAGTGAAATTGCAGCTTGCCCTCCGTCTCCTATTGCTGACGATCCTTCAGCTCTACCATCTCCCACCTCCTCTCCCTCCTCCAGTCAGTAACTCTTCTTGCCTGTATGCCAGCTGTTGTACTGTACTACTGTACTTTCCAAGGCACTGTACTGTAAGATTAAAAATGTTTTCTTTATTTTTTGTGTTTGTTTGTTTTTTATGTATTATTTGTGTGAAAAGTATTATAAAACTTTATAGTACAGTACTCTATAGCTGGTTGTATTAGCTGGGTATCTAGCCTAACTTTGTTGGACTTATGAACAAATTTTGGAATGGAACTCGTTTGTATGTAGGGACTTACTGTATATTGCAGTAATATAGACTGAGAGAAAGAAGAGGAATTCTTGGACACAGACATTAATTTTCTTTCTCGTTATCTTTATTCTAATAATGATTTTTAGTTCTTACATTTAAAGACATATGTAAAAGTAAAAGAGAATCTCAATTCAACCATATTTTTACATCTCAAAATCTTAAATGCATACTGGAAAAACAGTACACAAAATAAATATAAAATCATGAAAATAGTCATATTTTAGTCAATCTTTTGAAAAATTTGTAATATGATTAAGAAATGACACTAAAGTAATTTATATTATGAAAAGGGTAAATATTAAAATATCTATATTTAATTCACTTATAAAATGTTCAATAGTTTTGAATGCTGTTCTACAGTGAAAGTTGGATACCATTTTCCTATGATGCTTTAGTAGCTACTCATTCTTCACTTTTATAACAAGCTTTTTATTTTCATGTCATACTATAGTTTTTTGTAGTTAAGGTATATATTAGAACATTATAAAATGCTGAACATTTAGGTTACTCTATAGATTTGTACAAATATATGTTTTTAAAATTACATATAATAATTATAATGTGTTATTAAGCACAGTGTTATGTATTACAATGTTATATATGTTCATATTTTTTTCTAGAGAATAAAGCTCTGGAATCAATGAAAAACCTGTGACATATATCCCTTCAAATTCTAAAATTAATTGAAATATTCTAACTTATTTAAATACACAAACCAATTAGACCCTTATGGAGAACCGCTTTGTTTTGACTGGTGATGTTAATTCGTTTGTTACATCTCTCTGATAACGCCTCAATTCAACCTATGTGATGGTGAGTCTATTATGTCAACTTGGCTCGGCTGTGGTCCTCAGTTGTTCAATCAAACACTAATTTAGGTGTTGTTGTGAAGGTATTTTGTAGATGTGATGAACGTTCATAATCAATTGAATTTAAGTAGGGAGGATTATCCTAGGTAATCAAGGTGGTCTGCTGTAATCAACTGAAAGACCTTAAGAGTAGTACTGAGATTTTCTGGAAAGAGAAGAAATACTGCTTGTGTGTAGCAGCTTTAACTCATGCCTTACTTTCTAGCCTCTTCTTCCTAACAGTATGCCCTATAGATTTCACACTTGCCTAGTCAGCCCCCAAAATTCCATAAAGCAATTTTTTTACAATAAATTCATCAGTGTATATCCCCTACTTGTTTTGTTTTTCTGGTTGATCTCTGACTGATACAACCTATTGGTCAAGTTTGACCTCCAACTGCCTTTTTTTTTTAACAGTTTCACGCAAACCATCTTTTAGAAATCACTATAAAGAATTACTGAGTTGTTGGTAAGTGAATTATAAGAGCAACCTCATCATTTTAATATAAAGTCTCTATAAATTGTCCTTGGTTTATACCAACATTTACTTCATGTGCCATTGCAGCTTGCAGTCTGTTTTGCCACATTCCTCGTTCTATCTGTTGACCAAGATTGCCTTAATATTCCCCTCAGCTTGACTAAACTTTAGCCAGGTTTATTCCTATCAGCTCTTGACCTCCCTTTTGTTAGAACTCTTTAGAAAACTTGCAACTGTAAATTATTTCTTTGCTCCTTTAAGATGTAAATCTTCTCCCAGTCATTTGCCAGTTTTAGAACCCAGGAGTGTCTTTCTCAAGGAGCAACCATTCTGAAAAGTAATCATCAACGCTAGATAGAACCTCTCTCTCCAAGTCTATGAGGGAGGTAGGAGCTTAATTTCTAGAATCAGTTAGCACATACAGTTGGCCTAATCACATTGACAACCTCCCCACAAACGTCCTCCAGTACTTTTCCACTAGCTCACCCCACTTTTGTTTTAGAGGAGTAGATTTCAGTCTCTCTCTCCCCTTTGCCATAGTCTTGACCTCTACTGCAATACACTTGAAAAAAGTCTTCCTTGTCTGTTTAACTACATCCAGTGCAGTTTTTCTTTGACACTGTGTAGGATGAGATTAGAGTATGCATTTTTCAGTTATTTGATTATTTGGGGAAGTATAAATTCATTTAAATAGAAGTTTGTGTATGATTATATTGACTTTGGCATAAATATTGATATTTCAACAATATGTACTATTTATCAAAATATATTTTAGAAATTGTACACAATATTTTGTATGTATGAAAACTACAGATTATTACAAGATACCTATTTTAAATTAGTGAAGGTCAGAAGTAGTTTGTGTAATGCTATCACTACTATGAAAGTTAGGGTAAATATTGACTTGCTAATTATCACCATCATTTCCTTCTGGGCTTTTTAGCACTCTTTCGTTTTCTCTTCCCTCTCAAACCCTGTCTGGAAGACTAGGAACAAAAAAACAGTGGCCATCAGTATTTTTGTGACTTCACACAGAGTTTTTGTTGCTATCTCAAACAGAGAACATTTGACTGCAAAATTCTAATCTGAGTCTAATTGCTCATCTTTTGAAAACAGAACTTAAAGTAGAAATTGTGAAAAACCGTAGAGAGAGGTTCTGTTTGGATTTTCTGTTTGAGAAACTACTAAAAAACTTTCCATCTTTCTTCAGTCTCCTTAGAATATAATCATTTCCCTGAAATCACAAGGCTTTCTAGTTTGCGACCATTACTGATTATTGAGTTAACCAAACCAAGGTGGCCACTGATCCATATAATAAGAGTTCAAGGGAATTGTGTGGAGGACAGCTCCATCTCAAAACCTGTATTTTAGAGGCAAAGCATGCCAAACATAAATAGCTTCTATATGTTCATCTGAAATTTTAAGAGCACTGTCTTCTTGAAGCAAGGTGGACATTGTTATTACGGACATTGTTTAAGTTGGAACTTAACAAATAATAACTCTCAAGAATTATCTGTGTTTAATAATTTTCATACATAGGCTGTTCTTTTGAATACTTCATGGAAAAAGACATTATCAACAATTTCCTTATGGGGCAAATATCTTTTGAAACTATTTTTCATGAAATATTGTAATCTTATTCAACTATGATTCTAAGAAAGTAAATGACAGAGTACTCTGTTTAGAATCCCCCAAAGGGAGTTAACATAAATATTTCCCCATATCTAATAATAGAGCCTTAACATTAAAAAAAAAATACTATATAATAGCATGCTGGCATTCATGCCTAATAAAGAGACATTCAGGTGTTCCAATTAAAGATATCCAAAAGCAGAAATCCTATGTTTGTTCTGAGTTAAAATGAGTTACAATTTATTATGAGGATCTCTGCTTTTCATTAATTAAAAGTTTAATCTGTAGTTATGTCAAAATAAATGACATATCACTTTCAAAATATCTAATAGTATGTTTGCAGGAGGTATATGTAAAAGTGGGTAGAAAAATTTTTAAATATTAACCAAAAGTTGGACTAGGAAAATGTCTGACTATCTGTCTAAGCATTTAATGTAAAAACACCAAGATATAAAAAAAATATAACTAGGGAAACAAAAAGAGAAAGACCTGTAATTTAGTTTAAGAAGCAAACACTTATTAAACCAAGATAATATTGTGAATGCTCTGTCTTAGTTCAAACTGTTTTATACCATAGACTGGGTGGCTTATAAACAACAGAAATTTATTTCTTATAGTTCTGAAGGCTGGAAGTTGGAGATCTGGGTGCCAGTAAGGTCAGGTTCTGGTAACACCCTTTTCCAGGTTGCAGACAGCCAACATCTCATTGTATTCTCACATGGCGAAGGGTCTAGAAAGCTCACTAGGGCCCCTTTATAAGGGCACTAATCCCACTCCTGAGGGCTCTACCCTCAGACCTAATTACTTCCCAAAGGCCTCACCTTGAATACTCTCACACTGGGGGTTAGATTTCAACAAGTGAATTTTGTTGGTGGTGGGGGACACATATCCCAGCCATTGCATAATCCACTTCTGGACAAACTACTTTTTGAAGAATGTCTATAGAATAAAATTCTCCTTACTTAATATCCTTCCTTAGTTGACTTCTTTTTATACATTGCACTATAACTGTATGTACAGAGTCCCTGACTTCAGTGTTTTGGTTAAAACCCTTGTGCCGGTTAAAGTCAGCAACAGTAAAAAAAAAAAAAAAAAAAAAGTCAAAGGTGAGAAAACCTTCAGTTACTTTACTGCCTATTCAGCAGTATTCACTTAAAAAATATTTGACATTTAGTTTATTCATTTGTTCATTTACCCATTTAACAATATTTTTTGTAATTGTACTTTACACCAAACCTTGGGCTAGGCATTCAGCAGTGATCAAGAGAAACACAGTTACGTACCTCATTTAGTAGAACTTTAGTGGAAGAGAGAGAATTTAAATAAAGAACAACACACATAACTATATGATAATGATTGAGTTATCATTCATTCATTCATTGAGTTATCTAGTACTATGAAGGAAAAAACACAGGAATTGTATTTATAGAGCTATTGTTTCTTTTTTCTTAAAAATTTTCTGATAGGGTAGTTCCTCCTGTCACTTACGGCCAGCTCCAGCCAATAAGGTAGCAGAATGGGTGCCTGGACTGTGAGTGTACAGAGATGAGAGTCTCTTGAAATACCTCCTTTAACTTGAGAGGGAGATTGATTAGGGGTCCTGGTACAGAGGCAGCTTGGATGATCGTGCTCATTGTCACTAGTGTAGCCAGGGCAGAGATGATACAGTCCTCCTTGGCACTCCTGCAGCCTGGATCCTTGTGGGCTCTTACAAAAGCAAATGAAGATTGGTAAACTTGTAGCAAAGTTAAAGGTTAAGATGGACTTAAACTAAAAATTAAGACTAAGTAGAAAGTTGAGAACTATCTTATATATAAAATTTAAAAGAAGGAAGACTAAAAGACCCAGTAAAAAGTATGGAAGTAAAGAAAGTTAACTAGATGAGGTAAAAAATGAGCTACATAAATGCCAAAATTAGTAGAAAAGTGAAAGAAAAAATTAGAAAATTGGGGAAATGCACTTTTAAAATATTTTAATAAAACAGGTAATATTAATATACATGATAGTATTTTAATGTTAAAAAGCCTCTGTTAATAGAAAATTTTAAAGTACTATACCATTAAATAAAGCTAAGGCCCACAATATTAAGCGCTAACCAAAAAAATATGGGGAAAATAGGAACAGGCTACATAGAAGTTATTTTAGGTAAAAGTGTGTCTGTGGTGGAGTCAGGGTGTTGAGGACAAGGATGGCAGAACCAGAAATGGGGCCTCTGACAAGGCAGTGGCTGTATCCAGAGCATTTTTTCGGTTTTTTTGTCTGTTTTCCTGGGCAAAGTTACAGGGACCATGAACAGCCCATTGTTCCTTTTTCTTCCAGAACATTCCCAGCGAATCTTGCCTCTTGGAGTCTGTATGGAGAAAGACTGATGCTACAGTTGTTTCGTGCTGAGTTGATAGGGTCCTGTAGTCGCTGGAGAGATAGCCAAATTATTTCCATTTGTATGTAAATGTAATGAATCTATAATGAGAACTAAGCCCCAGATATGTAGCATTTTACTTAATGTTATAGAATGTTTGCCACATAGTAAGAGGACATTTATAAACCACACAGAAAATTAAAGAGTATTTTCACTATGGGAAGAATCTCTAAAGTATTTGGGCAGTTGTCTTCCTGTAATTCCTAAGTTTGATGAGCACTATCATCAGCAAGTTTACATATAATCTCCTGAGTATGCTATTGCTCTGCATTTATGAGTTCCTTCAAAGACACTCTCAAAACTTTTCCAAAGTTGCTTAATTTCAAAATGCTAAAAAGCAAATCCCTGATATGCCAACAACAGTGTCGATACTAATGAAATGTTTTTGTTGGTTTTTGCCAAAATGCTTAGGTAACCCTTAATGTCTGCCTCAGGCTTGCAGGAAAATACAGTTTTTTAAGAGCCTTATTGGGCTCCCAACAAGGCAAACCGTTTCTTTCTAGAGTGCTGAGAGAACTATATTAGCAGTGAGAGGGAGTATGTGGCCTAGTAGGTGTTGTAGGACTGATTCCTGTAACAGACTTAGAGATGAAGACCTATAACTATGTTCAGGAAATTTTGGGGCAAGGGCCCTAGGAATAACACCTGTCATAGAGGGAGGGAAGCAAGGTGGGCAGACAAGGATTTCGACGCAGCAGTGACAGTGGTCTCAGCCCATCCTGCAGAGAGCTCTGACCTGGGAGTCCCTTCTGACCTCCGCATGCGGAAAAGTTTCTGTCTAGCACCACACAGGCAACTTTGACTGGCATGTGGAGGCATTGCAGTTAGCTTTGCCACTTTCAGTTACAAGGATACCCAGAAGCATAGTTTTCTCAATAATTGTTTAAATAAATTTTAAAAGGTCCTATTTTTTTTCTCCTTCAAAAAACAAATATTATGCCAATACATTGCTAAGTGCTAGAAATCTGTTATGGCATTTCAATTTCTGTTCTGATCTAATTCAATTCTGGTAAAACAAATTTTGACCTGAAGAACATTGATTTTTCTATCTGGTGACCTCTTAAAAAATTACTTGAAACTGGGTTGATATATCAACAGGAAGATTCTATTTCTTCTACCTTCTTTGGCATCATTGTCAGTGCACAGCGAGAGACTAGAGAGGCTATCTTTGGATTATCTGTGCTTTTCTATCTAATCTTGTTTGAGACACTTTTTTGTGAAAAAAAAATGAGAGGAAAGGTGTGAAAAATGAAAATTTCTTGAGATACTTCAAAGATTTATAGCTCTTTTTTCTTTAAATATATTCTTCAGTAAACATTTTTTTCTGTTTCTATGTATAAGTATACATAATGTAAGCAATGAAAATATAAGATAATGATTTCATGCCAATTCCAGAGTTCATATTATAAATTAGTTTCAAATTTAAAAATACGTAAATGATGTTTTATAGTTTATGAGACTGACATGGCGCCAGCTGCACCAAGAGGGCAGCTTTGATATTTTATAGTTTAGGAAGAATTTTACCCCTACGGTATTTTCAATTTTTACCTCATTAGTTTAGTAATGAGCAGGTGTCAGGTATGACGCTAGACCAAGGACTAAAACTTTCCATCTTCAAAGGTCCTACAGGGTAGTGGGACAATGGATAAGAAAGATTTACAATATGGTGTGATAAGTGCCTGAGTACATTTATTTCCCAATTTTTCCCATATTATAAATGATGTGGAAAGAAAATAAGTGTGGCTTAGGAAAAAGTCTGGATATTTTTGTCTGGTTCTAATCCTGATTTTCTTACTTTGCAACAGATACAAATTTTGTTCATGGGTAAGATGGGGATAACCACAATCAAATTAGATGGTCTATATACAACAATTTTTGAAGTGTAAACATTAGTATAGGTAAGTTGATATTAATGTCATAGGTGAAACCTTCAAAAACTGTAGTGAGAATTTAAGAATTTACACACATAGAAAACAAATATAATGCAAATTAGATATATGTTTATGCAAATCACTTACAAAAATAGTGTTGTGCAACAGTTTTTGAACATTGACTTATAATTAATTGCAGTTAAGAGTACTCAACAAAATCTTGAAATCCATCAACAATCCTCAGGCCTGCTGAGTGTTTCTGAAATCTCCAACAGTTTTGCTTAAATGAAATAGAAAGTTAAAAATGAAAGAGTGTTTATCTCCAAGAGTCAAGGTTAGCTAAGAATGCAATCTTAGCCTAATCCATCCGAGGTCACAAATTTGCACTATTATTCTCGATATGATAAAGAAGTCCAGGGTATTTCCTAATCTTTCAGTGTTGGTGGAAGAGGTAGTGTGGGGTGGATGTTCACTTCTAGGCTGAGACTATATAAGAAGGTTGCCTACTACCTCCTTGGCTTAGCAAAATGTTTTTTCCTAAGGTATAGATCCACCAGCTCCTCATGATTCTGGACTTCCTTACCTTCTTATTTGAGCTTGCTTCTGTCAGTTTATGCTACTTGGGACTGAATTTGTAATCCTGTAAGAGGTGTCTCAGTTTTTTGGCCCTACATCAGAGTCTCTGAAATATCAGCCATGAAGTGCCACTTTCTCATACTCATCCAGGATACTTAAGTCATACTGTGTTGGTAAATCCACTCTCATGCTTCATTTGGGGAAGGGGGATCATAGTGGGAGAAACCAGTTAGTTTATCCATTAGAAACAAACTAACCAATACTAATGGTAATACTATAGATTCTAGACAGATAAACCTTTTTACATATGTTATTTCATTTAATGCTCACTACAAATATAACACTATTACAAAATTCCCACTTTACAGAAAGTAAAACTGATACTTGTAGAGGTTAAAAATCATACCACCAGTAATCTTAGGAGAATGTACATTTTTACATAAAGAATTTAATAAGCAGTACAATATAACGTTTCATTAGTGTACAAAAAGAAAGATTTACTGAAATGCCTGATTAAAAAAGAACATAAACCTTTATTAATATGATCTTTTATAATATGACAGAGAAATAATTTTAGAGAGTCCCACTTTAGGTAGGCAAGAGAAGAGAGAAAGGTAAACTTTGTAGTTTATAATCAATCTGAAAACTATAAAGGGGGAAAAAATGAGCCAGGCTTTTTAGAGAAGCTTGTTGAAACTTTTTAGTAATAGAACTTGGTGCTGATGACAGCCTTTTTTATTATATGAACATTTGTCGAAGATTAATGCACCTTGGTCACAAAGTCCTGTCAGTAAATTCCTATAGTGCAGTAAAGACCATGTAGAAGTGCCAACTAGAACAGATGCCATTCTTAACTTCATTTTCTCAAACAGGGAAATGCTTGAGGATTTAAAATTGGAACAAATCTTCGGATAAGCAACCATGAATTGGCAGAATTAGGAATTCTGAGAGAAGGCCTGAAAAATCCTGAAAAATTAAATGCATGTTTAGAAAGCTGATTTTGACAAATGTAAAATTATAAGGTAGACTTTCAGTCCATTTTTTAACACCCCTGCAAAGCTGTAGTCGCAGATGTTCTTCATTCCAAGCCCAGACGTGAGCAAAGCCCTGAGTCAATTCTACCAGAGCAGGGTGTACATGATGAGCCTGAGATGCTTGATTGGAATCAGGATAGACCATATTCATTCATCAGGGTCACACCTGATGTAGCCTGTGCCTAACAGATGTCCCTGTACTGGTAACACCTTCATTGCAGTACCTGCTTTGTTTTCTGGCTAGGATGAGTCCCACTCCTAGTACTTTCTGCAATTGACTGAGATCTTGTTCAGAAGTATCTTATTTTTCATAACTGGGATGATAACATTTACTCAATTTTGAGTATTGTTTATTGCGTTGTATCTCTAGCCTCGTACCCAGATATTATCCTTCCTGCAGGTGCTGTTAGAAGTAAGCTGGAATTTGTTGTGACTTTTTGCATACCTTGGACAGGACCTAGCTTTTATGCTAGTCAGCTATTCTCAGAACAACTTGACCCCTTCAGACTTCTGGGCAGAGTTCCCAGCATATCTCATGGGCTTGCCCATATTGTCATGTGGTTCTCATGAAATGGAATTACATTAGGGTAAAAAAGTTCCAAGGAAACAATATTAAGGATGTTAGAAAAATCTAATATTATGACTCATGGTATAGAAAAGTTGACTTAAAAAATAATTCAGTAAAAATCAAGTACAGTTGAAATAAGATATGTGATAGGAGCTAGGCTCTGGGTCCAGTGATGAATATAAAGTATAAAATTTGTAGAGTCTCAACACTTGAGTGAGAAAAGCAGGGGTTTTTGAACTTCCAGAGACAAAAGATGGATGCTAGAATCATTAAACAAATGTGATCTTAGCAATTATTAAGTAAAATTCATTATATAATACAGGAATTCCTTTCTATGACATTGCGGAAACTGATCACCCACGACTTGAATTTTTGCAGCTCTGGGGAACTTATTACTTGTAAGTAGGCCACTCCATAAAGGAAAATAATAAGGGAATATATTTTCTTCTTAATAAGTGGAAAAGGGCCAATAACAAAACACTGAAGTTTTTTTTTTTTGCGGTACGCGGGCCTCTCACTGTTGTGGCCTCTCCCGTTGTGGATCACAGGCTCCAGACATGCGGGCTCAGCGGCCCAGCCGCTCCGTGGCATGTGGGATCCTCCCGGACTGGGGCACAAACCCGTGTCCCCTGAATCGGCAGGCGGACGCTCAACCACTGCGCCACCAGGGAAGCCCAACAAAACACTGAAGATTTTTAATGGCTAAAAAGACTTTTAATATTTTTTAGCAGGGAAAGCTGAAATCTACAGTGTGAACTAGACTGGGCATGACTCTGGGCCTCAGGGCAAAAATGCTACAATAGGGAAGAATAAATAACTATTTCCTATTTACATTAGCTCCATTCAAATGTGCAGATCTGGATCCCCTACATCTAAGGGGATCTAAGAATATGCTTTAAATCACTGCAGCCACACTGTTATCCTGTTATTCCTTTTTTGATACTGAATAATGGCAAATGCCTAAGATGTGAGAGTCATATTGGAACGCATATTTCTTTCACCATAAAAAGACAAGTTATATATTTATATATAAATATATAAAAATATATGTATAGATTTATATCTATATATATTTATCTGCATATATATGTGTATATATATTTATTTCCATTGACTGAAAAGACCAGTCAGATGAAAGAAGGAGTCATGTTTTCAGACTAGCCTTTCCCATGCTAATCTGAGAATCACAGACTAGAGAGAATATCACAGAATCACAGAGCAACAAAGCATTAGTACTGGAAAGGGCCATGGAGATGTATTCTTCCTATAAGTGGGCCTACAGACTGCTTTTAGTCTCAGAACTTCTTTTTCCAACAAAAAATTATACATGAAAATTCAGTGTTAAAAAAGATGAGAACCTGTCCCTCTCCCCACTTTCCTCCCTCCCCCTTCATTCCCTCTGCCCCTTTCTCCTGCTGTCCCTCTCTTCCTCCCTCCTGACCAGCACTGAGGCACCATCATTGAAGCCTATGACTGTATTGGCTAGACTGTCAAACAAGCCATCCTCTTCTAAAGGGCAGCGCTTATTTACTGGGGCATAGGACCATAGAAATAATTTGAATTACGCTCTTAGAACTACAAGAGGGGGAAAGCAAGACTGAGAATTTCTATCATTCAAGTAACTCATCAGGAATGATGATTTAAAACAAATCAAGAAATTCAACTTGTAAGAGCTTTAGCCCACAAGGACACCAAGACCCTAACTTTGCTTCTTAAAGGCCCTCTCGCAAAGGAATGTAAATTTGGGGGGACAAAGCTTATCAAGAATCAAATTATCATTCTTGAAAGATATTGAAATCAATTGGAATCTTTCTCAATTCATAAACTTGATCAGTTAGATCAAACTAAAATGGTGGTGTCTTTTTTGACATTAGGTAAAAGAATTAATTGAAGATCAGGTAGAAATCCTTAAATTAAAAAAGAACAGACAAGGTAAATATATATTGCACATATTTTTGACCAGTGTGATATATGTGATTGATAGTTTCCGTACCACTGAGGAAAATCTAAACTTGTTCACAATTTTGGATTTTCATGATTTTTCATGATTATTAGATGGATTGTCACCCCAGCTCTTGGTGAGGCAGGCAGCATCAAGCACAAATACCCTACTTCTCATTAACATTGAATAAGGGCCTACCTGAAGATTATGACTTTTCAGAGAGTACTGCATTCATTTGATCTCAATTAATAGAATCAAGAAAGTGGAATGTGATAGAAAAGCTTTAGGAAAATCTAAAGCACCAGGGGTTCTTTAACATTGACATGTGACAATTTTTGCTCCTCATAAGTCACAATAGAAATGTGGCCGTTATTCATAAGCAAGGTATTGCAGAGCTTTGTGTGTCCCTTTTCAGAAGGCTAAGTTATACGTAGTGCAATAAGAGAGGAGAAGCTGTAATGCCTGCCAAATTTGTAGAAGATATCCCTCTTTACTCAGGAATTATGCTTACTTGTTGATTAACATTTCTGTCAGGGAGTAGAGAGGGAATTATCTCTTAATGTCCTAAACCAGGTAAGAGACTCTGCTTGGATGTCACCTCAGGTCCACTATTTTTGTCTTGATAAAGTAATAAAAAGGTCATATGACCCTCTCCCTCTTAAGTGGTTGCTTGTTTTTGTTCATGGAGTTTGACTACCAGCTTTGAGCAAACTGCTGTGAGTGACCCCTTGTTCAGATGAGCTATGCCAGCTCTGGTTTCCTGGATATTCTGGTGTTGAAAGAAATCTTACCCTTGGAAAATGGCTTAAAGTTGTGCTTAATTACTTACTATTTTCTTGAATAGGAGATAGCTAACACATGAGACTGTGCCTTAAGAGCATTACCTAATGTAATTCTTATTTTGCTTATATTTCTAGTCAATTATACTAACGGATATTCATTGAATGAGTTAATATTCAGGGTTAATAGAGTAGAATGAAGAAATGATTTACATGAAAAAGACTACAAGAATCTAAATTTGTAATTTAACAGAGAAAATTGGGTGCAAACAGAAGGGGTGAAAATGAAAACACATTACAAAATATTCTACAGAGATAGAACACTCACAAAAACATACCTAGCAGTTGCTGGACTGTGACCAACCAATGGTATTTGCAGGGAAAATATTCTTAAGTAAAGATGTCTAACGAACTTCATGGATGTTCTATAAAAGGTCAGAGATAATAAAACTTCTTGGGGCATTTCACTGGAACCACTATAGTGTTTTCTGCTTCATCATGACCAGACTGGCTGCTTTGGATTATAGTATAACTGTTTTTACAGAAGAATGTGGTGTGTGTGTGTGTGTGTGTGTGTGTGTGTGTGTGAAAGAGAAACTATATCTCTGAATGAAATTAGGTCATTAATGCATCTTTTGAACATTTATATTCCATGTCTACTGATATTTTGTTTCAGAGTATTATAGAAATGAAACTAATTGATTATCTCATATGGGAAATTGGGAAAATACTTTTCTTTTTCCACTCCTTTAACTCTGCATCTGATTGGTCATTAGAACATGTTGAGCTTCTTTTATATCCTTCTGCTCCTCTCCTCAATTGCTGACCCTGCCTTAAGTTTGGAGCTTACAAACTTTACTAGGTAATGGAATAGCTTACTCCTAAGTCTCTTGCCTCCCATGTGTTCTCCTTTCACTACATCTTTCACATTGCCCCTGAATTCTTCTGAAAAGAGAGATCTGATCCGATTGCTCCTTTTAAAAGCAAACAACTTAGATGGCTCCCCAAGGTTGACAGAAAAAGTTTAGCATTCCTTTTTTTCAACTATGAATTCCTCTAAGAAACATTCTTTGACTATGTTTGCTGCCAATGTTCCATACTCTTAAAGATTTTTGTCTTTTCCCTGTCATAAGATCTTAACCAAAATGTGTTGGAAATCTTGATTTAATTATTGACCTACTATGACCTACTATGACCTACTATGCTTACATGGTCAGCCTTGTTTCCAGTTGTATCAGTCTTTCTAATAGTCACTGCTATATAGTATGTGCTCATTAAATATGAAAGTTAAGTCTTGGAACATTTGGGCCTTAATTCGGTTTAGTTGTATACTTCATGCCCTTCTTATGCCTACTGCAGTACATCTGTTCCTCAACACTTTCCAAAAGCTCTTGGCTTTTCCCCTTGGCACTGTCTCCATGTAACGTCACCTTCCCATACATAGCAAAATCTTACCTGTTTTTTAAGGCAGACTTCTATTATAATTCCACATTATCTTTGAGGACTTCTCTCATCTTTTTGGCTTATTTCCTTTATTTTTTTAATCCAATTGCATGCTCTTTTGGACCTCTACTATGGCACTAAACTCTTTCTGCTTGGGAATGCAGTTAGTTTTTGATCTCTCATTTCTTTCACTTCTTTGAAAGTGTCTTGAGGGCACAGGTGATGCTTAACTCATCTTAATTGCCTCCATAGCTTGGATAAATAAACCAATAACTTCACGAAGAAGAGGCTTACTAAGTTTTTATTAAGTGGAGGTTTGATAGATCAGTATATTTCTATGAGTATTCTTCTGAACTCATTGCTTTAGGATGTCAGAGATACTATATTAGATGAGTTCTTTGGCCAAATAGGTTTGGAAAATACTGGGTTAAACAGAGTCAAACACATTAAAAAAAAAAATGAGATGCTTATCCGAGCCCTAAATGCTGAAGTTTTTTTTTTGTTTTTGAAGAAATATTGTACCTAGCGTTTCCAAACTTACCTGGCTACAGAGTCTTCAGGCACAGAATGATGTGCTATGTATGAGTCAAGTGAGATCTGGCTGGTTCCTGTCTTAGAGGTGAGAACAGTTGCAAATTCCAAGCCAGATAGCCTGGGAGTTAAGTAGATGAGGGATTAAATCTTTAACAGAATTTGGCGCCTGAAGATGCTCTGATCTTCCTGCAGCTGCAGCCACTGACTTTTGAGCATTTTAGGGATACTCAGCAGGTCAGGCATTGTTAGAAGATTTTTTTAACATTCTGAATGTATAAAGTACACTTAGGTGTTATAGAATGTCTCAATATTATGTAATTTATATGTGTATAGGATATTATATGAACATTCTCACAATGAATTGTTACGTGACTTCTCTTAACATATATATATTTACATATTTTCTATAGCATGTGAGGACAATGAAGAACAATTTTATAGGTGCACAATTGTGTGGGCTTCTTTTTTTTAATTTTAACATCTTCAGTGGAGTATAATTGCTTTACAATGGTCTGCTTGTTTCTGCTTTATAGTAAAGTGAATCAGCTATACACATACATATATCCCCATATCTCCTCCCTCTTGCGTCTCCCTCCCACCCTCCCTATCCCTCCCCTCTAGGTGGTCACAAAGCACTGAGTTAATCTCCCTGTGCTATGTGGCTGCTTCCCACTAGCTATATATTTTACATTTGCTAGTGTGTATATGTCCAGGCCATTCTCTCACTTCGTCCCAGCTCACCCTTCCCACTCCCCGTGTCCTCAAGTCCATTCTGTATGTCTGTGTCTTTATTCCTGTCCTACCCCTAGGCTCGTCAGAACCACTTTTTTTTTTTTTTGATTCCATAGATATGTGTTAGCATATGGTATTTGTATTTCTCTTTCTGACTTACTTCACTCTGTATGACAGACTCTAAGTCCATCCACCTCACTACAAATAACTCAATCTCATTTCTTTTTATGGCTGAGTAATATTCCATTGTATATATGTGCCACATCTTCTTTATCCATTCATCTGTTGATGGACACTTAGGATGCTTCCATATTCTGGCTATTGTAAATAGGGCTGCAATGAACATTGTGGTACATGACTCTTTATGAATTATGGTTTTCTCAGGGTATATACCCAGTAGTGGGATTGCTGGGTCATATAGTAGTTCTGTTTTTAGTTTTTTAAGGAACTCCCATACTGTTCTCCATAGTGGCTGTATCAATTTACATTCCCACCAACAGTACAAGAGGGTTCCCTTTTTGCTATACCATCTTCAGCATTTATTGTTTGTAGATTTTTTGATGATGGCCATTCTGACTAGTGTGAGGTGATACCTCATTGTAGTTTTGATTTGCATTTCTCTAATGACTAGTGATGTTGAGCATCCTTTCATGTGTTTGTTGGCAATCTGTATATCTTCTTGGGTGTAATGTCTATTTAGGTCTTCTGCCCATTTTCAGATTGGGTTGTTTGTTTTTTTGATATTGAGCTGCATGAGCTGCTTGTAAATTTTGGAGATTAATCCTTTGTCAGTTGCTTCATTTGCAGATATTTTCTCCCATTCTCAGGGTTGTCTTTTTGTCTTGTTTATGGTTTCCTTTGCTGTACAAAAGCTTTGAAATTTCATTAGGTCCCATTTGTTAATTTTTGTTTTTATTTCCATTTCTCTAGGAGGTGGGTCAAAAAGGATCTTGCTGTGATTTATGTCATAGAGTGTCCTGCCTATGTTTTCCTCTAAGAGTTTTATAGTGTCTGGCCTTACATTTAGGTCTTTAATCCATTTTGAGTTTAGTTTTGTGTATGGTGCTAGGGAATATTCTAATTTCATTCTTTTACATGTAGCTGTCCAGTTTTCCCAGTACCACTTAGTGAAGAGGCTGTCTTTTCTCTATTGTATATTCTTGCCTCCTTTGTCAAAGATAAGGTGACCATATGTACGTGGGTTTATCGCTGTGCTTTCTATCCTGTTCCATTGATCTATATTTCTGTTTGTGTGCCAGTACCATACTGTCTTGATTACTGTAGCTTTGTAGTGTAATCTGAGGTCAGGGAGCCTGATTCCTCCAGATTCGTTTTTCTTTCTAAAGATTGCTTTGGCTATTCGGGGTCTTTTGTGTTACCATACAAATTGCGAAATTTTTTGTTCTAGTTCTGTGAAAAATGCCAGTGGTAGTTTGATAGGGACTGCATTGAGTCTGTAGATTGCTTTGGGTAGTAGAGTCATTTTCACAATGTTGATTCTTCCAATCCAAGAACATGGTATATCTCTCCATCTCTTCGTATAATCTTTAATTTCTTTCATCAGTGTCTTATAGCTTTCTGAGTACAGATCTTTTACCTCCTTAAGTAGGTTTATTCCTAGATATTTTATTCTTTTTGTTGCAGTGGTAAATGGGAGTGTTTCCTTAATTTCTCTTTCTGATTTTTCATCTTAGTGTATAAGAATGCAAGAGATTTCTGTGCATTAGCTTTGTATCCTGCTACTTTAGTAGTTTTTTGGTAGTATCTTTAGGATTCTCTATGTATAATGTGTCATCTGCAAACAGTGACAGCTTTACTTCTTATTTTCTGACATGGATTCGTTTTATTTGTTTTTCTTCTCTGATTGCTGTGGCTAAAACTTCCAAAACTATGTTGAATAATAGTGGTGAGAGTGGACAACCTTGTCTTCTTCCTGATGTTAGAGGAAATGGTTTCAGTTTTTCACCATTGAGAAGGATGTTGGCTCTGGGTTTGTCATATTTGGCCTTTATTATGTTGAGGTAAGTTCCTTCTATGCCTGTTTTCTGGAGAGTTTTTGTCATAAATGGGTGTTGAATTTTGTTGAAAGCTTTTTCTGCATCTATTGAGATGATCATATGGTTTTTCTCCTTCAATTTGTTAATATGGTGCATCACATTGTTTGATTTGCATATATTGAAGAATCCTTGCATTCCTGGGATAAACCTGACTTGATGATGGTGTATGATCCTTTTAATGTGCTGTTGGACTCTGTTTGCTAGTATTTTGTTGAGGATTTTTGCATCTATGTTCATCAGTGCTATTGGCCTGTAGTTCTCTTTGTTTGTGACATCTTTGTCTGGTATTGGTATCAGGGTGATGGTGGCCTCATAGAATGAGTTTGGGAGTGTTCCTCCCTCTGCTTTATTTTGGAAGAGTTTGAGAAGGATAGGTGTTATCTCTTCTCTAGTTTTTGATAGAATTCGCCTTTGAAGCCATCTGGTCCTGGGAATTTGTTTGTTGGAAGATTTTTCATCACAGTCTCAATTTCATTGCTTGTGATTGGTCTGTTTATATTTTCTATTTCTTCCTGGTTCAGTCTCAGATGGTTGTGCTTTTCTAAGAATTTGTCCATTTCTTCCAGGTTGTCCATTTTATTGGCATGTAATTGCTTGTAGTAATCTCTCATGATCCTTTGTATTTCTGCAGTGTCAGTTGTTACTTCTCCTTTTTCATTTTTCATTCTATTGATTTGAGCCTTCTATCTTTTTTTCTTGATGAGTCTGGCTAATGGCTTATCAATTTTGTTTATCTTCTCAAAGAACCAGCTTTTAGTTTTATTGATCTTTGCTATTGTTGCCTTCATTTCTGTTTCATTTATTTCTGATCTGATCTTTGTGATTTCCTTCCTTCTGCTAACTTTGGGTTTTTTTTTTTTTTGGTCTTCTTTCTCTAATTGCTTTAGGTGTAAGGTTACGTTATTTATTCGAGATGTTTCTTGTTTCTTGAGGTAGGATTGTATTGCTATAAACTTCCCTCTTAGAACTGCTTTTGCTGCATCCCATAGATTTTGGGTCATCATGTTTTCATTGTCATTTATTTCTTGGTATATTTTGATTTCCTCTTTGATTTGTTTAGTGATCTCTTGGTTATTAAGTAGTGTATTGTTTAGCCTCCATGTGTTTGTATTTGTTACAGATTTTTTTCTGTAACTGATATCTAGCCTCATAGAATTGTGGTCAGAAAAGACACTTGATACGATTTCAGTTTTCTTAAATTTACCAAGGCTAGATTTGTGACCCAAGATATGATCTATCCTGGAGAATGTTCTGTGAGCGCTTGAGAAGAAAGTGTTTTCTGTTGCTTTTGGTTGGAATGTCCTGTAAATATCAACTAAGTGTGTCTTTTTTAATGTATCATTTAAAGCTTGTGTTTCCTTATTTATTTTCATTTTGGATGATCTTTCCATTGGTGAAAGTGGGGTGTTAAAGTCCCCTACTATGAATGTGTTACTGTCGATTTCCCCTTTTATGGCTGTTAGTATTTGCCTTATGTATTGTGGTGCTCCTGTGTTGGGTGCATAAATATTTACAATTGTTATATTTTCTTCTTGGATTGATCCCTTGATCATTATATAGTGTCCTTCTTTATCTCTTGTAATAGTCTTTTTTTTTTTTTCTTTTTTTTTGCGGTACGCGGGCCTCTCACTGTTATAGCCTCTCCTGTTGTGGAGCACAGGCTCTGGACGTGCAGGCTCAGCGGCCATGGCTTATGGGCCTAGCCGCTCTGCGGCATGTGGGATCTTCCCTGAGTGGGGCACGAACCTGTGTCACCTGCAACAGCAGGTGAACTCCCAACCACTGCACCACCAGGGAAGCCCTCTTGTAATAGTCTTTATTTTCAAGTCTCTTTTTTCTGATATGAGAATTGCTACTCCAGCTTTCTTTTGATTTCCATTTGCATGGAATACCTTTTTCCATCTCTTCCCTTTTGGTCTGTGTATGTCCCTAGGTCTGAATGCATTTCTTGTAGACAGCTTATATATGGGTATTGTTTTTGTATCCATTCAGCCAGTGTATGTCTTTTGTTTGGAGCCTTTAATCCATTTACATTTAAGGTAATTATCGATATGTATGTTCCTATTACCATTTTCTTAATTGTTCTGGGTTTGTTTGTAGGTCTTTTCCTTCTCTTATGTTTCCTGCCTAGGGAAGTTCCTTTAGCATTTGTTGTAAAGCTGGTTTGGTGGTGCTGTATTCTCTTAGCTTTTGCTTGTCTGTAAAGGTTTTAATTTCTCTGTTGAATCTGAATGAGATCCTTTCTGGGAGAGTAATCTTGGCTGTAAGTTTTTCCCTTTCATCTCTTTAAATATGTCCTGCCACTCCCTTTTGGCATGCAGTTTCTGCTGAAAGATCAGCTGTTAACCTTATGGGGATTCCCTTGTGTGTTATTTGTTGTTTTTCCCTTGCTGCTTTCAATATTTTTTTCCTTGTATTTAATTTTTGATAGTTTGATTAATATGTGTCGTGGTGTGCTTTTCCTTGTATTTATCCTGTATGGGACTCTCTGTGCTTCCTGGACTTGATTGACTATTTCCTTTCCCACGTTAGGGATGTTTTGAAGCATAACCTCTATAAATATTTTCTCAGTCCCTTTCTTTTTCTTTTCTTCTTCTGGGACCCCTATAATTCAAATGTTGGTCTGTTTAGTGTTGTCCCAGAGGTCTCTAAGACTGTCCTGAATTCTTTTCATTCCTTTTTTTAATTCTGCTCTGCAGTAGTTATTTCCACTATTTTATCTTCCAGGTCACTTATCCGTTCGCTGCCTCAGTTATTCTGCTATTGATTCCTTCTAGAGAATTTTTTTTTTGCGGTACGCGGGCCTCTCACTCTTGTGTCCTCTCCCGCCGTGGAGCACAGCCTCCGGACCCGCAGGCCCAGCGGCCATGGCCCACGGGCCCAGCTGCTCTGCAGCATTGGGATCCTCCCGGACCCGGGCGTGAACCCGTGTCCCCTGCATCGGCAGGCAGACTCCCAACCACTGCGCCACCAGGGAAGCCCCTTTTAGGGAATTTTTAATTTCATTCATTGTGTTGTTTGTCATTGTTTGTTTGCTCTTTAGTTCTTCTAGGTCCTTGTTAAACGTTTCTTGTATTTTTTCCATTCTATTTCCAAGATATTGGATCATCTTCACTATCATTACTCTGAATCCTTTTTCAGGGAGACTGCCTGTTTCCTCTTCATTTGTTTGGTCTGGTCGGTTTTTACCTTGCTCCTTCATGTGCTGTGTGTCTTCTCATTTTGCTTAAGTTACTGTGTTTGGGGTTTCCTCTTCACAGACTGCAGGTTCGTAGTTCCCATTGTTTTTGGTGTCTGCTTCTAGTGGGTAAGGTTAGTTCATTGCGTTGTGTAGGCTTCCTGGTAGAGGAGACTAGTGTCTGTGTTCTGGTGGATGATGCTGGATCTTGTCTTTTTGTTGGGCAGGTCTGCGTCCATTGGTGTGTTTTGGGGTGTCTGTGACCTTTTCATGATTTTAGGCAGCCTCTCTGCTAATGGGTGGGGTTGTGTTCCTGTCTTGCTAGTGGTTTGGCATGGGGTGTCCAGCACTGGAGCTTGCTGGTTGTTGAGTGTAGCTGGATCTTAGCATTGAGATGGAGATCTCTGGGAGAACTTTCACTGTTTGATATTACGTGGAGTCAGGAGCTCTTTGGTGGACCAATGTCCTGGACTCGGCTCTCATTCCTCAGAGGCACAGGACTGACACTCGGCCGGAGTACCAAGACCCTGACAGACACACAGCTCAGAAGAAAAGGGTGAAAAAAAGAAAGAAAGAGAGAACGAAAGAGAGAAAGAAAGAGAGAGAAAGAAAGAAAGAAAAAATAAATTAAATAAAAGTTATTAAAATAAAAAATAAAAGAAATTATTAAAAATAAATTAAAAGTAATAAAAAAAAAGGTAGGTGAGAGCAAGCAAACCAAAAAGCAAATTCACCAATGATAACAAGCTCTAAAAACTCTACTTAAAAAAAAAAGGACAGACAGAACCCTAGGAGGAATGGTAAAAGCAAAGCTATATAGACAAAATCACACAAAGATGCATACACATATACACTCACAAAAAAGAAAAAAATATATATCTATATTATATTTAATAAAAAGAGAAAGAGAGCAACCAAATCAATAAACAAATCTACCAATGATAGTAAGCTCTAAATACTAAACTAAGATAAACATAAAACCAGAAACTAATTAGATGTAGAAAGCAAATCTTAAGTCCACAGTTGCTCCCAAAGTCCACCGCCTCAATTTTGGGATGATTTGTTGTCTGTTCAGGTACTCCACAGATGCAGGGTACATCAAGTTGATTGTGGAGATTTAATCTGCTGCTCCTGAGGCTGCTGGGAGAAATTTCCCTTTGTCTTCTTTGTTTGCACAGTTCCTGGGGTTCAGCTTTGGATTGGCCCCGCCTCTGCATGTAGGTCACCTGAGGGCATCTGTTCCCTTTTGAGAAGTCTGAGGTCTTCTGCTAGCATTCAGTAGGTGTTCTGTAGGAGTTGTTCCACATGTAGATGTACTTCTGATGTATTTGTGGGGAGGAAGGTGATCTCCACGTCTTACTCCTCTGCCATCTTGAAGGTCTCCCTGTTTGGGCTTTTCATAAAAGGATTGAATTCTCATTTTTTGGAGTCAAAATGAAAGGGGGCTTGATAAATAGTTTTTAAAAAGGGGATTCGTTCTGTTAAGTTTTAATACTGTTATCAGTAATATGCATTGTGACCTTCCTTGACAGATCACATATGATCCAATAATTTCTTAGCATTAATGTATGCTCAGTTTTCACTTGGAATCTGTACTTAGACATAATAGCAGCAGTTGCCTTGGGAAAATATGCTTCAGTTTCTGTGTGTCATTCTCTTCATCTCAAGTTCAATCTTTTAAAGAGCTGAGCTGTATCCCTTGTTTCCTTTGTATTTTCCTCTCACTCGAGTACTGTGCTGTGTACCCAGCAGGTACTTCAAAGACATTGTTAGGCTGACTCTCACAGTCATCATCTTCATTAAGTTTTACATGAAAGAACATCTTGATGATAAGGTAGGGTGGAGTGTAGGGGTGGTGGTGGGCAGAAGTACCAGCCCTCTGGAGACTAGGAACAGTATTCAAAAGACCTTGATGAGCAAGAAACAAATATAAGGCCATTCACTAGTACACTCAAAGAACAAAAACCACATTGTACAAATGTAAAATGAGTAATGAGGAGCTAGATCCAAATACCTCAGAGAAACATCTAAAAGTCATAATGAATTTCAAAAGTCTCCATGAGTCAGCAACATGGTGCTTTTAAAAACAGAGCATTTTCCCCAGGATGTGTTAAAAAGGAGTATAGTCTGCAACATTGAGGCTTGAAGTCTATCTCATATTAAATGGCATAATTACATGAGATAAGTTGGAAGATATGTTGTGAGCTAAAGAAGTAAAACTCAATTTATATTTTAATTTTGTTAGCCTTCCTTGAAAGATTCCTGAAAATATGGTGCCCATTAAGTCCCTTTATAAATAATGGTAGCATTCATCCACAAGCTAAGATCTCAGGTTCTCAAGTAAATATTAGTTACAGTGCAGATGAAGTATCCACTGTGTTTTTAACCATAATGAAATGACAGTCACCATACTGGGGAGACATTCCCATGCGAAGAAGAGTGACTTTTCCCTGTCTTTGTAATACCTCTGGTAGTATTAAGAACAGTATTCGCATACTGTCAACCTGTACGCAGCTCTGATGCTGAATATTCATTTGAGTTCAGTTATGCATGCTATGGGATTTCAAAAATTTGTAACAATTTAAAAAATTCACATATCTGTTTTGGAAAATTTATGTTGAATATTAAAGATGAAATGAAATAAAATGATTCTTTCTCTGCCATTAACTCATTAAAACTATTGTCTAACATGTTTAAGAATTTTAAATAAATTATGTAACTGGAAAAAATTAAAGCAAACACAGAGTTTTACCACAGTTTATAAGCAGTGTGTGAAAGGGCTCACTTTGTCATCAAATGGGTTTCATTAATGGGGAATGTACATATGAAATAAATTCTAAAGCTGAAGAGTAGAAATTCCCTGTTTTATACAGGCCAGCCAAAACAGAAAATATAAAGAGGTTTTGGATAGTATAGTTGATACACTGATAAGAAATATCAGCTCAGCTTTGTACTTCATAAAAAAGAATACACATTTTCAAATTGTACCTCTGTGAAAACAAGCCATCATGCTGGGAGAAGCCCAACAAGGCCAAAGAGAGACCCACATCAAGAGATATTCAGTCCAGCCACCCTAATTTGCCAGTCATAGGAAAGGAGTAAGCCATCTTGAAAGAGGATCTTCCAACAGCCAGTTGAGCTGTCTACGGCATGTTAGGTTTTCTGGAAGCAAACACTGAGATGGAGCTGATGATATAAATGATTAGTAGACTTCAACACTTGTGTAAGGAGGGGCAACAGCAGAACTGGGCAGAGGAAGAATCTAAACTTCAGTGAAGGTCTGACAAAGCCTTTGCCAACCAGTTGTGAAGATCTACAGTGAGTTTTGCTCATCAGATTTGTTCCTGGTCAATCTGAGATGGCTGGACCTTCATATTGCTGCCTTGTGCAGTTATCAGATGTGAGCTGTTCTGTAAAGGATGTGACCTCAGATGAAGCAGCTCTCTGTAGCTGAGGCCAGACACTGAAGGAGCTGATCATCCCCCGCCCTGCCCTGTAGCTGGACAGCAAGTCCTTCTTTGAAAAGAGGATCTTGGTAGTGCTTCTCCCTGCTGCCGCACTGCCCTACTTGGAGCAGAGATGAGTTGCCCTGGTGTAGTTTATTATACAGAAATATTAACTGTAATACATCAAGAAAATTTGGGGGAAATTAAGTTATAAAATGAAAAACAAACAGCAAAGTCTTTTACTTAATTTAGGCATTTATTTGATGTCCATATGAGTAAGAATTGTTTAGGTATTTACTTATATGGTCTCTGTATATAATGGAAGGAATCAAAAGGAGAAAACATCAAGGGATAAAAAACTCTTTAATGTCAAACTGTCATAAAATGAAAGTTTGAACAATAAATGGGACAATATTTGTAACAAAAAATAGGCAAAGGATTTCTATCTCTTAATATATGATACTTTCAAATAAAAATATATGAGAATTTTAGTAGAGAAACAAGACGTGAGAAAAGATGTATGTACAGATAATGAACATATGAAAAATGTTCAATCTCATGAATAAAGAAATGTAAATTAAAACTATAAAAATACCATTTTAACTTATCAAATAAACAATATTAAAAGAAAGTGGTGCATAGCACAGGGAGATCAGCTTGGTGTTTTGTGACCACCTGGAGGGGTGGGATAGGGAAGGTTGGAGGGAGGTACAAGAGGAGGGGATATGGGGATATATGTATACATATAACTGATTCACTTTGTTTCTGTGTTAGCAGAAACTAACACAACGTTGTAAAGCAATTTTACTCCAATGAAGATGTTAAAAAAAAAAGAAAGTGGTACTTATTGCTTATGCTGATGGATAAGGTCATTCACATAAATCCTGGTGGGAGAAGAATTCCTTAAGACTCTTGTAGAAAGCATTTTGGCAATATGCATTAAAAGTCATAGAACCATACATTCTCTCTCACCCAGCAATTAAATTTCCAAAGCCCTGCCTTGGAGAAATGTTTCAATATTTATGTATTAAAATATTCATCCCAGCCTTTTATGTTTATTAGTAACCAAATGGGATAGTTATAGTAATTTGTTGGGATAGAACATTATATGGCCATTAAGCATGCTATTTGGTAAAAAATTTTTTTAGTGAGACAAACTGTTTATTATGTTCAAAAAATTCATAAAATCTATATACAATAAAAATTCAACTCTGAAGCATGTTTATACATGTTTGAAAATGTGGCAGTGTGTCTATTGTTGCTTCTATGGCTAGGAAGATTCTCAAATGGTATTGATTTCCATGCACTTGGACAGGGGAAAGATTTTCATGTCAAGCTGCCTGACACCTTAATACAAGGCATTCATGTCATCACTGTCTGGCACTTAAAAGTATCCAGGTTCTGTCAGACATCGAGTGGTTCCCAGGCCATGATTAGCAAGCGGTTCACCCTCAAGTACATCCAAGTGCTGAGCTTTGTCCTCTCACCCTTTGATTCTTGTAGCCTTTCCTCTATTGGACTTCCTTTCTCTCTCTAGCTTCTCTAGGTCCAGTTACCACTGCTTCTTCTTACTCATCTTATCCAATCACAGTTTTCTCCCACGAATTGGATTCAGCCAGGGTTAGAATGATGTTTAAATCTTTGTTTCTGCTCTAGTGAGAGCATCAGTTGCTACTGAGTAGTGAGAGAGCAGAAGATACGGAAATATACATCTACATGATTTGGGCTAATAATTGTTTTGTCTTGATATATCCATATTATTGTCGTACGACTTGTGCTGGCCAAAGGAGACTAGATGAATTGAAAATCTGCTTGAAATCTTATAGTTGCTACTTGAAATCCTATAGTCTGAGAACTTTTGGAAAGTGTATTATATTTAGGTTTTAACATAGTTCTTATTCAGGGAATTTATAAGACTTCTAGAGAGCATTGAAGTCACACTGAAGATTTGTCATCTGAGATGTAGAGGAATTTCTCAGTTACATCATGAGATCTCTGTGCTCAGTTTTTCCTCTAATCTGTTTCATGGCAGAAGCAGGCAGTGCCATAGTCTGTTACACAACTGATAAGTAGTAGTCTTGTCTTATTCAGAAATTTCTCTGTTCTTGGCTCAGACTTTCTTTGTGAGGAAAATAGATTGTGTGTGGGTTTTCATGGCTATTTTAGGGGAATTTAGTGACTGTACCAACCTTTTAAGCAGCCTCTCTGTTCTTACTTCTTTTCCAGTAGAGGAGAAAAATCAACAGAAGCTGTGTTGACATCAAAGAAAGCATTTCTGCCTGTGACAATGTGTCTGAGACACAAAGCATTGACCTTGAAGCACTAGTCTATTCATTTGTGGATGGTTTAATCAGTGAGTCCTTTTAACAGCTTGGCTATTTCTCCCTGGTATATAACC
This sequence comes from Delphinapterus leucas, assembly GCF_059928025.1. Classification (NCBI taxonomy): domain Eukaryota; kingdom Metazoa; phylum Chordata; class Mammalia; order Artiodactyla; family Monodontidae; genus Delphinapterus; species Delphinapterus leucas. Next base: position 35,987,599 of record NC_143137.1, on the reverse strand, counting down.
CAGTGGCTCACTCTTGCTCTTATTTTCTATGTCTATCTTTATTACTCATCAAGAAAAAGGAAGCTCTAGACTTCCACTTCTAAGGGTATTTCCTCAGTCTTACAAAAACATGGAAGCAATGGAGCAAAATTTGAGAATAAAATAAACTATCAAACCATGCAAAGTATTTGTGAAAATACATTCATAGACACAAAGAACTAGAGCCTTGCGTATATAATATGGTGAAGATAGTTCTCAGTTCCTATTAAAATCCCTGCCACTTTTTGTAAATAATCTGTGCTCATCAATTAATTTCTTCTGAGCATCTGGGATAAGTTTATGAAATTGTCTAATATGGGCCTTTAAGAAAACAGTTATATAAATATCCCTACCAGCAGTGTATATTCCCTAAAGTCACTAAACTTTAAATATACAATCATCACTTAAGCTTTTATGGAGAAAAAAACCAAATGACCATCATAGGAGCCAAAGTAAAAAAAGTTGGATTTCCTCTTTGCACCAATCAATAAAAGTTATAATGGAATAATAACTTTAAAACCTTCAAAGAAAAAAGAGTGTTCTAATTAAGATCTTCAGCTGTGCCATCATTCATAGGTGAAGTCTACTGAAACACATCCTCTGACTTACAACCATTCGGAATACTTACTACACAAATATCTTTTTTGTTGATATTACCAAAGGAAATTTATCTGCAACTACAGAAAAAAAATTAAATGGAGGTGAGGTAGATGAGTATGTGGAGAAGGAGAAAGATAAGGAGGTTGCTTGAAAATTATGATTAAAAAAGAAAAGAACCATCCAGTTTTAGAGATAATATGATAATAAAAGATGTGTGTGTGTGTGTGTGTGTGTGTGTGTATGATGAGTTGATGTTTGCTGAAATGACCGTAGTAAAGGAAGTGTATTATTTCTAATTCACTTATCTGTGAAAACAAAAGCAGAACATAAAAGATAAAAAACTTATTTACTATGGAAGTACTGAACCTCTGTACAAAGTAATAAATTTGAAGTAGGGAAAGTTTCAGAAAGGGAAAAAGGCCCCAATTTTTACAAAACTTGAAGGAAATTTAAAAAAATATGTGCTTGATTATGTGGTTATGAATTAATATTTATAGAATGAGTAATGTCTGTTAAATTTGCTATATTAGTCTCAATGTTATAAAAACCTTCAATTCATTCTAAAACATAAAAAGAGAGAAAGTGATCCATATTTCAAAACCATGTCAGAAAAATGGCAACATATTCAAAAAGAAAAACTTGAAGGAAAATAGCATATCTTCGAGCTATTATTAAAATTATGAACACTACACTACATAAAACTATTGAAAATGTTTGAGTAATATTGGGTAAAATATAACAATACTGAAATGTGTGAATTATATAAATTATGTAAATATACTGTCATGTGGAATATAATATGTTAGGATAGTGGCACTAATACTATAATTACTATTAAGTTATTTTAATATTATTTTATTCTTTTTAATATTCCCACAGTTCCTTATCCTGAAAGATCAATTGCTTTTATAATCATATACTTGAAATAAAATGTCTCTGAATAAAATGCAGGGCTCTTCAAAAATTTTGCAAAGAAAATGTTTATTTTTGTTTTGTAAACAAGTTTAATTATCCTGTATTATTTTTAATATCTAATAAGCTAACCATTTATACAAAAGCATCACATATACAGTTATTTTAATGAATCTATGTTTTTGGTCCATGATAGAATAGAATTTTGGTTCAGATAATTATCAAATACTCAAAAAAATGACTCTTAAAAAATATTCTTTAATAACCTTGTATGTTTTCCTCATTTGAAGCTATTGCAACATCACTGGAATAATCTGACTCATCTTCAGGCTGTTTCAGTGTATGTTATATTTCCCAGGATTAATAGTCTTAGTGTACATTTACTAGAGCAGAAATGGAAAGTGCCATTAAACAGAGCTCATGAGACTTATTTTTATTGAAGTCTCCCTGAGGACAGGGAACATTCCTATTTAAGGTTGTTCATGCTATTGCTACCACAGCCCCAGTAAGTCAAAAAACAGTGAAGTAGCCCTGCAGTCAGGGGTGCATAAGGAGAGGCAGCAGGATTGGTCAGTGATGTGATGTGTCTATCCAATTAGCAGCATTGATAAGTATGGTCCTAGTAGTGGGATCCAAAGATCTATTGAGGAATTGTGCTATTGCCTGGACTCAGTTTTTGATAGAATACATTTTCTTTGAAAGGAGACATTTTTTTCCCAGTAATATAATTGTTTTCAAATGATAAAGTTCTAAATTAGGAAGAAAATGTGGGTAGTGAGTAGCACTCATATTGTTCAGTCATGATCAATTACCCTATGTCCCTGGCACAGTCAATGGTTCTTTTAACACAGAATAAACATTGAGGTCACTGGAACTCTGCTGATGCCATGCAGAACTCAGAGTGATCCATCTTAGACTCTCAGTGAACCTTCAGATCCAAAAACGATGTGAAAATAGAGTGTAGATAAAGTTGATAAAATACCATTAATTCATTTAACCCTTTTGATAACCCTGTGAGGTATGTAAAGAAGCATGGCTTGAGAAGTAGAACCTGAAGATCCTTTGCTCCGCCTCCATTAAGGCTGACTGAAGTACTTATGTTCCCTGCAAAAAGTAGTCTTATCTGAAATATACTTGCTACTCCTGCTAGAAAAAGTTACCCTGTTTCCTAACGATACAACAAAATATTATAGGCATGAGTGTTGTGGGCATGCCAGCTCCCTTATTCCCAGGTCTCTAAAATACAACTTTTAATCTACAAATTTTGGGGATAAAATTTAGATGCACCTAACCCTTAGATGCTATGGGTTAGAAATTTATTCCTAGGTGAGTATTTATCTCAATCAAATTCTCTTTTATCAAAAGTATTTATAGCTCTTATAGAGTTCAATATGTAATGATTCTGTTATTAGAATTATAAATTAATACTTCTTACATCAGCACAGGCATCACACTTGGATGTAGCAAGCTATATGAGTCTGATATATTTAATCTCAAGCCATAACTTTTTACCATAGAATATATTTATAAATATGGCATGTGTGGACATACACACACACAGGCACACAGACACAGCACATATATGTGTGTATATATATATATATATATATATATATATATGTATGTATATATACATGTATAGGTGTATATCACTTAGTCAATAAATATTCTTTGAGAACCTATCACATGGTAGGCACTGGTGATAAAGAAGATCCCTGTCCTGAGGTTGCTGACATTCCAGTAGGGAGAGACAGACAATAATAACGTCAAAAACAAACAAGATAGTTTCAGGTACTGATAGGTGTTCTAGAGAGGACAAACATGGTGATATCAAGAGTGACTATTGCGGTGCGGGGGTGTTACTGCTGGTGGGGAGCCAGTGAATAATACTTTTCTGAGGAAGTAGAAGGAGGTCTGAGCTGGGATCTCTGTGGAGAGAAAACAATGGTCATGCAAGTCTGGGGAAGAGGGTTCACAAGCACTAGCAAGTGCATAGGCACAGAGATGGGAAAGAAAATCCAGTATTGCTGGAGATTTATATTAAAAAATTGGAGAGCAATGAGGTTGGGGAGCAGTGAAGCTGAGGAAGTAGGCAGGGGCCAGATTTTATGAAGCCTTATAAGGCAACGGATAGAGTTTAGACTCTAAGTGTATTGGGAAGCCATTGGAGTGTTGTAAGCAGGTGAAAAATATGAACTTACTTCTCCTTTAGAAAGGTAATTCTGAAAAAATTCCTTCTACTCTTTGTACCTCATGTTCACTAGTTTGTAAGGCCTGCTAATTTTATCTCTGTCCTAGCCCTTTCATCTGCCTACTCTTCTCCATTCCTACTGTCACTACTTTAATTCAGGTTTTCGTTTTCTTCAGCTATTACTATCACCTACTAACTTGCCTCCCTGCCTCCAGTCTTTTTCCTTTTTGATCCATTCTAATTTCTGCCATTAGAGTTCTTTTACTTAAAAACTCATCAGCCTCTCAATGTTTCCAGAGTTAGGTCCAGAATCCCTATGTAGAAGGGTTTCAGAAAGAAGTCCTGTGTTTGTACCCAGACGTCTGGCAGGGTGGATCTAGCATTGTTAAATTTATTTGAGGAACCAAGTTTCTCAAAGGAAAAAACTCATTTTTAAAAACAATTTCAGCTCACTGGCTTGGTCCAAAGATAAGGGGTCAAAATTGGAGCAAAAGACTTATTTTTGAATGTAGTTAGGCATGCCACACCAGTTTCCCTAAGCCCAGTCTCATGGACTGAAGCAAAATGTCCAGGGAAAGTTAGATGTAACAAACAGAGATTCTTTAAGAGAAAATGAAGAACACAATGTAGCAATAGTTTGTGTCCTCATAAAAGGTATACCATGAGCTACTCCCTTATTTAGAAAACCCATGAATCCCAAAGACAAATACTAGTAACAAAAGTGAGGTTACTAAGCATCTAGAAAGATTAGACAGTGGGGTCCTCAAACTATTTAATGAAGAAAACCATCAGCATCCATTGGAATGATTCTAACAGTTCAGGTTTTAGCTTTATAAGATACAAGCTTTATTCAAATTTGGACTAATCTTGTAAAACTCAATGAGTTATTCAGGGCACTATTTGGCCTTTAGTGGAAATCATCACAGACAGGCTTGTAGATAAGTGGGTGATATCAGTGGAGAACACATTGTGCTGCGGGTTTATATTACAGCAATTAATCCAGCATCTGGGAGGAACACAGACTTAGGCCTTAACATCATCTCTCCATCAGAATCATTCCTCATTTAGCTCATTTGGCAAGCCTTGCTACTGCCTGAAAATAAAGGATCACAGATGAAAGTTGCCACATCCTGTTGAGAATGGGCAATTATCCTTTATTTGGTTTCCAACTTTCCTTGTAAACATGCCAACAGATAAAGTGTTGGTTTGAATGTAGTGCCATTAGAATTAACTTTTTCTCACCACATGAGTGAGGCATGTCCTCAGGTCTCATTTCCTGGAGATGGCTGTGTTCCTACCAGGCATTACTTTTCAGTGGCTATGTTGTACGACAGTGAGTAATCATTCTAAAAGGGAATAAAGTGGTCAAGTCAGTGGACCAATGGCCTATCTTTGTGATCACGCCATACCGACCACTTGTTTTTAGGTAAAAAAAAAAAAAGATAGTTTTAATGTTTTCCCTTGGAATATTGGGTCCAAGTATGGCAAGATGGGAACTGCTTCCTCAGGCTTTGTCCTGCAAGGGCCTGTGCTTATTCCCAATTCTTGTCCCACAAAGGATTGCTGATGCATGATTGCAATGGGCTTGCAGTCATGCAGGTGATATAGTCACCTATTATTTGGGGGAATAGTTCTTACAGGGGAATTCAGGGTAAAGAACACAAGATTTTGAATCACAGCCTAACTCTTGAACACGAGATTTTGAATCACAGCCTAACCAGTTTTATATATCTTTGAAATTACATTTATTTTTATTGTGGTAAAAAACACATAATATGAAATTTATCACTTTAAATATTTTCAAGTGTACAGTTCAGTAGTGTTAAGTACATCATACTGTTGTGAAACAAATCTCCAGAACTTTTTCAAATCTGAAACTCTATATCCTTTACACAGCAACTTTCCATTTCCTTCTCCTTTCAACCCCTAGTAATCACCATTCTGCTTCCCGTATCTATAAACTTGACTATCTTAGATACTTCATATAAGTGGAATCATGTAGTATTTAGCTTCTTTTGACTGCCTTTATTCCATTTAGCATAATTTCCTCAAGGTTCATCCACATTGTAGCATATGACAGGATTTCCCTCCTTTTCAAGGCTGAATAATATGTATACACCACATTTTATTTATCCATTTATCCACAGAGGTTACATTTTGTTATTTGAAAAATGGGAAATAATAAGTCATTTGTAGCTCAAAGAGTCACTGTCATCTTCTAGTGTAAACTTTGAAGCAGTACATGTTTGTTACTGTTACATTGGAAAGTTATGTTATAGTAGAAAGCATGGTAAAAGATTCATGAAATCTGGGTTCTAATCTTGACTCTGCTACCACTTTTGTAAATGTATCAGCAGTCTACATGCTCTGGGGCTGCAAGGTACTCATCTGTAAAATCATTTCTATTAACTACTCGACAGGATTTTTGAGAGGTGAAGGAGGCAGATTCATTTCTCAGAGATCTCTCAGTAATTTTTGGTGCCAGGTACTCAGCTGTTAGTTCTGGATGTGGACTTTTTTATCATTCAGGAGGGACAAGCTTGTACCAGAGCCTCAGTCTCCTGATCTATGAAAATGATGGAAGCTAATCCAGAGCAATGAAGTCACTGAACTTTAAAACCACCAATTAAAAAAAAAAAACGCTTATTGATAAACATAGACATTTTGTGTCCTACTCCAGTGTTATTGTAACATTTTAAAAGATGCTATGTGACAAAAAACAAAGTACTTTAGTTATAGAATGTGCTTTTTTCAAAACTGTATGTTCCAACCACTCCCTCCTTTTCCTCTTGAGAGTCTAATAACAACACTGTCCAGCACATACCCTCAAAATATCCTGTAGAATTGAAATAGAAAAGTTTTAAGGCACAATTTAGAATTTTGTGGCTTGTATTTTTGAACTTAGGTAGTTTTCCATTGCCTTGGTTCTTGCATTTGCAAGTTCTTTCTGTGCCACATGTGTGGCTGGCCTTGTCACTAATGACTTCTGGCAGTGTAACTCTTATCAAAATGACAGACTTAACAGTAGATGGAGAGAGAGATCTATATTTTGAAGGACACTGGATACTAGATACATAATATTAATAAACATGACATTCATTTTTGTCTAAATTGGGTAAAATAAAGCAATAGTAACATGTTTGAAAAGTGCCAGTCTAAGAAATGTGCTGCCTGGCTAAACATTGAGCAGTAGGAGGCAAGGACTAAGAAGATACAGAAGTTCGCTGAATCCTCGTTCTCCTCTGTTCCAGTGTGCCACTTAATCACCTTGTCACCAGGTTAAGTGTAAGCTTTGTGTTGGAGGTGGAGTGGGCAAAGGGCATCAAGGGAGTGTGAAGTAGGAAACCTGTCAGAATAGAAGGAGCTTTCTGATTACAGTTAGAATTTTATTAGCTTGATTATCAACATCTCAGGTTAAATTAAATTCAGTTAGATAAACACTGATTCTCAAAGGTAATGTTTAAGATCTAGCTATCTTAGAATAACTTGTTAATTACATATTTATACCATTTAAATTTAATACTGAAAACTTCTTTAATAAAAGCCTAAACAATTAACAATATATGAAGTATGAATTATGTCTTATTGTGAATATCTAAATGTTTAGTCATCAAGAATCTTAAAAATAATGTCATATATAGTTTTTTACATATTACAAATTAAGACTGTCTATTTATCCTGTTGATAAGCAATTATTTACATTTTGGGGTATTATTAATTGGACATGAAGCTATTAAAAACACACTTTGATAAGTATGTTGATGAAATGGAATGAAAGCCAGAACAAAGAACTTTAAAGAGCTATTTTAGACAAGTCTTTTTATTGTATCTACCATAACCACTATCCTAAGTGAACATGATAGCCAGTGCTATTCAATTATAAGTGATGATTTTAAAAAACAAACAACCCAATCCAAAAATGGGTAGAAGACCTAAATAGACATTTCTCCAAAGAAGATATACACATTGCCAACAAACACATGAAAGGATGCTCAACATCATTAATCATTAGAGAAATGCAAATCAAGACTACAATGAGGTATCAGCTCATACCAGTCAGACTGGCGATCATCAAAAAACCTACAAACAATAAATGCTGGAGAGGGTGTGGAGAAAAGGGAGCCCTCTTGCACTGTTGGTGGGAGGTTATTTCTTTAGAAATAAATATTAATACCAGTTTGAGGGAGTGTCAAATTATTGGTCAGCTCTGAAGATGAACATGTTCTAGTCTGGTTGCAAGGACTTTTTATGGAAATCATGTGGTTTTGTCTATGCATGGGAAGAAGGCTGATCAGGCAGTTACAAAGAAGCATAGATGAAGGAGTGATTAATTGTACCTGGTAGTAAGGATGTTTATTCAGGAATCCTCTATATAAAACACAGTGCTTGAGATGAGCTTTGAATTCTGACTTGGTGTTCACTGGGCAAAGGGGATATGTCCATCACAGAGGATGCAGTGTGAGTGCAAGGCACAGCATGTTGAGCAGTGTGGTTTGTCTGGGGAACTGGAAAGATTTCAGTGTGTACACAGAGATGAGGCCGGGTCAGAGATCGAGGAGACCTTAAATGCTTGCTGAATGATCAGAGGTGGAAGAAAGAGAAAATGGGATCAAAGATAAGGCTAAGGTTTCAAATCATATTCATTTTTCCTTGAGAACATTTTTGATTGCTATGTACATAGGTACTACAGTGTTTTTGATCAAAATCTTGTAAAAGTATTTACAAACAGGAAATCTCCTTGTCATGAAACATTAGGAAAAAAAAGTTTTGTAACAATGATAATAATCCTGTTAAATAAAATATCTTCCTGAAACAAAAACACAAATCAATTTTAAAATAAGGAGTAAACCTCATTTAACCTTGTGACTTTTATGCAGTGTTAGAGATGCTGTCTAAAATGTGGCAATTAACAAATCCTGCTCTAACCCAGGGAATGTAAAACCAATCTTTAAGCCTTTTAATGCTTTATTCAAGTGTGTGTGGGGGGGGCGGGGAGAGAGGTTTTAGAAATATTAAGAAGGACATATCAGGCAGATACAACGTGCATGATCTGTACAGCGTTATAAATTTAATTGTATATAAAAGCAATAATTATTTGACTGGTTAAATTATAAATGAAGTATATAAACAACTGAATTTATTTAGAATTTTTTATACAAATAGACGCCCGTGATATGAAGTTGTAAAATAGAGCAGACTGCATTATAACATTGTTTTTTCTTCATTGATGATGTCAGATGTAGCAAGGGTTTATTGCTCCCCCATTTCCTGGTTAAGGTAGTACAAAATTCACCACCACTCCATAAATACACTTAGAATGTCCTCAACTGTTTCTGCAAGACAAGCTAGTGTCTCATGAGTGTTCCTGAATAGGTCCTCTCAGTCACTACATGTTTCTTCCTCTTTTGGCCTTTGTTTCTTTTGGAGATGTCACCAAGAGGATTCATCAAGATGTGTTTCCCTCTCCTTGCTTCTCAGATTGTCTCCTATTGCTTCCTGTTAATAACCACTGTGCCGAAGTCTCACTGGACTGAAGTTGTTCTTTTAAAGAGGAGAAGATACCTCCAAACACACACACACATCTATGTGCCAAATCCTGTAAAGAAGGTTTCAAATATATGTCAGTTGTATTCCCTGAAACTTACTTAGATCATGCATAAACCATTATTTCAGCATCTGCTTGAGCATCTCTCTTCTTTGGGCTTAAACAGGAGTTCATACGAACTGGCCTGGAAGCTATCAGTCAACACAGGGATTGTTTTTTATGCTAAATCTTTTCTTTTCATTGAACCGTAGTTTAGAATTAACAAATAATTATTTGATTTTAAACTTTTAAATAATCCTATTAGGTAGGTAGGACAGGTATTATTATCACCATTTTATAGACCAGAAACCTGAAACTTGGAAAGCTGCATTTACTCAGCAAGTACGTTGTAGAGCTGAAACTCAAATCCTGGTTATCTGAGTTCAGATCCAGTGTACTGTGGTCAACTGTCTCCACAAAGATGGAGATATGCCATCCTCTAATGTTTGCTGACTAATCACAGAATGTCATTCCACTCTTAACTGAAAGTAGATTCCCCTCATAGGAACCTCATCAGAGCCATGATTCCTCTCCCCAGAAAAATCCATATTAGTGGGCAACCCCATGCACAGACACACACTTCACATCCTTTTGTAAGTAGTTACAAGGGTTTTAAGGATGTTGTGAACCACAAAGCCACATTTAGAGAGATGTCTCCCCTGTAGATGCTGATCCTGTCCTCCAAGGCTGGTTTTATAGAAGAAGCTTTACCATGTATATTTTGGTGCTAGTGCTATATATTTCTTTTGTTTTCAAAATTCTTTATCCAAGGCATATGTCCTCATTTAAAAATAGGTAAACATGCATACAAGTGATTGGGCCTACATGGCAAAAAAGAAATTTAAATACTCAAGAGTTCTGTTTTCCTGGAAGTTGTCGTAACACATTATGGTTTCTTATCATGTTTACAGTATTGAATTGAACTGTTAAATAATACCTATATATTTGAATGTAATTTTTTGTTTATATATATACATATATATATATATATACACACACACACATACATATTTAATTACTTCTTCAAATTACTTAGAGCAGAGTTGAACAAAAGCTTCTTGAGCAAACACTTAACTAAATATTTTTAATATCTTAAGTATGTCTGCATGACCCTTTTGGTCAATTGAGTGGTTGACTGACTAGTATCTGATCAATATCAGTAATGTATGCGAACACTGTCAAGGATGGTAGCGGAGGCAGGGGCTCAGACTCAGTGGTTCCCAACCTTGGCTGCACTTCTAAATCACCTGGGGGACCTTTAAAAAATGCTTTAGACTGTGGCTCCAATTCCAGGGATTTTGATTTAACTGTATGGTGCATGGCCTGAGCAATAGGATTTTTTAAAAGTTTTCAAGTGATTTCAGTTTGTACCTAAGGTTAACAATCACTGCCCTAATGTATTTGTTTCCCCTCAAAGTGGGACAATTGTCAGAAAGCACAGGAGAGAGTATATTAATTATAATCTGTCAAGCCAGGATAAACTGATATTATTTTGAGGAGAGGAGCTGAATTTAACTGGAGTATAGTAGACCAAAGTGATAAATTCAGCCCACTTTTTCATAAATCAGTCTTTATTTTTCCCTATTAAAAGTCACACAGAACATATAAAATCTGAATCTATAAACTGATGACATAGTCAATGTAATTAGCCTTTCCACTGTGCCTAAAGAATCATAATCCATGATTGTGTTTCATCAGAACCATGGAATGTAGTATCTGTAAGTCTCACCTGAGCTGTGATGCATTTCTTATTTTTAACATACTGCAAAATATCATGTATACCCGGTTACATTTGTGAATCATAGTTTAATAAACCCCATCAAAAGTTTTATTGAAAAACCTTCAAGGCTGAATTCCTGTCATCAGAGGAACTTTCACTTTTTTTTGTCCCATATCTAGAGTGGTTTAGGGAGTTGGAATACTAGTGAAGGGGAAGGAAAGGAAGAGCTTTAGAGGAGCCCAGGGAATATGGGGCCAGCTTAATAATTTTAACTCATATTTATAATGGTGTCTTTCCTGGAAACTTATTCCTCCTGCACCATCATTTCAAGAAATGTAATATAAACAATTGAAGATGTGCAGTTACCTGAGGAGCAAGAAGAGTAGAGTTAGAAGGATGATTTCAGGGCTGACTCCTGTTAGATTACCTTGTGCCTCTTTCTACTCCTGCATTTAGCCTATGCAATAACTAGCAGAACTCTACCTGAAAGGACTGGGAGCAAAGAGCAATCTCTGGAAAAGCTTTAGCTTTTAAATGTAGATGATTAGATAAAAAATGGAGTGAATGGGAAAAAATGCAAATACATCTGCATCATTTTTCATATGCCTCCATTCTTCTTTCCTTCCTTCTCCATACTCTCTCATAATGCTAGTTTAGCAATGCAGTCTTTTTCTTAAAGTATAGTGTTCCATTTAATGATGGGCAACAGATACCCCTCCCTCCCCTAAATGATGGTATAAATCCAGGTTTACAACACTGATAAAAATGATTAAAAGAGAAAATATCAAAGACTATAAAATCATGAGATTAATAATAATGGAAATGTGTCAACATCCTGCTCGAAATGTTAATACCTATGTCTTTTTATTCTATGTACAATTCAAAACAAATATTTTAAAAATGAGAATAGTAAAGGGCACTTCAGCAATGTAGGAAAGTTCTAGTTGCTCCCTGTCCTCATTAATCCTTGGTGCTGTCTTATTTTCATTTTAGTCATTCTGATATGTGGGTAGTAGTATCTCACAGTAGATTTAATTTGAATTCCTCTAGTGAATAAAGAAGTTGATTACTTTTTCATATATTTATTGGCCTTTGGGATATCCCTTTTTAAACAAGGTATTAAAGTCTGTTACCCACTTTATTATTGGGTTGTCTGTCTTTTTCTTATTAATTTGTAGAATTTCTTTATATATTCTTAGTACAAGCCTTTTGTCAGTTTCATGCGTTGAGAATATTATCTTCCACAATGTGGCTTGTCTTTTTATTCCATTGATGATATCTTTTGAAAGTTTGGATCACCCCACCACTTAGGCCAACAGAGGCAATATCTGAGGGTGGGGGGGTATTTACGGTGGATAGTGGAGAAAGGAGAGCATGCACGCTAGTAGGGCCCTGAGATTAACGGTGTGACAGGGATGTGGTTCATCCCACTGACCTTCCTTTTATGGATTTCTCCTCAGGAAGAAAAGCCTGTGAACATGGCACGAGTGGTGGACTGTGGCAGCCATGAGATGTGCCTCGCAGACCTCTAACTGCAGGGAGTGTGAGTAATGATGTTAAGCACCTTTTCTTGTTTATCGGCCATTTATAAATCTTCTTTTGTGTAGTGTCTGTTCAGTTCTTTTGCTCACTTAAAATTTTGGTGTCTTTTTGTCTTATTGACGTACGCTAGTTTTTTACACATTCTAAATATGAATTCTTTGTTAGATAAATGTTATTTTTTGGATGATTTTCATTTTAAAGAAGTCCAATTTAACTTTTTTCTTTTATGGTTAGTACTTTTTGCATCCTGCCCAATGAATTATAATCCATCCTAAGTTCTTTTTTTTTAACACCTTTATTGGAGTATAATTGCTTTACAATGGTGTGTTAGTTTCTGCTTTATAACAAAGTGAATCAGTTATACATATACATATGTTCCCATATCTCTTCCCTCTTCCATCTCCCTCCCTCCCACCCTCCCTATCCCACCCCTCTAGGTGGTCATAAAGCACCGAGCTGATCTCCCTGTGCTATGCGGCTGCTTCCCACTAGCTATCTATTTTACGTTTGGTAGTGTATATATGTCCATGCCACTCTCTCACTTTGTCACAGCTTACCCTTCCCCCTCCCCATATCCTCAAGTCCATTCTATAGTAGGTCTGTGTCTTTATTCCCGTCTTGCCCCTAGGTTCTTCATGACCTTTTTTTTTTTTCTTAGATTCCATATATATGTGTTAGCATACGGTATTTGTTTTTCTCTTTCTGACTTACTTCACTCTGTATGACAGATTCTAGGTCTATCCACCTCACTGCAAATAACTCAATTTCGTTTCTAAGCTCTTGAAAATATTCTGTTAAAGGCTTTAGATTTTAGCCTGCACATTAAAGCTATGGTGCATCACAATTACTTTTATACGTAACGTTAGGTAGGTGTGAAGATTCTCTCTGATATGTAGATGTTTCATAATAATTTATTGAAAAAAACCCCTCTACCCCCTCACACTTTGCCATTGAATTGTATTGGTCAAAAACTGTTGATCATGTGTGTGTGGTTTTTAAATGGTCTTTGTTTTTTTATCTTGACCTGTTTATTTTCTTTGCATCAGTACCAAACTGTCTTATTTACTATAGCTTTATAGTAAAACTTAAATGTGATAGTATAAATCCTCCAACTTTGTTCTTCTTCAAAATTTTCTTGGATTTTCTTGGTCCTTTATATAACCATATGAATTTTAGAATTAGCTTTTCAAGTTCTATAAGAAAGCCTACTAGGATTTTGGTTGGGATTTTACTGAGTCTTTAGATCAGTTTGGGGAGAATTGACCTCTTAACAAATTGATAATTGTCTATTCCTGCCTTAGAGGCAAAACTGACACAGTAGAAAACCAACTCAAGGTTACTCAGAACAGGCTGGAAAGAGTCTTATGGATAAAGAGGTGATTGTCATCTGAAAGAAGACGATATACATGAAAAAATTTTTCAGAAGTACAGCATATGGCAAATAAAATGCTAAAGGGGAGAATGGAGCTAATGGGACAGAATCAACATTCAAATTTATAGTAGAGCATTTACTAAAGTAAAGCATCAATAAGGCTAATTATATTTTAGGAAAAACTAATAGAGTATAGCTTCATGAAGATAAGATTTAGGGAAGTTACTCAATTTCAAGGACAGAGAATAGTATATTAGATCTCTGGTCAATATGGTGTGCTAAACTAACATAGAAAATGCCACCCCTATCTAAAACACATGTTGATAAATTTAACAACAGACTTTCAAAAAAACATGTCAGTTCTTAAAAACAACAAGGAAAGTCCCTAGGAAGTAGAAATAAAGAAGGATTGGAAAGCTATAGTTACAAGTGAGGGAAGCTGAAGCTGAAAGTTTATTAGAACTGGACATGTGCTGCAGTGGCTAAGATTCCAAGACCTGGACTCAAATCAGAGTGAAACCTAGGGCTGTGGTTGGCAGGGGACTAGAACTGAACTCCTTATATAAAACTTAGAACCATCAAGTGTTGTCTAGTCCTTGAAGTAGAGGCTACAAAAACTTAGAGACTAGGAAGCACCAGCATGGTGTGGTGGGAAAAGAACCACCATGAGAAATCACAACTCCAAATATGAATTGCCAGACTTGAGTGTGGAGTTCAAATTTGCACTTCTCATACATTTTAGCAATTATCAGTCCAAAAATAAGCACACATGAGTCTAAAATTAGTGAAATACATGAGGCTGTAGTAGAGCCATATGAAAAATCCCATGAAGAATTTTCCACAACCCAGCACATGTAGACTTCCCAGGAAATAGCACTAAGGGAATGATACCACAACAAATAATAATATATAATAGGAAGTAATGAACAGAGAATGAGAGTAAATGTACAAAATAGCTTGAATGACATGCCAAGAAATATCTGTATGAAATGACCAAAGGACTATTTTCCATATGTTAAAGAGAATAAAAGAAACAACATCAACTATTAGACAAAATCAGAACATTATAGAAAAAGAATAGGGAAATTTTAAAATACTAAAATATAAATTCCAGAAACTAAAAGCATGTGATTTTTGAAATTGAAACCATAGTATATATGACAAAGAAAAGGCTAGCTATAGTTGAAGAGAGGAAGATATTTAGAATACAACAGAGAGAAATTAAGTGTTGGAAAATAGGAAGAAGAAATGAAAAGACATGGAAATATGGAGTGAAAAGACCAATATACAAGTTACAAAAGGATAGATAGAGAGTTAGGGAGAAAAAATGTTTGAAAACAGGTTTGATGGTCTAGAGTTTTAGAAAACTTGTGAAAACATAGATTTGCAGACTGAAAGATCCGTCTCAGTCCTGAAATGGAAAAATAAAAACAAATCTATTCCTAAATCTATTTCAAGTCAGTAGAGATAAATAAAGGGGAAAAAATAAAGAAGAAACATGTCAATTAATTCAGTGCAAGAGCAGAAAAAGAATGAAGCAAAGAAAAATCATTATAAAAATAAAACACAAAAGAAGATGGTGGAGATAGGATAAAACGTACCAGAAATCATCATAAAAAATAGATTAAATTCACATATGTAAAAGAGACACTCAAATTTGTCAGATACTATGTAGATATATTCCATTTGTACTAGATACAAAACATTATATAGTAACCCAGAAATGTAAAATACATTTTTGGAAAAAATGTACCAGGAAGTGCCAGTCAAAGAAATACTTGTTGATTAATAAAAAATTATTTAACATGTGAAACATTAATAGGGATGAAAGCGTTATCACATACAAGATAAAAGGACTATTCCACCAAGAAATAATAAAATTAAACTTTATGTATCATGGCTTCAAAATATTTGAAGCATATTTAAATATTTTAATATTAAATATTTAAAGAGTGAAGGTGTTCAAAGGTACAAACTTCTAGTTATAAAATAAATAAGACCTGGGGATACAGCATGGTGATGATAGTTAACAATACTGTATTGTATATTTGAAAGTTGCTAAGAGAGTAGGTCTTAAAAGTTTTCTTCACAAGGGAAAAATTTGTTAAAAAGTATATATTTAAAGCAAATATTTAAAGCAAATATATTTGTTAAAAAGTATATATTTAAAGCAAAAATTGACAGAGTTATAAAAAGAATTTGACTAATCCATAGTTATGGCAGGAGATTTGCACATGCCTTTTTTAGTAACTAATAAGTCAAGCAGACAAAAAAATTTTCAAACATACAGAAGGTCTAAAGAATTCAGTTAACAAACTTGATCTAATAGATATTTATGATACCTGACACATACGGGTTCTGACCTTAACAAATAGAGAACCCATGTTCTTTCCAGGTACTCAGAGATTAATGACCTTGATTTCTAAGTTTGTTAAAATATTTCAAAAGTGACAGATTTCAAAAATAAAGTGTTGTATATATAAAGTACAGCATGACTATTATATATGTATATTGATCTGATGCAATGCAAATTTAAAATGGTATTAATGTATGTAATAACACATAGAAACCTGAATGAGTTGGATGGTGGTTGTCTCCGAGAAGAAAGGAAGCAGAATGACTCAAACAAAGTCTCAAAGTCTGGAATGGTTAGTTTTTTAACAGTAATTAAAAAGAGATCTAAAGCAAAATGTTGTTAGCATATTAATTCTGGGTTGTGATTATGTAGGTATTTGTTATTTTTTTCTATATGGATAATTTTTTTAACATCTTTATTGGAGTATATTTGCTTTACAATGGTGTGTTAGTTTCTGCTGTATAACAAAGTGAATCAGCTATACATATACATATATCCCTATATCCCCTCCCTCTTGTGTCTCCCTCCCGCCCTCCCTATCCCACACCTCCAGGTGGTCATAAAGCACCGAGCTGATCTCCCTGTGCTATGCGGCTGCTTCCCACTAGCTGTCTGTTTTACATTTGGTAGTGTATATATGTCCATGCCACTCTCTCACTTTGTCCCAGTTTACCCTTCCCCCTCCCCATGTCCTCAAGTCCATTCTCTACATCTGCTTCTTTGTTCCTGTCCTGCCCCTAGGTTCTTCAGAACTATTTATTTATTTTTTTCAGATTCCATATATACGTGTTAGCATATGGTATTTGTTTTTCCCTTTCTTTCTTACTTGACTCTGTATGACAGACTCTAGGTCCATCCACCTCACTACAAATAACTCAGTTTCGTGTCTTTTTATTGCCGAGTAATATTCCATCGTATATATGTGCCACATCTTCTTTATCCATTCATCTGTCAATGGACACTTAGGTTGCTTCCATGTGCTGGCATTGTAAATAGTGCTGCAGTGAACATTGTGGTACATGACTCTTTTTGAATTGTGGTTTTCTCAGGGTATATGCCCAGTAGTGGGATTGCTAGGTCGTGTGGTAGTTCTATTTTTAATTTTTTAAGGAACCTCCATACTGTTCTCCATAGTGGCTGTATCAATTTACATTCCCACCAACAGTGCAACAGGGTTCCCTTTTCTCCACACCTTCTCCGGCATTGTTTGTAGATTTCTTGATGATGGCCATTTGGACCAGTGTGAGGTGATACCTCATTGTAGTTTTGATTTGCATTTCTCTAATGATTAGTGATGTTGAGTATCCTTTCATGTGTTTATTGGCAATCTGTATATTTCTTTGGAGAAATGTCTATTTAGGTCTTTGCCCATTTTTGGATTGGGTTGTTTGTTTCTTTGATATTGAGCTGCATGAGCTGCTTGTATATTTTGGAGATTAATCCTTTTTCAGTTCGTTTGCAAATATTTATCCCGTTCTGAGGGTTGTCTTTTCATTTTATGGTTTTGTTTGCTGTGCAAAAGATTTTAAGTTTCATTAGGTTCCACTTATTAATTTTTGTTTTTATTCCCATTTCTCTAGAAGGTGGGTCAAAAAGGATCTTGCTGTGATTTATGTCATAGAGTGTTCTGCCTATGTTTTCCTCTAAGAGTTTGATAGTGTCTGGCCTTACATTTAGGTCTTTAATCCATTTTGAGTTTATTTTTGTGTATGGTGTTAGGGAGTGTTCTAATTTCATTCTTTTACATGTAGCTGTCCAGTTTTCCCAGCACCAATTATTAAAGAGGCTGTCTTTTCTCCATTGTATATTCTTGCCTCCTTTATCAAAGATAGGGTGACCATACGTGCATGTGTTTATCTCTGGGCTTTCTGTCCTGTTCCATTGATCTATCTTTCTGTTTTTGTGCCAGTACCATACTGTCTTGATTACTGTAGCTTTGTAGTGTAGTCTGAAGTCTGGGAGCCTGATTCCTCCAGATCCGTTTTTCTTTCTAAAGATTGCTTTGGCTATTCGGGGTCGTTTGTGTTTCCATACAAATTGTGAAATTTTTTGTTCTAGTTTTGTGAAAAATGCCAGTGGCCGTTTGATAGAGATTGCATTGAATCTGTAGATTGCTTTGGGTAGTAGAGTCGTTTTCACAATGTTGATTCTTCCAATCCAAAAACATGGTATATCTCTCCATCTATTTGTATCATCTTTAATTTCTTTCATCAGTGTCTTATATTTTTCTGCATACAGGACTTTTGTCTCCTTAGGTACGTTTATTCCTAGGTATTTTATTCTTTTTGTTGCAGTGGTAAATGAGAGTGTTTCCTTAGTTTCTCGTTCAGATTTTTCATCATTAGTTTATAGGAATGCCAGAGATTTCCGTGCATTAATTTTGTATCCTGCTACTTTACCAAATTCATTAGTTAACTCTAGTTTTCTGGTAGCATCTTTAGGATTCTCTGGTATATTATCAGGTCATCTGCAAACAGTGACAGCTTTACTTCCTCTTTTCCATTTGGAATCCTTTTATTTTATTTTTTTCTGATTGCTGTGGCTAAAACTTCCAAAACTATGTTGAATAATAGTGGTGAGAGTGGACAACCTTGTCTTCTTCCTGATGTTAGAGGAAATGGTTTCAGTTTTTCACCATTGAGAGGGATGTTGGCTCTGGGTTTGTCATTTATGAGGTAAGTTCCGTGTATGCCTACTTTCTGGAGGGTTTTTATCATAAACAGGTGCTGAATTTTGTCGAAAGCTTTTTCTGCATCTATTGAGATGATCATATGGTTTTTCTCCTTCAATTTGTTAATATGGTGTATCACATTGTTTGATTTGCAAATATTGAAGAATCCTTGCATTCCTGGGATAAACCTGACTTGATGATGGTGTATGATCCTTTTAATGTGCTGTTGGACTCTGTTTGCTAGTATTTTGTTGAGGATTTTTGCATCTATGTTCATCAGTGCTATTGGCCTGTAGTTCTCTTTGTTTGTGACATCTTTGTCTGGTATTGGTATCAGGGTGATGGTGGCCTCATAGAATGAGTTTGGGAGTGTTCCTCCCTCTGCTTTATTTTGGAAGAGTTTGAGAAGCATAGGTGTTAGCTCTTCTCTAGTTTTTGATAGAATTCGCCTTTGAAGCCATCTGGTCCTGGGAATTTGTTTGTTGGAAGATTTTTCATCACAGTCTCAATTTCATTGCTTGTGATTGGTCTGTTTATATTTTTATTTCTTCCTGGTTCAGTCTCAGATGGTTGTGCTTTTCTAAGAATTTGTCCATTTCTTCCAGGTTGTCCATTTTATTGGCATGTAGTTGCTTGTAGTAATCTCTCATGATCCTTTGTATTTCTGCAGTGTCAGTTGTTACTTCTCCTTTTTCTTTTCTAATTCTGTTGATTTGAGTCTTCTCCCTTTTTTTCTTGATGAGCCTGACTAATGGTTTATCAATTTTGTTTATCTTCTCAAAGAACCAGCTTTTAGTTTTATCGATATTTGCTATTGTTTCCTTCATTTCTTTTTCATTTATTTCTGCTCTGATCTTTATGATTTCTTTCCTTATGCTAACTTTGGGGGTTTCTTTGTTCTTCTTTCTCTAATTACTTTAGGTGTAAGGTTAGGTTGTTTATTTGAGATGTTTCTTGTTTCTTGAGGTAGGATTGTATTGCCGTAAATTTCCTTCTTAGAACTGCTTTTGCTGCATCCCATAGGTTTTGGGTCGTGGTGTTTTCATTGTCATTTGTTTCTAGGTATTTTTTGACTTCCTCTTTGATTTCTTCAGTGATCTCTTGGTTATTAAGTAGTGTATTGTTTAGCCTCCATGTGTGTTTATTTCTTTCAGATTTTTTCCTGTAATTGATATCTAGTCTCATGGTGTTGTGGTCTGAAAAGATACTTGATAAGATTTCAATTTTCTTAAATTTACCAAGGCTTGATTTGTGACCCAAGATATGAGGTATCCTGGAGATTGTTCCATTAGCACTTGAGAAGAAAGTGTATTCTGTTGTTTTTGGATGAAATACCCTATAAATATCAATTAAGTCCATCTTGTTTAATGTATCATTTAAATCTTGTGTTTCCTTATTTATTTTCATTTTGGATGACCTGTCCATTGGTGAAAGTGGGGTGTTAAAGTCTCCTACTATTATTGTGTTACTGTCAATAAAATTTATTGTGTTTGGGGTCTCCTTTTCACAGGCTGCAGGTTTGTAGTTCCTGTTGTTTTTGGTGTCTGCCTCCAGTGGGTAAGTTTGGTTCAGTAGGTTGTGTAGGTATTCCTGGTGTAGGGGGTGGTGCCTGTGTTCTGGTGGATGATGCTGGATCTTGTCTTTATTGTGGGCAGGACCATGTCTGGTGGTGTGTGTGTGACCTTATTATGATTTTAGGCAGCCTCTCTGCTAATGGGTGGTGGTGTGTTCCTGCCTTGCTAGTTGTTTGGCATGGGGTGTCCAGCCCTGGAGCTTGCTGGTCGTTGAGTGGAGCTGGGTCTTAGCATTGAGATGCAGATCTCTGGGAGAGTACTTGCTGATTGATATTATGAGGGGCTGGGAGGTCTCTGGTAGACCAGTGTCCTGAACTCGGCTCTTCCACCTCAGAGGCACAGGCCTGACACCTGGCTGGAGCACCAAGACCCTGTCAGCCACACGGCCAGGTTCGTAAGGAGTTTCTTGCCTTTTGGGAAGTCTAAGGTATTTTACCAGTGTTCAGTAGGTGTTCTGTAGAAGGTGTTCCACATGTAGATGTATTTTTGATGTATTTGTGGGGAGGAAGGTGATCTCCATGTCGTAGTCCTCTGCCATGTTGAAGGTTCTCTGGTATCTGTTATCTTATACTGTAATTTTCTGTATGTTTGAAAATATAAAAGTATTTTAAAACGAGTGAGAAAATCTTGTGGAAAAATTAACTGGTAGGTAAAAATTTGCTTTTGGGATGTTACATCCTAAGTCATATCTTGATATGTTGATATAAGCTTGATATTATGGGCTCTGATAAAATGCAATGTTAGGAAGATCTTTATATTAGCAACAGGGTTTTAGCAAATTTCTTGGCATTTGTCCAAAAACGTTCTGTAGAAGTGGAACAGTTTTGGGGCGGTTTATCCGAAGGACCATAGAATCTTGCTTCTTTATCGCTAAGACCAGAGCTGATCACTTTGGATGTGTTGCAGTGAACCTCAGATATCATAGAGCTGTTTCAATAATTAAAGGCAGTAATGTATGCCAGGTACATAATACAAATAAAAAACAAAATTATGCTGTTAATATTAAGTATCCAATCAGAAGAAACAATTTGCTCAAAAATATGTAAAAAATCAAGCTAGCTTCAGTATTCTCTTGGGGACCTTAGATACCAGTAGTCAACCAAGCAATACATAAATACATAAAGAGTCAATAAGGACAGACTAACATGCCCCCAGTGTTTCACATCAGCCATGTTTTCATTCATGTATGAATGTAACCTAAAAACAAATATGCAAGGAATCCTCAGATATATCAACTGTGTGTTCTCGCTAAGAAACTTACCTAAACAAAGAATCCTTCATCAAAAAAAAGGAGCACCTCTCTTTGTTTTTGTTTAATGCTCTGTATATTGTGTTCACTTTTGCCCAACATTGATGTTACTCCATTTGTTCTCTTTTTATTTGTATACTTCTGGTTTTCCTTTGCCTACTCTTTTATTTTCATGCTATGAATTATAGTTTAGATATATGTTTAGATATTTTAGATATCATCTTGTGTACAGTATATGTTTGAGACATTGTTTGTCTTACCTCTTCTCAATTTTAGTCAATTTCTCTTAAAAAGTGATTTTTATCTCACCTTCATTGCTGTGATAAATGTTTGGGCTTAATTCTCTTGTACTCATGTTTCTTTATGTATGATCTTATTTTTGTCTTTCTCGCTATGTCCTGTTTCCTTTCTGTTTAAATATAAACAGGGGGTACCTGTTTCCTTGGTACCCCCTCCCAACTCCTCCGTCACATCCCAGTAACTTGAAAGTATATACTGCAGCATATTTTTAGGTCTACTAATAATTAACTCCATTAATATAAGTTCTCATTTTACAGCTTGAGGAATAAAATGATACATATTGATCTCCTCTTATAATAGGTAAGGAATTAGCAAATGTGTAGTTCTGTTTTCTTTTTTTATTCTCTGGTATCATTAATCTTTTTGTCTTTATCTTACGTAGCTTTTGTTTAAATAATGATAACAATTGTATTCTCATTTGTAGAGAGCTATGTATTATATCAGTAATTTGGGCCTGACAGGGCAGGAAGATTAAAAAATAGACAAAATGAATTTGAACAATGATTATAAATATATTCATTAATAGAATGTACCATACTTAATTCCCTTAAAAAAAAAACCAAATAGTTTAAATGCTATGATAAATTTACAAAAATGACCATACATTAGTCCACAAAGAAAACCTTAATAAATGCTTTAGATTGGAAAGAGTGCAACTATACCTTCTAATCACAGTGCAATAAAAATTAGAAGTCCATGACAAAGAAAAGGAGTAAACAATGAAAATTATTTTCAAACATTTAAGAAACTAAGTAACATTTAGAAAAATAAACATTTCAAACATTGAGAAGAGTAAATAAATATAAAGTTTTAAAAACTTTTACAAAATAACTTTTTTTTTAAATTGGGGTATAGTTGCTTTACAATGTTATGTTAGTTTGTGTTGTACAACGAAGTGAATCAGCTATATGTATATATATACCCCCTCCCTCTTGGACCTCCCTCCCACCCCACCCCTCCATCCCATCCATCTAGGTCACCACAGAGCACCAAGCTGAGCTCCCTGTGCTATACAGCAGGTTCCCACTAAGCTATCTGTTGTGAAATAGAGAAACAAAATATTCACTAGCTGTGTGACTCTGAGTAAGTTATATTTCATCACTGTGCCAGTGTTTCTTTATATGTAATATGATTATCGTGAGGATTAAATAAGTTAATATATATAAGATCATTAGAACAGTGCCTGGCACATGGTTAAGCACTCAAGCAGTGAGGCTGAGATTCAAAATCAAACAGCCAGCTGCCCCAGCCACTGCTCTGAGCCACTCCACTGTGCTTCCTTGGTTTTTGGAGGGCAGATACTGTATGTTTGGCTTTCAACCTGCCAACAAAATCGATTTTTAAAAATTTACTGAGAGCCACCTATGTGCAAGATATCATGAAGACTTTGTAGCTGATAAACACATGAATATGACATATTTCTTGCCCTCAGGAACTAATTCTCTAGCCAAAGAGACAATACCAGTGAATAACCAATTATATTTCAAGGCTGGATGTAGGGTGTTTGACTGTGGCTGTGGGTAGGTCAGAGCTCCTCAAATTACACTTTGGGGATGAAGAGGCAGAGAACCTTCTTTGGAATATCCATGCTTTGGGAGTTCCTTTTTTTTTTTTTCCCTTATGGGCCACAAATCTATGGTGATATTCTCTGAAGTTTATGGTGAGTTCTATACTTTCAGTGTTTTGATTGCATGTCCTAAAAAGACAATGAGACTTCCCCACCCAGGCATTTTGTTACTCATATGGCCAAGGAAACGACTTTGGGAGAAACTTAGTAAGTAAATTTATAAATAAATATGACTAAGTAGAACGCAACTTTTGAGCCTCTCCCCTTTCAGAAAACGAAATGAGTGATTACTATAAAAAGAAAGACACTATAATTTATTCTCTAATTTGGATGACCAACTGGGAAAAATCTTTGATAGTCATAGATAGGAGGGTGAGAGAAATCAGTCCTGCTAGAATTGCTCTTTCAGTTGTCAGCACATTTTAATGAAATGCCACTCTTTCCATGCCAAATTCTGAAGGAAACCTCTGGGTATGATTGATGAAATGATTTCACTCCCAAATGGAGTCTAAACTAAAATAAAGCCTCTCACATTTTGCAAAGGACAGCACTCTATAAGTTCAAAAGGTAAGATATCCTTTCAGTACGTATAAACTGTGGAGTACATTTGAAAATAAAATTTTTAATTATGTTTGACATCTCAGGCCCAGTGCTGTCATCCTATAAGAAAGTAAAATCTGTTTTGACATTTCTAGTGGTAGAGACTTTAAATCAGTTTCCACATTGCTTATCTGTTGGCTAATCAGAATGGATGTGGCATTCTTACCAACTCATTCACAGGGAAAGAAAAAAAGATACAGAGAGAAGTAAGGTTGGGCTCAAACCGATATGATGAATTTAAATAAAAAATCTAAACTCCTTTGAATATGCTACATCTAACATCTAAGTTTTATTTTTTTTAACATCTTAATTGGAATATAATTGCTTTACAATGGTATGTCAGTTTCTGCTTTAGAACAAAGTGAATCAGCTATACATATACATATATCACCACAGCTGCTCCCTCTTGCGTCTCCCTCCCACCCTCCCTATCCAACCCCTCTAGGTGGTCACAAAGCACCGAGCTGATCTCCCTGTGCTGTGTGGCTGCTTCCCATTAGCTATCTGTTTTACATTTGGTAGTGTATATATGTCCATGCCACTCTCTCACTTTGTCCCAGCTTACCCTTCCCACGCCCTGTGTCCTCAAGTCCATTCTCTGTGTCTGCATCTTTATTCTTGTCCTGCCTCTAGGTTCTTCAGAACAAATTTTTTTTTAAGTTTCCATATTTTATGTGTTAGCATATGGTATTTGTTTTTCTCTTTCTGATTTACTTCACTCTGTATGACAGACTCTAGGTCCATCCACCTCACTACAGATAACTCAATTTCATATCTTTTTATGGCCGAGTAATATTCCATTGTATATATGTGCCACATCTTCTTTATCCATTCACCTGTTGATGGACACCAGGGTTGTTTCCATCTCCTGGCTATTGTAAATAGTGCTGCAATGAACATTGTGGTACATGACTCCTTTTGAATTACGGTCTTCTCAAGGTATATGCCCAGTAGTGGGATCGCTGGGTCATATGGTAGTTCTATTTTTAGTTTTTAAGGAACCTCCATACTGTTCTCCATAGTGGGTATCAATTTACATTCCTACAAACAGTGCAAGAGGGTTCCCTTTTCTCCACACCCTCTGCAGCATTTATTCTTTGTAGATTTTTTGATGATGGCCATTCTGACTGGTGTGAGGTGATACTTCACTGTAGTTTTCATTTGCATTTCTCTAATGACTAGTGATGTTGAGCATCCTTTCATGTGTTTGTTGGCAATCTGTATATCTTTTGGAGAAATGTCTATTTAGGTCTTCTGCCCATTTTTGGATTGGGTTGCTTGTTTTTTTTGATATTGAGCTGCATGAGCTGCTAGTATATTTTGGAGATTAATCATTTGTCATTTGCTTCATTTGCCACTATTTTCTTCTATTCTGAGGGTTGTCTTTTTGTCTTATGGTTTCCTTTGCTGTGCAAAAGCTTTTAAGTTTCATTAGGTCCCATTTGTTTATTTTTGTTTTTAGAGCCGTTTCTCTAGGAGGAGGGTCAAAGAGGATCGTGCTGTGATTTATGTCAACGAGTGTTCTTCCTGTGTTTTCCTCTAAGAGTTTTATAGTGTCTGGCCTTACATTTAGGTCTTTAATGCATTTTGAGTTTATTTTTGTGTATGGTGTTAGGGAGTGTTCTAATTTCATTCTTTTACATGTAGCTGTCCAGTTTGCCCAGCACCACTTATTGAAGAAGCTGTCTTTTCTCCATTGTATATTTTTGCCTCCTTTATCAAAAATAAGGTGACCATATGTGCGTGGGTTTTTCTCTGGGCTTTCTGTCCTGTTCCATTGATCTATCTTTCTGTTTTTGTGCCAGTACCGTACTATCTTGATTACTGTAGCTTTGTAGTGTAGTCTGAAGTCTGGGAGCCTGATTCCTCCAGATCCGTTTTTCTTTCTCAAGATTGCTTTGGCTATTCGGGGTCTTTTGTGTTTCCATATAAATTGTGCAATTTTTTGTTCTAGTTCTGTGAAAAATGCTGGTGGTAGTTTGATAGGGATTGCACTGAATCTGTAGATTGCTTTGGGTAGTAGAGTCATTTTCACAATGTTGATTCTTCCAATCCAAGAACATGGTATATCTCTCCATCTATTTGTATCATCTTTAATTTCTTTCATCAGTGTCTTATAGTTTTCTGCATACAGGTCATTTTGCTCCTTAAGTAGGTTTATTCCAGGATTTTTATTCTTTTTGTTGCAGTGGTAAATGGGAGTGTTTCCTTAATTTCTCTTTAAGAATTTTCATCATTAGTGTATAGGAATGCAAGAGATGTCTGTGCATTGATTTTGTGTACTGCTGCTTTATGAAATTCATTGATTAGCTCTAGTAGTTTTCTGGTAGCATCTTTAGGATTCTCTATGTATAGTATCATGTCATCTACAAACAGTGACACCTTTACTTCTTCTTTTCTGATTTAGATTCATTTTATTACTTTTTCGTGTCTGATTGCTGTGGCTAAAGCTTCCTAAATTATTTTGAATAACAGTGGTGAGAGTGGGCAACGTTGTCTTGTTCCTGATCTTACAGGAAATGTTTTCAGTTTTTCACCATTGAGAACGATGTTGGCTATGGGTTTGTCATACATGGTCTTTATTATGTTGAGGTAAGTTTCCCCTATGCCCACTTTCTGGAGGGTTTTTATCATAAATGGGTGTTGAATTTTGTCGAAAGTTTTTCCTGCATCTATTCAGATGATCATATGCTTTTTCTCCTTCAATTTGTTAATATGGTTTATTACATTGATGATTTGCATATATTGAAGAATCCTTTCATTACTGGGAGAAACCCCACTTGATCATGGTGTATGATCCTTTTAATGTGCTGTTGGATGCTATTTGCTAGTATTTTGTTGAGGATATTTGCATCTATGTTCATCAGTGCTATTGGCCAGTAGTTCTCTTTCCTTGTGACATCTTTGGTATTGTTATCAGGGTGATGGTGGCCTCGTAGAATGAATTTGGGATTGTTCCTCCCTCTGCTATGTTTTGGAAGAGTTTGAGAAGCATAGGTGTTAGCTCTTCTCTCAGTGTTTGATAGAATTTGCCTGTGAAGCTATTGGGTCCTGGGCTTTTGTTTGTTGGAAGATTTTTCATCACAGTCTCTATTTCAGTGCCTGTGATTGGTCTGTTTATATTTTCTATTTCTTCCTGGTTCAATCTCAGAAGGTTGTGCTTTTCTAAGAATTTGTCCATTTTTTCCAGGTTTTCCATTTTATTGGCATATAGTTGCTTGTAGTAGTCTCTCATGATTCTCTGTATTTCCACAGTGTCAGTTGTTACTTCTCCTTTTTCGTTTCTAATCCTGTTGATTTGAGTCTTCTCCCTTTTTTTCTTGATGAGTCTGACTAATGGTTTATCAATTTCGTTTATCTTCTCAAAGAACCAGCTTTTAGTTTTATTGATCTTTGCTTCTGTTTCCTTCATTTCTTTTTCATTTATTTCTGCTCTCCTCTTTATGATTTCTTTCCTTCTGGTAACTTTAGGGTTTTTTCATTCTTCTTTCTCTAATTGCTTTAGGTGTAAGTTTAGGTTGTTTATTTGAGTTGTTTCTTGTTTCTTGAGGTAGGATTGTATTGCTATAAATAACTTCCCTCTTAGAACTGCTTTTGCTGCATCCCATAGGTTTTGGGTGGTTGTGTTTCATTGTCATTTGTTTCTAGGTATTTTTGACTTCCTCTTTGATTTCTTCAGTGATCTCTTGGTTATTTAGTAGTGTATTGTTTACTTCCATGTGTTTGTATTTTTTTCAGTTTATTTTTCCTGTAAGTGATACCTAGTCATATAGCATTGTGGTCGGAAAAGATACTTGATACGATTTCAATTTTCTTAAATTTATCAGGGCTTGATTTGTGACCCAAGATGTGATCTATCCTGGAGAATGTTCCATGTGCACTTGAGAAGAAAGTGTAATCTGCTGTTTTTGGATGGAATGTGCTATAAATATCAGTTAAATCTATCTGGTCTACTGTGTCATTTAAAGCTTGTGTTTCCTTATTAATTTTCTGTTTGGATGATCTGTTCATTGGTGTAAGTGAGGCGTGAAAGTCCCGCATTATTATTGTGTTATTGTTGATATCCTCTTTTATAGCTGTTAGCAGTTGCATTATGTATTGAGGTT
Organism: Delphinapterus leucas; assembly: GCF_059928025.1. NCBI lineage: Eukaryota > Metazoa > Chordata > Mammalia > Artiodactyla > Monodontidae > Delphinapterus > Delphinapterus leucas. Next base: position 35,959,237 of record NC_143137.1, on the reverse strand, counting down.
CTCCTATGTTAGGTGCATATATATTTATAATTGTTACATCTTCTTGTTGGATTGATCACTTGATCATTATGTGGTGTCCTTCCTTGTCTCTTGTAACATTCTTTATTTTAAAGTCTATTCTATCTGATACGAGTATTGCACCTCCAGCTTACTTTTCATTTTCATTTGCATGGAATACCTTTTTCCATCCCCTCACTTTCAGTCTGTATGTGTCCCTAGGTCTGAAGTGGATCTCTTGTAGACAGCATATATATGGGTCTTGTTTTTGTGTCCAGTCAGCAAGCCTGTGTCTTGGTTGGAACATTTAATCCATTCACATTTACGGTAATTATGTTTATGTATGTTACTATTACCATTTTCTTAATTGTTTTGGGGTTTTTTTTGTAGGTCCTTTTCTTCTCTTGTGTTTCCCACTTAGAGAAGTTCCTTTAGCACTTGTAGAGCTGGTTTGGTGGTGCTGAATTCTCTTAGCTTTTGCTTGTCTGTAAAGATTTTGATTTCTCCGTCGAATCTGAATGAGATCCTTGCTGGGTAGAGTAATCTTGGTTGTATGTTTTTCCCTTTCATCACTTTAAATATGTCCTGCCACTCCCTTCTGGCTTGCAGAGTTTCTGGTGAAAGATCAGCTGTTAACCTTATGGGGATTCACTTGTATGTTATTTGTTGTTTTTCCCTTGCTGCTTTCAATATTTTTTCTTTGTGTTTAATTTTTGATAGTTTGATTAATATGTGTCTTGGCATGTTTCTCCTTGGATTTGTCCTGTATTGGACTCTGTGCATTTCCTGGAATTGATTATTTCCTTTCCCATATTAGGGAAGTTTTCAAGTATAATCTCTTCAAATATTGTCTCAGTCCCTTTCTTTTTCTCTTCTTCTTCTGGGACCCCTATAATTCAAATGTTGGAGTGTTTAATGTTGTCCCAGAGGTCTCTGAGACTGTCCACAATTCTTTTCATTCTTTTTTCTTTATTCTGCTCTGAAATAGTTATTTCCACTATTTTATCTTCCAGGTCACTTATCCGTTCTTCTGCCTCAGTTATTCTGTGCTTGATGCCTTCTAGAAAATTTCTGATTTCATTTATTGTGTTGTTCATCATTGTTTGTTTGCTCTTTAGTCTTCTAGGTCCCTCTTAAATGTTTCTTTTATTTTCTCCATCCTATTTCCAGCATTTGGATTATCTTTGCTATCGTTACTCTGAATTCTTTTTCAGGTAGACTGCCTGTTTCCTCTTCATTTGTTTGGTCTGGTGGGTTTTTGCCTTATCCTTCGTCTGTGTTTTTCTCTGTCTTCTCATTTTGCTTAACTTACTGTGTTTGTGGTCTCCTTTTTGCTGGCTGCATAGTTCCCGTTGTTTTTGGTGGCTGCCCCCAGTGGGTAAGGTAGGTTCAGTGGGTTGTGTAGGCTTCCTTGTGGAGGAGAGTAGTGGATTTGTTCTGGTGGATGAGGCTGGATCTTGTCTTTCTGGTGGGCCGGACCATGTCCAGTGGTGTGTTTTTGGGTGTCTGTGACCTTATTATGATTTTAGGCAGCCTCTCTGCTAATGGGTGGGGTTGTGTTGCCGTCTTGCTAGTTGTTTGCCATAGGGTATTGAGCACTGGAGCTTGCAGGTTGTTGAGTGGAGCTGGCTCTTAGCTTTGAGATGGAGATCTCTGGGAGAGCTTTCGCTGTTTGATATTACATGGAGTTGGGAGGTCTCTGGTGGACCAATGTCCTGAACTTGGCTCCCTCACCTCAGAGGCACAGGGGTGACACCTGTTTGGAGTACCTAGACCCTGTCAGCCACAAGTAAGGAAGGGAGGGTGGGAGGGAGGGAGGGAGGGAGGGAGGAAGAAAATAAAGCAAAGTAAAAAAAAATAAAATAAAAGTTATTAAAATAAAAATATTATTAAAAATAGAAAAAAGTTAAAAAGTATAAAAAAAGAAAGTAAAAAGAAGAGAGTAACCAAACCAAAAATGAAATCCACCAATGATAACAAGTGCTAAAAACTATAAAAACAAACAAACAAACCAAAAACACGGATAGACAGAACCCCAGGAGAAATGGTAAAAGCAAAGCTATACAGACAACATGACACAAAGAAGCATACACATACACAATCACAGAAAAAGATAAAGGAAATAAATATATAATCTATATATATATATTAAAAAAAGGAGGAGAGCAACTAAATCAATAACAAATCTACCAATGATTATAAACTCTAAATACTAAACTAAGATAAATATAAAACCAGAAACAAATTAGGTACAGAAAGCAAACCCCAAGTCTCAGTTGTTCCCGAAGTCCACTGCCTCAATTTTGGGATGGTTTGTTGTCTATTCAGGTATTCCAGAGATGCAAGGTACATCAAGTTGATTGTGGAGATTTAATCCACTGTTCCTGAGGCCGCTGGGAGAAATTTCCCTTCCTCTTCTTTTTTCCCACAGCTCCTGGGGTTCAACTTTGGATTTGGCCCCGCCTCTGCATGTACGTCACCTGAGGGCATCTGTTCTTTGTTCAGACAGGACGGGGTTAAAGTAGCAGCTGATTAGGGGGCTTTGGTTCACTAGGCTTGCGGGGAAGGATGGGTGTGGAATGCTAAGCGAGCCTGCAGCAGCAGAGGCCAGCATGATGTTGCAGCACCCTGAGGTGCGCCACGTGTTCTCCTGGGGATGTTGGATCTCGGGACCCTGGCAGTGTCGGGCTGCACAGGCTCCCAGGACGGGAGATATGGACAGTGACCTGTGCTTGCACACAGGCTTCTTGGTGGCTGTAGCAGCAGCCTTAGTGTTTCATGCCCATCTCTGGGGTCCGCGCTGATAGCTGTGGCTTGCGCCCGTCTCTGGAGCTCATTTAGGTGGTGCTCTGAATCCCTCTCCTCATGCACCCTGAAACAATGGTCTCTTGCTTCTTAAGCAGGTCCAGAGTTTTTTCCCAGACTCCCTCCCGGCTAGCTGGGGCTCACTAGCACCCTTCAGGCTGTCTTTACACAGCCAACCCCAGTCCTCTCCCTGTGGTCTGACCTCCGAAGCCTGAGCCTCAGCTCCCAGCCTCCACCTGCCCTGGCGGGTGAGCAGATAAGCCTCTCAGGCTGGTGAGTGCTGGTCGGCACCGATCCTCTGTGCGGGAATCTCTCCACTTTGCCCTCTGCACCCCTGTTGCTGCGCTCTCCTCTGTGGCTCTGAAGCTTACCCCCTCTGCCCAGCTGCCATCTCTGCCAGTGAAGGGGCTTCCTAGTGTGTGGAAACTTTTCCTCCTTCACAGGTCCCTCCCAGAGGTGCAGGTCCCATCCCTATTCTTTTGTCTCTGTTTTTGCTTTTTTCTTTTGCCCTATCCAGGTACATGGGGAGTTTTTTGCCTTTTGGGAAGTCTGAGGTCTTCTGCCAGCATTCAGTAGGTTTTCTGTAGGAGTTGTTTCACATGTAGATGTATTTCTGATGTATTTGTGGGGAGGAAGGTGATCTCTACGTCTTACTCCTCCGCCATCTTGAAGGTCTCTACATCTAAGTTTTAATTCAGTGCAAAATTTGAAAATGTTCATTTAGTCCCTAAATGTGTAGAGTTTTTTTTTCTTTATTTCTGATATATGCTTTTTATTGGACTTAAAACTTAGAGAACATTAAAGTATATTTTACTTCTCAAACCAGTTGGTTTGATCTCAAGTTCAAGATTTTACTTGGAGAAAGTTGATTTGCTATTATCAATAAGAAGTGCTATAAAAATGGCTGAAATAGATTTTTTTTAATGTTTTGTGTTTCATATTGCAGGCATTTGAAAGGCATTATGTTATACTGTTTCCTTGATGGTTGTGTAGTCTTAACATGTCTTGGCTCATCATGTACATTATATTTAAAAGCATAGTCAGAACAGATTCTTATAGGAATCATTGCTTCCATATCTTCCATGCTTATGGAGCTTTCTTAAAGATATGCTAACAACTTAACTTTAGATATCTCTTTTGAAGAAAAGAAAAGATTTCTACCTGAACAATTTGGGATTTCCCTCAAAATTTTATCTCTATTATTTGGGTATTAATCATGTTGCCTCCATTCTCTTCTTTTTATATGTATAAGCACAGACTTCCTATTTTTACTTAAGCACTGGACTATTAATTGTAAGCTGTTTGTTTGGGTTACAGAGCACACACACCAAATTATTCAGTCCAGCTGGCCAACTCTGTTAAGCCATTTTGTTAGTACAGATGCAGCTGTAGTTAAGAGAGAAGCTGGGAGAAGCTTACAGAAGATTTTATTGATAAATATGTGGGAGGACAGTCATTTAACTAGATTAATACTAAGAGAGACTTGTGTGTTCTTCAAAGAAAAAGGCAGAATTTAAACTAAGAAACCTAAAAATAATTGAAATAATTTTCACATTAAATGTACATTTATTGGAGGATATATTTGAATGAGTAAAGATGTGCCATATTTTAAGATCTAATTTACCAAACAAGCAAACAACAGACATGATTGCTTGGATACAGGATGATTATAAATAATTACCAATACTCATTAATAATAAAGTAAGTTTTAATAGCTTTTCATTGCCTTTGACTCTGTTGATAATGCTTATATAAGCCTGTATTATTTAATGCTAGTGTGAAGGTCAATAACAATAGTATTTTGGCAAATCAGATAATAATTTCTAATGGATTAAAATAGGGAAATGGTTGAGACTTTTTAATTTATAATTATGATGCCATGTTTGGATAATGAGTTGTAAACATAATTACTTCTTCTCTCATCACCACATCATAGAATTCTATATTGTTTCTTCAAAATACAGAACTTATGTAATCATCATAATTACTTAAATTAATATAAATGTTTTAATTCTCAGTGGACTCCTAGTGCATGCACGTACCCATAAGAAAGTGTATTATCTAAAAATTATTTAGAATTTGAAGCTACATGGAAAGAATCTTACTTTTAAATTATTGGTTGTTTTTTCTTGTTAAATGTAACATATTTATTGACTCAAGGAATAAAGGAACTAGCAATCTTCTATGTACAAATCATTTCATTTTATCCTCATAAAGTAAAAAACAGCTTTAATTCTAACTATATTGCTGGAAGGGAGTACCACAGATAAACTTTGAACCAAAAAGTCATTTTTGGTAGATGTCATGCAACTTTAGTAACCTTGTTCTGTAAGGTATTTAATTTAGTTTGTAATAATTTTATCTTGGAGGATACAATAGGGAGTTACACTGGTGAAGACTAGACATTTTGTGGGTCTTTTATTGGGTAATTTTTTCATAGCTAGGGTGAATGTTGGATATATCTTCTTAAATATATCATTAACACCACTACAATTATAGCAATAATAGTAAATAACTGGGTTTTCTCCAAGAATTGTCATGAGTTGGTCTTAACCAAATTTCCTTGTCTACAAAATCTGTGTAAGCAATGGGTCAGGAGTGTTGCTGATATTCTAGGTCACATACTCTATGGAGACATCAAGATTTCCAATCCTCTTTCTATAATATTTTTCTGATATTATTCAAAGACAAAATTAATTTGTCAATAACTCAGAAATTAATAATTTTCCTGGGGGGTTGAGTCTTTATTAGAAAGAATAATGGAATGATTAATTAATGAATTGTGAGAACAGCAGATTTAGCTGTTTATTTCTTTTTACCAGCCTGTGATTCCAGTAGTGTGGTTGAGGACCTACAGTTTCCTCCCATTTCATAAAATTCTCTCCATCTTGAAGTTCAGGTGGGACAAAAGTGAGGAAGACCAAGAGGAAAGAAACATCAAGTATCAGACTTAGGGCATTTTTAGTAGGAGGAAAGACTCTTGCAGACTTCATTTTTTCTACCCTTGCCATTTGAGCGATAAGTTTTGCAGGGTCAGAGTTTTGGAGAGTCAAAGCTAAGACAATGCCCAACAGAATGGACATAAAATGATGTTTAGGCTAGATTTTGGTTTAGACCTTGTTAGAAAAGAGCCAAGGGGAAGTGTCCTCGAGGTCTTGAGTGAGAAAAACTCAGCTTTCCTGAGAAAAACTCAGCTTTCCAGGTTTGATAGCTTGTAGACATTTGGGTATAAAATCCTAATTAGCATTTTCATGGACTGAGGCTGATGGAGGCTTTGAAGATCTGAAGAAGCTGTCCATTTCATACTGTGGCCTTGATGAACAAATGCGTGAAGGCCAAAAAGTGTTGTAGGAATATATAGCGTCTGGAGTTCACAGAGCCTCAGAATTGCTTTTGAGGGTTACTCCATCATATTTTCCTCAAGTGATTGTGATTGTAGACAGTATTCTATGAATAGTTGATTTAAATTAGTTAAAATAGAAGTAAACAACCTATAACTCCTCATATGTAGTGCAGTGAAGTATGAATGTAAGTTTTGGGCACATTTTAGCTGTTCGTGTGTCTCTTCATTAAAAAAAGATATCCCATCTCAAGATTAATTTGGATTCCACATGCAATTTTATGTAGTAGGAAAATATAAGTTAGAGCTTTCTTTTCAAATTTTAGGCATTTTAATTATAAAGGAGAACCAGACTAACATTAGTAGCTTAAAAAAAGGTCAACAATATAATTATTCCTTCAATGTAATTTCAAATTCTGAGTCAAGCAATTAATTTTTTGGTTTTACGCCATTTCTCTTTAGGACACATGACTATGTACTTTGAAACAAGTGACACTGGCAATTTTGTATTAATTTCTGTCATTTTATACCATAATATGCATTTGCACTTGATCTATATAGGCTATATTTGAAATAAATAATAACACAATGCTTTAAAGTTTTCTGTGATTTTTTCATACGTGTATTCTGTTTGATATATTATTCCTTTTTGGAATCATTGAAGTTTCGTTGTATTCAAATGTGATTAAATAGAATTTGGACTGTTGCACTCTGTTAAAATAATTGTTTTTAACAACTAGCAATTACTAAATGAACTTGATTAATAAATAAGCAAAAGCAGTCTCAAACCTCCATTCTGAACCTTGAATCATGTGTTTTTCTTCCTGATTGGATTTGCCAGATAATTTTTGAATCTCCACTTTGAGCTATGTATCTTGTATCTCCTGGCTTTCTTATTATATCTTATAAATATTAAATAGTAGCAAGAGTATTTTTTTATGAGTTACTTGAGATTAGTTTTTCCTCAGACTTTCTCCCAGCATTTTTAAACTTGAGTTCCTTAATGGTATCATTTTATGTTTGTTTTTTTCAAGGACAACTTTTACTTTTGAAACCTCAAATCCCTTTTTTCTATGGGAATGATGATATAAAAATTGCATCTGCATCCCTGAGTCCATACTGATATAAATTAATGCATAAATTTTTTAAAAGGGAGAGAATGGAGAAATCTGTGTGGAAGAATTCCAAATGATTATGTAGATACTCCACTCTCAAGGAGGGGGACCATGACTTCCTATGCCTTAAACATGAGCTGTGGATAATGACTTTGTTCCTAAGAGTAAAGAGGGAAAAATAATAACTTTATAGAAGAGAAATGTGATAAACAGTATCTCAGCCAGGTGGTCAAGGCTAAAAATCAACATAATAAGAAATATTGAATAGTATGTGCCCTTGATATGATGTATTGAGAATCGCACTTTACTTCTGTAGTCTTCCTCCCTAAAACCTGTAGCCTAAGTCTAATCATAAGAAGAACATCAGAAAAATCCCAGTTGAGGGAAATTTTAAAAATTACCTGACCAGTACTCCTCAAAACTGCAAAGGTTATCAAAAGCAAGAAACTCCGGAGAAAATGTCACAGCCAAGAGGAACCTAAGGAGAAATGACAACTAAATGTAGTGTGATATCCTGGAACAGAAAAAGAACATTAGGTAAAAACTAAGGAAGTATGAATTAAAACAGTTTTAGTTAATTAAAAAATGCATTTGCTAGGCAATCCCTTTTGTTGATATATGAAAATGTATTCCTAGACTATTTATAATGCTTTCTCAGGCATTCAGTTTAATTCAACACTATGCTAGAAGAAAGAAAATGACACCATGCTCGGATAAAAGACAATCTGTAACAAATTGCATTTTTCTTTTTCTTAATTTCATATACCAAGAAAAATTAGCCAAAATACCATATGGTATACTGGAATAAGAAAAGGACCAACTATCTGAAAACTTAGTAATGGGAAAAAGCTGAAATAGAAGCATCTCTAAATTAAAGAGGGAAATATCAATACATACATTTATAAAATATCAGGAATAACTACTTAGAATATAAGTTACTTGGGATTCTGTATGAAACATCTGCCTTGGAGACAATCTGTATTTGAAGATATGTCAAAAAGGACATGTAATTATAGAATCGTGCAGTTTTGGAAATTACATCTGCTATGATTCAAAACAAACTATTCGGTGATACCTCCCATACAGGAAAACTTTTACCAAATATGTAAGTTATGATTCTAATTTTTCTTTGATTTCCAAGCTTTATTAGGACTTTGATTAAATTTACCCATGACCCTGGGATAAATGAAAATACACACATTTTACATTTTGCGTCACCAGTGGTATCATCTTAAGAAGAAGAGCACCTTTTTTGTGTGTGTGTGGTACGCGGGCCTCTCACTGCTGTGGCCTCTCCCGTCGTGGAGCACAGGCTCCAGACGTGCAGGCTCAGCGGCCATGGCTCACAGGCCCAGCTGCTCCGTGGCATGTGGGATCTTCCCGGACTGGGGCACGAACCCGTATCCCCTGCATCGGCAGGCGGACTCTCAACCACTGCGCCACCAGGGAAGCCCCAGAATAGCACCTTTTTGGAGGAACCTTATGACTGAAGCATAATTATTTTTATTCTCTATGGACTGTAGTGCATATATTAGTAGGCATATTCTCTGGTGAATAGCAGCATAATGTAGAGAAAGAGGACTCTGGAGAACCATATGGAGGTTCTGTGTTCCCATAGCAACTTGAGCATACATTGAAAGGATCTGTTTATATGACTATTCTCTATCTGTTGTATAATGAACTTAGTACAGGGACTGTATCTCGTTTTTCTTTCCTTATTGTCTACACAGTAATTAAGGTGAGACATTCTGCTCTTAACTGATTTTAGAGTCAGATAGATGGACTACAACATAATATATAAATATAATCCCAACTCTACTACTTAGTATCAGTATGGCAGTAGAAAAATTACATTTTCTAATTCATAGAAATGAGGTCATCAGTTTGTAATAGTTTAACCTAGAGTAGATGCTGAATAAATATTTGCCTCCCTCCAATCTAGGTGAGGTTATGGACATTTTTCAATATCATTTCAAGCATGTTTTTATTTCCATTATATAAAAAAAAATTTGCTTCTATTACCATTGTTAGAATCAAACCTTATTTTGAAAGAAATGCCTCCATACAGGACAACTGATGGACTAGATGGCAGAGAATATTTTTAATGGTCGATGATTCCACCTTGGGCATAAAGGGAGAATGGGTTGTAATTCTTCACTTGGTTTCTTTCAGGAAATGTAACTGAGTACGGTCATTGGCCTTATTTTCGTAACTTTATAGGTTTTAGTTCCCTTTCTTTTTTGATTTTCCATTTATAACGGTAATAAATACAAATGAGAAATATAAAATATAAGTAATAGAAGTAAAATATGGAAGTTATGTATATAATGACTGCCTTCATTTTAATAAATATGGGCAAAGTACAAAAGACAATTTGTAACGTTAGGATGATAGACTTACATTTTTCAATATTTTCTTAAGTTTTACTATGCATTTTTAAGTTAAAAATATTTGAATTTTCTGTTTGTAATTTATTTCTAAGAAAGAACTGACATAGAGAAGATCAGTTGTCGCTTCAATCAATAACTTTCTGAATTGCTGCTCAGCCTTCTACTCTTAACATTAACACGTGTATTTACTCTTGTCAAGCTGCCTCCCTTGCTATTACCAGACAGCATTACTCCAGGGTTCCACATCATTCTTCTGGAGTAGGGATCTCACACTCAAATATTTCAGGGGACTTCTGCAGGGAAGGCATCCTGTGACGTAGGGAGTGATGGTCCTATTACTGGAGTATGACGAACTGCCTAGAGGCATTAAAATGTATTTCCTTTTTAACATTTTGGTACATTCTGATATACAAAGACAAATCTCTGGGCTACATTCTTTTATCAGCTGGCAGTTTGCTAGTTCTGCTCAATCTAGAGTACATGTTCTTAACCTGGGGTCTAGAGACAGAATTCATCTTTATTTAGATGGAAAAAAATTTTTTTACTCTAATTGAAATTAAGTATTTAATTTTGAATGAAAATAATCACAGTAATATTGGCAGTAATTATGAGTTTGTCACCGTTATAAATCAGAGATGTTTTCATATCACATTATAGCTGGTGTAAATATCTCAGTATGTTTACATTTGCTACTACTTTGAAATGCAGTACTTATTAGACTCAGCATTAGGTCTTGTTACTTAATGTCTTACTAAGGAAGATGGATATCTAATAAGGAAGATGGATTGATTAAGACACAATTTGGGATATGGAGGCTGGAAAATGAGATCAAGAAGCACTTTCTATTGTATTTGTAATATTCCATTTCTTAAGTTAGATGGTGAATTTATGGATGTTCATTTATTGCTGTGTTTTATAACCTACTTAATATTCTCTGTGTTCTTTTGTATGTAAAAATTTTATAACTTGTGAATCTTTTTATAATATCTCTATTAGATGCCAATATTGCCTGCTCTACTCTACCCCTTTCTGAAAAATTCTCACCCACTGTCCTTATTGAGCTGGTAGAGCACCATGTGAACCTATCCTATGGGATAGTATGTTGGGCCAGAGGTGAACTCCTGACCTATGGGGTAACCTGTGAGGTACTATGGAGTAATTTTGAGGATGTGGTTTGAAAAGAAGAGCTGACTGGAACTGCCTCATGATCAAAGTCTTGAACTAAGACACAGAAAATTTACCAGTTATTATAGGTAATTGAACCTGAAGGCTTATACCTAATATAAGATACAGCAAAAGGGCCCATGGTTAGACCTTGTAGGCCAATGAACCCCTAAAATTATGTGCAGATTTTTAAGTGTATACTTCAGGAGAATCATGGCTTTCACCTGGGGTTTCTGATCTAACCCAAGATAAGAACCACTGGGGCAAAGGCTATAAGGAACCTAAGTAGTTAAGTGAAAACAAAGTAGATAGTAAGAGGAGATAGAGAAGCTAGGAGGGACAGTTGAGATAAAGGTGAATAGGCTAGTGCTCAGAGCTGTCTCTGTTTCTGTCTTTCCTGAGATCTTTTTTTTTTTTTTTTTTTTTTTTTTTGTGGTATGCAGGCCTCTCACTGTTGTGGCCTCTCCCGTTGTGGAGCGCAGGCTCAGCGGCCATAGCTCACAGGCCTAGCCGCTCCGCAGCATGTGGGATCTTCCCGGACCGGGGCACGAACCCGAGTCCCCTGCATCGGCAGGCGGACTCTCAACCACTGTGCCACCAGCGAAGCCCTCCTGAGATCTTTTAAATTCTTTGGACTAACAGAGTCCTGTTTATGAAAATGTGGAAATGACACTCAATAATTTTTAAATTAATTTTCAAATTTGCAAGTTGTTTGGAAGAGCAAATTAATGTATGGTTTTTGAAAAACTGTTCATAACTTTGGAGAATAGTTGCAGTGGTTAATTCTTGGCAACTAATTAGCACTTGAGCAAGAACCAAAGGGAGATTTTTTAATTACAGAAAATAGTACAGAGAGAATCCTCTAAGTCACTCTAGGAATATTAGCTGGGTTGAAATACTAGCAGGAATTCTTTTTTCTCATCAGTCATTGGTCTGGGAAGCACTGCTAGTCACCTTTCAAACTATAATGTACTTGGCTGGGTATTACTTTTATAGGGTGATTTGTGGTTTCAAAGAAAACTCAATGCTTCTGATCACACATACTCAAAAACAAAAATCAACAGGCAAATCACAACAAAATAGTTCTTTCTGAGTTGCAAATCCCTATCTTATTCAACCAGAATGAACTCTGTCCAGTAGAAATAGAACCATGTTCTAGCTTCTAAAATGTATTTCTTTATTGCACATCCTGCTACTTGCTATTGTCCTTGCTGTTTCATTTTTAAAAAATTGTTCATGAGGAAGGGGAACTAGAACTTGCAAAAATCTTTAAAATGTTTTTCTTACCATGTAAAGAATTTATTGGCTTTGTATCCTCCAACCAGTATTTCTGAAGTCCCTTTGGATTTGTACACTTCTATAATCATTCAGAGGAATTATTATCTTACTCATAAAAAGTATTTTTTGTTTTATGATGTTAGGAGACTTTGTCATTCAGCACTTAAGGAGGCAGTCATTTTATTTTTCCAAGTGGCAAAAGCTGCAAGAAAAACACATGACAATTTGGCACCCTCTTGTAATATAGGGCAATGTCAGTCAGTGGCCCTGGACTGCAGATCTCTCCTTAAGATAATCTAGTAGAAAACAAACCAAATAGGAAGTTAATGGTTTTCTTCTTACCTTTTTCTCTGATTTTAGGCACTCACTCTCAAAGTTGTTGTTTTGGTGCTATTTGGAAAGTAACCAGTTGTGTACTTCACTGTCACACAGTTTGAAGTTAAACAAATGTGATTTCTGAACTTTCATGCAAAGAAGTGTTACTAAACTGCACTTGGGTACTCTCACCTGCCACGCAGCAAAGCCAATCCACTGACACCAGGTTGTGGTAAAGGAAATTATAACGTTTATTGCAGGGCACCAAGCAAGGAGAATAGGCAACTCGTGTTCAAAAGACCAGAATTTCTCAATGGCTTTCAGGGAAGGCGTTTTGTTTGTTTGTTTTTGCCTCACTATGCGGCTTGTGGGATCCTAGTTCCCCAACCGGGGATTGAACCCGGGCCACTGAACTGCAAGTGCCAAGTCCTAACCACTAGACCCCCAGGGAACTCCCCGGGAAGGATTTTTCAAGGCAACATTTGGGGTGAGGGTTACAGGGTATATGATTTTCCTCTGATTAATTGGTAGTAAGGTAGCAGGGTGATGTTTTGGGAATCTTAATCATTACCCTTCTGGTACCAACCAGTCTGGGGTCTGTGTGCTTGTGGTCAGTATGTAGTCACTGTTATCCACGTGGGGGGTGGTGTCTTAGTTTCTGCAGAACAACTCACAGATATGAGTCAGATTGTTATGTACATCCCATGAAGAGAAACCAGGACTCAGTTTTTTTGCTGAACTGTTGTTTAAGATATCATTACTTTTCTTGCTTGACTGCTTTTCTTTTGTTTCTGCATTCCCTCACTTCCCTAATTAGTTAACTGCTTGAGCCTGCTGGTTGGAACTCAGGGAAGGCCTAGGAGACTAAAGCCTTTTTCTACAAACAAGAAAGAGGGAACACGAAGGAGCTTCTGTACCCAGGAGGGCCCCGCAGGGTCCTGCTCAGTTTCAGAAGTAATAAAAAATGGTACCTTTTAAGTAGGTATAAGTACTATTAAGCATTTTATATCATACATGAACAACCCACTGTAAAGAACATACAAAAGCCAGTTTTTGGTGGTTTTAAGTGCAATTCAATTCAAATATATAGGCATCTTCAGCTATGCATGGTTTAATCTGATTTTTCCTATCAGTGAAAAATTTCTTCTTTTGATATAGTAATATATATAGTATCATACCTGTGATCTTGACTTCATTCAGATAATGTAATTTTGATATATAACCTATGAATTTTATGAGGCTCAGTTGAAAAAGCAGCTTAAAGCGAACAGGCCAGGTGAGTAAGGTGACCAAATGATTCTAATGTTCTGAAAAATTGTCGTTAAAAAATATCACATATGGGAAGCACAAGAAAGGAGCATTGTCTGCATATCATTGGAAAGACTTATTGTAGGTTAGGGATAAAGGCAGTCTGAAAAATGTAAAGGAATGCTCAGCATTGATTGCTGTTGCATCTTTAAGAAAAAGAAAGGAGAAGTCATAATGCTTGACTGTTAGAGAAGGTATCAGGATTTGGGAATAATTCTGTAATGGGAATTAGCAAAACAAACAAACTGAACACAAAGAAGAAGAGATAGCTTTAACTAAAATTAAAAACTTGATGAAAATTGTGTTTGTGTAATGTTGTAGTTTGACTCTAGTGGTACATACAGAGTCATTACACTTAAAAACTTGCAGAATGCTTTTACATACACAGTATTTAATTATGTGAAAAAGTAGTTCATTATGTGAAAAGTAGTTCAGGTAATATTTTGAAAAGCCACACAACATTTATTACTGGATATGACTCTATTTATGGGTTGAAATGTGTTCCCTCAAAATTCGTATGTTAAAGTCCTAACTTCCAGCGCCTCAGAATGGGACTTTATTTGGAGAGAATACCTCTAAAGAAGTAATTAAGTTAAAATGAGGCCATTAGTGTGGGCCCTAATTGAATCTGACTGATGTCCTTATAAAAAAATTAGCATACACAAAAAGACACCAGGGATGCGTGTGCACAGAGAAAAAATTATTTGAGGACATAGCAAGAAGGCATCCATCTGCCAGACAAGGAGAGAGGCTCTCAGATGAAACCAAAGCTGCCAACACCTTGATCTTGGACTTCCAGCTTCCAAAGCTGTGAGAAATAAATTTCTGTTGTTTAAGCCACCCTGTCTGTGATGTTTTGTTAGGGCAGCCCTAGCAAACTAATACATTCTATCTTATATAAGATACTGAAAGAGGCTAGTTCTAAAATGGCTATTGTAAATGAGCAAGAAACTGCTGCTCACTTGTGTGAGCTTGTTACTTGAATCGTCACAGAATTATAAGAAAAGTCAATACCAACTCAGATTCAAGAAACCTAAGAATAAATGAAATCAATTATAGTATCTCAGACAATATTTAAATGGAAACGTATATATCTCTTTAAAAGATATTCTGAGTATAAAATGTCCATTTCATAATGCTTCATGTTAATTCACATCATTTTATAAATTTAAGAAGAATAACAAGTTTATTCAACAAGAAAATTTTTAGATGCTGCACTGGAAAGGATTACAACATATTATGGAATTGGTTCAGAGGAATAAAACCTATTACAGAATATTAAATGATACCTTCTTTGAGTACAAATTGGTAATAAATCCTTTTGTTGCCCTCAGTTTGACACTGCTTTATTTTAAATGCACAAGAAGCTTCCTTTTTTTGTATTATCTTAATTTTAGATGAGTCTTTCATGTAGTTAATTTATCAGTTATTTTTGGTATTAGAGTCACTTAAATGACCACAGACCACCATTTCTAATTGAAATGTCTTTTATCTTCCACTGCAGCAGTGATGTTTGTTGTAGCTTTGATAGCATAGGTTATGCCTGCTTCATCAGTCAAGGCATCAGATCGAATGGTTTAAATAGTAGACTCAGTAAACCTCTCTACCCTAGCTCCTCCACTCTTTTTTTTTTTTTTTTTGCGGTACGTGGGCCTCTCACTGTTGTGGCCTCTCCCATTGTGGAGCACAGGCTCCAGACACGCAGGCTCAGCGGCCATGGCTCACGGGCCCAGCCGCTCCATGGCATGTGGGATCTTCCCGGACCAGGGCACAAACCCGTGTCCCCTGCATCGGCAGGCGGACTCTCAACCACTGCGCCACCAGGGAAACCCCCTCCACTCTTTTTTTGATGTGTGACTCAGTTCATCTTAAATGTCAAACTGTCTTTATTTATAAAAAATATCTTCTTTCACATTATAATACATTTCTCAAGGGCTATTTATAAGATATACAAAAATGTACTGTTCCTATATGAGTAAAAATGATGATCTTTGAAGAGATTATGATGCTCAGTGGTTGCTCTAATAATAAATATGAATCTTCAGTTAATATATTTCTGTATGATAGTCACTTTTTAATTAGGGTTGATCAACTAGTGTGTGAAGTATTTTGCTTCATTATTTCTCCTCCATTCATTTGTCTGATCATATATAACCTGTAAAAAATGGTGGGGAAGCGTTATTAAAAGTAAGAAAATTTTAATCAGCATAGTAGTTGTGGTAAAGGATGAATGATTGGAGGTTTTAACTATCGATTAACATTAACTTTATAGGTTATTTATTAAATAAATGTTTTCTATTATATGATGGGAATATATTAACTTTACAACTAAATTCAAGTAATATAGAAAGCAAATTATTATAGTGCTTTTTATCATTTTACAGAGGGAAAAATAACTGAAAAATAGAAATACAAAGTAACAATAATAATTAGGGTTAAACTAGACTCATAAAAGTGATCAAAGGACCCAGGATTTTGTGTCACTTATAATTTGTCTTCTTCTCCCTGGAAAAGTGTAAAATAATTGCAGATCATACTAACAACTATGAAAATGCTTTAATACTTTAAAAGCGGCTAATATTGTCTTCAGAAACTCATGCAAAAGAACACAGTTCCCTGTTCTTTTTATATTAGTTGTAAATATATTATGTATGAAATGCATGTGTATTTCACTGATGATTAAGATGGTAACCGAATTCACATGGAATGCTTTAGCCATCTTACAATATACCCTCAAAAGAAAACAAAAACCAAGATAATGATATAACCTCCCCACCTCAAATCTGATTGTCAGGTTCCAAATGTATAGGGGTTAACGTGTCCATTTCTTCCTTCTCAACCTTCCTATTTATAGACTTAAGAAAAAAAATTGGCATGACTGGTATAAGAAGAAAATGTCAAAAGGTTATAAAACACTGCAGAGAAGATGTTTTTAATGAGTCTTTCAAAACTCTGAAATAAGAAAGATCAGAAATAAGGTTATTATAATGAAACCAGATAATGAAACTAGTGTTCAGGACATGTTTTCTTGTATTATTTCTGCCTATCTGTACTGCATAATTAGTGGTAGGCAAGTTAGGTTATAAACTGTGAGAAAAACAACATATTTTCCAACTCTGGCTCCTAGCTCTGCTGCAGGCAGCTGGGAGTGTTTTCCAGAAATAGAAGATGGCTGTAACAAACAATAAAATATAGGCAGTGAGAGCCACGATGATCTCTTTATCACATCTGTCATCACTGCATATACTAATGGATTTATCAGAATGCCATGTGAATCTGAAAGCTAAGTGTCACAATCTGTGGATATGCCTAGTCCTGAAGGATTTATTGCTTCATTAGGGAACAAGGGAAGAACTTAAGTAAAACATTTAAGAATGAATTCATATTCCCTGATAACCTGGAATAAGATTTTTTTTTTTTTGCGGTACGTGGGCCTCTCACTGTCGCAGCCTCTCCCGTTGCGGAGCACAGGCTCCGGACGCACAGGCCCAGCGGCCATGGCCCATGGGCCTAGCTGCTCCGCGGCACATGGGATCCTCCCAGACCGGGGCACGAACCCATGTCCCCCGCATCGGCAGGCAGATTCTCAACCACTGTGCCACCAGGGAAGCCCCCTGGAATGAGATTTTGAGTGCTGTAAAAAACATGTACTTCAGTTGTACAAATTTACTTCTGCCTTTACTAATTGCTTTTTTTTTTTTAAGTTAAGTTTTAGTTTCTTATAAATCAGGAATACAAAGGCTTGGCTGTTTATACTTAATAGTTTGATGATGCTGAAGACTGCAAAACCCAAATGATAAAACTGGCTGGAGGCTCTATTTTTTTTTTAACTGTCTCTTTTTATCAAGTCAGCCAGAAAATTAAACCACTTGTCCACATTGCTCAAGCCTGAGGTCTTTTCCCATCATATAGGTTAATTATATGACCTTAGGTCTAAATAGGAATGTGTCAAAAAGTGTGCAGATAAAGGTCAGAAAACCTAGGTTCCAGTTCAGCTCTTTGGAACCGTATGACCTTAGAGACTCATTACATTTTACCTCAGCGTGTTGTGAGCTTAGTAGAATAGAGTATTGCAGGTCTTTTGTGAGGTAGAAAATGATATTTATTCATTTATTTGTTCATATATCTACATATTATTAAGGCAACCAAATTTTCCCAATGAAAATTATTGGACTGTAGTCAGAGAATTGGGGCTCTAGATCCAATACTATATGTTCATTAAGTTCTTCCAGTTGTGTGGGATTTACCTGAATTCCTGTTTGGAAGTATAAGACTGCTTTGTTGAAGATCTGCTAGTATCCTTTTTTTTATTTCTAAAGATCGTACCTGTATGACCTTGGGTTAGTCACTTAACCTCTTCGGAAAAATAGCTTACTTTATAGGAACACAAAGGGATTGGAGTTGATGATTATTAACGTCCATTCCAGTCTTATAGTATTCTACCACATTCATGCTGCTTATTCTTTGTTGTGAAATCTGGGACACCAGGCACAGAAAGGACCTTCAGACTCAGCATTTCCTGTTTGCATGTGGGTGAATGGAACTGAGATTGTCTCCATCATTGGGTTCCCTATCCAGTTTATCTTCACATTACAGATTCTGTTACAAAGTACTCACTATTTTGGTCATAGGGATTCTTGCTTGTTTTTGCCTGAGGCTTGCAGAGTTATGAGTAAATATTTCATCAGTCAAACTAACACCTAAACTAACCTTTCTTTTTCTTTTTTCCCCCCTGTTTTCATGAAAGATGGTTCACAGAAACCCCTACGTACTATTGTTGTCATGGAAACAGACCATCAGTAATTCAAAATTCAGAACCATAGATTCTGGACCGATTGTCAATATTTTGAATTTAATTTTCTGCCTCGTTTGTGATTTTGAATCATGTTAAATCAGTTATCCCTTTTACCCTTTTTAAAATCAGCTTGTGTTCATCAGGGTTCTCCAGAGAAACAGAACCAATAGAATGTTTATATCTCTATCTATCTCCCTGTCTATCTGGAAAGAGAGTTTTAAAAAGGAACAGGATTATGCAGTTGTGGAGGCTGGCAAGTCCAAAATCTGAGGGTTGGCCAGCACATTGGAGAATGGAATTGTTGCAGTTTGAATGTGAAGGCAGTCTGCTGGCAGAATTCCCTCTTCTTTTGGGGAGGACAAGGTTTTTTTTTTTCCTACTAAGGCCTTCAACTGACTGGATGAGACCCACCCACAATATAGAAGGCAGTCTGATTTATATGTTAATCTCATCTAAAAATACACCTTCACAGAAACATCTAGAATGTTTGACTAAATATCTGGGTACTAAATATCTGCCTAGCCAAGTTGACCCATAAAATTAACCATCATACAACTCTTTACATGTGCTTTATTGTTTTCTGCAGCATACAGTTTTTAGCCCCCCTTGGCAATCTCCAAGGCTAAATTACCACATAAAACCTTCAGTTCTCATCTCTTATCATAGTTCCAGCTGACTCTTGAATATCTCCCCCCTGCATTCTCTTCAGGCCCTTTTGTTCCAGCAGGTTTAAAGCAAAAGCTCATGATCTTTTCTCCCTTATATATCTTCTGTTTCCTTTTATTAATGATGACATTGTTCAATCTAGAAAGCTGGGAGTCATCTTTGAATTAATCCCCTTCATCCTTTCCTCTAATGAAATTCCACCTCACTCACTCAAGATAACATCCTAGGCAATGTAAACAAAATAGTGAGAAGGCAAACAATAAGCAAATAATTCATCAAATAATTGTAATTGTGATAAATGCTATGATGAAAAAGCATAGGGTGCTAGAATATTGTATAACTGAGGGACCTCATGTAGTGTGAGAGGGTCAAGGAAGACTGATATCAGAAAGATACATATGAGTTAGTCAGGTGAAATTGGGGAGTAAGGAGATGAAGAGTATTCCAGGCAGAGGAAACAGCATGTGTAAAGACCCTGATGCAGGAAAAAAATGAGAAAGTATATGATGTCTCAGAGTACTAACTCTGAGTCAGGAACTTTTATTCTCACAATGACTCTATGATATAGGCATTATGATATAGATACTAATTTCGGTAAATTGTAGGGGTTCAATAAATGTTTGTTGCATAAATAAATAAATCTTTATTTTAAATGAGAAAAGTGAGACTCAGAAAGATTAAGTAAGGAGTTCAGGTTTAGTCAAGATAAAGTGGCAGAATGAGGATTCTGCTGTTTGCAGGAGACACAGAGAAGAGAACCACTGCCTCTAATCACTCCATTATTGCCCCATCAGCAAGACTAAGAAACACTGTCAAACTTCTAAATTATTGGTAAATCCTGGTAAAGCAGTGTACAATATTCTGAATTTGCTAGACCAATTTTTTTCTAGTGTTTGGTTTGCATGATCTTGATAACTTTGGAATATATTCACATTAAATAATCCTAGAGATTGATTAAATGATTTGGTTTCTCTTCTGCTCTTTTTTTTAAATTTAATTTTATTTATACAGCAGGTTCTTATTCATTATCTATTTTATACATATTAATGTATACATGTCAATGCCAATCTCCCAATTCATCCCACCACCACCCCCACCTCTACTTCCCCCCTTGGTGTCCATACTTTTGTTCTCTACATCTGTGTCTCTATTTCTGCCTTGCACACCAGTTCATCTGTATCTCTTCTGCTCTTAATCTCAGCATTAGTTTATTTCTTTCTTTACTAAAAGTAATAATGACTTTTTTTAACCTACCAAAATATTTGCTTTAATCTCATAAAAATGAAGTGATTATGAATTTCAGATTGGCTAGATTTCAGAATATTTAGTACATCTTTTTTTTACTTGCAGTAATAAATAACACTTCTAATATAGAATACAGCATCTTGTAAAAATAGAATTAAATTTAAGAGAACTCCATTAACATCCCTTTTAATTTGCAGTTATAGGCTTCACCAAAGGAAGAATTAGAATTCTTATAAAGAGAATCACTTTGAAATTAAGAAATTTGTCATAGATTCCCAGCTTTAATATCACTGTGGTGGTAACAGAAAATTTGAAACAGATATGGAACATTCTCTGAACATGAAGATTCATTGCCGATAGGGATCAGAGCTATTATCATTCTCTTGCCTGTGGCTACTTTTCAACTCATTACACTGAGGCTCTGGCCCCATCACTCCACTAAAATTGTTATTGTTCAGGGCCCCAGTGATGTCCAGGTTGCTGAATTCAGTAGAAACTTCTTAGTACCATTAGATACAGCAGACCTCTCTTCATTCTTTCTTAATTGTAAGGACATCAGCCACTTGTGGTTTTCCTTTTGGCTTCTCCTAGTGACTCTTTCACCATGTTCTTTGCTGGCGCTTCTCCTTACTTAACCTCCAGATGCTGGAAGGCAGGCATATTGGTTCCTCTTCTTGAGCACCATGTCCTTTCTAGGTGATCACATTCATCACCATTACTTTAAATATTATCTGTGTGTCAAAGGCTTCCGAAGTTATCTTTCTAGTCCAGGTGTTTAGAGCTTCAGGATCATTTATTCAGTAGTCTCTTTGATATTTTCATTTGGATTTCTCTTCCATCTCAAATTTAAAATGTCTAAAAACTGAGCTGCTCATCACCCCTCACACCCAAACCTGCTCCTTTCATTGTCTTCCCAGTTCATTTAACACCTATCCAAAAAACTGTTTCATCTTTGATTTAGCTCTTTCCCTTCCAGCAAATCTCATTAATCTTACCTTCAAAATATATGAAATATTTTCACTTTTCTTCTTTTCACTGCTACCACTCTCATAAAAGCAACCATTGCCTTTTGCCTAAACTCCTTCAATAGCCTTGTAACTGGTCTCTTTGCTTTTACTCTTGCCTTTAGTCTGTTCTCAATACAAGGATCGTTTAGAAATATAGGTAATCATCTAATGCCACTGCTCAAAACTCTTTTCATTGTACTTAGAATGGAATCAAATGTTACCATGGCTTCCAAGGCCCTGTGCTATCTGGCCCTGTCTACTCCCCTTACCATATTGTAAATCTCTCCTTGCTCACTATACTCTAATGTTGCTGATTAGCCTTGTCAAGGTAATTTCTGCCTTGTTTCTGTTTCTCAGACATGTAAGGTCTTTCCAGCTTTTGGGTTTTGTTGTTATTGCCCTGACTAAAAAACTCTTTCCTCAATTATTTTTTTGAGTTTTGTTTTTCTTTTTTATAATGGCTGATCCTTTTTTATCCTTTAGGACATTTCATGAAAGTTTCCCTCTCAGTAAGATTATTTCCAGACTGCCCTACCTAAGTGCTTCTTCTAGTCCCAGTCATACTCTTATGTTGTTCTGTTTAGTCCCTGCCATCACTTACCCCAGTTTGAAAGTATCTTGTTTGTTTATTGCCTTATTCCTAAAGCTAGATTGTAAGCAGTTTTTCTGTAAATTTTAAACTAATCTTAAATATATAGAGTTGTTTTTTTTTTCTTTAAGGTGACTGAGCAGACAAAAAATACTTTAAAGTGAGTTGATGATCTGACAGGAAGCTTAGGAATTTGCAGAGGTCAAAAATGAAAGCAGGAATTCCTGAATTCATTGTGATTGCTACATTGGAAGAATGGTGTCTTTTCTTTTTTCTGAGAAATTATTTTTATGTTGGGATGAGCTGTTGAGGGTCTGTTTGCTCTGGGCCTCTTGTGCATCTGCTTGTCTTGCTGAGTCTTGCTAGGCCAAAATTGCAAGTCCTTGATTGAGCCACTTATCAGAACTTCTTTATGCCGAAGACAATCTTGAAAAGTGAGGTTCTTGCACTACATCAGGTATCCCCCTGGACAAAGAAGTTGTGCTTACTTCTTGTTACAAAAGCAATGGATTCTCTAAGTTCAAGTTTCCTCTCTTGTAGCACATCCTCATATGTTTGCAGATTTCCTCTGGCTCTCCTCGTTGCTCTGTAGAATTTGGGAATCAGTGAACCAGTGCAAGTAGACTGATAATCCTTGTATTGTTCTTCTGCAATAAAGTCCTTTTCTGTGGCCCAGGAGTCTTGCGTCTTCTGTCAGCTTCTATGGAACTGTAGAAGGCTTGTACAGAGATTTTGGTGGGCATTCTCTTGGTTCTAGCCCTTCTCAAAACTGTTATATTTATTTAAGCAGCATAAAATCCCAAAAGAATGTCAATTTCCAATTCTTTCTTCTACTCCAAAACTGTGATTAAACATATATTGTCTTACTTATTATATTCTTCAGGTTTTTTAAACATCTCTTTTATTTCTTCCATCTCTTTGGTTCCCTGTGTCTCATTATCTCAGTTACTAATTCTCTTTTCAGTTGTTTTTATTATGCTTATTTAAATTGTCCATTGAGTGTTTGATATCAGCAATTATGCTTTTTTCTAAAAATTTCATGTTTTTAAAAAAAATCTGCCAGACAAAAGTCTCTTGTCTCTTATTCATGTTTTCAGTTTCATCTTTTACTTACTTTAAACATTTCAAAACACATTTAAAATTTTTGTTTTTGATAATTCCAATATCTGAATTCTTTGAAATTTCATAGTGTTTTCTTTGCCGTCTCTTCCTCATGGTGCCTTATTTTCTCATGTGTTTGGTAATTTTGGAATGTAAGCACACGTTCCATTAGGCCTGCTTCAGTGACCTAGTTTGAGATCATACCTATAGAAAGGATTTGAATTTGCTTCAGCCAGGTACCCTGGAGGACCCCAATATGAGATCCTTTAAATTAATTACCATTAACTAAAGGTGAAACTATTGCCAGAATTATCAAGGGTGACTTCCTTGCCTGCTGAGCCAGATCCTAGAATCCAAAGCCCAGGAGGAGACTGAAAAGTTTTCCTGTTACTTTTACCTGTAGGTAGATATTTTTCTAAGTTCATCATTTCATTGAGATTGTAGCTTTGAGGATCTCTACCTTACCCAAATTACTGTCTCTTTTTCACCTGTAGATTGTTGTACTACGATCTTCTTTCTTCTATTGTACACATAGAGCTTTCCTCCTTTTCCTATTTTTACAGTCCTAGCTTGGAAGTTTTACGTTCCATTTGCATTCTTTTGTTGTCACTGTTACCCTTAAATTTTATTATGCATACTTAACAATATTTTAGTCTTTCTATCCTCATTTAGAATAACACAAGCACATTATATCAGTATAACTGTAAATCTTCTCTTCCTATCTTCCATGTATTTTTATTTAGCATGTTAAGTGCTATCATTTTTCTTAAACTTGTAATTGCAATATAACATACATAGAGAAAAATAAACTTAATGTACTTGCTCAATGAAATTTTACAAAGATTTTACAAAGTGAACACAGCTGTGTATTCACTATTCAGATCAGAAATAGAGTATTTCTGAAAAAGAATATTTATAGCACTCCAGAGACCCTTGTATACCCTCTCAGTCATTACCTCTCTCACATGTAACCACAGTTTTGTCCATTGATTAATTTTGACTGAGTTATGGTTTTGAACTTTATATAAGTAGAATAAATAAAATATTACTTTTTTATGTTTGGCATCTTTCACTCAGTATTATTTATGAGGTTTATCCATATTTTTGCATGTGGCAGTAGATTGTTTATTTTCATTGTTGTAAAGTATTACAATGTATGGATATATGTTTTTATTTATCCATTTTATTATTGAGGGGTATGTGTGATGTTTCCGGTTTTTAGCTGATACTAATAACACCTATGCTGATATGATACCAATGATTCTGTGAAAATGCTATGAAAATTTTTATATATGTCTTTGGTTGCATATATGTGTGCATTTCTGTTGGAGTAGAATTACTATAACATGAGAAAACACGTTCAACTTACCAGACATTGCCAAGCAGTCTACCAAAAGTGATTATTCCAATTTACACTCTTACATAAAGTGTTTGAGAATATCAGTTGCTCCACATCCTTGCCAATATTTGGTATTGCCAGTCTTTTTCATTTCAGCATCGTGTGTGGGTAGTTGTATTTTACTGTGCTCTTAATTGGCATGTCCCTGATGAATAATAATATTGAGCACCTTTTCAAATGCCTGTTGACCATTTGATTATCTGTTTTGTTTTGAAGTCCCCTTTAAAGTGCTTTGCCTCTTTTATTAAACATTTTTTTTTTTAATTATTGATTTGTTGAAGTTCTACATATGCTCTGGATACAAGTCCATTTTCAGATAAATATATTGCAAATATATTCTCCTTGACTCTTCATTCTCTTAATGGTATCTTTTCACAACAGAAGTTCTTAATTTAACGTAGTCCAGTTTATCATTTTGTCTTGTTTACAAAATCTTGGCCTACACCAAAATTTTTATCTTCTAGAGGCTGCATTGTTTTAACTTTCACATTCAGATCTACAATCTACCTGGAAGTGATTTTTTTACGCATGGTATATTACATGGGTCACTTTATTTTTCTGTTATGGATATGTAATTAATCTAATTTTTTTAAAAAGATCGTCCTATTCTTCACTGTACTGCAATGCCATCTTTTCCATAAATCAAGAGCCTATATAAATGTAGGTCTGTCTCAGGACTGTTTCTTCTGTTCCATTGGTCTTTTTGTTTATCCTTGCACCAATACCACAGTGCCTTAATTACTATAGCTTTAAAGCAAGTCTTGATAACCAAGTTAATCCTCCAAGTTTGTTCTATGTATTATTTAAGATTGTCTGGTTATATTTACCTCTTTGCTTTTCCACCTAAAGTTTGAATTGTCGTGCCGATTAAAAAAAAAGTCATGCCAATATTTTGATTGGTATCTCATTAAATTTATAGGTCATTTTGGGAAGGCTTAAAATCTTTACAAAATTGAGTTTTACAATTTATGAACATGACATATTCCTCAATTAATTTAGGCCTTTATTTTCTCTTGATAATGTTTCATGTTTCTTGGCATTGTACTACCCTCACCTTTTGTGCTATTGTCATGCCACCTTGTTTTTAACCTCTCCCCAATTAATAATTTTTATACTTTTTATATAATTATTTAGATCTACTAATCTACTTTGTAATTTATTTACTTACCACTGATTTTTGTATTCAACTCTTTCCATCAGGGATTAATTTCCTTCCTGTTGAGTATTGTCTTTCAGTGTTAATTTGAGAATGTGTTCATGATGTGTAAACTTTCTCAGTCCATGTTTGTCAAAAACAGTTTTTATTTTGGCTGTTTCATGAATTTCTTTTTTAACTAGATTTATAATTCTAGGTTTGATAGTTATTTTTCCTCTGTACTTTGAACACCTATTTCTACTGTCTTCTAATTTCTTGATACTAATGCAATGTCTTCTGTCTGTTAAGAGCTCTGTTAGAAGGAATCTGTCTTTTTCCTGCAGATGGACTCTTTTACAGTATCCCCTTGTAATTGATACTCTTCAGATACTTTATGTTCTTAAGGTTCCATCAAATTCTCTTTGCATTTTGTTTTCATCAGTCCTGCTAAGTATGTGGTGGTTTTCTTCAATCTGAGAATGTTTTAAAATTTTAAATATTTCATTTTGTTAAACCTTAATCTACTACCCCTGTAAACAATGACTCTCCTTAATTATCTGTTCTTTCATTTCAGAATCCTTGTTTGAACCAATTGTTTCCTCTTAATTCATACTGCATGGCTTCCAACCTATCTTTCCTATTTTATATCTCTTTAAATTATTGTGTGGCATTCCAGATAACGTCCTCGGATATAACTTCTACTTACCTTACTTCTGCTTTAGCTGTCTATTCTAGTCACTAACGTAACTATTGAATTCATCCAGTAGGTTTTTTAAAAAAAATTTAAGTAACTATATATGCAATTTTTGCAATCTCTATCTGGCTGTTTTTCAGATGAGTCTGCTGTTTTCATGTAACTGTAATTGCTTTACAGTTTTTGTTCTTTCTTTCATCTTTTTGAAATTTATATGTGCTAATTAAAATTAACCTTTCAGATTATATTATTTTGTTTTATTTATTTCTTGAGGTTAGAATTTTTCTATTTGTATTGTTTTCTATCTCTTCCTCTTTGTAGTATTCATATTACTTATACTTTGTGACTTTGAGCTCATTTTTAGCAGTGGTTAATTTTAGTGGAGGACCTGTTGCATCCTGGACTACAGAAGCATGAGTCTCTTGGTGTTTCATTAAGTTCTCTGCTGGAAATTTTAATAAATGTTTACTCCTTTTCTTTGGTTTTCAGCAGCAGGCAAGCATCAACGTTTTGACCTGTTTAGCTTAGAATTTCAGTTTCTTGGAAAAACTGTGTTTTCACCCATGTTGGGAACAGATAGCAAGCTTTAATCATGTTCAAAGAACCAGGGAACAGAATTTTTCTAGTTTCTATGCATGGTCAGGGTTGCCCTTTATGGATCTTAGCTTTATATATGGGCTTGAAGTTCACCTCTCTGCTTTATACTGTCTTGAGACCTCTGTTGCATTTATGTGCAAGAATTAAATTTTCAGCCCCTGCCACTATGATCCTAATGAACCATTTGGCTTTTGCTCCAAATTATTGTTGTGAATAGATTTTGTTTCTGGAACATGGAATTTTCTCTTCCTTCCTTTCTTCTTTCATTCATTCAAATTTGACCATATATTAAAAATATTTTGAATACAATTTATTTACATTTTTATATGTTTGGAGCATGGCAGATCAAACATATTGATCAGATGTCTTAGCCAAGACTCTTCATATATAGGAAACTATGTGTTGCAGTAGATAACATCCTGTCCCTATAATGTATATAATAAAGAAGTATATTTCTTGTTCTTAAGTTATATCATTATTTTATTAACTTTTTTATATACTTACAAATTTATTGAGAGGTCACTTGTGTTAGACACTGTGCTATATACATTTCACATGAATTATGCTCACTCTCATAGAGCTTATTGTCTAGTTGGGGAGAAATACATAAATAAATATTCTTACACATAAATGACTATTACAGAATGTTTTGAGGGACTGATTTTACATTGGAGAGATTTATAGGAAAGCCCTCCCTCAGAAAGTAATATTTAAGCTGGTGAGAAGGAACTCATCAGCTTAAGGGGGAAGAAAGAACATCCCAGACAGAAAGAACAGCGTATGTAAAGATAGGAGAAATCTTGATACCTCTGAAGAACTGAAATAAGACCAATGTTATTGGAGTGTCCTGGGAAAGGGGAGACTACCCAAAGGTGAAACTGTAGAAAAAATTAGGGATCAGGGCATCCAGGGCCTTGTCAACTTTGTAAGGAATATGGATTTTGTTCTGAATGCAATGGAAAACATTTGAAGGATTTTACGTAAGTGGTGATGTGACCTTATAAAATATCACTTTGATTGCTGTTTGTAATAGATTTGAAGGAAACAAAATTAGAAAGAAGAAAAAAGTTATTATAGGAGCCTAGATACAAGATACAATAAATAGTGACTTGAACTAGAATGGTGGGGAAGATGGGCAGAAGTGGAAAGTGGAGAATGGCATATTAAACAATATAAGGAATTCTATAAGTGATAAGAATAATGACATCTAAGTATACAACTCTTTGAGGCTTGATCTAGGGGTCAATTTTAGCATATATATTTAGGGGTTCTTAGCCTGGGAACTATATGAACTTCAAAGGGCCTTCAAGACTTTTGAAATTTAATGTAAATTTTCGGTCTATAGATGTACGTGTGAAGTTTTCTAGGGAGATGGTCCACATATCTTACTAAATTCTCAAAGTATCTGTGTCCAAAATACCAAGAACTCCTGATATAGG
The DNA here is from genome assembly GCF_059928025.1 of Delphinapterus leucas. Classification (NCBI taxonomy): domain Eukaryota; kingdom Metazoa; phylum Chordata; class Mammalia; order Artiodactyla; family Monodontidae; genus Delphinapterus; species Delphinapterus leucas. The sequence goes on along the minus strand of NC_143137.1, from coordinate 35,930,858 downwards.
GGAATTATTTATAAATATTGTTTTTCTAAAGTAGGCTTTTGATTAGAATTTTCTAATAAGGCATAATTGTACCCCTTGGCAAGAACCTAGAAAGAATGTCCCATGTAGGTATGATATTAAAAATATTTAACAACCAGTTGGCATATACCAATCTGAAGATGGCACAGACCAAATGGATGCTGGCCACAATAAATGACTGTTTCATCACTGTGCATTGAAGCCCAGATTCTACATTGTTAATTAAGGGAAAGGTTTGTTTGTAATCAACCATGAAGAGTATAGCACTAAGATCCATTTATGAAAATTGAGAGAGGATGCCTACATATAGAGTAAAAATAAACCCATCACCCTTTATGGTAGTGGGTCATGGTTCCATATTAAGTAGCTTATTTTCTAAAACAATTTTGAATTATAGAACATGAAAACTGTTTAAAAATAGTGTAGCTAGTAAGAAGGTATGCCATTATTTTTTCTTTGAGCTTCAGATTCTATAAGATTCATCCAACAGAATAGAAATTAGACTAATATTCAAGTAACTGAAATATTTTAAAATAATGGAAAATAATTTTTTAAACTGATTGACAACAGTAGTTGTTTCTAAGCTTTGTTCCGTGGAGATATGAAGTAAATGACAATTAGAGCACATGAAAAAGAAAGTGTTGTTATGCTGGATATAATTTTTCTTCATCAGTTCTAGACTCTTCCATTACCTTGAGCAGTGTTAAGGTCTTAAGTCATGAAAGTAATACACGGAGTTTTATTTTACAACCCAAGCAAATTGAAAAAAATACATAGCAGAGAAACTAAAACCAGGCAGATGTTTTAAGACTCAAGATTTTGGACTAATGGAAGGAAAGACTACCCCGTATTCCTAAAAAGCCTGAATGATAGACTATTTGTGAAGACATGCAGTCTTGTTTTTCTTAAGAACACATGGTTATTTAAACAAGTTGTTCTCAAACCATTCCAAGCAGAGCTCCTATGGGTCTTCTTTTAAAGAATTAATGAGAGTGACTTGTAATTAAGAACATCCATTTATGTAAACATTTGTTAAAAATCTATAAAAAATGATTCTTAGCCTATTTAGAAACCCAATATCATCTCCTATAATTTTGTCTACACTGTTAATTTGATGAACAATAGCTTTTTCATAGTACATACTCCAGGTTTAATTATCATAAATCTTAAATTTGTGTAGTCCAAATTAATGAGGTTTGACTTATTTTAAAATAATGCTTTTGGACTTCCCTGGTGGCTCAGTGGTTAAGAATCCGCCTGCCAGTGCAGGGGACACAGGTTCGAGCCCTGGTCCAGGAAGATCCCACATGCCACGGAGCAACAAAGCCTGTGTGCCACAACTACTGAGCCTGTGCTCTAGAGCCTGCGAGCCACAACTACTGAGCCTGTGCACCACAACTACTGAAGCCACTCACCTAGAACCCGTGCTCCGCAACAAGAGAAGCCACCGCAATGAGAAGCCTGCGCACCACAACGAAGAGTAGCCCCCACTCGCCGCAACTAGAGAAAGCCTGAGCACGGCAACGAAGACCCAGTGCAGCCAAAAAAAAAAACAACAGCAACAAAAAAAATAGAAAACACAACATTGTAAGTCAGCTATATTTCAATAAAAGTTATTTAAAACTTTAAAAAAAATGAATGCTTTTTAAATGTAAACAATATCTACAAAAATTGATGAAACATAGATGTACAGAAATTCTAAACATATTTTTGACGTAATACTTATTATTGTTTTAAACTGACTTGGCTGGGATAGAGTTGAGAGTTAGATATACCAGCTAGGTGGACTTAGAAACACCTTTCCTTCCAAGTATATCTTTATATTCATTCATTCATTCATTCATTCAATACATATTAATGATGTCCCTTCATACATTTGTAGTACAGTTAGATCCTTTTGTCACATTCTACACTCCATTCTGAGATCCTCAGACCTCCTAAATGTTTCGTTATTTTTAATTAGCATACATTAAGGTGTTGCAAAGTTTTATGGGTTTTGACAAATACATAGTGTCATATATTCATCACAATAATGTCATACAAAATAGCTAAAAATCCCCTGAGCTTCATCTCTTTTGAACTACAGAGTACAGGCTTTAAGTAATCATCTTACTCATTTGTATTTGTGTTTAAAAGCTACCTTTTTTTACAACTAACATTTAATGAGCGCTACAACGTGTTAGGTGCCATTTGCAAGGATTAACTCTTTTTTTTTTTTGCCACACTGTGGCTTGAGGGATCTTAATTCCTTGACCAGGGATTGAACCCATGCCCCGTGCAGTCCTGCGATGGAAGTGCGGAGTCCTAACAACTGGACCACCAGGGAATTCCCAAAAGTTACTTTAATAAGAATATAAAGAGGAGGAGTATGATTACGACTGTTCTAGTTATATAGTGCTGCTTAACAAATCACCTAAAACTCAGTCATGTAAAAGAGCAATCATTTTTCCTCTCTTCCCTTCCCTTCCCTTCCTTTCCCTTCCCTTCTCTTCCCTTCCCTTCCCCTACCCCTGGGCCCCTCCCCTCTCTCTCTTTCTTATTACAAACTTTCAATTCATGCAAGGCTTACTGAAGAAGGCTTATCTTGATTCCTCTACTATGTGATCCAATTTTATTTCTTTGGTGACTGGTCTGCTTATATAAAGATGTTATGTAATGAACATTTGGAGCGGTATGTTCAGTGCAACAAGTATTTATCGAGTACTCATTATGCATAAGGCATTCTGCTAAGCAAGATGATGAATACAAAAGATTCAAAAAGAAGATGTGATTCCTGCCCCTAAGGAATTTGTAGGACGTATTCATTTTAATGGAGATTTAGGTTTAACAAATCTTTGCTTTAACAAAGACCAAAATAGCAGTGGATTCAATAAAATAAAATAGTATTTATTTTTCAGATTATAATATAAGTGATTCAGGGTTGATATGGTGGATCCATGATGTCAAAGACCCAGGTGTCTTCTAGTTGTCTATCTAGTTGCTTCACCATTTCTAGGACTAGAGTGTTTCACAAACACCACCACATCCTGGGGATAGAATGCTGGAAGAAGGGACAGAAAGACTAATACATCACTCTTTTTAAGGCGGTGATGTGGAAATTGCTCATATTACTTCTGCTTGCCTCCCCTCGATGAGATTTTTATCATATGAACACACCTACATTCAAGGGAGGATGGAAGATTATCTAGGAAGCAGGTTCAAAGATTATGTTACTGAATGTAGATGGGGAGAATATTTCCACAAAGAAAATACAAATCATTTTGAAAAATGTGTATGATATAAGGAAGAATGATACAGACATTGTTTGACTGATATAAACAATGCAGTTTGGAAATTCAGAGGAGATAGAGATTAATTCTGGATTAATAAACAGGGAATTGGAGATACACTAGTGTGAACATTCAATTAGCCATAAGAATACGAAAGACAATTCTCATCAGAGTCTGAAAGATATAAAGTTGAATTTTGGGTGAGCAGAAACTCCAGTCTAGTCTAAGTCATGCTTCAGTAAAAGTATCAATAGCTGAAAATAAAGCTAGAATGGAGACAGTAACCAGTTGAAGAGGACCTTTAATCTTAGGATATATTCTGGAATGAGGTTTGTGGATGGACACTGCTTAAATGTATAGCACATTATAGATTATTAATAAATACATTTTAATAAATATCAGATATCCTTTCCTTTAATTCAACATTATTGAATGTGTTATTTTTAAAGGAAGTGACATATAACCTTACTTTGGAGAAGTTGCTTCAATAGTGGGTGTCAGTCCCCCATGGCCAGTGGGTCTTTCCCAGCGCAAATGAAGGGCAGTTGGCCTATGCGCCCCCCTCTCATGCTGTAGTGGAAGGAGCATGTGTGCTCTCCACAGAGTACAGATATAACAGTGGGGTTGGCCACGTGCTTACGCAGAAAAAAAGAGCATATATTGGGCTTGTAACAGGGAAAGATATTCTTACACAGGTGATAAGCCCAGCACAGACTGTGAGGCTGTTCATCTCTTGGTAAGGAAGTGTTCCAGGCCCAAGGCCCATTCTTAAGTGACTGATTGGGGGTAAAAAGACTCCATGCATCTTTTCCAACACTACTTCCTACCATAATTTTAGAAAAGGTATAAAGAAGCTGATAAAAGATAAATTACATAGAGGTACTCTCTTTCTTTAAAATAATTGCTTGGAAAAATGTCAGGAGATAATACTGCAACATAGATGTTGCAGAAATGGCATATTCTATTATATGTGGAAATTATAAATAATTAATAAACATTATGTCATTTAATCTTCTTGATTCTAATAGTAAAGTACAAGCTTGATTTAAGTACTATGGCATTGAAAAATTATTTTTATAGCATGGTATGATTCACTGAGTTTTTCTGTTTGGTACTGCATTGATTTCTGCTTTTATCTTTATTATTTCTTTCCTTGTACTTATTTTGAATTTATTTTGTCCTTCCTTCTCAAGGTGAAAACCTAGATTAGTTATTTGGGCTATCTGTTGTTTTTTTAATGTAAAAATATGTTACTATAAATTTAATGCTTTTATGGCAGCCCACAAATTTTGTTATATTGGGTTTCTATTTTCATTATATTCAGAACATTTTTCTCATTTCCCTTGTGATTATCTCTTTGACACATGGATTATTTACAGGTGTGTTATTTAATTTCTGAATATTCGTTTTTTTCACATTATTTGTAGTTTAATTCCACTGTGGTCTGTAAATATATCTTGTATGATTTCAATTCTTTTCAATTTGTTGAGGTTCATTTCCTAGCCCAAAACATTGTCTGTCTTGGCGAACATTCCATTGTATTTGAAAACAGTGCACATTCTTCTCTGATTGGGAGAGTGCCCTATAAATATCAGCTGGGTTAACTTGGTTGATAGTGTTCTTCAGGTCTCCTATATCTTTATGAATTTCTTTCTACTTTTTCTGCCTTTTACTGAGAGAAGAGTGTTGAAGTTTCCAGCTATAACAATGGATTTGTCTATTTTTCCTTGGTTCTATCAGTTATTCTTTGATGTGTTATAAAATTTTGTTTTTAGGTACATAAACATTTAAGATTGTTATGATCTATATAATGGTAGTGAATCTATATAATTCAACAATTCTTGATGAATTGATTTTCTTCTAATTATGTAAGTCCTGGTACTATTCCTTGTTTTGAAGTCTATTTTTATTTGACACTAATACAGTCACTTCAGTTTTCTTCTGCATAGTGCTTGCATGACATATCTTTTCTATCCTTTTACTTTTAACCTCTGTGTGCGTTTATGTTTAAATTGTTTCATAATTTCTTTATTTGGTTCTTATCCCATTGTCCAATCTGACAGTATCTACCTTTTGATTGGGATTATCAGATCATTTAAATGTAGTGCAGTTATTGTTACTTACGTTGTTTTAAAAGATTTATACCCACCATCTAGTTGTTTTCTATTTGTCTCATCTGTTCTTTGCTTTTTTTAAATTGAGTATTTTTATGATTCTCTTCTGTTTCTACTATTGGTTTATTAGTTAATACACTTAAAAACATTTTTTAGTGAATGCTCTAGGATTTGCAGTATACATTTGTCACATATCACAACCTCCAAATATTACTATATCACTTCATGTAAAGTTTAAGCAGCTTGTAACACTACCATTATATCTACCCCCTCTCATTTTTTATGCTATGGTTGTCACACATTTTACTTCTGCATATCTTATAACCCCACAATCATTTTACTATTTTTGCTTTAGACAGTTAATTTATCTTTAAAGTGATCAAAAATAAGAAAAAAAATCTTCTGTGATTATATTTATTTTACTATTTGCGATCTTCTCATTTCTTTGTGTATGGCCACATTTGCTTCTGGTATCACATTTCTTTGGCTTGAAGAACTTCCTTTAACATTTCTTGCTGTAGGTGTGTTATTGCCAATGAATTCATCTTTATTTTATCTGAAAAAAAAAAAGACCACTTTGCTATCAGTTTTGAAGAATACTTAGAATCAATAGATTTTTCTGTTTCAGTGCTTTAAAGATATGCTGTTGTATTCTGACTTGTTTAAGTCTGTGGTAAACCTTATCTTTGTTTTCCACTATGAAATGTTTCATTTTTCTTAGCCTGCCTTCAAGATTTTCTCTTCATCTTTCAGCAGTTTGACTAGGTATGTTCAGTTTTGTTTTGTTTTGTATTTGGAATATATATTAGGTTGATGTTTTCCAACAGCTCTAAATTCTTTATTCTGTGTTTTCCAGTCTTTTTTTCTCTTTTTATTTTAGTTTGGATGATTTATTTTGCTCTGTCTTCAGGTTTACTGATTCTTTCCTTAGCTGTTTCTGCTCAGGTAATGAGTACATCAAAGGAATTTGTCATCTCTGTTACCATGTTTATTTTTATTATTTTTAGCATTTCCATTAGACTCTCATAGTTTCCATCTCTGTGATGAAATCCCCTATCTGTTCATACATATTGTCTATTTTTTCCTCTGGATCATTTAACATGACTATTATAGTCATTTTTAAGTCCTTATCTGATAGCATAGACTTACAGGTCAACTCTAAGTATGAATCTGTTGATTGCTTTATCACTTCACAATGGGTCATTGTTCTTCTTTTTTTTTAATTGTCTCATAATTTTTTATTGAATTCTGTCATAATTTATAGAATAATAGAGACTGAGGTTAATTAGCAGTGTTTATTCTAGAAATTCCTCTTCTTCAGTATGTATTCAGTACGTTCGCTATGCATCAGATCATTAGTATGCATCAGTCTAGTCAGGAATTGAGCATGGTTTAGGATTTGTTGTTGTTATGATTACCTTCAGGGCAACAGGGGCTTCAAATTTATCCAGTGGTTGGAAGGAGTTACCTTGTCTTTTTCTCAGCATTCTTGCTGTACTTCAGCTTTAGAAATTTCTGCACACCTGAACAATAGAGTGGAGCCTTTGTCTATGCTCTTGCCCTTCTCTAGTGTTAGGCTGCTGTTGCTTGTTACTTGGTGTTAGTCTCATGTTAAGGATCAGGAGGGGTTTCTTCTTTTACTTCTTTTGTGTGTGTCCATCTTCAGTATTTGGCAGGCTCTGTGTCCCTGGGCCTCAAAGGTGGACCTTTGCTTTCATTCCTTCTCTTCCTTCCCATGATAGCCAGACTCTGAGTTGTAGCTGCGGTTGGTCTAGGGCAGAGATAATTTCTTGCCCCTTATTTAATGCTAGCTAATCTCTGCTTGCTATTGGTATTGAATCCTGGGTTCAGGAGGCTTTTCTGCATTTGCCTCATGAGTGTAAGGCTTTTGCTTATATACCTCTCGCAGCAGCAAAGTATTTTTGCCTGTGTCCTGTGACTGGGGAGTATTTCTATCCCAACCCTAATGGGTTTTCATTCTACCCCTGTACCAAAATAATGGATTTTTTAACTACGTCTCAGCGAATGAGAGAGTTTGCTGCTCTTCTCCCAGTAGCTTAAAACTTTTGTTCATAGAAAGAAGGGTATAGGGAAATAGAAGAGACTTTGTGCAATAGCAGGTTATATCCTGAATGCCTGTGCCAAGTGGGGAGAACTCTCTCCAGTCTCCCTCCCTGTACCAGACTTTCTCAGGATCACTAGGGGAAAGCCACAGAAAAGAGCTTGCAAGTGAATTCAAACTCCCCTTGTTTCTGGCTTCCCAGATATGACAACTGACAGGTTCCCCATAGTTGTCCTTTAAAATTTTGTTAAAATTTTAGCTTATTTATTTTTATCTGCTTGTTTGATGACCACCTCCTTCTCGTTTGTTCTGTCATAGGTGAAACAGTCTATAAGTCCTGTCTCTACTCTTATAGGCTTGTCACTCTGTAGAATTCAGTTTCCTTGGTTGTCTGGAGAACTCAGCTCTCTGATGGGCTCTAGAAAAATTATGATTTTATAGATTATCAGTCTCTCATTATTAGTGTGAGAGCAGCATTCTCTTGTGGCCTTCTACATCTTTGTTCTAAGTGGAATTGAACGAATTATGGTGGATTCTTATTCTTATTTTCATGCTTCTTAATGAAGCATTAAGCATATTTTTTTCCTATTTTATCCATAATTTTAATTGTTTTCAATGGAAAGGTCTATACAATGTTTAGTATTCTATGCCACTGGAATAATATTAAGTCTTTTTTTTTCCTTTTTTAAAAATTTTATCTACTTATTTTTATTTTTGAAGTAGCCTCAGGCATTTTTAACAAAACATTTCAACTTACATAAAAGTTTAAAACTTTAGAACTATACAAATGAAAACACATATTTCAAACATATATATAAATTGGAGGAATAGTATAATGAACCCCTGTGTACCCATCATCCAGCTTCAACACTTATCAGAGAACACAGCAAATCTTGTCTCATCTCTTCATCCATCCCCCTTCACCCACTGGATTATTTTGAAGCAAGTTCAGGAGGTCATGTAACTTCATTCATAAATACTTTAATATGGCTCTCTAAAAGGTAAGGACTCTTTTTAAAAAGATATAAGACTGACCATATGAAACTGTCATTTTTGTAGGTTGAAATGTTGTAATATCAGCAATTCTATATGTTTCAACCTAACTACAATACCATCAGCACACCTAAAAATTGAAGAAAATTCCTCTAATATAACCAAATTCAGTCATCGGCCAAATTTCACCACTGGCCTCATAATGTTTTTTCGACAGTTGGTTTGAATTGGATGCAAACAATGTCCACACATTGTATATGGTTAATATTTATCTGGTTATCTCTCAATTTTGTGATGTTAAGATTGGCTGAGACAATCCAACCATTCATTGTAAAGTTCCTCATCCTCTTTCAGTCAATGATAATCATTTTCTGCATCAATTATTTCATTAGGAATTGCAAAATGGTGATATTCTAACATTTCTTCAACATTTATTAGACACTTTATAAAGAATAACTTTTCCTTGTTGCCTGTTTGCGTTCCCTGCAAAGGCAGAGTAAATGTTCACTTCTTTCCCTTTCCCTTAATTATCAGTTCTCAGTTGGTTTCCTGGTTTCTTCCAAAGGTGGAAATATCATTATGAATTCATGAATTTTTACCATATTTGATGAGCTTTCTTTTAATATCTTTATTGGAGTATATTTGCTCTACAATGTTGTGTTAGTTCTGCTGTATAACAAGGTGAATCAGTTATACATATACATATATCCCCATATCCCCTCCCTCTTGTGTCTCCCTCCCACCTTCCCTATCCCACCACTCTAGGTGGTCACAAAGCACTGAGCTGATCTCCCTGTGCTATGCAATAGATAGCTTCCCACTAGCTAGCTATTTTACATTTAGTAGTGTATATATGTCAATGCCACTTTCTCATTTCGTCCCAACTTATCCTTCCCCCTCCCTGTGTCCTCAAGTCCATTCTCTACATCTGTGTCTTTTTTCCTGTCCGCCCCGAGGTTCATCAGAATCATTGGGTTATTTTGCTTTTTGTTTTTTTAGATTCCATATATATGTGTTAGCATATGGTATTAGTTTTTCTCTTTCTGATTTACTTCACTCTGTATGACAGACTCGAGGTCCATCCACCTCACTACAGATAACTCAATTTCATATCTTTTTATGGCCGAGTAATATTCCATTGTATATATGTGCCACATCTTCTTTATCCATTCATCAGTTGATGGACAGCAGGGTTGCGTCCATGTCCTGGCTATTGTAAATAGTGCTGCAGTGAACATTGTGGTACATGACTCCTTTTGAATTACGGTTTTCTCAAGGTATATGCCCAGTAGCGGGATTGCTGGGTCATATGTTAGCTCTATTTTTAGTTTTTTAAGGAATGTCCATATTGTTCTCCATAGTGGCTCTATCAATTTACATTCGCACCAACACTGCAAGAGGGTCCCCTTTTCTCCACACCCTCTCCAGCATTTATTGTTTGTAGATATTTTGATGATGGCCATTCTGACCGGTGTGAGGTGATCCCTCATTGTAGTTTTGATTTGCGTTTCTTTACTGATTAGTGATCTTGAGCATCCTTTCATGTGTTTGTTGGCAATCTATATATCTACTTTGGAGAAATGTCTGTTTAGATCTTCTGCCCATTTTCGGATTGGGTTGTTTCATTTTTTCATATTGAGCTTCATGAGCTGCATGTAAATTTTGGAGACCAGTCCTTTGTCAGTTGCTTCATTTGCAAATATTTTCTCCCATTCTGAGAGTTATCTTCTCTCTTGTTTATGGTTTCCTTTCCTGTGAAAAAGCTTTTAAGTTTCATTAAGTCCCATTTGTTTATTTTTGTTTTTATATCCATTTCTCTAGGAGATGGGTAAAGGATCTTGCTGTGATTTATGTCAAAGAGTGTACTTCATATGTTTTCATTTTTCTGTTTTATAGTGTCTGGCCTCACATTTAGGTCTTTAATCCATTTTGAGTTTATTTTTGTGTATGGTGTTAGGGAGTGTTCTAATTTCATTCTTTTACATGTAGCTGTCCAGTTTTCCCAGGACCACTTATTGAAGAGGCTGTCCTTTCTCCATTGTATATTCTTGCCTCCTTTATCAAAAATAAGGTGAGCATGTGTGTGTGGGTTTATCTCTGGGCTTTCTATCCTGTTCCATTGATCTATATTTCTGTTTTTGTGCCAGTACCATACTGTCTTGATTACTGTGGCTTTGTAGTATAGTCTGAAGTCAGGGAGCCTGATTCCTCCAGCTCCGTTTTTCTTTCTCAAGATTGCTTTGGCTATTTGGGGTCTTTTGTGTTACCATACAAATTGTGAAATTTTTTCTTCTAGTTCTGTGAAAAATGCCAGTGGCTGTTTGATAGGAATTGCATTGAATCTGTAGACTGCTTTGGGTAGTAGAGTCATTTTCACAATGTTGATTCTTCCAATCTAAAAACATGGTATATCTCTCCATCTGTTTGTGTCATCTTTAGTTTCTTTCATCAGTGTCATAGTTTTCTGCATACAGGTCTTTTGTCTCCTTAGGTAGGTTTATTCCTAGACATTTTATTCTTTTTGTTGCAGTGGTAAATGGGAGTGTTTTCTGGATTTCACTTTCAGATTTTTCATCATTAGTGTATAGGAATGCAAGAGGTTTCTGTGCATTAATTTTGTATCCTGCTACTTTACCAAATTCATTGATTAGCTCTAGTAGTTTTCTGGTAGCATCTTTAGGATTCTCTATGTATAGTATCATGTCATCTGCAAACAGGGACAGGTTTACTTCTTCTTTTCCGATTTGGATTCCTTTTATTACCTTTTCTTCTCTGATTGCTGTGGCTAAAACTTCCAAAACTATGTTGAATAAGAGTGGTGAGAGTGGGCAACCTTGTCTTGTTCCTGATCTTAGTGGAAATGCTTTCAGTTTTTCACCCTTGAGGACGACGTTTGTTGTGGGTTTGTCATATATGGCCTTTATTATGTTGAGGAAAGTTCCCTCTGTGCCTACTTTTTGCAGGGTTTTTATCAAAAATGGGTGTTGAATTTTGTCAAAAGCTTTCTCTGCATCTATAGAGATGATCATATGGTTTTTCTCCTTCAATTTGTTAATATGGTGTATCACATTGATAGATTTGCCTATATTAAAGAATCCTTGCATTCCTGGCATAAACCCCACTTGATCATGGTGTATGATCTTTTTAATGTGCTGTTGGATTCTGTTTGCTAATACTTCGTTGAGGATTTTTGCAACTATGTTCATCAGTGATATTGGCCTGTTGTTTTCTTTCTGTGTCACATCCTTGTCTGGTTTTGGTATCAGGGTGATGGTGGCCTTGTAGAATGAGTTTGGGATTGTTCCTCCCTCTGCTATATTTTGGAAGAGTTTGAGAGGGATAGGTGTTAGTTCTTCTCTCAGTGTTTGATAAAATTCGCCTGTGAAGCCATCTGGTCCTGGGCTTTCGTTTGTGGAAGATTTTTAATCACAGTTTCAATTTCAGTGCTTGTGATTGGTCTTTTCATATTTTCTATTTCTTCCTGGTTCAGTCTTGGAAGGTTGTGCATTTCTAGAATTTTTCCATTTCTTCCAGGTTGTCCATTTTATTGGCATATAGTTGCTTGTAGTAATCTCTTGTGATGCTTTGTATTTTTCCAGTGTCAGGTGTTACTTCTCCTTTTTCATTTCTAATTCTATTGATTTGAGTCTTCTCCCTTTTTTGTTGATGAGTCTGCCTAATGGTTTATCAATTTTGTTTATCTTCTCAAAGAATGAGCTTTTAGTTTTATTGATCTTTGCTATCGTTTCCATCATTTCTTTTTCATTTATTTCTGCTCTCATCTTTATGATTTCTTTCCTTCTGCTAACTTTGGGGTGTTTTTGTTCTTCTTTCTCTAATTGCTTTAGTTGTAAGGTTAGGTTGTTTATTTGTGATGTTTCTTGTTTCTTAAGGTAGGATTGTATTGCTATAAACTGCCCTCTTAGAACTGCTTTTGGTGCATGCCATAGGTTTTGGGTAGTCATGTTTTCATTGTCATTTGTTTCTTGGTATTTTTTGATTACCTCTTTGATTTCTTCAGTGATCTCTTGGTTATTAAGTAGTGTATTGTTTAGCCTCCATGTGTTTGTATTTTTTACAGGTTTTTTCCTGTAATTGATATCCAGTCTCATAGTGTTGTGGTTGGAAAAGTTACTTGATGTAATTTCAATTTTCTTAAATTTACCAAGGCTTGATTTGTGACCCAAGATATGATCTATCCTGAGAATGTTCTATGAGCACTTGAGAAGAATGTGTATTCTGTTGTTTTTGGATGGGATGTGCTATAAATATCAATTCAGTCCATCTTGTTTAATGTATTATTTAAAGCTTGTGTTTCCTTATTTTCATTTTGGATGATCTGTCCATTGGTGAAAGTGGGGTGTTAAAGTCCCCTAATATGATTGTGTTACTGTCGTTTTCCCCATTTATGGCTGTTAGTATTTGCCTTATGTATTGAGGTGTTCCTATTTTGGGTGCATAAATATTTAAAACTGTTATATCTTTTTGGGTTGATCCCTTGATCATTATGTAGTGTCCTTCTTTGTCTCTTGTAATAGTCTTTGTTTTAAAGTCTGTTTTGTCTGATATGAGACTTGCTACTCCAGCTTTCTTTTGGTTTCCATTTGCATGGAATATCTTTCTCCATCTCTTCACTTTCAGTCTGTATGTGTTCCTAGGTCTGAAGCGGGTCTCTTGTAGACAGCATATATACGGGTCTTGTTTTTGTATTCATTCAGCCATCTATGTCTTTTAGTTGGAGCATTTAATCCCTTTACATTTAAGGTAATTATTGATACAGATGTTCCAGTTACCATTTTCTTAATTGTTTTAGGTTTGTTATTGTAGGTCTTTTCCTTCTCTTGTGTTTCCTGCCTAGAGAAGTTCCTTTAGCATTTGTTTTAAAGCTGATTTGGTGGTGCTGAATTCTCTTAGCTTTTGCTTTTCTATAAAGTTTTCAATTTCTCTGTCAAATCTGCATGAGTTGCTTGCTGGGTAGAGTAATATTGGTTGTAGGTTTTTCTCCTTCATCACTTTACATATGTTCTGCCACTGCCTTCTGGCTTAAAGAGTTTCTGCTGTAAGATCAGCTGTTAACCCTATGGGGATTCCCTTGTGTGTTTTTTTTTGTTTTTCCCTTGCTGATTTTAATAGTTTTTCTTATATTTATTTTTTGATAATTTGAGTAATATGTGTCTTGGCATGTTTCTCCTTGGATTTATCCTTCATGGGACTCTCTGTGCTTACTGGACTTGAGTAACTATTTTGTTTCCCATATTAGGGAAGTTTTCAACTGTAATCTCTTCAAATATTTTCTCAGTTCCTTTCTTTTTCTCTTCTTCTTCTGGGACCCCTATAATTTGAATGTTGGTGTGTTTAACGTTGTCCCAGAGGTCTCTGAGACTGTCCTCAATTCTTTTCATTTTTTTTCCTTTATGATGCTCTGTGGTAGTTATTTCCACTATTTTATGTTCCAGGTCACTTACCTGTTCTTCTGCTTCGGTTATTCTCTTATTGATCCCTTCTAGAAAATTTGTAATTTCATTTATTCTGTTGTTCATCACTGTTTCTTTGCTCTTTAGTTCTTCTACGTCTTGTTAAATGTTTCTTGTATTTTCTCTATTTTGTTTCCAAGATTTTGGATCATCTTTGCTATCATTACTCTGAATTCTTTTTCAGGTAGACTGTGTGTTTCTTCTTCATTTGTTTGGCCTGATGGGTTTTTACCTTGCTCCTTCATCTGCTGTGTGTTTCTCTGTCTTCTCGTTTTGCTTAACTTACTGTGTTTGGGGTTTCCTTTTCACAGGCTGCAGGTTCTTAGTTCCTGTTGTTTTTGGTGTCTGCCCCCAGTGGCTAAGGTTGGTTCAGTGGGTTGTGTAGACTTCCTGGTGGAGAGAACTGGTGCCTGTGTTCTGGTATGTGGGGCTGGATATTGTCTTTCTGGTGAACAGGGCTGCTTCTGGTGGTGTGTTTTGGGGTGTCTGGGAATTTAGTATGAGTTTAGGCAGCTTCTGTGCTAATGGGTGGGGTTGTGTTCCTGTCTTGCTAGTTGTTTGGCATGGGGCATCCAGCACTGGAGCTTGCTGGCTGTGGGTGGAGCTGGGTCTTAGCATTGAGGCGGAGATCTCTGGGAGAGCTCTTGCTGATTGATATTACATAGGGCCAGGAGGTCTCTGGTGATCCATCGTCCTGAACTCGGTTCTCCCACCTCACACGCTCAGACGTGACACCTGGCCGGAGCACCAAGTCCCTGTCTGCCACACGGTTCAGAAGTAAAGGGAGAAAAAAAGAAAGAAAGAAAAATTTTAAAAATAGAATAATTAACATCAAGATATTTTAAAAATTATTAAAATTAAAAAAGTAAGAAGTAATAGAAAAAAAAGAAGAGAGCAATAAACCAATAAACAAATCCACTGTTGATAACAAACGCTAAAAACTATAATAATGTTTTTTATAAAAACATAAAAATCATAAACAATTCAGTCACAGACAGCAAACCTCAAGTCTGCCTTTGCTCCCAAAGTCTACCACCTCAATTTTGGGTTAATTTCTTTTCTATTCAGGTATTCCACAGATGCAGGGTACCTCAAGTTTACTGTGGGGATTAAATCTGCTGGCCCGGAGGCTGCATGGAGAAATTTCCCTTTCTGTTCTTTGTTCACACACCTCCTGCCGTTCAGCTTTGGTTTTGGCCCCACCTCTGCATGTAGGTCACCCTCAGGCTTCTATTCCCTGCGCAGACAGGACGGGGTTAAAGCGGCGGCTGCTTAGGGAGTCTGGTTCACTCACACCGGGGGGAGGGAGGTGTACGGTAGTTATAATTGGAAAGCGGGGCAAACTTGTGGTGGCAGAGGCCAGTGTGATGTTGCAACAGCTTGAGGCACACCGTGCGTTCTCCCAGGGAAGTGCCCCTAGATCACGGGACCCTGACAGTGGCAGCACAGGCCCCTGGGGTGGTGGACGCACATGTGGATAGTGATGTGTGCTTGCACACAGGATTCTTGTGGGCCACACCAGCAACATTAGCGTTTCATGACCGTCTCTGGAGCTCTTTTAGGTGGTGCTCTGCCTTCTGTGGGCAGACAGGGAAGGAATCCCCTCTCCTCGCACACCCCGAAACAGTGGTCTCTTGCCTCTTCGGCATGTCCAGAGTTTTTCCCAGACTCCCTCTCAGCTAGCTGTGGTGCACTAGCCCCCTTCAGGCTGTGATCACGCAGCCAACTCCAGTCCTCTCCCTGGGATCCGACCTCTGAAACCCGAGCCTCAGCTCCCAGCTCCCACCCACGCTGGCAGGTGAGCAGACAACCCTCTCAGGCTGGTGAGTGCTGGTGGGCACCGATCCTGTGTGCAGGAATCTCTCTGCTTTGCCCTCTGCACCTCTGTTGCTGCACTCTCCTCCGTGGCTCCAAAACTTCCCCCCGCCACACCTATCCCCCATTTTCACAGTGAAGGGGCTTCCTAGTGTGTGGAAACTTTTCCTTCTTCACAGCTCCCTCCCAGATGTGCAGGTCCCATCCCTATTCTTTTTTCTCTGTTTTTTCTTTTTTCTTTTGCCCTACCCAGGCACGTAGGGATTTTCCTGCCTTTTGGGAAGTCTGAGGTCTTCTGCCAGCGTTCAGTAGGTGTTCTGTAGGAGTTGTTCCACATTTAGATGTATTTTTGATGTATTTGTGGGGAGGAAGGTGATCTCCACGTCTTAATCCTCTGCCATCTTGAAGGTCCCCCCTGATTAAGTCTTAAAAGTGGTAGCAAAACTCTACTCTTAAATATGAAAGTAAAATGTTTAGGATAATCACTAAAGCTTTATAACTAGCATATATAATTTGTAACACATTAAAGGGGAAAAATACAGAATTTGACTAATTTAACTAAAGGTAGAGTATGTAATGACACTACTTTTCATCAGAAAAAAAAGTCCTGCATGTATTATTTCAGAGAATCCTCTTGACTAGGAAACATTCTGCACATGTTATATTTTATTTATTTTCTGAAGTCAGAATTTTTAGAAAACAATATAAAAGTATCTTCTCTGAAGAAACAAATGGGAAATTTTCATTTCTCTTAATGTCTATGCTAGAGAAATGGACTTGCATTTTGATTAGGCTATTTATTATTAGAGTTGTTTTTCGTCATTAGCCCTCCAAGAGCATTTATTAAAAATAAAGAATCCAACATTAGGGACAGATTATTCTACTGAAAGGTGGGATTTTCAGTACTTCTTCTCTGCAACCCTTCCCCTCGGGAAAAAGATCTTTTCTGACCTTTGCTTTTAGTACTAACAGAAATGTCTTTTAAGTGATGTGAAAATGTATTACACTTTCATGTTTGTGCTACCCAGCTCAAAAATGTAGTCAGTGTTATTTCCCTCTTTGAGGTCATTTTGTATGGAAATAATGGAGAATTGTGTTACTGTAGTACCCCAAAGTCATCTTTATATAGGTGAGCTGGTAATGGTGATAAATCCCTTGAAATGCTTAGTTAATTCTCATAATTTACATACAGGTGGTTTACATTGACCACTCCTGCACCAGATAAAGGTGACATCGTTATCTTTTTTTTTCCTTCAAGTTCTGGATTTTCTTAAGAAAAAAATTTGCTGGAAACTTGCTCTTCTCTCATGGAACCCCTCTAGCTCTAAAGTTCAATAACTCTCTAGTATCAGTAATTAAAGAGCTTAGTATAATGGTGAACCTGTCTTAGACCCCACCCGAGATTTTCTAACTTAAGTTTCAGTATATGATAGTTCCCCAACATGGAACCAAGAATAGTGAGATATGATAAAGCTTATCTGTTGTAGCATACTTCCTGGAAAAAAGAATCATCTCTTTATTGTACAGTGTGGTGAACAATTTAAAATGATACTGTTTGCAAGCTCTCTGATTTCGAATTCTAAACTGAATTCATGTCTATAAATTGCCTTTAATATGTAAATGTCTTGAGGAAGCATTTGTAGAACATTCAATTTAGAGACTGTGTTTAAATCCATTTGTTAGGGTAATACTCTGAGTTAGGTTGAGTTTATTGCCATCTTACAGAGAAAAAAATAAGTATAGAAGGGTTTTTCAGCTGTCCTAGCATAATCATTAATTAAGTAACAATGAGACCTCCATTCTTTCATTCATTCACTACATCTTTATAGAGGATCTCCTTTAATATATAGGCACTCTGTTAAATACTGATAACACATAGATGAAACCTACAACTCCTGATCACAAGATGATTATGTAGTCATAATCCTTGTCTGGTAGGAAAGTAAAACCTAAAGTAAATAATGAATACAATATAATAATTGCTGTAATGAGAATATGGACAAAATGCAATGAGAGCATAGGCAAAGGAGAATCTAATTGTATTTGGGAGTGTTAGGAAAGACATCACTGAAAAATTACACAGAACCCTTGAATAGCACCTTGAAGAAGGAGTAAATATATGCTAATCACATATCGGGGGCTAATGATTGGGTGGTGATAAGAGCTTTTAAGGTGTATGAAACAGCATGTCCAAAATTTGGGGTAATGTGAGGGTTTGAAACATTTGGATAACTTCCAGTGTTTCCGGATTCATGAAGCAGAGATTGAGTGCAAAGATGGAAGAAAAGGAGGCTGGAGATAGGGATAGGCCCAGTAATCAAAGATTTTGCGTATTTTCCAAAGAGTTTTAGGCTCCTGCTTTAGGAAGTAGGAGGCCATTGGAAAGTTTTAAGTTAAATCGAAGGATTTGATTTGCATTTGGACAAGATTTATTCATTCTTTCTTTATGCCCCAAACAGTGTTAGAGAATGGGTGCTGTGTTAAGCACTGGGAGTGTAATAATAAAAAAGGATAGCCAGTGGAGCTTACAGTCTAGTGGAGGAGATGCACAAAAATCAAGCAAATATATACCCTTTAGGAATTACAAACTGAATGAAGGAAAGGGCTTCAGAACAGTCAGAGAAGGAGACTGAGAACTTTCATTGCTGTAAACAACATATATACTATTAGTGACAAACCTTACAACTGATTACAGCAACTAGGTTGTCATGGCACTTGAGCTGAAAGCACTAAGGAACTCTCAGGTGACATTCAGTCTGGAATTTGCTCTCTTACTTCCCAAATCCAGGAAGATTTATAAAATCTTTTTCACTGCAGTTGTACACAGAAAAAGTTATTTTTGTAATCTGTATTTTTTAAGACTTGAGTTGGAAAATAGCCACACCTCTGGAAGTTACTGCATTGTTTGAATCTTTGTATAGGAATAGAAATACTTGAAGTCTGTATTTTAAAGATTTAATTTTGTGCAATTACAGAGGTATAAAAAGATGCTGCACTGTAGTTAGCATATGAGGACTGATATAACAGAATAACCAGATCTGTGTGAACTGGCAGAGATAATGGTGAGCCACGGACTGGTGTGATATACTGAAGTGGGTCAGGGCATAGCAGAGAAACAGCTGTCACAGAGAAGACTCCCTTAGGGAGTAGGAAAGACATTTCATAAGCTCCTTTGGCCAGTGATGGGGATTTGTGATTCAGAACAAAACCACAGTCTATTGCTTTTTATTTGATTACATGTGAGATTTTAAAAATTTTATTATACATATGCATATGTATGTCTATTAAAGTTATATATTATATAACTATAAAACATGTATTTTATAATGTAGGTTCTGTTCTTCTCAACTAGAAAATTTTAAATAATATTCCAAGTGATCTTTTACCTATGTACCTGGGTTGGTTAGATTCTCCAGCAATTGTGGAGAATTACATGAAGTAAGCAACACTTCTTACCTAATGACATACAACCTAGGCCTCCTCCTGTGTGGTATATTGGCAAGTAGTTGATACTTGTTACACTAAAGGGATGTTTATGTCTTTTGGGAAGTGTCATGTTTTAGTGACTAAGAGTGATGACTCAGGTCTCAGATGGACTGGGTTCCAATCCTGCATCTGCCATTTGTTAGCTTGAACTTTAGGCAAGTTACCTAATCTTGTTAAGTCTCAGTTTCTTCACATTTAGATTAGGGAGAGAAATGCTTCCAATACATAGGCTGGTTTTAAAAGTTCAACAAGATAAGCCACAGTCTCTGCCATATGTTAATTGCTCAGTGTTTTAATTTATGATTATTTAGCAAAAACTATACACACAGTCTCCCTAAAGAAAATAATTTACTGGCTAAAATCAAAAGTGAAGTTTGGGCTTCCCTGGTAGCACAGTGGTTGAGAATCTGTCTGCCAATGCAGGGGACATGGGTTCGAGCCCTGGTCTGGGAAGATCCCACATGCCGCGGAGCAACTGGGCCCGTGAGCCATGGCCGCTGAGCCTGCGTGTCCGGAGCCTGTGCTCCACAACAGGAGAGGCCACGATAGTGAGAGGCCCGTGCACTGCGATGAAGAGTGGCCCCCGCTTGCCACAACTAGAGAAAGCCCTCGCACAGAAATGAAGACCCAACACAGCCAAAAATAAATATATATTAAAAAAAAGTGAAGTTGGAAGATATGAACTTATTTTGCTCTGAATAAAGTAACAAATTTATATATAATTATAAGGTCATCTCATGATGAAAAGGAGGAGGAAAAAAAAAACCTAACCTTTATCCATTTTAAGAAGTTTCATTAAAAAGCTTTCAATAATCCAGGTTTCACAATGTGGGTATATAGATAACATAGTATTCATAAGGTATTCATTTTTAACAGGCTTATCTAGTTGATACATTGTTAGTTTTTATTAGTATTATCAGTTGGCTGGTCATGAGTATCTTGTTTGAAGCCCAAAATCTCTTAGCATGTTTTAAGTATTTCAAGAAATGTTTCAAAAATCAAAGCTTATATTTATAAACTAAAATGCTAATAAAAGAGTAGAAGCAATAATATAATAAATGAATTGCTGTTTAGTGAAGTGCTCCCATTAAAATTGATGTCTTATTTGGGGCAAGAGGTGATGAAGAGAAAAGAATAAAGTTGAATAAAAATTCTCCTTGGTTTTTCCAGTATGCAAATGATGTCAAAATGCAAAAATGATGACCACTATTTTATTCCACTCCTAGGAATGTTTGAAATGTATCTGAATATTCATAGGAACACAAAGAAATCTTGCTATTGCCATGTCTAAAATGTTTGGGCATTATAGTTGAAAACACTCTATAATGAAATTAACATTGTTATTTAAAAAAATTATTTGTACTTTTCTTATATCTTTAGAATATTTTCATCTAAACATCTTGAGAGCAGGGACTATATTTTTCTTATTTTGTGTTTCCTTCAGGGTAAGGCACGTAAAAGTTTGTTTAACCATCATAATGTTTATAACATATTTCACTTGTACCAAGTTTTACTCTAAATAGGATGTGTTCTAATT
Organism: Delphinapterus leucas; assembly: GCF_059928025.1. NCBI lineage: Eukaryota > Metazoa > Chordata > Mammalia > Artiodactyla > Monodontidae > Delphinapterus > Delphinapterus leucas. The sequence goes on along the minus strand of NC_143137.1, from coordinate 35,910,090 downwards.
AGATTCTAATGTAGTCATCAAATATCTCCACTTTGAATTTCACTATGAAGTAGATTTTCTGTCACTGTTAGGGCTTACTGGGAAGATGAAAGTACAGAATATTTTTAGTCTGTACTGACAAGTTTTCTAAACTGATATTTATTGACCTTTTGCAGATACACTAGCTATTAGAAATGTTGAAAAAATACATTTCAAAGATCTGTCGTATAGATTGGAAAAGAAAAGAAACAACTCAAATTAATTTTGATGGCTATAAAATAATGAAAGCCAAATTTCATTTGAAACAAGGCATAAATTTTATATTTGGAAAGTAATAAAATTAAATAGATATACAATTAAAAACTTGATCTTCATGTGTAGTCTATATTTTTAGAGAGAACTGGTGCTGAGGTTATGTTTGGGAAAAAAATCTTTTAAATGAGGTGTGAGGGTCTACAGTGAACATTTTGATTGTATTACTTGTGTACAATAGAAAAAAATGTCTAGAATATGATTAATCTGGCCGTTATTTCAAACAGAAAAGCTGAACTCTTTTAGTTTTATTTTTTCTTTTTAGTGTAATAATACCTTTATTTTGCAGTTGAAAATATCATTAGTAATGTTGAACTAGCCCCACTAACAATGTTAGTGCTATGAAGTTTGGTCTAACTCTCTTCCTCCAAGCTTCCATTTTCTTTTTTAAACTATTTTCCAAAAGCTAGCAGTTCATTAAAACATCATGACTTATACACTCCTTTTCTCAACACTTTTCTCTTGGCAATGGAGAATAGAATGTTAACCAAATTTTTGATTAAGTGGATATAGAAATTAATCTAATACCTTGCCATTTTTGTTTTATTTGGAACCTGTTAAGAGTTTGGAGTTTCATAATACATTCTAAGTGGCTTTTATATCTGAAGAGTAAAGTCCTTTAAGGGTGTTCCTAACATCCTACTTCCACTTTTTTTCTACAAAATGTTTGACTCTACATGCAGCTTAAAACAATATTGTGTCACCGGGCTTCCCTGGTGGCGCAGTGGTTGAGAGTCCGCCTGCCGATGCAGGGGATGCAGGTTCGTGCCCTGGTCCGGGAAGATCCCACATGCCGTGGAGCGGCTGGGCTCGTGAGCCATGGCCGCTGAGCCTGCGTGTCCGGAGCCTGTGCTCCGCAACGGGGGAGGCCACAACAGTGAGAGACCCGTGTACCGCAAAAAAAAAAAAAAAAAAAAACAATATTGTGTCAAATGCTGAATTTAAACTAACATTATCATTGACAGATATTTCAATATTGCCTTTTCTGTGAAAAATGCTAGTGTCATGTAGAAAGACAATTACATCTTTCAGCCTTACCAGAATCAATCCTTATATTTCTTCTGGGATTTTTTTCTGTCTCTCTTAATTCACTTGTGAAAGTAGATACTGCAACTAAGACCACAAGTAAGATATAATTGTACATCCTGCTGCCATAAGAGAGTTTTATTTTTAAGGAGACATTCCTTTCTGTTTCAGGGTAGAAGTAGATATTTTTTAGTGGCATATTTGTCCTAAATCCAACTGTGCTACCTTGGTATCTGGTTTTAATTATTTTTGGTGAGGAAAGCACTGTCCTAAACTCAAAATAAGGACATGTGAATACATTTAGTTGGTGTTACAACTCAACACTTTGTGCTTATTATTAGCTGCGACTATGTACAACCTGGAGTTCACGTAATTTGACATCTCTCAAATCTGAACTAAGACACACAGAACAGTTCTTTAAACACAGACACAGAAAACCTCCATCCCAAAATGATTATTTTAACCAAATACAACTGGAACTCTGCAGTTTTGAAATGTATCATTTTCCCCCAAAGGAACTTCTGGGAACAGTGCCCAAATCATACTTTTATCTTCTGAAATGAAACTTGAAATTTAGCAAAGATGAATTTCTTACCACACATACATATCATTATATGAAAAAATTAAGGACATCACATCATCCCTATACTGCCTGGATTGGTTGACTTACTGTTTAATTTTAAATGAGAAAAGGAAATTTTCTTAAAACTGAGAGTTTTCCCCCAAAGACCTAGTTAAAAAGCCTTCCAAAGGTAAGGGGGAAATGTCATTAGATGACAAATAGAATTTTCTTCAGAGAAAGAGATATTCATGATCATTATTTCTTAACCTTACCAAAAAGTCTCTTAATTTTTATCCAGATTTAGATAAGCAAAGATAAAAACTAAATTAGGAGACAGTTTACTTCTTTCATTTATAATGATAATTCTGTATAAACAACCATATTTGTATGTATTTATGTCTTTATCCATATTAATCTTTGTGTCAGTCAATACACCTTTGAGCATTTTGTAACAATCTCATAAAAGCAACATGAGCATTTTGTAACAATCTCATAAAAGCAACATGAATAATTTCTATACCTTTAAATACAAGTATCTTTGGTCATATGTAATCTGGGAACTCATAGGTGGTAATATCATTAAAATGAATTATTTGGAAACTTAACATTTGTAGATGAATTTCAGGGAAGGCTCAGTTTACACTAATTCTACTGCATGGAAGCTATTGAAAATTATTATATGTAAATTCCAGCATATATGATTCTTTTAGGTTATTTCTGATTCATTAGGGACAAAGATTGATGTGTACAAAAGTCCTAGTGGAAATAGGTTATGTTCTTATGGATTCTGTGAATTAAAAATAATTCCCACAATTTGTACTCTATATTAACACAAATTAAAATTCTTAAAGTACTACTTTCATCATGCTGTACCTCTGCTCAGAAAAAAAAAATTGCTAACCCCCAAGATTCTACAGAAAAATTATTGCCCTGTATTGAAGGAACTTATTTTACCATATGCCCCAATTTGTCTTTTTTATTTAAACTTTGACCACGTTCCTACATAAATTATCACAAGTAGTCATATTTGTTTATTAACTTCCAAACATTCAGTCTCTTCATTCCTGGTCCTCCAGTTCATCATCCCTGGTGAATCAAGTGTAGAGATTGGCATTTCAGCACAATGGATAGTTTTGTATTCTTGAAGTCCTTGGCCTCCTTTGATAAAAAATCAGTCTTGATAACTTTATCTTTAAGCCCTTCAAAAAGCTGAGCCTTGTAACTCTGAGGGATGCTCATGGTCATTATCACTGAATATAGATAATGTTAACATTCTTGAGAAGGATATGAGTCTACTCTATGGTGTCCTGAGCTCCCATTCATTGAAGTCTTCTTCTCTGAGGTTTTGGGCCCTATTGGACCCCAGGAAATAAGTGTAGACATACATTAGGATTCAAGTCCCTTAATTTTTAGAAATGACTCTCTTCACAACACCAAACTAATTTAATAGGTTTTCATCATTCTTATGCCTAAACCAGAGACTCAAAATGAGATGAGGATGGAAATGGGTGAAGCTTCGTTGAGAAGTTGGAACTTTAACCATTTGCCACTTCTCTCTGCTTTTTCCACAGTAGGCAGTTGTAAATATCATAACACCCTGAATCACACAGAAAGAAGAATCATAAGTTACAAACTAAAAATGCATGGAAGGGACTGTAAAATTACATACTTATGTAATTAAACTTTGTATAAATTCTGAAGTAAGTTTTAGATTTTTTTTTTATTTCTGGATGGCTCTGTTCAGTTGCCCAAGGCTAAGAAATCTCAGTCCAGAACTTTTGTGAATCCCAAAAGTCCAATTTATTTTCTTCTCTTTACCTTGAGTTTAATCCATGAATGTCACGAAGGCCTATTTTTCTTGGTGTTTGCATTTTAAGTAATCTTATCAGTAATGTGTCCCTTTTACACACATAATGTCTTCATCTTCATTGCAATCTCTGTCATTTTTTCAAAGAGATCTATAGTTTATAAAACTTTATTAATTTATTGGGAGAATCCAATTACATATGTGTAATGTTGGACATAACTGGATCCATTTTCCTGTTTCAAGATGAAGAATTTACCTACACAGCATTTCTCAGTTTTCCAGTCTGTATTTACATCTAACCTGGCTGCATCCATTTTTGTAGTCGGTTTTGGTTGGCTAACAACTCTTTATTTATTTATTCCTCCTGATTTATCTCTTCTTCTTCTTTTTTGTCTTTTGTTTACTTTATCCCTTTCACTGGAACCTGGATTCAATCTGGTATCCACTTATTTTCTCTTTTCCCCAGTCACCCTCTTAATTAGAACAAGTTAGCAATTAGAAACAGGTTTTGACATTAAGAATTATCAAGTCTTTCCTACAGCCAAAATCATATAAATAAAATAAAGACTTTAAAACTTCATACATTTTAAACTAATTTTACAATAGCAATATCAGGGATTTTAAAGAAATATAAAGTAAATGATTTATCATTCAGTAACTTGCAAACTAACCAGAAATATAAGGAAGCAAGCACATGGATAGACAAACAGTAACATAAAGCAGAATAAAGACTGGATATTATTAATAAATGGCTCTTGGGTAGGTCCTTTTTGATAATGGAAATTTTTAGTTCTCTTCATTTGCTGAAATTTCTAATATCTGTCTTCCCTTACATGGAACTGATTAAATTAAGCAGGCTTACCATTCAGGCTTTAAAACCAAAGCCTATATATAGGATTTCAGAAGTAAAAGAGAAAGAGTGCAGTTCTGCTTTTCTCATCTTCCCCTGTCCTATTTCACACCTACTCCCTGATCCTAGACCATTAGGACTCCTCAAGATGATGGCTTTTAGGCATGTGAATCCCACAGATAAGGACACTGTGTATATAGAGAGATTTAGTTGATTTAGATGTGAATGGATCTCCCTTGGCAAGTCAGAGGCTTCCATATAGAATCCTTCTAATTGGGATCCTTCCATACGGGATCGTCCCATCAGCTTGCATGGGGTCTTTCTGTTTGACTGCTCATTTCTTTATGTCAAAGGAATTGTGTAGTACAGATAAATTTACAAATTGTCCATCTTTTACCCTCTCCAAGTTTTTCTGTGGAATCTGTTACATATTTACCCATTATTAGGCAACTGGATCATATTGTACCTGGACAGAACAGGGCCTCTGAACACACTGCTCAGGCAAGACATTACAAGATAGTTGATGGTTCATTTTTATTATCACTGATGAGTTTATGTTTGCAACTAAAACATCTTGTGGTTTTCAGTCTTTAAAAAAAGCCTTGTATCAGGAAAGTACTTATTAAAAAACAATAGTGAGGGGCTTCCCTGGTGGCGCAGTGGTTGAGAGTCCGCCTGCCGATGCAGGGGACACGGGTTCATGTCCCGGTCTGGGAAGATCCCACATGCCATGGAGCGGCTAGGCCCGTGAGCCATGGCCGCTGAGCCTGTGTGTCCGGAGCCTGTGCTTCACAACGGGAGAGGCCACAACAGTGAGAGGCCCGCGTACCGCAAAAAAAACACACAAAAAAACCCAATAGCGAGGTATACCTTTAAAGGTGAACTTTTTGAAAGATCTTAGTGCTTAGTATGTGAGGTGATGCCAAGTATTAAACTTAGAGTTAGCAGATATAAAATTAGTTCTGCACAGTAGCTCATCTTTACCTGAATGTCATATGAGTGCCATAATCTTTAAGTGATTTTAAACTATAGAGTGCCATAAATGTAAAACACTGAAATTATTGTTGGTCATTGATAGTAATACGTTTTTATTCAGAAAAAGCTATTTGGTGCAAAGTATATTGGTAAGATTTAGGAAAATCTCATTGTGGAAATAGGTCTTGACATACGCTGCAAAGGAAAATAAGAGTTGGATAAGCCATTCAGAATGGAAAGATATTAAAGACAGAGAAAACAGGATGATCACAGTCTCATAGTCTAAACTGAGCGGATTGAGCAACAGCGAGATATATCGTCAGCTGGTATGAAGAATGTGTCAAAAGAAGTTAGAAAACATATACCATACCTCTGATTAAAGAGATCTTTTTTTCTAAAGAGATTATAATGTTACATTAGATTGCTATGGCCAAAAATAAAAGAGGGATGTATGAAATATATATTAAATTGTTCCTAATATCAAATATCAGTCAACATTTTAAAATGCTTTCTTTTCCAAGGAAGAGAAGCCATTTATTGCCTCTTGGAGCACTTTTAACAAACCTAGAATGTAACGTATATTATTTTCCCAGATTTACATATAGACTAAAGCTTAAAAATGTTAGTTAACTTGCTTAATGTTACAAAAATGGTTAGGTATAGAGCTGGAATTTGAACTCTGACGTTTTTAGTTTGGAGTACAGATTCTTAATCATAAAGCTATACTGGCTCTCTTGGCCAAAAAACTAAATGATAGTATGCAGGAAACATGAATATTTAGCAGAACTCCCAAACTAACATCGCTTTAATCATTCTTAGGATAAAATATTTCAAATGCATAAACAATAATATAGAATATTTTAACAATCACTCCCATACCCAGGGTTAAGAAATTTTAGTATTGTACTATATTTGTTTTATATCATTAAACTAAAGAAAATATTATAGCTATAGTTAAGGCCTCTGGGAATCTTTCCTGATGCTAATTTCCTCACTTCCTAAAAGAAAGAACTACCAAGAATACAGTATTTATTATTCCCATGCAAGATTATTTTCTCTTTAAAAATAAATTTATTACATAAATTATTATATAAAAATAATATATGATAACTTTTACAAGTTTAAATATTATATGAATGGCATACTAAACTCAGTAATTTTGAGGATTATACATGATTATACATATAGCTTTTGTTCATTCATTTTAGCTTCTGTTGAGTCTTCTATATAACTTCTCTTAACCACTCACCTCTGATGGATAACTAAGCTGATTCCAACTTTTCTGTTTTATAAAGAATTCGGTCATGCATACAAGGAACGCTGCCAACAAAATTTTTTTTTATTGGCAACATTTGCAAAAGCTTCATGGACGCATATACCAAGAGGTGAAACCCCTGGATCCTGGAATATGAGCATCTTCAGCTTTACTACATGTTGCCAGATTACTCTTCAAAGTGAGTGGACCTATTTACACTCCCATCAGCAGTGTATGAGTGTTTCCATTTCCCTAAACTTTAGTCAACACTTCCTATTTTTAGCCTTTTATTTTTTAATCCAATGTAATGGGTATATTATATCACACAGTTTGCATTTTCACTTTGACTAATGAGATTGAGAATCTTTTCATATATTTGTTGGAAGACAATTATCCATGGGTCTTTTATGTTTTTGAACATCCTGCAAGTGAGGCACTGACTGCTCTTTATTTAGGACTTTAAATCGATGTTTCTAAAGATCATTATTGGGCATTAGAGACACCATTTCCCTCTGGAGCAAAAGAACAGGTTTTCTTACTTTCCAGTATAATGTCTCCCTCTAGAGTGAAGGGCAGGCATGTTTACTACATACTATAAGAATTTGGGTTCCCTAAGCTCAGGGTTCCTCTCCTGTAATGCAGTCCATTGTATGTGTAAGTGTCATCTGCTCCTCTTTCATTACCTGTGGAAATTTGAGCTCAGGGAATTAGCACAAAAATACTGGCATTCTGATACTTAAATCATTTTCTAAACTTTCTTCCTGTCCCTTCTGTCATGGTCCAAAAGAAATGATATGGAATCCCGTGAGAACAAAGGAAAACCTTTATTTAATTAGTGTTTCTGTTAATTAAGAACTTAAAGGCAAAGAGAAAGTGAGAAATGCATATCTTAATACAGCCACTTAAAAAGACTAACAGGAGCTGGAGGCTTATAGTGGTTTATCACCAATAGTATTCAGTTGTATCTCCCAATGCCCTGGGTGTTTAGACACTGAGACTGTAACTTTATCTATTGCAGAGACTGATGGCACTTGTTACACAGTCTTAGACATGGCCAAAGTGACTTCTTATTTTTTCCTATCTCATTAGCACCTGTTTACGTGGCAAGATGCCAATGACATATATGTTTTCAGTACTCCCTGGGAATATCCAAATTCCCCTGCTCTTTGCCACCAGTGGATAGTTGAGGGTTTAGCCTCTGGCTTCATGCATGTTGATCTGTACCAATGATAGGAGTAGAACTTCTGGCAAACTCTGCTTGTTTCGGAATTCTAAGACTCACTGGCTTTCAGGTCCTGTCTCACACAGTGTTTCTGTTCTATGTCTTGACCGCAGAGCTGCTTATCTTTTATTTGATCTCAGTTATGTCTTTTAGTTTTCTCCTTTTCTAGTTTGCCCATCCTTGCTATGTGATTATAGCATAGGGGAATATCAAAGCATAAACTTATTATATTATCTTGATCAGAAGCTACCCCAAATATACTTTTTATACAAGGGATATGTGGTTGAAATAACTCCAGTCAATTCTGAAGACAAAGGAAAATAAATTACGAAAGGGGAGTCTGAGGGGCTTTGTGACTATTAAATGAATTTAAAGTCCGTAGACATGTCAAACACACCATCTGAAATATGGAAGGTATTTGGTAACTTTTTGTAATTTCTCTTATTCTTTTACCCCTCATTCCCTCCTTTCTACCTTTCTTTCAGTAGGTTGTAATGGCAGAGGGAGGAGGAAGTGGGAGGTATGCCTAACTGGAGATATATTAACCCCAAGACTCTGAAAATTAGGGTTCTTCTTAGGATTAAATAAAATAATGTAGGTGTATAATATCCACTGTTATTAATTTTTATTTCTGATGCTTCCTTTCTCATTCCCTTTTCAATTCCATCTGATTCTATCTCAGCAAAGGCCAGGTGGATCTTTTCCCCTAAAAGGCAATTCATACCTGAAGAGTAAGTCAATGCCAAGTTGTAGGTGTTCCCTTTGTCTCTGAGGACCTCTAAATTGGGTTGCTCCACTGGATTCCTGTTCTGCATGTAAGAAGCTTGAAGTCACCACTTCATCCTAACAATAAGTAAAAAGCTGAACAGACAAAAATCAGCAACTCCTCTTGGATCTGGAAGAGAGGGGATGACAAAGGGTAAATCCTTGTGTCCAAGACTGGAGAGACAGACGGGCAATACAAGGAGTTACAGCTTCCCGGAGCATAGACACATGAGTGGAAACTGTGTGGGAACCAGTGTCAGGGTAGGAAAACCTGAACTGTAATTGACAAATTGCTGGAGGCTCAGTGTAGACAACTCTAAGAGTTAAAGACTGTAGAGGACCCTGTCATAGGGGGCCTCTATTCTATTGTGGGAATTACCTCCAAGAGCTTGATGCTGTTTTCAATAGTAAATACTGGAGAAAATTCCCCATATGCTTTCAGCAGGGAAAGAGGAAAAGGAACTATTATGAAATACACCAGAGCACTCTGTTCTTAACAAGGCCTGCCCTCACCTGGAGCTTGTCCTGCTGGGGTTTTATCAGAGCCTAACTTACTTTGCAGGAGGGAAATAATTCAATTCCAGTCAGCCCTAGATTCCATGTGAGAGAAGAGAATTATCTAACTTTAGCCCACTCCAGCAATCCTGTCCCACCTGAGGGGTGGGGGAAGGGAGGATTGAGAAGCATTTGTGAAGTTCGTAGTCTAGGGTTACAACCTCACTAAAAGACTGAGACCTAATTATGGGACTATCGAATGATTACCCTCCTGCCACAACTTCCTACCACATTTCTAAAGGCCTATTTACAACAGTTCCTTTTACCCAGTACATCATGTCCAGCTATCAAGAAAAAATTGCAAAGCATACTAAAAGGAAAAGCAACATAATTTGATGAGACAGAGCAAGTGTCAAAACCAGACATGGCAGGATTATGGGAATTATCAGATTGGGAATTTAAAACAACTCTGATTAATATGCTAAGGACTCTAATGGATAAAGTAGACAGCATACAAGATCAGATGGGTGATTTAAGCAGAGAGATGGAAATCCTAAGAAAAGTCCAAAAAGAAATGCTAGAGGTCAAAAACACTGTGACAATAAAGAAGAATGCCTTTGATGGGCTTATTAATAGACTGGGTTACTTCTCTGTTTATGTGGTCTTTATAAAGACTTGCTGTAAAGACCCGGACATTTCCTTGTTGACAAGATGTACCAGAGGAATGAGGTAGTGAGTGCCAAATGTGTGTCGGAGGGACTTATCCTTGAACACTGGTATATGTTAAGGTGACCTTTCCATCCAGTGTCAGAACTGCAGTGTAGGGTGGCTGTTTAAATACATCATGCTTTTAAAAGTCCTTTTTAAAAGTCCTTCATATTGGGTAAAGAACCTTTGAAATTGTGAGCAGCTTAACTTTTATTCATGTACTCTGGGGTAATTCATTTCCCAGAGAATTTCTAAAGTTGATAATTCTAAGAATTGGTGCACTTCTATTGGACTAAACCTTGATTACTTGATTTCAACACTATGCTTTGAGTTTGTGAAGAATGAATGCAAGTAAAGCAGTGAAACCTTGAGTTTCTCTCATCACCCATTTGTAGCACTTCTATCTGACCTGAGCCCAAGTGAGCTGTATAGCTGGCTTTCTATGCTTTTTATGACATATAATGTGTACCTCAATGGCAGCATCCTTATCTCCTCAACTGACCTTGAAACTTAGAGGAAATGTTTCATATGCTTATCTTGTCATTTCAAGACTTTGTTGCTTAAAAATTACTTAACTGCTTTACAGAGTTGGCTTGATTTTCTTTATTCACTAAGATCTAAAGACCTGCCAAGTTTGAATGTTATGGCTTTAGAAGATTTTATGTATATTTTTTCTCTGCATTCTAACAAAAAAGGTCAATATTCTTTCCTAAGTTTACATATTTGATAGATAGTTGAGTGGCTTAGTTAAAAATTATAGATAAACATAGGTTGAAACCACAAAATTCTGGAGTAATCACATTAGCTAATTTCTGAAAAAGCAAATCTGGGAATCAAGCTTTTAAACTTTAACTATTGTCATTTGCTTTCCATATTACATAATAATTGGGGTAGGGTGAGCCTTAGACAGTAAGAAAATAATTGGATTCAGTCTTATAGAGTGGACTAGGGAAGATACTAAGAATGATTTTTTTTTTTTACTGTGCTTCATTAGCATATGTGATTTATAAACAATTGTATAATGTTGATGTGATTCACTTTCTTTTATGCTTCCCCATGAATGTAACTAGTCATGTGTTGGTAAATATTTAATATTCGACTCTTGGGGTGGGGGCAACTTTGTTTTGTAGAATTTGCCAATTTCTGTGGTGTAAATACTTTTACCATGGCTGATGTCAACAAGTTTGCAAAAGTTCTGAAAATTTATCAGTAAGCTCTCAGAAGCTAAGCACACCACTAAGTGTAACTGGTCTACTTCCATGAGGTGATATAAATCTGTGAAGACATCTTATTTGGTAATGTTATTTTTAATGACATGTTTGTAGATCAAAAATAAATTTGAAGTATTATGAGATCTTTAAAATGAGGTAACTTAAACTCAAAATAAAGCCTAAATTGTATCTCAGTCTATCATTATCTTATTTTTTTGTTCAGTAAAGACAAAGAGATTTGTTTTTTATCCTCACAATGGACTTATTTTATGTTAAAAATGACTTTAGTATAGAGATCAACTTTTTAGAAATTTATATTTAATCTTTTAATTTGGTAGATTCTGTATAATTTTGTGATTCAAAATATTGGAGAAGAAAAGAGGACTCATTGTTTTTTGAGAGATAAGAAGATTTGGAACAAGGCTCCTTAGACTGATCTAGTTGTTTAATGGTAGGCTGGCTCAGTGATTCTCTAAGGGTCCAGAATTTTAAAGAAATGAATCAACCCATTATCTTCAGACATGTTCATATTTAGTCTGTACCTCTCAAATTTCTGTATCAAGATTGAATGAACATCAGTAGGACTTGATTCCTTTGGTCAGTAGGTGATTGCAGATGTGGCTTTATTTTCCTCCTTTAGTACTTGCCCAAGCTTTGGTCCCTTCCTAAATAATTATAAGAAAATAATTTTATTTCTTGAGCCAAGGAAGAATTACTTTAGCAGTAAAAAGCGTTAGCTGTAGTAGCCAGTAGGATATGAAAAAGTTGAATTTTCTCTACTTCCCTCTACCTCCCTGGTATGGTTGCCTTGTTCTTTTTTTTTTTTCTTTCAGTATAGTAGGACATAATCCACCAAATATAGTAAAAGCCTGGCTGATCCCATTTTGTGAATTCTTTTAGGTTCTAGAAGTTTCCTGATTGTACCATGCTCCCTAGATTCTAGGCCTTTGCATATTCTATTCCTTCTTTATATACAATTATCCCTTTTCCTTGGTTGGCTAACTGTAATCACTGTTTATTTCTCAGCTTTGACATTGAAAATTTTTTGAAAAATTTTTCTAGGATAGCTTCTTTAATTCTATAATTCCAAGTTAGATACCTATACTGTGTGTTCCCATTATTTCATGTTACTGCTGGTATTGTTATTGCCTATTTGTTTGTCTTTCCCAACTAGTCTCACCTTTACTGGAACAGAAACCATAATCAGTCTTAGTTTTGTTATTCACCCAATATCTTGCATCATGCCTGGCACATAGTAAACTTTCAAAAAGAATTTGTTAAATAAATGAATGGAGATCTGGATAAATTATCTTGGACATTACTTTGAAAGTGATATAGCTTTCTTGATCAGTTATGAAAATTTGTTTCCTTATAATTCTAACTTTCCCTCAATGAGCTTTACCAAATGGAGATCCTCTCATTGAGGATTCCTTATAATTAGACTGCTGTTAACTGAAACTTATAGATATATCTTAATTTCTCAGAAGACCATATTTGGGGAATCAGTTAACTCAGTTATTTCCCAGTTGAGAGCTGATGACTTTTTAAACAGTGGTTTGGTAGGAAGGAACAATATTAAATGACAAGGTGAGAGAAAAGTAGCTTCAATTTTGTCATTTCCTTGAGATGTGTCAATAAATAGGAAAAAGAAACTGAGATAGACTCAACTTGATAACATTTTCTGAGATAATGTTATCTAGAATGTATTTTACAATTTAAAATATGTTGGGTAACATAGTCTTGCAATTTTGGTAGCCAAATTGTTTTAGAAAAGCAACAAAAATGAACTATGAGATGGTCATATCTATATGCAAGTCATTGATCTAGAGAGTTCCAGATTTTCTTGAGTGGAAGATTTTAAATAAAATAGCATTCAGTATCTCTACTATACTGTCTGGTTTAAATTATTACATGGGATGGCCTATGTGACTATGTTGTCAAATCTCCTTTGAAAATATTGTAAAAATAAAAAATGCATGTGTGTGTGTAGTTTCTGTATAATTTTTAAATTCAATTCAATCTTGGTAGGAAAGTGTAATTCCAGCAAAAGCTACAAGCCTCAGTTAATGGTTAATGCAGCATCTTGCAAGAATAGGAGTCTGTGTTCATAGCTACTTTAAAGAGATAAGGTGTGTTTAAGGCACTGCATCTTATCATCTAAGGTTAGACAGTTCTAGAAAATATGTTCTGTGTTTCACACTTCTCTTTGTTTGAACTATTTCTTCCACTAGAGTGCCTTACTCCTCAATCATGCAAGCCAAAATATCTTCATGCTCATCCTTTCAAGGCCTTTTTCCGATTCCTTTCCAGAACAATACAACCCCCATATATCCTTGTGTTGTTCTGAACTATAAAATAATTATTTTATTTACCATTATTTCAGCAATTGTAAATTAAAATCAATGCATGATAAATCAACAAATATTCATAAAAAACAAAACATATGTAAGACTTTACCCTCCATAATTGTAATTGTTCACAATATTTTTGTTACATCACTCTTATTGACTTCTATTGTTACTACTTTTCATTGTTATTGTATTGGCTACTCTCATAAAACTTGTAGTTTCCTCCCCAGCATACATTTGAGCCTTCTGCCTTTGTATGGTATCCATGGGATACAGGTGATATTAACTCCACCTCCAGCCTCAGTGATTAACTCTGATTGATTTTTGTGTCATTATAATCTTATTGATTGGTTCAAGGATGGGAAGTAACTGAAGCTTAAGCAGATCAGTACACAATATATTCATAGCTGTAGTGATTGTTTGGGTTTGGTCAGATCATGTCCAAATAGGACTTTGAGGGTTGAATATGTAGAAGCCCTCTTTTTTGTGACGTGCGGATATGAATCTGGAACCACTGCAGCCATTTTACCACCACGAGAAAAGCCAGCATGAGAATTAAGCCAACCTAGGTCCCTGATCAAAATTGAAATCTGCTTATACTCTCTATTGGTATTAATCAATAAATTATCTTAATTTTTAAGCTATATGAGTTTTCTGATTCTTGCAAATGAAAACAGCCTAATTGATACAACTACCAAATGGACAGTAGGTAGAACAGGGTCTGTGTCTCATAGTTCTTTATGTCTCCAGCACCTAGGAAATGTCTACTTACCAGAGTTTTACAGTAAATATTCAGTAAAAGTGAGAATATTGGTGAGTTCCAGGCCTCCAGTTTCTAAGTTTATCATAGCTGACATCATTTGGGAAGTTGTCAATTTCCAGCAGCCAATTTCACAAATTTTTCAACTGAAAAGTTTGCCATCTTGCCTGGGACATGTGTGATACAACCTGAGATCTGAGAGAATCTATCTCTAAACAAATTCTGGGAATGTTCATTTCATGTTTTTCATCGTAGGATTGACAAAAAGAAAAAAATTTGTTGTGATTCAACCTTAATGTATAACTTTCTTATTATGAAACTATGAAGATAAATTTAGTAAAAAATTATGAGAAGTGTGGCCTTTAAGAAGGAACTAATCTTGCCACTTCTAATGAACATTTCTGGTTCACCAGATAGATTTTGACATGCTCTCCTTCTTGAAATCCTTTTAAGGTATTTTAGGTACTTCAGTTTGGGAATGGCAGGCTAGAACTAGCTTATCTTTTTGAGAAAATAATTTAAAAAGAGTAAAACCATATCCAATGACATATTTTTAAGACTAATATTTAGAAACAGTAACATTTTCAATGTTTCAAAAAACATTGTGTTAGAGACATAACGTTTTCATTGTAAATGTAATATATCTATGTTAAAAAATAGAAAATAAAGAGAAAAGGAACCACAGTGAAACTAGCATTATTTGTGTATTTTCTGTTTTTCTTCCTACTGAATATGCTTTTATTGCTTTCTTTTTTTTTTTTTTCAGTACGCGGGCCTCTCACTGTTGTGGCCTCTCCCGTTGCGGAGCACAGGCTCCGGGCGCGCAGGCTCAGCGGCCATGGCTCACGGTCCCAGCCGCTCCGCGGCATGTGGGATCTTCCCGGACCGGGGCACGAACCCGTGTCCCCTGAATCGGCAGGCGGACTCCCAACCACTGCGCCACCAGGGAAGCCCCTTTTATTGCTTTCTTGTAATCAGAGGTAAGTTACAAAATTTAGGTTATATTTTTTGATGTAATCATTCATGTAAATGAATTGTGGTACCAGCAAATTCTTTAGGTCGTCAGACTGCAGATTTTAAGTATGATAGCCTTAGAGGTGAAATCTGAGAAGGACATTTGTTTAGACGTATGAAGATCTTGTTTGCCTTGAGCAACTTTATGGAGCTATGGAGGCTGAAAAAAAAATGGATGACTGGAAAATAAAACACAGAGCACCTCCTTATACAGGTTGCAACAAAGGAAGAAAGCAGAGAAGGCTTTAAATCCTAATAGTCCATTTTTAACTAAAACACGATTTTTATTCCCTTTTCCAAATTTAAATTAAAATAAGCATGCAAAATTATTTTTATTAACTGTATTTTGGTATGAAAATAATTCTATATTTGAAAAACTACCTTCAGGTGGCTATTATATTCCTCCATTTCAGATTGTATAATTTTATAAGGCATAGTAATACTACTGACAGTTTTTTATCCCTAAGAATTCTAAATCTTTATTTAGAATAGGATTAAAATACTTTGTGCTGTATGTTCCTTGTGATGATCTGAACTTTGAAGAAGTACACACACACGCACACAAACAAACAAGTAGGAATAAAAATTTAGTAATGCTGGTATTGTTGATGAAGTAGTAACCTTAGGACTAAATTTGATTGTTCTTTGTACTGGATCACAATTAACTGTTGTTCTTCCCTGTTATTTCCAAGAGAAAAGTAGGACTGTGTATCTCTAGTTTTTTTTTTTTTTTTGGAATGTTAAATCAGCATCTCAAAAATTCCATGGTTAGTTTTTCAATCTTTTACTGACCCCTCTTGTCTTTTGCTGGTTAGTCAGTTTTTTCATGAAGTGACTGATAGGTTCAGCCGATTAAAATAATATAAAAATAAAATCAGTGTAATGATTTGGTGTGTCAGCAGGAATGATAAATAAGTTGTGCTGTGCGTTTACTATTACTCTCCGCTCCTGAGTTCCTGACAGACAAAGATTATCAGTTATGGAGCGTTTTTCAACTGGGCTTGAATATTGAGACATTTCAGTTGGCACTTGAGTCAAGACATATTTGCTGGCTTGATGTGAACCGCAAATTGCCTTTCCAACCCTGGTCAGCTGTCTTGCTTGGGAGAGAAAGTACAGCTGGGGTTAATATGAATGTATTGCCTCTACTAGAAAAAATCAATTCAGAGAGCATGTACGGATGATATATAATCAGAACTGCTGCTGCGTATATAAAGGACACAACATTATTAATGACCTAAACTGAGGGGGCTCTATTGGGGCCAGCATATATGCATGAGCCTAACTGAGAGGACTCTTAGCTAACCTCACTCCTAGCTCTGGCAAAACACTGGGTGAATGCCAGGGAGCAGGGATTTCCCCAGTTATCAAATGATTATATTGAGATTTGAGGCAAGTTATTGAAGTAGAAGAATAGAGAATCTTTATGGTGACTAAGGTCAGTGTCTGAATTCCTTTTTAACCAGAAAAAAATCAGCTTAATACTATACCAGATCCCCTTTTTAATTAGTAATATTTTACACTCTTGTGCTAACGGTACCTATGCCCTTATGCTAATGGTGACCATACTCAATAGACATTTAAAAAATTTTTTATTGGAGTGGAGTTGCTTTACAATGTTGTGTTAGTTTCTACTGTACAGCAAAGTGAATCAGCTGTACGTAGTCATACATCCCCTCTTTTTTGGATTTCCTTCCCATTTAGATCACTGGAGAGCACTGAGTAGAGTTCCCTGTGCCTTACAGTAGGTTCTCACTAGTTATCTATTTTATGCATAGTATCAATAGTGTATATATGTCAATCCCCATCTCCCAATTCATCCCACCCTCCCTTCACCCTTGGTTTCCTTATGTTTGTTCTCTATGTCTGTGTCTCTATTTCTGTTTTGTAGATAAGATCATCTATACCATTTGTTTAGATTCCACATATATGCGTTAATACATGATATTTGTTTTTCTCTTTCTGACTTCACTCTGTATGACAGTCTTTAGGTCCGTCCACGTCTCTGCAAATCACCCAAATTCATTCCTTTTTATGGCTGAGTAATATTCCATTATATGTGTGTACCATATCTCCTTTATCCATCCACCTGTTGATGGACATTTAGATTGCTTCCATGTCCTAGCTATTGTAAATTGTGTTGCAATGAACATTGGGGTGCATGTGTCTTTTCAAATTATGGTTTCTCTGGGTATATGCCCAGGAGTGGGATTGCTGGATCGTATGGTAGTTCTATTTTTAGTTTTTTAAGGAACCTCCATACTGTTCTCCACAGTGGCTGTATCAATTTACATTCCCACCAACAGTGCAAGAGGGTTCCCTTTTCTCCACACCCTCTCCAGCATTTATTTGTAGATTTTTTGATGATGGCCATTCTGACCGGTGTGAGGTGATACCTCACTGTAGCTTTCATTTGCATTTCTCTAATGATTAGTGATGTTGAGCATCTTTTCATGTGTTTATTGGTCATCTGTATGTCTTCTTTGGAGAAATGTCTATTTAGGTCTCCCACCCATTTTTTGATTGAGTTGTTTGTCTTTTTGATATTGAGCTGCATGAGCTGTTTGTATATTTTGGAGATTAATCCTTTGTCCGTTGATTTGTTTGCAAATATTTTCTCCCATTCTGAGGGTTTTCTTTTCATCTTGTTTATGGTTTCCTTTGCTGTGCAAAAGCTTTTAAGTTTAATTAGGTCCCATTTGTTTATTTTTGGTTCCCAACAGACATTTTAAAATACTTTTCCTTTTAGAAATGAAATCTCAGGACCAAGAGCTATCTGTGACTTAGGTACTTTATGGCCTTTATTTAAGTCCTTACTGGTGAAATTTTACATGTTCTGACCAGATGATAGTAGACTCTGTGTACTTAATTTGGATACCTGAAAGAAAACAATGATAGTACTGTACTCATGTTCACTTCCTTTTGGCTTCATGCTTTCCTCTTCATTAAAGCTTTAGCACATTCTCCTAGATCAACTAACCAGGACAATTGCATTATCTACAATCATTAGTTTCTCCCTGATTCATTGCTTTTAATTGACATCACCACATTTTGTTAAATTAAATTTGAAAAAGTGTTGTGATTAAAAATAACCAGTTAAGTGAACCAGCTAGAATGAACAGTGATTAGTAATAAAAAAGGTAATGATATGCATTGTGACAGTTATTGCAATGCTTTCTTATCAAATGATCCTTTTAATTTCTCTCCCCCCCCTTTAAAAACTAATTAGCATTCTTTCTGTATTTTTAGAATTGAGTGTTTATTTTAAAACTAGTTGAGTCAACCTGGTTGTGACATTCATTTTTATTGATCCTGACAATGAATTGAGACAAATGGATTAAGGAGCTGTATTTGTAAAAAAAAAAATGTAGTCTTCCCCCAGCCCCCGTCACAGTTTCCATTCCCTCTGTGAATCTCCCTGATCCCTAAACATCACCTGGCAGTTTTGGCATTGGCCCATAACAAAATTTTCCACAATTGATCCATCTCATCTTCCAATGAAATATTAATAACAGAGCATAAAGCCAACTCAATAGAATATGTCCTTCCATAAAATAAAGTTTTTTTTTATCATTTTTCAATGTCATTATCAATGTCATGGATGTGGCTTACAGCTACACTGCAGAACTATTTGTGATATCAGAATATAGCATTCTTCTCAGGTAACCTACAAAAAGGCAACCTGTCTTTGTTATTCAATCTAATTTTCTGCTTTCAACCTTGAGTCCATCTAACAGTTGGGCTGTTATTGTTAGGCACAGTTATTTTCAGAGTATTTTCACCCATTTCGTTTAATTTCTCTCACAGTATTTCTGTAAGTGTTAGCAACTTCGGGATTTTACAGTTATTCTTGGCATTTTAATTTGATGGCATTAGCTATGTCCCACAAGATCAAAACAACCTACTAGTAAATGAATAATACCTGAACTTTGAAAACTGGTTCTAAAGTCCAAAGACATGCGTTTCCCTCTGGATTCTTACAATTACTGGATATGTGACTTTGGATTGGGTTCGTTGGGCCTTAGTTTATTTAGGTTTAGTAGTATACATTTAAGAAGGTGATTTTGGGACTTCCTTGGTGGCACAGTGGTTAAGAATCCGCCTGCCAATGCAGGGGACACGGGTTAGAGCCCTGGTCCGGGAAGATCCCCCATGCCCCGGAGCAACTAAGCCCATGAGCCACAACTACTGAGCCTGCGCTCTAAGAGCCTGTGAGCCACAATACTGAGACTGAGTGCCACAACTACTGAAGCCTACGCGCCTAGAGCCGAGCTCAACAACAAGAGAAGCCACGCACCACAATGAGAAGCCCGCGCACCACAACGAAAAGCAGCACCCGCTCGCCGCAACTATAGAAAGCCCATGCACAGCAACGAAGACCCAACAACGAAGACCCAATGCAGCCATAAATAAATAAATAAATAAAAGGTGGTTTTGAGAATCAGTTAAAATAATGTGAAAATGCTTTGTAAAGAATTATGTTTAGCAGCTTTGTTGACTCTCCTGCATTTCACATGCATATGCTCATCTGAGGAAAATTGAGAGAATTCCCAATAATAGATTTATAATTTGTCAGAGTTGCAAACAGTTGTTCTAATGGTGATATACTGATATAAGATTTTGGATTTTTTCCCCCTCTTTCTGAAAATTGGTTTCCATGTGAATTTCACATTTTTTCTAAATATCCTGATTATCTCTATGTTTACTTCTGGTAAAGATTAGGGACAAAAGAAGGGACCATTTTCTAGGGTAAATACTTACAACAGAGTACACATGGCTAAGCCTGTCCTAAGCTTCCACTCCCAAATTGTATTTTTTGACCAGGATAAAGTAGTTGAATTGAGGTGCTCTTCACTTAACTGGTACCTTAGGATTTGATCCCAGAAAGAACCCGAAAGATCAAGGAGTGCCTTCCAGAAACATAAGAGCATTCCCCTGTGGGGCAACAATAAACCTGCTACAAAAGAAAAAAATTTACAAAAGTTCAGTATATTTACGTACTTAAAATAGTGGGGGGTGGGGGGAGGCAACCAGAAAATGCAGTAGCCCTTCAAAATATTACTGATTTTCTATCTAGTCCTTGCAATTAGTTCTGGTCATGGTTCCCAACTTGACCATGCAATTTAGAGTTGTTACTCATTTTGAGAAACATGTTTGCTTCTCTTCCTAGAGTACCTTTTATCCCTCTTACCAATGGCAACGAATTATCTCATCTTTGATCACTTGTGTCAGCATTCTAACATTTTCCAACTCTGCCCTGAAAAATAGCCCCCGTACGTTCAGGATTTTAAAATCTCTTCTCTTTTTCATTGACTAAACTCAGAGCACTTCAGGATTGAATGCTGTCTGCTCTTGTGACTGTGATCCCTTTCATGCTAAGTATGTTCAAAGAGCTTTAACATACATATTTAAAACGTTGTTACTCTAGCTTTTAAGAGGGTATGCAATATTTTACTGTCACTGCAATGAATGCAAGCGTCTTTGAAGGACTACCAATATCAGTTACTTTTGTCAAGACATATTTATGCACTTACTCTGCTTATGAGAGTCTGTTATGCTCATTCTAAAAAAAAAAGGTCATCTACAAATGCTTTTATTTTTTCCCCAATGAATCAAGAAATTTTACCCCCATTTTAAAGGAAAACTCTGTTAATATTAGAGGTGGAGAGAGGAATAGGTCATTGGAGTGTGTCCCTTGTGAAAGCTGGACAGTGTCTTAGTTTGCTATTATTTCTTCTTTAAAATGGGTGAAAATGGTACATACAGATTGGACTTTTATTTATATGACTGATACAGATGATCCGAGCATTTATGAAATTAAGCTAGGTAAAACTATCTCTCATGATATCTCTAGTTATTTTGCCACAAATATAAACGCTATAATATTTTCCTAGAAATGTGATGGCAGAATTCATTCTTCTATTAAAAAGTACTGATGGGCTCTGTAGAATGTGACCTGAATAAACATAAAAATATATCCACATTTTAAAATGCTGAATATGGTTGTGTAAATTTCCTATGGCTGCTGTAACAAATTACTATAAATTTAGTGGCTTAAAGGAACACATTTATTCTCTTACATTTCTGGAGGTCAGAGGTCTAAAATGGATTGGCAGGACTGTGTTTTTTCTGGAAGCTTTAAGGGAAAATCTGTGACCTTGCCTTTTACAACTTCTAGAGGCTGCCTGCATTCCTTGGCATGGACTGACCCACGTCACTCCGACCTCTGCTGCTATTGTCTCATCTCCTTCTCTGACTTATTCTTTTGTCTCCCTCTTGTAAGAACCTTATGATTTTATTGGGATAATGCAGAATAATCTCCGTACATCAAGGCCTTTAATTACATCTGCAGAGTTGCTTTTGCCATGTAAGGTAACGAATTCACAGGTTCTGGAGATTAGGATGTGGACATCTTTGGGGGTCATGTTTTGTTTACCACAATGGTAATTTAAACATATGTGTTTATAAAAGATAAAAACACTAAATCTAAGAGGGAAAATGTTTTTGGTCCTTTTTGTGAGACCATTGTAGTAACCAGTTTAGACCGAGGCAATTTTACTTAAATCAATCTTGATTTAAAACTAGGGGAGAAGAGACATAATCATGGCTTATTCCAGGTGTTGTAAATCAGAAGGAGAACGACTTGTCACTTCTTTTAACAATGACTAGTAGCAAAGTGCATTTTTACCGGATATCTAATCTCCAGGTGGAAGGAAAATGTACATGATTGGGGTTTTGTGAAAGATTGCGTTTTTCTGACTTAATGGAGACGCATGAACATGAACTATCCCCTTCATAGGGCAGGATTGTGTTCACCTCACTGACCACTAAGGAAGCATTTGCCTCCGGTAATTATATGAATAAAAACACACATTCAGTCCTCTGAAAATATCTCCAATAGCGTTTTTAAGATGATTCAACTATATCTTATAGTTGGTATTTTTAAAAACCTGAGTATTACTCTGCCACTATGGCAACTCATTGTGGCACCTCTAATAACGACATCCTGAAGAACATGATTAATGAGTTTTATTTTTTTCCTTTGTCTGGAAGGAACATAGTCCAAAGTTTTAGATCTGTTTCATAAAAGCATGTAGAGTGATTACTGTCACTGTTCAGTTTTGAAATGATATTGGTAAGGAATGAACTAAAGTAATTCAGTGATATTTGGAACCCTAAATCTGAGCATTTGATCATATCCCTATCATCATTCTAAAAGATGAAATATAGATGTACCAGTTAGATTTTCATTATAATTTTTGATCAGAGGAGGGACAAAAGATAGAATTTTAGATATTTGAACTATTATTTTGAGAGAGATTTTTGTAGAAACTTAGGACAATATAAGCACAGTGAAAAAAAACATGAGATTGATGTGTATAGGGTGTGAGGTTCATCTTGCTGGAGGCAGTTGGGTCAAGGTGGTCAGAGGAGGTTAGCCTTCCCTTGATGATGCACAGTGACACCCCACCCTGAATCTCTTTTCCACTGGTGAATAATGTTCCTGACACATGAGATGCAGTTAATAAACACTTCTGAAAATAAAAGAAGGAAAGAATATAAAATTAGGGGATGGAATTACTGGAGCTTAGGTCACTCTCAATTTTATTTTTATACAAATATGAGTATATTAAGCTGAAGGATGAGAATGAGCATGTTTAATTTGACTAAAAATGATTAAACCTCTAAAATTATGTTATTAGGACAAATTTGTTTCTAATTTCTAAATCTCTATATGAAAGAGAGGTAAGATTAGAGGCTAGATGGAGAAGGATGGATTTAAAAATAAATTTAGTATGACTTATTTTTTATTTTTAAATAATATTACTAGATATTCTGATTGGACATAGTCACAATTGATGAACATAAATGAATTATATCTGCTTGTCATCCTGATATTGGGTATACAAGTGTTTGTATAATTCAAATCTGTAGTAGGTGAGACAGTAATGCTACAGATATTGGGTGTTATGGGGTCACTCAGATGACTATCAAGGGGCTCTGGTCCTTAAAATCCAAATGAAATGTACCTGAATCCCAAGGGGGCTGTTTACCTTTTTCCTAGATGTCTTTGGCTACAAACTCTTTTCCTAGCAAATTAGTCTGTTTCTGTATCTACTTTGAATTCTCACATATGCTGATATGCTCAGCAAGGTCTCTATCCCTTTCCTTAAATCACACGCATTTACAGTCTCATTAGGTCAATTTTCAAGTGTAGAGAGTGAGCCTTGATGTTTTTGAGCTATGGAAAGGATTTTAAATCACAGGGCAGAGAACTTGTAATTGAATATTAGACGTGCCTGTTCTTAAAAAAGTGTTTTAGTTATTTTTGCCAACTTTAGTCTCTAGCCTCATTAATTCTTGTCAGATCAATTCAGAACCCTTTAGCCCAGTCTTCCAGCTCAGTTTTGGACTTCTCTTCTCAATGGCCCTTTGGCCCTGAATCTCACATTTTCTTTTTCTTTTTTTTTTTTTTTTTTTTTTGCGGTACGCGGGCCTCTCAGTGTTGTGGCCTCTCCCATTGCAGAGCACAGGCTCCGGACGCGCAGGCTCAGCGGCCATGGCTCACGGGCCCAGCTGCTCCGCAGCATGTGAGATCTTCCCGGACCGGGGCACGAACCCGTGTCCCCTGCATCGGCAGGCAGACTCTCAACCACTGCGCTACCAGGGAAGCCCTCACCTTTTCTCTTTTTCCCACTCATCTCTCCAAAGAAAAAGGAGCTTGTTTTCCCATTGATATGAATTATGTTTTCCCCCACAAAAAGAATCACTACAGGCAGTTTATGGATTGAAATAACATTTTTGTCTGTATCTTGTCTACTATTTAAAATATTAGTTGAAAAAAAATAATAAAATAAAATAAAATATTAGTTGAAGGTATGGTACTGCTGTCAATGTTAGATTATAACCGGTAGAGATAAGAAAAAAGCCTGGGAGATTCAAATGGCTTAGAGCTTGTGACACATGACAGCTCTTTCTGTGTTCCTTAAATAGAGTAAAGATTAAATAAAAATGATTTTGTTCATAACGCTTGGGAAATTGAATAATAGAATATATGTGCAAGACTAATAGAGAATCAAGTTAGAGTTGTTTGGCTGGGAGCTCTCAGGAGCCTTGGTTGCTCGTATTCCTCCAAATATATGAACAGGATGATCACCTTGTACAGAGAGCTCAGCTCCCTCCTAGCTAGTAAAGGAAACACCACAAAAACTCAGCTTCATGCTCACAGAAACATTGCTTTGGGTTCCATTGTTACCAAGGCAGCAATGAGCTGGGACCTTTCTTTAGGTACGTGAAAACATCTGCCACTGAAAGTTGGTATTTGAGAATTTCACAAGCTTTTCGCCAGAAAGGGGTTAACATGGTATAGATACACAATGAATCAAGTATTAGATTCTCTGTTCAGATACTTCCAAGGAGAGGTAAAGTAAATTACTTCTTCAGTATATTTACATGTTAAGTGATAGTCCTTAGATCTTGAAGGAGTTCATGCAACCTTCATAGGAACGTGAATTCAAATCCAAATAGCTGCTTATTGAAATGAGAAGTTTTTTTCAAGTGATTGTCCATTTGTGGCCTAGAAAAGGTTTTGCCTACACAGTTTCAGATTATGCAGTAATTTGACTCAATTCAACAGCCTATTTGAAATTAGGTAGAAAAGATTGATTATTTGAATAGTTTTCAATGCATTGTTTTGGTGACACTTGAGATTAACCTGAGGCAGAAATTTAACCCATAGTCAAAGCCAGTGAAGATAGAATAGCACAGTAGACACAATGCCAGACTTGGGAGCCAGACAGCCTGGGTTTGAACCCTTCTTCTGTCATTCATTAGCTGTTTGAGTTTGGGAAAATTAACCTCTTTTTCTGACTTTTTCATCTGTAAAATGGAGATGTTACCCAACCAAACTTGGGTCTGCTTGCCTGTGCACAGTAAAGCCAATCAACTGACACCAGGTGGTGGTGAAGGAAAGTACAGTTTATTGCAAGGCCAAGCAAGGAGTATGGGCAGCTAATGGTCAAAAGTCCCAAACTCCCCAATAGTTTTCAGGGGCAGGTTTTTAAGACAGTGTGAGGGAGAGGCTTGTGGGTTGCATGATCAGCTCATGGACATTATTCTGATTGGTTGGTTGTGATGTGGTTAAGAGTCAACATCATCAACTGTTTGGTTGCAAACAGTCTGGGGTCTATGTGCTTGTGGTCAACATACAGTTAACTTTTTCCACCTAGTAGGTGTTTCAGTATCTGAAAAATAGCTCAAAGATATGGCTCTGAATATTATCTATAACCCTTGAGGAGGAACTAAAGGTCCTTGACTTTGTTTAATGGCTATATGATTATTATTTTGTCTCGTTTGTTTTCCTTTCCTTTTGCATTTTCTCACTTCTCTTATTAAATTTGTTCTTTAGAACTTGGGGAAGGCCCAGGAGGATAAAGTTTTTCTACAAACAGGAGGCAGGTGAAGGACCAGGTGGGGGAGGTCTGTCCTGGGAAGGCCCCATGGGGTCCTGCTCAGTTACAATCCCCCCTTTTCTTTGGTACTCCTCAACTTTGAGGGGGAACAGATACAGGGCAAGAAAGGGAGTAAGTTTTTAGACAGAGCAGTTAATCATAAACTTGTCAGAGGAACTTGGGTTTAGGGGCAATCAGTTTCACAGATAATAACAGATTCCTCTTCAGATAGTTGTTGTGAGGAATAAATGAGTTACTAAGTAAAGTGACTGGCAGTAGAAGCTTTAAAAACATTTTTTTAATTTATATAGTATTTTATCTATGAAACAGACATGCAAAAACATGTATGGAGAACATGCTAATCTTAAGCTATTTAGATTTCAAAATGCTCATTTCTTTTAAATATAAGAAAGTGAGTGTTAATATGGAATTTTAATTAGACTGTCAGTTGAGTGAATTTTTACCTTTTGGTTATATTTCTAGTTGGAGTAGCATATAAAGTACCTATTAATTTTAACAAGCATTATAGTATAATAAACACTGAATATAGAAAATCTGTCTGTTAATTATCCAGGGCTAAATAAATTCACATAGCAGTGAGTAGAGTTCAGCCTTAGGTTGTTTTCCTGAGACTTACACTGTGTAATAAAGTGTTGCTCATAGACTGTATTTTTGTTGGGAAAAATATTAATTTAAGAAATAGGAGAATGAAAGCTTTTAATGGCAATAAATAGTGAGAAAATTGGTTTTGCAGTCTTCATGGAAGTGAAGCTGTTTTTTCTCTTTTAAATTCTTTTTACATTAACACAACAATTCATCTGTATTTAAGGGATAGTTGGTTAAATCTTAAAATAGCCTTGAACTGTTGAGATAAAACTGACTACAGAGTTTCCACGAAGGTTAATTTATCTTGTAAGATTAACCTTGTGACAACCACTATAAAATTTCAAACCTATTAATATTTTTGCTGTTTAAACTAAAATAAAACATAGTATGTCTTGAATAGCATTAAGTTAATAAAAATGCAAATGAAAGAGTTAAGTCAATTAAACATTGTAGGTATTCTTCATTACTGCTGAATCATTCAAAAGAAAAACAGAGGCTGATCCTACAAACTTAGTTATATATATATATATATATTTTTTTACATCATTATTGCAGTATAATTGCTTTACAATGGTGTGTTAGTTTCTGCTTTATAACAAAGTGAATCAGTTATACATATACATATATTCCCATATCTCTTCCCTCTTGCGTCTCCCTCCCAAACTCCCTATCCCACACCTCTAGGTGGTCACAAAGCACCGAGCTGATCTCCATGTGCTATGCGGCTGCTTCCCACTAGCTATCTATCTTACATTTGGTAGTGTATATATGTCCATGCCACTCTCTCACTTTGTCACAGCTTACCCTTCCCCTTCCCCATATCCTCAAGTCCATTCTCTAGTAGGTCTGTGTCTTTATTCCTGTCTTACCCCTAGGTTCTTCATGACATTTATTTTTCTTAAATTTCATATATATGTGTTAGCATACGGTATTTGTCTTTCTCTTTCTGACTTACTTCACTCTATGTGACAGACACTAGGTCCATCCACCTCATTACAAATAGCTCAATTTCGTTTCTTTTTATGGCTGAGTAATATTCCGTTGTATATATGTGCCACATCTTCTTTATCCATTCATCCGATGATGGGCACTTAGGTTGTTTCCATCTCCGGGCTATTGTAAATAGAGCTGCAATGAACATTTTGGTACATGACACTTTATGAATTATGGTTTTCTCAGGGTATATGCCCAGTAGTGGGATTGCTGGGTCATATGGTAGTTTTATTTGTAGTTTTTTAAGGAACCTCCATACTGTTCTCCATAGGGGCTGTACCAATTCACATTCCCACCAGCAGTGCAAGAGAGTTCCCTTTTCTCCACACCCTCTCCAGTATTTGTTGTTTCTAGATTTTTTGATGATGGCCATTCTGACTGGTGTGAGATGATATCTCGTTGAAGTTTTGATTTGAATTTCTCTAATGATTAATCATGTTGAGCATTCTTTCATGTGTCTGTTGGCAGTCTGTATATCTTCTTTGGAGAAATGTCTATTTAGGTCTTCTGCCCATTTGTGGATTGGGTTGTTTGTTTTTTTCTTATTGAGCTGCATGAGCTGCTTATAAATTCTGGAGATTAATCCTTTGTCAGTTGCTTCATTTGCAAATATTTTCTCCCATTCTGGGAGTTGTCTTTTGGTCTTGTTTATGGTTTCCTTTGCTGGACAAAAGCTTTGAAGTTTCATTAGTTCCCATTTGTTTATTTTTGTTTTTATTTCCATTTCTCTGGGAGGTGGGTCAAAAAGGATCTTGCTGTGATTTATGTCATAGAGTATTCTGCTTATGTTTTCCTCTAAGAGTTTGATAGTTTCTGGCCTTACATTTAGGCCTTTAATCCATTTTGAGCTTATTTTTGTGTATGGTGTTAGCGAGTGATCTAATCTCATACTTTTACATGTACCTGTCCAGTTTTCCCAGCATCACTTACTGAAGAGGCTGTTCTTTCTCCCCTGTACATTCCTGCCTCCTTTATCAAAGATAAGGCGACCATACGTGCATGGGTTTATCTCTGGGCTTTCTATCCTGTTCCATTGATCTATCTTTCTGTTTTTGTGCCAGTACCATACTGTCTTGATAACTGTAGCTTTGTAGTATAGTCTGAAGTCAGGCAACCTGACACTTCCAGCTCCGTTTTTTGTTCTCAAGATTGCTTTGGCTGTTAGGGGTCTTTTGTGTTTCCATACAAATTGTGAAATTTTTTGTTCTAGTTTTGTGAAAAATGCCAGTGGCCGTTTGATAGAGATTGCATTGAATCTGTAGATTGCTTTGGGTAGTAGAGTCATTTACACAATGTTGATTCTTCCAATCCAAGAACATGGTATATCTCTCCTTCTATTTGTATCATCTTTAATTTCTTTCATCAGTGTCTTATAATTTTCTGCATACAGGTCTTTTGTCTCCTTAGGTAGGTTTATTCCTAAATATTTTATTCTTTTTGTTGCAATGGTAAATGGGAGTGTTTTCTTGATTTCACTTTCAGATTTTTCATTGTTAGTGTATAGGAATGCCAGAGATTTCTGTGCATTAATTTTGTATCCTGCTACTTTACCAAATTCATTGATTAGCTCTAGTAGTTTTCTGGTAGCATCTTTAGGATTCTCTATGTATAGTATCATGTCATCTGCAAACAGTGACAGCTTTACTTCTTTTCTGATTTGGATTCCTTTTCTTCTCTGATTGCTGTGGCTAAAACTTCCAAAACTATGTTGAATAAGAGTGGTGAGAGTGGGCAACCTTGTCTTGTTCCTGATCTTAGTGGAAATGCTTTCAGTTTTTCACCCTTGAGGACGACGTTTGTTGTGGGTTTGTCATATATGGCCTTTATTATGTTGAGGAAAGTTCCCTCTGTGCCTACTTTTTGCAGGGTTTTTATCAAAAATGGGTGTTGAATTTTGTGGAAAGGTTTCTCTGCATCTATTGAGATGACCATATGGTTTTTCTCCTTCAGTTTGTTAATATGGTGTATCACATTGATTGATTTGTGTATACTGAAGAATCCTTGCATTCCTGGAATAAACCCCACTTGATCATGGTGTATGATCCTTTTAATGTACTGTTGGATTCTGTTTGCTAGTATTTTGTTGAGGATTTTTGCGTCTGTGTTCATTAGTGATATTGGCCTGTAGTTTTCTTTTTTTGTGACATCCTTGTCTGGTTTTGGTATCAGAGTGATGGTGGCCTCCTAGGATGAGTTTGGGAGTGTTCCTCTCTCTGCTATATTTTGGAAGAGTTTGGGAAGGATAGGTGTTTGCTCTTCTCTAAATGTTTGATACAAGTTGCCTGTGAAGCCATCTGGTCCTGGGCTTTTGTCTGTTGGAAGATTTTTAATCACAGTTTCAATTTCAGTGGTTGTGATTGGTCTTTTCATATTTTCTATTTCTTCGTGATTCAGTCTTGGCAGGTTGTGCATTTCTAAGAATTTGTCCATTTCTTCCAGGTTGTCCACTTTATTGGCATAGAGTTGCTTGTAGTAATCTCTCATGATCTTTTTTATTTCTGCAGTGTCAGTTGTTACTTCTCCTTTTTCATTTCTAATTCTGTTGATTTGAGTCTTCTCCCTTTTTTTCTTGATGAGTCTGGCTAATGGTTTATCAATTTTGTTTATCTTCTCAAAGAACGAGCTTTTAGTTTTATTGATCTTTGCTATCGTTTGCTTCATTTCTTTTTCATTTATTTCTGATCTGATTTTTATGATTTCTTTCCTTCTGCTAACTTCGGGGATTTTTGTTCTTCTTCTCTAATTGCTTTAGGTGCAATGTTAGGTTGTTTATTCGAGATGTTTCCTGTTTCTTAAGGTAGGATTGTATTGCTATAAACTTTCCTCTTAGAACTGCTTTTTCTGCATCCTATAGGTTTTGGGTTGTCATGTCTCCATTGTCATTTGTTTCTTGGTATTTTTTGATTTGCTCTTTGATTTCTTCAGTGATCACTTCGTTATTAAGTAGTGTATTGTTTAGCCTCCATCTGTTTGTATTTTTTACAGATCTTTTCCTGTAATTGATATCTAGTCTCATAGCATTGTGGTTGGAAAGGATACTTCATACAATTTCAATTATCTTAAATTTACCAAGGCTTGATTTGTGACCCAATATATGATCTATCCTGGAGAATGTTCCATGAGCACTTGAGAAAAATGTGTATTCTGTTGTTTTTGGATGAAATGTCCTGTAAATATCAATTAAGTCCATCTTGTTTAATGTATCATTTAAAGCTTGTGTTTCCTTATTTATTCTCATTTTGGATGATCTGTCCATTGGTGAAAGTGGGGTGTTAAAGTCCCCTACTATGAATGTGTTACTGTCGATTTCCCCTTTTATGGCTGTTAGTATTTGCCTTATGTATTGAGGTGCTCCTATGTTGGGTGCATAAATATTTACAATTGTTATATTTTCTTCTTCAATCGATCCCTTGATCATTATATAGTGCCCTTCTTTGTCTCCTCTAATAGTCTTTATTTTAAAGTCTGTTTTGTCTGATATGAGACTTGCTACTCCAGCTTTCTTTTGGTTTCCATTTGCATGGAATATCTTTTTCCATTCCCTCACTTTCAGTGTATGTGTCTCTAGGTCTGAAGTGGGTCCCCTGTAGACAGCATACATATGGGTCTTGTTTTTGTATCCATTCAGCCAGTCTGTGTCTTTTTGTGGGGGCATTTAATCCATTTACATTTAAGGTTATTATTGATATGTATGTTCCTATTCCCATTTTCTTAATTGTTTTGGGTTTGATATTATAGGTCTTTTCCTTCTCTTATGACTCTTGCCTAGAGAAGATCCTTTGGCATTTGTTGTAAAGCTAGTTTGGTGGTGCTGAACTCTCTCAGCTTTTGCTTGTCTGTAATGGTTTTAATTTCTCCATCAAATCTGAATGAGATCCTTGCTGGGTAGAGTAATCTTGGTTGTAGGTTTTTCTCCTTCATCACTTTAAATATGCCCTGCCAGTCCCTTCTTGCTTGCAGAGTTTCTGCTGAAAGATCAGCTGTTAACCTTATGGGGATTCCCTTGTGTGTTATTTGTTGTTTTTCCCTTGCTGCTTTTAATATGTTTTCTTTGTATTTAATTTTTGACAGTTTGATTAATATGTGTCTTGGTGTATTTCTCCTTGGATTTATCCTGTATGGGACTCTCTGTGCTTCCTGGACTTGATTAACTATTTCTTTTCCCATATTAGGGAAGTTTTCAACTATAATCTTTTCAAATATTTTGTCAGTCCCTTTCTTTTCCTTTTCTTCTTCTGGAACCCCTATAATTCGAATGTTGGTGCGTTTAATGTTGTCCGAGAGGTCTCTGAGACTGTCCTCAGTTCTTTTCATTCTTTGTTCTTTATTCTGCTCTGCAGTAGTTATTTCCACTATTTTATCTTCCAGGTCATTACCCGTTCTTCTGCCTCGGTTATTCTGCTATTGATCCCTCTAGGGTATTTTTAGTTTCATTTATTGTGTTCATCGTTGTTTGTTTCATCTTTAGCTCTTCTAGGTCCTTGTTAAATGTTTCTTGCATTTTCTCTATTCTGTTTCCAAGATTTTGGATCATCCTTACTATCATTATTCTGAATTCTTTTTCAGGTAGACTGCCTATTTCCTCTTCATTTGTTAGGCCTGGTGGGTTTTTATCTTGCTCCTTCATCTGCTGTGTGTTTTTCTGTCTTCTCATTTTGCTTATCTTACTGTGTTTGGGGTCTCCTTTTTGCAGCCTGCAGGTTCGTAGATCTCGTTGTTTTTAGTGTCTGCCCCCAGTGGCTAAAGTTGGTTCAGTGGGTTGTGTAGGTTTCCTGGTGGATGGGACTAGTGCCTGTGTTCTGGTGGATGAGGCAGGATCTTGTCTTTTTGGTGGGCAGGTCCACGTCTTGTGGTGTGTTTTGGGGTGTCTGGGAATTTAGTATGCGTTTAGGCAACCTGTGTTCTAATGGGTGGGGTTGTGTTCCTGTCTTGCTAGTTGTCTGACATAGGGTGTCCAGCACTGTAGCTTGCTGGTCATTGAGTGAAGCTGGGTGTTGGTGTTGAGATGGAGATCTCTGGGAGATTTTCGCTGTTTGATATTACGTGGAGCTGGGAGGTCTCTTGTCGGCCAGTGTCCTGAAGCTGGCTCTCCCACGTCAGAGGCACAGCACTGACTGCTGGCTGCAGCACCAAGAGCCTTTCATCCACACAGCTCAGTATAAAAGGGAGAAAAAGAAGAAAGAAAGAGAGAAAGAAAGAAAGAAAGAGAGCAGAAAATAGAAAATAAAATAAAGTAAGGTAAAATAAAATAAAGTTATTAAAATTAAAAAGTAATTAATAAGAAAGTTTTTTTAAAAAGTAAAAAAAATAAAACCAGACGGATAGATCCCTAGGACAAATGGTGAAAGCAAAGCTATACAGACAAAATCTCACACAGAAGCATACACATACACACTCACAAAAAGAGGAAAAGGGGAAAAAATAATAAATCGTGCTCTCAAAGTCCACCTCCTCAATTTGGGATGATTCGTTGTCATTTCAGGTGTTCCACAGATGCAGGGTACATCAAGTTGATTGTGGAGGTTTAATCCGCTGCTCCTGAGGCTGCTGGGAGAGATTTCCCTTTCTCTTCTTTGTTCTCACAGCTCCCAGGGGCTCAGCTTTGGATGTGGCCCCGCCTCTGCGTGTAGGTCGCCGGAGGGCTTCTGTTGTTCGCTCAGACTGGACGGGGTTAAAGGAGCTGCTGGTTTGGCATCTCCGGCTCAGTCAGGACGGGGGGAGGGAGGGGTACGGAGTGCGGGGTGAGCCTGCAGCAGCAGAGGCCGGCATGATGTTGGACCAGCCTGAGGCGCGCCGTGCGTTCTCCCGGGGAAGTTGTCCCTACCCGGACGGGAGGTGTGGAGAGTGACCTGTGCTTGCACACAGGCTACTTGGTGGTGGCAGCAGCAGCCTTAGCGTCTCATGCCCGTCCGTGGGGTCCGCTCTGTTAGCCGCAGCTCGCTCCCATCTCTGGAGCTCCTTTAAGCAGCGCTCTTAATCCCCTCTCCTCGCGCACCAGGAAACAAAGAGGGAAGAAAAAGTCTCTTGCCTCTTCGGCAAGTCCAGACTTTTTCCCAGACTCCCTACCGGCTAGCCGTGGTGCACTAACCCCTTCTGGCTGTGTTCACGCCACCAGTCCTCTCCCTGCGCTCCGACCGAAGCCCGAACCTCAGGTCCCAGCTACGCCCGCCCCGGCGGGTGAGCAGACAAGCCTCTCGGGCTAGTGAGTGCCAGTTGGCACTGATCCTCTGTGCGGGAATCTTTCCGCTTTGCCCTCTGCACCCCTGTTGCTGTGCTCTGTTCCGCGGCACTGAAGCTTTCCCCCTCTGCCACCCGCAGTCTCCGCCCCCGAAGGGGCTTCTTAGTGTGTGGAAACCTTTCGTCCTTCACAGCTCCCTCCCACTGGTGCAGGTCCCATCCCTATTCTTTTGTCTCTGTTTATTCTTTTTTCTTTTGCCCTACCCAGGTACATGGGGAGTTTGTTGCCTTTTGCGACGTCTGAGGTCTTGTGCCAGCGTTCAGTAGGTGTTCTGTAGGAGCTGTTCCACGTGTAGATGTATTTCTGATGTATCTGTGGGGAGGAAGGTAATCTCCGCGTCTTATTCTTCCGCCATCTTCACCCTCTCCCCAGTTATATTTTTGTATCTTGTCTTTGAGGGCAGGAACTCCCTCTCCTATTCCTATTCTGTTTTGACCTCACCTACAGGATTCTTGCTACCAATCTCTATATTTCTCTGAGACTTTCTCATCATATTCTTGCACCTTAAATTTCTTTTTTTCCTTTTTTATTTTTCAGCTTCAAAAGCTGCGAAAGACTTTTTGGCAAACTTCAGTAATGTATTTCTAGTTTTGTCTATACCTCAAGGTACCAAGGCAACTCCTTTCTTTTCTCACCTGCCAACCACTTTAATGGACCTTCTACACACTTTCCCTCTATTTTCTCACTTCTCATTTGCTTCTTAACACAGTTTGATTGATTGCCCCCCAATCACTCTCCTGTCACTGCTCTTAAAAGTTACCAGAGATCAGCTTACGTCAAATTAGATGGTCTTGTATAATCTGAAATCTACCAATTCTCTCTGCTGCATTGAACAGACTTTTTTTTAAATTGAGGTATAATTGGTATATAACATTGTGTAAGTTTAAGGTTTACAATGTGTTGATTTGATACATTTATGTATTGCAATATGATTACCACCAGAGTGTTAGCTAACATCTCTATTATATCATGTAATTATCATTTCTTTATTTTTTTGGTGAGAACATTTAACATCTAGTCTCTCAGTGACTTTGAAGTATGTAATGCAGTATTGTTAACTGTCATCACTATGCTGTGCCTTAGATCTCCAGAACTTATTCACCTTCTAGTTGCAAATTTGTATCCTTTAATATCATCTCCCCAATTCCCTGACCCCCCAGCCCCTAACTATTTCTATGAGTTTAGCTTTTTTAGATTCCACATATTAGTGAAAAACTTTTTACATGGTTTCTCTGCTGAGATCTCGTTTGCCTGTTTTACTTCTGGCAACTCTTTCAGTATTTCTTATTCCTCCTACTGTCCCTAAAATATTACTGTCCCCTGGGAATTTACCTGCATGTCTTAGAGGACACATAGACTTTATGTAACTGAAATTAAACTCATGTCTCTCTATTGCCCCATTTGTTTCTCTTCATTGTGACCTCATATTCTATGCTGTTCATTAAGCCAGCAACCTAAGCAGAATCATTGTATGCGTTCTTCTAGTGGGTCATGAACTTTTGGTATCAGCTCTTCTCTTCATCCTCTGCACACTTCACCCTTAATAACAGCCTTCCACAATTTGCTCTGTGTCTGTGGTGACATAGATGAAGTTCAGAAGTTTTTCTGTGACCCTTCCCAGTGGTCTTCTAACATTTTGGCTGGTTCTCTGATTCACTGACTTTTTTCTGATTGCTGTATTTGCCCTCTAAAGGTCCTTCAGAATCAATATTCAGACTTTCTCTTGCTTCTCTAGCTATCAATATCCGGAAGAAGTAAATACCAGCATCCCTTTGCCAAGGACCTCTAGGCCTACGCTCTGCCAAGGTCAGACTTTAAGTGTCTGCCTGCAGAACAAATGAGAGGGTAATGGGGCTATGATTAAAACACACAGTTGTCTAACTCCCCCAAAGATACTGCCTCTCTGAAAGCAAAATTAATTATTTTCACTGAACAAAAAATTGGGCCTAGTGAAAAATTCTCTACATCTTTGTAAAGATTACATATGTTTAAATTAGTTTCTAAACTAATTTTAGTTTCTAAAGCCATGTCATTTTGACTCTTTAAGATAAAAATGTTCAAGTCACTTGTTTAGATACAGGATATCCTATGTTGGAGAAGAATTGTTAACATGTTAATTTTGTATAGTGATGGTAGGGTGATCTACTCTGTTTTTTTGAGAGTGAGAAGAAAAGACAATATTTCTTAGTTGTCTACTTTTTTTGATCCTTGAAAGTTAATTGTTAACTTGTGTTATCTTCTGAACATATTAACATAAGTAAATGATTACCTAACAAGTATCATATAGGGGAAAAACTGCAAAGGTGCTTTTAAAATCATATACTAGAAATGAGAATAGCTGCTGCTAAACATGCATAAAATCATGTTCTTTTAGATTATTTTAGGAGGCCTTCCTGTTGCCTTCAGGTCTGATTCCTATGCATCCAATTTTTTCCTTTATGAAAATATCTGAGTTTTTAATAGAAGTATTAGGAATAAATAGAAAGAGCCATTTTGATTATCACAATGGGACCAAGACTAATCCAACATTTATCCCCAGCTTTCAAAACTTTTTTTTTAAAGATTTTATTCTCTTCCTTTAGAACTTAGAACTCAGACAACATTGTTTGTTATTGTCAGTGTTTCTAGGGAGCAGTTTTAAATGCAGTAAATATATTTTCCATATTAATGTTCCTACTATATTTGTCATAATTTTCATGATTGCACAGGGCCAGTTAAAGATTTTCTGTTACTCTCTGGAAATTTATAATTATATAAATATATATGATTTGTACTTAAAGATGAAAAATAAATTTTTTAAATACATTTATTCATGTGACAAACATTTCATTTTATAGGACATAATAACAGAGAAAAACATTTTAAACTAAGAAAGTCGATTTGTAGGAGAGAAAGATCTTTCTGCACCCTCATTGCCTCTGATGATCATCAGGTGTGCAGCAACAGTTAGTGCTGAACTCAATACGTCTTACTTATTGATTCATTTATTAATTAATTTATTCCTGCCAACTTTGGAAAACTTAGTTGTCCAAGAGAATCCAATTCTCTTATATGAAGCTAGTATATATTTGTCATTATAATACATTTACTATTTTTGTTTCACTTTTTGGATTCATATTTATCAGTTCACTTATTGACATATATATGACATATACATACATACATATACATATATATATATATAAAACGGGGTAAGTCTTGACAGATTTCAAACTGTATCTTCATGGAAATAGGGAATCATTAAAAGAGAATAGCATTAAGAGAACATAATTATAGTTATATTTTAGAAAGCTCAAACTAACTTCAGTGGGTGAAAGAACTAGTTGGGCGTAAGAGAGGAGGGTGAGTAGCCAATTAGGATTTATTGTGATACAGGCAAAGAAATGGTGGGAACTAATCTTAGAGGAGTGATAGTGGGATGCAAGGAAAATGGAAGCTACCTTGTGAGTACAACCAATGAGACAGTGTGAGTAGATATGGGACTGGAAGGCAACAATGCGTATTGTGCAGCTGGAGAGACTGCTCTTCACGTAGACTATGATGGCAGCCAGAGTGGACCCTCACAGATGATACCCAGGTTGCTGGTTTGAGTAATGGAGTGGATAGTAATCCTATTCACTGACTTAGGGAAAAAAGGAAGAGATATTCTTTTAGAGATATAGAAATATTGGGGAGGAGGGAGATAAAGACATAGAGATATTGGGGAGGATAAAGAGTTCAGTCTTGGATATGCTGATTTTGAGGTGTCTAGGATATCAAAAGGTTCAGGACCAGTAGGAAGTGGGATATAGGAGTCTGAAGTGCATAGCAATTTTGTTGACATTAGCTATGGATCCGACAATGTCAACATGTAGATAATATACAGGAATTGATGAATATTTTCAGGGAGAATAGGTAGTGTGAGAAAAGTTGAATGGCAGGACACCCATTTTACAGATAAAATTGGAGCAAACTGGCCCCTGTCACAGTGGTGTTAGGAGTATCTGCCCCTAAGGTCCATGTTATTTTTTATGAAGTCTCTTAGAAAATAGATTGGTAGCATCAAGCTTCTTCTCTTAATATTTAAAATAATTGGGTCAACTACAGTACTGGTTTTGAATATCTGTACTTACGCATAAAAATCGCTCACACTTGATTTTTGCTTTGCTTTGCAGAAAATGGCCTATTCTAGATTAAGTGTCCTTTTTGAAGTTTGTGCTGTGGACATTGAATTATAAGGGAAGATGTGGAACGAAATGATACTGTGTGACCTAGATTCTATCAAGCTACTTTCAAGAGTTTAAAATTTGGCAGCAAATTTTTGATTTAGGCCTTACCATGGCATGTGAAAATTTTCCTGCAGGGCAGATGTTAAAAATTAACTCATAGGGGCTTCCCTGGTGGCGCAGTGGTTGAGAGTCCGCCTGCCGATGCAGGGGACGTGTGTTCGTGCCCTGGTCCAGGAGGATCCCACATGCCTCGGAGCGGCTGGGCCCGTGAGGCATGGCCACCGAACCTGTGCGTCTGGAGCCTGTGCTTCGCAATGGGAGAGGCCACAACAGTGAGAGGCCCGCGTACCGCAAAAAAAAAAAAAAAAAATTAACTCATAAAATAATTTGTTTGACTTCTATTAAACTCAAGGCAAAATGTGTCAAGATAGGTCATGGTTGTTTTTTTTAATTAATTTTTATTGGAGTATAGTTGCTTTACAATGTTGTGTTAGTTTCTGCTGTATAGCAAAGTGAATGAGTTATATGTATATATATATCCTCTCTTTTTTAGATTTCCTTCCCATTTAGGTCACCACAGAGCACTGAGTAGAGTTCCCTGTGCTATACAGTAGGTTCTCATCAGTTATCTATTTTATACATATTAGTGTATATGTCAATCCCAATTTCCCAATTCATCCCATCCCCCACTTACCCCCTTGGTATCTATAAATTTGTTCTCTACATCTGTATCTCTATTTTGGCTTTGCAAATAAGTTCATCTGTACCATTTTTCTAGATTCCACATATAAGTGATATTATATGATATTTGTTTTTCTCTTTCTGACTCACTTCACTCTGTATGATGGTCTTTAGGTCTATCCACATCTCTGCAAATGGCACTATTTCGTTCCTTTTTATGGCTGAGTAATATTCCATTGTATATATGTACCACGTCTTCTTTATCGATTCCTCTGTTGATGGACATTTAGGTTGCTTCCATGTCCTGGCTATTGTAAGTAGTACTGCAGTGAACGTTGGGGTGCTTGTATCTTTTTGAATTATGGTTTTTCTCAGGGTATATGCCCAGGAGTGGGATTGTTGGGTCATATGGTAGTTCTATTTTTAGGTTTTTAAGGAACTGCCATACTGTTTTCCATAGTGGCTGTACCAATTTATATTCCCACCAACAGTGCAAGAGGGTTCCCTTTTCTCCACACCCTCTCCAGCATTTATTGTTTGTAGATTTTTTGATGATGGCCATTCTGACCTGTGTGAGGTGATACCTCATTGTAGTTTTGATTTGCATTTCTCCAATAATTAGTGATGTTGAGCATCTTTTCATGTGTTTGTTGGCCATCTGTATATCTTCTTTGGGGAAATGTCTATTTAGATCTTCCCCCCATTTTTTGATTGGGTTCTTTGGTTTTTTTGATATCGAGCTGCATGAGCTGCTTGTATATTTTGGAGATTAGTCCCTAGTTGATTGCTTCATTTGCAAATATCTTCTCTCATTCTGAGGGTTGTATTTTTGTTTGGTTTATGGTTTCCTTTGCTGTTCAAAAGCTTTTAAGTTTAATTAGGTCCCATTTGTTTATTTTTGTTTTAATTTTCATTAATCTAGGTGGTAGATCAAAAAAGACCTTGCTGCAATTTATGTCAAAGAGTGTTCTGCCTACGTTTTCCTCTAAGAGTTTTATAGTGTCCGGCCTTACATTTAGGTCTTTGATCCATTTTGAGTTTATTTTTATGCATGGTGTTAGAGAGTGTTTTAATTTCATTCTTTTACATGTAGCTGTCCAGTTTTCCCAGCACCACTTATTGAAGAGACTCTCTTTTCTCCATTGTATATTCTTGCCTCCTTTGTCATAGATTAGGTGACCATAGGTGCATGGGTTTATCTTTGGGCTTTCTATCCTGTTCCATTGAGCTATATTTCTGTTTTTGTGCCAGTACCATACTGTATTGATTACTGTAGCTTTGTAGTATGGTCTGAAGTCAGGGAGCCTGATTCCTCCCGTTCCGTTTTTCTTTCTCAAGATTGCTTTGGCTATTCGGGGTCTTTTGTGTTTCCATACAAATTGTAAAATTTTTTGTTCTAATTTTGTGAAAAATGCCATTGGTAATTTGGGGGGTCATAGTTTTATACATATGATGTAGCAAAGCAAATGTTAAACCATTGGCAAACTACTCAATTTATTTTTTGACTGACCAATTTGAAGTTAGGTAAAAAGAATGGGTTTTCTGATGGGTCAAACTGTGCTGAATATTTTAGTTTTTATTGAAGATTTAAAAGTAATGGGATTGAAGAGACTAAAGAATTGAACTCTTGATTTACCTTTGATATTGCTTTATAGTAAAGGGGACAAATTCATCTGACACAGGTAGAAATAGGAAATATGCCTATCGTAACCTATTTGAAGTATTGAACTGTTTCCTTTTTTGAAATGCTAGTCAAAATAATTAGATTTAAGAAAATCAGCATTTGGGTATTTCTCTAATATTACTCTATAATTTTGTCAAAACTTGGTACCTAAAACTCCTCTCTGAAACTGAGGGTTATACAAGGGTTACCCTCATTGATGATGTTCCCCAAAGCAAACTATTTGTTCCCTCTAATCTCTGGATGTATCTTCCTTACCGTTTACCACAGCTGCCCTTTCTTTTCTTCTGCCAAGGTTAATTATTTCTATTTTTCCAAATACTGATAAGAACGTATCAGTTCTTATCCTAATCCGTTTGTCCAAAATGTATATATTTATTTACTAAGCACATATTCAAGCTGGTGACAGAAAGAGGAAATGCACAGATTCTGTCTTTTAGAAGCCAGTGTATAAGGAAGGACAGACAAGAGTAAGGAAAATTATAACAAATAAGATGGGTAAGAGCCATGACATAGACCCCTGCACACAAAGTTTTGTGGTTGTACAGAGAAAACATGCTCTCCACGAAGCTTTCCATAATTTATGCAAATGATGATAAAAATAATAGTATATATTTATTGATATCTATTATGTGTAAAGGTACCTGGTAAAAATACTCTCCAAAGTGCCTTATGTACATTATTTCATTTAAATCTCACAAAAACCTGGGGGTTAGAAACTATCTACCTCCCTTTTATAGATGAGGAGTCTGGGGCTCAAGGAAGTCAGAAGAGCTT
Source organism: Delphinapterus leucas (assembly GCF_059928025.1). NCBI lineage: Eukaryota > Metazoa > Chordata > Mammalia > Artiodactyla > Monodontidae > Delphinapterus > Delphinapterus leucas. The sequence continues at coordinate 35,869,166 of NC_143137.1, read as the reverse complement.
CCCTAGGTCACACAGTTAGTGAGTGAGGTAAGTGTGAAATAAGCACAAAAGGATGCAGGTTTGTCATCCCCAAAGGCTGACCTCTTATCATAGGCAGAGCTGCCTCAAGACAGTGCTCCTTAGTTCTATAGCCAGTGAAGAAATTGCTCTGTTCAGTGCATGACATTTGATACTGGGTTTTCTGTACATTTCTTTGTATATCTTTCTTCCATTATGTTCTGCTGCTTCTCTTCAACAGTGAACTTCTTGAGGACATCACACATTTATTCTGGTCAATTGATTTTGATTACTAAATAAACCTGGACAGAGAAGGATAACAAAAGGAAAAGAGATCAATTATTGGTGAAACTGACTAAGCGAATGAGAAAAATGTGAAGTTACTAAATTTATAAATTTTAGAACTTAAAACGGTTCTCATTTTGGATCAGACTGATGTTTTATCCAGCTCTAGTTCTGCCTTTAACACAGGCACTTTATGAGCCTGGTGCATTAGGATTTTGTGGTAGGCAGAATTCTAAGATAACCCCTAAGATTGTCTGTACTCTGGTGTACACACATCTTCTCCCAGTTATTCAATTAGACATGAATCTAGGTTCCACTGTGAAGGGATTTTGCAGAAGTAAAGTCTCAATTCTTAAAATGTTCGTAGGATTGGGAGATTATAATTAGCGAATGTAATCACATGAGCCCTTAAAAGGGACTGGACTCTCCTTGGAAAGAAATTGGAAGTGTGAGAGGGATTTGAGGCAAGGAAGGTTTTCTGTTGCTGGCTTTGAGGATGGAGGGGGCTATATGACAGGGAATGGTGGGTGGTATCTGGAAGCTGCGAGTGACTTTTAGACTACAGATAGCAAGAAGACAGGAACCTTAGTCTTACAACTGCAAGGAAGTGCATTTGCCAAGAACCTGAATGAGTATTGAAGCAGATTCTTCTCCAGAGCCCGATAAAAATTACAGCCTGGCCAATACCTTGAGTGTGAGTCCCTGAACAGCAAGCCCAGCCAAGCTGCTCCTGGACTTCTGACCCACAGATGTAGAAACAATAAATGAGTATTATTTTAAGCTACCAAGTTTGTGGTATTTGTTACACAGTAATTAAAACATATACAGATTGTTAAAAAACACAGAAAAATCTCAGTCTGTGCTGCTTATTGTGATGATTTTTTTTAACTCCACACTATAGAAAACTTAGCTCTTATTTTCAGTTCATGTGATTACCACTGATGACTTAGGAATTTGGTAAATGAATTATTCATAGTACTTAATATATTTGTTAAAACTTTGTATTTTTAAGCCCAAGAATTCTAATCACTTTAGTCTGTTTGCATACATCAGTGCATCCATCTCCTGGATTTTTTTTTTTTTGCTGGTCTTTTAAATTTCTATTTTGCTGGTCTTTTAAAATTTTATTTTTCCTGAAGAGCAGTGATTAGACCTGAATAGGAATGCATGTGGTAGACAAAACAGGATTCTATACAAAAGGCAGGATGGTTTTTCTGAATCAAAGAAAGAAATGGAGGTTTAGGAGATTATGTAAAACATAGATGGCATACCACTTCCTATAACAAGCACATTTATTATTACATTTACTACAAAAGATATGTGTTTTACATGTACATATATTTTTTATATTTACTATTGTGCTTTTGGTAGGAAATGGTCTATATATGTAAGTTTTCTTCATTAGACTGTGGAATGATTATTTCAAATCCAAAGACTAGTGTTAATGGCAGATTCTAAAAACCAATATTGAAACCTTGAGAAGATACCTCCTTACTCCATGTCTCAAGAAAAAAGAAGTCTAATCTGTGTCAAGAACCTCCCATTTGTTCACTTTCAAAAGCTGTAAAGGAGTTACAGTGGAGCTGGCTCTGAAGCCTGGATGCTCTTGGCTCTCTTTCACAGGGTTTATTTCTTCACCATTTCTATCATGTGACTGTGCCTTGAAGCACTTCCTGATAAGAGGAGGCCTCTGTAGAAGGAGCCACGGAGCAGGCTTCTTCAGTTGGAGAAAACCCTAGGCCTTAAAGGAGAGGGGCAAAATAAATAAAGCCCACAAGCTCATTTATGGTCTATCTCAGTTCACTAGGGTTGAAGCTTATAATAAGCATGCAGTAAGAGTTCAATGAGTGACCAGATCAGGGGCCCCCAGGACCCTTCCCAGCCCAGGTTAGATGATTTGCTCAGAGGGCTCATAAGACTCAGCATATAGTCATACTTCTGGCTACTATTTTTTTTACAGTGAAAGAATGCAAGGCAAAATTAGCAAACAGAAAAGGTGCATGGAGGGAAGTATAGAGAAAACTAGGCATGAGTTCCAGAATTCTCTCCCAGTGGAGTCACACAGGACAAGCTTAATTGCCCTAGGGGTGAGTTGTGTTAACACATGTGAAATGTTGTCTACTAGGGAGGCTCATTAGAAACTCAGTTTCCAGGGTTTTTCTTGGAGATGGGTCACTTAGTCAGCCTTTGCCTGGCAATCCAGACTTCCAGAAGGAAAGCAGGTATTCTGCATAAACCATACTGTTTGCACAACCAATTTAGGCACAGTGAACCACTCTTTTCAATTAGGGTGGTGAGAAGTCTCCCAAAATCTAAGTTCCCAGATGCCAGTTGAGTGTCAAACTTGCAAGCAGGCCTTTCTAAAGATAAGTCTCAGGCCTGCTGTGTTAACTCTTTTTCTGCACAGTGCCAAAGTAGAGATTTGGAGCCAAGACCTGTCTAGTGTATGCTTGGTCTGTACCCTTAGGAATAGAGCATATGGATTGGTAGCCAGAAAAGTATTTGAATATTTTTATGTTTTAGCCACCTACAGCAATCCAAAGGCCAATAAATATATTTCAAAGGAAAATATGGACTATGGGAGATTAAAATAGGATATATTCATAATGTAGAGTGTCCCTCAAAGCTCTGAATAAGCCTATTCAACTATTTTTTCTTGTCGTGTGCCTACTACGTGTTAGGCATGTTCTTGGCACAAAATTATGGCTTGAGCAAGAGAAAAAAAATACCTTGCCTTCTGGAACTCATAGTGAGAGAAGGCAGACAAATACAAATGAATAAATAAGCAATAATTACTAAGAAAAAAAATAAGGCAGCGAAGAAGGATGGGGGACTGTAGGATGGTAGGGGGTAAATTTTTAAGTAGTTTATTTTGGAAAGACCTCACAAATAAGGTGAAATTAAGCAAAGACTTGAAGAATGTGAAGGAGTAAGCCATGTAGATATATAGGGGAAAAGCATTTCATGTAGAAGGAACCATGAATGCCATTGCAAAGGTTTTGAGGCGTGAGCATAAATGATGTGTTCAGTGAACAACAAAGAGGCAGTATAGCTGAAGTAGAGTGAGCCAGGGAGATAAGAAATGGTGGAAGGGCCAGAGGGTATAGAGCCCTGAAGGCAATTATAAGAGCTTTGGCTTTTACCTTGAGTAAGATGCGAGGTCTTTAGAGAGTTTTAAGTAGAGAAGTGACATGACCAAACTTTGTTTAAAAGAATGCTCTGGCTGCTGTGTTGAGGATATATTGTTGGGAGCAGTGGTGGAAACATAGAGACCAGTTCAGAAGCTAATGCACTGAGATACTGATGACTTGGATCAAAGTAATCATTTGGACATAGTGAGATGTGGTCATATTTTGGATATATTTTGAAGGTAAAGTCAAAATTCTATATTCTGCTTGACTTCTCAGCATTCAGTAGGGTTGAGCACTCTTTCCTCCCTCAAATATTGCCTTAATTTGTCTTCCAAGACACCACACTCTCTTGGCTGTCCTCCTCTCGCACATGTGATTCCTTCTCAGTCTCCATTGCCAGTGTCTCTGGCTTTCAAACAAAGAATGCCTAAGGTTGGATCCTTGGTCCTTTTCTGTGTTTACACACACTAACTTGGTGATCTCATCTGTCATGGATTTAAATACCATCTATTGGCTCACAATTCCCCAAATTAGACCTTCTGCCCAGACATTTTCCCTGACTCGCAGGCTTTTATTTCCAGCTGCCTACTTGGTACTTCCACATGTATATATCTAAAAAGCATCTCATATTCTTCAAAATTAAACTCCCAAGTTTCAACCTGAAATGTGCTGCACTGGCCCTTTTCCCCATCTAGCAAATGGAAGTTCTGTCCTTCCAGTTGCTCATACCAGAAGTCATGATATCATTCTTGACTCCTCTCTTTTTCTTATACCTCATATTCAGTTCCTCCCCACAAATGTTAGAATGTTTCTTTAGTTTTGCTTGTGTTGTACCAAATTGACCAAATTACTTTTTAGTCAAGTTTTTATAGCACTTATCTTCTAAGTTTAAGGACTATGTTAAAAGAAGAAAAAAATATATGACTTTTATAGAGAGTAAGATTGGATGCCTGTTTCCTTAATGCTATATGAAACACAGACGCAGGCATGGATGATTGGCAGAAATCACTTTTAAATAATTGTACAATTCAGTTAGTGATTGGAACAGATTTAAAGGCTTTATATCTAATGTTAAATCATAATAAAATTTTAATGTTTTAATAAGTTGTTTAGAAAGAGTTCTTTTATTAGTTACATTTGTAAATGTTAGCTTCGATTATCTAGATGGCTTCTTACATCTTCATTGTTAGACTTTAACTTATTATAATGTGAGTCTTCTTCTAAATTGTAACCTTAATTGTCATGAGAACATTGATTTCTTAAAGCCTTTGGACTATAATTGACCTTTACATTTAAAAGAGAAATTTCTTCACCTTCTAAGAAGAAGGCGATACAGAAGGATATTAAACTACAGGAGAGAAACTTTAATTTGAAGTTCCTATATTAAATACACACTCAGAAAGTTAGTTGTGAGGCTGCATCATATATCTCATTCTTGTTTTATACAATTAGCTGCTGTTTATTTTGCTGACTAAAGTTTAAAGAAAAGGAAAGCCTTAAATATGCATATTGTTCAACACTGATTTTGTTTTTGCTTTCTCATGCTGAGAGATTCTTTAGTTTTAAGGAAAAGGTCCAGTTATTTTAACCATTAACATTGATGTTTTGGTTAGAGTAGCTCTTTCTATGCTGTCTAAACTAAGGAGTAGGAGGAATCATTATCTAGTAAATTAGAAAAGATACGTAGACTATGTGAATAGTCAAATGAATCTGACTCCCTCCTTTTGAAGATTGATGACACATTTTGTACTCTTCACTAGACTAAATCGTAGACTTGAGGAGGATATCACCTGTCTGAATATTTATAAAGGGTTCAGACAAGGCACCCTTATAGAATCACAGAACCCAAGAGTTTTGGTGAGGAAAGGGTCTTTTGAGAGCACCTACTTACTCAGCTCCTCATTTCATGGGGTGAAGAAATATGCCCTAAAGAGATTCTGTGATTTCCTAATCTCATATATTAAGTGGCAGGGAAAAAACCAAAAACTGATCTCTTGATTCTTAGTCCAGCACTCTGTTTACTACAGAGAAAGGCTGTTGTTGAGGCTGGAAAGAAAAGCTTTAGGTCAAATTTTAAAAAGCTGTATTTTCTATCATAGAGAGTAATCATTTGCTTCTCTGTAAATGCATGCAGACATAGAATAATGAAAAGAAATGTATATATTAATGTAAATAAAGTAGAAAAATATAAATTTAAAGTATTTATGAGACTAAAAATTAAACAGTAACTGCATATTCATTGATATTGTGGAATTAATGTTAATTTATTTTAAGTACAAGTAATGGTATTGTGGTTATGATTAAAAAGAGCCCTTATAGAGATACATACTAAAATATTCACAGATCAAATGAAAAATAAATATAAAAAGTGTTTAAGAGAAAGTTTTGCAGGAGAGAAACATAATGCTTGACTGAGAACTTGGCAGTTAAGAGCTATGTGCCTGCTGTGTAGGCAGAGACTCAAGGGAAACCACTACCTTGGTGGGCTCAGCAAGGGGTCAGGATCTGGTTCTCAGCATTCCATGTTCAGGAAGTTATTTTTATATACAAGATTCTGGGGACTTGATTGAAACTATCCAAGCTTACCAGTTTATTCATTCATAGTGAGATGCTTCATTTCCAGTGGTAGAAATAATTATATCTGCTACCCAGGGCATTACCTTTGCAATATCAGAGTACCTGGGAAACTGATTGGAAATCAGAAAGTTTCCTAATGAATATGATGCTAGAGCCAAAAGAGTTGAATAGATGGTGGGATGTTTCAGTCATAAGTTGAACTGCTGGAGACTTGCTCTTGCTTCATTCTATGTCATTGCTTTCTTAAAAAGTATTCCTTTATAAAGATGTTTCCCCCTTAACAAGCCTTTGAATATGCTGAAATGATTATTCTTCACTTCTTGTTGTTGCTTATCAAGATTAGCAGGACTTCATGCTAAACTTGAATGAACATAATGCAAAATTTTCAAGATTACATCTGACTGGTCTACCTAAAGTTAATCCTTGGTCGAGTAAAAAGGATTTGGTGGATACCTTAGTCCCATCATCACCACCTTTACAAAACTATCTTCCTCACTGCGGTCTCTCCAATGCCTGATGTTTAGGAGACCAGGGTCTCAGAAAACTATGGTTAGATGCCTGCTTTGTACAGCCTGTGGGCCAAGAATGGTTGTTATACTTTTAAATGATTGAAGAAAAGCAAAAGAAGAATATTTCACAGCACATGAAAATTATATGAAGTTTAAATTTGTGTGTCCATAAATAAAGTTTTATTGGAATATAGTCATTTATGGTGGAGTTGAATAGTTGCAACAGAGACCATATGGTCTGCAAAGTCCAGATGTCTACTGTCTGGCCCTTTAGGGAAAAAGTTTGCTGACCCCAGAGTAGATAATTAAAATTTATTTAATAAATTAAGGCATCTTTTGGAGTGGGCTACTCTTGCGAATGGCTAACCTCATTTAGATGTTGGTTCACAATTTCTTATTATAGAGGATGGGTGTTCTTATTTACAATATCTGGAGGGTATTATTTATTTTATTCATTCATTTAATCATCATTCCATATTCATTATATGCTTACTACATGAAATTATGGCTTATTGTCCCAGCTAGAGAAATTAGGGAGGTCAAATTCAGTCTCAAATTTTAGAGGTCAGTGTCATAAAGGAAAATATTCCCTTTGCAAATTATTCTAAATAGGACTGTGAAAGTCAGCATTAGACAGGATGGACCATAAGTTTGACTTGGTTTGTCTACAGTTCCTGAATTCATGAATAAGTTATGTAGATCCGTTGTGCTAATGATGCCTGCTCCTTCATTTTTCATTGGCTAAATCAGAGGTAGGGGTAGGGAGAAATTGGAAACAAAGAGGGATGTCTGAATCTCTAGTAGAGCTCAATTATGTGAGTCAGGTCCATAAAGGCTCTGACAGAATCCCATCAACACAGAAAATCAGTTGACACATGTTTGGTGCTCCTGGGTGTGACTGGAATAGTTTACCATTGCATTTGGTTTAATATAGTCAAATAAACTTTTAACTTTAATTAAAGTTTCTATACTTTTATCTTAGGAGACCAAATGCAAAGTAAATTTCCATTAGGGAAAAAATTCCTATCTTACATTTATTCCCAATTCTCTAAACTCCCAGTCACCTAATCTATATTTCTTAGATCTGAACTCTTTTAAAACACTTATATTTTCCAAAGTGAAGATTGAAAGATTGACTCCATGACTGCGGACCACTCTTAACCCCATCCAATTTACCTTCCTTAGAGCTGCTGGACTTTCTTTCTTTTTTCTTTTTTTTTTTGACCCAAACTAGGTCATATTTTTCCTTTGCTTAAAGCTTTTCAGTGGTTTCCCAACTCTTGCAATAAATCTAAGCTTTCAACCTTGGCCTGTAAGCAGTGTGACCTGGTCCCTGCCTGCCCATCAGTCTTACACCACTCTCTCTTCACTCCCATGTCACTGTCACCCTGGTCTTCTGGGAACATGGCGAGCTCTTTCCAGCCTCAGGGCTTTAATGCTTCTGGCTTCATCTGCCTGAAGTTCTCTTCCTTGATTCTACACATTGCTGCTGCTTTCATTATTTAGGTCAGAGCTTAAATGCCATCCCTTCATGGATGCCTTTCCTTCACTCTACTTAAAGTAGATGGCAGAGTTTCCCTCTTATTCATTTAATGAATAAGTATTAAACCACACTGAGTGGGAAAAATAATACAACAGTACATTTAATTAGTTCATATCATTCCTTTGTGTGCTGTTCCATATTCGTCCATGGCAGCTATGCTGCTAAAGTGAGACCTTGTACTTTTTATATCCATGGTAAACATGTCCATTCCAGGACTCAGAGAATATTAACATAATCAAATACAATTAAGAAAGATTCACTTTACAAGATTTTTTAATATTAGAGGTAAGACCCCTAAAAAACTCAGGTCCATTCCAGATTCATGAAATCACCAAGGTATCAATGTGACTGTCATAATTAACTAAATCACAACATCCAAGTTGTAATATATTCATTTGATGCAAATGCATCAGTAAAGAGCAAAATGCTACAGTACTGGAAAATCATGTTTTTCATGAAAAAACAAGGATGACTCATTAGGCATGCATCCCACAAAGTCTGTTTTGTATTCAGAGAGCCAAGAAAATATAGATCAGATCTCATTTCTGAAAATTTTATTTTATTAGAAACACTGGTTCTGGATGACTGGCTTTTGAAAGCTGAGATAATCAGAAAATGATGACATCCTTTTCTTAAGGTTAATTGTATTCTCAATTGCCTTTAAAAGATCATGATTTTATGGTAATGAGGTAAAGCTAATGTCAAAAATTCAGATCACTTACAGTGAAGTTTTTAACAAGAAGTGTAATGCCGTAAAGAATAATATGTTCTTTTAAACTAAATAACTTTCATGCATCATATGTTTTTTCCTTAAACACATAGTATGTTTGATTGAGGAGTGGAGCACAACCTTTAAAATCTTAAAATCTTTAATTAAAAAAAGTTAGAATCACATAATTGCTTAAGAATATACAAAGTGATTTATTTCTAATGGAAAAGCATACAGAATTTTGAGATATTTTCAACCTGTAAAGATTTTTTCCCCTAAATATTCAAACACATACTAGTGCCCTGGTTATTCTAGACTCTATTCTTTTTATCATTTTTTTTTCTTTATACAATCTTGCTAGTAGATCTCACCTCTCCCTTAGTTTGGGATCCATCTGGGCATTTATTTTTTGTTTACGTCCTTATCAGAATAAAACAATCTCATCATTAGCAAGTCAGAGCAAATCAGATCAAGTATGAAGGATAGGAATTCTGGTGCTAGGGCGTAAAGCTACTTGTTCTGCAGGGTTTCCTTAGGTATGAGGGAGTTGAGCTGAATGGATGCAATATCTGGGAAGTTAGGCAGCAGACACTGTGTGAAAATCAAAAGTAGGCAATTGGCACACAAAAAGGAAAAGTGGTGGGTGTGGGGTGCAGCTGGCATGGTGTAGAGTCAGGGACCTGTTCATGGGTACTGGCAATGAGGTCAGGATTCTTGTCCTCATTCAAAAAATATGTATGAAGCACTGTGAAAGGCACTGAATTCTCTTCATATGCTCTACCCCTCAATTACTCAGTTACCTATGAGTAATTCTCATAGGTTCAATTATATTTTATGCTGGTCATCCAGATGTCTGACTTAACTCAGATCTTCTCTGCTCTAGACTAGCCTATGCAACTGTCTACTTGACATCTGCTCTTGGATATCTCATACACTTGTCAAATCATGGTAATGGAACTCTTGACTTCTTCCCACTCCACCCTCCCCAGCTTGTATCCATCTGTTCCTCCCACTACTACAGCACATATTCCCCATCTACACATTCTAAATAGTTTCTCAAGCCTGAGATTTATCCTGCATTCCTTACTCTGTCAATGCTTACATTCAGGTCTTCAGTACATTCTGTGAAATAAATGGCTAAAATATGTCTTGGATCTGCCTTCTTCTCTCCATCTCTGTTGCCTTCATTTTGGTCCAGGTCTTCAAAACCTCTCACTTGGGATCATTTAAATAACCTGCTAAATTTTTCCCACATACTAATCCATTACCCATAAAAAGTGCTCTTCTCAAAATCCAAATTGGGTAATGTCATTTACTTGCTTATAACACTGCAATGGTCTTCTGTTGTACTTAGAATAAAATCTGAATTTCTTACTACAGTTTCTAAAACTATCTACCTCCCTACCTCATTCTAGGCCATGATCCCCTCACATACTCCATTCGTACTCACTGGCCTTTTAAAATTATGTAAATACACCATTTCCTGATTCAGAGCCTCTGCACATACTCTTTATTCTGTTGAGATGTTCCCCCACCACAAAGGCACACACACTTTTTACATAGATATTTCTCTTCCTTCAGATCTCATCTTTTAATTTCACCCCTCAGAGAGAGACTTGCTTTGATTATCCTACCTAAAGAAGGCCCTCCTCTACTATTCCCTATTTCTGCCTCTTTTTTAATCATAGAAATTATTGTAACTTGAAGTAATTCAATTTTTTAATCCCCTGTAGAATGTAATCTCCAAAAGTCAGAGACTTTGTTAGTCTTGTTCACCCTTCTATCTCCAGTGCCTAGCATAGGGTCTGTCACATAGTAGATGCTTCATGAATATTTTATGAATAAACAACTCTTGGGGATACAGAGAAGAATAATACAAGGCCCCTGTACTCAAGCCATCACTGCTGGGTGAGAGAGTAATCGTAGAGAAACAGCCCACCCATACCTCATTAGTGCTGAATACAGGCTTACACAAAGTTCTCTGAATGCTAAAGGAACTCAAAGTGTACAGAGGGAGGGGGCATATGGAGAAATATGCAGAAATTAGGAACATTTCACTGATTAACTGATATTTTAACAGAGAAGTAATTTCTCTGTGACTAAGATTCAGTCTTTAGGAAGAATATGAGTGATTCTCTGCCCGACCCCTCTGTCTGCTCTTCCCATGGCCCTGGAAATATGTATGTGTAGGAAATGAAATCTATAGGGATGGACACCCAAGCAAGTCACTGCAGGTTAGATATCTCTTCTATAATTTTTTTCTAATCCTCTCTGTCTTTAGAAACTTTCCTAATGTGTGGGCAGCCATTATTTCTAATTTCATTAGTTTATTCCCTTTAAAAACTTCATGCATGGTTATCCTTCCTGCCTCAGAAAGAACATTCTTTCAAGCTTTTTTCAGGTCCAGTAATTGTGGACTCATATTTTTCTTCTGCTTAGAATATCAGGCATAAAAACTCAAACAATCTCTGCTGAGAGAGTTTGTCTTCTATTTGTTGTGTCTCCCTTACTCTGATGCCTTTGTAGGGCATAATTATCGATGATGTTGACTTCTTTTCACCTATCTTCATCTGTTGATGAGCCAATACCTGACTGTGTAAGACAGGGTAAAGCTAGTTGCTGTAACAGCTAAACCCTAAATTTAGAGTTTTAATGTGATGTGATGAAACACATTTTATTTTTCACAAACTTAATGGTTATATATGAATGTTCCCGGTGGGCACATCTCCTCCCTGTGGTAGTTCAGGGACCCAAACTCCTTCCATCTTGTGGCTTTGACATCTCACAGGGGCTCTTAGGTCAAAAGAAAAAGCATTAGTGGAGAATTAACATTTGTTTTTTAAAAACTCAAGCATGAAGGTGACAGACATTATATCTGCCCACATCCACTGATAAGAGGTAAACAAATCATTCTTGGATGCAAGGGATGTCTGGGAAATGTATAGTTTCTGGGTGAGTTAATACCTCCTAGCACTGAATCTTCCATATGTGAGGGAAGTATAACGTTTTGTTGGGTACTAGCCACATTGACCAATAGGATAATAGAAATATTCACTTCCTTACTCCAATCTGATTTCTGCATAACAAAATTATCCAACGTAAATTTCTTTTATTTAATGTAAATAATTGATCTTATTACCAATTCCCCAATAACTTTATGTCTTATTTATCTCTCGTGTCATTTTCTTTACAGGATTGATGAGTACTTTGCTTTTATTCTCTTTTAAAGGCATCATGGCAAGGAATGGTAAGCAGATTGGTTCTGCTTTTGGCACAGAGATGAAGTGCTCACTGTTAATGCATAATGCATTGGGTACATCAGACACATTTTAGCTCCCTTCCCCTAGGTAAAATAGGCCAACAGGGTAAGAGAACACACTTTTGGGACATTTTTTTCTGAAAGAATGCCCCTGCAGTGTTCCTTGGCGCTGCATTCCAGTTACAGGAGCATTTACCCGAAGTATGTGAGTCTGTACCCATGGAATTATTATGTCTTTCTGTGGTTTCCTAGAAAGTTATTGAATCAATTCAAGTATCACATGTTTATTTTGATGAGATGTATATTGTCATTGAGTTTTAAAATTATATTTGTATTACACCAAAATCTAATGAAATTTTAAGTATAAAATCTCATGATTTTGTATGAGAATTTAAGTATAAAATGCAAGACCAAATATAAGACAAATGACATTTGCAGCATCATTATTTTCAGACGTGATATAGACAAAGGGAAAGAATAGTATTTCACAAATGGCATTATATTTTTCTGGTCTCAGACTTCTTATCTTGTTAAAAGAAAAAAAAAAAAGGAATAATGCAGAGTCTCTTTCCCAATCTCAGAGAAGAGGATGAGATTGCTCCACTCTTCTTCCTTTAAATATCATTAGTGCAACAGAATATCCTTACATCAATATGTTCTTTCAGAGCTGCTAGTCATTTGCTAAATTCCTAAAATATTTTATTCCCAAATTCTTTGCATGCATATATATTACCAAATCATTTTGAAAACTGCAAAGTGTAATGTAAAAAGTGAGCAGTCACTTCCATCCTCTGCCCACCCCCCAAAAAAAATAGACACAAGCTAATCTTAACTTGATATTTGAGATATAAAGATATTTCTGTGTCTTCCTGAAAAACATTATGACTTTATAGTCCCAATGCATGGCCAGATATATGGTACTTATGGTTAAGATCACCTTCCTAATAACATTTTAAATCCCACTGAATAAGTACCATAGAAGATGAGATCATACCTCTATTTTTCTGAATTGGTCATCCAGTCCTGGATGATAAACAAGCAGAAACATGTACCCTGAGGGTTTGCTTCTTTGTGTCCTGACATGAACACTTTAAAGATTCTTGGCTAAATTTCCTCCACTGCTATTACCAGTGAGCTTGATGAGCTTGGTTCTAGCGGGATGGCTACTGTCAGGGGAGCAGTTCAGCTGTGTAAAATTACATAAAATAAAACCTGTTTTGGCAATAGTAAAGAATGCGATTGCTCAACAGTAAGCTTGCCTAAGCCTGAACAGACGGAAGAAAAGTAGAGCAGACTGCTACACAGATTGATAATAAGCAACAGTTATACTCAAAGATGGGTGGCCTGATCTGAAGAGAATTAAAGAAGCCATTTGCATCAGATGTAGGAACGGTTAAGCCACGCTTGAAGTCAGTGAATGTCATTGGAAGCTGCTTTAAAAAGTGTGATGCAACACAGATATTTTATGTATTTGCAAAGCCAGATGGGATGAGGAGCAAGAATTTTAGAGGGAACAAACTGACCAGAAACACTTTTACAGATGTCACAATACCTTATGGAGAAGTGAGCTAATGGGCTTAGGAAAGAGGGAAATATCATGAGTATTAAACAGAAATCTTACATTTCATCAGGAGTTTCCAGTTTATGTGTGTGCATCTTGTTGTCCACACTAAAGCAGAACACACTTCTCATCCCTGCTATCTCATGCTTACCGAGGAAGCTAACATGTATGTGTGCTTATGTGTATGTGTGAATGTTTGTGTGTGTTTTTATCTAGATGCAGATAGATAGATAGATACCAGAACTGAACTTGCATCACTCTAGATATTCTATTTAAATATCTTAAATTAACAAATATATATAAGCTCTCATAGTTACAAGTTCATTTTTAAATAACCTCTTTTATTTCAAAATAATTTTAGCATTATAGAAGAGTTGCAAAGATAGCCCAGAATGTTTCTGTATACCCTTCACTTAGCTTCCTCTAATATTAATTTCTTACATAATCTCTACATTTATCAAAACTAAGAAATGAATATTGGTATAATACTATTAACTAAACTGTAGTCTTCATTCAAATTTCCACTGTTCTTCTACCATTCTTTTTCTGAATACCCAGGATACCACATTACATTTAGGCATTATGTTTCCTTAGTCTCTTCTGACATGTGATTGTTTCTTGATCTTTCCTTATCTTTCATAACTTCGATACCTTTGAAGAGTACTGGTCAAGTATTTTGTAGAATGCCTCTCAGTTTGGGTTTGCCTGATGTTTTCTCATGAATAGATTGAAGTTTTAGAGTTTGGAGAATACCACAGAGGTGATGTGCTCTTGTCACACCATATTGGGAGCGTATGCTATCAAAATGACTTATTACTTTGTTAACTGGATGTGTGCCAGTTTTCACCACTTAAAGTTATTACCCATCTACTTTAAACTCTCTGTATCTTTTATGCAGGAGTTACATATAGGATACAGTAATTATTATCAAGGTACCTTAAACTTTTTTAAGGTTTTTTAGTGGTTTATTGAGAATAACGTATATACAAAAAAGTACATATATTATCATGAACAAATCAATACATTTTCATTACTAATGTAACCTCCACCTAGATCAAGAAATAGAACATTACTAGAACCCTAGAAGCACCCCCTGTGCCAGTTACTACTCCCTCACCTCACAGGTAACCATTATCCTGGTTATTACATAAGTTAGGTTTTTTTCCCTGTTTTTGAACTTTGTATAAGTGGGATCATACAGTATGTAGTCTCTTGAGCCTGGCTTCTTTTGCACAATATGTCTTACCATATAGTAGTTCATTTGTTTTCATTGATGAATAGGTCATAATTATTTATCCACTCTACTGTTGATGGATAATTGAGTTGTTTCCAGTTTTGGCTTTAGTGTACATTGCTATTATGTATGCATTACTTTTGGTGCATGAATGTAGACATTCCTGTTGGATTTATACCTAGGAATGAAATTGCTGGGTCATAAGGTATACACTCAGCTTTAATAGGTAGTACCAAACAATTTTCCAGAGTGGATTTTCCAATTGACACTTTCATCAGTAATGTATAAGAAGTCCAGTTGTTCTACATTCTTACTCACTTGGTATTAACAAGTGTCTGAGCTACCTTAAATTATTAGTCGTGTTGGGTGAATAGGAAGAGATTAATTTCAATGACATTGACAATAGCACAGAATATGGAGAAAATATCCTTTGCCTCCCGAATATACAAATAATAGAATATGCATATAATCCCTAGATTAGCATTTTAAATGCATTACATAGAAATCATCTTTTTGATTTTGACATATTCAACATTGCCTATTTATATACAGCAATATTAGGAAATGGAAAATGAGTCCTTTATTACTCTTAACTTTTTAAAGTTTGGCTCTTTTTTTTCTCTTTTAAACACAAAACCATTTAATCAGTTCATTTTGGCACAGGTAAACAAGCTATCCAAACAACTGATAACATTTGTCTTTAATTTATCACTTGTTTTGGTGTATATAGACACAGACCCTTGTCATAGTTTATTGAGACTGTAAAGAGAAAAGCAAGGATATTGTAAATGTGCAGAGGCACACCAGTCAGATTGCCAAGGTAGAAACAGAAAAGAAGGAAAAATGTACAAACATTTCTGTAATTCTAACATTTAGTTATTTAAAAACATTTTCAATGCACTTGACAATAAAGAAGAAACATTTATACATTACAGTAACACACAGGTAACTTTCTTTATAACTTCCATGGTTTAAACAGTTCCACAGTGGTGCTGGGGTAATGTGAAGCATTTTGAAAGCTTCTGTTTTAGGCAACTTCCTCTTCCCACCATTTTTTCTAAGCTTACGATGCTAAAGGTAATCAAGGCTTGATCTCTGGGCTTATTTGAGGGGAACTTGTTGACAGTTAAGAGACTTTAGGAAGAAAAACTCTCTTCAAAGTAGATCAGAAGAAACATATGGGGGCTTCCCTGGTGGCACAGTGGTTGAGAGTCCGCCTGCCGATGCAGGGGACACGGGTTCGTGCCCCGGTCCGGGAAGATCCCACATGCCGCGGAGCGGCTGGGCCCGTGAGCCATGGCTGCTGAGCCTGCGCGTCCGGAGCCTGTGCTCTGCAACAGGAGAGGCCACAATAGTGAGAGGCCCGCGTACTGCAAAAAAAAAAAAAAAAAAAAAAAGAAACATATGATTGGGAAAAAATGAAAAAGAATAAATGCAAGTAATTTAAAAACTATGAGAAAAGTGTGCATCAGCAAATTACTTTTTAATTTGTCCAAAAATCTCACCTAGCTTTCAAGCCCACCAGTCAGCAACTGACAGTTCAGGATCCACTTTATTCTCAAGGAGAACAGCATGCCAGATGCTCACTGTTCTCAGAAGTTAGTCCCACTGTGAGAGGCAAAGGAGTGATGAGGAGGACAATTAGCCCCTCTAGCTTATTATCTAAGTTCCTAGCAATAGTGTAAGTCAAATGCCATCTTATGTTTCTGGAGTACTTTTAAGGGTTAAAAACATTCTGCCCAGATGATTTATTTCTGTTTATTCTCTTACCATCACCTACATTCTTATTCTTATGAGATACTGATTCTAATGTGAAGATTACAAAAATAGTGATTAGTTACCAATCACCATCACATGGTTTTAAACACATGGATTTCTTATTGGAAGGCTCTCTTTAAACTGCAGGGCTGTTAACCATGAACTGAAACTAGTTAAGTTGTTTATGAAGAGCCTCTGTTTCGAAGGTTTAGAGTTTTAATCCTTACTTAGTACCTGTTTCTCCTGATCAAGTTTATTTTTGGACCTACCTCTATTTTTTGGAGGAAGAATGTAAAAGTCAGTACTCTGAAGCATAGACAATCAGAAAGAAAGAGATAAAGAGAGAAAGGAGGGAGAGAGGGAAAGTATTAAAAATAGCATCCTTCGAGTGAGCCGGTTGGCGGTAGGAACAGCATCTGCACTTGGACCCCAGCCTAACACACTGTGTGTCTTATAGAGAGGAAATGACCATTGAGAATTTAAAAAGAAGAGGCACTTTACTAAAATCACATCAAGATAGAGAAAGCATAGGGTGATAAACCTTACTTGTTGATTATGTCACAAATGTTTACTTCGGGGTGGCAGACGGGGTACTGTTTGAGGACATGACAGATGTCTGAACAGGAAGCTGTGCTTATCTACAACTGGTATTGAGGGACAGTGGAACAGAGCAAGGAGGCACAAATCATGATACTTTGGCTTTGACATCAGAATCTTTAGTAGCAGATATTGCTCCAGGAAGTAAGGCCTGAGCAAGAGGGATGAAAATATTCCCTGTCTGGTAGCTGCTGAGAACAAAGGTTAGACGTGGCTTCCGGAAGTACTTAGAAGGGATTTGAGAGGCCTGGATTTTTTTATTTTTAATTAAGCAAATAGGAGCAGCACTAGAGAAATATTATTTTTGCCAATGTTATTGTGACCCTGTTTTCTTTTACCCATGGCTTGGGCAAACAAAATACATAAGATGTTTAATTTATGTGCAGTTTTTTTAAAAAATTTTATTGGAAATACGTTTCTCTCTTTTTTTTAATTAATTTATTTTTGGCTGCATTGGGTCTAAGTTGCTGTGTGTGGGCTTTCTTTTTAGTTGCCGGGGGCTACTCTTCATTGCTGTGTGCAGGCCTCTCATTGCGGTGGCCTCTCTTGTCTTGGAGCACCAGCTCTAGGTGCGCGGGCTGTAGAGCGCAGGCTCAGTAGTTGTGGTGCACGGGCTTAGTTGCTGCGCAGCATGTGGGATCTTCCTGAACCATGGCTCGAACCCGTGTCCCCTGCATTGGCAGGCGGATTCCTAACCACTGCACCACCAGGGAAGCCCCTATGTGCAGTTTTGAATACTTTATTTGTATTCATAATCAATGCAGATTCTGTTTTACCTCTTTGGAGTTAGAGATTGAAATTCAGTTCACAGAGATACATGACACAGCATCTGAATCTAGGCTTTATGCGTTTAGAGAAAAAAATATTAACAGTAGTACTCTTCTTTTTCAATTCATTTTTATTGGAGTATAGTTACAATGTTGTGTTAGTTTCTATCGTACAGCAAAGTGAATCAGCTAACTAGCACTCTTGAAGGGACCTGGGAGTTAAAAAATTATGCATATAAATTTATGTGACCCAGATTTCCTTCTCTCCTACAAATTATTATGATTTTTTGCTAAACTGGTTTTAGTTGTTATGGCAAGAAGGAAGGAAAAAAGGAGGTGGGGAGGAAAGAAGGAGGACCAAGTTAGTTGTTTGGTTGACCAGCTTAATTAGTTTTGGACCACCTCAAGTATTTTTTAACAGACTTGACAAGTAAGTCAAAGGAGTAAAACCACTTTGTTAGTCCAAATGGCCCCAGAGGATATGACTTAATATCCCTCGTGTGAACAGTAGAGTTTGAATATATATAGGAGTGGGGAGTGATTAGGGAAGCATGCATAGCGACTGATAATGGGAGAAAGAAAATTCTAAACCGTCAAACCATCCACTAGTTCTTAGGTGCTACTGAAGAAAGAGACCCAGAGCAGAGGACCCTTACTTTAGTAGGATTTGCAGACATCTAGTGTCAAATCTTGGACTGAGTAGGGAGTGGTGAGCTAAATTGATGTACATAATAAATAGAGGGGTCTGAAAGGTGAAAGAGCCTTCTAGAAGAGAGAAAGCTGAGCAGTATCTTATGGCCTGTATTAAAATGTTAAAATGCCAAATTTAGTAAAACTAAAAGTCCTGGTCCTCCAAACCTTTACTGCTAGACATGATAACCCTGAGTGAGTGGGCTGGGAAAAATCAGAGAAAGGGCTAAATTCCATCATACCTGTGCCTTCACAGAGCAGAAGGAAGAGAATGGCTACAAGATAGAAGTCTTAGAATCCACAGGAAACTGAAGAAATTCAGAGCCAGAAGTGGCCATGAAATTTTAGGTCCTAGAAATTATCGGAAATATAGGAAAGACATTAAATTTAACCTTGAATTTTACTTACAAAGGCAGGATGACCTCAGCTGCCTTCTTGGTCTTTCAAGCAGCACACCAGTGGCAGTGGTGGAACAAAGTAGGCAGCCAGCAGCCCAGGGAGATGGTAGCCATCCGGCCCTGCTGCTAATCATTTAACTGCATAGAGTTGAAAACAGGAATTTAGCCAGGAATCGCAGTTTAAATCATTTTCCAATTTTATGTCACTCAGAATATTTTCCTAAAAGTGTCCCAGTCTCAGAGAAGAGAAGGAGCAGTAATAGCACGTACCCTATGACTACTGAGGGAAATGTAGGGTGACTGGTCTTATATGACATTTACTTTTCTTTGGAAAGAGCAATGAGATACCTTGGTTATGAAGATAAATGAGATCAACCACGATGTATCATTTATAGCTCACGTTACATTTTTTTAACAAGCCACATGGACCTGTTAAAACTGAAATTTAAACAAAACTGCAGGGAAGTAATTAACCTGTTAAAACTGAAATTTAAACAAAACTGCAAGGAAATAATTATCTTAAGGTGAATTGCTTAAGAGGGAAATTGCAGTTTGACATGGGGGCTGGGTGGTTTATGAGTGTAGGGTCATAGAAATATTCTGCCCTGAACAAATGAAGCATTTAGCTGCCAGTCCTATTATGTATTTGATGTTACTGATCCTAGCAAAGTTAAGAATAAAAATTGAGCATTTATACACACCAAGCAGAAGAAAGAGGCCTTTAAATTACTTTTCAGACTGTGAGTTTAATTGAACTTTCTCCCATTTATTTCAGTCTAATGACAGCAGGTTTGTTGGGTGATGTCACCATTCTTTGAAAGCTGCTTTGTTCTTCCTAAGAGCACAGGACCTTCGTATTTCATCTTTAGAGAGCGTTCCCAACAATAAGTAATGCTTGCCTATAAATTGGAATGCACCAGAGTTCTATTTAAAGGCCAGCCTCACTGACAGCCTGGCAGGATCGAAAGGGAGAATGTATGCTTTATGTTCATGCAACTTCTTGAGGAAATGGAGTATATACAGTCAGGTTATGATTATGGTATGGTTATGCTCATTTATTTGTCAAGTGCCAAGGAATACACTTGACAAAGCAAAAAAAAAAAAAAAAAAAAAAGAAAAGAAAAGAAGATCAAGACAATATGCCTGTCTCATAAATGATGTTACTATAGGAAAAATAAAAGCTTCTATGAATCCTCAAGACAGATATATGCCATTATTTCTTTATCAGTTGAGTATTATGTGAAGTTGTTTTCATATTTTTTGGCACATAAAGCTTTCCCCATTGAAATCATTGATTGTCTTTATCAGCTCAATGTAAAATATAGTGGATATTTGCTCTTTAGAGAGGATGCTTCTTATGAAAACTCCCAGAATCACAAGACAATATTGTTTTCCACTCCTGGCTTTCCTGAAAGTCGTATTTCCATCAAGATATACACGCCTGCTATGCAAGTTGTCTTTTCACATGTTGCTAAGACTTTCTCTCACATTTAATGAGCTCTGTCCTGGCTGGAATATGCCCTGAAACAGTCATGCTAATTCTATCTGAATTTATTTAAACAAATTCTTATATAGTACTACTGTAAGCCCTTTATAAACGTTAACTAATTTTAACCCTCATAATAATCCCTTGAGAGGTATCATTACCCTCACTTTATATATGAGGAAACTAAGGCAGGTACTGCTGAGAATTTACCAGGAATCAGTTTGATTAAAACTCAAGAAGCCTGGTTCCAAAGTCTATATGTTCAACAATTATGCTATTCTCAGGAGTAGTATGGAACATAAACATAAACATTTCTTCTTATCAATGGTATGCCATTCTTTAATTAAAAAATTCTGCTTTCCTACAGAGATCCGTTTCTTTGACTTTTTATTTACTTCTATCACCAATTCTAAAAGCTGACTTTTGGGTGTAAGGGCGATGGATCATAAGCATTATCACACATGTATAATTATGGTCATGTTTCCACTGCCCAGGTGCCTTGATGGACTGCAGAACTCACTCTGACATTCTGCCCTTTCAACACGTGTAATTCAAATTGTGCCTCATCAAAATTACAGATTACTGCAATGCGAGGGACACAGACATCTACAATAGACAAAACTATTAATGTTAAATCCATAAGTGCCAAGATTTTATTGCTTTCAGTGCTTAGGACTAGTGAAGTGTTTCATTTTCTTAAATGTTTTCTGGCCACCCCCACACAAAATGCAAACATGTACTATTTTCCTTTGTGTAATTCTACTATGGAAAAATATTTCAGGAAGACTTTTTCCTTGGAAGATATTACTCTGCAGTTTCTTCCCAGTAGATGTGAAGAACATGTTTCCAAGTAAACTTACTCCTTTACTTTCATCTATTTCTCTTTCTATCTCCTCTCACTTTCCCCCTCATATTGCCTTGTTTGTTTGTTTTTGTTTATACACTATATTTCTATTTATCTTAACTCAGGCCAAGTATTCATGTTACTCTTGTTTTTTTGCGTAGAACGTGTAATTTTATTTATTTATTTTTACATCTTTGTTGGAGTATAATTGCTTTACAATGGTGTGTTAGTTTCTGCTTTATAACAAAGTGAATCAGTTATACATATACATATGCTCCCATATCTCCTCCCTCCTACATCTCCCTCCCTCTCACCCTCCCTATCCCACCCCTCCAGGTGGTCAAAAAGCACGGAGCTGCCCTCCCTGTGCTATGCGGCTGCCTCCCACTAGCTATCTATCTTACGCTTGGTATTGTATATATGTCCATGCCACTCTATCGCCTCGTCACAGCTTACCCTTCCCCCTCCCCATATCCTCAAGTCCATTCTCTAGTAGGGCTGTGTCTTTATTCCTGTCTTACCCTAGGTTCTTCATGACATTTTTTTTCTTAAATTCCACATATATGTGTTAGCATACGGTACCTGTCTCTCTCTTTCTGACTTACATCACTCTGTATGACATACTCCAGGTCCACCCACCTCATTACAAATAGCTCAATTTCGTTTCTTTTTATGGCTGAGTAATATTCCATTGTATATATGTGCCACAACTTCTTTATCCATTCATCTGATGATGGACATTTAGGTTGTTTCCATCTCAGGGCTATTGTAAATAGAGCTGCAATGAACATTTTGGTACATGACTCTTTTTGAATTATGGTTTTCTCAGAGTATATGCCCAGTAGTGGGATTGCTGGGTCATATGGTAGTTCTATTTGTAGTTTTTAAGGAACCTCCATACTGTTCTCCACAGTGGCTGTACCAATTCACACTCCCACCAGCAGTGCAAGAGTGTTCCCTTTTCTCCACACCCTCTCCAGCATTTATTGTTTCTAGATAAATGTTTAAATGTCTACCAAAATTAACATTGTTCCAACCTCATTAATTGTTAAGGTTCATTTCCATTAAAATTTCATGACCATTGAAAACAATTTGTTATTTAGATTATTTCACTTTGCAAGAATTCCTGGGTGTGCATTATGACACTGTGGAGAATTTAGCACCAATCATAAAGTATTTGACTTATAGCCAAATTCCAAAAATAGAATTATAAATATCTTTAAAATTTTATAGTGAAAATAATCATTTTAATGAGCCATAATGTGGCTCTTAAAATTTAACATGTTTCAAATGATGTGAGGTGGTGCTTCTAAAAAGTGTCTAAGTCCTACAGTGGCCCTAAGGCAGCTCTGCTTGTGCATAATGTTAAGAAACACAAGGGTGAGCAAAACTGTACCTGCCTTCAGGGAACTCACAGTTAAGTGAGTAGTCACAGGCACTGAAACAAACACATAAAATACAAGGTGATGTGTTAAGATACATAATCTGGCCAGGCAAAAATGAGTGTTATTAAAACATGATTCTGTAAAAGGTACTGCTTACTCATTCTGCTCATGCTGGACTCCAGAATTTCTGGGGTCTCTTTTGAGGCTGTCTCTGTATGTGGTTATCTAACATGGAATTTTATGGAGATCAAGAGAAGATTCCTTGAGAATTGTGGATCCCGTACTTCAGAATGAAACAATGCATATGTTATTATACCTTAACATGAACATAAATTCAAATACCTGTAAAATATATATTGTGTACTCAGATACAAATTTCCCATTTTCCTCCCTGAGGGACTAATTTTGACTAAGAGCTTAGGGGAGAGCCTTCCCTCCCCACCCTCATGCATACTAAGGTTCTCTTTCCCAAGTTTTATTCATATTTTTCTGTGTTCCACATTCTTGCCCCACAGTGTTCTGTCCTGAAAATGTCACTTCTTTGTGTCAGGGTCTTCATTTCTATCTAAATATATTTTAAAGTATCTGTTATATTTCTCTAGGTTTGCTTCAATAATAATAAAGTAACAAACCATGTCTTATTGAATAGTTACCATATGTGGCCCTGTGCTAAACATACACATTTCAAATAGTTCTGATATCTTCTCAAGGTGAATATTATTATATCCTTTTTACAGATGAAGAAAAATAGTCTCAGATTTTATGTAACTTCTCATGGACATGTAGAAATATCTCAACCAAGATTCAGCTCCCTGATGTTAACTCCCACCATCTTTTCACTACAGGATACTTCTTTCCAAATCTTTATCACTTGTTTCTTATGGGATTGGCTTTTCAGTATATTATATAGGGTGCCAGCTCTGTATGGAAACTTCCAGTAACTATGATGTATGATAAGTCACCTTCCACTCAGTGGCTCTGCCTGCTGCATTTTGGCCATGATGAGAGTTCTTTCTGTGCATGAATTTCTTTTACGCTTTTAATACAGGGAGAGTTAAATAGATTTCCTCTGGACAGGAATCATTGTTTACTTGCTGGAGTCTCAACTGGAGACAAATATTCTCCCACTGCAAAGTGTCAGGGCACTTCCTGCTTAATGCCATTAAATTATTTCTCATAACTGCAATCATAAGTCCTATTGTTCAGTAGTATCCTTTCTGATACTAAATATACTACTGAATAATAGAGATAAGCCCAGAATGCTGTGGGCACAAAAGGAAGAGACACGGATCCATGTAGTTCCTTTGTTGCAGGGTCCTTACTACTATTTACACATTATTCTAATTATTTGCTAATGTAATTGCTCAAAGTTTGTTTTAGTTGGCAAGTCTTTATCAATTGATTTCTACAGCAGTCTGTTCCCTTTAATGCACTTTGCAAAATGCCTGCTTCTATTTACTTAGTATTGAGGGGGGAATGGCTCCTTTCTAATCTGCATGCTCTGTCCTATGTCTGTTTTTCCTCTTTCTGTATAATCAGCAGTCTGTTTTCTATTTACTGCAGCAGTTGAAAGGATTATAATTTGTTCCCTTTAGTGGGAAGAGAAGCTTGCTGATTGGGATCATAGTTGAATATAAATCTTTTACAGGGCAGAAATGTGTTCAACATGTTTAGTGATTAAACGTTCCTTAGAGGGTGGTCTGGTTTATCCATTTTGTATTCAAAATCATGTGCATTATACAAAATTAGTTGATTATTAGGAAAACAATTAGTGTCCTACTTCCTACAATAGGTCAGAAAGAAAAAAAACAATTTGGTAATTTCAATAAAATCAGAAAAAATCTAGAAAAAATTTACACTCATTTATTTTTAACTATCTTTTTGAACTCACATATAAAATTTCACTAACATATGTTGTTTCTGTAACAATATTCATCTCAAAGCAATGGCGGACTTCATTTTTAATAATATCCAATTAAAATCATGTGGAAAACAAAAATGCCTATTATTATCATTGTTATCTAATTGTTCTGAAAGCACTAATCAAAGCCATAAGGTATGAAACTGAAATAAGAGGTATAATTATTAGAAAGGAAATGCAAAATTATCCTCATTTGCAGATGGTATAATTATATACTAAGAAAAAAGAAGAATGAACTGAAAAACTATAAGAATTAATAGGAAACTAAAATAAATGTACTGATGCAAGAAGAATACACAGCCCCCTCATCCCATAAATGACCCACCAAGACAGGCTTTTTACTACTACTACTATTATTATTATTGTTATTATTATTAAAGGTGAACTCTCAGGGATTCCCTCGCAGTGATGCCCCTGCTTTTGATGAATATGATGAAGGTGGATCATGTCCTGAGCATCAAGGCACAGGCACAAGCTCAAATTCTGAGGCCCTTCATCAAAGTTGTCACCATCATCCTAAAACTTGGCAATCTGACAGATTGAAAGCATGTTTTAAAGTAAAGATCTTGACACCACATTGGTACAGAAGAGGGTTTGATGCATCTGTGATGTTACATCCTTCCAGTTAGGATCCCAGTGAGCAAAGTAAACACATATTTAGGGTCCAATCTGTGTCTGCTCCCACTGACACTGCTGATAGCAATAGAAGCAACATGACCAGAGCCAAAACCAGAAGACATGGATCCAAAACTTAGGTGTGTTTGAATGGTTAGCAGAAAATAATAAATTACATGTTGCAGAAATAAAAGAAATGCACAACTGCGTTAAAGACAGAAACACCACAATGTCTAAATCTCTGATTTCCCCAACTTGGGAGGACACTGATGTTAAGAGATGGGTGAAGGTAGGAAGTTGCAGGTGAAGTTCAGAGGCTACAAGAGGAGAGCAAACAATTAAAAGATGACCTTCCGTATTAGTCAGCTCAGGCAGCTGTAACAAAATGCAACAGAGTGGGCAGCTTAAACAACAGACCGTTATTTTCGAAAAGTTGTAGAGCTAGAAGTCCATGATCATGGTGCCAGCAAATTTGGTTTCTGGTGAAGGCTGTCTTCCTGGCTTGTGGATGGCTACTTTCTTGATGTGTGCTCACATGGCCTTTCCTTTGTGGTTGTGTGTAGAGAGAGAATCTCTGGTGTCTCTTCCTCTGCTTATGAGGACACCAATCCTATAAGGGCCCTACCCACGTAACCTCATTTAACCTTAATTATCTCTCTAAAGACCTATCTCCAAACACAGTTGCACTGGGGGTGAGGTATTCAATATATGAATTTGGTATGGGGGGGACACAATTCAAGTCCATAATAGCTTCACATGAGGAAAACAGTGCAGAGCAATAACTCAGCTTCTGCTTTAGTCACAGCTCCTTGCTCTAACGGTTTCTTTCTTTACTATTGGTGTATTATAAAGAAAATCACCTTGTAGAGGTAGCATGCATAGAATGGAATACTGGATTAAGGAATCTACTATATCTTGAGGTTTAAATTTATCTTAGCCATATTTAAAAAGACATTAATGATTGATGATATCTCACAGGTCTTGCCTTAAAAATTACCCCTCCCTGTGCACAAATACACACACACACACACACCATAATCCTTTAGACAGTTTAAAATGTGCAGTAAATTATTTGGTCAGCGGGAGGTGAATGTTCTTTATTAAATAACAAAGGGAACTGTAAATAATACCACAATGGAATATTGTAAAGGTAATTTTAACCATTTGTAGACCTTGGTACATGTTGCTGGATTACCAAGGCATTCTTACTTTTATTGGTGATGCTGACCTTGGGAACTGGAGTCCATCATGATATCCCCATCACAATGTGATCACGTCCATAGAGGAATCCACCACACTGTTCATTAACTTCAGAGGTTTCTTTCCCATGTCTTCGATTTTTCCAAGCCATCAGTTTCATGGGACCAATGAACAGACTTTGAAGTCAAAAATAATTGTATTGTGGCAATGTGAGATGTGAGATGTGCAAGTCATGAATGAAATGCATATAGTGCCTAATTTACCCAGTACACTGAAATCAGTCGCTACTTTGTTCTCTTAAAGGGGACCAAACTATCAATAATTTACTGTTGGTTCACTTAGTGAAATTGAACTGTGATTCAGAGATGTTTAATGCATGTTTAATTTATTTAATGTATTTCATCTCACATTTTCTTATAGTCACGGATTATAATAAATGCTGTGCCCTAAACTCCTGTGTCCTAATGAATGTAAGTGGGTTAAGCTGAGCATTGCCAGCTGAGAGCTCTGCTGGCCCCTTATCTCTACATTATTGTGGGAGGTGTGATTTATTTAAATGTTCAAAAACAGCTGTAAGGAAATGTTTTTCTGTGTAAATAAATAACGTATCATAGGCAGGGACATTTTCAGTAGCAACAGTCAACTCTAGATTTTCCTTTTAATGGAAAAGAAACAGTAAAAGGCTGATCCTAACAAGCAGCACATATTATTTTTCCACAAATCCTCACCACCACTCATACTTCTAGCATACTTATCCTCCAGTTCTGATCTTTCTCAGATGGGCTTTAATTTTGAATCAGGAAGCATGAATCAGGCTGCAGAATGGTTAGGAGAGAGGGTAACCAGCTTTGGGTGGTAGAAGAAAGGAAGAGGAATCTGAGAAGCAGTAATTGAAAATTTGACTATGAATTTTTTTATGCTATAAGACTAAAGCAATTCTGTTTAATTATGTAGCATCTTAAGATAGAAAAAAAATGAAAATAAAGCTCCAAAATTGAGTTCTTCCATTTTGAAACATTTGCTAAATGGGAGTGGTTATTATTGTTATTACTTTGTCATTATTATTATTTGTCGTCAGAAACTTGATTTTAGAATAGGCCTTTCAGTGAGAAAGAGATATATTACTTAATGAATTAACTGTATTTTCTTTGATTGACTTCAGCTGAGGGTATGAAAATAACACTACTGAAAAATCTTTTTAATTTTATTTTACTATTTTTTATTGAAGTACAGTTGATTTACAATATTATATTAGTTTCAGGTGTACAGCTGAAACTATTGTGATTATATGTTTTTATAGATTTTACTCTATTTAAAGTTATTATAAAATATTGACTATATCCCTGTGCTGTACAATATATCCTTGTAGCTTATTTATTTTATACATAGTAGTTTGTATTGCTTAATCCACTACCCTTATCTTGCCCGTCCCCCTCCCTCTCCCCACTGGTAACCACTAGTTTGTTCTCTATGCATGTGAGTCTGTTTCTGTTTTGTTATATACAATCTTTGGTTTAATTTTTTTAGATTTCACGTATAAGTGTTAACATACAGTGTTTCTTTCCCTGTTGACTTATTTCATTAAGTATAATACCCTCCAGGTCCATCCATGTTGTCACAACTGCAAAATTTCATTAATTTTATGTCTGAGTAGTATTTCATTGTGTATATATATCACATGTTCTTTATCCATTCATCTGCTGATGGACCCTTAGGTTGCTTCCATATCTTGGCTATTATAAATAATGCTGGTATGAACATTGGGGTGCACATACCTTTTTGAATTAGTGTTTTCATTTTCTTCAGATATATACCCAGGAGTGGAATTTCTAGATCATATGATAGTTCTATCTTCAGTTTTTTGAGGAACCTCCATATTGTTTCCCATAGGGGCTGCACCAATTTACTTCCCCAGCAACAATGTATTAGGGTTCCCTTTTCTCCACATCATTTCCAGCATTTGTTATTTGTAGACTTTTTCCTGATAGCCATTCTGACAGGTGTGAGGTGATATCTCATTTTTTATTTTGATTTGCAATTCTCTGATGATTGTCGATGTTGAGAATGTTTTCATATGCCTATAGGCCATTTATATATCTTCTTTGAAAAAAGGTCTATTCAGGTCTTCTGCCCATTTTTTAATTCAGTTGTTTGGTTTTTTTATATTGAGTTGCATAAGCAGTTTATATATTTTTGGTATTAAGTCCTTATCACTCATATTATTTGCAAGTATTTTCTCCCATTCAGTAGGTTGCCTTTTTGTTTTGTCAGTGGTTTCCTTTGCTGTGCAAAAGCTTTTAAGTTTAATTAGGTCCTATTTGTTTATTTTTACTTTTAGTTCCTTTGCCTCAGGAGACAGATCAAAAAAAAATATTGCTACAATTTATGTCAAAGTGTATTCTGTCTATATTTTCTTCTAGGAGTTTTATGGTGTCCAGGTTTACATTTAGATCTTTAATCCATTTTGAGTTTATTTTTGTATAAGGTTTGAGGAAATGTTCTAATCTCATTCTTTTATGTATAGCTGTCCAGTTTCCCCACCACCATTTCCTGAAGAGGCTGTCTTTTCTCCATTGTATATTCTTGCCTCCTTTGTCATAGATTAATTGACCAGAGGTGCATAGGTGTATTTCTGGGCTCTCTGTTCTGTTCCATTGATCCACGTGTCTGCTTTTGTGCCGGTACCATACTGTTTTGCTGACTGTAGCTCTGTAGTATAGTGTGAAGTCAGGGAGCATGATACCTATAAATTTTAGAACTGTTTGTTCTAGTTCTGTGAAAAATGTCTTGGGTATTTTGATTGGGATTACATTAAATCTGTAGATTGCTTTGGGTAGTATTGAACATGGGATATCTTTCCATTTATTTGTATCATCTTTAATTTCCTTCATCAATATCTTAGAGTTTTCAGAATATAGGTCTTTCACCTCCTTAGTTAAATCTAACCCTAGTTATTTTATTCTTTTTGATGCAATTGTAAATGGAATTGTTTTCTTAATTTCTCTTTCTAGTACTTCATTATTAGTGTAGAGAAAAGCAACAGATTTCTGTATCTTGTATCCTGCAATTTTACTGAATTCACATATTAGTTTTAATAGTATTTTTGGTGGAGACTTGAAGGTTTTTGATATATAATACCATGTCATCAGCAAATAGTGAGTTTTACTTCTTCCCTTCGAGTTTGGATACCTTTTACTTCTTTCTCTTTTCTATTTATTTATTTATTTTCTCTATTTATTTATTTTTCTTTGGGTGCGTCTGGTGTTAGTTGTGGCTATGGGATCTTTGTTGAGGCATGCAGGATCTTTCATTATGGTGTGCAGTCTCTTCAATGCAGTGCTTAGGCTTCTTTCTAGTTGCAGCACTTGGGCTTCTCTCTAGTTGTGGCGCGCAGGCTCCAGAGCGCGTGGCCTCTAGTTTGCAGCATGTGGGCTCTCTCATTGAGGCATGCGAGCTCAAAAGTTGTGGTGCGCAGTCTTAGTTGCCCTGTAGCATGTGGGACCATGCTATATTCAATCCCCAACCAGGGATTGAACCTGTATCCCCTGCATTGGAAGGCAGATTCTTTACCACTGGACCACCAGGGAAGTCCCCTTTACTTCTTTTTCTTGTCTGATTGGTGTGGCTAAGACCTCAGATACTATGTTAAATAGAAGTGGTGAGAGTCTTGTCTTGTTCCTGATTTTAGGGGAAATGCTTTCAGCTTTTCACTGTTGAGTATAATGTTAGCTGTGGGTTTGTCATAAATGGCCTTTATTATGTTGAGATATCTTTCCTCCATACCAGCGGTCCTCAACCTTTTTGGCACCAGGGACCAGTTTCGTGGAAGACAGTTTTTCCACAGCCACGGTGGGGGTGGGGGAGGAATGGTTTTGGGATGATTCAAGCACATGACACTTACTGTGCACTTTATTTCTACTATTATTACATAGTAATATATAATGAAATGATTATACAACTCACCATAATGCTGACAGGAGGTGGAGCTCAAGTAGTAATGCAAGTGATGGGAAGCAGCCTTAAATACAAATGAAGCTTTGCTCGCTCGCCCACCACTCACCTCCTGCTGTGCAGCCCTGTTCCTAACAGGCTGCGGACTGGTACTGGTCCACAGCCTGGGGGTTGGGGACCCCTGCTCTACACCAATATTGGTGAGAATTTTTATCATGAATGGATGGTGAATTTTGTCAAGTGCTTTTTCTGAGTCTATTGAGATGATCATATGATTTTTATCTTTCATTTTGCTTCTGTGGTGTCTCATTGATTAATTTGTGGATATTGAACCATCCTAGCATCCCTGGAATAAATTCTACTTGATCTTCATTTATGATCCTTTTTATATATTATTTAATTTCTTTTGCTAATGTTTTGTTGAGGATTTTTAAATCTATATTCATCAAAGGTATTGGCCTTGATTTTTTTTTTTGTAGTGTCTTTGCTTTTGGTATCAGGGAAATGGTGATCTCATATAATGAATTTGGACATGTTCCCTCCCCTTTAATTTTGGGGAATAATTTGAGAAGGAGGGGTACTAGTTCTTCTTTATGTGTTTGGTAGAATTCCCCTGTGAAGCCGTCTGGTCCTAGACTTCTGTTTGTTGGGAGTTTTTTCATTACTAATGATCTGTCTCTTCAGATTGTCTATTTCTTCCTGATTTAGTCTTGGGTGTTAATATGTTTCTAGAAATTTGTCCATTTCTTCTAGGTTGTCCAATTTGTGGGCATATAACTGTTTGTAGTATTCTCTTATGATTTTTTTGTATCTCTGTGATATTGATTGTTATCTTTCCTCTTTCATTTTTTATTTTGCTTATTTGGGCCCCCTTCTTCTCTTGATGAGTTTGGCTAAAGGTTTATCAATTTTGTTTATCTTAAAAAAATAGCTCTTGGTTTTATTGCTGTTTTCTAGTGTGGTTTTTGCTTGTGTCTATTTTATTAATTTCCTCTCTGATCTTTATTATTTTCTTCTTTCTACTGACTTTCAGCTTTGTTTCTCTTCTTTTTATAATTCCTTTAGATGATAGGTTAGGTTGTTTATATTTTTCTTTTTTCTTGAGGGAGGCTTGTATTGCTATAAAATTCCCTTTTAGAACTGCTTTTGCTGCATCCCATAGATTTTGGGAAGTTGGGTTTTCTTTTAAACTTTTATATATCTCAAGGTATTTTCTGATTTCCTGTTTGATTTCTTCATTGACCTGTTAATTTTTAGTAGCATGTTGTTTAGTCTCTGTGTGTTTGTGTTTTTCCCATTTTTCTTCCTGTAATTGATTTCTAATGTCATACCATTGTGGTCAGAAAAAATGTTTGATATAAGTTTTATCCTCTTAAATTTGTTGAGACTTGTTTTGTGGCATAGCATGTGACCTATCCTGGAGAATGTTCCATGTGCACTCTACAAGAATGTGTGCTCTGCTGTTTCTGGATTGAATGTCTGTAGATATCTGGTAAGTCCAGCTGGTCTAATGTGTCATTTACGACCACTGTTTCCTTATTGATTTTACGTCTGGATGATCTGTCCATTGATGTAAGTGGGTTGTTAAAATTCCCTACTATTATTGTGTTATTGTCAATTTCTCCCTTGATGTCTGTTAATATTTGCTTTATATATGTAGGTGCTCCTACATTAGGTGCATATGTTAATGAGTGTTATTATGTTCTCATCTTTATGTATCATTATATAATGTCCTTCTTTATCTTTTGTTATAGACTTTGTTTTAAAGTCCATTTTGTCTGATATGGGTGCTGCTACCCCAGCTTTCTTGTCATTTTCATTTGTGTGGAGTGTCTTTTTCTATTTCCTCACTTTCAGTGTGTGTATGTCTTAGTCTGGCGAATATGGTGTAAGCAGCATATAGATGGGTCTTGTTTTTTCACCCAATCAGCCACTTTATGTCTTTTTATTAGAGTATTTAGTCTATTGACATTTAAAGTGATTATTGACAGGTATGTATTTATTGCCATTTTATTGTTTGTTTTATGGTTGTATTTATAGTTTTTCTCTCTTCTTTTCTTTTTCTCTTAGTTTCTTCCCATGTGGTTTGATCATTTTCTTTAGTGGTATGCTCGTGTTCTTTTCTCTTTAGCTTTTGTGTATCTATTGTAGGTTTTTGATTTGTGGTTACCATGAGGTTCATATATGTTGACCTATATTACTTGTTTTAAACTGGTTGTCATTTAAATTCAACCACATTTTAAAGATCTACATTTTTTAACTCCCCTCCCCATGCTTTTTTTAATTTTAATTTATTTATTTATTTTTTGAATTTATTTTATTTTTTATACAGCAGGTTCTTATTAGTTATCTATTTTATACATATTAGTGTATATATGTCAATCCCAATCTCCCAATTCATCCCACCACCACCAGCCCTCCTGCCACTTTCCCCCCTTGGTGTCCATACGTTTGTTCTCTACATCTGTCTCTATTTCTGCCCTGCAAACCGGTTCATCTGTACCATTTTTCTAGGTTCCACATATATACATTAATATATGATATTTGTTTTTCTCTTTCTGACTTACTTCACTCTGTATGACAGTCTCTAGATCCATCCACATCTCTACAAATGACCCAATTTTGTTCCTTTTTATGGCTGAGTAATATTCCATTGTATATATGTGCCATATCTTCTTTATCCATTCGTCTGGTGATGGGCATTTAGGTTGCTTCCATGACCTGGCTATTGTAAATAGTGCTGCAGTGAACATTGGGGTGCATGTGTCTTTCTGAATTATGGTTTTCTCTGGGTATATGCCCAGTAGTGGGATTGCTGGGTCACATGGTAGTTCTATTTTTAGTTTTTTAAGAAACCTCCATACTGTTCTCCATAGTGGCTGTATCAATTTACATTCCCACCCACAGTGCAAAAGCTTTTAAGTTTCATTAGGTCCCATTTGTTTATTTTTGTTTTTATTTCCATTTCTCTAGGAGGTGGGTCAAAAAGGATCTTGCTGTGATTTATGTCATAGAGCATTCTGCCTATGTGTCTGCCCTTACATTTAGGTCTTTAATCCATTTTGAGTTTATTTTTGTGTATGGTGTTAGGGAGTGTTCCAATTTCATTCTTTTACATGTAGCTGTCCAGTTTTCCCAGCACCACTCATGCTTCGTTTTTTGATATCATATTTTACATCTTCATGTTTATCCCTTTACTGTTTATTGTAGTTATAGTTGATTTTACAATTTTTTTGTCTTTCAGTCTTCATATTAGCTTCTTTTAAGTGGTTGATCCACTTTTCTTTTTTTCTTTTTTTTTTTTTTTTACTATATATTTGGTTTTACTAGTGGGAGTTTTCCTTCCCTATAGATTCTTACTTCTTGCTATTGCCTTTTCTTTTTCACTTAGAAAAGGCTCTTTAACATTTCTTTTAAGGTCAATTTAGGATTGATGAATTCTTTTAGTTTTTGCTTATCTGAGAAGTTTTTTATTTCTTCAATTCTAAATGATAATCTTTCTGGGTAGAGTATCCTAGGTTGCAGGTTTTTCCCTTTCAGCACTTTATATATATCATGCCACTCCCTTCTGGCCTCGAGAAAAATCAGCTGATAGCCTTATGAGGGGTTCCCTTGTATATGACTCTTTGTTTTACTCTTGGTGCCTTTAGAATTTTCTCTTTAACTTTTGCCATTTTAATTATGGTATGTCTTGTTGTGAGTCTATTTGGATTCACCTTGTTTGGGACCCTCTGTGCTTTCTGTACCTAGATATCTGTATATTTTCCAGGTTCAGAAGTTTCCAACCATAATTTTATTAAATATATTTTAAACCCTTTTCTTTCTCTTCTCCTTCTGGGACCCCTATAATTCAAATGTTGGTATACTTGATATTGCCCCAGAGGTCCCTTAAACTCTTTTCATTTATTTTATTTTCTTTTTGTTGTTCTTATTGGGAAAAATGTAAAAATCAATAGCCCTTTTACATTTCAACAATACAAATTAATTAATTAATTCAAACAACAATAAGTGAAAATGTATAATTTGGAAATCTCATTTTCAATCCCAGTAAAAAGATAACTGACAAAAGAATGACCTTAATATTAGAAAATATGTGACATTTACATGGAGAAAACTATAACAATCTACCTAAATGGTTTTTAATAAAGAGATGCTTATCATACTAGGAAGAATAAGTATTTTAAAGTATCAATCATTCCCAAATCAATTATAGTTTTGATAAAAATTCCAGTGATAGTTTTCCATGTGACAAAGTACTTCTAAAGGTATTTTGAAAGAATATAAAGTTATTATAATGGAGAACTTTCTATAAATCAGAATAACAGGGAAGGATTATTCCTATAAAATATCAAAGTGTATCATAGAACTATTTTTAAAAGTTCTACGGGTAGAGGAACCAATGAAATATATTAGAGAACCCCCAAATATAACCTATAAAATAATTTAATATGTGATATAGGATGTGTAATAAATCACTATAAAGGGAAACAGCACACAGTAAACAGATTTTATAAAGTTAATTAGCTATATTAGAATAACAATGTTCAAGTTCTTATTTTACACCATATACTAAAATAAATTCCAGTTAGACTAGAGAGCTATTTATTGAGTGCCTATTACATCTTAGGCTGTGTTCTTGCCACTTGGCTAAAGGATTAAACAAAGTAGAAAAAAACTTCTCTCTTATGATCAGTGGAGGAGAAAGAAAATAAAAAAGCAAATACATCTGAAGTATAATACCATGTAGTTGTAAGTATCAAGAAGAAAAATAAAGCCAAAGAAGACAATAGAAGCTAATGGAGATTCTATGTCAGATATAGGGGTAGGGAGTAGTGACACTTTCTAAGGGAAGGGGACATTTGCACAGAGATCTGAATACAGCACAGGAGCAAGCCATCAAGATATCTGAGAGAAGGCCATTCTTGGTAGAGAGAATAGCAAGAGATGAGACCTGGAATTGGGAATATGCAGGTGATGATATAGGAGCAACAAGAAGACCAGTGTGCTGCCACAAAGAGAAAGAGAGAGAGCGAGTTGAAAATGAAGTTGGTAATTTTTCAGGGGTCAGATCATGTAGAGTATTGTATGCCATACTATGGGATTTGGGTGTTATTCTAAGTATGATAAAAAGCCCTTGGAGAAAGAGAGTAAGCAGCTCATTTGAAAATGATTACTCTAGCTTTTGTCTGGATGATAAACCATAGTTCATGGAATGGGGGGAGGTGGTAGTGGGCTGGAGTGAAAGAGGAAAATCAGTTGGGAGGCTATGGTGAAAGTCCTGAAGACAAATGCTGGTGGCTTGGATAATGTTGAGAGTGGTGAAGATCATGCTAAATGGTCAGATTCTGAATTTTGAAAGTAGGGCCAGGTGAATTTACTGGTGGATTGGATGTGTACTGTGAGAGAAGAGTATTCAAGGACAACACCAAGGTTTTGTCCTGAGCCAATGACGGTGCTATTTGCAAGAGAGGACAGACTAGAGGAAGAGCAAGTCAGAGGTAGTTGCGGATGGCTAGGGAGGTATCAGTAACTCTTTTTTGGGTATCTTAACTTGTGGTGCCTACTAGACATGTGAGGAAGACATTCCGGTTGTAGTATATAAATTCTGGAGAACAGAGGACAACTCACCAGTTTATAGACTACATTTACAATGGACAATATTATCTAGGCATTGAGTGTAAATAAAACGGAAGAGTGATCCACAATTTATGTGGGATGAGAAAGTGGATCTAGCAAAAGATTGAGAAGGAGCAGAGAGTAAGGTACAAAACCAGAAGAATGTGATTGACCTAGAAGTTAAGTAAAGGAAATTTTTTTAAAAAGGGTGATTGATTCACTCTCAAGTAAATGAGTACAGAGAATTAGATTTGATAATCTAGAGGTGATGGGTGGCTTTGATCAGACTAGATTTAGTGCAGTATGAATGAGTGTCTTATCGTGTGGGTTCAAGAGAGAATGGAAGATGAAAATGTGGAAAATGAGTATAGACAACTATCTTGAGTAGTTTGCAATAAAAAGGAGCAGCAAATGGGTGGAAGAGAGATTTTTATCTTACTTTTTTTTTCAAGAAAGGAATTATTACAGCATGCTTTTTGCACTGATGTGAATGATCCAGTAGAGAAGGAAAAATTAATGGTACAAAAGAGAAAAAGGATAATTACAGGAGCAAAGTCTTTGAACATGCTTAGGGTGGATGGGATGCTAGGCAAAAGTAAAACTGTATTAAATTCATGACAGAGGATTATGGTTATATGATAAAATTAAACTAAGGTAAAAATAAGCAATGAAGATAATTAAATTAATGTAGGTAAGGAAAGGGTAATACTTTTTTCAGTAATATATACATTAATGAGAAAAAAATACACACCTGTTAAATGTGTGATGAACAACCAGAAATATAAATTATGGTATATCCATTATAACAATCTTAAGTATTTAAAATAATGCATACAGGCATTTCTGACCCATTCTCTAGTGATGCTGATGCTGCTGGTACCAGGATGACACTGTGCGAACCCACTGCTCTGAAATATGCCACGTGGCTGACGGGGCCTTGGTGCTGACTGGGTGACAGGCCTGAGGCTTTGAGGTGGGAGAGCCAAGTTCAGGACATTGGACTACCAGAGACCTCCTAGCCCCATGTAATATCAATCGGCGAGACCTCTCCCAGAGAACTCCATCTCAGTGCTAAGACCCAGCTCCACTCAATGACCAGCAAGCTCCAGTGCTGGACACTCCACACCAAACAACTAGCAAGGCAGGAACACAACACCACCCATTAGCAGAGAGGCTGCCTAAAATCATAATAAGGGCACAGACACCCCAAAACACACCACTGGATATGGTCCTGCTCACCAGAAAGATCCAGCCTCATCCACCAGAAGACAGGCACCAGTTTCCTCCACCAGGAAGCCTAGACAACTCACTGAAGCAACCTTACCCACTGGGGGCAGACACCAAAAACAACGGGAAATACGAACTTGCAGCCTGTGAAAAGGAGACCACAAACATAGAAAGTTAAGCAAAATGGGAAGACAAATACACAGCAGATGAAAGAGCAAGGTAAAAACCCACCAGACCAAACAAATAAAGAGGAAATAGGCAGTCTACCTGAAAAAGAATTCCAAGTAATGATAGTAAAGATGATCCAAAATCTAGGAAATGGAATGGAGAAAATACAAGAAACATTTAACAAGGACCTAGAAGAACTAAAGAGCAAACAAACAATGATGAACAACACAATGAATGAAATTAAAAATTCTCTAGAAGGAATCAATAGCAGAATAACTGAGGCAGAAGAACGGATAAGTGACCTGAAAGATAAAATAGTGGAAATAACTACTGCAGAGCAGAATAAAGAAAAAAGAATGAAAAGAATTGAGCACAGTCTCACAGACCTCTGGGACAACATTAAATGCACCAACATTTGAATTATAGGGGTCCCAGAAGAAGAAGAGAAAAAGAAAGGGACTGAGAAGATGTTTGAAGACATTATAGTTGAAAACTTCTCCAACATGGAGAAAGAAATAGTCGAGTCCAGGAAGCAGAGAGTCCCATAAAGGATAAATCAATGGAGAAACACGCCAAGGCATATATTAATCAAACTATCAAAAATTAAATACAAAGAAAAAATATTGAAAGCAGCAAGGGAAAAACAACAAATAACATACAAGGGAATCCCCATAAGGTTAACAGCTGAACTTTCAGTAGAAACTCTGCAAGCCAAAACGGAGTGGCAGGACATATTTAAGGTGACGGAAGGGAAAAGTCTACAACCAAGATTACTCTAACTAGCAAGGATCTCATTCACATTCAACGGAGAAATTAAAACCTTTACACACAAGCAAAAGCTAAGAGAATTCAGCACCACAAAACCAGCTTTACATCAAATGCTAAAGGAACTTCTCTAGGCAGGAAACACAAGAGAAGGAAAAGGCCTAAAATAACAAACACAAAATGATTAAGAAAATGGTAATGGGAACATACATATCGATAATCACCTTAAAGGTAAATAGATTAGATACTCAAACCAAAAGACATAGCCTGGCTGAATGGTTACAAAAAGAAGACCCGTATATATGCTGTCTACAAGAGGCCCACTTCAGACCTAAGGACACATATAGACTGAAAGTGAGGAGATGGAAAAAGATATTCCATGCTAATTGAAATCAAAAGGAAGATGGAGCAGCAATTCTCATATCAGATAAAATAGACTTTAAAATAAAGACTATTACAAGAGACAAAGAAGGACACTACATAATGATCAAGGGATCAATCCAAGGAGAAGATATAACAATTGTATATATTTATGTACCCAACATAGTAGCACCTCAATACATAAGGCAAATGCTAACAGCCATAACAGGGGAAATTGACAGTAACACAATCATAGTAGAGGGCTTTAACACCCCACTTTCACTAGTGTACATGTCTTCCAAAATGAAAATAAATAAGGAAACACAAGCTTTAAATGATACATTAAACAAGATGGGCTTAATTGATATTTATAAGACATTCCATCCGAAAACAACAGAATACACTTTCTTCTCAAGTGCTTGTGGAACATTCTCCAGGATAGATCATATGTTGGGTCACAAATCAAGCCTTGGTAAATTTAAGAAAATTGAAATCATATCCAGTATCTTTTCCGACATCAATGCTATGAGACTAGATGTCAGTTACAGGAAAAAATATGTAAAAAATACAAACACATGGAGGCTAAGCAATACACAACTAAATAAACAAGAGATCACTGAAGAAATCAAAGAGGAAATCAAAAAATACCTAGAAAGAAATGACAATGAAAACACGACGACCCCAAACCTATGGGATGCAGCAAAAGCAGTTTTAAGAGGAAAGTTTATAGCAATACAATCCTACCTCAGGAAACAAGAAACATCACAAATAAACATTGTAACCTTACTCCTAAAGCAACTAGAGATAGAACAAAAAAACCCCACAGTTAGCAAGAGGAAGGAAATCATAAAGATCAGATCAGAAATAAATGAAAAAGAAATGAAGGAAACAATATCAAAGAACAATAAAACTAAAAGATGGTTCTTTGAATAGATAAACAAAATGGATAAACCATTAGCCAGACTCATCAAGAAAAAAGGGAGAAGACTCAAATCAGTAGAAGTAGAAATGAAAAAGG
Organism: Delphinapterus leucas; assembly: GCF_059928025.1. Lineage (NCBI taxonomy): Eukaryota > Metazoa > Chordata > Mammalia > Artiodactyla > Monodontidae > Delphinapterus > Delphinapterus leucas. The sequence goes on along the minus strand of NC_143137.1, from coordinate 35,829,595 downwards.
AGAAGTAACAACTGACACTGCAGAAATAAAAAGGATCATGAAGTATTACTACAAGCAACCATATGCCAATAAAATGGACAACCTGGAAGAAATGAACAAATGCTTAGAGAAGCACAACCTTCTGAGACTGAACCAGGAAGAAATAGAAAATATAAACAGACCAATCACAAGCACTGAAATTGAGACTGTGATTAAAAATCTTCCAACAAGGGATTCCCTGGTGGTGCAGTGGTTGAGAGTCCGCCTGCCGATGCAGGGGACACGGGTTCGTGCCCCGGTCCGGGAAGATCTCACATGCCGCGGAGCGGCTGGGCCCGTGAACCATGGCCGCTGAGCCTGCACTTCCAGAGCCTGTGCTCCGCAACGGGAGAGGCCACAACAGTGAGAGGCCCGCATACTGCAAAAAACAAACAAACAAACAAAAAATCTTCCAACAAACAAAAGCCCAGGACCAGATGACTTCAAAGGCGAATTCTAGAAAACATTTAGAGAAGAGCTAACCACCTATCCTTCTCAAACTCTTCCAAAATATAGCAGAGGGAGGGATACTCTGAAACTCATTCTATGAGGCCAACATCACCCTGATACCATAACCAGACAAAGATGTCACAAAGAAAGAGAACTACAGGGAAATCTCACTGATGAACACAGATGCAAAAATCCTCAACAACATACTAGCAAACAGAATCCAACAGCACATTAAAAGGATCATACACCGCGATTAAGTGGGGTTTATCCCAGGAATGCAAGGATTATTCAATATTCACACATCAATAAATGTGATACACCATATTAACAAATTGGAGGAGAAAAACCATATGATCATCTCAATAGATGCAGAAAAAGCTTCAATAAAATTCACTCATTTTTGATAAAAGTTGTGCAGAAAGTAGGCAAAAATTCACTCATTTTTGATAAAAGTTGTGCAGAAAGTAGGCAAAGAGGGAACTTACCTCAGCATAATAAAGGCCATATATGAGAAACCCGCAGCCATCATCATTCTCAGTGTTGAAAAACTGAAACCATTTCCTCTAAATTCAGAAACAAGACAAGTTGTCCACTCTCACCACTATTATTCAACATCGTTTTGTAGGTTTTAACCATAGGAATCAGAGAAGAAAAAGAAAAGCAATCCAAATCGGAAAAGAAGTTATAAAGCTGTCACTGTTTGCAGATGACATGATACTATACATAGAGAATCCGAAAGATGGTACCAGAAAACTACTAGAGCTAATCAACGAATTTGGTAAAGTAACAGGTTACAAAATTAATGCACAGAAGTCTCTGGCATTCCTATACACTAATGATGAAAAATCTGAAAGAGAAATTAAAGAAACACTCCCATTTACCATTGCAACAAAAGGAATAAAATACCTAGGAATATACCAACCTCACGAGACCAAAGACCTGTATGCAGAAAACTATAAGACACTGATGAAACAAAGTAAAGATGATACAAACGGATGGAGAGATATACCATGTCCTTGGATTGGAAGAATCAACATTGTGAAAATGACTCTACTACCCAAAGTAATCTACAGATTCAATGCAACCCTATCAAACTACCACTGGCATTTTTCACAGGACTAGAACAAAAAATTGCACAATTTCTATGGAAACACAAAATAGCCAAACCCTAATAGCCAAAGCAATCCTGAGAAAGAAAAACTGAGCTGGAGGAATCAGGATCCTGGACTTCAGACTATACTACAAAGCTATAGTAATGAAGACAGTATGGTACTGGCACAAAAACATAGAAATATAGATCAATGGAACAGGATAGAAAGCCCAGAGATAAACCCATGAACATATGGTCACCTAATCTTTGGTAAAGGAGGCAAGAATATACAATGGAGAAAAGACAGCCTCTTCAATAAGTGGTTCTGGGAAAACTGGACAGCTACATGTAAAAGAATGAAATTAGAACACTCTCTAACACCATACAAAAAAAGAAAAAAACTCTGACTGAACTAAAGACTTAAATGTAAGGCCAGACACTATAAAACTCTGAGAGGAAAACATAGGCAGAACACTCTATGACATAAATCACAGCAAGATCCTTTTTGACCCACCTGTTAGAGAAATGGAAATTGAAAAAAATAAACAAATGGGACCTAATGAAACTTAAAAGCTTTTGCACAGCAATGGAAAACATAAACGAGACTAAAAGACAAACCTCAGAATGGGAGAAAGTATTTGCAAATGAAATAAATGACAAAGGGTTAATCTCCAAAATTTACAAGCAGCTCATGCAGCTCAATATCAAAAAAACAAGTCCAACCCCGAAATAGGCAAAAGATCTAAATAGACATTTCTCCAGAGAAGATACACAGATTGCCAACAAATACATGAAAGCATGCTCAACACCACTAATCATCAGAGAAATGCAAATCAAAGCTACAATGAGCTATCACCTCACACAGGTCAGAATGGCCATCATGAAAAAATCTCCGAACAATAAATGCTGGAGTGGGTGTGAAATAAAGGGAACCCTCTTGCACTGTTGGGGGGAAGGTTAATTGATACAGCAACTATGGAGAACAGTGTGGAGATTCCTTAAAAAACTAAAAAGAGAGGCCAGAACAGTGAGAGGCCCGCATACCGCAAAAAAAAAAAAATTAAAAAAATAATTAACTAAAAATAGAACTACCATACGACCCAGCAATCCCACTACTGGGCATATACCCTGAGAAAACCATAATTCAAAAAGAGTCATGTACCAAAATGTTCATTGCAGCTCTATTTACAATACCCAAGACATGGAAGCAACCTAAGTGTCCATCAACAGATGAATGGATAAAGAAGATGTGGCCCATATATACAATGGAATATTATTCAGCCATAAAAAGAAATGAAAATGAGTTATTTGTAGTGAGGTGGATGGACCTAGAGTCTGTCATAGAGTGAAGTAAGTCAGAAAGAGAAAAACAAATACCATATGCTGACACATATATATGGAATCTAAAAGAGAAAATAATGGTTCTGAAGAACCTAGGGGCAGGACAAGAATAAAGACTCAGATGTAGAGAATGGACTTGAGGACACGTGGAGGGGGAAGGGTAAGCTGGGACGAAGTGAGAGAGTGGCATGGACATATATACACTACCAAATATAAAACAGCTAGTGGCAAGCAGCCGCATAGCACAGGAAGATAAGTTCAGTGCTTTGTGACCACTTAGAGGGGTGGGATAGGGAGACACAAGAGGGAGGAGATATAGGGATATACGTGTATGTATAGCTGATTCACTTTGTCATAAAGTAGAAACTAACACATCATTGTAAATCAATTACACTCCAATAAAGATGTTAAAATAAAATCATATATATATTTTTTCCCTTCCTTCACCCTAAATGCCTTACATTCCTTCCATAACAGTATATTCATCATTTTCTGAACATATTCCATTTTCTCATGTTCAGTGTCTTAGCCCGAAATATCCTTCTCCTATATCTCCACCTGTCACGGTTCTACCCTTCGAGGAACTATCGCATGTCATCTGTTCCACAAAGCTGCCTCTAATTTTAGATTATGCTCATTATTCAGGTATTTTAAGGCATTTAAAATATTTTTGACTGAGAGGGTGGAGTTTTTTAAATAAGAAGTAGATGACAGTGACCTCAGTGTTTACAGAATCTCTTTAGATGAGTGATACTCTTAAGCAACAAAAGCAAGAACAGTGACTAACGTGACATTCAGTTTCCTTCCATTTAGTAAAATTTTCTACATTGTCACACTGGTGATTTTTATGAGCCTGTAGGAAACATTTTTAATTCACTATGATGCATATCTTATAACAAGGCAAGAAGAAATAAATCCAGCTAGATGTCTATCTAACATGACATTGTTGTCTTCTGAGGTAAAATTGGAATTAAGGCTGCAGACCAGAAACTTTATCACGCATATGATGTACCATTCTTCTACAAGTATTTGGATGGAAGAATTGGCATGAAATCCAGCTAACAATATTACTCATACTACTCTCACTGTGTTGGGAATATAACAACCACACAGTTTGTTGGATAAAGTACATCCCCATTCCTTATGTCAGTGATAAGAATATTTTTTTTCATTCTGTCCTGGAAATGAATAACTGTAGTTAGCAGAGCTCTACAACTAGAGGCAGCCTGAAGTGACTTCCAGATCCAAGGTATACTCAGGTTGGAAGATCAGTTCTATGTCTTTCTAAGATGACTTATAAGGGTTGTGTGATTATGAGGTTTCAAGGACTTTCTTCAGTAGGTAGATATCAGAGCGCTCTGTGATTTTCAGTGTTTCTAGAACTGATCTAGTTCAGTCCCACCTCCAGCTCATTCCTGGCAGTTAGCTATATAGGGAAAAAAGCTCTAAGGACAGTGCAAGGAATGATTCTTTTATAATGTGTATTTTTGTTGTCCGGTCACTTCTTAAGCTAATGATTCAGTGTTAATGAATAATTGCTAAATATCTAATCATTAATAGAGACTTTTTAGATAGTTTATTATATTTAGAATTGTGTTTTTATGAAATTATAGGCCTTTTTTAATGCAAGACAGTAAAACAGATGAACATTTGGGGTTTCTAATGCAATTATTCACCACAGTATGAATGAATAATTAGATTTACAGTATTAACATATCATTACTTATGAATAATAATAATAGTTCATTTTTCCAGAGAGTATAAAGGCATTTATCGTATTGAAATTACCAATTTCAGCCATATATTTATTGATTAAAATTTTGAATCATAAATCTATATATTCATTAAAAAATTTTTAAGGCAAAGCATGAGCATGCTTTTTTTAAATATAAATTTATTTAGTTTTGGCTGCTTTGGGTCTTCGCTTCTACATGTGGGCTTTCTCTAGTTGCAGTGAGCAGGGGCCACTGTTCTTTGTGTTGCGCGGGCTTTTCATTGCAGTGGCTTCTCTTGTTGCGGAGCACAGGGTCTAGTCACATGGGCTTCAGTAGTTGTGGCACACAGGCTCAGTCGTTGTGGCTCGCAGGCTCTAGAGCGCAGGCTCAGTAGTTGTGGCACACAGGCGTAGCCACTCCATGATATGTGGGATCCTCCTGGACCAGGGCTCGAACCTGTGTCTCCTGCATTGTTAGGTGGATTCTTAACCACTGCACCACCAGGGAAATCTGAAGCAAAGCATGCCTTTTAATAACTAGAATGTTTTAAAAACAAATGAAAAACAGAAAAAATAATTAGGAGGCATTTGACTAAAAAAAACCTAAATTTTTAAAATATTTATAAAATTACTATTTTCATAACAGTTTAATATTAAGTCAGAATAAACACACACCCTGTAGAATACTTTTTTCATGGTAATACTTTAAGTGTATATTAGGTATTGTTTTGAGTTCATTGTTTTATTCATTTTCTAGGATATGTGAACAATGCTTAGCAATTTAAGGAGAGATTCACACCAATTTACTAGTATAAAATTTGCAAATTCTATATACTTAGAAACAATACATAATGATGTTATTTAGTTTTCTTTGGGCATTGTTAGTTGGGGGTTAAAGGGAACTCTAAAGCAATTCATATACTGTAGTTTGCGATTAAAATAATCTTTCTTTGAAAAATAAGAATTCTGTAAATGATGAGCCTTACTGTTGTTATTAGGGATATAAAGCAGAGGATATACCATTAAATTCCAATCTGTTGTGGGGCCTTTAGTTCTAGTGGGGAAGATTTATTTTCCAGTGTCTATTATTTTTGTTCCTTGATCTTCTTCATAGACTTCATTGACATATATTTTCTGAATACATACTGTGTGCAAGTCTAAAATTAGGTAATAAGAATGCCAGTTCCTATTTCCACAAGCCCCTCATCTGTGTCCCTTCATGAAGTCACTCTTTTAGTGATAAGGTTGATGACAATAGGTTCAGGTATAAGGGCTCAGACAATAATTTCACTTGAAAATTAAAATTGGTTTACTTTAATGTTGTGCTGTGTCAACATTTACACTAAAAGATAATCTTAAAATTTAAAAAAATTGTGCCAGATTTGCTTGCCAAAATTTATTAAAAACAACTTCGTTTTGGTATGCTTTAGTTACAGATTTTCAGCAACTAAATAAATTGAACAATGTTTAGCTTTATATTCTTCAACTGCTCAAACATTTTTATTATTAAATAATAAACCAAGAAATATTTATCCGTGATCAATTATGTCAAACTCAGTTTAGTTGAGCATCAAAGATATTCTACGTAAAAGCACCTGGGAAATCACACAACTCAACATCAAAAAAACAAACAACTTGATTACAAAATGGGCAGAGGACCTGAATAGACATTTTTCCAAAGAAGGTATACAGATGGCCAATACACACATGAAAAGATGCTCAGCATCACTAATCATCAGGGAAATACAAATCAAAACCACAATGAACTGTCACCTCAGACCTGTCAGAATGTTTATTATCCAAAACACAACAAATAACAAGGGTGTGGGAAAAGGGAATGCTCCTGAACTGTTGGTGGGACTGTAAATTGGTGCAGCCACCATGGAAAACAGTGTGGAGGCTCCTCAAAAAATTAAAAATAAAACTACCATGTGACACAGCAATTCAACTCCTGCGTATTTACCCAAAGAAAACAAAAACACTAATTTGAAAAGATATATGCACCCCTATGTTCGTTGCAGCATTATTTACAATAGCCAAGATATGGAAGTGCCTATAGATAAAAGGATAAAGAAGATGTGGTATATAAATACAGTAGAATATTATTCAGCCATAAGAAAGAATGAAATATTGCCATTTGTGACAACATAGATGGTCCTAGAGGGTATTATGCTAAGTGAAATAAGACAGGGAAAGACACATACCATATGGTTTCACTTATATATGGAATCTAAAAACCAAAACAAATGAACAAACATAACAAAACAAATAGAGTCATAGATACAGAGAACAAACAGGTGTTGCCAGAGAGGAGGCGGTTTGGAAGGATGAGAGAAATAGGTCAGGGAAATTAAGAGGTACAAACTTTCAGTTACAAAATAAATGAGCCACAGGTATGAATTATGTAAATTTGGAAATATGGTCAATAATATTTTAATAACTTTGTATGGTAAGAGATGGTAACTAGACTTACTATCATGGTGATCATTTTGTAATATATAGAAATAGCAAATCACTGTGCACCTGGAACTAACAGTGTTATAGGTCAATTTTATTTCAGTAAAATTTTTTCTGATTAAAAAAAAATTTAAGTGCCTGAGGAAACTTAAAAAATTTGAAGCATGCATGGAATGAAAATCCTTGGTTTAATTCCTTGATCTGGGTTGGCCAAGTATTTTCACGTAGATGGTATAGTAAGTATATATTCTACCTGAAAAAATAAATTTAGCCAAGTTATCACATTCTCTGACACTTGGTTTACATTTTATTAAATTCTTAATACTCAGATTTGAAAAGATCTAATACTTAACATGACTACATAAAGATCATTCTGACAACCATATTGATTTCTTTAGTGGTATAGAAAAAAAATCAAATGATATAAATCTGGAAGTTTAAGTCATTTCTCTGGGTATGATCTTCTTTCAATTGACTAGTCTCAATAATCCAGGCCTGCTATTCTAAGATCAAAAACTCTTCCAGAAAAGATCCTCTGCAAAATCAAGTGGTGTTTGATAATTAAATATGTCATGTTCTTTATGACTCAGTGCTCAGTACCGCTGGGAACTGCTGTTCTGCATTTGATCATTCATTCAGTGCATGTTTATTAAACAATTTTTATGCCAAGCAAAGTGCAAGGCTTTGGGATGTCAATGGGAGTCCTCTTTGCTCTTGAGCTGCTTTCAAGTAGAGCCAGACATAAATTTCAATTATATAAAACTGCTACAGTAGATACGTGAACAAAGTGCTATGAGATCATTGAATAAGGAGCAGCAAGGGATACCTTTCAATAAATGAGATGAAGCAAATGTTCAGGTGCTTGGTCACTAAAATAGGCTTGTTTCCATCAGAGAAAGTCTTACTTAGAAATAGTAATTAAATAGTTGTTCCTTGGTATGGGAAGTGGGGAAGGTTGGTCCTAGGACCCCTGATACCAAAATCTGTGGGCGCTCAAGTTTCTTATATAAAATGGCATAGTACAGTCAGCCCTCTATATCTGCGGGTGAGGAACCCACAAATACAGAGAGCTGACTGTAATAGGTAACAGTTATTAGGTATTCGCTAGGTGCCAAACATTGTTCTAAAAATGTTATAAATAATATTAATCCGGCTATTCTTATCCAATTTAAATCAATGGGCTAGAAGAACATAGCTTCTATACTCCAAGATTCCCAGAGCAGCAACCTGGGGACATATTGGCTTTTTATGGGAAACACAGTGATGCCCAGTAAGTATCAGACATCAAATGAAATGCTAGCTTGAGGTACTTCATAATTTCTACATTAAATCACACTAAATTATTTCTTTGCAAAGTTGGGTTTTCATCAGTTGCTGTGATAAAAAGCACGTACTATGAAAAAATCATATGGGACAGAAATAGATGGTGACTGGTCATATCCAATCTGAAGGCACAGTTTGAGAAGTTGTGCAGTACTCAACAGGCATACACATCTCGTTAGTAGGTAATTGTAGTTATTTAAAGGTAAAGTAAAAATTTTTTTTCAAAAATTTTTGCATTACTTTTGCAAATAACAATGGTTTTGTTAGGATATAAAAATGTATTATTAAGTTGTTGGCCCTAACTACTTAATAGAAGGAACTGTTATTATTTTTTTAAATTGTTTTGTTTTGTTTGTTTTGGTTTTGGTCACTTGTTTAAAAAATTACTAAGACTCTAAAGGTGCTTTGAACTAAGACAGTTTAGGAATCTCTGATCTACAGCATTCTATTTAGAATATGATCCCAAATGCCTATTTTAAAGTTTATGTAAATAAAAACAATTTAAGTAGAATTAATTACATATACTTTACATCTGTTCCTTACCTTCTGTTAGGAACACAGTCATTCCAGGGTTGTATTGAGGGGCTACAAGATATAAATTAATGCAATAACTATTTTCCTTTATTAAACAATAGGGATAGAATCTGGTTCTATAAATTCATAGCCAGTTTTTGCATGTATGCGGGACAACTTTACAAAATTACTCACACCCCACTCATGTAAATGATGTGGATAGCAAAAAAACAAAAAGTACATATAATCTAATTCAGTTTACAGTTTAGTCCAAGGTAGTAATTTAAGTGGTCCCTTTAGTTTTCACTCTGTTTCATTTGTACTCTTGCTTAGTCTTCCATAAGCCTCCATTTCTTTCCCCTTATTCATCTCCTAGGAGTGTGGAAAACTGACTGTGTCCTTGCTGTAGCAGGGGGAGCTGGCCATCTCCATGGAATCCCCTGGTCTTTCTCGACCATGTGGATGTTCTTCATCTGCCTGTGCTCTGATCAGCCTACCAGCACTCGAACTGAACTTGGATATCAGTATACACATCTGGTCTGGCCTTTTGGCATGGTAGGAGCTTGGCAGCCTTTCCTCATCTCATTTGGCCCCCACCATTGCCTTGTACCCACTGAACCTCTGCCACATTTTCCATCCTGCCCGTGGCCTAGTAAACCCCATGCCAGGCCTGCTGGCTCACAGAGCAGCTGCTTTCATCTGCTCCTTCTAAGATCAGAGACCTTCTGAGTGCTGTCCTCAACACAAGCAAATGAGGAGCACTACAGGAAAGCTAAACCCTGTTTTCCTTCATAAGAACATGTATATATTAGTTCCTGTCTCTCTTTCCTCTTACTCTGTTCTTCCCTTAATACCTTTGGATCAGAAGATGAGAACCTGCCTTTACCTTATCCATGTCCTGGTGTCCTGTTATAGTCTCTGGCCTCTTAGTGAAGTATTAATGGAAATCAGGGTGTTGCGGGGGAGAGAGATAGGCTTACAGATAAGGGACCTTAAATTGGGAGTAGCTTAAACATAGTTAACACATATGTAATAAGGAATTACAACACTAAAGACAAATATTTGGATCCCAAGCCTTTGTAGTTTAGATCTTTGCAAAATGAGCAAGTTGGGGATAGTTACAGATCAAAAGGTTTTGATTAAAAACTATCTGTCCATATAGTAGGACACAGAGGACTGAAATTCATGTGGCTAGCACTGATAACTCTAGGTGGTAAGGTAGATAGTTTTATTCAGCATCCTTGGATTCTTCTTTCATGCCAACCAACCTTGGGTACCCAGTGCCTTATTCTGTTGACTGAATTACCCGCTTCCTCCCAGTCATCTATCACCATTCCTGACTGTAGTTACCAACCTGTATTTAAGTTCCATGGACACCATGTTCCACGATCAGAATTTTTCTGCAGCACTCTTGACACTAGGCATTGTGTCCTATCTAGTTACCATGTTCACAGGTATGTTCTGTAATGGGGGATAAACAAATTTGCATATTAACTAGAATTTTTTTCAATAATGCCTTAATGTTTAACAGTGACTATAATGATGGTATATTCATTTAACACACCAGACACGGAGAATAAATTTTTGGACTGTGAACTCATTCAGTTACTCTCAAAATGCACCATATAGAAAACTGCACATTTAACTTATGCTGACCCTATTTACTAGTTCATTTTTTCACGAAGTATCAGTATACATGAAAATGTGGCTTCCGGATGGAGATGAGAGATCCAGGAAACCAAACATTGCATTTCACTGTCAGCCAACTAACTTGTATAAGAGAGGCAATGAAGTGTGATAGAACACCGGTCACAGAATTAGACAGCTTTTTATACAGCTGCTTGCATGCACTTGGATAAATCCATTCCTCTTTTGGAGTGGCATTTTCCTTATTTGCATAAGACAAAGTTCAACCAGATGATGCTTCTTGTTGAAACAGCTGTTATTCTAATGATGCATATTTCTACCATATTTTAACATTTTCTTCAAGAATACAATCTTTATAAAATCATTACAAGAAACTCACTGTTATTGAATAGTCTATTTAAGTTATGTGTCATATATTGAATACTTCTATTAAATAGATAAAGAGAAGGCATCACCTGAATTCTATCCGTCATGGTCACTAAACATGATAAAGAGCATTGAGCAATACAGTTCTTAGCACTTGATCAAACAAATTAAACATTTGAAACCGAGAGGCCTTGTCTTTATTAAGCCAGGCTATAAAATAAATCTATCCTTTATGTATCTTGCTCTGGCATTGTGGTTCCCTGCATATGGGGCATTGGTGCATGTAAACAAAATAGTTCCACTTAGCAGAGCACATAGCTCAGAGCCTTCTGTCCTGTTTTCAGTGACCTGGAAAGTACAAAGAAAGCAGTGTCACAAAAATGGCTTTCTAGTATATTTGTAGACATATGAGACCTTCATTATCACCATAAATTTAAGATCTATCCACTTCCTCCAAGAACGCTATTACAGGAGAAATAGAAATACTGAGTTCTGTTTTATTACAACTATTTCATTTGGGAGATTGTGAAAAATAAGAGGGAAAATGGATTGGGAACATCTTTACTCCTGATATGAAATAATAAATTAATAACCTAAAAGAGGAAGAAAATTCTACCAGTAGCGTATTGAAAAGAATTCTATTCACAGCCATACTACTTTTGTAAACAATATTTTACTTATTTGATATACCTACAAATTACTTTTCTGTACCAAACTCATTTAATCACTGGTACTGGTGCCTTTCGTCTTCATAAGTAGAAAAACAAATATATAAACCCAAATGCATTAGACGATTTTATTGCTTACTAAATAGGTAATGGAGAAAGAGCTTATTGCAACATATTTGTATGTTAAAAACTTATTTATGGTCATCACTTTCAGTGAAGTAACTTCTTTTATGTACAAATTAAAGATATAATCTAACTATCAATACATAAATATCCACTTTTTTAGAAATTCATGAAGAGGGTTTAATATTTCTTAATGGAAGTAAGTTAAACTGATTTGGAAATATGTTCTTATGGAATTATACTTCAGTTTTGTTTAATTTTTAATTCACAGTTGTATTTTCCCCTGCAACATCAGACATGGTAGAATATACTTATATTAAACAAAATATCTATTCTATATTCAGGTAGTTAATAAATGAGAAGATTCAGCTGTAAACGACTATTTTAAAAAATCTAGATGTCAATGGGATTGAGGACCCAGGTACCTGTATCTAGCTTAGCAAAGTAAAAGAAGAAATCTCAAGAAGAAATCAAAGCCAATCAGTTCAGTTGATATTTTAAGGCTTTATAGTTTACACCTAATGCTGTAGTTTGTAAATTTGAAGAGATTATGTAAATACCCAAGACATTTATCTTCAATGTTCCCATTTGTGCAGAAGAAGGACGTTTTACATGTTTTATACACAAATTTATGACACTTGAAATAGACTTGAATTGTTATATGCTACCCTTTAAGATACCACTTTAAGAAGCTAGAATTAATTTCTTAAAATTTTATTTTTCATTAATAAGTAGGACTTCATTATTATTGTGATCAGTAAACCTTATTTTCTATATTAAAGCAGACCATAAAGCATTGTCTATATAAAGCAGACAGTGCTTTATTTCAGTTACTGTTATGTGATAGATTGAATTCTCTCACGTTGTTAGGGCTCTTTGTTCTGTATTTCTGTTTTAGTAAATTTTAGTGTTTGTCCTTCATTAAATTAAGCTATAGCTGTGTTTTCAAATGAATGTCTACTATATTTAGAAACCTAGTGAAGACCCTCTTCCTTCCCACTTTTATCAACCCAGTTGATTTTTCCCCTTTAATATTGAACCTCTATAAATATTTATCTGTATTTTAAATATATTAGTATTTTAAATATACTACAATTAAAATATCAAGGCTGGCCTAATTAGCAAGTCAGTCCATGTAAACACATCGCTCATTTTAATTGTATTAATTCGCTTCCTCAGAGAAAGAAGGCGAAGCTTCCATCTGTCTCTGTCAATTTTCTTTCTTTTCAGGAGATGACAAAGACATTTTTACCATATAGGTATGAAATGCACAAGTATGGTAACCCAAGTTCACTCCCACGCCTACTCATTTTCCCATAAAACATTTTATCAACAAGTTGAGAGCTTAAAGATGAGTGACACTAGTGGGCTCAACATCCTTACTTTCATCTCAGTCTCTAGTTACAAAGCAACAACCCCAAGCCAGAAAACTTCAGTGAGTCTCTTATCCTTTTCCACTGCTACAGGATTCAGAGCTGCACTATTAGTGATGACCTGTCCTTCTGGTCATAGCCCCTTCATGCATGAAATTAATTCCTCAGTAAAGGCAAAATAACATCATATGAAGCCCCCTCATTGTAATTTCCAGAGAACCAAGACGGGAAATATTTGAGGAAGAAAGTGTGTTATGTGAGGTACAAAACATAGGTTTATAGATTTGACTAGTCTTGAAATAAATAAAGATTTAGGAAATGTCTTATATGGGCTTTGCTATAACATGTTAAATTAGTAAAACTGTCCAACGGTGACATACTTTTCTACTTAAAAGGTAACAGGATCCTTTGGCTACACAGACTTTCTGCCTGGGGCAGCAAGACACAATGACATTGCTTCAGTTTGTGGCAGGGAGAAAAACTCTCCTCTTCCTGACTGTTTTCCCACAGTGTCCACACTTATTCCTAACTTTTTTTCTATACAAAACCCTGACCTTCAACTCACCATTTCTTGTGATTCTCTTGATTACCACAGCTACACTTTTAGCAGTTTGACAACCCAAGATATACTTTCTCTCCCACTTATGTCTTCACAGACACAGTCTGGTAGTCTGACAATTCACAGAGTAGGGATGTATGGAGAAAAATCTGTCTACCTACTCTTGCTCTGGCCACATCTTTCATTAGCTTTAACGTATTTGGAACAAGGAAGCAGGACCATCCCCAGTCAAGTTTCTGGCCCTTCAGCTTATTTGTAAAGCATTGGTTGATAGCAGGCTCCCAAAAGCAATTCCTTTTTCATTCAAGGGAGGAATTTTGTATAGAGAATTGTGAAAAAAATTATAGAAGGTTTAAAGTTTAGCTTAGCAATAACCTTAGGAATAAAATATTTGTGTCTATCCCAGTGATTCTACTTAAGAAAGAAACCAAGCGCCAGCATGTCAGTTTATTAGGGGAGGTCTCACTCTTAATGGTTAAAGCAGAATCCCATTTCCTCCTTTTCTGGTCACTAAGAAACACTCCATTTGCACATGTAATTACCTACTTGTACTTACTATCATAACTAATACTTGTAGTGTTAAGTCAAGTAGAATGATAAATAATAAATATTAAATTTTCAATAAGAAGAATGAGTATCAAGAATGCATCCTATAGGCCAGCTAGTGGCAATTACACAATCTTACAATTGTGTCATTTAGGGAAAGAGTGGTTGGAAATTTAAGTAAGGAAAAAAATATTTCTGTGATGTTTTACATTCAACTCTTTAATTTTAAAATGTTAACAGTAACTTGTATCACAACTTGCTTTTTTTAAATTAATAAGCTTTATTTTTTAAGCATTTTAGGTTATCAGCAAAATTGACCAGAAAGTACAGAGTTTCTGTATGTTCCTCACACATGCACAGCTTCCTCCACTATGGACACCCCGAATGACAGTGGTACACCTATCACAATTGTTGGACCTACATTGAGAACTCATTATCCCCCAAAGTCCATAGTTTACTTTAGGATTCACTCTTGGTGTTGTATGTTCCATGGATTTGGCCTGATATATAATGACATGTATACACTATTGTAGTATCATGTCTATGTACATAGATTCACTCCCCTAAAAATCCTCTGTGCTCTCTCTGTTCATCCCTCCCACCCCCCACCAACCCCTGGCCACCACTGATCTTTTTTACTGTGTCTATAGTTTTGCCATTTCCAGAATGTCATATAGATGGAGTCATACAATATGTAGCCTTTTCAGATTGGCTTCTTTCACTTAGCATGCATTTAAGATTCCTTCAGGTTTTCTTCTTCTTTTTCTTTTTTTCCCTAAGTTTTGGTAACATAATTTTCCCCAGCTCTCTTTTTCTACTGTCACTGAAGTATAAAATCATTCAGAGATGAAAGAGTAAGGTTAGTAGGGTGCAATTAAGCATATGCCTGAATCACTTGTTTCTGTTGCTATAAGTTACCTTTAAGTTTTAAGAGAATTCATAAGAACAGTTATAAAATCATTCAGAGATGAAAGGGTAAGGTTAGTAGGGTGCAATTAAGCATATGCCTGAATCACTTGTTTCTGATGCTATACGTTACCTTTAAGTTTTAAGAGAATTCATAAGAACAGTCTGGTCACAGAGAAACTGAGCACATCTGGGAAAATATAATAAAATATCTTGGATTTTACAAAATCCACCAAGTATGGCTTTATAACATCTATTCACAAAACCTCATTAAAAGGGATTCCAGTAGGTGCTGAGGCATCATCCAAAATAACGTGCTACAAAATTACAGTAATTTAGTAATTTCCTAAATTACTATTTAGGAAATTCAGGAATCAAATCAAAGAATTTCTTCCCCAGTAGGGACATACCTTTCCACCTAGGTTATTCATTTTTGCTCTTGTCTAGATGATTCTGCTTGTATAGGAGAATCATCACAAAATCACAGCTTTGCCTTTCTGTTTTTCTGAACAGGAATTTCAACAATCAAAAGAAAATCCTAGTAATTAGAGATGAAATGTGGAAAATGAAATTCTAAAAAAGCCATATGGGAGCTCATGAAGCTAAAATATTATAAACATTATATTCTCAAAAACAAATCCAATTTTGAAATTGCAGCTTGAGTTGGAATATTTTAGGACTCAGTTTCCTGAAATTTACAAGAAATACTGAAACCTGATTTTGAATTGATATATGTCAGGTTTAATTTTGCCAGCTGTAGAAACCAAAATCAAGCTTAAAATATATAGAATTCAGTTCTCTTTCTCTTTCTCCTTTTAATATTTTTTTCACAGTAATGCATGCATAAAGTTTAAAAGGATCAAACAGTGCAGAAGAGATTATAATGAAGAGTAACTGTGCACCATCCCACTCAGTTCACCAACTTACACTGCTCCTTGTTCTTCCTACCATAAAAATATCTCTTTTTAACTTTTATGCCAGTTATTACCAAGCAACTAAATATGAGACATAATTTATTTATTGATGTCAATATAAGAGTCTGTTTACCTATTGATTCAGCATTTTGAAAGTTGAAGATTTATTTCAATAAAATCCTTTCCATTTTAATAGTTACTATAGGCTTTTATTTGTCTGTTAACTACTTTTGTAATGTTAAAACTCTATTTCTGTACTTTCAGTTTCTGGTCCCACATGTGAGGTTCTTGGAAGTTGCCACTCCATCCTAACAACGAGTAAAAAGCTGAACAATCTGAGAAACCAACTACTCTTGTGGATCCATAAGAGAGGGGAGGACAAAGGCCAAACGTCTGCCCCTGGGGTTGGAGAGATAGACAGACCAACACAAGGAGTCATGGCTTCCCATAGCAGAGACTCACGAGTGGAAACTGCCAGGGGAACCAGTGCCAAGGTAGGAAAACTTGAACTGTAATTGATGAATTGCTGGAGGCTCAGCACGGACAACTCTGAGAGTTAAAAATTCCCAAGGGACCCAGTCTAATGGAGGGCTCCTATACTTTTGTGAGTTTTACCTCTTGGAGCTCAACCAGATTCTTTTGGTAGATATTGGAGAAAAATGCTTATGTATGCTTATATGTCAGTGAAATAAATGACAGCAGTGACACAAGGCCAGGAAGGAGGAATTAGGATTATTTTGTTATTATAATGTACTCACACACTTAGGAAGCAATATGATATTATTTGAAAGTGGCCTTGGATTAGTTGTAAATGAGTATTGCAAACTCTAGAGCAACCACTAAAAAAAGTTTTTTTAAAAAAGTATAATTGAGGGCTTCCCTGGTGGCGCAGTGGTTGAGAGTCCGCCTGCCGATGCAGGGGACGCGGGTTCGTGTCCCAGTCCGGGAAGATCCCACATGCTGCGGAGTGGCTGGGCCCGTGAGCCATGGCCGCTGAGCCTGCGCGTCCGGAGCCTGTGCTCTGCAACGGGAGAGGCTACAACAGTGAGAGGCCCACATACCGCAAAAAAAAAAAAAAAAAAGTATAATTGATATGCTAAGAATGGAAAGAAAATAGAATTATATAAAATATTTGATTAAAACCGCAAAAGACAGAAAAACAAAAGTAGGAGACAAAAATAGGAGCAAAGAACAAGGGCCACAAATAGAAAACAACAACAAATATGGTAGATATTAATCCAATTATATCAATAATTACTTTGAACATCAATGTTCTAAATGCACCAATTAGAAGACAGTGATTGTTAAAGTGGATCCAAAAAAACAAGACCCAACTATGTATTGTCTACAATAAAACCACTTTAAATATAAAGATGCATATAGACTAAAAGTAAATGGATGGAGAAATGTACGCCATACTAGCACTAATCAAAAGAAAGTAGGAGTAGGTATGTTAATTTCAGACAAAGTAAATTTCAAAGCAAGGAAAATTATCAGGGATAAAGAAAGGCATTACATAATGATAAAGGGGTCAGTTCACCAAGAAAACATAACAGTCCTGAACATGTATGTATCTAACAACAGAGCATCAAATTATGTCAGGCAAAAACCAATAGAACTGCAAGGAGAAATAGATGACTCCATTATCATAGTTGTAGACTTCAACAACCCTTTCCCAGAAATGGACGGATCCAGCAGATAGAAAATTAGTAAGGATACGGTTAAACTCAACAACACCATCAGTTGACTGTATTTATGGGGGTCTATTTCTGGGTTCTCTATTCTGTTCCATTGATCTATTTGTTATTCTTTTTCCGATACCACACTTTCTTGATTACTTTAGCTTTATAGTAAGTCTTGAAATTGGGGCATGACAGTCCTCCATCTTTGTTCTCCTTCAATATTGTGTCAGCTACTCTGGGTCTTTTGCCTCCCCATGTAAATTTTAGAATGAGTTTGACAAAAGAACAAAGGCAATTAATTCAATGGAGCGAAGATAGTCTTTTCAACAAATCGTGCTGGAATGACT
Source organism: Delphinapterus leucas (assembly GCF_059928025.1). Lineage (NCBI taxonomy): Eukaryota > Metazoa > Chordata > Mammalia > Artiodactyla > Monodontidae > Delphinapterus > Delphinapterus leucas. The sequence continues at coordinate 35,811,558 of NC_143137.1, read as the reverse complement.
AACATCGACATGCAGAAAAATGAATCTCTACACAGACCTTCACCCTTTACAAAAGTTAACTCAAAATGAATCACAGACCTAAATGTAAAATGCAAAAGTGTAAAATATACTTCTATAAAGCTCCTAAAATTCAAATTAAAACAACAGTGAGATACCAATACAAACCTATTAGAATGGCCAGATCTGGAACACTGTCAACAACAAACGCTGGTAAGGATGTGGAACAAAAGGAACTCTCTCTCCTTGCTGGTGATGATGCAAAATTGTACAGCCCCTCTGGAAGACTGTTTGGCAGTTTCTTAAAATACTAAACATACTCTCACCACGTGATCCAGCAGTCACACACCTTGGTATTTACCCAAAGGAGCTGAAAACTTATGTCCACTCAAAAACCTGCACACAGATGATTACAGCATCTTTATTCATAAATGCCGAAAGCTGGAGGCAACCAAATGTTCTTCAGTAGGTGAATGGATAAAGAAACTGTAGTAAATCCAGAAAATGCAATATTATTCAGGACTAAAAAGAAATGAGCTATCAAACCAAGAAAAGACATGGAAGAACCTTAAATGCTTATTACTAAGTGAAAGAAGCCAAGCTAAAAAGGCTACATAGTGTATGTCTCCAACATTCTGGAAAAGGCAAAACTATGGAGACAGTAAAAAGATCAGTGGTTGCCAGGGATGCAGGGAAGATGGCACGGGAGGGATGAATATGCAGAGGGTGGAGGATTTTTAGGGCATTGAAAATGCTTTGTATGATAGCATAATGATGGATGCATGTCATTATACATTTGTCCAAACTCATAGGATGCAACACTAAGAGTGAACCTTAATGTAAACTATGGACTTTGGGTGATTATGAAATGTCAGTGTAGGGTCGTCAGTTATAACAAATGTTCCACTCTGGTGGGAGGATCTTGATAATGGAGGAGACTGTGGTTGTATGGGGGCAACAGGTTTATGGGATATCCCTGTACCTTCCTCTCAATTTTCTTTGAACCTAAAACTGCTGTAAAAAGTAAAGTCTTAAATGAAAAGCTCTATTTCTTGTTCCTTCAAACTTTAGAGAGCATCTGTTGACCACTCACCACCCCAACTATTTGATGAGACTATTAGTGTCCCTCTGTTCTCTCCACTTCACCTTTCCATCATACCTCTCAATTTCTATCAGCTATACCTTTACTTCCACAGATCTATGGCTGAAAACATTAATGTTCTGTTTTATAAGTGTATTTAAATCCTGTGTCAATTTGTTAACCACTATTGACTCTGTTTTGGTCTTCCTCTTAATATAGTGTCATCATAATACTGGGTTGGCCAAAAAGTTTGTTCGGGTTTTCTGTAAGAGTGTATGAAAACCTGAATGAACTTTTTGGCCAACCCAATAAATAGTGGGCAAAAAGTAGTGGGCAACTTCTACTGTCTGCAAATTTTATGTTTTTTTTTTAAGCTTGCAAGACTTTCCTTCTTGATAAATGATTAAGCTGAAGTTATTGAGACCAGTATTTTATGAGAGGGGTAGATGATGATTTAGGCTCTGTTATTGTTTTTGTCATCTCTGGGACAAATTTGTCAGGAACAACATAGGATTGTATGTAGCTTTTATTGATCCTTTTGTGGCCTTTGACTCTAATTACATGAATCAGTTAAAGGTCTAACCAAATGAATTCAGTATGGGCCAGTAGCTTAAGGTATAACCCGCACTTAGAAAGTCTCCTGATGAGTCAGATAATTTGCAGCAGATAAAACATGGCTGTGTACTGGCTTCCCTCTCTTCAACTGGTTATTTAATAACTCCATACTTTTTTTTGAGTGAGTTTGGCATAAACACCTTCTGGCTCTCCAACTAGAGAGAACAGGAAAATAATCTCTTTTGTGTGTTTTGGGAACATTGTATTACTGTCACAAATTAGGAGTGGTGTTAGCAGTGCTATCTAATTAATGTCAGATAGAATGGCTAATCATCAACTATTGCAAGAAGAGAGTTATCATTTTTGGTAATGAGCATCCAGCTTTCATCTAGTTTATAGTGAACAGGCTTGCAGCGTTCCCTAAATCTGGATGCATCAGAATCAGTTAGGAAGCATTTTAGGCATACAGTCTCTTGGGACCCACCCACAGAGATTCTTGGTTAGTGGATGTGTTGGAGTGGGGCCTGAGGATTTGTGATTTAGAAAATCTTCTCAAGTGATGCCAAGGCAAAGCCAGGTTTTGTAACTACTGTATTCAGCAAGCCAGCTCGCTCATTATTTAAAGATACATTGTGTAATCAACTTACATTAGAGGGCCATCAGGAAGTCACATGATATATATATAACTAATCTTTAGAAGGATTTTTGAAAAAAAATTTCATATCTATAGCAGGTGTTTAGTGGCACTTACTTAAATGTTCTTTTTTTTTTTCATTTTAAATTTATCATGGCCGTGCTCTTGATGTATCCTTTGGAAACTTGATTATCCATTTTTATATAAGTTGGAATGGATGCAAAGTTGTTTTCCAAGGATATTTTGTCTCTCATGGTTACCCATAGAATCATTTACACTAAAGAGAGCTTTCTCGTAAGTTTCAGCTCATTTCCTTGAAGAGCTAGTGTATCTTTCTTTTTAGGAACAGATGCTTTATGTCTTTGGTTCTAAATTTGGTTAACCTAAATTTCTACCTAAAAATTTAATCATCAATGTATATAAATCAATCATTAACTGGTAATATAAAATATACTGTAGATACTTATTAAATGATATAACCTTGAACTCTGCTGTCGAATACGTATAAAGCTTCTGTTGAAATAAATATTACTATTGACGGATTATGTAAAATATATGCATTCCAACCCTTAATAAAATTGATTCTTGAATCAAGTCAGTCCAGCAGAGAATTGAGTAGTATTCTGCATTGTTTTGGTCCCTAGCGCATTGCTTTTGTTAGCATTAGACCACCAGTCTCCACTGAGAGAACAAAACTCTATATAAAATCATAATGATAGTTATTATTACGATCTTATATATCCAGTCTTTAAATTAATGGAAAAATTTGAAAAGCAGAGTATCTAAAACCTTCAAGAGATAGAGGAGAATGTGTCAGTATCTCTCAGTTACAGGATCTAACTGCACATGTAGAAATTAATTGTAGACTCACATTTTGTCTTAAATGCTTACCATTTTTTTTCTGCTACTACATACCTATCAGTGTCGATTTTACAAATAATGATTTGTATTTTCATCTAAATTTTCAAATAAAGTTAAAATTCCACAAAGGTGAACTGTACTTATCTGGTCTAGGTAGCACCAGGTATTTGGCATGACTCTTAGAGGTAAGCATACCCCAGTTTAAAAAGCAAAGTCAGTGTCCTCTTTTGAGAACCATTAGAGAAAAATTTTTATATCCTATAATGATAGAAATCTGGGCTCCTGATGAACAACTCTTTGGTTTGTATCTTATAGATACTGTGAACATTGTAACTGATTCTGTTTCTACGTTTATTGTGTTATTCTCAAAGTTTCAGGTAGAATTGTGAAGAACATATGTCTTGAACATATGTTCAGAACCATTGGGTATCTAATATTTTTCATTCTTGTCTTTTATCTGGCTGCATTTATTTTTTTCTACCTTTTTATTCTTCTGTAATATGTTGTGATCCATTTCATTGTTTAGGAAAACTCCCACTTTATAACACCAAATTCTAATATCCTGCTTTCAGACTATAAGCTTCTATACTTCCACCACTTCATCTACCATTACATCCACTCTTTGACCTCATGAAACCCTTCATTTTATTTATTTTCTATTGATAGACTTACTTCCCATTTTGGTAAAATGGCATCAAGATCCATCTGGTCACTCAAGCCTGTGACCTGGGAACAATCTTAAATGTCTCTTTCCATAGTCCTCTACTTCTGACTGTCATTAAATTATTTCATTTCCATTTCTACAATCTTGAGAATTTGTCTTTTCCATCTTCTTTATTTACACAGCCATCACCTTAGTTCAGACCCTCAACACTTCTTGCCTATACTATTAGAATAGTCCCCTAATTGAGCCCCTTACTTCAAGAATTATCCTCACCAATTCTTTCCCATACTGTTGCCAGAGTTATTTTTTCAAAACATGAATCATCACGAATCATATTGTATCATTCGTCTGATTAGAACTCTTTAGTCTTCCCACTGTCTACAGGATAGAGCCCGTATTTTGGCACGCCAAACATAGTCCCTCATGATTAACTGATCCCTAACTACTCTGTAGAATGTTTTCCTCCATATCCCACAACACCCTCTATTCCAGCCTGGTTAAGTACTTCAGTGTTCCAAGGGTACTCTACTGCTCCTTGGCTCTGGGCTTTTGTACATGAATATCTTTTCTCTGGGATATCCTGCCCAGTTCCTCTACCACCCCAGTTATACATCATGAATGTTTAATTCTTCGTTCAAATATTATTTGTACTAATAAGCGCTTTGTCTCCTGACCTTTGTATCCTCAGTACTTTTAATAAAACTTCTTCCTCCCTGTCTAGCCTCTTTTCCTGTCACTCCCTTTTGTGTCCATGTTTCACCCATACAGGATCTCTGGTGCCTTGGCCTCTTCCCTTCCCATGTAGGACCGTCACATATGCTATTTCTCTTGACTGGAATGTTCTTTTGCCCTTCTTTTTCACCTAAACTATTCACACTCATTTTTCAGGTGTGTGCCTCTGTCACGAAAAGCAAAGACGTCCATGTGACCAAATCAAGTGGAAACTTTTCTGCTCTTATCACAACATGACCTCTTAGCAGTATCTAATAAAATATGCAATCCCATTATTTTAAAAGCACTCTCCCTTTTCCTTCCCTGCAGAAATATACTCTTTTTTCTCTCCTACCTCATTGACTTCTTTTTCTGGTTCTCTATTTGCTACCTAAAAGCTACATGCTGGATTTTCTCAGGATTGAGTCTGTGGTCCCCTTTTCTTCTCTTGCTATGGTATCTCCCTAGGAGATTTCATCAAGTTTCATGACTTAAAATACCAGGTGAGGATCTTCATCCCTAAACATCCACTCTAAGATCCAGAGTTGTAAGTACAACATGTTACATGACATCTACAGTTGGATGTGTCAGAGGCATCTCAAACTTAATTTGTTCAAAACAATTATTTTAGTTCTCTCTTCCCAAAATCCTGATATCCTCCACTCTCTTGACTCAACACATGGCACTGCCGTCCATCCAGTTACTAAAGCAGAAGCTTGGAAATTTCATTGTTCTAATGCCAAACATATTTCAAATTCATCTACTTCTCTCCATCTCATTTACTGTGGTCTTTTCCTCTTACATCTTTAACATCCCCTATACTGGCCTCCCTGTTCTTCTCATGGCTCCCATCTATTCATTCTCTGTGCAGAAACCAAAGTGACCTTATTAAAACCCAAATCATATAATATCATTCCGCTTAAAATCTATCAGTAGTTTCTCAATTACAGTAAAATATGCACTTCTTACCACGACCTGTGTAGGGGCATGACCTCTCCAGTTCATCTAATGCCACTCTCCGCATCTCTTGCTCATTAGACTGAAAATGCCAGTGTTCTCTCAGTTCCAAGAGGAGGCCCAGCTCTTTCTTGCCTCAGGGCCTTTGCCCTTGCTACTCCTATTGCCAGGAACTCCTCTTCTCCAAACCCAAAACTGTTTAGGTCATTATTCTTCAGATCACAGCTTGGATTTTGCTCTTTCAAGAGTACTCTTCTGACCACCCTTAGAAGGCCCTGTTTTCCTTATATTTTGTTTATTCACTACTTATCACTTTATATAGTTGCTAACTTATTATTTATTTGTTTACCACCAAATTTTTGACTTCATGAAGATAGCGACTATGTCTGTTTACACCTCCAATTCTAACATGGTGCCAGAGTAGGTACTTAGTAAATATTTGTTATATAAATGACTCTCTCAGCTTAAACATCCTTCCTTCCACCATAGGAAGCCTATGATCCTTCACACCAGAGTAGATGTACTTATTATATGGCCCTGTAGCTCTCTACACTTCTTAATAATACTTTACCTATTTATAACTGCTGTTTATCTTCCATATTAGACAGTAAAGACATGGAACCTTACATGTTTTTTTCACTGTGGTATTCCCAATACCTTGCACAGTGGCTGCGATGTGGCAAATGCTTCAGTAATGTTTGGGTGGTAAGGAATATCTGACATACTTTAGAAGCGTATTAATTTTTTGTTGACTGGATGAATTGAATCAAAATGGTTAATGGTGACTTAGAAACTTTTTTAAAATGTAGAAATGAGTTAAGTATTAACAAGAAAATAGATCTCTTGTTGAATTAGAGCTTAGAGAAGATTGTTATTTGATCATTACAATCCAAATAATGTTTTCTCTATCTCTAAAAATAATCCATATGAAACTGAAAAAGTTATTTAATAATTTATATACGAGAAGAGCATTGGTTCAGACAGAGTAAGAAGTAAGGCAGAATACTACAATATACCTGATTAAGCAACAACTCTTTTTATTGATAGTGTGTCCAAAGAACATAGGCAAAGCTTAGCAACATAGATAATTGATTCCCTTTGAAAGGAGAATATTAGATCTAAACCATTCATCCAGAACAGTAAATAAAAGCCTATTACAACAAAGAGTAATACTGTGGAAATACAAAATCCTAGATCAAGAAACTCCAAAGTGTTCTACTGGTAAAATGGATTGGGGAGTGGGAGCAGGAAAAGAGCTCCCAGGTGAAACAAGTGTGAGAAGCACTGGACCAGAGAAAATCATATCTGTGTCTTTCCTGAGAATTTCTGAAAGCCTCTAATAGTCTACAGTGCCTTGGGGCCCATCAAGGGAAGTATATGGGATGCATATTTTTCCTAGATTTATTTGGCCATCATTCTTGTACAGAATATCTAGTGGGATTGATCCGGGAAGAATTAGTTTTAGTCCTGAAAATGACCTTCAATTAGAGATTTAGCTCAGTTTTGTTAGGTGAGAACTATAATACTCATCCTTAGATTATTAACAAGGGACTTTCTCAACTAGGCAATTACTTGAATGTATTGCCTGTAGTTATTTAAGGACAGCTCCTGATGTTTCCCTCTATATGTCAAGAGAATGCAAGTTGTTCTGTGAGGGAATAGCAAGGGGAGAATTGATTGTTGGAAAGGAAGGAGGAAATAAGGATGGTGAAAACAGTGTACAGATATACCTTAAATGCAAAAAAAAAAAAGCTGTGGGAATCTTAGTCCAGTCCTTGACAGAGCCTGATGCATTCACTTCAGAGTCATTAAAGGGGTCAATAGTCAATATAAGGTAAGTTAATGGAGGCTTCATGATCTATTGACCTTATTACATCATTAAGAGATCAAATTTTGGACTGAAACTAGCAGATTCCTTCCCAGTGATTCACATTACCCAGAAGCCTAGGCCTTACTGGAATTCGTAATAAAAATTACAAATCTCCCTGCAATAAATTTCAAATGCCAGTTCTTGATAACTTTAAGTACAATTTACCATTAAACTTGCTCATTTTCAATTATTGCTTACCTTTCATTTTGTTTTGCTTTTAATCTTTTTTCTGATGGTTTCTAGGTGGTACAGAACCTTCTGTTCTTAGTTCATCCATGGTCACCCAGGAAGTTGATTTTTGTTTTTGGCATAAAAAGTCCATATGGTGCTTTTCACTGTTGCTTATTTATACTGCGAGTGCTTCATTGTGGGGCTTCCTCAGACAGAGCCAACTCTCATCAATTAGCAAATTCTTCCTCTGGAAGAGAGCTGTCCTTCTAATCTCAGACCAGATTGTAAACTCCCTTTCCTCATGCTCATTTCACTTTTTTTTTCCTTTTGGAGGAATGGAAAAGTAGGAAAAAGTTTAATTCTGGTTCTTTTCTCCTTTGCAACTGTATTTTTTTTTAAGATAATGGCTTTTTTTCTAGATAAAATGATATGTGCTCATCTTAAACATAGATCCAACCATATAGAGAAACACAAGGAAGAGACAATTCATCCAAAATTCTACAACCCTGAAGTGACCAGGGTCACATTTGGGAAGCATTTCCCCATATATGTCTCTGTATGTATACACAGAGAGAAAGAGAAAGTGAGCCAAATATAGTTTTATAATAATGGAATGATAGACCACATGCTTTTTAAAAATAAAAAGTGTTAAATTTAATTCCACTTGAATCTACTAGCAGGACAAGAAACAAGTGAAACTGGAGAAATTGTTAAACTTGAAATAAATGTTTCTTTTTACCAAAGGATTATCAATTATAAAAAAAGAATAAACCATTTGAGGTTAAGGCAGAATATTATAAGTTTGAAGACTTTTAAATTCTACATCTATACTTAGTGTGGATGGACCAGTAGCTCTCCGTGGAAGATGGAGGGGTGACTCTTTTACACTTGCTTCCCCCTCCTATTCCTTCCTTATGAATGTTGTTGTCCATGTTATATTTATTCCATAATTATCTTAAATGACAGTTGAGCTGAGTATAATACAGTTGTGTCATACTTTCTTTCAGAATATCTAGACCTTGCTGCATTGTACTCTGGGATTGAACATTTGGGGAAAATTCTTAGGCCAGCCTGCTTCTCCACTCTTTAAAAAACTTGTTTGATTCTTCCAGGATACCCTAAAGAATTCTTTTCTTATCTTTGAAGTTCAGTTATTTAACCAGGATATGTTTTGCTATTGTTTGTTTTTGTCAGCTTTTCCTAAATCTGAAGATATAGCTCTTGAAAATAGTCTGTAACACATCTTTAAGTACTTTGTTCAATTTGTTGAGCTTTCTACTTCAAATCACGTTTACCTTTATGTTGTATTGTTTTGTACAAACAAATTGTACTGTGTTTTGTTACAAAACACAAGTTTTGTAAGAGGCTCTGCAGGAAAAAAAAGGTTAACTTCATGAACAAATGATTTCAAAAGCATGGAGTATCCCATGGCTTCTGAAAATTCACACTTTATATTGATAAATGATAAAGAACTGTATTAAAATATTTGTGCAATAAAAAGTATAGTTAACCTAGTTTAACCCAGATTTTTTCCAAACTTATTTGACAATAGATACCACCTTTTTTGGGAGAACATATACTGACATCTTACAGAACTTGTATTTCTTGGAATTCACTTGGGTCAGGCCAAACACAATACTATATGTTGGAAACCACCTGCAGCTATACTGTACAACAGTTGAGAGAAGTGTTTTCTTTTAAATATACCAAGGCTAGAATGAAAATAATTCTTTTGAGGTGTCCTATGGTTGAATGGCCTTTTTGTCAGAGTGCTAGATCTCCTTCCTTCATTTCCTTGAGCACCAATCCTTCCAACTCAGGCTCAGTGTGGGTACCTTATCCAATAGTGGTACACGTGGGGTTGAGAATAATTTTCTCATCTGTCTCACTGAGCAGACACACAGTTAATTCAGACCATTTCTCCACAGCTCTGACAGTGTGATTTTCCAGGTGCTGTTTTCCTCATACGTCTTTGAGAGATGTATTCTGAAAGAGAGTGCATGATAGCCATTAAGTAAGTGATGGATCATTTTTATGAATTCACTGAAATTAAGGAAAATAAATTTCGTAAAATCTTGATCAATAAAAATGCAACTGATTAGAACAAACAATTACATAGAATCTTTTCCCACAATATTAGGAAGAGTTAGAGACAGAAGACAACAAAATGAATTGATATCAGGAAAATCAGCTTCAAATCAATTTTCACTTCAGATACACACTAAATTAAAAAAAATTTTTTTAACTTATACAACTGTGACATAAAATTAGAATAGAATCATTTTTATTAATTATAATAAACATTTCAAGTTACTATTTTGTTTGTAATTAATATCAAGTGGTTTTGGGAAAACTTGACAGCTATATCTAAAAGAGTGAAACTAGAACATTTTCTCACACCATATATGAAAATAAACTCAAAATGGATTAAAGACCTAAATGTAAGGCCTGAAACCATAAAATTTCTAGAAGAAAACATAGATGGTATGCTCTTTGCCATTGGTCTTAGCAATATTTTTTTTTTGGATCTGTCTCCTCAGGCAGGGTAAACAATTGCAAAAATAAATAAATGAGACTTAATCAAACTTAAAAGCATTTGCATAGCAAAGGAAACCACCAAAAAAATAAAAAGGCAGCCTACTGAATGGGAGAAGATGTTTGCAAATGATGTGTTTGATAAAGAGTAATATCTAAAATATATAAAGAACTCATACAACTCAATATCAAAAAAACAAACAACCCAATTAAAAAATGGGTAGATGACCTGAATAGGCATTTTTCCAAAGAAGATGTACAGGTGGCCAATAGGCACATGAAAAGATGCTCATCACTAACTATCAGGGAAATACAAATCAAAACCACAATGAGATATCACCTCACACCTGTCAGAATGGCTATCATCAAAGAGACGAGGATATGGAGAAAGGGAATGCTTGTGTACTGTTGGTGGGAATGTAGATTTCTACAATCACTATTAAAAACAGGATGGAGGTTCCTCAAAAAATTAAAAACAGGACTACCATATGATCCAGCAGTTCCACACCTGAGTATTTATCCAAAGAAATAAAAGCACTATTCAAAAATATATATGCACCCCAGTGTTCATAGCAGCATTATTTACAATAGCCAAGATGTGGAATCAACATAGGTATTCGTCACCAGATGAATGGATAAAGAAGATGTGGTATATATATACAATGGAATATTATTTATCCATAAAAAGAATGAAAGTTTGCTATTTGAAACAACATTGATGAACCTGTAGGGCATTATGCTTACTGAAATAAGTCACACAGAGAAAGACAAATAACATACGTTTTCACTTATATATGGAATCTAAAAAATAAAACAAAAATAAAACGTTTTCACTTATATATGGAATCTAAAAAATAAAACAAAAAAAAATAAAACAAAAAAAATAAAACAAATAAAATAAATATAACAAAACAGAAACATACAGATACAGAGAAAAAGCCAGCGGTTCGGTTGCCAGAGGGGAGGGGGTGGGGAGAAGGGCAAAATAGGTGAAGAGGAATAAGAGATAAAAACTACTAGGTATAGGGCTTCCCTGGTGGCGCAGTGGTTGAGAGTCCGCCTGCCGATGCAGGGGACATGGGTTTGTGCCCCGGTCCGGGAAGATCCCACATGCCGCGGAGCGGCTGGGCCCATGAGCCATGGCCACTGAGCCTACGCGTCCGGAGCCTGTGCTCCGCAATGGGAGAGGGCACAACAGTGAGAGGCTTGCGTACCGCAAAAAAAAAACACAAAAAACTACTAGGTATAAAATAAATAAGTTACAAAGATGTAATGTTCAGTGCAAGGAATATAGTTAATATTTTATAATAACTTTGTATGGAGTACAATCTATAAAAAGATAGAATTATTATACTGTGCACCTGAAACTAATATAATATTGTGCCAACTATACTTTAAAAATTATAATTTAAAAATATATAAATACAAACAAACAAAAATATCTTATGGTGGGAGACTTTGAGGCTATGTAAAAATCTTATTCCCCATTAAATTTTCACTCTCTGGTTTTAGTTTCCATTGATGATTTTTGCCTGACTCACTTATTATGTTGATGGTTGCCAAATGATGATTTTCCAATTCTGTCATTCCTTCTACATTTAATGGCTGACATTCTATAATATTCTAAGAACATTTCTTTCTTATTGGTTAATTGATTGATTGATATCAGCATGCATTCATGGATTCTTATTTTATTTAATGGGTTATAACTTGTTATGGTCATTATTTTGGTGCTCAGATTGTCCCAGATTTAACTAGTGGGAATGTGTTCAAACTAGCTCTTGTGATCTTTTGACATGTTTCCATTATTATTTATGTACTTCTTTATTGTCCTGCAATGCAAGATATTCCACTCCCGGGCTTATAGTTTGTAGCTCAGAACTCCTTGGCCTTGGATGTTGCCCATTTATGATGCCCCTTGTCTGACATTTTGTTTCTACATGAACCTAAAATGTTTATTTAACTTTATCTGCACCAGCTTCTTGAGTCTTCTCTATGCTTCTGAACCCCTGCTTGTATGTGTCCTATCTCATCTATTTTGAAACCTGTCAGATATTATCTGTGCTTTTTTGAACATACCACTCAGTTGCACCCTGTATAATGCTGCACCCTGTGGGCCTTTTATAAGTATTGGTTGATAGATGGTCATACACAGAAAAACTTGCTGTATTATAAGCCTCAGGAAGAAGAGCAAGTTAAGAACATGACTTAACCTTTCCAATTGTTAGGACCACAAGAACCTGCAGGGCACATGATTTTGGATGAGGACCCTAGGATTATTAATTTTCAGAATAGTCTAATTGTTAACAGAACACCTGTAGTGAGGAAAATGTTTGTACTTGCTGAACAGAAAATAAATGGAGCAAAAAAGTATTTGACGTTGAAATATAGCTTAATGAGATATTTTGTATTTTTTATTATATTCTATTTATATTAGATATCACTGCTATTCCTCTCCCTTGGCATTCCAATTTTGGTAAACAATCTTCTTATCATCCCCGTTTTGCTCAGTCATCTTGGCTTAAATTTGGCCAGAGTTCAGTGGATAGTGGTTTCTAGCTTCCATCAAGAGAACAAAGAGGAAAGAGATGAGGAGGAAAACACAAAAATAGTAGAGAAAATGTTTAAAGGGTGTGAAGCTCAGCACCTGAGGGTACAGTTGCTGCTTAGCAGAGCAATATTGATGCAAGGGAGGAAAGGTACATTTGAGAACTTCAACACCAAAGCTAATTTTATTGACATTTTTTTTCATTTTCTCTATAATATAATTTTCTCTATAACAGGTACTTTACTAAGAGAAAATACCTTTCGTGTGTCATGCTAGGCATCCTTCAACATAATGTAGGGCAAGATATATTTTAATGTAAAGAATGCAGAGGGCTTCCCTGGTGGCGCAGTGGTTGAGAGTCCGCCTGTCGATGTAGGGGAAACGGGTTCGTGTCCCGGTCCAGGAAGATCCCACATGCCGCGGAGCGGCCGGGCCCGTGAGCCATGGCCACTGAGCCTGCGCGTCTGGAGCCTGTGCTCCGCAACGGGAGAGGCCACAACAGTGAGAGGCCCGCATACCGCAAAAAAAAAAAAAAAAAATGCAGACACTGGAATCAGTAGGAGTTGCTCTTTCCACTCATTAGTTTTGAGACCTTGAACAAGACCATGAATGTCAGTTTTCTCATATTAGAATGGGGATAAAATATCCATCTTATTATGTTGTTGTAAGATATAGAGACTGTATGTGCGTAAAGCTTAGAGTTCCTAACACATAATAGGTGCTTAACAAATGTTGCTGTTAGACTAACAGATCCCTGAATTCCATGCTGGTAAGAATCCTTTAAAGGTATTTTTAAAACAAAATAAGACAAACAGGTCTCCGGGCCTTTCCTTGAAGATTCTGATCCACTCACTGTGGGAAAAGACCTGGGAATATCTTCTTTTCTTTTAAAAATTTCTTTAATAAATACATCAGGTGTTACTTATGATCACCAAAAGTGGGCAAACTTTTAACAGAGCATCCACTGCAGCATGGGTCTCTTAAGGGGGAGGTTACCAGGACCAATGAAACTAATACCCATAGGATCATCATGCCCATGATCTATTTCTGATACTTTTTCTAAGCTCCTGTTGCCCTATTTCATCGCTGTCTGTTTCTATTTCTGTGTTGTACATGCCTTCGAAGCTGGAATATCCAAATTGAACTTGGCCTTTCCTTCACTATTCACCTTTCAAAGAAGGAAAATTCTCCTCCTCTGTGTTTCCATTTCCAGGTTTAAGCACAGCCATCTTTCCAGTTTTCTAACAGAGATAAAAGGGGCATTTTTCATTCCTTCTCTGCTCTTCCTAAGTGGTTTTCTGCCTCCGGTCTTGCTCAGCTTTTAATACCAGAGTGATCTTTCTAAAATACAAAACTAGCTATGTTTGAAAATCTTTAGTGACCTCTTACAGATCTTCAGAATAAAACTCATATTTCTCCTGGAAGCATTTGAGGACTTTTATGATCTGACCCTAGCCTCTCTCTCTCTCTAGACTTGCCTCCTACAATAGTCCTGGTTTCTTACCCTTCTCTCCAGATAAACTACACTACTTGCCACTTTCCACAGGTGCTAATGCTTCAAATCTACTTGACTTTGCAGTTGCTGGCCTTTTTCTGGAATTATCTCTAGCAATTGCTGGCCTTTTTCTGGAATTATCTCTATGTCAGCAGCCACATTTTGCCATAACTCCAGGAGACTGCTTCACCCTTTGTCTCCGAGATAGCTGCGAAGTATCCTTCAAGGCTCAGATCAAGCATAACGTTCTCCTGAAAGCTTTTCTGAGACCCCTTTGCTCACATCTAGTAACCCTTCTATGACCTTCCTTTTGCGTCCATAGCCTTGATAATGCTATATCTTAAGCATCAATTTTCAAATTTATCTTCTTCTAGAGTGGGATTACTTTGAGGAGGATAATTACATTTTAGTCATCTTTTTTTCTCTGTTACTTGAAAAACTTCTGATATATGGAAGGCATTCACTAAATATGTGTTAAGTGAATGAATTGGGAGCCAAATAACTATTTCTTTTTTTATCCATTAACAATTCACATTTATCCACTAACAATTCATATTTAACAATTAGGCATAGTAATATTTACCAATTATTAAGATCTCACCCTAATTATAATTACATAGATTTATCCTTATCTCAGGCACATCCTAAGAGTAGAGTAGGATGTTTCCCAGGGGATGTGATTAGGGATAAAAATTGTCTCTTAAAGATCCTGCAAAATATAGGTTATTACCATTTTTCATCCACATAAACTTAAGAAATGAGAAGTGGGAATATCTCAGAGATTACTCCTTAATTCTATTCCAGCAGATGTGGAGAAAGATAGCCTGGATTTCATCTGCCCCACTTAGTGTGCCTTACTTCATGGATCATCCAATCACTAGTGACAACTTACAGTTAATTATTTCTTTCTGTCACTAACGTGAGTAGACAAATTCTGTCCGTAGAAACTGGCTCAGGAGAAATGATTCAGAAAGGAAAAAACCACAACTTTTAACAAATATCCAGGCAATGTTTTTCTGTTTTTTACTGATGAACAAAATCGCTAATTTGTATAGTCACTGTCCTTTGTATGTAATGGGAACTATATGTAGACCCTGATGATTTGCATGTCAATTCCTGAGGAAAATCTCCCAGAAGAATGAAGAAGTGGTGGTGAATTTACAGTGTTTTACAGGTCATTTTCAAGAAATCCATTTTCGTTTTCTCCAAGTTAAATGTAATTCATTTTCTGAAATAAACAGGAGTTTCGTTATAACAGTATTCATTATGTCATAGACTTCAGCATAGCAGGGGTACATTTTTGATCTATTCAAGGAGGTTTAGACTACTGAGTACATCGTGTAACACACCATCTTACTTATTGCATTAATTCATTCTATAGAAAGTATTTTAGAAGAAGTCTTTCATAAAGGCTTTCCTGTATGAGGGTAGAGGTAAAGATAGTATCTGTCTTATTTACTAATGAACTCATGTATTAATAGTACTGTAGTGCTAATGTAATATGTGCGTGTGTGTGTGTGTGTGTATACAAACATCTATCAGAGAATAAAAGAATGCAAGTTATAATGTCAAGGATAAGGAAGAATAATTAGGAAATTTATTAAGCATCTTCTATGTAATTCTCCAACTAAAAGTAATGGTTTAAGTATTAATGAAACATGTTATAAATTAATACTGACCAGCAGTGAATATCAATAACTAACCTATGTTTACATTGCACAAAAATGTGTACATTTAAGTTTTACATCAGGTTGCTAACATCAGACACAACACTTCCTCCAGGAACCTCTTACTAAGACAAAAAGCTTGATTTAGGCGCACTTAGTTTTGCTTTTTGATGAAAAGAAGGATTAATTTATTCCTTCCTCCCTGCTGTTAGTCAACACAGCTTGCAGCTTAAAAAATGAAAAATACACTTACATAGCAGAGCTATCAAATGATAAGAACATTTCTTTACTAATTCACAAAGATATTTTTAATGAATAGAGTGAATGTCTTAAGACCTTTTCTCCTCCACAAAAGTAGATCAGCTTTAACATTCTACCAGAGACTCAGGTTTCTGATTTTTCCAAGCTCATTAGACTTTAATGGTCCCTTATCACTGTTGGCATTGTCAGGGATTGGGTAGAAGTCCAGCAAAGCTGCGCATTAATTAGGCAAAGGTGTGAATATCCTCCTCACAGCTTCTGCATGTACTGCTGTGTGCCAGGTCCTACAAGAAAGCAGAAGAGTAAGAGTTAGACATTTTATAAGCTTTACATTTTAAGTAAGGACATGGGAAATGTTAACACTTTCAGCAGCTTTAAAAATTGTGGAAGGAAGGTAGTTTCTCATTCCTCCCACCCCCGCCCCCGATTTTGTTTCCTCTATAATCATCTCCTCAGCAGTAGACAGAGGTGGCTGGCATATTCTGAATTCACAAAATCAAGGGCATCCTTGTTCATTTCTGACTTAATGCTTTTGCATTAATTAATTGAATTCTGAGAGGAAAACAAAAATTTTTTATTATTATGGTCAAAGACTGAATAGCATTAATTAGTCAGTAGCCTCAACTGCACGGAATAGAAACCACATTCAAAGTAGTTTTGGGTGAAAAGCAGAAATATTGGTTCACATTCTAAAATTATAAAGAAGGCAAGAGTGAAGTAGCCACGGGGAATGACTGCAACCAGGGATTTGCGTGTTTCAGGATTTGCACTCTTATCCTCTCCCTCTCTCTTCTTTCCTCTACACCCCCTTATACCTCTCTCTCTTTTGTTTCAGTTTTAAATCAGCGTTTGCTATAAAGTAAAGGATTTGCCCTCCAGGATCTCCAGACTTACCTTATATAACTTTGCAACTGGAGAGGAAAGATGCTTCTCTTTCAACTCTAGTGGGAAATATTCAAAGGAAAAAACAAAGAATAAGAGAATAGGCATGGTCTCTTACTAGACACTTAAAAATGCCTTGGGCCAGAGCAAATGTTGACAAAGATAAATAAATGTTCATATCATGCTTCTATTCTGAGGGATAATCTTTTTTTAGTTTATAATCTTATGTGATGCTTACAAGTCACCCTAAAGAAAACCATGATCTCAAAATACACAGAAAGACACATTTTCTTTAATTTAGGGAAAACTAATGACTTCATGAAGAAGCAATATATTGCTTTTAAAAAAAGTGAACAGATGAATAATGAGATAATGAAGTATAAAAGAATTCCTCTAATTGAATTTGCTTGTTGTTGGAAAAACTGCTAGAGATCTTAGTCATTTGTTCTTGACATGTCCTCCTTCTTACCCGCTGCCCTGCCACACAAATTCATTAATCATTCTTCAGTCTGTTGAGAAGTGTTAACAAGTTATAGGGTTCCAGAGGCCTAATGTTACAGAGGCCTGATATCAATCATGTGGAAGCTGAATACACAAATAAAAATCAGAGAGAACTTAGAGTGGCAGAATAATTCTGAGGGTTTCTGAATCTTCCTCATCCCAGATTCTCTACTAAGCATCTGACATTACATCCTCAGGAAAGAAATATGACTGATCAGATCATTGCCTAATGGCTCTCCTACTTTTAATTTCATTGCCATTTAAAAATATCTCCTTAGGTTTGAGAATATTCCTAGTCAATTTTAATCTTCCCATGTTACCTCCCCCAGAGACTACAGATTAGTAAAGGCAATAAATGGAAAATTAATGTAGGTTCCTTTTATAATTGTATATAGCCTGGATCATGTAGGAGTCTGAACATGATCTATTTTGAATATCAAAAGAGGAGACCAGATTCCTGGCATATAAACACATGGAACCTCTCTTAATTCTTCTTTTGAGTATGCTGCCTTGATGGAATATGGAAAGGTTGAAATTTGAGAACAGACTGAAAGATACTGTAATAATGGACCTCTTAAAACTTAAAGAAGGAACGGTGTTGTGTTTTTGGTTTTGCCTTTTTCCATGAAAGGTTAGGCCAGGACAGTGTTCAGGTGTCAAGGCATGGGGACGTTTTATTTGTCATCAAATTTCCTGTGGACCTTCCGGTAAGATTGATCCTTTTTACTCTAATCCAGGATTTAAGGAGACATTGTTATTAGAGAGATGAGTCCTGGTATATTTAGTGAAGGCTTATTTTGTGGCAGGCGCTAAGGTACTTAAAGGCAATCCAAAAAAGAGAAGGTGCAATCCTGTGTTTCAAAAGCTTAATTTCTTAATGAGCGAAGTAAACAAAACAAAACAAAAAAACATAGTAAAGTAATACAAACATATACAAGGTACCGAAGGGGCACAGCTGAGGAAATCAGTTCTGTATGTGGTAAAAAGAGAGATCAGGAACAATTTACAGACGTTATTTTTGAGCTGAGTTCAAAGATGAGTAGGCATTTGCCAGAGAGGCCAGGGAAAGCATTCCAGGCTGAGTGAGCAGAATCAGCAAAAGTGTGAACTCTTGAGAGCAGTTTGGAGGATTGATTGGGAATGACAATAATTGAAACAGGGAGAAGGTTAGGAGGCAATTGTCCTAGTCTAGGTGTGACAGTGATTTGGTCTGCACTGGGTTGAAGTGTAGGGATGTGTGGTGAGGCCTATTTACCTGCAAATATTTTTAGCATTTTTTAATTGTCAATGTCGTAGAATCGTCTGGTGTCTTGTTATAATTTCCATTTTTTTGATTATTATTAATGGCCATTTGTATTCTTTGTGATTCTTCTCATATCCCATGGCTTTGTTGTTTTTGTTGTTTAGTTGGGGCAGTGTTTGACAGAGACTGCCAGCTATAACCCAATATCTTCTCTCCTTTTTCAGTTGGGAATAAGTCCACACATTTTATCTGGGCACATTGTCACTGAGATAAAAACAACAAGTTCCAGCATCCTTGGTAGCTGATGTAGTCCTATGTCTGCTTTCTGGCTAGTGGGTTGTGAGCAATATTGATGTATGCAACATCTGGGCAGTGTCCAAAAAGAGAAAGAGGGAAGGATGACTTCTACTCTCCTTTTTTCCTTCTTGCCAGCTGGAATAGGATGTAATGGCAGAAACTGGAGCAGCCGTTGTAGCTCACAAAGTGGAAGATGCATGTTAAGAATAACAGAACCACAAGCTAGAAGGAGCCTGGTGCTTACTACCACCAAATGGAGCTTCCATGTTAGCCCGTATATGCTCATGCTAAGATTATCATATGAGGGAGGAAATAATTTCTATGTTGTTTAAGTCACTGTTGTTTGATTAACTGGCGTAGACGCTACACCTTTATTCATATATATATATGGCGTATAAATATCTGTGAGGCTTAGAATTGTTATGTGTATATGTATATATAATTTTATATGTACGTAAAGTGTTTGAATCATTTTTTATTATAAATGTGAAAAAATTTTCTCCATTTTGTCCTTTTCCTTTTACATTTAAAAATTTTTTTAGCAGTTAAGACTGAAAAACTATTTCTTCTGGAAACTATTATAATTTTTCTTCTAAGATGACATTTTTGTCTTGTCTCTTCTTTTCTTATCCTTAAATACATGTATTTCTTAAAGACCTGTCCTTGAATACCTTCTTATTTTAAAAAAATTCTCTTCCTGAATCTTTATCTACTTACACAATTTTTATATTGTTATTGCTTGGGCATATCTGAGTCTGAGGTATAATTCTCTAGCCTCGATCACTCTTCTGAGCTTTAGACCACTAACTGTTCACTTGCCATCTCTCCAACAGTGTATTACTGGGACTTTGTGCTTAGTATGTGTGTCCAATATCATGTTCATTGTCCTTTCTCCAGATCACATCCTTCTCCTTACACCCCAGTTTTCACTAACGGTACCAACATTCTCTAAGGTACCCAGACTTAAAACCCTGGAGTCATTTCATTCTCTTCCTTTATTCCTTATACCCAGGAAGTTGTCAAATACTATATATTCTGCCTCTGGATGATTTCTCTACTTCTTTCATAGCCTACTGCAATTCAGGCTCTAAAATGTGTTACATCCTTGACTAGATAAGTGGTTTTTATTTTGTTTTTTGTTTTATTTATTTTTTGTAACAGATTCAGTTACCTTGGCATCCCATAAGTCTAGCACATGGATGGCAAATTTTTTCTGTAAATGCCCACATAGTAAATATTTTTGACTTGAGGGCCATATAGTCTCTTTTGTAACTACTCGACTCTGTCCTTACGGCGTGAAAGCAGAAATAAACAATTCTTAAATGAATGGGTATGGTTGTGTTCCAATAAAACTTTGTTTACAAAAAAGGTGGTGGGCTGGGTTGGCCCTGAAGTGATAGTTTGTCATCCCCTGGTCTAGACCAGTTTACAAGAGGACAATTCCTGGACCTCAAATAACTACTAATTTAGACAAATAAGGAGACAAAACATAAAGAAGCAAGTAAATAAATGACCAAGTTTATGACTCATTTCATTGCTGTAGTAAATGTTATGAAGCCAGTGAATTGGATGATATGACAGCAAAGGACTAAGAATTCTCTTTAGACTGCATGACAAGAAAGATTCTCTGAGGAGGTGATATTCGAACTGAAACCTAAATAATGTACGAACTCTGAGGAAGGTATATCCAAACAGAGGCAGAAATAAGTCAAAGGCTTGTACGGTGAAGGAGATTGGTTTATTTAAGGAACTTGTAAGAGAAGAGCTAAAAGAGGTTTCTGGTGTTGGGGGGACCTCATGGAGGCCTTCTTCACAGGCCAAGGTAAAGACTTGGGACTCTACTCTACATCCAATAGAAAATTGCTAGAATGTTTTAAGGAGGGAAGTGAGAAGTTCTGATTACCTTAAAATGGATAACAGACAGGGGAGAGGCATGTAGGCGGGAGACCAATTAGGAGGGTATTGTAGTAGTAGTAGTTTAGTAGTTTTAAGTGACTGTCATTAATATGGTTGCAGTCGAGCTGAGGGGAAATAGACTCAGAATGCATTTTTTAGGAAGAACTCACATAACTTGGTTCTGTGGTTTAAATGCAGGAAGTGAAGGAAGGAAAAAATTAGAATAACTTCTAAGTTTGGGGCTTGAATAATTGGGCAGTGATTTTTACTGAGCTGGAGAAGAATTGGGGAGATGTTTAGAGAAGTGTGTAGTGGGCACAGGGGAAATCAAGAGACCCCTTCTTATGTTGTGGCAATGCTGCTAAGCTGAGACTAGAGATATAAGGGTTAGGTTTTGCCAGAGGGAGGTGACTGACCTTGACAAGAGTGATTTTAGCAGAGTGGTTAGGACCAAGGTCCAATTATAGTGGATAAAGAAGAGAATGGAAGTAAGGGAGCATAGGCAGCAAGTAATAATACATTTTTTGAGAGCAATTGCTTTAACTATTTGTTATAGTATCTAGCCAGGTACTCTACATGTATGAGATTCTAAATAGTATTTATCAGTTGCTACTAACTGTATAAGTGCTTGAATAACAGAAAATTGTAGCTCTCAATGTTTTAAAGAAAAAAAGAGGACAATCATAGATATTCCATTCCTGGTAAGAAGCTATAACAAGTCTATGAAAAATTAATGTGTAATCATAAAGAAATCACAAAGTACTGGGTAGAAAATATTATGGCCTTTAGGACAGTATTTATATTGAATATGTTTCTTTCTTTGCAATAGTGATATACTATAGTGGAAAAAAAAAACCAGCCTATATCCTGCACTTCATTGAGGCCTTTAACTCATTCCTTTATTCAAAAAATAATATATCAACATCTATTCTAAGTGAAAGATTTTAGTGTCTCTGATAGCCATATTTTCAGGGAAGGCATGGGTTAAGTCTGTATTATGTAAGTCTTAAATTAAGAAGGCATCAACATTTATTAGAGGTGATAGCAGAATGTTTCCTCTGGGACTGTGTTATTTTTATGATTAACTATTTGATGATGCAGTTGAAATGGTGTGCAATAGAGTTGTTTGGGAATCACTAACATTTCAGAAGACTAAAACAACATTGAAAATGATGACAAATCACAATACAAATTTTGGAAGGGGCAAGAACAAAATCAGCAAGCCTAGAAACTGCCCATACTGATATTGACTGGGAAGGACATGAATCGTTACAGTGTAGTAGATATTAAGGTTACAAAGACAACTAAATGAAGACCTCTGACTTTGAGAAGTTTAAAATCTAGTTCAGTTTGGCTGAAGCATAAGATTTATAAAGGGAAGAGTAAGGGATAATGTTTGAAGGATGAGCTAGGGCCAAATTTGTGGAAGACATTGAAAAGCAAGATAAGTTCAAACTTTATTCAGTGGGCAGTTGGGAATCCATGAAGATTTTTGAACAAGAGAATAACAAGATGGTAATTGTTCGTTGGGAAGATTAATCCGGCAGAAGCTAAATCAGAGAGAGAAGACACAAAAGTTGGGAAGTAAATGAGAATGTTAATTCCTTTTAATACCACTATGTGTTCAAATAAATACCTGGTTACATTATTACTGTCTTCTTTTATAAAAATGAATTTTTTTTTTTTTTGCGGTTCGCGGGCCTCTCACTGTTGTGGCCTCTCCTGTTGCGGAGCACAGGCTCCGCGGCATGTGAGATCTTCCCGGACCGGGGCACGAACCCGTGTCCCCTGCATCGGCAGGCGGACTCTCAACCACTGCGCCACCAGGGAAGCCCCAAAATGAAAATATTTTTTAAAAATATTGCAGGGAGCTATGAAATATATGTTAAAATGAAAATAAATTTTCTTGTACTGTCTCATTTTTTGTGAGCTTCTTTATTGATTAGTACCTTCTAGCCAGCTGCTTAATCTAATGCATCACTGCTCTTTTTCAGCTCTTGCTTTGTGCCAGGCACTGTCCTGTGTGCTTGACAACTTTATCATTGATACTTATCATAACCCTATGAGGAAGGAATTTTCACCTCTTTTCTACTCAGAAGGAAATTTAGGTCTATAATAATTATGTAACCCATCTGCGTTCACACAACTAAGGACTCAAACACAATTCTGTTTCACTCCAGACCCTGTGCATTTGCTCTTAAGCACTTTACCGTTAGATTTCATTTAAGTGGTAATTTGTTCTCCAGCAATTTATATTAAAAATTAGCTTTTTTAGTAGTATGTCACTAACAGCTCTGGGAACACCAAGTCATACAATTTGGCTATTGTTATTTGGTTATTATAGTTTCTTGTTTTCTTCAAATTTAGTTTCGAAATTAAAATTGATTTTCTTTTTCCTCATCAGATTGTGAAGTTATAGCACACAAGTGAGGCATGACGTGGTGTTTAGAAATGTATCTGAAACAATATCAGTGTCTGCCAATTTATATAAATAGAGCCTACAAGTCTTTGTGACATTAAACAGTGGTCAGATTACACGGCTGGTTTCTTCAGGAGATTATGGCTGCCTTTTTCTGCAGAGCATGAAGGTTATATTTAGAACTGGTGTTTATTTCACTGTTAGGAATCTTTTTTAAAATATAATTTTGTGCTGTGAAAACCTTTTCTAAGTGGAAGTTAAGGAAAATAATGTATGATGAAAAATGAAAATATTCAGTGAAAATCTGTGAATACAAATAGACTATCCTTTTTTTATAAATCTTTATGTTGTGTGTATGAAAACATTCTTGGAGTTCTGAAAAAAAGAGCATAATGCTAGGTGTTGCAGATGACTTAAAGCTTTCATGCACCTCTTTTCTCCTTGTGGGTATCCTTTGAAGCCATGCTTTACATAAGAAATGATAGCCAAATTCATTTCTTAATTCCTAGGCAAGCTAGAACTTTCTCAAAGCAAGGCTTCTCTGATAAGTTAGACACAGAAGCTTCCCGCTCCCTACCCGCTGGATTTAGAACACATGGGTCTTTCAAACAGACTCCAAATCCCATTGCTCAATCAGTCTCATGGAGTTAGGGGTACCCACCCATCCACAGGCAGAGACACTGGAACAGGGAGGACCTATGTAGGCAGCCTTGCATCCACACTTTGATGGCTGCTTCCCATCAGAGGGATTAAAAATCAAGGTAAATGGCACGAAATAAGGTCTAAATCTTAGCAGACAATAGAATGAAGGGGAAGAGAGGTTCCCATATGGTTGCCGTTAAGATGCAATAATGGCTTCCCTGGCGGCGCAGTGGTTGAGAGTCCGCCTGCCGATGCGGGGACATGGGTTTGTGCCCCGGTCCGGGAAGATCCTACATGCCGCGGAGTGGCTAGGCCCGTGAGCCATGGCCGCTGAGCCTGCGCGCCGGAACCTGTGCTCCGCAATGGGAGAGGCCACAACAGTGAGAGGCCCGCGTACCGCAAAAAAAAAAAAAAAAAAAAAAAAAAAAAAGATGCAGTAACATTCCCCACTTGGAAAGCATAGTGACTGTTATAAGCTCTAATGAATTGCATTATCAGCCCTCCTTTGGTGAGGAGTTAGTAAGGAAATGGATATAGTGTTGAAAGAAGGCTCTCTAATACTCCCCTAGGTGGGAAAAAAGGTGCCAAAAGTCCCTTCTCACTACAGGCAGAGCCACTTTGTATTCTTAAGGCCGAAACCTGAGCAAAAGGGAAGAATGGTCCCTGTTACACAACTGTACCCGATGAAGCATAGTGAGAGTTGTCTTAAAAATTAGGCTCAGCATAAAAAAAAACTGTCCGTATTCTTAGATTTTGCCTGTTTAAGAGGTAATACACAATATAATTAAGAAAAATAGGAAAAATGTGAGTAAAAAGGGGTAATTATGGCATTTAAGCATTGAAAACACAACAAACTTTCTGCAGAAATGTATAATTAATTTACAATCAAACATATATGTTAGACACAAATAAATAAATAAAGGAACTAGGCATCAATATTGCTAATGATAGTAGTTACCATATATTGGACACGTAGTGCCAAGCCCCCAAGTTAAGGCCTTTACTTGCATTAATCTCAGTTAATCCTGGAGAATCATATGCCATAGCAATTATTAGAATTCTTTTTTACAATGGGAAAAACAGAGGCTTACCAAGGTTAAAAAACTTGGCTAAAGGCACATAGCACACAGTAAATGTAGGAGTGAAGGTTGATGGATGTCAGTTTCCACACTAATATCAGCCAGTTTGAGCTACTTAACACATTTATCAGACCTGAACAAAGTTTCAGCAAAAGGTGTAAAGGTGAGAAGTGTCTGTGAAAATTAATTCTGAGGAATCTTTAAAAAGAGAGAAGACAAGCACTCCATTGGTTAACTTCAAATTATTTCCTAAGAAATCTTTTTGGGAGGAAGACTCTCTTGAATTCTCTTTCTGTGCATAAATTTGAGTAAAGTTCACATGTTTGAAAAGTCTAATGTAAAGTTTCAACCACCACAGGTACAATTTTGAGTAATCTGCAGATATTCACAATATTCACAATGATACAAAACAGGATGAAGAAGTGAATGTCAAAGCAGCTATTTCTAGGCTTTCATCCGGAGATAAGCTTCTGGCTGAATTCAATATGCTTGAGCCAATAGTACTCCCAGCAAAACAAATTAAATTTCATTAGGTCTTTTTAGGTCTCAGGACAAGTGAAAATTCTGGATGATACTGGTCTCATGCAATATCATGCTTCATGGCCCAGCACCATAGAAATGCAAAGGATATCTGGACTGTTTTATCAGAGCTTTGGGCATAAAATTTAGATCTGCATGGTTTACAGACAAAGTGCACATTCCAAAGTAGTTACCGATTTATGTATAGGAGCTATACATTTCTTCCAAGTGAATGTAGGTTATATCAACTCTCTGAATGACTGAAGCTTCAAGGCAGTCATCATCGCTAGCTCCTAAAATGCTCCTGGCAGAGTCCTAAGTTAGAGCAGCAGATATGACCAACACTCCGGTAATTCTTACCATGTCTGCCCAGTCGAAGCACCATGCTCTTGTTCCAAATATCTGTTGGCAGCAATGTTATTTTATTATGGAATGTTTAAAAGACAACATTGTAGTGATAAAATAGTTGTAGTATTAGTAGCAATAGAAGTTTTAAATGACTAAAACCACATTATGCCAACTGTGGAAGGCATTGTATAATTTGAAAGTAATTTTTAAGCATAACTGACTGTATGTTAAACTACAACATATAGTGTGATTCATTCTTCCATTCCACTCAGTAAATATTAAGTGAGAAAGATACAATAGTAACAGCACAGATAAGGTCCCCATCTATGGAGCATGTAACAAAGGGGAAGACAGACAATAAACTAGTAAAATAAATAAGCACATTAATTAATGATATAATTACAAATTGTGATAAATGATGCAAGATAAAAAAACGTGATGTGATAGAAAGCAGAGAACTGAGTTCTTGCCACTCTTGACAATGTGATCAGAATCCTCTCTGATGAAGTGACATTTTAGCTTGCTAACAGCCCAAGTACACAAAATAGTGAATTGCAGAGGCTCAAAAGCACATAAGACCTTGTCTTGCTCAGGGAACAGAAAAGAGATCATTGTGGCTGAGAGTGAGTGATAACATTGGAGATGTAGCAGGAGCTGGATCATACATGGCTTGTACAATAGTTTAACCTCAGTTTTGATGTTACGGGACAAGATTTCATTCTACATGCATGGGAGCCATCAACAGGTTTTGAAGGAGATTGAGAATTTGATTGATATTTTCAATGTCAGTCTGGCTGCCAAGAGAAGAACAAGGTTGAAATGACACAAAAAGTTACTTCAGGAGTCTAGTCAAGGCATCGTGAGGCCTGGACCAGAATAATGGCAAGGATGATGAAAAGAAAAGGATAGATCCTAGGTATGTTTTTAGCAGAGTTGATAGGCTCTTCTGATGATTAGATGGGAGAGGTGAGGGAAAGGGAATGACTCCTGGGGTTTGGGCTTGAGAAACTGGGTGATAATGGGGCCATTCATATGAATGAGGAAGATTCAGAGAGGAATAAAACTTGAGTTCTGTTCTGGATATTTTAGATTGTGATGCTTATTAGATAGTCACATAAAATGTCAAGTAAGCACCTTGATATACAAATCTTGAGCTCAGAGAGCATGTCTGAGCATCACATAAAACACCAGAGAACACCATGCAAAAATACCCCAGATAACTCACTCTTCAGAGATCTCATGAAGCTCACATTCCTCTCTTTATGTTCTGAGACACTAACTTAGGGGAAGAGTCGAGGAAAGAAGACCTTCCAAGGAACTGTGCTAATCCTAGGAAGTCTAACATTACCTTAGCTTAATTATTATTTAAATTATGATAAATGTAAATGATATTGGATATTTAGTTAATTTTAGTTAAGTTTTCCCTGCTAAAGGGTGGGTGGGGACTTGTGTAGAAGTATATAGATAATCTATAAAAAAGAAAAAGGGGTTTGTTTTTTCTCTAAATATCCAGATTGTAGTATGAGTTAAATTTGTAACCTCACTCTACACTATAGAAAAATTACTCTGGTTGTGGAAACTTCTTTTCTTTCATAGATCACTTCTCGATGAAATATAGTTACCAGGTGGGCACTCATGCCATAGGAAAAGGCATTGAGCAGGGTGGAAGGATGAACCTAGAAATGACTACATTTGGTATGACACTACCTTGCTTTTGGCACTCCATGATGGTTAGAACCACATGATAAATTAATTCTTAATAACCTGCACTACTGATCGTCAGCATATGCCCAGAGTCTAGTTAATGCAGTTTGTCTAGGTTGGCACAAACATTATGGAGCTTCAGATATTTCAGATAAGAATCTAAATGTCCTTGTGAAACAGCAAAGTCGTTGGGCTGCTGCATCACAAGCCTATTTCTAATTTATCTGGATTCTAAAACACCATGTCAAAGCAAGTGCTCTTGGGCTGGGAATGTATAGCCATGCATTTTTTTTTTAACATCCTTTTAATGTGTTGTTGGATTCTGTTTGCTAGTATTTTGTTGAGGATTTTTGCATCTATATTCATCAGTGATATCAGTCTGTACTTTTCTTTTTTTGTAGTATCTTTGTCTGGTTTTGGTATCAGAGTGATGGTGGCCTCATAGAATGAGTTTGGGAGTATTCCTTCCTCTGCAATTTTTTGGAAGAGTTTGAGAAGGATGGGTATTAGCTGTTCTCTAAACGTGTGATAGAATTCACCTGTGAAGCCATCTGGTCCCGGACTTCGTTGGAAGATTTTTAATCACAGTTTCAATTTCATTACTTGTGATCGGTCTGTTCATATTTTCTGTTTCTTCCTGGTTCAGTCTTGGAAGGTTATACCTTTCTAAGAATTTGTCCATTTCTTCCAGATAGTCCCATTTTATTGGCATAGAGTTGCTTGTAGTAGTCTCTTAGGATGCTTTGTATTTCTGCGGTGTCTGTTGTAACTTCTCCTTTTTCATTTCTAATTTTATTGATTTGACTCCTTTCCCTGTTTTTCTTGATGAGTCTGGCTAAAGGTTTATCAATATTGTTTATCTTCTCAAAGAACCAGCTTTTAGTTTTTTTGATCCTTGCTATTGTTTTCTTTGTTTCTACTTCATTTATTTCTGCTCTGATCTTTATGATTTCTTTCCTTCTGCTAACTTTGCGTTTTGTTTGTTCCTCTTTCTCTAGTCCCTTTAGGTGTAAGGTTAGCTTGTTTATTTGAGATTTTTCTTGTTTCTTGAGGTAGGGTTGTATAGCTATAAAATTCCATCCTAGAACTGCTTTTGCTGCATCCCATAGGTTTCGGATCGTTGTGTTTTCATTGTCATTTGTCTCTACATATTTTTTGATTTCCTCTTTGATTTCTTCAGTGATCTCTTGGTTATTTAGTACCGTATTGTTTAGCCTCCATGTGTTTGTGATTTTTACGTTTTTCTCCCTGTAATTGATTTCTAATCTCATGGCATTGTGGTCAGAAAAGATGCTTGATATGATTTCAGTTTTCTTAAATTTACTGAGGCTGGATTTGTGACCCAAGTTGTGATCTATCCCGGAGAATGTTCTGTGAGCACTTGAGAAGAAAGTGTAATCTGCTGTTTTTGGATGGAATGTCCTATAAATATCAATTAAATCTATCTGGTCTATTGTGTCATTTAAAGCTTGTGTTTCCTTATTTATTTTCATTTTGGGTGATCTGTCCATTGGTGTAAGTGAGGTGTTAAAGTCCCCCACTATTATTGTGTTACTGTCGATTCTCTTTTATAGCTGTTAGCAGTTGCCTTATGTGTTGAGGTGCTCCTATGTTGGGTGCATATATATTTATAGTTATATCTTCTTCTTGGATTGATCCCTTGATCATTATGTAGTGTCCTTCTTTGTCTCTTGTAACATTCTTTATTTTAAAGTCTATTTTTTCCATTATGAGTATTGCTACTCGAGCTTTCTTTTGATTTCCATTTGCATGGAATATCTTTTTCCATCCCTTCACTTTCAGTCTGTATGTGTCCATAGGTCTGAAGTGGGTTTCTTGTAGACAGCATATATATGAATCTTGTTTTTGTATCCATTCAGCAAGCCTGTGTCTTTTGGTTGGAGCATTTAATCCATTCACGTTTAAGGTAATTATCGATATGTATGTTCCTATTACCATTTTGTTAATTGTTTTGGGTTTGTTTTTGTAGGTCCTTTTCTTGTGTTTCCCACTTAGAGAAGTTCCTTTACAACAAATGCTTTACAAGCATTTGTTGTAAAGCTGGTTTGGTGGTGCTGAATTCTCTTAGCTTTTGCTTGTCTGTAAAGCTTTTGATTTCTCCTTAGAATCGGAATGAGATCCTTGCCAGGTAATCTTGGTTGTAGGTTCTTCCCTTTCATCGCTTTAAGTATATCATGCCACCCCCTTCTGGCTTGTAGAGTTTCTCCTGAGAAATCAGCTGTTAACCTTATGGGAATTCCCTTGTATGTTGTCGTTTTTCCCTTGCTGCTTTCAATAATTTTTCTTTGTCTTTAATTTTTGCCAATTTCATTACTGTGTGTCTCGGTGTATTTCTCCTTGGGTTTATCCTGTATGGGACTCTCTGTGCTTCCTGGACTTGGGTAGCTATTTCCTTTCCCATGTTAAGGAAGTTTTAGACTATAATCTCTTCAAATATTATCTCAGGTCCTTTCTCTCTCTCTTCTCCTTCTGGGACCCCTATAATGCGAATGTTGTTGCATTTAATTTTGTCCCAGAGGTCTCTTAGGCTCTCTTCATTTCTTTTCATTCCTTTTTTCTTTATTCTGTTCTGTGGCAGTGAATTGCACCATTCTGTCTTCCAGGTCACTTATCTGTTCTTCTGCCTCAGTTATTCTCCTATTGATTCCTTCTAGTGTAGTTTTCGTTTCAGTTGTTGTATTGTTCATCTCTGTCTGTTTGTTCCTTAATTCTTCTAGGTCTTTGTTAAACATTTCTTGCATCCTCTCGATCTTTGCCTCCATTCTTTTTCTGAGGTCCTGGATCATCTTCACTATCATTAATCTGAATTTTTCTGGAAGGTTGCCTATCTCCACTTCATTTAGTTGTTTTTCTGGGGAGTTATCTTGTTCCTTCATCTGGTACATAGCCCTCTGCCTTTTCATCTTGTCTATCTTTTCTGTGAATGTGGTTTTTGTTCCACAGGCTGCAGGATTGTAGTTCTTGCTTCTTAGCTGTGCATTTTATGGAGTGTATCCTCTTACTGCTGTTCACTGAGCTCTTACAAGTAAATGCTACTATACTTAAAACACTTAACCTCATTTGGTTCTTACAACAACCGACAACCACATGAAGTGGATAGTGCTATACTCACATTGCAATGCACCGAGGCTGAGATTAAACCCAAATTCAAGCAAATAATGATGTCAGTATTGGGAGATAAATCCAGGTCTTTCGGACTCCAAAGCCACGTCGAAGACACACTTTAGTGAAGGAAATATTATGAGATCAAATTGGGAATTTATTGAATGGAATAGCAGATAAAGAAGTTTCAGAATATCCTTTGCACTGAGCTTTAATTGAATATGTATTTAATCATTAGGCACATCATATCTTATATTGCTTTGTCAATGAAGCTTTGGCCAAGTGGTCTGAGCAGATGTCTCAACTGCTTTGTTGGAAGTTCAGTCAAACTTATTCACTGGTTTATCTGTACGCAATATAGAAAAATTAGTATAAGGGCAGTCACGTTTTGTTGTAAAGAGAGAAAAAGTGCTCACTAAGTTTCTGACTTTGTATGTTCTGTATCCTCTACCACTCCTTCTTTGCCTGATTAGTTCCATTACTTCTTTGTACAAACTTTACTGAGCTCACCCCAGTCCACTATCCCAGGATAGGTGCACCTGGATGTGTTTACCCAATACCAAGTGCATGAATTCTGTCACAGTGCTTATCAAATCATGTTTTCTATTTAGTTTCTAACTTCAGAACAGATAGCAGATTTATTGGCCGCAGGACTTTTCTGGGTCTTACTTGTCTTTAAATCCTCATTGTCTATTCTAGTGTTTGATATATATTGAATATTCAACAGTATTGTAGGAATATATGAATGAATGAATCAACCAAATCAGTGAGCTTCAGTCTAACTGTCTCTAATTTCTTATAGATAGAAGTCAGGCAATTTAATTACTCATTGGGTCAGTGATCAGTGTGTGAGTGATATAGGTCTAGTTTAGGAATTTTAAATTCTTTCAGTGTTTCTGATTAAGTGATAAACCAAGAAAAAGAAAATTTCCACATCAACAAATGCTTATCATCATGAAAGACACCAAATATACAAAGACAGGTTTTTTTTTCTTTAGAATCAGAAAGAATATTGATACAGGCTTCTCTTGGAGAAATCCACATTAAAGTTACTTTATCAGTGAAAAATAACCTACTTTAAATGTGTGCATTGGGTAAGAGTGTTCCATATGAGGCTTTGTCGAAATTTTTTCTAGGTATATATGTACATTTTAAGATGCTGTGCCTGCTACAGTGATTTCTAAATTTTCTGCCACCTGTTGCTACTACATTTTACCTACAGAGAATTTTGCAAGCCTTCAGACCAATTAAAACTCAATAATTGTCGTCTGAAATGTTGCCTGTGATATTATATTTAAACACATTTTTCTTAGGTAACTTCTTGAACTACATTTCTATTTTTTCTTTTACTTGACTTTCTTAAGATTGTGTTTGGGGAAAGGATATTTTTCTGCAACTCTGTAACTTTTCAGGTTATCAATCCTACAGCTAACATGAGAGTTCTCACTCCAAAAGGTATAGATTTTTACCTCATTTGAACCAAGAATTTTTAAAGTATTGGCTTTCTTAGCAGAGCAGATAAGGAACTTAGGCCAAATGTTTCACAAGCTAAGTCTCTGAGATAAAAGAAGACACAACTGTATTGATTTTAACAGTTTTATTGAGGTATAACTACAAACAATAAATTGAATAGATTTAAAGTGTGCAATCTGATGTGTTAACACACACATATATGTTTAACATATACATGAGATCCTCACTGCAATCAAATATTAAACATATCCTAATGTCTTTTCTTTCTTGGCTTTTAAACAGTACTGTTTTTACTAACTTTTGTTTTGAATTCTTCTTTCATCCTTCCTGCTCCTTCCTTGAGCCATTTTCAGGGCATTTGTTCATGACATTTTTCTCTACTGACATTCTAGGTATGTGAGCTTTGATCAGACCTACCTGCTATTCTCACCTCACTGGTTTTAGATTGTCTCAACACATCATTTAACTAAGGATGTTGGCTCATTATTGCTGCATCCCTACTGGGGTGTGATTGTTTTTTTATTTTCGAACTTCCTGTTTTATTCCTAGTCTTTTGTTCTTTCAGGGCACGTAATAGGAGTCCAGAAACATCCTGCAATTTTGGTCAGAAATTCAGGAAAATCAATCAAAACTTTAGTCAGAGCTCTGTGAGTTGTGAAGATACAGATAATATGTTGTACTCAAATGACAGAATAGACCAGATGGCTTGGCATCTGAGGCCTTGACAAATCTGTGGTCATCATTACTCTGTTCTTTTTATGGCACCTTCTATTGTCCTTGCTGTTTATAGTGTAGGTTAGATTTGATTTTCTGTCTTAACTGCTCATTCTTTGGCTTACTGTTTTTGCCATATACGGTACTTCCTGGTACCATCTGGCCCCCCTTCCCTAGTAATCAAAATTTGAGAACTACCATGGGCCAGCTCAAGGCAATGTTTCAAATATATGACATGGTGCCCTTTACTGTGGCACTCAGATCTGGATGTATTGTTCTAAAACATCACAAGATAACATATAGGCCAACAGTATAAGTTTGGGTTGCCAATGTAAAAGAAGGTTTGGCAAATTAACAGTGTATGATTGAAATGAGATATATTTCTGAGGAGAACTGACACAGGCTGAGGAGAGTTAGCTAACACATAGATCTGAAGCCTAGAGAAGGCAACAAGCCTGGAAAAACTACCCAAACTAAGTATCAAGTACTCTGGCATGTGTTCATACAGTTCTTGGGGCCATTATTTTAAAGATTCTATCCAAGAAGAGTAGTCATTCAAATTCAGCTTCTTGTATAACTGCTATATGCCTAATGGTTTGTCCTGCATTTTCTCTTCATTGATAGACCAGCACATTTTGGAAACAACTCAGTGTACCAGCCTGGAATTTTTTCAATAATTATTTGTTGGTAAATCTGTATTTCCATTTCTTCTTAATTATAAATCGTTCATTCAACAAATACTTACTGAGGGTTTACTATGTGCCAGACATTCTACCAAGTCCCAGGAAGCATTCTTAAGTAAAGTAATCATAGACTTTTCTGTGGTGAAGGTTATAGTCTTATGCATAAGAAAATATTATTGTCAAAAAATATTGAGAAAACTAGGTGTGATAGGTCCCAGCTACATAAAATCTGGATGTGACTATATATACTATAATTCTGCTCCCAGTTACCATGTGTGTGTTCTTTTTCCACACCACCAAGCAATTCTCCTACACACAAGCCACTGATAATAATTCATTCATGATAGAATAAAACTGCACATATATACAATGGAATATTACTCAGCCATAAAAAGAAACGAAATTGAGTTATTTGTAGTGAGGTGGATGGACCTAGAATGAAGTAAGAAAGAGAAAAACAAATACCGTATGCTAACACATATATATGGAATCTAAGGGAAAAAAATGACATGAAGAACCTAGGGGTAAGACAGGAATAAAGACACAGACCTACTAGAGAATGGACTTGAGGATATGGGGAGGGGGAAGGATAAGGTGTGACAAAGCGCGAGAGTGGCATGGACATATATACACTACTAAACGTAAAATAGATAGCTAGTGGGAAGCAGCCGCATAGCACAGGGAGATCAGCTCGGTGGTCTGTGACCACCTAGAGGGGTGGGATACGGAGGGTGGGAGGGAGGGAGATGCAAGAGGGAAGAGATGGGAACATATGTATATATATAACTGATTCACTTTGTTATAAAGCAGAAACTAACACACCATTGTAAAGCAATTATACTCCAATAAAGATGTTTAAAAAAATAAAATTTATTAGCATAATCTAAACTTCCCTTTACAACCTGCTTCTGACCAAATTCCTTGCTTTAGTCTGGTCCCTATCTTGTTGTACATTTTAACTATATGAACTCTCTGCTGTTCTATGGAGTTCCCACTCTCTCACGTACTTGCATGGCACTTGGCCTTTCCTCATGATAATCCCTCTGATTTCCTCCTCAACTTTGCTTGCCAGGAAAATTCTTATTCATTCCTAAAGCACAAACACAAAAGCCCCTCCTTCCATTGTTTCCCTAATCTCCTCAAGCAGAATTAGTTTCTTCTTCATAGTTTTTTATCACTTTTTTAATACTTAACTTATAGAATATATAATATTCTATAACTTTTATTATTACCTTTTCATCAGGTAAAATGCACATTCAGTAAAATGAATAGGTCATTGGTGAGGGTTTTTTTTGACATTTCTTTTTTTTTTTTTTTTTTACATCTTTATGCCCATTTTATTTCATTTTCTTCTCTGATTGCTGTGGCTAAAACTTCCAAAACTATGTTGAATAATAGTGGTGAGAGTGGGCAACCTTGTCTTGTTCCTGATCTTAGTGGAAATGGTTTCAGTTTTTCACCATTGAGGACGATGTTGGCTGTCGGTTTGTCATATATGGCCTCTATTATGTTGACGAAAGTTCCCTCTGTGCCTACTTTCTGGAGGGTTTTTATCATAAATGGGTGTTGAATTTTGTCAAAAGCTTTCTCTGCATCTATTGAGATGATCATACGATTTTGTTAGTATGCTGTATCACATTGATTGATTTGGGTATATTGAAGAATCCTTGCATTCCTGGGATAAACCCCATTTGATCATAGTGTATGATCCTTTTAATGTACTGTTGGATTCTGTTTGCTAGTATTTTTGTGAGGATTTTTGCATCTATATTCATCAGTGATAGTGGCCTGTAGTTTTCTTTGTGACATCTTTGTCTGCTTTTGGTATCAGAGTGATGGTGGCCTCATAGAATGAGTTTGGGAGTGATCCTCCCTCTGCTATATTTTGGAAGAGTTTGAGAAGGAAAGGTGTTAGCTCTTCTCTAAATGTTTGCTAGAATTCTCCTGTGAAGCTATCTGGTCCTGGGCTTTTGTTTGTTCGAAGATTTTTAATCACAGTTTCAATTTCATTGCTTGTGATTGGTCTGTTCATATTTTCTATTTCTTCCTGGTTCAGTCTCGGAAGGTTGTGCATTTCTAAGAATTTGTCCATTTCTTCCAGGTTGTCCATTTTATTGGCATACAATTGCTTGTAGTAGTAATCTCTCATGATCCTTTGTATTTCTGCAGTGTCAGTTGTTACTTCCCCTTTTTCATTTCTAATTCTATTGATTTGAGTCTTTCCCTTTTTTTCTTGATAAGTCTGGCTAATGGTTTATCAATTTTGTGTATCTTCTCAAATAACCAGCTTTTAGTTTTATTGATCTTTGCTATTGTTTCCTTCATTTCTTTTTCATTTATTTGTGTTCTGATCTTTATGATTTCTTTCCTTCTGCTAACTTTGGGGTTTTTTTGTTCTTCTTTCTCTAATTGCTTTAGGTGTAAGGTTAGGTTGTTTATTTGAGATGTTTCTTGTTTCTTAAGGTAGGATTGTATTGCTATAAACTTCCCTCTTAGAACCGCTTTTGCTGCATCCCATAGGTTTTGGTTCATCATGTTTTCATTGTCATTTGTTTCTAGGTATTTTTTGATTTCCTCTTTGAGTTCTTCAGTGATCTCTTGGTTATTAAGTAGTGTGTTGTTTAGCCTCCATGTTTTTGTCTTTCTTACAGATTTTTTCCTGTAATTGATATCTAGTCTCATAACACTGTGGTCAGAAAAGATACTTGATACGATTTCAGTTTTCTAAATTTACCAAGGCTTGATTTGTAACCCAAGATATGATCTATCCTGGAGAATGTTCCATGAGCACTTGAGAAGAATGTATATTCTGTTGTTTTTGGATGGAATGTCCCATAAATATCAATTAAGTCCATCTTGTTTAGTGTATCATTTAAAGCTTGTGTTTCCTTATTTGTTTTCATTTTGGATGATCTGTCCATTGTTGAAAGTGGGGTGTTAAAGTCCCCTACTATGATTGTGTTACTGTCGATTTCCCCTTTTATGGCTGTTAGTATTTGCCTTATGTATTGAGGTGCTCCTATGTTGGGTGCATAAATATTTGCAATTGTTATATCTTCTTCTTGGATTGATCCCTTGATCATTATCTAGTGTCCTTCTTTGTCTCCTAATAAGTCTAATAGTCTTTGTTTTAAAGTCTATTTTGTGTGATATGAGAATTGCTATTCCAGCTTTCTGTTGACTTCCATTTGCATGGAATATCTTTTTCCATCCCCTCACTTTCAATCTGTATGTGTCCCTAGGTCTGAAGTGGGTCTCTTGTAGACAGCATATATACAGGTCTTCTTTGTATATCCATTCAGCCAATCTGTGTCTTTTGTTGGAGCATTTAGTCCATTTACATTTAAGGTAATTATTGATATGTATGTTCTTATTAACATTTTCTTAATTGTTTTGGGTTTATTATTGTAGGTCTTTTCCTTCTCTTGTGTTTCCTGCCTAGAGAAGTTCCTTTAGCATTGATTATAAAGCTGGTTTGGTGGTGCTGAATTGTCTTAGCTTTTGCTTGTCTGTAGAGATTTTAATTTCTCCATGAAATCTGAATGAGATCCTTGCTGGGTAGAGTAATCTTGGTTGTAGGTTTTTCTCTTTCATCACTTTAACTATGTCCTGCCACTCCCTTCTGGTTTACAGATTTTCTGCTGAAAAATCAGCTGTTAACCTTATGGGAATTCCCTTGTGTGTTATTTGTTGTTTTTCCCTTGCTGCTTTTAATATTTTTTGTTTGTATTTAATTTTTGATTTTTTGATTAATATTTGTCTTGGTGTGTTTCTCCTTGGAGAAAGAGAGAAACATATCCTGTATGCGACTCTCTGTGACTCATGGACTTGATTAACTGTTTCCTTTCCCATATTAGGGCAGTTTTCAACTATAATATCTTCAAGTATTTTCTCAGTCCCTTTCTTTTTCTCTTCTTCTTCTGGGACCCCTATAATTAAAATGTTTGTGCCTTTAATGTTGTCCCAGAGGTCTCTGAGACTATCCTCAGTTCTTTTCATTCTTTTTTCTTTATTCTGCTCTGCAGTAGTTATTTCCACTATTTTATCTTCCAGGTCACTTATCCGTTCTTCTGCCTCAGTTATTCTGCTATTGATCTCTTCTAGAGAATTTTTCATTTCATTTATTGTGTTGTTCATCACTGTTTGTTTGCTCTTTAGTTCTTCCGGTCCTTGTTAAACGTTTTTTGTATTTTCTCCATTCTATTTCCAAGATTTTGGATCATATTTGCTATCATTACTCTGAATTCTTTTTCCGGTAGACTGCCTATTTCCTCTTCATTTGTTAGGTCTGGTGTGCTTTTGCCTTGCTCCTTCATCTTCTGTGTGTTTTTCTGTCTTCTCATTTTGCTTATCTTACTGTGTTTCGGGTCTCCTTTTTGCAGGCTGCAGGTTCGTAGTTCCCGTTGTTTTTGGTGTCTGTCCTCAGTGGCTAAAGTTGGTTCAGTGGGTTGTGTACGCTTCCTGGTGGAGGGGACTAGTGCCTGTGTTCTGGTGGATGAGGCTGGATCTTGTCTTTCTGGTGGGCAGGTCCACATCTGGTGGTGTGTTTTGGGGTGTCTGTGGCCTTATTATGATTTTAGGCAGCCTCTGTGCTAATGGATGGGGTTTTGTTCCTGTCTTGCTAGTTGTTTGGCATAGGGTGTCCAGCAGTGTAGCTTGCTGGTTTTTGAGTGGAGCTGGGTCTTGGCATTGAGATGGAGATCTCTGGAGATTTTCGCTGTTTGATATTACATGGAGCTGGGAGGTCTCTTGTGGACCAGTGTCCTGAACTCGGCTCTCCCACCTCCGTGGCACAGCCCTGACGCCTGGCTGGAGCACCAAGAGGCTGTCCTCCACATGGCTCAGAATAAAAGGGAGGAAAAAAAGAAAGAAAGAAAGAAGATAAAATAAAATAAAATAAAGCTATTAAAATAAAAAATAATTACTAAGAAAAAAATTTTTTTCAGTAATAACAAAAGAAAGAAACGGACAGACAGAACCCTAGGACAAATGGTAAAAGCAAAGCTATACAGACAAAATCACACATGGAAGCATACACATACACTCTCACAAAAAGAGAAAAAGGGAAAAAAATATATATATATATATATATATCGTTGCTCCTGAAGTCCACCTCCTCAATTTGGGATGATTCGTTGTCTGTTCAGGTATTCCACTTCCACAGATGCAGGGTACATCAAGTTGACTGTGGAGATTTAATCTGCTGCTCCTGAGGCTGCTGGGAGAGATTTCCCTTTCTCTTCTTTGTTCGCACAGCTCCTGGGGTTCAGCTTTGGAGTTGGACCCGCCTCTGCGTGTAGGTCACCTGAGGGCGTCTGTTCCGGCTCAGACAGGACGGGGTTAAAGGAGCAGCTGATTCGGGGGTCTGGCTCACTCAGGCCGGGGAGAGGGAGGGGTACCGATGCGGGGCGAGCCTGGGGGGCAGAGGCCAGCGTGAAGTTGCACCCGCCTGAGGCACAACTCCCCGGGGTGGGGGGGGGAGGTATGGATAGTGACCTGTGCTTGCACACAGGCTTCTTGGTGGCGGCGGCAGCAGCCTTAGCGTCTCATGCCCGCCTCTGGGGTCCGCGCTGATAGCCGCAGCTCGCGCCCATCTCTGGAGCTCGTTTAAGCAGCGCTCTTAATCCCCTCTCCTCGTGCACCATGAAACAAAGAGGCAAGAAAAAGTCTCTTCCTTCTTCGGCAGCTCCAGACTTTTTCCTGGACTCCCTCCTGGCTAGCTGTGGCGCACTAGCCCCCTTTAGGCTGTGTTCACGCAGCCAACTCCAGTCCTCTCCCTCTCCGCAGCCTAAGCCTCAGCTCCCAGCCCCTGCCCACCCTGGCGGGTGAGCAAACAAGCCTCTCTGGTGAGTGCTGGTCAGCATTGATCCTCTGTGCGGCAATCTCTCTGCTTTGCCCTCCACACCTCTGTTGCTGCGCTCTCCTCCGTGGCTCAGAAGCTCCCCCCTCCACCACCCGCAGTCTCCTGCAAAGGGGCTTCCTAATGTGTGGAGACCTGTCCTCCTTCACAGCTCTCTCCCAGAGGTCCAAGTCCGGTCCCTGTTCTTTTGTCTCTGTTTTTTCGTTTTTCTTTTGCCCTATCCAGGTACGTGGGGAGTTTCTTGCACTTTGGGAAGTCTGAGGTCTTCTGCCAGCGTTCAGTGGGTGTTCTGTAGGAGTTGTTCCACATGTAGATGTATTTCTGATGTATTTGTGGGGAGGAAGGTGATCTCCACGTCTTACTCTTCCGCCATCTTGAAGCTCTCTATCTGGTATTGTTTCCTGAAAATACTTTTTCTCCTATTGCATTGCCTAGGTGACTGTCAAAAATCAGTTAACTATTTATTTTGGTGATTATTTCTACTTTCTCTGTTTTGTTTCATTGATCTATTTGTGTATATTTGCACCAAAACCACACTATCTTGATTACTGAAGCTTTATACTCAATCTTGAAATCAGGTCGAGTCATCCAACTTTTCCAAGATGGTTTTAACTCATTTGTATAGTGTATTAGTTTTCTATTCCTCTGTGACAGATTACCATATACTTAGCAACTTAAATAATGCCATTTATTATCTCATAGTTTCTGTGAGTCAGGAATCCAGGCATGGCTTATCTAGGTGCTCTGCTCAGGCTCTCACAAGGTTGCAGTCAAGATGTCAGCACAGGCTCAGTATAATCCTAGGTTTGGCATCCTCTTTCAACATCACATAGTTATTATCAGAATGCATTTACTTGCAGCTGTAGAAATTATGGTGTCTTGCTTCTTCAACACCAGCAGAAAAATCTCTCAACTCAGGGAAGGCCTAAGCCCTCTTTAGTTAGTTTAGTTGCATGACATTTTCTTCTCTTTTTCCTGCCTCAGGACCTTGGCACATCCTCTTCTCTTTGCCTATAGTAATCTCCGTACAGGTAATATCCATTCTTCCATCCATCAGGTGTATATTTAGTAAATAAAAGTAAATAGCAAGTAACTTGTGGGGATATAAGCTTAAATTTAACTTTCTTGACTTCACATTCTAAACTATGTCCCTATGGTATTGTAATTTTTGAGACAACCTGGTATTTGTCTATATATTAATTATAATTTCCAATTATTTATTCATTGTGTCTGTTTGTTGTGGCTGTCTATCTGAATGAATTGTGTCTATTTTGTTAACCGTTATATTTGCAGTTCCTAGCACAGTGTGTGGTAAGAGTGGATGCTAATAAAATAATTATAAAGGAGTCAATGAATAAATTCATAATTACACTTAGAAAAATTATTTCCTAATTAAAGAATCATATTAAAGAATTAAAGAAATTACAGGATTTCTTCATATGGATGGTAGAAATAAAGCTTGTAAGATTTCATTCTAAATCCTGTCTATGTTTTACTGGTAATTTGCCATCCTATTCCTAGAGTTAGAAAGAAGATGATGCTGTTTCTCTAAACTGGGCATTTCTCTCTAATGCACATATTGTATTCTGAGCAGCACAGACCTGTAGGCAGAAAGACAGCAATGGAAATGAAAATCTTGTCTCTTGAATAATGGGCTCAGATGTTTTCTTGGAACAACAAATCCACTTGATTGATAGTCACACCTCATCTATAATGATCTATCCAATGTTAGACAGTCTTTCTGCAGATTGGTACAGAACATTGGACATGTTTTTAGACTCGTAGTTTGTCATTCAGTTCAGAGAGGTAGACTGTGTAGAGGGCTGTCAGAAATTATTCTTGGTAACATTTTTTAAAGTCACATATTATTAGGTTTTGAAGTAATGAAATTACTTTTATTTTAGTCTTGAATTTTTTGCAGAAACTGATTTTTTTGCATACAGATCATTTTTTTCCTGTAATAATGAATTCTTCATTGCCTTTCCACTGCCCTCCAGGGTCACCTGTTTCCTTCTTACCACCTCCACTAAATATTTAGTTATACCTCAGAATACAGTAATGAAAAAACATGACTTTTACTAACAAAAGATTTTTAACCTTTTTTTCTGCAAAAGTCTACTATTTTCCATAAAAGAGCAACCTTCCATTTAACAACTCAGAATTATCTTGGAAAATTCAATAACGGATCTTCACCATATTCTGCTAATGCACTTCATTGTAATTGCAAAGCCCTATAGGATCTGATGAGTTTTGAGATATAAATGCTACATTTTATAACCTTTGATTTTTTTTTATACTCCTAGCGAGGCTGTCCCCCTACTCTCAACAGTCTCTCTCTACAGAACTGGATTAGGGCGTAGAGTACTCCACGTTCTTGGTAAGATCAGTTTTATCACCATCATGTACGCTTGCTGACTTACCACTACAAACAGCCTGAGAACTAACTGTCCCAAGATAGAAGCTAAAATAGGAACTTCCCTCTAAGAGAATTACTTCATGATGCCTTCCATTTCTGGTTACTCTAGTCAACAGACTTAAGAAGTCCAAGGCTCATAGGCATCTCTCGTTACTCAGAATCTTTTTACCACCTGGCTCTGCATATTCCATAAATGGATCCTTGGTTTTGCTCTAATTGAAAGCTAGTTTCCTCTGCAGCCTTCTCAGGTCGTGACATTCTACAGATTACTAGAGGTGTGTTAAATCCACCTTTCCTCATTTCTCCTGTTCCTTCATCCTCTAAAAAAAACCCAGGTTTGATTCTCATGTTATTACACCTCCTTTTTCCAGTCGTCTTCATTCCTAATGGCTCTTTATCCTCATTTATTGATGATAATAGCAAATGTCTCAAGATCGTTTTCTTCACCATTATTCCCATTCTCAACCTGAGTAATTTCAATTTCATGTCCATCATCTATATAATAAATTCAATACTCTGACTTATTAATTTCTTGACCTGTTCACTTCTATGATTTTTTCCCTCCACTTACCACAGTAAAATAATCTAATGAATTACAGGTCTTATTGTATGCAATAGCTACAACCCATCTAAAATCTTAACTTCAAGTATCCCTGTCTTGGACAACTAACTTCATCTTTCCATCTTTTTCTAGCACCTCAATTCTGACTGCTCTTTGGACTCACTACTCCAATATATTCTCATTAGCTTTTCACTGTCACCCATGTTATATCCTCATTTCCTTTCTTTTACAGAATTAGATTTCATGATTCACTATTATAATCACTCTTTTGCATATATCCGTAATTCTTTTTTAAATTTCTCCTTTCCTCTTGACAAAACTTCAAAGCTTGTTAAAGTCAGAACTCTCGGCCTATTTCAGATACACATCAGAGCAGTATAGCTGGAGAAAATACAGCCAAGCTGACTTGTCTCACTTCAGGTTCTAAATCACAGAATTCACGTTCAACCCCCAATGCTGTCTAATACTTCTATGACATTTTCGTAAACAATTTACATGCCCATTTTCTAAGGATACTATTTCATATCTTGTCTACTCTCTTTCAGTCTTTTATCCCTCCTGCCTCTCTACTCTTAGATGATGACCTATCTTATTAAATCAACAAAATAATTAAAGTAATCATCAAAGAACCTCTACATCTTCCTGAAAGTGACCTGTATGTATAATACACTGTATATACTTCTTTTTCTTACATTACAATGAATGTACTCTCTTCACCCAGCCTCCCCCGCCACAACCCCCAGTTGAAAGTCACTCTGTTTGTGTACTGGATTCTGTCCCTCATCACCTACTTAAGACTTTTATACTTCAATTATCCTCCCACTCATTAAGTCATCAGTGTTTCTCACTATACCGGATCATTTCCATCACAATGGAAACATAGTATATATCTCCCATTTTAAAACAACTATAACAAGTGCAAATCCTGAAACTTTATCTTCTTCCCACAGGCTTCTCCTTTCTCTGTTTCTCTTTGTACTAGTACTCCTAGACAGAGCTGTGTATATTCACTCTCTCCAATTCCTTACTTTCTAATCTGTATTGAATCATTCCAAACAGGCCCTGTTTTCCATTACTCCACTGAAACCATTCTTATCAAGGTTACTGGTGATACACTTGTTGCCAGATTCGAAGGGCAAATCTTAGTTTGCATCTCACTTGATCTGTCTGTAGCATTTGAAACTTCTGATTTCATCTTTCTTCTTTAAACATTTCTTCACACCACATTCTCCAGATTTTTTTTAACACAATGACCACTCCTCCCAGTGTCTTGCTGGAACCTTCTCACCTTTACAGTTCTTAAGTTTTAGAGTGGTCTCTATCTTAGGCCTGGAACCTATTCTCTTCTGTCTAACCATTCATTCTCTAAGAGACCCTATCCATTGATTATGGCTTTAAGTTTTACATCTATGTGCTGTGGGCTTCCAATGTGTACCTCCAGTTTTTAACCCCTCTCTTGACTGTTAAAACCAAATTCCTTCTTACCATCTCTACTTAGATAGCTAATAGGCATCTAAATTTGAGATATCCAAAACTGGGTTGTTAACTCTACTTCTGAATCTCCTCCTTCCTGAACCTTCATTATTGTAAATCCAGTTTTTTCAGACCCAAAATGTGAAGTTATCTGGACTCCACACTTTCTCTTACATCCTTGTATAACCTATTAGGCAATTTGGTGAGCTCTGTTTTTAAACTATACACTTTGTCCACTGTTTATTAATTGCCAGGAGTTTTGGAAAGAAAGCAAACTAACAAAAACATAAGCATGACATTTAAACTCTATGCTATGTGTAAGTGTGATTTCCAAATTTACATTGTCTCTTAAGTGTGAAATTAAGCCAAATGAGTCAAATTTGGTATAAACTCTAGTGTTATGGTAAGTGAAACTAAATACAAAAGATAGTAAAATAAAATTTGCTTTCATTGTGAATATTTTTCCAAAATCTGTCACCCTATGGTCTAATTGTTATTTCTAGTCAGTTGGTAAAATAGAAACAAAGTCCAGAACTAAAAACATTGTTATCAGTTCTATTTACTTCCTGTAATCTTCAAAGACTTATTAGAACTCCTTAGTAACCCAGATGCTCTCATCACATTTTATATCAAATGTCTGGCTGGGGTCTTAACCTGCTAAGGGAAATTGTGGGAAAGCAGTATTATAGGAAATGGTGTATAATAGATTTATGAGTTCATGAAAGTACTTCTGTCACAGAGAAACTGCATAATTGCAATGTTCTACTGGGATGAATCTTAATGCCTCAGATAAATTGTCTTTTTGTTTATTTATGGCAAAGTCTATTGTCAAAGTAACAACTATATAGAACCGTCATATCCATATGGTGTGACCAAATCTTCCACTTATAGTAAAGTGTTTTCTATCCAGCCCGATAGTAAGTAATCAACGGTCTCATACACGAAG
Organism: Delphinapterus leucas; assembly: GCF_059928025.1. NCBI lineage: Eukaryota > Metazoa > Chordata > Mammalia > Artiodactyla > Monodontidae > Delphinapterus > Delphinapterus leucas. Next base: position 35,766,771 of record NC_143137.1, on the reverse strand, counting down.
TTTCTGTTTCAGTTGATTGCTCAACAATTGACTTTCACTCAGGGTGACTTTGTTTCCTAGAGCATTGAATTCAGTTCAGTTCAAAGGCTCAGCTTGAATAAATGATAATTCTTACTGGGAAAATTCTAGATATTAATGTGGTACAGAGACCTTGGAAATTAATCCCTGAAAAATGAGCCCTTAAATGTGTATTCAATTAAAATGATCACAAAAATTCCATCTATACCCCAGAATTGATTTCACTGGACTCAGTTCCTTGAGAAAATGTTTCTTTTGTCTACAAGCCAAGTATTTGGTTTAACTGTACTTTTCTATTTTCGCCATTTACTACTCTATCCACTTCTTGAAAGGTTAATAGGTGCAAAGAGCAATTCTCCCTTCTCAAAGTTGAAAAGTTTTACAGTAGCCATACAGGGAAGTCTTCATGGAATTCTTTGGCTCCTACTAACACATGACTATAAGTTTTTCTCTTTTGTGGACAAATTAATCAATTAGAAGATTGAAAGTAAAATAAAAAGATCAATTAATCAATGATTCTGAGTCATCACTGATATGAGAGATCTGGATTTGCTTTCACATCCATTATTTTCTATTCCTTGGAACATACATTCATTGAAATTTTTGTAGCGTACTAAAAGAGTTAAGAGAAAATGCTTAAAATTTTTTATGATCTGCTAAGATGTATACCTCTTTATAATCCATTAACAAACAAGACAAGTTAAAAGTTAAATTTAAATTTTTTAAGCACATCATTGTACAAACTGTTGTTGCTTAGTTTAGGTAAGAACACTTAGGTCTAAGGTGGACTTTGACTGACTTCATTCCATATATTAATCAATAAACAACTGTAGACATGGAATACTGGAAAGAAGGTAGATATCTGAATCACTGATATAAACACATGCAACTTTATTGTTAGTTGCTTGAATGATCACCAGGCCCAGAGTTGCCCACAGTTTGGCAGTTAGGTTATGCTAGCATCTGTAAATGGACAGCTCTAACCATGTGTGATTTAGTGGCATCCCCAGTCATTCATGTCATTTCAAATAGTTGAGTATGAAGGAAACTTAAAGATCAGAAATTACTATAAAGCAATGTAAAATAACCTCTGATTTCTATTAGTTACGAAGGTATAGATACCATTAATACTACTCTGTGCTGTTACCTACCTTCATAGTTGAAGTAAATGCTAAATTTCAGTAGAGATTTATGAAAATAAAAATGTTAGCCTTTTCCATATCAGAATATATACCTTCCTGAATTCTGTTCATGAGCCTCAGTTTAAGAACCCCTGATTTATGGAGTTTGAGAAATCAACTCAAAGATAACCTGGGAAAGTGCTATGTTTCAGGAGGAATAGAGTCACCAGTGTTTATTAGGAGGCTGCTGAAGAAATAATGATGCTGTAAGTAACACAGTGAACAGAACAGAGGGTTAGGAAACGATGTCTTTACCCTTGAGGAGCTAACAATTAAATAGAGATGTAGCACATGCTGACATTGCATAACATTCGTAAATGATCTAGGTCCATTTTAAATTGTGGGGGTGGGGGATTTCCAAAGGTTGTGCAATGTCTAAGCTTAAATAGAAGAAATGGTCAGTTACCACTGTCCTGTAAGCAGTAGAACTTGTTAATGACATGGCATTAATGTAGTCATTTTTCAGGTCTCCTAAGAGCTATACTGATGCTTAGTGAAGTCTTCAACTGGGATTCAAAATATAAGGCATATCCTTGGTAAAGCAATTTCAGTAACTCCGAGGTAATTGATATTTCTTCAAAGTAGCAGTGCATAGGAATGTCATTCATATTTAAAGATATAAACAGATTTACTTCCTATGTGTTTGATTATAACTAGAACAGATCTAATGCACATTTGTACAACTCTTCCAAGTAGGCTGCTTTTTGGTTAATGTACTTAGCTAGATCTAGGAAAGCCTTTGGCTATGTGTAATGCTGTCTCAGCCTTTACTACCCAGTGAATATGGCATTTTGAGCTATCTAACAGATTTCTATTGTCAAAGCTGTATTCATTTTCACACACCAGTGACACAACAACTTTCCTCCTTTATTCCCCCACCAAAAAAACTATTGTCATAAAAAAGTTCAGCACATTTTCCAGAGATGTCCAATTTTCAATCAGGTAGTAGCTCAGCCAAAGCCTTGGGGAATGTGACTCAAAGATAGAGTGTGACAGAAATCGATGAGAAACAGCTGCAGAACAGTGCAATTCTGTAATAAAATAAAGTAATTTATTATTGGTACTGACTTCAGAATCACCAGCAAACCTTCATCAGGCACCTACTATGTGCCTGCCACTGTGCCTGCCATCACATGTTTGGTCACTAAACTTCCAAGGCTGGACATGCACAGCAATGCCAGCCTGTGGCCTCTGGGGGACAGTTAAGGAAAAAGGGCCTTAAAGCCTATTCAGAATCAGAGCATTGTCTGAGAAATGTTAAACCAGAAAGAATAAGTTAAAGCAGTTGGTTCTGCAACTAAACATGGGAGTACAGCAAATTGGAGGTCAGAAAGCCAAACCCAGTTTATGTAGAGAGAAGCTGGGAAGGCAGAACTGCAGACTTTATTTATTCTTTATTCATTACTTTTGCAATGTATGTTTTCTGGCCAGAGACTGGACTTCTAACTGAGCTGGAAATGAATTACTGTTTCTGGAGCCTGTGGGCCTGTGACCTTACTGGTGTTCATTTGCATGTGGTGTTCTGCTTGGATGCTTTAGATTTTGTGAGGTTGGAAAGAGATTTGTTTTGGTGCAGGAACATCAGCCAGCAAAACCAACAGAGAGAATGAAAAGGCTATCATTACAGACACTGTTTCATTCTTGAGTTGGTTTAGGGGACTCAGTAGGGAGATGAATTAGCATCATAAACATGAGCTGTGTTCATAAATGACTATGGGAACAAGCATTAGTACTTTGAAGTTTCAGGACAAGTGCCTGAGGAGAGAGCCATCGGCTCCTCCCCCTCCCTGCGTTGCACATCACCCTGTAAGGAAGCTTTGCTGCCATGGTGTCGTGTCCGGAGGAGAAGCAAGAATAGTTTCTGTTGGGTGTATAGGAAAGTGCTACAGAAGAGCCAGACATGACTCTGAAAATAGCCAGCCATCACTATTGTCAAGATTACCAAAGCAGAAAAGCACTAATAATAATGTTCTTGTTCACATTAGTAAGTGTTCAGGTCCTAAGGATACAGAAGCTTGTAAATAAAACCAAAATAGCTATTTATGTAATTTGTTGTGGTTCAAGCAATACTGCTTTGAAATTACTCTAACATAAGACATAAAAGGAGGCCCATGTTCTCTAGTACTATTATAGACTACCTGTCAGGTTTGGCATCCTAATGTGAAACGAAAGAAGGGGTAAGACAGAGGCCCTGATGGCACAGGCCACAAGAAATACTGTGCTTGGTGGAGGAGGCAGAAGGGCTAAGACATCCTGAGGCCGGTTCTGATAAGTGATAGCTCCTGGCGCAGCCTCACAGCTACTGTGGAAGTAGGACATAGATAGGACACCTTCTCTGGACTCTGAGATATACCTGGTGTAAGAGGATGTAACACTTGCAGGGGGCTGGACAGTCTGTTGCTGTGCTGGTCAAGCCAGCCAAACTAGCTGGCCAAATTTGAAATTTATGTCAACTTATGATATGCTCTGTAGGAACTGGTGACACTTGGATTACACATATGATGTATCTCAGTGGAAGTTTAAACAACACCTAATCAAAAGTCAAATAAAAAATTCTTTTTTTATGTTTTAATTTAATTTAATTTTATTATTTAAAAAATTTTTAACATCTTAATTGGAGTATAATTGCTTTACAATGGTGTGTTAGTTTCTGCTTTATAACAAAGTGAATCAGCTATACATATACATATATCCCCATATCTCTTTCCTCTTGTGTCTCCCTCCCTCCCACCCTCCCTATCCCACCCCTCTAGGTGGACACAAAGCACCGCGCTGATCTCCCTGTGCTATGTGGCTGCTTCCCACTAGCTATCGGTTTTACATTTGGTAGTGTATATATGTCCATGCCACTCTCTCACTTTGTCCCAGCTTACACTTCCCCCTCCCTGTATCCTCAAGCCCTTTCTCTATAAAAAATTCTATAAACCATCAAAATTGCATGGTTCAGGATTGTAGCTTGTTGATGGCCCAATTTGATTCAAAGATAAAAGTTAAAATGCCTAGAATTAATGGACTGCTTTTCCTTTAGGCAAGTTTCCATGAAACAATTACAGATCATCTAAGCTGACAATTTAGGTCATACACATTTGCTTTGGCAAACAATTGATTTATTGAAGTTTGGAATGAAATATTATGAAAATAAGATGCCCTAATCAGGATACGTGCCTGAGTAGAGGGCCATCTCACATATGGTACAAGATAAGACAAGGCTGTGTTTATGGGCAGGGCCAATATTTCCTCAAAACATAACTCTGAAGCTGCTCGAATCCTGGGCTATGTGTCAATCAAAACCTCAAAGTTTGGGGCTCTATGGTGTTACATGAACATTTTAGCCTTGAAATGTCAAAAGCATTTCCAACATCCAGTGCAATCATTAAAAATTCTTAACGTCATACCCAAGAGTTGCAAAATGTCAAGCAGAGAAACAGTCTAAGAGGAACAGGTTTCAAAATATATCTCCAAGTATCTAAATGATTTTACCTACTCTCTAGGACTCATAAATACATACCAGTTAAATGTTAGAGGATAGCTGCCAAAAATGATCATTTGAGTTTTAAAATTATTCTTTCTGACAGTAATTAGCTGGAAGAGCATTTTTTATTGAAACTACTTTTATATTTGACAATAAAAGTATACCATCAGCATGTTTTTCCCCCTGTTTTTTAGAAAGAGATGACAGAAAATGATAATTTTCCACCTAGTCAAGAGTATCCAATCCAAGCATGACAACGCTAGCACGTTATGATACAATGATATAATTGTACAGGTTTATCAGTGTTGGAAGAGTTCATTGAGAGGATGTGACTGCCCGTTGACCTAAAATCTGGACCCAGGGAATCAGGGGCTCCTCACCCCTGCCCCGTCCTTGGAATGTGCCCTCCACTTGCCTTACACGTGTTAGAAGCTGCCCAAGGACACAGCCTTGAGACAGTGATGTGGTGTTGAGACCATCTGGATTGTATAAGTGACTGAACCCACTTAAGACCTCTATATAAACTTTAAGATTCTGGTAGGTGGGTGAGGAGATCTACTCATCTTGCTGCAGCCTGAGACAAGCCTTGTAAGTAAATTCCCGTATTGAAATTGCCACCTACCAATCTGGAGTAGTCTGCTTCTTTCTTTGGTCTCCCCTTACCCTGTCTGTACAGGGGTCAGTTTTCAACCCAACAAACAAAAGCTGGAGGGACATATACCTTTTATAGGTGACAAGTGGCTCTTTGGGTAAGTTTGATAGAAATCAGAGTGCCCATTCTTCCTTTACCTACATCAAGCCTTATTTTTAACTTTTAGCTGGAGAAATAAATAGATTTAAAACTCAAATATGATTTTTAAGACATGAGTAAGTAGTCATTAATATTAAAAAAAGAGAAACCTTTTCTCTTTCAGACATTATCCAGACATGTTCCAGATGAGGAATCTTAGTAATTGGAGGGACAGTGTGGTGGATTTACTAAATCTGAAAGAAGCCAAACAGAATTTTCATGGAATTTTCATGTGGCTTGGCACCAGCTAAAATGCAGTAGCTGTTTCAGAAGTTTGAACTGAAACTAGCAAGCTGGTATCATCTCATCTATGCAGTGACATATTCAAGTCAGTTCCTGAAACACAGTAGCCTGCACAGTTTCTAGACCAAGTCACCTTATTTGCACTAAAAATAATAAGTGTCTCCTCCACTTTTCCCATCCTTTGAAAGTGTATTGAGAAGCTTAATAATACCACTTGGGTTCTTAGCAAAGTCATCTAAGGGTGGAGAGTTTCTCACCAGCAGACATTTCTGTTCATATTCCCTTCTTGAGTTGTAGCATAACATAAGGTTGGTCCAGATCCCACTGTTATATATGTTATAGTTTATTTTGGCTTTAGAACATATATAGCTGTTCATATGAGTATTAAATGTTGAGAAATGTTAAGACAATATTATTTAAGTAAATTAAGTATGCCACCTTCCAGAAGAGAAAAAAAAATTTTGCTCTGTTAAGGATTAACCACTAATTTTCCCAATGGGTGTGCTGTTTAAAAGAAAAAAAAGAAGTAAGTAACTTTGGGAACTAAATAAGTGAAATTGAAGTTTTTAATAGGTCAACATATTAAATATTAAATATTTTATATATTTAACCTAATATATCTTTTTCTTAAATGGAGAAATTCAACATTTTAAAGAAGATATTTCCCTCAAGATAATTCAAAATTTAATGCTTTTTGACCAAACAAAAATTTTTGGACCAATATGATAGTGAGTCCCTGGGTTTTCTTTCTCTCTCATATATTCCATGATTGGAGCTGAAGATGCAGGTAACTTGGAAATGCCAATGGACACAGACCAAAAACAAAAAAACAGCGAAGCCTGCTCTCTCTAACTGAAGGACCAGGGAAGGAGAAAGTAGCAAGACAAAGCTTGTAGATAATGACCACTCTACTCAGGCAAAACACTGCAAAAAAGGCTGTGGCCTGACCCCCATCCATGCCAGCAAGGACAAGTGGGGGCACCTTGTGCTGGGTGGTGTCAAAGAAAGCAAGTATGGGACCAGGACTTCCAACCCCACCAGCTAGTATAAAACCTCACTCTCAGGGTCAATGGAGACCAAGTCCAAACTATGGACTTTCACCTCCACCTAACAGTAAGGAGGCACCCTTTCCACTCCTTGCTGTGGCTGTGCAGAGGAAGCCTAGTGGAGACTCAGAACTTTCACCACACCTCAGCACTAATGACGACAACCCCTCATCTCACCCTGTGGTTTCAGTAGAGGCCATGTGTTCTGTGCATCACTAAATGGGTAATCTGAAAGTCGATCAAGTGAGAATGAATGAACATATTACTAAAATATTAGACTGTTGACTGTGCTGACCAACTATATTGGTGTTATGAGAAGTCTGTTGTTAAAAAAACATATACTCAAACTTAATTTTTAGGAATGAGAGGTAGGTCTGAAAGAAATATTGGAATTAAGCCAATTTACTCTTCTCTTAAGAGAAAGAAAAAGAAATTTTATTGGTTATCTAATGCAATTTATTTCGATCTATCAAAAAATGTGTGACTGTATTATAACTTCCCTTTAGTGAATACAGTAATCTTAACATTACCATAAAATATGTCATTACATCTTACAAAACATTGAAACTTGTGGTAATTTTCCCTTATGTCATATTCATTCTTCTTAATGTGCTATGAAGTCCAAGAAAGCTTTCCAAAGTTAAAACACACTGGAGAATATCATACAGATATAAGTACTTCTGATATTTCTTGTATGCTGTATGGAGGATCTCTTTTCAAAAATTAAATATTCCCTTAGTAGCTTTAATTGAATCATTAGCTGAGTTAACCTCTATAATCAGTGAAATATGTTGCTTGTATGAGTAATGTTAAGATTGAAAATCCATTAGTTGGATGGCTGTGGATAGGAACAGTACAGTCTGTAAAGCTTGAATGCATGTTAAAATCCATGCAGTGATGATGGGAATAATGAGCAGCATAGGGGAAAGAGAGCTGTTACCAATACTTATATTAGTTTTCAGCTATTTAGAATAAGAATTTAATAACTAGGGAGAGTGATTATAAACCATGGAGGCTATTTCTATTAAGTCTATTAAGTAGATTATCAGTTTTATCTATGCATAAGGGAGTAAAATTGTTAACATAGACAAGCAACTTTGTGCCTTTTGCTTTCCCAAAGATGAGAAAAAGAATTATACAGCATAAATCAATAATTAATAACTTCACTATTTGGATGTTCTTTGTTAATTTTCCTATTTATTTACATGTTATGGGGAAATTATATTTTATGGTAAAAATAATAACCTGGCATATACTAAATGCAAATAAATTAAAAATAAGAAGCCTAATTCTCCCTGTTGAAAAGAAGGTAAGACACCTATCCCAATTTTTTCTTAGAGCATTTATTTTAGAAAACTGGTAATTATAAGCACTTTCTCCTTCCTTTAAAATGTATATGAATCCTTTTTTCAACTAGATAGGCCTTTTGTTGGCTTTCTTCCCCAGCTGTGTTTTTCACAATGACCAGAGAACCCTATCTGTGAAATGTAAACATCAAGGGAGGTTGTATTCCTATATACAGCTTCTGTGGTAAGGTAGGAGCCTAACTTCAATGGGTGTCTTGCTCGAGTTTGCCAAACTACCTCCTATCATAAAGACATGAAAAGTTTGTTTTCTTCTGGCTGAATACACCAATTACCAAATAAAGTTAGGATGAACTCTGTGTGACAAATGGTCCACTTACTTGAGGACTAGTTATTGTTTATCTTGGAAATGTGTAATTGTAGTATCTGCTTGGTTATATACAAGGATGAGATTCCTTTCTGTCTTTGCAATCTCTTAGCAGATTTCCTGTGATGAAACCACATTCTGGTTGAATGCTCATTCAATAATAAAAGTGTCTCTTTTCTTTACTACCTCTGTGGAGAGGATTTCTGGGTTTGAGAGAGAGTTTATTGTTAATTATATTCCCCAGCAATTTTGGCAACAAGGGCAGGATGAGTCTGGCAGTTCCTAAATTGAGTGGACAATTGAAGCCCTGTGGCCACATAACAGTGAGGGAAGAGACCCTGAATTATAAAAAGTCTTCCTTCCTTTGACATAGGAGACAGATCCAAAAAAAATATTGTTATGATTTATGATGAAGAGTATTCTAACGTATGTTTTCCTCTAGGAGTTTTATGGTTTCCACTCTTTCATTTAGGTCTTTAATCCATTTTGAGTTTATTTTTGTATATAGTGTGAGAAAATGTTCTAATTTCATTCTTTTACATGTAGTAAGAGAATGGTCAGTTTGCCCAGCACTGTTTATTGAAGAGACAGACCTGTCTAAGGTAAAGGGAATAAAAGCAAAAATAAATAAATGGGACCTAATTAAACCTAAAAGCTTTAGCACAGCAATGGAAACCATCAACAAAACAGAAAGACAACCTATTGAATGGTAGAAAATATTTGCAAATGATATGATTGATAAACGGTTATATAAACTGCTCATACAATTCAATATCAAAACAAAACAAAACAAAAAACAAACAACCCAATCAAAAAATGGGCACAAGACCTGATTAGACATCTTTCCAAAGAAGACATACAGATGGCCAACAGGCACATGAAAAGATGCTTATCATCGCTAATTATTAGAGAAATGCAAATCAAAACTATAATGAGGTATCACATCACACCAGTCAGAATGGCCATCATCAAAAAGTCTAGTAATAATAAATGCTGGAAAGGTTGTGGAGAAAAAGGAACCCTCGTACACAGTTGGTGGGAATGTAAATTGGTACAGCCACTATGGAGAACAGTACGGAGGTTCCTTAAAAAAATAAAAATAAAATTAGCATATGATCCTGCAATCCCACTCCTGGGCATATATATGGAGAAAACTATAATTTGAAAAGATACATGCACCCTAATGTTCATTGCAGTACTATTTACAATAGCTAAGACATGGAAGCAACCTAGATGTCCATCAATAGATGAATGGATAAAGAAGATGTGGAGAGCATCGGGAAAGATGCTTGGAAAAAGGTGCAGTAATCGTCATTCTGCACAGATGTAACTACGCTACAGGCCTCTGCATGTTAAAAAATGAAGGTGCTTAGGAAGATCTGAGGACAGATTTTTCTGTCCTCTGATGTCAAAAGGTCACCAAGAGGACACTTGCTCATGCCTGGTTGGAGGGTCAGTGATCCTACCAAGTCTTAACCAGCTCGGCTTGAACTAGACATAGCTGACACCAATTTCCTAGAAAACAACCTGGGCAAATATCTTATTATTTAGGTTATACTGCTTGGAGGATATACAAGTTTTAAAATGGCCATGATTAGTGAAGGCAGGTGAAATGGATCTGACCAATGATTACCCACTGGTTTTAAGAGGAGAGCTAGAAGGAAGACTTTTTTCTTATTGAGGTATAATTGATTTATATTAGTTTCAGGTGTACAACATAGTGATTCAAAATTTTTATATATTATACTTCATTTAAAGTTATTGTAAATTATTGGCTATACTCCCTGTGCTATACAATATATCCTTGCAGGTTATTTATTTTATACATAGTAGTTTGTATCTCTTAATCTCCTACCCCTATCTTGCCCCTCCCTCCTTCCTTCTCCCCACTGGTAACCACTAGTTTGTTCTCTGTATCTGAGTCTATTTGTTTTGTTATATTCATTCCTTTGTTTCATTTTTTAGATTCCTCATATAAGTGATAACATACAGTATTTGTCTTTCTCTGACATTTCACTAATCATAATACGCTAGGTGTCCATCCATGTTGCTGTAAATGGCAAAATTTTATTATTTTTATGGCTGAGTAGCATTCCATTGTGTGTATATATACCACATTTCTTTATCCATTCATCTGTTGGTGAACACTTAGGTTGCTTGGCTGTTGTAAATAACGCTGCCATGAACATTGGGGTGCATGTATATTTCAAATTAGTGTTTTCATTTTCTTCAGATGTGTACCAGGAGTGGAATTGCTGAATCATATGGTGGTTCTATTTTTAGTTTTTTAAGAAACATCCATACTGTTTTCCGTAGTGGCTGCACCAATTTACATTCCCACTGACAGTGTACAAGGATTCTCTTTTCTCTACATCCTCACCAACATTTATTTGTAGTCTTTTTGATGATAGCCATTCCGAATAGGTGTGAGGTGATATCTCATTGTGTTTTTGATTTGCATTTCTCTGATGGTTATCGATTTTGAGCATTTTTTCATGTGCTATTTAGACCTTCTGCCCCATTTTTTGATTGGGTTGTTTGTTTTTTTGATATTGGGCTGCATGAGCTGTTTGTATATTTTGGAAATTAATCCCTGGTTAGTCGCATCGTTCGCAAATATTTTCTCCCATTCTATATGTTGTCTTTCATTCTGTTTATGGTTTTCTTTGCTGTGCAAAAGCTTTTAAGTCCCATTTGTTTATTTTTCTTTTTATTTCCATTACTCTAGGAGACAGATCTGAAAATATATTGCTGTAATTTATGTCAGTGTTCTGCCTATGTTTTCCTCTCGGGGTTTTATAGTATCCAGTCTTACATTTAGGTCTTTAAATCCATTTTGAGTTTATTTTTGTATATGGTGTTAGAGAATGTTCTAATTTCATTCTTTTACATGTAGCTGTCCAGTTTTCCCAGCACCACTTACTGAAGAGACTCTTTTCTCCATTGTATATTCTTGCCTCCTTTGTTGTAGATTAATTGACCATAGGTGTGTGGGTTTATTTCTGGGCTTTCTATCCTGTTCCATTGATCTATGTGTCTGTTTTTGTGCAAGTACTATACTGTTTCGATGACTGCAGCTTTGTATATAGTCTGAAGTCAGGAAGCCGAATTCCTCCAGCTCTGTTTTTCTTTCTCGAGGTTGCTTTGGCTACTCAGGGTCTTTTGTGTTTCCATACAAATTTAAAAATTCTTTGCTGTAGTTCTGTGAAAAATGCCAGTGGTAATTTGATAGGAATTGCATTGAATCTGTAGATTGCCTTGGGTAGTAGAGTCATTTTAACAATATTTAAGACAGTTCTTTTGATTTGGATAAAGTAACACATTGGCAGAGATTCTTGGAAGGGCCTCATCCCAATCAACTGGATATTTATGGGATGAATATCATTCTAAGAGGAAAGTAAAAATGATTTTTATAGACAGAAAGAGAGACTGGAAAAAGTAGAAGGGGAAATGAGAATTAAAGGCACTTTCTATTTCATAGAAACCTCCTCCTCCTTTCTCTGCTGTCTCTGCTCCCTCTGCTCCCTCTACCTCAGAAGGGGAGGTGATGATCTTATAAAAGGGTGCTTCCTGTCATTAGTGGATTTCCTTGTAAAGAAGGATGAGGAGGTACTTTCTAAGCTGTTAGTGAATGACCTGCTCTGTTTGAGAGCACAAGATTATATACCTCGGGCCTAGTTCTGGGTCCACTTCATGTTATAAACCAGATTCCACCTTCAGGAGTCCCTTAGCCTTCACGCACCACTTAGGGCAGACATGATAAAGAGACAGAATCATGGAATGATTATGAACTTGTATGTAAGACAGTGTTCCTTTATGAAGGCAACTGGATGGAGACTAGCTGCCCTAGTCACTTGGGAAAAAGCAAACAAACAAGGTGTTAAGCTGATGAATGCCAACCCAAGAAAGAAGACCAAAGTGCCACGGAGTTTATGTTTTTCTTATCTCGATGAGAGGAATATTAGCCTTTCCTATTTGGACAGCCAGCAAAGCTAATGCCACTTAGAAGCTATCCAGGGCTCCTGGGTAATTTATGTGCCTTTCTCATCAGCTGATATAACTTATTTAAAGACTTCTTTTGGGCTTCCCTGGTGGCGCAGTGGTTGAGAGTCTGCCTGCCGATGCAGGGGATGTGGGTTCGTGCCCCGGTCCGGGAAGATCCCACGTGCTGTGGAGCAGCTAGGCCCGTGAGCCATGGCCGCTGAGCCTGCACGTCCGGAGCCTGTGCTCCGCAACGGGAGAGGCCACAACAGTGAGAGGCCCGCGTACCGCAAAAAAAAAAAAAAAAAAAAAGGCTTCTTTTCCCTATGCCCTAGTAGTTTGCAGAAGTACTTAGAAGCATCTTTTCAGCTTACAGCCCGACACATGGAAGATGTGTACAAACTACTGCCTGGGTTTCTGCAACAAGAAGACATTTTTCCTTTGATAGAGCAAATGTTGGGGTCCAGACAATCACCATATTAAGTGGAATGGTGGCCAAGCAAAGTCAACCGTCTGCCACTCCTCTTGTCCCCCATCCCCCTCGCACCTATGGAAGAGCTGTGAGTGTTAGAGATCCTTTGAGAGTGGTTGCTAACAGCCATACTTGATATCTTTCTGGTAAAGATAAGCTGAGAGAAGTTGCAGTGGTGTGCTCAGAAGATACATGAGATCCCCACTGATTTCCATCATTGGTTTGTTGAGACTCTCAAAATTTTTTGGCATAAATCCAAGGGCAAAGCACAATTGCCCTCTGGCCCTAAACCACTTTTGTCTTGGCTCAATTGCCAATTATCCAAATACAAGTTAAGGAAAAAGTGGTGGGATGGCAAGGACAGACTATTACTCAAATTTTAGCAGTAGCTACTCATTTTGAGTATAATCTAGAGAAAGACAAAGAAGAGATTAGACTGTTGCCTTGGCTGCTCAGTTAGAACTCTACTGGTCCATTTATGAAGGGAAGAAAGCGAGAAAAGAGATGGCAAATTCTAATTGCAAGAGACTAGGACATTGGAAGAGGAATTGCAGAAAGAGACTCTGAAGGACGCAGGAATTGTAAGGATAAGAGAGTCAAAAGAGCCTAAAAGGACAACCCTCAGCTAGGAAATACTTGACAAGTGGCTCAAAATGGACAGATTGAGAGAATCTTGGAGGTGGGAACTGATGAACTATGTGAGTCAATAACTTTTCCTCAGGCTAATCTATTTTTGCCTTTTCTGATAGCTGCTTATTATGCAATTTCCTTGGACATTACTCGCTTTGCATCTGGCGACAGATCAGGTTGTTTCTATTTTGGGTCATCCTTTACTTGTTCCTTGCCCTCCACAATTCCCATACAGATAGGTTCTCTGACTGAGAAACAGGCATTCTTTCTGCTGAATCTCCTGTAAATCTGCTGGGGAGAGAATTGCTATGCAAATTTAAGGCTGTCGTATTCTGTACTCCGGATGTAGTGTTTCTGGAGCTCCCTTGGGAGAAAGATAAGCCATGGCCATGTGTAAAACAGCATCCTTTGTCAAGAGCTCAATTAGAAAGAATAAAACCAGTTATAAAAGAATTAGAACGACAACAGATAATTTTCAAAAGGGGCATTCACTCTGTAATAGTCCCATATTTCCAATAAAAAGGAAGGTAAATTTGACAAAGATGGTTGACCACTATATAGATTTGTATGAGATCTCAAAGAAATAGATTTGTTGTCTCATTAACCCCTGTAGTTTCTAACCCTGCAACTATTCTGATTTTGATACCATTGTTTGCAGTCTTTTCTGTGATTGATCTGTATTCTACTTCTTTTTCTCTCCCTCTTGCAGACCGATCTGTTTTTATTTGATTTTACTTATGAAGGACCCCAATAACTATGGTAAAAAAATTCCTCACGAGTTTTGAGACTACCATTTTCTCAAGTCATTTATAGGAAAACTTTAAGGAATTTATCCTACCAGAGGGATCTATAACTATTCAAAAGTAGATGATTTGCTGGTAGCCTCTGAAACTAAAGAACAATGCAAAATTAATACTTTGGCTTTGTTGAAATTTTCTTTGCTTTATAGATGTATAAGACCTCAATAGACAAATGGCACTTTTGTGCCATTATTATTATTGGCACAAGTAATATATCTTAGGTAAAATATTTAGGGCATCTGTTGTCAGCTGTAGTCGACAGTGTTACAATCTGGAAATCAGCCCATTTTGTGGACAAAATGGCCTACTATGAAAAAAGATTTAGACAATTTTTGGGACTAGTAAAACATCATAGCATTATAGACAGAATATTCTAGCTTTTGCAAATGAACCAAACCTCCGACGGAGCAATTACATGATAATTCCCCTGATCTTCTGGTTAGATCCTTAGTATCTGAATAAGCTTTTGAACAACTGAAATTGTCTGTGGTCTCTCCCCCAGCTTTTTATTTTTTTAATTTATTTTATTTATTTATTTTTGGCTGCGTTGGGTCTTCGTTGCTGCAAGCAGGCTTTCTCTAGTTACGGCAAGCAGGGGCTGCTCTTCATTGCGGTGTGCAGGCTTCTTACTGCACTGGCTTCTTTTGTTGCAGAGCACGGGCTCTAGGCACATGGGCTTCAGAAGTTGCAGCTCATGGGCCCAGTAGTTGTGGTGCACGGGCTCTAGAGTGCAGGCTCAGTAGTTGTTGCGCCCGGGCTTAGTTGCTCCGCAGCATGTGGGATCTTCCTGGACCAGGGCTCGAATCCGTGTCCCCTGCATTGGCAGGATTCTTAACCACTGAGCCACCAGGGAAGTCCCTCTCCCCCAGCTTTGAGGATAACAAAATTTAAAAAATCCAACCTGAAGTAACTGATATTCCAGCTTATATTGAATACTTGCTAATATTTACTGATGGGTTATATACTTGAGATAAAATGGCCAACTTAAGGCTCTCTATTCTGTAGTGATTTATTTTAAAACTCTGGAAGCTTATGTTTTGTCTGAAATTGTGTCTGCATAAGCAGGCAAGTTCATAGCAGTTACTAGAACTGCAAGTCTTGGTTCTTGATTTGAAATAAATACATAATATATATACTACCAATAAATATATTCTTGATTATAAAAGGGACTAGAAGAAATTTGGGAACCATGGGAATTACCTAACAAAATAATTCCTATACCATAGTCTGATTTGCTTGGTTAGTGTTATTGTGATATCAACAAAATTATCTGAGTAAAAGAAGGATATTAGAGGCCCTAGACTCTTACTATGCCTGCCAAAAAGGTGAAATAATTCAAAACATATTTTTTAAAATGTACTATTTCCCAATGTGGGTGCAGGAAGCCCCAGCCAACTTTGCTAGGAACCAGGTAGCAGTTGACTTTTATGGAATTCATGCCTAGGGAAAAGTAAGAGACTTTTGTCTACTTCTGGTGTGTATGATGTCTGGATGGCCTGAAGTCTTTCCTTCTTCAGAAGTTGGTGCTCAGGCAGTGGTAAAAGCTCTCTTAATATGTATAATTCCCATTTGGGGGATACAAGAGCACATTGACTAGGATAGAAAAGATCATTTTATTTCTACCGTTGCCCAGGAACTATGCAAATGTTTGCAGATGCCTATAAGCTTCAGTCCTCTGAATAAGTAGAGCAAATGAATCAAACTCTGAAAAAGACTCCTTGGCTAAGATTCAGCAATCTACTAGGTTAAGATGGCCTAGAACTTTACCACTAGTCTAATTAAAAATTAGAATGACCCCTGCAAGCAAGCATGGGATCTCTCCTATTAAATTTATGTTTGCAGGCCTATGACTTTGAGTCTGTGCTCCATTTAAATGACTCCTCCTATAATCATGTTCAGCACTTAGAATGGCTTCTCTAATCCCTAGAAACCCTGAGATTTAAAGTCACATGAAAGTACCTGTCAGAGGAAGTTAGCTCCCCCAATCAACTGAGAAAAAAAGGTGTTCCTCATGAAGATGTTCCAGAGGAAAGAGAGACTGTCACCATGCTGACCGGGAACCTTCCAAGTGCATATCTCTCATTATGGCTTCCTATCAGATATTATATAGTTCATTTAGAGTTTCTTCCTTTTAGATACAATTCACCAAGCATGGGTCATTTCCATCATAATCAGTGTTGTGTGGTTGACATTTTACTCCTCTTTTGATTACTAGGGGAAACAGAGCTAGAGAGTTAATCAAAGGTCTTTTTCACACAGCAGACAAAAATCTTAGTCCTTTTTCCCCTCTGCCTATGGCAACTTAGTCTTGAAGTCATCTTTCCTCAAACTGAAGATTTGGGGTAAAAGAGGGTAGTTGTTTAATACAACCACAATCTAATCTACTTAAAATAGAACTTGTTTTTTGAAAATTGTTTGACTATCGTAGCTGTCATATAATTTTCAGTGGATACCTATCTGCCATCATGTTGCTCAAGTCCTTACTCTTCATACCTCCATACCTTCTCCACTTCTCATGCTGCTCCCCATCTTCTCTTCTTCCAAGTTTTCTTTCCTTTCGTAAGCAGAGATAAGTTGTCATCTCCTCATTTGGACATCACTTTCCAGACTTAACCATACTGTGAGTTGAGGGTGGGAAGTCACCTTTCAAAAATTCAAAATACTTTACTAAATAAAACAATTTTCTGTCAAGAAAATGTTGCTGCTTGGAAGGCAGAATAGTGGAAGAAATTTGATTTATAAGCCCACCCCTCTCTCTCTCTGTTTCTCTGTCTCTGTCTCTCTCTCTCCTGTCAGTTTCTACAGTTTCTAGATTATTGGCTTTACTTCATTATCACCCAGATTCCAGCTTATTTCTCTGTCTAGTTTCAAAACCACTTTTTCTTAGAACACTGACCTCAGGCTGAGTTGTTTCTTAGAACGACTGAAATTGACTTCTACTGTTCTACTTTGACAAGGCTGTAGTGTAGTTTCTTTGAAAGCTGCATTCCCTGTGTTAGTAATCATAGTCTATGATACATCATTCTAGCATTCATCCAAGAAAGAGAAAGACTGTCTTAAAATAAGAAGTTTCAGAGCTTTCCTCTCCTGAATTTAGTGACCTACAACCAATTTTTTATTTTACCAATAAGCGTGTGTATTTTGAAATTTTCATTATAATTTTATAATGTAGATGTTGTAATATAAAAGCAAGAAGGGCACAGAACAAAAAGATGAATAAATTTAACTTTGTGAAGCACTTACCACATTTTTCAAATTTTCTCATTTTCTCTATGGCTCCAACAGTTTATTGTGCAGAGGTCATTGAAGACAGCATTTGAAGACAAGCTTTCAGACTTTTAGGTCTTCATTGTTCCATCCCTGTGATGTTATGATCCTGGAACTACCAGTACAGTAACAAGATGGAAGAGAAGGCAAGATCTGGTTAGGATTAGGATTAAAGCTACCATGAATAGTTGTAGTGATAGCATTCCTATCTCTTCGAAGTGTTGGTCTGAGTTTTCAGGCCCTCGTTTAAGGAGACACTTTCCCTACTAGTATAAGGATGGTTTTGACAAAAGATCATGCCAAGTGAAACACACCATAGGTTGTTCTTTTATAAACTTGCTAAGTACCAATTAGCATCTGGTATTAATTTTTTGTTTGTAGTTTGTCTTGCTTTTCATATGGTTTGAGAATTAGATATTAACCAAAAAAATTACTGAGATTGCAAGATTATTTATATGAGAATGCTACCTTTCTTAGCTACTTTTCTGTTTTATTTATTGGATTAGCTTCTTAAGAAATTCCAAAGAGTGAATTCTTAATATGGCATCTCAATATTAATTCTATTGAAAAATTATTTCATAAAAACAATTTTGTAAATACTTTTCAAACACATTTTCTCTAAACTCACAATGCAATTTTGAAGCATTCGTAGCAGAAAGCACTCTATATCTGAAATTATATTAAGGAATCATATAAGTTACGATAGCTGTTAACGAAATTTAGAAATTCTATGGTACCTTCACTTTTCCAGCCAATATATATTCCTATCAGTGTATAAATTTGAAAAGATTAAAGAAGACTTCATTCAAAGGTTTCAGGACTAATTGAAGAAAGTTTTTCCTAAATTTAGATGAACATAAAATTTGTCCTCATTTTACTTTTTGTGGTTTATCTTGTTAGAAAATGAAAGGTAACAGGTAATGTAAATTCCATCAGCATTTCTTTTTTTCAAGTAGAAATTAACCAGATGATCCTAAAGTTCTTATGGAAATGTGATAGATATGGAATAGCCAAACAATCGTGAAAAAGAATAATACAATTGGAGGAATTGACTAAACTTATTTCAACCTTTATAACAAAGTTGTCAAGACAGTGTAGTGTTCACACAAGGATAGTGTTCAGAAGTAGATTCATACATATATAGTCAATTGATTTGAAATAAAGATTCATAGCAATTCAATGGAGAAAAGGAAAATCTCTTCAAAAACTGGTTCTGGAAGAACTGGAGATGCACATGGGAAAGAAAAAAAAAACTTTGATGTCTATCTCATATATAAAAAGTTAATTTGAAACGGATCATAAATCTAAACACAAAAACTTAAGAAAAAAGGGAAATATCTGTTTAAATGAGGTGGGGATGTAGGCAAAAATTTCTTGAATAGGACACAAAAAACAATAACATTCAAGGTTAATGTTAAAAGATAGACAATGTTAAATGAGGTGGGGATGTAGGCATTTCATAAAGGTAGCATGTAAACATCCAACAAGGATATGAAAAGGTCTCAACATTATTAGTCATTGGGAAATGCCAATTAAACCACGTAAGACCCCTATTTAACCACTGGAATGGCTAAAATCAGAAGAAAATGGCAACATCAAATATTGCTAAGGATGTAGAGCAACTGGAACTCTGAAGTATTCTAGTGGTATGGTAAATTGGTAAAACCACTGAGTTACAAATAAGAAAATGTTGAGGAATCATATGGTATGATGTTGGATTAGAAATGAAGGTATCAGTAGAAACACATGCCCAGATAGATGGTAGGTAGGTAGGTAGATAGATAGGTAGCTAGCTAGCTAGCTAGAAAGACAGAAATTACATATGTATGAATGCCTGTTTGAGTATGTGTTACAGTGAATTTATGTGTGTATTTCCTACACACATCAATCAAAAGGACCACACTAAGTGCCCAGACCTTGATTTCTAAATATTCTTCTTCACTAAAAGGAGTCAAGACCCCTTGGGGAAGTAGCTGATTCCAAGGCTAGGGACAAGGAAGTTTCAAAATGTATCTGGAAATTATTGTGACAGAACGTGAGGAAATAAAGTATAAGGGAGATATGTCAAAAAAATACAGGACACAGTTTGAAGGGGCTGCAGCTTCTCAAATCTGGGACATTTGTACATTAAAATAAACAATGAGATTAATGGACTATAGTGAGTAAAGTAGAAATCCATGAATATATACTGATATAAATAAACAAGGAGAAGTAAAAACCCCTATTTGTATTAGAAAACATACTACTGAATGACCAAGGAATGATGGAGCTAGAAAATCATCAATAGAAGTGGAGGAAAGTTTGATGAAGAATAGGATAATTATATCATGTCAAAATATCTCCCACAAATAAGTTATTAATTACAAAGCAGATAACAGTAGCTTTACTGTATGTACACCTGGTATGCACCATCTGATCAAAGTTAAAATCAATAATATTGTGACGAATCAACAGCTTGTACCTCATAAGTTGCACTGAGAAGAACACAAAACCGGATATTGCTATTTCTGCCAAAATTCACAATCTACATCTAATAATAAGGAAACCCTCTCAATTTTGTTGTAAACCTAAAGCTGCTCTGAAAAAAATAATAAAGTCTTTAATAGAAATGAAGTATTTGAAAAGATTTTAAAAAAGAAAGTCCAAGGCAATTATGAGTGCTGAGCTGTGGCAAGGAAAGATATAGGTGCTTCTCTAGCTGTTCTGTTCTCTAGTGCTGTTCTGTGGTGGCAGTAATACTAATTCACTCCTAAATTGAGTTAGCAGCCATACCACTGCATTGTATGTGCATCAGGCCACATCCTCCTGAAAAGGTATTTATTAGATATTTCCAGCAGTTGCCTGGGAGCCTACTATATTGCCTCAGATCTGAAGTGACAGCTGATGGGTCAATGATTTCCATTCTTCTAATAGGTGAGGAAGTGTATTTCCTACAGTAAAAAACAATGTCATTCTCTGATATAAAACACCTTGCCTTCAAAAATAACATAAGAATAACAGCATCTACACTATTACTTGGCTGGTAATTTGTAAAATTTCACTAAATTATTCTGCTTTCTATGTTGTTACTCCTAGATTTTCTTGAAATACTTTTCTTATACTCTTTCATATACTTGACTTCAGCTTATAAAGTCTGAAGAATGCATGTTCATTATTATTTTATATATTCACATTTGGGAAAAATGTATAGTCTTATAAAAGCACACTTAACAGATAGTTCTGTTTTTAGTAACTAATTCCACTGGGAAAGATAATACTTTACATAGGATTAATAATTAAATGTGATCATCATCTAATAGTAAGTTATTAAGTATTTTAAATTTTAAGTATTTAAAATTCAGTTAATTTTAGAAGTTTTAAGTTATAGCATCAATAAAAAGACAGTTTCTTTAATAAAGTTTGGGTTAAGACATAAAAAAATTTTAGGCTATTTACAACCCTATAACACAGAAGCTTATTTCAGTTTAATTCAAAATCAGTATATGAATGTTGTGTATACACACTTACACATACACACATATGCGTCTGCATATACAGACATGTATAATCATATAATTCTAAGAAGTCTGTTACATTATTTGTTATTCTGCTTTTAAAATTAACAGATACTTGTTGAGAACTAAGTGCTGAGGGTACAATTGTAAAAAAGACTCAACTCTACTGCTCAAATGGGTTACAGTTAAATAGGAGGAGACCACCAGTGGCACAAGAGGGTAATATGTGCTACAATGAGAGTAATGTGAGAATTTATTTAAGAAGACTTTAATATAGTCTCAAGGCTGAAGATGGAGTGTCAGAGAAATCTTTGCAGGAAAAGTGATGTCTGAGTCTACCAGTTAGCCTCAGTGGGATGGAGCTATCAAATAATGTCTCTACCTTTTCATAGACAACTATTTAAAAAATTGCCTATACAGCCTGTCTATACATCTGCAATTTCTACTTCTGATCTTACCTGTCTTGCATCAGCTGCCATCACTGCATTTAGCAGGTCTCCCTTGGGCCACCAATGATTTCTGTTGTCTTACTTTCAATGAACTTTTTGCTCAGTGCTCACCCACTGTTGATGACTCTGCATTTCTTAAAACATTCTTTTTGCTAAATTTCTCTGAAAGCAGGCTTTTTCTTTCTATATTTCTTTAATACATTCCCTTCCTGTTTCTCTTTATAGAGCATCCCATTCTACCTAGCTCAGAAACGTTGGTGCTCCTCAAGGCTTGCACTAAATTTCTCCTCCTGGGCAATGATATTTTTCTAGGCAATCTTATCCACACCTATGGCTCCTATTCACATATAGTCACAGACTTCTATCTCTACCTGAGATTTCTTGTCTGAGCTCTAACCCCAGCTGAGAACTTTGTATCTTTTCTTGGATGTTTCAAAGACAACTCAAACCCAACAGGTTCAAAACTAAACTCATTATCGTTCTCCTAAATCTGGTACACTCCTAGTAAATGACACTACCATCCATCTAGCAGTACAAGACATAAACATAAAATTTATCCTTAAAACTTTCCTCTGCTTCATGAACCATATCCAATAAATCATTAATTTATGTCCAGCTTACTTCTTAAATCTCTCTCAAATTCATCAGTAGCTCTGTATCTCTGACATCAGCACCACTTAATTTAAGCTTCCATCTCTGGCCTGTACTACTAAAAACAACATTCTTTAAACTGATCTTTTCATATCCATTCTTGCTCCCTCAAGTACATTCTATACCCAGAAGCCACAGTAATATTTTAGAATGAGGGTTGGCGAAGTTTTTCTGTAAAGGGGCAGATGGTAAATATGTTTAGCTTTGCGGGCTATGTCTCTGTTGCAACTAGCCAACTCTGTCATTCATTATAGGTCAGAAGCATCCATAGAGAATGTGTAAATAAATGGGTATGGCTGTCTTCCCATAAATGGGATTCCATAGATGGAATTAAATTCCCAGTCACCCCAATTTCAGAGCCTAGAGTATAATCCAACCAGATGCTTTTTCCACAATAGCATTTATCCTTTATGTTTTTATCTTATTGGTTACTTCTGTTCTTTCAAGGGCATAACATTCTCTGCCCTGAAATCATTTGAATTTCAAACACAATATGAACATGTCCACCAGAACTTGACTAATACTTTATTTTTATTCCAAACAAACTTGTTGGGCTTTTATTTTCCACATCCGTTTTCTTGAGTACCAGTCCTCATGCTCTCTCTCCTACACCAAGTGTCTAAATGCATTGTCACTCCTTCTGCAAGAGGTCCAAGAGAATGTCTAAACCAGGTTTTCACAAAGGAATATATTTAAAGGCTCAGCCAAAACCTATGAGTATTTGTTTTAGAAATCTTCCTAAGTTAGTGAATCTTAATCATTTCTTTTCATTATCAAGAACCTTTTGGTTACTTTGTCAGAATGGGCTTTATGATACTTGAAAGTTTTTTGTCTACCTCAAACTATTTAATTAAACATTTTTTTTTGCAAAATATATTTTATTAATTAATTACATATAAATGCCAATAAGAAATTCTAAACAGCATGAGTTTAATCAACATAGCATTAGCAAAGCCAAAAATATTAGTGCTTAGCTCATATTGACTTTACGTAGGCAAATGTATATTTTTTCTTAAGCTCTTGGAAATATTAAAAATATTTCCCAGCCATCCCACTGCTATGTTCTTGTGACACTTGAGACTTGGGGAACCAAGTTTAGAAAATGCTGGGCTGGTGTAAAGGCTCTGTTGGTGCACTTCATTATCTTGCTCTGACCCCAAGGAATGCCCTCTAACATTGTGCTAACCCCAATAGTACTCCAGTGCACCCTTATAATAGTATTATGGCTATCATTGGATGGGTAAGCTCCTTTCTCTGGAAAAAATAAGGTAATTGTTTCTGTTTATCTTCTAGTGTGAAGTATAAATAAGTTAAGTATTGCACTCCAAACTTGGAGATGTTTTTATAATGTTACAACTGTAAGATTTTAAAGCATTATGATCTGAATTATAATACATGACTATAATGCAAAGCCAGACAGCCATTATAAATTACTGAAAAAATTGCAGGATATAAAACATGATGTATATGACATGTTGTTTTTTTAATCCATAAACATGTTACTTTTACACCAAGGGAAAACAATTTGGAGAGAAAATAAAGACACCATTATTAGTCTTAGTGGAGAATAGAATGAATTGCTGAACTTCTGACTCCTATACTCTTTCACGTTCAATGTCCTCAATTTTGAGATGGTCAAATACCTAGAGTGATGCAAGGAGATGGAAAGGCCTTTCCAGATTAGAAGAATGAAATTAGAAGGAGGATAAGGAGATGACAGATGAGTAGGAAAAGAAAGGGATCCCAGATGGAAACTTCTGGGGAACATAGCTACTCCAGGTCCCTGAAAGTACAGATGAAGCAGATACAGGGCAATGACTCCTGAAAGTAAACTTCATGGTACAGTGTTTCCTCAGTCGAGACTGTTCCTGCACCAAACCGAATTTCACATCCAGCTCAATTATTGTAAAATTATTTTCAAAACTGATCTCTTGTTTCCACACCCATTCTGAATGTACTGTTCCACCTAGTGTTAGTTTTAGTGTTGCACAACCCCAAACTTGCTTTCTTGCCTTCTCTATTCTGGATACCTTGTGGAAAAGGGCAAATGTGTCAAGAGCTGTAAAGGAGGATGTGTGTGTGTGTGTGTGTGTGTGTGTGTGTGTGTGTATTTGAAGACATTTATCAATATATGCAGCTCAGTTGCAGAAATTGCAGCAAGCCAGATGCTTTGGGTAATGTTTATCTCACCAATCAAACTTATTCTACAGCTGATCTTTGTAAAAGAATGGAGCTAAGTATTAAGAAGGGTATTCCTTTAAAACCCTCTAGGAATTATTAGTGAAGACAGCCTTTATTCCCTACGATGGGATGTTCCTGTAGTGTCTTTATTTGGTACTGATTTCTCCTGACTTCCATCCTTTAAGCAGCTACCCTCTCTCCATGTCTCTTGTGTATCATTCATCCATTCCATATACTCTAGCATCAAAGGACACATGGAGATGGGTAAACTACTTGATTTGGGAATTGTATGCCTACAGGATTTAGTTAAAGGACCTTCAGTGATCTCTGTATCTGCACTGTGTTTTAGTAAACACTTTGAACTAGTGTCATCTTGTTTAATCTGTATGTGCTTATGAATTTTAAACAGCCTTTTTTTTATTGAATGAAAGGTTATTTAAATTCTCTAGAGCTTTACAATTTTCAAAAGTTTCACAAACATGATTTCATATAATCCCATAATAATCCTGTTTTTAAATCCTCTACCCCTACATTGCCCCTCCCCCCTTCCCTCTTCTCACTGGTAGCCACTAGTTTGTCCTCTACATCTGTTAGTCTGCTGCTTTTTTGTTTTATTCACTAGTTTGTTTTATTTTTTAGATTTCACATGTAAGTGATATAATACAGTATTTATCTTTCTCTGTCTGACTTATCTCACTTAGCATAATGCCCTCCAAGTCCATCCATGTTGTGCAAAATTTCATTCTTTTTTATGTCTGAGTAGTATTCCATTGTGTGTGTGTGTGTGTGTGTGTGTGTGTGTGTGTATGCCATCTCTTTATCCACTCATCTGTTGACGGACACTTACATTGCTTCCATACCTTGGCAATTCTAAATAACGCTGCTATGGACATTGGCGTGCATGTCTTTTTTAGAATTTGTGTTTTTGTTTTTTTTTTCAGTTATATACCCAGGAGTGGCATTTCTGGGTCATATGGTATTTCTATTTTCAGTTTTTTGAGGAACCTCCATACAGTTTTACACAGTGTCTGCACCAAATTACATTCCCACCAACAGTGTTGGAGTGTTCCCTTCTCTCCACATCCTCACCAACATTTACTTGTATCCTTTTAAAACAGCCTTTTTGGTTTAATATTTTACATGTTTAATTGTTCATCTGTATGGTTCAAATGTGTATTGTTTTTTAATGAATGCATTTGCCTACTTAAAAATTAAATTGATTCTGTTTGAAATATTCATATTGTCTGTACAGAAAAGTGAAGGATGATTATCCCAATTTCTTGCAGGCTACATAGGAGCCTAGGTGCTTGATTAGACAGATTTGGGGGAATAGGGCAAAGAAGCTTGGGGTATGATGAACCATATGTCCTAGCTTCTGGCTCTCACAGTAAAACAATTTTTTTTTGAATTAAAATCCTTATTTTATTGTCTTTGTTTGTTTTTAGTGAACCATTCTGTAAGCAGCTTCAATAACTCATCTGTAGTTACCCTCAGGGTTCTAGGATGTGATGCATCAGGGTTAAGGGACCAGTATACACCTAGTTCAATCTCTGAAAATACTCCTCACACAGAAGACAAGCAACACAGGCATCACGTAATTCCTCTCCTTTTTTGCCATTTATTCACATAACACAGACTTTGTTGTTCATCAGACTTAGAACACCTTTGCTCTTTGTATGCAGAATATACCTCATAAAGCACATTTTGTAATTATGGGCATTTGAGTTTTTCTAACAAATGCCATTGTTTTAATTTCCCATCAGTCATTTTTAGTGACTCTACTTACAGAGATAAATCCAGGAATTTTTGTGACCTCTAACTTATGAAGTTTAGAGGAGTCATTTTATGGTATATATTACAAAAATCATAACTTCAAAAATAAGGTACAGTATGAAAAAAGGACATAAAAGGATTTATATAAATATATATTTATAAAAATAATCCAAAATTGAGAAAATAAACATTATTATTGCCATCCCATTTCCATAATGCTTTTTTAAAAAACATTCAATATTAAAGTACTTATTAATTGCAAATATTTTTCATCCAAGTGAAAAACTATAAATACTTCAGAAATATAGTGTATATATTTTTATAAAAGGTGATTTTGCAAATATTTGGGAAACCAAAGGTACGTAACATTACATTAGTTTACTTAAAATAAAATACAACTACAGAAATTTTTTAAATTAATCATCTCCATTTCTTTGGTAAGAAACTTAATGAACTTTTTTTCTCCTTTACCATCGATGGGTTTTTTTTTTTTTTGTGCAGGTTCTTATTAGTCGTCAATTTTATACACATCAGTGTATACATGTCAATCCCAATCGCCCAATTCAGCACAGCACCTTGCCCACCCCACCACGGCTTTGCCCCCTTGTTGTCCATACGTTTGTTCTCTACATCTGTGTCTCAACTTCTGCCCTGCAAACCGGTTCATTTGTACCATTTTCTAGGTTCCACATACATGCGTTAATATATGATATTTGTTTTTCTCTTTCTGACTTCACTCTGTGTGACAGTCTCTATATCCATCCACGTCTAAACAAATGACTCAATTTCATTCCTTTTTATGGCTGAGTAATATTCCATTGTATATATGTACCACATCTTCTTTATCCATTTGTCTGTCGATGGGCATTTAGGTTGCTTCCATGACCTGGCTATTGTAAATAGTGCTGCAATGAACATTGGGGTGCACATATCTTTTTGAATTATGGTTTCCTCTGTGTATATGCCC
The DNA here is from genome assembly GCF_059928025.1 of Delphinapterus leucas. NCBI lineage: Eukaryota > Metazoa > Chordata > Mammalia > Artiodactyla > Monodontidae > Delphinapterus > Delphinapterus leucas. The sequence continues at coordinate 35,739,685 of NC_143137.1, read as the reverse complement.
AGTAGTGGGATTGCTGGGTCATATGGTAATTCTAGTTTTAGTTTTTTAAGGAACCTCCATACTGTTCTCCATAGTATCTATATCAATGAACATTCCCACCAACAGTGCAAGAGGGTTCCCTTTTCTCCACACCCTCTCCAGCATTTGTAGTTTGTAGATTTTCTGATGATGCCCATTTTAACTGCTGTGAGGTGATACCTCATTGTAGTTTTGATTTGCATTACTCTAATAATTAGTGATGTTGAGCAGCTTTTCATGTTCCTCTTGGCCATCTGTATGTCTTCTTTGGAGAAATGTCTATTTAGGTCTTCTGCCCATTTTTGGACTGGGTTGTTTGTTTCTTTAATATTGAGCTGCATGAGCTCTTTATGTATTTTGGAGATTAATCATTTGTTGATTTGTTTGCAAATATTTTCTCCCATTCTGAGGGTTGTCTTTTTGTCTTGTTTATAGTTTCCTTTGCTGTGCAAAAGCTTTGAAGTTTCATTAGGTCTCATTTGTTTATTTTTGTTTTTATTTCCATTACTCTAGGAGGTGGATCAAAAAAGATCTTGCTGTGATTCATGTCAAAGAGTGTCCTTCCTATGTTTTCCTCTAAGAGTTTTATAGTGTCCCGTCTTACATTTAGGTCTCTAATCCATTTTGAGTTTATTTTTGTGTATGCTGTTAGGGAGTGTCCTAATTTCATTCTTTTACATGTAGCTGTCCAGTTTTCCCAGCACCACTTATTGAAGAGACTGTCTTTTCTCCATTGTATATCCTTGCCTCCTTTGTCATAAATTAGTCGACCATAGGTGCGTGGGTTTATCTCTGGGCTTTCTATTTGTTCCATTGATCTGTGTTTCTGTTTTTGTGCCAATACCATATTGTCTTGATGACTGTAGCTTTGTAATATATTTTTCCCTCAAGACCGCTTTGGCTATTCAGGGCCTTTTGTGTCTCCTTACAAATTTTAAGATTTTTTGTCCTAGTTCCATAAAAAATGCCATTGGTAATTTGATAGGGATTGCATTAAATCTGTAGATTGCTTGGGTAGTATAGTCATTTTCACAATATTGATTCTTCCTATCCAAGAACATGGTATATCTCTCCATCTGTTGGTATCATCTTTAATTTCTTTCATCAGTGTCTTATAATTTTCTGCATACAGGTCTTTTGTCTCCCTAGGTAGGTTTAGTCCTAGGTATTTTATTCTTTTTGTTGCAGTGGTAAATGGGAGTGATTCCTTAATTTCTCTTTCAGATTTTTCATCATTAATGTATAGGAATTCAAGAGACTTCTGTGCATTAATTTTGTATCCTGAAACTTTACCAAATTATTGATTAGTTCTAGTAGTTTTCTGGTGGCATTTTTAGGATTCTCTATGTATAGTATCATGTCACCTGCAAACAGTGACAGTTTTACTTCTTCTTTTCCAATTTGTATTCCTTTTATTTCTTTTTCTTCTCTGATTGCTATGGCTAGGACTTCCAAAACTATGTTTAACAATAGTGGTGAGAGTGGACATCCTTGTCTTGTTTCTGATCTTAGAGGAAATGCTTTCAGTTTTTCACCATTCAGAATGATGTTTGCTTTGGGTTTGTCGTATATGGCTTTTATTATGTTGAGGTAGGTTCCCTCTATGCCTACTTTCTGGAGAGTTGTTATCATAAATGGGTGTTGAATTTTGTCAAAAGCTTTTTCTGCATCTATTGAGATGATCATATGGTTTTTATCCCTCAATTTGTTAATATGGTGTATCACATTGATTGATTTGCGTATATTGAAGAATCCTTGCGTCCCTGGGATAAATTCCACTTGATCATAGTGTATGATCCTTTTAATGTGTTGTTGGCTTCTGTTTCCTAGTATTTTGTTGAGGATTTTTGCATCTGTATTCATCAGCGATATTGGTCTGTAATTTGCTTTTTTGTTGTATCTTTGTTTGGTTTTGGTATCAGGGTGATGGTGGCCTCATAGAATAAGTTTGGGAGTGTTCCTTCCTCTGCAATTTTTTGGAAGAGTTTGAGAATGATGGGTGTTAGCTCTTCCCTAAATGTTTGTTAGAATTCACCTGTGAAGCCATCTGGTCCTGGACTTTTGTTTGTTGGGAGATTTTTAATCACAGTTTCAATTTCATTACTTGTGATTGGTCTGTTCATATTTTCTGTTTCTTCCTGGTTCAGTCTTGGAAGTTATACCTTTCTAAGAATTTGTCCATTTCTTCCAGGTTGTCCATTTTATTGGCATAGAGTTGCTTGTAGTAGTCTCTTAGGATGCTTTCTATTTCTGTGGTGCCTGTTGTAACCTCTCCTTTTTCATTTCTAATTTTATTGATTTGACTCCTCTCCCTGTTTTTCTTGATGAGTCTGGCTAATGGTTTATCAATTTTGTTTATCTTCTCAAAGAACCAGCTTTTAGTTTTATAGATCTTTGCTATTGTTTTCTTTGTTTCTATTTCATTTATTTCTGCTCTGATCTTTATGATTTCTTTCCTTCTGCTAACTTTGCGTTTTGTTTGTTCTTCTTTCTCTAGTTCCTTTAGGTGTAAGGTTAGATTGTTTATTTGAGATTTTTCTTGTTTCTTGAGGTAGGGTTGTATAGCTATTAACTTCCCTCTTAGAACCGCTTTTGCTGCATCCCATAGGTTTTGGATCGTCGTATTTTCATTGTCATTTGTCTCTAGGTATTTTTTGATTTCCTCTTTGATTTCTTCAGTGATCTCTTGGTTATTTAGTACCGTATTGTTTAGCCTCCATGTGTTTGTGTTTTTTACGTTTTATTCCTGTAATTCATTTCTAATCTCATAGAGTTGTGGTCAGAAAAGATGCTTGATATGATTTCATTTTCTTAAATTTACTGAGGCTTGAATTGTGACCCAAGATGTGATCTATCCTGGAGAATGTTCTGTGCACACTTGAGAAGAAAGCGTAATCTGCTGTTTTTGGATGGAATGTCCTATAAATATCAATTAAATCTATCTGGTCTATTGTGTCATTTAAAGCTCCTGTTTCCGTATTTATTTTCATTTTGGATGATCTGTCCATTGGTGTAAGTGAGGTGTTAAAGTCCCCCACTATTACTGTGTTACTGTTAATTTCGTCTTTTATAGCTGTTAGCAGTTGCCTTATGTATTGAGGTGCTCCTATATTGGGTGCATTTATATTTATAATTGTTATATCTTCTTCTTGGATTGATCCCTTGATTATTATGCAGTGTCTTTCCTTGTATCTTGTAACATTCTTTATTTTAAAGTCTATTTTGTCTGATATGAGTATGGCTACTCCAGCTTTCTTTTGATTTCCATTTGCATGGAATACCTTTTTCCATCCCTTTACTTTCAGTCTGTACGTGTCCGTAGGTCTGAAGTGGGTCTCTTGTAGACAGCATATAGATGGGTCTTGTTTTTGTATCCATTGAGCAAGCCTGTGTCTTTTCTTTTCCTTTTTTCTTTATTTTTTGTTAAGCCTGTGTCTTTTGGTTGAAGCATTTAATCCATTCACGTTTAAGGTAATTATCAATACGTATGTTTCTATGACCATTTTCTTAATTGTTTTAGGTTTGTTTTTGTAGGTCCTTTTCTTCTCTTGTGTTTCCCACTTAGAGAAGTTTCATTAGCATTTGTTGTAGAGCTGGTTTTGTGGTGCTGAATTGTCTCAGCTTTTGCTTGTCCGTAAAGCTTTTGATTTTTCCATCGAATCTTAATGAGATCCTTGCCAGGTAGAGTAATCTTGGTTGTAGGTTCTTCCCTTTCATTGCTTTAAGTATATCATGCCACTCCCTTCTGGTTTGTAGAGTTTCTGCTGAAAAATCAGCTGTTAACCTTATGGGAGTTCCCTTTTCTGTTATTTGTCGTTTTTCCCTTGCTGCTCTCAATAATTTTTCTTTGTCTTTATTTTTTGCTAGTTTCATTACTATGTGTCTTGGCGTGTTTCCCCTTGGGTTTATCCTGTATGGGACTCTTTGCACTTACTGGGCTTGGGTGGCTATTTCCTTTCCCAAGTTAGGGATGTTTTGACTATTATCTCTTCAAATATTTTCTCTGGTCCTTTCTCTCTCTTCTCCTTCTAGGACCCCTATAATGCAAATGTTGTTGCGTTTAACGTTGTCCCAGAGGTCTCTTAAGATTTCTTCATTTCTTTTCATTCTTTTTTCTTTATTCTGTTACGCAGCAGTGAATTTCACCATTCTGTCTTCCAGGTCACTTCTCCGTTCTTCTGCATCACTTATTCTGCTATTGATTCCTTCTAGTGTAGTTTTCATTTCAGTTATTGTATTGTTCATCTCTGTTTGTTTGTTCTTTAATTCTTCTAGGTCTTTGTTAAACATTTCTTGCAACTTCTTGATCTTTGCCTCCATTCTTTTTCCGAGGTCCTGGATCATCTTCACTATCATTATTCTGAATTCTTTTTCTGGAAGGTTGCCTATCTCCACTTCATTTAGTTGTTTTTCTGGGGATTCATCTTCTTCCTTCATCTGGTACATAGTCCTCTGCCTTTTCATCTTGTCTATCTTTCTGTGAATGTGGTTTTTGTTCCACAGGTTGCAGGATTGTAGTTCTTCTTGCTTCTGCCGTCTGCTGTCTGGCGGATGAGGCTATCTAAGAGGCTTGTGTAAGTTTCCCGATGGGAGGGTCTGGTGGTGGGTAGAGCTCCATCGATAGTTTTGTTCTCCGATGAAGTACAGACTACCATTGTCTCAACAGGCTGAATGTGGAAATAAAAGCAAACCTGCTAGGGTTGGAGGGTCTCCTGCAGAGGCAGGGGGTGATTGTGGCTCACTGTGGAGACAAGGACCTAAAACAAATTTTTAATGGCATTTTTATTCGTGTGCATGTAGGTGATAACTTATTAAAATAGCTGTTGAATATTCTCAGTTAGCCAGATCTATTCAGCTCTTCCAAAGCCAGACAGTAACATTTCTTCCACATTAATACCTCATTTCAGAACTGTTCTTGTCCTGATTCAGTTGTGTGCTCTCTCTCTGTAGGCTTTTTCTTTAAAACATAAACCTATGCTAGTCCCTACTTCTCTGTCCCAGCTGGCTGCTTTTTTATGCCATAACTTTTGCTCTAACCCTAAAAAAGTGTCTTTATTAAGATACATTATTTCTTATAATATTCTCTAAGAATACTTTTGTCTGTGAAACTAGAATAACCAAATTGAAAAGCACTGTTTTTTTTCGTTGCTACTGTTGTTTTTCCATCTTAAGAAAATATAGTAATTTACTCTAGTACAGTGATCATAAGGCAAAAAGATAAATTGGAAGTTTGTTTTAGTGTATAACATGGAAATTTTCATTAAGATGAAGTCTAAAAATTATCGTAAAATCAGGAGTTTAGGCAAGCATGTATCAATATTGAAAGTAGATTAGTGAGCACAAAAAACAAGTATTTATTTTTTTCTGTAAGATTTATCACCAAATCAAATACTGAATTATTGGAGGCAAGGTGAAAAGGAATCTGATATTGGGAAGACCTGGTCTTCATTTCTTCTCATGCTTCTGCCTGAATCCAAGAGGAGAGCAGAGGTTCAGCACAAGTCCCTCCTATCACTTGCCGGGTGTTGAGAGGACAATAAGGAGAGCCTGGCACTCAGAAGGTTGCCTGCCACTGTAGGGAAGGATACCTAATTGAAGAAAAACAGTTATTTGCATTAGCCCCTGCTCCATATTTTCCATCTCCAGAAGGGTTGATAAGTCAACTGGGGGCAAAGAGTGGGAGGAATAACAAGATCCACTCTGGCCTCTTATTTTCCAACACAGTTCATAGGAAACCTGAATTTTCTGGGTTGTTAGGATGAGTGCTCAGATTAATGAAGTGTGCTTTAGTTCTCATTTGGCTATAAATCCTTGTCTGTATATTCCACAGGCCATTACCTCAGAAGGATGGAGGGGAAGAGGCATCAAGAACCCTTGTTTTTGCCCAAATGCCCTTCAGATTTCTCTCTGCCAAGATTTTGCTCATCCTGTGTCCTCTAAGTAGAATTCCTGTTAGTCCTATCCACCCATCATGAACTCTTTTCAACTCTTCCTCCCATAAAGTGACTAAACCCTGATAGAATTTTGCTGGTGGCATTTATATAACTTTTATTTTATTTTATTTTGTTTTGTGGTATGTGGGCCTCTCACTGTTGTGGCCTCTCCCGTTGCGGAGCACAGGCTCCGGACGCACAGGCTCAGTGGCCATGGCTCACAGCCCCAGCCGCTCCGTGGCATGTGGGATCTTCCTGGACCGGGGCATGAACCCATGTCCCTTGCATTGGCAAATGGACTCTCAACCGCTGCACCACCAGGGAAGCCCCTATATAACATTTTGTTACATGTATTTTTATAGACTTTTTTAGGGCAGTTTTAGGTTTTCATAAACTTGAGCAGAAAGTACAGAGAGTTCCCTGCTCCTACACATGCACAGCCTCCTCTACTATCAATATCTTGAACCAGAATGCTACGTTTGTTACAAAAGGTAAACCTTCATTGACACCTTATCATCCAAAGTCCACAGTTTACATTAAGGTTCACTCTTGGTGTGGTACGTTACGATGGTTTTAACAAGTATACAGTGTATCCACCACTATAGTATTATACAGAATAGTTTGATCGACCTAAACATATGTAGTTATTAATTGTCTTACTCCCCTTATATTTTAGTAATATAAAATTCTAAAGGAGAGGGGCTGAATTTTTTTTATTGTAGTCTTCCCTGTTATAAAACGAACAGTGTTTTGTGTGAAGTTAAGGATTAAAAAAATGTTAATTGAATGGGTAATTTTCAGTGATTATAATATAGAAAGAAAATTGAGCATCTTGTATGCAGCTTAGTTCTATCGAAATGCAATCCTGTTTTTTTTTGTGTTTTTTTTTTGCGGTACGGGGGCCTCTCACCGTTGTGGCCTCTCCCATTGCGGAGCACAGGCTCTGGACACTCAGGCTCAGCGGCCATGGCTCACGGGCCCAGCCGCTCCGCAGCGTGTGGGATCTTCCCGGACCGGGGCACGAACCCATGTCCCCTGCATTGGCAGGTGGACTCTCAACCACTGCGCCACCAGGGAAGCCCACAATCCTGTTTTTTATAAGAACTGCCCAATGATCCCTGTCAACCAGGGAGTAAAATGTTCCCACACTCAATTAAAACATGAATGGGACTCTCATAGCCTGGCATGAGTCAAAGAATCAATATTGTCAGTTTTTAAATTAAACATTTTATGTAATTTTATTCATATTTTAAGATTGTTGAGGCTAGTCTATAGAAAGGGGTAAAATCCTCAAAATTTTGCATTATCTGTTACATTTTACTTTTTCCTTCCTTACATCACCGTAGACCTGACTCTGACATTTTATATACCTTAAAATAGGAAACAGTACATGTTGTATATCTTCAGTAGTGGCTTAGGTACATAAAGATGATACTCAAAAGGTGATACCATTATGGAGTTTACTTGGATGTACCACAGGAATCTGTCCTTGTTCCATGTAATTTAATATTTTTACCAATTATTTGTGTAAAAGTCTGGGTGTTCTGTACCTTTATAAGAAATTAATTTGGGAAAAAACTATCTTCCTAAAGTTGTGAGGGGTTTTAAGTAAATATAGATAGTTGGTTGCCTATACTCAAGGCAATGAAAATGTCTTTAGCTTTTGGATATTATAAATGACAATTTAGGGCTTCCCTGGTGGCGCAGTGGTTGAGAGTACGCCTGCCGATGCAGGGGACACGGGTTCGTGTCCCGGTCCGGGAAGATCCCACATGCCGCGGAACAGCTGGGCCTGTGAGCCATGGCCGCTGAGCCTGCGCGTCCGGAACCTGTGCTCCACAACGGGAGAGGCCACAACAGTGAGAGGCCCACATAACGCAAAAAAAAAAAAAAAAAAAAAAAGACAATTTAGTAAACAAAATCCTATATAGTACTTACAACCAAATTAAACAAACTAAGCTAAAAAGAATAAATATAAGGTCCTGTACAGAGGGCCAAAACTTAATGCAGGAACTGTTACTTAACATTTAAAGTACCACTAACTTTTTAAAGCCTAGATATTATGGTTAATGATACACCTGAACTGAGTGAACTGCTTACTCTAAAGAAAATGTAATAATAAGTCCCTAGCAATATATTAATTATATCAAAATTTACTTCTCTACTAAATATTATTGTACACTTAGTAGATGCAAGTCAATGTGTTCTGCAATGCAGTTGTGGTAGGCAGAAATAAAGGCTGCCCAAATATATATCTACATCATATTTCTAAGATTAGATGAATATGATACTTTACATGGCAAAAGTGACTTTACAGATGTGATTAAATTAAGGACCTTGTGATGGAGGGATTATACAATCCAATTCTTTGTGTCCTTAAAATTGGAGAACCTTTTCTGGTTGTAGTGAGAAAAAGTTGTGATGACAGAGGCATGGTCAGAGAGATGCTACGTGGCTGGTTTTAAAGATGGAGAAAGGGAGCCAAGGATGAGCCAAGGATGCAGGCAGCCTCTAGAAGCTGGAAAAGTCAAGGAAACAAATAGGTTTTCCCCAAGAGCTTCCAGAAAGGAAAGCAGCCCTGCCAACACCTTGATCTTGCCCACTGAGACCTCTGTTGGACTTCTGACCTACAGAACTATAAGATAATAAATTTGCATTTCTTTAAGCCACTACATTTGTGGTCATTTGTTACAGCAGCAATAGAAAACTAATTCCAGCAGCCCCTTATTCTTTAGTGAGGGAGGTCTACATAAAAGAATTATCTAATCACAAAGGTGAAAATTACTCTGAAGGAAAAATGACCAAAACTGTATGAGCCTGTCCATATCCAGTCTAATTATTGAATTGGTGACCAGGAAGGATTAGACATTCGTGAGTGATGAGTGATGATCTGGACAGTCATAAAGGCATGGTCAGGGACCACTGAAATACAGTGTTTATATGGGATAATATTGCAGTAGGGTTCAGTCAAGGAAGCAGAACCACTATGAATTCAGGAGTAGAAATTGATTATAGCGATTGAATATCAGAGGACTGATGAACCAGTCAAGCTAAGCCAAGCATGTTTAACCACTAAAGAGGGACCATAATGGAGGAGTCAGTGGGAAGTTGTTGCCTCTGTGTGTCTGTAGCTAAGGGTCCAGTGAGAGGTCTGGGGCCGTTGTTGAACAACAGGCCATTAGTCAGGGAGAAGATCTTTTCCATGGAGTGGAAAAGACAAGGAATACCTGAACCTTGGTAGTACCTTTGCATATCTGTCACCACATCTAACCACAACAACATTCGGAGAGTAGGGGCTGCTGTGTCACTTCTGCCTCCATAGCTTATGCAGATTTCTCTCGACCAAATCAGAACCCATACCCATACAGGGAAGGGGATTCTGGGAAGTGCAGTTGCCAGCTTCATCAAGTTGACAGTAGAATTATTCATCACTACAGGAACCATACTTTAAGAGTAGCACAGATAATTTTTGTATTGGCATGGAAGGCATCTAGGATGGTTTGGGAACATTAAAACAGAGCAATGTGAGAAATTCTACTTCGTCATTTTTTGTGCATCCTTTCATATCTACACATTCAGGTGTCAAGGTCAACTAAAAATTACTGTTACACATTTTTTTCCCCAGATTTTTTAACTCCTTGACTTTCTTCATAGTAATTGATTTTACTCTTTTAGGGGCATTAATGAGAGAAACAGCAATTGTATTTGCATTGTGAGTAGGAAAAATCCAGTCGTCCTATGTGTTTTTCCTTTACTCTCATACCACTACCACACTCATAACTTTTCTGATATCAAGTTTTTCCCACACCAAGCAATTTTTTGTGACACCAGCTATGTGTCATACAATTTAACTCAATTCCGACACTGTCTACCTGAAGATAGCCTCAGATCCCACAGGTTAAGGGCTCAGTCCCACGAGACTGCCCCCTACTTCGGATGCCAATTGCAAGTAGTAGTCCCCAGGTTATCCACAAATTCTGAGTTGGCTAAAAATCGGAGGTTCCCATGACCTCCTCCCGCTCGGATTCGGTTATTTCCTAGAACAGCTCACAGAGCTCAGGGAAACACGTACATTTATCAGTTTATTATATAATATTAAATAATAAAGGATGTGATGAAGCATATAGATGAACAACCATATGAAGAGATACACAGGGCAAGGTCTGAGAGGATCTCAAGCACAGGAGCTTCTGTTCCCATGGAGTTGGTTGGGGTGCATCACCTTCCCTGTATGTGGATGTGTTCATTAACCTGGAAGCTCTTTGAACCCCACACTTCGGGGTTTTTTATGGAGACTTCATCATGTGGGCATGACAAATCACTAACTCCATTTTCAGCCCCTCTCCCGGCTGTGGAGAATGGAAGTTGGGGCTGAAAATTCCAAGTTTCTAATTATGACTTGATCTATCTGGTAACCAGCCTCCATCCAGGATCCCACAAGAGTCACCTCATTAGAACAAAAGATATCGCTATCACTCAGGAAATTCCAAGGAATTTAGGAGATTTGAGTCTGGAAACGGGGTCAAAGAACAAATATTTAGAATAAAACATGCTCCTAATGCTCTTATTACTTAGGAAATTATAATGGTTTTAGAACCTCTGTGCCAGCGACTGGGGACAGAAACCAATATAAATATATTCTATACTTTCACACATTGAAGGAATAACATATACTGAATGAATTGTTCCAAGAAGAGCAAGTTAACAATATTTTGATGTAATGGATATTTCTTTTCATTTGCCTGAAGATGACCATATTAGAGTATTATTTAGACTTTAAAAATAATCAACTTATTAGAAAGTACCACCAATTTCTTCTTAGAAGAATTATTTTGTTTTTGAGATTTTTATATTATTGTTCTTGAAACTTTAATCATGTACTACTCAACTTAGTGTCTTAAACAAGATATTTGAAAAAATTTTAAAATATATTACTGATCTGTTTTCTATAAAATATTCGAGAAATTCCAATTTTAGTACTATGCAAGTTATTGAAATACAATATTTCCAAGTTTATTTTGTTGTATTTCAGTTGCTATGGTGGCAAATATTGTACATATTTAAATGTGGGATAGCATTTCATATAAGCATCAGTAAAATCCCTAAAGTATTTTAAGTAGTGGAGACTGTCGATGTCAGTTACTTTATAAATTTTGTCAGTGATTTGGATTGCCATGCACTGATGTGTAGAACACGTGAAGGATATCTCTAGGGTTTAACTTATACATCACAAGTGAAGTCGCCATACAAATTATCACACTGTATATTTTTCAATCCATAAATAAGCCCTTATTATCTATCTTCTTAATGTTATAAATCATTTTCATAAAATAACTATACTGGTAAAAGAGAAAAATATGATGTCATAGTTGAGTTGAGTTTATATTTTCTATCCTATCATAAAAATATTTAACAACCCACATATAATGGCCATTTTTCTCAATGCCATAAATATTAATTCAAGTACAAGTTATTTATATCTTAAGATATACTGCTTTCTATTATAGTTCACCTATTTATCTATATCTATATCCATACATATGTCACACACTCGTATGTGTGATATATATATGGATATAGATATAGATAAAACTGTAAGAGAACAATCACCCACACTCCTCTTGTAGCTTTGTAGCTTAATATAACAATTTTTAGTTATGTTTTGTTTGGCTGGCACAGTATTTACAGAAATGTCTTTGAAAGGCTTTAAGTAGTGCAGGGACTCCCCAAATCCATCCACAGGCTCCCCTCCTCCCTATTACCTTTTGCCTGCTTAAGTCAGACATTTATATTTTCATTAGCCATCTGTAGGCATTTCAATTAGCTGATTCCTTATCCACAACATATTATATATCACTCTCTCCTGTAGCTTAGTTTTATGAATCCATCTCATCTGCTATCCTTTAAGCATCTTGGGGATATGGGCTATGTTCTGTTCATCTTTGTATTCTCCAGAGTGCTTTCCACAAAGGAGACAGTCAATAAAAATTTATTGAAATATTCGAGGAAGTGGGAAATAGCTTCAGCCTATACACAGGATGCTCCCTGAACATTTAAAGAATTAAAAGCAAATTTCATATTTTATAAAACTGGTGTTTTTAGGAATGTAGCTATCTCTGGTAACGAAATAAGTATACCTTATGGAATAAATTAAACCTTCCCCAAAATAATAACCATCATTCCTTAGTCTTATTTCTTCCTGAGATCTAGAATTTTATTACCTGAGTCTAAGACTGCTAGGTTTTCTTTAATTTTTATGTTACTAAGGTATCAAATGTACATGCTTTAAAAAGCCATATATTTCAATGAACATGTAACAGAAAATAATAGCACCCTGATGTGTGTGTATGTGTATATTTGTGCCTTAAGTGATGATAAAAATTTAATAAGAATGTGAGATGGACTATAATTATTATTAGGATAAGAAAAGATTTTAAAAACTGAGTAAAGTGCATCTGAATCTCAACCTCTGCTCCATTCATTCACACTCCATAATAATAAATCAGTGATCATCTGAAAATGTCGCTAGTGGGTATAAGAATCATCATTTGTCTTAACAAGCAAATAGTGTTCATATGTTATTCACGTGAGGTCACTAATAACCTATGAAAAATGGCTTTGGGTACCAGAGAATTATTTTAGAATAACATAGATCTTTGAATGACTTTTTTACCCTTAAATACTTTAGATTACAAGGCCAGAAATGATCATGGATATAGTCTCCAAAGAAAGCCCTTGAACAAAGATTTACAATTCTCTTAGAACCAGATATGGAGGAAAACCTTTCTTAATACAACTTATTTTGTTATTCACAGAAATTTGGCATATCGTCTTATTGGCTTTTACATCATTCAAATGACTAAAAAAAGGATGTTGTATTAGCAATGCTTCAAAAAGACATTTCTTAAACCCTGGGACAGATAATTATTTTCCATGACTATAATGCCAACCTGTATCCCTCACCCATAAAAGAATCATCTGGCATATTTAAGGAATAACCAGGATTCAGTTTGTATATATGACACCAGTGTAGCCAGAAAAAATGTGAAAAAAAATCCATCAAATGCTTTGTCACACCTCATAAAAATAAATTTCTTTCAAATGGAAACATCTTAGTTACTTTATAATTAGCATTGTTGGGTTATAAAATCAGGAAAATTCAAATTGTGTAAACAAAACTAAAATGCTTTTATATTTCTATTGTGTCAGAGAGCTGATAGTTCATACCATGGTAACACACTATGGTTTCATACTGTACTTTTGTCTAGAATTTTTTTGTTTGTCTGTATTTTGGTATAATTTTAGTTTCTCATATCTGGGAGGGATCTCAAGAAAAAAGGTTTTATAAAGAAATGTGAGACCTCACAGTGGATTTACAGTTATCTCGCATGCTTTTAATTCAAAAGTTGGGCATTGAAATAGCAAGCAAAGGATTTTTAAAGTCATATTATTATTACATTAGATTATAATAAAGGTGATGAAATCTCCATGGAAACGCTTGCAGTAGCCACATAAATATCATGCTAATTTCTTTTCTTTATTATCATTAATCAGACATGAACTCTTAATGAGAGAATACTTCTAATGATTTTGATTTGCAAGCCTTTGTAATTTATTAACTTCTTCAAATTGAAAATCTCCAGGGTGAAAAAAAATATCTCATTTTTATGTATATTCTGTCACTTTACCAAGAGCACTTTACCAAGTCCATCTACCAGGAGAATGCAGCCAACTTGCAGACGAATTTTTTGATCTATAGAGCTGATTACAGCTGCATTTTATTTCCAACTAGAGATAGGAGTTAAGTTCAGTGATGGATCCTTAGATAACTACCTTGAAAAGCCTAAATCCAAGGCCAACTTCCATTCCATTCAGGAGATATGTAGCATTTCAAATTCCCTCAGATGGAGAAGGCTCTACTGTGGCCCTGGAACAGTTTGCCTGGATTTAAATTTTGGCTTCACTTCTTGCTATGGCTATGATCTCTCCAGGCCTCAATTTGATTATCATTAAAAGTTGAATAAAAATTATGCTGCATAATATTGTTTTGAGAATTAAATCCAATAATCCACGTAAACTGCTTGGCTTAAAGTGATGTTCAGGAAGGTTAGCTCTAGCCTGAATAAATGACCTTGAGACAATTTCTGAACTCTGAATAATTTGTAGTGTATCTTGATGGTTTTCCCCAGTTCTTCTCCATAAAGTAGAGACAAATAAAGGGTCTTGGTGGAATACATATTTGTTGGTTGTGTTCTTTAGGGCAAGGTTTCACAACCTCCATCTATAACGGGCCATAAAATAAAAACAGGCTGTAGGCTGGATTTGCCTGCTGGTTGTCATTTCCCAAGCCCTGCCTTGAAACAAAGAAATGCCATTTTTAGTGAATGATAGATTCATCTTTTAACAGGTTCTATTTTTTTCTAATTAAAGTTTAATCCATACTCAGTGTGAAAGAAAAAATAAAATAATTTGAAAAATATAGAAATGTTTAATAGAATATACAACTTTTAATCACATAATTCATGAGTAACTGCTTTGAACAGTGTATGATTTTATAGAATTCTATTTATCTGCTCAACAAATTAGAAATACACTATGAACATAATTTTAATTCCTGTTCTTTCTATTTAGTGTTATACAATGAATGCTTTTTAAAAAACCTCATATTTATGTATCTTTCATTATACTGTCCTAATTATACCTCATAAGTTAGTATCTATTAATAATTTACCCCTTCCACTAGATTGCTTTCAATTTAAGACTAGATACTGTCTTATCTTTGTAAGTCTTAGTACCATGACTGGTACATGGTAGGTGCTAGAGATTGAACCAGTTTGAAAATTAAAGAACATAATTACCCTTTACTCGATGTTATAGCTTAGAGTCCTGGCCCTAGTTCAAAGAGGACATTATCACACTCATTACCTGCTAGCCAGTTATGCAAAAAGCAAGAGTAGCATAATTTTTGATTACCAATTCATTTTAGAGAGCTCATTATTTGAAAAAAATAATATATTTAGCCAATTTCCAAAGTTGTTCCAATATTTCTTTCATTGCCTGAAAAGCAGTTTCACTTAAAATAATTTCCTCCAAATTGTTTCAAGTCAAATACTTCTGAATGACATTTCAGTTTGTACCTGAAATTCAATATTCAGTACTACAGAGGATAGTATATAATTTACCAAAAAAAAAAAAGAAAGAAAGAAAACATTTGAAGACAATTTTATCAGAATACAATGAACCATTTTTCTATGAGAAGCTACGTTTTCACATACATCCTATTCCACAAAGTAAACACCAAGAAGAAAGATAAGTGTAACTTCTTTGGTGAGAAAAGGTATATCTGAGCTTATGTTGCATTTAGGAACACAAACTAGTTCACATATTTTTGCTGATGAAAAAATTCACTCACTAGTCCCAAAATAGTCAAAAAAGTATTTTAATTCATCAGCTCAGTTAAAATGTTTGATTCCCTGGTAGTTTTTGGATTAATCTCAATATGCTTTTCTCAAAATAAACTCTATCTTGGAAATCTGGATAAAATATCACCCTGAGCACAGGCATCAAACTCTATTTTTCTCAGTTCCCTATTAAAGTGGTCAAAAGTAAGTAAGAAAATAGGTGCAGGGTAAATTAGCTTTATCCCTGGAAACTTGAAAAGTTGGCATCTGTGCAAGGCTAACTGATAATTTTCTTTCATATCCATCCACCCTCACATACACACACTCTGTAACATAGGGAGCTACATTTCCCATGCTCCCTGCACATTGGCTTCTGTGTTGGATACTTGAGATATTGGTGGGTGGAAGATGAACAGAAACCAGGGCAGGTCTCCTCAGTATGATATCTTTGTAGTTTCTGGGGATCATCCATGACTTCTGCTCCTGCTCAGATACCACTTCCCTACTTATGTCCTGACTCTCAACAGGTGGTCTTCGCTGTGATTCTAGCTCTCAAGGGACATCCTGGGGTTCTAGGCTGTGGTAACACCACATGTTCTCTCTTCCCATTCTCTTGTCCTCTTTTCTGTATGTTCCAATTTTTTTTTTTTTTTTTTTTTTTTTTGCGGTACGTGGGCCTCTCACTGTTGTGGCCTCTCCTGTTGCGGAGCACAGGCTCCGGACGCGCAGGCTCAGCGACCATGGCTCACAGGCCCAGCCACTCCGCGACATGTGGGATCTTCCTGGACCGGGGCACGGACCCACGTCCCCTGCATCGGCAGGCGGACTCTCAACCACTGCGCCACCAGGGAAGCCCTGTATGTTCCAATTTTTTGTCTCTCTGTGATTTGGCATGAATATTTTTTCCCTTCTGATCACTAATCCAGTTCACTAATTCTTACTTTGGGTCATCTTCTGTCAAACTCATTTACTGAGTCTTAATTTTAGTTTTCTTATTTCTAAATTTTCCATTTGTTTCCATTTCAGAGTTTCCAGTCCTCAGCTGAAATTCTTAATTTTTTTCTCTTGTTTATCATGTTATTTCAGTATACCATTTATTTTAGAGTTGATGTCTAGTTAAATCCAATGCCTGGATCATATGGTCTATTTCTACATTATGTTTTTTTCTTTCTCTTTTGGTCATTTGGTCTTGTTTCCTGGAGTGCAGCATTTTTTGCTGGAGTGAAAAACACTGATTATCAATTCTTATAAATATAATTTGAGGTTCTGATGATGCTATAATGCTCCACATAGGATTTTCTTTGTGTTGGTAAAGATTAATAAAGGAGTTGATAATCTTAAATCAATCAAATCAATTGCCCTAATTCAGAGACATATTTCAGTATTTGTGAAGGGGGTTTTATTTCTGTTTTGCCCTTACTCCTTCCAAGATGTAAATCTTCAATGGTCTCAGTGGAATCCTGGGCTGTTAACCAATGTCCCATCTCCTTGTGATTTCTAACCTCTAATTTTTGTTCCTCCAGCCTCTTATGACCTCTGAAAGCTCTGTTCAGCTTCTCAGCCTCCTACCTACTATTTTATGCTCAGCTTCTCAGTCTCTCAGCTGTGTTTTATAGATTGGAAAATGCTTCAGAAGTAGAATATTGGATTCACTTATCTATGTTCATCATCTTCTTTGGAAACATTGACTCCTCTGGTCCTTGCTGATTTCTTAACTAATGCCTTCAAACAGATTTTTTAAGAATGTTTTACACAGATTTAGCAGTCATTCTTGGTGGAAGGGTTGGCTTAATATAATCTAGTCCAAAAAAATGATCAAAATCAAAAGGAAAAAATTGAATAACAACTAAAGAGCAAAAAGTGGGAAAAAAGGAATATTTTTAAAATCTAGAAGCAAATCATAAAATGATAAATGCAAATATAAAAATAATTTTGAAAAATAAGAATTGTGGAATTATAAAATAAAAATCCAGCAGATTTTTTGAAGTTTCTAAAGAGCCAAGAGAACCAGCACCATCTCCTAGTTTTGACAGCAAAACCATTTTCTTTCCCAAGACATATTTTTCCCTTGCTCTTCCATAGGAGTTCTCAGAAGGCTGAAGATGAGACAGAGCCTCTTTGTGAAACGTCCACAGTTCCTGCAGAGGTGCTCTGGAATTTCTCTGAAGTCCTGGCCCAAGTAGGTACATCTTTTTGGTTACCAAAGGGCACTTTGGAGGGAAATAATTGATTCCAGGTCTGAATCATGGAAGATACAAAATGAATCTGGAATATCTTGTTGTGTTAGAAACTAATAAAGTGTTAAAAATATGATAGAGATATAATTAAAGGGCAAAGGAACCAACTTATATGTCTCCCGTTGGACAAATCTGGAATAATTTGAGATAAATTGAAATAATGATAGGAATATATTTTGAAGTAATAATCCATTTGTCCAAGCTGATATAAATCAGAAAATACAAATAAGTAAATAAAGGAGTGATAAAAGAAAGCTCTTCCTTAAGTAGAGTGGCAACTAACAAATACAGAAGAAATAATACAATTAGAAGATCATTAATGGTTGCTGAAACTAGTGGGTGAAAGCTTGGTGAAAAACAGGATATTTATGTAATACAAGATATTTCCCCCCAAATAACTCATTAATTACACAGGGGAAAAGTAACCTCACAGTGAAGAAACCTGGTGGATACTTCCTTAAGTAAGTGATATAAGGTAACAATGCCAGTAATAGGACAAACCAACCTCATATTTCTCCTGATACTGAAAAGTATATATATTTTCTGTGGTGATCTTGCCCAAAATGCGTAAGTTTAATCTAACAAGAACGTGCCAGATACATTAAATGCAGGGACATTCTACAAGATAACTGGTTTGTAGTCTTCAAAAAATGTTAAGATCAAGAAAAACAAAGACAGAAAAGCTGTGCAAGATTAAATGAGGCAAGAGACATGACACCTAGTGGCAATCCATGATCCTGGATGGGATTCTATATTGGGCAGAAGAAGTAAATGTTAGGACAATTGACAAAATTTGAATATGAACTGTGGATTAGATAATAGCATTTTATCTATGTTACAGTTTCTGATTTTTGATAGTTTTACTGTGGTTATACAAAAGAATGTCTTTGTTCTTAGGAAATATATATTGAAGTTGTATGTATGTGTGTTTGTATGTAAATATATATATATGTGGAGAGAGAGAGAGAGAGAGAGAAAATAAGTGGGACCAAATATACCAACTGATGATCTAGGTAAAGGGCAAATGGGAATTCCTTGTGCTATTTTAGCAACTTTTTTTATAAATCTGAAATTATATCAAATTAAAAGTTTACAAGCAAACAAACTAGATGACAAGAAATCCTCAAAACTATAAAGTATATGTGGATGGAGTCCAACCACTGAGAGTAGAAAGAAGCCAGTGATATTTATAACTATGTAAGAGGAAGCAGAGGACAAGAAAATAAAGACAACATCCTGATAGAAGAATAGGCAACAGATAGTTCATAGGGAAAAAATACAAATGGCCCTTGAACATATTAAAATGTGTTCAGTTTCACTGATGAGAAAATGAACGTCATTGAGAAATTTGCTATGTTTAAACAAAATACTTGCCAAGGTTCTGGGAAAATAGGTATTCTTATATGTTTTTGATAGAAAAGTGATATGCAATGTCTAGCAAAATTGTTCCTGAGTTTACCTAATTACCTACCAATCCCATTTCTACAGATCTATCCAGATGATACACTATAAAAATATTAAAAGACGTATGAACAAGGCCAATAAGTGCCAAATGCCCATAAACAAAGAAATGGCTGAATTTAAATGAGAATACATTTAAATGTAGTTTAATTAAATACACTAAATACACTACATTAAATACACTCAATGTAGTATTATGCTTCTTTAAAAAAAGGAGATAGATCTCTACACAGTACATAGTGGTACCCAGGACAGCTTTTTAGGTGAAGAAAATGCAAGTTGGAGAAAAGTGTGTATAATAAACTGCCATTCATCTAAGAAAAGAGGGAAAGAAATAGCAGTATATTAACATATTTGTTTATAGTTAAAAACAGGAGGGGGAGAAGCCAAAAAGTGGAAGAAAAATGGTTGCCTACAGTGGAGTGGAGGGAAGGGGGGAGGAGGAGACAGAGAACTTCTCTGAATATACCTTATTTTATACATTTGGCACAAAGATGTGAACAATTATTTAATAGATAAAATATAAAGAGTAAACGTACATTTGGAAACATTTAATTCTTTAATAATCAAATAAATGCAAAATAAAGCAACAGCTTGGATGTGGAGAAGGAGAGTAAGAAGGGTGAAGGATTACTCTGAGGTTGTTGCCCTGAGCAACTAGAAGAATGACTGGTCATTGATGACATGGGAAATACCTTGAGGAGGAAGATGAGAAGCCTGATTTTAAGTTAGGATGCCTTAACACTCCACCAATGCTGTTGGTGTCTGTTTACCTCTGCAATTTGTGGGCTCTATGACCTTGGCCAGAGCTTTCCTGAGCTTCAGTTTCCACATCTTTAAAATGAGCTTAATAATAGTGCCCTACACTAGGGTTATGGTAAAGATTGAATGAGATACCGCACATAAAAGCTCTCAATACAGTGCCTTAGACAATAAAAGCATTCAATAAATACTCAATTTTAAAACAAACCTTATTTAGTATTATTAAAATAATGGTTTGTTTGAATTCAAGCACTCTATATTAACAACTTTTAGTTATGGAATGAAACAGTGATTTAAAAAATTATTAATGTTCATACAGATTTAAATATGTCCTAAAATAATTCTTACACCTAACATTCATTTTAATTACTTTAGTCATTACAAAGCCTGCAAGCTTCCATTTCTGCTGCTGACACTGATTATGTATACTTCTGTCAAAGAATCAGGAAAGAAGGAAATAATAACCAATATTCATTGCATGTTTACAATATGCCAGGTGCTTTTCTAAATGCTTTAATTTATATATATATTTTACATATTTTTTTAACACATTCAGTCTTCATGACACCCAGTAGGATAGCTTCTATTATATCTCCATTTTATAGATGAGGAAACTTGAAACAAAGAGTAATGTTTAAGGTATTTGGAACAGAGACCAACCACCCATTTCATTTGTGGAATCTGCTATAAAAGACAACATATACTGAATCAGTAAATACATAAACTTCTTGAAGAAAAATCAAATGAAACATTTTCTGCAGAAAACTTTGAAGTTCACATGCATTTGCTCATACAGTATTTCTGAACATGTGCTGTCCAATACAAGAGCCACCAGCTACATACAGAGTACTTGAAATGTGGTTGGCAGAAATTGAGATGTGCTGTAAGTGTGAAATACACAACAGATTTTGAACTTAATGTAAAAAAAATGAAAAACATCATGTTAATAAATTTTGTACTGATTGCATGTTAAAATGATAATATTTGATAATATTAAATAAAATATATTATTAAAATTAAAAAAAAAAAGTTGCCTTAAGACATCCAAATGAGAAGCCAGCCTGTCCTTTGGATATATGAGCCTGGATCTAGGATAAAGTTCCAGACTGGAGCTGTAAAGGCTAGCGTTGCCCACAAAGAGATAATATTCAAAGTCTTGAAATTAGATGGAATCATCCTGCAAGTGACTGTATATATAAAACAGTTCTAAGGACTGAATCCTATGTTCAGTCCTAATGCATGCTAATGTTTATGTGTGGGGGAAAGTGGAGGAATCAGTAAAGGAATTTGTGAGACAGACGAATACTCAGGAGATTGTGTTTCTTCTGAAACAAAAAAAGTTTCAGGAAAGAGACAAATAATCTAAATAAGATCTGGTCTTACTAAGAACTGATCATTGGATTCATCAATATGGAGGTTACTGAAAAGAAAGACCAGTTTCAGAGAAGTGATAGGGGTGAAAATCATTCAGGTGGGTTCAAGAGAGTAAGAGAGAATAGAAGGAGAGGATTTGTGGAAAGTGGTGTTACAGAACTTTTTTTGAGGAGGTTTTCAATAAAGGGAAGTAGTGAAATAGGGAAATAGCTAGAGGGATTTGTGTCAAAAAGGGCTTTTCTTTTAAGAGGGGAGAAAGTATTGTATATAGGCTAATGAAACTTTATTAGCTGAACACGTTTGTATATTTATTTCTCCATGTGGTGAAAGAACCAATATTATTGTCACTGAAGCAGTGATATATATACATGGCTATCTTCAGTCTTTGAAAATCTAAGTAAATTATTACATGATTAAGCTAAATATTTGGGCATTATAAATGACACTGTAACTTTTTCCACCCCTTTATTTTAATATCAAACATATTGATGTTTTTATTATCATTTACAGATAAATTTCCTTTGATTCAAACCCAGAGTGTCAGAGAGAGAATATGAAGGTCTAGTCTGATTTTCAAGAGCAAATCTTTTGTATTGCCGATGTTGACTCTCCAGACCATACGTGGAGGAACTCACATTCACATATTATCTAAATCAAAAGCTAGTGTAATTTGCATTTCTTTATGCAAGATGGGTCATACAGAAGGATCTTTGTTCTGACAGATATTTTCTCCCACAGAAGTGCTTCATTTTGGTTACGGTTTGGATTTGGTTTAGAGTTCTTCCTTCAATGTTTTTCTTTAGTAAGGCTAATGGGAAGTGCTAATGTGTTTACCTCATGTGAATACTTCAACATGACAATCCTTTAAGTCTATACTACCCATTATGGTAGCCAACAAATGGCTATTCAATACTTGTGATGTGCTTCATGCAGCCAAGAAACTGAATTTTCAATTTCATTTAATTATAATTAAATTTTAAAAATGAATTATTTAAAAATATTTTTCTATTAAACACAACTTTACTGCTTTCATAGGACTGCAGTTCACTTGAACCATTGAAAATTTAGTGTACAGTCGAGATGAGCTTTTTGTAAAATAAACAATGAATTTGAAGATTTAGTATGAAAAAAGGTGAAATATCAACTTGATAAATTTTTATGTTGACTGTTGAAATGATAATAAGTTGATTTAGATAGAATAAATAAAAATTAAAATATTTTCTTTAGTTATAAAATATTTTATGTAAAATAAAATTTGAAATATTAAGAATAAATATGCTTTATTTTTTTAATGTGGCCCTTAGAAAATTCTAGATTACAGATGTGGCTCACATTATATTTCTACTGTGCAGCATTGCTCTAGGTTATTAAACATAAACTTTATGCCAGATGAATAGGAAGGTCTATAGGTTGCTTCTGTTGTAAGGCATCTTTCCGTCTAGTGAGGCCAAGAGTATTAGTTCACCCTCTTCATTTATTTACTCTGTGGCTTCAGAATTAACATGGAGAAGCTTTGGGATTAGGACTACTTTTTTAAGATAATCATCTAACAATGTAAGGGTGCCAGAGAAGATAAGGGATCTTTCTTTTGGGATGGTTTTAAGAAGAGCTTGAATCAGTACTTTTTGATAGAGAAAATACAGGGAGGTGATAGAGAAATAAATGCTTGTCGTGTGAAAGCTTTCCAGTAAGTTTCTTAGTTTCAAAGTCAGGGACAAAACTGATCTACACAGGTACCTTGCAAGACAAATTGGTAACATGTACATTACAGGTCAAGAGTTAAAATACATACTGGCCATTCGTGTTTTGAGTTTTGTTTTATTTTGTTTGGTTGGTTAATGGTAGTGTTTTTTGTTTGTTTTTTTGATCATTACTTTTTCTTTTTCTTTTCTCTTTCTTTGCTTGTCTTATTTTATTTTTCCAAGAAAATAGCAGGGCAGCCTGACCAGCCCTGGGCAAATGTATCAGAATGGAGAAGTTTTATTTGGCATCTTCTTTTTCTCTTGGTGATATCCTTTCTCCTTTTGGCAGTATGTCCAATGCCTAGGGCTATCCAAGATCTCCATTTGATGCCCCAGCCAAAGATTTCCTTTTTTCAAGAGAATAAGTCAATCTGTGTTAATATATTTAATGACCATTTATTACTATTTCATGGGCATGATGCCTTATCCCAATAGAATAGATATTTCAGGCTCCATGACAGGTAATTTGTTGATACATTCCAGGAATGTCAGAAGTTTTGGACCAAATTTGAATTTTACTATTTGACAGCTATCTATTTCTCCTACTGGGCCTGTTAAGGGTGTGTTGCTGGGTCCTATTAAAAGCAATTTAATTTATTGAATCTTTTATCTTTCTGGCAAAGGAAAGTATATAATTTTCCAAAGCTCTTGTAGAATGCAGTACTCTCTATGCAGAGGTAAATCATTCATTTTCAAAATTCTCATATTCTCAGAGTTCCTTAAAAAAAAACTCATAGTCTTTGATGCAGCAATGCTGCATACTCTTCACCTAACCTGTGTAAAAGTTTCATGTGAATATTTGATGGGAGGCATTCCTGAGTTAGTGTAACTTTATTTATCCCTTGGTGCGTGGGATTTCATTACTTTGGTCCATGTGGGATAGTCCTCAGAGTGATGGATGACTCACTATGAAACAGCTGTGACCTGAAAGAGTACTTGCTGGCATTGCATTTTCTGTGTAAATTTGATTTAAGAAAAAACAATCACCATTATGTCATCGCATTCTTCTGCTTCAGTGTTGGTTGCCACACTCCTTGAGGATGGAGTAACACCCTCAGACAGAAGTGGGGGCGGGTGATGGAACAGTTGGGCTGGTGTGGACAGCCTGAAGATGAAGGAAGAAAGATGACAATATATATAAGCATTTGCAGAACTAGACAGCATACAAGCTGGCCTATTTACTATTAAAGCTAGGACAGGCCCATTATGTGATGCTTTGAAATTCCGAGAAATGGGCTACTGGGACTGGTAATCATCAGTGAATGCTGTGTGAGTCAGATCCTAGGCAAAACTACATGGTGCCTAATCAGTCTCATACCCTCTTTCCTGTAGTGCTCTTTTGCCTCATAGCACACTCGCCTGCAGTCCATTTCCATCCCTTTCTAGAAGTGGGATCTTGGGCACATCCATAGCTTACCTGGTTTTCAGTTCCTTCATCAATAAAAAGAGACAAAAATTGTATCCATTTCTTGAGGCAGTTTTAAATATTAAGTAAATATGTGTAACATTTTTAGAACAGTGTCTGGCCTATGTATGTACTGAGGATGTGTGATTTTTATTACTTTAGAAAAACCAAACAGAATCATTTGGTATAAAGCTCAAGACCTTGGATCTGCTCTCTTTGAACAAAATTAAATAATCCAAATTTCTTTCTTTCTGGTACCCTCATCAAAACTTATTGGTCTTGTGTACCATTTCATCAGAGCCTTTCCCCCCAATTCCAGATTTTTAAAAGTCTCACACCACAGTTAACATCTGGATCTGGGGTGTAGATGATTCTTTTGTACCTCTACAGCTTTTTAAACAGTTTAATCAAATGCCAATATTTACAAATTCAGATATTTCTTATAAAATTATGATCTCTGACTTCCCTTGGAAAAAAGTCAAAAGATCTGTCAACCATGGGACAGCAGCCCCACATGAGAACACTCAGTTGGAATTAAATAGCAGCAGCCCTCTTTTGATTCTGCATATATCTCCCAACTTTCCAGTCCTCACTATCCCATATTTTTCCTTACAATCCAACTTAATTCACTTTTCATTGCCATTCCAGGCCCTACGAATAGAGAGCAAAAGGAAGTTGGAGGGATACAGTAAACAAAGAGTTCATGGTTTTTCATTGGCTGAGTCCTTGCTTGGAAAGAAGAGGAGTTTTTCTTTTTTCTGTTGGGCTGTGCTATAATCACAGAGCATGAGATCTCCCCTTTCTTGTCTCCTGACTTTATTTAATTGAAGTTTCTGTTTATTAATTTCTTACATTTTCCCCTTTTGACCAAGATCTTTCTCTGAAAGCATAGCCGATCAAGAGTGAGGTTTTCTAGTTTCAGTGGCTTTTTGTCCCTTAATGCCAGGAAGGACCTTTCCTTGGTGTAGCATCTCACATCAGAAAGAGAGTACACAGATTGGAAACCTACTGAGGTCACATTTGAGTAACAAAGAGGAGTACGAGGGATAACTCTCAGGCACTTTTTTTCTAAAGTCCATATGTTATCAAGATCATAGACACTGGAGATCATCTGAAGTGTTGTCTTCATCAAAGATTTGGTGACAAACTTCCAGCAGACCTGGTCCAGATATCTTGGGAAAGCTGTCTTATCAGATGTCATCAGTTCAATTCTGGGAAGTCTTTACTTTCAGGTCACCAAATGATGTGCAGATCTGGTCAGAGTTCCGTGCTTTGTTTAGGTATGTCGCATGAATCCAAAAGTCTATTTTTTGGAGTTTGGTGGCACTAGGGTTGGTTAGCAGTACCTGATAGGGGCCTCTCCAGGGAGGTTGAAGAAAGTTCCTCTGGAGGGTCTTTTCTGATAGATGAAATTTCTAGGTTGCAAGGTGTGATGCTTAAGGTCTTTGTCTCCAGAGAGCGCACTATGAAAAGATTGCTTTACAAAAGCATGGTTACTTTTAATAGAAGCATAAGGCCTTTGCAATATTGTAGTATCTCTCCTTTTATCCATCAGTTGTGGGTCAAAAGAAGTAGAATCCAAGTGCATTGGGCATCCTGTGACTATCTCGAAAGGTGAGAATTCATGGGTTCCAAAAGGGCGGATCTGAGATTTAGAAGGACCAACAGCAATGCTTTTGGCCAGTGTATTTGGAGGGCCTCTACAGATTTTTCCAACTGAGTCTTAATAATGTTGTTAGTGTGTTTGACTAAACCAGAGGATTGAGGGTGGTAAGCACAGTAAAAGTGTTGTAAAACCAGCCAAACAGTGTAGACTTGTTGAAGTATCTAGCCAGTAAAGTGGGTTCCTTGATCTCTATGAAGTTTGAGAGGAGTTCCCTAGGAAGGAATCATTTTTTCCAAAAGGACATTAGCCACAGAAGAGTCAGTAACCTGAAGGGAAAGCTTCAGTCCAGTGAGAAAACATGCAGACCGTAACTAAAGCATATTGATATCCATGAGACAGAGGAAATTATATTGAATCCATTTGCCAGATGTCAAATTGTCCATTAGGCAGTTTAAAAAGTCTGAGAATAGTGTGAACAGGTTTCCCTGGGTTGTACTTCAGACACATCAGACAGATGAGCTAGGCATTTTTTGTAGTCTTATTAATGTTCCCCTGCCAAATATTGATTCATGAAGACTATCATTTTGTCAGTAGATCAGTGGTTTAACGCATGTACAGTGGTGAGGAGTGAGAATTTTAGTCTTCGGTGGGACTTGGCTGTTATTTGGTCCAAACCTAAGCCATATCTTTTTATCAAACCAAGAATTGTTGAACTTCTAGTCCTGTTTTCTCTTTTCTGAGGCCAATTGTTGGGTGTCTCTAGTTAGTGTTTCTAAATTATCATTTGCAGAAATACCCTTTGAACCATGACAGAGGTTTGGCTGCTCTTGGTCCCTTTAAGGGCAGCATTCCTTGCAGAAATATCAGCAAGATGATTTTTCATAACTTCCATAGAATCAAGTTTAGAATGCCCCAGAATCTTAATAATAGCTAGAGAGGCAGGTAAAAATATTGCATCCAATAATTCCTGAATATAGGGGCCATTTAAAATTTTATTTCTGATGGAAGTAAGGAAACCACGTTGCTTCTACAACATTCCAAAATCATGAGCTACTCTGAAAGCATATCTACTATCAGTATAAATATAGGCAGTTGTGTCCTTGGCTAAAGTACAAGTCTGTGTAATAGTGTATAATTCAGCCTTTACCCGTAAGTAAAGATGCTGCCTCAACAACATCAAAAGAGCTTGCAAAAGCATACCTAGCACAATATTTGCCATTGTCACCTTTTAAATAAGAACTGTCTGTGAACCGTGGGAAGTCAGCGTTGCCAAAAGGAATTTCCTGCAAATCATCATGAGCAGTCAGGAGGTTGTCTGTCAGCATTAAAGATGGAGGGGAGAAGAATAGCAGGGTTAAGGTTATTATGTAAGAGAGTTATGTGAAGAGCAGTTAACAAAAGGACTTCATTAGGAGGTGAGGCAACTGAAAAATGTTGAGCATGATGAGAATTTAGGAGAGCTTTTACTGCATGAGGTACAAAAATGGTTAAAGGGGGATCCCACAATGATTTTCTCAGTGGTCTTAACCAAAAGGGCAGTGACCATAATGGGTCTAAAGCTACAGCGGTATCCCCACGCCTCAGGGTCCAGTTGCTGGCTATAATACTCAGTGATAGTCCCCATATATTGGGGTGACAACCCCAGGGGCATTCTCTTCCTTTTCATATACAAAAAAGGAAAAAAAGGAATCTGATAATTGGGATGCCCAAGGGCAGGTGGGTTCATCGAACTCTCCTTTAAGGTCTCAAAGGCTGTCGTCTGGTTCTTCCCGTAAAGTTGGGTTGGGGTTATTATTCTTGAATAAAACATACAGAGCTTTGGCTGTAAGAGATAAATTTGGAATCCAATTTCAGCAATAATCAACGAGCCTGAGAAAACCTCACAATTGGTGCTTAGTTTGGGGTTTGGAGAAAGTTAGGACACCACGATGTCTATCTGGATCTAGGTGTAGCCCTTGTTCTGATATTAGATGCCCTAAATAATGGGGAGATTGCAGTTTTTCTCTGATGACCTTATGCCCTTTTAAGAGTAAAAGCTTTAGCAAGTGGATGCTCTCTTCTTGTCAGGATGCTGGAGGAGAGCAAAGAAGCAAATCATCCACATATATGCAACAAAGTAGAACATCTAGGAAACTTTATATCATCCTGATCAGCCTTCAGGGTTTATGAGAAATAAGAAAGACTTTCAGTATACCCCTGAGGCTATACTGTCCAGGTGAATTATTTTTCTTCTCAAGTGAAGGCAAAAAGGTATCCGTTAGCTTCATCAACTGGAATACTAAAGAATGCATTGCATAAATAATTACAGTAAAGAATTTACTTCTGGTGGGAATGGATGTTAGTAATACACGAGGATTAGAAATAACAGGGTGTCCAGGGATAACAATGTTGTTTATTTTTTTTATTTTTGCGGTACGCGGGCCTCTCACTGTTGTGGCATCTGTTGCAGAGCACAGGCTCTGGATGCGCAGGCTCAGTGGCAATGGCTCATGGGCTCAAGCCGCTCTGTGGTATATGGGATCTTCCCGGACGAGGGCACGAACCCGTGTCGCCTGCATCGGCAGGCGGACTCTCAACCACTGCGCCACCACGGAAGCCCGACAATGTTGTTTATTGCCCAGAGAGCCTGGACAAACCTCCACCCTTGGCCCTTCGGTTTTCTCACCAGTAAAATGGGGGTGTTACAAGGCTAGTACAAGGGGTAATGAGGCCTTGAGTCTTATTCTATTATGGGCTTTATGCCTTGAGGAGCTTCTTTACTTATAGAGTATTGATTAATTCTGGGAAGAAGTTTTGTGGGGAGTCTTTTTGAATTTTGATGGGAGGTACCCTGTGAATTGTGATGTGGTTAACATCAGTTGGAGATTTTGCCCATAAGGAAAGTGGTAGCTGATTTAATAGGGACAAATGATCAGTATTTCCAGAATCTGCTTTAATACTGTCAGAGATGGAACAAATAAAAGACATCAAAGGGTCTTTTAATTCACCTGGTTGGTTGCAGGCATACCTCATTTTGTTGCACTTTGCTTTATTGTGCTTCAACAATGCAAAAGAGATTGTTGCAAATTTAAGTGCTTTAGGTGGCTTTGGCCTGAAACTGTTTTTCTACAAGTTGAAAATTTGTGGCAACTCTGCATTGTCAGATGACGGTTAGCATTTTTTAGCAATAAAGTATTTTTTAATTAAGGTATGTACATTGTTTTTCTAAGATATAATGCAATAATAGACTATAGTATAGTGTAAATACAGCTTTTATATGCACTGGGAAACCAAAAAAATATGTGACTCACGTTATGGTTATACTTGCTTCATCGCAGTGGTCTGGAACTGAACCCACCATATCTCCGAAGTATACCTGTACTTTGATGACTACTGTCAAATTCGAGAATTATTTCCCCCTTATGGGAGAAAGAAATTCCAGCATCATACTTCTCTAAGAAGCCTTGGCCTAATAAATGGATAGGGGCAGAGGAACTAAGGAGAAAAGTGTATGTATCTTTCAAAGAGCCTAAACAAAATGGAATAGGTTCAGAGATAGGGTACTCTTGTGGTTCGTTAGAGATCCCCGCTAGGTAAACTGTTTTAGGACTCTAAGGCAGGGGCTTTTTTATATGAGTGGGGTTAAGTACCAGCAATGTGGCTTCAGTGTCAATTAGGACTAGAAGAGATTCATCCCCAATCTGGAGAACTGTTTCTCCAAGCCAATTAAGAGGAAGGATTGAGAAGAGACCCTGTAGTCCCTCAGAGCCTCATCATTGAAAATTGGGAGGAAAGGCTGGTTAGAGGGCTGAAGCCACCTTAAGTACTTAAATTTGCAACAATCTGTTTTGCATTGTTCTGGCTCTTTGCAATAATAGCAGAAACTAGGAGAGTTTTGGTTTCGTTTAGGAACCTTCATTTGCTGGAGTTGAAGATTAAGAATTTTGTCAGTAATATTTGGCTGATTTATCTACAGTGTGAGAGAGCTGGTTTGCCAGATAAACTAAATATGGAGTGGACATAGTTTTATATTATATCCTGGTCCTTTTTACTAGAAGGGAAAGGTCTCATTTTCAGTCCATTAATAAGCATAGAGTTAAAATTACCCAGGTGGAATTAAAATCTGAAAGAAGACCAGAATATTCTTTAAAAATACAATCTAAAGTTGATTGTAATAGTCATGAACAGTTTCATTAGATTTTTATACAAGCCTGAAATTTGTTCCAATTAACAGTCTTTGGAAAAGCCCTAGGAATTGTTTGATGAAGTCACCTAGGGATTGCTCGAGCCTGATCAAATAAGTTAGCAAGCTGGTCTCCTGTTGTAATTCTAGAGACCTTTCAGATTTTCCCAATTGGTGGTTTTCATCCAATGCTGGGCCTGGCCTTCATGAAAAACATATGAACTAGCTGATATAAGTTAGAGAATCCAGGTTGATAAGTTTGAATGATTATATTAAATTCGTCAGCAAATCTGTGAGGAGTTTTTGGTTATTTTGGGAAAATCTTTGACTATGCTTGCAGTTCAGCTTTAGTCTAGGGAATATAAAACAATTGAGGGTTTAGCCTCTGGATCCTCAGAAGGCTTAATTTTAACAGGGCAGGTTCTGACAAGTTCAAGCACGGAAGTTCAATGGCTGTCGCTTCCCCAGCCAGGTTCCACTCAGGGACTGGGTCTCTTCTGTGTTCCATGGTCTAGTCTTAGACCAGGTTGAGGCCACCGCAGATCCAGTGACATGCTGTGACATGGAGTGAGCGAGGCCAGAGCTTTTGCTCTGTTTGGGCTGGGACACATGCCAAGGTGATAGTGGGAAACTGACAGCTGCTAGAGTAGACCCCTCTCCATCCGGCCTTGGGGGTAGCCAGCTTGTGCACATTCTTCGCAAATGGAGTCCAGGCATCTCACTGCCCTCTTGTTAGTCCCAGTAGTCCTCCAACCAATCAAGGGGTCTCGTCTCCCCCATTTAGGACCCCAGGACTGGGGTGCCCAGTCTGTGGCTCTTACCACTCACTCTCCAGGGCAGGTGTCCACATGTGTATTCTCCCTTTTTCCTCTGAGTCCTCTCTTGGGCATATGCCTTGATTTGATAGCTTTATTCTCCTTCTTACCTGATTACGTGTGTATCTTTCTTACAGCCTTGGTTGTATGGGAGTCCTTCTGCCAGTTTTCAGTGATAATTGTTTCACATGTAGATGTATTTTTGATGTGTTCATGGAGGGAGGTGAGCTCCATGTTTTCTTACTCTGCCATCTTGATCTGTCCTGCTTTTGCTAATCTTATTTTGCAGAGAGGCGATTACAGGCTCCTGACAACACTTGGAAACCTCAAAATACCCATTGAAATAGGGATACCATTCAGTTATGGAAATCTCTGAGCTATTGTATTCCAATTCAGTTTTAAGAAAATTAACTTTGGGGATTTCAAAAGTTCCCCATAATGTCCATTGATAGTCTAAATTGCCTTTAGTCAGGTCATCCATTAGTTAGGAATGCACATGCAGAAGGACCATGGTTTTCAAACATTAAAATTGCTCGAAGTCCCTGTAGGGGTGTTGTCCTCAAAATATTTAGATAACTTAGATCCCATTTCTCAGTTTTTCCTCTAGAGTAAAAGAATAATTTTCAAACAGCTCAAACAGCTTACAGCTCAAACAGCTCAATCCAAACAGCTTGCAAGCTAATCCTAACCAAGTCTAAGAAAAACAGCTTGGTCCTAGAGGCACCAGGCCAAAGGCTTTTCCAGCCAGTTTCCAGAGAACAGCTCCTGTTCCAAAGGAATGGGCTGACAGTTGAACCAGCACGGTTTCAGTGAAGCAGCCCTGTTCCTGACGGAATGGGCCAACAGCTCCTCAGCTAGCTCCAGTTGAAACAGTCTCAACTCAAAATCAGATTGAAGTGCCAAATGAGTACTCACATACAGAACAAGGCCTTAACTGGAAAGACAAAACCTTAAAGTAGATTCCAAATAAAGTCTGGAGAGCTTCAAATGCAAAGAGGGTGTGAGCTCAGATCCAGAAGAAATATGTACCTTCAAACTCCAGGGTCAGTGAGAAAAGCAGGGAGCAGTAATGGACTCAATTGTGCGTCCTGCACTTGTTTGCTCACCAGACCCAGAGCCTTTGGGGGTCTTCTCTGGTCCCCATGTGAGTCACCAAAATGTTGAGCTGAAACAGATAGACTGCCAGGTATTTCTCTAGCAAAAAAGGGTTTATTTGGGATCAGCAGAGACTTGCAATTCAGGTTCTCCAGCCATGGCGAGTCACGTGCAAGTCTCCCACATGGCAAGGGAAGGAGAACACTTTTATAGAGAAGTAAAGAAAGTTGAGAGGTCTCTAGTAAACCTAGAGCCCATGGCTTTTCATTGGCTGAGTCCTTTCCAGGAAAGAAGAGGAATCTTTCTTCTTCCTGTTGGATCTGCTATCATTGCAGGGCCTAAGAGCTCCCCCTTCTGGTTTCCTGACTCTATTTAATTGCGGTTTCTGTTTATTAATTTTTTACAACCTTAACTCTAGTCACAGTAATGTGTTAGAATGTATTCTAAGCACAATAGGAAGTCACTGAGTGATCTCTAAGTAGAGTACAGTCTCAATCCAATTTACATATTTAAATATAGCTGTAGTTTCTGTGCAGAGCTTGGAAGGGGAAATGAGAGCCAGTTAGGTAGTTTTTAAAGTAGTCAACAGAAACGAAATTGAGTTATTTGTAGTGAGGTGGATGGACCTAGAGTCTGTCATACAGAGTGAAGTAAGTCATAAAGAGAAAAACAAATACCATATGCTCGCATATATATATGGAATCTTAAAAAAAAAAATGGTCATGAAGAACCTAGGGCAAGACGGGAATAAAGACACAGTCCTACTAGAGAATGGACTTGAGGATACGGGGAGGGGGAAGGGTAAGCTGTGACAAAGTGAGAGAGTGGCATGGACATGTATACACTACCAAACGTAAAATAGATAGCTAGTGGGAAGCAGCCTCATAGCACAGGGAGATCAGTTTGGTGCTGTGTGTCCACCTAGAGGGGTGGGATAGGGAGGGTGGAAGGGAGGGAGACGCAAGAAGGAAGAGATATGGGGACATATGTATATGTATAACTGCTTCACTTTGTTATAAAGCAGAAACTAACACACCATTGTAAAGCAATTATACTCCAATAAAGATGTTTAAAAAAAACAAGGCAAAAGAAAAGAAAAAAGAAAAAAACCCTCACCAACTAAGCATTCACAGTTGAATATATCTTCAGTGGTTTTGTAGTTTTCTATTATCAATTACTTTTATTATTCTTTGTCTATTTTTAATCGGGCTTTTTTCAAATTATTAGTGTCTTTTTTTATACTCATGATAGTAAGCTATTATTTAATAGGATGAATATATTTTAACCTTTTTCATCAGTATTTTAACTAGCTATTGTGTTGCTTACAGGCAAGTTGTGGATTTTGCATATTTACTTTATGTTCTCTTTACTGAATGAGACAAAGATGTTGTGAAAATGTCATACAATAGCAGTCAGTATAAAAGGATAGCTATGGTAATACGATTATAATTTATGACAGTATTGTATGAAGTGACATTGGATATATAGTGTAAAATTAGAATTATGCAGAGTAGTTTAAGAATCTAGAGGGGTTTTTGGGTTTTTTTTGGTTTGTTTTCATTGTGTCTGTTGCTGGGCGCTGGCTTTCTAAAGTTGCGGTGAGCGGGGGCTACTCTTTGTTGTGGTGTGCAGGTTTCTCATTGCGGCGGCTTCTCTTGTTGCAGAGCACAGGCTCTAGATGCATAGGCTTCAGTAGTTGTGGCTCACGGGCTCAGTAGTTGTGGCTCGTGGGCTCTAGAGCACAGGCTCAGTAGTTGTGGCGCACGGGCTTAGTTGCTCTGTGGCATGTGGGATCTTCCTGGAGCAGGGCTCAAACCCGTGTCCCCTGCATTGGCAGGCAGATTCTTAACCACTGTGCCACCAGAGAAGTCCAAGAATCCAGAGTTTTGAGCAGACCTACAAGGAATAAAATAGAGAATCTATTATTATAACTAAAGAAGAAAGAACAAAACCTGCAGCAGATTTGTGATTTAATGCTGAGTTATAAAACCAGAGATCTTTAGATTTCCCCTACTTAGGGTTAAGAGACTGAGGCAGATTTGGACTGGGAGCCCACAGGGTCCAGGGAACTGATGATTAAGCTGAATTCTTCCTAAATTAATCACATCACATCCAATCAGATAGGTGAAGAATAGTGATAATAGCATTTATATAGATTTTACACTTTAGAAAACCAAATGAAGTGGCACAACCATGTGACTTGTTTACGTAATGCAAATTAAGTCTTTAAGACTGAGAAGCTTTGAGTTCATTATTCTTACATTTACCTTCATGGTAGAGTCTCACTTATATGACTGACCTTAATAACATTATTAATACTTGCTATCTGATTATGTAAATGTGGTAGAATAAACCTAACACTGCTTCCACTTTTTCAGTTGCTGACCCTCTGGCTAATTAATCATTTCAGATCTCAAATTTTGTTTCATACTAATAAGAACATGATTTTTAAAAATATTTACCTCTATGCATAATATTTGAATTATGTGAATGTCAGAAAAATTCAACGAATACCACAGAGAAGTTAGCAGAAAAGGTAATTTCAACTTGAGAAGCAGTCAATAACAGACATGGTGACATTTACGGTTCCAAGAGCAGATTATGCTTTTTTAAATGATATGTCACTGCTTTGACAGGTATAGGACAAAGATAATAACTATACCCAAATTGGTCACTTCCAAGCCAAATTATGTCAAAGTAAATTTAGCTATTTGTCTCATTATAAAAGAAATGTAATTGTAAAACTTAGATTAGTTTCAGGATTATTTTTTATGTAAACTTTTTCTACCCTTTCTGTCATCCTAAATGGAACTCTCATCCTTAAAAGGCTTCATTAGTTCTCTGAACATTTAAGATGACCAACATGATTTGAAACAGAATTTCCAATCTACTTTATGGTTCCTCATTATACATTATACTATGCTATGAAGTTCACTTACTCAGCTTCGTAAAAATCTATAATAATGCCTCATTTGGTGGTCCTTTGGCCAGACATTAAATGAAAATGATGCTTCATCTTTTGCTTCTTGCCTATAGACTATCCTGAAGAATGGTAGCAAAAATTATTTCCTTTTTGCAGTATCCAATGTAGTGAGTAATCTATGACTTAGCCTATGAAAATGGCACCAATTTACGTAGTTTATTCATGCAGAGGTTACTAAATTACTAAAAGCTGGAGAGTCTTTTTAAAGCAAGTGCATTGTTTTCAGACATTTCAATTTACCAGTTTTGTACTTTACAAGAACATCTCCCAATCAAATCAGAGATTATAACTCAAATTAGAATAATCTGGGGATTTTATAAACTCTTAAAAATGTGTTATTTACTATCAACTCCATTAAGCTGTCCCCAAAATCTGGCTTGATGCAGAATAAAACATCTTGTCACTATTTCATAGCTGAAAGATAATTAGCCTCCAATTTTCACAAGTTATATCTTCACCTATGCCCCTTGCAAAGCCCAGGGACTTCAGACTTGTCCAATTACTCTGACCCATCTTCCCAGGTGAGTGAAAATGGAAAGCAATTCTTTCCTGTAACAAATTAGCTCATCACCTGCTAACCTCTAAGGCTGTATCTCAGGAGATGTTATACTGTCATTTAAAAATTATTTTCTTATTATTAACCCACAGATGCCCAGTTGGTCACTGTAATATCAAGAAATATTGATCACTAATACAGAATATATTTGCACTGTTGAAGAATGCCACAGCAAATTTCTTCAGACATGATACTTTAAACTGCTTTCATCTAAAAAATGGGCAATTGTGTAGCTATATTACGTTTATAATTTTTGATTGCATTCCTAGTTTTATTTATAGGAAAAGCAATAGAATAATTGAAGAAGGATTGAATTGTCACTTCATCTTTTGAGCATCTCAAACACTTCTGCCTTAGCAGCATAAAGATATGCCCTAGCGCCTTCCACTCTCCCCTCATCCTGACACTCACCAACTGTGGAAATATATTTCTTTACATTATATTTTCTTTTGAGAAGCTTTGTACTATTATAAAAGAAATATTCCTGAACATAAGTGAAACTTGAAGTTAGCTCAATGATAGAAAGAGAATGCTCCTCTATTTTTTTTTTTTTGAGAAAATAAATTAGAGAATGAGAGGATATGGCAGCTGAACAATCGCAGATAAAGAAATAGTTGGCCAGGGTGCCTTCCCTAGAAGAAAACTAGCATATATTTCTAAGCATAACTCACCATACAAATTAGCAACTGAGAGCAGTCTGAGAGCAACATTGATGATTCAGAACTGAGAATAAATTGTTAGAGACCCTGCAAATGGTCTAAAAATGACAAATCATCCTGATTAGTACAGTGCATTATTTGGGACCCTAAAATGTTTCTGTTCCTTCTAAAAACTTGCTCTACATGACTATTTCTTTATAAACACCTATTTTCTGCAGAGTAATGCTAGAATAACTGTTCTATATACCATTTTGATTCTTTCAAACTATTTGTTTATCCCACACTGCCTCTCAAATATTCCCTTTGCCTGCCACATAGGTACATAATGTCTACTGAGTTGAATGATAAAAATAATAGAGTTCTGTTTTTCAGAGTCAGCAACAATGTGACCATATGGCCTCATTTTACCTCATCTTATTTCCTACTGTCCCTACAACTGGTTTCCCTGAAATTCAGTTAGACATGTTTCTTCACCTGTCTACAAGCATGGCTTGCACTTCTTTGGTTCCTTGCTTTAAAAACCATTGTCACTCTCCTTGTGTAAATTCTATTCATTCCTCAAAGTCAATTTTAAGCCTCACTTTCTCAATGGAGCCACCTTTCATTTCCCTTGCCCTCATTGATCATTCTCTCTTTTCAGTGCCTACACTTGTAGTGCACAATTTTCAACCTAGATATTGATATATGGGTATAATATCTGGCACTGTACACAATTGTCTTTGTGTATTAGTCTGTTTTACAAATAAAATGTTAAACAACTGAAGGATCAATGTCATGCCTTTAATTTCTTATGCACATACATATTACCTGGTGAACAATTGAGAATATAATAAGCCTACAGTAATGTTTATAAACAGATAGGAATATGTGATCAATCATAAAAGATGCCTAGCAGTTAGATCACTATCTCTTCCAAATTCTATATATTTTTTTATCATTGGTGTCTACAAACAATTTCAACAACAAATTTAAGCATTGCAAAGGGCAGTGGATAGAGACTGGAGAGGAGGAATGAAAATATCAATCCACAACCAACTGGCAACGTATGATGTTATATTTGGGTGATTTAAGATTTTACACAATGTAGGCAGAGGATGTTAGAATTTTGAATCATGAGTCATGAATCACAGATCATTTCAGTGTATCTCATAAAAAAAATTTAAATGACTCTTTCTTGAAGTAAATAATGTGATGTCCCAAAGAAAATAATATGTATGGTGTGAAGGACAGAGTTCAGAGACTTTAAAACTATTCATATTCAAAGAAATATAGCTGTAATGTAACTATATGGTAAAATATTTTATTAACAGAAGTGATGATTAGAAAAGTCATAGACCAAGACATGTAAGATAATTTACTTCTGGAGTATTGAAATCTTATTTCATGTGCGTTTGTTGTTGTTATTTGCTTGTTCATGCATGTTTTTGCTTAGTCATTGTGTTTATCAGGATTTGCAGATTGTACCTAAAAATAATTTCAGAGCTTGTTCACTTTTAGGCAAAGACATAAGAAGATAGGAGCCTCAGGGTGAACTGCTTCTTCACAAATAATAAAATTTTAAATTTAAGCTCCTATAATCACCTTTGCAGAATAAAAAGATTTTGATTCCCTCTTTTATCTAATTTAAAATGCACAGTAAAAAAAAAGCTTGTCCATGTTTGTGTAAATTTATAATTTTAAAATTTAACTTAAAAGCAGGGAGAAAAATATTTAAGTTCATTGTTCCCATTCATTGAAAATGAACCATAAACATGTTTTGACTTTCTTTTTTTTTCACCCCTGAAAATCAAAAGAACAAATCAAACCCAATCAATTATTTGATTAAAAAGTAAAAGAGCATTTCCATATCCCAGGACCAACATTAATCTCCTGTTAGTACTCTCAGGCATCTTGAGCAACTGACATATGCAGTCATCTCTTCAGATGTTCTTTATAGTCTCACCACAAACTAAGGAAATAACCTAAATATCTCCAGCCTAACCTTGGCCCTTCAACCTAAGATGAGCTGAAGCATTTGAAGCTGAGGTGACAGGACCAGAGCCTGCTTTTCATCAGTGAGAGCACTCAGCTGAACTAGCCCCCCCTGCCTCCCCCTCCATCTTTGCTTAATTCATGCAGTCTCTAAAGAGATAATCATAAAGTGGCTATTGGTATTAGAGTCAAAACTTATATAGCACTTATCCTGATGCTAGTGTTTGCATCAGAGTACAAACTTCCTTTATCAATACCTTTCACCATCTTCTTTCCTCCCATATCACATACTTTCAGAGCATCACAGGTCACTGCTGACAGATATCAACACCATGGACTACTGTGACCTCTACTCTGAGGTCTCTTCTTGCAGCATAACCATACCACACCTACAGTGTGTGGAGCCCTGCCCGCTCCCTTTCCCAGAGCTATTTTATGGCGTTCAAGAAATTCTAGTAAAGAATTTAATGCAAAATTAGCCATGACATGATTCCTGGAACAAGCCACTGGTTTCAGCTTAATATACCTTTTAGCAGGTAACCTAAAGGACTAACAAAGAATTACAGAGAAAATAATAATCCCAAACAACCCCTCTCTCTAAACTATACTCCCATCGAAATCCCCTCTCTCTATCTTTCAGAGATCTTCCCTTTTTTCTCTTCTTAACCCTCTCAACAGAAGAAGGGTGGTAGTATTCTGTTGTGTCAGATTCCAAGGCACCATATGGCTGTGTTTACATGTGGAAGAGATTACTATTTTTAAAATTTATGTATGCCCTCCTCCTTATGATTTCTGTTGACTACGTGCCACAGGCTTAGTAAGGTGTAGCAGGGCCCTCTTGGCGACTTGCCACCAAGCATTCTCTTACTTTCTCTCTATCCAGCTTGCCATTTACGTCCTGGCTAGTCTACTTCCAGTTACATGTCCAGTTACTTATGTCCCTAACTCCTAGTACCTTAGATCAGGTTCTCCTAATTTCTCAGCTAAATTACTGCTACAACCTCCTACGTGGTCATTCTGCCTCTGATATTACCTCCAATTCAATTTTCTCATTGCAGCCAGAGCAGCCCTCATGCTTAAAATCTTTTAGTAGCTCCTGTTGCCCTGAAGATAGTCTGTATTCTTTAAATATGGGCTATAATGCCCTTCAACATCCAGTCGCTGTTCACTTCTACAGCCGTTTTTTTTGGGAGGTGTGGGTTACTGTTCACTTCTACAGCCTTCTCTTTTTTTTGGAGGGGGGTGGTAACTCCTTGCTCATATTCTATTTCCCACACTAGGAGGAAGGAGTTGAAGAAGCAGGTGGCCTATGATGCATTTACTCTTTTTTACTGTAGGACCACTGTCGGGGTGACAAAGAAGGTGGATGACCTAATCTATTCTTGTTAACTGGACCTTTGGGTATTGAGAAGCAGTGTGACATGGGCCTCTTATGTTCCTATACTTCTTGCTGAGTATGCCACAGTCAAAAAGTTTTGACCATTTTTTCACCTGGGCCACTTTTCAGAGTTGTTATACATCTGGAAATTCTTGGAAGTGAAATAATGCATTGAAGGGATACATTTCTTACCCCTGAAATGCTGGTTGCTCACTGCCTATGATATAAGTGGCCAATTCCTACAGTCAGAATTCCTTCAGTTGCATTTTCAACTTTCAATTAAGTTGCAAAATTACATTTCACAGGAAGCCTTCATAGGCTTTGAAATCTAGG
This sequence comes from Delphinapterus leucas, assembly GCF_059928025.1. Taxonomy (NCBI): domain Eukaryota; kingdom Metazoa; phylum Chordata; class Mammalia; order Artiodactyla; family Monodontidae; genus Delphinapterus; species Delphinapterus leucas. The sequence continues at coordinate 35,699,794 of NC_143137.1, read as the reverse complement.
TTAGTACCCTTCTTGTATAGCTGACATAGCTGACCTTACTTCAGTAGGAGTTGTTGATCTTATTGTAAGTGCCTATTTAGCCAGTTCATTGCACAGAGCAAACTTGTTAAAGTACAACTATAAAACAGCTTTATTTCTACCTATTTACTGCTTGCAGGGGTCCTCTCTGCTAGATCTCAACTGTCCCTTGGCTATTTCTCAGGCAGATCCTGTAGCTTGGCATTCATTCCCAGCTATAGGTATCGCCTCAAATTCAGGTAACAAAAATTCTAGCCTAAACTAAATTAAACTTTCAAACTTTCATCCAATTCAAAGCTGTTTCCCTCCCCTGGCTTAGGCCTGACTTTCAGCTGGGGGACACATAGTGAAGAGTGGGGGCATGGTCAGTTTTTCACTTCTCCTCCTATTGTTCTTCCAGCCTTAGAGAAAGAAGAATTGAAAGAAAAGATAGAGACTTCTGAGACTGGTGCTATTGTAACTTGGCTGGTGGTACTCTTTATTATGTCAGGCATCACATGCCAGTTCTCACTCAAGGGGTGTTTTTGTGGGTTCTTTTGAGACTCCCTTTGCAGACTTTTGTACTGTATACATAGTTCCCTGAAACACGTGAGTCACTCTCCTACTGCCTGCATACAACTCCCACTTCCCTCTCGGCTTTGTTCCTACGTCCAGTAGTTTGCCTCCAGTCTTTCTTTGTTAGGGTCCTCTCAGCTTTCAAGACAGCTCTTGGCCTTCTTCAGCATCATACGGCTCACAGAAAATATCAGACACCCTGTCCTAGTCAGTATTAGTAGAAGTGCCAGCTGCTCCCCTATGGCTCTCTCCTCATCCTGCCTTGGTAGGTAGCTGTAGCCAGACTCCTTCACACTTCACTGAGTGAGATGGAACCACACGCTCTAAGGGCACACATTAAGCTCTCCCAACTTCTCTAGCACCGTGATTCATAAAACATGTACACTAGTATTACTCAGTACCTGACACATAATAGACATTAAATAAATATTTGTTGAATGAATAAATGAATTAATCATCCTTGACCTAGTGGAGGTAAACCAAAAACTCATGCTCACCTGGTGCAGAGTCTCTGGAAAGTACAGTTGTTCCTCAGTTCCCACGAATACCAAAATCCGAGGATGCTCAAATCCCTTATATAAAACACTGTAGTACAGTCAGTCCTTATCCACATATTCTGCATCCACAGATATGGAGAGCCAACTGTACTTTGATAGTTTTTTATCAGAGACCTTTTTAAAAATTTTCTTTTCTTTGACCTAGAAACCCCAATTCTAGGAATTTGTCTTAAGGAAATAGCTGAGCAAGTACTCACTGATATATGTAGAAGGATAAGTAATACCTAAGATTAAAATGAAAATCATCTATGTCCAAAACAATAGTGGATTGGTTTAAAAGGTGTGGTTCATTCAAACATTTGGAATATTATTCTGTCATTAAAATTTTTTCTGTAGATGTATATTCATTGATGTAGAAATGAGAGTTGAAGCAGAAAATGACAACCTGAAAAAGGAAAAGAAAACAACTGTGACTTGCTAACAGATAAACTGTATCAAACTGTTATCTGCAACACACATAATCTAAGCGCAAATAAAATGTAGTAGCTCATTTTGGAATTCATGTGTCAAGCTCAGGTAATAGTAGCAGTAATACCACCCAGATCCATATGTTCCAAAGACCACTGACTACTTCAGCGAGTCACCTAGTTTACGGAGCTGACAAATCTCTGCCCAGACCATACAACGCTTACTAACTTCTGCCATAAAGCCATCCATGACTGACTCCAGTTCTTGAAATACTATAAATATTCTTCCCTAACTGACCCCCTTTTTGAGTCAGACTAAAACTCTGTCAAAATGATGTCCCTTTCTTAGCATGTTAAATAAACCCATTTTTGTATGTGCAACAGTTTACCTAGTGGATCAACCAAAGAACTAAATTCGCTCATTTTTTTTCCTCTTTTGTATTTTGTTTTTACTACAACGTAGAAAAAATTTAGCCTGAGTATTTTCTTGGATGCTATCCTTTTACCTTTATTGGGAGTATTTTTGTTTGTCAAATTCTTTTAAATTATGGAACAAGTTGTTTCAACTTATGAATATTTTGAAATGTTCAGGAAATTAAGAAGTTGCAAAATTGTAGATTTTATCAGTTTTATTTCATTCCCAGATAATATAAATACAGTTGGCCCTTGAATAACAGGGGTTTGAACTGTGTGGGTCCAATTATACTCAGATTTTTTTTCCAGTAAATACATACAGTACTACACTTATCTGAGGTTGGTTAAACCCTCGGATGCAGAGCCTTGGATACCAAGGACTGACTATGAACTTTGAGCATCTGCGGATTTTGGTATCTGGGGCAGATCCTGGAACCAATACCCCATGGATACCAAAGGACAACTGTACATCTAACTTTAAAAAGGAGCTTTATCAAAATATTCTTTCCATAAATTCAAAAATAAATCTTGTATGCCACCTGAGGCCTCATTTATTCTGGTCTACCATAGATTTTATAAAGATGAGCTTATTTGCAAGCTGCTCTTACTAGTTTCATTTTGCCCAGATCCTCAAAACCTGAAGTGTTCCTTTGTGGAATACTTTGATTAAAGATTTCCAAAAGATTTTGAATAAAATATAACCAAACTTTAAAAGACAAATTTATATTAAAGTTAAATATCTTTTTAGGACATCTAGTTTGATTGAAATAGGTATTCAAAGGCTTTAATATTTCTAAGATCCATTTAATGATGGTTAACAGAGAGAAATCATGTACTGACAGTCTGAAGTATTGTTTTATTCAATATTTGCATCATGACATTTTGTCATTCAGCTATTTTTGCACTATAACTAATCGTAGTCTACTTTTAATGTTTTATAAGCTTCTTTATTCTAGTAAGCACACAATATAATTACTCTTTACGTGTACAATACAGAATTGTTAACTATAGGCTCTGCGCTGTACAGCAGATCTCTAGAACTTACTCATCTTGTGTAACTGAAACTAAACCAGTTGGACAGCAACTCTTATTTCTCCCTCCCTTCAATCCCTGGCAACCACCATTCTGCTGGGTTTTTTTGTATGACTATTTTAGGCACTTCATGTAAGTGGAATTATGCAGGGTTTTTCCTTCTGTGACTGGCTTATTTCACTTAGCATAATGCCCTGCAGGTTCATTCATGTTGCCGCATATTGTAGGATTTCCTTGCTTTTTAAAGCTGAATAGTGTTCTGTCATATATATGTATCATATTTTCTTCATCCATTCATTGGTCGATGGATATTTCAATTGTTGTGAATAGTGTTGCATTGAACATGGGATGAGGATACCTTTTCAAGTTAGTGTTTTCATTTCTTCAGATAAATACTCAGAAGTGGAATTGCTAGATCATATAGTAATTCTATTTTTAATTTTTTCGAACTTCTATACTATTTTCGGGTATAGAGACTGCACTGTTTTACATTCCCATCAACAGTGTGCTTAATTTAGTAAGAACATTGTTTACATTGCTCTGTGCTTCACAAAAATTTGTCTTCAGATTATTATCACAAATGAGTAATATTATTTATATTCGCTATTGATTATTTTAACTGAATTTATAATAGTAGTAAAAATAAGATCTGATGCTTTGCCTCAGACAGAATGAATTTCCAAAATTTCAATTCGATTTCAATAACACGATAAAAATTAAGATGTTATTCAAATTAAATTAACTGATTCTCTACTTGATGCATTTGATAATACTGGAAAGAAAAAACTCCTGCAAAATTTTACTTCTGCCAATTAAATACATTAACAGATATTGATGCACTTTTTACACATACATGAAGAAACTTGGCTTAAGGATGAGTTAATTAATGAGTTATTAATTTAGAAGAATAGTCATTTGATCTAAATGAAAAATCAGTATTTGTAGAGTGAAACATAATCCACCTTCTGCATCTACACATCTTAAATTGTCATCTTTAGTCTTTTCTGATTACTCAGTTTTTAAGTAGATTTTTTTTATTTTTTTATTTTTTATTTTTTTTTATTTTATTTTTTTTTATTTTATTTATTTATTTTTAAGTAGATTTTGATACTTCAGCAGATTTACATCTCCTGGTCTTCTCGTGGTTGGTGTTATTACTAGGGTCTCTATAGTGAATGGCAAATGTTAACACATTTATCCTGCAAATCATATGTTTCATCATCAAATTTATTGAGAAACAGAAATGTAATACCTAACTTTTTATTAAATATGTACTTTTTATGTTGAGCTCACTGATGCAAAAAGGGTTTACTGAAAAATTAAAAGCCAAACAACAAACAAATAGTTGTAGGTTTATATCATGTAATAAATTACAAAGCCACTCAAGCAAGAGAATGCAGACTACTCTCTACATACACTAGAGCAGGACTTCTCAGCCTCTATCTTCCACACATATATTTTGCAAACACCTATTATATAATCTCCACTGAACCCAGTGATGGACAGCCTGAGGACACTGTGCATCTCACAGGCCATGAAACAACTGGCTGGTGCACCAAATGGCTAGCAAGGACAATAGAGTATAATATTTTACAAACACAAAGCACTGGAAGGAGTCAGTTGTTCTTGGTTCCTTATGTCAGAGAGCACTTCATTGCCATGCTACCCAGGAAAAGGAAAAGTTGGTATCATTGCACCTGGAAAAGATTGGGAAAAGAGAGAGAGTTATCATTGGTCATCTCTTAGATTTAATCATGACTTAAAGTTTGAATTCTACCACTACACCTGAAGAGACTTACCAGACAAGACATACGGCAGAAGTTGGAAATCTAAAGAGGAGGTCTGCCAAAGAAGTAATGGGTTATTTGAAGGCAACTATTATCATAATACTTCACTATGCAATGAAATATCTGGGATAAATTCTAAAACATTTGAGACTCTGGCAAAATGGGACATATTGTCTCCCTAATTAAAGACCTAAATGTAAACTACAAATTAAAAATTCTAGAAGAAAGTATAGAAAAATATCTAAGACTTTGGAGTACAAAGTTATCAAACAGCACAGGAAAACACAAATTATAAAAAGACTTACTGACAGATATAAATAAAACAGACACAAAAGAAATGGTGAAAATATAAGACAGATAGCAGAAAGATATTTTCAAAATATGTAACAGATAAATTTGGAGTATCCAGATCATATAAAAACTCCTGCAACATATATCTTAAAAAAAATCAACAACCAAATACACCAATTTAATATGGGAAATATACGTTTGTAAACTCATACGTAGGATTCTTATATATAACTGGTATAAACTGGTACAGCACCTTTAAAGCCTAATTTGAAAATAGCCATAAAAATTGAAAATGTTCCAACATATCTTCTACTAGGTACATACACTGAAGATGTATTCACACAGAGAGATGTGTACAAAGATGTCCATTATATAATTACCTGTAATAGAAAATAGCTGGAAACAAGCTAAATATCCTTTTATCAAATAAAACTGGATAAATAACTTGTGGTTTATTTATATGGCAGAAAACCACACAGCTGCAAGAGTTATTAAATTTGATTTATATGTATCAACACTAGATTATTACAAAAGCCAGCTTTTATACTGTGTAATATGTTTCTAAGATTTACTTATGTTAGTACACATAAGTCAGATTCATTCATTTTAACTGCTGTAGGATTTCCATAATTCTGCAGTTTGCATTTTTCACTCAGTATTGTTTAAAATGATACATAAATCATGATACATTCTATAGAATTTTAAAACACATAAATCAGTTTTCTACTTTGGTGAAGGATGAAAACATGTTTGGTAACCATAAGAAACAATGCAGGCAGGCAAGTTACACTTCAGGATTGTGATGGAAACTGGAAAGGGAGGTGAGTGAACGGATAGGGGAGGGATACAAAGAACCATGAACTGCTTCTTTAATGTTTTATTTTAAAAAATAAATAAAGCGAAGGGGAAGAGGAAGAGATCTGAAGCAAATATAACAAAATCTCTTTAATCTAGGTGGTAGGCACATGGATGTTTTATAACTCTCTATGATTTTCTGAATGTTTATACTACTTCAATGGTTTTTAAATGCTTTGATATGAAAATTTTAAATTATCCAAATCAAAAATAAAACAGTATCTTCTAACATCTCCCTGTATGATAGGATGAAATTAGTGGCCATTTAAAAACAAAATTATCTACCCTCCCTCCATTTTCAACTTTAGTCTTTGTTTTAAATCCTGAGTTTTAGATGGCAATTATTCTCAGTAAGTGATGATTTTACAGCTTAAGGTTTCCTTTCAAAAACTTTTAAAAATACTTAGTCAGTTGCACAACTGTTCCGATGGTTTTAGTGAATGCCACTAATCCTCTTCTGTCCACGTGACAAGGTTCTTGGGCACTTTGAACCAGTACAGCAGGTGAAAATCTCCCACTCCCATCATGCCTTGTTGTCCCCAGGTTTCTGGCTCTTCCCTCACCCAAGGAGACGAACCATCCAAAAATGCCATTTCTAGCCAACTTCTACGCCATTCATTGGCAAACAGAGTATCTGAATAGCTATAGAAGTGTAAGTAATAATGAGGTGTGGGTGAGTGCAAGAGTAAACCAAATCTTTGTGGAAGCAGTATTCATGCAGTTTTAAGTAAGTGAGCCAATCATCTGTTTAGATATGTGCCAAATATCTATTTTAAGATGAAATCCAGAGAAAATAGAATAGCTAAAATTTCTATCTACCTAGTTCTTGGCTAGTGGACTGCTGTGTTTCAGAGAATGTGCAAGCCAAATTTGTGCTTTTTAATTAACTCCTTGGTATTTTTATTAAAATAGAAGTTCCTTCTGGATTTTAGCATTCTTATTTCTTTTTACAAGTTCACAGGAAATGTTGGGAGAGTCAGAATCAGAGATTGCCAATTTGACCCCTTCTTAGACAACAAAGGGAAAGTATTAAGTATTCAAGTAATTTTGCATGTGTTTAAAAAATAGTTGATATATATTAAAAATAAAGTGGTCTGAAAACAGCATTTTAAAATAATTCCTACAAATCAAATATCTCCTCTCTGCTTGTATATTTGAAACGTGACCAAACTATGTTTGGTATCTATAACTACAGGTATTCAAAGTTGTAGAAAAAGTTATTGGTGAAAATCTGTGAAAGGTCAAGTTCACTACTTCATTAAAATTGTACAAGTTTTTAAGAATGTTAGTAATTGGTATTGTCATGGTAATAGCTATGGTCATGTCATTCATATAGATATAAATATATAGATTTGGAGGGATATATATTATAGACATATCTATATCATATCTGTATTCATACTATCTATGAATTTCACAACCATGAGCATTTTATAGTTCAACTCAACTTGTAAAAGGTACTGAACAATTATCTAATATATTCTAGGTGCTCTGAGAGATAAAAAGATGAATAAGATAATAACTAGATGTTTTTCATCTTTTTACTATTAAGAGAATTGTTAAATAGGAGAAGTATAGCTTTCATTCACTGAATCATTCATTCACAAATATTTGATGCCTATCATGTGCCAATAATATGCTAAGACCTGGATTTACAACAGGAAGAAAGCATAGTCACTGCCATTATAGGTAAGAAATAGGCTGGCAAGGAGGAAAAAGCAAATACTGAGAGTCATTTGAGGGGAGTCACTAATAAGATGATATATAAAAGATCCAAAAATCCTAAGGAAGAGAAAAACTGTGACTTGAGGAAAAGCTTAGGGCAGCCACAGAGTCAAATACAGCATAAAGAGTGGGGAGTAGGGAGCATCATAATAGATGCAGTTGAAGAATCTAGCTGCAGTCAGACCATACATGGCCATCTAATCTGAGGGAAGGATCCTGGCATTCTTTTTAAAGTGTAATAGGAAAACACTGAAAGATTTTAACAAGTAATGATGCAAAGAGACATAATTTAAAATAATTATGGTTAGTGTATCCATTTACTGGATTAAAAGGCAAGATGGAAGTTTTCAGAGAAAATTGGAAACTAAAAAACAACCAGAAGGATATTCTAGAACTGAAAAATATAGGAATTAAAATAAAGACCAATGGAAATGTTCACCAGCAGATTAGACAATGTTGAAAAGGGAAATAGGATAGGAACAAAGGATAGGTCAGGAGAAAATAACCAGATGGAAGCAAAGAGAGAAAAAGATGAAAAATAGAGGAAAAGGTATAATGGTACATATGGGATATATGTGTAGTCTAGAAAAAGAGGGAAGAAAAGTCTTAGAGAAGAAGCGATATTTGAAGAGATGATGGCAAAGAATTTTCTAAAAGCAATTGAAGACATCAAATCATAGACACTGGAGCATCAAAACCCTGTGGATATAAATAATATCACACCCAGACACATCACTATGAATCTGCTAAAAATAAAAGACAAAGAGAAAATCTATAAAGCAGTCAAATCTGGCAGCAATGAATCATATTACCTGTAAGAATGCAATAAGACTGACAGCTGATTTATTAATAGAAGAGCACAAATGAAGTCAATGATAACAGAATGATATCTTTAGTGGTTGAAAGAAAATAACTGCTAACTAAAATTCAGTTATCAGTGAAAATAGCCTTCCAAATGAGGGAGAAATAAAGACATTTTCAAAAACGAAAACTCAGAGTACTCCTCACCAGCAGACCCACACCAAAGGATCTACTGAATGACATTATTCAAGTAGAAGGAAAAGGATACCAGAAGGAAGCTCAGAGATATAATAAAGACTGAGTAAAGAGGAACGAAAAGGGTAAATCCGTAGGTATACACATAGTCAAGAAAGGGTGAATATCTAAATACTTGAAAAAATATTAACCATAGTGATTTCAATATATCAAGCATATATGGTATAATCTCTTGAGAGCCTACTATTAAGATTCTTCATATGTAAAACTAGCAAATCAATAGAAGGGATGCATGAAATAATAAAAATGTTCTTAATCTATCCAAAAGGAGACCAAAAAAAAAGAAAAAAGAAAAGAAAACTACATGAGTTAATTAGAAAGCAAGTAGTAAAATGATAAATTTTAAAATCCCAAAGCAATAGTAATAATAACAAGATTGTAATATTGGAATAAAAGAAACCCAACTCTATATTAGTTATAAGAGACTATCTTAAATATAAGAACACAGGTGGAGGGAATAAACTGTGGCACACCCATGCAATGAAATACTATTGAGCAACAGAAAGGAATGAACATATTGATATAAGTAACAACATGGATGAATCCCAAAATACATTCTGTGTGAAAGAAGCCAAGCCCCCAGAAAAGTACATACTATATTATTTTATTCATCACAAATTCCAGAAAATGCAAATGAATCTGTATTAACAGAAGTTGCATGGGATGAAGGGGGAAGAAAAGATGGATTGCAAAGGGCCATGAGAAAACTTGCAGAGATGAGGGAAGTGGCTATCTTGAATGTGGCAATTGTTTCACAGGTGTATACATATACCAAAACAGATCAAATTTTGCATTTTAAATATATACTGTTTAGTGTACTTCAACTGTTATCTCATTGCAGTTGTAATAAAAAAATACAATAGGAAACAAATATGCAATAAAAAATTAACAAAACCAAAATGTCCTTTCTTAGAGAAACTGATGCAATTTATAAATGCTTGGCAGAGAAGGTGAAGAAAAAAATTCTGAGAAGATGTTACAAATTCTTAATATGAAGAATAAAAAAGAGGACATCACTGTAGATCCTACTTGTATTTAAATGCTAATAAAAAGACATGAACTACTTCATAAAAGTAAATTTGAAGTTTTAGATGAAATTTATAAAAATCTTACTAAACCTGTCATGGGAAGAAACAATATATTGCACACACCTGACTTTAGTAGTGAAATTTCTAAATACTTATGGACAAAGTAACACCAGCCTTAAACAGATATTTTCAGATAATGGTGGAAATACTCCCTAACTCACTTCTGAGATTATCATAATCTTATACCAAAACATCTAAATATGACAAAGATATTAAGAAAGATAATATATCATGACAAGGTTGTTTTAATTCCAGGAATTAAATGTTGGTTTAACATTAGAAAATTAAGTAGTGTAATTACTCAGTAAAGGAGAAAATTTATCCATTTACAATATAAACTCTTAGTAAACTAAAGAATATCTACACAAAATAATTCAGAAAGGGTAGTACTTACTTATGAAAAGATGAATGTATTCTCCCCTGAAAGCAAAAATAAGACATGCATTTCCTGCTATCATCCCATCTGTTTAACATTACCCTGGAGGTTTGTGCCAGTGAAATAAATAAAGCAATTGAAAAATATAAAATATACAACAATTTTATAGGGACAAATAAATTACAATTTGCAGGCATCATTATGTTCATAGAAAACCCAAAGTTCCTACAGATTGTTTGAATTAATAAGTAATTTCATTAAGATTTTTGAATATAAGGTCAATATACATTAATTGTATTTCTGTATATCAGCAACAAAAAGAAGAAATTTAAAAACTTGTTCCTTTATCACAAGATCAAAAGATCACAAATATGTAGGTATAAGCTTAATGTTATGTTTAAAATTTCTTCGTGGAAAACTAAAGAAAATTAATTGCTGACATATAGAAAATATAAATTCATAGATGAAACATGTTTATGGTTTGGAAGTCTAAGTAATGTAAAAAATGTCAAGAATTCTACTCAAAGAGATCTTTAGATTTTATGCAATCACAATAAAACTCCCAATAGATTATGTGTTTATGTATAAATTGACAAGCTTATTGTACAATTTCAATAGAAAACAATGGGCCAAGAATAGCCAAGTTAACTTGAGAAGGGCATACTCTATTAAATATTAAGACCTATTAAAAAGCTACAGAGTAAAAACTATTGATGTACTATTGGTGCAAGAATAGAAACATTATCAATGAAATTGAATAGAGAACTCAGAAACATACCACACATATAAGTATGTTGATTAAAATAAAGGTGGCACTGCAGGAAAGGGCAGGGTCTTTTCAATTATTGGCACTGTATTAACTGGGTATTGACGTGAGGGGAAAATACTTGACCCCCTGCCTCACCTCATATACAAAAGTCAATTCTTAGTTGATTGTAGACATGAAAATGAAAGGCAGAACAGCAAGTCTTCAAGAAGATAACAGGGGAATATCTTAATCACTGTAGTACAGACACAATTTTCTTAAATTGGACTCAAAAAGCATCACCCATAAAGGAAATGATAGTCTGACAAATTGAAATTTAAATTACATTAAAATTAAAGAATGAAATGTCCTGAAAGGATATCAGTAAGAGAAAGAAAAGGCACAGCACTGAATAGGACAAGAAAATTGCAGCACAAAATAACTCATAAAGGCCTCATATCCAGAATATATAAAAAATGCTACGATAAAAAAATGACAATGCTCCCTCAAAATAGGTAAGTGATATAAACAGGCACTTCATGATTGATATATGATATATACAAATAGCCAATAAGCACATGCAAAGTTGCTCAACATCATTAGTAATTTGGTAAAAAAAAAAAAAAAAATGCTGCTACATACTCAGAGATGGGATAAAGTTCAAAAGGTCTGCAACACCAAGTGTTGGCAAGAAAGGGGAGCAGCTAGAATTCTCAGATACTGTGGATGGAAGTGTAAATTGGTGCTGCCACTTTGTAAAACTGGCCATAAAAGGAACACATTCCTACCATTTGACTCAGCTACTAGACAAGAGAAATGTATAAGCACAAAAACTTGCACGGAATGTTTAAAGCAGTATTATTTGTTATAATTCCAAACTAAGGACAATCCAAATGACTGTCAACTGTAGCATGGCAAAAATACTTCTGAAGGGTCTTCTAAGAAGCAAATAATGTTGTATTTATTGAATTGAATTGTGGTTACTCATTTTGTGTTTAATTTTGTTATAATTTTTCTAATACTTTTTTGCATGAATTAATGTTACACTTAAAAATATTTTAATTGGAGAAGCAATTGCAATAATCCCTCTGCAGGATGCCAGAGGCTTGGGCTAATTTGCTGTCAGTGGAAATGGAAATAAATGGTTGGATTTGAGACTATAGTTTAGAAATAAAGTAATAGAAGCTACAAGAAGTAAAGATGGATTGCATGTGAGAGAGGGATAGTAAGGAGGATTTTTTTTTTAAGTTAGCTTTAATGGTATTGATTATAACATGGTTCACTAGTTACTAGTTTCAGACCAGGCCAGATAAGAAAACAATTTTATCCTTGTGTCAGTGGTTATTTTTCACTTCTAAACTGAGTTAAGATTTGAGAGATCGTCTAAATATTCTTTTTTCATTTCAGTGCTTTGGTCATTTTATTTGAATGTTATTCTCCTTGGTGTAGGGGAAAATTGGAAAGGAGACAGCAAAATGTAATTAGAGAAGTTCCCCTTCTCAGCAGTTCAATCTAGAACTCAGAATGAATGTGCCAGGTATTACACAGAAAATCAAGGAAATTTTCAAGTCAGTCTTCAAATTCGAAACTACTAGAGAATTTAAATAAGCTTTGGTATTACCTTAAATTTCAATTCATATAACTCTAGCTGTTAAAAAAAATAATAAAGTTGTTTGTCTTACCTCTTTATGGAAGTGATTCAGATGAGAGTGACCAGGTGAAGTTTTTGAGACCTGAAGTTGTTAGACCTTAGATTTGTGTGTCACAGCAGATGAAATAGCTGTTTCTCAACCAATTTAAGATATTTCACTCAAATTTGCTGTGAGACCTTTAGTTGATCATATCAAAATAGGAATGTTCTGTCTCTCACTTTGCCAGTGAACTTAGGAGCAGCTCAAGATATACTCTGACATTAGGGGCAGCAGTTATCTTGTCCTGCTGTAGTGGAAGAAATGTTGGAAGGATCAGAGCCTCTTTTTTTTTTTTTAATCTTTATTGAAGTATAATTGCTTTACAATGCTGTGTTAGTTTCTGCTGTAGAACAAAGTGAATCAGCTCTATGTATACATATATCCCCGTGTCCTCTTACTCTTGAAGCTCCCTCCGGAGTCTCCCTCCCACCCTCCCTATCCCACCCCTCTAGGTCTTCACAAAGCATCGAGCTGACCTCCCTGTGCTATGCAGCAACTTCTCCTTTCCCTGCTGTGTCCTCAAGTCTGTTCTGTACATCTGCATCTTTATTCCTGCCCTGCCAGTAGGTTCATCAGTACCGTTGTTTTAGATTCCATATATGTGCATTAGCATGCGGTATTTGTTTTTCTCTTTCTGACTTACTTCACTCTGTATGACAGACTCTAGGTCCATCCACCTCATTACAAATAACTCAGTTTCATTCCTTTTTATGGCTGAGAAATATTCCATTGTATATATGTGTATTTGGTGGTCTAGGATATGTCCTAGATTGGTTTACCAGGAGATGAGCAATAGCTAGTACTGATTCTTAGACTTACATAAACATGCCTTTGCTATATTTAAGAAAGCAGGACACTCTGTATAGGATTGGCCAAGCAACTGGAAGCACTGAGCATTAGAGCTAGTAATATTGTATCTGTAACTAGTGTTGGAGAAGCTAGGGACAATTTGATTACACTAATACAAATGGAGAATCTAGAAGGTGTGCTGGGTGTATTTAATAAGTAACCTTAATTCACCTGAACAAATATTGGCATTTGTTCATCAGTTTTAAGAGATGCATAAAACATTTTCTCCTTAATTTTATGATTTTAATTGTTTGATGAATATAAATTAAGATGATGTTCACAGTGAAGGTTATGGTAGCTGATTTTGTTTCACTTCTATGGAATGAACATTTATTTATTTTTGTTTTATTTCTATCAAAAGAAAAAAATAGTAGTTTTATTGTTAAGTTTTAATGCTAATTTCTCTGTGGATGTTTAAAAACCACTTATACTCTTGTTTTAAGTTATAGTACAGTGTAAACAGGAATCATTACTTCATTTTGATTTTAAATATATCTGTGCCCTACAGATTTTGAATGGCATGGCATACAGGGGAAATGAGAATGAATACCTTGGAGTCAGAGTATTTGTTCTATTTAGGTGGCACAGATATTGAATGTTCTTGAAGGACTTGGACGCAAGGATGTAAAGTATACTAATCAGCAGATTGCTTCTTAGTTATTCTTAAAAGAAGCATATGTGCTACCAAGGCTTGCCAGGAAATAATTTACATAGTCTTCTATAGCACCAAGTGCTACTGATTTTCAATTGCAAATCAATACAGCAAAAGAGAAAAATTAGAATAAAATGAACACAAACGTATCAAAAAATAAGTTTTCCATTGAAAATATAATGGTTAATATTTTCAAATTGTGGCTGATATTTAGAAATGCAGCTGAAATTTAAAAATAAATGAATCTTCTTTGATCATTTTTGAAATAGGTTGCTAACTAATGAAATAAAGATAAAATGTGTCTTGTTTTTAGTTAAAAAATTACTGTAAAATATATGTGCTTTTAACATAGAAAATTATAGTAACTGGAGAAAGTAAAATATTTTAATGTTAACTTCTTAGTTTAATTGAAAATATTGATATAAACTCTCCAATTTATCTATAATTACATGTGCAAATCAGTTTGATTATGACATTATTACAAGTTTAAGTAGTGTTTTGATTGGGATTCACTTTCAATCCAAATTGGTTGATACTACTGAGTGTCTACATTTTTGTAGTGTAAGAAATCACACTACAAAAATGTTTTGCATGTTAGAACAATTAACCTCCAAAACAACTCTAAGAAACTAATATGATTTTCAGTTTTAGCAATGTGAAATCTGAGGTCCTGTCCAGCTAAATGACTTGACAGGGCTATAATGGCTATAAACAGTAAAACTAAGAACTAGAACCACATTTTCTGATATATCATGGTTTTCTAAAATTGTAAATAACTGAAACAAAATTTTAATATTTTGATGAAACTGTAAATGCAGTTATACTGGTGAGCAATTTTTGTAAACTTTGACGCTCCATCTTCAACACTTTTAAACAGATACAACTGGCATTAATAAACTGAAATGAATAAACTTAATACTTAAGCTCAGTATACTAAAATAAGACAAATTCCAAAATAGTAAATGTAATTCTTCTTTTCTATGATTCTTTTTCATATTGTATGATTTTACTGAACAAAATTTTGCAAATTATTTTGAAATGTTTGATTTCTTTATACTATGGACAAAATATTATGTAAATTCTTTTTTTATACTATCAGTATTTACTTATTTATTGTTATTGAGAAGTAATTGACATATAATATTGTATTAGTTTTAGGTGTGAAACATAATGATTTGATATATGGATATATTGCAAAATGGTTGCCATGGTAAGTTTAGTTAAAATCCGTTACCACACATTGTTGCAGTTTTTTGTCTTGGGATAAGAACTTTTAAGATGTACTATCTTAGCAGCTTTCAAAC
The DNA here is from genome assembly GCF_059928025.1 of Delphinapterus leucas. Taxonomy (NCBI): domain Eukaryota; kingdom Metazoa; phylum Chordata; class Mammalia; order Artiodactyla; family Monodontidae; genus Delphinapterus; species Delphinapterus leucas. Next base: position 35,684,392 of record NC_143137.1, on the reverse strand, counting down.
TTACAATGCAGTATTGTTAACAGAACTATAGTCACCATGCTATACATTACACCCCCAGGACTTACTTATCTTCTAACTGGAAGATTGTACCTTTTGACCACCTTCACTCATTTCACCCACTCTCCCATATTTAAATTCTTAAAAAGGGTCTCACTTTGTTTTTTCTACACAGAGTTTTGCATAATCTTGACCTATTCTTGAATAAATAGTTCATTTAAAATCGTATTTTCTGAGTGTAACCATATGTCAAGCACTCTATGAGACACTTTTGAATGTACAAAAATAAGTAAAACAGTTCCTACACAAGAATGTCTTCTGGGGTCACATACAGAATGAGAAACCATGAAGTATAGCAAAGAACAGCTGATGGGGGTATAGAGATCTAGTCAGAGATATCATAAGCCATGCAATCCTGAGAGAAGTTGGAGCTGCAGCCCAGCTAGAGTGGAGAGATACTACTGAGCTCTTTATGTGTTCAAGTGAAATCCTAGGAGGCCATGCTTAAAGTAAGGACTACACATTAGGATTAAGGAAAAATGCAAAGTAAACCCATCTTAATAAACATAAAATAAGCATGACAGAAGTTTTAAAAATCTGCTGGTAAGCTACTACAAGTCAAAGTAAAATTCAAAACACTTAAAAAGAATAGTAAATAATGGGGACTCTCTCAAAAATAAAATAGAATGCAAAGTTACCACACACACAGAAAGAAGAAGGAATAGTGCCTTGTAATCAACATAAAAAGCAGTTAACAGGAAAAAAAACAAGCAAGCAAAGCCAGAGTTTAGAATGAATAGACAGAGACTTTAAAACTGCTATTATAGGGCTTCCCTGGTGGCGCAGTGGTTGAGAGTACGCCTGCCGATGCAAGGGACACGGGTTTGTGCACCGGTCCGGGAAGATTCCACATGCCATGGAGCGGCTAGGCCTGTGAGCCATGGCCGCTGAGCCTGCGCATCTGGAGCCTGTGCTTCGCAACGGGAAAGGCCACAACAGTGAGAGGCCTGCGTACTGCAAAATAAACAAACAAAAAACTGCTATTATAGAAGGCAAGATCAAGATGGCAGAGCAGGAAGACACTGAGCTCACTTCCTCCCACGAGCATAGCAAAACTACAACTACATATAGAGCAACTGTCTCTGAGAACGACCTGAAGACTAGCAGAATGAGCCTTCTATGACTAAGGATATAAAGGGGGAAAAAAACCCACAGACACACACACAAACTGAGATGGGTAGGATGGGAAAAGAAGTGATCTAGCCAAGATCTGCACCCCAGTCTGGTGACCCAAAAGGGAAGGGGATATCACAAACTCAAAGATCCTCCCTAAGGAGTGAGGGGTTCATGTTGCACATTGGGCACCCAAGCCCTGGGGTCCAGCACTGGGAAGATCAGCCCCCTCAACAGGTATTGAAAACCAGTGGGGCTTACCACTGAGAGAACTGGAAAGCTATAGGAAACTGAGAATCCACCCTTAAGGGACATGAACACAAACTTATTTGCTTCCAGCAACAGCACAGAGGTAGCTGATTGAAAAGCTCCTGGTGTTCTAGAGAGGCTGACAAGACCACCTGAGCACACCCACCAGCCCACATCGGGCTGAAGCTCCAACTACCACTCCAACAAAGGTATCAGCCCTTACACATCCCAGGAGAAGCCCCTGGACCAGACTCTGCAGTCTTCAGTCTGTTCCCTTCGTCCCCAGCCTCCCCATCAAAGGAGCACATGCCAGTGTGCCCTGGGAGAAACCCCAGCTTGTGTCAGATTCCATCTCTAGCCTCTCTAGCTTCAACCCCTCTTGCTCCAGCTCCAGCCCCCAAAAGGCAGCAGCTGCCAGTGTGCCTCAGGAGAAACCCCAGCTTGCACTGAGCTCCCATCTAGACCCTAAAACTCTAGCCGTACCACCAAAATGGTAGCCACCAGTGCACCTCAGAGAAGCCCGATCCATATCTAGCCCACCCCTGCCAAGTTGGTGGCTGCCAGCATATCCTGGGAAATCTCTGGCCCATGCCAGGCTCCAGCTCTAGTACTCCTGGCTCTTCCCCTACTCCCCAAATGTAACAGCCACGAGTACACTCTGGGAGAGGCCCCAGTTTGAACCAAACACTGATCTAGCCCCCACCACCTACCCAGCTTCAACTCATCCCCACCAAGTTGGCAGCATTGGCATGCCCTGGAAAAAGCTGTGGTCCCTCACACTTAAGCTCCAGCTCTCTTGTCAAAGCCATAGGAACATGCAGGCTGCATAGGGATGCTCCTACACAAGGACACACATTCAACTCCAGGAGAGGTAACTGTTTTGCCTAATTTCATAGAGACAGAGAAAGTCAAAGAAAATTAAAAAACAAAGGAATATGGTCCAAACAAAAGAACAAGGTAGAGAGGGCAGACAGCAGAAGAAAGAAGAACTACAGTCCTGCAGCCTGTGGAACAAAAACCACATTCACAGAAAGATAGACAAAATGAAAAGGCAGAGGGCAATGTACCAGATGAAGGAACAAGATAAAACCCCAGAAAAACAATTAAATGAAGTGGAGATAGGCAACCTTCCAGAAAAAGAATTCAGAATGATGATAGTGAAGATGATCCAGGACCTCGGAAAAAGAATGGAGGCAAAGATCGAGAAGATGCAAGAAATGTTTAACAAAGACCTAGAAGAATTAAAGAGCAAACAAACAGAGATGAACAATACAATAACTGAAATGAAAACTACACTAGAAGGAATCAATAGCAGAATAAGTGATGCAGAAGAACGGAGAAGTGACCTGGAAAACAGAATGGTGGAATTCACTGCTGTGGAACAGAATAAAGAAAAAAGAATGAAAAGAAATGAAGACAGCCTAAGAGACCTCTGGGACAACATTAAACGCAACAACATTCGCATTATAGGGGTCCCAGAAGGAGAAGAGAGAGAGAAAGGACCAGAGAAAATATTTGAAGAGATTATAGTCAAAAACTTCCCTAACATGGGAAAGGAAATAGCGACCCAAATCCAGGAAGCGCAGAGTCCCATACAGGATAAAACCAAGGAGAAACACGCCAAGACACATAGTAATCAAATTGGCAAAAATTAAAGACAAAGAAAAATTATTGAAAGCAGCAAGGGAAAAACGACAAATAACATAAAAGGGAGCACCCATAAGGTTAACAGCTGATTTCTCAGCATAAACTCTACAGGCCAGAAGGGAGTGGCATGATATATTTAAAGTGATGAAAGGGAAGACCCTACAACCAAGATAACCTGGCAAGGATCTCATTAAGATTCTAAGGAGAAATCAAAAGCTTTACAGACAAGCAAAAGCTAAGAGAGTTCAGCACCACCAAACCAGCTCTACGACAAATGCTAAAGGAACTTCTCTAAGTGGGAAACACAAGAGAAGAAAAGGACCTACAAGAACAAACCCAAAACAATTAAGAAAATGGTAATAGTAACATACATATCAGTAATTACCATAAATGTAAATGGATTAACTGCTCCAACCAAAATACACAGGCTCTCTGAATGGATACAAAAACAAGACCCATCTATATGCTGTCTACAGGAGACCCACTTCAGACCTAAAGACACATACAGACTGAAAGTGAAGGGATTGACAAAGATATTCTATGCAAATGGAAATCAATAGAAAGCTGGAGTAGCAATACTCATACCGGATAAAATAGACTTTAAAATAAAGAATGTTACAAGAAACAAGGAAGGACACTACATTGTGGTCAAGGGGTCGATCCAAGGAGAACATGTAACAATTATAAATATATATGCACTCAACATAGGAGCACCTCAATACATAGGGCAGATGCTAACAGCTATAAAAGAGGCAATCGACAGTAACACAATAATAGTGGGGGACTTTAACACCTCACTTACACCAATGGACAGATCATCCAGAGATAAAATCAATAAGGAAACACGAACTTTAAATGACACAATAGACCAGGTAGATTTAATTGGTATTCATAGGGCATTCCATCCGAAAACAGCAGTTTACATTTTCTTCTCAGGTGCACATGGAACATTCTCCACAGGATTGATCACATCTTGGATCACAAATCAAGCCTCAGTAAATTTAAGAAAATTGAAATCATATCACGCATCTTTTCCGACCACAGTGCTATGAGATTAGAAATAAATTACAGGGGAAAAAATGTAAAAAACACAAATACCTGGAGGCTAAACAATACATTACTAAATAACCAAGAGATCACTGAAGAAATCAAAGGGGAAATCAAAAAGTAACCAGAGACAAATGACAATGAAAACACAATGATCCAAAACCTATGGGATACAGCAAAAACAATTCTAAGAGGGATGTTTGTAGTAATACAATCCTACCTCAAGAAACAAGAAAAATCTCAAACTATCTAACCTGATACCTAAAGGAACTGGAGAAAGAAGAACAAACAAAATCCAAAGTTAATAGAAGGAAAGAAATCATAAAGCTAAGAGCAGAAATAAGTGAAATAGAAATGAAGATAACAGTAGCAAAGATCAATAAAAGTAAAAGGTGGCTCTTTGAGAAGACAAACAAAATTGATAAACCTTTAGCCAGACTCATCAAGAAAAAGAGGGAGAGGACTCAAATCAATAAAATTAAAAATGAAAGAGGAGAAGTTACAATGGATACTGCAGAAATACAAAGCATCACTAGAGACTACTACAAGCAACTCTATGTCAATAAAATCCACAACCTGGAAGAAATGGACAAATTCTTAGAAAGGTATAACCTTCCAAGACTGAACCAGGAAGAAATAGAAAACATGAACAGACCAATCACAAGTAATGAAATTGAAACTGTGATTAAAAATCTTCCAACAAACAAAAAGTTCAGGACCAGATGGCTTCACAGGTGAATTCTATCAAACATTTAGAGAAGAGCTAACACCTATGCTTCTCAAACTCTTCCAAAAAATTTCAGAGGAAGGAACACTCACAAACTCATTCTATGAGGCCACCATCACCCTGATACCAAAACCAGACAGAGATACTACAATAAAAGAAAATTACAGACCAATATCACTGATGAATATAGATCCAAAAATCCTCAACAAAATACTAGCAAACAGAATCCAACAACACATTAAAAGGATCATACACCATGATCAAGTGGGATTTATCCCAGGGTTGCAAGAATTCTTCAATATATGCAAATCAATCAATATGATACACCATTTTAACAAACTGAAGAATAAAAAGCATATGATCATCTCAGTAGATGCAGGGAAAGCTTTTCACAAAATTCGACACCTGTTTTTGATAAAAACTCTCCAGAAAGTGGGCATAGAGGGAACCTACCTCATATAATAAAGGCTGTATATGACAAACCCACAACAAACATCATTCTCAATGGTGAAAAACTGAAAGCATTTCCTCTAAGATCAGAAACAAGACAAGGATGTCCACTTGCCACTATTATTCAACATAGTTGTGGAAGTCCTAGGTACAGCAATCAGAGAAGAAAAAGAAATAAAAGGAATGCAAATTGGAAAAGAAAAAGTAAAACTGTCACTGTTTGCAGATGACATGATACTATACATAGAGAATCCTAAATATGCCACCAGAAAACTACTAGAGCTAATCAGTGAATTTGGTAAAGTTGCAGGATACAAAATTAATGCACAGAAATCTCTTGCATTCCTATACACTGACAACAAAGGATCAGAAAGAGAAGTTAAGGAAACTATCCCATTCACCATTGCAACAAAAAGAATAAAATACCTAGGAATAAACCTACCTAAGGAGGTAAAAGACCTGTACTCAGAAAACTATAAGGCACTGATGAAAGAAATCAAAGATGACACAAACACAGAGATATACCATGTTCTTGGATTGGAAGAATCAATATTGTGAAAATGACTATACTACCCAAAACAATGTATAGATTGAATGCAATCCCTATCAAATTACCAGTGGTATTTTTTACAGAACTAGAACAAAAAATCTTACAATTTGTATGGAGACCCAAAAGACCCCAAATAGCCAAAGCAGTCTTGAGGGAAAAACGGAGCTACAGGAATCAGACTCCCTGACTTCGGACTATACTACAAAACTACAGTAATCAAGACAATATGGTACCAGTACAAAAACAGAAATATAGAATTCAAGAGGTAGACCCACGTTCCTGTGGTCAACTAATCTATGACAAAGGAGGCAAGGATATACAATGGAGAAAAGACAGCCTCTTCAATAAGTGGTGCTGGGAAAACTGGACAGGTACATGTAAAAGGATGAAATTAGAACACTCCGTAACACCGTACACAAAAATAAAATCAAAATGGATTAGAGACCTAAATGTAAGACTGAACACTATAAAACTCTTAGAGGAAAACATAGGAAGAACACTCTGACATAAATCACAGCAAGATCTTTTTTGATCCACCTCCTAGAGTAATGGAAATAACAAAAATAAACAAATGGGACCTAAAAACTTTTGCAAAGCAAAGGAAACTAGAACAAGACGAAAAGACAGCCCTCAGAATGGGAGAAAATATTTGGAAACGAATCAACGGACAAAGGATTAATCTCCAAAATATATAAACAACTCACTCAGCTCAATATTAAAAAAACAACTCAATCAAAAAATAGGCAGAAGACCTAAATAGACATTTCTCCAAAGAAGTCATAAAGATGGCCAACAAACACATGAAAAGATGCTCAACATCACTAATCATTAGAGAAAAGTAAATCAAAACTGCAATGAGGTGTCACCTCACACCAGTTAGAATGGGCATCCTCAGAAAGTCTAGAAACAATAAATGCTGTAGAGGGTGTGGAGAAAAGGGAACCCTCTTGCACTGTTGGTGGGAATGTATATTGATACAACCACTATGGAGAACAGTATGGAAGTTCCTTAAAAAACTAAAAATAGAATTACCATATGACCCAGCAATCCCACTACAGAGCATATACCCAGAGAAAACCATAATTCAAAAAGACACATGCACCCCAGTGTTCATTGCGGCATTATTTACAATAGCCAGGTCATGGAAGCAATCTAATGCCCATCGACAGATGAATGAAGAAGATGTGATACATATATACAATGGAATATTACTCAGCCATAAGAAGGAACGAAATTGGGTCATTTCTAGAGATTTGGATGGATTTAGAGACTGTCATACAGGGTGAAGCAAGTCAGAAAGAGAAAAACAAATATTGTATATTAACGCATATATGTGGAACCTAGAAAAATGGTAGAGATGAACCATTTTGCAAGGCATAAATAGAGACAGATGTAGAGAACAAACGTATGGACACCAACGGGGGAAAGTGGCAGGGGGTTGGTGGTGGTGGGATGAATTGGGAGATTGGGATTGACATATATACACTAATATGTATACAATAGATAAGTAATAATAACCTGCTGTATAAAAAAATAAAATTAAAAAAAAGAAAAGCCAATGATAGAGACCAATGAATATATCCATAAGTAAAAATTAACTACTTTAATATAACAAAAATTGTATCTATTACCTGCACATAGTTTAAACGTTGAATTTCTAAAATTTCTTTTGGCTTTGTATAAAGCATGTAATCTCCTATAGAAAGAAATTGTAAAGTTGCCTTTTAAAAATATTTTTTTTCTAATTACAAAGGTAATATATTTTAATTATAAATTGCAGCAATAGGTAACATAGAAAATTGACACATACACACCCCCATTCAGAGAAAATCAATGTTAAGTGTTAGCTAAGGTCTCACATATTTTTTCAGTGTACATCCTACGTTTTTTTTTGTTTTTTTGTTTTTTTGTTTTGCGGTACGCAGGCCTCTCACTGTCATGGCCTCTCCTGTTGTGGAGCACAGGCTCCGGACACGCAGGCTCATCGGCCATGGCTCATGGGCCCAGCCGCTCTGCGGCATGTGGGATCTTCCCAGACTTGGGCACGAACCCGTGTCCCCTACATCGGCAGGCGGACTCTCAACCACTGTGCCACCAGGGAAGCCCACATCCTATGTTTTGAGCTTTCTTTTCATGTCACTACAATAAAGCTCTAAAAGGTTTAAAAAAAACCAAACAGTTGAAAAGATCAATGAAACTAAGAGCTGGGTTTTTTTGTTTGTTTGTTTTAAAGATCAATTGGTAAACCTTTGGCCAACTTCATCAAGGAAAAAGGAGACAGAGAGAGGGGACAAATAAATAAAATTAGAAATGAAAGAAAAGTTACAACTTCTCATTCTGATATCACAGAAATATAAACTATTCTAAGAAAATACTATGAACAATTATAGGCCAACAAATTGAACAATTTAGAAGAAATGGATAAATTCCTAGAAACATACAATCTTCTCAGATTGAATCAGGAGGAAATAAGAAGTCTGAACAGACTAATTACTAGTAATGAATTGAATCACTGACCAAAAAATCTCCCACCAAATGAAAGTCCAGGACCAGATAGCTTCACAGAGGAATTCTACCAAATATTTAGAGAAGAGTTAATACTTGTTCTTCTCAAACTATTCCAAAATATTGAAGAGGAGGGAACACCTCCAAACTGATTCTACAAGGACAGCATTACCCTGACACGAAAACCAGACAAAAACACTACAATAAAATTACAAGCCAATATCCCTGATGAACATAGATGCAAAAATCCCCAACAAAATATTAGCAAACCAAATACAATAATACATTAAAAGGATCATATACCATGATCAAGTGGGCTTTATTCCAAGGCTGCAAGAGTTGTTTAATATCCACAAATCAATCAACATGATACACCACATTTACAAAACTAAGGATAAAAATCGCATGGTTATCTCAATAGATACAGAAAAAGCATTTGATAAAGTTCATCATTCATTCATGATGGAAACTCTCAACAAAGTTGTTATAGAGGGAACAATACCTCAACATAATAAATCCCATTTATGACAGACCCACAATTAACATCATACTGAATGGTGAAAAACTAAAAGCTTTACCTCCAAAATCAGGAAAAAGATACGGCCACCACTCTCACCACTTTTATTCAACAGAGTGTTAGAAGTCCTAGCCATGGCAATCGGATGAAAAAATAATGATAAAGAGCATCCAAACTGGAAGAAAAGAAGTAAACTGTCATTATTTGCAGATGACGTGATACTATCTATAGAAAACTCACTCAAAACACTATTGGAACTAATAAATAAATTCACTACATTTTCAGGAATCAAAATTAATACACAGAAATCAGTTACATTTCTATATAGCAATAATGAACAGTCACAAAGAAATCAAGAAAATAATCTCATTTACAGTCAAGTCAAGAAAAAACCCCTAGGAATAAATTTAATCAAGGAGATGAAAGATCTGTACTCTGAAAAGTATAAGACATTGATTAAACAAAGACAACACAAATAAATGGAAAAGTATTTCATGTTCATGGATTGGAAGAATTAATATTGTTAAAATGTCCATACTTCTCAATGTCATCTACAGATTCAATGCAATCCCTATCAAAATACCAAAAACATTTTTCATGGAACTAGAACAAATAATTTAAAAATTTTTATGGAAACACAAAAGACCCCAAATAGCCAAAACTATTTGAGAAAGAACGGAGCTGGAGGTATCATGCTCCCTGACTTAGACTATACTACAAAACTACATTCATCAAAACAATATGGTACTGGCACAAAAACAGACACATACATCAGTGGAACAGAATAGAGAGCCCAGAAATAAACCGACACACATATGGTCAATTATTCTACAACAAAGGGGGCAAAAATATACAATGGAGAAATGACAGTCTCTTCAATAAGTGGTGTTGGGAAAACTGGACAGCTACATGTAAAACAAAGAAACTAGAACATTTTCTCACACCATATGCAAAAATAAACTCAAAGTGGATTAAATGCTTAAATGTAAGACTTAAAACTTCTAAAAGAAAACAGGTGGTAGCTCCTTGACATCAGTCTTTTTTTTTAAAATTATTATTTATTTATTTTTGGCTATGTCGGGTGTTCGTTTCTGTGCAAGGGCTTTCTCTAGTTGCAGCAAGTGGGGGCCACTCTTCATCGCGGTGTGCGGGCCTCTCATTATTGCGACCTCTCCTATTGTGGAGCACAGGCTCCAGACGCACAGGCTCAGTAGTTGTGGCTCACGGGCCCAGTTGCTCCGCGGCATGTGGGATCTTCCCAGACCAGGGCTCGAACCCGTGCCCCCTGCATTGGCAGGCAGATTCTCAACCACTGCACCACCAGGGAAGCCCTGACATCAGTCTTAATATTTTTTTGATCTCTTTCCTCAGCAAGGACAAGAGAAAAATAAACAAATGGGACCACACCAAACAAAAAACCTTTTGCACAGTGAAGGAAATCATCAATAAAATGAAAAGCCTGCCTCCTGAATGGGAGAAGATATTTGCAAATGATATGTCTGATACGGGGTAAATATCTGATTAAAAATGGTCAGAGGACCTGAATAGGCATTTTCCCAAAGAAGATATACAGATGGCCAACAGGCACATGAGAGTATGCTCAACATCACTAACCATCAGGAAAATGCAAATCAAAACCACAATGAAGTATCCCCTCACACCTGTCAGAATGGCTGTCATCCAAAATACAAGAAATAACAAGTGTTGGCGAGGATGTGGAGAAAAGTAAACCCTCATGCACTGTTTTTGGGAGTGTAAATTAGTGAAGCCATTATAGAAAACAACATGGAGATTTCTCAAAAAATTAAAAATATTATTACCATACCATCTAGCACTTCTACTCCTCAGTGTTTATCCGAAAAAAAGAAAACACTAATTTCAAAAGATATATGCACCCCAGTGTTCATAGCAGTACAATAGCCAAGATATGGAAGTAACCTAAGTGCCCACCAGCAGATGAATGGATAAAGAATATGTGGTATATATTACAAATACAGTAGAGTATTCCTCACCCATAATAAAGAATGCAGTCTTGCCATTTGTGACAACATGGATGGATCTGTAGGGTACTATGCTTAGTGAAGTAAGTCAAGCAGAGGAAGACAAGTGCTTATGCTTTCACTTAAATGTGGAATCTAAAAAAACAAAACAAAGAATAAATATAACAAAACAGAAACAGACTCACAGATACAAAGAACAAACTAGTAGTTGCCAGAGGGGAGGGGGTGGGAGTAGGGGCAAAGTATGTGAATGGAATTAAAAGGTACAAACTACCAGTTATAAAATAAAGTCACAGGCATGTAATGTTCATCACAGACAATATAGTCGATATTGTATAATAACTTTGTATAGTGTATAATCTATAAAATATCAAATCACTGTGTTGTACACCTGAAACTAATATAATATTGTAAGTCAACTATACTTCAGTTTTTAAAAAGCCTACATTATAAACATGTTTAATGACTTAATAGAACAGATGGATAAACAGATATGGAATTGAGCACATAAATGAAAACTACAAAAGAACCAGAAAGAAAATTCTAGAAGTGAAAAGTATAATAGTTGAAAATTAAAAGATGGGCTTTGTAGCACTTGGAACACTACAGCAATAAGATTCAGTGAACCAAATGAAATTAATAGAAATTATACTAACCAAGAAAAAAAGAGAAAAAAATTAAATTAATAAAATCAGAAATGAAAGGACCTCACTATTGACCTCAAGAAATAAAAGGAATTATAAAGGAATACTGTGAACAACTGTATGCCTGCAAATTAGATAACATATGAAATGGAAAATTTTAAGGAAACAAAGTATTAATGTTTATATAAGTTTTGTATATATCAAAATATTAAGAGCAACTATGAATATTTTGGTTGATTTTTTTCTTACTTGGAATTTTTTATTTTGCACAATGAATATGTGTTACTTGTGTTATGAGAAATATTTAAAGGAAATTTAGAAAATAGGGCATGTTAATCTGTTTAGTTTTGCGTGCTTCTCTTTGTTTTGATTGGGGTGTTAAGGAAATAACATTTGATAAATACGAGTAATGCCTTGCAGGAGAAACTCTGAAACTTTACATCCTTTTAATGTGTATAACCTGTGAAGGCTTAAATGTAAGTTTCCATGTATTCATTACATGCCAGTCTATCTCAACAGTTCAGTGATTCAAGGCAGTAACTGAGCACTGTGAGGAGACCTACTGGCAGTCTGAATAGTCACACTTGACTAACCAGAGAGGAAGCCTTTTAGGTGTGAGCACACACACACACACACACACCTTCCTCATTCTTTCCTTCTTTCTCTTTTCTAAGTTCATCTCTAAATAATTAGTAGGTTTGGAATCTCAGACAAACTGATTACCCGGAACTCAGAATCCACCTACAGGGCAAGTCCCCCTCCCTAATGATTATATTCATTAGATTTGCACTTCTGATGGAAGAACAATTTCCTGACTTGGGTTTTGTATTATCTGAAATTTTACTTAAATAATACCTGTTTCTGATATAACTTGAAAATATCTGGGTCGTATTATCTTGCTTCAAGTCCCTTTTCATTGCATTTTTAAAAATCACAAACCAAATTACAAAGTATTGGAAAATATTTCTATCTTCGGTAAGAAGTCTTCACTGAAATTTCTTAATAAAGAAAAAACAAAAAGGAGAATTAAAAAATACAGGTCAAAACTTCACAAAGTATGCTTTATACATTTCTCTCCACTCAAATTCCATTTCACTTGGCAACTCCAAAATTTCTTCTTTTTTGCTCTCTTCCTCTCATGCTTAGAGTCAAGGGTACTCTTTCTGCTCCACCCGCTTTTTGATGCCTGTCCTCCCACCTCCTCACTCCCTTCTCTTCCTCAGTGATACCTCCATGCCTTTCCCAATGTAAAGCAATTACAGCTCTAGTGTTCTCTCAATGTTCTCTCTTCCGTATACATCAAATCAGCAAAATCAAGGCTTAAGATTAAGTAATGGGGGTTGAGGGGCTGGGTGTGGGCATGAAGAGACCCTCCTTAGAAAGGATATGCATTCCGGTGCCTTTTTTTTGTAGCCCTGTTACAGCTATCAATTTGCATGAGCTCTATCATGCTATATATCTGGAACTTTATATTTCTAGGTACATGAATAGTGATGAGTTGAATTCTCTTACGCATATTCTTGGCCTTCCTCCTCTGCTTTTCAGGCAGTGGGAGGGCAGGTGCTTGGCTACAGTATAATTACATTGTGCATCCATCAACAAGTCTCCTCTTACAACCTTGAAACAACCCCAAGGAGTTTGGGAGCAATGGAACAAACATGAATTGGACCTAAATATAAAAGGGAGAAAATATTTGTTTATTTATTTATTTATTTATGTTTTAAGGATAAAGTTATTTACATTCAACTGCATCATAAAAATAGTAAATTTCTTTAATATTCATGAATCATTAGCTTGGAAGGAAATTTTAAACGTCATGCATCCTACCTTTGCTTTAATTCTGATCCAAAGTAATAATATTATTAAATAATACTTTTGGGAAAAGATAAAATATTAATTGTCAAGAGCATTATACTTTCAATTGGTTCAACTCCTAATCATATAATGTTTCCAGTATCAAACAGAGACTACAGTATTCAAGTCATATGTTAAGGAAAATTTATTGACCCTCAGAGAGATGAAGTTTAGTGATTACAGTATAAATACATGTAGTGGAGGAGATTAAGGTAAATTTGTACTTATTCAAGAGTATATTCTGGAAGATTTCTAAAATGGTAAAACCTTTGCCTTGTGTCTGACTTTTTAAAATTAACACTTGTTAAATGGAGCACAGGGTGCCATATGGTGAGTGGAGGTTCAACAACAGACCGCAAGAGAAATTCAAATAGAGCAGTCTATTACTCACAGGTCCTGGAGGAAGTACACGGCATGTTTCAAGGGGCCACATTGGGAGGTCAAAGCAGAGTGCAGACAGAGGGTAGAACCTGGGGCACATGTCTTAGGGTCTGAGAGTAGAATGCTTTGAGGATCATGGCCTTCTGGTGAATTGGTCAATTCCAACCAAAAAAGCAGGGTGCTGGTAAGCGCTACAGAGGTCTTTCCTAAGGGGTGCACAGGGGAGGCTGGTGATCACAAGGGCTGTTAGGGAAGTCACTCAGGAACTTGCATTTGCTTGTGACTCTGGGGCTGTTATCTGGGGCATGTGCTTGTGTGAGGGAGCTGACGTATAATGATAAAATTTATTGAAATTTAGTTTACACTGAACACCAAATACAGTGTGCAAGACCAAGACTGTGATGTTCTGTGTACATATTTTAAATAACTGTTATTTTTACAAGTAATGTAATTAAATTATCATACTAAGATTTTTCTTCTCTCTGAAGATCATTAAATATTAAGGAATAATTTGTCCATTAGATGCTTGAAATCATTGTAAATTATTTTTATCATAAATCTGCTAATTGTTAGACTATGTATCCAGATATGCGGGCAAATGGTCCAAACCATTTGGGCATATTATTGTAACATGTTATTGGGTTCTTTTTTTTTCCTATTTGAGATACAGGCTTTATAGCGGTTTTTTTCTTCCTTAATGTGATGCCTTGAACTCTTGCATCAGAATCACCTGATGTTTTCGTGACAAAAACGTAAATTTCTCGACCTTCCACGGACCTACTAATTCAGAATAATTAGAGGCTAGGAGTTAGAACTCTCCAGTTTTTAACAAGCTCCTTGGGTGAAATTTATGTCGCTAAAGTTTGAAAACTACTGCTCTACTTTGTAGCTCTTATTTTGTTTTTCATTTGCAGTATTTGTAGATCACATTGAAAAATTGGTGACTTTGCCTAACTTTAGTTAATTCCATTCTGGAGACTTTGGAAGTAGAATTTATGCTCAAGTCTCACCAATCCCTATTTGTAAATCTGTCTCACTCTCTTGTGGTTTCAGAGGATATCAGTGTCTATTAAAACCCATTCATTTGTGTTATTAAGCTCTTAGAGCAAATATACCATCAAAATTCAAATCATCAGGGTGGTCTCTGAAATTTTAGTGGGTTTTTTTTGTTTTTATATTTTCTTCCAGTGAATTTTTTATATATCAGGAACAAGCTGCTATTTTAACAGGCTGCCTCATGTTTTTCTCTATTGTTTTAGTAATAGAAGCAGAATATATCTTTAAGAGTATACTGTTCTTTGGTTTTGGAAAACATGCACACACGTTACAAAGAGACATTTTAATAGGATTTTTAGTCATGAAATAGTAAAGCAAAAATGCCATTCTAGAAGGGAGAAATTTGAGCTAATGAGAAAATTAGCTACTCTCCATGATAATGTGAAAGCCCACCTTTATTTTTAACTGGGAGAAAACTCGGCAAGTTTCTTAGACATCAGTGGGGTTTCAATATTGGCTAAGGGTATTCCCTTTTTAGCGAGGCAAGCTGTTTCTTGCAACAATAGAGAGAAGCAAGACCAAGGAGAAATATAAAAAGGATCTCTCTGTGGAGGATCAGGGAAAAGTACCCTAAACACAATGCTATCAAATATTCCAGGTGAAAATTTGCTGTTGTGGCATTACATTTTTTCCCCTCACATCCAAAAGATTCCAGTAAAGATTTCTTAATGCCATAACTTAATGTCAACTCTGCTTTGTGGCTCCTCATAAGGCAAACTGCTGTTATAATAGGCGCAAACCTTGAGAAGTGGCCCTATGATTTGTGTGAAGTCTCGTATCATCAGAAAGATGACAAGCAACAGTCAGTACTAAATGGTAGAGCATATGATGACTCCCTGGAAGTTTCTAGAATTATGTTCTTTGACTCTAAGGTGCCATTATTTTAAGGTGCACTGTTATTTTATGTGCCACAATGAAAGAAAAATTTCTGCCAATTAAATTATCATATAATGTGTTCTTATAACTTACATTTTTATTTTCTACTTAAGGAGAGGGCCCTTTTAGATTTACCTAAACATAGACTTTTATCACATATCATTCTTGCACATACATAAAAATAAAAATATAAGAAAATAAAATGAATAAAATAGTTCTAAAGCTTCTTTATATCTGACTCTGCTTTCTAAGTCTGACACTTTGAGTCACTTTTTGACCCAGTCATTGATATCTTGGTCTTTCCAACACTTTCTTGGTGAGGCAACATATCTTCAAAGAGTGCTCTACTATTGATTCTGATATTTTCTTCCAAGCCAATGATGCTAGTTTTGAAGCTAGTGCTTTTCTAATCTTGCTGTGGGATTCATGAGAAAGATTTTGTACAACAAATAGATACCATATTTCTTCCTTAAATTGTCCTTACATTCAAGTGTTCAGAATGTTGAGATGTTACATTAGCCAGTTTTGCCACCAGGAATATCTACAAAGTCACACGTGTGATGACAGTGATAGCTATTTCATAACTGTTGCCTGGTTGACAATGATTGAAAGATTACGTTCACTATAGGGTACACCCTACTTCAGTGATATCAAAATGTGAGCAGCTATGCCCCTCATACTTCATAAAATACAGCACTTAGATCATTGGACTTCTGTCATGATTATACAGGATGGAGACTTAGGGGTTTTAGTTGAATACTAAAGGAAGAGTATCCCTCCTGCAAGGCTAAAGAATTTGGGAATATACACAAGTTATAATTGTATTCATTGAAATATTTACAATTGTACTTACTAATACATGTATTTTTAAAATATGACTTATCCTCTTTACCAAAAATGGTTTCATCATAATAAATGAAATGTCAGCTTGTCACATTAAATTATAAATTACTATCTCCTTAGTCCTCTAAGTGTCCTTCACCCTCATATGACACTGCCCTTCAGAGATAAGGAACAGGAAGACTTTAATGAGAACTTCAGCTAATGTAATAATTAGAGAAAGTTGAGCTAATTAAAAATTATGCAAAGACTAATTTAAATGACTGATGCCTAAATCGTATTGGTTAAATGGAGGCAATAAAACTTTAAAAAACACAATATATTCTACTATTTAATTTTAAATCACATTAAATACTGAAGCACATGCAAAAATCATATCATTGATATATTTATTTTCTTCCACTTAGAACCAGAAATTAAAATATACTTCATAAATGGAGAGAACATGAAGATGTGCTTTACAGTCCAATTATAACACTCAGAGCACACGTACTTCTTTCACAAGTAATACTTTACATGATTTGTTGTCCAAAACACTGAGATAGTACATTCGCCCAGATTTGCCACCTGGAATGCCAACCCACACACACGTGATGACAATGACAGCTACTTCTAAACTTTTGCCTGGCTAATCCGTTATAAATAATCTAATGTACACAATCTAGATAAGTTTTCTTAAGGTAGTTGAGAACCAAAAAAGAAAACGTAACTTCAGGAAATCTGACTTCCAAGACGTTGACTCAATTCTTATACCCTTATTTACAGTGATCAGGGTAGCTGAACAGAATGCCTAGGTAGGTTCTTGTTCTTCCATCTCCTACACAAAGATAGTTGATACAGAGTTTTCTTCATTTCTGGCTGCAGGTTTTTATATTATTATTCTTTCTCCTCTTTCAGTGTCCCCACAAAGCTCAAAATATTAAATAATATGTACATAAAATAAGTTCAGCAGAAAGCAATCATCAAGATTGAGTTGTATTTGTATAGAGAAGAGAAAAATATACCATTTCCCCCTTTATTTCTTTAAGTCTTCTACTAGATTGGTTTTGTGAGAACAAATTGATAGGACTAGAAAAAAAGGGTCATCAAAATTTCTGCTCAGAATCATCTCATTTAGATTATATGGGATATTTATTCACATGCAAACTTTTATAAGCAAATTGGATTAAAGTCTGTCTTTGAAATTATTATTATTATAATAAAATCAATTGCGAGAGGTTCAACATTAGCAATTAAGCACATCCAGGGGAATGCAGTGAGGATGATGAAGGATATATGGACACTATTGCATGAATAACTTTTAATAGATCTGGAGAGATGAATTCTGAAATAGAGAAAAACATGATCCAAGTTTGAAAATATTGGAAGGGCTGTTGAGCTGTGTTACTCTAGGAGACTTTGAGAAGGGCAATAGACAGGTGGGAATCATGAGGATGTGGATTCAAGGTCCACTAGAAGATCTTTGTTACATTGTCTCAGATTTTATCCAGTTATGTGTCAGAGAGTGAGCTCCCTATTCCTGGGGAGTGTTCAGGAAGCTCTCAGATCTCCTTAGAATTTTGTGAATTACTATAGCCAAGTGATATTTTCTAACAAGTCATTTGGAGCAGGTCATCGAGAAATGGGTGTTGAACAGAGCATGTGACAGTCAGTAACAGCATGAGAGATAGTAAGGGCTAAATAAAAAACTTTTCCATCAGGGCAGCAGACCTTCATGAGCCCTAGACTCCAATCTCAGTTCTGCCACTAATTTGCTCTGTGACCTGTACCAGCTTCTTAATCTATTTTCACATAAATTAGGGCTTTGAATGCATGATTTGTAATTTTCCTTCCTTCTTATGTATACCTTCTTTACATTTTTAGATAAGGTTGACCCTGTTGGTATTTATCCATGGATACAGCACCCTTTGAGCCCCACGAGCACCAGCCCTGGATTCATTACAGATCATAGGACAGTGTGTCAACACCAGCTCTGACAAAAACATTCAATGCAACTTGTAGATATCAAAGAAACATGGCACAATTCGGAGGGAAAAATAATGAGGAGTAGTTGAGGGTCTCCTTTAACCTAAATAGGACAACACTAGCTTTAAATAATCTAGCTAGTGTGGCAAAAACTCAGATTATACCTTTTAAAATATTATTATTATTACATTTAATAATCTTAAAATCATTTGCATAATGATATTTAGGTACAAATATCAGCAATGTCAATCAATTTGCTTAACAATGATTACAACACATGTCATTTAAATGGAGAAGTATTTGGTAGTCCTTACATTTGTTCTCTGGTAATGCCTGCATTGGACTGATATAACAAAAAGAGTGTTTAACTACATCTATTATTTTTAGTTCTATATTTGCTAATTAATATCTCAACATTCAGATTTTTTTTTCCCTTTGTGCGGGCTGATGTTGACATTGTACATGGTACCTTTCTCCAGAATGACTAATAAGTTGATTCAGCACTTTTCTAATAAAAGGAGAAGCCATCAAAAGAGGAACTTTAGCAAGTTTCTCTAAATTACACTGTCTTTTTCAGGCTACTTAGATGAGCAAAAATAATGTAAAAGAGCATGGAAAGAAATTGTATTTCTGTCAGGTAGTCTAGATGTGTCATAATAAATGCCTTATCAGCAGGGTAGGACTAAAATAAAATTTATTAGAAAACAGGAAGTAGACTAAGAAGAAAACTTTATTTTATAGTTTCCAAAACATCGACTTACTATTTAAATTAGGTGTTACTCTCACTGGTTTGAAATTTAAAAAAGAAATGAAGGAAGGAAGGGAGGGAGGGAGGGAGGGAGGGAGGAAGAAATATCTTATTTAGTAAATAATTGATAAATAATAAAATATAATCACTTGGTGTTTATATATCATTTAAGGCAACTCTGAGAACTGGTAAAAGTATTTTTTATAAATCTTACAATTTTGTCTGAACATAGCATCATTAAATACAGAGTTTTTATAATTAGATATTTTATATTTAAAACTCATTGAATACAGGAAGTTTGACACTAAAATAATTCTTTAACTTCATCACTTATGAAGCCTGAATACCATGCAAGGAAAAATTAAAAATCTGAAGTAGAAAAACAAAGGTCAATGGTATTTTTCTCTTAAAGTAACTTTCCAGTCACATTGGAAAATAATGACAAGTCCAAATAATTTTATGTTGAAAATGTGTCCATATAAAAATATATGCAAAAAGAATATTTATACACATGTACACATGTGGTTTGAGTAAATAGGTCACAAATGACACAGAAAAACAGTATTCTTTAGATATAAATATACAGCCAATATTTTATATTTATTTTCTGATAAAATAAATGTAAATCTGCTTAACTCTGTCTTTGTACCACAGTCAATTAAGATTTATTTCTGAAAGAGGATTTATTTCTGAAAGGGTATTTCTGAAAAGTATACAATTAAATACTTGCTTCTCAGTATTTCCTAGCTGATATCAAAAAAATGATTCCACGACTATAACTATAAAATCCCTCTGACTTAATTTTTATGTCATGAATCATAGTAAAAAAGAATATTACTAGATTTGCATTATTAGGCACTCAAATAAATTGGATATTTGAATATACCAGTGGCAGAAAGGTTTTCAAAGATCTGTTATCACATCCCAAAAGACAAAGTTGGGAAATTGTACACAAAAACCAGGACCAAGGAGAGAGACTGGTTAAGGAAATCCATCAAAAGGATGCAAACAGGGCTTCCCTGGTGGCACAGTGGTTGAGAGTCTGCCTGCCGATGCAGGGGACACAGGTTCGTGCCCTGGTCCGGGAAGATCCCACATGCTGCGGAGCGCCTGGGCACGTGAGCCATGGCCGCTGGGCCTGCGCGTCCGGAGCCTGTGCTCCGCAACGGGAGAGGCCACAACAGTGAGAGGCCCGCGTACCGCAAAAAAATAAAAAAAAATTTTAAAAAGGATGCAAATAGCATATGAATCCAAGTATGTAACTTTTCAAATATTTAAAACCAAAGAGAACAAAGAAACAAAGCCAATGGGAGAGGTTAATACCACTGGGTTCAGACAAAGCCAATGTGTGAACCAGAGGAAGTGGATTTTAGAGATTTCCCTCCTGTTCTTCATAGAGCCTTTCCTACCTTAGTAGCCAGACACCTATCTTGTCAACTGATACTGACAGACTTGGCTTCCAGTGAGAGCTTTGGCCTCCCTCCCCACACCACATTCCAGGAGCAGGAGGAGTTCAAGAGTCTTTGGGGCCACTCTGCTACAGGGTGAAGCTTTTTTTTGGACACTGGTCTTTTTGGATTCACCTTTCTCTGGCTCCTCCCCTTCTTTAACTTTCAAATCTAGATTGATTTTCCTTACATTTTTTTAATAAACTTTATTGAGAGGTACTATGTATATAATAAAATGAATATGCCCATTTAAATACCATGCAATTTGGTAAATTTTGACATAGGTGTATACCTATGTAACTGTCATCTCATTCAAGCTATAGAATATTTCTATCAACCCAAACACAAGTTCCCTTGTGCCCTTCCCAGTCATGGCCCCACCACCACCCCGTACCTTGCGCCTCAGGCAACCATTGATAAGCTTCTGGTCCCTATAGATTAGTTCTGCCTTTATCTAAAACTTCAAAAATACAGAGTCATGTACTATGTATCCTTTTCTCACTTAGCAGGATGTTTTTTAGATACATTCATGTTGTTTTGTTGCAGTGGATTATTCCTTTTTGTTGCTGAGTAGTATTTGTTATATTAATATAGAAATTATATTAATTATATTAATATAGAATAACCATTCATATGTTGCCAACTATCACTTAGTATAACAAATGTTGTTGAAGGTGTGGGGCAATTGGAACTCTCTACACTGCTGGTGGGGCTACTTAGACAGTACGACCACTCTAGAAAATAGTTCGGCAGTATCTTACAAAGTTGCATGTATGCTTACTATATGATCCAGCAGCTCCTTTTCTAGGTATTTATCTAAATAAGTTAAAATAAATGCCCACAAAAATGTTTATACATGAGTGTTCATAGCAGCTTTACTAATTAGATTTGTTTTACACACTTTGGGTAAGGTAAGGTAAATTGGACTAGGGCTACTTCCCACTTGGGAGGGGCTTCCTGTTTTGAGAAAGCTGTACAGGATTCAGATTATCACCAAGGAAAAGAAATCACCATCCAGGTCTGTCAGGGAAAAATTAATGACTTTAAAACAAACAAATAGCAGTCAATCTAAACCAAGTCTCTCGAGTGATCTAACCCAGCTATCTTCATATGGGAGTTTGGGTTAAAGCCTTTGCTAATAATAAAGAGGGAGATTTTCACCCACTCTTTCATTATCTTCCTCAAAACACAAACTTTGGCTTCAGGATCTTGGCCAAATATCTTGGCTGTCTTATTCTATCTATGAAGAGCCTCTCTCCTTTGCCTTCTAAGTAATCTGGTTTTGTTTTTTTTTAATCATTGAATTCCTAAAGTAGTGAAGTACAGTAGCACCTTGACAGATAAATAGAAAACTAATGTTGGATAGGTGGAAACCTGAGAAACCCTTCAAATCAAAGTGTGTATGCAGATACCTACTTGCATAAGGAAAAACAGCTATTAATCCCACTAGCTGGCATACTCTTGAGAAAAAAGTACACCTGTAATCCCTGAATCATCAATATTAATGTAGCTCACAGGCACCCTTAATATAAAAATTATTGGGTCATACTGGAAATCCTACTTTCTGATCCACAGTTGTTCTGTTTTATCTGGTTGTCAAACTTGGTCATTCACTGAAGGAGAAGGAAAGCATTTTATTGCATTTATTGAGGGCTTGAAGAAATAGACATTGTATTGACTTCTGTTCAGTTTTCTGATAACAATGTATTGTAAAGAACAGTTACCTCCTTTAGTGAGTCAGTCAACTTGACAGAGCATCTCTCTACCTCGTAAATCACAGTCCATCATTTTGAAAATTATACTCTTTCAAGAGTTATTTCTGTTCCACAAAAAGATTAATATAGATTAAAATAACAGCAAGGAAACACAGCTAGAAAAGGGAATCCTACTTATCTCAGACCTTGTCTCCTACCTATTTCCAAGATCAAAGAGCAGACTACTCAGGAAACCTAATTTAATAGGTCACCTTTCCCTTATCTTCATTCTGGCTTTTTTCACTTGTAAAGGTAAACTCTTCCAGAGTTTTTGTTTGTTTGTTTTCTTGCTTGCTTCCCAGCCACCTCTGGTCTCTATTTTTCTTTACACCTTTGCTTCGCTTTATCCCTTTTCATCATTATTTTCATGCTAAAATGGCCTGTTGATTAAAGTGAGAAACAAATGAAATGGAACTCTTTGTGAATGGCTGCAGATGGGCAAATATAAAATAGGAAGTTTGGTCCACAGCTTCTTCTAACGTAGATAGCTTAAAGAAAACCAAAGAGCAGGATGGTTTCAAGCTTAACCAGATGAGAAGACCAGATAACAACAATGCTCTCTGTACCACCTCAAGCATCTCTTGTCTCTTTAAGGGTTTAACCCTAACCTTCCCCAGTCTAGCCATAATTGGCTCTATCCTGTAAACAACTCGCTCTTTCCTCTTCATGGTATTCTATCTAAATCAGTAAATTATAGAGTTGGAAAGATTCTAAGTAATCAGGTAGCAATTTGAAAAGAGTGACTAATGGATTATATTTTCAGTTTGTTAGTAGGAAACAAGCTTCCTGCTTCTGTTAACTTTTTAATCTTGATCATTTCAGTAGAGATGGGAAACACATAATATGACTTTATAAGTTACCTGTGACTCTTTGGTTGGTAAAACTATTTTACTTGGGCACATATTATATTACATGGGTTATTTAAATTAATAGTCAGGTCATTAAGGCACAATTTCAGGAAACTTCAATGTCTCCAAGAGATTTTGGAAGACTTAAATGTCTTATCACTCCCCAAATAAAAGAAGTATGAAAAGAACCCAGTTTTTTTTTGTTTGTTTGTTTTGTTTTACTTTGATGTGTTTGATTTTAGCATGAGATTAGAAGCCACACTGATAAGAAATGTGCAACATCAAAACGTAATTAAGAGCTTTCCAGAGAGCCATGCCAGAACTGAAATACTGAAGAGAGAACTGATACTATCCCTGATCTGTTTTGGGGAAATGGATATTTTGAACTGACATTGGAATGGTGTGTCTTCGTTGAATTTAAAGAGCCAGTGAATGGGAGCAGAAATAGAAGTGGCACACATTCTGTTAGTACCAAGGAATTAGGGCTATTTTCATTTCTCATTCCTTCCTAAATAATAATAGCAGCCCTATTTTTAGGAACAAGAATGAGTCTCTCATTTAAGTTGAAATTATTTTTTCTTGTGAAATCCCTTATAATTCTAATAACTAGGAAAAAATAAATTGAGAAAAGTAAAACTTTGAAATGAAGTAATCAAAGGAGAAAACTGCATGTGGCATTATTAGAGCAGTAGTTAAATACATTAGAATTATATTTAAGGTGGGTAAATGAATTTCAACTCAACTTAATTTAAAACTGATTTGAGATTTGTTTGGGTTTTTTTTATAGATTCATGAATGCCAAGAATCAGAGGGGGAAGGATATGGATTGTGCATAGTTAAAACAAAGATATTTTTGTTATACTTTATGTTTCAGTGCTAAAGTCTTTAAAATGACCTTATTATGGATATGATTAAATTGTAGAATGTAACATCAAAGATTTTGAGAGGAAAAACTCTTTCTATTAAAAATATAGTAATCATTTAACTTTTCCCTAGCTTCAATTAACAGAGGTAACTAGGGGGAAAAAAACCTTTGAAACATTACTTCTTTATTAGTGTTAATAGAATAGTATAGACCTTTGCTACACAAAGTATGGTCTATGGACCAGCAACATCAGTATCACCCAGGAGCTTATTAACAGTGCAGGATCTCAGACCCTACCCCAGACCTTCTGACCAGAATTAACATGTAAACAAGATACCCTGGGAATTCATTTGCACATTAAAGTGAGAGGGACTGCTATAGACCATGGCACTGTAAATAAGTACTGTCCAATAGGACTTTCTGTAATGATGGAAATGCCCTGTGCCTGTGCCATTCAATACAGTAACCAGTAACCACATTAAGCACTTCAAATATGGCTAATGACCAATAAAGAACTGATCTTTTTGTTTTATGTAGTTTTAATTAATTCAAATTTAAATAGACACAGGTGGCCAGTGGCTACCACATTATACATTGCAGCTTTAACTTTTTATTCAGATGTATTTATGAGAATAACATGTGACTCCTGAAACTTTGGGGCATTTTTTCTTTTCACATCATTTGCCTTTGTAAGTCATAGGCTTATAATACATTGATACTTCTAAGTGTTGTTTATTTGTATATCACCTACACTATTCCTGGTATGTATTTATCATTTTCTACCACAGTTATTTGTTTACATGGCTGTTATCCACCATGTCCCACCATCAATCTAACCCCAAGAAGATTAACTGTAAGCCTCTCAAGAGAGAGATCATGTCTTAATGATCTTTGTATTCCCATACACCGAGTCCCAAGTTTGGCATGTATGAGGTATTCAGTGCAGTCTCATGGAATTGAATTGGCAAAGAAACCCATGGGTATTCATTTTAATAAGACTTAGAAAAGCATGGGATTAAATTTAATGTTACATTATCTTAGACAATATCCATTAGTGTTCATCCCACCAAAAAAGAAATAGTCAAATAAACAGAAACAATAACAACTATAACAACAATAAAATCTTGCATAGCCGAATCAGTTTTAGTCCTTTCAAGTCAGGCTGATGTAAGGAAAATGCTGATGCAGGTCGGTAAACATTACATGTCATGGCCAAGTTATTTATGAGTAACATGCAAATCAACATTTTGTACTGTCAGTTCTAAATTGGCAAGAACGTAGAGTTGGACTTGGGACACAGAAGGGATGCCTCCCTGAGCAGGTGACTTGCTGAGATGCCGAGACTGGACAGCTGAATTCTCTAAGTCCCAAGCTGATATGAGCTAAAAAAAAATTAGCTGCAGAAGAAAAATAACCCTGGGGTCACTAGCACCAGGTGGGTAGCCTGACCCTCATGCCATGGTGGGAATATCCAAATGCTATTCTGACAAGCAGAGCAAACAGCCAGGTAAACAGCGTGGGATGTGAGCAGATGGCTGTGTAATGCCAACTTTATTTATTTATTTATTTATTTTAAGAGAAGGGGCATACTGCTTGTGGCAATAATGGCTTCTGACTTTGAACTCAACAGTCCTCCTCATCACAGTTCTCAAATCATGTGGCTTGTGAATAAACTATTACTTTACTAACTCCTTGTACTTTGCTCATTTACATTGTCTTGTGAACAAAGATAAGTCTACTTTAAGTTTTGAATTATCTGTACCTTTATTTGAATTTGCCAGACATTAGGAGAATGCTATGTTATTTTGTTGATGAATTTCATACTCATAGTTCATTCTTTAGTAAGTCCCCAATATTGGGCTTCCCTGGTGGCGTATTGGTTGAGAGTCCGCCTGCCGATTCAGGGGACACGGGTTCGTGCCCCGGTCCGGGAAGATCCCACATGCCGCGGAGCGGCTGGGCCCGTGAACCATGGCCACTGAGCCTGCGCGTCGGAGCCTGTGCTCCTCAACGGGAGAGGCCACAACACTGAGAGGCCCGTGTACTGAAAAAATAAAAAAAATAAGTCCCCAATATTTATAAAGAATTCTGGCAAAAAGAGGCCTTTGCTTATTTAGTTTTTTAATCTTTTACTCTGGAAAATTTCAAACATATTTAAAAGTAGAGAGAGAATTATAAAAATCCACATACCTCTCACTCACCTTCAAAAATGATCAACATCCTTATTTCATCTCTCTTTGTTATTTGAATGGAGTATTTTAATCCAAATTCCACCATGCTATTATTTCATCCATAAACATTTCACTATGAATCTCTAACACATAAGGATTTAAAAAAAAAATTGAGCAGCAATACTATCACATTAACAATTTCTTCTTATTATTTAATATTCAGTCCATTTTCAACTTCCCCTGGCTATCTCAAAATTATCTTTGTACAGTTGGCTGGTTTTGAATCATATCCAAGCAAGGTACAAATTGCATTTATTTGATGTGACTCTTAAAATATATGTATTTTTTGTATTCTTAAGAAATCTTTTTTCAAAGTTGTGGTAAGGACACTTAACATGTGATCTACCCTTTTAACAAAATTTTAAGTGTACAATACAGTATTGTTAACAATAGGCACAATGAGCAAATCTCTATAATTTAATCAACTTGAATAATTGAAACTTTATACCAATTGAATAGCAACTCTCCATTTCCCTCTTCCCTCCAGGTCTTGGCAACCACCATTGTATGCTCTGCTTCCATGTCTTTGACTGTTTTAGTGTATGGGGAAGAAAAATAAATTTCCTTTTACCTTTCTGAGTTCTTAGCTGTGACTGCTGTGTTTTAGATTAATAAGGGAAAAACAAACAGAAATTTATTAACCTGTATATTTTTTGTACACATGGGAGATGCCCAGGGAAGAATAAGCAACTCTCAGAGGTAGGCTAAGCCATCACTTTAAATATTATCTTCAGCTAAATAGAGAAAAGAGAAACTTTGAGGGGTAGGGACAGGAAACCATTACCAGGAAAATCACAGTAAACAAGGAAGGTAATGTTTGTTATGCAGATCTAAGTTGATGCCTCCTCCATTGGTAAGATTCTCTTATGATTTAGAGTCATCCTTCTCTTCTTATTGTAGAGAGGGAGACACCCTCACAAACAGAGATTTCCTTTACACATGTAAATTTCCCTTACAAAAGGATAACTTCTACTCTGTTTTCAGAGCTTCTCCTGTGTCTGCTGTTTCTCAAAATAATCAGCCCAAATAATGCTTATGAGCTGATAATCCAAAATATCCAGTGAGGAATATTTTGGGGTGAAATATTCTGCTACCTTTCATTAAATACCTGAAACCAGTGGAATCATGCAGTATTTGTCCTTCTGTGACCTGTTCATTTCATTTAGCATTATGTCCTCAAGGTTCATCCATGTTGTCACATATGGTAGGATTTCCTTCTTTTTGAAAGTTGAATAATATATCCATGTATGTATATACCACATTTTAATCGATAACAATTCTCTCTTTTAATTATGTGTATTTATTGCAGAAATTGGGTCATGTGTGCTGTAAAATTTCCTACATTTTGAATCTGACTAACTATTCTTGTGGTGTTCTTTAACATGTTCCACTTCTATCTTCTGTTTCTTATTAATCTGTGATCAGATGTAGAAATCTATTAGATTCAAGCTCAAAGCCTTTTTAGCAAGAATTCCACATTGTGGTTCTCTGTCCTGTTACTGCATCACACCTGAAAGTTCTTCTTCATAAAGTAGGTCTCTGAAAATGGAGGCTAATCAAAGTGGAAGTCCTCAATCAAAGAATATTTGAAGCTTACTGAAGGATTAAATGTGAAAATGGGTTCCCATGAGAGTTTTTCAGAATATTTTTACTATAAGAGAAGATATGCCCTAGAATTTTTAATTATCTCTAGTTTATAGGATTTTCATAATTTGGGAGAAAATTGTATTAAAACAATAACAAAAAATGAATTTCCATATCCGTCAGATGAGCTTTCTATTTCAAAGGGAGCAAATGCATGAATGAATTTGGAGAAGTGCATCAGAAAGACAGATCTCAAACTTGGTCTGTGGTTGCTCCATGGGGAATGGGATCAACGGCCCACTTAAAAATTTGATCTGAATGTGGAGTGGTAATGCCACACATACACATACCAAGAGGGTATGAAGAGATTTATTATGCACAAAATGGGGCTTTCTGGGGACAGCAGGGAAGGCTCTCCAGCAGGTCTGAAAATGGCTTGCAAGAGTAGGGAGGACACTAACTTTGATTTCATTGTAGTTAGGGGGCAGCAATGGAGTGAGGATTCCTCTTGTGTAATTTGAACTTGCTACATCCTGGCTTTCTTATGGGTTTTCCCAAATGTGGGGCTAGAGGAGAAAAGACAGGGTTGGGGGTTGGAAACTGTTAAAATCAAATATCAAAGACAGAGTTAAACTCTTTACTACAAACCTAAATTTGTTGTTTAATTTTATGTTTGAAAAATACAGTGAATAAAAGAAACTAAGACATTTGGGGGTTTTGCTTTTCAAGATCTGTCTATGTAAATACACATATATAGACAGATATAGGTATATATCTTTTCAAGATCTACATGTATATATATATTTAAATAATAGCCATAACCTTTATGGCACCACTTCTGTGTGCTGGACACTAGTTCTTTATTTGTATTATCCATTTAATACAACATTCTTAACAACCATATGAATGACTATTATTAACCCCATTTTACAAATGAGGAAACTGAGATTCAAAAACATTAAGATACTTGCTCTAAGTCATATAGCTAAAAGTGGTAGAACCAGGGTTAAAATCCATATGGTCTGGCTGGAGGCAAGAAACGGTCTTAGCCATGATGTATATACTAGTGGTTCTCAAACTCTGCAAACATAAGAATCACCTGCAGGGCTTGTTAAAGCACAAATTGTCAGGTAGTTCCCAGCTCCAGCTTCTGAATCAGCAGGTCTGAGATGGAGCATGGGAAATTGCCTTTCTAGCGAGTTCCCAGGATGCTGCGATCTGAAACAGCACTTTGAGAACCACTGTTAAAATTTTCTCTTAACACAAATTTGTAGAGCACATGTGACTCAGTTACCTCCATGGTGATATATCCTCTTTGAAGTTTACGTGACACTGGACTTAACCAAAGGTGTTTAGAGCATACTGCTAATCACATCATAATACTAATCACTCCAAAACTGAGAGAAAAATAACATAATGGTTAAAGGCTTGGCATTAGGAAAAAAACAGAATTTTCTTTCTGATTCTCCCACCAAAGAGCAGTGAAACATTGACCATTTGCTTAATTTTATGACTCAGTTCCCTCATCTGTAAAATGAGGAAGGAAAATAGGACTGTTGTAAGGATTAAATGATATAATGTATATGAAAAACCTGGCAAGTATTTTAAGTCTTTAGCATGATGTTAGAGGTTGGTTAATGTCCTTACCTTGGGTGCCTAGAGTTTGAAGTTTAATATCGCTTGGCATTTGCTGAATAGTTCTCAATAGTAGTGCAGGTCTTAGGAGTTTTGCAAGAACTATTCTTGAGAGTATAAAAATTCTATTTGGTTTATAATATGCTGTAAGTAGATTTAACTTGTAGCTTTGGAAAAGTTTTTGGAGAGCCATAAGCAAGAAAAAGTTAGTTCAAAAAATCAAGCGTGTACCTTCCATTGTATAGGGGAATTAGAGGAATACTTCTTTTTTAAGGTGCTCATACAATGTGAATCAAAGTCTTTAAGAGTCCCAGGAACATTTTTGTCAACTATCTTCTTTAAAAAAATATACTGATGCTGTGTTCAACCAACAGAGGATCAACTTAGTCAATTAATTTATTTTAAAAAAAATTTCCATTAAAGAAATTGAATTGATTGACACATTGTCAAACTAATTGGATGATTGGCAACACTTTCTATCTTGCAGTCAGGTGTTTTGGCATTATAGCAGATCCTAGAAATTTTGCTGTACTGTCCTTACCACTGGAATAAAATGAAATTACTTAATGTTTGGTTTTTTGGTGCACTTTGTGCCCTCTGAGTTTGTATTGCACTGCCCTCTGGAGGAAAGAACTCATCATAGCACATGCATTGTAATTTTAGGAAAATCTTATACTCCATAAGGACAAATTGTGCTTTAAGAATGTGTGATTCATGACAATAGCACCAGAATATAATCGAAAAATAAACAATTATAATTTGTGCTGATATTTCATTTGGCATTATTGAGTATTTTTTTATTCCAAGTATTTTAATTTCTATAACAAGCATAATTAAAATCTTTAATTATGCACGTGTCTTGGTTGGCTTTTAAAATAAGTCTAAATTTTTCTATATTTTAGTATATTAATATTTAAATCCCGAGTCAATCAAACATACTTTCCTGATAATCAGTTTGCCCCTTTTATTTTGAATGTGCATATGTTTTACTATTTAAAGAATATGTATGTCTTTTTATTCACTTGCCATAGATTTTTACACATAATCAAAAATTAGTCCTTCGCAATAGATATGAGTGTGAAAATTGGTTGCTTGGTTTATAAAAATAAGCTATTCAGATATTTCTTTGGAAAATAAATCTGTTGAACTTGACTGATATAGTCAATGAAACCAAGAAAGAAGGATGGGGAAATATTTTAAGCAGGTCTAAGTGACTTTAAAATCTTTCTTGAACTTTGAAAATTATTATTTTTAAAAGATGACTGCCACAGAATGAAATTCAGGATGAATTTCACGAGACAAAATTTGTCAAAAATTACAGGGTGACAGTATTGTCCATGATTATCCTGTATTATTGTCTAATTTTATTTGGTCTGTATGGAGTTGGTATAAGAAAAGTTACTACGTGTTTCTTCTCTTTTACTTCAGGCTAGATATCTAAGATTTTGGGGGGCTATGGTCTTTGACCTGAGAGCTAAACTAATTTTACCACATGAAGGATGAAAAGAGAAAGAAAGTAGGAATCCTTGGGATTTCTTCTATTTTCCTTTTCTATTCTTATCTAGATTTTTCAACCAAAACAAAAGCATCTGCATGACCCTAGATTGTTAACTAAAGCCCCAAATGGGTAAATTCTTATTTAACACTTCTAAGCTGCCAGTTCACATAGGGATGGATGACCAAAAAAAACAAAACAAAAAAAAGAATGGAACTAAATAGTAAATGTTACTTGTCTCTCATAGCAGCTTTTCTCCTTCTGCCACCTGAAAACTACTCCACATTTCAAGTGTCAGAATCTATCAGTAAATAGGTGACTTTCTATTTACTTTTCAACTATAATTTAGGTACATGTCAAATGGCCAGTTAATAAAAACTAATCAAAACATGAGAATCCATTTCCAAATGACATTACATGCCAGCATTGAGATCTAAAAGAAAGAAGGGAGTGAGGGAAAAACTGAAGGGGAGAGGTTCACTCTTTTTAATTGTACTTCTTTTACTGGGATAGTCAGGTATTAAGAATACAAGTTAATTTCTAAATTAACAACCTTAAGGCTACAAAGCTGTGTTAGAAATAAGTGCTGCTTTTTACTTATCCATTCAATTAATATTTGTTTATTAAATGTCAGCTATGTGCAACTTATAGTGCTGTTATGTGCAAGTTATGGTACTGCCCCCCTTGATTAGTTTAAATAGGAATAAAATAGATAATGCCTTGCTTTTAAATATGGGACTTTAAATCTCTATTCACTGCTCCTTTCTCCTCTTCAACTGTCAATATCTACCTAAAATATGTGAGTATTTCAACATTCCAATGGAAATAGCAAGTTTATATAAATCAGAATCAGATGCAAGATTATACCTCATTTTTCAGGTTTACTTACATATTATAAAATTCTTATTTATTTAACAAACCATTAGAGTATGTTTATCTCTTTTCTTCTGGATACAAGCCTTTTATAATAAATGCTCACTCTGCCTGTAGATTCTTTCAATTAATTTATTAAGTCAGGGAATCCCTGTGTCACTATTTCATTATATTGTATTGCCTTTCTAGTGCATTTTAGTTTTCTCATGATAAAGCAAATTCTGAACTCATTACTACCAATTGCAAATTAGCTTTAATCCCACTCTGACTATTGAAATATTTTAATGTGCCAATAATTTTATAACCGAATAGTCATGGACTTTATCTGTTAAACACCATAACCTGAATTAATCTAGCTATATATTTGATTTATTTGCATTGTTTCATGATCCCAGAGGGATTACAGCATATTTCAGAGTCCTATCTATGTTCATATTTAGTTTTCTTGTTGCTTAAAATTTTAGGCTAAGACTCTGGCTTTCTGTGCTGATTTTTAAAATAAAATTTAAAAGAAATGTTTTGAGGTTGCTAAAACATGTGCTTGGCATATAATAATGTTGACTTCTGAATATGTGCATGTAAGATTTCTTATTTGCTGATTTCTCACTACAATAGAAATATTGCAAATATTGTCACCCCTACCCGCTAAGTATATATATATTTTTTTGCGGTACGCAGGCATCTCACTGTTGTGGCCTCTCCCGTTGCGGAGCACAGGCTCCGGACGCGCAGGCTCAGCGGCCATGGCTCACGGGCCTAGGCGCTCCGCGGCATGATCTTCCCGGAACGGGGCACGAACCCGTGTCCTCTGCATCGGCAGGCGGACTCTCAACCACTGCGCCACCAGGGAAGCCCTAAATAGATTTTTAAAACCAGAATAGGTGAACTTACGACTACTGAACTTCACATTCAGAGAAGTTGCAGAGTTAAATTCATGCATATATCTGTGCCTCAACCTTCTCGGTTAAATATACATTTTATTAACTGTTTAAAGTACAGTTACTCTGATAACAAACACAAGTGGATTGTACTGAACTGAACTTTGAAGTTTCCTTTGCAAGGGCTTACTGATGTATATTTAAAAAACTAAGCAGCTGAAGAAATGTACACAATTTCAGGTTCTCATTTTTTTCACTCTCCTTTCAAATACACTACCACCAATAAGCTTAGCAATAGGCAAAATGCTATGCTATCCTTTATTTTCTTAAACAAGATGAGACTCCATTGTTAACAAGGCAAATCATTTCGTCCTTTGAGGACAAAGTTATAAGAGCAAACATAGTCACTGCAGTGTCTCTGAGAGTAAAAATCTGGTAGACCAGCTGAACTCCATAAACTAAAATGAGGTTTGGTATATAAATGTCTGAGAAATAAATTTATTTAATTAATCTTAAGTACTCTATGCCTCTCCAATCTTTACATTTGGGGCAACTTAAACTTTTGATCAGTGTCTTTATAAAGCTTCTGCTAGAACTAGATATCATCAGCGTAAAGAGCTGTTGTACATCTGTCACTCTTTGGAATTATCTCTTAAGCTAATGATTTTATCATCTTCATTAATGGCTCTAGAGAGGGAGTATAACCCACTAATGCATTTTTGCAGATGATCTAAAGGTAGGAGTTTCAGTGTATGTTAGTTAAAATGAGAAAACTATTCTAATTGACCTTGAGAGCTTAAAGAATGGATTTGATAGAAAAAAAAAGATTCATAGGAAAAAAACAAGCTGAAAAATATGATCCTCTGAAAGTAACAAACAACAGTTAGGAGGATTCAGTTAAGTATGAAATAGACAATAATAATTTAGGAAAATATATGCACAATATTACCTATAGCTGTTTTAGAGCAAAAGTATAAGTGTAATATCCAGCATAAAATTGACACTAATTTAAATTACATATGTGATTGTTTTTTGACTGAGAAAAGCAATTAATAATTAGTAAGTTTTCCAATATCATTGAGAAGTTAGATCTTTTATCAGTTGGAAATTGGTCTTACTTAGCCTCAGGTTAGATTTCTTCTTGATTTTTCCACTTCTAAAATTCAACCCTGGGGTAAAAATCTTAGAGGAAAACATAGAACCCTTTGACATAAATCACAGCAAGATCCTTTTTGACCCACCTCCTAGAGAAATGGAAATAAAAACAAAATTTAATAAATGGAACCTAATGAAACTTAAAAGCTTTTGCACAGCAAAGGAAACCATAAACAAGACCAAAAGACAACCCCCAGAGTGGGAGAAAATATTTGCAAATGAAGCAACTGACAAAGCATTAATCTCCAAAATATACAAGCAGCTCATGCAGCTCAATATCAAAAAAAAAATAACCCAATCCAAAAATGACCTAAATAGACATTTCTCCAAAGAAAATATACAGACTGCCAACAAACACATGAAAGGATGCTCAACATCACTAATCATTAAAGAAATGCAAATCAACACCACAGTGAGGTATCACCTCATACCAGTCAGAATGGCCATCATCAAAAAATCTACAAACAGTAAATGCTGGAGAGGGTGTGGAGAAAAGGGAACCCTCTTGCACTGTTGGTGTGAATGTAAGTTGATACAGCCACTATGGAGAACAGTATGGAGGTTCCTTAAAAACTACAAATAGAACTGCCATACAACCCAGCAATCCCACTGCTGGGCATATACCCTGAGAAAACCATAATTCAAAAAGAGACGTACCACAGTGTTCATTGCAGCACTATTTACAATAGCCAGGACATGGAATCAACCTAAGTGTCCATCGACAGATGAATGGATAAAGATGTAGCACATATATACAATGGAATATTACTCAGCCATAAAAAGAAATGAAATTGAGTTATTTGTAGTGAGGTGGATGAACCTAGAGTCTGTCATACAAAGTGAAGTAAGTCAGAAAGAGAAAAACAAACACTGTATGCTAACGCATATATATGGAATCTAAAAAAATAATTAAAAATAAATGGTTTTGATGAACCTAGGGGCAGGACAGGAATAAAGACACAGATGTAGAGAATGGACTTGAGGACATGATGAGGGGGAAGGATAAGCTGGGATGAAGTGAGAGAGTAGCCTGGACACATATACACTACCAAATGTAAAATAGATAGCTAGCGGGAAGCAGCTGTATAGAACAGGGAGATCAGCTTGGTGCTTTGTGACCACCTAGAGGGGTGGGATAGGGAGGGTGGGAGGGAGGCGCAAGAGGGAGGGGATATGGGGATATATGTATATGTATAGCTGATTCACTTTGTTATACAGCAGAAACTAACACAACATTGTAAAGCAGTTGTACTCCAATAAAGATGTTAAAAATAAAAAAAATTAAAAATAAAATTCAACCCTGGGAAAAGACAGTCTTTTCAACAAGTGGCACTAGGAAAACTGGATATCCACATGCAAAGGAATGAAGTTGGGCCCTTACCTTACACCATATACAAAAATTAACTCAAAATGGATCAAGGACATAAACATAAGACCCAAAACTACAAAACTTTTAGAAGAAAACACAGGGGAAAAGTTCATGACATTTTTGGATATGATACTAAAGTACACGCAACACAAGAAAACTAAATAAATTTGGACTTAATGAAAAATAAAAACTTTTGTGCATCGAAGGACACTATTAAGAGAGCAAAAAAAGCAATTCACAGAATGGGAGAAAATATCTGTAAGTCATAATCTGATAAGGAATTAATATTCAAAGTATATAAAGAACTCCTTCAACTCACCTACAAAAAATACCTGATTGTAAAATGGACAAAGAACTTAAATAGTATTTCTTCAAAGATATACAAATGGCTAATAAGCACGTGAAAAGATGTTCAATATTGACTAATGATAGGGAAATGAAAATAAAAACCCCAGTAAGATACCACTTCAAGCCCATTAAAATGGCTATTCTAAAAAAAACCAAAACAAAGAAACGAACAAAAACAGAAAATAATAGGTGTTGGCCAGAATGTGGAGAAATTGGAATACTTGTACACTGCTGGTGGGAATGTAAAATGATGTAGATACTGTGGAAAACAGTTTGCCAGTTCCTCAGAAAATTAAACATATGATCCAGCAAATCCACTTCTGGGTGTATATCCAAAATAACTGAAAGTTGCGACTCAAACAGGATTTTTACAACATGTTCATAACAGTATTATTCACCAGCCAAAAGGTGGAAACAATCCAAATGTCCATCCATAGATGAATAGGTAAACAAAATGTGGTATGTACCTACTGTGATGGTTAACTTAACCTGTCAACTTGGAGGATGATTTTGGATGAGACTGACATTTAAAATGGTGAACTTTGAGTAAGCAGATGGTCCTCCATAATATGGGTGGGTCTCATCCAGTCAGTTGAAGGAACTATAGAACTAAAAGACTGGCCTCCCTGAGCAAGAGGGAATTCTCCAGCAAACTGTCTTCTGTCTTCATCTGTACTATAAGTTCTCCTGGGTCTCCTCCTGTTGGCCTTCAGACTGGAACAACTCCGTTGATTCTCCTCAGTCTCCAGTCTGCCAGCCTTAGGACTGGATCCATACCACTGATTCTCCTGGGTCTTGAACATGCTGTCCCACATTGCAGATTTTGGACTTCTCAGCATCCATAATCACATGAGCCAATTGCTTATAATAAATCTCTTTACATAGAGATTGGTTCTGTTTATTTGGAGAACCCTGAATAACACAGTTACCTAAAATTGATATGTGTAAGTATCTGTGTACTTATCTCACTTATCTTTAGAAGCTATAAAATTTCTCAACATTACAGTTATCAGTTGATATTGCTAGTGTCTTATACTTTGCTCTCAGAATTTCCTGCTGCTGGATTTCTGTCTGTTTTCGGTACTCTGGTATCCTATGAATCATTTATATTTAAAAGTGCATTGCTCACTTTTGTGAATCCTTGTTTTAGGCATCAGTCAGCAGTTTCATTCACCTTTAGTAGTTCACTCTAATCTTTCTCATCCCCCTTCCTTGCCTCCTTGCATTCATTCCAGCATTGGCACCTTAAGCACAAAGCACCCCGCCTCCCTCTTTGGCACTCAGGAACTGCCAAATGTGAGCTCTGAGGTCCCTCCAATCTCCTCTAGGGAAAGGAAGGAGTAAGGTCCCAGGCAGGACAGGCTGTCAGACAGGCAGCTGAGTAGGTGCCAGAGAGTACTGGCTGTTCCTGCACAATGTTCCCAAAGGCTCTCTCAAGGGAGCTTAAGAGGGTGGGAAGGAGCTGAACCCAACAGCTGTGCTTTGCAGATACCCAGCTGGAATAGACCCCTGGCACAGAAAACTGAAGAGAATGTGAACATAGCCAGGCTGGTAGCAGCAGAGGAACTTTTCCAAAAGTTTTAGTACTTAAACTGTATTAAATGTCAATGATTTTTAATTTTATAAATTCTGACCATTTTCAATAAAATACTTATACTGATATCAATTAAATAATGACAGACTGACATTTTGCCACAGTATTGCATTCACTAATGTGGATTTTAACTATCTCCCTTCTGAAATTCTTATCATTTGTTTTCTGTTCATTGAACATGCCTTTCCTTAAATCACCCCCCTAGGTTTGCCAAAGTTAGCAGATAAAAATACAGAATACCCAGTTAAATTTGAATTTAAGATAAACAACAAATAACTTTAGTATATGTTCCATGCAAAAGTATGTATTGTTTATCAGAAATTCAAATTTTACTGGGTGACCTGTATTTTATCTGGCAACCTTACCTACCCCCCAGTTTTAACTATTGATCTTGTCTTAGACCTTCAAATAGTAAACCATGACCACCAAAGTGGACTTTCTCTCTCAAACCCACAATTGGTTTATCTCCTTGGAATGCCCTTATCCCCCCCCATCCAGGTCATGGGTATCTATATCCTAAAGTATGATAGCCAGTAAACTTTTGATAGTGTTTGCACTTAGAACCAAGCACAATATTCTACTTGAGAAGTGACCTGGGCTGAACAGGATAGAACTAGCACCTCCCTCATTGTAGACTCACTTCTGTTAGTTAATAGAGTCTAAAGTAACATCAGCCTGTTGGGCAGCTTTATCACACTGATAACTAATATTGATCTTCACCTAATTAATTTTGTTTTTACATATGTTCAATTAAATGATATTTTACTCCTTATTTTCTTTTCAAAACTTACTTCATTTTACTTTAAAAGATCATGGAGGACTTTCCTGGTGGTCCAGTAGCTAAAGACTCTGCACTCCCAGTGCAGGGAGCCCAGGTTTGATCCCTGGTCCAGGAGCTAGATCCCACATGCCGCAATTAAGAGTTCACATGCCGCAGCTAAAGATCCCACATGCCACAACTAAGACCCGGCACAGCCAAATAAATAAATAAATACTTTTTAAAAAAGATCATGGAAACAAATTTTCCTTGTCCCTTTCATTTCTGGGCTCCTCTGAGGGCAAGTTGAGTAGCTCCATCCCTTTCTGTATACCTAATCAGGCTTGTTTGAGATTGTATCACTGGAATTTCATTTTATCTCTGAACATTTTTTCTATAAATATTAAAAAATCAAATTCTACAAAGTGCATGTCAACCTGTGCCCATGTATTTGATGCTTTACATATATCTTTTAATTCTCACATAACCATTGGAGCAAGTTCTATTATTTTCAATTTACAGATGAGGGATCAGAGATACAGATAAAATAAGAGCTTATAAAATCCAAACACAGATGAGACTAGCGTAGGCTGAGGTCGCCAAATATCTGGAATTTCTAAAAAGTAAAATAGTGTTTGTAAAACAGTAAATGAAACAAATTTTAAAAGAAAATATAAATTTCATCAGATGCCTGAATAAGTTTAATTGTTTTTTTTTTCATATATTGCCTCAAATGGTATTATGGAATTGCAACACTGGAAAAGGATCTTAGAAATCACCTAGTTCTTCATTTTATAGGACATAGAAGTCCAGAGTGGTCACATGACTCATCTAAAAATCACATTTGTAGTGATGCAAAGTCTAGAGCCTACATTCTTTACTCCAATCTCTTTTAATTAGACTATATTGATATTATTATACTTGATTTTAACTCTTAAGTATGTAACTAATATTTAATTCATATTTATTCTGTTGACAAGTAGAATATCTCTATCATCTGTCTATCTATGTATATGTATGATCATCACCCTTCTATCTATAATATTAAGCAACTTGCCTTCTTATGGCTACTTGTTGGATGGGTTTGAGATGCTTGCTCTTTGCAAATAAGCAACGTGCCATCTAGTGGTAGGTAGCCTGAATTGCAGTCAGAAGTCCCACAGCATTAACAGCTAAACTCATCATCCAGGCACTAATCCAAATGTCTCAGATACATAGGATATAGCTCTCATTCTACACAAAAACCTGTATGTGGCCCGTTATTTTTTATTTTTAATTATAAATTTTAAATATTAGCTTATTTTTCCAAACCAGAGAGTAAGCACTGGGTCCTGTAAGCCAACAAGAAGTTTCGAAGGGCTGAGAAGGCATCCAAATATATCATACTGTCCCAGAGCAACACTCTACCTGGCTGTATATTAGTATATAAAAAATGTTTAGGAACAGAATGACATTTCCTAAGATGCTGTCCTGAAAGTTTCCTAAGAACCTCTCAGAGTGCCCAGAAGTTAGCAGCTTAATAAATTCAATTACTAATTTTCTTCCAGCGAATATAAATACGGTGACTTAAGATTATTCAAGGGGCTAGTTATTTCATGGGCTAAACTTAACATTTGTTTTATTTGAAATTAACATAGCAACAGTAGCTTTCTTTGTTTAGTATTTTTCAGTATATCATTTACCATCTCTTTACTTTTGGCCTTGCTGTGTTTTGATGCTTAGGTATTCTCATGAGACAAAGCTAGATTAAACAAATACAATCTGATGAATAAAGTTAATATTTTATCAGTCTAGTTACATTTTTTGATATTATGATATATCTGGACTTATTTCCACCACCTTATTTTGTTTACTGTTTTACGTGCTTTCTTGCTTATTCTTTCTGCTCGTTTTCTAATTTCTCTTTTATTCCTCTACTAGTTTAGAAATGTGTTCTATTTTCATTTTTATAGCAGTTGTCCTTTTGTTTTTAACATTCCCTCTTGACAGAACAAAATTTAGCAATAAATAATATCATAAATAATATCCTCTCAAAAAGATTAGAAAATTTTAATTTCTAACTTATCCTTCCCCTCTTTTATGTTAGTTGTCTAGTATTTTAGATACTACTTGCTTTTAAAATCTTCAAAAAAATGTTTTTTTTCAATTAAAGCTTATTTAGTTTTACCAAAATATTTAAAATTTCTTTGGGAGAATTGTTTCTTGCATCCTAGTTTTTTTCTTCAGAATTCTTTTTTCTTTCTTTTTTGGTACTTAAATGCATCATTTAATATTTCTTTCAGCGAAGCCCACAGGTTGAAAAAGCTCTCAGACTTTGTCTGAAAAAAATGTTTTTATCTTACCTTCTTTCTTAACCTGTAATTTAGCTGGGTATAAAAGCTAATTGTTCACTGATTTCTCCTGAGCTTTTGGTAGGTATCTTTCCATTACCTTATATAGCTCTTGATGCCAATAAGCAGTCTGCTCTCATTCTAATTACCTTTCTTTACTAGATGGTTGTTATTTTCTTCTGAAACCTTGGAATATTTTCTTTTTACCTTTTATGTTCTGCAGTTTCATAACAACATGACTAGTTATGGATTTTATTTTATTGCTCTGAATTCGTGTGCCACTTCATTCTAAAATCTCATGTTTTCTTTCAATTTTGACAAACTTTCAGGCAATATTGCTTTGGATATTGATTCACTCCTAATTCCCTATCTCTCTTTCTACACCACCTTTCAGATGGATGTAGGGTTTTCTCACTTTATCCTCCACATCTTTCAATATTCACTCATTGTGATGGTTAATTTTATGTGTCGACTTAGCTATACTAAGGTACCCAGTGGTTTTGTGAAAAAACAGTCTAGATGTTGTTGTGAGGTAATTTTTAGATATGATTAACATTTAACTCAGTAAACTTTGACAAAGCAGATTACTCTGCCTAATTTGTGTAGACCTTATTCACTCATCTGAAAGCCTTAAGAAAAAAACAGATCGGGCTTCCCTGGTGG
The DNA here is from genome assembly GCF_059928025.1 of Delphinapterus leucas. NCBI lineage: Eukaryota > Metazoa > Chordata > Mammalia > Artiodactyla > Monodontidae > Delphinapterus > Delphinapterus leucas. The sequence continues at coordinate 35,643,339 of NC_143137.1, read as the reverse complement.
CGCAGTGGTTGGGAGTCCACCTGCCGATGCAGGGAACGCGGGTTCATGCCCTGGTCCGGGAGGATCCCACATGCCGCAGAGTGGCCCGTGAGCCATGGCCGCTGAGCCTGTGCGTCCGGAGCCTGTGCTCCGCAACGGGAGAGGCCACAACAGTGAGAGGCCTGCGTACCGCAAAAAAAAAAAAAATACTGAGATCATTTGAGGAGGAAGAGATTCTGCCTCTAGACTCTCTCTGACTCAGGACTGCAAATCAACTCTTCCCTGGGTCTTCAGCCTGCCAGCCTGCCCTGCAGACTTGGGACTCACCAGCCCCCGAAATTGTTGCTTTTTATATCTATTAAGTGATTTCTTCAGATCCAGCTTCCTGTTTACTAACATCATTTGAGCAGTTCCTAATCTGTTTAACTCTTCCATTAAATTATTTTATTTCTTTAATGAACTTAAAAATTTTGATTGGTCCTTCTTTTTCAAATTTTCCTGTCTATGGTTATGGTATCCTATCATACATTATGGTTTCCATTCCTGTGTTGATATTTTTAGATTATTTTAAAATACTTAGTTTATAATATTTAAGCTTGTTTATCAGTCCAGATTTTGGGGACCTAAGTTTCTTGTGTGTTGCCTCTGCTAATGCTTCATCATAGTGGGGTTATTTTTCTGTATAAGACTTGTGATTCTTAAGTGGTAAAAGTGTCTGTACAAAGGTTACTTCTCCTGAAGTCTTAGGAGTTTCCATGGTTTTCAGATAACTGTCTCACCCTTGAGCCTTCTCTGACCACTGACTCCCAGTACTCCCCTCACCCCATGATCTAAATCAACTTCCTTCATTACAGGATTTCATAGAGTACTTTTTATTTGGTATCATGTACCAGAGTTTGTAATTACACTTTTATTAGTATGATTTTTCTGACAATAATCTGTCCCTCCTTCACCCTCAATAAACTCTTAACTCCATGAGAACAGGAAATATACATGTTTTAGTTCACCATTTTATCCCTAGCACTTGGCACAGTGCTGGACACATAGTAATTACCAATTAAATTGAATATCTGTTGAATGAATGAATGAATAAGTAAATACATTCTTTTATCCTGATTACCATGAGAAATTTCCTCCTGGGTATATTTCATGCAGACACTGAATGGATCAGATTTATTGAAACTGTTTTGTTTTTTTTGTTTTTCTCCTACAGCTGCTCTTCTTGGTGCTTCTATGGCTAAAACATTCACATACCTGAAACATCCAAATATAGATATAATGCTAATTATGGAGTTTCATCTGAGTTTTTAAATTTTTGAATTTGGAGTCATGTAAAAACATCAAAACTTGCCTTCTATAAGTCCACAAAGCACTTGAGTATCTCCAGCAGAAGAATTGCAAACTCTCATCCACCTGAAGAAATGTTTGATCAGAGTTAATACCGTGAGGTGGTTGCAAAGAAGAATGAGATCCCTAATTCATGGTTTAAGGAAACTTGATCTTTATTTCAAGTTGGACAACTGCAGCCCAGGACTTTCTTTTTTTATTTTATTTATTTATTTTTGGCTGTGTTGGGTCTTTGTTGCCACACGTAGGCTTTCTCTACTTGCTGTGAGCAGGGTTACTCTTCATTGCGGTGTGCAGGCTTCTCATTGCGGTGGCTTCTCTTGTTGTGGAGCACGGGCTCTAGGCATGTGGGCTTCAGTAGTTGTGGTACGCAGGCTCAGTAGTTGTGGCTCGCAGGCTCTAGAGCGCAGTCTCAGTAGTTGCGGCACACTGGCTTAGTTGCTCCGTGGCATCTTCCAGGACTAGGGCTCGAACCTGTGTCCCCTGTATTGGCAGGTGGATTCGCAACCACTGTGCCACCAGGGAAGTCCCAGCCCAGGACTGTCTTAATGCTCAGGTGAGATGTTTGGTGCTTGGAAGCTTTTGAGTCTTATTAGTGAATAGGAGTTTCGATTGTTGGTTTCAGAACATTATAAGACTGCTAATTCTAGAGTTTAAATGAAACTTCTGGTACCTCTCTCTAGCATTCTTCAACATCCCCATGTACTATTATAATCATTAAGGAGTATAGGTTTAGTATCAAATTCTGAAGTCAAAGAAAGATCCTCCTTGCTGAATTACTAGTTGTTGACATAGCTTCAGCTTCATGTTGACAGGTTGTGTGTGTGTGTCTGTGTGTCTGTGTGTGTTTGTATGTTTGTGTATTATGCTGGCTTCACACATTTTAGTCAAACTAGATTTTAATAGTAGTATCCTTTTTTGATTGTTTGGGTATCCCTTCTGAATAATTGGCATCCTTTTCAAATCAGTGGTTAAATAACTGGTGTTCAATATTTTGACTTTTATATATGTAGATATACATGAGGTTGGATGGAAAGATAAATGAGTGGGAAAGCCATTTGTTACATGGATGCCTTGGGTTTAATCAATCCATACATAGCTTCATATCGTGACTTTGGAACAATGAATGAGTTTTTAAATATTCAAACTTCGACATTAAAAATAATCAGGTCTATATAGCTCTGTTATATTGTCTCACTTATAGGGAATTTGAATTAATTTTTATTTTATAACTGGCATAGCTCATAGCTTAGACATTTTAATTTACTGTAAATACAAAGCAAACATTTTCATCAGAAGTATAATCGAATCTTTGTAAATTTAATGGTTGATCAACTACAAATGGCCAGTAAATCTTTTCTTTTTTTTTATTTTAACCTCATAAATAGTCATCTGGCATTAAATATTTGTGATCTAGGCCAGTAACCTTTTTCAATCTCACAGGACCTTTTTTAATTAAACTATGTCTTTGTCCCATGTCTGTAATCCTCTCACTGACATTTTATATACAAGACACCTTGCTGAAAAAAGGTCAAGCAGTACAGTTATAAATGGAAAAGAGATTAAAAGAATTCTCAAGCCATGGTGTGATCTAAGAGCGAGTTAAATATGGAGCAGTACTTAGTAGACATGCTCAGTAGATGAGGAGGAATCCCTCTGGGTAGATTTTAATGATTGAGGCAGCAAAGCAAATGAAAATTATTTTTAATGGCAAAAATGAAACTTACACATTTTTTTCATAGTCCACAGTACTTATTGTGAAAGACCACCATGAGGCTTAAATAGCCATAAAATGTTCAGGAAAACGATTGCAAAATACAGTCACAGTGTTTGTATAATTCTTGCCTACAAAGACACTTTTGTTGCTCCGTAAACTTGCCAATGTCAGTCTAGTGTTAAGGTTAACTCTAGAAGTAAAAGAAACATGTTGAAACGTATATGCATCAATGAAGAGTAAGAAAGGAATGCAAAAGCTGAGTAAGGTAGAGGGAGTGAGCAAACACTAAATTACTGAAAACTCTCTTTTAGTACCTATATTATTGAAGAGTAGTTAGAGTGTTTGGAAGGTAAATACTTTCACAGAAGTGACTTACATTATTTTCACCAGAACATTAAGCAGAAATTGAAAACAGATTTTTCCCCCCTTAATATTCTCCAGCTGGCATGTTATGACTAAAACTTGCTGAATCCATGCCACACTGTGATGCATTTAATGGTGTACATGGGTACAACTAAACAATACATTACTTGTAATGTCTGAAATAACCTAGCAAAGCATGGTACTCAAGTGTTGAAATACCACTGACTTTCTCAGAGGTTGCTTAGTTATACCCAGAGGCCAACATTCTTCTGAAAGCCTTTACTGCTAATTTCTTCCTGTCACTTTCGTGTAGTCCAGTGATAAAAGGGTACCCTTTCACTCCTATGTCATCAGAATGGCCTTATGTAGATGTTAATGCTGGAGGCAAAGCAGTTGACACGGGACTTTTAATCACAGGGCTCATGGTGTCAGGGTTCTTAGTATTGTTGTTTGCAAACAATCCACTTGGTTGCAAACACCCTTAATTTAAAAAAAAAAGAAAAAAGACTAAAAAATAAGATAAAAATAAAACCAGAACTTTAACTTTGACTTGAGCGAAATCTTTTTTGGTGTCTCTCAGGCTTTAGGTTTTTGGACAGAATCTTTCTCTGTGTTAAATGAAAAGGTTACTGTTTGCAATTTCCATCAGCTATTATAAGACTGCTGGCAGTGACTGAACTGTCAGGTTCCAGCAGGCCAGTCCCTGTCCAAAGTAACCGGATGCTGTGTTTGAGAAATGTGATAGTTAACAGGCTGACATTATGATGCTTGTGACCCAGCCTGTGCCTCAAGCTTCAAATCAGCTATCAATCTACACAATAAGACCAGTTTCTATACATAAAAACCCAGGGGTTGTTTTATTTGTAAATTTGCTTAGGAAAGAAGAGTGTAAATACGTGGTCAAATGAAAATGAATATTGAATATACAAAATAATTCTAATATCGATGAGATTTTAAATACATGTAAAAGACTGGGGAATATACACTTGTCAAGACTCATAGAACCTTACAGCACAAAAAGCAAGACCTTAATGAATGCAATTTAAAAAAATCAATTTGGCTGTTGTGGGCTTCATAATGGAATGCATATTGTGACAAAGGAATCTAACTGTGTTACAGGTGTATGGTATAACTTCATTGAAGGGAGTGAGAGAAAATTTAACCTAAGTAAATTAGAAAATAAGTAGAGACTATAAAACTAAGGATTAAAGAAACTATACATAAGCACTGTACTCTAGTTAATAAAGTTGTTTCCCATGGGAGTATAGGTTAACAATTCTGGCATCACTATACATGTATATTGGGATTGAGCAAATAAGCAAATAGATGATGTATAGTGGGATCCAGGTTTCTTAAGATTGGAGTGAGAAGTTACAGATAAGAAAAGACTAGAATTAACCATGTGGTACTAGATGAGAGTCAGGGACATCAATATAAACTCATATTTAACTTATGTAACAGATGGTTACATATACAAATAATTACAGACATCTATAAATACATCTGTCAGTATACCACATGTATTTCCTAGCTCTGTCTGCTAAGGACAGGAATCAAGAGCATCTCAGTAGCAACAAACATATCCAGAATATAGATCTTGATTCCGAATACCATCTTCCAATAAAGGACACTAGGAGTCTTTGAAGAAATGGCTGTTTCTAGGCTAGGACAGGGAATATACATGAAGAGCTTGTATCATCTTGTAGTGCCACAAAGTAGGGAATTGTTCAAAAAAATGATACAATGGGGATATGTCAAAGAGACACAGGAACCAACTGAAAGAGTTCGCAATGGCCAAAGCAGTAATGATTTGAGTAACAAAGTAATGTGATATTGGGTTATAACCCAAAGTATAAAATAAATACCAATGAGTCCATACTTATGTAAATAAATGGTTGAATGAATAGTTGAAAAGGGAATAGTAGATAGATTTTCCTTACAGAAGAATTATAAATAATTTACACAGACACTCTGCCTTCAAGGAAGTGGAGCATGACTCCGTACTCCTTAAGTATGGATTCTGTGCAGTAACTTCTTTCTAAAAAGTACAGTATTGGAAAGCAAGAAAAAAAAAGAGTAAAATTTACACTGGAGAAATGTGGCAGACATTATCTTTAGCAAGGCGATCAAGGTTAATATTATCAGTGATAAATCATACCTTTGATATGTGATGAGAATGGCACTTTACCTCTGTGACCATCCTCCCCCAAACTTGCAATGCCTGTTTAACCATAAGGAAAACATCAGGCAAATCCAAATTGAAGGACGTTATACAAAATACCTGCACTCTTAAAAAAAAGAAAAAAAGGAAAAAAAAACAAAGAAAAAACCTGACCTGTACTCCTCAAAATCCTCAAGATATCAAAACAAGGAAGGTCTCAGAGACTGTCACAGTAGACAAGAACCTAAAGAGATATGACAAGTAAACATGTTGTGGATCCTGGATAAGATCCCAGAACACAAAGAGAACATCGGGGAAAAAAACAAGAAAATCTGAATAAAGTATGGACTTTACTTAATGATAGGGTATCAATATAGGTTCATTAATTATGACAAAGTAGCATAATAATGTGAGATGGTAACAAAAGGGGAAATGGGAAATTGTATATATGGGAACTCCATAATATTCTTGCAACATTTGTGTAAATCTAAAACTATTCTAAAGTAAAAGTTTATTAAATGTTCAAAAATATGTAAAATTTGGGCAACAGCACAAAAGATGGTGAGGAAGTGTGTAAATAGAGTAAAACTTTCCTAATTCCTTGCCTCATCTGACAAGTGGTAAAAGTATTAATTTATGTTACACATTTAAAAGTCAAGGGTACATTTGTAATCTCTGGGTTAACCACCCAAAGAAAAGTAAGAAACAGTGTCAGTAACACACTCATGTAGGAGAAAACATAAAATAAAATTGATTAATCTAAAAGAAGACAAGACTAGAGATTAAAGAACATAAAAGTTTGTAAAAATAGGAAACAAATAGTAAGATGGTAGATTTAAACCCAAATACATTACTAATTATTAGATTTAATCACATAAAATTGCAGATCTTCTATTTTTCTGTAAAGATGGCAATTACATATGATGCAGTCTAATACATTAAAAAATTCAAATAAGTACTCCAATTAAAAGACAAAAATTGTCATTTTAGATGCGAAATGCAAAAGTTACTAAGTACAAAAAGCACACCCTAAACATAAGAATACAGAAAGATTTAAAATAATCAGGTGGGAAAAGTTGTGTTATATAAGCACTAAACCTAAGAAAGTTGGTATAGCTGTATTGATATTAGGGGAAGTAAATTTTAAAGCAACAAGAGTTACTAAAAATAAAAAGAAATATTTCCTAGTGTTGTTTTCTACCAAAAAGGATAACAATTGTAAATTTGGGTGTACTTAACAAAGACTTTAAAAAATGTAAAATTATAAAATAACATAAATGAAAGCAGTCAAATCTACAGTCAAGTTAGGAAAAATTCTAACATCTTCTTCAGTAATTGAAAGAATATGTAGATTTAAAACATGGGTAAACATGATAAATAAACTTGACCATAATTAGCAATACAGAGAACACTGAACACAACTACAGAGTATTTTTGAGTGTATATGAATCCTTAATAAAATTTACTTTATATAAAGTAAAAAATTTATATGTAATAAAATCCTTATATAAAATAAAATTTATATTCTGAAACACATCAATTCTCAAACTAATATTGTAATCACACATTGAAATAAAGTTGAATATCAATAACAAAAAAGCGACTGGAAATAAATCCAAATGTTTTGATAGTAAGCAATTATTTCTGGATAATCCCTGGATAAAAGAAATCACAGTGGAAGTTAGAAAATATTTTGATTAAATGATAATGTAAATATCATCTATCAAAATGTGTGCAATACACCTAAAATTATAACTTGAATTTATTTATGCCAATAAATCTAAGACTTTTTATAAATGAAGAACTCAAGGAATGATATAATTTATGAAAACTGACATTAGAAGAAATAGAAAATCTGAATAGTTCTGTATCCACTTTAAAAAACATATAATTAGAAGGCTTTCTCAAAAGAAAACCTTGGGCTATGTTGGCTTCAGAAGTGAATATTTCTAACATTTAAGAAGTAATACCAAACTTACAGAAACTCTTCAAGAGCATAGAAAAAGAGAAAACACTTCCCAAATCATGTTACAAGGCAAGTAACTTTGATATGAAAACCTGACAAAAGCATTGCAGGAAAGAATAATTATAGGCTAATCTGTCTCATGAACATAGATACAAAAATTCTAAAGAGGTTATTAACAAATAAAATCCAAAGTTATATAAAGAAAAATTATACATGACAACCAAATTGGTTTATTCCAGAAATAAATAATATATATGTTTATATATATATACACAAATGCATATATACGTATCTATAATCACATATATATAATTATTCAACAGTTGCAAAAAAAACCACTTGACAATATTTAGAAATCATCCATAATAAAGCTCTAAACTAAGAGTAAAAGGGGACTTGTGAACTTTCCTAAACTGATAAAAGAGTCTACAACAAACCCTACAGCAAATGCTATACTTTCTCTAAAATATTAAAAGCTTTCCCTCTGAGTTTAGAACTAAGAAGAAGATGCCTGCTCTTGCCACCTATATTTGACACTGCACCAGAGTTGCTATCTAGTGGAGTAAGGCAAGATAAGGAAATAAAACTTATAAAGATTGGAAAGACAAAAAAAGCAAAAACAAAAAAAAAGCCCCAAAATACTATCATCATTCACAATTGTATTCACTATTGTATATTAATTTTTTTTAATTATTAGAATTAAGGGAATACAGCAAAATCACTACAGGTGATCTTCATTATTTGAGAATTCCATATTTGTGAATTCTTCTACTTGTTAAAATTTATTTGTGGCAGCAAAATCAGTACAGGTAGCAATTTCATGGTCATTTGTAAACATACACGAAGGGTGAAAAATTTGAGTCGTCCAACGCATGTTCCCAGCTGAGATCAAACAAGGTGACATTCTGCCTTCTTGTTTCAGCTCTCATATTATAGACTTTGTCCTTTTCACAGTCTACTGTGACATATTTTATGCAATTTTGTGCTTTTTTTGGTGGTTTTGCTGTTTAAAATAGCCCCCAAGGATAGAGCTAAAGTGCTGTCTTGTGCCTTATAGAGAAAATATGTGTGTTAGATAAGCTTTATTCAGGTGTGAATTATAAGGCCGTTGACCGTGAAGTCAATATTAATGAATCAACAATATAGATTAAAATAAAGATGTTTTTGGGTAGAAACATACATAAAACAAGGTTATGCATTGATTGATTGACAAAAATGTTGTGACCAGAGGTTCACAAGAAGATAACTGCATTCCCCCCAGGATTCCATGGTTCAGTATTCTCTAATTCAGTGACCTTATGGAACATAACTACTGTGAATAATGAGAAATAATTGTATATGCAAAATCTGTATATATATATATCTTGAATGTTTTTATATTTGCCAGGAACAAGAAATTAGAGAGTAAAAATGTTTAGATATCACTTATAATAGTTTAAAAAATAAGAAGACCTAGGGATAATTCTAACAAGAGGTAAACAAGACTCTACACAAAACAGTACAAGATATTACTAGGAGAAATTAAAGGAGCTACATTTTCCTGTGTTCAACCCTCTTTCAGACACACTTCCATAACATGTGCGGAAATACAATTTAATAAATTTCCCTGCGTCCTCCTTATTGTCTGTTACCCTTGAAGTCAGACTTGTCTTAAGTATCTGTTGTTGGATTTGGTGACAACTTTTTTGATTCAAACTTAAAGAACTTCCTTGAACAAATACATTAACCTACTCATTTTTTTAAATATCATTATCCCCAAATATTCTTTTTGCTTTTGAGGTATTCTTGTTTTTAAGATTTTTCACACTAAATGCAAAGTCTGTTGAGAGGGTGAAGTCTCAAGCTACATTTCTCAAATACCTTATGTAATAGGAACATGGAATCAGAATGGGAAGAGGTGCAGACTGGGGAGGTTACAGGAAGGAGAGACCTTTAACAAGTGTTGCATAACAGTGCTTTACTATTACCCTGCTCACACTCATAATGTATTTCTTTTATTAAAGTTAAATCTCACATATTACAGTTAAATTCCTTTTCTTCTTCCTGAACCCCCAGAAGAAATGGAGAAATGTAATACTTATTTACTAAGGTTAGTTTCTCAGGGGAAGTCTACTATGAAGATCTTGCTTTCTTTTACATGGTTTATATCCATCTCTATTTTCTGCAGCCCCACTTTTGACTCAGAAATGAGCTTCACTGCTTAATGAGTCTGTTCTCTCACTGCTATTTTGAATAATTATGGGTGTTATCAACAAAGAGTTGCTTAGTCATTTTTGTTTTTTTGCATCATTCCTAATTTTCACTATTTGAGACATATGTTATAGACTACAGATTCCACAGTCACAAAATAGGAAATGGCATATTTTTTTTAAATGCCGTTGTTATAATGTGTAATGTTAAGTTCTAGATACTGAGAAAACATGCTTTCTGGTCATATTCTTGAAACCTCTCAGAAGTAGGAAAAAAACAGTATATGTCAAGCCTAACCATCCCAGATCAGGAAACCAAGGTTACTCTTCTAAAAATACAAAGTTATAAATGGAGAGCCTAGAATCTTGCCTCACTGCCACAGTTCTTCAAGTATTATTTCGTGGTGAATAAGAATCATTCAGATTCCCCTCATCTTGGCCAAGTAAATATTTCATTGTTCAGCTGAGCTGACAGAACAGATGAAGGCAAAAGAAGCAATACTCAGGAGCACAGTTACTGATAAATAATTACAACAAGGATATTATAATTATTTAATTAAAATCTGTGCACAGGGAGAGATTATGAGTCCTTTCAGCTTGCTACCTTATTTAGATGATACTAGTCATTAACCAGTTTAGCTGGAGTCAGCACCTAAATGTCCACATGCTCCATTTTATCTTTGAAAGCTGTGCAGTCAGCAGCCATGGCTGCATGCTCTGGGTCCCAGTGCTGGGGAGCACAGGCACGCTCCCTCATGGCTTAGGACTTGCGTGGCTTAACTACCCGTAACCATCTCATAAACCTTCTCTGAGATTCTGAATGTTTTCCTTTGAAACATAGTGCCCGGAAATTTTGGTGGCATTTACTTTTATTAAGAACATACTGAAACCTCTGCCAGAGAATAGATAACAGAATTCAGGTCTGTCTGACACTTTCTTTAAAAGAGGTGTCTTTTTTGATGTATTGAAAGGAACTGGTTTGAAGGAGGAGGGTTCACCTCTTAACAATTCTTAGTAAGAGGCCAGGGTATCAATATTTCAATTTCCACATAGAAATTAAAGCCCCTGCTCTTCAAATCTTTCCTTTTTTTCGGTATAAAGAAAGAGGCAACTAAATTCTTACTACATAAGAGACTATTGGGACAAAGGAAATAGGGGGGAGAATCATTTATCTAAATTTCTATATTTGATAATGGAGTCTCCTCTTTTTCTCTGTGTCTCTGTCTCCGTCTCTGTCTCTCTTACATACACACAAACTTTATTTATTTTAGTTTTACTTTGAAAGTCATTTATATTACTATGTCATGGCCCAATTCTGCAAATTCACCTAGTTTCTAAAATTGTAACAAATTACTCTGTCTCTGAAATCGGCTTGAAGTAGGACATCCTGGCAAATCAGTGAAGTCCCACAGGCACAGTACCTAAGAAAAATAAGACAACTTGGACCATGGTTTAGCAGAAATTTTAATAAAAATTAAAAATATGATTCTGGACCCTGGGCTACTTCTTTGAAAGTCTAATATGTTATGACCACCCAAACTGGTGAGTCATCTCCAGAAACTCGAAGACAAAAAACAATTTAAAAATTTTATGTAACCTATGTAAACTGTATAAATAGGCCTCTGGTCTTCCAGTGACCCTCCAAAATATAAATTTCAGGAATGCTAAATATTCCAGATATGGTAGAACACAAAGAAAACCGAATACAGGAATATCCTCTTTTGAGAATTCGCTTGTCTAGTCTCCTTCCTTGTCATAGGGGATGAATGTTCTATCCAAATAGGAAAAGTGAGACTTTGATTAAGTAGGAAGGGGTTAGACTAGTTAACTTTTAGAATTTGTTTTATTTGCATTAATAATTATTTATCGATATGTCAATTCATATGTCTTTCCCTATAAGTTGCTTCTTATGTAAAAATATACTTTCCCCTTTCTTCTGCTTAAATACATTCTCTGCTACAGCAACTGTTTCTTCTTCCAGGGACCAATCTAGTTTCTGTCTCAATGCTTTGACTCTTGTTCTTCCCTCTGCCTAGAATACTCCCTTTTTACACACCTTCAGATTTCTAGCTCCTTTTTGTCATGCAGATATTAACTTAAACATTACTTCCTCTGACAGGTTTTCCCTTACTACCCTGTTTAAATCAGGCAGCCACTTATTATTCTCCATCTTAATACCTTGTTTGTTACTTCCATAGCACTCATCAGTATTCTTAATTACCTGAATATTCATTTGATTACTCAAATATTGACTGTTTCTCTCTGTAGACTATAACTTCCATGAATAGAGATGTCGTGTTGGTCTTATCCACTGTTAAGAGTACCATTGTCTGGCACAGTGCATGAATGAATGAACCCCAGTCAACTTGGAAGTAATAAACAGAAAGTTTCAGTTAAATATCTTTGCTCCTTTTTTAATTTTCCCTTTTCATCTGAGCTGGTTAAATTATTGGCTAGTGGTTGATTATGCTTGACAAGTAGTGTCTAGTACTTTGTGCATTACAATGTAATTTTTATCTTCATTCTTGCAATGTGTGTTTTTTTTAAATTTTTTGGTATTTTTCTCTATTGAATCTTATTCTGTTTATTTTTGACCACTTCTCTAATAGGATAATGTGATTAAAATTTGGAATCTATCTCACAAAAATATTAAAATATGTTAGTTTAATTCCCCTTCATTTTTAAAATTTCTTTGTTTTATTGGGATCTTGATCTCTATCGTTTATGTATATTCTCTCAAAGAATCCCTCAACTCATCTTCCAGCTCAAAGTTATCAAGTCAGTTATTATAGCATCTATCTATACTTATGAGATTACATCAACAGTAAGTAAAAAACTAAAAAATTTTTTAGTAATTAGCCTGTTATTCAAGGTTTTTTTAAATTAGATTTCTTTGTTAAAGTAGGCATGTATCATTTTGTCTAATAATAAAAAGTAAGATCTTTCTATATTGGCTTGTTTGCCCGTTGTATAGTGGCCCTAAAAAGTTTTAATTAACGTGAAATTTTGTCATACCTAAATAAAATAATGCACAAAACTGAATAATATTTTTTTTTATGCTAAGTTAAGGTTATATGTCATTCTACCTGGAGCAAAGTATTATCAAGCCTTAAAAACATGCTTAGCCAAATCCTGCCTGTTCAATATATTGTTCCTGGATTTGGGATGACTAACATATTTTCAAGAAGATTGTTCGTAATACAAAGTCTGATAAAGTCTTACTTTGCTGTTCATATTACTGTAATTTAGTTATGAATATATTCACACTCTTCCCTAGCATTTACTTTCCTTTACTACTTCATGCAGTTGAAACTAAAACACTATTTCAATTTATGTCTTACAGCTCAGGAGTTTTTTAAATCACAAAGTTGACCATACCATTGCTTTCAGTACTATTTATATTGAAGTTGTTGCTGTCTTTGTTGTAGAATGGAGGGCAACTGAGCAAGTTGAGAGAGCAACTTATCCAGTGACTTGTGGGTTGCGTATTGTGATGTGGCTTCAAAGTCTTGTTTGGAGTTCATGCATTCCTGGGGGGCAGTATGAGAAGACTATTTATACATAAGAACAAAGACAATTCTGGGACCAAATATAAACAGTTTTCCAATTCTTCACTATTTCAAATTTCCTACATAATATCTTCTAGTCAGAGACATAGATCCTTATGTTTGCTTAAGTGTTTTATTTTGTAATTTTGATCGGAGGATTTACTGAAAACAACCCCCCAAAAGTCACAGGAAATAATAAAACATGTAAAACAGTATTGGAAAGTCAAACATTACAATTTTACTCTGCATGTAACTATTTCTCCATTCTCTCATCTTCTTGTCTCTAGAGATGGTGAGCATAATGAAAGAAGTTTTGTTTTTTTTTTTTTCCACATTCCTGTTTGTATCTCTGAAATTCCTACTCTGAGCCTTGGCCATAGTGAATACTCATTCAACACTTGTTGAAAAGAATTGAATTAAAACTCCTTCTGCTGTGAATGTCCAACTTTAAAAATGCATAGGATATTAAATAGTATGAAATTTCTAAAATGAAAACTCATTAAAGGCATTGGGATGCTATAAAATATTAGGATATATACCCAGATTTCATTGGATTTCCAGTCTAAACTGATTGTTTAGTAGAAATAGGCTTTCCCCTCCAGACAGCCTATTCAGAATAGGTACTCATTTCTGAAATAGCACCACTTTGGCAACCTGTGAGGTTAGATTCAGTGTCATGCAAGAGATCAACTGAGCCAGAAAGAAAGAGCCCACATCTCATAAAAACCTTTAACACAAATAAGCGGCAAAAATAGTTGCCAAAAAACGTAGCTAATAACATAGTGAATTTTTTACAGATGAATTGGCATTACAATTTTTGACATATTACTGTGAAGTTTTGCTTCTCCACTTGAGGTTGACGACTTTATTAATATAACCTCACAGGGGAAGATATTACATCACCTTCTACATGCGATCTGCACACAGTTGTTAAAGACCTTTAAATCTAATGTGAACTGACCTCTTGAACATTTGCTCTCACTGGCGGTTTCCAATTTCTTCTATATCAAATGGTGACCTTAACATTCTAACTCACAGATATAACTATTAGAATTGAGCTGACATGATAAATGACTATTCTTGCCCCTCTGATCATATTTTTATTTTTCACAGATTCAGTTGATCACTCGGTCTTTTCAGTTTGCCTTTTACTTCTGAATAATGGGCATTTCATTGTTAATTTGCATCCCCCATAAAAGAAAAAAAGTACTCAAATAATTTTATTAGCAAATATGATCTCTGTACTTTATGGTTTGATATTATTGATCAACTTCTTTGAATATTTTCAGAATTAACTGAGGAACAGTATGTGCAACTGTGTATACTCATGATTATCTAAAACTTTATCTTCCACATTTGCAAATGTCATCGCTTACCCTATTGCACACGATTCTACAGTTCTCACGATGATCTACAATTATTTTTAAAAGACTTTATTATTTAGGTGACCATCAAAATTTTCTCTAGCCTTTACTCTCCCCATAGGTTAGTTTCCACAGTTTATGCCCCCATTGATATTTATCTTCCTGCCACCTGATACTAAATATGTCTGAACCCAAATTTAGCCTCTCCAGGCTCTGTTATTCCCAAACTGTCTGTCCTTGATTATCATCAATGGCAGAACAGTTCTGTCCCAGCTTATGAAAATAACAGATTGAGATTTATCCCTCAGTTATGCCCATGTAAATAATCTGTCCTACCTGAAGGATTATTTTTCATTTACCTAGATTTTAGCAATCCTAATCAATATTTAATGTTTAGTCAAAATATTCATCAATTGGCTTAACCGAATTTGTAGCCACATGCTTGCCTAATAATGATATACAGCTGTAAGATGGTCAGATAAGAGACTTTTAATGTTAATGAGGATTTATTTAATGGACAATAATAGTTTCATTATTTAAACACTAAGAGGGTAAGTGCTACAGTCAGAAATTAAGCTATCTCCTGAATTATAAATCTGTTTCCATTTAGATGTCATCCTTAGAACATTTTATATCTAAAACAACTGTGACTGTTGTATGATCATTAAATTTTTACTGAAAGAGTTAAAGCATTTTCTGAGTGTCTGATACACATCCAAAATTGCTTTATTTGGCTTGACAAACAGTCTAATACATGTTTAAGCTATTTTGAAAAGGATGGGAAAATATTATTAATAGCTGTTTTCTCTTGTGGGGTGTGGTGAATATTAATTTAGGGCAGGTGAAAGCGAAGCAATTTAACATTTCCCTTGTTAATTCCTTTGACCTACAAGTTTGGAGGTCTTTGCAATACCCTAGAGCTTTTCCCACAGGATAAAGTAATAGTTACTAAGACTTTGCCAAAAAGTTTTCTATTTTGCTGTTAACCTAACTTGTATCTTGTTAACCTAACTTGTATCTACCTGTATCTTGTTCAGGTATTTATTTTTTATATTATTCTTGCCTCCAAGAAGAGAAAAAAAGTATGTGTGTTGCTTATATATGTGTATAATATATAATATAATATTATATATATATATATTTCTTTTCACATACATTGTATCTTGTCTAAAGTTGATACTGCTCGAGGAATGATGCCTTCTAACTTGATCTTATATAATGGATCTATGTGTCTCATGAATTATGTGTGTATTGCCTTTATTTTAAACTGTATGGCCATTGGCTTTAACCTACCCATGTGGTCACCTCCACTATTGTGGGCATTCCCATTGTCTTCAATCTTTGTCAGTCTTTACTCTTCAGCCAGTCTGAGAGAATAAATTCATGATGGTATACTTTTGAGGCAATCAAGTAAATGCCTACTAGAAATAATTTACTTGAAGTAAACAACTTGATTTCCTGTAAGGTCTCTCTGAGTCTTTTCATGTTCTGGGTTTCTGTGTGACTGTGTACTTTCACTATCCTGACCCAAAGCCAAATCAAAGCATCGTCCAGTAAAAGGTGCTTAGCGCTGCGAGTCAGCCAACCTTGAGTGCTGCTTTAATTATACCATTACCTGACTCTGAGTATTCTGATAATCCCTGAAGTTTCCTGGATTTCATTTTCCTTGTTGGTAACGTGAAGTGGTTGGTTTAAGTTATCTAACATTTCCTCCTATCCAAAAGCTCTGTGATTGAGAAAGTTCTAAACAGAATTGAGAAAAGGTAGTTTGACTCCCATGAATCTCCATTTGCAGCTTTGTCTTTTTCCTCCTTCTGGAGATGCCTGGTACACTCATGCTGCCAAGCCCTCCTCGACTTGTGAATTGCCTGCCTAACTCCCAACAAGTTTGAGCTGGTGACTTCTGAGCCTAGGCAATGTGTGCTTTGTCTTGAAATAATGCTGCTGACCTCCATGAGATGAAAGCAATATCCAGATATCTAGTTGTCCTTATTATCTTCTACTCCTTGAGCTCCTTCACCAGTTCAGGAGTGTTTTACAATAATACTAATATCTAGTAGTAGAGAAAACTGCCATTTTCATACAATTCAATGACAGTTTAAATTAGTATAATCTTTATAAATAGTAAATTGGTAATAAGTAACAAGAGGCTTTCCAATTTTTTTCATAATCTTTGACCCAGGAATTCAAAATTTAGGACTTTGCTTTAAAGAAATGTCAGGAGGGGCACATAAAGATATAAATATAGCACTATTCCCTATGGGGGGGGGAGATTGGAAACAACAGAAATGTCCAAAATATGATATTTGTTAAATTAATTATGATGACTCCTGTAATGGACTGTTATGTAGCCATCAAAATCAAAAGAATAATAATATGTCAAAAATGTGACTGGTTAATATAAAATACAAAAATGATACAAAACTGTATAAGCAGTCTAATTTCTAACTGGGAAAATTATTGGAAAATAATTTCCAAAATTCTAATTTGAAAAACAAACAAAAATATATGGATTCCCACCATTCAAGACTATTCTTTATACATTTGTAAATCTTTCATATCTCTGCTAAAACCAAGTATTGCTTTATAATGTGAACAATAGCAAAAACAACAAACCAAAAACAATTCTTATTTTAAAGAACTTCTCTGTGTCAATGGCCAAATAGTAAGAAGAGACCAAAGATATATATATGTGTGTGCTGGGGGTGGGGGAGGGTGAACAAGGGGGCGGTGAAAACCGGAGATGTCAATTCACAGAGAGTTTGTATACATACAAGTGTGAAAATCATACAGACACATGGAGCCGTCAAATATACTGTAGGTTGTGCCGCTGAGCAGGGTTTCTCAACATCAGCGCTAATGATGTTTGGGGCAGATAATTATTTGGCCAGGGGTTCTCTGTACGTTATAAGATGTTTAGTAATGTATCTGGTCTCTATTCAATAGATACCAGTACAACCTCCCCCATCACCAATTTGTGACAAGCACAAAATGTCTCCAGTTGTTGCCAGATTCCTCTTGGGCGGGGAGGGGTGCAATTTCAACCCTGCTTGAGAACCACTGCCCTAAATCTATATTCTCCTAGACTGTGTGTCTTTTTAATAACAAATCAGAGAGATTATTAGATTGTTTTCAATATTAAAAGCAGAGGAACCAGATAAAAATCACTATGAGGAAAACTGTCACATACTCTCAGCTCCTAAGTAGTTTTCTTTTAACGTTCTCAAGTATTGACACTGTCTCCTAAGACAGGGCTTCCTCATGCAGCATTTGGGGCTGGAGAGCTCAGAAGCACCTGATCCCAAAATAATATCCTCTTTCAGTCTCTAACATGTGACAATCAGGCAGTTTCAAGTACTATTTTTATATCTCTAGGTCCACCCCATCGCCAATCCATGAGAAACGTAACTGCCACAGGTCGCGCATCTGGGTGAGAGCTGCTTAGCCCTTGTGTGGAAAGTGACGTTACATAGAGGCATGTAAGCCATGCATCTTGGCCCTTAGCATCTGTAATATTAATGATAATAACAAAATCCACATTACCAAACAAGATAACTCTGTTTGGTCTCTGGAAGTTCATTACAGACTAAATGGCATTACTTTTTATGATGAAAGGAGGTTTGATAATAAACAAGACCCACAAACTTTTGGTTTTGCACAGACAACATTGCCACACATGCCACCTCTCTTCCACACAGCAGAAGCACAGTTCTGTCCCTCAAGAAACTCACAATATAATGGAAGATAGAGACATGCCCCAAGGTAATAGCAAAACATACAAACAAATAATGAGAATTAAGGAAATAACCAAAATTAAAAAAATAAATCATATAGTGAAATATGCTTGGGAGGCTGGAAGTCTATTTCAGCAATAGAATAAGGGTGTGGCTTTAAAACCACTTAAACTCTATTGATATCTATAACTTTAACAATGGTATATAATACTCATTCAATACCTTCATCACAGATTCAGATATTGTACTAGCCACATTTTGAAATAAGACTATGGGAGAATAAGAGTTTGTTTCAAGCCCTTCGAGCTGGGAAAACTTGTCATCATACAGGAATCCCTCAGGTAGCTGACATCCTTAGATTGGAGATATTCTACCCAAATCAAATTTCAATAAAGCATGACCTTTCAAGCAGAAACTTTTAAGGAGAGATTTTCTTTTGTGCTTTCATTTTCATATATTTCATATCTACACAAAAAAGCATGGAAAATAGTAAATCAAGCACCTTAAGAAATAAAGTATCCAAAATACCTTTGAAACTCCCTTCTGTTTCTTCCTGAACAAACACCTTTCTCTTCTTTGCCTCAGAGGTAACCACCATCCTGCTTGTGGTGTGTTCCTGAATAAACAGTGGCATTATTTTGTTTTTACCTTTACATAAATGTATATAACACTGCACATTCCTTCTGCAACCTGTTTCTTTGCTTTTGTTTTTGAACTCTGTTCTTGTTGATTCATTTTAACTGTTATGTGGTATTCCATTGTAGAAATATTCTAAATGTATTTGTCCATTTTTCTCTTTATAATCATTTGTTCCATTTTTTTCTTACTTTTACATACAATGCAGTATGTATCTCAAAGAGCAGATACCAGAGTGAAATTATTAGATCACAAAGTTCGACGAGTTTCAACTTTGCTAATAATTGCCAAAGTGCTTTCCAAAGTGGTTGTTTAGCTTATACTCTTACTAGAAAATATGAGAGTACTTTTGGTTTCAGGTTTTGGCCAGCTCCTCGGAATGATTTCTGCCAATTTCATGAGTATGACACAACTCATTTACATTTCCCTAAATAGTAGTAACTTTGAAAATGTTTAAACATTTATTGGCCTTTCAAGTTTCCTCATTTGTGAAATGACTTTCTGCCACTTGCCTATTTTCAATTGTGTTGTTTGCCTTTTTTCTTATTAATTATTGGAGTTCTTTGGTGAAGATGTATATCTTTTCACTTTCGTAGCTTGTGTTTTCACTATCTTTGTGGTCATTTGATGAAAAGATCTTAAATTTAATGTAGTCCAATTATCAATTGTACAGTAGGAAAAATAACTTTTCCTCTATCCTTCTAGGTTCTTGGCTGAGACCCCGCCCCCTGTAATAAGAGACAGTTTATCAGAAAAACAAATTTAGTAGAAGTTTAATAGTATGGTGTCAACTGAAAATGCACACACGCACACACACACACACACACAATGTAAGAGCAGTGAGTTTCAGTTTTATTTAAGGACCTTACTGAGGGCTATAGCCAAGGAAACAGCCTCTTAGATAGCTCTAAGGAACTGCTTCAAAGAGGTAGGAGAGAAGCCATTATAGATAAATTATTATTTTTTTTTTGTCTGGGAAATACATGTAGTCAAGTATACATTTTGGTAAAAGATTACTGCTTACCACACACACACACACACACACACACACACACACACACAAAACCAGATATCTCAAGTTAATGATTGTAATGCTTATCCATGTATGGGAAGATGAAGAATCTGAGGCCGTTGAAATTCTTCCTTAGATATGCATCTCAACTACCTTGGGTCCCATATATCCAAAACAGAATGCTTCACCCTGATTTTTGTCCTGAATTCCTTTCAGGGTGTACTGAAGGTCAGCGAATGCAATGGCTAGTGATTCTTATAGAACTGGATGGCAGGCAACATTGTTTGTTTTACAAGGTATACGTATCTTCTGTATACATGGGAGAGACCCAGGAAGACTGAGTAACTCTCAAAAATGACCCAAACCACCACCTGAAGTAGCATTTCCAGCTAAAGACAAAAGATGTTAGGGGCAGGAGCCAGTTATGGGAAGATATCAGGAAGAGCACAGTAAACAGGATACGGTGGTTATGCAGGTTTATGTCATGGTCTTCTCCATTGATAAGGAGTTCCTAGAGATTTAGTCATCCTCTTCCTGGTACAGAGGAAGTCCTTACAAATGGAGATTTCCCTTATAAATGTAAATGTTTCTTACAAAAGTGTAACTTCTACATACTCAGTTTTCAGAGCTTTTCCTGTATCTGCTATTTCTTATAAATAATCAGCTTAAGCTAATCCTTATGCCCAAGAGACATATTTTGGGGTGGCAAATTTTGCCCTCTTTCACAATCTTTTCTATTGTGGTTTGCACTCTTTTAATCTTGTTTAAGAAATTTGTTCCCTCTTTCCATGTGAAAGGGGGGCAGTACAGTGTAGTGGCTTACACAGAGAGTCAAGAGTCAGATTACCTGAATTCAAATCACAGCTCTTCTACTTAGGGTTCTGTGGCCTGGGGCAAATTAATTAACCTGTTTTGTCTCAGTTTTCTCTGAAATGGGAATGATACTAATAGTACTTACTTCACTGGGTTGTTATGAGGACTAAGTGGGTTGGCATATATGAAATGCTTAGAATCACACTGGGCACATAATAAGAATTGAGTAAGTGTTTGCCATTATTATTTGCATTTTTATTCTACCTGACCTGACTTTTTGTAGGTTTTGACATAGAAAGCTAACAGATTTTTGGTCTGTAGAGATAACCAATTATTAAAGCACCATTTATTGAATAACTCATCCTTTCTGCATTGTGTTTTCATGTTTCAAGTTAGTCTGTTCTGTAGCTCTCTTTTCTATTCCATTGGCCTATTTGTCTGCCTCTTTTTTAGTAACCTTTTGTAACTTTAATGTGTCTTTCTTGCTAGTAGGGTAAATCCTTCTACCTTGTTAGTCATCTTCAAATTATCTTACCTATTCTTAAACCTTTGCTCTTAAATATAGATTTTAGAATAAATTTGTCAAATTCCATAAAATCTCTGTGGGTATTTTGATTGGAACTGCATTGAACTTATAGATTAATTTTGGTGGAATTTATATCTTCATGATGCCTCTGCACTACCAATAAGAGGATAAATTAAAACTCTCCAAAAACATGTTTCCTCATATAATTCACTTTCAGATATGATTCTTGCACGTATATGTCTAGCTGTCATATGATGATGCCTTAGCTATAAGAGAAGCTGAAAATATTAGTTCAGCCTTCTACTTTGAGGGCAGTTGAAGAGAAGATGGGCAGTCACATAATATGATGAAGATGCATTATATATTTAGCTCACTGTAGCATCTTTAAATGAGTACAGTTTTGTTTCTTCTTTTCAAAATCCTACAAATTTCATTTCTTTTTCCTCTCCAGCTGCTATTGTGGGAAGCTAGAAATATATTGAATAGAAACAGTGATAATAGATATTGTCTCATTCTTATTTTAAAGGGAATGATTCTTACATTTCACCATTAGGTATAATAATTTGGATTTTTATTAGATAATCTTTATTTGGTTAAGAGTTTCCTTTTATTTTAATTTTAATTGAATTTCTTTTTAGATTGAAAAAGGAGTATAACTTTATCAAAAATGTTCTGTACCTAATGAGATGATCTATTTTTAATTTTAATTTATTAATGCATTAAATCGTATGATTAGACTTTTCAATGATAAATAATTCTTCTTTGTACAAACAAAACTTTGTTTATGTGTATCCATATATATGCATACACTCAAATACATGCATACGTGCATGATGTGTGTATGTGTGTATCCATATAGAAGTACATAGAATATACATGATACTTTGCTAATGTTTTATTAAACATATTTTTTCGTATTTGTTGGTAAAATTGTATATGATTTTACTCTCTTATGTCTTCTCTCTCTTTATCTTTGTCACTCTTGCAGGAGGATTGTCAATTTTACAGATCTTTTCAACAAACAAGATCTTTGTTTTATTGACATTCCTCATCATTTCACTGTTTTCAACGTCATTGACTTCTGCTCTTATTTTTATTCTTCTTTTCCATCTGTTTGCTTTGTGTTCATTTTGCTCTTGGATTTCTAGGGTTCTTTAGGTGACACCTGAGACTAATGATTTAAAACTTTTCCCCATTTCTAGTGTATGCATGATTGTTCTCTGTTTTTTAAATTTTTTTTTTCTGTTTCCTTTTCCTGTCTTCCTGTGGATTACTAAGTTTAAACTTTTCTTTTAAAGTCCATCCTGATTTAGTTATACTGTTTTTGAATGGATCTCTTTTTATATATAGCTTTTGGGGGTTGGGGTCATTGTAGATAGATGATAGATAATATTTATAGATTATATAATATATAATCACAATCTCTTGGTGTCATCATTTTATCAGTTTAAGTGCAGAAATCTTACCTCCCTTTACATCCTTACCTCTCCCTTCTTTATAATATAATTGTACTATATATTTCCTGTATATTCATTTAGAACCACATCACACAATTTTATAATTTTTGCTTCAACAATCAAGCATAATTTAGAAAATCCAAGAGGAAAAAGAAATATTGTTTACCAGTATTTTTGCTTATTATATTTTTTTCTTCCTTCCTGATATTCCAAAACTAATTCTCTTATCATTTACTTTCTGTTTAGAGAACTTGTTTTATTAGCTATTCTTTTAGGGTATGTCTGCTGGTGACAAATTCTCTTAGTTTTCCTTTATACCTCAGAATGTTTTGATTTCCCCAATATTCCTGAAGGACATTTTTTAATGGGAACAGAATTGTGAGTTGGCAGTTCTTTTTTTTCAGCATGTAAAAAAGTTGTGCCACTTCCTTCTGGCCTCTAAGGTGTCTGATGAGAAATGCACTGTTGTTCATATTATTTCTCCCCTAGGGGACAAAGTGTCATTTCTGTCTCACTGCTCTCAAGATTTTTCCTTGTCTTTATTTTTCAGAATTTGATGATGATGTGTCTTGGTGTGGATTTCTTTGAGTTTATCCTCTTAGAGATTTGTTCACTTTCTCGAGTCTGAAATTTTATGTCTCTTGACAAATTTGGGATGTTTTCAGCCATTATTTCGTCAAGTACTTTTAGCCCCTCCAGTGACACAAATGTTAGATCAATTGTTACAGTCACATGGGTTCTTGAGGCTCTGGTTTTTTGTTTGTTTCTTTCTTTGTTTTAGTCTATTTTCTCTCTGTTTTTCTAATGAGATAACTTCTGTTGTTCTAACTTCTTGTTCACTGACTGTATTTTCTTTCGCCTCCATTCTGTTTATGAGTTCATCCACTGAGTGTTTTATTTCAGTTATTTTTTTTTAGTTCTAAAATTTCCATTTCTTTTTCTTTTTTACATCTTCTCTATCTCTGCCAAGACTATCAATTTCTCTGCTGAGACTTTTAATATTTTTTTCATTTTTTTCAAGTACACTCTTAATTGCTTTTGGAAACATTTTTATGATATCTGCCTATTTGTCAGATAGGTTTGACATCTCTGTCATGTTGGTGTTGGCATTTATTGAGTGTCTTTTCTCATGTGGTTAGAGATATTCCTGGTTCTTCAATTGAAACATGAGTATTATGTTATGAAACTGAATATTGTTTAAACATTGTTTAGGCTGGCTTCTCTGGCACTATTCCACAGGAGGAGCGGGGTACTGCCTCATCACTGCCAGGTGGTGGTAGAAATCTAGGTTCTTCACTTGGCTTCCATTGACTACAAAGCCCGGAGGGGCCTCTCCTCATCACTGTTGGATTAGAGTGGGAGTTCTTGCTCCTCACTGTGACTCACTAATACCTCCCTGGCTGGGAGGGATAGGAGTGTCTCACTACTGTTCCCTATGGACCTCCACTGACACTGCAGGGGAGAGGAGGGACCTTGTTGCTTCTGGGCAGTGGTGAATGAACTCAGTCTCCACTAGATTTCCTTTGACAGCACCCCACTGAGGATGAGAGGGGCTGGCTCCTAGTCATTGCTACTAAGGTTGGAAATCCGGGCTCCTCACCCACATGGTCTCCACTGACTCCACAGGGTGAGACCTCATCCCTGACAGAAATCATATTCCTGGTTACCTTCTTTGCTGCCTCTGACACCACACTAGTGGGGGGAAGGTTGGGACACCTCATTAAGGCCTGGCGTGGGTGGAATTCCAGGATCCCTACATGGCCTTTGCTGGTGTAGATGGCAGTGAGGCCACCATTTATTCTATGCTGTTTAGCGGAGTAAAGCAGCTATTTTCTAAAAGTTTTCTCTGTTGCCAGGTTGCCCCTTACTTAGTCATTGGCTAGAGAGAGCAGGCTTTTGGGGGGGGGGTTATTTTTGTCTGCATCCATGGGCATTTCCAGGTTGCCTGCCTCTTAAGCTCCAAATCTGGGCTATATGAGGTAATATTATACATATTTATATAATATGTATTTTCCCCCAAATCATCTATTTCATTGACATTTTCAAAGTTATTAGCATAAGGATATACACTGAAATGTTTTTAATCTACATATCTGCAAATTATTCACTTTTAATTTGTGTTCTTGTGCTTTCTTGAATTCAAGAAAAAATGTTGACCCCCAAGCCACACTGAGGGTGTAGAATATTGTTTTGAATTGATGTATATTATTACTCTTTTAGAACAATATTATAAGGAAAGTTAAATTTACAAATAATTAGGTAGTCCGAGATTGGGATATGATTCATGCCATTTTTTTTCCTATGTGACCATTAGCTGGCCATTAATTCTGCATGGGTCTCCTCTTCATCCTCTCAGATAGATGTGATAATTTCTATCCTACAGTGTTGAATTAAGGCTGAAATAAAATTAAATAAATAAATACTGGCAAATTAGTACAGTTTCCAGCTTCTAGGAGGTGCTTGATAAATGCTAGATTTTAGCTGTTTTAGGGAACGAAAAAGTTTTCCTCACCCTTTTTAGGGTCCCTGGCTGGATCTGAAAATTAAACTGACAAAGACATATTAACAGGAGAAAATCATGCAAATTAAATTAATATAAGTTTTACATGACACAAGAGCCTTCATAAAGAAATGAAGACCCAAAGAAACAGACCTTTGTATTTCTATGCCAAGTTTGATGACGAATGAATCGTTGTAGAGGAATATGGTAGGTTAAGGAGTACAGGTAATTGCAGTAAACTGGGGAAACTTGGCAAGGCTCGTTTGTTAGGAGTCCACTTGGCGTCCCTTTGTCTTCTGAGATAAAGATGCTCCTTTCTTCTGAGTACAGGGAAGGCATCTCTCACTTAAGGGTTTTATGACCTGTTTCAGGGAAGTAGGGCAAGGGTGGGGAGGAAGTCAAAGTGACCTTCCCGATTCTGCTGGATTTTCAAACTCCTTCAGCTTAGAATATTCAATATGCCAGCTTAGAATATTCAATACCCCATGTTTTGGGGTAGTGTGTCCTGCACCCCAGCACTATTTTAAAGTATAATGAATGATTATGTTGATGGTGATGTTCTTTATCTTTTCAAATTTATTAGTAAAATATTCTAATTTTAATTTATGCTCTCAGTAAATTTGTCTTGAATATTATATCATATTTCAATATAATGTTAATTAGTGAAAGGGAGCAGAATATGCCACCCAAAATATGTCACTTTGGCATGTGGATTATTTTGAGCTGAGGGCTATCAAGACCCAGCAGACTCCTGAAAAA
Source organism: Delphinapterus leucas (assembly GCF_059928025.1). NCBI lineage: Eukaryota > Metazoa > Chordata > Mammalia > Artiodactyla > Monodontidae > Delphinapterus > Delphinapterus leucas. Next base: position 35,617,268 of record NC_143137.1, on the reverse strand, counting down.
CTCTATCCTCTCTCTTAACTGCCTAAAAGAATTTAAATAGGGAGCCTACACCAGAAAGAAAGCTATTACCACAGAGATAACATCTTTATCTGAAAGGCCTATCTGCATGGTGGGGCAAACTTCTGATTACCAAACATCTGCTCTTTGTCCTGTGAATCACCTTTCTCCCCTTTGAAGCCCCAGGTCCCTCCATATCTCATTCCTTAGCTCAGGATGGTATATAAGCCTCAATTGCCTGCCTTGCCTTTGAGTCATATCTTTGGGGCTCCAGTATGTTCAAAATTAAAATTGTTTTTCTCCTGTTAATCTGCATTATGTCAATTTAATTTTTAATCCAGCCAAAGAAACTAAAAGGAAAGAAGGGAAAATGTTTCTGCCCCTGTTAGTAAGAAAGTTCTCCATAAAGTAATTTCTCAAAAAGAATGCAAGCCAAAGTAAAGAGATTCATGACATTTATCTTAGTAAGGGGATATTCATTTTCTTATGTGTCCATCCTCCTCTGTTTGTATTTGATTGTATTATGCTCTTGTTATCTTGACACACCCCATGTGTAATCCTGAGCCCTTCATCCTTTCTCATGTGATCCTGTAAGCAGTTCACATTCATAAGAATTTTCAATATTGGAATACAAAAGCAATTTGGAAGTTTTAGTCTTGATAATCAGTGATTAAACAAGAGGTTCAGCTAAATTAAAGAGCCCCAAAACCACTTGACTCAATGTTTGGTTTTTTAATCTAGGTCTTGCCCTGCTATCTAATTGGCTAGACACTGAAAATAATCAGAAACGTTGTGCCCCACCTGGGGAACTGTTTTCAAGTAAATTGCTCTGCAGGAGCAGAATTTAATCTTAAGAAAGCAAGTATGCTACCAATGGGGTGCCAAAACTTGCTCTGAAATGGAGGTTTTTCCACTTAACTAAATTATACTTAGTATATGGATTTGTTCATCGCTGAAAATCCTCTGTCTCAGGTAAATGGCTTTAAAAAGCACTTTGACCAGAACATTGTTAGGTAGCTATGTGTATACATCTCTTAATTCTCTACCAGTTAATGTTAAACCAGTGTTCTTATCCAGAATATCTGCTTTTATATCTCTCTCATTTTCTCTATAACACCATTCACCCTCTAGCCAATATTCTATCTCATTTATTTACTTATAAATATGTTTTGAGTGCCTGCAAGGTGCCAGAGATTTTTTCAGGTGTTAGAAATACAAGAGTGAAAAAAACAGACAACACAGACCAAAAAATCCAAGAGGGATTACATATAATTTACATGCTAGTAGAAAAAAGAGATGGCAAATAAATTATGGGAACATAAAGTATTCAGGGATAGTTGGAAAGTGTGAACTGTAAATTTTACTGAAGTATAGCATTGTTGCAGGAAAGAAAGTGAGGCGTGAAAGGATGGTCATGTCCCAAGTCTCAGGGGAGCCTCTGATTGGGCCACCAAGTGTGGGTTCTTGGCTTCGTGCAGGGAAGAATTCAAGAGCGAGCCAGAGTAAAGTGGAACACACTCCATAGAAAGAGTGTGGGTCGTCTCAGAAGGCAAGATGCCATGGGAGATGCACACTCAACAGACAAGAGTGTGGGCTATTTTAGAAGGTGAGAGGCCCTGAAATATGGGGTGGTTAGTTTTTATAGGCTGAGTAATTTCATAGGCTAATGAGTGGGAGGATTATTCCAACTATTTTGAGAAAGGGGCAGAGATTTCCAGGGATTAGGTCACCACCCACTTTTTGGCCTTTTATGGTCAGCCTCGGAACTGTCATGGCACCTGTGGGTGTGTCATTTAGCATGCTGATGTATTACAATGAGCGTATAATGAGGCCTGCTGGAAGTCAGTCATCCACCATCTTGAACCTAGTTGGTTCTAACCAGTTTATGTCATGTCCTCAACAGCTATGTCATTCTTTTAAAGGTTGTGCCCTGTCCCTTCCTGTTTCAGCATAAATGCAGAAAAGTGCACCAGTTACAAGTGCACAGCTAAATGAACTTTCAGTGTGAGCACACTTATAAAACCATCATCAAGACCAAGAAGCAGAACATTAGGAGAGCTCTAGTAGTCCCTCATGGCCCTTTCCAGGCACTGCCCCTAGTTGCCCCAAGGGTAACTCTATCCTATGTTCATTCAGAAGCTCTGCTGCACTGGCAAGAGCTATATTCCATGACTTCTGGTAAGAAGAGAACATTCTATTTGAGATCCAAGATGAGATAAGATTTTCTTGCTTTATGAATGCTGTGTTGCTTCTCTCATTATATAGTGTAGGGGAGGGAAACTTTTCCCTTCTTCCTTTCTAGGTTCTTTGGCTGGTCTAAAATTAAATTGACATAAGATAGAGTCACAGGAGAAAAACGAATTTCACGCATAAGGGAGTCCATAAAAGTATGAGATTCAAAGAAGCAATGAAAGTGGCCATTTTATACCTTTTAGGCAAGTAAACAATAAATTTATGAAGAAATTGACAAGCAAAGGGGTGTGGGCTTGGGGTAGCTAATTAGTGAGGAAGTAACAAGGTTTGTTTATACAGCCTTCTCAGCCCTAAATTCATTATCTCTGGTGATAAAGATGCCTTCTATTCTCCTGGTATAGAGATGGTACCTTTCACCTGGAAGATTTATTTCCTGCTTTCAGGGAGACAAAGCAGGTCAGAATGACCTTCTTGCACCATCTGTTTCTTAAGTAACTTTAATTCAAAATAAGTTAATCTGCCAAAGTAGTGTGTTTTGGGGGGGCATATTCTGATCCCCTTCAATAGCAACATTAAAATGTCCATCTCCCAGCCTCTTAAGATCTTAAGACTTAACTATTTCATAGCCAGTAAAAAGACAGTTTTAATTAAGTGCCAAGGTACTTTATATAATCACAAAATAACCCAATGAATCAGGGACTATTTATAATTATTTCACATGTAGAGTTGAGGAAACTGAGGATAAGTTACTTGGCCACAGTCTCAGTGCTAATAAGTGGCAGGATCAGGATTAGAGTTCAAATTATTCCGATTCTAAAGTATAAATTCTTAACCACAAATCTATTCTCACACTCTCTCAAAGATACCAGTAATATCTCTGGTATTATTGAAACACTTTCCTTTATTTTGCCTCGGTTGTTTCACATTCAGGAGATCATTGTGAAAATTCCTCCCATAATTTGGTTCTTTTGGAAGTTAAATGTAGAAGCAAAGATGAAGAAGAGAGCTATTAGCAATAATGAGCCCCGTAAAAACAAATATCCTGGAAATCTTCATGGAGACTCTTCCATCTTAAATGCTGGAGTATGTCCTTGACTTTTAGCTATTAAAATCATATGAAAACTTCCTCTTAGTTATTATGTTTGATTCAGGAATAACTGTTTCATGAGAAAGTCATATATTGTAGCTCCTAGAATCTTCAGACTTTTTTAATCAATAAAGTTTACCTGGAACTAGATCATTAAGTGTTCATGGGATACTTTATTCATATTTAAAGGTTTAAAATCCAAATACTTTTTTAAAATGTGATTATCTCTGAATCTATTAAAATAGAAGTTCCAAGGATTAGATTTCAGTTATCAATGGGCTTATAGGATAAACAGTATTCTCTAATAATAAATAAATTCACATCAAAAAGTTATTTAAGATAAAATAGATAACTAATGAGAACCTGCTGTATAGCACAGGGAACTCTACTTCTCTGTGCAGTAGAAACTAACATAACATTGTAAAACAACTATACCCCAATTAAAAAGAAAACAAGATTTCACCTTTTTAAACTTTCTACCCAGCATTTCACTCCTAGGAGACATAACATATATTTTCTCTAGTAAATAACCAAATGTCGCTATAGTTCAAGTGTAAAGTAACAGGTTGATGATGAAATAGATTTATTCTACAGGATGAAACTCTCATATTATTTCTGATACATTAATACATAGGTCTTCATGCCTTAAATTTACACAGTCTTTAAGCAAGGCTAAAAGCTTATTAAAATTAATTTTTCCCTTAGGACTTTTCCTGGATTTTCACACACATTGTGCAAATGAAATGGCTTTTTAAAACTCATGCTTTTTGTCATCATAATTGTGTTACACACCTTGGCAACTTTTCACACCCTTCATAAAACAGGGGTTCATTAGTAGTCATTAAAAGAAAATATTTATCTTGCAAATGCATTAGAGAATTTGCACATTATTTTATACCATTTTCAGAAGAGATATAAAATTGTGACTAACTATGAAGCAAACAGGGTCACTTAACAATAATGCAGGAAAGAGTCTCTCTCAACAGAATTCCAGAAATGAGGGCCTCCCTGGTGGCGCAGTGGTTAAGAGTCTGCCTGCCGATTCAGGGGACACGGGTTCGTGCCCCGGTCTGAGAAGATCCCACATGCCGCGGAGCGGCTGGGCCCGTGAGCCATGGCCGCTGAGCCTGCATGTCCGGCCTGTGCTCCGCAACTGGAGAGGCCACAACAGTGAGAGGCCTGCGTACCGCAAAAAAAAAAAGAATTTCAGAAATGAGAACTTGATGGGATTTGGAAATGGAACTATTATTACCTGATAATAAATGTTTAACACTATATTTTTATTTGGTTGTTTTTAGCTCTTAAGTGGCTAGGCGATATTTTTATATATTCTTAAGTATTACAAGAAGAAAATAAGTGTAAGGAAAATGAATAATAAAATCAAATCAAAGGTGAAAATTGTATTCTTAATTTACTCTTACAAATGATTTCTTACTGAAAGAACATAGATATGGGGTGGGACTGGGGAATGGAACATAAGGTAAATTTAGCAGAAGTATGCAGTTTAGGTGGTGAGATATTTTTGATGGAAGAAAAAAGACAAGCAAGCATTTCAGTATTACCAATGTGTAAGTCATACAAATGAAAATATCTGATTTTATGGCCACTTTATGGAGGATCCAGGCATAGTGTTACTATTAGATACTTAAGAACAACAAAAAAAATAGTCAAATCGTCACCATTTAAATGAAGTACAAATGTGAAGAGTGAATAAAAAGCATTTTCTAACTTTGTTTCTCAGAGCAACCTGTATTTATTGAGTCATATATGATTGCACATGTGCTTAGGTCCTAAACAAATCAATTGTTAGAATCATGTAGTAAAATTTACACTCTGTGTCTATACTATCTCCAAGTTAAGCTAGGCAATAAATCTGGTCCCAACATATAGGAGAGCCAATATTGACTTGATCATTTGGGAGGGAAGGATCATCTTAACGTTACTTTGATAATTGCCATTGTGTGTGAAAGGAGTCAAATCATAGAAGTCACTTTGAATCTTCATGTAGAGACAGCCTCAACCTCTCCTTTTTTGAGAGAGGGGTGGTGGGGGGGTACATATATATGTGTGTGTGTGTATTTATTTTAACTTTTTGTTTGAAATAACATTAGATTTATAGAAGTATTATAAAAATATTACCACATAACCTTCATTCAGCTTTGTCTATTCTTGACACTTTATATAACCAAGTTACATTTATTAAAACTAAGAAGTTAACATTGACATAAAACTATTAACTAATCTGTAGATTTTATTCAGAGTTCTCCCATTTTTCCACTGACGTCCTTTTTCTGTTGCCAGATCTAGTTGGTTACCACGTTGTATTTAGCCGTGATATCTCCTTAGTCTCCTCTAATCTGTGATGATCTCTCCATCTTTATCTTTCATGACTTTGATGCTTTTGAAGGGGAATTGTCCAGTATTTTGTAGAATGCCCCTCAATTTGAGTTTGATGTTTATTCATGATTGGATTGAGCTAACTGGATTTAGGGGAAGAATATCACAAACATAATGTACCCTTCTCATAGCATCATATGAGGTCAATCCCTCCTTTCAAACAGTAATTTAATTTGGTTTCATGGGAAACTTATTTTTGTGATGCAGATCTCTAGGTATGCAAGCTACAGTCATGTGCTTGGTCTTTCTTGCCTATAAGAGTAACTGAAAATATTGGAAAAGGTCAAGACAATTTTGTGGACCAAATAGAATATTAACAGGGTCTAAGAAATTGTGAAAATTGTTTTTAAAAATATCAGAGTTGTCTTATGCTATTTTCATTTTATGCACCATGGTGAAATGATATCTGTGGTTTTTTCCATCTCAATTAAGAATAAATAATATCAGTGGCTACCATATTCTGTTATAAGCTACTTAATTCAATGAGTATTCTCACTATAGTGGCCTCTGCATCAGGAGAAATGTAATGATTAACTTATTTGCTGAAGGTGGACTGATAGACGATGAGGATCATGTTCAAATACACACTTATAGTCTTCTTCCTTAGCTGAAAATCTGCTTTGTTACTTTTTGTTTACAAATCAGCTTCGGGGTTCACATAATTTGGTTCCACAGGTAAACTTTGGAGCCAAACTACTTAGGCTAAAATCTTGCCCCTCCTCTTCTAGTTACCAAATCACTGTCCCTTGCTGGATAATTTCCTCTTCTCCTAAGGTTGATAAGAAGATTAAGTTGAGTTAATGCACATAAATCCCTAGAACAACAATGCCTGGCACATAAACACTTAATACATGTTAGCTACTATATTATTATTCAAAGCTACAAGGCTTTCTTTAAAAAAAAAAAAAAAAAAAAAACAGAGAACAGGAGTATTTATTTATTTTTAAATTTATTTATTTATTTATTTTTGGCTGTATTGGGTCTTCATTTCTGTGCGAGGGCTTTCTCCAGTTGTGGCAAGTGGGGGCCACTCTTCATCGCAGTGTGCGGGCCTCTCACTTTCGCGGCCTCTCTTGTTATGGAGCACAGGCTCCAGACGCGCAGGCTCAGTAGTTGTGGCTCACGGGCGTAGTTGCTCCGCGGCATGTGGGATCTGCCCAGACCATGGCTCGAACCTGTGTCCCCTGCATTAGCAGGCAGATTCTCAACCACTGCGCCACCAGGGAAGCCCTACAAGGCTTTCTTAGTAAATATTGTATGTATGACATTTTAGTGTGTACAACTAAGGAATATAGCTTTTTAGGGGGAAAGGGGCATTATATAAGTACTCTTACATATAGTTTGTCTAGCCTTTTTTTATATCATCCATTATATATGTTTCTCTATATTTCAAAATTAAATGCTTACTTTCCTATTTAAGATTGAATTCATGAATTTAATATTCATTTCTGATACACTATAGCAGTTAAAACCATTTATTTAGTACTCTTAAATAGTTTATTTAGTAACCTACTCTGCTGATAAAAATGGGAAATCAAAATATTGTAAATAAACTTAAGAGTTTGTAGAATGAAATATGAAGAACTGTTTATATAAAAAGTAAGAGTGACTGTGTAATCATTTTTTATGGTCTAACTTGCCTCATCTTGTTTGTGCAGGCAAAATGGCCTAGGTGAGATCACTCCTTGCTTCTCTGAATCAGAGGATCCTACAAGCTTCATAAAATAGCTCTGTAATAAATTTCTATTCTCATGAAAATCCAATTTCTCTATCCTCACACTGAAGAAATTATATCCAACACATGATGTAAACACTCTTGCTTAAATGAAGGGTTGTTTTTTTTTTATCACTCATCACAAGTGAATTTCATGACTCCCGTTGACCATGATCAGAGGAACAAAGAGAAAGATGTTCTTGAAGCTCTTACAGAAAATGAGGAAGAGCTTTCTCAGAAGTCTCTGTCAAGTCCCTCTTCAAGTCTCATTGGCTCAAATAGGGTCATATGTCCAAGGGGACTCATTGCCTGGAGTTGACATTGGTCCAGTTTTCCCTGACAGATCAGCTGAAGGGGGAAGGATGAAAAGTACAACCTATGAGTTCTGTTAGGAGGAAGGAAGGAAAATGGATGATAAATAGGCAACTAAAAAGTATATAATGGTAACAAATTGGATATATATTAATTAATCATGTATTCATATGACTGTTTATTATATGTAAGGCACTCTCCTAGAAGCTGGGGTTATAAGTGTGAATAAGGAAGATAGTTGCTGCCCTCATTAACTTACATTCTATTTGGTGAATTCAGACAATCAAAGTTAATAATATAATTTCAATGATTAATATGTGCAGTGAAGAAACTGAAACAGGGTAATGGAGTAGAATGTATGTGGACACTTGTTTTAGGGAGGTGGGCTCTCAGAGTTGGTGATAATCCTAGCTGAGAGACTGGAATGATGAGAAAAGGCAGCCAGGTGAACACCTGGGGAAAGAATGTTCCATTTCAGAGAGAATAGCAGTGCAAAATCTTGATGTAAGCTTGGCCTTTTCAAGTGAAAGAAGGAAGGACGACTTCTGAGAAGTCATCGGGGCCAGCTCATGTGAAGCTGCCAACGAAAGAACGTCACTTGCCATCTGGTTCGACAAGGACTGAGTCATTAGCCAGTGCAGTTGCTGACCTTCAACACACCCTGAAAGGAAATCAGATCAGGAATGAGGCACTCTGTGCTCTGTGAAAACTGGCAGAACAGACCTTCAGATAGATATTTTCAGGAGAAAACGTTATGAACCCAAATTCTTGCATCTTCCAGTACTTAGAAAAGCACTAAAACCATTAAGTAAGATATCTGTTCCTCATGACTAGCAGGAATCCGCAGCTGAGATGTGTAATTGATTACCCATACCCTTCACCAAAAATCACATATATACTGACCTTCCCCGTTACCTCTATGAACAGTTTCCCAGAGCTATGTGAGAGGCTTTGTCTCCCGGACTATAGTCTTCAATAAGACACTGAATAAACTCAAGTCACAACTCTTACCGTTGCATTTGTTTTGTTTTTTTTTTTTTTTTCAAGTCAACCAGACTTTCCAGGTCTTAATGAAATGTTTCAAATGTTTCAATTTTATTCTTCTTGACCTCGAAAACCACTGGGGTTGGATTTATGGGGAGGAAACAGAGGCATCAAAGGGAAGTAAAGCTTTCTGTTGTCTATCACAGTTTCACCTGTATTCATTTGTATTTCCCAAATCAGCTGATGTCTTTAATCATGGTTTGAGACCATTTGTGTACACAAAATATTGTTCTGCACTGAATCATTGGTCAGTTTTTCACATGCAGCCGTTCTACAACATGATTCACTTTCTAATTTTAGAGAATGCACACCATTAACTTGAAAACACAATTTTACAGCTGTATTATATGGAAGTTGGGCTTTATTGCAGAAGTACTGAGGTAGTCAAAACATCCAGATTGGCTGGGAAGTATTCTAAATGAGCAGATTTGTCATGGCATGTACCAGAAGTTAGAAGTAACTGCTATTCACTCAGCAGTCTAAACTGTCCATCCTCCTCCTGGATGAAAATAAACATGTTCTCCACAATAAAGGCTTTTTATAAAAGCAATAAAACAACTCAAGGGAGCATTGTTATCATGAGCTAATCACACCCTTGGGGAATTAGAGGCACTTGGCTGCACCCAGTGCCTCACAGCACCGGAGGGCTGTGATTATCTCCTGATAACCTCCCAGTCTGTCAGGCCCTGTTAATTAAGTAGATAATATTCAACTTGGTAATATTGTATTTGAAGGTTCTTTTAGAAGTTACATAAGCAAGCACAGTTTATAAAAAACACATACATACATACACATATCAGCAAAAATTTGGATAATTAGAATTTCCTCCAAATGAACCTAAGTTTTAAATAACTATTAATAAAATAGAGTCCAAGAACTAAACCCTGAGGCGATACTTCAACAATGAGTAATTCTGATGAGCTGACCCAGGAAATCTTTGAGAGAAACCGCCAAAAATTACATAATGTAGTTTATTTCCAATCAATAAATGGTTGTGACACTTCAGTCCTCCTTATAAGACTCAGTTGCCCATTGTTTAAAAAAGAATTGGGGCAGAATAATAAATACATATTGTTAATAATTAACCCAGGTATAAACATATACATTAGTTTGGGAAATTATCATAATAAGAATTGTAATAAAGTGAGTGAGAAAAACCTAGAAATAAACTTGAATATTGACATAGTTATTTGGCAGTTCAAATTTTTAATTAGTTTAAATATTTAAGTAAATAAACTACTTCTTTCTTACTTACGTCCCTAACACAAGTTACTATGCAAAATAAATGTACCCATCCATAGAATATAGTATCTATGAATCCTATAAATTATGGTATTACATTAACAAATGAGAAAATTTTTTAAAATAAAAGACATCATAACTGAAAATACTTTATAGCACTATCACTTTTCACAAGTACTAGAAAATTAAGAAAAATTATCCAAATGTTTTGTTTTGCTTTGCTTTCTTACGGTAATTAAATATGAACAAACTTAATAGACGTAAATAATAACAACTCAGGGTAGGATGTAAGTTTTGAAAACTTAGTTTATAATGTAGTATGCTAAATATTGATAGTATACTAACAATGGATGATGGGACTTTAAAGGGAGTATCAGGAATTGAGGGTAAGTAGCTAAGGATGGATAAAAAAGAGAGAAATTAAAATGGATTTCTGAGAGAGGTTATAGAATTTTTTTCACCTTGACATTGTCAAAATGCCAACAAACAAAACAGGATTCACTGAGTCACCATTATATACCAAGTACCGTTATGGCCTCATTGTATATAAAAGTCAAATTTCAAATAAGGTAGAGCCCCTGAACTTGAGTAATTTATCTTTCTGTTGGACATGAAATGTCTCACATGCATGAACTTAGTAGATGTTTTTATAGGTCAATACAAATAATCAAATTAGTCCAGTATCCCAATGCCCATCCATCAGGATCACCAGGGAGCATTTATTTTTAAACACAAATTCTTAGACCCTGAGAAATTCTAACTCAGCAGATCTATGGAAGGAATTTGTTTATTAAGTCCCTCAAGTGACTCATATTAACAGCTCTTCTTGGAAAGCATTTAAATATCGTTTGAGAAATATAGTTAAAAGCAAAATCTTCCCAACCCAGAAAACCTCTCCACCAAGGTAGATGAGAAAGAAAACAATTTTATTTTTGAATAAGCATTAAACCAGTATGTCACGCACATCACAGGCAATCTGCTAAGACAGAAAGGCAGAAAGACAGAAAGAAATCTCATCCTTTTTTATAGCCAAGCAGATATGACCCATTATATACATGTTTGCAAGATAAACAATAGCAAGTCCTCAAGTAAGAGAACTTGACAGCACCATTTATCACACTCAGTTTATCCTAAATTCACCTGGTAGTTAGGTTTATACAAAGGAAAAACAAATTTCTCATATCTTTATGACAAGAGATAGTTTTGCAACTGGAGTTAAGCTCCTACCTCCCACAGAAACTGGGAGATAGGGGCACTGTCTCCCTGGATGTTTATATTCCAAAGGGAAGGATCCCAGGCCACTGAGAAAGATATTTCTGGGTTGTAAAACTAGCAAGTGGCTTTCAAAATGATTTACATACATCTCAAAGGGGCAGAGAAAGAATTTACAATTGCAAGTTTACAAAAGAAAATGCTCTAAGAAATGGGAAAGGGACGTATCTTTCCTAAGTTTTAACAGGGAAAATTAAGCCTCTTATTTTTAATTTGTATTTGCCCTTGAAACATACAATATCATAATCCCATCATCTAAGATGGTCTGTGAACAGAATCTCCTGTGAAATAAAGATCACTTTTAATAACTCTTTTAAATTTAAATTCCAAAGAGGTAATAGACTTGGACAATCTAAGACTGATTACTTAACAAGTAAATGAGTGAATTGAGGAGTTGATGAATGAATATCCCTTCCTAGGAGGGGCATTCCATGGGAGGTCTGCTGTCCCACTTTGTTCCCTTGGACTCTTTGAGGAGATTTCAGTTTGGGATAGGAATTCCACTAGGTGGTCTTTAATTCCCCTTCCATCAGTGAGATTCTGAGAGTGTCTAATTTAAATTATGTTCAAGGATACATGGGTTAAAATAGAACAGGCATGTTAGAATCACTCTCTTCTAACATGAGATTCTAGTCTCTGAGACAAAAAGATATTTTAGTGTTTGAGGTACAACTGGTAGAATTTATTGCCATCCTATGGGATAAAGTATAGCCAAGTTGGCTATAGCCATTGGTGTCTTTCATATAAGCAACAAAAATTCTAAATGACCAGAAAAACAAAAGATAAATTAATCTGACATCTTCTGAAATACAATCATATCCCGTTATGAAATTGTGAAGTTAACACAATACCCCAGAAAATGACAACCCATATGTACTCTGCAGGGGCTCTTATTAAAATCAAACATTTGAACATACTTCAGAGAAGCTACTAAATAGCCAGGTAAAACATATTTCTAAGGGGAGTGTTTGAGCCAATTGTCAAGATGACAAAAATTTTAAGCCTATGAAAAAATGTTGCGCACCATCGTGTTGTGCAAGGATTAAGTCATCAGCCATTGCAGTTGCTGACCTACAGTACATCCTGAAAGAAATTCAGGATGAAGAACAGGATGAGGCACTCTGTGCTTTAGGAAAAACAGACAATATAGGCCCTTAGAGAGTTGTATTTCAGGGGAAAAAAAATTGTTTATGAACACGGATTATTGCATTTTTCCATACTTACAAAAGCACTAAAATCATTAACTGAAATATCTGTTGTTTATGACTAGCAATAACCTACTGAGATGTATGCTGGATTGCAGGCACTTCTTAGTCAAAATCACTTATATACTGGCCTCTCCCCTTACCTCTTCGGAACAGTTCCTCAGAGCATCTGTCTCCTGGGCTATAGTCCTCAGTAAGACACTGAATAAAACTCACCTTACCTTGTGTTGTTTTTTTTCAGTTGACAAGCCCAATCACATTCTTGAATTATCTACTCTGTGTTTTGCTGCTCCCAAATAACACATCCACCCAATAAGGCAGTTCAATAAATTGCTTGCAATGTTGTTCTGGGAATAATCCTTCTGAATCAACCTGTGCCTTATCTTACTTCTCTTTACACAGTATTCTGGATTGTTTTTCATTGGGTTAGCTGTTTTTCTTATCTGCAAGAAGGAAAAAAAATATTGTTTTATGAGTAAGGAAACCAAAAAATATTTTTAGGAGCAAGTAGCTCTATTACTGGAATAGTGACACAAAAATATGATGTCAAGCCTTCTTCTGAACTGTAATAGGACAATAACATCAGCTATTGAACACAGTTTTTGAGCTAACCTTCCTTTTTGTATGGATTGATATATTTAATGCAATTACTTTTTCAAAGTTTCAAAAGAACTATTTTTCAAACTATTTAATTTTCCAATTAAAATTGACCTTACAAATCCATTGGAAATGTTGAAAGATAAGTGGAGGCATATTAAAAATGTTAAGAGTTTATTTCAGCAAAAATTGATTCGAACAGGGCAGTGCCAAACTGGAAGTGGTGAGGAGCACTGCACCCCACAGGAGCTCAGAGAGAGACTTTTATAGAAAAAAGATGAAAGGAAAGTAAGGAAATCATTGATTGGCTCTAGCTTAAAGTCTAGTTGGATGTTCATGATTGGTTGTCCTTAGGTTTCAATTTTGTAACCTTGAGGCATTTACAGGCTTAGATTTTGGTTTCCTTACATAGGTCACCATGGCATTAGAGCTACCTCAGTCTAATGGCCTCTTTGTTTTATTAATTTAACAGAAATTAGCCCATAAGGGCTCTCTGGAACAAAAAGAACATCTTTATTCTATCATTTAAAAATTATTTATAATGCCTTAATATTTTTTAATGAGATCTTTTCAAGACAGTGTGATGTCTGGAGTATATTTCTTGACCATAAAGTAACTGAACTAAGCTTTAATGTCACTGATTCTAAGCCTAGGTCCTAGCAGAGGGCTTTGCCCATTTATACTAAGAAAACAGTGAGATCAGAGATCAGAGAGATCATAAAATATGTTTAAGAATGTAGGCTTTGAGGAATTCTTGGAGGTCTGAGGAGTAATATATCTTTAAACATTACCTTCTTTCTTTCACACTAGCTTCTTTGGTTTTTTTTGTTTCTTTGTTTTGTTTTGTTTTTAACTGTAATAATAGGCGTAGTTAAAAGTCCCAGAAGGCAACTGAGAAGTCTTCTAAAGTGATTACATTTTCAGGCAAAGTTATCATATCTAAAAATAGGCTGGCTCTACTTTGTGGAACTTTCCCAGGTATAAGGAGAAAATTGCAACAACATGACATTACTAAACATATTGCCTAATACTTTGCCATCTGGGTATTTGTTGATTTGCTTTCTGTGGATGATATAGAAAACTTTAACATATGCAGGTAATACTCCATAGAGTTTGAGGTTGAAATACCTCCCAAATAGAGATGTGCAAATCAGTAATTGTAACTGTATAAAGTAAGTTTGATTTTAATCCAAGTGATGCATATGCATAGTTAACAATTTACCAGTGATGAAATTGCTTATATTTAAAAAGTTGTCATTTTCCGACACAACGGTTTTACCACCTTTACCAGTACTACACCTTTTTTTTTTTTTTACATCTTTATTGGAGTATAATTGCTTTACAATAGTGTGTTAGTTTCTGCTTTATAACAAAGTGAATCAGTTATACATATACATATGTTCCCATATCTCTTCCCTCTTGCGTCTCCCTCCCTCCCACCCTCCCTATCCCACCCCTCTAGGTGGTCACAAAGCACCGAGCTGATCTCTCTGTGCTATGCAGCTGCTTCCCAATAGCTATCTATTTTACATTTGGTAGTGTATATATGTCCATGCCACTCTCTCACGTCGTCCCAGCTTACCCTTCCCCCTCCCCATATCCTGAAGTCCATTCTGTAGTAGGTCTGTGTCTTTATTCCTGTCTTACCCCTAGGTTCTTCATGACATTTTTTTTTCTTAAATTCCATATATATGTGTTAGCATACGGTATTTGTCTTTCTCTTTCTGACTTACTTCACTCTGTATGACAGACTCTAGGTCCATCCACCTCATTACAAATAGCTCAATTTGGCTTCTTTTTATGGCTGAGTAATATTCCATTGTACATATGTGCAACATCTTCTTTATCCATTCATCCGATGATGGACATGTAGGTTGCTTCCATCTCCTGGCTATTGTAAATAGAGCTGCAATGAACATTTTGGTACATGACTCTTCTTGAATTATGGTTTTCTCAGGGTATATGCCCAGTAGTGGGATTGCTGGGTCATATGGTAGTTCTATTTGTAGTATTTTAAGGAACCTCCATACTGTTCTCCATAGTGGCTGTATCAATTTACATTCCTACCAACAGTGAAAGAGGGTTCCCTTTTCTCCACACCCTCTCCAGCATTTATTGTTTCTAGATTTTTTGATGATGGCCATTCTGACTGGTGTGAGATGATATCTCATTGTAGTTTTGATTTGCATTTCTCTAATGATTAATGATGTTGAGCATTCTTTCATGTGTTTGTTGGCAGCCTGTATATCTTCTTTGGAGAAATGTCTGTTAAGGTCTTCTGCCCATTTTTGGATTGGGTTCTTTGTTTTTTTGTTATTGAGCTGCATGAGCTGCTTGTAAATTTTGCACATGAATCCTTTGTCAGTTGCTTCATTTGCAAACATTTTCTCCCATGCTGAGGGTTGTCTTTTGGTCTTGTTTATGGTTTCCTTTGCTGTGCAAAAGCTTTGAAGTTTCATTAGTTCCCATTTGTTTATTTTTGTTTTTATTTCCATTTCTCTAGGAGGTGGGTCAAAAAGGATCTTGCTGTGATTTATGTCACAGAGTGTTCTGCCTATGTCTTCCTCTAAGAGTTTGATAGTGTCTGGCCTTACATTTAGGTCTTTAATCCATTTTGAGCTTATTTTTGTGTATGGTGTTAGGGAGTGATCTAATCTCATACTTTTACATGTACCTGTCCAGTTTTCCCAGCACCACTTATTGAAGAGGCTGTCCTTTCTCCACTGTACATTCCTGCCTCCTTTATCAAAGATAAGGTGACCATATGTGCGTGGGTTTATCTCTGGGCTTTCTATCCTGTTCCATTGATCTATATTTCTATGTTTTTGTACCAGTACCATACTGTCTTGATTACTGTAGCTTTGTAGTATAGTCTGAAGTCAGGGAGCCTGATTCTTCCAGCTCCGTTTTTCGTTCTGAAGATTGCTTTTGCTATTCGGGGTCTTTTGTGTTTCCATACAAATTGTGAAATTTTTTGTTCTAGTTCTGTGAAAAATGCCAGTGGTAGTTTGATAGGGATTGCATTGAATCTGTAGATTGCTTTGGGTAGTAGAGTCGTTTTCACAATGTTGATTCTTCCAATCCAAGAACATTCTATATCTCTCCATCTATTTGTATCATCTTTAATTTCTTTCATCAGTGTCATAATTTTCTGCATACAGGTCTTTTGTCTCCTTAGGTAGGTTTATTCCTAGATATTTTATTCTTTTTGTTGCAATGGTAAATGGGAGTGTTTTCTTGATTTCACTTTCAGATTTTTCATCTTAGTGTATAGGAATGCCAGAGATTTCTGTGCATTAATTTTGTATCCTGCTACTTTACCAAATTCGTTGATTAGCTCTAGTAGTTTTCTGGTAGCATCTTTAGGATTCTCTATGTATAGTATCATGTCATCTGCAAACAGCTTTACTTCTTCTTTTCTGATTTGGATTCCTTTTATTTTTTTTTCTTCTCTGATTGCTGTGGCTAAAACTTCCAAAACTATGTTGAATAAGAGTGGTGAGAGTGGGCAACCTTGTCTTGTTCCTGATCTTAGTGGAAATGCTTTCAGTTTTTCACCATTGAGGACAACATTGGCTGTGGATTTGTCATATATGGTCTTTATTACATTGAGGAAAGTTCCCTCTATGCCTACTTTCTGGAGGGTTTTTATCATAAATCGGTGTTGAATTTTGTCAAAAGCTTTCTCTGCATCTATTGAGATGATCATATGGTTTTTCTCCTTCAATTTCTTAATATGGTGTATCACTTTGATTGATTTGCATATATTGAAGAATGCTTGCATTCCTGGAATAAACCCCACTTGATCATGGTGTATGATCCTTTTAATGTGCTGTTGGATTCTGTTTGCTAGTATTTTGTTGAGGATTTTTGCATCTATGTTCATCAGTGATATTGGCCTGTAGTTTTCTTTCTTTGTGACATCCTTGTCTGGTTTTGGTACCAAGGTGATGATGGCCTTGTAGGATGAGTTTGCGAGCGTTCTTCCCTCTGCTATATTTTGGAAGAGTTTGAGAAGGATAGGTGTTAGCTTCTCTCTAAATGTTTGATAGAATTCACCTGTGAAGCCATCTGGTCCTGGGTTTTTGTTTGTTGGAAGATTTTTAATCACAGTTTCAATTTCAGTGCTTGTGATTGGTCTGTTCATATTTTCTGTTTCCTCCTGATTCAGTCTTGGCACATTGTGCATTTCTAAGAATTTGTCCATTTCTTCCAGGTTGTCCATTTTATTGGCATAGAGTTGCTTGTAGTAATCTCTCATGATGTTTTGTATTTCTGCAGTGTCAGTTGTTACTTCTCCTTTTTCATTTCTAATTCTATTGATTTGCGTCTTCTCCCTTTTTTTCTTGATGAGTCTGGCTAATCGTTTATCAATTTTGTTTATCTTCTCAAAGAACCAGCTTTTAGTTTTATTGATCTTTGCTATCGTTTCCTTCATTTCTTTTTCATTTATTTCTGATCTGATCTTTATGATTTCTTTCCTTCTGCTAACTTTGGGGTTTTTTTTGTTCTTCTTTCTCTAATTGCTTTAGGTGCAAGGTTAGGTTGTTTATTCGAGATGTTTCCTGTTTCTTAAGGTACGATTGTATTGCTATAAACTTCCCTTTTAGAACTGCTTTTGCTGCATCCCATATGTTTTGGGTCGTCGTGTCTCCATTGTCATTTGTTTCTAGGTATATTTTTATTTCTCTTTGATTTCTTCAGTGATCACTTCGTTATTAAGTAGTTTGTTGTTTAGCCTTTTGGCTGTTCGGGGTCTTTTGTGTTTCCATACAAATTGTGAAATTTTTTGTTCTAGTTCTGTGAAAAATGCCAGTGGTCATTTGATAGGGATTGCATTGAATCTGTAGATTGCTTTGGGTAGTAGAGTCATTTTCACAATGTTGATTCTTCCAATCCAAGAACATTGTATATCTCTCCATCTATTTGTATCATCTTTAATGAATATAAGAAAAGATACTTGATACAACTTCAATTTTCTTAAATTTACCAAGGCTTGATTTGTGACCCAAGATATGATCTATCCTGGAGAATGTTCCATGAGCACTTGAGAAAAATGTGTATTCTGTTGTTTTTGGATGGAATGTCCTATAAATATCAATTAAGTCCATCTCGTTTAATGTATCACTTAAAGTTTGCGTTCCTTATTTATTTTCAGTTTGGATGATCTGTCCATTGGTGAAAGTGGGGTGTTAAAGTCCCCTACTATGAATGTGTTACTGTCGATTTCCCCTTTTATGGCTGTTAGTATTTGCCTTATTTATTGAGGTGCTCCTATGTTGGGTGCATAAATATTGACGATTGTTATATCTTCTTCTTGGATCGATCCCTTGATCATTATGTAGTGTCCTTCTTTGTCTCTTCTAATAGTCTTTATTTTAAAGTCTACTTTGTCTGATATGAGAATTGCTACTCCAGCTTTCTTTTGGTTTCCATTTGCATGGAATATCTTTCTCATCCCCTTACTTTCAGTCTGTATGTGTCTCTAGGTCTGAAGTGGGTCTCCTGTAGACAGCATATATATGGGTCTTGTTTTTGTATCCATTCAGCCAATCTGTGTCTTTTGGTTGGAGCATTTAGTCCATTTACATTTAAGGTAATTATCGATCTGTATGTTCGTATTCCCATTTTCTTAATTGTTCTGGGTTCGTTATTGTAGGTCTTTTCCTTCTCTTGTGTTTCTTGCCTAGAGAAGTTCCTTTAGCATTTATTGTAAAGCTGGTTTGGTGGTGCTGAACTCTCTCAGCTTTTGCTTGTCTGTAAAGGTTTTAATTTCTCCATCAAATCTGAATGAGATCCTTGCTGGGTAGAGTAATCTTGGTTGCAGCTTTTTCTCCTTCATCACTTTAAATATGTCCTGCCACTCCCTTCTGGCTTGCAGAGTTTCTGCTGAAAGATCAGCTGTTAACCTTATGGGGATTCCCTTGTGTGTTATTTGTTGTTTTTCCCTTGCTGCTTTTAATATGCTTTCTTTGTATTTAATTTTTGACAGTTTGATTAATATGTGTCTTGGCATATTTCTCCTTGGATTTTTCCTGTATGGGACTCTCTGTGCTTCCTGGACTTGATTATCTATTTCCTTTCCCATATTAGGGAAGTTTTCAACTTTAATCTCTTCAGATATTTTCTCAGTCCCTTTCTTTTTCTCTTCTTCTTCTGTAACCCCTTTAATTCGAATGTTGGTGCGTTTAATGTTGTCCCAGAGGTCTCTGAGACTGTCCTCAGTTCTTTTCATTCTTTTTTTCTTTATTCTGCTCTGCAGTAGTTATTTCCACTATTTTATCTTCCAGGTCACTTATCCGTTCTTCTGCCTCAGTTATTCTGCTATTGATCCCATCTAGAGTATTTTTAATTTCATTTATTGTGTTGTTCATCGTTGCTTGTTTCATCTTTAGTTCTTCTAGGTCCTTGTTAAATGTTTCTTGCATTTTGTCTATTCTATTTCCAAGATTTTGGATCATCTTTACTATCATTATTCTGAATTCTTTTTCAGGTAGACTGCCTATTTCCTCTTCATTTGTTAGGTCTGGTGGGTTTTTACTTTGCTCCTTCATCTGCTGTGTGTTTTTCTGTCTTCTCATTTTGCTTATCTTACTGTGTTTGGGGTCTCCTTTTTGTAGGCTGCAGGTTCGTAGTTCCCATTGTTTTTGGTGTCTGTCCCCAGTGGCTAAAGTTGGTTCAGTGGGTTGTGTAGGCTTCCTGGTGGAGGGGACTAGCCTGTGTTCTGGTGGATGAGGCTGGATCTTGTCTCTCTGGTGGGCAGGTCCACATCTGGTGGTGTGTTTTGGGGTGTCTGTGGCCTTATTATGATATTAGGCAGCCTGTCTGCTAATGGGTGGGGTTGTGTTCCTGTCTTGCTAGTTGTTTGGCATAGGGTGTCCAGCACTGTAGCTTGCTGGTCGTTGAGTGAAGCTGGATGATGGTGTTGAGATGGAGATCTCTGGGAGATTTTCACCATTTGCTATTATGTGGAGCTGGGAGGTCTCTTGTGGACCAGTGTCCTAAAGTTGGCTCTCCCACCTCAGAGGCACAGCACTGACACCTGGCTGCAGCACCAAGAGCCTTTCATCCACATGGTTCAGAATAAAAGGGAGAAAAAGTAGAAAGAAAGAAAGAAAGAGAGAGAGAGAGAGAGAGAGAGAGAGGAAGGAAGGAAGGAAAGAAGATAAAATAAAGTAAGTTAAAATAAAGTTATTAAAACAAAAAATAATTATTAAGAAAAAAAAATTTTTAAAGAAAAACAAAACGGATGGATAGAACCCTAGGAGAAATGGTGGAAGCAAAGCTATACAGGCAAAATCTCACACAGAAGCATACACATACACACTCACAAAAAGAGGAAAAGGGGGAAAAAATCATAAATCTTGCTCCCAAAGTCCACCTCCTCAATTTGGGATGATTCCTTCTCTATTCAGGCGTTCCACAGATGCAGGGTACCTCAGGTTGATTGTGGAGCTTTAATCCGCTGCTTCTGAGGCTGCTGGGAGAGATTTCCCTTTCTCTTCATTGTTCTCAGAGCTCCTGGGGCTCAGCTTTGGATTTGGCCCAGTCTCTGCGTGTAGGTCGCCAGAGGATGTCTGTTCTTCGCTCAGACATGATGGGGTTAAAGGAGCAGCCGCTTCGGGGACTCTGGCTCACTCATGCCGCAGAGAGGGAGGGCTGCGGAGTGTGGGTCGAGCCTGCGGCAGCAGAGGCCAGCATAACATTGCACCAGCCTGAGGCGCGCTGTGTGTTCTCCCGGGGAAGTTGTCCCTGGATCACGGGACCCTGGCAGTGGCAGGCTGCACAGGCTCCCGGGAGGGGAGGTGTGGATAGTGACCTGTGCTCGCACACAGGCTTCTTGGTGGCGGCAGCAGAAGCCTTAGCGTCTCATGCCCATCTCTGGGGTCCACACTTTTAGCCGCAGCTCACGCCCGTCTCTGGAGCTCCTAATCCCCTCTCCTCGCGCACCAGGAAACAAAGAGGGAAAAAAAAGTCTCTTGCCTCTTCGGCAGGTCCAGACTTTTCCCCGGACTCCCTCCCAGCTAGCCGTGGTGCACTAACCCCCTGCAGGCTGTTTTCAGGCTGCCAACCCCAGTCGTATCCCTGCACTCCGGCCGAAGCCCGAGCCTCAGCTCCCAGCCCTGCCCACCCCGGCAGGTGAGCAGACAATCCTCTCGGGCTGGTGAGTGCCGGTCGGCCCTGATCCTCTGTGCGGGAATCTCTCCGCTTTGCCCCCCGCACCCCTGTTGCTGTGCTCTTCTCCACGGCCCCGAAGCTTCCCCCTCCGCCACCCGCAGTCTCCGCCCGTGAAGGGGCTTCCTAGTGTGTGGAAACCTTTCGTCCTTCACAGCTCCCTCCCACTGGTGCAGGTCCCGTCCCTATCCTTTTGTCTCTGTTTATTGTTTTTTCTTTTGCCCTACCCAGGTACGTGGGGACTTTCTTGCCTTTTGGAAGGTCTGAGGTCTTCTGCCAGCGTTCAGTAGGTGTTCTGTAGGAGTTGTTCCACGTGTAGATATATTTCTGATGTATCTGTGGGGAGGAAGGTGATCTCCGCGTCTTACTCTTCCGCCATCTTACCCTCGTCCCAGTCCTGCACCTTACAGGCAGAATCTTTCAACTTTCTTAGCTGTTTCTTCAGGTATTAACTTAAATATTCCTAAAGAATTTATTTATACTAGATATACTTGATTTATCAATATTATACAGTATCGGCTTAATTTCTTAATTTATGACTAGTTAATTAGCTCTTTTAAACTACTATACACTTCCTCTCACTCACTTCTGCCTCCTTGCTCTCAGTTAAACAATAGTAAGTGTTTACATTGTTAAGGCTATGCAACTCTTTTCAGTGCTGAGCTGACCCAAGTAATGAACTAGAATTTCTTTTTCACAAAGAACATTTGTTTGCTTAGTTATCTAGGTGCTTATCATTAATTTTAGTAATGGGTGATGTAGCTTTCACTGTTTTTGCCGATTATTTTGATAGATCTGTCAAACACCTAACAATATTGTCTAGATGTTGAAACTCATCTTAGTTTCATTTTCTTTTCTGGGTAAGACCTTTTCCTTATACTTTCGTTTTTCTCAACTTTGGACTGATTCTCTCTCAGCCTGAAATAGAACTGTCATTCTACGACCTACCTTCACCAGTTTTCTGTGTTGGATCACCCATTTCCTAAATCCTAAATTTTCCCTATTCTTAGTTTATTCCTGTATTTTGCTGATACTTATCCTTTATTAGGTTCCTAAGAAAAGATGTATTCGAATTATACTTCTTTTACCCATGCACATTAGAAAGTACCTTTATTCTACTTTCATACTTGATTGATAGTTTTGCTAGCTACTGATAATTTGGCTGGGTATTTGTATCAAATAGAAAATGATGTGTCCTCAGAAATTTGAAAATATTGCTCCATTGTTCTCTAATTTCCAGTGTTATTCTTGAGAGAATTCCAGCTGTGCTCTGATTTCCCGTTATTGTTTGTGACCTGTCCTGTGTCTGTCACTTTGGGGATCTTCTTTTTATTCCTTTATTCAGAACATCTTTATGGTATTCTGAAATGTCTTAATGAGGTGTCTTTGTCCTGGGTCTGTTTGCACTCACCGAATTAGGAGTGTGCCCTTTAAGGGTGAGGGGGATCATAACAGGCTTCTCAGAAAGAATGAGGAGACCCAAGGACATAATTGTTCTGAATAAGACCATCCATCTCATCCTCCATCTTTTCTCATAGCTGGTGCTTCTAATCCCTGTGTTCAGGAGTTCTTGAGAAAATTCTCTTGCTTTTTCTCCCCTCCTTAGGCATTTATCTTATAACTGCCTCAATTCCCCCTTTAGTTATCAATTATCCTTCTGAGTTTCATTTTTAGAAACTGTGTTGAAAGCTTTCATTCAGTTTTTACTTCTTCCCCCAACTTTATTTTTTCTTTTTTTCTAACACTTTACTATTTCTTTTCTGTATTTTAATGGCATTTGAATAGGTGTAGGAAATAAACACAAGAAGACTGAGTGTGTCTCATGTTTAAGCAGTTGCCCCAATTTAATTTTTGAAAGGGAAGGATCAACAAACTTAAACCTTCCCAATGCTAGCCTTTATTTCCTTTCTGTTGAGACTCCAAAAAAGAGGAGGGTAAAGGGCAATAGTATGGAAATTTTTTAAAGCAGAAGGTCTTTCTTCAATACCTCCTGTCTTTCTTTCCCTATGGCTACTACTTCCTGGCATATACCTTTCCCTTCCTAGCAGCTATTTCCACTAAATTTAATTTACATTGATTTTGTTTTAAATAATTTTGTTGTATTTCTTTTTTACTCCTTGGCATATATTTTCCCCTTCCCGTAACTACCTTTAATAGTTTTACTTTATATTGCTTTTGTCTCAAGTAAATGTTATTGTATTTAATTTTAAGAATATTGGAATGTGTATAATCGACTTTAGAGGGATTTACATCAAGACAAAATGAGTAATATTTTATAGCATATTTGTAAATATTATTTAAGTGAGCTCCTCATTTCTCTATTCCCAGATGAGATAAGACATCTCAGAATAAAGGCACCCATGTGTTTCCTCACTTGAACAAGTAGTGTAGCATTGATGAGAATAGAAATTTAAATATGTTACCAGCACAATTTCCATAATCAGTTTCACGCATACCCGACTTTCTTTTTCTTTGCTCCCATCATTAAAAAAAATGAAGGTAAATAAGTAGAACTAACATTTCTAACAGCAATAAAACTGTATTCACATTTATATTAGCATTAATCAGGTGTGATCTAGAGTGCTAATAGATTATTCACACAGATTTTGTGGGCTCTGATTCAATAGAGCATTATTTCTACAATGGCATCAAGACAATTGAGCTAAAAATAAATAAAAGTGCCATGCAAATACAAATGAGTCATGTGGGCTTTTTTATTGTCTAACACCCACTATGTAATAATAATAAACCCTTGTATTTATAGATGATTTTGTCTAAGGAACTCAAAAGGATTTTCTAGACATGGTTTTAATACTCATGTTTCACAGTTACAATAAGACATGAAGGAAAAAGGAAACATACACAGTTTCAAAAAGTGGTTGTTTTTATTCATCACCACTTTAATGAGAAAATCATATTTTTGCAACAAAAATGTTAAGTATTGTAGAAATGATTTTACATGGTATGGAATGTCACCTAAAGCAGCATCTGTAGAACCAATTTTGTTTAAAATAACCAGCCACTAGTGTTAGTGACACACTTTACCTGGTTGTTTAACTGAATTAAACAATCTCCCTTTTCCACTCAACCTTTTCCAATTCCTTACCTCCCTAGAATCTGTATTTTGAACCTGGAAACATGGTGGGTCTTCAACTTAAAAATTTAAAATGACACTGCTTAGTCTCTAGTGTCTTCCCTAGGCTATGCTGGGTATTAAAAATACCTAAGAATATTGGGGAATCAAAGGTCACTTCGCTCATAAATTAGGCAATGGTTTCATGTATCACACATCCTAATCTTCATCACAATACCTAACTACTACTATTCTCCCCTTAATTTTGGAGTCCTTAGTATTTGTCAGGCCTCCCTCTCAGTCTCTAAATTTAGCATTTGTTATGCCCCGTATCCTCCGAACTATCAAAACTGCCACTCCCACTATTTGGCATGCCAAGGGATACATCAGTTTCCTACTGATTGAATGGACACAACTGAGGATACCTGAACTTGAATCATCTTGTTGGGACCCCAGTGTTAGAAGCTGAGAGTGGGTTTTGGAGCTAGAGTTTTATTCTGGAAGTAGAAGGAAGTTGAACGAGGCTGAGTTGGAGCAGCTACAAGGCTAAGGCACATTTCCTAGAAGAGTACCAGCATCAGTACTCCCTCCATACAGCGTTAACCAGCGATACCTAAGAAAGCAGCATCACCCAACACAGCACTCCACCATGTGCTCAGTTCGGAAAAAGATTTTTGCCCTTTCTCCATAATCCTTCTACCCGATCCCAAATTTAAGAGTCTAGAATCAGAGTGCAGTAGCATAACAATTTTCCTCCCCTTTCCGTGATTTAGGTTCTAGCTGGGAGGAAACAAATTGGACTAAGAGTAACTGAGATTTTAATAACTGGAAATGACTAGAAAGCTATAGAAATCTGCTCAGATATTCTTAGGAGATCTGATACCTACAAGAAAAATAAGATTTAACATAGCTCTGGTTAGGGCAGTGATTGGTAAAAAAATAATTTCATGTTATGTCCTACTGACATTTCAATATCCTGGTTACACAAATCTCTTCAAAGCTTTAGATAGTGGGACACAGTTATAGTGATGGGTTACTGTTTTCATTAGTATTTCATTTTTAAAACTCAGAGACAGGTGTTAACTCATTATAATGGCACTAGTTATGATAGGAAAGAATATTGCACCAAATTACTCTCAATATAAATCTCTAAGTGCTTATAGAAGGGCCTAGATAAGTAGTTTCCAAACTTCAAATCACCAAATAAGTTAAGAACCTCCTTAATTATTTTTCTATTTTGCATCTAAATAGTCTTTATTTTCCAATCCACCATGAGTTTTTTCACTTATCCATCAAATATCTCTCCTAAATATTCCTCCTAAAATACTATCTCCTTAAAGGTGACAACATTGTGTATCTTGTTCATAGATATATCCCCAGATCCTTGCTCATAGTAGATATTCAATAAATATTTGTTGATTGAAGGTAACCTTTGCACCCATGCATTTTGTATATAATTTCTACTAAACAAGTGATATTTCATAAGTTCTAAATATTTCATTTCCCATTAACTCACCAGGATTGCTACATAGAAATGATGTCCTTTCAGGTCAGATTAGAGAATCTTGATAAATCTTTGCTTTATCATGGGGTTAATGTGGAATTTCCCAAGTTGGAAGGACTGATCAAAATTGAGTGATAGGGACTTCCCTGGTGGCGCAGTGGTTAAGAATCCACCTGCCAATGTAGGGAACACTGGTTCGAGCCCTGGTCCGGGAAGATCCCACAAGCCGCAGAGCAAATAAGCCCCTGCATCACAACTACTGAGCCTGTGCTCTAGAGCCTGCGAGCCACAACTACTGAGCCCGCGCGCCTACAGCCCATGCTCTGCAATAAGAGAAGCCACCACAATGGGAAGCCTGGGCACCACAATGAAGAGTAGCCCCCGCTCGCTGCAACTAGAGAAGGCCTGTGCACAGCAATGAAGACCCAATGCAGCCAAAAATAAATAAATAAATTTATTTTAAAAAGTGAGTGATAACTTACCAAAATAAAATGAATGTGTTATATCAAAACTATATAGTAAATGTATATAAACGCCAGATGTCAAGATGATGTTAATGTTAATGTTAATTTTCCTCAATTTTCACTTTGATTTGATCAAATGAGCAGTAACTCATTTACCATTTCTTTATAGATTTTTGTTAAAATCAGAATAAGTATCAATATCAAGTAATGCATCACATTATTATGCTTATTAAAGGCACAACATTAGATGCACTACAATTTATTTATTTATTTATTATTTTTTTAAGATTTTCTTGCTGTGGGCCATTTTTAAAGTCTTTAATTTGTCACAATATTGCTTCTGTTTTTTATGTTTTGGTTTTTTGGCTGAGAGGCTTGTGGGATCTTAGCTCCCCTACCAGGGGTTGAACCCATACCTCCTGCATTGGAAGGTGAAATCCCAACCATTGGACCACCAGGGAAGTCCCTATAATTTATTAATCTTTTATTTCCAACAAGTTCTTGGAAACAGAATTCTTAACATTCACCAGAACTGGTTTTCGTCCACATTTCTCTCTAGTTCTAAATACGGGAATTCTAAAATGTTGAAGATTTTCTTGAGACTTTACATCTATATTCTGTATAAATCCAAAGCTATTGACTTTCTACACTCAAAATGACTAACTATGAGCATTATTAATGGCAGTCAAATACATCTGTTTGACCCTTTGTCTAGCTTTGTGGGGCATCCCCAACTTAGATCTAATTTGGGGAAGAAAATGAAAACATAGATTTGAGACCTTTGGAAAACAATACAATATATAACATTCATTTTAATTAGAATATACTAGATGAGAATATCCCTTCGACTAAAATCAAGTAAGAAAATCTCTTGACACAAAGTTGAAATGTTAAACCAATCAAGATTCTAAACAGACACCAATAGCTCTGAAGGTAATTTCACTTGTAGAAATATAAATTTGAGGAAGTTGAAGCCTGGTTAAAATGGATTATATCATTCAGAAAGAGATAAATATAACTCACCATGAAAAAAGGAAAAAATCAGGATACTTTGGAATTCTTGTGAACATTTTTCTTACCTCTCAATGGCCACTAGATGGCACCTAGTATTTGGCAACCATAACACTTTAATTCTAGGGCTTAAAATAACTATAGCACCAGGTCAGTTCTGACAGAGCAAAAATTAATCCTGCCACAGACATGTAACACTTTCTTGTCAGATATATAAATTTGAAATGCATATGATTTTATGGTTACACAAGAAAATATATAATACCTTTTTATTTTTTTCAGGTTTTCTAACTTCTAAAGAAATTGTGAGATTTAAACTTTCTTACACAGGGTAGTTGATTTGCATCATTCTAAGGTAGGGATTGGGACCATTTTGCTTTAAATATGTTTCCTTTTTTAAGTATTCATTTTATTCTACTGAGGCCAAATTAAGGTATGATTTAAAATAGATGTTCTAAAATTTAAAAAGCCAGTTGTGACCAAAACTACCCTTAAAGGACTTAAAGTAATAACCCCTTTTTAATTTCATTTATTTCTTCAACAAACTTCTTAAAAAAATTTATTGGAGTATAGTTGATTTACAATATTGTGTTAGTTTCTGCTGTACAGCAAAGTGAATCTGTTATACATATACATATATCCACTCTTTTTTAGATTCTTTTCCCATGTGGGCCATTACAGAGTATTGAGCAGAGTTCCCTGTGCTATACAGTGGGTCCTTATTAGTTATCTATTTTATATATAGTAGTGTGTATATGTCAGTCCCAATCTCCCAATTTATCTCCCCCTGCCTTCCAAGCCCCCTGGTAACCATAAGTGTGTTTTCTGCATCTGTGACTGTATTTCTGTTTTGTAAATAAACTCATTTGTACCATTTTTTAAGATTCCACATATAAGAGATATCATATGATAATTGTCTTTCTCTGTCTGACTTACTTCACTCAGTATGATAATATCTAGGTCCATCTGTGTTGCTGCAAGTGACATTATTTCATTCTTTTCTATGGCTGAGTAATATTCCATTGTATATATGTACTACCTCTTCTTTATCCATTCCTCTGTCAATGGACATTTAGGTTGGTTCTATGTCCTGGCTGTTATAAACAATGCTTATGACAAAACTCTGTGCTTGCCCAGTAGCTCCTGAATGTACTACTGTTTATCTTTCCAGAATACTTCATTATGAAATAAGAAAGAAAAAATAATAATAAACTAATTATTTCAATCCATATCTAATGACATAAATTATCTAAGAGAATGGCACCATTCAAGTGATTGTAGATTTCCCATCATCAGTGAATCCAGAATAATAAGATTTAGGTTAAAATAAATGATTTTTAGGGTAAAACAAGAACACAGTTTTTAAAAAGCATTAATTGTTAAAGCTAAGATGTTTATTCTTTTCCATAAGATTGTATATTTTCATACTTAGGGACAACTTAATTGTAGCGTGGCCAAGGGAAGAGAGACAGATGTCCTCTTGCCTTCAGATACACCGTTTTCTGTTTACCCCATCTATGACACTTTCCTTGATATCACCAGACAGAGCTGGCCATGGTGCCAAATCAATACCTTGACAATGGATATCTGGGCTTTTGTTTTGTCATCCAGTAAAAATGGGCAAATAATGAATTTACATTATTGCATTTTTAAGAACAATGAAATGAAGTGCTTAGAAAAGTGCCTTGTATCTAGCAAACATTCAATAAATGTCAGCCACTAGTAGTAACAGTAGTAGTTGTAGCAGTAGTAGTGTTACCACTATTATTAGTATTACTATTAAAATGCCTTCCATATCCCAGGTTCTGAACTCGGTGCTAGAAATATATGATGGACATGTATTATTACTTGGTTGTCCTTCTTTTAGACACTAAGATCTTTGAAATTAGGAACTGCATTCTACTTAACTTTGAATGTCAAATACCTGGCATAATCCCTGATTAGACTAGCATCCTAAATGAATTAAGAAAGGTTTGGTGGCAGGCCAATTTCCTGTAACCTGATTATTTCCATCATTAGTCTCAGGATAGAGTAGATTCTCTAATATCAATAGATGGAGGAAGTGGGGAAAAAACTATATTTTACTATGAGATGGAATGTATAGTTTAGGATTAATATATAACCAATGTTTTATTACCTATGTGCAGTATTCAGTTGGAGATTATAGTATAGCCGGGTCTTGCTATTATGGCATGATCTCAGGATTGATATTAAGGAAGAATAACAGCTCTGAAATTTTTATTTTGTCTTCCTGACAGTAATGAATTCACCTGAATGTTGTATAAGTTAAACCAGCCTTATGCCAAATTCCACTTTGCAGGATATGTAGAATGGGTGATGTTATATAAGTCTTCACTATATATATCAATATCTACTGTACAAGGGTATAAAAAATGCATTTTAAGAAGTCTGGATAGAAGATATTAGTATTGCTTTAAACTCAAACACACTAAAATTTTGAAAAGGGAATTAATGTGGAAGCTAATTTGATGCCCCTCCCCCTTTTGTCAGGAATATTAGGTATAGTAGCATGACTGCTTATTAATAGCTGGCAATATTTCCTTTAACAGTGTATTTTCTTATTTTATTTAAGTATTTTTACAATTATCTGAATGAAGCTTTATTTTCAAATATATTGGTGGCACTAAAAGATTACACAGTAAAAATAGTGAAGTAGAACTGCAAAAAATGACTCAAGAACTGGATATGGACAAAATGTTTGAATTAACTCCACAATGTACATTTTGAATAATACTTTTCCACTGATGTTGACATTTTTATTGTTTCCTTCTTTTCCTATCCAGTTTTCACTGGCAAGCAGAAAAAATTAAAACTTGAATTACAATTATATATTATTATTGACTTAAAATTGCCCTACACATAACTGCCCTAGAGAACGTACTAAATTCAAACAACATCTTCCAAATGCTAACATTAAAATTATGTTTTGGGGCTTCCCTGGTGGCACAGTGGTTGGGAGTCCGCCTGCCAATGCAGGGGACACGGGTTCGTGCCCCGGTCTGGGAAGATCCCACATGCCGCGGAGAGACTGGGCCCGTGAGCCATGGCCGCTGAGCCTGCGCGTCCAGAGCTCCGCAACGGGAGAGGCCTCAGCAGTGAGAGGCCCGTGTACCGCAAAAAAAAAAAAAAAAAAAAAAAAATATGTTTTGATTTCACATAGAAGTGGTAAAGAAAAACAAAACACAACAGGACTATGGGGAAGACATCATGTCCACAAAACTCATTTTCTTTTCTTGTCTAAGTAACTTATCAAAGATACCAAAGTTCTTCTCACTCTAAGTAAATACCCTAAGGAAGTCACCTCTATTGCACTTCTTCCCTCATTAAGATTCATCAAAATGCTTTAAGATATGTGAATGGGAAGAAATCTATAAATGTTCCAAAAATAAGGAAAAGTTTTCATTCAACTTTTTCAGGAGATAAATTTTTTAACAAAGATTCATTGTTTAAAGTACACAAGATTATATATACCTTTTCAGTTAAACATAATGATACCATAAGTATCATTTTGGTGGTAAATGATACCACACTTAATAAATTAATATGTGCTGGGTATTCATAAAAATATTTGAGAAATAGAATAAATAATAATTCCACTTGAAGAAAAATATTTATTTTACACTAATAATTTTATACTTCCATCATAAAACAGGTACTATTACCATCAATAATAAAACTTAGAAAGGGAAAGAAAGATACAAGAAGTTTTTTGGTTTTTTTTTATTTTAAATGCTTGTGTTTTTTACTTTTTGGGCACACCACACAGCATGCGGGATCTTAGTTCCCTGACCAGGGATTGAACCTGCACCCCCTGCAGTGGAGGCATGGAGTCTTAACTGCAGGACTACCAGGGAAGTTCCAAGATATGAGAAGTTAATGGCTAGCTCATTTAAATGTTCTAATGTAAGAAATCAATGTTTTGGTCAATTTAGAAATATTAGCAAATTGTAAAGGAGACAACCAATGTGACCTCATCATCTTAAGAAAGGAAAAAGAAGAATTTGAATTATTATAAACTATTATGTCTAGCTCAACCTAAGATAATTATTCTTCAGTTAAATAAATTATTCATGAAAATATTGTGATCATAGTTCTGAAAGTTTGGAAAATGTAGAACAAATATTCCAAATCAATAATAATCTGCTATGTATTATTGTCTTGATGAATTTTTCTCCAGAATATTTTCATGTTTACCATGCCAGAGACTCTCAGTTGTCTCCCAACATTGCTTTCTTGCTAAAAGAAACCACCTTCCACAACAGAGGCAAAATTACCCAATGCTTGTTTTCCCAGACTCCTTTGCAACAAGGGCATGTGACCCAGTCCTGGCCAGTGAGGGCTGAGGGGTAGTCTGAATAAGGAAGGGCACTTATTTCTTCTGGGAAATATCTTGCTTCCCGTTAAATTAGAGATGTGTGAGAAGGATTTGAGGTGAGAAATGTTCAGCCACCTCATGATCATGAGATGATGGCCAACAGAAGCTGACACTGTGGAGCCAACATTGAAACAGTATACCTCTATTGAAGTATACAACTGACTGAAGTGAGAAAAAAGAAGCACTTATTTTTTATACCACTTTTGGCCAGGTATTCTGTTACTTGCAGCCAAAAACATCATAAATGACATACGTGCTTAAATATACAGTTATGATCACAGTGTGTATAAAATTGTGTGTCTTATTTTTGTCACACAATATTTCATTGTCATTTTCTTATTTTAGAATATAGTCCTCAAAATTATTATTTAATGGCTGCATAACATGACATTATAAATATACTACAATGAGAATTTCCACAAGGCTCACAAATGTTATTGTAAATGAAATCGTATTAAGACTAATACCTCCAGTTCCAGTGTTTTTGAACTCCCACTGCTTACATGACAACTTTGCTTTTTAAAGCAGGTGTCTGTGAATGGGCTTCAGGTTTCAGAAAGCCCCATTAATTATCTGCAGTATTTAGAGTATACTTTGTGCTGATGTGTACTTTTTCTAGGGAATCAATTCATAGTTTTTAGCACATTCTCAAATTAAAATATAACACTAAAAAGTTTAAAAGAGAGCTGTCCTCTTATTATTTAAGTCTCTTTGAAAGATAATTGACTGCTTAAAAACAATAAGAATATTGTGTGAGGTATATAACATATGTAAATATATGGCAACAAAAACACAAGACCAGGAGAGAAATGAAAGTATATAATTATGAGGTCCCTATTCAGTATAATATCACTTGAAGTTACTCTAATTAGTTAAAGATGTTTACTATAAATCCTAATGCAATAACCAAAGTAAAAAATTAAAGACCATCAAAGGAGATAAAATGCAATCATGGAAGATAGTCTGTAATCAAAAAGAAGGCAGAAAAAGAAGAAAAGGGGAGCAAACAACAGATGGGACACAGAAAGCAGATAGCAAGATAATTGACTTAAACCTGACCATATCAGTATGCAGATGAAATGAAAATAACCTACCCACCCCAATTCAGAGATAGAAGCTGTTAGATTGGGTAGAAAAGCAAGACCCAACAATACGCTGCCTACAAGAAATGTGCTTTAACTATAAAACACAAATAGATTAAAAATAAAAGTATAAGAAATATTATAATACCAAGCTAACATTAGTTTAAAAATGATAGAATAGCTATAATATCATACGAAGTAGATTTCAGAGCAAAGAATTGTAATGAGGATAAAGAAAGTTTACTTCATAATAATAAAAAGGAAATTCATTAAGAGCACAAAACAATCCTAAACACTTATGCATCTAATACAGAGCTACACAATTCACGGGGAAAAAACTGGGTAGAACTGCAAGATGTAGAGAGATCCACAATTATGGACAGATAGTTAAATACCACACTCTCAATAACTGACAAAACAAGTAGACAGAAAGTCAGTCTGGATGTAGAAGACTTGAACAACCCCATCAACTAATTTGACCTGCTTGATATTTGTAAAACATTCCATCCAACAACAACAGAATATACATTCTTTTCAAGTGCACATGGAACATTTACCAAGATAGGCCATAATATGGATCATAGAACAAATTTTAATAAATTTAAAAGGGTTCAAGTCATATACAGTATATTCTCTGGTCATAATTATCATAGAACAGTCATTAGCAGAAAGATCTCTAAAAATCTCAAAGATATGAACTAGATATGTTATTTAGAAATAACATACTTCTAAATAACCTACTGGACAGAGAAGAAATGAAAAAAGAAAATTAGAGAGTATTTTGAACTGAACAAAGATGAAAACAGGCCAAAATTTGTGAGATACAGTAATACAGTAATTTATAGCACTACAGTGCTTGTGGCACTAAACACAAAGATTATAAAAGAAGAAAGGTCTCAGATCAATAACCTCAGCTTCCAGCTTAAGAAATAAGAGAAGAGGAAATTAAAACCAAATGAAGTAAAAGAAAGGAAATAATAAATATCAGAGCAGAAATCAATAGATTATAAAACAGAAAAACAATAGAGAAAATCAACACAAACAAAAGCTGGCCCTCTGAGAAGATAAAATCTCTGAAATTCTATCCAAGTTGATTAGTAATAAAACAGAGAAATCACAAATTACTGATATCAGGAATGACAGAGGTGACATCACTAGAGAACCTATAGATAGTTAAGCAGTAAAAATAAATTATTATGAATATCTATAAGCCTTAAAAGACACAAACTAGCAAAACTCATTCAAAAAGAAATATATAACCTGAATAACCCCATATCTATTAAAGAAACTTAATTTGTAGTTAAAACCTTTACATAGAGAAAACTCCAGATCCCGATGGTTTTACTGGGGAACAAATATTTGAAGAAAAAATGTTACCAATTCTAAATAAACCCTTCCAGAAAATTGAAGAGAATAGAGCAAGTCCCAGTGTATTCTATGGGTTTGGCATTTCCCAGATTCTAAAATTAAAATAAAAAAGACTTCATAAGTAAAACAAAATTATGGCCACTATCCTTTGTGTTAATAGATTCCCATTCCTCAGCAAATATTGCAAATCAAATTCAGCAATATATAAAAATGACAATATATCATTACCAAATGAGGTTTATCTGAGGAATGCATGGCTGGTTTAAAACTGCAAAAGCAAAAAGTCT
This sequence comes from Delphinapterus leucas, assembly GCF_059928025.1. NCBI lineage: Eukaryota > Metazoa > Chordata > Mammalia > Artiodactyla > Monodontidae > Delphinapterus > Delphinapterus leucas. Next base: position 35,582,848 of record NC_143137.1, on the reverse strand, counting down.
TATCTTACATAGCCCAGAAAACAAATCTAAACCTTTTCCTTTTCTGACCTCAAGAGACCTTCATACTATGGAGTCAGGATTATTTTCCATCCTCTGCCTCAACTCTATGTTATTATGGCTCTATTGTCGGCATGAATATATGAGCTACAACTTACTATGGAATGATCACCTACTAGGTACACTACCAACATATTTTATTTAATACTGGAGACCTAAAAAGTGGATGACTATCATTTCACAGGGGACAAAATTCAGATCTAAGAGGTTAATTAATTTATCCACTTTTCCAGGATGTCTGTAGGGAAGTAACAGAGCAAGGATTTTTAATACTTAATGATCCATGAACCTATGACCTTTCCATTAGATCCTAGTGAATCTCTTGTAACTCCCCAAACACATGTTTTGAATATTTCTTTGCACTGTCACCTACTGTTCTTTTTTGTTTGGAAAGAATGTCTTTTCTTCTTCTTCACTTAGTGACCTTTTATTCAACCTTCAAGATATAGTATGTCTCTGGAGAAACAGGTATTCTCAGATACTACTGGTATCAGTGTCAACTGGTAAACTTGCTGCATGACAACTGGAAGAAAAATCAGAAGCCCAAATTGCATTTTTTTCTATCAGAAGGTTCATATGTATGAATTTATTCTAAGAAAAACAAATTAAACTAGTGTGTAAAGAACACATAGAGAAATGTTTACTATAGCATTAATGCTTTCCAGCAACATGGAAACATATAGATGTACTAGACAAAATAAAACAAAACCACATAAATCACAGCCACGCTTAAAGAAAAGAACAGAATAAAAGAAAGGGAAATTCTTTACTGCCAAAACTGAAGAGTATACTCAAAACCATATATATGCAATTGATACCATAACCAGGCACAAGGGTATCGGACATGACACAGCCCCAGGGCACTCGGGAATGAGCTATTAACACTCACCTGAAATAGGAGAGTATCGTTAAACCAGTGCAAGGAGAGTAGTTGGGACCCCATGTCCTGCAAACACCTCACAGCGAAAGCGGCTGCATTCATATGAATGGGCCTTGAAAGCGCAGTCACAACAGCCAGAGAAAGTTGCAAAGTATCTTGCTGAATTTTAAAATAATTGAAGAAATATATGAAGAAATAGAAATTATAATAAAGTAATAGAAGTATAACAAAGGCTAAAAAGAAGGAAAGAATGGGAAAAATGATAATCAATAGAACGAAAAATAAAAAATATTGTAAGTGATATTAAAAACACAATAGATGAATTAAAGCAATTCATGATAAAATTTCTAGCAATCTAAGAATAGACAAGAGCTTCTTAACCAGATAAAGTGCATCTACAGAAATCTACAGCAAACTTAAGTTGGCCATGGACAATCTAGTGGGAAATAGCAGTTGGAAAGTTGAGTTCATGATCAAGAATCACAAATCACAAATACTTAAGACCACCTAGAGGGGTGGTATAGGGAGGGTGGGAGGGAGGGAGATGCAAGAGGGAAGAGATATGGGAACATATGTATATGTATAACTGATTCACTTTGTTATAAAGCAGAAGCTAACACACCATTGTAAAGCAATTATACTCCAATAAAGATGTTAAAAAAAAAAAAGAAGCACCAACATTATGAAGGACAGGGCAATAAAACCATCAATCTGAATTTACACTTGAAAAAACAGAATTAATATAGTAATAGGAATGGGACTTTAAAATAACTAAAAATAACCTCAAAGAGAGTACTGTAATATAAAAAAGGAACAGTTAAAGGAGAGAAGCCACTTAATGTTTAAAAAAAAAACAGAAGCATATACCTTTGTATTTATATTTTATATAAAATATTTTGTATTGTAAGCAAATATTGCTTAACAAATACCAAATATTTTCCTGAACTAAAGAGCAGTAATATTTACTCTATTTTCTCTCTTTTGCTTCTCTACTGCTTTTTAAATTTTTAACCAATTTCATCTTTGCAGATTGGTAGGTGAAGAGGGGGAATCATAGGATGGTAGAAATCATAGAAATAAAGCACAAATCCAGCTGTCTCAGCTTGAGTAAGGAGAAAATTAAAACCGAGAGTGAGTAATTTGCCCAAGGTCACACAATCTCTTGTAGGGAGCAAGGGCTGAGAAGATAAAAAAAAAAAGAAAGAAAGAAAAAAAGAGAAGAAAGGAATGGAAATTAGTAGGGAACTCAATTTATCTCATTATTCTTCTCTCTACCATTCCAGACCAAGTTTCTGTAACTATAGGGGAATCATTTTTATAATTCTTAAGTAGGCTGAGGTCCACTTGGGAGAAAGAATGTGATACCCAATTAAGAAAGGCATTCTGGGGGCTTCCCTGGTGGCGCAGTGGTTGAGAGTCCACCTGCCAACGCAGGGGACACGGGTTCGTGCCCCAGTCCGGGAAGATCCCACATGCCGCGGAGCGGCTGGGCCCGTGAGCCGTGGCCGCTGATGTTTGTTAGGTGATGACTAAAGTGGTTTGTTGGTTCTCAGCTTTAAATGCCAGTTATGTATTACATTGAGTGATAAGTTTCCTATCATTACTCAGAATTTTTCCCAGTTCTATCACATCTGTTCTTTAGGGTCTTATGGCAACACCTTTGCAGTATGTATAATGTTATACACAGAAAATCTGAGGCAGTGAAATTATCATCAGTGTTAAGCCTATCCATTAAAGACCTCCTTAATCCTCACGTTGCTTTTTCTCCTTGACAGATGATGATAAGAAATGATATGTTCAATGCCATATTCATAGTGAAAGCCTACAGCTTGCAATCAGACACCAGAGAAAGTCAGTTTATATTTGAAGGCTTAGTGCTACCCCAGGGTCACGAGTGATTATGAGGTCAAAAGAAAGGGACCAAAGCTATTTTCTAACTTGTGTCCAATTCCTTTTTTATGTAAGATACAAGTGTCATTCTTTTCAAGTATTTGCACTTCATAATTTGTATGTAACCCATATCTGCATTGTAAAACAAAACAACGGTAACTTATTTTCATTTTGTCTAATAATTTATTGGGTTCTAAAATACCTATGATAACTTTTCTGACAAATTATAAAACTATTTTTCACTGCAGTTCCAAACATATTTAGAAATTTGGGTTTAATTAAGCCTGATCCATCATTAGAAGCTATTAGAGAGAACTCTCAATTTTTGAGCCTGGGAGGAAACAGTGAGCAAAGGCAGGAGTAATTATGGTAATAAAATCATTCTTGGTCCTGAGCGTCTTTACAAAACCTAGTAGTTCACATCATAGTCTTTTAAGACAGCAAACTTGGGTCTTCTGTTTATTTCCACGTAATCTTGACTAATTTAATTTACTAAATCCAGGTTCCATAATTTGTAGAGTGAAATATGGTATCTACTTTATAGTCACCTGTAAGGATTAAATAAGATAACATATGTGTTAGCTCCTGGCTCATGGAAGGAACTTAATGTTTAGATGCTACATCATCACCACCATCATCACTGTAATTGTCCTATCCTCGAGATGGTCCCTTCTATGAACAGGATTGTGGAGTTTTTAGATACCTTTGCTTTGGCAGCCATTACAAGCACTGAAGAAATGTGTGCCCCTCTCCATCTACTTGACAGCCTCATAGACTCAGCTATTATTGCATGACAGTTGCTGATGACAATGGACTTCATGACTTTCCCAGTTGCCACAGGTTGAGCCTGCCAACATCTCTCAGGTTACCGTCCAGCAGCTACCAACACCACTCACATTTATTTTGGCGACCTCCCCCAAGTCTCCACCAGGGGTACTCTTCTCACTAAGCTGCTCAGAGAAGTATTGCTCTCTTGATGTTTTAACAGTGTTACAACTCTTCCTTTAGAGTTTGTTTCCCTCCTCCTTCCATAACAGTGATAAATTAGAAACTGTCTTTGTAAGCACATTGCTCAGAGTCTAGCAAAGGAGATGGACATATTAACAACAGGCTATAAAATTATGTGATAAGTTTCATTTGCTATAATTTCACTCGGTTCTCCTTTCCCTCTTGCATGATGTTTATGTTTTTGTCTTCCTAGTTCCCCGGTCACAACCATAAGTCAGACCATGGGCTTACTTGTCTAATAGTCCTTCCTGTCTCCAGATTCTCACTCCTCCTTTTCATCTAACATGTCATTGCTAGATTAATCTTTTCAATAGACTACTTTAATCATATCAACTACTTAAAAAATTTGGAGTCTACTATCTATGTTTCTTAAAAGAGCCTTGAGGAACTGGGAGAAGATCTCTTGACCTGGGGTCCAAAGATAATTAGGATGTACAATTATCCCACCCACTGAGATGACTCTGTGCCAAAGAGTTGTCCAGCTCTTCCAATCTCTGCATCTCAGGATAAACTTCCTGTCTCCTAGGCACATTCCTTGGCATTTGAGAGAGTGCATTTCTTAGCATCCTATCCTTAACTTATTTTCAAAATTTACAAAAGCATTAAGGATATGGACCTCTCCGTCTGCAGAACTGTGCCCCTCAGCTATCTTCCGGAGCAGCTGGCTCATCAGGAAGGACTGCTCAGTGTCCAGTTGAAACTTAGGCTGTGGGCAGACTCATCAAGTCACTGAATTACAGCCAGAATTAGAAAGGTCCTCTCTCTAGCAAGCCCCTTCCTCCACACACACAGCCCAAGACCTTCTGATTTCCATTTGTGCTGCTTATCAAGCTGTTGTCTGTTAGCTCCAAACTCACTGTTCCATACTTGGCTTTGTGATGCCAGTGCTAGAACTCTGCAAAGCACATTTCTGCATCTCACGTCCATGGTGAAGGCTATTAGGCTGTGCAGTAGGAGACACTGGAGGGATTCTGCTAGGATAAAGAGGAAGAAGAGCTCTCTCCTGCTTTGTTTGCTTTCTGCTTCCTGTTCCTCTGAGCATCATCCTAGCAATGACTCCTCATCCTGGCAGTGGCGGTTCTTTCCAGTAGAAGCAGCTGTCTCTCCTCTCTCTACTTCCTCTGCCACTAGGAATCTGGTTTCTTTTTACTTATTTATAGACTCCCCTGTCCTCTACTTCATGTCTTATTTTGCACCAGATGAATTCTTCTAAAATGCTCATCTCCTCATCTCTCTCTCATTGGCATAAAATCCTGGACTGACTTCCCATTGCTCTCAAGGTGAAGTTCCTTAGCAAACCTTTTATCACCTGCTCCTTTTGGCCGTGCTAGCCTCCTTTACTAGCTTCACTCCTGTCCGGGTGCATTTAATGTTGCAGCTTTACCAATCTGCTAGTGGTGTCCCTGAATACACCACGCTGCTTTGCATGTGGGCATCCTCCCTTTCTGCTCCTCAGTTGGAAGTTCCCATCATCTCCTGATCTGTTCTTCAAAGGCCAGTGCTGACTTGACCTTTGACCAGAGGGTTCCCCGGACTTCCTAACAGAGATAACCCCTTTCCTGTGGTCATCTCTCATTTTATCTTTCACATATCCTCTTATCATATGCATGATTCTAAATATTAATTTACTTACACATGTTTTCTTTTCTACCCCTGTGAACACCTAGAGACCAGGAACTATCCATTATTTACCACTATATGGCCAGAACCAGCACAGTGCCTAACAATTGGTGCCCCATAAATATCTGTTCATATTTGCATCTATTATTAGTGTCTTCTTAAGATCCATTTTTTGACATCTCTCAGTATTTGATATGTAACCTGTAGGAAGCATCTCAGTATGAATTTATGCCTCTGGTTTTAGAGAATTTTTAAAACAATTCTCATATACTTAAAAAGACTTCCTTAAAAAATATTTTCCCTGACGGGAAAATGAATTCTTCCTTTGCTCAGCTTGGAAAAAAATGTCTTGTGATCTGGAAGTCAGAGTTCTCATAATAATAGGATTAGGTCAATTTATATAACCTGGATCCCAGTCTATTCCTCCTGGTTAGATAAACTGGTAAGCAGGTCAGGAATTTATAGGCCAAGTGATAAGCACTTTTTTAATAAGTTATAACTGTTATTTATTTACCATATCTTTTAGAGTGTAATTTTCTGTTTTTAGCTTAAGTATTTCTGGAAATTGAGAGACACTTGCCATCATCCCAGCATCATCAAATGGGAGAATATAGACGCTGTAGAAGGTAGTACCACAATTCCATCCCAATGTTTTAAATCAAGTGAAGTATGGATAAAACGAACACCAAGGACAGCATTGAATGGGGAAAGAGTTCATGACCTGTAGGAGAGGGAATCAGAGAATGTATTGTAAAGTGGAAAGGAAAAGTCCTGTTTTGGTGGAAGCTTAGGGTTCATAAATGTAAGCAAACAAAAAGAAAAGAATTGTTAGAAAGCTCTGAATTTTGCCTCATATGGCTTCTTTTTTCCTGATTCATGTCCTAGTCACAGGTATTAATAAAAAAAATTTATTTTGTAATGTTCATTAAAACCCACTTTGTAGGGTTATTTTCTCTGCTATGCAGATGAAATTGAAAGGAAATATTATGACTTTGGGGTCACTCATAGCTAATAAAAAGTCTTCTGATCACGTGTGGTCACAAAAAGAAAGTTTCATTTCAGCAATTAAAATGTCCAGTCATCTAAAATTAGGGCTTCTCCTCAGCCCCTATTGACTCCTATAGGTGGTTACCTGAAGGGGGAAAAGGGCTTTGTGGATTCCTTCTTCATTTCCTCCATTTCTTTACAAGTCCTACATAGGTGGTCTAGCTTTAGAATGTGGAATAGTTGGCAAATATTGTCTTGGGGCTTTAGCCAAAACAGAGTCAGAAATAGTTCAACTTTAACATCCTGTTGCATATCCTTAGTAGCATAACTAAAACACAATTTTCATACAGTTTTCAACTCCATATATTGCCAGTTGAGATGGAGAATTCAAGAGCAGGCACTAGAATAACAAAGTAGGCACATTTACACTCTTTACAGGAAATACCTAACCACACATGTCACAATCAACTGCAGTGTTTTCTACCCACCAGCTTACCCTGAATCACTGAGAAAGAAGACAGACCTCTATAGGATGTGAGGTCTTGGACTAAAGAGGCATTTTTATTTATGATATTTCTTAACAGGCATGTGTTTTACTAATTAAAGCACACAAACTTCGTATTCTGTACCATAAAGCCTGTGTTTATTTTAGCATAAAATTATTAGTTTTTTTCTAACATTTTCTTAAAATTGTTTCTCCAGGGATATACACCACATTTAACCTCTAATTCCAGTTAAATCCTGGCAAAATGTCATATTCTTCAGTTTGATAATTGTAAAACTGTAGAAATGATGGTATTTATGTAATTCTAAAGGATGCTTTTGGACATGGTTTTTCTTGTGTTTTCCCTTATTAATATTAATAACCATTCAAGCTGTGCTTAGCAGAGGACTTTAAATTCCTATTACGAGGGGAGCAAACATTTATTTGCAGAAAACATACTGCCCAAATAAATACCCAGATCCCTTTACAAACAACGTTTTTTTTTTTCCCTTAACCTGTCCTCTTAAAATATCACCTTCCAGTCTCTGATTAGTCTCCAGTTTCAGGAAGCACTCAGCTTAAAATAGAAAATCAGAAATATCTTTGGAAGGGGAAAGGAAAGTTTAGAAATATAACTGTTTTACTCCTTCAAAAGAAAATTGGTCCTTCAAGAGAACCAAGCTAAAAGTAGTCCTGAGTTGAGAGGACACTTACAAATTTATTTCATGCCAGTTGTTCTGCTACACCTGTTGTGGATTCATTTACCCATTAGAGTTTATCTAAAGTTTTTCTACCTATAACTCCAACTATAAGGGGAACAGGGGCCTCCTTGCACGATTCTGTAAGCTCAAGCTGATACTCTGGTGAGACACATATTCAAAGATAAGTGGAAATTATTCAGCTCTAGTTCAGTTCAAAAAGCTAACTCCTGCCATTGCAAGATAAACATCCCTGAAGAGTTATTGGTGAAATTAATATCATACTAGGAAGTCAATGGCTATAGGACTTGTCTGCAGAAGTAGCCAGACTCAGAGAGGAAGAACAAGAGAATAAGTGAGTTAGCTGTTTCTGCGTTTAAAAAACAAAAAGCCTCAAAATCCAGATTACACCTGGAAGTAAGGACATTAGTAGTTTACCATAATGAAACATAAAGTCTAGGACAGTATTTTCAAAGTGTGAATCCCAAGGCTTTCTGCATCAGAATCACAGGTGGTGATGGGCCTGCCTGGCTTGTTAAAAAGGCAGATTCTCAGGTGTTACCTTAGACCTACTGAACAAAAATTTAGGAGTTGAAAACTGCCCCCTTATTGATGCTGAAGCGTGAGAACTATTGGACTGGGATCTCACAGCTCAATAAAGTAAGGAGGGGGAAATTATGGATCTGAGCCTACAGTAACTTAACAATAGTGCAAAAGATATAGGTTCACAATTCTGAAAACCAAACACCTTTTTTTTTGGTAATTTATTTAGAGACCATTCCCACCCTGATCTAGATGTATTTATTGGCAATAAAGTGACCTATAATTATGTGATATCATGTATAGCCTCTATTTATCCTACTTTGTGTGTGTGTGTGTTTGGATTTTACTGCATAATACTCCAAATGGGGTCAGTATATAATATAAGGTAGATGCACCATATTCTGAATTCAGAAAACCCTTTGGCTCAAAGGGTTTCAGGTAAAAGAATGAGTACCTGCAGATGTTTAAAGACTTCTCAGTTGCAAGAAAATAGTGCATCTAAATGAGCTTGACCGACAACAAATATTGGAGGGAATATTTGTGAAAGGTATTTAAAAGGGGAGAGGGAGAAGAAGAGGTGGGGAGAGCCTTTTGGCCTGAGCGCGGTTTTGACACCTGTGAAAGGAGAGCAGGAGGTAAGGAGGATGGGCAGGGTATGTTCCAAACTAAAGAACATCTCTGAGAAATGTCAGCCAAGCCAATGTGGACTCCCTGAACAGAATTTCCCATGAGAAGGTCCTGCATCAGGCAAAGATGGCCTGGCTCTGGCACCCCCGGCCATGCTTAGTCATTGGCTGGGAGTAGCCTGGGGGGCTAGTATGGCATCAACATGAATGTCTTGGAGGATCCGAAGGTGCAGCAGCTTGTCTTCTAGCAGGTTTTCTTTAAGAAAATCTGGGGGGTGCCCCTTCATGGTCACCAAAGTCCATGACTTACCACATGGGACAGACCAGCCCAGCAGCCAGGAGCTTCCCTTTGGATTGGGATATTACAATGAAACATCTTCTTTGTTCTGTAAACTCCTGTTTTATTGGGTCTCTTTGTTATATTAGCCTAATGGTATTCTAGTCAATACATTACACAATTGTAATTGTCTTTCTTCATGTATATTTGTCAAACTAAATGTCATCATTTAGGAGCAGGAAAATATGATCACTGTAAGTGAAAAAAGAAAAAAAACCGCACTTTTAAACTATCATAGTCATTGAGCCCTGAGGGGAAAAAGCTATCAAAGGAATTACTGGGCTGTAGATCTTCTGGAGAAACCTTAAAACATTTGCCTACTGCTCTAATTCACATTCTGCCCAGTCCATGTTAATGGAAGAGACTGAGGTCAAAAACATCCTGGTTGATAAGGACCTAGGCCAGATGGATGCCACCAGGGTCTCTGCCTTCCTGTGTATCTCCTAAGGGGATCCTGAGCTGAAATAACCTATCTGGCTCTTATAAGCCAAGGTTAGTAAGGAAAAATAAATCTTATAAAATTTGTTACCAAGCGTACTAATTTGAACACTTTGTATTGCCTCAGAACCCCATTTGTTCTTTTTCTTTACAGGCAGATAATGTAGAGTTTTCCAGATAACTCTTATGAGGTACTAATAAAGGCCATTGCTTGACAAGAATAGAGGGATAAATTGAGACATGGTGCTGACCTCTGTTACTAAGGCACATAGAAAATATGTTTTAGTCCATAGAAAATATGTTTTAGTCGAGTCCTTTCACAAAATAAACATTTATAGGCCAATCCTTCCTCTCCCTCTCTCCCTCATTTTCTAAACTGTCTTGTTAGTGGTGTTTAGATACAACTCTGTTTTCTCGTTTCTTTGCTCTTTCAAAATAGTGGTCACCTTGAATATCAAATATAAAAATATCACTTAAGAACATAAGTGTTTGTAATTGTTCTGGATTTTGCAGGGGCTCTGTGGGTTTCAGGTAAGAAAATATGGGAAAAATATGTTCACTAGTCAGTGCCCTTGCCTCAGACTTCAATTTTAGTTGTTCTCAGAGATTTTAGCGTCATGCTCATTATTTATTTATATCTTCCCTCTTTTTTTCCCACTTTGCAGATAATTGCTGCTTAATTGATGCTGCTTCTATGCAAACCTAGTCACAAGACACACTGCTAAATAGAGGAATCATTAATCTGAGTATGTGCTGTAGATTTTCTTGAAAGGGTGCCTGGAATAAGCAAAGTCATTAGCAGTTTATTTGCAACAGTGCACTTAGGAAAAGCTCTGTGGAGAACACATCAACAGTCAGTATGTAACTGAGCAATTAACACAGGACCTCTGTTCTTTGGTGTGTTAGCATGGGAGTAAACAGAAGCAGATGTGAAGTGTTTGTGCTGTTAGCATGCACGGTCTGTTCTGACATATGCAAATACCACTCACGCTTACAAAACCTGCAGCCCCTGTTGTACCATGACCTTACTGATGAAGCCCTATGACAGAAGTGCTTCATTTGCACTGGGTGCTATTAATTATTAACAGGCCAATACCACCTCCTCTTGTTATTAGAGCTTTGCAGAAAGCCAGGTGAGAAAGCATCACAAACAAGTTGATAACACTCTGGTTCCCAGCTTGCCTTGACTACTGCTCTCTTGCCAGAAGACTCACTGAAAATGGAGAACAGGCAAGGCCAGAGAGCAGAAAGGATTTCAAAAGACTGACAGATGGGATCACCTGTGTAATCCAGACATGAGTTTGAATAGTTTTCTCCATGGGATGTAGGTAAACCCTGTGATGCTCCAGTGGTTTCTACATGAAGGCTAGAGAATTCTGGCCTTGGATGGATTTGTACATAAGAACTTAATTTACCATTTTCCCTTCTTTGACAAGGAGCTCGAAAATTATTGCTCACTAGAACAATTAAAATTAGAAGCAAATGGCATGCCTTTCTGTCCTTGTATCTTTAAAGGACATGTCATAGGCCTCACTTATCATATTACTTGAATTCTGGAACAGAAAGCAAGTTTTATGGTGTAAAATGTAATACCTTCCATCTCACTGTCAGTAAGCGCTGAGATTTCTCATCATTAAAGAAATGTTAAGTATTTCTAAAGTCATATATGCATCTCAGAAATGGTTGCACTTCATTAAAACGAAAGCAGCAAAAAAGATTATTCTAGATCCTTTTTACTCTGTAAATGGGCAGCCTACTCGTGGGTAGTCTGACAAAAGATAAGTGGTTGATATTAACTCATTAGGATTTGTTTATAATTCTCTAAATTACAATACAATATACTTTTAGGATGATGAAGGGAAACTTTCCCTCAATTCTTTATTTTATAAAGAATTTTTTTGTGATCATGCATTGCTGGATATGCGCATATATTTTGGACTTCTCATGTTTTTCTATGACTGAGCTAGACCCAGTTTAAGTACATCCCATTGGAATGAATTAATTTGAACCATTAGTATATTCTGCTATAGATGTCCTAACATTTACTCTGATCTTATACCAAAACCCTGGTATTCCATCGTCCCTTTATATAAACATCTTATATAGAATCTGACTGAAGGTATTAAGGTAAGGGCTGAAACAACGTATCTTAGAGTTATTGAATTGAAATCTTATTTCCTCTGTAAAAACTTAATCAAATAAATGAAATATGAGGCAGAGTCCTCCCTCCTCAACTTCATTCTATAATGCAATTCTCAGATTTGAGGGGAAATAGAAAATACTAAATCTTGTGCAGAGTGTAAATCTTCATTTGCTCATAAACTTAACATATTGTCTCCATCTTTATTTGAGTACTGGCTATACTTTTCTAGGTTTTAAAATATCTGTCCAGAATAAAGTAGGTTTTTCCCTAGTCATATTCTAAACATACTGAGTATAATATTTAATAAAATAAAATCTATTTCATTTATTAAAACGGTATTTAAATTTTAGGAATATAATCTATCATGAAGTATAATCTATCCATGAAAAGGGTAAAAGAAGGGGTGAAAAGAGGAAGTAAGAAAACTAGAAAAGTGAATAAGGAATTATGCTGTGCAACATAACTTTGCCTTGAATGCCTTGATTTTTGAACTGGCATATGTCCCAATATAACAGGAACTCTCAAAGGAAAGGTTTACAATCTAAGTACTATGTTAACCGTGGTGAAATGAGTCAGAGCTAAACATTCTGAATCTTGGAATCTGGCACCTGGTTCCTGGGCTGTGGTGGAGTGTGTAGAGAGGAAAGTAAGAGAGTATCTCCGTGGCTCTTCCATGTTTCTGCATATCTTGGGAGAAGAGTGCTTTGCCCCAGATTATCTTTTTAAGGATATTTGTATAGAAAGCAGCCTTAGAAGATAGAGATGGTATCTCCCTCCAGAGGAAGAGGCAGATTTGCTTACTGTCTGGGGTAATAAAGATAATGTCTCCCTCCAGGACATAGTCAGGTATGCTTACTGCCCACTATAAAAGATTTGGGTTCCCAAGTTCTGAGTTCATCTCCTGGAGTGCAACCTACTGCACCTGCAGGTATCATTTGGCCCTCTTTGTGAAAACTTGGGCTCGGAGACTCTGCATAATGTATGCTGACTTTCATGCTGGTTTCTGTGCCATGAGTAATGAAGTTCTTTGACTCTGACAAAGGAGTCTCACATCTACTGCAAGCATCCATAGACCCCCTGTAAAGTAAAGCTCAGATCCTTCACAGTTCTTGACAGTTTGGTGGTGAATATGATACTGACAAAGACATGCTTTCTGGAAGAGGAAAAATTAGTGCCACAGGGCAATTAATGGTATCTGAGGGAGGTCCATAGGACTCAGTAGTAAACATATTGACCAAATTGTATGGCCAGCCTGTCAGTAAATGGTGTTCTGTTTTATTACTTATGAATGAGGAAACGTTAGGAGGGTGGTTGTAGGCCAAGCGTCAGGAAGTTGGTTCAGAGATAGATGCATGAATGGTGCCCTGGTTGCTGCTAATTTTTCTCCTAAGGTGGAGGGTGAGGATTCCTTGACAATCTGGTAGTCAGTCTCAGGTCTGCCCCATTGTCACCCAGACAACTAACATTAAGGGTCATCCTGAGTAGGCAGATGTTTCCAATCCATTTCAGACAATAACTAAAGAATGTACACTACACTGGCTGAAAGAAGGAAAATTAATGAATAGTATGGACAGGACGCAGACAAAGTTTAGAACGTTGGCTGGTTTACTTGAGACATGAGGAAATGAGAGGCAGGGGACTTAATTGCTTGTTAAGGAGGAATGCAACAGCTGGGCAGGCTCATAGCTCAGCCCCACCCACAGTCTAGTATGATTAACTTAGATCCATTAGAGTTGACAGCAAAAGGTCACAAAGGTCTTTTTGTTGTCGTTTTCTGTTTGTTTGTTGCAGTGGTTCATGGCTGTTAATAAGGGAGATATGGCCCTTTTACAGAGATTTCCCTGAGACAGACAAGCTCCCTTGAGAAACCCCAGATGAGGCATTGACTAAACTTTGGACTCTTATTGCCCTGATTGACTTAACAATACCAGTGGAGTGATGGAGTTCACCCCACTGGAGAATTAGAAACCCACTCAAAGACGTGTAGATAAATTGTTGCAGTCAGCCTTGACACCATAGAAAACTCCCCTAGCCTTTATGTTGAAATTGAGTAAGCACTTAAGATATACTGTTTTGATAATGGGATTGCAAATGGTGTAGATTAAGGTAGATTCCTTTTAAAAAGAAGACTTCTATGTGAGTTAAGCCCAAGTCAAGCAAGGAATACAAACCTCAGGGTCACAGTCTCAAAGCAATTTGTCTGTGGCTGCTCAAAGGCTATTTGTCCATGGCTGAATCAAAGGGCCCCCAAATCTGTAATATTGGTGCCAGTGATGCTGACTTTGCTGCCCCATATAGGCCTTTGGTGGGCCAATAACATTGGACGTTTGTTTGGTTGAGCCATGAACAGCCACCATGTTGCTGGAGACCTAAGGTAAATGTGCTTTAATAGCCTAGTTCCACTCTCACCCTGCACATTCCCTGTTCCCTCTCTCCTTCTCTAGCCTTACACAACTGCTTTAAAAAGAAAGATAATTAGGGGGAACTTCCTTGTCCCGAAGGGGAACTGAAGTCCATACATACCCATCCTAGTAATCTGGGGAACTTTGGAGAGGGTAAGGACTCAAATTTTTATAGCTCTGTTGGGTATAGGGAGAAAGTTACTATCCTATACAGCCCCATGGGGGGAAGGGACACTCAAATTCAACTGATAGGCTTTGGGCAAGGTTTGCAGTGGGGAAAAGAAGTTAACAGTGATCTTGTATGGGTGTGACGCTTTGAGTTAATTTAATGTAGTATTGTCGTGACCTCCCTTGCTGAATGTATAATTGACAGTGGTGTTTCACATGATGGTACTGAGAATGTTCATAAAGTCTAGGGGAACTTTTCTGATCAAAAAGATCTACATCTGGGGCTTCCTTGGTGGTGCAGTGGTTGAGAATCTGCCTGCCAATGCAGGGGACACGGGTTCGAGCCCTGGTCTGGGAAGATCCCACATGCTGTGGAGCAACTGGGCCCGTGAGCCACAATTACTGAGCCTGTGCATCTAGAGCCTGTGCTCCACAACAAGAGAGGCCGCGATAGTGAGAGGCCTGCGCACCGCGATGAAGAGTGGCCCCCACTTGCCACAACTAGAGAAAGCCCTCACACAGAAATGAAGACCCAAGACAGCCATAAATTAATTATTAATTAATTAAATAAGAAAAAAAAAAAAGATCTACATCTGGAGAAGTGCTAGGGGGACACATAAAATACTTCTTAACCCATCTCTCTGTTATCCCTGCAGCCTAAAGCAAAGCTTCTGGCTGAATGGAACCCTGAATTCACAGAATTTCCCCTAAATACCTAGGCCTGGTTCTTTGAGCAATTCAGCGGAGCAGAAACCTGGTGGTGTCCACTGGGGTATTGTGGCTCTTCAACCTCAGCGCCAGCTGTACAGAATCAAAGATATCTGTGGTTTTTCCTTTTAGTGTGGCAGTTCTCATAGCTCTAGCTATTACAGCCCTTGCTGAACGTAGTTATAGTTTTAATGAATCTTGGGCTATTGCCAAGTAGCCTAGATGTTTAGTCTGCCACTTGGGAAACTATAATCCAGCAGATTATAAGCATCTTCCTGGCAGATTGGCTACATCTAGCCTTTGGTACCCTTTCAGGGTTTTTAGTGGTGCCTCACCATCACTGACACCTTTTCAGATTATGATGTTGCTGTTCTAGTCCAATCAGCTAACTGGCCACTAACAGGTGTCAGGGTTTCAGCTTTCCAGTCCATTTGCAGTCTGAAAATCATGCAACAGCCAGTGAACAAGAGGATATACTCAAGGTTTTGATGGTCTTCCATGTACTCTGCCATTCACAATCATCTGGTATTACTGAGTGTTGGAACAATCTCATAAAACATTGACTTCAGAAGCTTTCTGACTCTCCCTTACCTTGTCCTGGTCCACACTGTTCAGAAAGACAGTTTGGTCACTGAATATGACTTTCTACAAAAGTGGATCATCTTCTCTGGCCACTTCCTGTATAATGATCATAATGATCAGGGCAAAATGAGGGGAGTATGTAGAACTATTTTGATAATTCTGGAGTATGAGTCATTACTGGGCATGATGAATTTTTCTTCTCTCTAAAAGCAACCCCAGGCAAGAGATGGTAAGACACTGTAATAGAACCTAACAGTGGGGGTGGCAATGATGGGATGACTTTGAGAGACGTATCAGAAGGAACATTAACAGGATATGATATATCTTTGGATGCCACTATGTCAGGCAGGGATGAAAGGAAATTGTGAAAGAGAAGAAGATGTTAAAGATGATACCCAGGTCAATTGTGATATCTTATTTAAGAGGTGGAATCTGGGAGAGGGAATGGGCCTGGATTAGGTTCCCACTGAATAATGACCTTCTTTAAGAACATGTTGAACAAACAAGTGGATATGTCCTATAGTTTTAAAGCTGAAGAGTGAGTTCTGGGCTGGAAGTGTAGATTTGGGAGCTGTTGATACAAAGAAAAGATTTTAAATTATGGTACAGAATGAGATTTCCCAGAGAGAGTATATGAAATATGACAAAAATTCTGAAGATGGAAAGGTACAAAGCAACATTTTTTGTGGTCAGCAAAAGAAGTTTAGACAATGAAAGTAGGGATATTGTATTTAGAAAGAACTCTTTTAGAAAGTGACTCTTAAAATGAATGACTCTTCTTATTCCGAAGAAGAGGGAAGACAATCCTTGGAGAAGTACAACTCTTATTGACACACATAACTTTATTATATTAAATCATTGTTTCCATGGACATTTTGAAAAACTCAGTGATATTTAGATATTTAGGGTGAAAAAAATGTAGTGAGGAGTATAGATTACATATATTTTTTAATTGTTAAAGTACAACACATGTCTTTTGTAATGAAAATACTAAAAATAAAACTCTATAATCTTTCTGGCAAGAAGAAATGTTCAGAAGACAGTGATTCTCAAGATAAGTGACTGAAGGAGGATGTGATATGTTTATCTTCCTAAAAAAAGATGGCATAGCTTTTTAAATGTCTTGATACCTGTCTGACAGGAGGGGAAATCCATTGACCATGCTCATCCAACCACGGATGAGTGCTTTTTCCTCAGCCACTCTGGTTCTCTGGGCCAGATGGGAAGAGAGAGCTAAGAATGCAGATGTGTACAACTCATCCCTAGCTCAGGCATGTCAGGGTCTATTTTAATTCCTCTTTAAAAATAAGTTCTTTTTAAAAATAAATCATAAAGGCCAGTAATAAAGAATATTCTAGAGAAGTGCCAAATGTGATGGTGGTTACATTTGCCAATTCTTTGCCCTGCTAAAAAACTGAAAAAGAGTATTATGTTTGATATAGGATTTGAAAGACTGCTTCTTTATTTCAAGCATTTGGAAATATTATGGAAAGGAGTCCTTGAAAATACAATAAAAGACAACAAAACATATCAAAGAATTAATTGTAAAATATCGACCCCCTCACACTCTGCTTTTCCATCCTTAGCCCCCTTCCATCACCCCTAGCATCTTATAGAATTGAAAATCAGAACAAAGGGATGAGAAGAGACAAACAACACAGGACCTGACACGTGTGTGAAGAATGACAGGTAAAGTGGTCTTCTGTGTTATTTGGAGGAAGGTTCATTACAGAATGGTAATTAAAATTATCCCTCACACTGGTAAGTTAGAAGCGGGGCATACTACTTCTCCGAAATATTTCATAGACGACTAGGCCTTATCCCTCCTGTGCTCTCCTGACAATTTGTGCCATATTCCCAAATTCTCTCCTCATCAGGAGAAGCGCAAGTCATTTTCCAGACCTAATTCTTTGTGCTTGGTATTGCCTTAAAAGGGATGTGCTGTGAGACTATACATTTTAAGGACATGGGAGGCTCACTGTGTAATCTATGCACCACATGAAGGATTTATAAAATAAAAGACTATTTATAGATTATGATCTAAACTCTCATCACGTTCTTTTCCTTCGTAGAGAATCCCACTTGGATTTCTCTCTTTTCTCCCTTCCTTGCTAATTAAATCTTCCTTTTTTAATGTTTCTTTTCTTTGTCTTTTCTTTGCTTTCTTTGAAGAGAAAGTTAGGTTTTTATTCTCATTTTATCCCTTTTCATCTTGTTTTCTACTGTATAGATGATCTGTTGTTTTGTACCTCACCGCTAAGTTGGGAAATTCTCCACGTTATTTATTTAATGAACTAACTACAATTCTTCTGACTTTAATTTGGTCAATTACAACTTATTATGTTTGGTTACCTCGAGTTCCTAGACTGACATAAATTGTGTCACTTCTAGCAGCTACAAATGCCATTGAAAATAAAAATTTGGTGTCGTTCCAATCAGTCAGCTCTCCCTTCTCCTTTTTAATTATTTATTTTATTTTTAAGGCTCAAACTTCTGTCATTATGAAGAGGGTTGTTCATTATTCCAAAAACTGCTAAGAACAGGATTGCTACCCAAGCAGAAGAGAATCTGTTTTAAGTGGTGAGGCATTTGGGTTGATTGTGGAAGAAAAAGGTGCCTCACACTTTCCCTTCACTGGTAGAAATGCTTTATTTTAGACTTCTCAGACCTGGTCCTTATTCACATTATTCTCAAAATAGAATGTAGTGACATTTATAAAAGGACAGATGAATTCTTTGTGTTTTTTCTAACTAAATGCTTTAAAATTTAAACACTTCGTGAAAAAAGATTAAAAGAGTATATCTATTAACACTAATATACTCAAATTAGTGGATTCAGGTCTGTAGAATGTTAAAACAATAAGATTAAGTGTTAAAAGGGTCATTGTAAATATTTATTTAGCCCCACCTACCTATATCACTATAATTGGTATTACTCTGAGATACAAAGAAAGCAGAATTCAATTTGGTTCAACAAATATTTATTAAATTACTATTATGGCCAAGACACTGTGCTAAGTACTGTATGGAATACAAATATAGGAAATGTTGTCTAGTAAAGGCTTGAGTTCAGTACTGTTTATTTTAGACAAGATTTATTGAACAGCTAGGTACTGTGCTAAGTATTAAAAAATACAACACATCTGTAGGTAAAGGAACTTGCAGTCTGGTAAGCTGGAGTTGATAAATCCTTAAAATCATATACAAAATTGTTTGCATAGATGGTGTGTGTGTGTGTGTACATTTATGGTTTTTCTGAGAAGAGGGGCACTATCTGCTGGATTCTCAGAAAGTTCAGTGACCCCTCAAATGTTAAAATTCATGTATGCAATACAGGGTAGACTCTCAGAGCTATAAGAGTGATCAAACAAAGGACTCTTTCTGACCTGGTCCTTCCATTACCAACTGCCTACATGGTGCTTGGGACTAAGCTATGTGCTGAGATGACCATTTAACAAAGTATTTTGCAAAGCAAGGGAAGACAAACCTCCAAATCAGAAGGAAATTTTAAAAGCGAGTGCTAAACGCCGTTATTAAATATTACAAGAGAGAAACGAATAGTCACTAAACTTTGGAATAGTGGGAACAGGCTTCTGGATCCCTGAAGGAGTACAGCTCTGAGTGGAGCCTTGAAGGTCATGTAGGGCTTGAGTAACTGGAAGCAAAAGACAATGCATGCTTCGAATGGGCTACAGACAGAGTGAGCAGGAAATGGACAGGGATGTTTTCCCTGATGCTTCCGGATACATCCTGAACTGATGGAGTTCTGGACCCAAACTCTTTGGAGTCCAATTATCCTTCAACCCAGCTCTAAAAGTTGTTGCACCTGTTACACCACTGTTAGTTAGGCCAGAAAGCAGAGATTTTGTGTGCACATATTTATGTACATAAGCACACACATACACACAGACATTAACATCACATACATACGTATGTGCAAATATATATATGTTATTATCTTTCACACAGCTCTTTTGATCACAGTTAATAATCAATGTATTTTTGAAGAGTCTACCTTTTGCTAAGCCTTGTGTAAGAGCTAAAGATGAAAAATATTTCCCATCGTCAAGGAGCAAATGTCCATCAAGTGAAGAAGGAAAGGTAAAGTATTGCAAAGAGAACAGCATAAATAAACGCCGGGAAGTAGGTAACCTTGTGCCCCTTCTTGACAATGGCAAGTATTTCATTTGAACCGTTGTTGAAAGAGGAGTCCATTAGGGAATGAATTTGATGAAGAAAGACCTCATGGAAAACAATGTATATCATGTTCAGAAGCTTAGGATTTAGATAACAGAGAAGCTTTAAAAGTTTTTCACTGGAAGGACAATGTAATTAGATTTAGACTTTAGACAGTCTCTCTGGCAGCAATGTAGACAGTAAGACTAAAGATCTGGACAAATTTGCACAGTATTATAAAAGAATAAATGATAGGACACACCACATAGTCAATGAAATATTAAACAGAATCAGTAAGATTTGGTTCCATATTAGATGTGGGAAAAGAAGGAAATGAGAAATCTAGGATAACTACCAGGTTTAAGGTTTGGGTGACAAAGTAGATGGTGGTTCCACTCAGCAAGGCAGGGAACACAAAAGAGGAGAAAGTATAAACCAGATTAGATAACAGAGAAGGACAGGATGACCTGCCCTAGGAACAGGTTGAGTTTGAGGAAATCTGAGGAAGTGAAGATGTAGTTGTCTGCTTTATAAAACGAAGCTTGAAAAGGGACTTCTAGATCAGGGCTCAGCAAACGAGGGCCTGCCCATCACCTGTTTGTGTACCTCCTGTGATGTAAAAATAGTTTTGCCTAATTTAAATGGTTGAAAAAAAATGAAGAAGTGTGACATGTACACACTGCTATATTTAAAATAGATAACCAACAAGGACCTACTGTAAAAAAAATTAATTAATTAATTTAAAAAAGAAGAAGAATATGTTACATTAGTTTTATAGGACTGTCACAACAAAGTACCACAGACTGGATAGCTTAAACAACAGAAATTTATTTTCTCACGGTTCTGGAGGCTGGAAGTCTGAGTTGTCCACACGGTATTGTCAGAGTTGGTTTCTTCCGAGGCCTCTCTCCTGAATTTGTAGGTGGCTGTCTTCTCCTTGTGTTGTCACATGGTCTTCCTTCTATATCATTCTGTCTAAATTTCCTCTTCTTATAAGCGCACAAGTCATAATGGATTAGGGCCCACCATAATGACCTCATTTTAATTACCTCTTTAAAGATTCTATTTACGAATACAGTTACCTTCTGAGGTATTAGGAGTTAGGACTACATCCACATTGCATGAAATTCAAATTCCAGTGTTTTATTGGAACATGGCTGTGCTCCTTCATTTACGTTGCCTATGGCTGCTTTTGTGCTACAACAGTGGGGTTGAGTAGTTGTGACAGAGACCGTATGGCCTGCAAAACCTAAATTATATACTATCTGGGCCTTTACAGAAAAAGTTTGCATCCTCTACTCTAGATAAAAGATGTGTTGGCAGTTACCAGTTTAGGGCTGGTAATATGAGTGATGAGATTACTAAGGAAGAGTGAGTTGTGTGAAAGGAAAGAGGGCGAAGCATGCACCCTTAAGACACAAACAGGTCAAAGAAGAAAGAAGAAGCGAAGCTACCAAGGTAACAGGGACAGAATGAGCAGAGCTGTCAGAGGAAAAGAGTAGTTGAACTGTGTACACTGTCCTTCTCATGAGAGGGAGCAATGAACAGTGACAAGAAAACAGAAGGGTTCTAGTGTCACGGAAGCCAGCATTTCACATAGACGGAGCTGGTGAATTAAAGCAAACACTATAAAAAGGAGAGGATAATAAGCATTAAAAATGGCTTTTAGATTTATTAATGGTCTATTTGCTTTGGAAATGTCATGTAATATATAATTTAATATATATTAAATAATTTATTATATATTTAATTATACATAAATTTAATTAATATATATTTAATTTTATAAATGTTTCATATATAAATATTTAATTTAATATTTCTGAAAGGCAGTTTTGCCTTCATAGGGCTTGCAGAATATTCCCAAGAAAATAATCAGGTTTCTGTACTGTAACTATTTATATTCTGAAGACACTTCTTGTGAAATTATCTCTAGAATAATACTTTAACCAGTGAGTAAAGTGAGATAAAAAGAACAATTTCAAATACATTCTAAAACCAGCTAATGTGTACACATTTTAAAAAGTGAAATTTTCAAATATTTCTGCATATATGTCAAACTTACCAGAAAAATACCAAATTTCCATTTCACTTTATGCTGAGGAAATTATTGTACTTTGAAATTTACTCCTTTAATGTTACTATCAAATCTGTAACTATTCCTCCTTAAAGCAAGCCACTTTCATATAAAGAATGGATATTACTAACCTTCCATATTTTGTACTATTTTATATTTGGTGCCTTGAAAGAAGTTATTCAAAAAGAATAGCACTGAGAACTTTATCAAAGTTCAAAACAGGTATTTGAGTAGAAAAGTGAGCCATAATCATGAACCAATGGTTTCAAAATTATGATTAGATCAAAACAGATGCACTGTTTCTATGAGTTGTTAAGACCAGTGCAGAGGACCTATGTATGCTTATAAGCATTACTTGCTATCAACAAGAAATTAGCTCAAACATATAGATTCAGAGTGCAAGAGCCAAAGCATATTGCAAAAGTACTAAAGAAGGAACTGTCACTAAAATTCAATGCATTAAAGACAAATACATAATGAACACACAGAATAACTATTGTTTTTTTGAGTGTAATTTTATTACTATTAAATTCTCTTATGCTTCTTATATTTACTCTTGAATCTCGTTTTTCTCTATTAATATTATAATCATCTTTAAATCTGCAGTTTTCTTGAAAGATTTTTGACCCTTTCTACATTTTTTGGAACATTATTTATGTTTCTACCCAAAGTTATTTATTTTCTAATATTTTGCTTCTTAGGAAAGAAAAAATATTTAAAGGAAAAGGTGAAAATTATTCTTGAGAACACATCCATCTGAAGTAAGTACTTTGATGTACATTCTAATATTTGTATTGGGCTGAGTTTTCTATTACTTTATCATTTCAGAAGCAATGGAACAAATTGGTCTGCACATGAGAAAAGTATTTTCATTTGAAAGACCCAATACTCTATTTAGAAATGGTTCCTGCATAACAAAGTACTGGAAATAGATTTTTTTAAACATCTTTATTGGAGTATAATTGCTGTACAATGTGTATTAGTTTCTGATTTATAACAAAGTGAATCAGCTATACATATACATACAACCCCATATCTCCTCCCTCTTGCATCTCCCTCCCACCCTCCCTATCCCACCCCTCTAGGTGGTCACAAAGCACAGAGTTGATCTCCCTGTGCTATGCGGCTGCTTCCCACTAGCTATCTGTTTTACATTTGGTAGTATATATTAGTCCATGCCACTCTCTCACTTCGTCCCAGTTACTTAATGTCTTAACACTACCTCTACCTTGAAGAAAGCTTTTGTGTCAGTTCTTTAAAATGTGTTCTCAAGGAAGACTATTTCCTAGAAAATGTGATCATACCTTTTGTCCCAATTTTGTTAAATGGATGCTACATTGATACAAGTTTTAGTTGCATTTCACTTTAAGGAAAAAAGAAATGCTCTGGCTGTAGAGGGACCAGAAAAAAAAGAAGAATGTGTGGTGAAAATATTCTTAATACTGTCTCCCATTCACTTAATTATTTAGATGTTTTGATGAACAAAATCCTATGCTTTGTTGTTCTTAGAATGTGAGATGAGTGTTAAATCCAGCATATACCAAATTCTCCAAAAGGGTAGCAATCATTTTATAACAATGTAGTGACTCTTTGTATGACCAAAATTTACATGCTGGGTGCTCAGCTCATAAAGTGCTTATGGGGAAGTCAAGGCTGAACTCAAACTTCACTGTGGGACCTGCTAGTAACTATCATTTTTTATTCCTAACATATTAGGCAGAGGAGGGAGTTGAAGCCTAACTTTTGTTCAGTCAAAGTGCAGATGGCAGAACGGCTGCATAGTCTTCAGCCTACTTTTGAGTTAATCAAGAGTTAAGTCCAGAAACAATGGAGAATGAGTAAGTAGTCTTACTTTTTAGCAAGCATCTTTACCATTTGCCAAAGTTTTTCAGAAATAAAATTGATCAATTTCTACATGTATCACTCAATCATGAACAATCTAGAATTTGACCAAATTTTGTGAGTTACATATTTTTGGTTATTTGTTTGCATGCCTGTTCTCTAACTATACCCCTTCCCTCAACACTCTACGCATACATGCAACACTTAGACTGCCAGGTAGCCAAGCAGAAAAAATATCCCCAGTCTCAGAAGTTTGTTTCCTAAGTTAGACAATATTTTCAACTTTCCTAAAGATGTTTCTTTCATCACTTTTCGGTGAAAATACCGTATGTCCCCATGGCTTGCATAATAGAAAATGTAATCATATACATCTGAGCAAGGTGAAGAATGCCAAGGCAGACCCAGAAGCCAAATTTTTTTATCTTAATCTTCCACACTTAGTTCCAGAAAAAATATTAAAGCTTAAAATAATAGGGTATAAAAGCACTAAAATGTTTCTATTTCATAGAATGTGGAATTGTAGTTTTAAAACCCTTTACAATTTTTTTAAAAGCTACCAATTAAGCTGCTAAAGTTTGGAGGGTTTTTCCTTCACTATAAAACCCCCCATAATTCAATTTTCATTTGAACAGTCAAGAAATATATACAAAGGATCTGCGTAAATTGTAAGCCTTGCCATTTTTTTCTTTTTTCCATTTACAGCCTCCACCTTTCTCGTCTTCCCCAACCCTATCCTTTAACCTATTCTCTAAGTCACTTTTTGCTGCTGATAATCTTTTCAATTTTGTTGTAATTATATATTAACTGGGTTTCCTAAAGTCTGAATGCGTTATTGCAAAATACTGAATGTAAAGGACTTGATAGGCTGTGCAAAAAGCTATTTCTCTTCCTAAGTAAACTCTGGTTATCATCTTCATCTATTGAAATCAAGTTTCTGTCTATATTGGTTATTGGGTCACAGGAGAATGGCTGGGTGGATTTGGATGGTGTGTTTGGTATGGTATATACAAGATTCATTTTGGAGCATCCTGGCTGGCGGTGGTGATAAAGGGCATCTCCAAGAGTGGGCAGTCATCTGCAGATTGCAGCTGAAAGTGACCCTTAGGGCTGCTATGCAGAAAGAAGACAGTGGTTTCAAATATGAGCCCAAAAGGCAGGGGTTGACTTGCAGTTGGGCTACCTTTCTTGTGGACATTCCCGTAAGTGAGCAGTAGCAAGGACTTCTATATTTAAAGATAGTCTTTGATTATGCCAAGTGATTCTGGAGTGTCCAGCTGGTATATGACAATACCATGTTGTAGCTTTAATTTCTCAAAAATATTTTTTATACTCTTACCAAAATGGTATAAATTGATAGCTTTACGTTGTTTCACACTTGGACCAAAATATTTCTGGAGGAGAGCCAATGCAAATTTCAAGAGAAGAAATCAAGACCTAAACCAAGCTCAAACTCAATATGCTTTTTTCTTTGGTTTTGTTTAGTTTTCCTGTATACCAAGTGTCAAGTACTATGCTATATATAGTGAATTGAAAGAAATATTTAAGTTGTAGTACTTGACCTCAAATAACTGACAGTCCTGTGAGGTAAAAAACTATATTTGCCTCGTGTAATGCATGATGGAGAAGGGGTTTAGACAGTGTACTATGTCAACACTGAGCAAAGCTGACTAGTCTTTCCTGGATATATAGAAAGCCTTCTTTAAGGTATCTGCTTCCATATATAAAAACCTGCCATTTTAAATGTTTACAAAGCAGACATTCATGCCACTAGAAGTCTGAAAAAATTTTGGCAACATCAAACAAAAAATCTGAATATATAAACGTTCTGATTCATTTTGTTTGACCTAAAACATTAGTCAACAAGTTTTTACACAGAAGCTATGTAAATTTACCATTTTTCTCTCTTCTTCCCATTTCCCATGTGCTCTCCCTTTGATCTGCTCCAACATTGTCCAGGGTCGTGTTGCCATAATTCTCTTGCACTTGGTCTTGATCTCCCAAACTAAAAGAAAGGGCAGAGTTGTCCAGGGAGGAAATGGACAACAATGGCATTTGGGGGCAGAGAGGCTACCTGAAATTGTGGCTTTGGAACAGACCAGGAAAGGCTCTGTCTGCCATATATGGAGGTGTTCCCTTGAAGGCTTTATGCAGCACATTGGCAAGATCAGATCTTTATTTCAGAAATATGATTGCAAAGCACAGAGATAAAAGAATAATTTCATTAACGCAGAAGAGATAAAACAAGGGTCTAGAGGGCTGTTATAGAAGGATTTCATCATCTCCTTTCGGCCTAAGAGGCTGTGTTAGTTTGCTAGGGCTGCTGTGACAAAGTACTACAAACTGAGTAGTTTAAACAACAGAAACTTACTGTCTCAAAGTTCTGGAGTCTAGAGGTCTGAAATCAAGTTGTTGGCAGGGTCTTTTCCTTCTGAGGGCTGTGAGGGAGAGATCTGATCAAGGCTTCTGTCTTGAATTTATAGATGACTGTCTTTATATTCACATAGTGTTTTCCCTGTGTACATGTCTGTATACGAATTTCCCCTTCTTATAAGGACACCAGTCATAACAGATTAGGGCCCACCCTAGCTGACCTCATTTTAAACCTGATTACCTCTGTAAAGACCCTATATCCAATAAGGTTGTATTTGAGGTCCTGGGGCTTAGGACTTCCACATATGAATTTTGAGAGGGAAGCAATCCAACCCAACAGAGGCCAGTAGCCAAGGATTAAATAATTTGAAATCACAAAGTTAGTCAGGATTAAAATCTAGATCTGTTAACCCCTAGTCCAGGACTCTGTCTGTGATACTAGAGCTGATGCTGGAAAGCTGTCTGTTGCCAGCCAGCATTGTGGTTTCAATAAGGTAGCATATAAAGTGCTGATATTTGTCCGTAAGGAATCAGTTATCAGCAAAGAGATTGACTAATGTCTTGAGAAAACTTTAAATTAGAATACTGTTTTTGGAAACCAAATTGATTTTTTAATAGAATTTAGAAAGCAGAGTTACTCCTCTTAAAGCAAATATCAGGAGGTAATTCAAAGTACTGCTCCCAAGCCCTACTCATGCAGTATTACTCAGCATTATCCAGTGATGCTTTCAAACAAATCCCAGGAGCACAGTTTGTGAAAAATTAAATGCAATAGTGTGTTTTTACTGGTTAAAACTCCACTTTTTAATGTTCAGTAGATTTTTTGCTTCTATAATAATGTTATAGTGCTTACATCATAGTATCCAAACCAAGACAAGGTCTAAGTGGTGGTAATATGGAGTCTAAACTTGGGAACAAACATCAAATTTGCTTTCCCTTATGCCATAAGTCAGCTCGTATAATGATTAATACAGGATTTATATAGGTAGTGCTCAAATGCTATAAACCATTCAATAGATGGTTAACCACAGATAATTCAAATTATTCATTAACTAAATCTTTGCAACCATCTAATAGAAATTTGCTTAGCACTACTAAAAAGACTTCATTACTTGAAGAGGTAGAACAGTTTTATTAGTTGTCAAAATTGTTATGCCAAGGCCATTTATCTATTTTTTTGGTGAGAGAAAGTATATGATAACATTTCTTAATAAGTATGAGCTTACACAGAGATGTCCCTCAAGGAACTTGGAAATAAGTAAAATGAACTTGTCCATGGAGAAGTAAATTGTAAAAGCAACAAGTAATGGATCAGAGAAGACATAACGCAATCACTGGAAAGAGACAGGATGGCTTATAGGCCATACATTTGGATTTAATTCTAATCCAGTTATACACACATATGCTTGCATACACACATACATGCACACCCATTCAAAAGGACTATGTCTATTAGAAAAGCAATTGGTCAGCATAAAAATAAGAAGAGTCAGAGAGGCAGCTGTTAGCAGTGCCTACTCAAACACCATAAGGTAGAGAAAAACTTAGCCTCCAGCCATGAGGTATTTTCAGTCCATATGGCAAGTCTATCCCTCCAATGGAGACGGATGGAGGTGATGATAACTGGTGGACTTTACTGATTTCTGGTTTTATTGGCAAACACTTTACTTTGTGAGAGGGGTATGTTAAACCACCTTAGAATGAGGCAATTCCATATTTATATTGTTTAACTTCTTTTGTTCTGATTCTACTCTCAAATAGCATCTTTCTGATTATGATTTACTTTCTCTATGTAGCTTGACTATAGAGAGAGAATATGCTAATCAGGCTAGTAGAGTACTCTAGTCCCATGCGATTGAACTAGTTCTAACTGCAAATTAATACATTGACATTCTGGTATCTGTCCCTCATGACTATTGTGCATGCCAGTTATCCTCAGGAATTTTCTTAAGACTATATTTGAGTTAGTGTTATGGCCTTCAAAAAGAATGAGCAGCCTAATCTGTACTTTATCTGACTCTGTCTGGCTCCAGGAGGCCTGCCCTTAGATGACACTATTATCACTTCCTTCCTTTTCTTATTCATTTCTACACTGAACAGTAAGTAAATGTTCTCACCAGTATGTTTCTAAGAAGTTTTTCTCTTTCTCTATTCTTAAACAAGAGAAACATGTCTAGTTGGCCTAAAGTCAACCATATGCATCCTCTAAGTCAAAATTAATCTCTTTAAAACACAAACACACACACAAATTATTACTTTTAAGAACTTAAAGATTTCACTCAATTAACACTGAGTTTCATTGTAGAACTAATATTGTACTTCATTAGAAATACAATTTGCATTCCATTAGTTCATATTCTTAAAAATGCTTCAAATTGAAATGTCTTTGAGTGTTAAGTATTTAACCGCCTGAAGGCTTGTTATTTATCATTAATGTTTCATCAAGAAATAACTTTTTTATAGCCTAGTTTTAGAATTCCATCAATAAGTACAAAGCTTCACGATAGATCCTTGAGCCTCCATTCCTAATAATAAGTAACGTTTATCTCTTTGTTTTATACATGTTATGTGGAATTAGAGCCCCCTGTAGAGACATTTGATTAGGAATTATAAAACCAATGTGGCATGCAGTCGTTGTCCTGATATTTTCAAACCATCAACAAAGAATGGAAAAAGGGGCACCTGGGCCCTGACCTACCATGTGGGGCCATACTATGCAGGAGGGTATCTCTCTGAGAGTCACTAGCTAGACTGCCTGTGTAAAGTTAGATAAGGGGTAAGCTTAATGTTGAGAGAAATCTATAAATAATTATGCAGTTCACCAAGCAAGGTAACACTGCACCCTGTGGGGTCTGAATCAGATGACTCAGTATGTGAAGAAAAATATTTGTATTTAACTGGAATTTAATTTAGTTTCACATCCTCAATATACGTTAATCTTCCCTAAAGTAGGTCACTAAATTGGTAGTGTTTTGAAGTGTTAATTTCTTTTGCCATGTCTGTCAGGCCTACAAACCAACTTTTGTAGTTTATAATGTAAATCCACACTGATCCAGACTAATTTGAGGGGTTAATTCCATGGTGATCAATGAAATGGCTAAAATGATGACTACAGACTAAAATTCAACACCCATTTATGATAAAAACCCTCCAGAAAGTAGGCATAGAGGGAACTTTCCTCAACATAATAAAGGCCACATATGACAAACCCACAGCCAACATCGTCCTCAATGGTGAAAAACTGAAAGCATTTCCACTAAGATCAGGAACAAGACAAGGTTGCCCACTCTCACCACTTCTATTCAACATAGTTTTGGAAGTTTTAGCCACAGGAATCAGAGAAGAAAAGGAAATAAAAGGAATCCCAATTGGAAAAGAAGAAGTAAAGCTGTCACTGTTTGCAGATGACATGATACTATACATAGAGAATCCTAAAGATGCTACCAGAAAACTACTAGAGCTAATCAATGAACTTGGTAAAGTAGCAGGATATAAAATGAATGCACAGAAATCTCTGACATTCCTATACACTAATGATGAAAAATCTGAAAGTGAAATTAAGAGAACACTCCCATTTACCATTGCAACAAAAAGAATAAAATATCTAGGAATAAACCTACCTAAGGAGACAAAAGACCTGTATGCAGAAAATTATCAGACACTGATGAAAGAAATTAAAGATGATACAAATAGATGGAGAGATATACCATGTTCTTGGATTGGAAGAATCAACATTGTGAAAATGACTCTACTACCCAAAGCAATCTACTCCTTCAGTGCAATCCCTATCAAGCTACCACTGGCATTTTTCACAGAACTAGAACAAAAAATTTCACAATTTGTATGGAAACACAAAAGACCTCGAACAGCCAAAGGAATCTTGAGAACGAAAAACGGAGCTGGAGGAATCAGGCTTCCTGACTTCAGATTATACTACAAAGCTACAGTAATCAAGACAGTATGGTACTGGCACAAAAACAGAAAGATAGATCAATGGAACAGGATAGAAAGCCCAGAGATAAACCCATGCACATATGGTTACCTTATCTTTGATAAAGGAGGCAGGAATGTACAGTGGAGAAAAGACAGCCTCTTCAATAAGTGGTGCTGGGAAAATTGGACAGGCACATGTAAAAGTATGAGAACACTCCCTAACACCATACACAAAAATAAGCTCAAAATGGATTAAAGACCTAAATGTAAGGCCAGAAACTATCAAACTCTTAGAGGAAAACATAGGCAGAACACTCTATGACATAAATCACAGCATGATCCTTTTTGACCCACCTCTTAGAGAAATGGAAATAAAAACAAAAATAAACAAATGGGACCTAATGAAACTTCAAAGCTTTTGCACAGCAAAGGAAACCATAAACAAGACCAAAAAACAACCTTCAGAATTGGAGAAAATATTTGCAAATGAAGCAACTGACAAAGGATTAATCTCCACAATTTATAAGGAGCTCATGAAGCTCAATAACAAAAAAGCAACCCAATCCAAAAATGGGCAGAAGACCTAAATAGACATTTCTCCAAAGAAGATGTACAGATTGCCAACAAACACATGAAAGAATGCTCAACATCAGAGAAATGCAAATCAAAACTACAATGAGATATCATCTCACACCAGTCAGAATGGCCATCATCAAAAAATCTAGAAACAATAAATGCTGGAGAGGGTGTGGAGAAAAGGGAACACTCTTGCACTGCTGGTGGGAATGTGAATTGGTAGAGCCAGTATGGAGAACAGTATGGAGGTTCATTAAAAACTACAAATAGAACTACCATGTGACCCAGCAATCCCACTACTGGGCATATACCCTGAGAAAACCATAATTCAAAAAGAGTCACGTACCAAAATGTTCATTGCAGCTCTATTTACAATAGCCAGGAGATGGAAGCAACCTAAGTGTCCATCATCAGATGAATGGATAAAGAAGATGTGGCACATATATACCATGGAATATTACTCAGCCATAAAAGGAAACGAAATTGAGTTATTTGTAGTGAGGTGGATGGACCTAGAGTCTGTCATACAGAGTGAAGTAAGTCAGAAAGAGAAAGACAAATACCGTATGCTAACACATATATATGGAATCTAAGAAAAAAAAATGTCATGAATAACCTAGGGGTAGGACGGGGATAAAGACACAGACCTACTAGAGAATGGACTTGAGGATATGGGGAGGGGGAAGGGTGAACTGTGACAAAGTGAGAGAGTGGCATGGACATATATACACTACCAAACATAAAATAGATAGCTAGTGGGAAGCAGCTGCATAGCACAGGGAGATCAGCTCCGTGCTTTGTGACCACCTAGAGGGGTGGGATAGGGAGGGTGGGAGGGAGGGAGACGCAAGAGGGAAGAGATATGGGAACATATTTATATGTATAACTGATGCATTTTGATATAAAGCAGGAACTAACACACCATTGTAAAGCAATTATGCTCCAATAAAGATGTAAAAAAAAAAAAATGAGGATTTCAAGTAAAGGTCCTTCAAAACCTAATTTAATGAGAAGGGATTCATTTGTAATTAGCTCCATCATTTTTAAATATGTGCTAATAACTGTCTTTAAATAAATAACCTCTGAAGTTAAATATACATCTCACTTTTTAATTTATTTCATCAAAAAGTTTTTTCTTTATAGATATTGTTCAGGAAATCTCCAGATCAACCCAAATCCAATTTTCATAACTGATGAATAACTTTGGAGGACACAGTGGGTCGTGGGCATTTGTGTTGTGTCTCCTTACAAACAGACATTGTGATGCAGAATCAACCAGAGCTTCCTGCAGCTTTGAAAGGAACATTAATTTTTGCATCCATCAGAAGAGCAAACTTCACTATTATTTTTATTGCTACCTTGTTAATTTTCCCCCATAACTCCTAGTAGTGTCTAATTATAGAGCCAGCTAATGCTATGGTAAGGCCTGCTGGTTAATAGAGATGTTTCTGATTCAACTGACAAATGTCCTCTGAAACACTTGAGCTCTTAAATTAAACTGATGACTCATGCTTCATAAGAGGCAGTAAATATCCCTGTTCATTTTGGCAATCCAAGGAGATTTTTTATAAACTGGAAAAGGTTAAGAGATGCAGCTCAGGTTCCTGGGACAATATTTGACGTATAATGACCTTACCCTAGGAAAAGCTATTCTTCCCTAGAATATCAAGGCAAATACATGGTTCATTCAAATATACATTATAGGCTGTGTATATACAGTATAGAAAAGAGTGTTGGGGAGAGAGAGCTAGTGTTTATTGAACAGCTATTATATAGCCAGCAAGTGATAAGAACTTTACACAGACAGCCTTACTTCATACTCACCAAGATCCTACAAGGTATATAGTGTCAACTTATCAAATTAATTAAACAAATAAAGAAATATAGTTGATAACACTGTATTGTATCATTGACATTTTCTAAGAGAGTAAAATTTAAAAAAGAAAGAAGGAAAAACTCAGAAGAATCAATGTGGCTTTGGGAAAAGAGAGATTTAGGCCATGCTGTTCACAGTATGTAGCCTCCAACATAGAGGGCATTAACCAGTTATGATTGGAATCCTTCAAAACCTGTTATCAAGAGTTAACATGTCCTTTAGTTAATAGACCAAAGGGAAAGAGAGGAAGTTACACAGGGTTAGCTGAGATAATAGCTATCCTTTCACATATTTTTTCAAGGTAAATTTTCTAGTAGGTTCTATTTTGAATCCCATAATTTAATGTATCTCATGTGGATGAGATGTGATGTATCTCATGTGCATCAATGAGAAGATACACTATTTTAAAATGAAAATTTGAAGCTCAGATTATTTTGTAATCTCTTCATCATAAACAGTATGATTATAGGTATGCCTGGTAATAACTATAGAGTATGTGTGTCTGTGTATGTGTCAGCCTAGGGGAAATCTGTGAAAAGCATTTTGCCTATATTATTAATGAATGTACTTAAGACCACTCAGGCAGCATGGTTTCATAACCACAGATCTAGCACTGAATTAGATTGAACCCAAAGATAGTCAAGTCAGTAGTCATGGGATTAACACCACAGAGTTACCTTGCTTAACTGATTTTAAAATAGTCTATTTGACATATTAAGTTACAAAGAGAATGCTTTCATTATTTGAAAACAAGACTTTTCATTTATCAAATACTTCTTTCTTTTCAATATGCTGATATTTAGATGCAGGTTAAATTAACAGTCTACTTGTCACTTTACCTCTGAAGTGATATGGTTAGGCCATGGAAACGTGCTGTGAATAATTATATTGCACATGGCTGAGTGTGACCAAGTTGTCCACTCCTTGGGTGTACCCAAGCCTCAGGCCTCCAGCATTCTGGAAATACTCTTTGCTGTGACCCTCAGATAAGAGTGATTTTATCCCCCTTTCTAGAGAAGAAACTTCAGTGTCCCTATAGATAAGGAGATTCTCTGGGGGCTTCTTAAATGTTAACTTTTAATTCAGCTTTCCCAGCTTCTCTGTCTCTGCTCTGTGTCTCACTTGTTACTCATGCCATTCCTATTTTATATCATATTATTCCACAAAAGCAATTACTCACTTCTGAGAGTCCTACCAGCAACACATTGTGACTTGGGTGAATTCTATAACCTGGGAGAGGTGAAAATATTGGGCTGGCCTAAAAGTTTGTTCGGGTTTGTCCATAACATCTCATGAAAATCCCAAACGAACTTTTTGGCCAACCCAATATTTCTAACAGTGACAAACTCTAGAAGGAAAAATAAAAAAATAAAAAAAGAAAGAAAAAAAAATTGATAAATTTGACAACATAAAAATAAAATTTTATTTGGTACATTAAGACACACACAACCACCACCAAAGTCAAAAGGTAAATGACAAAATAGTACAAAAATATTTGCAAATTATATCACAAAGAATTAATATCTTTAATACCAATAAATAAAGGACTTCTAAAGATAGAGAAGAAAACAATGTATCAATGATACAATAGAATAATGGACAAAATATATGAATTACAAGATCACAGAAAAAGAAATAAGTGAATGTGGTGCTCAAATACGTGAAAAGATATTCCATATCACATGTAAGATAAAATAAAATCCACTGAGATACAGTTTCTCACCTAATTGGCAAAATTCAAAATTTTGTTATTATCTGCTGGCGATGCAAAATCTAGACTCAAAAGGAAAAATAACCCACTTTCATACACATATAAATTGACAGGAAAAATAGAGTGAGAGATGGATCAATATACATTGATCCAAAGATATACATCAATCAACTGAAAAATTTGAACCTTATTTGGATTTCAATTTGAAAAACAGATAGAATCATGAGACAATCAGAAAATTTGAATACTGACTAGACGGTTATGAAAATAAATTTTTGGTAAAATTTATGTGTGATAATTATATTGTGTTGTTTTTTTTTTTTTTAACTAAGTCCTTGTATTTTGAGGAAAGACACTGACATATTCATGGATAAAATGATAGGATGTTTGGCATTTGCTTCAAAATAATCCGGGTAGGCTGGCAGCAAATGATGAGGTGGTATACATAAAACAAAATTGACTATGAGTTGATCGCTGTTTATGTTAGGCGATAACTTCATTAAATTAATGTCTCCTTTTTATGTTATAGAAATTTTCCATATTAATGTTTCCAAAAGAACATCAAATATGTGTTAAAAAATATAGTTCTCAGTCTGAAGCTCATTTTACTATAGAATATTTTAAATTGTGATATAAAAGGCAATGTCTGTACCACGCTCTGAAAGTCTGAAGTCAAAGACAAGGTTTATTTTGTCAGGATTGTGTAATAAACAATTTGTAGCTCAAGATCAGACCTTTATTCTTTCACATTCCTTAGACATTTCCCATCACTTCTTAGACAATGCTCTTCCTAAGTCCTCTCTTCTCGTCCTCCTCTTCACTCTTTTCTCTGTTTACTTTACTTTGGGCCCTACCAACACTTCTCTCAGGAAACTAAAGAATTTTTAATGCAGAATAATTTTCTCTCTCGTTTTCTCTCCTTACTAATTGAGGGACTGCCTTAAGAACCATGTTTCTACATACAAAGTGACCATGAACTTGTTTCTTTCAAGGAAATATCCCCCTAAATTTAAATCAATCCTCCGTGCTACAAATTCATTACCTTATATATTAAATAGATATATAGTCTCAAAATCTTAGTCTTTTGATAAAGTCATTGACTTATACCGTTCATATATTAGCAAATCAGTTTGTTAAGAATGATTATATTGTTTTTATTTAAAATTTTTAATTTATAAAGATTAATTTTGGCTGCTGTTAAAATATATAGGATATACTTTAAAATATATATATAAGAAAAAATGTATATCATCAAAGAAACAATTATCTTTAAGTAGTTCTGAATTAGAAAATCATCACATAAGTTTTATTTTTTTTAAAATCACTTTAAATTATTTTCACCATTTTATTTCCTCAATCTTTCCCAAAATCATTATTGAGACATTACAACTATACAAATTTCAACCCACTAGAAAACTTTTATGACTTTATAGTTAAAATTTATCTGTAGCAATTTTTTGTACTGTGCAGAATTATTCATAACTGCCATATCAAAAGTCATTCCTTATTATTTCAACAAACATTTATTGAGTTCCAGACAACTTATTAGTTCCTGACAATACCGAAACATCACTTCTTTCCCCTGTATCCCTAAGGATCTCCTGGCAGAGCCTCTTCTCTTCCCATGGGTGCACGGCTATAAAAATGCACCTCCAGCTTCCCCTGCAACTTCTGTAGTTTGGATCAAGAAAATGCTGTTAATTCCTTTCTCCATTTATTTTGTGCATGAAACCCTTGTCTCTTTTGGAATTCACATATCTCAGAGAAGTACACCATTTACTCCTGGGGAGCTACTCATTTATTTTAGGCTTCTTGGACAATCATTTTTATATTGCTTCTGGAAAAAAAAATAAAGTGTTTTCAAGGAAATATCCCCAATCCCCAATGCAAACTTATGCACTAAACTATTGCCTAATTTAAATGCAG
Organism: Delphinapterus leucas; assembly: GCF_059928025.1. Taxonomy (NCBI): domain Eukaryota; kingdom Metazoa; phylum Chordata; class Mammalia; order Artiodactyla; family Monodontidae; genus Delphinapterus; species Delphinapterus leucas. Next base: position 35,546,791 of record NC_143137.1, on the reverse strand, counting down.
GAGAATAACATTCTTGGAAAGGCTGGCTATAGACAGGACATTTTTAGAAGAAGCTAGAAACAGTATTATAACTTTCTGGGATGGTCAACAGTGACTTCGCTTCATTGATGTCATGTCTCCAGTATAAGGTATTGTCACCTGATAAGTCTTAGAATACATTTTTTTGCTGCAGTATGAGGAGGTTTTTTTTTTTTTAACCATATGTACCTTAGTTGATTAGTTAATAAATTCACTACTATAATTCAATCTGAAATAGGAAAACAAGTTTAATTCCCTTTTCCTGGAAGCAAGTTCTTTTTGAGAAATAGCACACCATTTAGCTAGTTAGTTTGGAAAGCACTCAGTAACTTTTTATTTGAGCCCTCCCAAATACAATAGCAACATTATTCCACATGGTTTTGGTTCTTTCCTGGTTCCTCTTACTCTGAAATTTCTGACTTAATGCAAAAGCTCATGTCACACATTTTAGTCCTGAGGGAAATTACTGTGACCTGTTTTTTTACTTTCTTCAGGGAGTTTTTTTTTCACTTCCCCTTCCCCCAATTGTTGACTATTTCTTACCAGCCACACTCCACTAAATCCTCCTTCTGGCAGGGCATGCCAGCTGTCTACTGAGGATGCATCTAATCTTGGTCCCTGTCTGTCATTTGGCTTTTTTAAAATGGTCCCAGTTAAAAGTGTTGTGTAATAAAAATAAATAGGTTCACCTCCCTGAGTGCTATGACTCACCCTCATTAAAGCCGTTGATGCCTTAAACGACACTGATTTTACCTTTCTCTTCAGAGTAGAAAAGCTAACATGTGTACTTTCCAATCGAATCAGGGCCACAAGATTCTTGTATTTTAGTAAATCCACATTTATGGATCACATACTATATGTATGCATGGATCAGGAAAGTGTAACCAAACTGCGTAAAAAGAAAAAAATCCAACAACTTCATCCCAGCATATTTAGATTTAATATCAACAATCTGAAATCCACAAATCTTTCAAGAGTTGGTGCCTTAGGAATTCCTTCAGCTGTGCATTCTTGGCATTTACAACCCTGAACAGAATATATATTTTAGTTGCTTTGGCTTTTCTGTGGTAAAATTCTCCTTTTACCCCACCTGCATGCCTCTCCCAGCTTCTGCTACTTCTTTGACAAAAAGCCCTAGGTGCTAGATATACATCTGCATGTTTTTTTCCCATATGTCCAAATTTCTGTAAATAGTGCATACATTATACTTTAGTTCTTTTACATTATAAATTACTACCACCAGCTGGCAAATATTAAATAGCTTCCTCTGTTGGTTTGTTCAGGACCAGTCTCAGTAAATTATTTTGTAAAGGCATGAACATGAATCTGAGGGAGGAAAAGCCTATTAGAAATTTGATTTTGATCATTTGTTTTATGCATTCCTATGATATTTTGTAAGTTCATCCTACTAAATTTTCAAATATATTAACTATATATTATACACAGATAAGCAAAACAACAACAACAACAAAATCCTGCCTAGTATTGACAAACGTTAACACTAATTAACACAGAGATGGCACTTTTTTTTTTTTTTGGAAAAAGGTTTTTAAAAAATTCATCATAAGCAAAATCAACTTATTAGTAGTTTCCCCCTAGTATTCAATTAAATGTCCCCACTTTAAAACTGGGAGTTCCTGGGTGCAATATGGGCAAATCATTTGTTTAAGTAGTATGTAGTAATCCTAGAATGTCACCTGCCAGTTGTTACATGTCAAGGCCATTTGATGTAGACAGTCCTTCTAAAAGGGGAGCAGAGAGGCTGATTGACAGTTTGCCACAGTGGCAATACTTATACTTAGAGGGAATATACTTAGAGGGAAAAATTATAGGGCTTTAAATATGTACATCGGAGAGTAGATAAAATTAATTTAAAAATTTCTAAATTATAGTTTTACATGTTAAAGGTTAGGATTTCTTTAATAGAAAAGTCCCCATGTGGCTCCATTTATTTGGCTCTTAAAAGTATTGTTCCTTTAAAATAGAAAGTTAAAACAAAATTCAAGGTAAACTATTGCCACATATTTTGTGTAAAAATAGTTCTCTCACCAGGAAGAGAATTGGTCTAGCATAGTTTCAGAAACTGGTTTCCCAGGATCTCTGGAAAACTTGGAATGAAACAGGGCACACAATTTCAAGGTCAAAATTTCCACAGTAATATTTCAAATCTGTATTTTCATTTTGATCATAGCCTCTTTAAAAATTATCAGTATAAAAGTTCTCTCTTGGGGTATATATTTTATTTATTTATTTTTTTAATAAATTTTATTTATTTATTTTTGGCTGTGTTGGGTCTTCATTTCTGTGTGAGGGCTTTCTCTAGTGCCACGACCAGGGGCCACTCTTCATCGCGGCACGTGGGCCTCTCACTATCACAGCCTCTCTTGTTGCGGAGCACAGGCTCCAGACGCACAGGCTCAGTAGCTGTGGCTCAGAGGCCTAGTTGCTCCGCTAGGGGTGTGGAGGGCAAAGTGGAGAGATTCCCGCACAGAGGATCAGTGCCGGCCAGCACTCAGCAGCCCAAGAGGCTTGTCTGCTCACCCACCGGGGCAGGTCAGGGCTGGGCGCTGAGGCTCGGGCTTCGGAGGTCGGATCCCAGGGAGAGGAGTGGGGTTGGCTGCGTGAACACAGCCTGAAGGGGGCTAGTGTGCCACAGCGAGCCAGGAGGGAGTCAAATCAAGCCTTGGTGAATTTTAAAAAGTTGAAATTATATCAAGTATCTTTTCTGACCACAACGCTATGAGACTAGATATCAATTACAGGAAAAAGCCTGTAAAACATACAAACACATGGAGGCTAAACAATACACTACTAAATAACCAAGAGATCACTGAAGAAATCAAAGAGGAAATCAAAAAATACCTAGAAACAAATGACAATGAAAACATGACAACCTGAAACATATGGGATGCAGCAAAAGCAGTTCTAAGAGGGAAGTTTATAGCAATACAGTCCTACCTCAAGAAACAAGAAACATCTCAAATAAACAACCTAAACTTACACCTAAAACAATTAGAGAAAGATGAACAAAAAAACCCCAAACTTAGCAGAAGGAAAGAAATCATAAAGGTCAGATCAGAAATAAATGAAAAATAAATAAAGGAAACGATAACAAAGATCAATAAAACTAAAACCTGGTTCTTTGAGAAGATAAACAAAATTGATAAACCATTAGCCAGACTCATCAAGAAAAAAAGGGAGAAGACTCAAATCAATAGAGTTAGAAATGAAGAAGTAACAACTGACACTGCAGAAATACAAAGGATCATGAGAGATTACTACAAGCAACTCTATGCCAATAAAATGGACAACCGGGAAGAAATGGACAAATTCTTAGAAAAGCACAACCTTCCAAGACTGTACCAGGAAGAAATAGGAAATATAAACAGACCAATCACAAGCACTGAAATTGAGACTGTGATTAAAAGTCTTCCAACAAACAAAAGCCCAGGACCAGATGGCTTCACAGGCAAATTCTATTAAACATTTAGATAATAGCTAACACCTATCCTTCTCAAACTCTTCCAAAATATAGCAGAGAGAGGAACACTCTCCAACTTGTTCTACGCGGCCACCATCAGCCTGATACCAAAACCAGACAGAGATGTCACAAAGAAAGAAAACTACAGGCCAATATCACTGATGAACATAGATGCAAAAATCCTCAACAAAATACTAGCAAACAGAATCCAACAGCACATTAAAAGGATCATACACCATGATCAAGTGGGGTTTATTCCAGGAATGCAAGGATTCTTCAATATATGCAAATCAATCGGTGTGATAAGCCATATTAAAAAACTGAAGGATAAAACCATATGTTCATCTCATAGGTGCAGAAAAAGCTTTCAACAAAATTCAGTACCCATTTATGATAAAAACCCTGCAGAAAGTAGGCATAGAGGGAACTAACGTCAACATATAAAGGCCATATATGACAAACCCACAGCCAACATCATTCTCAATGGTGAAAAATGGAAAGCATTTCCTCTAAGATCAGGAACAAGACAAGGATGTCCACTCTCACCACTATTATTTGGCATAGTTTTGGAAGTTTTAGCCACAGCAATCAGAGAAGAAAAAAAAATAAAAGGAATCCAAATCAGAAAAGAAGAAGTAAGCCTGTCACTGTTTGCAGATGACATGATGCTATACTTAGAGAATCCTAAAGATGTTACCAGAAAACTACTAGAGCCAATCAATGAATTTGGTAAAGTAGCAGGATACAAAATTATTGCACAGAAATCTCTGGCATTCCTATACACTAATGATGAAAAGTCTGAAAGAGAAATTAAGAAAACACTCCCATTTACCATTGCAACAAAAAGAATAAAATACCTAGGAATAAACTTACCTAAGGAGACAAAAGACCTGTATGCAGGAACTATAAGACACTGATGAAATAAATTAAAGATGACACAAATAGATGGAGAGATACACTGTGTTCTTGGATTGGAAGAATCAACATTGTGAAAATGACTATACTACCTAAAGCAATCTACAGATTCAATGCAGTCCCTATCAAATTACCAATGGCATATTTTCATAGAACTAGCACAAAAAATTTCACAATTTGTATGGAAACATAAAAGACCCCGAATAGCCAAAGCAATCTTGAGAAAGAAAAATGGAGCTGGAGGAATCAGGCTCCCTGACTTCAGACTATACTACAAAGCTACAGTAATCAAGACAGTATGGTACTGGCACAAAAACAGAAATATAGATCAATGGAACAAGATAGAAAGCCCAGAGATAAACCCACGCACATATGGTCACCTTATTTCTGATAAAGGAGGCAAGAATATACAATGGAGAAAAACAGCCTTTTCAATAAGGGGTGGTGGGAAAACTGGACAGCTACATGTAGAAGAACGAAATTAGAACACTCCCTAACACCATACACAAAAATAAGCTCAAAATGGACTAAACACCTAAATGTAAGGCCAGACACTATAAAATTCTTTGAGAAAAACATAGGCAGAACACTCTATGACATAAATCACAGCAAGATCCTTTTTGACCCACCTCCTAGAGAAATGGAAATAAAAACAAAAATAAACAAATGGGAACTAATGAAACTTAAAATCTTTTGCACAGCAAAGGAAACCATAAACAAGATGAAAAGACAACCCTCAGAATGGAAGAAAATATTTGCAAATGAAGCAACGGACATAGGATTAATCTACAAAATTTACAAGCAGGTCAGGCCGCTCAATATCAAAAAAACAACCCAATCCAAAAATAGGCAGAAGACCTAAATAGACATTTCTCCAAAGAAGATAAACAGATTGCCAACAAACACATGAAAGGATGCTCAACATCACTAATCATTAGAGAAATGCAAATCAAAACCACAATGAGGTATCACCTCACACCGGCCAGAATGGCCATCGTCAAAAAATCTAGAAACAATAAATGCTGGAGAGGGTGTGGAGAAAAGGGAACCCTCTTTCACTGTTGGTAGGAATGTAAATTGATACAGCCACTATGGAGAACAGTATGGAGGTTCCTTAAAATACTACAAATAGAACTACCATATGACCCAGGAATCCCACTACTGGGCATATACCCTGAAAAAACCATAATTCAAAAAGGGTCATGTACCACAATGTTCATTGCAGCGCTATTTACAATAGCCAGGACGTGGAAGCAACCTAAGTGTCCATCATCAGATGAATGGATAAAGAAGATGTGGCACATATATACAATGGAATATTACTCAGCCATAAAAAGAAATGAAATTGAGTTATTTGTAGTGAGATGGATCAACCTAGAGTTTGTCATACAAAGCGAAGTCAGTCAGAAAGAGAAAAACAAATACCGTATGCTAACGCATATATATGGAATCTAAAAAAAAATAAAAATGAAAACGTTTCTTAAGAACCTAGGGGCAGGACAGGTATAAAGATGCAGACTTAGAGAATGGACTTGAGGACATGTGGAGGGCGAAGGGTAAGCTAGGACGAAGTGAGAGGGTGGTATGGACATGTATACACTACGAAATGTAAAATAGATAGCTAGTGGGAAGCAGCCACATAGCACAGGGAGATCAGCTTGGTGCTTTGTGACCACTTAGAGGGGTGGGACACTAAGGATGGGAGGGAGACGCAAGAGGGAGGAGATATGGGGATATATGTATATGTGTAGCTGATTCACTTTGTTATAAAGCAGAAACTAACACACTGTTGTAAAGCAATTATACTCCAATAAATATGTTAAAAAATTGAAAAATAAAACTAGAGCATAAATGTCTATCCACAAAATAACTAAATCATGATATAGTCTCCTAAAGGAATATTACACAGCCAGAAAAATTACAGCCTAATATAGCAATAGAGAATATGAATTATTACCTACTTTGTAAAACTGCAAGGTATGAAAATATAATAATTAATACTTTTATGGATTCTATGTAGTTAAAAATAAAATTGAAATAAAAGTTTACGAAGGACAGTCTTTCTATTAAAACAATGCTTAAATAAGAATTTAGCAGTTATGAACCAGGAAGGAGATTTGTCAGTGAGAACAGTCCTGATGTTCTCCTTTTGAGCTTTTCCTTTTGCCTTTATGTTGTACTTAGAGCTGCTTACTTACTATCACCACTAGCTGCCAGGGTTGCTTTCCTTTCCTAAGGCCTACTCATGGATTAAGAAATATTTCTGGGGCTTCCCTGGTGGCGCAGTGGTTGAGAGTCCGCCTGCCGATGCAGGGGACACAGGTTCGTGCCCTGGTCCAGGGGGATCCCACATGCTGTGGAGCGGCTGCGCCCGTGAGCCATGGCCGCTGGGCCTGCGCGTCCGGAGCCTGTGCTCCGCAACGGGAGAGGCCACAACTGTGAGAGGCCCGCGTACCGCAAAAAAAAAAAAAAAAATTTCTGGATGTAGCAGCGTTCAGGAACTAGCCGATCCGTTTATTTTGTCCCTTTCAAGGACAAAGGCCAATTTCATTAAAATTAAAACATTACCTGGCTCAAATCTTGGGAGATTTAGTATTTTATTTTGATAAGGGAGGCTGCTCTATTTCTCTGAGGTGTTTTTAAAACATTAAGAATTTTCATATGCCCTAAATTAGACTCAGAGCTGTAGAACTCATTTTTTAAGCTCTATAAATAGATCTAAGTGTTGTAGTGCTAGATAATAAATCCTATGAAATCAAGTTATTAAAAATATTCATGTTTATGGCTAGTAAATATTCTATTTGATTTTACATCTTTCCTTCTTATCGTCATTATTTAAGAAGTGCAACAATGGTTACTAAAGTATGCCAGTCCATATCAACACAACTTCACTTTGAGCCATATGCATTATAAAAAGGTAAATTTTAAATTTTAGTGGAAAAACAAGAGAGGAGGTTTTCTTTATTCTTTATTCTTCCAACTCAACGTAAGCAGTGTATTCCTCATCTAAGATATAACTTATAGTTTACTACTATTACAACATTGCTTCATTTGTCATCTATATGTATGTGTAGGTATATAGATATCTGTATGATATATGCAGTTATCATGTATCATGTTATAATTACACAGATCATGGTATATTTAAATAAATATTTTATTTCTGCTGGTAATAGTTAACACTTCTATAACTTACACTTTATCAGGCACTGTTCTAAGTGCTCTGCTGTTAAACCTTGCAACTGTGAGGTGAGTAGTCTTATTATCCACATTTTGCAGATGAGGAAACTAAGACACAGAGAGGTTAAATAATAAGATCAAGGTTGCACAGTTCATAAGTATTAGACCTGGGATTCAAACCCACATGTCCGGCTCCAGGGTCTGTGCTCTCAAATCTTACCTTATATTGCCTTTACAAAACAGGTATTAAGTGAAGCCACTTGAAATACCAGTGTGGAGAGTTAAGCTAACAGCCCAACCCAAAGAAGATATTTTGAGTTGGGGTAGTTATTTTGAAAATTAATCTTCAAAGTCTTTTTGCCTATATTAACTAGATACAATTTTTTATTTTCCATTAGCACTGCCTGTAAGACTGTGACCGCTTCCAGCATAAGGACCACTCAACTATTTCTACTCTCCTGAACCTGATGTATTTTCTGTCGCACAGCCAAAAATTTGTTGAAAAGGTAAGTGATGGAATGACCAATGCAACACACTGACAAGTTAAAGGAATGGTTTGGGGTAACTGGATGGTTCAGATTGAAATTTTGTTTTTGAGAAAATAAAATACTTTGGCCTGAATTAATCAGATGGATAGGCTATATTAATCCACTTCATTGGATTAAAAGAAAATTGATCACTAATTTAATTAGCCTAGTCTATTACTTGTGCCCTTGAGTCATAAACTACCATAGATTTTTCTTGTGATTATTTTAACAGGGCTAAAAAAATTTAACTCAACAATTTGAGTACATAGCATTCTGATAACACCATATTGTTGTCTAACAGCGAAATACAAAATCTTATTCAAATATGAACATTTTCAGCAGATATTATAGTGTGTTAAAATACATTTAAAAATCTACTAAACTACTAAATCCTATTAACAACCAGTTTAAAAGATACAAAATTTTCAATTAAAGAAAAATATAAAGCATTTGCTACTGTGTACAAAAAAACCCTCAGCATTGATGAAAGATAGCTAAATATTAATCCTCAAAATATTTTAATGGAGGAAGATATGAGGTAAACATTTGTAGGTTTCCTGTCTTTATCACCTGGCACTTACAGATATAAAATACATGTAAGAAAGGTAAGTCAGAGTCCTACTCTCCCAATCGCTGTATAACAAGGCTGATCTTGTTATCACAATGGTTCTGTCCATTCAGTTAATATTTATTAAACACCCATTATACAAAAGGTACTACACTAAGTTCTCTGTAATAGCACATTGTTTGCATGTGGTAATTTAAAGTGCTTCCAGCATTCACAAGTATTGTCACGTTTTGAGTTATGAGGTGGGCCACATTGATGTCCTTCTTATATTACAAGCGTGGAAACTGAGGCCCAACATGGTTAATTATACTATCCAAAGTCACGGAAGTGATGGTGAAACTGGGGTTATAGAAGCAATACTGGTAATAATACAAAGGAGAGATGGAACAGAAATAGCCCATCAAAAGGTTCTGCTTCATAAAAGTCTTGATTTGAAAGCAATGTTAAATGGCTTGGTCATACATGGAATACACACCAAACTCATTTTATTATTAAGGGTTAAGTTTCTTTTGATTAATACAAACCAACTTATAATAATAATATTCTTTTAAAATATAATTGGCATATTCTTATATCATACTTTTCTCTCTTCTTGCTTAAACTTAATAGAATAAAACAAGCTTCAAAAAAGGCACCCTAAGAATAAATAGGGTGTGTAATGAACAACCATTATACATGATTTCTTCACTCATGTGGAACTCCTATAACCCGCTAATGAGATCACCACTTGTGAGGTACTGAGGCCTTTTGTTTCAACTAGGTTAATCATATTTTATGACCAACCATTATGTCTCTTCTATTCATGTATATAACTATTTCATTGCTAGGTACAGTATTCATACTTTATGGTCCAATTTATTATTTGGCTGCATCTGAAAACCAAGACTATATGAATATTTTATTTTACATGCAAAATACACTAAAGTTACTGTTACTTTTATAAACATATAATAAATCCTATAAAAAGGGATATTTTAGAAAAATAAGAAAATTGAATAGAGAGTACTTAGGCTTTCCCTTTTTCAGTGTCAACACAATGAGCATTCAAAAATTCATTTGTCCCAATATTGATGGTAATAATGGCTACTATATATTGAGAACCTTCTCTGTGCCTCTTCTCTTTATATACACATTTATATATTCATAATTTCACCTAATGGAATCTTTAAATTGGACATACAATAGTGATTATCATTTCAAAGCTGAGAAAACTGACATTCAGCAAGGGTAAGTAATTTTTCCATGTCACAGAATGGCAAATTTGAGCTTTTATTCCATCCTGAACACACTGTCTACTACATCATGGTTCTTCCCTCCCTGCCTCCTTCCACCCTCTCAGACTAGCCCACTGAGGTTCTGTCTTAATTCGTGCTCCATTATCTCTGTAGCTCATTTATTTAGTTATTCATTTGGCATACATTTATTGAATACCTTCTACAGGGCAGGCTTGGTTTTAGGAACTGGGGACAAAAAGTTAACAAGACAAAGTCCCTGCTCATAAGCACATATAAACTCAGGGCAGAGTCAGGCAACAAGATGAAAATAAGACAATTTCAAAAAGGGATAAGTGCTAGGAAAACAAACAGAGTGAAGAGATAGAGAATGCAGGAAGCAGGGCTGGTAGAAATGGAGAGTGTCTGTTTTAAGTTGGAAGACATTTCTAAGGAGGTGACCTCTGAGCTGGACCATGAATGACATGAAAAAGACACCAGATGATCTGGGGCTGGGCATTCCTGGCAGAGGGAACACCAAGTACAAAGACCTAGACAGAACAAGTTTAGCATGTTCAAGGAATAGCTGGAATGCCAGTGTGGCTGAAATTTAGTGAGCTGAGAAGGTGGTAGTAGGAAATGGGGTTGAAGAAATAAACAAATGCCTGATTCAGTAGAGCCGAATAGGTCCTGGGAAAGAGTGTGGTTTTAAGTGTCATAGGAGGCCATTGGAAATGTGTGGAAAAGTCTTAGTCTTATCACAGCCAGTTTAGGTCATGTTTATCGCTAGCTACTATCTGTTATCCTATTGAGATGGAGCGGCTGCCTCAACTATCAATTACCCCATTAGAATCACTTCTATTTCTCGTGGGTTTACCTGACAAATTTTGCCTCCTAATACTGACGCCAGAGTCACATTAGCTTGATACACATTTTGGGTGCCTTGGCATTGCCCTGAGTCTGCTGAACCATTCACTAAAATTATCTTTACTTTCTCTGCCCCAGTGCTACTGACCTCAGCTAGATATTAGAGAAACATCGAGGGGGGTGAAGGTGGGAGGTAATTCTCTTTAAAGTGTGGAGAACTGACACCACTTACTAAACTCTAAAAGCCATATCACATCTTTAAAGGAGAATTCATGTTAACCCAAATGAAATTTTCATCTGTGGAGTGTCATAACTTTAATAAAGTGTGACTTGAAATATAATAAGATGACTTGGGAATCACTACATATACAAGTGTTTCCAGGGTTAGCCTTCTAAATTAATTCTGCTTTCAAGTTCCTTGACTTTCTTCCCTTCTAAATAGTTCTTTAAAAGCTCCAAAATTTTTCCTACACTCATTCTCTCAGCAGCAGTATTGGGGAGGAGGGAACCAATGGGAACAAGAGGAAGAGTCAGAGGCAACTATTTTTTTTTTTCCGGTACGCGGGCCTCTCACTGTTGTGGCCTCTCCCGTTGCGGAGCACAGGCTCCGGACGTGCAGGCTCAGCGGCCATGGCTCACGGGCCCAGCCGCTCCGCGGCACGTGGGATCCTCCCAGACCGGGGCACGAACCCGCATCCCCTGCATCGGCAGGCGAACTCTCAACCACTGTGCCACCAGGGAAGCCCAGAGGCAACTATTTTTAAGTGCAAATTAGTTTAGGTATATAATACAAGTGTATATTTATGCATAATAGGTACAAAAACCATTTCCAGAGAAAATGATTTCTAATATACAATAAAAGCTTCAATATTAATTAAAATTTGAATCCCAAGATTATTAATAAATGAGATTCCAAGTCATTTTTATGATCTTGAAAAGTAGTTATCATTTCTCTAGTATTTTGCTCATAATTCAGTCAAACTGGTTAAGGGAAAGGAGCTAAGAGAAGGCAATTATTTTATTACACATATATTTGAATAGTGGCCTAGCAGTTACTTTAGACTTTATGTAAACATTATCCTTTAGAAATTTTCACACATGTAAGAGCTCAGAAATTTTAATTCTCTTACATCTAACATTAGGAAGTAGCTTTAGTGACACCAGAAATCAAGAAAGAGAGAGACATAGGAACCAGGAGAAGTGGATGCAGCCCAGGAGCAACAGACCTGGAAAGCAACTAGTCCTAACTGAAGCAGGAAAAATGGAAAGACATCTTGGGGGGAAAGGCCATATGACAGAATTTTCTGATATGACAGTTTGAAAAAAGAAATATGACAAAGGCATACAGTGTAGGAAAAAAGAAATGCAAGAAGCAACACTATGAAAACCAAAAAGTAAAATGATAAATGAAAAGAAATAAAACTGAAAGTCTTGGCTCCGTAGTGTACAATATATGCAGGCTTAATTATGAAAATATTCTTCACTCATTTAACTAAAATAATTATACAGGAGAATAGGTGAGGCAAGGTGTTGAGGTCATATAACAGCCAAATCTCTCATCTATCTTCCCAGGAATTGAATACATGTTTCAAAAAGATAAATCAAGAAATGCTCTGTGTATTAATAGAGATGTTAGAAATAGTTAAGAGCATTAAAAGTGATCCCAGCTCTGGTTATTATCACTAGACTGTCTCCCACTATTTCTTCTGATGTGGACGACTTGAGTATGTACTGGAATGTATCCTTATGGAATTTCTGAGGTCAGTCCCATTTGTGGAACTTTAAAGAATTGCTGAGCTACAGCCTTATTACTGTATTGTCTCATTCATTCAATTTCTTATATCTAATGCCTACTCTATGCCAGGTACTGTGTTAGGTAGTAAAACTATGAAGCAGTAAACTTAATACTGAGAAATTGATTGTATTTCTTTAGTTAATTTGGCCTTACATGTAGATAGATGCAGAAGAAAACAAGTAGAAATGTGGTATGTGTTATGTAGGGGGCAGGTTCAAAATGTTCTTTGATTTTGAACTTGATCCCATGTGTGTATCTTTGAACAAAATAAGCAAACCAAAAGAAATAGAGACAAACAAACAAAAATATATTTCCTACTTCTTTCCTATGAAGAAAATTTCTGGCCTAGGGACCACAGTTTTAGTTATTTGTTCTACGATCATCTTTATTTCCATCAGTTACTCTATTCAATCATTAGATAAACATTTCATAAGAAAAAAATTATTAGCAGTAAACTGTTAGAAAACAGTCTTGCTGATATTTCTAAAATGCATTTTGGATCTTAACAGTCATCTATGTAAAAATTTCCAAAGTTTTCACTTTGGCCACATGGTTCCTCTTCCATGTCTTACCCTTACTTTCTTTTCTCTTCTTTTTCCTCCCCTTCCCTTTCCTTCATTTCCTTCTCTTTCCTAAACTAGTCAATGATAATGCTGTTGAATGAGACAGAGTAAGGCAGGTATCTGTGCAGAGGGGTTGACCAAAGTGGAGAGTCAGAGCCCAAGCAGGGTGAGTAAGGCATCCACACAGAGGTGGGGGACAGTCTAGCATCAAGTGTCTGAGTCCCATGAGAAAGAAAGAAGATCCATCTCAGGGTAGCAATATCCAAGTAGAATCAGGAGAGCATCCACATAAGAGAAGGGGCAATATAATTTATAAAAGATTGGTTAGATACAGGAGGATTGATCAAACAACCAAAGATATTAAGGAAAATGGGAGTCAGATTTCCCAACTTTTGAAAGGGTGGGCTACAAATTAGGAAAGGGAGACAACTAGAATGAACCCTGTGGTGTTGCATTATAATGGAGGTATGTGTTCTGGCTATGTATTAATGCATCACAAATTACCCCCAAATGCAGTGATTTAAAACATTACAATTATTATGTTATTTCTCATGATTTATGTGCATCAGGAACTTGCAAATAAACTGTCCCAGGAACTGGGACAGTTTATCCCCAGGAGCTCAGGTGCGAAGCTTGAAAGCTGGGGATGACTTTGCAGCTGGGAGCTAGAATCATCCAGAGGCTAGAGTTTGATGCTGCCTGTTAGCTGGGGTCTCCACTGAGGCTGTTGACTAGAGCATGTACACCTGTCCTTTCCTTGTAGCTGTCTGGTTTTTCACAGGATGCTGACTGGATTCTAAGAGCAAGCATCCCAAGAGGACCAGAAAGAAGCTGTATAATCTTTTAAGTGCTAGACTGGGAAGTCTCATAGCCTCATTTACGCTATCGTCACAAGTATTAATTAGCTTGGGATGCCATAACAAAATACCAAAGATGGGGTATCTTAAATGACAGAAATTTATTTTCTCACAGCTTTGGAGGCTGGAAGACCAAGATCAGGGTGCCAGCATGATTGGGGGGTCTGCCTTCTTACTGTGTCCCCACATGGAAGAGAGAGAGAGAGAGAAAACCCTCTCTGGTGGCTCTCTAAATAAGGTCACTAATCCCATCATGAGGCCTCACTCTCATGACCTCATTTAAACCTAACTAACTCCTAAAAGCCCCATTTCAAATACCATAACACTGTATGGTTAGGGCTTCAACTTATGAATTTGTGTGGACACAGTTCAGTCCCTAGCAACCACTGGTGCATGGTAGGAGACAAGCATGGCTCTCACTTCTGGATGGGAGGAGCATTAACGTTATATTGTAAAAAGAACATATGGATTATATGGAATGGGAGATCTTGTTATAGCTAGCTTGCAAAATACAATTTGCCACATTATGTATGCTTGTATACACACATATACATATATACACACATACATGTATGTGTTTGTGTGCATATTCCCTAACTAAGTCCAATGAGAGGGCATAAGAGCAGCAACTGCACTCTACTTCAACAGCAATGAGCACACCTGGTGCCCAGATCTTGACTTCCAGATATCACTCTTTATTATAAGGAACCAGGGCTCCTTGGAGAAATGGCTGATTCAAGAGCTAGAGAAAAAACAAGGTGACTTTAGAACCACTTGTGACAGAAATAAAAGAATGATGAGGGTTGTCAAAAGGACACAGGGGAAAGCTTAAAGGAGCTCCGTTGGCCAATTCTGGAACCACTTGAACATCAAAATAATGAAAGTAACTGGTTATAACCCATTGAATTAAATAAATAAATAAAACTTTTAGTAAAGAATGGGATATATACACAGTTTCCAATTACCTCCCCATGCAAATATTTAGTATGTACAAAAGTAGAAAAGGAACTTCCCAGATAGGAATCCTGGAAGACCCTGTCTTAATCTAGTGATCAAAGTGAACATCATCATTAATGGGACAAATTAAAATTACACACCACCTGACAGAATGCAGTGAGAAAAACACAGCCCCTCTCCTGTGATGTTCCTGCAAAACATGCATAACTTGAAACAAATCATGAGGAAGCATCAGACACCAAATTAAGGAACAGTTACAAAATAACTGGCCTGTAATCTTTAATAGTGTCAAAGTCATTAAAGTCAAGGAAAGACTGAAGAACTGTTCCAGACTGGAGTTGACCAAAAGGGCTAACTGCAACATGTGATTCTGAAATGGGTGTGTTTGATGTAAAGAGCATCATCAAGACCATGAGAAAACTTGGATGGAGTTTGAAAATCACATGACAGTAATGTATCAGTGTTGATTTTCTGAATTATACAAGGCTTAGTAAACACCAAAGTTGTTTAGCATGGAATCCACAGACTTTCCAATTTTGTATCTTACCTTGCATCTTACCACTTCCCTGGCAATAACCACATGTTTTAGCTTCAGAGCTGGTTAAGCCTTCACTAATCCTTTTCCAGGAAGACCTGTTTCTTGTCTCTCTCCTGGAAAGTCTTTCCTTATTCTTTATGAACCATTGAAATGCTCACTCTCCTGTCAAGCCTTATTAATTGTCCTGAACACTTTTACTTAGGTCCTCTATTTCCACCACTTTCGTACATTACTCTGTGTGTACTGTCATAATACAGGACACAGCATGAAGGGAAGGCCTGCATATATTCATATTCACATTCCCAGGACTCATCACAATCCCTAGAACATAGGAGCAGCTCAATATATTGTGTCGAATGAGTAAACAGTACTGCTCTGTTAATATTGTGTTTTAAAAGGAGTTCTATTTCTTAATCTTTGTTATCACACACACTTACGGACATATAATCTTTGGGGGAGCTTTCAGTTGTCCAGTTATACATGTATTTCATTGTAAGTTCCTTCTAATCATTTTTGGAGTCGAATGAAAGGGATGAAAGAAGGAAGGGAGGGAGGAAGGAGAGAGAGAAAGTGGGAGGGAGAGAGAGAGGGAGGAAAAAAGAAAGGGAGAGAAATAAGAAGGGGGGTCATTCTGAGTTTGGAAAATCCAGTGAATTGGTAAGACTTGTCATCTCTAACATCTGGTCAGCACAGCTACTTGGGCACAGTAGACAGAAAACGTATTTCAGGGTAGATGAACCTGCATGTGACCCCCAGTTCCGCCACTTTTCAGTTATGTGATCTTGGGCAAGCTAGCTGATTCTAAGATAACCTCATCTATTAAATGGAAACGATACTGTTAAATCCATAGGCTTATTGTGGGGATTAGAGGGAAATTTTTAAATAAAGAGTTTAGCATTATGCTTGGAATATTGTAAATGATTAGAAGGTGGATCTATTATTTTCACTATTTTAAAATTTTTTTTAATATTTTTTATTGAGGTATATTTGATGTACAATATTACATAAGTTTCAGGTGTACAACATAGTGATTCACAACTTTAAAGGTCATATTCCATTTATAGTTATTATAAAATATTGCATATTCCCTGTGTTATACAATATACCTTTGTAGCTTATTTATTTTATACACAGTAGTTTTTACCTCTTAATCCCCTACCTTTATCTTCCCCCTCCCCCCTTCTCTCTCCCCACTGGTAACCACTAGTTTGTTCTCTATATGTGTGAGTCTGTTTCTTTTTTGTTATATTCACTAGTTTGTTTTATTTTTTAGATTCCACATATAAGTGGTATCATTCAGTATTTTTCCTTCTCTGTCTGACTTATTTCACTTAGCATAATGCCCTCCAGGTCCATCCATGTTGCTGCAAATGGCAAAATTTCATTCTTTGTTATGGCTGAGTAGTATTCCATTGTATGTATACACCACATCTTCCACATCTTCTTTACCCTGTCATCTGTTTTTTTTTTTTTTTTTACATCTTTATTGGAGTACAGTTGCCCTAAAATGGTGTGTTAGTTTCTGCTCCACAGCAAAGTGAATCAGCCACACACATACACACGTTCCCATATCTCCTCCCTGCTGCGTCTCCCTCCCTCCCCCCCTCCCCATCCCACCCCTCCAGGCGGTCACAAAGCACTGAGCTGGTCTCCCTGTGCCATGCGGCTGCTTCCCACTAGCTACCTCTTTTATGTTTGGTAGTGTATATCTGTCCATGCCACTCTCGTGCTTTGTCACAGCTTACCCTTCCCCCTCCCCATATCCTCAAGTCCATTCTCTAGTATGTTTGTGTCTTTATTCCTGTTTTACCCCTAGGTTCTTCATGACATTTTTTTTTTTCTTAAATTCCATATATATGTGTTAGTATACGGTATTCGTCTTTCTCTTTCTGACTTACTTCACTCTGTATGACAGACTCTAGGTTGATCCACCTCATTACAAATAGCTCAATTTGGTTTCTTTTTATGGCTGAGTAATATTCCATTGTACATATGTGCAACATCTTCTTTATCCATTCATCCGGTGATGGACATGTAGGTTGCTTCCATCTCCTGGCTATTGTAAATAGAGCTGCAATGAACATTTTGGTACATGACTCTTTTTGAATTATGGTTTTCTCAGGGTATATGCCCAGTAGTGGGATTGCTGGGTCATATGGTAGTTCTATTTGTAGTATTTTAAGGAACCTCCATACTGTTTAATTTAAGTCCATCTTGTTTAATGTATCATTTAAAGCTTGTGTTTCCTTATTTATTTTCCTTTTGGATGATCTGTCCATTGGTGAAAGTGGGGTGTTAAAGTCCCCTACTATAAATGTGTTACTGTCAGTTTCCCCTTTCATGGCTGTTAGTATTTGCCTTATTTATTGAGGTGCTCCTATGTTGGGTGCATAAATATTTACAATTGTTATATCTCCTTCTTGGATCAATCCCTTGATCATTATGCAGTGTCCTTCTTTGTCTCTTCTAATAGTCTTTATATTAAAGTCTATTTTGTCTGATATGAGAATTGCTACTCCAGCTTTCTTTTGGTTTCCATTTGCATGGAATATCTTTTTCCATCCCCTTACTTTCAGTCTGTATGTGTCTCTAGGTCTGAAGTGGGTCTCTTGTAGACAGCATATATATGGGTATTGTTTTTGTATCCATTCAGCCAATCTGTGTCTTTTGGTGGGAGCATTTAAGGTAATTTAAGGTAATTATCGATATGTATGTTCCTATTCCCATTTTCTTAATTGTTTTGGGTTCGTTATTGTAGGTCTTTTCCTTCTCTTGTGTTTCTTGCCTAGAGAAGTTCCTTTAGCATTTGTTGTAAAGCTGGTTTGGTGGTGCTGAACTCTCAGCATTTGCTTGTCTGTAAAGCTTTTAATTTCTCCATCAAATCTGAATGAGATCCTTGCTGGGTAGAGTAATCTTGGTTGTAGGTTTTTCTCCTTCATCACTTTAAATATGTCCTACCAGTCCCTTCTGGCTTGCAGAGTTTCTGCTGAAAGATCAGCTGTTAACCTTATGGGGATTCCCTTGTGTGTTATTTGTTGTTTTTCCCTTGCTGCTTTTAATATGTTTTCTTTGTATGTAATTTTTGATAGTTTGATTAATATGTGTCTTGTGTGTTTCTCCTTGGATTTATCCTGTATGGGACTCTCTGTGCTTCCTGGACTTGATTAACTATTTCCTTTCCCATATTAGGGAAGTTTTCAACTGTAATCTCTTCAAATATTTTCTCAGTCCCTTTCTTTTTCTCTTCTTCTTCTGGGACCCCTGTAATTCGAATGTTGGTGCATTTAATGTTGTCCCTGAAGTCTCTGAGACTGTCCTCAGTTCTTTTCATTCTTTTTTTCTTTATTCTGCTCTGCAGTAGTTATTTCCACTATTTTATCTTCCAGGTCACTTATCCGTTCTTTTGCCTCAGTTATTCAGCTATTGATCCCATCTAGAATATTTTTAATTTCATTTATTGTGTTGTTCATCGTTGCTTGTTTCATCTTTAGTTCTTCTAGGTCCTTGTTAAATGTTTCTTGCATGTTGTCTATTTTATTTCCAAGATTTTGGATCATCTTTACTATCATTATTCTGAATTCCCGTTCAGGTAGACTGCCTATTTCCTCTTCATTTGTTAGGTCTGGTGGGTTTTTATCTTGCTCCTTCATCTGCTGTGTGTTTTTCTGTCTTCTCATTTTGCTTATCTTACTGTGTTTGGGGTCTCCTTTTTGTAGGCTGCAGGTTCGTAGTCCCCATTGTTTTTGGTTCTGTCCCCAGTGGCTTAAGTTGGTTTAGTGGGTTATGTAGGCTTCCTGGTGGAGGGGACTAGTGCCTGTGTTCTGGTTGATGAGGCTGGATCTTGTCTTTCTGGTGGGCAGGTCCACGTCTGGTGGTGTGTTTTGGGGTGTCTGTGGCCTTATTATGATTTTAGGCAGCCTCTCTGCTAATGGGTGGGGCTGTGTTCCTGTCTTGCTAGTTGTTTGGCATAGGGTGTCCAGCACTGTAGCTTGCTGGTCGTTGAGTGAAGCTGGGTGCTGGTGTTGAGATGGAGATCTCTGGGAGATTTTCACCGTTTGCTATTATGTGGAGCTGGGAGGTCTCTTGTGGACCAGTGTCCTAAAGTTGGCTCTCCCACCTCAGAGGCACAGCACTGACACCTGGCTGCAGCACCAAGAGCCTTTCGTGCACACGGCTCAGAATAAAAGGGAGAAAGAAAGGAAGAAAGAAAGAAAAGAAAAAAGGAAAGAAAGATAAAATAAAGTAAGATAAAATAAAATGAAGTTATTAAAATAAAAAATAATTATTAAGAAAAAAAATTTTTTTAAATAAACGGACGGAGAGAACCCTAGGAGAAATGGTGGAAGCAAAGCTATACAGACAAAATCTCACACAGAAGCATACACATACACACTCAGAAAAAGAGGAAAAGGGGAAAAAATCATAAATCTTGCTCTCAAAGTCCACCTCCTCAATTTGGGATGATTCGTTGTCTATTCATGTATTCCACAGATGGAGGGTACAGCAAGTTGATTGTGGATATTTAATCCGCTGCTTCTGAGGCTGCTGAGAGGGATTTCCCTTTCTCTTCTTTGTTCACACAGCTCTCGGGGCTCAGCTTTGGATTTGGCCCCGCCTCTGCGTGTAGGTCATTGGAGGAGGGGAGGGAGGGGTACGGAGTGCGGGGCGAGCCTGCAGCAGCAGAGGCCAGCGTAACGTTGCACCAGCCTGAGGTGCACTGGGCGTTCTCCCAGGGAAGTTGTCCCTGGATCCCTGGACCCTGGCAGTGGCGGGCTGCACAGACTCCCGGAGGAAGGGGTGTGTGGATAGTGACCTGTGCTTGCATGCAGGCTTCTTGGTGGCGGCAGCAGCAGCCTTAGTGCCTCATGCCCGTCTCTGGGGTCCGCGCTTTTAGCTGCGGCTCGTGCCCGTCTCTGGAGCTCCTTTAAGCAGCGCCCTTAATCCCCTCTCCTCGAGCACCAGGAAACAAAGAGGGAAGAAAAAGTCTCTTGCCTCTTCGGCAGGTCCAGACTTTTCCCGGGACTCCCTCCCGGCTAGCCGTGGTGCACTAACCCCCTGCAGGCTGTGTTCACGCCGCCAACCCCAGTCCTCTCCCTGCGCTCCGACGGAAGCCCGAGCCTCAGCTCCCAGCCCCACCCGCCCCGGCGGGTGAGCAGACAAGCCTCTCGATCTGCTTAGTGCCAGTCGGCACCGATCCTCTGTGCGGGAATCTCTCTGCTTTGTCCCCCGCACCCCTGTTGCTGTGTTCTCCTCCGTGATCTGAGGCTTTTCCACTCCGCCACCCGCAGTCTCCGCCCGCGAAGGGGCTTCCTAGTGTGTGGAAACCTTTCCTCCTTCACAGCTCCCTCCCACTGGTGCCGGTCCCGTCCCTATCCTTTTGTCTCTGTTTATTCTTTTTTCTTTTGCCCTACCCAGGTACGTGGGGACTTTCTTGCCTTTTGGAAGGTCTGAGGCCTTCTGCCAGGGTTCAGTATGTGCTCTGTAGGAGTTGCTCCCCGTGTAGATGTATTTCTGGTGTATCTGTGGGGAGGAAGGTGATCTCCGCATCTTACTCTTCCGCCATCTTCCCCTCCTTATCTTTAAAATTTTGATGCTCTATATTCTCTAACTGTAAACTATCACCTTGTTATACTTTACCAATAAGTTGATATACTAGAATAAATATTTAAAGGTATAGAGCAGCAAAATCCTACTTCTGAAAAAAATCCAATGGTTGTTTGTTTTTAATCTATAAAAATATTGTGTTTATGATTGCAGGTTTTATTTTCAACTTGGTTATTTTCCAAGTCAGGTGAATTTCCAAGTTAGTTGTGTATTGAGAATACAGAATTGGACATTTTGCACATGTAAAGCACCTTCTTTGGTTTTGATAAGATGAGAGGTATATTGTTCTTAGTTCTTATGATCATTTTCGTACTTTTCAGACAAAAGGTTTTCTGCTGCTAATCTGTCAGTCTTAAATCTCCTGGGATATGCCTTCTTCAACCCTCCTCTCTCTTGTTTTTTGAGTAAATAATTATATGATGTTTTCCTGCTAATGCATACATTGCTCTAAATCAAAGATCTCTAAATGAAAAATTTACATGGAAGTGAATCACATAGTAAGTATTCATGGTGTTTTGAACTAATAAACAGCTACAATGGCTTTTAGCCAAGTCAAACTAAAAAAAATAAAGTAGAGGTTACTGAGTTCAGACTGATGTTATTTTTCACGTCACTTCTCTTAGAGTTAGAAAATCCATGAGGAATAACAATAAAATCCCCCAAACTGGAGGCAACAAAAGAATTAGCAGAGTAAACCCAAGATATCACACTTCTAACTTTAAGGTCAAAGAGAGAGAGAAACCTAACGATGTAGATCCATTCAAAGTCTTATTTGTCTGGCTTCCTTTAACCCCCAGTATTACCTGTGAATTTCTGTGGTGTTGGATAGCCACATTCCTCACACGAATTGCTAAAGGAGTTTCTACACAGCATCTCTCCTTCAGTATTCACTACAAACAAATCAGCAATCACTATTCACTCTGTTAAGTTTGAAGAACTTTCTTTTTATGTGCTTTGAAAAATGTTGTATAAAATTGGAAATTTCCAGGGTGTTGTTTATGTTCAAGGACAGATTTAAACAATGAGGTGACATCAGGCTTGGAAGAGTCTTTGAAAACAAAGACAACCTATATCTTTTATGAAGAAAAAAGTATTATTTGGAAAATGCTGTGAGTGGGTAAATCACAGAACACGCATGCACCAGTCTAATTATCACTGCTAAGTCCCTCTCCTCATGCTCTGCACCTGTATTGCTGGCTCTTTAACAGGACTCAAGAGTTGCACTTTGCACTGTGGATTTCAGAGGGCACCTAACAAGCCACCCATATTTTGGAAGCAGTGAGCAGGAGAATTAATGAGTTGCTTAGCCCCCTTCCTTTGAATGAGTATTTATTGATTCTGACAGAAGCATAGGGAAGTGGATGATAGAGAGTAGAGTTGCATACCTCATCTGGCTCTCTGCCTTAATTTGTTTGTAGAAATGAATTAAGACTGATGGCAAGTAAGACTGTGCAGGAAAGACAGGACACAGAAAACTATAATGGTCACAGAAAGAGTATCAACTAAAAAAATCCAGTTCTTAGCTAGATGCTATTTTTATAATCTAGGATTTTAGGCACAGATAAGCTATTTTAATATCATGCTTATGAATACATTCACAAAGTTATATGCAGTTTACAGCCTTAAAAACAAGGTTCTCCTAACTTGCAGCACTGGAAGCTCAATTTCATGTACCTGGGTCTGAAAAAAAATCAGATTGTGTTCTTTTACTTGTACATCATCACCAATAGAAGAGATTTCTGGGGTTGGACTGCAATGGCACCTTTGTTAAAGATGCATGAAGTCAATGGAATAGACCTTATTTCCCTACAGCTGGGGAGGCTCTGGAGGTCTAGCAGTGATAAACATTTGTCGCTTAAATGAGGCATAAATGACTCAGCAGGGAAGATCCAATTAATGTGTATGTGGAGGGGTGTTTGTTTGCCTTGCTTTATTGCTGGGATTTGTTTTGATTTTGCTAAGGCATGCTGTTGGCCAGACCAAAATCAAGGTTAAGAATAAAATGGTATTGGTACCCTCTCATTCCATGTGGTTTTTAGCTTATCTTGTTTGATGGAGCAAAAACTACACATTGAAGGTTACAGTCAGCTAGGTCTCTGTGTGGCTCTACTCTTGTGTTAGTTTCCTAGGGCAGTGGTGACAAAGTACCACAAATTGGGTGGCTTAAAATAAATGAAATTTATTGTCCTACAGTTCTGGAAACTAGAAGTCTGAAATCAGGGTGCCAGCAGGGCCATCCTTCCCCTGAAATCTATAGGGGAGAATCCATCCTTGCCTATTCCAGCTGCTGCTATTTGCCAGCGGGCCTTGGCATTCCTTGGCTTGTAGACATATTACTCCAATCTCTATCTCTGTTGTCACATGGCCATCTTTTCCCTAAGTGTCTCTGTCTCTGTGTTCTCCACTTCTTATAAGGACACCAGTAATATTGTACTAAAGGCCCATTCTATTCCAGAATGAACTCATCTTAGCTACATCTGCAAAGACCCTATTTCCAAGTAAGTTCACATTCTGAATTACTAGGGGGTTAGGACTTCAACATATCTTTTTGAAGGACACAGTTTAACCCATACAATTCTCAATTATTTTTCTCCTAAACCTGATACATTTTGAATCATATATTTAGATGAGAAGTACATTTCAGTAAGGAACAAAATTGTAGGAGTACTTGAAGTTATGTTTGAATTTCACCACCTCTCTTACCTTCTCAATCTAATTACAGCATTCTTCTCACATTGTTATATTTTAAAAATTATAGAATATTTGAAGAACAGAGTTTCTTAGTTTATGATTTGTTTGATGGAATTTTTTAAATAACCTGAAATTTTTTTAACATTGTATGACAATTATACTTCAATGAAAAAACAAAACAAAAGAAGCCCACAAACTTAACTCTGTACTGCTTAAAAGAGATAAAGACAAAGATCAAATATAAAAAGGTATAAATAGATATAACAGAAAAGATTAGCCAAAAGTAAGCTGGTAGTTATATTAATATCATACAAAGTCGGTTTTTAAATTTTTAAATTTTATTTATATATATTTTAAAATTTTTATTTTATATTGGAATATTAATGAATCAGCTGAGCTTCCATAATCTCTAATTCTGTCATTCAGATTCTCTTTAGATGGGCCTGTAACTCTGGTTATAAACCAAATGCCTACTATGTTCCAGGCTCTGGGAAAGAAGCTTTTCATACAGTTCTCCCTAAAATCCCATTATACTGGCATTATTCTATCCATCCTACATATAATTGAACAAAGTAATCATAGTTACATGAGGCCAACTGCTTCTTATAAAGTGTTAAATGCAGAAAACCCACCCTTTTGAATTCCCCCTGAAGCTAAATAAATGGCTTCCCTCATTTTTCCTCACTGACTTGAGTGGTTTTTTGGCATTATGTGCAGACTGACTCATTACTGTTTTATGCTTGGGCTATGTTTATTATAGAAGGTAAAATTCATCCTTAATTTACCTTTTGGAAGATTTATTTCCCCACTAGTCTTTCAGAAGACTGGTAAAATATTTTTCTGCTTTTTTTAAAGATAAAAGGGATATAATTTTATTTTACTTGATTGTAGAGCACACACTCAGCATTTAAAACCATTATACTATGTCAATGCATTTGTTTACCTGGTATAACCAATATCGAATCAATTCAAGCTATACAAACCTTTGCTTTTAGAATTAATATGTCAATCTGATATTTTTAAGACAGTAAAAATAGATCTGGTCCATTTACAGGAACCTGAATAAATAATTTGTTGTAATGGTAAGATTTAGCTTTTGCCTACTGTATTATCCTCTTTCTTCTCTCCCTATTCCAATCATCTCCATCCATAAATTATTACTACACAGCAGCAAGGGAAGGTTCTGTTAGTCTCCACCTGAAGCCCATTACACATTAAATGAGATTCAAACTCCCCATCATGGTTCATGAGATACTGCCTGGTCTTAACTCAGTTCTTTTGTCCTGCTGTCCAGCACACACCACACTGCCACACCAGCCACCCTGTAGATAGTTCCTCAACAAGAGCAAGTTCTTTTCCTTCCTGGATCCTCCACTCATGCTGTTCCCTCTGCTCTTCCAGGGCTGGTCCTTCTATTTACAGGCCTCAGCTCAAATTGCAACACTTCTTCACGGATGCCCTCCTGGCTTGTTCTTTGTATATAGATTCCAGCCATGTCATTCTCTAACATTTTGCACTGTTTACTTCCTTAAGAACACTTAACACCTTTTACTATTTATTTGTTTACCTGTTATTATCAGTTCACCCTTTAGACTGTAAGCTTTGTGAATACAGAGAATATGTCTGGTTTTTTTGACCAAAATACACCCAGTTTTTAAGTCATTGGCTGGCATATATTAGGTGTTTATTAAATATTTGTGGAAAAATAAAAAGATATATAATACTTGGTTTCCTTGTGAAACCCTGGTGCATTTTTAATACTATTTATGTTTTTGTCAATCTGCTTACTACTGTGTGACAGAAGTCAAAGAAATACCAAGACACTGAATGTTCTGCTTTTATTTCTTGTTATGTGGTTAAGTAACAACATTAAGATTTTAGGAGTTTTATAGTTGATTGATAGCTCTTTTAAAAACAATATTTGACCACACCCCTCCATCATTATTTTCTAAAAGTAACAAAAATCATCATCCTTCTGTGTGTGCATTACATTTTACATGAAGTAACTGGGAACATAAAAGAGAAAAATATACTTAATAGTAAACTCCAAAGCACATATTTTTTAAAAAAGATAGCTCTTTATATTTTCTGAAAATAATACAAGGAATCAGGTGAAAAATATGTGTAGCTATAAAAATTGTTCATACCTTTCATAGGTTGCTGGGGAATTTTAATGTTGATATAAGTACTACAAATAATGACTCAATTATGTATATGAAATGTTTGGACTGGTGTCTACTCTCTTTATTACCATCAGTTAGAGTATCAAACTGCATTTATTTAAACTATGAATGTGATAGATTATTGTTTAAAAAAAATCCCCCATGCTTAATTTTGGCTATTTTTCATACCTCTTCAGCACACAGTCCATAATGACATAATAAGTAAGCATTCCCTACATGTTAAATAAATGAGTGGCCATTGAATGTATGCTATTGAGAATTGAAGTATACGTAGTGTCTGTGTGACCTTTCCTAAACCTGACCTTCACCCTGTCCCTGTAGTATAATGCCCAGGAGCAGATACTTGGGGGATGTTTTCCGGCTTTGCAACTTATTGCCACTTAGCCACCTTTTTCTATAATGTGTGAATAATATTATTTATCTCACTGGGAATTCTTCAGACTGCATATGCAATACTTTGTATCATAAGCACCCAGTTAGCTGGTTATGAAACTAATTATCAGGCATGCCGATAAACCAGATGGTCATTTGATCTCTTCCAGAACCTCAACCAGGTAACTCTAAACAGCTTTTTAAAGGCCCTATCCGGACAAGGTTCTCTAGAAACTATAGTGATATGCAAAATGTGAATGAGTTCAATAATAGCTAATAAAATCCAAAAAGGTATGCCTGGTTTATTCCACAGTTTACAAAATCTCCAGTGGCAATTAGAAAATAATAATAAGTCTTATGGGGAGTTACTGATAAATGTTATGCTTTGGCATTATCTAGCTACATTCAGATATGCAGTGGTATCTTTTGTCCAATTACAGTGTACTTTTTTTCCTTAATTTTACCTGTAGGGGTCACTGGTGTCACAGGGCAATCTTCCTCTCTGTTTAGGTTTTGATGGGTAATTACCTGCTGACAGGTAATGTGTTAGAGGAATAAGGTAATATATTCTTACAATTTACTATTCAGTAAGGAATTCATTAACATAAAGATTATGACCTAGAATATACCCTTGGGAAACTTTCATGTTGATATGCTTTTATTTGGAAGGTGAGTCACTATGTTTGCTAGTGGAAAATAGTTGACAGAAACTTCATTTTTAACTTAGTTCTTATTGGATATAACTGTGGGGTTCAGTCAAATGACAATGAACCAAGAAAAAATTTATTTAAAATTTAAAAATTATTTTAAAAATTCATTTAAAATTTATTAAACACATATATCTTTGAATTCATAAGAGGTATGATTGTCATAAGAAAAATGCATTATGTAAACCTAGTTAATAGAACTAACTTTACGCATTTTACTGGATATGTTAGTAAATTCTAAATAGTAGCCTTCATTTCATTCAGGTAGTTAATATATTAGTGGCCACAAGAGATGCTTTCCATGAATTATTTAGTTGAGATGGTGGCAATAAACCTTTGCATTTCACAGTCTAACACAAACTAAATTTTTGTATTCATATAATTCTTATATATATGGTATTTACCTAAGTATCAAATGTCGATTTTTGAATAACAAGTTTCTAGTTGGTGAAAATGGCCCAATTAGACTTATTATTGATTCTGCTTCTTTTCTTTGACCAAATGTTAAGATACCGACGTTAGAGACAAATTGAACTAAGTCCAATTTTCTTCCTTTTCTAGAACAAAAAAATGATGTCAGCCAGAGACACCTTAAATGTAGAAAGTCTCCACCCAACTCCTGACTGGGGAGATGTGTCATTCACAGGCAATTCTATCTCAGCTGTGTTGGTCAGAGAACAGTACAGGGAATCCATTGCTGCTATGTTTGTCTTCGGTGGGGGAAAATAATAAATGTAACCAAAAGAATAAAGGATGTTTAGTAATTTTCCACTAAAGTTTAGATTGGCAATACAGTCAGTTCAGAGAATTTTTTATGAACCTGATTTTGTTTTCTTCAAAGCCCAAATTGGCAATGAGACCATTCTAAATCTATCAGATAATTGTGTAACTCTATTATGGTTAGGACTGGGCCTATTAGGTTTTTGCAAAATTAAAATAGGATTTTAAGAGTTAATTTTTTAATTCCTTGGAAATTTCTTCATAACCTTTCTCTGTTTCACAATGAAAGGCAAACACTATCTTGAAGTTGAAATGCAAGTGAATTAATTCTGAAAAAAAAATAAATGTATTTGTACTAGAACTGCAAATGTTTGACAGAAATTGGAAAGTGGCTCTTGAAGAAACTCTCAGCAGGAGAACCATAATTAGTTTTAAGATTTACTTCTAGTGGCTTCTCAGACCAACGGGACTTTGTTTGCCTTAACATCTTAAAGTATCTAGGGGACATTCAGGCTTCAAATATCAAGGGATATTATGTCTTACTCTAGTCCAAAAAGCTATGTGAAAATATGCTCATACTGTAAAAATCATAGAAAAAGTTCCCAAATAGAAGCAATTTAACTTGACGTTAGTTCTCCTTACTTGGAATAGATAGTATATTTAGACTTTTCATAATCTTAAAAGTAATCTTTGTATAATTGTTTCTTACGCTATGGATTTGTATATTTATTTTGAGAAAAAGAAAACATATCCTCTTCCACTCTTTTTTGTAGTATGTTTTCTGGTTTTGGATATGAGATATAAAAATACACACAATGGAAATTAATATCAATTTTTTAGTTTACATAAGCAGTGATGGTAAAATAAATTATCCTTTTAATTTCACATATAAAATTTGTTCTAAAAGCTGGATTTGGTGAATTTTTCACCTCACTGGTAAAGGAACATAAAGCATATATAAAAGTATAAAATATGGTCTTTTTCTCAATGAACTAACAGTTGAGAAGAAATGAACATAAGGGAAAAATAATAATATAGTATGTGCTAAATGAATAGAAATATTAAATAAAAATAGGTATTTACTAAGAGACGGAAGATATTCATATTTGTGACCACCATCATGAACAAAAATTACATGTGAAAATATATAGGCACAAAGTCAAGCCACAGAGAGTCCATGACTTCTCAAAACTGTTGATCATATACTTATCAATTCAGCTCCCTTATTCTGTAAGTGAGGAAACAGAGGACCGAAATCGTAAGTGACTTGTCCAGCACACACAAAAAATTAATAATAGAGTGTGCTGTTAGAATTATGAAGGTAGAAGAAAACGGTGGCAGCAAACCTGAATTTTTTCATGTCTATAGTGATAGCCCTGCCCTCCTTTCCTCCACTCTGTGCCTTGTTACTAAAATGTGTTCCAAAAATGCCTTTGAACTGTCACTGATTTGTTTAAAGACCTCTTCAAGGCTCCATGAGATATGAACTTAAGGCTGCCTTCCTGCCTTTCCTCTCACTGCTCTTCCCTCTCTTATACAAAGTAAATATAAGCTAACCTATTCTCCAAACACATTCTGAACATTGTGCCTTTGTGCACATGGTCCTTTCACCCTGTAAGCCTTCCCTCTTATCTCTTCAAGTGCAAGCATATCCATTCTATGTTCAGCTCAAAAACCACCTCTGGGGTTTTCCTTCATCTCTTCCAGTTGAAATTAATCTCCCCCATATTTAGCCTATTATACCTTTGGGGTATATATCTATTGCTCCCCAAAAACTGAAAGTTCATTGAAGACTGAGACCTTCAATCTAGCATATTTGCATCATCTGCAATACATTGAATAACTTACACATAGCCACAGAGAAGTAGCAATGACAAGCAGTTCACTAGTAATAGCAATAAACATATTTAAAATAGTTAACATTTATCAGGCACTTACCCAGTGGGGGTAGGCACTAACCTAAGTGTTATAGATGAAGTCAGAATTTGAGGGCAGGCAGTTGATCCTTGTTTTTAGAAGTGTGGGCTCTGGGGTCAGCTGCTCAGGATTGAATCCTGATTCTACCACTTAACAGCTGAGTGATCTCTCTGTGCCTCAGGGATTTATCTATAAAATGAAAATATTGATAACATCTAACTCATGGGTTTTTTAATAGATTAAATTAATTAATTAATAGATTAAATTAATAGATTAAATTAGATAATTCATGTTATCAAGGTTTGTTCTAAATTAGATAATTCATGTTATCAAGTTTGTTCTAAGTATTTGTTGAGTTAAATTAATTCAACCCTCTTAGGTAAAACACTTCTTACTTTCTCACCTCCTATCAAAATCCTGTTCTAGCTTTAAGAACCTGTCTGTGAGCTAACTTCTCTGTGAAATCATTCCCAATGCCACCAGGATTATTATTTTCACAGAGTTGTACACTTGTAACCTTATATAGCAGCTGACTATAAAGTTACTTCAGGGGGCTTCCCTGGTGGCACAGTGGTTGAGAGTCCACCTGCCGATGCAGGGGACACGGGTTCATGCCTCGGTCCAGGAAGATCCCACATGCCGCGGAGCGGCTAGGCCTGTGAGCCATGGCCACTGAGCCTGCACGTCCGGAGCCTGTGCTCTGCAACGGGAGAGGTCACAACAGTGAGAGACCCATGTACCGCAAAAAAAAAAAAAAAAGAAAAGTGACTTCAGGAAATAGTTATGGTCAACTATAGTTGCAATAATGTAAGAAATTGCTATAGGGCTTCCCTGGTGGCGCAGTGGTTGAGAGTCCGCCTGCCGATGCAGGGGACATGGGTTCATGCCCCGGTCCGGGAAGATCCCACATGCCGCGGAGCGGCTAGGCCCGTGAGCCATGGCCACTGAGCCTGTGCGTCCGGAGCCTGTGCTCCGCAACGGGAGAGGCCACAACAGTGAGAGGCCCACGTACCACAAAAAAAAAAAAAAAAAGAAATTGCTATAGAGTTATCAACTTTTTCTCATTATAAAAAACATTATTGTCTAAACTCTTGTGTTTTGAATTCAATCTTTCTACTGACTTGCCTAAGTTATTCTAAAAACTGTTCTTGTGGTAGGTAGGATACTCTGAAAAACCTGAGTGGGAATATACAAAACTCTATACTTTGTCACAACTACAGCAGAATTTTAATTTATAAATTGGAAGGAAAAAAATCTCTCAAGGTACCCAGGTAGCATTAACATATCAAAGATGAAGTGTTTACTCAATACTCTAGTAAAATCCCAATTTAATTCAATCTTCCCATGCAGGAATTGTTTTGGTATCTGAGGAACCATACTCAATTTTCTAGGTAATATTAAGGCATGTTTTTGATGAGGTAATCCATAAAAATGTATTTTCCTATAATGAAAAGTAAATATATACCAGGCATTTTCCCTGAATAAGATGAAAGGGATTTTACAATTGTCAGGACTTGATAGCTTATTAGTTCAGCCATACTCGATGATGTGGTTCAGGAGAGTGGCACAAATACTCAGCAGTGAGGTTGCAATGAAGTATTTTGATGTTGCCAGATTTGGTGATGCCTTTTGAAACTGAAACATAAGAGTAATCTAAGTCAATCATTGGCTAATGTGGTTTTTAGCACTGAAATAATTTTTCATCTCTTTTCTCTAGTTATTTAATGAGAATAATCTATATAATATTAGGTATTATTTCATATTTTAGTGAGATCATACTTTAGTTGCACCATAGCAAACACAAATCTTCCTTGACTCGGCCCTAAATCTTGTGAGATTGTGTGTGTGTATATATATATATTTGTGTGTATACATATACACATATATATATATTTAATGTCTGAGATCATCTTGACTTGTAAAATACTCATAGTGGCAAAGATAGAAAGAAAAAAGAGGAGAGTTGGATGTAAAATGAAAGTGGAAAAGATAAAGCCTAAAAATCCAAAAGCTGAGTTTTCTCTCAAATTTCTCAATGAAATTGTTTTCTCTTGCACAGGCCACTTTCAGTTTCCCTCCTACAAGTGTGAGGAATATGAGAAAAATAATGTCAGTTACTTCAAATTCATGTACCTGGATTTCATGACAAAAGGGTGTTTGATTCCACCAGTAATTCAGACATACACCTTTCAAGCCCTAGAGAATCCTTGGATCACAATGAAACAAGCATTTTATCAAGTGTCTAAGAGCCCCTAATAATAGGTCATTTCCTTCTCTTTCAAACATAATGATTTTCAAATATAAGCTCTACATGTTTTGCAATCCATAAAAGGACATGTAGTGGTATGATTTATGGATACATCATAAATATTTGAGAAGTTAATTTCACATATCATCTTTGATCTAATTCTAAATTCTTATTAATTTTAAGATACTCTTAGCACCTGTCAAAGAGAATAAGAGACAACACACTCAACCACTATCTCTTACTACTGTTAAAATTGGCATTGATCAATTAAGCCTTCTAAACAGATTCTTTCTTTGGAGTAAACTGGGCTATAAGGTAATCCTAAATATACAGTATTGAAACAGAGACAGCCAGTGTACCTAATGTCTTCATATCCCTTTAACATCCTTTTTAGCTTATACACAGGGCTGAATTTCTCTCCCTCCTAATCCTCACTCCTGCCATTTCCTAGGATATGACACATACAAAATTACAATAACTAAAAGCATTTGACAATGTGACTCAAGGCATGTTAATTTTTTTAAATTAATTTTTATTGGAGTATATTTGCTTTACAGTGTTGTGTTAGTTTCTGCTGTACAGAAGGCATGTTCAATTTGAAACCATGGATTAAAGTGGTCTCTCCTTTTCATGAATAAACTAAAACCTAAAATGTAACTTT
Source organism: Delphinapterus leucas (assembly GCF_059928025.1). Lineage (NCBI taxonomy): Eukaryota > Metazoa > Chordata > Mammalia > Artiodactyla > Monodontidae > Delphinapterus > Delphinapterus leucas. The sequence goes on along the minus strand of NC_143137.1, from coordinate 35,514,211 downwards.
AACAAGCTCTAGACCTAAGGAGAATACAGACATATCATATCCTCCCTACTAAGAATAGCACAAAACAACCAGCTGACTTTGCAATTGACAGAATTTGCAGTATTTCTATTTTCCCCATAGTACAGAAGCCCCCACTTCTGGTAATATTATTAGGCTCCACATGTGAGGATCAAGAAGCCAGGTGAAGACAATGATGAACAGAGTTGAGACAGGGAGAAATAAACTCAGAGAAGGAGAGAGACAATGAATTTATAAACAAAAATTCTAAAACACGTGAAGGAATCAAATACCAAATACAGCTACAACCAAATCAAGAATTGGCACATTCCCTTCAAACTAATGGGATAATCCACTAAAGTTTTTAAATATCTACATTTAAGATACTCAAAGTGATAAATGGAGGAATAACTTTTATTTTTTAAATGGGAAGGAATTTTTTTTTATTGAAGTATACTTGATTTACAATATTGTGTTAGTTTCAGGTGTATGGAATTATTTTTTTAAAGAAGAAAAAAAATGGCTAGGTATGAAAAAGAACAAATTCTATATATTTAAATAAAAGTCATGGTTATTGAAATGAAAAATAATTCTATATTAGACAAAGTAGAAGAGAGAACTAGTAAATTGGAAAGGTAATTCAAGAAATTAAGAATGAAGGACAGAGAACAAGGAGGGAAAAATATAAAATAGAAACTCAAAATAACATGGTAAAAATAAGTCCAAATGTATTAGCTTATCGAAATACCATGAATGGCTCAAACTCCTCTATTAAAGGACAGACTATAGGTTGAATTTTTTTAAATATAGCTATAAGTTTCTGACAAGAGATATGATAAAGTTATGAGGAAAGCTATGTTATGTCAATATTAATCATAAGAAAACTAGTGCAGCAATATTAATATCTGATGGCATATAATTTAAGGTGAGTATTAATAAGAATATCATGTACAGTAATAAAGGACAAATTCACTAAGAAATGGTAACAATGAGCTTATTTGCAACTAAGAATTAAGAATCTTAAATATTTAAAGCAAAACTTGACACAATTACAAGAAGAAATGGATACTTTCATAATATTAGGAGATTTCAAGTAATGGTAGTCAAAGCACACTAAATATTAGTTAGAATACAGGTTTTTTATTAATTAATTTTTATTGGAGTATAGTTGATTTACAGTGTTGTGTTAGTTTCTGCTGAACAGCAAAGTGAATCTGTTATACATATACATATATCCACTCTTTTTTAGATTCTATTCCCATTTAGATCATTACAGAGTATTGAGTAGAATTCCCTGTGCTATAAAGTAGGCTCTTATTAGTTATCTATTTTATATATATAGTAGTGTGTATATGTCAATCCCAATCTCCCAATTTATCCCTCCCCACCTTTTCCCCCTTGGTAACCATAAGTTTGTTTTCTACATCTGTGACTCGATTTCTGTTTTGTAAATAGGTTAAATGAACGTATTTTTATAGATTCCACAGGTAAGCAATATCATATGATATTTGTCTCTCTCTGTCTAACTTACTTCACTCAGTATGACCATTTCTAGGTTCATCCATGTCACTGCAAATGGAATTATTTCGTTCTTTTTATGGCTGAGTAATATTCCATCATATATATGTACCACATCTTCTTTATCCATTCCTCTGTCAATGGACATTTAGTTTGCTTCCACGTCCTGGCTATTGTAAATAATGCTACAATGAACATTGGGGTACATGTATCTTTTCAAATTATGGTTTTCTCTGGATATATGCCCAGGAGTGGGATTGTTGGATCATATGGTAGCTCTATTTTTAGGTTTTTGTAGAAACTCCATACTGTTCTCCATAGTGGCTGTACCAATTTACATTCCCACTAACAGTGCAGGAGGGTTCCCTTTCTCCACACCCTCTCCAGCATTTATTGTTTGTAGATATTTTGATGATGGCCATTCTGACTGATGTGAGGTGATACCTCATTGTAGTTTTGATTTGCATTTCTTTAATAATTAGTGATGTTGAGTAGCTTTTCATGTGCCTGTTGTCCATCTATATGTCCTTTTTGGAGAAATGTCTATTTAGGTCTTCCGCCCATTTTTGGATTGGGTTGTTTGTGTTTTTGATATTGAGCTGCATGAGCTGTTTGTATATTTTGGAGATTAATCCCTTGTCGGTTGCTTCTTTTGCAAATATTTTCTCCCATTCTGTGGGTTGTCTTTTCATTCTGTTTATGGTTTCCTTTGCTGTGCAAAAGCTTTTACTTTTTGTTAGGTCCCATTTGTTTATTTCTGTTTTTATTTCCATTTCTCTAGGAGGTGGGTCAAAAAGGATCTTGCTGTGATTTATGTCAAAGAGTGTTCTTCCTTCGTTTTCCTCTAAGAGTTTTACAGTGTCCAGTCTTATATTTAGGTCTTTAATCCATTTTGAGTTTATTTTTGTGTATGGTGTTAGGGAGTGTTCTAATTTCATTCTTTTACATGTAGCTGTCTAGTTTTCCCAGCACCACTTATTGAAGAGACTGTCTTTCCTCCATTGTATATTCTTGCCTCCTTTGCCATAGAGTAGGTGACCACAGGTGCGTGGGATTATCTCTGGACTTAGAATATAGTTTTGAACAACAGACTTATGAAGCATGACCTAATAAATATATAAAGAACTCTGTACCCCCCAAAAGAATGAATACATAGAATAATAATTACATTGACAGTGCAGTAGATCACAAAGGAAGTATTATCACATTTCAAATAATTGGCCGTCAGCCACATTCTATGACAATAGTCTAATGTAATTTGTACCAATTATTAAAGATCATAAAAAATTAAATGTCCTGTTAAATAACTCGTGTTAAATTACAGTGGGAATTATAGAGGGAAACAGGAAATAAAAGGGAATAAAAATGTTTAAAATGTTATATATATGTATTCACACATATATTTTTGAGTTACAGGTAATTATCTCAAAATCAGTTCAATGCAGTTAAAAATATTTGGTTTATTTTATAGTATTATATGAACTTTTTTAAGGGAAAGGATTAAAAATAAATAAGACATACATTTACCTCAAGAAGACAAGAAAAAGAAAATAGAAGCAAGTGAATTAAAAATAATACCAACTAGTTGTATTAATGATAGAATTTGGCAAGATGCATAAAAGAACATACAAAAATCAATACTGTTCTTATACATTATTGGCATAATGACCAAAATATCAAACTAATAACTAGTAGGACTAATGAGAAACTTTGGCAAAATAGTTGAATAAGTGACAAATAAAAATCAAGTGTTATGAAATATCAATAATTTCCCTAAAGAAAATATAATAGGAAAAAGTGATTCATTCAAAATAGTAACAAAATCCTTGAGGTACTTAGGAGTATATCTGATAGTAAATATGCAATGTATTCATGGAGAATATTATAGATCATAATTGAAGGAACAAAAAATGAATAAGAAATATACTATTCTCATGGGTGGAAAGACTCAATATTTTTAAATGTCAATTCTCCTCAAATTAATGTACACATTCAGTAAAATTCCATTAAAAATCAAGTTTTTCATGAAACTTGGTAAGCTGATCCTACAATTCATATGGAACAGCAAGGGGCCAAGAGTTACAGAGTTTTAAAGAAAAATGTATAGGAACTTGCCTCACCTAATATCAAGATCTACTCTAAATCTACAGAAATTTGGGCCATGTAGATCTACAAAAGGATAAAGAGAAGCATAAATATATGACAATTGGCACGTTAGAGATACACATTACAAATTCCATATTCCCACCTACCCTTCGAGAACCTACAAACATTTCCGTTACAGTGAGTCCCTCTATCACCCTGTGCCTCCAGTTACGGGGAAACAATGGATTGCATGTAGAACGAACAACTGAATAAATTTCTGTCTTCTAGGAGTTTAGAACTGAGATCCAGGTATCTCTAAGCAGTTAACCTTTGGACATATATAATCAGGATGCAAGATTGCCATTGGAAAATTCTACTTTAGGGACCATGCATCTTGAAGAGTAAGTTGAAAGAGAAAATCCACTGGCAAAAAACAGAAAAATAAAGTAGACTCAGAAAAGGGAAAAAAAGATGGGAAAACAGGAAAGTCGGGAGAGATTCCATTTCTGATGGCTTTTCATGACCCGGCTTCTGTCCCTACTGATGCCTGTTTTCACATCTAGCCCTGGTGTAGTGGTCTTGTTTCCTTAAGATATGTTTTTTTCTGTGTGTTTTGTTTTGTTTTGCTTAAACTACTTTGAAAGGTTTTGGTTATTTCCAACCAAAGGGCTTTGAGTAATGCACATTGACTATTATCAAAATTCCCTTGTCTCTAACAATTAAAAATGATAATATGCAACTTCATAAAATATCATGAGCTCTACACCTTCAGTGATAGGACAGCTTTATAGGTACATAAAAGTGACCCCAGTGACATTTTTTAAATGAACAAAGAGTACATAAAGAAAGACCACTATTTAAAAACTGTTCTTCTACACCCTGTAAGTGTAAGGCTGGATTGAAGTCACCAGAGGCACAACACTTTTAGGGCAACAATGCTAGCCTTTTGCCATTCATTCAGTATGAACATATTTTGTGGTCTTAAATTATGGTAGTAGTTCTTTGGATAAGGTTCCAGTGCACATATCCCTTAAGCAGAAGTGAAAGGAATGCTGATCCATTGTCATTCACAGTGTCAGCACAGCACACCTGTGTGAAGTGAGGCCAAAAGTAATGGTTATTGCAAAGGCCAAAACTAGATGGAGTGACACTGGTTCTGCCTTAAAATGTCCTTGTCTCTTATTGAAATCTTGGGTCATTTGTTTATATTTTAATTTATTTTTGCTACTGAAATACTATTAGCTTGTCTCATGATTGTAAAATGCCAGTAATATGTAGCTTAATTTCCAAAAATATTTGTTTCTCTTACAAATGATGAGCAGCATGTACACTCATAATACAGCTTCCAGAAACATAACGCCATTATAATTTTGAGTAACACACAGTGGCTTCCACAACTTTTGCTAAAGTTTCTTCCATCTTGTTCCACTTTGACTATCCTGGATGGTGGAAGTATCATGTCCTGTGCCCTCTGAATAGGCTATAGGCTATAGTATCAGGTTCCACAAAGTTACGGTTATCCAGTGTCAGTAATGTAAATGACTTCTTTCTAATGGATTTTGACCAGCACATTCTTTACAAAATGTCCCTACTTTTTTAAAAAAATCATTGCCCTCTGCAATACTGAATCTGCAAAAATGTTGCTCTTCTTTACTTAGGCTGACCAGGGACTGGTACATCTGAGCTATATTCTACAACCCTGAGGACAAGAATTCTGCCGGTAGGTTATAGATGGATTCATATTGGAAGTTTCCCCTTTTATTCTTGTGACACAGAGTGATATACACCTGCTGGCTAAGATATTTTCTTGGACTTTTAGGCTGACCTTAGCATTTTTCATCCAAATCATTTTACTTTTGAAAGTGAAAGGAGTGCTATTAATAATTACACTGGGACATCAGGCATAAATAAATACTATACCAGTCACATCAAGATGTATTCTCATTGTAGTTATTATGTCTGTAAAACACCAGTTGTAATGAGGCATTTGGAGGGTTTTATTCTGATTTCCTTGATACCTAAAATTATTGTGCTAAAAAGATGGCACATTTATGAAATATAAGAAGCAAAGTGTTTACAGGACCAAACATTCCTTTCTTTGTGCCACTTCTGTGCTTAGATCTTACCTCTATTGTTGAACTGGTCACAAGATATTGCAATTACTGGTCTCTAACTCCTTCGCTATACTCAAGCTAGGCAAGATTTGGGACTAGTGCAATGTTTGTTTCCTGGAAGGAAGTCAAAGTGTATTTTTTGAGGTCATTTGAATAAATTGAAAAGAACAGAATACTTTTAGGAGCTTTCTTTTTTTAGGAGCACTAATAAAAATAGGATTATCTGTGCAAGATATAGTGGTATACTCATATCTCATAGTATGTAATGTACTTATATATTAGTATAGCACCATGCAGCATGCTAACATATAACTGCAATTTGTAAGATAACTTAGTATATCTGAACTGAAGGAACAACATGGTACAGAGTTTAAGAGGATCAGCTCTGGGGAAAGACTGGTGGAGTCTGAATCTAGACTAGCATGTGACCTTGGGAAAACCAGCCTTTGTGCATCTATCTGTAAAATGGGAAAGTAATAACACTTCTCTCATGAAGTCATAAAACATAAATGAGTTTTTCACATAAAGAGTTTAAAACAGTGCCCAATTATTGTAAACACTCAAAAGTTGGCAATTGTGTTTTTATAACAATAATAATTATTACAACTACTATTATTATTATTAAAGGTTGAACCTCACATGCATAGATCAGTAAAGATACAGATGTAGCTGTTATACTCAAAGATTCAGGCTGCAACTGGTTTCCTTACTTATTCACATAATGAAAAATCAACATGTTGCACTTAAGTATTAATTTAAGCATGGGAGTAAGATCATGTAGGCCAAAGAATTTATATGGGAGAAGACAACTGACTTAAATTGAAGTCTATATGCCTGATCCCAAATATTAAAGACTATGAAATAAATATGAAGGACATTTATAATCTCTTATGTCATTTTCCTTTCCAACTTTCAAAGTGTAGAAATGTATTTAAAATATACCCACTCATATCTGTGAAGGTAGGAAATAAATTATCCTTTCTTTAACCTTTATTCTCTTTCTTAGGCAGGACTGAGAAGTGAGAAACACAGGGAAAGTTTATGTGCATAATAAAAAATGACAATTGAATTTTCCCAAAGATTTATGGATTAACTGGGAAGAGTCACTTAATGTGTAGTAACAAAATATCAATATCGTTTGTAGAATGTATGTGTAAAAATGATTTACATGTGTGATATATTCATAAATACCCCACACTAAAAAATTTTATAAACTGTACATTAAAACCTACATAGAATTAATTATTAAAAGTAGGTTATGGGTTATTTAAGTGTTTACAAAGAGAATCTCTAACCTCGTATAGTGATTTTTAAACTCTCTCTCTGCTATTATGTTTTATAGAGTGTGTCTTTAGGAAATTTTAAATGTTTCCACTCAGAACCAACTCAACCGATGCACGATACTGATGAATTCTACAATAGACTAGACGTGTATCTGGCTTTTCTTTAAGTCTTAAGAGACTAATTGCTAATGGTCTTAAGCTGTTATATGGCATGCTACTACATCTCTAGGCCATATACTGCTTTTGTTTAGACTCTGCCCCCCAAACAGGCATATCTTTGTGTTATCATTTTAATTTCATATCTAAATATGATAGAATGAATCTCTTCAAAGAAAGGATAGACCCTTTATATATTACATTATATATATTCACTATGCATAGTATTAGTAGACTGTTTACTGCCATATTGTCATTTATCAGATCTTGGAATACATGTATGTATGTGTGTGCCTTTGTGTGTATGTGTGCATGTATATGTGTGTGTGTTTCAGTATATATAGGCTAATCAGGCAAATGTTTCCTTTTTAAAAATCCACTTACTATTTTTGCTAGTTGTTCTGTTTGCTTATCCTAAAAGTTGACATGCAGAACAGGTGTGAAATTCAGAGATCAGCCATTTTCAAAGGGCATGGCAGCAGTTGGGAAGATTGAGTTTCTTACACTTTATATCTTGTGATGTTTGTTGGTTTTTAATCTACTAAGCTTCTTTATCTGAAGACATGCCTTGTTCTCTTAATTTTCACATTAGCCAGCAAATTAAGTTATGCGTTATTATTCTTTTAATATATAATCTGTATAGTATTTCCCATGAAATAGAATGAAGGGAATGTTGCCTGTGCTAGGAAGAATTAATATATATAGAAAGCTAATTTAATTGTTAAGAAGAATGGAGAGGAAGGATTTTTTTCTTTCTTTCCCACATCCCAGATCCACTGCACCACTCTGTCTTGTAGCTACATTCTCTTTGCCTTTTTCTACATTGTCTTTGGTAGTTTATGAAAACATTCCAGCTTTGCTTTGATTAAGTTTATTCATTTTAAAATCAGACCTCAAAGTATCCTGTCCACGTTTCAGGGACAGCATAGGAAGGAGACATCGCTGCAATTCAATTCTATCCACAAGTATTGACTGAGGATTCCTATAAACTAGACCTTGTGAGGTGATTGGAGGGAAGAAGCCACATTCCTGTCTTGAAGAAGCAGATGGTCCAGTTAGTATAATCAGTCAAATACCTAGCACATGCAAGATGGTTAGTGTCATAAGAGACCTGAAAACGAAGAGATCCCACCAACAAATATTAGGAGACTTCAAAAGGATGGGGACTAAAACAGTACATAGAAAAATGTACAGAGTTGGGTAGGAAGAGAGGAGGAAAGATAACTGAAAGTGATTTCTAGACAGAGGGGCATACACGAGCAGTCACAGAGGAATGGATGAGCATGGCATGTTCTAAGGACAGCGTGACTTGCTTGACTGACAGAGGACTTGAAACAAAGAGCAGTGGGAATTAGGGCTGCGTGGTTCAGATGGGGTGATAAGAAGGACGATGCACTGATTCCAACCAAGACCAGTAACTTAATTAGGCATTGAAATATGCTGCAAAATCAGATCTTTGCATCGTCTCAGACAAATAAAAGTGATTTCTTGGTGATCCACTGTTGATTTACCCATGATACTCTTTACTTTACTATTATGAATACAAAGAGCTGAATATATTAAGAAAAGACTTAGAGAATTTTTCCTTAAATTTTCACATACTACATTGCTTCATTATTTGATGAATGAAGGTAGTATGCATGCATCTAACAAATATAGAAATGACACAAAATAAAAATGCTGAACTTTTTAAAGAGTTGTTTGTTTAATAAGGTTTTAACACACTGTAATAATATTTCTTATAAAACATGTTCAAACTAGGCTGAAGTTCTAGTGAAAATTTGATTAGCTATTTAAAGAGGTTTGGGTAAAATTATGGAACTGTATTAATGACTGAATCTATTTTTAAAAGATGAAAAGTAACTTATGTTGCCATGAGTTTTATTATGAATTATTTCTGAAAGTAGAAAAAAATTAAGTAGAAAAAAATTAAGCAAATTAATTTAATCCAATAAGTAAAAGTAACTTTTTTAGTTGTTCTCTTTATGTAGGAGTACAACTGTGGAGATGCTGGAGGAGCATGGCCTGTCATAGTCCTTTCATACCTTGTTTCAGAATCAGAGTCAGTCCTATTCCTCAGTTCCACGGAATTGGCTAAGACAGGACTTAAATTAACAAACCACGATCTTTATTGCATCGTTCAACTTCTGTATTCACTCAGTGAAATTTTAAAAAGTTAGAGATCATGACATCAGAAATCAGTAGATGTACTGGCTCTGGGGATGACAGCTTTCCTGCCTGCATCTTTACTAGTTTTCCTGCTAGTTTTTTGTTTTGCTTTTTTGCAAAAATTTATATGTAGAAATTGAGACTAATAAAGAAGACAACAGGTCTAGTGAGATAAAATAATATTCATGACTGAAAACATTATTAAGAAAGTATCATGAATGCTATTTGGGAAAAATACTTATTTCCCCAAATTTGGTCTGGATATTTTTAAGTTTTCCATTTAACCAGAAGACTGGTTTACGATGACAAAAGATGATCCTGTTTCTCTCACAAAATGGTGCAGAATATATATATATTCTTTGAAAAAATTCACTATCAAAATATTGGAACTCAGCAGGGAAACACAATTGCATTAAGCCAATGTTCTTGAATATTGAGAGGTGAATGTCATCTCATTGACCTATTTACTCTTACATTGAAAAATCTGTTGAGATATTGGTGGCTTATACAGGTGTGATTTTTTGAGATAGTTGATTTTACTACCTACACTTGCTTGACTCATCAATTAATTTTTAGAACTTTGTTTCTAATAGTCAGAAGCCCAGCAAGATAAAAAGGTGATGGTTATTACATCACATTTCTTACCCACTATAGAAGCGGATGTACAATACACTTCTTTTTGTTGATTCTTATGCCACACCCTTTTGGCCCTTAACCAATACTTGAGGGGACACGACGAAGGCAGCTTTGCTTATAAAGTTGACCCTTGTCATGATGATTCACAGTCAAATCTTTATTAACCAGGGGCTGCCAGTTCTTCCTGAGATCCACTTTTCTTGTCCAACATAGTGATGTGACCAAAACAGGTTGCAAAAATCTACCTCTCCACCTGGCAATAGTTTCATAGCTCTTATGACTCTATTTCTAATTCTTCATAAGTAATGTTTGGAAAGTCAGTTAAATCACCAATTATTTCTTCTTTGCCTGCAGAAAAGTACGCAATGGAGTATTTTAAATCCTTTGAAACTTCTATTGTCACATTACAAATATGCATGAGAAGGTATAGTAAGTTAATGTTACCAAAAGTCAAATAAAAGAGATAAAAAAAAGTTACATTCTTTTATGTATAAGGGAACAGTTACAGTTTGGGCACCTGTGTTCATAAAGTAATATAGTGTTCTTTGCATTAATAAGATATGGCATATTGACTGAAACTCTTAAAGGTAGAATGCAAAAACCAAGCCATTAGGAACTGAAGAAATGCTAACCCTAACTTCGTTGTAATCTAGACCTGTCAACAAAATTATCAAGATAGCAATTTTAGAGATAATATTCTAGGTACAGCCTACAGTATCCCACTTGTATTTAATGAAAATATGCTCTCTCAAACAATCAAATATTTGCCCTAAGTTCTACTTCAGGATGTTTGTATTTGTTCAACTAAAAAGTTAAAGTCAAGCATTCAGTTTCAATGGGACTTAAGACAAGCATGCAATTAGGGGATTTGGAAATAGTTGTGTACCTAATGAAAATTAAGGAAATCATTTACTACCACATGAAAGTCAGTTTAAATGCTTCATTCTCATGTTGTCTTCCCATGTATGCATGTTTCTTAGGAGTGTAGGATAATATATACAAGTGTTAGTCATTGAATTTACCTTTACAGGTTAATAAATAGATTACTTTTTCTCTCTGAAGATCAATGTTATATTCTCCATAAAAGAAGTTCCTGTTAAAAAGAAATCACCCAAGTGGGCTCCCTCAATGTGACTTTCTCCCATATTTCTGGCCAAGTCAAAAGCATCAAAATACATATCGATGCCTCCTCCCTGAGGACTAGCCATTCAGGGTATCAAAGGAAGTGCTCTGCCATAGAACAGAGCACAAGGTTTTGCATATATTAGTCATTCAATAAATAGTTGTTGAAATCAATTGTGTAAGATTATTTGCATTACCACTATGTGGCTAAAATGATTAGTTCCATTATTTCATATACTTAGCCATAGATAATAACAGTAACTGAAGTCACTGCTATACTGGATATTCATTTCTCTCTCAGTAGATCTCCATGTCTACCTATTTGTCTCCTTAAAAATTTGAGTTATCATTTAACAACCTGATAACTATATAATAAATATCACCAATGATTAGTTGTTTGTTCTCTAAATGCACCTTGGGGAATAATTTATTGTTTTATAATGAGAAAAGTTAAAAATTTGTTTGAAGACAAAAAATACTACCAAGTAAAATAGTTCATTAGGAAATCTTTTTTTAATTATTGTTATCATTTAATGCTTTATGCTTTATAGGTACAAATTCATTCTGAAGCAATGCTTCTGGAACTTTTAATTTAAATTTCCAACTGAATAATAGTTGGCATCAAAATTGTTCAGCTGTGTTATACAGTCTCCCTGTAAAGGAGAAAAATATTGCTTAAAGACAGGCCATCCCCCAAATTTTGTAGAACTGAAAGATCATCTCTTGATTGTTTCAGTCTTTGTCAAATTTGGGTTACGAATGCCCTGACTTTGTAGGTATGCAGGATATAAAACATGTGTATGTGTATTAAGTGTTATTCCAGTACACAATGTGTTTCTTCAGGTTAAATCTACACATTTCAATATGCATGGGTGTTGTTCTTAAAAATATGTAATCAAAGTTGAAAGGTTCGATTTATCAAAATGTGCTGATAAATGATACAGTGGTAAATGCAAATTTCATGGTCAGTATTAAAAGACAAAAAAAAAGTCCTCTGCCATTGTCCATGTTTTATCTATTTTTAGAAACAGTAGAGGGAAAAATACACTCAGGAAAAAAAAAAATGAAGCTTTACTGCAGAAGAAATGAATGCAAGAAATGGCACTTTAAGTAGTGAAGAGACATGAAGCATTGAAACTTCATAGCCTGCTAAGGAGCAACAGCTGTACCTAATTTCAACTTGACGTGCTTCAGATCTCATATTCATATAGGTATTTAATGATCCAAACATAATGGTCCTATATAGAATAATTACTTATATGAAGGAGCAAACTTCATACGCATTCCTTTCTAAATGATCCTTCAAGAGAAAAACTGCGCTGGCTCTTTGAACAACGAATAGTCTCTTCACCAATCCAAATGTTTGGGGCTAAATAGCTTATCTTTTAAGAGAGAATAATAATAGTGCTGAGGTTACTTCTTTTTGACAGACTCTTTCTGTCTTCCCCCTTCCCAGCACAGCCAGTACAATGAAAAAACGTAGAATGCCAAGCCGGTCATTAAGTCATACTGATAGATGGTTACAAGAAATATCAGAAACAAAAGGAAATAAGGTATTTTAGAGTTGGTGTATTTCGAAAGCAGAGATTCCCTTTGAGCTTGACTTTCCTGGGCAGGGAGATTGTCAGAATCAGGGCTCTCAGATTCCTTGTCTCCTGAAGAGCACAGTGATTGTCCAGAGTTTATTAATCCTTCTTTTTCATTCCTTGCCTCGTCCATGTTCTCAAAAGCTTCACTGATTAAAATTGTTGGCCCTAGAGATTTCTCCACACTGCATTCTCCTTGTTGGACAATCTGGCCTATACATCTTTCCCTCCTACTACCTGATGTCACTATTCTTGAACTTTTGGAAACTTCTTCAGGTGTAGACGCAGGACGATGGTGATTCTCAGCACCCTGGATTTCACTTGTTGGATTACAATTATATTTTGATTTAGAAGAAATAGATTGGAGAGTCATGGTAGTAATTGCATTCTCTATAGCAGTGGCCTGTTCATGAGATGGCAGTGAGGTTTTAACATGGTGATTAGAAATGTGAGAGCCATTCTGAGAAGCTCTATTAGTGTCCGAGTTTAAAGCAGAATGAATAACGGCATCTATATTCGTTTTCTTCGATAATTCTTGGATCTGCCCATGATCTCTATTTTCTGGAAATAATTTTTTGTCTGTTGGTAACATTCCCAAATGTAAATCTAGTTTTGAGGCTGCCTTTTGATAGTCTGTAATGACCTGTGAGGATTCTTCTACAGATGCTGTATTTCCAATGACACATTTCTTCCTGTCATGTGTCTCCCCAGGATTGTAAATAGATATGGTTTCTTCCTTCTCCATTTCATCTACATGTACATTACAAATACCTAAACATGATTCGTTTTCAAAATCATTGTCATAGATTACACCTACTGTATCTCGTTGACAAAGGGTATCATGTGAATCATCATTTCTCCCTTCATGTGGATCAAACGCTGTTTCCTTTACCTCGATGGGCCTGTCACTTCGTGCTGTCTCTTGAGGTAGCTTAGTAATTATTGCTTTTTCTCTAGCAGACATGCTTTCTAGAGTACTTTCTGATGTTGTCTTAATTATATAAGCTGTACCTGCTTCTGCTTTCTCAGTAATACCATGATCAGCTAGAGAAGACAGTTCACAGCTCGCTGTTTCTTGGCAGGTAAACAATTCTTCTGTAGGATTAGCTTTCAAATTCCTTGTATTATCTCTTTTTTCCCACATGTCTCCACAATCTGCTTGTTCTTTGGTCTGCTCTGTTACATTTGTCTTACTCTCTCTTGCTCTTCCCTGACTTTCCAGAACATTCCAACTTTGTTTATGCTGGGTGTTCTTATTTTGATCTTCGGGATTAATCCAAGCTGATTTTTCTTCTTCAACTTGGAAAAGATACTCATTCCTCAAAACATTTCTATTTCTTGGTAAACAAGCTTGACCAGGCATCCCTCCTAAAATAGTGCCTTCACTAGTTGAGAGATCAAGGTCTGAGGTTGTTAACACAGCTTCCTCCCAGCTTAGATTTGTCCTCGGTGAATGAAATATATCTGCTCTGATTGACTGGTCATGAATTGGGGTATCCTTACTCGGCAGAGCAGTTAGGTCTCTGTTACTGGCTCCCATCCCTTCCACACTTATTTCAGAGTGGCTTATCTTCCTTTCTTGGTCATGTAAGATTGACTGTAAATCTTTGCTGTGTTTTTCATTAACACCTAAACATATTCTTTGCCCCTCCTCATTCTTACCATTGCCATAAGCTTTCTTGGAAGATCCTTTTTCTATAGACTCTTCTGAATGGAAATCCAAACGGAAATCACTTCTTAAACATTCCCAATCTTTTACTTCAGTTTGTTTAGCTTCTCCTTCAAGTTTTCGATTAAGGCTGTCTGCCATTAGTTGATCTGCAGAGGGACAAGATATTTGCACTCTGCCTCTCCCTTGGGCTGGATTAGCATTATTATCCAGTACTTCTTTGCTACCAATATGTACTTGCACTAATTCATCACTACTAGTATTTCCCAATGATGGCTTGACTTCTCCCATATCTGAAGTAATTTCCTCTGAAGGTTGATAACTACACTTATTTCCTGAGGAATATTTTTCATTGTGGTAAAACTCTCCCTTTAAGGATCTTTCTGCTGATGAACTTGAAGACAAAGGCCTTTTAAACAAGTCAGTGTATACTTCATCATGGATTTGCTTCTTCTGTAACCCCTCAGCTTTATTTGGAAAATTGACTGTATTCTTTTCATCTCTGGAAGCAGTACTTCTTATTAAATGTTGATTTATCTTAAGGGATAAAAACACAAAAAATAATGATCAAATGATTTTAAATATACAAAGCAAATTAGATAGGTTTCATTAACTTGGCTAGTAATTATCTGGTATATATCCTTGATTCATTTCATTTGTGGATTTTGCACAAATTGTGGAAGCTGGATGTTTTGGGGGGATCCATGTAGGCTATGACTTGGGAATGAGATTAATCAGAAAAGGGGCCAAAATTAATCACTCTCTTTCCTAGCTTCCAAATATCACATTGTATTATTCAACTATTCTTGCTTGTCATTGCACTTTCTCCTCACTTAGGATATACACATTGATAGCTCCATGCTAATCAATTAGAGAGCAGCTTCCTAGATGCCCCTTTCTGCATTTACACTTGCTGTAGGTGCCCCTATTACAGTTTCTCTTATTAATATGTTTTCTGCAAAGCCTCTGCAAACTATTAATAGCAAAACGTCACTCAAAGAAAAGTGAGGGAGTTAATGTCTCTGCAAATTCTGTTTTAATGACCCTCTGCCAACTGGTGCTCAAATGTATTTGAGCTCTTCAGTGATGCCAACTGTCAGGATTTAACAGTGAGATGCCTGTGTTTTTTTTTTTTCCTCATAACTGACATTTGCATGATCTCAATAATTATATGCAAATCTTACGTTTTCCCCTTCTTCTCACATAAGGCTCATGTTACTTGTCAACTGCACAGCTGTCTTGTAAGCCAATGCCTGTGGGTTCCACAGATTTGGTTGTATTTCCATCTATTATAGAGCTTCATTGTTTTATGCATTAACATCAGCATGGAGCAAATTAGCATCTAAATTACAGCTCCCTATTCATTTATTGGATGTACAATCTCAGTAACTTCTAAACAAACTTTTATATTTGAGCCTGCTGATTGTAATGAGGTATATTGGTGAAGTATGTGATTTTTCAGGGCCCTTTCATTATATTCTGTGGTTTGAAAAAGATGGCGATGTTAACTTTCAGCTGGTGAGAATTCTCACAATGGATGACAACTTTGTAGTTTCTTAAAGTTGGAGCAAAGTAAATTGCATACTTTAGTGATGCAGCTTCCATATCACTATAGAAAGGGTGGAATGTGTGGGGAAAGAGGTGAGCTCCATTTCTTTTCTGTTTCAGCACTGACACTTGAAGAGGCAAGTGTCATTTTAATCTTAGATGATTATGAATCCATGTATCCTAATGATATGAGCTCCAACCAAATACAGTAAAGGATAAATTGCATTATGTGACTCATTTACTCCTATTTCTTCCTTTGTGATAAAAATGCTATCTAAACCATCCCCCTAAAAATCCCAAATAGATTGAATGTTCACCAAGTGTGAAATTTATGATAACAAATTTAATACTAAATTGTACAGTTCTGAATTTGTTTCCTGTTTGAAAAATACGGCACAGGCTATTTTATCCTCATTTGGTAATTTAATACTTTCCAATGATATAGAGCTTAGAGATTCTCACAGATGTAAGTAAGTAAAAAAAAACAAAAAAATGCTGCTAAATGCAAGAATCAGACTTGTAGAGCTGTACAGAACCCTAACAATCATCTAGTCCAGCCCTCTCATTTTATAGACGAGTTTATGATAAGTGTACACTTGTCACAAAGATTAGAAATGCACATCAGGATAGTACTACCTCTTCTGTAATTCCTACAAACTATTACTCAGAGCCACTGGTAAATAGGTAAGAAATGAATGTCATTAATTTACCATTGCAGAGACCGGAAGCAACATACTGAAATCAAAGTGCCTTGTTGATCAAGCTAGAGATGCAAGGACAGAATAGGCTGCACTTTCACATTTGCAAATTATTTATTAGTTGAAGCTATTGAAAGGCAGGCATTGCAGCATCTTTGAAGCATAAATGGATTCATCTTCTCTAATACCGAGGCAAACAGAACACTTACCATCAAATCTAATTCTTTTTCATTATGTTCATCATGTTCCGTGTTTACATCTTTTACATTCTGATTACTGGTTTCCAAGTCTTGCTTGTCCTCATGAGAAAAAACAATTGTTGGGATATAGGTGTCTGAAAAGTTAAGATAATTGCACCTATGTAAGATTGTTATAATTGTAGGCTTTAACAAAATAAATATATTCTGTTTAAAAATTAAAGAAATATTACCTGTAATCTTTGAATTCTCAGAGTTATTCTCATCTGATGTTACCAATGATTCTTCTTTACTGTTAAGTTTAAAACAAAATGTTATACTTTTTTCTGGGACTATATTTCTAAGTATTTTTATAGAGGAGGAAATTCAAACCAATTACAAGCCAAACAAATATATAACCTTTCACATTTTCTTACATTACTTTGTATATTTTTAAATTAAATTGATCTCTTAGAATGATGTAATAATATATATTAGTTGTAGAAAAATGTAAAAATTATTTACACAATTCCATAATTCTAAATAAAATTATTTTACTCATATTAAAACACATAACCAAAGGAAAAATATATGTAAGTGTAGATTATTCCATCATTCATGAATTTAATCTTTGCAAGTGAAAAAATTTTTCTCTTCTTTTAAATTATGAAGTTTTATGAACTGACAGTCCATTTGTGGTCATTGAAATTACTTTCTAACGTTCCAGTTATTTTTTTGTGTTCCATTTTACTCAAAATTCTTCCAGTTGAACTGACATATTATTAACTCTCTCTCTCTAGAAAAGGAGAAAAAAAACAAACTTACTAGAAACTGAAAGGCAGCTAAATTTATATCCAGTTTAAAGACTTCATGTATCGCCAAAGGCCAATTTTACAACCAAGGCTTTAGATCATTCATATGGAAGCATACATTTTCTTTCTTTAAAATAATTCAGGTTATACTAGCTTTTCTCTCATATTCTGCATGCTTATTGAGAAAGATAAATACTTTTTCCTTTCAAATGTAATCTGTTTGTAGGTGTATTTGTGGAATTATAAGAATTTAGATTTGTCCATGACACTCAGCAAGAAAAGAGTTAGTGAAGAGCTCACTTTGTGTATAGTTATGTCACAAGTCAGTCTATCAGAAATGATTGGCCCAGTCTCCCCATTTTCTTGTACTGTCTCAGCTGAATTTTCTCCTAGTGACTTTTCTCAATGACTTTTTTCTGCAATAAAAGAAATACAGAGAGTTCACAATGGCTGATAAATTTGTGTAATAGAGCCTAGTTTTCGTTGCATGGACAATGTTGATTCAAATCCCCGGAAGGCTAATCTTGTTTCAGCAAATCACAAGAAATTTGCAAATTCTTCCATCTTGACCATGTAAGAAGTAATTCAGCTTTGTGTACATTTTATGATGCTTAATTTTAGCTTTACTAAGGTACTATTTGATACCTTGAAGTGGGCCCAGAAATGAAAATAATGTTTTTACCTAAGTATAATTTTATTAGAAAAATATTGTACTTCCAATAAGTGATACTGCTTTAATCTATAAATCTATATTGTTTATGAGGCCTATAATTATGCAAAGATTCAATTTTTGTGGAATCCAACTGCAAGCTGACACATTTTTCTTTCATAGAGTACATAGAAAATCTGTGTACTCTTAAAAATATATAAACCATTAAACAGCATTTAATTATCCCTTCTTTATCTTTAGTCCCATAGCAATGCTGAAAATCTCATTTGTAGAGGGAAAGATCATAACCATTTAAAGCTTTTTGTTTTTGCCTAAGCAAAATGCTATTAATCATTTTTCTTATTAAATTCTCTAAAATGCTTTAATTTTTAAAGTGATTGCATCAAAAGGAAAGAAACCTGCTTTTAGCTCACTTTGGGGATAAATAATTAGGTATCAAACCATGTATTATTATATTGACTTCTTACAAAAACATATAAATACAGAAATATAGGAAGGAAATCTTAGCTTCAGGGGTAAATACAAGAAAGAGAACCTGAAATAGATGATATTTAAATGTTATATCAAATATATATTAAAAAATGAATAGAAAATGTGTAAGACTTCTACAGGGAAAAGAATAAAATTGTATCAATAAATATTAAAGACCTAGAAATTATTGAGAGATATACCATGTTCATAGATAGGAAGAAGATTGTGAAGATATTATCTCCCAATTTGATCTACAGATTCAATTCAATTCTAATCAAAATTTCAAAACATGTTTTCACAAAATTTGAAAATATGATTCTAAAGAGAAGAATAAAGGACTGAAAATAGCTAGACTACTGAGAAATAGAAGGGTAGAGGAAACTGCTCTACCTAGTTTCAATAGTTCTTATGAGGATATAGTTATTAGGACAGTTGTATTGGTACAGAGACAGGCAAGTATTGAGAGCTTAGTAACAGATCCCTACTTATATAGAACTTTGGTATATGACAAATATAGCATGTCACCAAGCAGGGAAATAAGGGACTTTTCAGTAAATGGAGATGGGGAAAGTGGCTACCCTCATGGAAAAAATGTGAAATAGGTAAAACATATATTTGATAATCAATTCCACATGAATTAAGATCTTAAATGTCAAAAACCTTGAAATTCTTAGTAGAATATGTAAATATCTTTCAGACCTCAGAGTAGAAAATGTTTTCTTAAAAAAGAAAAAAAAAGTGACTATAAAAAAGATTGTCAGTTTAGCTCTATTAAAATTAAAATTTTTGTTCATTGAAAGACATCTTTATAATAGAAAAATATAAATAAACTGGGAGAAGATGCTTATGTTATACAAAATCAACACAAAGTAAATATCAAGAATATATAAAGAACTTCTACAAATCAGTAAGAAAGCACAAACATTTCAATAGAATCAGGGGAGAGGAGCAGACATTTCACAGAAGAGAAAATACATATGGCCCATAAGCACATAAAGGATGGTCAGCATTATTAGAAAACAGAGAAATGCAAATCAAGATCACAAGGAGGTGCTATCTTATACTTATTTAATTGGTAAAAATTGCTGTCAACTGCATAAATTGAACCAATCCAAATGCCTATCAACAGAAGAGTAGATACAAAACTTGGAATACCACAAAAGAAATATTATAAAGCACTAAAAATTAATAAACTACAGAAACATACAACAATATGGATAAATCTTAGCAACATAATATTGAATGAACAGTGCTAAAACATTACATCAGAGGAGGTTCTTTTTTATTGAGCTAAAACCTACTAAAATAATTTAAATATATTTATCAAGGAATACATATAATATAATATATAGAATATAACAAGAAAGGTTGATTTTCAAGATTATGGTTACATCAAGTGGGGTGAGTCAGAGGAAAGGAATGAGCAAAGGAAATGGTGAGAAATCGATTGTTTTGAGTGGTAGTTTTGCAGGTGTTTATTATTTAAAATATCTAAATGGTTAAATTCTAGTTTTAGATAATTTATTAAGACAGATGGGTTGCTGTCAGGCCAAAATTACATAATGTTTATAGATAAAATCCCACTCCAAAATCCAAAGTGTCTGTTATATGACCAATTACATTTAAAGGGTTTAATTAAAACCACTTCAGAAAATTTGAGGAAAAAGGCAAAGAACTTGATGGTTGATGAAGATAGGACCCACAACTATATACAATTGTGGTATAAGTGAAATATGTTATTGAATATTTCTAGTCTCCCCTTTATATTCCCTGAATCCTTTTGGAGTAGGGGAGTTTCTCATTGATCTGTATTCCCAGTGGCTAATACATTACCTGACACATAATAGTGGCATAATAAATGCTGCTGAATAAATGCACAGTGTCCTTTCTACTCTTCCCTTCTGTCCACCTCTTGTCAAAATTATCATAACAGGGCTTCCCTGGTGGCGCAGTGGTTGAGAGTCCGCCTGCCGATGCAGGGGACGTGGGTTTGTGCCCCGGTCTGGGAAGATCCCAAGTGCCGCGGAGCGGCTGGGCCCGTGAGCCATGGCCGCTGAGCCTGCGCGTCCAGAGCCTGCGCTCCACAATGGGAGAGGCCACAACAGTGAGAGGCCCGCGTACCGCAAAAAAAAAAAAAATTATCATAACATTCTTCTTCTTTTCTTTCCTCATTAAAATTTATTTTCATAAAAGATTCTAATAAATTAAAACATGCATGTTTTTGTGTGTCTTATGTTTACCTCCCACTCTAAAGCTAAAAACAGTGCTTTTAATTATGGGTTTAATAGCTAAACAAAAATTTTAAAATCTTCTAATATAAAGTTAGAAATTAAAAAGTCAAAAAGGTATGTAGTTTGTGGAGGATAGTTCATTTCTAGTGCACCTTAAATCATATAATATAGTCACTAGTATTATTTAATCACAAGAGGGGTCATTCATTCTTCTAATAGATATTTTGAATATCCACTATATGCCATAAGTTCTAATAAACACTGGGAAATCAAAGATGAATAATATATATATGTAGCCTCTTACCTCAAGGAAGCTATAATGTAACGATGGAAATAGACACATCAACAGGCAATTATTATAATGTGATAAATATTATAATAAATAATGGGATATGATATTCTCTAGAGAAAAAATAACAAATGAGGAGAGCACTCAGTTGGAAGAATCAGGGAATTTTTCACAAAGGAAGTAACATTCTAATTAGGTTTTAGGGGAAATAGGAGTTCCTCAAATAGAGAAAAATGGTAAGGTCATTTCAGGCAGAGAGAATAAGAAGTGCTCAAAGAAGTACAGGTAAGAAAGCACAAAAAGAAGAGAACCATCCAGGAACAATGAGATGTTCAGAGGGTTTGTGTTTTGAGGAAAGAATGCCAAAGAATAGAACTGGGGTTGGTTTGAGCCAGGTTTAAACGGCTTAGCATGCCAGGAAATGTGGGACTGAATTCTTTCTGTACTTTTAAACCAGTGCTCCCGTTGTGGGGGAGGGGAGTGGAGGAGTTAAATGGGAGAGAGACACCATCAGATTTACATTTAGGGACCAACCTCTGGAAGTACATTTAAGGATCTATTTTAGGAGAGCCTGGATGGGATGAGCCATAGTGAAGCAGGAAGACAAGTCAGGAGGCTCCTTCAATATTTCAGGCACAAATAATGACTGTTAAAGGTGATGGCAATGAGGAAAGAGAAAAGGAATCAAATTTGAGTTAAACTTTTGATGTAGCATCAATGCGATTTGTTGATCAATTCCCTGAATGTAGATTTTAAAAATGCCTTCTTTCTGCCTGACCTTGGCTGTGTTCATGAGATTTAGAAATCAAGTATTGCCCTTTCCAAGACCTAAGCAAGAGAGAGTTAAGTCTGATGGTTAACCGCGGCTCCTTCACTGTTAAGTCGGTAAGGTCTTGAATTAGTCTGCTGGCTGGTTTCTGATGTCTTGCACACTGGGTAATCTGCTTCTCAGGTGCCCATGTAGACACCTTTCAGCCTTTTTCTCTAATCTCTGGTACGTGTGCCTGGACAGTGCATCAGCAAGTTATACCTAGTTTCCTGGCTTTTATTCTAGTCAATTCATAGCGAAAAAGAGCAGAAAGACCTGGATTCAAATAACAGTCTTTCCTGTTATTTACCTTACTAAGTCACTTACTAGCCATGCAACCTCCAACAAGATACTTAACCTCTCTGTATCTCATTTTTCTCCAAAATATTGCCTAGTCCTTACACAGGGCAATTATTTATCATAATTCTCAATATGCAGAAGTGTTTAATAAATGTATTATCACTACTGTTATTACCATTATTATTAGTGACATGTAGTAAATACCACACTGATCATTAGTTCTATACTGCCACAGTACCCGATTCCCGTGCTTCTCCTTTTACTTGGAATTATGTATATTTTTTAAAGTTTACTCCATTCTCTCATATCTTTAATTCACAAATTACTTATTTTTCCACAAGTTACTTTCAGGAGTGAAATTTGCAGCCCATGATGACATACAAGCTTATTAGTCTTTCTAAAGTATACTCTTATTATCAGGACCACCCTCCAAAGAAAGATCACTAGATCATCAGTGAAAGTAACTTTTTATTTAAAATACAAATACAGTGTGCATTTGAATGCAAATTCACACTTTCTGCTATTACCCAATTGATTTATTCACTGTCAGAATTTCGGCACCCTGTTAATATTCTTGCAGTTTCTGGGTATGTGGCACTTATGCTTTTGGAGTTATGGTTAATTTTAACACTGTCAAAATATAGTAGTTTTAGTATAAGTAATAATATCATTTTTCCTGGGTTTCTGTAATGCCATTGTGCTAAAAGCCCCTATGTCTCTTAAAATATGAGTAAAACCTGTTCCACCCAGTCTAAGTCTGAAGTGATGGAATTACCCAACTAGTCAGGGTAAATGTGAGGATTAGGTTGTAGGTGGCAGAAATGTAACTCTGTTCCAAGAGGAATCAAAAAGTTGGCATAAAAAAAGGATCATTTCCAAAATGAGTCATGAATATTGCATTTGTGTCTCTTTAACACTCTGCTTGAAAGTACTCAGCATTGCCTAAAGAAAACCAACTTGGAATTCTTAGGCATCACCTCTCACTCTGATAAACAGCTAAGAAGTCAATATTTAACTCTTCAAGAAGACGTTAAGTGTGCCTTCTTACTTCGAAACTTGTGCTCTCATTTGATTTCCTCTACCCACTCTCCCTAAATGAATGGAGAGATTTTAAGTTAAAAATATTATGTACCTCACTTGAAATTTTTTTAAAGACACTTAAGAAGAATATATCAGGATTGGCATTGCTAAGTGGATACTTACAGAAATACTGAAAAGGTTTTCCTGGAATAAATAATTACATATTGTGTACTGTTTATTTTCATAATTTTATGGTGATATTTCTCTAAAAATGGACTTTCTAGTATTCTGACATTTCATAGCCATGAATTGGAGGAGGGAGGAAAGCAGAAACTTGTACTTAATGAGAGGTAAAGTTCATAGTACATTAACCAACTACTAGGGCTTAGTATCTATTCCTTTGGTGTTACAGTACTGATAGTCTTCTTTTGATCAGGAATAAAACCAGAACAGAAGAGAAATATTTGATCAAAAGAGAGACAGTTAGAGCAATAAATGTCTAATTGTGAACAGAAGTGTCTAAGGAAAAAGTTTAAAGGCATAATGCAAGAAGGAATCTAGGATGAAAAGATGAATTAAAATTCAGCTCCTTGATAATAATTCCACAGAGGAAAACAAAATGAAGACAGTTCTGCATTAATAACGGAGATTGAAAGAAGCAAGAAATAATCTCAAAGAAAAAACATCAAATATTTTAAATGGCTTCTATTTCCTTTAGATGCTGAATCTGGAGACTAATAACTAATATGGTAAAGAACATGGTTTTTGTGGGATTCCTCATCTTCAAAGTGAAAGCTCTGGATTAGATTAAGGATATCAAATACAATACTCTCATGCTGGCCTCTTTCTCTCACACCCATGGCAAGCACTGATAAGAGATCAAGGGACTTCCTAGCTGAGACCAGATTGAACACTGTGATCCTTCTCTATACAACCAGGCAGCCACTACCCCTTTATTTCTCAACCCCTTTATTGCTCAAAATGGAAACAATTTGCCTTTCTCAATTTTGACATTAAATAACATGCTTTCCAGTTTTAGGAGTTCCATATTTATGTAACTAATAATATTCCATAAATATAATTTTGAAATGTAATTTGGAAGTTTCTTAAATTTGTTTTCAAAAGATATAAATGCTAGTAGGATCAATAGAAATAACCATTAACTTTGCAATACAAAGATAAATTCTCAATTAAATGTTATGGTCAGCATTTCAAATTTAATACCTACAGAAATCCTACCCACACAGTTTGTGAGCTAGACTTACATTATTTATAATGCAGATTATACAATGATTTATTCCCAAATTATTTTACTATGTCCAGGTAAAACCTTTCAAATAGTGGAACATTATCAATATCTACAAATGATTGGGATAAATGAATATATTGGATAATACATATGATATAAGTTAATTTATTACTTTTAAAATGTAAGCATAAACCACGGCAAACCACAAGCCCCTTGAGTAAAGTCTAGTGAACTGCTCAAGTATTCCAGTAACTAAGAACATATCACCACATTAGTGACCAGATGGTTTTATTGAGTCACTTTCCTGTTTTCCACAAACCTGAATTGCTATGTTCCTAAAAATCTTCTCTATTTCTTTTACTAAATTAGAACATTCCCTATTGCCTCAGTGCTTGATCTTGAAAATATATTGAAAACGATGGCATGATGCCTTCTTGATGCAGGAAATTTCAATAGCAGAGAAAGAAGCAACTAAAAAGCATAACCTGGGCTTCCCTGGTGGCGCAGCGGTTGAGAGTCCGCCTGCCGATGCAGGGGACACGGGTTCATGCCCCGGTCCGGGAAGATCCCACATGCCGCAGAGCGGCTGGGCCCGTGAGCCATGGCCGCTGAGCCTGTGCGTCCGGAGCCTGTGCTCCGCAACGGGAGAGGCCACGACAGTGAGAGACCCGCGTACCACAAAAAAAAAAAAAAAAAAAAAAAAAGCATAACCTTGTTGAAGAATTCTTTGGTAAGTTTCTTTTCCAAAGTTGCTTCATTTCCTAACTCTTTGTCTTCTGCCAAGGATTGCTGTTTTCAAATCTGCTTTGTCATGTCAAAGCAGTGGGTGCTATTTTTTCTTGCTTACCCACCCCACAGAAATCAGGGAGAAAACATTATTTGAATTTAATTCTGTGATTGAATCTGGGCATCATGTGCAATTTTGTAGAGATGGGATCTCCTTAGAGTGTCTTCTAAAGGAGTACTAAATTGTGAGAATCTAGTGCTTAATTAAGTCAAACCTTGGAGGTTCACGTATGAACAACAACAAAAATTGTAGGTTGCTTTGGGAGAGACGTAATTACAAGCAGAATCCATGAATTTTCAGTGAAAGAAGAGTTATAGGTAAACCTGGCTCAAAGGACTTCTCTGCCACAATCTGACAATTATATTCTACCAAGAGAGAAATGTAAATGTTTTTAAGTGATGGATACTGGAAAAACTAAAGAATATACATCAGACAGATATCAGAAAAGAATTCTTAACTTTATTGGTCTAAAGTCCTTATTTTACCTGAGTTCTTAATGGAAGTAATTGTTATCCGTGGAGCATGTGGGTGACAGAAAAATTAGTCATTGTCCAGCTGAGACTCTTACTACTTCAGAATTCTGACATTCTGATTCTCCACAATTCCCCTACAAAGTGATTTCTAAGAACTTTATACAGCATCCATCTTTTGAAAATTATCAGAGAATTGTTAATATCTATTTTTTCCTAAGGATACTAATTTTCAGGCATTATTTCCTTCATAAAGATATTGGTTTGTTTGTGTTCGTGTAAAAAGTCATTATCACAAAATCATGACTATGAGCTAACTAACTGCAATTAAGGAAATCCTGATTAAACATGTTTTCTCTGTGAAATCTACATGTAAGTATCACCTAAGATATTTGGTCTGTTAAATACTGAGATTTGACATCCAAGCTCTACAGAATTTGTATTAAATATTGTTTTGAAAACTGTTTTAAGAAAAGGTAATTTAAAATGTAAATTGATATTCCCAGTGTATGTGTGGAAAGGTTGTATTTGGAAGGGCTAGGAGCGGGAAGGAAAACAAAGGAGCATGAGACTTACAAACTGAAATCAAATCATTCGGAAGTGACACTTCTCAAAAGGATCTGTTGCCCAGCTGAGGGTGGCAGCCACTCCCCTGAGCACCTGTGCCCTCTATTGTTCCCCAAGATAGTAAAGTTTACATGGGGTTGTTCGTTTTGTTTTTTCTTTAATGGGGAACAAAGTGCCAAACTTCTCCAACTCTTTCCCCAGCTTTTCTCCTCTTCCTGGCTCTTGACAGAGAATTTCAAGCATGTATCAACACTCTTCCCCTTATCTGGAGAGTAAATCAGATGAAATGATGTATAATTCAGTAAAATATTGGTAAAGCAGTTCTTCAGTATTTCGTATAGGAGATGGTAGGTTTTATGTTCATAAGAAAAATCACCAAGTATCTTAAATATAATGATTAGGGCGAACAAAAGTCAGGGCATGCCAAATCAAGTTAGAAATGTTAAAGTACTGCCTTCCTGTTATTGCTTTTAATTAAATGTTAAAATTAAAAGTTATGAAATCATTTTTTCAAATCCTAGGACCTTTTATTTATGACTGTGCAATTAATAAACGTATTTTCTCTAAATTTAAAATTCTTTTATATTTAAAATTTTTTAATATTATCAGCTACTGCTTTTTAGTTTTAATAAGTGTTTAGTAACCTCTATCATATGAAATCCATTGGAATTCATTTCCATTTTCAAGAAATTCAGTTTCACAAACATTTTTAAACTACCTACTCTACTTATGCTAATCGCAGCATAAATTGATATATCAGGGAAAAGAGAAATATGGTAAATTGGGTTGGATGGTTTGTGTTAAATTCCAAATAAGAACCCTATTATCAAACTGGATTTGTATTTAACTGCATTTGAAAAGTTTTCTAGGCAGACTCAGGAAGTCTTAAAGCATTATTTCTAAATTTAATGCTTTTGTGAACTTACGTCACACATTAAAATCATCTTAATGCACCTTTTTGTCGAATCTTCACAATAGGATTACAAAAGGAAGGGAGGAGAGGATACATTTAAAAAGCAAATGAAAAAGAACTCAATGGAAGCCTATTAGGCTACCTGTTGATGAGCCTGTAAGAGAGTCATTAATATGCGGATCATTGACATGATAGGCCATAATGACTCCTCCAGGGACACTCATTCTATTGTGTCAGAGACTAGTTAGGGATTCATTAACGTGAAGACTCGTGACTTCTTAATATGCAAATTATTAATGCAATGCACTGAGGCATACTCACAAATGTCCACATCTTGTGTTACAGGTTTTCTTTGCCAGCCCTTCACCCACACCTTTTGTGAATTAGTATTTTCTTTCTGTCCTCTTGCGGATTTCTTCACAAAAGATTCTGCACTCCTGTGGAATCTACCACTTCATATTCAAAGACCTCCTCCCCTTCAGCCCACATTTCTTTGATTTAAAGCAGGTTTATATATACAAACCACTTGAACATTTTGACTAAATCAGTCAAAATTCAGCACAAAATCTGATTTGATATTTTTCTGCAATGTCAAATTGCTTTTTGGCTAAAGGCAGAACAATGTGAACGAATCACTTGTTTTTAAAAAATGAGATTCTGAAACATGAATAGTGTAACCAGCAGTTGAATAATTTGCTCTGAAGGTGGGTAGGGAAAGAGTAGTGGAATAGAAAAAAGAAAATGAGAGCAGAGAAAGGCCATGAAAGAGGACACAAGAAAGAAAAGTGCAATTAAACTAAGAAGAGTAAGTGTTCGTACCAATGTAACACATTAAATGAGGAAATGGATTTAAACTGCTCAGTGTCTGGCATACAGCAAGCAATCAATAAACATTACCTATTGTTATTACATCGACACTTTGCAAAAAGATAAAATTAATATCCACATTCCCTGTTGAAACAATAAGAAAAATGTTATGGAGTGAAAGTTGTTCAGTCCTTGAATTAACATACTCTGAAGAAGGGGATCAAACTTATAGTCCTTATTCCTGCAGCAGAATTATCTACAGAATTCATGGAAAGGTACTCAAGTATCTTTCAAAGCTTATACACATACCATGTATGGGAAATATAATTTTTCATCTGGGACTATGTATGCAACCTATATTCATTTTCTTGCCATTTTATTCTAGCCTCATCTAAAATACAAAACAATCTTTTACTACTATTTCTCTACTAAATTTCAGGAGAAATTTCAGACCCTTATTTCTAAACTTATAAACCCTAAATTCTACAGTCCGTCTATAGAAATCTATATCTGTTTATCATAAAATATTAGTATCCCCATACAAAATTAGTAAAATAATTTTTTAAGTTAACAGCTTTACTGAGGTATCATTTACATACCACAAAATCCACCCATTTTAAGTGTTCAATTCAGTGACATTTAGTATATTTAATATAATTACAGAGTTGTTCAATTATCACCAAATCTAATTTTAGAACATTTCCAGCACCCCCAAAAGAATAAGCCTGTTAGAGTCACTCTTTACTCCCATCCCCAGTCCTAGGCAACCACTAATCTTCTTTCTGTTTTGAGATATTTGCCTATTCTAGATATTTCATATTAGGAGAATCATACAATATGCATTCTTTGTGTCTGGCCTCTTTCATGGAGGAAAATGTTTCTGAGGTTCATCAGTGTTGTAGGATGTATCAATATTTCATTTTTATTGATGAATAGTATTCCATTGTATAGATACACTCACTTTACACATTTACCAGTTGATGGGTATTTGAGTTGTTTCCACCTTTTGGCTCTTGTGGACAGTGCTTCTACGAACATTTACATACCAGTATTTGCGTGGACATGTTTTCATTTCCCCTGGGTAGATACCTAGAAGTGAAATTGCTGGGTTTATGATAATCCTATAATTTGTTTCTCCACATCCTCACTGACACTTGTTATTATCTGTCTTATTGACTGTTGTCATTATAGTGGGTGTGACGTGACATCACATTGTGGTTTTGATTAGCATTTTCATAGTAACTAATGATATTGAATACTTTTTCACGTGCTTATTGGTCATTAATATATCTTCTCTGGAGAAATATCTATTTAAATCCTTTGCTCATTTTAAAATTAGGCTGTCTTTTTATTATTGAGTTGTAAGAATTCTTCTGGATAAGTCACTTATTAGATATATTTGTAAATGTTTTCTCCCATTTTCACTGTCTTGACTGTGTCTTTGAGTGCAAGAGTTCTTAATCTGGATGATGTCCAAGTAATAGAATTTTTAAATTAGCTTTAAGTTCTTTGCTAACTTGCAGAGATCCTTCATAGAATCTATTTGATTAAAACTCTTTAAATAAGAGGCAATATTATTTTTAACATAAATAATCTTTATTAATGTAGTTATCACATGCAACCAACTACATTTCATATTCTTGCTCATGTTAATTTCAATACTAAAATGCTAGAAAATGTCCATCAGTTATTAGTCCTAGCCAAATTCTAGACTGGAGAAGATGTAAGCAGATTCAGGGATGATGCAAATGAACCTACAGAGTCAAGAAAAGAAGTCCAACTGATTTAAGAAGCTTACAGTACAAACACCACCTTACTCCTCTGGTTGGTGCCTTTCACTGGAAGAGATGGAATAGGTAGGAGGAGCTCATCACTGCCAAGATGGCTCTCCCAGTTGAAGGCTTTTGGATCCCTGATTAAGTAAAGCAAAATTCATTGCCAGCAAACCTAAGAAGATGAAGTGTGAAGGTCTCACTAAGACAGACTATGGTTAGAGATTAATAGAAGAGCAATACGATGCTTGGGAAGGACAAGTTGAGAACCAGTATGAACTAAAAGGCAAGGAACGAGCGACTGAAGAAGTTGGGCCACAGGCTGGGATTGCTGAAGGAGTCAAATGCAAGGGCTGAATCCTGAAGGGATGCAGTTATGTTGCCATAGATGGGGATCTCTGCCACACTTTTAACAAGGCAGCACAAGACTTTACAGTCAACATTCTGAAGAATACAGCTATCAAGTGGCTTTAAAAGGATTCAGTCCTTCTACTGGACATCATGCTAAGTCAGAATAATGTTGGACAAAATTTAGTATGTATTCATTCAGCAAGTAGTTAATCTGTGCTAGGCATCATGCTAGACGTTAAACTACTAGCACAAGCTGAGATTGAACCAACTCTGACTTCATAGAGCTTACAGTCTAAAAAATGATAAATGAAAACTGGCAGTATAAAATCACAGCTGTACATTTCATGATTGGGGAAGCATGGAGTGCTATAGAAGAAAATACAGTCGACTCTTGAAAAACACAGGTTTGAACTGCATGGGTCCACTTATATGCAGATTTTTTTTTCAATAGTAAATGCTACAGTACTACGTGGCCTGCAGTTGGTTAAATCTGATGATGCAGAACCATGGATACAGAGGAACTGAGTATACGGAGGACCAACTATAAGTTATACTCAGATTTTCAACTACAAAGAGGGTCAGCACCCCTGATATCCCCGTTGTAATAAGATCCATAACAGGGTCCATACAGGATCCATACAGGGTCAATTGTAATAAAATCCATAAGTCAAACTCAGGGAAGGCAGTAGCAACTGTGTATATACATGGGCTTGTAAAGAGAGAAGACTGAAGGAAGATCATATCCTTTAATATGATTACAAATCATATTTAAAAGTTTGACTTTTCTGAACTGTAAAGTATATACTTTTCAAAAAGAAAAGTAAATACTTTCTGAAAGTTTACTTCATTCTAAATGGAAATTAACTTTACCATGCTATTTAAAGTGTCTTTTTCGCCTTCCCCAAGTCATCACAAATGATGGGGCAAAATTTCTTTAATAGATGCCCTATTTAAAAAGCTCATCTTTTGTATCGTAATTCCCACAGTACTTAATGTTGCTATTAATGCTTAAAAATCCCTCAGGCCATATTTGCAAAAGCATTATTTTATTTGCTGATTTTTCTTTGTTTAATAGCATTATTCTTTTGGTGGATACTGAGACTAATTGATTTTCAAATTTAAAAACAAGTTACAACTCAAAACACATGTGTTTAGTCTTTTGTTTAGATCATTCTCAACCCTGGTGCATATCAGAATCAGCTGGGGAGCTTTTTAAAAATACCAGTGCCTGCAACCTGCCCCCAACCAATGAAATTGGGGTCTTATAGGAGGATCTAGGTGTGGGTACCTTATTTTTCCCCTTCCTATGTGCACCCAAGTTTAAGAAACACTGCTTTACACTACTATTCTACCCTGGCTTTTACTATATCAAAGTATGGTTAGTGGGAAAATAAATCCTTCAGTGAAAATACTCTGCTCTTAAGATTTTCTATGGGGTGGGAGGAGAGGGTATACATAATCAAGCAGGTTAGCAATAATGTAAATTCTTTAGGGATTTTACTTCTGCTACTGTTAGGTCTATTAAACAATTAATTTTTTTTTTTTTCTTTTTGCCGTACGCGGGCCTCTCACTGTTGTAGCCCCTCCCGTTGTGGAGCACAGGCTCCGGACGCGCAGGCTCAGTGGCCATGGCTCAGGGGCCTAGCCGCTCCGTGGCATGTGGAATCTTCCCGGACCGGGGCACGAACCTGTGTCCCCTGCATCGGCAGGCGGACTCTCAACCACTGTGCCACCAGGGAAGCCCACAATTAATTTTTATTCATCATGGGAATTACCAATCCATACAACAGTGAATTTAAATTTACTGATTTTTTTTAACTGAAATGAAATCTAGATGCTGTTTAGGGTAAGAGACATTAATCTTTTCTACCCTAACACTGATCATGTTTGTTAAGATTTAGACCTGGGATGGTAAAATGTTTTCCAGTTGTACTATGGCAAATTGCCCAAACAATTATTGTAAATGCAAGCACCGTAAAGTGTATTGCCAAGGACACTAGTTGGTTAGATCCCATAAAAGAGACAATTAGTCTTGAGATGAAAATGGTAGCGATGAGGTGACAGTTATTAAAAAAGCAGAACACGCAATGTAGTGGCTTAAATGTAAGTTGTGGATAATGCTGATAGTTTAATGTGTTTGGAGTTTATAATACGTAAAATAATGTTTCATATAAAAAGATCAAAACTGCTTATATTCCGGTCTTCTTTTTTCCTCATTTGCTACATAAGTAAAGGCACTTGCAAGATTACACTTGCTCTTTCCAAATCATCATTTTACAATGGTTTGCTTGATTTATTATACATATACAGTGTTAATTTATGAAAAATGTTTTCTTCTTACAGGTATCAATTTACATAAACTTATCCAGTATCTACAATACTTATAGTTTATTGTCAGGATAATCGAAAAAATTTGAAATAAAATAATAATAGATAGAATTTTTCAGTGCTTTTTAAGATAACTCAAATGTGGAATTTCTTCTTTGATTAGATTACCTGTAACACAACTGCACCTTCACCAAGACAAAATTGCAACTCAGTCCTTCAGTTGCAAAGATGAATCTAAAAGATTGGATATAGGGATTTGGGCAGCCAGAGAAAGCAGAAAGGGACCCTAAAAGACTTTAGAGTCAAAGACAAACTGCTGCTGACATATTTTCATCTGTACCTTTGCTACCCTGCCCCTTTCTCTCAGAGACCCTGTGGGTAGTGATGGGTCCTTTGCGAAATAAGCCCAAGAATGTACAGGCGACCTAAAGAGCATGAGAACCTAATGTAAACAGAAGGGGAGATCCATCACTTGAACTTGCTTAGAATATTTGCACTGGTTGCTTTGCTCTGCATGGGACTCGCTTCCCCCAGATTTCTTCATGACTGACTTTCTTCAAGTCTCTGATCAATTGTCATCTTCTCAATGAAGTAGTCTTTATTCCTTATTCTTTTTATGCTGCTCTGTTTTTTATATTCTCAATTGCATATGTCATCTTCTAAAATAACTTACTTATTCTTTATGTTTATTACTTATTAGTTTTCCTTCCATTAGAATGTAAGCTACATGAGGACAGGGATTGTCATTTCTTTCATGATGTATCTCTAGTACTGAGAACAGTACCTGACACATAGTATGTGTTCAACAAAGATTTGTTGAATGTATGAAGATCCTGTATTCATTTCTTCTAGTCATCGATCTTTTTTTTTACTCTCTTTTAATACACAAGCTGAAAAGCATAGTTAGAACTTTGATACTAATATTTTGATTATTTTTTTTTCATGTGAACCAAGATTCATACCCTCTTAATCTTGAGGTCATTGGTACTATAGAAAAAAATATACTGGTGTAATTTCCATGTATCCATCCAAGAAGATAAAGACTGAGATGCCTGGGCTAATCTTTTTCACTAAATTAAAACGTAAACCTTAGATTTTGAAGGAAGAATTTGGGTGAGAAACAATTATAGAAATAAATTTCCCCTAAGTGTCACCAGAGTAGTAAAATAAATCACCCATGAAATAGTATAGAAATACCTAAAAATTAGTGCCATAATATATATATGTGTGTTTATTTACGTTAAAGATGACCTACAGCAGAATTCAGTTAATACTGATAATGAGAAAAGGATAAAACCTATATTTTAAACATTCTAACATACAGAAACAGTAAGTAAAAAACAGTTATGAACATAGAAAATCAATATCCCTTCTTATGGACAGTGACCTAGTTCATACTTTTCACTCTATTCTGCATATGCTTTCTGGATTGATATAACTAAAATAATACTTTATCCTTGAGCATAGGAACTAAAGTTCAAAATCCTTGGTCTAGCAAGACTGTGCAATTCTTTTTCAACCTTTTTCTTCAAGTTTGACTCTCACAATTCTTTCCATTCCAGGCAGTCAAATTGACAACAAAATCTCCGACTTATCTTTTTTGCTGCCGTGTCCACAAGTATTTTTTATTCTATGTAAACAGTCTCCTAACTCTTCTCCACCTACCCAAGTTTTACCATTTCCAGATCAAGTTCAATTCCTCTGTGATGCTGTTTCTGATCAGGTCCGCCTGCAGTAAATCATTTCTCTAAAGCCTGTTGCCCTGCATCTCCTATGCTCTCCTCTAAGTCTGTGTCATTCCATTTATGTTGATAACTAACTTCTCATGTGCATAAATGTTATCCATTTATCAAATTAATGCTTGAAAATAGAAGCTAACTAGAAGAATCCTACATAAATTAAGGACTCTGTAATTTCTTTATGGTTAATTGGCTGATTGGGGCACTATGGTTCAAAGCCACAGGGAATTAGAGATCTTAAATCACAAAAAGAGCTTTTCCTCTTATATATTTCCTGGTCTTGATCAAATAAATCCCTTTTGCCTAAATTTCTTCTTATGTAAATAGGACTGGCCTGTTGACTACAATGTATAAAAGTGATCTAGTAGGAGGTAATTTTATATCACTTAAGAAATAATGATAGAGACATTTAAAGTATGTATTCCTTAAGTTTATATAATTAGAAATTTCTAAACCAAAGAACAAGCTAACTTGTTAAAGCAGTAAAATATCATAAATTTAAAGTTGTCAATGGACTACAATCCATGCACAAGATGAGAGTCCCACCTGGTTTTGTAGACAAGTTCTAATAAATGTTACAGATGCTCAGATAAAAATTAAAAGAATGAAAGCAAACTGGTCCAAAATTACCATAAGTGGTCAAGGAATTCCCCAGGAATTGAAGAATAACACAGAAAAAAAAGACTCTTATAATCACACCAACATAATTTTGAGGGTTTTCAAAAAAAATAATTGCCTCAATTAGTCACAGACAGGAGTATTCTGTTGTACTAATAAGAATACCCCTCCAGGATGCTCAGTCAATAGCTAAGCTTTCCCCAGAAATTGTTTAACTCAGTCTCAAAAATGCCATTTTCAGTAGGAACCCATCCATATTTGTATACTAAAAGTTAATTGGACAACAACAAACGTAAATGATAAAACTCTAATTTTCAGCAAGTTTCATTAAAACACATCTTCTGAGAAAGTGAAACATAACTATTTACAAATGCTATGCATTACCTACCTCAATAATACATTTATACTTTGGGTGGAAACTTCAGGTTTTATACAATAAAGCTCTTTAGGATATTAGGAAAATTATAGTAAAACTCTTAATGAAAACTATGAGATGGTAGTTGAGGGTAGTGATGTAAGAGTTAATTGATGTGTCATTATAGATGGGGTATATTATTATTTTGCCATATAAAATATGTAATTATTTATGCTAATTTCCTAAAACATATATTTGTTTCCCAATTCTTATATCATAAAAAGAAAAATATAATTTTAAAATTTAAAGCATTATAATATAATAACAGTACTATTTCCACCTGAGTTTGTTAATATTTTCACAAAACATTTTAATTGTAGTTTATATTCTGCAAAAATCAGCAGTTAGCTACAAACTAGAAAGTCACCATTGCTTATGGTTTTCAAAGGTAAAAGCTTTTGCCTATAAGAATCAATGTAACTGGACTCCTCTTATATAGTTTTAAAACATTTATATACAAGAATATGGGAAGTCTTCATATTATTCCTATAATTTTTTTTAAATCTAAAATTATATTAAAGTAATTTTGTAAAAAAGTACTCAATAGGGAGTTCCCTGCAGTGGCTAGGACTCTGCGCTCCCAATGCAGGGGGCCCAGGTTCAATCCCTGGTCAGGGAACTAGATCCCACATGCCACAACTAAGACCCAGCACAGCTAAATAAAGAAATATTTTTTTTAAAAAGTACTCAACAGAATGTAGCAGATTCATCATACTACCTTCTTGTAGGTTTTAAGGTTAAACATTTACATGCACTGCATTTTTTCTCTTTAATTGTTTTTGTTTGTACGGTTTCATATAAGCAAAGGTGAAGAATCTGCAATCTCAAGACAGAGAGGACGTGGTTTAGGTGTTTAGGTTTAGGTACAGGGGAGGAATCTGGTAGAGGCAAAAGGCCCAGTCAAAGGAAGTCATTAAGGTAAAGAAAAGCAGACAGAACAACAGCCAGACCCAGAATCCACAGGTGTCAGAATCAGTGAGTGCCACAAGCAGCGGCAGCAGAACTAACATGAGTACTGGCCCTGGTCCTGGCCCTGGCAAAGAGAAAGAATGAATGACTTAGTTCTGATCAGTGGACATTCAATATCTGCCTTTGGTCTTTTATTATTCAGCCTGTTGGATTTTTCTCTTGTCCCACTGGTCTGGATTGTGATATGAAGGAAGCCAAAAGCTGACCAACGAGTATTTCTTTTATTTGGGATGTTAAGATTACTTGACATTACAGAATAGTAACATTGTACTGACTCAATGAATCAGCTCTTTAGAAGACAGGAAAGAAGAAAAGACTAAATAAAGTGTCCTATAGTAGACTATATTAACTTATTTCTCAATTTGATCTTTCTTTGATACCCTGGTAACTGCAAGTAAATTTAGACTACTACAAGATGTTAATATGGTTAATATGTTCAATTCTATATTTAATTTTGAGTCAATTTAGACAACAAATATGTGGTTATTGAAGAAATAAATTTCCCTCTTAGCTGTTGTTTTTATAATGTGTAAGTATGTTTTTTGTATACTCTGTTCTTTATTTTTAAAATAATGTGTTTTTTAAAATAAATTTTTTTATTTAACTTATTTATTTTTGGCTACGTTGGGTCTTCCTTGCTACGTGCGGGCTTTCTCTAGTTGCAGCGAGCGGGGGCTACTCTTTGTTGCGGTGCATGGACTTCTCATTGTGGTGGCTTCTCTTGTTGCAGGACATGGGCTCTAGGCACGCGGGCTTCAGTAGTTGTGGCATGCGGGCTCAGTAGTTGTGGCTCGAGGGCTCTGGAACGCAGGCTCAGTAGTTGTGGCACAAGGGCTCAGTTGCTCTGTGGCATGTGGGATCTTCCTGGACCAGGGCTCGAACCCATGTCCCCTGCATTGGCAGGTGGATTCTTAACCACTGCGCCAGCAGGGAAGCCCCAGAAACAATGTTTATTTTTATTCAAATGAACAGTCATTACTTATGTGGCAATGGAATCGAATATGAGTGTAGAATTAATAGGAGTTGGCAAAAGAGAAATAAGTTCTTATGTTGACGTTTCTTATTTGCATGACTGGAATGATGATTATGACTTTAAACAAAGTACAGGATAGAGGAAGAAGGATTAGGATTGAAAGGGAAATGTAACTTTGGTTTGGGACGTAAGGGAATTAATTTGCCACATGGATATCCAGATGGAGATGACCAGTAGGACCCTGATTTTTAAAGATTGTGAAAACAATAAAAGCACTCATCATTAAAATTATAAAAAGTATAATTCATTCTTTAAGTATTCAGAATGGATACTTTAGGATTTTACCAGGCTCTACGATTATCAGGTTTAATCAATATTTTTTCAGAGCTTTTCCACACAAAACCCTTTGTTAGTCACAGTGGGGAGTAATGCTTAAACTAATATACCACGGCTGACCTCAAGGATCTTGCAATCCATTTGAGAAGATGGCACACACATAAAAGTTTTTAAAAGTGCAGGAAAAGGCCACCATTTGAAAGGCCACCATTGGAAGAATTCTGGCTAAACAGATATAGAGGGATGTATGACAAAAGTCCTCTTCTTCCAAATAAAAAGATCTGATAAACAGTAAGTTTCACTGAACGTTAATTTCTTTGCCTATAAACTGCATCAGATGCAAACATGGCAAACAGCAACCCTTTCATTTAAGGAAAGTTGTTTTATTTTGCATCATAGGAGTAGCTACTCCATGGGAAAATATTGCTGGAAACTGGTAATTTTAAGGCAGTATAGTGAAGCTATGAAAGGGCAAAAGCAAGTTCCATAACATGGATAAATCGACAGTAGGAGTAGCCGTGGTGAACTACACGAGTTTTATGAGATTTGTAAACAAATGCCTTGAATGTTCACATAACTGCCATTGTCTAAAGCTTAACTTGGTTTGCCAAAGGTAACTTTGAATGAGGTATTACTAATACAAACAATATAAAATACTAGAAAATTATGAACTATCTTTGTGAAAAGCGAAAAGCTTATATATACATATGCGTATGTGCTTTCCGCACAAAAAAGCAATGCATCAAGGATAACTTGAATGGAGGTGGGCAATATTACTTATACTGCTCCCTATGTTCAATTTACTAAATAAATTATCAGCTCGATTGACTGTACCGGTCCTCTGTACATATTCATTGCTTCAAACAATGCCTTTTAGTTAAAATTGTACACACACATAGACACATACACACAGAATCAATAATTTTAACATATATTCAAATGACTTCTGCTTGTGAACACAGTATTAACCTTTCTACAAAAAGGTACACTTACAACAGTTTAAATTTCAGCTGGTCAGTGTTACATTTGGTTTTTACAAATCTATTCAAAATTTCTTTTCAATGTACTTATAAAATTATATTATTGAATGAAATTGTATTAAAAATGAGATTTCTAGAAAAGGGTGTAGCCATTATTCAAAATTATTCATTATTTGTCTAAGAGAGTTTCAACAATTCTAATGCAGCTATCTTTTTAGGTAGGATTGAGAAATAAATGACATGATCTTCTGAAGTACTTTTAATTTTGTGATTTAGTAAAATAAAGCCTCTTTCCCTTCTCTGACTCCCACAGGAGTCCAATACTCAGGACTCAGAGCTAAGGAGGGCAGGATTGGGAAAGCTTCTTAGCTAGCCTATTAACCTATCCAGCTGCCCTGATACCTTGGTTCCGGCAGTGCACGGTCCTTGTAACAGTGCTTCATTCACTGGTTGGTGATGATTTTTTTCTTCTCTGACTTTTGCATTGAAATACTACAAACTAGTTTATTGGTTTGATCATTAGGAACTCAGGGGGGAAATCTAATGTTGTTGAGCTTATTTGACATGGAAAATAGAAATTAAATACTTTAATTTTAAAGTATAAGTATAGGAACTCCAACATTTAATTCAGTTGAGAATCGGAGTAAACAAATGACAAGATTAAAGGTATATAACAACATGAATGGCTACATGAAAAACATAGACTTTCCTGATCGAATACTTTACTAAAGAACACAGTCTTCCCAGGAGATGTTTAAAAAGAGAATATTATAAGCATTTGGCTTGGGTAGTTTTCAGAATAATTCTGCCTGAAAGCAAAGGATAAAATTAGATGGTCTCTCCTACAATACAATTCAAGGAAGACTGTTCAGAAATCAAGTGCTGTATTAGCATTGGAAAAAAATGATTATAACTTTATTTACACTAAGCACAGTAGTCTTATACACTTACTCAAGATTATATGGGAAGATCATATTTTCTTCTGCTTGTACCTGAATGTGATTTTAAAATTCGGTGAGATTTTTCCATTGGCAAATACTCAAGAGATTTAAGTTGTAACAATATATTATTATAAAATTATTTATAAACATTAATCCTCAGAAGGAGATATTAGTAAAATGTGAAAATACTCAGCTTTATATCATATGTGGCTTATGAAGCTGAAAGTTACCTGAGCAGTTCTATGTAATTTGTAATTGTGTGAATACATCCACAGTAATTTTTAAGAATGAAAATCAGCTTAGGGTTTTTATCACAGCTTTAGAGTCAATAGGTTAGCTTTGTATCATGGTTTAATTCTGTAAAACAAGCAGAGTACCATCAGTGTTAAATGGGTATAAAGTCTGTTTCACATAATTAGGAAAAGCATCTACAATTTGGCTTGCTTTACAGATTTCAATTTGGGGGATATTTTGATCTTTTTTACTGCTGCAAACTTCAAAAGGGGTGAATGAAATTCAAATCTACAACCGCACCCAGGACAATCATTGTCTTATGATATTAGAATCCCATTTGTAGTTGTGACTTGAATAACACTGATGTACAGCACAGACAGACCATTTTCAGAATAACTAGAGGGGGAGGGAACAGTAAAATTTCCTAGAACAGGTTTGTTTAATGTACAATTGGTCTCTGTCACTAAACAATGTTGTATAACAGTCCAATTTGGCAATCTATTTCTATTTGTCATAAAATCTCTAAACAGCAGGATAGTATGACTGAGGTTATAAACTGAGGTTAAAAACCAGTTATTATTTATATAATAGATAATAACACTACCATGCCAGTTACCCAAGTAAAGCTATTAGGGAAGCAGAATAAAAACCAGAAAAGATTTGAGAGTTATGCCCTGAGGAGCTTTTTCTTTTTATAGTGGTGGGGTACAGAAAATGCTTCAAAAGCAGAGAAATGACCAAAATTCAATGGTGTATAATAGATCTTCTTAGAGGAAATAATTATATCGAATTCAGTTTCATTAACTGAGTTATTTGTAATGAGGTAGATGGACCTAGAGTCTGTCATACAGAGTGAAGTAAGTCAGAAAGAGAAAAACAAATACCATATGCTAACACACATATATGGAATCTAAACAATCAGTACTGATGAACCTAGGGGCAGGGCAGGAATAAAGACACAGATGTAGAGAACGGACTTGAGGACACAGAAGGGGAAGGGGAAGCTGAGACGAAGTAAGAGTGTAGCATTGACATATATGCACTACCAAATGTAAAATGGATGGCTAGTGGGAAGCAGCTGCATAGCACAGGGAGATCAGCTCGGTGCTTTGTGACGACCTAGAGGGGTGGGGTATGGAGGGTGGGAGGGAGGCTCAAGACGGAGGGGATATGGGCATATATGTATACGTATAGCTGATTTACTTTGTTATACAGCAGAAACTAACACAACATTGTACAGCAGTTATACTCCAATAGAGATATAATAAAAAAATTCAATTTCTATTCATATGTATACAGGGATGATAAGGTGAAACTGTATAGCCAACTCAGTTTTTTACTCCAAAAGAACCATCTTAAGAAGAACTACCTTAAGAAAAAACATGTTGTACTTCATTAAAAAAATACCTAAAAAATCCAGTCGATGTTCCAAAATTTTTTTATAACCCAGAAGTTGCTGGAATTTAGGAATCATTTTTCCCCATAGTAGCAATGCCATAAAATATTAGCTTCCCTGGTTAGTGCCCAAAAGCTTATTGGACCCATAATTTTGAAACTATGTATTTGTACTAACGTGGATCCAGGCAGCAGGAATGATACTGAGGGGAAAAATCATCTCTCCATTAATCTTGGGCATAGGACTAGCCATGTACAAGATTTTAAAATATGGAATTTATCACCAGTGCCATTTTGAGTATCTACTAAGTGTCAGCAACTGGGATAGATGTTTATATATGTTAGCTAATGTATTTGTCATAGCAACTCTTCCAAGTGGAGATTATTATCTCTATTTTATACCTGAATAAAATGGATACAAAGCGTAATTTATCCAAGTTCATACAGCTACTAATTAGTTAGAATGAAAGCCCAAATCTGCCCTACTTTAAAGCCCATGCTGTTTCCAATATGCCTTATTGTTTTTGGAATCCTCCTTCCCTCCCAAATACACACACACACTCCAGACCCCCAGGGTCCTCCTGCTTTTGTGGATCTCCTACCAAAACTCTGTATTCAAATCTGCCTTGTACCCCATAGTGCTCCCAGCTCTAAAATTATCCATTTCCACTGTCTCAATCCAAACTCAAAGCCCATTTGTGCAGCTGACCTTAATTGGATGTAAGATAGAGATAGTCCCTGCCAGCCTAGAGGTCTGCATTTAAGGAAAGGAATTTTTATGTGTGTGTGTATTATATAAATATGTGCTTACACATATAAACACACACACACACACACACACTTATATATGTATGATCTTTTAAGTCTGACAATGCAGTAGACAATCAGGCCCACTTCAGGTGACTGCCCCTGAGGTTACTTCTCTTATACTGTTCCTGTTGGGGTGCTGGGGTAAAACCTTGGAACAAGGACAAGAGTCACAGTGAGCAGAATTGGAAGAAGGTGAAAAACTTAAGTGTCCCACTTCACAGTCATCTTTTGCCTGGAGCATTATTGGCTCAGAGTTCTTGGGCCCTGCTCCATTTTTACAGGCTGCACATGGGCTTCAGGTGGGAAGTTAGGCTTGTAGAGATCCCAGAGGATCCATGTGAGGCCTGGCATCCATAGTGATTCCCTTCAGCTAGGGCTTGAGAGAAACCCTGAGTGGTGAGACCCTCTTCTTCCTCTGCTCTCAGAAAAGATTCAAAACTACTCTAGGGAAAGTCTAGGCTTATAGGGGTATGGATTTCCCACAAGACCAGGAAGCCACAAAGCCCTGGTAGATCTCCAAGGAAACTCTAAACTAGTTGGTTCCTTGCTGTCAACCATCTGGCAGCTTCCAAACAGTCCTCCTGATGGGTCCTGTGCAGCTGTGTTCTGGGTTTCCATATGGCCCTGCCAGAGGTCCCTCCCTTAAACAGACCCGGCTTCCACAATTAGCGTGCACTCAAAACAGGTTAGTTATGGAATACATTAAGTCCTAAAGGCCTCATGGGGCTATTGACACTTCTTTGCACTACTTCCAGGACCCCAGGTTATACTGTAAGTGAAAATTGAGGAAGTCTCACAATCCTAAAGCTCTGACTGGAACATGCAACAGGACCATGTCTTAGGCACTATTTTCCAGTGCTTTTCTTGGCTTCATTTTAATGATTTTCCCACCCTGAAAGATAAACTCTCTCTAATCTTAAAGTCGTGCTTTAGAAAGTATCTCTCTCTTTCCCATTCTTGAATGTACCTGGTTCTGTTC
Source organism: Delphinapterus leucas (assembly GCF_059928025.1). Taxonomy (NCBI): domain Eukaryota; kingdom Metazoa; phylum Chordata; class Mammalia; order Artiodactyla; family Monodontidae; genus Delphinapterus; species Delphinapterus leucas. The sequence continues at coordinate 35,471,220 of NC_143137.1, read as the reverse complement.
CTCAAGAACAAAAATTGAAGACTGATCAATTTTTTTCCTTTGGCATTGAAATCTTTCGGGCATTTATTTGCATTCACTTGGCCAAGTTATAAATACCATCCAACACCTATATCATGCCATTTCATTACTTAAAATAATAAATTGGTTTCACTTAACAAAATACAAAACCATATGAAGTCAGTCTGTGTACCCAATGGTTAGGAACATTTAGCAGCTGTTGGGAGGAAAAAAGAGATGCTGAAAAAGTCAGTCCGCTGTCCAGAACACAAGATCAGTTATAGATCACAGATCCGAGAACACCTGAAATGTAATGTAAGTAGTTCTTTTTCATCCATGGCTTCCCTGGTATACCCAAAGAATCTGAGCTTTGTTTTGGTGTTCTTTCCCCCCCACCCCAACTGCTCTCAGCCCCTGTGAGGCCTGTTCCCTTGGGGCCTCTGGTCTTCACGGGGTCATGTTTCCAGCCATATGCCTAACAACACAGTACCTGACACACAGGCCCTTAATAAACACCTGTGGAATGAATTTTGAAACCTGAACAAGGAAGACTATGATGTCAGGAGAAAAAACACAAGTCCAAGAACCAAGAAATTAGTTAGCTGAACACAATTTGATAATAATGACGGCAATTATATTTGGGTTTTAATGACTACTTTATATGTGCCCAACACTTTACTAGAAGTTTTTAAAATATAATCTCATTTTATTTTAGCTTAATCATCACAACATTAGGCAGGCACTATTACCCCTATTTACAGATGAATAAACTGAGGCTTTGAGATGTAAAGTAATATGTTCATGGCCACATAGTTAAATGTATATTACCTGGGATTAATATGTGTGTCTGTTCAATGCCATAATCAAAACCCTTTTGATCTGGTCCTCCATTTTTTCATCTATTAAACATGGAAATTTTAATAGTCATTAAGATCTCTTCCAACTTTAAGATGTTCTAGATATCAGGTGACTACCTCTCAAGAGAATTTAGAATTCAATGAGTTTCCCTTGTTGATTAAAATCCTGCAAAAGACAAAGAAATGGCTCTCTAAAGGTAAAAATTTAGAACCCGTGAGAGGAAAGAGAAAAGGAACTTTTGGGCAGTTTGGGCTTTTCTAGGGTTTTTCAGATCCACCTAAAGCTAGAGTTAGCCTTGTCTTTTTGCAGGAGTTATTATTTACTGATAACTTACTATGTTCCAGACACTATGCCAAAACTTTATATGTATTATTTTATGGAAATCTCTAACAATGTCTATGAGATAGTACTATTGTTATTAACAGAAGGGGTACCAAGTTTAACTTGCATAAAGTCACACAGCTAGCATGTGGTGCATCTTGGACTCAAACCCAGACATGTTTAATTCTGAAGCCCCAAATTTTAACTTTGAAGTTATACTACTTATGCATGCTATTTTTAGTTTATTTATCTATGTACATTTAATATTATTTATATCAATGTCATTTAATTCTTTTGGTCTTTTTTTTTTTTTCGGTACGCAGCCCTCTCACTGCTGTGGCCTCTCCCGTCGCGGAGCACAGGCTCCAGACGCGCAGGCTCAGCGGCCATGGCTCACGGGCCCAGCCGCTCCGCTGCATGTGGGATCCCCCGGACTGGGGCATGAACGCGTGTCCCCTGCATCGGCAGGCGGACTCCCAACCACCGCGCCACTAGGGAAGCCCCTGGTCGTTTATTTTGAAATAATGGCCCTGAGATGTAGATCAGAAATCTGCTTAGTTTGTTTGCTAACACATACACCAGTGCCACATATGTGGTGACACTTACCAAGTATTTCATGATGCATGCCTTTCAGTGCAGTTAAATACCTTTGGGTCACTCTCAGTCATATGCCTATGCGTTACAAACTGTTTCCCTCTCCCTCTAGATATTTCTTTCTGTCCAAAGTGGATAGATGAATAAGAATCAAAGAAAACAGACAACCACATCGATGTGGAGGTTTGCAAACTCTGACCTGAAAAAAATCTCCATAGAGAAAACATAACAGAAATCCTGCCTCACTCAGTGTGTTCCCACAGTTCATTCTGTACTTATTAGAAGGGATTATTGACACTTCTAGAAGATACAATCTCTGAGACCCTGATAGCAAATTAACTTTGGTATCAAGAGGAATTCAACTTAGTTGTTACTCTCTACATTAAGACAGACTTATTTTCAGTTTAACTCTGACTTTTGTTACACACTATTAATCTACTTGCATGTATGAAGTAAAAATTCACATACATTTCTCTTCTGCATTTACCTTCTCAAGGAAGTGACCTCCAAATTAAGTTACATAGGAAGTGTGGAAATGCTCAAAACAGACCCATTTAGATTCTGTAACTTTTGATGGGAGGAAGATATTTTAGAAGCTATAACTTTTTTGATCAAATAAGTATTAGTCCATTTTTGCTTTAGCCAAGTACACATTTTGTAAAAGAACACTAATAAGGTGTGCTGTTTTTCCCTAACCAAATTCTTCACAATGAAATCCAACTGCAATATTCATTTAGAAATTTGATAATGCTCTCTTGTGTGAGTTTTAGGAATATTTGAAACCCCATTGCATATAAATTATATCATGGAAAAGCTGTATAAATATTCTATTATGGCACATGCTGTTCTAAGGATCTGTCAGGATTTCCTTTATACACTCCATTTTGAGTGGTATATAAATCAGATGTAAAAATTCACGTTGGACTGAAATTCAGCACAAAAGGCCTCCTCCAGAGGCAAATGCTTGTTTTCAAAATGTGGTTTGAATTATGTTGGTCATTTTTAAGTTATAGAAGTGCAGAAAATGTATTTGTGGTTTTGAAGGAGAGAGATTTTTTCCATTTTTATAACTCATTAGGAAACTTTACAGGCCTTTAGACCATTTTGTGGTTTAGCTCTTCTCAAGTTTTTCCCCCAAAGCAATATTAAAACTTGAATGGTGTCCGCTATGAATCCAATGGTTACTGTTCTGAATACAAATGTGGGTATTGATATATATCCAGTTATACATATCTTAGACTAGGAGAAGTTTCAATAATATCATGACTGGGATAGATTAGGCCTAGCAGTTATCCTTTTTTGTTCTTGCTATCAAGTCAAGTTTGCTCTATCAAAGGAACCCTCTATCTTTACCATAGTTCAGCATGTAATGCTTGTAATTTTAAAGCTGCATTTCTTAACTTGCAGAAAAATCCAGAGTTAAACGCTGCTTCTTTTATGAGGTCTTTGACAATAAGGCTACGCCTTTTTTAAGTTTCACTTTTCTCTAATATATAGGGCAACTTGCAGCATGTATATTAGATATTCACAGATGATGATCTTATTTGTAAAGTATTTAATATGTGTATGTTTATGTATATAAATAGTTTATTAAATAGTGTTGAACTTATTTTATCTATATAGCTAACATGTTGCTGAATAATTTCATAAACTGATAAACTATTACTTTAGCACATAGAGATTATGATTATATTATCTCTCAATAGCATCAGTTAAAACCTGAGAAACTTTTGTTTGGACTAAGAAATGTAGCATATCTCACAAAGTCAGATAAACCAATCTTTCAAATGACTTTAAAGGATAATGAAAACAGAAATATTTTATATGATTGAATTGCTTCACCTACATTATATTTAGTTCATTAATGCATTAGAATAACACATTTAGTAGTTATTATTTATTGCTGTATAAGAGATCAAGGCATTAAAGCATAAGAGGTTAGAACCTTCCCAGTGTAATTCTTTATGTTTTTATTTAATTCCACTTAGAATCTGGGTGTCTTGATTCTTAATACAGTTCCCTTTTCATCATCTTACACTATTTCTGGTGCAGTTACTAGAATCCTTGGGTCCAGTGACAGTTATGGTGGACCATCCAGAGGATAATCAAACATTTGCCTGTGGCTGGTAGAGCATGTGGATTCGGAGGAACAGGAGACATCTGTCTCCTCTTGGATGTTTTATCTACTCGCCTACTGTCATGGAAATTAGCCAACTCTACAAGAGATAGAATTGAAGACTCAGTTTTCTTTATTTTTTACATTAACAAGAGAGCAAGGTTACTAATGAGGGGTCATATCCCAAATCTCTAATCTATAAAGCTAATATCCTTATTTCTATTTGGGTCATTTTTTTATTCTGCTCCATTTACTTTTACTAAATTATACTACTTTGTGTTCTATAATGTTACATTTGGTTATAATTATAAACTTTTATGTGTAATTCATCCATCACTCATATACTTCTGTCTTTCTCTTAGCTTATCATTAAAGTCATAGCTCTTCCGAATTAACTTAATATGTATCACTCCAAACATCCCTGTATGACTCAATCAGTCGTTAAAAAGTTCATTACAGCTTTGGGGGGAAGTCTGTGAATTTCTGAGCACTAGATACATACTGAAATACAGTTTTATGTTAATCAGAAATGTTTTGAAGTACGGCAAAAGTATTTAAAAACCACTGAAAATAAATATACATTAAATGACTAAATAGTTTTATATGTTAAGAATCTAGATTCTGTGGTTTGAATTTAAGCAATTTATAACTCGCTAGGTAGGCAACATACACATTGCAGTCCCCCTGCCATCTGTTACATTATACCCATATTTTCCTTACATTTGGAGGATAGATAACACAGTGCTTTTATTTGAATAGCACTGACCTTATTAAAGCCTAGCACCATTGTTTTATACATAAGAAAAATATATTTTTAAACAGAATGGCTATTTCTTACAACCAGTGAAATAAAGAATGACCTTAAATAACCTTAAGATTATAAAAAAGTAAGGAATGTAAGATATATCCTCACCTTGATTTTACCTTTAAGCAGCCTTTTATTTGTCTGTTAGGAACTTCTTCCTGTAGTTTTCCAGGCTCCAGCTCTTGTTCTTTCTTTTGACAAACCAGTATATAATTTGTGCCATTATTATTTGACCAAAATGTACCAACAGAAGTTTCATAACGTATACAAAACTCAACTTTACTGCCATCTTTTTGATAAGGAGGAACCAATAAAATTTTAAAGGAGAATTGGTCAGTTTCACCATCACATGAATTTGGGACATATTCTGCTAATATGTCATAATATGTCTGCCAGTCATCTAAGGACATTCTCACATATACTAACTTCTCAAAAGAAATATTCAAAACTCGAATAATGCCCTTCATACTTGTAGATCCATGAAGATACTCAGTTGATTCCAGTATTGCTTTCTGTACTTGAAGTTGTTGCATAAGGTCTTCTTTTGAAGAAGGCAAGTCAAATAGTGGAGATAAAACATATTCTTCTGTGTGGAAAATGTCCTTCATTAAGTCAAAATCAGTTGAACCACTCGGAAATTCCCAGGAATCAAATTCTTTAACAGACACAAGATTGAACCCAAAGTTGTCAGCAAATGAAACTCTCCTTGCACCTGAAGGTGGATTGTCCAGGTAAATGTCTTCAGATGAATCAGAACCTCGTCTGCTAGGTTGAGGGGAGAAACCAGGCCTGAAGGTAGCTTTAACTTCTTCATCTTCAGAAAGAGAATCAGATAAATTAGGAACTTCTAAAAAGTTATCTTTGCTAATCTGACTAGGTTCTTCAGAAGGCTCCATTGGGCTCTCTGATATCAAATAAGAGAGAACTGTACAACTAGTAGAGGCTGATACTTGAGACCCTGAGGCTTAAAATAAGTATAAGGTGACAGTTGACATTGCAGAAAGGAGTCAGCTCTATAAATAGGTCTGATGGCGTGTAAACTATGCTCGCTTGCCTCCAAAGGCCTTTAATATGATAGCATCCATGTTACTCTCACCAGCATGTTTCAGGTTTAACTCTCAGTTTTTAAAGTTGCATATGTTTATGAGTTCCAAAGAGACATGTTAAATCATTTTCTGCTGTGTTCAACAATCTGAAACTTTAGAATAAAAATATTATTTTAACCAGTTGATATTAAAAATGAAAACTTGAACCATTTATTTTAAAAGACAATAAAATTAGTATCACAATACTAAATGTGTAGTTTGAGCTAAATCCATCCATTGGAGCAGGCAAGGGAAGACAGGAGAGAATGAGAACATTTATAGAACTGGAAAGATCCAGTGTCTAATAATAATGATAGCTACCATTTATCATGGACTTATATATAATGTGAACTCTAAAGGGTTAAATAGAGGTGCTGGGAGTTCTGAGGAAATAAACATGATTTAGGTGGAGAAGGTATCATTTGAAATAAACCATGAAGGGTAGGTAGAATATATACATCCAGGGTTGGAATGAGGTGGATTTTCCAGGTGGAAGAAATAGCCTAAGCCAAGGCCTAGAACAAATAATTAGTCAAATCTGTTATTTTAAACATTATTGTTTCTTTCAATTAAGCCATGGAAAAATACAAACAAGTAATGTTTAATTAACTTGAAAATATAAGTGGGCAATGGTAAACCTGGCCCAGGAGTAAAATATTTATGTAGAATAAAATGTTCTTCTTTGGCAAATTGCCATTTTATGCCCACAGAGCAGAAGTTAATACCATGACATGTTGGGGTTCTATGTGAGTTTTAAAGTGTGAGCAGCCTGTTTAGACTCTCATATTTTTTTGTATTAATGTAAAACCTACTTTGGAATTGGCAATTGGGAAAAACCTTAAAAGATTTAAACATACATATGCTTTGACCCAGAAAATGCTCCAGCTATGAATTTGCCCTATCAGTAGGGATAAGTATGCAAAGATAAATGTAGATATATGTTCATAATAGGATTGGATTATTTTTAAAATTCTAGAAACTATCTAAATTATCCATCAACAGGGAAATGAACAAATAATGTTACACCCATTCAGTAGAATGTTTTATAGTCATTACAAAGGATAAAGTACCACTTTATGTGTTGATATGGAAAGGCAACCAAAATAAATGGCTAAGTGAAGAAAGGAAAGTGTGAACAAATATGTGCATAGAAAATTTCTGGAAAGACACAAAAGAAACTATTAGCAGTGGTTATCTCTAACCACAGAGGTTGAAGGTTCTAAGGGAAAAGGACTCATTCATTTCAGTTTATGGGCTCTGTACTGTTTGAAATATTAGCCATGAGAAAGGTTTTCTTTCAATATATCTTCAACTCAAATTAATAAGTGTGAGATGATTATTTTTTTTAAAAAAGAGAACTCAATAGCATAATTTCTTTAAAATTACAGCTTTATAAATACATTATAACTTACTGAATAGTTTGAATTGCATACAGTAGTGGATCAAGAAATTATTTTTGAAATTAAAAATAAGTAGTGTCTAGGATGAGGGAGTAAAATTATTTAGGCTTTACCACATAGCTAGAATGGGTGATGACCACATGGATTGTTCAAGAATGGAAAATGGCTGTGGAAATGACTGTCCCTTGCAAATGTAATGACCATGAGCCATGAGTAGCCATATTCCAAGGTACCTAAAATATGTCATTAGCTAGTCAAGGAAATTCATAACAAAGTGCTCCATAGAATTTGTAAATAATCCATACAGTCATATAAACAATAGAATAATAAAAATTTGCAGATACAATAATGTACTAAAGTAGTACCTCCAGGGATTATAAGCAGAGACATGGAGATAAAGACCCCTGGGTTTGTACACTGGCTGTGACACTTACTAGCTGGGTGACCTTCAAATGTTGCTCAAATTTTCTTACCCTAAGTTTCCCTGATTGCTAAAATGCAATGCTAACAATTAAATGAGATGCTTGCTAAAATGTTTAGCACAAAACTTATAGTAATAGAAGCAATCATTATTTTTATTTCTATGTATGTTTGTGAAAGGTTGATTTTAAGATACACTGGTAGATCAGATAGATAGATAGATAGATAGATAGACGGACAGACATAGAGAATCTACCTATACAATATTAAGTAATGGTTTATAATTTGCATCATTTTTGTCTTTTTTTAAAGGCTATAGTATATAACATTTAGCTTTACAAGACATAAAATAGCTCTACATTAGAAAATGGTCCTGTATTTGAGCTTAACTTTCCTGTTCTTAATTTCTCTTCCCACAGAGCAATACTCCCTTGATTTGTAATAATCACTGCCTATCTTTTGGAGTGTATAACCTTTGCGTAATTGTAGACGGTTGACATGTTCCCCCTCAGTCACCACTTAGCTAAAGCAGAGTGATTTCATCTTTTCAGTCTCTTCTCACATGTCAGTCCTTTGGCACTTCTTATCGTTTTGTTACTCCTCTGTGAACTCCTTCCAGCTTGCCTATATTATTCTGTTAATGAGCTGCCCCCAGATGAATGCAGTAGCACAGATCGAGTGTCTCTGGGGCATGTAAAGAAACTCTGCCAATTTCAGCCTTGTGACTTGGTGTTTGTATCAGTTAAAATTCACATCTCCTTGCTTTTTTTCCATATCATAGATCAAGCCAACATCTCATTTTCTCATACTCACTACTACCTCAGTTTTAACGTGACTTTTACCACACTCTTCCTCAATACCTTAGGTATACCGGTTTTATCAGAGTTATGACTTTTTAAAAAATTTATTTATTTTTCATTTACCAAATGGCAGCTCAAGTTTCCACACATTCCACTTCCTTTGTATTAATCAAACATTCTCAACGTTACCTTTAACATAAAAGGCTCTTTCAATAAGGATCCCTGTAAACAGGAAGTAGATGTCATGCTCAAAATAAGATAATTCCAGGAGGGCTTATTTACAAGGGTCTATTTATAACGTGTAAATGCAGAAAAGCCACAAGGGTTAGTGCAGTAAACTGGGGCCAATCTCATCAGAGCTGTTACATTCCTCAAGGGAAGAGGAAAGGGGACAATCATCAAAACTTGAAAGCACAGTGTGCCATAAACTATATACCGGCCTGAAGGGGATCAGTGATCTTTGGTCAAGGGACACAGCCAGCTGAAGATGACCTTGCCAGGAGTGATCCATGGGCAAAAATACACTGAATTCACTCTTCTTTCCTACACTATCCTGCCTGGGCTACCCATTGGCCAGAGGCTATGGGTTCTATTACAGTTCATTCAGGTCAGTCTCCCAGAGCAGAGAGCAGGGTGGAAAAGGGTGAAAAAAGTGGTGAGTGGGTTTGGAAGAGCAAACAAAAGATATTGGAGATTAAGATTTTGTATTTACTTATCTTTATCTGCTTATACGTTATATTTAAGCATATGTATGTGTTGCTCTTTCTTCATACATATTCCATCTCAATGCCAACTGAGTTTCTATTACCTGATCTTTTATTATCCTAGCAAAAAAAGTTCAAATATCTAAGATCTTTAAGCTCTGATCCAGTGGAAGCCACATAAGAAGTATTGAGCTTATCCATGGATGACTAAGAAAGAAATTGTCTTTTTGAGATTAATTATAACGTTGCATTTGTTTCCCTTGTTAGCATGTCTTTGTCTGCAACCTAAACTCAAGAAAATTTTGTCAAAAGAGAACCTGGAACAGTGATTCTTAACAAGAGTTACATAGTAAAAATCACTGAGTGAGATGTTCAGACTCCACAGGCTCAGGTGCACTATCAGGTCTACTGAATGTGAGCTTCCAGGTTGATGATGCCCCACAAGTGATTCTGGTATACAGACTGGTTACAAGGCATGATCCCCATAGGGTCCAGGACTTAGGTTCTAGTTAGAAAGAGATGTAGCTATCATACCTCAAGTACCACATGCTTTTTTTTTTACAGAGGCTATAAAATACTTTTACAAAAAAATGACATAAAAATTTAGTTGAGTTTCAGAGTATCAGAACTTTAAGGCAGTTAGCAATCATCTAGTCTAGTCCCTTCATTTTCACATAAGGAAACTGAAATCCAGAGCAATGAAGGACCCCATCATTTGATAACAGAGCTGGGACTTGAACTCAGCTCTCTCTTGCTTTCAGTCCTGTATTCTCCACATTATACCATCCATACACCAATTCATAATTAACAAATTAATCATTCTTTGAAAAACAGTCATTAAAATTTGTTTTGTTCTAGATCTAGTTTATTTTTTTAATCAATTAACTTTTGTGAACTTTCTTTTTTCCATTTGTTGAAATATCTCCAGAGGTGTCCAGATAGTTTTTATTTGTGGCAGAGTCTCTCAACCTTTTTTAACCTATGCTCCTTTGGTAAATATAATATCTTACACTGTTTTCTCTTGCTACCTCAGAGACTTTGCTGTACTCCTATTTGGTAATTACTGGTCTCAGTTATAAAAATGAATTATATGATCCCTTTAGAACTAATATTGATATTTATTATTTTAAAGGACTGTTAAAGGGCCCTACTTCAAACATAGCTTGAGACGCAGATTTGTTCATCAGATCCCAGTCACTGGAAAAAAAATCCTTTGAAAATGTACACATCTACCAATAAAGCATACCCAGGTAAGTCAGCAGAAAATGAAAACTTTGCCATATGAAGGTAAATGTTTAAAGGGATGTGTCATTTATTCCGTGGAGAGGTGAATAATTCAGTATACATAATTGATCATGTTACAACAGAAGGGTTTGCCACCAAAGGCAGCATCTAGATTCTTTAGCTTAATTTATAAAAGAAAAACTAGTAACATACTCAAGCACCAAGTGCTTATTTTATATGTATTGTATAATATGCTTTAATCTCCTTTGATCAAAATAAAGGCATGTAAGTATAGAGTAGTTATAGAAATCTAGAGTTTTAAGGACAGTTAGCAAGCAAGCATCAGGGCTACCCCCTTCATTTTACATACAAGAAAATTGAAATCTAAGTGGTCAACTGGATTCTTACCTTGGGTTGTGGGTGATTTCAGCATTAACCTTAGAAGGAAATCATATTGTAAACTTCTGAAAGACAGATACCATCTGATAATATCTTAGTAAATTGCTGATTGACCCATAAAAAGCATGCTCATAGTGTATGTGTTTTGATATTAAAAAGTACAGCTAGGCACACTGCACTAGGAGTAAGTAGGCCTGAATTCTGGAGTCACGTTTATCACTAGGAAATTGTATAACATTGGAAATTATTTACCTGCTTTGTATAAATACCCAGATATTTATTTAAGATCTCCTCAAAACTTGGGAATCTGCAAACCCTTGAGCCTTTTATTTTGCAAGTTGCCATTTGTATGTGAAACAAACATACACTGACTTCCTTCTCTGTGCCACATACTGTGCTAGAACCTAAGGCTACAAAGTTAAATATAAAATATGCAATCTTTTCTCAATAGCCTAGCATCTGGTGGAGAGATAGGCAACAATAGATACCCTTCATCATAATATAGCTCACTTTCTTGCCCTAACATCCTTAGTCATTGATTGGAAAATTTGGGGAACTTGGCTTACAATATTCTTCTCTTTATTGTGTTAGAAGTATATTGTGTTAGAATTGGACTCTTGTCTCGTAGACAGGTTTTTAAATTCTTTCATCTGCAGCCAGGACCGATCTATCCCTTTTTTAAAAGAAGTTCAGACTCCACATCCTACAAAATACTGATTCTTGTGGCTGCTATTTACTTTGTTAATTTTATTGACTATTTTTTCAGAGACTCTAGTGTTAGAATGTTAACCAAACCTGCTCTGCTCAATTTTCACCCCACATTTTTCCTGTAGGTGAGGGAATCAGCTAAGAAATACTTAGGAGTCCGCCTGAGAGCGCAATATCCCTTGGTATGATATAGATAGCCCTAGCCTAGAATTGCTGCTTTACACAATTAAGAAAAGCAAATTCAAGGGTTTTTTCCCCCTAATTATATTAATATGAATTATCAAAAAATTATTTTAAATATGAACCTAATACTTAAAATTATAAATTCTAGTAGTTAAATTTTAGATAATGTTTATCTAGATTCACTCTGACACGTTTGTCGTATTTTTCAGACACAAATGTTTATTTCATTAAACATATTTAGTGGTGGAAGTTTAATAAAGTGGTTAAGAGTAAGTTTTGGAGTCAAACAAACCTGGTTCAAATGCCCGCTGTTTTTCTTATAAGCTTTTTGCTTTGGGGCAGGATGTTTAACGACTCTGTGCCTCATTTTTCATTCTATGAATGGAGCACAATAACGCTTAAGTCATTGGGTTGTTGTAAAGATTAAACTAGAACTTGTGTCTAAGCAGTTGTCAACAGTGACAAGTCTATAAAACAATAAAAATTGTGTATATCATTATTGTTATTCTTGCTGATGCTAATATTGCAATATTGTTGATCATATTAACGTACCTCCATTCTTGAGAGATAATACAACTGTGGGATTTGAGAACACAGTGTATGGAGATGCACTGCATATGTTCAAATCCTGCTTCTATTTATTAGCTGAGTGACTTTAGGTAATTATTTACCTTTCTGTGCTTTTATTTCTGCATCTGTGCAATAAGTAATACTAATAGTTCCTACCTCCAAGAGTTGTTACAAGGATCAAATAGTTAATGAATGGAAAGCTTATGAAGCAATAAAAAATATACAATTATGGTGGTTAAAATTTACAAGGAAAAAGATCACTTGAAATCTCATCATCTAAATTATGCGACATGATATAAGTGTTAGCTAACGCTATGGTGGTAATCATATTGCAAAATTTATCAAATCAACATGTACACCTTAAACTTGAACAATGTTGTATGTCAATTATATCTCACTAAATTTTTAAAAATCCAATCATCTAGTATAGTCATTGTGTATTTTTCTTACATTTTTATTCATGACAGTTTCATGAGAAAAATTATCCATTTTGTGTACCACTGTATTTCCATATATCCCATATTATGTAAAATGGATGAGTGGGTGTATGCATGGATGGACAGAAAGATAGATGGATAGCTGGATGGATGGGTGGATGAGTGGTAGGCAGAATGAATGACTTCAACATAAGCCATCATCTTCCTGGAATTCAAGTATACCTTTTATTACTATTTCTGTACTTCTGCAATATAGTAAAAATCAATATTTATAATGTAACATCCTGAAGTAACTTCTAAATTATTAAAAATAATTATTCATATGTGGAATATGTGGCAGTTCTCCATCTGCCAAAATAATTTGTTAAGCAGAGTACTCTGTTCTTTGTTCAGGCTGGATACTTCCCATAGTAAACAGAATGTAAATACCAATGCATGCGGTTGGTGACGTTTTATTATGTGCACATCCAGATAAAAGCAGAAGAAAGAATTGCATTAGTTGTTTCAGATTCATTTTCTACTACATTATTTTAGAGGTATATATTTTCTTTCCACTGAGCCACCATAGGTTCAAACCACTAGAAGACTTTTGCCTTCTTCTCCACTTCATACTAGTCCTTCCTTGTAGTCATTGAATTCAATAAATTGTTTAAGATAGAATGAAACAACATATGGCATGGAAGGAAATTAAGAGTTTCTGGGATTTTACTATGGGAGCCTACAGAAGTAAGCATGTAGGTAACTACATTTTTTTCCAATCTACTTACAGGGTAGTATTGTAATATATGTGACTTACATTTTTATGTCTTATGTCATTTGAGTTGGTTAATATAGGCAAAAATTCAGCATTAACTGTGGATTTCTCTGAAAATTTCAAAGACAGGTAAATGCTTTATTCAATGCCTGGCGCAATTTTGGGTGATGATAAATACTTAATGCTTCCACAACAACTTAAAGAATCTCAAACTGAATTTACCATGCAGGGTAGGATGCCTAATAGTGTTTAATATTATAACAAAGCCAGCAACATTGTCAGTGTTTGTGCCAACTATACATTATTTTAGTTAACCAGGCCAGGACCTGTGATATATGTGTACAGGACACTGCCAGATATGTGGGTAGAAAACAAAGGGTGAAAAGTCTCTAAAATTATATTTTAAATTTATTCATGTCTACATTTTACTGTGTTGACGATACACAATTTTTATTCCAGGTCCTGAACCAAAAAATTTAAGAATTATTGATATCTGCAAATAATTATTTGACAACCAGGAGGAGTTGGTCCTATGAATTAAAAGTAGAATATGTGCCAGTCTCTGCCTTTCATGCACCTAAAGTTCAGCCCAAACTGAATCAGTATCCATTATAAATATCTCTTTGCTATGTAGTGTGAAAAATATACAATGGTGTTTATATCAACACATACACACATTATGCATATCTGATCTGACTATTTAGGTGAGCAATAAATAGAACTTGCTTAATTTTTCATAAGGCAGTCCTGGCACAGTGAATAGATATAGTTAGCAACATTCTAAATTTTCCCATGGCAAAACATCTTTGACCAATAGAGCAGTCAACTGTCACTAGATTATTTTAGGTTTTTGTTAAGAATATTAAAAAAATCTAGGCATAATTTAATGTATTGCTTAACTCAGTAGTTTAATGTATATATTTTAAATTATGTAACTAAAAGTTGTCAAACATATAAGGAAGTGAGAAATATATTTTCTTTTAAGTGGAATCAGCTTGATAGTTTAAATGATTTGCTCACTGATGAACAGTGTTTGGCAAATTGTTTGGTATGACCCACTTGGGAGGTTGTGTTTGTTCATTGTAAGGTTGACATTATTTTGTCTTAGAGTTGAAAAGCTCCTTGGAAATCATTTTATCCAAAGCCCACCCTTTAAAGACTCCCTTTTAAGATTATTTAATAGGAATGCTTCTATCTTTACCTTGTATAAATCCAGTGATAACAAACTCCCTGCTTCATGAGGCATCACATTCTACTTTAAAAAATTAATAAAAGTTCTATTATATTGTGCTACGGTTTAATTTATATTAGTTTTTGTGTTTTATTTTTATTTTTGTCTCAGAAGCAGGATTTGATATCTTCATAAGAACTTACTGCCTTAACCAAAGTCTTCATAAAAATTTGTGTCAACTGAAGCAAAACTTTTAAAAGTACTACATTTATTCTAAAACTTCACAAATCATTAGTGTGCAGCCCACTGAATTTTTCCTAAAGTGATCTTGGCCATTTAACCAACTAGTTTGAAAAATAGATTACCAACTCCAGCAAGAAATCCATCTCATACTTACTCCCAATAGCTACCTCTAAAGGTAACCACTATCTTGACTTCCAGTCACCACTGATGAGTTTTTCTTGTTTTTAAGATCAATTTTTCTGGAACCAAACTCTTTGGTCTACTGTCTTTTGCTTAATATTATATGTTTGAGAGTCATCCATTCTCTCTGTTGTATACTCTTCTATTTTATGAATAGATCATAACTTATTATTCATTCTACCGTTGAAAGACATGGGTTTGTTTATAGATGAACCACTAAAGACAGTTACCCTGTAAACATTCTTGTATATGTCATTTGGTGCACAGGTGTATGCATCCCTGTTAGGTAGATACCCAGGAGTGCATTTGCTGGATCTTAAGGTATGTGTACATTTACCTTTAATAGCTACTACCAAGCAGTTTATCAAAGCGGTGGGACAAATATACACTCCCAACAGCAATGTATGAGGGTTTGAGTTACTTGAAGTCCTTGCAAGCCCTTGGTATTGTCAACAGTTTTCTTTGTCACCCTGGTAGTTATAAAATGGTATCTTACTGTTGTTCCCTGATGACTAATGAAGTAAAGCATCTTTTCATTTTTTGAACATTTGAATGTCTTCTTTGTGAAGTGACTGTTCAAGTCAGATAAATAGATCGTCGATCGATAGATAGATATTAATGTTTTTTTGTCATAAATACATGTGTGCATGTCTATATGTGTATTATTTCTCCTGTTATGTGACCTATCTTTTCACTCTTAATGGTGTCTTTTTTTGTTGTTGTTGTTTTTTGTTTTTGTTTTTTTGCGGTACGTGGGCCTTTCACTGTTGTGGCCTCTCCCACTGCGGAGCACAGGCTCCGGACACGCAGGCTCAGCGGCCATGGCTCACGGGCCCAGCCGCTCTGCGGCATGTGGGATCTTCCCGGACCGGGGCACGAACCCGTGTCCCCTGCATCGGCAGGCGGACTCTCAACCACTGCGCCACCAGGGAAGCCCCAGTGGTGTCTTTTGATACATGGAATTTATTTTAAGTAGAATTCATTTGCCAGTCCTTGAGGTGAATTCTTTATGATTTACCTTTCACATTTAAATCTACAGTCCATCTGGAATTGATTTATGGATACAATATGAGGTAGGAGAATCAAGATTTATTTTTGTTGCATAAAAATATCCAGTGTGTGCAGCATAACTTATTGAAAAGATTGTTCTTTCTCCCTACACCATGGTGTCACTTTTCTAATAAAATTAGTGACCATATGTGTGAGAGTCTGTTTCTGTACTCTCTAATCTAGAAAATTGTTCTAGGGACTTCCCTGGTGGTCCAGTGGTAAGGAATCCACCTTCCAATGCAGGGGACGCGGGTTCCATCCCTGGTCAGAGAACTAAGATCCCATATGCCGTGGGGCAACTAAGCCCGTGCACCACAACTACTGAGCTCGCGTGCCTCAACTAGAGCCCGTGTGTCACAAGCTACAGAGCTCACTGCCTCTGGACCCCGCACGCTACAGCTACAGAGCCCATGTGCCCTGGAGCCTGTGCACCACAACTAGAAAGAGAAAACCCACACGCCACAACTAGAGAGAAGCCCGCACGCCTCAGAGATGAGCCCGTATACCTCAACGAAGATCCTGAGTGCCTCAGCTAAGACCTGATGCAGCCAAAAATGAATAATAAATAAATCTTTAAAAAAAAGAAAACTGTTCTATCTTACTATTTTTGTGCTGATATCACATTTTAATTATTGTAGCTTCATAATGTCTTCATATTCTCTAAAGTGAATCCAAACTTGTTCTTTTTCAAAATTTTCTTGACCCTTTGTAACTCCATTTAAACCTTAAAATCAGTTTGTTAATTTCTACAAAAAATTCTGTCTGCTAGGATTTTATTTGGAATGCATTGAGCCTATAGGTTACTTGAAGAGAATTTGAAGAGAAATGACACTTTTACAATACTGAGTTTTCCAAACTGTAAACATTGTATGGCCTATGTTTTTAGCTCTTTTAAAATTTCTCTTAATAATACTTGATAGTTTTCAGTGAGGAGTCCTTTCACATATATCATTAGATTCATTTCTTGGTATTTAATTTGCTGTGCTAGTGTATATAATGTCATTCTAAGTATTTTTTAATTTTCTATTTTTCCATTTCTATTTTCTATTTTCCCTTTTGTTGGTATATAGAAATGCAATTGACTTTGGTAAGCTGACCTTGTAGCTAGTGACCTCACTAAATTCATTTATTAATTGTAGTAGTATATTTAGTTTATTTTGTGTTTTATGTGTACAATGTCACATCATCTGTGAATACTGGAAGTTTATTTCTTAGTTTCTTATATTTTTATCTGTTGCTTTACTTTCTTGATTTATTGCACTAGGAAAAAAGAAAAATCTAGTACAATGTTCAATAGTAGTGGCTGTAACTAGCATCCTTGTGTAAGTCTCATCTATATGGTAAAGATTACAATATTTCACCATCAAGTATGAAATTTAACCTTGGTTAAAGTAGATATCCACATGCAGAAGAATTAAGTTGGACCCCACCTCCCAATAAACAAAAATTAATTCAAAAAGACTTACATTTTAAGAGCTTAGACTAGAAAACTTTTACACAAAAGCATAGGCATAAATATTTATGAGCTTGGATTAGACAATAGTTTCTTAGACATGATACCAAAAGCACAAATGATAAAAGACAAAAATAAACTGGACTTCATCAAAATTAAAGACTTTTGTGTCCAAAAGACACTATCAAGAAAATGCAAAGACTACCTACAGAATGAGAGAAAAATATTTGCAAATAATATATGATAAAGATCTCATATGTAAAATATATAAAGGGCCCTTACAATTCAACAATAAAAAGACAAATAACCCCATTCAAAAATGGGCAAAGGATTTGAATAGGCATTTATCCAAAGAAGATTTATGAATGGCCAATACGCACATGAAAATATGCTTAAGCTCCTTAGTAATTAAGGAAATATGGATCAAAACCACGATGTGATTCCACTCCATACCCACAAGCATGGCTATAATCAGAAAGCAGACAATAACAAGTGTTGTTGAGGATTTGGAGAAATACGAAGTCTCATGCATTTCTCGTGGGAATGTAAAATGCTATAGCCATTTTGGAAAACAGCTTGGCAGTTTCTCACATGGTTAAATATGAGTTGCCATATGAATCAGCAATTTCACTCCTAGGTATATGCCCAAGAGAAATGAAAACATCTATGTACACAAAAACTTATAAATGATAGCCCAAAAGTGATAAAAAAAACCCCAAATATTCATCAGCAGATGAATGGATAAACAAACTGCAGTGTATCAGTGAAATGTGGTATATACAATGAAATGTGGTATATACAATGAAATGTGGTATATACAATGAAATGTGGTATATACAATGAAACTGTGGTATATACAATGAAATGTGGTATATACAATGAAACTGTGGTATATACAATGAAATGTGGTATATACAATGAAATGCCATTCGGCAATAGAAAATAATGAAGTTCATGTTACAACATGGATGAACCTTGAAAACATTATGCTAAGTGAAAGAAGGCAGACAGAAAAGGCCACATATTGTGTAATTCCATTTACACGAAATGTCCAGAATAGGCAAATCCGTTGAGAGAGAAAGTAGATTAGTGGTTGTCAGAGGCTGAGGGTAAGGGGAATGGGAAGTAACCGTTCATGGGCACTGGGTTTCTTTTTGCAGTGATGAAAATATTATATAATACTGATGTTGCACATATTTGTGAAAATACTAAAAACTCGCTAACCTGTATACTTTAAAGAGTGAATTTGAAGATATGTGAATTATGTCTCAATTTTTAAAGATACAATTCTCTCGTGAAATTCTCCATCTTGCCCTATTTTCTCACACTATGTTCACAGCGATTTTAAAATCCATGTCTGATAACCATTTTTCTTTCTTTCTCATTGGTCTTGGCAGGATAATTAGTCTGCCACAAGATATATGGCATCGTAACAGAAAGGGAAATTAATTTTTCTGTCTTTTAAATATACCAATTCTCCCTCAATGTGTATTAGTGTAATTGATTTTATGAACCTAAATGTAAGATAATATTATTCTTGTCAGCTTCTTTCATCTGCTATAGCATCCAGCTTTCGTATTAGTTGTAGCATTCAGCTTTGTTACAACAAGCATTCCTAGGTAGGATATAATTTTCTAACATCTATATTTTCTATAGATTTATAGGTGCAATATTTCCAAACTTCCTCACCCATACAAGTACAAACTTCCAGTAAACTAGTAATGATGATCTATGAGATTGTTCTGACAAAAAGAAAAAACTTAAAAGCTATTTCCATTTTTTTTAGATGGTCGCCAGCAAGAAAGCCTTTGAAAAAAATTAAATAGAACATATTTCTAGAGCAATAAAGAACTTTAGCTAAAACCCTTCTTTTTTAGAGATGTAGATATTAAAGGGCAGGTACACGGCATATCTTGACCCCATCACAGCTAGTTAGTAAAAGGATGGCATTAGTCCCAGAGCTAGTACTTTTTATCTGCTCACCGCTTTACAATAAATTCAATTCAGCTGAAATCCACTGGGGAGAGAGCAGCATATTATGAAAAGAGCATTAGAGTCTGGAAAGTTCTGTTCAAACTATGGTTCATATATTACCAGTCATGTGAACTTGGGCAAGTATTTAACTTTTCTAAAGATTCTCATTTTCTTTACATATGTAAAACAAAGATGATAACTATACTGTTACGAATGTTAAATGAGGTGTTTTTTTTAAAGGTCAAGCGCAGTGCCTAGCACATAGCAGGTGTTCAGTTAGCAATAATGTATAGGAAATTAAAAATAAGGCAATTTTGGGCTTCCCTGGTGGCGCAGTGGTTGAGAGTCCGCCTGCCGATGCAGGGGACGCGGGTTCGAGCCCCAGTCCGGGAAGATCCCACATGCTGCGGAGCGGCTGGGCCTGTGAGCCATGGCCGCTGAGCCTGCGCATCGGAGCCTGTGCTCTGCAACGGGAGAGGCCACACAGTGAGAGGCCCGTGCAAAAAAATAAATAAAAATAAAAATAAGGTAGTCCATTGCCTTAAACTCGTGTAAAAATATTACATTTTTTAAAGCACAATACTCATTACATATTATCACTTTTACAACATTTTATTCTGTTTCTGTCTGTGTAGCTTTCGTTTAAAGACAGTAACTTGTAGTGCTTAGTTTGCACTTGAACAACCATAGAAGAAGAGTCCTAATTATTGTATCTTGTTTCATTGAAGATGTTAAGTCCCAATCTTCCTATCTCCACTCCCAAATCCCATCAGCCCATCTGAAAAACACCCACCTATGCTCTCAAACCACACCAAAATAGCCTAACAGAGCACAAGAACTTCCTACAGGCCTAAAGTGTAAAGAGGTGGGGATAGGAAGGCTCCATGATACTACCCTTTTTACGCTTCTGGAATTTAAACTTATTTCAATTTGATAATTCCCTCAGAAAGGATAAATATAAATTCTTTCTCATCCCCAGCTCCCACAGAAAGAGAATGTGATTCCTCATCATGTTCTCTCATTAAAACAAAATTTCACTATCATAAAACAATTAGTTGATCTCCAAGGTCCTTTTTAATTTTCTGATTCTGACTCTATGCCCCATGAAATTTATTGCAATGTGCTTAAACCTGTATATTGAATTTTGCCAATTTGTTGATTGTGTGTGTACATGTATGTGCCGGGACAGGCACTATTCATTGACCCCCAGAACTTCCATTTTATAAGATTCACTTCAGTAAATATTTATTGATACTCTAACCTCGTGAAAGGGTGAATAAGAACATGCCCTTGCCTTCAAGGGCACCACAATTTATCACAGAAAATGTAACTTAAATAACTTCTCCATTGTGAATTAGACAAATATTTTTGTATGCAATCATTAGAGTTCATGCTTTTACTTCCTTAAAAGTTTATCAGCCTGTGACTTTCTTTTAATTTTTAAAATGTTAGTGCATAGCTTTCCACACGTTATTTAGGTAAGTTGCCTACATCAAATATGCATCAGGTTGAAGCACACTGGATTGCTGTGGTGAATGGTGTTTTATTCTTATTAGGAGATCTGCATATCCAAGAAACAGACCATGAAGATAGTATCATAGTTGTCACTAGGTTCAGATCAGACAACATTATGAGCTCTTTTCCATTACTTGCATAGTATTATAGGATTGGCTCAAAATTTCAGTTCATCTCCATCATTTTCACATATGATGAAGTGAGAGCTAGCTATTGAAGGGCTGGAAAAGCATTTGTATGATATCATGTCTCCCACAGCTCCAAGTACACAGCCTTACTAGAAGATGTTTGTGTACTAGAACATGTTTAAACTGGAAGGGATTCTAGAGAGCATTTTGATCCTCTGCTTCATTTTATTGTGGAAAGAAGCAGGTCTATAGGAGAGAAGGGAATTTCCCCCCTCCTGTTATGAGTGCACTAGCAGCATAGGCAAAGCCAGCACTTCATCAGCTGGCTCACAGTTCAATGGTCTTTCCCTCAAACTCATTAAGCAGATCTTGTTTAATAATTAAGAGGACTGCTTGAAATGTGTCCCTGTGCCTTTCCTGAAGGAGTCCTCCAGATCAGTAGTAGCTGAACCCTTCTTTTCTAGATATTTTTATTGTATCCATACTTGAGACAGGGATGGTCTATAAAATGGAACTCTGAGAATCAATCAAGTCCCCTTAATGGAAGTGGTATCTATCCTCTTAATCGAAGTAAACCACACTGGGATAATTATCAAATTCCATTGCAGTGAGAAAGTACAAAGATGATTCCTCAATTGATAAAGGATTCCTACAACACTGATATGTCATCATTTTTCTGCTTATCCTCACTTGGAGGCGATTTCTCCACTGCCTATCTGGAGTCTAAAGGAGAGTGCTTTTTATCTTTCTGAAGAAATCCTTTTAAAAGAACAATAAGCATGTGTTAATGTAATATGATGCTATTTACCATACTCATTTATATAAGAAGCCCTATGGGATAAATTTGCATCATGTAGTATATAGACTTCGCAAAAGATAAAAGAAACTTTAAAGAATAGAGTAGAAAACAGAGTTACGAATACATGGACAAGCAGACTAACATTAGATCATTTTCAAGTATAGTTTTAAATAATATATAAAGATGTGAGGGAAATGATCCATTAAAAAGTGATATTAAGGAATTAGAATCGTTAGAGAAGATGTGATAAATACATACTGTCACTACTTCCACCTGATTGTAAAAGTTTTAAATTTAGGTCTGGCCATTTCCTTTCCCCAGGAGACTAATCAAAACTTAAATTGGAGGTGGGAAGGTTTACAAGGTTTCTGATCCAGAACTTTCCCAGACATGAAGGGTAAAAAAAAAAGTCCTAGCTTACTTGGAAGGCAATATTTTTTCCATCCTTAAACACCAGAAATTATAATTACTGCAGCAAAGAATAAGGATTAACCACCTTATATAATTATAGGTTAAGTCTTCTGAGCATAGGTGAAGTGAAAATAGAATAGGAATAAAGTTCATTTGCCCAGTCTAAAATTCAGAAGTGGCATAGCAATCTCGGTTTCCAGGATTCAAGTTACTACAATCAGCATACATGGTCTGTGGCCTAACACTGCAAATACCAAAAAGGAAGTAAAAATCTAGAGTCTTTTTAGTCTCCTCTATGTGTCCAGGTGTCACTCACTCACCCTCTACTGAAAGTTGAGGAGTTTGGAG
Organism: Delphinapterus leucas; assembly: GCF_059928025.1. NCBI lineage: Eukaryota > Metazoa > Chordata > Mammalia > Artiodactyla > Monodontidae > Delphinapterus > Delphinapterus leucas. The sequence continues at coordinate 35,448,573 of NC_143137.1, read as the reverse complement.
GCCAGGCAGGTGAATTTACTTTCTACACCATCCCTATGAGCTTTTGTCTAAATTATCTAGCGACACAAAAGATCAGCTTGAAACTTATTGCTCACCTCTTATCTGTTCAATGGTTTGATGGAACAGCAAGGAATATCGTTAAAGACAATGAGGCATCAACTCCTTTAATTATTCTCTCTTAAGAATCTGCCATTTCAGACCATCTATTTCAGATTTGGAATCGTGACATTTTAACCTCTTCTTGATTAAAGGTTTCTATCTCCATCTCAAAGAATGCTTACGTATATGTGGTTTCTCACAAATGGCTTAACCTTTCTGCATCTCAGTTTCATCCATTATAAAACAGAGATAATTACAGTGGGTTCTATTTGCCCAGCATGTGGCAGTCATGATCCATGCCTGGACTCCCTGTAAGGTCTTCATATGGAGTTCAAAATATGTCCTAAGAGCAAAGAAAGAACTGAAAACAGATTTGGGACTAAAAACAAGGCAGGGCTCAAGGCAGAGGAGAGTTGAATGTTGATGTTCTAGAGTCCTTTGGTATCTTTCTGTCTTTCATAAACTTAATTCATTTACCTAAAAAAGAAATATAAAAATATCATCCACAACTTTACAGCTGGTATAGATTAAAATTTTCATCAAGCTTCCAAGTAATATAGCACTTTTCCTTTTTAACAGTAATAAAAACACAAAGTTGAGAATGGATGTGATTTTAGTTTTCAAAGTTATTTTTCTAAAGGAGATAAAAGTTGTGGTATACTGATACTTTAATGAAGAAGTGAATTACTATCCCATGATTTCTCCATTAAGAATGAAAACAGCCTCCACATGCAGAAGGGTTTGTATTACTTTGTCAGTAATTTTAAATTTGAATGGCATTTATACTTCCATTTATTAATTATAGACTTTTTGTATTGTCACTGAAAAGTGCTTTTAGGCAATCTGCTCCATCAGTCATTAGTGATTAATGGTTTTAGTCTATATTGGTAAGTATTTGGGAAGTGTTTCTCACACGATATAGATAATACCTATCAATAAATTCCAATAACTATGAACATGTCTTTGAAGCAATTTGTTCTTTCCCTGTATTAGAAGAACTATGTACAGCTGTTACTAGTAACATACTATCAAAATGTGATCCATAATCAGATATTAATCCAATGCCATTGATAAACACTGAGAACTTCAGGAATTTTGACAACAGTATTCACTATTAGCAAAATGTTGGCATCATTAAAGTGTCCCTTTTATAACTTTCTTTAGTTGACTAGAAAGGCTTACCAATTAAAAAATGCATGTACTTAAACCAAAATATTTTCACAAGGTAATATCTCCTTGCTTTAGGTAAAATAGCAAGTCCAAGGCAAACAGGAGACATTGATTCTATGTCAATAGATTATGATTTTATTCCTCTTTCAATAAGTGGTCAAATGGAATGTTCTTATTCATTTTATGTGAAGAATGTTGAAGTGGAAAGAAGTTGTCCACTAAATTATTATTGATTTACCTATTATTTTTAATAGCCTTAGAAAATCAGATCCTAATAGAATTTTGACAGGAAGAAACTATTTGCCATTAAATAAATCCTAGCATATGAGGTAAATTTATTCTTTAGTTTGACTGATGAGACAAAATTCTAATATCTTTAAATTTCCTTCTAAATATAGTAGTCTTTTGTGATATTAGACATGTAAAGTTTGTATGGTTATGTGTTTTGTAATATATTTTCTAAGAAAAATGGATAAAACTTTCTATATATCTCAGCTCTTTGAAGAAATAGTACTATTTTCACATTGACAATCAGTCTTATATTATTCCCTGAACACTTGAAGAGCATGCAGGTTTACAATGTTAATTCAAATTTTAAAATCAAAATTTGGCAAGTGAATATAGTTCAGTGTAATTGAAACTTGCCCAAATTTATATTTATTTGATAACAATTCTGTGACATTCTAGATTTGATTTTTTTTTTTGTTTTTTATTCCTCAAACAGCCTATATATAGCATGTTTACTTCCTCCTCCAAAGTGTTAGATTTCCAGCAGACAACTAAGGGTTAAGTATTTAATTGATATTTTGAATTGGTCAAGAACCACACTCACTTGGACTCCCGAGCCTCTTGGTCCTATTTTGAGAGTGGCCTGCCCCATATAAGCCATAATACAGTTTGTAAATTGTCCAACTTAGCTGTTCAGCTGCCGTAGCCCAAAGTTTAAAAATATGTAAGTGGGTCAGTTCTAAAATTAATGCAGCCTAACTTTGCCTGAAAACACTAAGAATATTACCCATCACAAGAGCTGAAGTATCGCCCCCAAGCAGACAGAAACAATCCCTGGAGAATGACTGCCCAGGATGATGGCTCTGTGACATGCTCACTCTACTCTCCTGTCTGCAGCCCTTGATTACAACCTAGGGTGCTCTGATCCTGCTTTTCAGACAGGAACGATGTTGGTTTTAGCTGACATGCAAATGAAAATAGGCTGATCAAATGAAGCACAGTTAAATGATAACAATCACAACTAACATTTATTGAGCATTTGTAATTTACCAGACACACTCCTTTAATCTTCTAACAATTAAAAAAGAGAGGCATTATATATGCCTATTTTACAGATTTAAAAACTGGGTTCTTATAAGAGGTATAGCTGGAACTTGAAGAAAAGCCTCAGAAGTCTGTGTCCTTAATCACCACATTATACTGCATTTTGCATGTATTACTTTCCTTTGTGTCTATTCATTATTTATTAAGCACTTAAAATGTGTCAGCTAGGGATTAGGGATATAATGATAAGGTTCCTGTCTTCAGATAAGTAATATAGTAATGGAGACTGCTATGGACTGAATGTGTTCCCCCCACCCCCTGCCAAATTCCTATACTGAAGCCCTATTCTTCAGTGTGATTGTATTGGAGATAGGGTCTTTAAGGAGGTAATTAAGGTTAAATGAGATCATAAGGGCGGGGCCCTCATCCAAAACAACTGGTGTCCTTATTAGAAAAGGAAGAGACACCAGGAGGGTCCATGCATGGAGAAAAGGTCATCTGAGAATACAGTGAGAAGCAACCAAGGAGAGAGGTCTCACCAGAAACCAATTCTGCTAACACCTTGATTTTGGATTTACAGGCTCCAGAACCGTGCAAAAGTAAATTTCTGTTGTTGAAGGCACCCAGTCTGTGGTATTCTTTAGGGCAGCTTTGAAGACTAGTACAAAGACAGATACATATATCATTTTCTATAAAAGAATATGAAAAGAATAGATGTATAAATCAAATATCTGAAAGAATAAATTTAATTTTTTTCTAATAAAAATATGAAGATGGGTTACAAAATTTAATCCCTAGAGAGCATGCAGTTTTTTACTTTTGTCTATAGCTGATATGGTCTTCTTCAAGAGGCCCCCCCCCCTCTGGTTTATTGAGAGAAGCATTAACTAATTGTCTAATCCAGTCTAAAACTTAATCCAACAATTGAAGTAATATAGTGGGGTACTATTCAGGAACTCCAAGAAACTGTTATCAGTCTCTCAAACTTATTACTCTTTGTTCTGCCTCTCAGGTTCATCTCCAACAGGGCATCTGGGTGTGGCATAAGGGTGGCAGGGGTGGGAAGTTCTTTTGGTGAAGTAGTCAGGCTCTTCCAGCCTCCTGGTGGTGTTCCTTGAGTGCTCAGTTTCTGGATGCTCTATGGGCCTCCAGTGTTAAAATGTGAGCAAGATAATTGTGAACCATTCTTTTGGCGTCTACAATGTACAGATTGCTCCCTTAGTGGGTTCAACCTCAGTTTTGCCCATATTGCTGATATAAACAGTAAGCTGAATGTTGCATTCAATACAAGCCTAGGTGGTCCACTCACAGAAGTACACTTCTCTTAGCCACCCAAAGGCCTGTGCTACACAGGAAAGAGTAAAAGTGAATTGGAAAAATAAAATATCAAGTTGTGCCTTTAAAATAATTCTGTTATGGCTGAGTCCCCGACAGGATGGTACAAAGAAAAGTATGAGGGGGCCCTCCACCCAAAGTTCCAATTGGGGATGGGGGCGAGGCCTCACTCTGCTCCCAGTGATATTCATTCATAGAAAGGATAGATCTGTTCATCATATTCTCCCACATCTCTCTTTTCTTGACACATTTCTCCAAGATTTGAAAGGGACAGGCTTCTTTTCCATCCTCTTCCTGTCTAGAATGCTTATGTATATATCTGGACTAAGTTCCTAAGTCTATACTAATAATAAATAATGAAATTTGGACAGTCCAGTTCTCAATCACTGAGCTCCAGACTATGGCCTTGCTACAAATTCTATTCTTGAACCTTTATTACTACCTCAAACTGTATCTTTTCATTCCTTTTGGAAGAAACCTTAACCAAATCAAAGCAGAAGGATCTCTTTGGTGGAATATAGTTCAGAAAGGCAAAAGAGTAAGCCACGTAAATAATGTTCGACATATGGATCCTATTATACTCTTGCTGAGTAGCTAGAGGTGAATGATTGCTTCTGACTTAAAAATGCTTCCCAGAAGAGATAACCTTTGTGCCGAATCTAGAAGGAAGAAAGGAATATTTGTTAAAATATTTTTAGGACCGGCTCAGTTTAAAACTGCACAACCATGGGTTTTGTCTAAACTGGGCACATTTTTATATCACCAGAGAATAGGCAGCAACAGCAACAAGAACACTTGACAATTATGGATCAAACTCAATAAATCTGAAAAAAAAAAAAAAACTCTTCCATTAGTTGACAGGCACTATAAGGCACCTATTACATGCTATGAATTGTGCCAGGTGTTACCAAAAATGGAAAAGACACACTCCCTATTATCAGGCAACATACAAGCATACTATTGAAAATGCTTAGCTTGCAGTGCAGCACACACATTTTAGAAGGGAAGAAGAGTTGTAATCACTGAGTAGGGTTAAAAAATAATTTTCCAAATGATGAAAGTCAAGTATTTCATAGTAAAATCAGGACTAATCCTTTTATCAGAGTCCCATCTATCCAGTTGTTCAGAGAGTCACAGATGGCACCTCCCTTGCATTCCATGAGAAGAAACATGCTGAAAGATTATGACCAGTATAGGAAAGTTTATTGAAAGATTATAGGTAGAATAGGGTATATTTTGGCACACATGTTTATTATTGAAATTCTATTTACAATAATCACTAAGACTTTTAATCACCTGTCCAATAGGTATTTTTAAGTTTATAAGTTTACACTCATTATTCTTTAATTTCATAACATTGTAAGAAAAGTTCACAAAATACAATTCTGAAGGTATAATATGTAAATAATCATTTTCCATTTACTGAGTAAAAATTCTTTCTCTTAACCTATAATACTATTTTTTATGTAAAGTGTATTTTATTGAATACAAAGTAACAGGATATAAATGGAAATGAGGCAGGTAGAAAAACTAGCTTATGGAGTAATAGTTATGACTGAAAACAAATATTGTCTGATTAACCAACCAATAAAGTATTAAAATTATCATCTATAAGTATTTTTAAATCAATGACATTCTATAACTTTCATCATTACTGCAACTGGTGGGGACAAGATTGGGTTTCAGAAACAAATAATGCTTGTACTTGTATTCTGCTTGTATTGACTCCATACTTTTAGAGAGAAATTACTTACTGTCCTCATGAATTATCTCATATACTGTTCAACAGCAAATAAAAGTAGAACCTCCTCTTAAAATATACTGCATTTAGGGCTTCCCTGGTGGCGCAGTGGTTGAGAGTCCGCCTGCCGATGCAGGGGACACGGGTTCGTGCCCCAGTCCGGGAAGATCCCAAGGAGCGGCTAGGCCCTTGAGCCATGGCCGCTGAGCCTGCACGTCCGGAGCCTGTGCTCCGCAACGGGAGAGGCCTCAACAGTGAGAGGCCCACGCACCGCAAAAAAAAAAAAAAAAGAATTATACTGAATTTGTAACCAGCAAAGTCTTGAATATCTTGAAGAAAATGAAGCCCAGAAATTTATATGTAACACCATCAATGGTGGCTTTGAAATTCTACCTAAGTGGGGCTTTAGGACAGAAATCTGGTTAAGCCAAGGGTCTTGTGTTGAAGTTACATTTGCAGAGCAAGTACACTACTTTTATTTGGGCTGTTAATTATAGTGGATAAAAACATCAATATTTTATAAAATTTTATTTGACTTTTACATAAGTTTAAGAAAACACAAATCTTCACATGAAAAATATTATCATTACAGTTGTCCCTCGATATCTGCAAGGGATTGGTTCCAGGACCACCTCGAAGATACCAAAATCCGACGATACTGGAGTTTCTTATGGCATACTAGAGTCAGCTTTATGTATCAACAGTTTCTGCATCTCATGGATGCACAGAGTCAACCATATTTTTATGTAAGATACAGTTTAAAATATTATTGGGAATTAATATGTTCTCCCTCCCTCAAGCCATTCAGTGGTACTGCCACTGTAGACACATAAAATCATGTGTGAATAACTCCCATATCTTTCTAATACTAACCCTCTCCTAAAGTCAAGAGTTATATATTTACCTTCATTCTCAAAGGCATATTAAACTTATGTCCAAAATTATGTTCATAATTTACTACAGTCTCCCCAAACATTTTTCTCTTTCAAATTTTCTATTTTAGTTAGTTAATGGCACCACCAGCCAGCCAGTCAGCAGACTGGCTTCATTCTTAGTCCTTTTCTTGGCCTCATCTTCTATTATTTATTCCTTCTGTATCTCAAATGGAGGCATCAACATTCATCCAACAATTCAGGCCAGAAATGTGGAGCAGGCTCATGTCAATATCCCATCTATCTAGCTAGAGAGAAAGTGATAGTAGCAATGTAGATAGTACTTTCTCCCCACCCAATGCAATCAGTCACCAAAGCTGGTAGATATTACCATCGGAAAAGTTTCTTAGATTTATTCTCTCACATGATAGAGGGGTTGATCAAACTGAGCTTTGTGTAAACTTGAATACTTGGAAGATTCACATGTTTAAGGTTCAAGTTCACACACTTGAATACTTCAATTTCATAGCAAAAGACTATGCAAATAGTCATGGGAATGCTGCCCATGTAGCCAAAATGGAAATAAAAAGGGACAAGAAGGTCCTGGAAGTAGATCACGAGACAAAAACTCCATCCCTAAAATTAGGTATAAGACCTGAAGGAGTCAAGAATAGAAGACAAGTTTAAGGCTCTGTGCTACGAGTCTAGGATCTTATACATTTCCTCTGATTAGAGACAAGATTAGTTTAAGGATCAGGGGCAGAACCAAACACCTATACATCCATACATATACACATACATACACATAATATAAAACAAAAAAATTCACAGTATATGGCAATATACAAAACTGCAGAAGCCATCAAGTCATTAGTCTTTTTCAGTGCAGCTCTGAAGCTCAAATTCTTAGGTTCTAGCTTAATCTCTGCCATATACTGTATGGTCTTGGAAAAGTAACCCATATACTCTGAGCTTCATCTGTGAAACAGGGATTATAATACCATCTACCCCATAAGATTGTTGAGAGGTTTAAGTGAGATAACGCCAGGGGAGAAAATAAACAGAGTTTATTATTACATATTGAAACCTCTTGCAGTGTAATCTTTAACTAGAACTAACTTCCGTTAGCATAACAGTCTACTCCTTTTTTCCTCTCATCACTATATTGATGACACTCTAGTCCTCATTTCAGGTCATAAAGCTCGCCTATGCCTTGCTTATCTTCATTATTTATTTGGATGTTTCCACTTGAATGGCCTTGGATACATTTTACAAATCTGAAACTGAATACATTATCTTCTTTTATTTACTTTATGTGGCAATAGCCTCAGCAAGTAATTGAGAACTTTGGTTGAAAAGACTGCAAAGAAAGACAGCATTCCTCCCCTTAAGGTAAGTTAACCTTAGTCTTCTCAACTAGATTGTAAACTCCTTAAAAATTTAGAACAATTCTCCTTTTTACTGTTGTGAGGCTGGGCACCCCAGGAGAGATGAAATTGATACATTGTGGGAGGGTGATGAGGAGGATGTTTCTCAGATTTTTTCAGCTGATAGTGTAGCCAGAGAATGACCTTTGTATCCTTGAACAAGTCCTCCTACCTAGAACCTCCCTTAGGGGACAAGTCACCATGGAACAAGTCCTCCTACCTAGAACCTCCCTTAGGGGACAAGTCACCATGGAGTCCCTGTGGGTAGCATCCTTAGTAAAGCAGGCAAGCAGCCCATTACCTAAGGAAAAGTTACTTGAGAATTTTAAAATGAAAGATTACCTTCCTTTGAGGGGTTTGCACCCAGATAGGTATCATATTCTGGAACCAGTCCTAACTCAGCATTCCTGATTCCTTTTGGAATTCCTCTTTCCTTTTACCCTCATGAGATTATCCAACGCCTTTGGCTGTTTCCTCTGTTTGAAGGATCTTCTCCCCAGATATCTGATGGCTCATTCCCTGGCTTCCTTTAACCTTAACTATAAAACAACTTTCTTCTCTTGGGGCTTCCCTGGTGGCGCAGTGGTTGTGAGTCCGCCTGCCGATGCAGGGGACACGGGTTCGTGCCCTGGTCCGGGAGGATCCCACAGGCCGCGGAGCGGCTGGGCCCGTGAGCCATGGCCGCTGAGCCTGTGCGTACGGAGCAATGGGAGAGGCCACGGCAGTGAGAGGCCCGCATACCACAAAAAAAAAAAAAAAAAAAAATCAACAACAACTTTCTTCTCTAAAATTACAAGCTCCTCTCTGGGAAGCACACATACATACAAACTTCTTGTCCCCTTTCCCTGCTTTCTTTTTCTCCTTAACCCATGTCAATATTTAACACACATTCTGTCTGTGTCTCTGTGTCTCTCTCTGTCTGTCTCTCTCTCTATATATATAGTTGGCTCATTTATCATTGTTTTTTGTCTGTCTTCCCCATTAGAATTAAAGGTCCATGAAGACAGGGATTTTTGTCTGTTTTATTAACTACCCTAGCCCCAGCACCAAGGACAGTGTCTTCTGCATTATTATATGGGCTCAATAAATATTTGTTGAGTGAATAATTCAATTACTGGACATGTTCTTTGTAATCTCAAATGGATGGCCTCCTTCTCTAGGGATTTTCATGCTCACAAGCCACCACTGGGGAATTTTACCTGGTAACTTTTGTCTTAAACAATTCTTCATTCACTTCCCCACTCCCATGTTCCATTCTCTTGGAATTTTTTTAGATGATTGGGAATTATTCTTTAAAAAATTAGGTGAATGCAGATGACTAAAATTAAGTACAGTGTAGTCCAAATACAATTTTCCACGGTGGGGGTCCTCAGTGACTCATCCCAAAGAGTCAAAAATGTGAAAATTTCAGGAAATGTGGCAGTCTTTTGGGAAAAATTTGAGGGCAAGCGAGTGTTAAACATACAGTGTAGAAAGCTGCCTTTGCCTTCTACGTCTGTGTTCAACCCTGGGTCTTCCAATGCAATCACCCTGGCTTAAAGCTGATGTATTGTAAAGATAAAAATTAGTAGGTTCAATAGCTGTTTACTGAAAGGGCAATTCATTTAGGAATACTTTTTAGCACAGATATGGGCTTTTTAGCCAAGACATTTTTACTTGACTACAATTTAAGCCAATTTCCTTTTGTTTAGCCCACAAGAGAGAGTCAATAGCTAGTTCTCGTTATACATCTTTCTCACAGTAATATTTCAAAGGTTTAATAAAGGACAATACAAAACTTTTGCAAGTATAAACTGCGAGAGAAATAATGATGGCTTTATTCTTTAGTGGTTCCATGTCACCTTGCTATATCTTGCTTGTCATTCACTAATTAAATGTCAGTTCCCAATTGCTACATGGGTAAAAATGTTATTTGACATAATCTAAAATAGAATCTAATTAAAACTCAGTTGCGCTTGGATGCCTATACTGTTTGTCCTCCCATTCCTCATGTTCCGCCCAGTCTCTCTAGTCTCCTTTACTGTTCTTCCCCTCCCTCTACTACTCACCTGTCAATTCCCACCCCATTTCCCACCACGACATAGAATAAGTGAAGGCCAACTCCTCTCCAGCTGTAATTTACTATTACCATTCCCATATATTTTCAACTGATAGTGTAGCCAGAGAATGACCTTTACCAGTCCCATCCCCATTGTCCTAGTGTTGTATCGTGCTACCTACAGATTTCATGCTGGTTCTGTCTTTTGGCTTCTATTTTATTTTATTGTCAGGAATTGTGTCACTGAAGATCACTTGGCAGAACTAAGAACCGGTGTTAAATAACCTTACTATGAGTGAAGCATGTGTTTAGGAGGCAGTAAGAGATGAAGGCTGGCAGTAAGTGGCAGCCACAGTCGAAATTTACTGGTTCTTGGATTAACCTCAACCCCACAACAGAAGCAAACGTGTGATTTTGCCAATGGAAGGACAGCAATTTGCAGAATAAGCTTGTTCTTAGAATAGGTAACTTGTGGTACTAACTGGCTTCTATATTTCCTTATTTTACCTCAAACAACATTAAAACCATGAGCAGTATTTTGAGAAAATAGAGTTGTCTCTTGAGGAAGATTCCATAAAACAAAAACCAGAAAGTATATCATAACATGCTTGTATGAGTCTCTGCACAATATCACTGTGAGGCAGGAAACTAAGTTACAGAAAATTCAGACGACCTGCCTCAGTTTGCAAAGAAAGTCACATTCAACTCTCAAACGCAGATCTTTTTTTTTTGGAGTAAAACTGCTTTACAATGTTGTGTTAGTTTCTGCTGTACAATGAAGTGAATCAGCTCTATGTATACATATATCCCCTCCCCCTAGGACCTCCCTCCCACACACCCCCCATCCCACCCATCTAGGTCATCACAGAGCTGAGCTTCCTGTGCTACACAGCAGGTTCCCACTAGCTATCTATTTTATATATGGTAGTGTATTTATGTCAAATTTAATCTCCCAGTTTATCCCACCCTCCCCTCCCCCCCATGTCCACATGTCCATTCTCTACGTCTACGTCTCTATTCCTGCCCTACAAATAGGTTCATCTGTACCATTTTTCTAGATTCCACATATATGCGTTAATATACAATATTTGTTTTTCTCTTTCTGACTTACTTCACTCTGTATGACAGACTCTAGGTCCATCCACATCTCTACAAATGACCCAATTTTGTTCCTTTTCATGTCTGAGTAATATTCCATTGTATATACGTACCACATCTTCTTTATCCATTCATCTATCGTTGGACATTTAAGTTGTATCCATGTCCTGGCTACTGTAAATAGTGCTGCAATGAACATTGTGGTACATGACTCTTTTTGAATTATGGTTTTCTCAGGGTATATGCCCAGTAGTGGGATTGCTGGGTCCTATGGTAGTTCTACTTTTAGTTTTTTAAGGAACCTCCATACTGTTCTCCATAGTGGCTGTATCAATTTACATTCCCACCAACAGTGTAAGAGGGTTCCCTTTTCTCCACACCCTCTCCAGCATTTATTGTTTGTAGCTTTTTGATGGTGGCCATTCTAACCAGTGTGAGGTGATACATCATTGTAGTTTTGACTTGCATTTCTCTAATAATTAGTGACGTTGAGCATCTTTTCATGGGCCTCTTGGCCATCTGTATGTCTTCTTTGGTGAAACGTCTATTTAGTTCTTTCACCCATTTTTTTAGTTGGGTTGTTTGTTTTTTTTGATACTGAGCTCCATGAGCTGTTTATATATTTTGGGATTAATCCTTTGTCCGTTGCTTCATTTGCAAATATTTTCTCCCATTCTGAGGGTTGTCTTTTCGTCTTGTTTATGGTTTCCTTTGCTCTTCAAAATGTTTTAAGTTTCAATAGGTCCCATCTGTTTACTTTTGTTTTTATTTTCATTACTCTAGGAAGTGGGTCAAAAAAGATCTTGCTGTGGTTTATGTCAAAGAGTGTTTTTCCTGTTTTCCTCTAAGAGGTTTATAGTGTCCGGTCTTACATTTAGGTCTCTAATCCATTTTGAGTTTATTTTTGTGTATGGTGTTAGGGAGTGTTCTAATTTCATTCTTCTATATGTAGCTGTCCAGTTTTCCCAGCACCACTTATTGAAGAGACAGTCTTTTCTCCATTGTATGTTCTTGCCTCCTTTGTCATAAATTAGGTGACCATATGTGCATGGGTTTGTCTCTGGGCTTTCTATCCTGTACCATAGATCTATATTTCTATTTTTGTGCCAGTTCCATACTGTCTTGATTAGCGTAGCTTTGTAGTATAGTTTGAAGTTGGGGAGCCTGATTCCTCCAGCTCCATTTTTCTTTCTCAAGATTGCTTTGGCTATTAGGGGTCTTTTGTGTTTCCATACAAATTGTGAAATTTTTTGTTCTAGCTCTGTGAAGAATGCCACTGGTAGTTTGATAGGGATTGCATTGAAGGAGTAGATTGCTTTGGGTAGTAGAGTCATTTTCACAATGTTGATTCTTCCAATCCAAGAACATGGTATATCTCTCCATCTATTTGTATCATCTTTAATTTCTTTCATCAGTGTCTTATAATTTTCTGCATACAGGTCTTTTGTCTCCCTTGGTAGGTTTATTCCTAGGTATTATATTCTTTTGGTTGCAGTGGTAAATGTGAGTATTTCCTTAATTTCTCTTTCAGATTTTTCATCATTAGTGTATAGGAATGCAAGAGATTTCTGTGCATTAATTTTGTATCCTGCTGCTTTACCAAATTCATTGATTAGCTCTAGTAGTTTTCTGGTAGCATCTTTAGGATTCTCTATGTATAGTATCATGTCATCTGCAAACTGGTTTCTGTTTCTTACAACTGATGATGAATTGGCACACTTCCTTACTGGGCACATTATTAGTTTCTAAATGGATACAAAAGTCCAAAGGTTTATTTCCATTTTCTACTCTTTTTTCTTGTGTCAAATAAAAATATGAACATGATAGAGATCTATTTACCTTCTTTCTCTTTCAGTACTGCTGTTAAGGAGTACTTGTTTTCATGCAAAGGCATTGCAAGTATATGAAGAAACAGACCTGGGTGACTCATTACCTCGCTTTGGATAATTTAGCGAGAAATTAGCTCAGCAGGTCTTAGCTCAAGAGAAGAATAGATTGATATTAGAGGCTGTGATCCAGAGGCTCCTCCTTTCTAACAAGGCCAGTTCCTCCAGCAGGGAAATAATGCTTGCCTAGATTTATCTTACCACTGAAGCCTCTTCAGCTGAGCACTTTGCAAGGTGCACACAGCCAAGCTAGGCACAGTATAACCCCACTTCTACTGGGGATTGTGAGACTTTAAAGATGGTACACTTTGCTATTTCTTTGCTTGAAAGATTTTCTCCTAATAAAATCTATTTTATATTTACACCATGTGGTACTAGGGGTATGTGCTCATATTTTCTTGGCGTAACAAAGCCAAACCAATAAACACGATGAGAGACACACCGATAATCAAAAGTCCTTATTCTTTTTTTTTTAAAGTCCTTACTTTTAAAGAGCTCAAGTCTAGTAGGGAAAATACCATGAACACAAACTACTATAAGATAAATAATGGTGATTGAATCATAAATCCTATAATATCCACACTCAGGGAACATCCAGAGTTTGCTGAAATGCTTCCTTTGAAGAAATAATTCACTGTTTCTTGAAGCAGATACTAAAGTTGCTGCAACCTATCCCACCATAATATATCCATCTGGTTCTTGTTCTTCCCAGAGCCTACCCTTCTTCCAGCTGAGTGCTCTTCAAATATCTGAAGACAGTTGTCACAGCAAATTCTTGTAGAGTCTAAGCATCCTCAATAACTTTAGTTGTCACCTAGCTACAAAGCTCTATGGAAACAGAGGCAGGAGAGAATACTTCCAGGTGGGGTCCTGAGCTGTATTTATTGAATAAGAAGCATTTCACTTTCGGGTGAAAAGCATTTCTATAAATGATGGGAAAAGGAGGGATTATTCCAGGTGGAGTGAGCAGAGAAAGCAAAGTATGAATTTGGAAAAGGGATGATTAGCTCCCAAAGATGTAAAGAGTTCAGCAGAGGTGTTTGAGGGAGCACAGTGAGACCAAGTCAATGAAGAGCATAACTAAAGTTTGTCATGTAGATAATTAGAAACCTTGAAACACTTTCAAACAGAAGAATGACATGATAAAAGATATGCTTTGGGAACATTACTTCGGTGTAGAAGGGAACCAGAGAGAGAGGAGAATAATTAAGGGGTTATTATGGAAATCTAAATGGGGTGTAACAAATGCCTGAAATAGAAAAATAGTGGAAGGTATGATAAGAATAGGTTAAATGCAAGATTTGGTGCAGAAATAGAATCACCATTCATAGTACTACCAGATCTATTTTATTTATTTTAATATTAAGAAATCACTGCAAAAGATTTGTAGATTACGTACTTCTACCAAGTCAGGTTGGTGAAGTAGAAAGCAGATTTAGAGTCAGAAAGACTTGGATCTGCTGCTTCTTAACTGTTGTCATGTACAAATTATTTTACCTGGGAATCTGCCTAGTTTGTAACAAGGTGGTAATAAAGCATGGTGGTGCCTGATACAATGACACTAAATAAATGTTATATCCCTTCCTCTTTTTCTTATTTCACTCAAAAAAAATTTTACTAACCTGCAGTTAATGTACCAGGAATATATAAAGTAGATGGAATGCTTTCTAGGTAGAATGTTAATCTAAAAAAGCACGAAGTCAGGACAAAATGAAAATTTTGGTGGGAAAAAATGATTTATTTGAAATGAATAAAAAAATCTGTGACATATTGTTGTCAATAGAAGATGGCAAAATTAGAAAGAAAATCTGTCAACCAGAGTATACTCTAGAGATTAGATAAAAATACTTTATATATAACATTTGTTACCATAAGCATTACAGATAGGGATGCTATTACCTATATTACATATATTTTACAAAGACAGAAAAAGAGTCACATACTTTACACTGAAAATCATTAAATAACATTTCTATATTGATTTCAAGATCTTACAAAGTAAAAGAAATGTGAAGCAAGTTTAGTATCATAAACTAGAATATCACTTAGATTAAAGGAAGAAAAGAAGATATTTAAGTTTATGCTACTTGTCAGTATGTCTAAAGTTTTTTTTAAAAAAGAACAAAATAAGCATAGGTTGCATCATGAGGAATTTAATGTTAATTGTATTTTCTAACAGATGATAATGGCTAAAAAACACAATTAAAGGGATATTCAGGGGACTATGTTAAATAAGCAAGGAAGGTTTATGTGAGGGATGGGTTACAAGGAGTCAAAGCAGCGTATTGTAATAGAACGCTTGACTAAGAACCTGGAAACTGATTCTCAGAGTTGCCTCTAACACTATGTAGCTTGTTATCTATTAAAGTTTATGAACCTTTTGCAGTCATTTCCAGTTCCATTCTTTTGAGTCAATAAACTGAGTATAATGTAAGAGGATGGATAATGTCTTCTGGATCTGAACTTTAGAAATCAATCAACTCTAAAGAGAATTCTGACCATTAAATTGTGTCTTTACTAAATAAGCATTTTTTCCTAAATTGTCCTCTATGGTGTGATCTAAATTACTATTTTCACTTTCTTTTTAAATCTATATAGGGATTAAAAGTATATCCAAGTAAGGCAGAATGTAAGTTTGGTCTTTCCTTTACTGCTCTTGAATGGAAAATTCTCTTTAGTATAACAGTTTTTTTTAAATAAAGTTTTGATCCAGTGTGAAGACCAGTTTCCATCTTAAAAAATTATTTCTCATGGTAATAATATTCAGAAAACAGTTGGTAACTGTTGGTAAACTGGTTACCAACCAGTGGCTCTGATCCCATTGAGTAAAACCAAGGATAATTATTGATGTCACACTCATTTGTTGCTGTGCAGAATAACATTAGGAACAAACTTCCCAAAATATATTTTCTGCTTCTAAATTTCAATGCCATTGCAATTCCTTATCTAGTTCCTTGCTTCTTTAAAGACATCTAATCACAAGACTCAGGCAGATGTCAAAGGAACTTGATTGACCTTCAAGATCTCACTTCAATGATTGTCCAATGTGTAAAGAAGAGTAACTGTTAAAATTTTCACAGATGTTTCCATAATGAAGATCCACTGTAGATGGTATATTTAATGCATTAAAAGCAGAGTATGAAAATTCAAAAGATGTAACTCCAATATTAAAATATTGGTAAGTGTAAATGACCAAAGGATATCAATAAGATGTAGTCTTATTACTTGCAGTCTTCAGATTTTTAGAACAAAAGAGACATATATTTTACTTGAATCCACCATAACAAAACAATGAATAAAGAAGAGATACTTTATTGGAGAAGATATTATGGTATTCGAAAACAAAACAAAACTGGCAATAGATAAACAACAGGAAATCCAGTAAGTAAAGATTTGTATATAACTGAAAAATTTTTACAAACATTTGTCATTCACACTTACAGAATTGACTAAGAAAAAGGGAATAGAAAATTTTGTATAGTACTTCTTAGTTTTTAAATTGTTTGCTGCCTTCATAGATTTACTTCATAAGAACATGTCCAAAAGGGAGAAGTATTAAGGGAATTATTATATTCTTTAGGTACTAACTGAGAGTAGTTTTCTTATGCTCCAATTAAAAGCCCTAACTCATTAATCATAGTGAATTATGTAGAATATAGTTAGAACGGTCTAAGAATGCAACTTTAAAAATAGAATAATGGAAAAAGCAATTTGATGTTGTTATAACATAAATGTTGAGAAAACTATGACTGCAAACACAAGATTGCAGAAGGTATCCTAATTTCAAGAATAAAAAGCAATAAAACAAATTTCACTGCATCTATCAAAAATCATACTCAGGATAGAATGTATGACTAATATTACTTCCCTGGTTTTCTATGCTTTAAATTTACCTGAATATGCATATTTTTTTAAAAAAAGTTTCTTTAGGAAAAGCTTTTTTTAGTTGGAGTACAACCTCCTGAACCCCAATTTAGTAAGAAATGTCAGAAATGCTATGATCGATAATTATGGAGTGAATCTAAGTCAAATGATAGCTTTTTAATCATTAGAATGATCATAGTAATTTGAAAGGTGAACATAACAAGAATGATGTTAAAATAAAATTGTTGATATCAAAAACTGAAATTAATATGGGATCATTCCCATCATTAATCAGGAAATAAACCTATCTTGGAAGAGGATTTTCTGAAAGCAGCTAATAACTGCTATCACACTTTCCTGAATCCATAGACCAGATATAGATAGAAGAGTGACTGATATTAGGAGCCTGAAAGTGACAGTTTCCTCACGAATATCACCAGACCATGTGACCTCTATGGTATTAAGATTTGAAGGAAAATTATCTTATCATGAAATAATTCACCAGTCAGCTTGATGAGTACGCTGCACTGCAAAAGCACAGTTGTCTGTGTCAAGCTGATTTTCTGCCATTATCTGCACATTTAGGGAGTTACTTGAAAATAGAAAAAAAATAGAATTAATAATAAGTTTTGTATAAGTACATACAATACAGCAAATACAATAAAAATAGGTTCAATAAGTGGGAGTGGCCTCTAAATCTTTATTCATGATTGTTACTGGCATGCCCCAAATCACCATTTAGATTTTATCAGCATCTATCAAATACTTCCAATGACAGTAACATCCCTTTAGTCTTAAAAGACAGACATATAGGAAACTATTCCAATAGAATTTTTTGATGTCCCAAAAAATTGATGTCCCCAAAAATTTGATGTCCCAAACCACTAAACCAAAATTATTCTATTCAGTATGATTTTTAATCAATATACTACTATTCCAAGAAAAGCAGATGTAAATGTTTTCTTCATGTTATGCAGTGTCCATGACAAATATTGCAAAGCAGGAGGCTTTGCTTCCTCTGTGACTTCCATCCTAGGACTTTAGAATTGCTATCAAAGTTATATGATAGACAATTTAGGCAAAAAAATCAAAATTTCAAAACAGCAATATTAATTGACCTGCAAGATCTAGCTCTAGGAATTTATTTAACAAATAAATTCATTT
Organism: Delphinapterus leucas; assembly: GCF_059928025.1. Classification (NCBI taxonomy): domain Eukaryota; kingdom Metazoa; phylum Chordata; class Mammalia; order Artiodactyla; family Monodontidae; genus Delphinapterus; species Delphinapterus leucas. The sequence goes on along the minus strand of NC_143137.1, from coordinate 35,430,607 downwards.
ATTTATTTAAGGTATATATATATATATACTATATATATATACTCACATTAGTGTTCAAAGATACACACATATACACACACATATACATCTTCACATATATGTGTGTGTAAAAGATATTCATTGTAGCAATATTGTAATAACAAATAGAAGCAACATATTTATTAATTAGTGTTTTATATATTCATATAGTAGAACACTATACAACCCAGTAAAATGAATAAGGTAATTGCCTATAATATTTAGTTACACAAAATATACAAACATTCACATATATACATATACACATATGTGTGTGCATTAGAACAGAATATGTAACATGATTCCATTTGTTCTTAATAAATATAATCCTTTATATATGGAAATCAGAAAAATTCATATTTTAAAAGCTAACTACATTTGGACTTCTTCTAGGCCCTAATATGATAAATTTGAGTCAAGGAAAGGTCTTAAACTATATTACAAAGTAGCAAGAGCCGGGGTGCTGAGACTCAGAAAACCAAGGAGATAAAAAAAACTTTCTAGAGGAAGTTAGTAGGTCCTAGCTGCCAGCCTTTAAAGACAGTTGGAAAGCCATTGCTTCTGGCAGGAAGTAGCCGGAAGCCTTAACTACATCATTACTAACAGAGGGGAGGCCAAGATTGCTTGAGGCACTTAACAATGAAATATGGAAAAAGAGTTCGGAGTGACTCCAGCAAGGGGACGGGACTTCCCTATACTACACAAAATAACGGTGAAGACCATGAGGTTACTCAGGTTACACATACAGCATTTATTAAAACTAAAGCTCATTTTTTTCCCCTGAAATGTGTCTTGCAATCAGTAGTAGTGTCTACTCACTATTGGTAGTGTCTTTTTTATTGATATATTTTTGCTAAAATATTTTATTTGAATGGAGCCTCTTACAATTGGTGACCTCTTAAAACCAAGGAAAACTGGTTCCTACTTATAAAGCCATATAAAATTTACAGAAGCAAACATCACTGAGGAATGGAGTACAATAGCAGGCGAAGGTCAGATGAATGGGACACTTTTAGTTTTTAATACACAACTAATATTTAGTTAGAGGCTTTTTTGCTTGTTTGTTTTTACTGCAAATATCTTTACCTTAATCAGCATAAACCATGTTTTTCTGTTCCAACCTATCATTTTGGAAGAATGAGGTTATAACACTTACTTCAGTCCCTGCTAGGATGTAAACTCCATGAGGGCAGGAATGTTTGTCTGTTTTGGTCAGTGAGGTATCCAATCACCCAGAAAAGGGCTTACCATTAATAAGTGCTCAAGAATATATAGACGAGTAAATGAATGAATGAATGAACAAATGAATACATGAAGTTGCTTTTTAAAATGAGCCTTGACATTTGCCCTATAGTTGTGTGGACATAAAAGCCTCATACATTTCTCATGCTCCCAAAGGAAAAAAACTCTTGTCTACTGATGCATGTGGTTAAGATTTAGCCAGAAGAAATAATTTCAGTTCCAGAATTTTCCTTCATGAATTATGGACTGACTACCTCTATACTCTTGAATAAGGTACAAAATTCACCTTGATATTCTCCTGAAAAAGTTAGAAATTTAAAAAGGTAAATATTTTTTCTAACCAGTTTAGCCCAATTTGATTAGGAAATGTTCATCTCTGCCAATTCATTATTTTTTTATCAAAGCTTTTAATAGCATTAATTTTTCGTATTAGCTATTTGGATGTCGTATATTGCTAATAAGTTTGTTTCTGTCTCTTCTCTTCTGAGAAGGCAGTGGCGCCTTTGAATTTGTGCATCTATACAGCGTCTCACTTTCAGGTATTCCCAAGGGTGTCCCATAAAGGGAAATCTGATGCATGGTATGATAACAAAAGTGCTTCACTGAAGTTTGAAGCCTGTTTATGCTGGAGGAAGAAATGAGATATGAGTTGAATAAAAGAGGGTGTGAAAGCCAAAGTATTTCCCATTTTGTTGTTTTTATGATTGAGCCCCCCAGTTCCCACAGTGACTTTCTAGACCTTACAAATCAATGTATTTTTAAAATGACTCTCTTTTTGCAATACATCAAAAGACTTCTTGACGTATCTATTCCCAATTCCCAGATTATTCTAAATACTACTTCAGAAAATAACCCCTTGTCCCATAAACTGCCATTTTTTAACCACAATCATTTTGACACGTTTATAGCCAAAATGCTATTTCCATCCCTTCATATACTGACAAAAATGTGCACAGCTTGTCAGAGGGATTAACAAAATAGAGATGGTGTGGGAAAAAGAGAGCATAGAGTTTAGTTACATTATTTTTTTTTCTTTTGACAGAAAAATGTAGCAAGTATGAATGCCATTGAATAATTACATATTTCCTTCTACAGTCTTATCACAGCATAAAGTTATGTGGGAATTTTGTAGCTCCCCATCAATTATAAAACACCAAAGCACTAGTCAGTTGACTACATGGAGCAATTATCGTTCTAATAAATCCAACAAATTTGCTCTTACATACCAAGAAGACATACCTCTAATAATATATGTGTGTATACATGTTTCATACAAAAAAGATATATCTGAGGCCATTCCATAACTTCACTTTATAAGATTCTAAAGATATAAGAATAAATTAGTTTACAATTACTATTTCATCTTTGAAAATAATATATTTGTAGTAAATTGAATTTCCCACTAAACATTCCATACTTCCCCCTTCCCACAAAAAAGATAATGCAGTCATCAAAATGTGCTAAATATCATACTGAACATTTAAAGGTTAATAATCATAACTTTTGTTAATAATGTTATTGAAAAGACCAAATAATTTCTAAATTATTTCATTAAATAAACAAAACATTTGAGGTTCACTTATCAAAACTAATTTCAAGATGTAACTCTGAGGTTACTGTTTCTGATTTCATAACAACAAGAAGGCAGCTCATCATGTCACAATTTACATAGTCTTAACGACGTACGGGTTTTCACCATTTATAGTGAACTCTTTAGTAACTCTGAGATATTTCTCTGGTCAAATTATTAACAGCAATAAAAATTTAAAAACAGAGCTGTTGGGGATAGATTATGCTTCCTATGATGGTCCCTTGCTTGCTTCCAATGTGACCTTGACACCCCCCCATCGAGGGATGAAGACTATTTTCTACACCCTTTAAACTGCGTGGACACTGTGACTGCTTTGACCGGTATCCTGAGGCAAAAGTGACATTCTGGGAACTCTGGGCCTAGGTCTAAAAAGTACCGGCAGCTTCTATCCCCGGCCTCTTAGAACGCTCCCTCCAAGGACACTCGCTCTCAGAACTCAGCCGCCATGTTGTGAGAAAACCAAGCCACGTGGAGGGACCGCGTAGCCGTGAGCGTTTCCGTCAACAGCCCGCGCCGCTGAGTTCCGCGCACACACTGTCCGCGGCAGCGCGCTGGCCTGTGCGTGAGTCTAAATAGCCAGCCCAGTCCAACCTTCAGGGACTCCAGCCTCAGCTTCCAACTGACTGAAACCCAGGAGACACCAAATGAGAACCACCCAGGTAAACTCAGTCAACACGTAGAACCGTGAGATAATAATAAGCTGCTGTTTTTAGCCGTTAAATGTTTGGAGTAGTTTGCTATGCAGCAATATATAACCAGAACTTAATATGACTGCCACTTTACTCGTCCTGTAACACACCTCTTTCTTGCTCCATCTGTTAGGTGAAGAAACGGGAAAAGTCAATGAGGAAATAAAACATGACGTAGACATTAGAGAATAGGATAGTTCATGTTTAACTTTATTGTGGGTCCTATAACAAAGCTTTTCTTTAAGAATTTTATCATAACTATACTGAAGAATTGTGTTAAACATTAAATTTAATCTACACTCTATGTACTTCACTTTTTTCAAAGTCATCCACTTTCTTTGAAAAGCTAAAGGTTGTCTTACGATTCAAAGTCTTTTCTACTATTTCAAATAACCGTTTAGATAGGGTTATTCAGGAAAAATTGCCACCAGAGAAGGCATATGATTTCTGGTCTTCCCTCATTGCTATGTGTTATTCATTAGAATAGAAAGGAGGAAAAGAAACCTCGGTGCATTGAGGTCTCCCCAGCCTTATATTTATAGCGGCAACTAGAGGTGATACTATGTGAACAGCATCTTCTCATCACCTCGTGGCAGCCCCTTCCTATGATAGCAGTGGCTCTCTAAGGGCAGCAGTTCACACCTGCAAGCAATCTGAGATGTTTCCCTCGTCTGTCACGGAGGCCATTTCTTGATATTAAAGCTACAAGGAGCTCCTCCTGTAGCCAATTCTAATAGTGCATCCTTAGAACAATAGCATTTTTTAAAACTGTGGTCGCATTAGGATCACCTGGCACTCTTAACTATCCCAGTTCTAAGTGTGTATCCTTGACCAGTTAAATGTGAATCTCTGGAGGCAGAAGCCAGATATTAGTATTTTTTAAAGCTCCCCAGGTGATTTTAATGAGAAGCCAAGACTGCGAACCACTACTATAGAGCAGTCTTAGTTCTGTGAATAGCTTGCCTTCTCAGCATCACCCTTTTAGTAGCATAACTAGATAGCATCTACTCACAGATTTCTTATTGGGCCACCGAGGAGCAGCTGTGGGGCTGGCACACTTTCTTCCCAGATCTTAGTAAACTCTCCATAAGGTTAAACTCATCTCATATCTGGCAATATGATGAGCTCTGGGAAAGCAAAACCTAGTTATATTTGACCCCTGGTCTTCAGGAGATTAAGGTCCAGTTGCAGGGAGGTGGGAAAGGCAGGAATGGAATAAACATAAAAATAAGTCATTCAAATATAATGTGCCTCATATATTAATAGAGCAGTACTGCAGGAGCATCAGGGAAGGATACTTCAAGAGAGTTTGTGGAGGCTCAGTCAAGCAGAGGGAAATGCATGCATAGAGGCCCAAATGAAAGTCAGGCAGAAGACAGGACAGGTCTGTTTTGATAAGGCCATGGATTTGGGGGTGATGGGGAGAGAGTTTGGGGGTCGTGGAGAAAGTTAACAGTATTACATTTCCATTTTTTCCTCTACTGTTATTTTTAAGAAAGTAGTATGTGTTATAGTATAAAAATAAGAAAATAGACATAAGCAGAAACTCAAATAGTCAATAGATACATGAAAAGAAGCTCAGTCTGAAGAAAATGCAAAGTTAAACCTCAATGAGACACCATTTCATACCCATCAGATTGGCAAACAATGTGGCAATAATAAGAACCAGAAAGGCTGTGGAGCCATGGGAACTCTTCTATGCTATCAGAATGTAAATAGGTATACGAATTTTGGAGGGAAATTTGACAATACCTGATAGAGTTGAAGATACATAATAAAACCCAGAACCCAGAAATTCCATTCCTAGGCATGCATTCTAGAGAAACTCTTACAAAAGAATGCAAGGAAATGTATATGAGAATGTTTCTAATAGTATAATTTGTAAAAGTAAAAAGTTAGTAAAAAGCCTATCAAGGGAGGACAGATGAATAAAGTGTATATTTAACTATTGCACAGAAGTGAAGTAAACTAGAGCTATAAGTATCAACAGGAATAAATCTAACAAGCAAGATGTTAAGGGAGAAAAGCAAGTTGCAAAATATATATATATATCATATGATATCAGTTATCAATAAAGCTAAATACTATTATATTTTGATTTGGTGACTCATACAATCTAGTGAAATAAATATAGGCACAGAAATAAACATGAAATTCAGTATATTGGTAACAAGGAGAGATAGGAGAATGGATGGCACAGTGAGTAAGGGTGTATGATCTGAGAAGATTCCACAGAGAACTTACAAGTATATTTGTTATGTTAATTTCTTAGCTTAATGAAAGGGACACATGCAATTTTATTTACTTTTTTATTGATATATAGTTGATTACAATATTGTGTTAGCTTCAGGTGTACAGAAAAGCGATTCAGTTATATATATATATATATATTCAGATTATTTTCCATTGTAGATTATTAAAAGATATTGAATATTGTTCCTGTGTTATACAGTAAATCCTGTTGTTTATCTATTTTATCTATAGTAGTGTTTATCTGTTAATCCCATACTCCTCATTTATCCCTCCCCCACTGCTTTCCCCTTTGGTAACCATAGGTTTGTTTTCTATGTCTGTGAGTCTGTTTCTGTTTTGTATATATATTCATTTGTACTCTGTTTTAGAATCGACATATAAGTGATATATAATGTTTGTTTTTCTCTGTCTGACCTATTTTGCTCAGTATGGTATTCTCTAGGTCCATCCATGTTGCTGAAAATGGTAATATTTTATTATTTTTTATGGCTGAGTAATATTGAGTTGGCCAGAAAGTTCATTCTCGTTTTTCCATACAAGGTTATGGAAAACCCAAATATATATATTTCGTTTCACATATATTATAACCCTTTTTATGTGTTGTTAGATTCAGTTTGCTAATATTTTCTTGAGGATTTTTGCATCTATATTCATCAGAGATATTGCCCTGTAATTTTCTTTTTGCCATGTCACTTTCATGTTTTTTGTCTTTCTGTCTGTTGTTCTGATTGGGTGATTTCCATTATTCTGTCTTCCATATCACTTATTCATTCTTCTGCATTAGTTAGTCTGCTATTCATTGTTTTTAGATCAGTGTTTATCTCAGCAATTGAGTTGTCTAATTTTGATTGGTTCCTCTTTATAGTTTCTAGTTCCTTGTTACAGTGACCTGCATTTCTATCAATAATCTTTCTTAATTCCTTTAGCATTTTTATTACCTCCTTTTTGAACTCGGGGTGTAGTAGACTGGATATGTCTATTTCATTGGTGGTTCTTTCAGGGGATTTCTCTTCTCTTAATTTGGAGTGGTTCCTCTGCTTTTTCATTTTCCCTAAATTTCTCTTTTTCTATGAATATCTACTGTGGTCTCGAAGCACTGTTTTTATGTGGGAACATCCCTGGGGAGACTGTGTGAGTCCATTATTTTTGGTGTGAGGGCTATTTTTGGTGTGAGGGCTGTTTTTGGTATGGATGCCTGCCATGTCTTTCCTCAGAGTGTGCTGGCCATTATCCCCTTGATGGGGTTGTGATTGGGGTTGTGACCAGAGCCTACGCTGGATGTTGGGTGGGGCCTCCTCTTTGCTCTGTGCTGTCACAGTTCTGTCAGGGGCAGGGTCTGCTCCCCAGCTGTTGGAGTGGAAGCCTTGAGGGTTGGGTTTGATAAGGCTCTGTTGCCCTTCAGTGTGTGCTCTGGAGTGCATCAAGGAGATGAGCACTGAAGCGAGTGAGGGCTGTGTGGTCACAGCAAACCTATGCGCCACCTGTGCAGGCGTCCGAGGTTCTGCCGAGAAGCAGCCCAAGGTTGTGACCCTTTCCCGTTGTGTTTGTCCCAGACCTAGTACTAGGATGACACTGGGGGCCAGGGTGTTGTGGCTTCGAGGATCGAAGTGGTTGTGCTGCCACCTGAGACCTGGGCTGCCTACATGGGAGGGTGCTCCCAGGGCCTGTCTGCCCCAAATCTGGCTCCAAGCTGCGGTGTGAGGTAGGTGGAATGGAGCACTCCTGCCAGGAAAGGAACCACTGAGTACTCCTCCCCAGGGGCTGCCTGCCCAGGCCGTGTGATCCTGTGATGCCGCCCCGTGTGCACGCCAACAAAGCCTGCAGCTGCTAGAACTGCCCTCCGGCCTGCGCCTGCTGTGGGAGTGCTGATAATGGGCTGTAATGTCAGCCCTGGCCCCCACCGTGTGTGTGCTCACCAAGCCCTGGCCCTGCTGTAGCCAGGCTGCCGATGGGGCTCTTGTGGCAGGCCCACGCACCACCCTGCACATGCTAACAGTAGCGGCTTGGAGTGTGATCCTTCCAGCTGTCTCTGCGCAGCTAGACTGAGTCCTCTCTGGGGTCCACCTGCTGGAGCCTGAGTTGTAGCGCCCTGCTGCTGTGTGCAGAAGCAGCCCTTCCCAGCCTGGGAAGTATTGCGACATGGCAGCGGTCCGCGCTGCTGTCCCCCGTCCGCCCTGATGGCTAGCAAGCCAGCACAGGTGCACTCCTCATGGACAGAGTTCAGGCCCCTCCAGCTCCGCTATCTGTCCTGGCAGACCTCTCAGCTGGTGAAGGGAGTTCCCAGGGTGAGGGCACCTTTCCTCTTTTACAGCTCCCTCCCACGGGTGCCAGTCTCTTCCAACTTTTGATATTTGGTTGGCTAGTTGACTGAGATGTGGCTGAAAGTGGAAGGTCTGAAATGGATTAAATATATTCACTTTTACACATATTATATTTGAGGTGCCTGGGGAATATTTAAGTAGATATGTCAGGCAGTCAAATCAATGTAGGACTCAAACTTAAAAATTGGTTCAGTGATGGAAATATGTATACAGGTATCATCAGTTTATGGAGGTATGTAAGTCATGAGAAGTTCTAATGAAAGCATATAGAGTTAGAAACAGACTGAACATGAGCATTTTCTAAAAACAGGCAAAGTTGAGAGAAGGATTAGTCAAATCATGAGACAAGATCATGGAAAGAATAATCATGGATTGGAAGTTCCAGGCAGATAACTCCTAATGCATTAGGAAACAAGCCAATTCTAGCTGCCCTATTAACAAACTTTTGCCCTTCCCAGAATCAGGGTCCTCTTGCACACTGTCACATCCACTGCTAAGCAAAGGACTGAAGTATAGGCTTCTTCTTGTCCTTTTGCGTATTCAAATTCAGGAAGTATAGCCACTTGGTAAGCGAAGTATCACCACATCTTAAGGGGAAAGAGAAAGGGCATGGGGAGCATTTCCGTTCAGGCTCGTGCGGGCATGGATCCAGTCCTTGCACTCATCCCACTCTCTCTCCTACTTCATCCCATATTCATCTTCGTTTGAATTGTTTAGGACATTGAACTCCTGCTTGTGGGCTGTCCTCTGTAACGGTGTTCCATTCACCACCTTGTTCCAGCCCGTGAATTTGATGTGCCTGTTTTTCCTCTCTCAAGTTCACCATTTGGGCTTCTGATTTCCGCTCTCTGACATCGTCTGTTCTCAGACGGCTGCTCTTTGACCCCTCTTCTCCTTCTCCTTGTATACCGCCAGGTCCGATACATGGGGGAGGCGGCAGTGGACCCCAGCCTTTTAAAATTCACAATATTTTTTTCTATTTAGCCAGTGAGTTGTCCAGGCAATTAGAAAATAAGACGTAAGATCTACAGGAAAAAGAGAATCTTTCTGAAAAGGTTCAAATCCCGAAGGGCTAGGCTGAAGACAGTTTCCATGTGTTGCAAATTTGGACTCAAGAAACACTTAGTGTTGAGAGTGGAGAAGAAGGATGTGAAAGGAAAGCAGCAAGCAGAAAGATGATGTGAGAAATACTAGAGATAAATTTTGCTTAATTTACAATGCTTAGTCACATCTTACATTGTAAATAATATATCTGTCATCAATTATAAAGTATGGAGTATTTTACTTAAATCTCTTGTTGCAAAAGCTTAATTGCCATGTTTCTACATCTATTTTAAACTGAACTCCTTGGAGGTAGAAAAGATAAGAGTCTTATGCAACTCTGTATCCCCAAAATTTAGTATAATTCCTGGCATATAAAAGACACAGAATGAATAAATGAATATAAGAATAAGAGCAAACACTTGTATAGTGCTTCCCATGTGTCAGGCATTATTCTACATGCCTAACATATATTAAATCATTTTAATTATTTACTTTCAAATTATAATTTATTTACACACAAGGATGAAATTATAAATTTTCTGAACTGTTAGTCCTATAAAAAAGAAACACTACAAGAAATACAGATGTTGGCAGATATAGTAAATAATTTTAAACGTGGTATGATATCATCCTATCTCAAATATTCCTTTGAAAGACATTAAGAAAATTCTTTGAGAAAGCTTTCTAAATTTTAATAGACAAGTAGAAGAATTCGGGAATCCCCAAAACTTATGTGCATGTAACAGAGCATGAAAATGCAAGAGTCAGGGAAAATTTTGTCTTGTCATTTAATCGTAAAGGTCAGAGCTGGTAAAGCAACTGACAAGACATTTGTCAATCCTACTACCAAAGAAATGGAGAGAGTGATTGTGAGAAGAAAAACGTGGAATGTTACTAATTGAATGTTCCTTTCCACACTTCATTTTTGCCCTGGGACATTGCCCATTCTCATGGTTGAACCCAGCCTCCATTATGTCAAAGGGTAACAGAGAGCTAAGTTATCAAATTTTTGTCTCTTTAAGTTTAATAAAACTGTCTAAGGAGATTTCTTTCCAGTAGCATCAATCCTGCCTTCCACCTTCTGAGTGCAACCACCAAACTTCACACACATCTGATCAGAGAAGGAAGAGAGAGACTCCCTCAGGTGGAGTTACTGGGATTGGAGTGAGATAATAAAATTCCACCTAAGATTATGAACCTAAGAGAAAAGATGTGTTCTGTACTTACTTTCAGGAGCTCTGAGGAAAGGAAATCTCTCATAGTGTTCTCTCGGCCTCTGGGGCACAAGAGAGGCAGAGAGAGAGCAGAAGAGTAATGTACAGGCAGAGACTCCATCCTTACTCACCTGTGTATCCCTGGCCCCAAGCACCGAGTGTGCCCAGAGTGGGCTACCAATAAATGTTTGTTGAATAACATTATGGGGGACAAAAAGATACACTAATTGGTTGGAGGAAAGTAAAGACTACTGTTAAAACATAGGTATGTATTAAGATGTAATATTCAACTGAAAGAACAGAAAAACATCACAATCAGGATGCTAATTAGAGGTAAAAGGACCAAGCCTTTTGGAGCCTCTTACTCTTTGAGAGGAGAAAGCATGTTCCCCGGTATCACCATTGCCAGGCCCCATGCTTCACACATTTTTATTATTTAATAAGTGTTTGTTGAATGCATAAAGAATAACTGAACAAACAGAAAAAGAATGAATCAACAAATGAATGAATAAAATTAAAGGAAACCATCCTTCTCCTCCATACACCCCACCCCCATGCTTGTTTCTTAAGCTAGATGACTGCTCCTTCCCCACCCAGAATACAGGAGGTTTACTTTCTGGGGACATTAAAGATGCAGAGTGCCAGAAGCAGCTGAGCGGGTGGCTGACTTGCCATACCAAAAAGGATGAAATGTCCGAACGCTAGAAGTAAAATAAAGATTTTAGACCTTGCATGGAGAGAGAAAATACAGGACAAATACAGAGGGTAGGAAGAGAAATATGTTAGATTTCTCAGTAGCAACCCTGGAACTGGATCACAATGGAGCCATTTAAAAAATCCTGAGAGGATGTTATCTCCAATAGAGCATTATGTAAAAAGCCAAACCATTTATCAAGTATAAGGGTCAGTTAAACAATATGCAGGATCACAAAAACTTCCTATACTGTACACCCTCTTCTAGGAAACTGATGAAGGGAGTAATTCAAGAAGAAAAAAAACACATGGAATTCTAGGCAAGAGAGGGGCAAAGGCAGCTCTGGGTGACAGATGTGATGCAAGACTAGCAAGTGAATAGTTTAGACTGCGGCAGGAGGCTAGAGGGTCCCCACGAGGGATGCCGCCAAGGGAAGGAAGAAGAAAGTCTATCTGGTGTGTTTGATCACATAGACAAGTATTATAGCTCCAAATGGTTTGAGGATAAGTTAGTGATTAATGATGTAAAACTAAACACACAACAAAAGGGGACAATATAACATGTACAAGAATATAATTAACTATGAATAACAGTTACATAGCCATACTAGTGAAAATATCAACTACTGATTCTAGCCAAAAATCATGTTATAATTATACTTGAGAGGTGGAGTGGAGAGGAATTACATATCAGTGGAGATGGGGAGTGCATAAGATAGCTAATTTCATAACAGGAAGTCAATCTGAATTTAAAATATTTTAAATAGATGTCTTAGCACATTATTCAGAAATGTGGAACAAAGTAGCAGATAACACAGCTAAGAGAGATGACAGTGGATGCCTCTGAAAAAATAGGATTGGTGGTAGGTAGAAGTGAGCCGAGGACTGCTGTTGAAACCTTATAATACAATGTGACTTTTAAAATTATGCATCAATTCATATGATAAAATAAAAATTAAGTTAAAAACTGTCAAGTTATTGAAAAATACGAATAACAGATATAGCAAGTTCCTGCATGGGAAGAAGAAGCACAGTAAAGGTAACAAAGCTCAAATTTAAAAAAAGAAAAATGGCCTATATGATGAGAAAGTTTATCCTCACTAATAATCTAATGAATATTGAAACTATAAGACTTCAATTTCACCTATAAAATTAGGCAAGACTATGGAAGCTCAGTGTTGGTAAGGGTGCATGAATACAGGAGCACATAGATACAGCCTAAAGCAGTGCAGCGTGTTCTCGGGCAAATCCACATCTAGGAATCCAACTGGGAGAAATCATTGCAGGAGTATGTAAAGATTTACTTACCAAGATGTTTGTGGAAGAATTATCTATATTAGGGATAGATTGAAACAAATGAGAAGTACAGGAACATGATTAGATTAGCTATAGATGGTTTCCATGAAAAATTTATGTAATTATTAAAGTAACCTTTTTTCCAAAAGTTTTTAAAGCCATAAGAAAACGCTTATAATATGATATCAAATATAATCTCAAGAGTTGCACATACTCTTACTCCAGTTACATCTAACACACACACACTTATACACTCCTACACGGAAAAAATAAATTTAGAAAAACATATGGCAAAATGTTAACAAATACCATCTTTAAAGTTGTGGGATTATGAGTTATTTGGGGATTTCTTCTTTGTACTTTTCAGCATTTCCTAGGCTTTTTACAATTGACGAGTGTGACCTCTAAAATTGAAGCCTAAATATGCATTATGGGTTTTTTTATGAAACATTTTTATGTTTTGATTTTACAAAGATAGCTTCTAGATGGAAGTCTGTGGACTGGTAAAGATGAAAGCCTCATGAAGAAAGAGAAACGAAAGGAATACACTAGAAGAGTCTACAATAGTCTGCCCAGTCTGACAAAAGATATGGGCATCGCTTTCTTAACACAGATTAAAAATCTGTCGCAGAGAAAAGATATAACAGTAATGGGGCACTTCCACTATAAAGACATCTGCTAGAAATCTCATTAGACTAAAAAGCTGAGAATCAGACAAATTCTTGACTTGTCTTGCTGACAATTTCATCTCTCAGAAGGTAGTAGAAGCAAAAGGTGGAACTGCTACTTTATTCTGACCAGAAGGGAAGAAGTGGTTGGTATTGAGAAGTGAGAGGAGATATAGACAAGGATGTTACAGTAACGTGAATTCATACCTGCGTCAGCAACACTCCTAAAACTTTTCGGTTAGTGTTTATGTAGATTGTGAAGTGGAAAAGAGCTGGGAGCCCAATGACAGTAGATGACCATAAATTCAACATGTACTCAGATTTTGTATAACCTTGGGGAGGGAAGAAGAATGTTTGTTTTGAACTTCTCACACCTTTGGATGAATAATTTCACTTTGGAAATACCTGCAAAAGATTTCTCAAAAATTATAAAAATATGCACGAAGAAATGTTTGTGATAATGTTGTCATTGCAGCAAAATATTAAAAACACTCTAAGTGTCCAAAATAAGGACAGAATATTCACTCAATAGAGTATTATGCAGTCATTATGGTGAGAGTTGGAATTTATGATGACATAAAAATACTAGTACTATTAATAACTTAATATGAACTGAAAAACGTTAGGATACAAAACTTAGTGGATCCTAATATGTACTCAAAAATAATGTATACACTTCAATATTTTATTCATTACTTCAACAAATTTTAATTGAATGCCTAATAATATATGTCAGGCATTACTCTAGGCACAGAGTAAACACTGAACAAAATAAATCAAAGTTCTGCCCACAAAGCTCCTCCTTTCTGGTGGGAAAAGACACAGAATATTTAGAGAAGTTATTTTGGGGTAGACGAACTGGGTGATATATGAGTGATTTCTTGCTTTTTCTGTACTTAGCAAACATCGTACAGTGAATATATATGACATTCATAATGGAAATATAAAATGTTATGTTAAAATTTGCTGAAAGGCATGCATATTTAATAAAAGTACTGTATCTTAATTTAATCCATGTGTGATGTGCTAAGCAAGGAAGGTAATCCAGTCTATTATGTGTTTTTTCAGATTACTCTTGAATATTACACACACTTCCAAATACACATCTTAATTAGAAAATTAACAGGCGGGAACGCATTCAGGGAAGAATGACCTGAATTATAGGAAGTCTGAGAGTTATGTCAGAAGTGACAGAGCTGAGGAAACTGAGACATTTAGATTAAAAACAGACCAAGCCAAAACAAAAGGTGTGGTGGGAAGAATAATAGTTAGAAAATCTGAGCTTAAATTTTGTTCCACCATTCTCAACAAACCTCAGAAAATCACTCTCATAAAATCATTTCATTCTTCTGGGTTCCAGGTATGTGTGTGTGTACAGAACAAAAATAACATCTCCCCTGTCTTTCATTAAAAATTGTTATGAAGATCAAGACCAAATAAATAACGCCATGGAGCAACTAAGCTCGTGCACCACAACTACTGATACTGCGCTCCAGAGCCCACGAGCCACAACTACTGAGCTCACATGCCACAACTACTGAAGCCTGCGTGCCTAGAGCCCGTGCTCCGCAACAAGAGAAGCCACCGCAATGAAGAGTAGCCCCCCTCACCACAACTAGAGAAAGCTTGCACGCAGCAATGAAGACCCAATGCAACCAAAAAAAAAAAAAACCAAAAAAAGACCAAATAAATAAATAGATAAAAGACTATATTATATTTGAAAATGTGTGCTAATGAAAGAGAAAAATGATTTAGTATAGAGTTTTTATTAGGAAGAAATGTTTCTATAATACCAATACATAGTTAACAGCTATTAAAATTTTATATAAATCTAGCAGATGTCTGTACACATACATATATACATATGTGAGTATGTTTATATATCTTTTAACCAAAACAGCATCACAATTTACATAATACTTGATAATCTGGCTTTAAAACTTGAATGACTACCATTATATGTGCAGTTCTAAAGAACAACATTTAAAAGAATGGGTCACATATTTGACTCAGGTGTACATCAGTGAAGGAGAATCCATCACTAAAAAAAATAAATTTGCAGTCTCTGAGCAATCTTCAGGCAGTTACTAAATGACCATCTGATGTGGACGTTTTGAAAGGAACTCCCCAGGGTGGCTGGACTAGATAGCTTTCAACCCCTTCCCACTGTGAGACTCTATCATTTTATTTTGATTCCATAAATTGTCCACTAGGGCCAAGATATGGTGAAAGCAAGAAAATTAACATTTATTGAGGCTCCCATGCCCTTTGAGCTTTGCACTGACACATTATCTCATCTGATGCTAACAAGCCCATGAAGTAATTATATTTTATAGCTGAGGAACATAAGACTGAGAAAGCCTAAGCAGTTTGTTCATAAATTTGTTTCATAAAGTGCATACTGTTTACCAATAACAGTTATTTTCTGTGTCCTATAAAACCCTAGGGTCCTAAGGAGATGCCTAAGGGGCTACTATAGAAATAAAATGGGATCTGAGTGAGCCTTGTTCTGGGACATACACTCAGCTTTAATTAGAACAACGCTGATTTATCTCTCATCTATTAAAGCTCATTTGAAACATTGATCCCACTGATTAAAAAAAAAAAATTTACAGACCACTGCATTCTACCGTGTGTATTTCCCTGTGTTTGTCAGGGAGGCCTAGGTACCTGGAAGATGGTACAAGTGTAGGAAGTCAACAGATTGAAGCCAGTGGTTTGATAAATAAAGACTTTACAAGTAGGATGGAGCCAAAGAAGCTGAGATTCTGTCAGCTTCTTTGTTCATTAGAGATGTCAGGACATCCCTAATGAACAGGAGCAACAAGAGGATGCCTGGGTTATACCCAGCGTCTGGGAGGCCAGTGAGTTCAGGAGAAGCAGGCAGACAATTACCAAGTACAGACCAAGATGGAGTCAACCAAGGCAACAGTGACCAAATGAATCAAGAGTTAACTTGCAAGCAGTCTGTGACCTCTCACCCTGCAGCCACTCTCCCATAAACAGAGATGTTTCCACTTTGCCCTGTTCTTCTCTTTCTAAACCTCTTTGAATGAACTCATTCTTTCTCATGTTTTTAAATACCTTTAAAATCTGTATGTTTAAATTCTCCAAATGTGTGTCTGAAGCCCTGACATCTCTTTGGAACTTCAGACCTACATATTCAATTGCTTGTTTTTCTGTAGTCAAATAAATGTCCTACAGGAACCTCAAGTGCAATTCATCTAATATGCCTTATTATCTTTGCCTTAAATCTCTCTTTTGTCGTAACATATTTCCTGTCTCTATGAGACCACCTTCTACCCGATCAGTAAAGGCAGAATCATGAGACATCTTGAGTTCCCCTCCCCCCAATATCCAGTGATAGGCTAAAGCCTTTCAATTCTACCTTCTAAATTTTTCTCAAATGCATCTTCTCTACCCTTATCACCAGTGCCTTGAGCCCTCAATGCTTGTCATCTGTGTTAGATTGAGTGTTCCTTATATACACCATACAGTGTTGTATTTCTACCCACAGAGTCATAGAAGTCCATCTCCTAGAATGCCCTTCTCCCATTCTTTACCAGATCAACCGAAATTAACTCTTTTTGACATCTTCTCTGGGGAATTTCCCCAAAATCTCAGATTGGCTTAGTGTCTTTTCATTATGCACCCAAAGTACTTTGTGTATCCCTCTGGCGTGGTATGTATGAAGTTATATTGGACTTTTTTAGTTGTGCTTGCTTTAACTGGATTTTTCATTTTTATATCTCAAGTGCTTAGATGATGACTAGATTCTCAGTGAAAGGATGTGAACATGAACTACACTGCCACATAAAAGCAAGCAAAGGCTGTTGGATGAGTATTGGAAGCCAGGGGCAGAGTCCCAGAACTTCTGGTACTTTCTGTTTACCTCAGACACAGGGAGGTGAGCTCTCCTGGGAGTTCCTACATCCAATTTAATTCAGTAGATTTACATTGGGCACCTTGTATATATTCTAAATACAAGCATGAGAAGACTCAGGCCCTGTGGTTGGAAGCAAAGCTTTGAAAGACTTAGTTCTGCCCTGTTTGTCATCTCTGTCCTATCCTGGTAGCCTAGTGTTGTGCCTGGGCTGTGCAAACGCTGACAGTACTACCCTCCCACTCTGCCAGGGCAGTGGCTTACATTAGGACCCACTTACCCATTTACTTTGGTCTGAGAAATATTCTTATATTCTAGTTTTTACTTTATACCCCATGACTTGAATAGTTCTGTTCAAAAATGAATCTCTATCACTGTGCTAATTGTGAGGGCTTGGGGGTGTTAGGTTATCTGTTCTCTCCACCTTTTTTCTCTTCCTAACTTGTACTCTAATGGGAAAAAAATTTATCTTAAATTAGCAATTTACGGTGAAAAATTCAGGTATGTATGGTGACATTTTAGTGCCAAAGATACGCTTGATCCAATAGTACCCCTAAAATCATTTTTGTGGTTCAATCGTACCCGTAGCACTGAAAGGTAAGTAGTGGGAAGGGCTGGGGCCACTGGTAACACTCCATCTTTCCTGCCCTTCAGATCTCAAGGTTGGGACATGGTCAATTTTAGGTTAAAAGGAGGAGCTCACAACTAACGAGAAATCCACATCTGCTCTATTTAGGTATTTCAAATAGCGTTTCTCTTGTCCAGAAAGTGATTTATGTCAGAGAAGTCCATATAACCATATAACAGTTATCTTTAACATTTAAATTATGCATACATCATTTACACAGTGATTTTAAAGTAAATTTAGTGAAGATAACAAATTTTTCTCCAGTATAAAAGTCCTCCAAATTAATTGTAGTTAACCAAAAGAGGTTTGAGTAATAAAGACTGATTTAACCATGGAGTGATTTTTAGCAACTTAACCAGCTAGAGTGTTGGTTCCCAAGTTGGTTACAAATCAGAAGGACCTGGGGCACTTTTTCAAAAAGTTTCCCCTAAGCCCTGACCCTGGGGGGCAGAGGGTGAGGGCATCTGGGGTGCAGCCTGGGAGTCTGTATTTGTTTTCATAAGCACTTGAGTGATACTGAAGCAGACAATTTTTGGAGATACCACTAAAGTAGAAAATAAAACCTTTCTTAACATGTTTGTAAAACTAATGTAAATACTGGTTGATATGAAAGAGCAGCGGAACACTTTATATTCTAGCATTACGTAGTGGAATCTCAACTCATGCACGAGGAGTACAAGGACTATTGTTTATGGAACAACTTCATTTTAGCTTCTAGCCCCTGTTCTGCTTGGATCTTGAAGACTTAACCTCAGCCCTCTCTGGAATCCTCCTAGGATTCCAGAATCCACTTCTAGGATCTGGATCCACTTCTAGGATCTTACACAGGGTCAAGGATGGGGTAAAAGGGACCAACTGGTCTTGGTCATCACTACAGGTCTCTCTGCCACATGGCCCTGGACATCCCAGAGCTCTTTGCTGCTCCTTTTGAGGTATTATGGAGACAGGAAGGATTTTTTGTGGCTGTTTATGGTTCCTTCTGCCTAGACCAAATATACAGCCATTTCCTTCCTGGGGTCTTGTCACCTTACCCCATCCCCTCTCTCAGCAATGTTTTCAAGAAATAGGGCTTAACTGCCCCTCTGTTTTCTAGTCCTACAAACCTCTTTCTTTTCCACTTCCCAGTATCAGTCGTTAGGTTCTGCTCCATCCCCAGCAAATCTAAGCAGGAAATCCCTACCCCACCCACTCACCTCCACCCCTCAGTAAAACAGCCCCAGGCAATAAAGAAATTGTCTCAGCAGGACACATCTTCTTAGATTTTTATTAGTAGTTCTCTCTGAAAAATCAAAATAGTTAGGAAATTCGATTCATCAAGACTGTATATCTTTTGTATTTAGAGACTAGAGAAATTCTTTCTCACTTCTGTTTCTCCAAGACATGGGCTTAGGCCATATAACAATCCTAAATCCAAACCCCCTTAACAAACACAGCCCCAGCCTAGAGCTTCTGGAAACCTAAGCCAGGAACATCAATGTTTACACACACACCATACACCCAAATACCTCTCCTATGAGGCAACAAGTTAGGTATTTGCTAAACAGGAGGAAAGGAAAGGGGAATACGGAGAAAAAACACATGTCTTAACATATTATCAAAGCCACAATTAAAGATCTGGAAATTCAGTATAAAATTAAAATTTCAGTCAAATATTCTGTAATTTCCTGGTGACAGCCAATATTCACAGACATTTTGGGAAAGACATCATTCCCATCTGGTGAAATATATTTCACCAAATTTGAAGTATTTCAGAATTGAAATATCCCACTCTGTAATGTGGGATCATTTGGTTGAAAGGATCAAAAATTCCTAGATCAAGTAAGAAGCAAGTTATGTGAAGGTGTCGTCAGGGGCAACAAGGACAAGACACAAGCGAAAAGCTTGAGCACAGGAACTGAAAGTCAAGAATGAGACTGCTCCTTTCTCTCATAAATTATAGTCCTTCCTCATCTTTGTTTTCCCCTCCATATGGCTTGACTACTGTAATTTCTCTGAAGACTGGCCTATTCTGTTTCTTTGTGGATTCTGTAACTTGAAAATGACTTTGACATTCCATTGTAGTAGTCTCATCCTTGGTTTATCAGGAACTTTCACATTAAACGCTTACTTTCATTCATTTGATGTAGCCTCTCAGTGTCCCCATCCCAAAGGTCGGAAGAAAGAATTCAGTTATTTCAGTTTTATCCCAGTATCCACTCAGGCCAATCAACTGTACCCCAGGGATGGGCACTTGTGCATCCTCTCCTTCTGGATGCTGTGAGTAGATCAGCTTCTCTAGAGAGGAAGGTACTTGGGCAGGAGGTATGTCTATGTGACCACTAAAATAATGGGAATGCCTATTATTCCCGAATTGTGAAAAACAATCTGGCACTTTTATACGTTCTGTATGCTATAGGCATATGTTATTTTCACTTTGTCCACAGAATGGTATGATTATGTCATTTCCTATATTGATAATGTTTAATTAATAATAATTAAATCTGAGATGATACACCATCTCTAAGTTTATATCAATCCTAGATCTATCCTTGACCTTAGAAACCAACCAATCAACCGAGCAACAAAGAATAAAACAATAAAAATAACGTAAAAACCTGTCAACCCCAAATCTCTTTTTAGTCAGAAAACATTCTGAATCAGTCAAATCAAATGTTTCTCCAGTGTTGAGGGTAAGAGACAATCTCAGTTAATGTCTATGAATGCCAAATATACTTTGTCTTAACTTTTATCTCTTTAAGGAGACAGTCTAGCCATCTGTGAATTATTTTTCATTACAAATTTTCTAAATTTAAACTTAAACTGATTTTAAAAGCCGTCTACCACTAGGTGGCACCAAATAGCCATAATTCATAGATTGTATCCTAAAACCATACACAGGCCATTAAAGGATTATCATTCTTTCTTTGCTTATGAAGACAATATTTTAAAAATTTTAAATACAAATAATTTGGGATTTTATAGAATAAGAAATACAGCACAGTTTTTTTCCTAAGTAAATAGAACATAATTTAAAAAATAAGTTGAAGTATATTCGTGTAGTCTGTTAATAAATTCATGGTAAAATACTTTGTTGAATTTCAAAATATGTTACTCTTTTCTCCCATTAAATTATTGCAGTATTATAAATATATTTTTTTATATCTGCTTAAAAGCATGTAAGATGATCCTTTTTATGGGTTTTATTTTTGTTTTTTAAGATCTCCTTTACTGAGATCTCTTTTCCTGTCATTACACAACATGCCTTTATTTTAATAGTGATGTTCTCAGTCCAAGGAAGAGTTTGGATTATGATATAGGTGCTGTGGCAAGAGATGCTTCTTCCCATCTACACTTGTAAATTTCTCTCTGTGATACAGGGCTCACCACACTGCTTTAGGTTTTTGTCACCTCGAGGTTTGACTACTGCCATGTCCTCTACCTTGGTTGACAGAGGAAGAGCCCTGGAATATTCAGCTAGTACAGAATGTGACAGCTTGTCTGTTTAGCAATGCCAACCACACAGAGCACATTATACGGATGCTCTGTGCATAGCTCTGGCTTCCAACAGTCATTCTGGGTGTTCATTTTAATTTATAAAGCTCTCCATGGCCTAGGACTTATAAGTAAGTTATATGACGTCCTCATTTCCTGTCCTGGCAGTTAAGGCATTTTACCAGGTAGTTCCTAAGATGCGATGATGAACTCAAAGTTAGAGGTCCTGGATTCTACACTCAATGTCATTTTCTGGCTTTAAAAGAACTCATTTTGCACAATACAGAATTTCCTTGAAACTGTGGGTCCTTAATTTAGAGTCTATAAATAGTGTTTATTTGTGGAGAAAAAGATAGAGACTACCAAAACACAGGGTTCTTTCAGTTTTCACAACTAGCAGAAATAATCTTTCAGTAATAGATATCTATAACAAAAATTACTAAAAAAAAAAATGAAATTAACAGAATAGCAAAACTAGCTTAAAGGTACCACAGTTCATTATGGTTACATTTAGCAGACATTTCTTGAATGTTGAGTATGATTAAGATACTATGTTATAAATTGCAAGACACTGTAGCCAATTATAAAAAGCTATACTGTTATAAAGTGGATAATTGTAGCAAATATAAAACAGTAATATTGAATTACTAGTTTTACATTGGAATTATACAGTATCTCTCCAAATAAGTTGTTGCTTTGGTAGAATATAAAATAAAGACAGATGTAAGTGTCTCAGGATTACAAACTTGCCTGGGTTTTAAGCAACTGAGAGATCTGGGAACTAAATTCAATATGAATAACAGAAATAAATTAGCTTGAGTATGCTTAACATGTAACACACATATATTGTGTGCATGTCTAATTTTCTCAATCAGAAACTACTGATTAGAAGAAAACAAGGGCTTAGTAGGTATTCTGTTTCAAATCTGTGCCTTTTCCAGAGGCATGCGTGTCAAATTCTTCCATGACCTGCAAAAGAAAAGTGGGTAAATTAAAGATTATATTTACCTGACCAGAGTCTAGCATATATGGGACTTGTGATTGCCTACTTCCAAACATTAGTTAATTTAAAGGTTCTACATTTGTCAGTAAAAAAAATAGGTTAAAAAAAATGGCTGGGGAAACTGCAGTGGGAGAAATGAAATGTTAATACCTACACATTTCTTGATTTTAATGATAAAACTCTGTTCTCGTCAGAAGTAGGAATAGTAAACAGAATTTTTAAACTGTCAGTGAGATGACTTTTGGAAAGATTATCACTTTAAAATGGAAAACATATTTTTGTATAAATAAAAGCAATGCTTATTTTAATAAATTTCATTTATTAAAAGGCTCTTAAGTTGTTATACAACAAAAGAGTGCCAGATCTACTCTGAGGCCCCTCCCGTTTTGGTGACTTTTATTATCTCTCCTTTCAGTATCTGTCATTACTTGTGGTTTTCTCTTTTCTGAATCAAAAATAGTTTTATATTTGATTTTCTGATTATCTTCAGCCAGAATGATCTTTCAGCATATGCTTCTCCAGGAATGATGGAAATGTTGTATTGACAAAATACACCCTTGAACACTTCTGCCTAATGTTTATTAGGCTATCCAGTTAAGTTTCAGTTTGGGTGTCATCCATTTTCCACATAAGGCTGACCCTGACACTGACAGAAAAACTGACTAATATTCACTATTGGTTTCAGTGGCCAAACAACAACTTCTCTCTAGAGCTGCCTTATTGGAGGTGGTATTATGACCTTGCATGTTTATAAGGATGCATGGAAGTAGCTGATGAAATTTGTTCTGTTGCAAAGTCAGCGGTCTCAGAGGTAGACTATATTTTGCTACCATATTTTGTGTATAATGTATAGAACTATCTAATACCAAAACAGCAGCTAAAAGAGGGAAGGAGAATTTCACAAATACATCATCTTGAATACATAACTTTCCCATAGCCAGATACCTGTGTACTGCTATTGACCCACTACAAAAATAGCATGGATTTCTGATTAAAAATATACCATTAAAATGTTTTCAAATGAATGGGCAAAAAAGATGTGGTACATATGTACAATGAAATACTACTCAGCCAAAAAAAAATGTTGCCATTTGAGACAACATGGATGGACTTTGAAGGTATTATGCTAAGTAAAATAAGTCAGAATGAGAAAGACAAATACCATATCATTTCACTCGTGCAGAATCCACCAAAGTAAAACAAATGAACAAATAAAAGAAAAACAAACTTGTAGGTACAAAGATCTGATTAGTGGTTACCAGAAGGGAAAGGGGTTGGTATGTGGGTGAAATGGATGAAGGGGGTCAACTGCGCGGACATGGAGGTCAGCTAGACTTGTGGTGGTGATCACTTAGTAGTGTATACAGATACTGAATTATAATGTTGTACACCCGAAACTTAGTTAATTTCAAAAGAAACTAAGAAAAAATCCCAATTATTTTGATTCAATAAAGGGTGGAGGCATTACAGCTAACAAGATCTCAGTAGCTGACCAGTACCTCTGAAAAATGTATCCAGAGATTTTTAAGTAAATCCTCTGGATTTAGTTTCATAACATTAATCTCCAATGAATAATAATGGCCATTATTTTTGGAGAATTTACTCAATGTAGTAGGAACTATGCTAAGTATTTTATATCCATTACCAATTATTATTGGTAAGGTGCTATAAGTAGGAATTTGTTATATACACAAATCTTGGGCAATGTCACTCAGCTGACTGGCTTAGATTTGAACCCAGTCACATGAAAGAACCTGTGTTTTAAATCATTTCAGTATAGAGCTCTGTATGTGATAGCATAGCTTTCATATCCTCTTAATTAATAGTTTTAACCAATAAGCAATGATTTATTTTTCATATTATTTTCATATTATTATCTTTCATCACTATGATAATCCCATTTACTGGCTTTTTTGTTTTGTTTTGTCTTTACTATTCCTTTTATTTAGGTAACAATTCATGAATATATCCTTATTGGAAAAGATTTAAGCAATAGTTATAAAAGATCAAAGTTCCCTCTCACCTCTCCATTCCAATGTCTTGTCTGAAAGACAAAGTATGTTAAAATTCTGCTTTATGGCCTTTCAGTCCTTTTGCTAAGAACTAACACAAATACACATACAAATATCTTATGAAAACATAATTATACTATGCCAGTTCTTCCAGTACTCTTTTAAATATCTGACACACATGTATATATACACATAGAAATATTATTTTCATATAATCATAATTATTCTATACCCATTCTTCCAATTTTTTAAATAATTATATATCTTACGCTTTCCTTATAAGTAGATATGGGTCTTCCGCTTTTTTAAAACTGTTGTCCAATATTTCATAATTTAGATACACCACATTTATTGAATCCCTCACCTGCTCAACAAATATATAGGATATCTTCACTTTTGCTATTATAAACAATTCTGAAAGTGACATCCTTGTACATATTACTACTGTACACATACGTGAGTCTGTCTTTAAAATAGATTCCTAGAAATGGACTTACTTAGTCCAAGAGTATATATAAAATATATGTATGTATATGTATACGCATATATACACATATACATAATTTAAATATTTTTGATAGCTACCACTCAACTGGTCTTCCAAAAGATTTTTACCTTTTATACTCTCAACAACATTGTGATGAAAATGCATAGTTTTCTGTGTGCTTACAAACACTAAAATTAATTTATCAATTTCAGGTTTGCGGTGGTTTTTTTTCTTTTGCTGATCTGGTGGGAAATTATATTTGATTGTTTTATTTTCCCTATTTCTGAATACTGGAGAGAAAATTTCTGTTTATTGGTAAAATAGAAACTTTATCATTCTCTAGCTTCATACATTACTAGATATGACCCAGACATAACATATTCAGGTAATATAGTGATTTCTTTTACATTTCATATATTTTACCAATGTTTAAGTATTAAGGAGTTTAGGTAAAAATACAGATTTACAGCTTTTCTTTAAAAAATCGTAAGATCTGGCAACGCTAAGCCTCTATTTCTTAGTGGCACAATGCATTGACACCAAGCAGCGGCTATATCACCTAGATGGGGTGAGCCTTCTCCCAATTGCCCTAAGGTGGCCTGAGTTTCTCAGCTTTATTTCCTCCAAAGTCCTTAGACAATTTGACTTGGCTACACCTGAACTAACTATTCCTTAAGCATATAAAATTTTGACATAATTTGTTAAAATTAAAAGTTAACCTTTTATTTGCTTTCGTTATTAACCCAATGAATCACCAAGCCTACTTCATTTGCAAAATATAAATGGAAAACAAGGTATTGTCAAATGTTTCCTTCCAAAAATATCAATATATTTTTCTATAAATAGTTTAGAACCACCCCTTTGGGTTTTTTTTGATGATACAAATTGTTTTAATATATTACTAAATAATATTTGAAAGAAGCTCCTATTTCTATATGTAAAAAAAGAATAGACTAATACCAGATGCAACTGAATACATTTGAATTAGACATTTTCACTGAGTCGATGTAATATTTTAAGCTTGATGCTCATTTTAAAATGAGATACCAAAAAATGATTTTCTCTGATAGTTTAAGTACTCATAGACCATTACATATTAAATTAGCCCCTTAAATAGTACCTGAACAATTACCTTGTTAAACTACAAAGTACCTCTCTACAGTACTTTTTATTGCAATCTTCATTTCACAAAGGACATATGGCCACAACTCTGCTTACCTAAGGCATGCCAGGGCACAAGAATTTCCTTTTTATCTGCCAACCAAAGTTGGCGTTTGGAGGAGGATTCCCTCAGTTGTAGGCAAGTATACTGCTCTGTTTACAGAGGGAATTCCTCTGTCTCTAGGCGGAGGGTAGTCTCCATGCCTGGGGAGCAGCCGCTTGGAACCTAACCAAAAGGAAGGCCTGATCAGTGGAATGAAGGACAGAATCATTTCCCTCTATTGTTCTCTTTTTCCTATCATATATACATTTTTGCCATAAAATTTTTTTAAATTCTAAGCAATTACTTTTTTATGCAAGATTTGTGAGTTGTCAATTCCATGTATACAGTTACCATCATCTCTACCTAGAATAATTTCTCAAACTGCTTTTGAATTTATTATTTATCAAATATTCATTAGCGTCTTTGATGTGCCAGAGACTGTACTAAGTACCAGTTATAAAAGGGTGAACAAAAAGACTAGATTCCTGCCATCATGTGACATGTTCAGGTAAGAGGGAGAAATAATAAACAAACATATACTTATTGAATTAATTAGTCAGCTCATTAATAAAGAAAATATTCCCAATAAGGATAATGTGCTGTGAAGCAGGGCAAAGGGACTGATAAAGATAAGATGGTGTAGGGAATGGAGAATAAACATCTCAAAAATTATTTTATATAACCCATCTCTAGAGAACCGTCCCCGATTACAGGCGCCATCATTCCATAAAGATATTTATAAAATACAATATGCACTTACATGAAGGAAATAGAATGGTGAGGGATTGGAAGAACATGGCCATACAAGGAATGGCTGAAGGAAATGGTGATATTTAGACTGAAAAAGAAAAGAGTAAAAGAAGAAATACGACACTTAGGTTTAGACATTTTGAAAGTTGTCATGAAATAAAAGGAACAGAACAATTTTGTTTCCTATAGGAAGAACTAGACTAGGGATAATAGGAGAAAAGATAAAATTAGTATATGATTTATTGGATTATCACTTTGTACACAGCACTAGATGTCTTACAAATAATTAGTAATTAATATTATCATGATTCTTTGAGATTTTTCTTTTATTCCTCTTTATCAGGACACTGAGGTCAGTGAAGTCAAAAACAAAAACATGCTCGGATTCATACAGATAGTGAATGGTGAAGCTGGAATTTGGCCTTGGGCCTTCTCCATAGCAAATGTTCTTTTCTCTACATCCTGATACCTCTTGATTTTAGCTTAATATAAAACATAACTTTTTAACATCTAAAACTGCCTTACCTGGTGAAGTAGTATACTTCCTATAATAGGAACTGTTACTGAAGAGGTCCCTTAGGTGGGATTCTTGCACTGTGTGGAGTGTAACCTCTAAGGTCTCCTATAATCCTAAGAGACTGCAATTTTCACTAACTGAATTAGGAAGTCTTAGTCTATGGCACCCTACCCAATTATTAGCACAGTTTACTTCATAGGATTAGCAAGTCATCACCTATTAGAGATCTGGACCCTGCAGGATTTGGAAGCCTGTTCCATAAATGGGCAACCCTGAAATAGAATGAGAGTACTGCATTAGACACCAAAGGGACGTGAGCTAGCCTCAAAGGAAAACTTCACCTAGTTCACAGCTTTGACTAGGACCAGATTGCAACTGAATACATTTGGTGTAGTTTTCATTTTCCAAAATGAAATCAAGACTAATATTTTAGGCTCAGCAAGGTTGAAAAAAAATCTCTTGCAATAACAGGGATTTTTGTTTTGACTCATTTTGTAAATATCTCCTCAAACAGGACACAAACAGGATATTTCACATTTCACATTGCTTTTATCTATCAATAATGCCTGGTGTTTCCACATTAGGTAAAATTATCAGAAAGCTGCACATCTTCAGTTGAATAAGTGGTTCTTTTCAGTTGACGAAACTTAACACATGCCCTTAAACCTTAGTTTTATGTCTGTTATGAGTTTTTAAATCAAACTAAAATGAATTTTTAAGTCATTTAAAAAAATCTAACTGTGGAATTTAACACTAAATTTTTAGTGGTTAAGTATTTCATAGTTTGGTTTTGTGCTGGATGATGAAGTACCTCTTTTTATTGGTTTTACATTTATATGCCACTAATAACAACCAGTGACTAGTTTTGACATGTCATTGGATTGATTCAAAGAAGAGACTCATCAGCTTTTGCTACATCATTTATAGCATTAATTTTATTTACTTACCTTCTCTTCTGCAACTTTAAATGATCCCAGTTGCTGTAGTTTCTCATCGTTTCACTTGTAAGTTCTGGCATAGCTTCAACCACACTGTTCCCTTCCTTGGCCTCTTAATTACATCTCCTAAGTAAGATGGGCGACACTGAGGTTAGGCCTCACTTAGCTAATGAGATTGGACTAAATCATGGCCCCCAGGGTACTTGGTTTGCTAATTTCTTAAAATTAGTAGTACTTGTTTAAAAACTTTAAGAGGGATGTAAAAGAGAGAAAATTAAGGTAGTTTGCCTTTAGTTCCACTTGAGTGTGGGAACCTGGCATTAAAGAGGCCAACTAGAATCTAAATGAATATTAACAATTAATGAGCAGAAGACAGAATGGGGAGCAATCTTCAGAAAGACTATCAATGATTTTTGTACTTTCTACCATTCTCCAAACTTTAATTTGTGAGGACATGTTTCATCACACTTTCAAATTAGCCTAGATTCTATAATTTTTTTCTTTTTCATTAACTTTGCCTGCAAGGTATACAGCTGCCACATATTTCATGTAACAATTTTATGCTATCAATTCACATATAATAAAAGAAAACTAGTATTCTTATAAACCCAGCATGTGGACACACATACACAAACATATATACGTAGTGATTTAGTAAAAAAATATTTCTGCAAAGATCATTAGCAATATATCATGCTGATGTTATTAAAGTATAATAAATAATGTTTTATTATTGATATTTATATATTAAAACACTAAACTACATGTATGGAAAATAGTCATGTTGCTGTCCTCAAATATGCAAATGATTTCACCAGTAGAAGCAGTATCAGGATAAGTAGCATGAAGCTAGAAACAGCATTATCATTCATTTAGTCAACAAATATTTATTGATTCTTTACTAAATGCTCTGCTAGGTCATGGGAACATATTGATGAATAAAACTTTTCCTGTAATTAAAAAGCTTATGTTCCTGAAAGGAAACAGAAATAAACAGATGATTTCTAAAATCATGGGGTTTAATAGTTACTCTCAAAGAGTGGTTTGCAGACCAGTAGCATTAGTGACTCCTGGGAACTTAGACGTGAAAATTCCCGGTTTGCACTACAGACCCACTGAATCAGACTCTCTCCAGATGATTCTGATAAAGTTTTGAGAACCACTGTACTATAATTTTAAGTAATCCAAAGTGAGTAAAATACACGACTAGAGATGCAGTTGCTTAGGGGACCTTTAATGGTATTACACAGGAAGTGTCAGGTCTCTCAGAAAATGATGATCCATTTTCAGTTCCTTCCTCTGGTGGGATAAGACTTTTCCTGACAATGGGACTAGGGTCTGATGGGGTGAAATGTGCCTTCATCCAATCTGGCAAAATTAGGTTGACAGTCAATGCAGTTATATTGCCTAATGGTCAAGACAGCACACTAGTTCTCTACCTGTGCAACTCTATATGAACAGAAGTGAACTGAACAGGAGGCATTGGCTTGACTAGTATTGCTACTGCAAGCTGAACCAGCATAGTGTCTCAACCTAACATCCCTTCCAAAGATGAAAAAGTGTAGGTATAAATGTAGAGAAGGAGGAATAGTAGCTAATGATAAGAGAAGGAATAAGTGGGTTTTACAGTGAGGAAAATCCAATATTATATTGCGTACTCAAGAGACCCATAGCAAGAGATGATACTGTCTCTTAGTTTAATTATGCCACGTATCTGAAAGAATGAAGCTACTCCTGCTTTTGGAAACTATTTTGGAAACTTACAAGGTTGACTAGAAGCCTGCAAACCTGAGTAGCATCACTCTGGGAGATGTTTTGGTCATTTAATATAATTATAGACTGGACTAACTGTTAATGACAAGTGAGAATATAGTAATATGCCAGTATCTTTTTACTATTCTTTTCAGGTTATATCTACTACCATAATGTGATATGTTTTAACACTAGCACTGTTGGTAGGATTATAATATGATATTGATGATCAAATATATTGGGAAACTAAGTTAGAACCTCCTCAGGATATAATATGGCTGGAAAATGACTGGCCTGATAAAGAGCTACATTTAGTTAACCATCAGCTAATCTATATGCTAAGTAGTTCTACACAAATTTATCACAAGATACAAACAGTGGTAGATCAAAAGATAGAAATATGAAAATGAATGTGATGGCTTTATAAGATGGATTAGTTTTTTCTTAAAATCTATTGCTACCCCTACACTGTCTCCTCCAAATGTTAGGCATATTTATAATGATACTATTTCTCTGTCTGTCATAAATGCTATATTAAGTGTAGATGCTCAAACTTGATTGTTTTGCTGTAGGAGGGCCTTGACCAAAGACTGGTTGTGGCCTAGGTAGTAAAGAATTTGGTCTTGCCCAAGGAGAGGTCTGGATTTAGCCTTCAGTTTCTAGGAAGTAATCTATGTCATACACGATAGAGGTGTCCTTGTTGAGTGTGGGGACTGGTCACACTAGACTTAGGGTGTGACCAGCCACACTCAACTGTCCTAGGAAACAGGCTGGACATGCCAGACAGACCAGCAGTGTCACTTAGGGTGAGGACTTTGGATCATCTAGTGTCAGTCAACCGGGAGAATGAGAGTAACCATGTGGGACGTCGGTCAATCCATAATACCTACAGAATGAAGTCCTAATACAAATTTTGAATTCCCAAACTTGGCTGAGCTTTCCTGGTTGGCAGTACTTCATGCATATTGTCACACATCAACGCTGAGAAAGTAACACATCCTTCTCCATGGGGAGCGGACAATGCAAGCTTCATGTTTGGAAACTTACTGGACTCTGCTCTATGTGTCCCTTCCTTTGGCTGATTTTAATCCAGTTAATTCATATCCTTTTCCTGTGATGAACTGTAACTGTGAGTGTAATAGTTTTCAGTTAGTTCTATGAGTACTTTTAGAGAATTATCAAACTTGAGAGTGGTTTGGGGAACACCCTGATCTTGTAATTGGTGTCAGAAATGAGGGTGGTCTTAGAGATGGCACCCTCCAATTGTGTAGTTGGACCTAATTCCTTGGAATTCTTAATTTTTTTGTTGTTTATGAATTTCTATATTTTTTAAATGTGTGAAATTCCCATGTTACATTGTAGGACCTGTGGTTTTGAACAGTTTCTTATATGTATAAAACTCCAAGTGAAAGATTCCATCTAGGCATTTATAGAGGGATATCTGGATTGTGTAGACCTTACATTAAAAAAACCCCAAAAAACTAAAAATTCTGTTGCCCTAGAATCAGCAAGACTGGGAAACAGCTTGTCTGGGCATATTCCATAGCAGTAGGGCAAAGAAGAAAGAGCTGGGCGCCCAGGGGATATGCAATTACTATGCTTGAGGAATGCCACTGGGAGCTTTCCAGGGTTACCATGACATATATGTGTGTGCGTGTGTGTGTGTATTTGTGTATTCAAATGGCACCTCTACACGAGAGGATCAGCCGTATATCCTAGGGACCTGGTTTTAATGAGTAGCTACAGTATATAACTGCAGTGAGAGCAATTCTTGGCAAGACTTGGGCAAGTCACTTAAGCTTTCCTTGACTTAGTTAATTGGGATAGTATCTACCCTGCCAACTTTAACACTGTGTGTGAGGCTCAAATGACACAATGTCAAACCAATTTATAAGCTGAAAAGTCCCATGTAAAAGTAAGTTACTATATTTCTGTGTCTTTGACAGTGCGTCTCTCATTTGCTTTTCTCGCTAGAACCCTAAAACTGCCTCACCCACATGCATTGGAGAAAATTTGTATTGTTCAGTTTCATTCATTTACACTTCTCAGTGGGATTTGATTTGAAGGGAAGAGCTCCTTTAAAGTTTTTAAAACATTTCCCTAAAGCATTCTGGGAAAAAACGTGACATATGATTAGTACTTATGTAATTTTCTTTTAACTCTATATCCCTTTCTTCCAGCATATTACTTCAATGAATTGTGGCTTTTGTTTGCAGTAAAGTTTTATTTAATAAGTTTTATCCCATACCTATATTCAAATATTGTATTAGATGGCCTAATTCACTTATTAAAGTACATTTATTCCATACATATTTATTAGGTTCTGTCCATATGTGATATACTTTCTGTGAGGCCTCTAGTGAAAGAAAAGAATTGGTCCCTACTCTCTAGGAGCTTAGAATCTCATGAAGAGAAAACTGTTCAGAGAAATACATGGAGATATTTTCCTTAATGGGATATAGGCAAAGTGCAGTGAGAGCTTGGAAGGAACAAGTAAAACTTCCCCCAGGTTAACAAGTCTAGGCAGAGGAGACACTATGGGCATGACAAATTCTGGAAACCCCAAGACTGTAATTTTGAAAAAGGAAAGTCTCAGGGGGCAAGTAAGGAGAAGGGACAAGAGTAGACAAGGGTAAACAGCAGGCACAATGGCCTTTTGTGCTAAGAAAAGGATTTTTAATTTCATTCTGCATCTGTGCAGAGCTGTTGAAGAATTTTGAACGTGATAGTGATTCCGTCCCAGCCTCTTTGGGTTTTAAAATGCATAATGTGAATCAGTGTCTTATCTATGAGACCATATTTCCTTTCAATCAAAAAACTATATGTTCACTAATCATCAGGAAAATGCTAATCAAAACCACAATGAGATATCACCTCACACCTGTCATAATGGCTGTCACCAAAAAGACAACACGTAACAAGGTCTGGCAAGGATGTGGAGAAAGGGGAACCTTAGTGCACTATTGGTGGGAATGTAAATTAGTACAGCTGCTATGGAAAACAGTATGGAGGTCCCTCAAAAATTTAAAATAGAACTACCATGCGATCCGCAACTCCACTTCTGGGTATTTATCTGAAGAAAACTAAAACAGTAATTCACAAAGATATTTGCACCCATATGTTCATTGCAGCATTATTCACAATAGCCAAGCTATGGAGGCAACCTAAGTGGGCATTGATAGATGAATGGTTAAAGAATATTATGCAGCCATAAAAGAAAGAATGAAATCTTCCCGTCCGTGATAACATAGATGGACCTAGATGGTATTATGCTAAGTGAAATAAGTTAGACAGAGGAAGACAAATACCATATCATTTCATTTATATGTGGAATCTAAAAAACAAAACAAATGAACAAACATAACAAAACAGAGTCATAAAGAGAACAGATTGGTGGTTGCCAGATAGGAAGGGAGTGGGCAGTGGAAGGGTGGGTGAAATGGATGAAGGGGATCAAAAGGTACAAACTTCCAGTTATCAAGTAAGTCATGAGGATCTAATGTACAACATGGTGACTATAGTTAATAATACTGTATTGCATATTTGAAAGTTGCTAGAAGAGTGAATCTTAAATGTTCTCACCACAAAAAAGAAATGGTAATTATTTAAAGTGATGGAAGTGTTAACTAACCCTACTATGGTAAGCATTTGGCAATATGTAAGTGTATCAAATCAAAATTATATACCTTAAACTTACCCAATGTCATATGTCAATTATATCTAAATAAAGTTGGGAAAAATAATTTATCTTAAAAATTCTTGTGAATTTGACATTCTATACCATAGGATAATTAGCAATGATATTTTGATTACTAGAAAGTAAAATTGAGGTTCCAGGAAAATGTGTTCTGTTTCTCTTATGCCTTAAGACACTCCCATCCGCCACCCCAAAACACACACACACATACACACACACACACACACACACACACACATACTCACACAAACACAAACACTGACTTCTGCCTCAGAGGTTACTTGCTGTTCAGTTTGCACAGCACAGACCTGCTCCTTGGCTATGCACTTGGCCTAAAGGCCTCCTCCAAGGTGGCTTTGTCCTCCTGTTACTCTGACCATGGTAAGGCTTTTCTCATCTGTCCATTAACTTTCTTTTATAATTACATCATCACACTTCTTTTCTTTGTATTCAAAGCTCTGGCCACTGATCGCCATCTGTATGAAAAGAGCCTCATTTTCCCATTATTATACACACAGTCCAGTCCCTTTATTCTTTTTTTTCTTTCAGCATATACTTTCACTCCCCCTCACCCTTTTTCTCACTCTTATTGTCTATTCTTTTATCATAGTTCCTTTTTGCCTGACAGTGCCTCATAAAATTCACTGGGGTTAAATCCTTTGATGATTCTTCAAGTGCTTTCTCTGCCCAAATTGTATGACATTTTTGTTTTAGGTTAGTTTTACATTTTCACTGGATTCAAAGTCTAGTGAATTTTTCACATTGCTTTTCTAGTACTCTGTGTTTTTCCTGCCCATTTTAATTGCTTGATTATTGAACAAATCTTCTTCAATTAAACCTTTCTAAATTCATCTGGCATGTGCCTTTGGTGGAAGAGAAGGTGAGCATTGCTAGAGGTTAGATCATTAGAAACTGCTGATGGCAATAATGATAAAGTGGGAGAAATACACCACATTTAAATTTTATGTTTTCTTGGGTTTCCTAGATTCTATTTTATCCAACATAAATAAAGAGTTCTCTAATATTATCAAGGTTTGCACTCATTTGGCTTCTTGGGATGTTTGGTTGGTTGGTTGTTCGTTCTTCATTAATTTTAAAAATCTGGATAATAAATCCACAGAACTGGATTTATTTTTTTAATATGACCTAGGACAAATTACTTAACTCCTCTGCCTCTTAGTTTTCTCATGATATTTGGAGAGGACTAAATCACAGGCAGTGTACAAAGCACCAGGTGTATTGCTTGGAATATCTTAAGTGTTCAATAATTATTAGCTTCTTTATGTTTTCTTTTTCAATGAGATTATTATTTTTTTAATGTAAAACATTTAGATTTTAAGAATGCACTTTTACCTCTATCTTCAAATTACTTTCATAGATAGCTTTATGATTATGCTAATAATATTTTTAAATGACTGACTAGAGAAAAACACAGGATTTTAAAATTAATTTTGAATCTGTTAGGTTTTTTTTTTTTTAAACACATAGCTATCAAAGACCCAGATGTGCACCATATGAGTTGATGAAAATGTACATAGGAAGTTGTGATAAAAGCTTTTCTTTTTAGTCTTATCATATCTTAAATTCAAGGTTACTTTTATACAGCTGGTATATATTAAATATAATATTTGGTTCATGTACAAATGGTTGGTCTAAGTATGGAAAAGCTGAACAGAAAATTGGGAACATTTCCTCCTGGGACATGGACATGGTAAAATTGAAATGGTATCATCGTATTTCTAGAGCATCTCTTCAATATGAACAGGATATCACAATTAGAGACAAATATTTTGGTGACTATATTTTACCCTAAATGTAGACTTTTGTTCATCTACAGTCTCTTTTAAAACAAACAAATAAAAATTCTATAGTATATATCTATACAAGTGCCATTGGAAGAATTGCATTTCTTTAAAAATATTTGAGGTGATAGAAGTTAAGAAGAACCCTTACCTGAGGAAACAAAATATAAATTAGTAAAAAGAGATCAAGGGAAGGTACTATGGCAGACACTATTAGATCCATATCTATCAGCCATTCCTCTCTCTCTCTGCTAACAGAACCCTAATTTGTCTGGGTTGACAATGGACCCCATCCCAAGTGATGAAATATGATTGTTTCAGGGAAGCTGATCATTAGAATTTTGCCCTCTTTCCCAGCTGTTCTTGAGCCAGTGATGTAACAGTTCAGAGCTGTGAGACATGAGGGGAAATCTGCTGGGGAGCTTTGGCAAAGTTTTTCTTTCTTATAAAAAGACATAGGAGAGAATATGCTAGAACTGCCCTGTTCCTCTCTTTCTTGCTGTGAACAGGAATTTAAGTCAACTTGCAAGCATAAGGTCACAAGCATATGGAGAAGAATCAACACACCAAGGATGATAGGACAAAAAATTAAAATAATCTAGTCACTTGTAACATGTTTAAGCTGCTAGACCAACCCTGGAAGTATGCATCTTTAGAGTTTTTTTTTTTTTTTTTGGTTAAGGCACAATAAATGTCCATATGTTGATTAAATATGCTATTACTTAAAGGCAAAAGAATTCCTAAATGACACAAGGGCTTTCTTTTTGTTTGGGCGTTTGTAACTATAGTTGTTGCTGTTACTGTTATTGGAAGCAACCCACACAGTCATCAAAAAATGCATGAGTAGGAAATTGTAGTATATATCTTCAATAGAATACCGCTCAGCAATGTAAAGAAATGAACTATTGACACACGTAACATGGATGAACCTCAGAATCATTATTCTAGTGAAAGAAAACAGACACAAAACACTATTATATGAGTCAGCTCATATGAAGTTCTATAACAGGAAAATCTAACCTAACCTATTACCTATTTAGGCATGAAGAAATAGGCATAACTGTGTTTAATAAAAGAATGAGGATTTGTTTTTCTTAAATACTATTCACGAACATAAACAAATAGACTGTTTCATGCTGTGGCTTTGTTATTAATACAATCCATTGTCTTCCTCTTTAATTCTTGGCTTTCTTTATCGGTTCTACATATTTACTTTTTAAAAACGTTTTGTTTTGAAATAGTTACAGGAAGATTTTAAAACATTACAGAGAGGTTCTGTGTTCTCTTCACCCAGTTTCCCCCAATGGTTACATCTTATATAACTATAGTGTAACATTAAAACATTAACTGACATTAGTACAGTGTATGTGTATAGTTCTATGACATTTTATCACATATATATTTGTGTAACCACCACAGCAATCAAGATACAGTACTGTTCCATCACAGTGATCTCTCGAGCTACCCCTCTATAATCATAACCACCCCCCTCACCCCATGGTCCCTAAGCCCTGTTAACTACTAATCTGTTTTCCATTTCTATAATTTGGTTATTCTGAGAGTGTTACATAAAGGGAATCATACACTATGTGACTCTTTTTCACTCAGCAAAATGCCCTTGATCTACCCAAGTTGTGTGCATCAATAGTTCTTCCTTTTAATTCCATGCACCCCATGGTATCAATGTAACAGTTTGTTTAGCCATTCAGTTATTGATGGATATTTTGATTGTTCCAAGTTTGGGGATATTACAAATAAAGCTGCTATAAGCATTCTTGTACAGGTTTTTGGTGGACCTAAATGTTCATTTCTCTGGGATAAATGCCCACTAGTGCAGTTGCTGGGTTGTGTGATAAGTTTATGTTTACTTTTTTAAGAAACTATTTTCCAGGGTGGCTGTACCACTTTACATTCCCACCAGCAATGTTTGAGAAATCTAGTTTCTTCACATCCTTGCCAGCATTTGACATTGCCACTATTTTAAAATTTTTTATCAGTCCTAAAAGGTGTGTAATAGCCATCTACAGATGTAGATGTTAAACATCTTTTCATGTGCTTGTCATTTGTATATCCTCTCTGATAAATTGTCTCCTCATGTCTTTTGCCAGTTTTCTAGTTGAATTGTTGCTTGCTTTCTTCCTTTGTTTCTTTTTGTATTTCTTTCTTTTTCCCTTCCTTCCTTCCTTCCTTCCTTCCTTCCTCCCTCCCTCCCTCCCTCCCTCCCTTTCTTTTTTTTGCTTTTAATTTTTGAGGATAGTTTATATGCTCTAGATACAACTCTCTTTTCAGATATGTGGTTGCCAATACTTCCTCCCAGTTTATAGCTTATCTTTTCATGCCTTTCTAACAGGTTTTTTGAAGAACAAAGGTTTTCTTTAAGTTTTGAGGAAGTCCAATTTACACATTTATTTTTAGTATAATAAGCTATCATTTTGGTTTATACGGGTGCTTCTGTCCAAGAAATAGCTCTCTTCCATTTTCGAGGTATTCTTCAAATGTCTACCTAGTAAATAAATATCTCTTTGGATCCATCTCCTAGAGTAATGAAAATAAAAACAAAAATAAACACATGGGGCCTAATTAAACTTAAAAGCTTTTGCATATGAAAGGAAACTAAACAAAATGAAAAGACAGCCTACAGAATGGGAGAAAATATTTGCAAACAATGGGACTGACCAGGGCTTAAGCTCCAAAATATACAGACAGCTCATATAGCTCGACATAACAACCCAAATCAAAAAGACAAACAACCCGGGCTTCCCTGGTGGCGCAGTGGTTGAGAATCTGCCTGCCGATGCAGGGGACAAGGGTTCGAGCCCAGGTCTGGGAAGATTCCACATGCCATGGAGCAGCTAGGCCCGTGAGCCACAACTACTGAGCCTGCGCGTCTGGAGCCTGTGCTCTGCAACAAGAGAGGCCACGATAGTGAGAGGCCCGCGCACCGCAATGAAGAGTGGACCCCGCTTGCCGCAACTGGAGAAAGACCTCGCACAGAAACGAAGACCCAACATAGCCAAAAATAAATAAATAAACCAACGAACCGACAAAAAAAAAAAAAAAAAAGACAACCCAATCAAAAAATGGGCAGAAAAACTAAATAGATATTTCTCCAAAGAAGATATACAAATGGCCAACAAGCACGTGAAAAGATGCTCAACATCCCCAATTATTAGAGAAATTCAAGCCAAAGCTACAATGAGACATGAGCTCGCACCGGTCAGAATGGCCATCATCAAAATATCTACAAATAATAAGTGCTGGAGAGGATGTGGAGAAAAGGGAACCTTCCTACATACTTGGTGGGGATGTAAATTGGTACAGCCACTATGGAGAACAGTATGGGGGTTCCTTAAAATCTAAAATCAAATCTACTGTATGATCCAGCAATCTCATTCCTGGGTGTATCTGCAGAAAACCATAATTCGAAAAGATACATGCAGCCCATTGTTCATTACAACACTATTTACCACAGCCAAGACATGGAAGCAGCCTAAACGTCAATCAACAGATGAATGGATACAGAAGATATGGTACATATATACAATGGAATGTTACTTATCCATAAAAAAGAATGAAATAATACCATTTACAGCAACATGGATGGACCTAGAGATTATCATGCTAAGTGAAATAAGCCAAAGACAAATATCATACGATATCACTTATATATGGAATCTAAAACAAAAAAGAATGATAACAAATGAACTTATATACAAAACAGATATAAAAAACAAGACATAGAAAACAAACTTATGGTTACCAAAGGGGAAAGAGGGGGAGGGATAAATTAGGAGTTTGGGATTAACATGTACACACTGCTATGTATAAAACAGATAACCAGCAAGGACCTACTGTATCGCACAGAGAACTATACTCAATATTTTGTAATAACCTATAAGGGAAAAAAATCTGAAAAAGAATGGATAGATATATATGTATCATTGAATCACTCTGCTGTACCCCTGAAACTAACACAACATTGTAAATCAACTATACTTCGATTAAAAAAAAAAGAACCCCCCCCCCAAAAATTTAAACCTATCCTAAGAAAGGCCAATCTAATAAGTAACCGGGTTACTTTAAATAAGTATTACAAAAGTTAGCTGTGTTATCATTTAAACATCAATAAACACCCATAAATTTATTACCTTTCATGAAAGTCAGAAATCTACCAAAACCAGAATCAATAATCAAAAACTGAAAATAGAAAGATTTAGTTTGTAGAAAATGTCAGAATACACAGAAGAAAAATGAAAATGTATTAGTAATATACTTTCCTTATGTGATTTTAAAATTTGCAACATAAAATCAATTGATTAATACTTTTTCAGTGCTTTTTTTTTTTTTTTTGCCGTACACGGGCCTCTCACTGTTGTGGCCTCTCCCTTTGCGGAGCACAGGCTCCGGACGTGCAGGCTCAGTGGCCATAGCTCACGGGCCCAGCCGCTCCGCAGCATGTGGGGTCTTCCCGGACCGGGGCATGAACCTGTGTCCCCTGCATCGGCAGGCGGACTCTCAACCACTGTGCCACCAGGGAAGCCCTTCAGTGCACTTTTTATGCCTATTATATGTTAATCTCAAATCTCTCTAATTGAGGTGAACCATTTTTCGTGGTGATTTTTTTGTTTGTTTCTATCATTATTATAAAAACAATATTCAAGATTCAATATGTTCAGTCATCTCTCTTTTTACATGTTTTTCTCAGTTTGTATATTAGAAATCTAAGTCTACACAGTCATCCCTCAATATTGTACCCAGGGAAGTTTGGTTCCAGGACGCAGCAGATACCAAAATCCAAGGATGCTCAAGTCACTTACATAAAGTAGCACATAGTACAGTCAGCCCACCATATCCGCAGGTTGGGAGGGCTGACTGTAGTTGGCAAAATAATAGTGTCACCTATTCTGTTTAATGGTTATGAATGGTAAAGACAGGATTTGTGTAAAACACTTTTTTTATTGGCCATGCTGCGTGGCTTGCGGGATTTTAGTTCCCCAACAGGGATTGAACCCTGCGCCTTACAGTGAGAGGGGGGATTCCTAACCACTGGCCTGCCGGGGAATTCCCTAAAACACTTTTTAACTGAGGCTGCCCCACCAAATCTCCACTCAGATCATGCATCTTACAAGCCCCTTAGATTTCATCTTATGTTTAGCAACTAATATGTGGAGAAGCAAATGTACCTGATTGTTCTGTATATCCACCTCAAGATGATTTGCTCTTGCCAGTGAGTACCTTAGGAGAAGCACTGCTTTAGAATGAACATGGTAAGGAAATTTAAGCACCCACTGCAAAGGTCTGCAGCCCAGAATATTTTCAGGGAAGCACTTCTTGAGGTTCTGCTGTAGGAAAGAACTGGACTAGTAGGCCTGTTCCAAAAAATGTGCTCAGCATTTGTCTTCTCTTCCAGCTGAGTCAGCTCTTGACATTAGAAGCATCTTTGATGATTCCTCGTCAAAGATGAGATATCGAATCCTTGGTGAACTTGATTATTGTGGAATTAAGGACTGCCCTCAAATAATCAGTGTAAAGTTAAGGATGGTTGCTAAGCAAGGCAACCAAAATATGTATCCTATGCTATATCCAAAGCCAACAATGAAGAAGCAATGCAAAAGCAAGATCACCTAAGGGGAGTCTGACTCCAGACTTTATTTTAGAGGGATGAAGAGTTAGCTCCAGGATAAACCTCTAGGAAGAAGTAAACCTTTAGGAAACTGACAGGAGGGAGTCTAGGTTTGCCTGGGGGAAGCAGGAAGCATACTTATTTCCAAGAAATAAGTGTGTTCAGCTTCAGTTTAGGCTACAAATGTCAAGAGGTAAATTGTTCAACATGCAATAGAGAAATGCACTGAAGACATTTACTCATTGAAATGCAAGAATTTTTGGAAAAATCTTGGGAAGCCAGCCACCTCTGGACTCTATTTCCTGGCTATTCTTAATAAAAAGTCTCCAAGAAATATCACTTCGTTACAAAAATCCAAATCCAAATTCCTTCCTTGGGAAGAATCTTGGATTAGGTGACCTCTAAGCCCTTATCTAGCCTAAAGATTATGATTCTAAGATGTTAATATTGACAGACAAATAATGTAGACTTAATAAATATTTGCTGAAATGAACTGAGTTGAATTCAGGAAGTAAAAGGGTCTATATTTTATGACCACAGTTTATCTAATTCTCACAAACAGCTGTATGAACTTCCTTTTCTTTGAAAGTCTTACATTTGCTCACCACATTTCCCTGCTAAAATCTGTGAGGTAGAGCTCATCTTACTAACCCTATTTTAGAGGTCAAGTTGCCTTCGGTGGTTCATTTTTGTGTCTTTTCCTTAGTATTATGTCCCAACATAGAGTTTTCATATCTCTTATCTGAAAATAAATTACCTGAATTTGATTCCATATAGGATCGTAGACTAATGGGCATGGACTTTTTGCTTAATGGATACTCGATTTTTTTCTAGCAAAGATTCTTTATGATTTATGATCCTTAATGACCTAGTTATTTGAAAAAAAACATGGATGGTATCAAGGAGTTTTCTTCAATTGGTTAAAATATCATACATTTCTTTCACCAGTTCAGACATCTTTGTCTTTGATCCTGATTCACAGAATTTAGTGAAGAGGTGGAAAAGAGAATTGTTATAGAAGATGAATCAACAACATGATGGACAAAGGATCATAGAAGTAATGAAAAGATTTTTTAACTTCAAAAAATAAGTCAGAAAATGTCAGAATCTTTGGATAAGGAAATGAAATCTTGCTTTAGCAGAAAATTATCTGTCTAATACTTATGATATATTCTTATGGGAGGAACCATATGTATTTATGATCATGAACACAATGATAATATTCTGTATAATAGTTTCCTGAAGTAAACTCAACAATGTACTTGATGTTCATAGTTATTATCAACATAACTAAATAATATACCCACACTGCATATTCCAATGTTATGAACATTATTTAATATACCTATTTTATCAACATTTAAATCCATAAGACAATCTAGATATAATCAAAAATTGATTATATAAAAATATTATAAAAATCCAAAAATGACTTTTATGGTTTTCAATGACTTAAACTTTTTGAGAAATCAACTGAGCATAAAATTGTTATTTGAGGTTTTTATAATATGAAGAGAAAAGGCATAATTATTAACAGATTAGGCAATCCATTTGTTTTAGCATGTTTATTGTAATTTGAAAAAACATGCTTATTGACTTGCTAATTTTTGCTAAACTAATTTAAAGCTTGCATTGACCTTCTCTACTCAACTGCTGTAACTGTGCTATAACCTAATTAGGAAAACCTCAAGAGACAATCATTGTTTCTTATGATTAAATATGAAGTGAGAATCTAGTCTTTATCAGTTCACAGTTTGTTTTTATTCATTTACCTGGAATAAGACTGAAAGTACTTTAACATTTATGCTGTTCACTATAATCAAGGCTTAAAAGGTCTTTTACCTGTGTGATTTTTTGATTGGCATGTACAGATGTCCCTCAGTCCCTGAGGGGAATTGATTTCAGGACCGCTTGCACATACCAAGATC
Source organism: Delphinapterus leucas (assembly GCF_059928025.1). NCBI lineage: Eukaryota > Metazoa > Chordata > Mammalia > Artiodactyla > Monodontidae > Delphinapterus > Delphinapterus leucas. The sequence continues at coordinate 35,387,883 of NC_143137.1, read as the reverse complement.
CAAGGGTGCTCAAGTTCATTATATAAAATGGTGTAATATTAGCATATAACCTACGCAATTCTTCAGTATACTTTAAATCATCTCTGTATTACTTAATACAATGTAAATGCTATGTAAATAGTTGTAAATACAGTGTAAATGCTATGTAAATAGTTGAGAGGCAAGTTCAAGTTTTGCTTTTTGAAACTTTCTGGAATTTTTTTCCAAATATTTTCAATCCACGGTTGGTTGAAGCTGAGGATGTGGAACCCAAGGTTACTTATGAAGAACCAACTGTATAGGAAGATAGTTAAAATAGGTTACGTTGTAAGTGAGTTGTATAAAACTTGGAATGCATTTTCTCAGAAACAGTGTTGTGAATGGTGTTCAGATACCCTGCTGATTCATGAAAGATACTTATCATATGTGGATATGCTGTTTATTTGTATTAACAAAATGTAAAATACTACTCTGTATCTCGCTTCAGTAAATAAAGTACAAAGGAAAACTGAAATGTAATTTTATATTTATGTCCTATGTTTGAGATAAATCCAGTTTTCTTAGAGAATGTTGATTGGGGGAACTAAATTTGTAGCAATTCTAAAAAGTACTTTAGGGCACTGTCTTTTCAAACATAATTTTTAAAACAGTTATTTAATAAAGTATTTTTCCCAATTATAAAGTAATAAATCTTCATTGCAGAGGATTTGAAAATATGAAAAATAGAAAGGAAAAAAAATCACCTGAAATTCTATTATTTAAATATAACCTTTCTTATCTTGTTTATATTAGCCATCTATTACTGTGTAACAAATCCCCCCCCCAAAAAAAAACTTAACAGTTTTATGTCGACAAACATTTTTTTAGCTCATAGTTTTTGAAGGTCAGGAATCCAGGAGTGGTTTAACTGAGTGGTTCTTGTTCAGTTTCACTCATGAGGTTGTAATCAAGTTGTTGGCCAGGGTTGCAGTCATTTCAAGAAGTCCTAATTGGGAAAGAAGAATCTGCTTCCAAGTTCACTCTCATGGTTCTTGGCAGGCTCACTTCATCCCTGGCTGTTGGCCGAAGACAGCACTTGCTCACCATACAGGCCTCTCTACAGAGCTGCTGGCAGCATGGCAGCTTGCCTGAGCAAGTGACCTAAGGGACAGATCCAGAGCCCTAGACAGAAGTCACATAGTCTTTTATAACCCAAGCTCAACTGTGACATACCATCACTTATACCAAATAGATGGAGCCTGAAGCAATGTGGGAGGGGACTACACAGAGTGTGACCCTCAGGATGGTAGGGGTCATTGTGGGCCGGCTTAGCAGTATCAAAATGGTATGTTTCTTTCTGGCCTTTTTTTGTATTTTTATATACTATTGTTCCACCAAATGATATAACTAAAACATTTTATGTGTTGTTAAAACATCTCATAATATTGTTTTAGTGGTTAGACTACATCATATATTGTTGACTTTTTGTATTGTTTCCAAATATGCACTATTGTAAATAATTCTGTGATAAACAGCTTTTGCATGAAGCTTTTCCATCTGTATTTCAGATCATTTCTTTTGGATTGCTGTCTAGCTATGGGACTAGTTTAAAAAGCCTCAACACAAGTTGCCAAATTGCTTTCCAATTGGATTGTATTGATTTAACTCACAGAGGGGTATAACAGTGTCTGTCTCACTGCTCCTTTATATGGGGACTTTCAAGGTTTTAGAAGCTAATAGTACTAGTTTTTAGGTTTTTTTCTATTTTCATGTTAATTTCCCTGTTCTTTGATTTCTTGTATCACTAGTTCTGCTTTTAAGCATGTTACCATGATTGTGTGTGTGTGTGTGTGTATGTATGTGCACTTGTGTGTTTTCCTGGAAGAGAGGGAGAAAGAAAAAAAAGATAGAGACAGAATTAGTGAGAAATGTTTTCCTGAGTTAAAATGAAAAAGAATCAGAAATGTGTGGGTGGAGGGAAGAACTTAGAGAGGAGGTAGTATATAACTGGGAAAGTATTGCCTAATACTATATTTAATGAGGTGAGAGGGGGGTTAAAAAAAGAGGGACATAAGGAAACCAGCATGCACCTTGATGAAGCAGAAAAAGGTGATTGGTGGGGGAAACAGATTTCCCCCACCAATCAGCAATTTCCTATAACTGTCCCCAGGGAACCATATTGGCCCAGGATCAGGTGCTTTCCTCACCTCAGAGTTAGAGGCTGATAAGAGAGGTAAACACGTGAATCCCTTCTAAACTCCAAATATTTATGTTCTCTTACTTTTTTTTCAGTTCTTTTTACTTTCTTTTGCTTTTTCTTTCTTTTCTATCTATTACAAAACTCTTTTCCTGGAGTGAAATCATGACAAATTAGAAGTAGTCTTTCCATAAAAGTGCATTCTGTATTTAAGAGTACTATGAGATCATTCAAGGGATTGCCTGATACCTCTTCACAATTGTTAAACCCTCCATTGTCTTTGATTTAACCATGTTTTTACCACAGCTTTGCAATTTTATCCAAAAATTATGTTTTCTGAAGCTGCTATTTGATTATAAATTTTTGATTAAAAGATATATTTATTTCTTAAGTTTTCATCACAAACAAAAAAATAGCCTTAAGAAGTATTTTCCCTGGTTTCATTGTATCCTGTATATACCTCTGTCTTATGTTGTATTGAAATTTATGTTTTATTGAAATAAACTTTTATATATCTTATATCTCTTACTAGAATATAAGCTCTGGGCAGAGACCTAATCTCATATATCTTTAGATCTCAGAATACCTACCACAGTGCTTAGTATGTAAATATTTGTTGAGCCATTAAACAGTACAGTTGGGAATTTGAATACAAGGTTGAATATACTTGTATATCTGTCTGGTAAGTTCTTTCATATAAAAATAATGAAAATCTTTTGTTATTACTTTACTATTTTAGCCAAATGATTGGGTAGCAAAGTAGACTTAAAATTTGCTGAAAATAATACACAGCTAAAAATATATCTGACAACGTCTGACAGAATATACTTAACATCTAAAATATATTTGTCTGGGGCATTCATTCATTCATCCATTCCAAAAAAGATTATTAGCTATCTCATACTTGCCAGACATATTTGCTCTGTCAGACTATAGAATTTAAGATTAAATTCCATTAGCTATAGAGAAGCTTGGCATAATTCTAAGTGACATGTGTTTTAGGTATGTTTTTTTGTTTTGTTTTTCTTATAGTTTTTTTTAACATCTTAATTGGAGTATAATTGCTTTACAATGATGTGTTAGTTTCTGCTGTATAACAAAGTGAATCAGCTCTACATATACATATTAGCTATGTTTTAGAAAGAAGTGAGGAGGATGAACTGAAAGAGCAACTGAAAGCAGGAAGGTGATGAGAAAGTTATAAAGAATGACCAGGTAAGAAATGGGAATCGATGGAAGAGGACAATGGAAGATTAAATAGGTAACAGTGAACAAAACCTAACGCTGCTTGGATATAAGAAGATGGAGGAGGTGGCATTTTCTGGCTTTGGGAACTGGGTGGATTAAGGTGTCATTAACCATTAATCAAACAGCATAAGGAGTAGCTGGGCAAGGAATGAAGAGGGCAAGTTGGTAGCTTTTCACAATTCAAATGGTGCTATCATTAAGCAATTGAATAAACCTAGAGCTTAGAAGAGAAACATCTATGGGGAATTTTGGAAGTTGTTATTGTGAGGGTGGTAACAAAGATCACAGCAGAGGGAAGAAAATGAAGGAGGAAAAGGAGGGGGATATACAAAAGGAGAACCCAAAGGAGGAGCAGAAGAGGAAGGAGAACAAATGGCTGAACTTTTATATGATTTGTGACAATTAACCACTTCAGTACATTGTTTGGGTAAGCTATGATGGTTATTGGAGCCATGTAGTTGTTAAACTAAATAAAATTCTACAGTGACACAGGATCTTGATATAGTGATTTTTGCTCATAACTTAAAAAAAATCAAGGTTATATTGTGTCTCATAGCTTTATTTCTTAAGAATGTAGTGAAGGCCCCCTAGGAGTGGTTTTTGCTCCCCTAGGAGTTCCTGAAGATTATTAACCCTGAAAAACATCATAAACTGTGGTTTGTGTTAGCACCTCCTGCCATCATTTTTTCTATGATGAACACTTGCAATCAACAGTGATGAACCTCTTTACATTATTGAAGAAATCTTATAGACTCTTTCAAGAGAAACAAGTCATCAGACTTTTTTTCTCCTGTGTATTACAGTGGACATGACATGACAGCTAACCATCTGTACTACTGTACTGATATCCAAATAAAGGTACCACTGAGCCATGTCAGTTTTGATGGATATGAAGGAAACATAAAAAGCTGGGGGTGTGTGGCAAAAATGTCTTTTGTGGAGTAAGGAAGGAGGGTCATTGAATGTTTAGAAACATGAAATAGTTAAATAATAGTAATCAGAGTTTTATTAACTAGCTGTTTGATCCTGCTTTCACCTCTGGACTTTTGCTTTATGATTTTTAAAATGAAGAGAGTATACTAGAATATCTTGAAGTTTTCTTCAGCTCTAAAATTTCACAGTAACTCAGAGACATACAAACTCTAAGGCTAATTTAATTGTAGAAACATCAACAAGCAAAGGGCCCCTGCACCAGGCAATTCAACATATTTGAATCAATGTGGCAGGAAGTAAATATTGGGGATTGGGCAGTTTAACTAATGCTTACTCTTACAGAGACAGAATATGTCTCAGAAAAAATCTGGGTTCTATTAATTTAAGCATATGAAATTTTCATTTGTGTGGGTCAAATTTGGTCAAATATAGACAATTTAGTATGATTCAGCTTCATACTATTATTTCTAGTGAAGTACATTTACATTTTATTTTAAATTCTTTTCTGGAAAATAGAAATTTGATAATCAAATCCCTAACATGGAAAGGGGTGCAATATTATAGATACTGAGATATTTGAAGAGCCTTAAAAAAATAGATGTAATATATAAATACGTGCTATTGAAGTGTTGTGGGAAAAAGTTTTCATTGCTTAATGGAGGCTTTTGAGTCAGCGATGGAATTCTTTATCCAGGAATTTTCCCCTTTCTGTGTTCATTTGGATAAAGGCTTCCTTGGTAAGTTTCTAGCCCAGAGCAATTGATCTTTGTCTCCACAGCAAGGTCAACCAGAACTGGAACCTGATATTAACTGCCTTTCAATCAGTTTTTAAAGACACTCACAGTCAGCCTCTTAGCAGAGATATGCTGTGTTTACACGTTTCAAGATTAGATGTACTACCAGAGAACTAGGTTACATTCAAGAGAGAATTAAGAGCCTATTATTCACTCCAGGACAAGGGTGGACCCTGCAGTTTAGGCTCCATTTTTCCTATCAACAGCCTATTAGAAGCAAGGAAGGCGGGAGGGGTGAAAATGTGCAGTCCCACAGCTGATTTGAAAAATCTGTATCTGGAGTTTGGCAGATGAAGGTTTTTTGGTTTTGTTATTTTAATTTTTGTTTTGTTTTTTGTTTCTTTTTCTGAAGATGAGATGACTAGAGAACCCAGGTAGAAGCATTGGGCTTATGAAGACATATTCGTTCATTCAGGATCCAGGTAATTTTAGGGCATGTGTTATAAAAACACAAACGGAAAGAGTAGTCTGCGATTGAAAAAAAAAAAAAAAAAAGTTGGGAAAGCTCATTAAGATTTATTATAGGTCCCAAATTTTGTAGTCCCGAAGCTTAACGACAGATGGTGGTGTAACTCCACCAATTTTGCAACCTCTACATTCAATTTAACGTCGTAACATAGATTATCCTTGATGTGACTTCGGTGAAACTGGAATGTTCTCTTTTTTCCTAAAAATGTGTCTGGGAGGAGAGTAAGGATAGGAGAATGTCTAAAAGGAGTCTGTTTAGTTGCTTATCTTCAGAAAACTGTAGTGGATGTGAAAAATAGGAACCTGATATGTGCCCGTTCTTATACGTGAAAAAAAAAAAATGTTTTACCTTGCATTTAAAGAAGACTTTTGTTAGTCTATTTGAAGTGAGTAATACAACTTTGAAGATGATATCTCTAATAGAAAAAATAATGATTTAAAAAACCATTCCCCTTTCCCTCTCTGCTAGCAATCTCTCTGCAGTTACATTTTTAAGTATTAGTCACAATTACACCAATAAGCCAACTCCGAAGAAGAAAAATGTAATTGTTGTTTAACTGAAAGTTCTGGAGAAAACAGACCTAAATGTGTGAATAATTATATTCTTATAGCAAATAACTAAAAATCCAAGCGGTTCACTCGGAGAAGCATTAACCAACGTTTCTAATACATGTCATTCGCGTCAGTTGCTTCCCTTCATCCTGGCTTTAGTCTCGTTTGGGGTGGTTTAGTTCGCTGAAGATGCGCTGGCTGGGACCATTTCAAACGAATTTATCTTTTGCTTGGACCGTAATAGAGCAATGGCTCGGAATTTGTTGATTTGCGGTTCCATCATAAAATAAACTTGAAATCAAATAAATTTTAGTGAGAAAACTTCGAGGGCCACTTGGTGAAACTCCTCAATTACCCAGTAGCCCTGTTTAACTTTCCCCTGGAACCTCTTTAAATGACTTCTGCAGACCCACGTGCTGCAAAGGAGACTTGAACTGTGGCTACGACCCTGCGCAGCGACTACAGGGACAGAATTTGGCTTCCCTCCTCTCTCTGATATGCAGTGTTTCGTTTCAAGGCTGCCTTGATCCAGTGGGCTGACCAGTGACTTGTGCAAAAGAAAACTATTCGTTCGCTGTTTGCCCTTTCAGCATTTCCCTAGGCTGGGGAAACCCGGTTTTCCTATTATTATACTTCAACTTTTTTTGGAGTCTCTTAGCATAGAGCGCTAAACCCCGGCCGGCTCCAGCAGCAGCGAGGCGAACAAAGCCTGCAGTGTTCGGGGCCATGTCGGGGCGGGGGTGGTGGGCGAGGGAAAGGAATTGCAAATAAATATATTTTATGACCACCCATCAACAAACTACATGCCACCATGGCAGCCCCTGGCAGCAGGGCTGGGTCTGCAGTGTGGCCCGGGGCGCTGGCTGGGAGGGAGGCGACGGCAGAGGGGGAGCGAGCCGCAAGCCCCGGGCCTGAACTTTCACCTCTCGAACCCGGGCCCAGCCCATTGGCTGCGGGCGAGGGGTCCGCCGAGGGCTGCAGCTCCTGGCAGGATCTGCTTTCTCAACTCCCGGGGCGTCTTCCCTGGGGGAAGAGTGGGTGGCCCGGGAATGGCAGCAGGCGAAGAGGAGATAGATAACAGGGGCGAAGCTAGGCAGGGCGCCCAAGGGGGCTGCGGGCTCAGCCCTGCTTAGAAAGATCCCTGCCAGGGTACGCGGCCGGTAGAGAAAGATATGCTCCTCCAACTGAGATATCCGTTTTCACCTCTTGGCGCCTGGCTATTTGTACTCACAGGAAGGAAACGTCAGTGGATGTGAATTTCACCAAAACGTGTCTTTGTGTACAGAAAAGTGAAAGGCTAACTAAATCCGCTCCTCTCCAAGTCTCGAGAGCATAACGCTCTTTCTTTTCTCCTCGTTGGGAACTTGAACTTCTCTTCCAAGTTGCCCAGACTCATTTATAATAAACCTTTCCCGCTCACTTCCTCCGTCGGACCCCTAGAGAGAAAGGGAAGTAAGTGGGGTCGGTGTATGTGGGGGAGGAAGAAGGAAAAAAAGTGAGGAGCTGTAGACCTTTAGACTGTCTGTTGCCTTTATTCACAAACCCAGTGGAAAGATACACCCTCGGATCTCCAAGGATTTCGACGCCGTTTGTTCTTCTCTTTTCCAAAATGGTTTCAGGTTAATTCAGAAAATCCGCTTTTTATTTAGGGTTGCTTGTGAAGTATAAACGCAAATTACTTATCATAAAATGATCTCCACCTTTCAGAAGGGCGAGGTGTGGTCATTTGCATCTGGCGTTTTGTAAATGACTGCTCCCTCCTTCTCTCCTCGCTCCCATCTTTAAAAAATTTCGGTTTATTTGTCCACTATTCAGCCAGCATTTCGAAAAAAGACAATTTAGAAAAGAGCGAGGACACAATCCACTGGCAGAGCACTTACGGACTGCCTGGAGTTTTGAAAGCTCACAGAAAGCACCGCAATTCAAAGCCCAACTCTACCTCTTCCCTTGTCCTCCTGGCAGGGGCCGTCTTCCCAGGACCAGCCCCGTGGCTTATTGACTTAATTGGTTTCACTAGAAAACCCGACAGTGTGTTTATAGATGTGGGTGCCAGGGCTGCTTCCTCCGTGGGAGAACTACGGGTTCTGGAGGGAAGAGTTGGTGCCAAGTGTGTGTGTGTGAGTCCGCTTCTGCCCTTTAGAGAAAGGGCGCGCTGCTCTTTGAGGAAAAGAAAGACTCAAAGGCGTAAGTTGGTCCTGCTCGCCCGTCTCCCCAGTCACCCCCTCCCCTCTTCTGCCACTGGAGATGTTAAAGTTGGCCGGGAAGAAGCCGGGGGCCGGGGTCTGTTCGCCACGGCCTCTCGTCTGCAGCTATTTGGAGGAAAGTTTCAGCACCTTTCGGAACACCACGCTTCGCGACGGATTTGCTGGCAGAGCGGCCGGCTCCGCTGCGGCGCGAGGGGGACGCGGCCAGTGGAGGGTCGCGCGGCCCGCGGGCAAGGGAGGGGCTGGTGGGGGCCTGCGGGGAGGAACGGCCTGCCAGGAGCGGCGGTGGAATAGGGGCTACGGTACACCCCTCCCCTCGGGTCACATGTCCCACCCGGGCCCGTCCCGTCCTCCCTCGGCCTTTCCCTTGTCATCCCCTCGGTCCCGCGTGGGACCTGGCCGAGTCACACCCCACGGACAGGAGCGGAGACCCGGGCTCTGGAAGCTAGGCCTGCGCACTCCCCACGCCGGCGCCTCGGCTTTGAAGTGCGCACGGCAGTTCCGGCAGTTTCTTCCTTCCTTTCATTCCGGTTACTTTGCTCCCCTCAGCCACTGATAGGGCCCGTCTCGAAAGCCGCAGACCCTAAGAGTCCTAGCTCGGCGGCCGCTTCCTTACAAGCTCCGCCCCGGCCGGCCTGCAGCCCGGCCCCAAGCCCGTGACCAGGGCTGTGCGACCACGAGGAAGCCCGAGAACTCCCGGGCCCAAGTGAGACAGGAGCCACGACAACAATGAAGAGTGAGAAAGACACTCGACCTCTCTCCACCCCAGGCCGCGGAGGCACACACCGTGAAAAGAAAGGCCAATCAGCGTTTTAACGCACGCTTGGGTCTCCCTTTCTGACTATCGAGTACTTTCACTCCTTGCCACCGAGGGCTTCGGATCCCTTCGAGGCTTCCTGCACTTCGCTTGGAATCCCCTGTTTCATTTGCCAGCAGCTCCGTCTGCTGAGAGGACGTACTTTGGGGACTGCCAAGGAGCAGCAGACACAACTCGGCTTTGCCAATACAGCATACGGTTTTGTTCTCTCCTCCCTCCCCAACCCCCTTCCTCGACTCGCTGTCTGGGCCGAGCGGGAGGAGGCGGAGCAGGAGGTGGGGAGAAGGGTGGGGGTGGGGGAGGAACCGGCGCAGAACAAACAAGTTCTCCGGCGAGTTGTTTACAGAGCAGGTGGACCTGACGTCAGCCAGGAGGCTCCCCTGCAAATCGGAACAACAGTCTACTCCGCGCTTCCCCCTCCCTTAAAGAAGTTGGGGGAGCCGGGGGAGGAGATAGGTGGATGGGGGTGACAGGCATTCTAACCAGCTGGTTCCAAACCACTTTGGGGATCAACAACAACAGTCAACGATAACAACGCAAAGTAAAACAAAAACAAGTGGCCCAACAGTACTTCAGAATCCTCGGAGGCGTCCCTTCCCTCCGCCCGCCCCTCCGAGAAGAGGCGGCTCGGCGCGCAGCGTGTGTACAGTTTGCATTGCCAACAACACGCGCGCGCGGCCGGGTGCGCGCGCCCGCCAGAGCACACTCACAGACATACACACATACACACACACATACACACGCACACACACACACACACAGATCCGGGTGGGGGGAGCGGCAGCGCGAGACAGCGCGAGCCTCCGAGAAAGCGCGAGACACGCCGGCGCGTGCAGCTCTGCGGCGGCCGCAGCGCCCCGGCTTGAGCCCAGCGCAGCCCGCCCTTGAGCGCCGGTCCGGGTTATTTATGCGGCGGCCGCGTCCGCCAGCTGCGGCTTCCTCCAGCCCCCACCCCGGGCGCGCACCCACTCGCGGCAGCAGCTGCCAGGAATCGCGCGTGGGTGTGTTGTTTGGGAGCTTCTGCCTCAGCGCCGCGGGTGCCACCTCCCGGGACGCTGCCCAGGCGTCTTCGGTCGCGGTAAGTTTCTTTGCCCTCACTGTGGCGCGCTTCACCTCCGCCCCCCAGACCGTCCCAGCCACCTCCACCCAGGGCCGGGCTGCGTGCGCCTTTACTCTGCTCCGCGCTCCTCCCAGGGCGGCGGCGGCGGCGGCGGCAAAGTTTCGCCCCAGTCGCTGCGCTCGGTGCGGCGCGGCGCGGCGCGGCGCGGCGGGGCGGGTGTGACATGTGTCAAATTTCGGCCCGGCATCCGGGTCGCGTTCCGGACCCAACATCACCGCTTGTGCTTTTTCATTTTGCTTTGTGATGTGGGGAAGGGGGAGTCGAGAGAGGGGCGGTTGCTGTTGCCTCACGGACGATTTTTAGTTTTTTATGTGCCAAGTGTTGCCTTGTCTGGCGAGACCGCGGCTGGAGGAATATGTGTGTTGAGACGCCAGTTGTGTTCGTTTACTCTTTTATTTCTCTTGTTTGTTGTCTCTTCCTCTTCCTTCCTACCCCTCCTCCCGCCCCCCCTCCCCGAGAGGAGAAACGAGAGTAAGAACATCTGGCGGTTGGACCAACTTTACTGATCCAACTGCTGACCTTTATTTACTCAATGGGGCAAGTGCACGCTTCTGGTCTCAAAGTTAGACACTTCAGCGTACAATTCACAAGTACTTCTCTGGAATGGGAGGCGGAGAGGGGACAGTCCTGCTTCTCCAGCGAAGAAACTCCTGGCCCCTAGTGACGCTTCAGGATGATCGTGCATCTCTACTGCTGCCCCCGATCGCGCTCTTTCCCCTGTCCACGGTTAGCAGGAGCCGCTTCACCCGGGGTCTGTCCTGCTCTTATTTTTATTCAGCTTTGGAAAGGTCTCCCCACTCTGAGGGTGGGTTTGGGGGTGAAATCGCTCTTCCCGGTTCTTCAGGGAGGGCACGACGGAGGGGCGCAGACACCTTTCGGAGAAAGGGAGTGTTCTCGGTTGGCTTTTACCTGTAAATCCGCGGAGGCCCCGGGCGAGCGGAGGGCGGGCGCGCAGGGTTGACTTTGACCCCGGGGGAGCGCGGGGCCCGACGTCCCTTAGCGCTCGCGGCGGCGCACGTGCGGCGGCGGCGCGGGCTGGACCCGCTAGGTGGCCGCGCCCGCCGTCCGCACGTCTCCCGCGCGCCTCTCCCCGCCCCTCGGGCCGCAAAGCGCCCGGACGCCCGGGCACCCGGACCTAGGGACTAGCGTCTGCGTGGACCCTCGCTTGCCCCGGGCGTTCGGGTCGGCCTAGAGCAGGGAGGGAAAGTTGCCCTCCTATCCTCAGACCCTGAGATCCCTTAGGTAAGTCTCTCAGGGCACCTGGCGCGCGGGTGAAACTCATTAGGAGTAACGGGAGGGAAAGGCACGTGCGAGTCTGGGGCATTTGAGAGCGGAACCAGTGCGCGCTTTGCACGCGGACTAGGCAAGAGAGGCCCAACTGGACACCGCCCGGGGGGGTGCTCCTCAGACTCCGGAGTCCCCAAGGAACTAGACCCATCTGTGTATTTGTTTATTCAGCTTTGTAACCAACAGTTTTAAACCACTTAATGGACAGCTGCTGTCTGTAGTGCTCCTATCCCCCCGCCCCGCCCATTTTCTCTCACCACATGTTGAAATCCAGTCAGTTTCTTGATCTTGAGGATTGTTCCTCGAGTCCTGTCTGCTCCCAGGTGGTCAGGCTTTCGCGACGTGTGAAAGACCTGTGGGAGTGTGTTAGGTGTGTACATTTGTAGTCGTCATGGACTCAGAAGTGCTGAAAGAGCTACCTCCCCAACTTGTCCAGAGCCTGCTTAGAAGAATAATTAAGTAGCAGGTAAGCCAAGGGGAGAAAGTGACGCCCTGGTGTCAAGTAGCTCAAGTGGACGATTTCCAACTGGAAGCATTTCGGGAGATTAACTTTTAGAAAACAAAAGTTTGCCTGGAAGGCACATCTTTGCACACTCTCCTAACTCAAATAGTTTGGTTAGGCTTCAGTGGAGACAGGAGGGGTGTGTTTAATAAGCACGTCTATGCTAGAGGTCAAAACTCAAAGATGAGCTTTCAGATATTTTCGTCTTCAATTTTGCATTGTGGTGTACCTCAGGAAATGTTTTATGTTGTCAAAAGGCCTGTTTATCTTTTCTGTCATTGTGAGTTATGGATAAGTATATTCTCAGTGTCTTGGAATTTTAAAATGTAGTGTTTGTTTAATACTGCTAACCAATAATTTACAATTTCGATTTAGTTGTATATGTATTAATAAAGTGGGTATAAAGTTATATACACTATGGTCATTAGGGTCATAAAATTTCATTTCAGCTTTAGAGCTTTTAAAAGTTGTTTCTTTCCTTCCGTCCATCCTTCCATTTTTATTACTAAACTACACCCACGTTCAGTAGTTGTTCAGTTCAGTTCTTCTCTAGGAAACCCACTATTTCATTGTTATCTAAAACTTAAGTGAAAGAAAGGTTTAACTGTGATGAAGTTACTGACTTTTAAAGAGGAGACTAGAAACCTGATGATACATCCCTGTTGGTAAGTGACAGAAGACACTCAATTTTAAAAGATCATCTTAAATTTCACTTTTAAGTACAAGAATACAAAAAAAAATTAAGGGAATAATTTTTAACATTCAATTTAAATGTGAGTACAAGTTTTTTTATACATAGTTTATTAAATGTTACTATTACACTATGATGAATATTAAAATAGAGCAATCAAAGGGGAATGTATACAAATAACAGTTATGAGCTATTTTAAACTATCTTTCAAAATTCCTCAACTTATACATTAGGATTCAGATGATGGAAATTCTAGAACTGAATATTGTTTTCAAGTGAAAAGAGACCTATAATTACATTATGATAGGAATAGGTTTATGAATAGTTATATCTGAGTAAACTGTCATTAGAGTTTTATTTCTTTGCATTGATGGTAGTACAGTGGTTTTGCTTTAAAAATAAAATAAAATAAATCTTAGTGATATTCTAGAATCCTAAAATAGGGGAAATTGTTGTATGTGACACACCAAAAAATAGGAAAAAAGGTGAACATTAAAATTACAGAAAACCTGTAATGAGAAATTATATTCCTTTTGTACAAGCAAAAACTCAGAAACACAAAACAACTCTCTTTGCATAACTATTAAAAATGTACTTTATGAAAAGTATATTTAAATATGTGAAAATACCTTCATGGCTTGATTGAGACTTTTAGAGCATATAATAATATATTGAACATAGCCAAATTTACCAGACATTTTTATTTCAAGAGAAAATGTGAGGGTTACGGTACTTCATTACATAAAAGAGATATTGTTTGTGTTATATTTAAAGATTTATAGCTGCTCTGCCTCATCACCCTTGTCTGTTTCTGTGTGGACAGTCTCATGTTGTGTCAACTATTAGTTATAATACTGATAGAAAACTGAATGTTGGAAGTGGTTATGTATTTTCTGTCTCTCTCAATTAAAATAAAAAGAAACCAAGGGGGAAATGGCAGGGTGGGATGAATTGGGAGATTGGGATTGACATATATAAACTGTTGATACTATGTATAAAATAGATAACTAATGAGAACCTACTGTATAGCACAGGGAACTCTACTCAGTGCTCTGTGGTGACCTAAATGAGAAGGAAATCCAAAAAAGAGGGGATATATGTATACGTATAGCTGATTCACTTTGCTGTACAGCAGAAACTAACAGAATATTGTAAAGCAACTATACTCCAATAAAAATTTAAAAAAAAAAGAGACCATTGACTTGTAAGAGAATATCACTAAGAAGTTCTCTTGGCATGAGTGTTGCTAAATAAAATTGCAAATCACAGTTGAATTCCAAAATAATATCAGTTGCATTACAGTCACTGAATACTAATTCATGGCACAGTTTTTTTTTTGTTTGTTTTTTTCTTTAACTTTGTGACAGATGGTAGTGATCTTAGTGATAAATGAATTGATCTAAAATGTTCTAACCAGTGCCCAGATTCATACTGCCCTTTGATAAAAGAACGTTTATTTCTTAAATTAGGCCCCCTAATTAGTGTATTTTAAGATTTGCATAGATTTTGAAAGTGACCTTGTTTATGTAGTGCTTAATTCATAGAGTTCTAACAAACTTGGTCAAATCCAACCCAGAAAGATTGTTGTTTATCTTCTTAAGCCTTCTGAAAGGTGCTTGAAACTTTCCTTAAACATATTCCAGTGCTTATGATCCACAAATAACCTAATGCCTAATTTGAGTTTTATATGCCATAGTTTACGTCTCTTCTTTTTTTTAGATGACATGAATATTTGCTTAGGTCCAACTACTTATTTCTTAATATACTTGGACTCCAGTCATATCACTTACAGAGTGTTATCTGTAAAGGTAACACTTTACCTTTACAGGTAAAGGTAAAAATAATTTAAAGGTAAAAATAATTTAAGTTCTTTAGGTTTGTTTGTTTTTTTCATGAGGCTTAGGTCATTTTCAGTGCTTTCTTATGGAGTTGTTCCAAACTTTAGCTTCTTCATTTGTCCCATAACTATTTTGTTTTTTAACACCTTAACTAAGAATAGTTAGGAGGGTTGATTAAAAATAACATTACTTTGTTTTTAAGTCCAGCATTGGTTATATGAAAATTCACTACTATTGAATTTCATAAATACTAATAAGTAGAATAGCCTTTCCTTGTAGGTGTTCCTATCTACTAAAATAAATGGTACTTACTTCCACTTGCTTATTTCCTTCTGCCCTGTCATTACCTTTGATGTATTTTTGTATATACTCTTTTGCTCTGCACAGTGTTTTCATCTATCCCGTCTGCAATTTTCCAAACAAAATGAACAAAAAAAGAGAGTAACTTTGCTGAAATATAAAGAGATATTATAGCTAAGAGGTTAACATTAGAATATTGAGTTGCTGGAGAGAGGTCCTTAGAGAATATTTAGATTTGTTATGTTCCAACACTATTAATGTTAAAATGAAAAAGTAAACCTATGTGTATGTGGTGACTTATTTTCAGTAATGGTATTCATTTAAACTATTTTTTCTCTAAATAGATGCTTCAGTGATTTGCTGTTTCCTCAAACGTGATATTGTTAAGTATTGACCTAATTATTTTTAGGAGCATAATCTCAATTTTGTAATTGGAGTGACTAGGAATTTGTGTTTATCTATACAGAATTTTGCCCAGCAGCCAAATTAACAGAATATACCTGTGCTCTGAAGTGAGGTATACTTGTATCACCCCTATTTCATTTTAAAGCAACATTATATTTTAACAATTTATAGCTTATAGTTCACACTGAATCCTAATACTTTTTCATTTTGTGATTGTGAACTTGGTTCACTTTCTCTAAATTGACTTGTATTCGTTCATTTGTTTAGCTTTCTTACCACGAACAATTTGAATTCTAAAATTCCCTCAATTTATATGATTTGTGTAAAATTTTATTAAAAATCCATTTTCTCCACAAATTATCTGTGGAGTGCAGGTTTAACCTTTTGAATTCCTTGATATTTGAGATATGTGTTCTTTAACTTTAATATACTCTGTTGATTGAATTCAGCTTCCCAGTCAGTTGTACACTTCTTTCTTTCTACAGTCCACCAAGGGTCTCGAGAACATACCTTACCGTTATATTGATAAATATGTCATATGGAGCTGACATCTTCATTCCTTTCTGCTGTAGCAAATTATTTTCATTAGCAGGAGCCAATAAAATTTAAATGTTGAAAAAGCACATTGCTGTGAAGCAGATGAGTCCCCAGGGGTTTAAAAGCTCTCAGCATTTTTAGTTTATTAATGTTCCTCAATTTCCTTTGATTTCTATCTTGGAAACCTTAAAATATACTTCGTGGAAGCTAATGTTGATTTGAAATTTATTTAAGTTTTTAGTGTTTCTTTTTAAAGCTCTTTCTAACATAAGTCTAAAAGATTTGTACCATGAGAATATCATAAAATTAAAAAAAAAAACAGGTTAAGGAAATTAACTTTAAATTCCTCAAAGAAAGGATGCTACTACAAAGAACCTAAAGTTTTCCTGGTATTCATTTATTTCTTTTCTTCTCAACTTTTATGATGGCGTTTTCCGTGAAATATTTTTTTTTTGCATTATTTTTGTTTTGGTACACATACAGAACCACAACCATCATTTTGCAACTTTTTCTCCGTTTAAGAAAAAAAAAAAGTTTCTTAAAGTGTATTTTAGGGGGTAAGAAAAAAATCTGTGGTAGGCGTATTTCAGAGAAAGCGTTTATAAAATGTCTTGCTGGCAGTGTGGAGAAACTTAGAGTACATTAATCCAAATATCTTAACATCTTAGCATATGTAGACTGTCATAAAATCATCTCATTTAAAAAAAAAAGATCCCCAACATCCTTAAAAGCTATTCCTCACCATTACTTCACCCAAATTTATGTTCCAGGATTTGGTTGAGCTATATCTGTGTGCCTGCAGCTAACTCTTCACTTCCTTTTTGTCTTCATTTTTTCCCCTTTCTCAGGCTGTCTTTAGTTGAGCTAACTGGTCCCCCCAAATCTCGTTTTATACATCTAGTTAGCACACCCCCAACCAGTCTGATCAGATAGACCATCAGCAGCTCCTTGAATTGTTGCAGTGGCTGCTTATTTATCCCCTTTCTTCTCCCTCCAGGCACCACAGTTTATTCTCCATGTAGCAGAGTGATCTTCTGAAGATATATCTGTTTGATTATGTCACTCTTTTGTATAAACCTTCCAACAGCTTCTCTGTCTCTCAGAATAAAAGACAAAGACCTTACATAAGTCCATATTATTTGACACCTGCTACCTGACAGTATTTTCTATCATTTTCCTCTTATTCAGTCAACTCTAGACACTGACTTCCTTGACATTCCTCAAAATGGGATCAGCTGATTCCCACCTCAGAGTTTTCCTCTCTGTTCTCTCTGTCTGGGGTGCTCTACCCTCAGGTATCTTCACTAACTTTAGGTCTCTGCTCAAACATATCCTTATAAAAGAAGCCTTCTCTGACCGTCCTATGTAAAATAACAAATCCTCATTGATCATGCACTGTCACCTTTACTATACGTTATTTTCCCCCATAGCACCATCAGCTGACTTTAAAAAGATTGTTTATTTATCATCTGTTCCCTCAATGAGATTGTATATTCCATGGATCCAAAGATTTTCTTTCGGGCGCTGTTCTAACCCAGTGCTTAGAACATGCCTTGTACTTGGTAGGAGCTCTAAAACTACTCTTGATCTGAGAAACAATATGACATTTAACTTGAAAGTTGTGAGTGGATGTTCGTGCTTTTGTATGACAAATGCTCAATAGTTGAGTGCTTCAATATAATAATGCTTAGCACTGTTTAACTGACATTTAATCATATACCTCATCATTATATCTTAATATGACTAGCATAAGTCACGTATATAGATGTTTCTAATGGCTACACTATGAGTACAACACGGGCATTCCAAGTAATTCTGGGGATCTTCTGTGAGGAAAGAGGGAGGAAAATGGGTTAAGTCAAGGTCTGTTGTGAAACCTTTAGATTTAGGTAGCTTTACTTTTTTTGCATTGGCACACACATCATAGTTTACAACGTGTCTTGTCTTTCATCCTTTCAGTATCTATCTTTAAACAGAGCAGGTTGTGGCTTTATGATTTGCTGGAAAGTCCATCTTTCCAAATTTAAAGTCCCACTCTTTAGTTTGCTCACATTGCTTTGGGACATCTTCAGGTAAGGCCTGAATAAGTGATACAGCTCTCCATATAACACCACCCACATACACAGATTATGTTCTCATAAACCTAATGTCCTATAGAGCCCTCTCTCACATACTATGTCCATATTTAAAATCTGCATTAGCTTGCTCAGCAGTTTTGTTCTAAATACCTTGAGAAAGAGAAAGGAGTCTATAATCTCTTCTATTGGTAATGAAGGAGGTCTCTCTTTGCCTACTTCATCTCATTTTTCTCTTTTTCTTCCCTCCTCCTGACTGAATTATGAGATCTTTCAGAATACTTCTGATCTCTTATTATATCACGAGTGAATGTGTGGTCCTTGGAAAGCTGAAGCAAGGCAAAGTGGGGCTTTATTACATAATTACCCCACTTTTCCCTTTTTAAAAAATTACTAACCTATGCTTTCTGCCTTTTTTATCCTGGTCCTTAGGTACCCAGTGCCCTCTATGTTGCCATCTAGCTATTCCAAGTCCCAGTGTATTCTCCTTTCCTTGTTCCAAGAAGGAGATTTTGTATTAAAGGCCTTGTCTGATAATAATAATGCATATTAGAATGTGAACGAAAATGACTCCTGGAAAGCATAATTATTATCTCAGATAGTAAAACAGCCTGCTTGGTTTACTGTTCAGAGTTCCACATTAAGTGCCAGGAGACCTGCATTCTGGTCCTTGGTCTGACTTTAATTATTGTGCAATATTGGGTGAGTCATTTCCTCCAAAATTAAAAAGAGACTGGATTCGTTTTTAGGTTGCTTTCAACTGAAACCTTTTATGAAATACATGGAATCAAATTTGAAGCTGTGAACAGGTTCTCTCTTACTACCATGTAAACACACATGTAAGAGTGACTGGGAGAAAAAGATAATTCCTAAAATAAAAACAATTAAAACCAGCAAAAAATTACCGCAGATAACTTTGTTTATGAAGCTCAGGAGGCTCAGTTAAAATGTGAGAGTATTTTTCTTCAGTGGTCTTAGCCCGCGTGGGATTTTCACATCCCTCCCCTCCTTCTGAGTCAGGAATGGAGCTTCCCCTTATTTAACCAGGATGATGAAACAAGGAGAGGAGAAGTGAGTGCATGTGGAGTTGGTCATGTTAGGGTTGAGAAAAATAAATAACCGCCTGGCATCCTCTTCCCTGAAGCGCATACCATTAACATCCCATAAATATTAATTTCTTCACAATTTTGCCTCGGTCCTGTGCTCATTTATATATTTAGCTGTTGGTGGCACCAATCCAGAAATAAAATGTGGAGTTGGATGAGCTGTTTGATAAACTTTGTCTTTCTAAAATTAGAGCTCTCCTTTTTAATGGACCTTACACACACACCTGAAACGTTGGGTCGCCTCATGGTCCAGTCTGTGCATTGTGCTACGTTAAAAGGAAACATAACTCCCAGCTGTAGGGGTGCTGCGTGTCTTGGCTGTAGTTTGGCTTAAAGGGTGTGACCCGAGGTTTTATACAGTGTACCGCATAGGAAGCTTGGTCCCACGTTTCTTGAGACATTTTTTTTTCTTCTCCTGGGAAATGCTGAAAAGTCTTTAGAGCCTCGTCTAGGTTATTCCTTCACCGTTTTGCTGTCCCGTCCCCCAATCATGCAATGCGTGCAAGTTACACCAAGTGTACATACCCCGTGAAGTGTGCCGTCCCATGCATGGTGTTGTCTCTTTTCTCATTCTGACCATCAGCCTACTATGTAGACAAATCAGGAGTGTAGCTACAGATTACTTCTCAGAAGGCAGGGGATTATAAACTGTGGTCGTTTTTAGCAGTGATGTAAGCTTGCAGATGTTCACTTTTCAATACATTTTACCTTGTTGTATGTTACAGAGAATGTATGCTCCTGTAACTAAAAATAAAATTCATTTGACAGTCTCACTCTGTGTTGTCCCAAATATAATAATTTTAAATATGTATTTTCTTGATCTATTTATAATATTTCTTTACTTCCAGAAAAGTATGCTTTTAAGTTGCCCTCTTATCACTTCCAATTCTTTGCTCTTTTGTAATTTTCAGTAATTTCAAACTATCTCTAGTCCCACATGTCTATTGCTCAGACTATTCCACAAATAGAAGAAAGGCAATGCAGTTTGTCATTTCTAATAGGTATTTGATTTTACATATCTGTTCTCCTTGATATCTCTCTAATTGTGTCCTAGAAATATCTCGTTCCCACTTGGCTGAAACGATGCCAGATTGTAAAATATGACCAAGTACATGCTTACTCATATAACTATATTAAAGGAACATCGTTATTGTAAGTTTTTTTTTATTTTGAGAGACAACTTGTTTTTCTGACTATATAAGATCAAATTTTAAGAGCAAATGTACAGTAATAGAGAATATATGGTAACAAGATATGAATACATAATAAAATATTTAATGTTTATTTTCTTATTACTAGAATTACATTTTTATGAGAGGACATTTAAAAATAGAATGTGAATGATTAATTTTATTTTTACATGTTACCTATTTATAAGACAGTGAAAATATATTTATTTAAAAAAAGCTATTTGGCTATATATTTGATGTTTCATTTTTAAATAAGATATTGGTCACTGTATTGTAGAAATGATCCTGATAAGTTTCTATCAAATTGGTACCTTCACTGTGATTTATTAATGATACAAATGGTATTTTAATTGCTCATCTTTACCAAGTTGTTCTAATACCTTTAATTTTTTCCATTTTTCAATTGAACTGTGGTTGATGTACAATATTGTGTTTCAGGTGTATAGCAAAGTGATTCAGTTATATGTTCAGATTCTTTTCCATTATAGGTTATTACAAAATATTGAATATAGTTCCCTATGCTATACAGTAAATCCTTGTTGTTTATTTTATATATAGTGGTATGTATCTGTTAATTCCATACTCCTAATTTATTCCTGCCTCCCCCTTTACCCTTTGGTAACCATAGTTTGTTTTCTATGTCTGTGAGTCTGTTTCTGTTTTGTAAATAAGTTCATTTGCATTACTTTTTAGATTCCACATATAAGTGACGTCATATGATACTTGTCTTTCTCTGCCTTACTTCACTTAGTATGATAATTTCTAGGTCCATCCATGTTGCTGCAAATGGCAATATTTCATTCTTTTTATGGCTGAGTAATATTCCATTGTATGTGTGTGTGTGTTTAAAAACACCACATCTTCACTCATCTGTTGATGGATGCTTAGGTTGCTTCCATGTCTTGGCTGTTGTAAATAGCACTGCTATGAACATTGGGGTGCATGTATCTTTTTGAATTAGGGTTTTTGTCTTTTCTGGATACATGTCCAGGAATGGGATTGCTGGATCATATGGTAGTTCTATTTTTAGTTTTTTAAGGAAACTCCCTGCAGTTTTCCAAAGTGACTGCACCAATTTACATTCCCACCAATAGTGAAGGAGGGTTCCCTTTTCTCCATATCTTATTTATTGTTTGTAGACTTTTATTTTTTTTTAATATGGTCATCCCTTGCATGGCTTGCAGGATCTCGGTTCCCTGACCAGGGATTGAACCTGGGCCACACAGCAGTGAAAGCCTGGAATCCTAACCATTAGGCAAACAGGGAACTCCCTATTATTTGTAGACTTTTTGATGATGGCCATTCTGACCAGTGTGAGGTGATACCTCATTGTAGTTTTGATTTGCATTTCTCTAATAATTAGTGACCTTGAGCATGTTTTCATGTGCCTGTTGGCCATCTGTATGTCTTCTTTGAGAAATGTGTATTTAGGTTTTCTGCCCATTGTTTCATTGGGTTGTTTGGGGGTTTTTTGATATTGAATTGTATGAGCTGTTTGTATATTTTGGAAATTAAGCCCTTGTCGGTCACGTCATTTGCAAATATTTTCTCCCAGTCCGTAGGTTGTCTTTTCATTTTGTTGATGGTTTCCTGTGCTGTGCAAAAGCTTGTAAGTTTGATTAGGTCCCATTTGTTTATTTTTGCTTTTATTTCTTTTGCCTTGGGAGACTGATCTAAGAAAATATTGCTATGATTTTATTGTGATTTATTAATAACACAAACCATGTTTTAATGGCTCATCTTTACAGAGTTGTTTTAAGCTCTTTAATTTTTTTCCATTTTTAAAGATAATTTACATACAGAAAAATTTGCTTCTTTTTAATGTACAGTTCTATATATTTTGACAAACATATATAGTTGTGTAATCACTACCACAATTAAGATTAGGAACAGTTTCATCATGCTCCAAAATTTTTTCATATGGTTTTTAGTCAACCCCTCCTCTCATCCTGTAGTATCTAGTAACCACTGATCTATTTTCTATCCCTAGAGTTTTGTTTTTTTCAAGTCTGTTTTTTTGGGGGAGGGGAACAGTTTTTTTAATTGAATGAATTTGATATGTAACACTGTTTACATTTAAGTTGTCCAGCATGTTGTATATTATAGATGATTGGTATTGTAGCCATATCTATCACATCACAAAATTATAGTGCAATATTGTTGTCTGTATTCATTATACTGTGTATTAGATCTCTGTGGCGTATTTACTACTGCTTCCAAGTTTGTACCCTTAAACAACATCAGTCTTATCCCCCATCCCCATCTCTTGGTAACCACCATTTCGCTCTCTGTTTTTTACACGTTTGACTTTATTAGATTCCATATTTATATGTGGTGTCATACAGTACATGTCTTCCTCTCTCTGACTTGTCTCAGCATAATGTGCTCAGGGTCCATCCATGTTGTTGCAAATGGCAGGATATACTCCTTTCTCAGGGTTGAATAATATTACATTGTATATGTATATATATGTATTATATATATATATGTATGTATTCCATTCAACTCTGGCTTATATTTATACGTCATGCAGTATGTAGCCTTCTGAGGCAGGCTTCTTTCACCTGGCTTAATGCATGAGATTCACCAATATTGTTGTGTATATCATTTTTGCCTTTGCAAGAATGTAGTTGCTTGCTCCTGTCATAATTTCTGAGGAGTTTAGAATTCTCCTCTCACTTTTTTATTCAAGTATATGTTAATTTAATATATCCTTAAATTTTATTTTGGCTTATAAATTGGCTTGGCTTATGAACTAGAGACTTTGCTAGTTAATCATTTCTGAGAGTTAATTTTGTGGTCTTCTCCATAGCTGTCTACCCTCATTTCTGTTTCCACCCCTAATCTTTCTCTTGCTCTCATACTTCATTCCTTCGTTTCCACAGGTGTTTGCTCTTCTTGTCTTTTCACTCCTTGTCATCTGTTTGACTGGTTGAAAGATGTGAGACCCATTCAGGTACCTAGTTTTTAAAGAAGAAAGAAGCTCATTATCAATTTCTTAATAATACCCATTTATTCATTCACTTATTCATTTATTCATCAATTACTGATCATCCACCAATCTGTGTATGTGGCAAAAGAAGTAAGAAGGATCCAAGAATCCTAGAATTGAAAGAAACCTTTGAGATCATGAAATTAATTTTTTATTCTCCCTTCCAAAGCAGACGGGAGATGGGGCCAGGGTCTGTTACCCAGGTGCTACTGTGAGATGGCCTATGGGCTGCAGTGTATGGAAAAAGGAAATAATCAGAGAGGTAAATCAAAAAGCCAGGTGGGCAGCTAAGAACAAATCATCGGTTTGAAGAGGCCAGCTAGGCTGAAATGGAACAGAAACCAGGGAGGCAAGACAGGAGTGAAAATACACAAGAGGCCTGGACAAACTCCCTGTGGGTTGCCTTTTTTTACAGATAAGAAGTGAGCAGTTTAAAGACATCTGTACGTGAAAGAGGCAATCCCCATTTTCATAGTCCTGGCTAGTGGCTTTCAAAAACTTCCATGAATGAAGAACTTATTTTAATACCCCATATTTGAAAACTTTAATTGATAGAAAGTTCTTCTTTACACTGAATTGAAATCAATTAGCCATTTTTCTAACTCCACCCTTTGGCTTTACACAGACTGTTTCACACAGATAATTTTGCAGATGTCTGAAAAATTTTCATCCTCAATAAACCTTTCCTTTCTCAGGATAAAGAAGTCAAATTTCTTCAGTTATACTTTATATATACTATATGGATTTATTTCACCCTTCACGGCTCTGATCACTCTCCTCTGGGTATGCTTCTCTTTGCTGGAGTTTCCCTTTAAAGTATATCCAGAGCTAAATATCATATCATGAATGTAGCCTAACCAACACAGAACACAATGAAAATTTATCTCCATTTTTCTCTAACATAATGGCAAATTTGTTTTTTTTTTCAGTCGTGTTACATCGTTATTAGAATTGTAATTCATTTCATGTAGGTTGCAATTAATATACAACTTGAATACTTTATTTGTATGTCTGTTAAATTTGTTTCTTTATAGTTTAGTGTATTCAGCATGTCAAGATTTTTTAAATATCCTGATTCTATTATCTGTGTTAGCAATTGTGTCATCCATAATTTTGATTAATACATTTTTATAGCGCTACTTAATTAATTATGAAAATATTGAGCAGAACAGGGTTAAGAATAGAGCCTTTTCTGAACTTAGTGAGTATGGACTTTTTGACTTGTCATTACTTCTTTGGATGGGATTATTTACCTACCTATATACATTTGAAATGAATCATAACTATCATTATAATAATAGCTAACATTTGTTGAGCAGTTAGCTTAAGTAGGTACTTTTCTAAGCAATTTGTGTATGAGTTAATTTATTCTTCATACTACCTTTATGAGGACTTACTGTTATTTCCCCATTTTACCAATGGCAAAGCTGAGTCACAGGTTGTCAAGCACTGTGAAGTATCTGAGATTTTACCCCACTTGTACGCTGACAGATTAGCCAGCCACTGTTTTGTGGATGATTATAGAAGACAGAAGACTTCCAGGTCAGAGACAAAGGACTGTATTGCTCCTGGTACAGCGAACAGCATGAGCCTCATGTGTTTTTTGGTTCCTTGTACCCCAGGCCCACAGAGGCTCCACAGGGTGGCTCAAGTCCACGCTGCACACTATGTATCACACCTAAGGAACTCCAGGTTTAGGAACCCTGATCTTTTATAATGGGCTATAAGCAAACCTTCCCTTTGTTCCAGAGGGAGATACTATCGGTCTTCAAATGCTATTTGCTATACAAACATCCATGAAAAGACAGTCTAGAACAAAGGCTTCCAGTGCCTCTGCTCACAAAACGTGCAGAAACTTGACAGATCTGTGACATTTGCCTCTTAATCCCAGATAATAAGAAACTTCTCCAAAGTTACACAGATACTGAGTGGACTTACCCCAGTTGGCCATGAGAGACTTACTCCATACTTTTCTTGGTCCAGGCATTATACAGCCAATGCATTTCTCTCATCCACTCATCTAATAACATGTCAGAGAAGGAAACGAGGTTTAGCATGGCTTATTTTTAACAAATCCATGGCAGGTTTTAAAAAAAAATTTAAGTGCTCACAAACCATCTGTTTAGTAACCTGTTCTAGAATGTTGGGGAATAGTGTCAAGATCACTGATCTTCATTTCCTAGAATCATTTTACCTTCAAAAAGTAAAATAACATTTGTCCCTCTTATGTATTACATCTGCTCTTCTGTTGTTTGTAACTCTGTCAAGGTTATCAACTGTAGTTCTGTGATAACATATACAAGCCACTTTTTAAAAATATCTTGAAATTATAATCTATTGGTCCTGTATACGTAAGCTTATTTAAAGTGACTCAGAGTCCTCTTACTAATTCCTGAGCTTTGATTTTCTTGTTAATCATATTTGATTTTCCATTTTAGTTTCATCACTGCTTTCTGGTGCAGAAGGTACAAACCACCCAAGAATCAAGAAGTTTGGCGTATCTCAGTTATCTGATAACATACCATTGTCCCCAAACAGTAGGCTTATATCTTTAATATTTTCCCCATATCTAAATAATATCTTGAAATGTTCCTAGCTTTTTTTTGGGGGGGGGCGGGATTTTCTTCAGCCCACCCACTTCAAGCATTTATTGAAGCTTTGAGTCATGTTTCTGTACTATTTCTTGCCATGTAATATCACTTCTGAGGTTGAATAATCCCTGTGTAACGCTGTGTTTTTTTAAGATATTTTCTAATTTCTTTTTTTTGTTAGTGTTTTCTGAGACTGGAAGCTTGTAATTTCACTTTCAAGATTTCATAATTTCAATTGATATGATATTTATCCCAAACCATTTTTTATTTTAGAGTTTCATGTCAAGCCATTGTATATAAGCAGGGCTTGGTAATTTTTTTCTGTAAAAGGCTAGATAGTAAATACAGGTTGCGGGCCATTGGTCCCTTTACAAATATTTGACTCTGCCATTGTAGTGTAAAAGAAGCTGTGGACAACACCTAAATGCATGAATGTGGCTGTGTGCCAGTACTTTTATTTATGGACACTAAAGTTTGAATTTCATATAATTTTTATGTTTCACAAGATATTCTTCTTTTGATTTTGATTCAGCCACTTAAAACTGTAAAAACTGTTCTTACCTCACAGACCATCCAAAATCAGGTGGTGAGCCAGTTTTAGCCCATGGACTATATTTTGCCCAGTGCACGCACGCATGCGCGTGCATGCGCACACACACACACACACACACACATACACACAGAGTTATTCATATAAATATAGACATATCTTTTTAAAATTTCTGTTTCTGAAATCCATGTCACATTTTGTTCATTGGCTTGGAATTATGAGCTTAAAATTGACATGGACTTCTAAGAATTCTGTGACAAAATTTTTCATCTTGGTTCTTCCCTTTTCACTGCTGTTAAGTAGTAGCTCTCCTTATTGCTTCTTTTTCTTTTTTTTTTTTCCTTATTGCTTCTTAAGGCTTCAGAGAGAAGAAATTATTAGTAAGCCAATAATTCATTAGATGCTCAGTTTTTGTCATTATCAGTATTAGGTGTCAATCTGGATAATAAAGTGCAGTGACCAGCTGAGTCATCAGTGGTCTAGGTAGTGAACCAAGAACAACATTCACATCATTTTCTCCGTGGTCAGGGCGAAACAAAAATGTACTGAAGGTCCCCAGACAGGTAGAAGAGTCGTGAAGCATCATGACTAGCAGAGGCAACTTTAAGTATGAGACGAAGCTTTGGCACGACCCAGAGCTTTTAATATACCCCTTGGTAAGTGAGGGTATGGGTAGATCAGGCACCTAGGGTATGATTTGATGAGTGAAGTATCTGGCTGGAATCAGAAATTTGAAAACTTATCACATAAGGGCTCTCAATCAGCCAGAATGACTATGTAACTAGGTTTGCTTCTGTGCTTTTGGTTAAGAAGGATCTCCTACTGTGTTTACTCATGGTGGCTCTTTAGGGTTTTTATGTGTTCTGGTATTTCTTTATTTATATTTTTAAGATAGCCAACCTTGCAGAGTCTGTTTTAGGGAATGTTTCTGTTCTTATATTTGATGTAAACTTTGTAGATTATACAATCTCAGCTGGAGGAGATGGGAAGATGGATGAAAAAGACTAAGAATGAGGAATAGTAAAGTTCTTTCCCTTGATGTTTTTCTTCCTTGCTATGAGCAAATCCACAATACTTAGCTAGCTTAGTAAACTATTTGACTCTTTTTTTTTTTTTTTTTCCTTCAGAATACATATCTCTCTTTTTGGCAGGAGGCCTGATTTAGAGGTAACATTTGTTACTTTATCATATGAAAGAGTTGTAAATTGAACAATATCAGTTCTGTTTCTTTCTTGGCATTTTAATCTTTTTTGCTTCCAACTTCTTGAATAAGCGATTTGTGATTTTTAATTCTCAGCTAACCCATAATACCCATTCTCCCGAAACTCCCTCTCTGAACTCATCTTGTATTTTCCTTGCTTTCTTTGACCTAAAGGCACTTATGTGAACAGTATTCTTACCATTTTAAGGCTCAGAAAACATACTTCAATCATATAATATTGAATTTCCTTGTGAAATAACTTATTTCAGAATTATGTGAATTTTATAGTTCTGTGTCTTAAAAATTTTTGGTTCATTGGTCTGGGTAGTTGCCATTGTGTTGAATCAGAGTTCTTTCTATGAGGTAGTGTGTATTAGTTTACCAAAGTCGTGGTCAGAATCACTTTCAGAAGAGAGAGGTTTCAAAACAGAGCTTGAAAAATACAGACAAATCTCTTTTAGAGTTAAGACAACAATAAATGAAATATTTATGAGTCAGGGCTTGGCTGTATGAGAAAATACAGGCAAGCCTGTGGTTTCATTACATTACTTACAGTATTTCTGTGACCTAAAAAATGAAAAGTGCAAAGAGACCTAATGCAGTCAGGTGTGGGGCTGCTGAGATCTGCAGGGCTAATGAACTATTATGGTCTTCCTCAGAGAGTGAAGTTCTCTTTTTATTTTTTTGAAAATGTTAATAGAGTATGAAGAAATACAATGAGAGGTTAAAAAATATTGTTTGATGACATAGTGATAGAAATTTTAAAAAGAGTTAATTGAAAAAGTATGAATATGTGTATTTATAGTCTTTATTTTCATGAAGAGCTATACCATTATTTCTGTTTTCTAATCACATTTTCCAGCAATAATATTTAATCATTTTAACTAGTTCTTAATTTACATTTCAATATGTCATGATAAAAGTTAAAGTAAATTTAGTGTGTCTTTTGATGTGGCAGTTGAATTCTCCTTGTAAAGTGCATAAATAAATTATAACAAACCAAACTAAATATATTATTAGTTGAAGAAATAATCTTTTATTGCTAGAAAATAACATTTATTCAGATAAAGAGAGCTAATATGTTTTAACATAGTAAGGTTATAAAATGTTATAGATGGTGCTGTTGAGGAAATGTCCTAAACATAATATAAATAAGTGAAAAAACTCATTTGTGATAATCTTGTTGGTCATAAGAATCATTTGGGGAAAATTGTCACAGTGCTGACCAATCTGACTTTGATTATCTGATTCATTAGTAATTCTGGAGAGGGATCAGGAATTTGCCTTTTTAGAAGATGTTCTACATGATTCAGGTAAGGTGGTGTGAAGACCATGCTTTAGAAACACCAGAGTAAAATATTACACGGCATTTCTAAAGCTTTTTTTTTCCCCAGAAAATAGGGAGTTGAAATAGAACCCAGATTTTACTGGTTATCAGAAATAAAATTGTGATTTAGAATATAAAATTTATAACTACTCCTATAAGAATAAATTCATAACCTCTAAAGGTCTAATGGTTTTCACTTCCATTTTTTTATTGATCCAGTGAGCATTTTGAGTTTCTGTTATAATCTAATAGGAGTCTACAGTTTCACATGTAGAAAAGAAATTATAGAAAGGAGAGAATACTGTTAGCTTCCTTTAAATAAGACAGAGACAGAAGGGAGGAGGTTTGGGGGTGGAAGGGTGGGGGGAGCAGAAAGAGAGAGAGAGAAAGAGAGGGAAAGAGAGAGAGAGAGATAGGTAGAGGTAGTTGTGTTGTGTGTGTGTGTGTGTGTGTGTGTGTGTTTAAAGCCTGAGACATTTAAGTTTGTCAAGTTGTGTGTATATTTCTCCTGTGACATTTCAGTTAAAATGAAATTTTTTGTTTTGTCTTCATTGAGCTACATTTATGCTGTATCATAATGGTTGGATTAAAATTACACAAAATAAAATGAAGATTTGGGAGTTATCTGAAGAATTACAGTAACTCTTTTTCTATCAAACATATTTGGAATCTAGATAGCCTTCTAAAGCTTGTCAATTGGCTGTTTGAAATTGGGAATAAGTCTTCCCATTGAAAAAGAATGTTCTAAATATTGATTAATTTTCAGTGAAATAGCTGATAGGAAATTATGTTTGAATACTAGCATGTAAGACAGAAAATTAGTTCATTTATTTTAAATGCTTGTGGTTGGTACAGCCTAGTTTAAATGGAAACTTTCCAGTCAGCAAAAGACTGTTTCTTGTTTTGCAAATTCTCCACCTCCTCAGAGAATCTCTTCATCACCTGGTTTCTGAACCTAGTTCCTCCAGTCTCTCTCAGGGAATGGGTCTCTCATACTTTTCTTTGAGTTGACAGAAAGAAGGAATTTATAATTTGAGGTACAGCTTTGGGTTAGAGAGTGGATGGACACTTGAGCATGGAGTTCTAATTTTATAAGATAGCTTATGAAGAAGGGAGATAAAGGAAATGAAGGAGAGAAGAGAGGGAAATAGGGCTACCTTACCTTTCGGCTAACAGTGAGCTTGCACCTGGACGGGCTTGGGTGCAGCTGTAGCGAGGAAAAGTGGTTTCGTCATGGGTCCCACCTTCAGAACCGTGCAGGGAGCAAGAGCCAGAACCAGAACCAGCACCAGTTTGTTAATCCTTCACCCTTACAGCACTAACTCTCTAAACAAGACAAACTAAAGCAAAACAAAAAGGAGGGGACACAAAAGTGAGTCAGCTAATCCTTTTATTGCTGAATTCAGATATCTGTCCAAAGTTCTGTAACGACAAGACTATGGACACTTGCAAAGCAGTATTAGCATTTCATATTTCTAAAATATTTAGTAGCCAATAAGGCTCTTTGTAAAAAAAATTTTATTGAAATATAGTTGATGTACAATGTTGTGCTTGTCTCAGGTGTACAGCAAAGTGATTCAGGCATATATATGTTCATATATATATGACTGAATATATATGTGACTGTGTATATATATATACACACACACACACATTTTTAGATTCTTTTCCATTATAGGTTATTATACGATATTGAGTATAGTTCCCTGTGCTATACAGTAAATCCTTGTTGATTATCTATTTTATATATAGTAGTATGTATTTTAATCCCAAACTCCTAATTTATCCCTCCCCCCACCTTTCCCCTTTGGTAACCATAAGTTTGTTTCTTATGTCTGTGAATCTATTTCTGTTTTGTAAATAAGTTCATTTGTATCACTTTTTTTTAGATTCTGCATATAAGTGATATCATATGATATTTGTGTTTCTCTGTCTGACTTACTTCACTTAGTATGATAATCTCTGGGTCCATCCATGTTGCTGCAAATGGCATTATTTCATTGATTTTTTATGGCTGAGTAATATTCTATTGTATATATATATACCACATCTTTATCCATTCATCTGTCCATGGACACTTAGGTTGCTTCCATGTCTTGGCTATTGTAAACAATGCCGCAGTGAACAGTGCATGCAGGGTGCATGTATCCTTTCAAACCACATTTTTCTCCGGATATACGCTCAGGGGGGTGGGATTGGTGGATCATATGGTAGCTCTATTTTTAGTTTTTTAAGGAACCTCTGTACTCTTCTCCATAGTGGCTGTAACAATTTACATTCCCATCAACATTGTAGGAGGGTTCCTTTTTCTCCACACCCTCTCCAGCATTTATTAGTTGTAGACTTTTTAATGATGGCCATTCTGACCAGTGTGAAGTGAAACCTCACTGTAGTTTTGGCTTGCATTTCTCTAATAATTAGGGATGTTGAGCATCTTTTCATGTGCCTGTTGGCCATTTGTATGTCTTCTTTGGAGGAACGTCTATTTAGGTTTTCTGCCCATTTTGGTTTTCTGCCCATTTTTTGATTGGGTTGTTTGTTTGGGTTTTTTTCAGATTGGGCTGTATGAGCTGTGTGTATATTTTGGAAATTAAGCCCTTGTCAGTCGCTCCCATTCCACAGGTTTATTATCTAATTGGATCTTTGAACTAATTCTGTGAGATAATTAAGGCAGATGTTATAGTGTCTCCTCTCTGCAGATGAGGAAATAATAGAAATGCTTATTTACCCAAGGTTGTACGGCTAGTAAGTAGCACAGCCCAGAGTGAGTCATCTCCCTCCCCCTGGTCTAGTGCTCTTCCCTGTCTGTAACCACACTGCCTATCATGAATTGGGCCCCTGAATCTTCAGAATGCCTCTTAGATGTTAACCGCATGGAGGGCAAAGGCGATGTCTTCTGTTTCTTTTGTAGTTCTTTGTAGCATGGGTACACACAGTGGAAGCCCAGCAGGAATATTTGTTAACTTAGATGTGGGCTTGACATCATGGCAAGAGGAGGGCTTGGCATTAGACAGATGGAGAGCAAATCCGAGGCTCGGCCATACGCTGACTGTGTGAACTTGGGCAAGTTATTTGATCTCTGAACTTGATTTTCTCATCTGTAAAATATGGATGAAAATTCTATATAGTGGGTTTTTTGGTGTATGAATTAAAAATAACATTTGTAAGATTCCCTACACAGTAGCTGCCAGATAGTAGATGCCCTTCCTTCAACGGTAACTATGGATCTTATGACTGTGCTTTTTCCTAGCTCCTTCCTCCACTTTTTTTTTTTTTTTTCCTTCAGGGGTGTTTTGTTTGTTGGCTTTGTTTTGTATGTTTTTCATCTTAAAAAACAGTACCAGGGTATAGGATGGAGCCACCCGTTCTGCTAAGGGGGCATCCCTCATACCAGACTCCATGAATTCTGAGGACCTGGAAGAAAAGGAAATAGGCAGTTTACCAGAAACAAATATATTCTCTTCCTCATTTCTTGCCCCCTTTGGTTAGGCGGTTACGTTACAAACAGCTGATCCAGGAATATTCTTTAGAGGAAAATCTGATTTTTGTGGATGTGCTCAGAAGTCAAATATTGTCTCTGCCTGAACCAGTATATCCTTGGAAACTTGAAACCTGAAACTTAAAAATTAATTTTGAATTTTGTTTGTGGTATTTGTAAGTGAAGCTACAATTGTTTATTCATGAAGTTCTTTGAAGCTATTAGATGTGGCAAAACTAGATGTTGCCCTATTTTAAGATTGTCTCAGTTTTAGAGTATTTTTTTCATATATATATCATATATATATAATCAATAAGGTATAAAGCTTTGATATATATGGCTTTAAACATGATTTTTTAAATTAATAAATTCATCATTTAAACAAATTCCCATTTTCTGGAGAAATATGTTTTGTAAGCAGTCTTATGTAATAAATTTAAAAGATTCCTCCTTTCTGGGTATCAGTCTGACTCCCCTGTTAATATTTTTCTTGTATTTCAGTAATGTATATGGACAACATGATCTGCATATCATTTAATTTGGAATCCTAGGTACTTTCACTGAGTCACTGCTCTCTTGTTCTGAGGACCTCTTCCTGAGCCTACAGCTAAGCTAAGTTTACTCTTAACTTGGCTGTGTTTTAAATTTAGGAAGCCAGTTTTTCTGGTTCTGAAATGGAGTAATTTTCTATTTTTACAATAAGGCTAATTAATTACTAGTTTCTGTTGGAATTGGGATCCTCTCCTTTGTGTCTCATGGCTCAGACCGTTGTTTTCTATGATGTGAGCTCTTCATAGAGTACTGCTGTATCCTGTAATACACTATCCTGTGTATACTGTTGACCACCATTTTACATGTGCACACTGAGGAAATGAGATTGAAAATATTGGACTTTTCCTTATAGGCTTCAGGCACTAAGGAAGCACTAGGAAGAATACTTTGAAGATGTTTCACATTTATGTCTCTTCCCTCTCCTTCAGTACTAGGAAAATACAATAGATAATTTAGAGAAGCACAATTTCCTTTCCCATTTGTCTGGAAATCATTATTTACTGAGTAGATATGTGCTCAGTGGAAGAAAGGTTTGGCAAGTGGTACGTATTCCTTAGGTCGTGGATGTTGGGAGCATATGTTAGTGATCCCCTAATAAAAAGCACGTGCTCAAAAGGTGCTTACTGTGTGTGCTTGGTAACTCTTCTAACAATATTGTGTTATGGGAGGGGCCTCATTTTGAGTGGGAATAATGGATGAATTGAAACCAATACACAAGTTCTGTAATGGTAGTTTTCAAGATCTAGTCCAGCCCTAGAAATATCTATCCATAAAATATAGAAAATTGGGCTTCCGTTGTACTTTGTTAGAGGTCAACGTTAGTGAAAGTCTAAAGTAAATATATCGTGAAATTGGTGTTAAGTAATTTAAATGTGAATTTAGCAACCAGAGAAAGATAAAAATAAAACTAAACTGCTTAGACATAGTCATATCACCTGATAAGAATATCAGTATATTTTGCTGCTACTTTAAAGTTTTCTTCCATATACCTGCCAACTTGATTATTTACTTGAGGGGAAAAAAAAGCATATGAAGCAGGTTTAATGTTCAATAAAAGTCTAGCATTATAATTTTATTTAGAGGACATAGCCTGTTCCTTGTTTCTTATCTTCAGGGTTGGTCTCTTTAAAATTAATTGACCCGACTATATGAAGAATTACTTAACAGCAGTTTAGACATGGAATTTATTTCAGGACCAAGACCAGTGTGTGCCACAAAGTGTGGAGAGGTTCTGAATGCATATACCTCTTTCTCTTTCCCAATCAAAGTCTACTCTTCTCTAAAAGCAGCCTTTTAAAATTTTAGTTATTTAGTATTTTGCTTTTGTTAATAATTTTATTGGCAAGGTATTATGATTTCTTTAAAGTTTTAAGAACTATTTTTGTGTGTCCAACCTAGTATTTTTCTTCCTGCCATTAGACCTGATAATTATTAGAGGTTACATGTCAGAATTAAGGTGTTTAGGATTATATCAAAATGCAGATTATCTAAGTGTATTTTTAAATGTAAAAATTATGTATGTGTAAGTTAGTCTTTATAAATGGAATTTCATTAGTACTATTAGTTTAGCAACATTTAAAACAATCATAATATTCTTTAGTTTCCTAGTTTTGCATCATATATTTGTCTCTTTAGGCTATATGTTAAAATTGTTTTGTTGGCAAATTCCAACTTATCAGCATACCAGTGTTATTTAGAAATTAATTTTTATATGCCTAAATATCTATATTGGTTTAAACATGTTTCATTTAATTGCTATATTTAATCTTTTTAAAACTAGGTTACTTAGAATGGTGAACTATATCTAGCAATATTTGTCTGCCCTGTTTTTAGGGAAAAAATAGACTTATACATTTAACATATGAAGAACTCACAATACTATAATTTAGCAAAATAATAAAATAATATCAAAACTTTAAATATTTTACTTGATTTTTTTAAAGGGAATAAGCACTTTGTTTTCTCCTCCTAATTGTACACTATGTACAGTGGGTTAGACACCAAAAAGGTGTCAGATCTTTTGTTGTCCTGCAGTTTTATTGCTTCAATAAAATCAGGGCATTTCAAAGAACATGGTGAATGTTCTGCTATGTTAAAGGATATTTGTTGACTTTATTAATCTCTTTTAAAATAATTTTTCATATTTCATAATATAGTTTGAATTATGTATGTCATTAATAAAGGTGAGGAGAATTTCTTTTTAAATCAGTTATTTTTTAATTCCAGTAGCATATATTATGTACATATATATGTCTTTAATGTTATGCATTCTGTGCCATCTTCATAATTATAATAGTAGTATAAATCAAAAGAATAGTATGGTTTTGTGGAGCATGAGTGCAGTCAAAAAATGAGAATGCATCATGTTGAAATACAAAGAGTAAATTTTGGAAGTTTAACTTTCTATAAAATTGAGCCTGCCTGAAGAGACTTTAGGTTGATTTTATGAAAGAGCAAGTGGCTGAGTCATCTAAATTTTGTAACTTTAGGAAATCAAGAACTACGTTAGTCACTGTAGAATTTGAAAATGCTGTATGATTTAAATGTTAACTTTTAATCATAAATGTAAGTCAACACATTCATTCACACTTTATCTCTTCCCTTACAACTTATTTATTTTACTAAAAATGATGAAAGGAAAAAATCTCCAAAATATTGTTTTTTAAAATAGATATATATGATTTATTTGTTGTTAACTGATAAAGATCTGTCAGATTAGTTATAGTCTTAATTGCATCTGAATGCAAACCTCATACTTTAAGATAGAGATATCTTTTATTTCCATGAGAGCTTTAAGAATTTAGGATTTGAGCATTTGCTGTGGCATATGGTGCGTTTTCTGTCCTATTTTGTATACCAGCCCATTAAGAAGAGAAAGTGAAGTAAGTAATCTAAAAATAACTCTGCTGTTGGCCTAATTTAACAACAACAAAAAAAGTCTTCTGTGCATAAGTAAAGTTCCACATTTTGTCTCCCCTGGTGGAAAATCTCTGAAGCGTTTTGCCACCTATTCACAGAACAACATGTTGTTTGGCATCATAATTGCAGCCAGAAGGTCTGTTTTGACTTTTTTTAGTTATGTGTGCCCCAGTCATAGTGCAAACCTCGGCAGTCCAAAGAGACCTACCTCACCTGATATCAGTCTAGTTACCCTTCAAGTCACATATGCACACATCTTTTTCCAAAACACATTCATTTTCACAAAAACTTACAGTCTTTAATTGAATTTGCAGTTGGTGTTTTAAAAAAGCCAATGGGATAAAAAGTGCATATTAAAACTAATCACAAGAAGTATAGTCATGTCCTTAAGAGTTTAATTTTTTTAATGCCTATTCAACTTATCTTTAAATTATCATAGGGTATCTTAAAAATAGTAACAGCTTGTAAGATGAAACAAGTTTAATGAATTCTTTTCATCTTTACACCTTTTCTTTGGTGATTTTTTTTTTTGCCATTTTGTTTATATTATTTACTGTTCTTCAGATTAACATTTTTATATTTTTTCAGCATCTTCTTGTCTTGCTAATTGGAGTACTTTGTGTAAAAGTACTCAGTGTAGATAATGGTTCTTTTTCTGACTTTAAGATTTCAGGCATTTTGGACACTTTTTGATAATACATTCAATATTGATTAGAGATACAAAGTACCTCAAGAGCTTGAGTGTGGGACATCACCAGTGGAATGATGCATTTCTTCCTGGTGGGGGAACTAATTGGCCCTGATGTTTGGAAAGGCTTTTGCAACTTAAATTCAAAGGAATTTTTATTCCTTTTATGAGAGCTTTAAGAATTTAGGAGTGAGCATTTGCTGTGGCATATGGTGCATTTAAAATTTTAAAATACTCTTGAATCCTACATAAGCATTCATTCACTGATATGTTGGACTAGTATGAGCTTAGAACACCCATAAGGGATATTTTAGCTCTGAAAAAGATAAGATATGGAGCGGAGAGGAAATAAACTTTGTTAAAGAATAACATTCAAGTATTAGAAGGATTGGAAGAAGAATAAGTAACAGCCTTATTAGGAAGCTGCTGTGGTAGGTAGTTACCCTAGTGGTCTGCAATGAGTCACGCCTTCCAGTATCCACACCCTCCCACAGTGACTCTGGCTTGTGTATGTGACTTACTTTGGCCAGTGGGACATAAGCAGATATGATTCAAGTAGACAGTTGATAAGTGCTTGCACGTTGGAGCTTGCCTTCTTGGAATGTCGTTGTCACCACATAAAGAAGTCTGGTCTAGCCTCCTGAAGATGAAAGGCCACATGGAGAGATCTGGCTTGTTCAAGGCCCAATAGGCCCAAGGGAACTCTGCCCAGGGCTGACCTACCAGGTGAATGCAGCTGCATGAGTGAGCCCGTGCCAGATCCATGTAAGAACCACACAGCTTACTCACAGAATCATGAGAAATAGTTGTTTTAAGCTACTGAGTTCGGGAGTTGTTTGTTATGCAGCAGTTGATAAAAGGATACAGGAATTCATGCAGATACAGGATGCAGCACAGAAAGTCACTACAATGACAGATGTCTACCAAAAGCAAAGACGTAGAGACCTATACTTAAGCTCCTAATTTGCTTCTGAGGTTCCCGTCAGTTAAAGTGGAATGTAGTTAGTTTTAGAATATCCATTTTGAAAAACAAGGAAGAATACCATTTTTCAGGAAAGGGAATGCCATTCCTTGGCCTAAATTCTAAAGGAGATTTCTCATGTCAGGCCTTACATGAGAGTAATGAGTGCTATGTAAGGGGCTATGTCCTCGACCACATTCCAGCAATAGATTTTCTGAAGGGGCTCTTTTGTGTATTTCTGTAAAGCCTAAAGATATATCATCAAAGTACAACTCTGTGAGTTTGATTATGAGAAGGACTGAAATATGTAGTACTCTTTATTTTATTATTATACAGTTTCCTATTTGACTTTATTCATTTCCACAACTTCAGTTAAATCCTTTGATACAACAGCTCCAAATATATGTTTTTAAATCCCTAATTTCTCCTTGTGCTGTGCTCCAGACTTGAATGCTTTCAACAGTGTGCTCCGCATCTCTTCCTGGATAATCGTTCTTCTTTGAGTTTCTTGGTTGGAATGTAAATTCCTTCAAGAAGGTTAAATTGTGTTATTTCTAATGCCACAGTGTCTTAGAGTTATTGATGTTCAGATCTCAGAATGAACCTAATAGTGATGGCTGGTGGATTTTCGAGCCTGATTGCCTGAAAATATTAAAGTTATATCATTCTAAAATTCTGACTTATATTAGAGAAATCAGAGATTGAATACGGTAACCAAATAGAAGGACTGAATTCATGGAAGAACTGAAAGAAAAGAAATAGAGTTCTCTACTTTAAGCAATTGAAAATTTATAAACCTTGTGTGAAACAGAAAAGAACATAACATATAACTGTTTTGTTCTGTTTTGAATCAGTGATTACTAAGCGTCCATTTGACTTTCTAAGTGTCACCTTAGTGAATCTACTTTTCTCCATGTCCAAAACCACTGTCAGTGTCTAAGGCACTCCCAGCTCTTGCTTGGCTAATGCAGTATAGTCTTCTGAAATAAGTATTAACTGTACATATTTCCGGTATGTGGTTTTTCTTATTTTTTCCCCCTGCTATATCAGTGCCTACCAGAGTACAGGCACATGGTAGTTGCTTAATACATATTTGTTGAATGAATGATTGAGTTCTTCATGGACACTTTTATACCTCTCTAGTAGGTTCTGTAACATAGCAACTGGAATGATACTTAT
The DNA here is from genome assembly GCF_059928025.1 of Delphinapterus leucas. Lineage (NCBI taxonomy): Eukaryota > Metazoa > Chordata > Mammalia > Artiodactyla > Monodontidae > Delphinapterus > Delphinapterus leucas. The sequence continues at coordinate 35,349,223 of NC_143137.1, read as the reverse complement.
AAAACACTTATTTTTATATCATCCCTCTGGTTATAAGGTCTCCTCATTTCCTTTAGGTCATTTAGGTCATAACGACCCCAAGTCTATTGGGGTTATATTTTGGAATTACGAATTTTAAAATAGACAGAATGGCTAGTATAAAGCCTGGATAACGTGAGAAGTTAACAAATGACACCACTGGAGCAAAACCAGATGCCATTTGCAGAATGAGCCTTATGGTCCTGGGGGAGGGAATTAGTTGGCTTTGTCCCCTGGGAGCTAAAGTTATTTTGGAGAGCCATCCAGGACTAGGCCGGGGAATCTTTTGGGGAATCAGAGTGGCAGAAAAAGCAGTTGCAAGGAAGGAAACTACCATCCCTTCTGGTTTATAATGACTTTCTTTACTTTTAGCTCTTTTCCAGACTTTTTGCTCCCCTCAAAAACACATATCATAAAAAATAATAATAAATAGAATGCAGAAGTGACAAAGGGAAAAAGTTTAAGAAGACTAGAATATTATAAAAATCAGAAATTGAATTAAACATTTGAAAACATTTAACGCATTTAAAATGGTAGCTATAAATGAGAACAATAGGGGAAAAAAAAGACTAGAACTACAATTCCAGAAAATAGGGGTAAGAGTTAATAGAATAAAAATGTGACACAAAAATTAGAAGCTGAACGTTGGATAAGGAAGTATAGTATACAATAAGCAAAAATAACAGTAAAGTATATAAGATTAAAATTTTAAATAGGGTGATTTTGATTAAGAATGCACGTGGAAGAAGAGTGATTAGAGGCAATTGTGAGGAGCTTGGAGATGAGTCGTCTTCACAAGAGAATTACCTCTTACTAAAGCTTTGGACCTTTTGTCTCCCATCCTTCAAGGGCACTCATGCCTTCCCCATGTCTCAATCTAAGATTATCCTTTGGCGGATACCTGTGGAAGCTGGGACAGCGCCGACCCACCCCAGTTTTTTTACATGACACGTGCTCAGAGTCAATTGCAGAAGCTTTAACCAGAACCTGCGTCTATATAACTCTCTAAACCTGGCTGGTGAAAATAATTTTGCTATTTCAAGAGAAAACTTTTACTTTGGTCTACAAGTGATTCTACTTTGGGTCACCCTATATTCCCTTATTTATTGTTATATAATTATAATAGTGAATGCATGTATGAATGTTTACAATATACATTATTTGCATTACTTTATTTGATCATGATAGCTACCTCTGGGACAAGTACCTTCATTATTTCCCATTAATTACTTTAAACTTGTATTTTAGAGTTGGAGAATCTGAGGTCTTGATAAGATAGTTTAGTGTTTATTAGTCAAGCTGAGGTTAACACCTGGATCTTTTGATTCCCTGTATAGTTGTGTTTCTACCATAGCCTTTTACTGTATTTCCACTTACTGTTTCTTGGGTTCACAGTGGTTTAATGTTTTGTAACATTTATGAATAAGAATGGCAAAAAGAATGTGAAGTTTTAATAGAAACTGTGTTCTCATTCTAGATTATGAATGAATTAATAGAGAATTTATGCCACTCATACTGTCCTTATGCATAATTTCTTACTCTCTGTGAAATTTGTCATCATTAAAGCATGATTTTCAAAATGGGAAAAATTAATGGTTTTCAAAATGACTGAAGATGAAAAAAGTATGTGATGAAGCTAAGAATAGACAGGTATAGTAAATGACTGGTTATATATCAGCCTAGAATTTTTTTGACTACTTCTTTCTTTACATAGGCAGAATCAAGCTTTGAAAAGATCTTGACAGACACAAAAGTTAACAGATTTTTCACTACCCCGTGAGTACAGTTACAGAGGTTTGCACAGCATGCTAAAGATAGAGAAGGGACAACTACCACAGAATGGGTGTATGGGGAGAGGAGAGGCTTCCCAGAAGAAAACCCTGAATTGTTACAGGCAGGCTGATTCATGTACCAGTGCTGGAAATGAAGGTTTTTCTGGCTCTTTCAAGCAATGATTGTCAAAGTGGTTGGCCACCTCCTGATTGGGGAGGACAGTCCATTTTAGAATTAAATTAATCCCAAATGCAAATCCATTCTTTCATTTTCACGAGTGAAAAAAATTTGCACAGGTTTGCACAGGTTTTTGCTTCCATGAACAACTAAGGACTACTTACTAGTAAACCTAAGTTGGATATGAAAGCTTACTGAAATACAGCATTGCCAAAATAAAACTCATTACTAGAGTCTGCTGAAGATACTAGTAATTTATCAGAAGTGGAAGTGCGATGAAATACTTGGTAAGTTGTAGAACTCCAGCTGCTCACGCCCAAGAAACAGGTGGCTGGAATTACCAGTGTTTTCTCACAGAATGTTTTGTTATCAGTATATCAGGTGGGCTGTCTTAAATTGGTCATGGTGTTTAAATGCTGCTGATTTGCTTTTGAATTATAAATGATTAATGTAGATTCATCATCATATTTTTCTCAGGATTGTATCCTTTACTTAATGTGTTAATTTGTATCAATAGTATTTTTTGGCTCTTGCATGTCTTACAGGTGGTAAATCATGAGTGAAAAATTAACCATGAATCATTTTCATTAGAGCTTCTCAAATATTGGCATGAGTAGGAGTCACCCAGAGAGCTTGTTACAAAAGAGATTCCTGGGCCCCACACCCAGAAATTCTAATTCAGTACGTCTGTGTGGAGCCTGATAATTAACATTTCTAACAAGCTCCCAGGTGATTCTGATGCTGCTGATTTTTCAGCCATACTTTGAATAAAACCGATCTGTATCATCCTTGCTAAAGCAGATGAACAGACAACCCATGAAAACATTCCAGTGTAATGGCATCTCCTATCATTTAGTCCTTTTCTACTGGAAGATAAGCATTCATAAGATGGGATGAGTAGGTGGGTGGGTAGCAGAGTCTCAGAGTATTTTGGGCAATTTCAGTAACTCACCAAAAAAAAAAAAAAAAAGAAAAACATTGAGAGTCTCTGCGAACAAATTAAAGTTGATCAAATGTGGCTCAAACGTCACACGCTAGAAAAACAGAGGAGATAAGTCAGTGTGACTCAAGCATCACGTGCTAGGAGAACAGAGGGGATCAATGTGGCTAGAGAAATTTACCAGATTATCTAGGGTTTTGTGTACCATACTCACTAATTTACATTTATCCTAAGAACAGTAGTAAACCATCAAGGCATTTGGAACTGGGGGATGGCATGATCAAAGTTGTAAAAACAAGAGTGTGGCAAGAAGGGAAGCAGAGACAACAGTTTTGAAGCTGCAACAATAATCTGGGTGTAAAGCAATGAAGGACTTGAACTAAATAATAAGCAGTGATGAGAATGATAAACAGATGTGAGAGATACTAAGGCAGTGGTAATAATGATTATAATAGCAGGTAACATTTGCTGGGCTATGGGCTGTGGGCTGATGACTCTACCAAGCACACTGTGTATATGAATTTAGTCCTTACAGCAGCCTCATGAGGAAAATGTTATTTTTAATTCCATTTTACAAATGAGGAAACTGAGTCACAGACAGGCTCAGTTACTTGTTAAGGCCACAACTGGTTAGGGCAGAGCAATAATTTAGACTCTAGCAGTTTGGCTTAGAGCCCAAACTCTTAAACTGCATGGTAGACTTGTGGAATTGGGTGATAGATATGAGGTGAAGGAGGTAGTCTAGACATTGATATAGGAAAATTAGGAGAAGTGTGTTAGGAGTGTGATGAAGTAGAGAAGTGAAGGGCAAGTGAGAGGATAAATTCAGTTTTGAACATTTTGGGTTTGAGAAATCTGTAGGAAATCCAAGAGAAGAGATCTACTGGTCAGTGAATATATGGATCTTGATGGTAAAAATCTAATGCAAACTCTTAAGAACTTGGTGGCTAGATTAGATGCAGGGGGTGTGGGATAAACCATGTCTGTAGTACTGTATTCAGTTTTGAAAGTCACTTTAATTGAAACTGAAGTTTATCTGGAGGTAAACATGGTTTCAAAGGATTGGGAAACAGTGTAAGAAGACTGGGATGAAGAACTGGGCTGTTTACTACAGAGTTAAGGAGGCTTGGGGAGGTTTGATAGTGCACAGTATTTTTTTTTTTTTTCTTGCGGTACGCGGGCCTCTCACTGTTGTGGCCTCTCCCGTTGCGGAGCACAGGCTCCGGACACGCAGGCTCAGCAGCCATGGCTCACGGGCCCAGCCTGTCCGCAGCACGTGGGATCTTCCCGGACCGGGACATGAACCCGTGTCCCCTGCATCGGCAGGCGGACTCTCAACCACTGCGCCACCAGGGAAGCCCAGTGCACAATATTTTAAAGAATAGTTATGTAGAACAGGGAATTTATGTAGCATTAGTAGTGAGAATAGGACCAAATAGATGCAAGTTATTCAGTTATAGATATGCTGAGAATAAAAACATGTCTGAAACGGGAAAGGACTGCCTTGTGAGGTAGTGCCTATGTAAGGAAATATTGAAATACCAACTGGAGTGCCACGCAGTAGGGGTATTGTAGAGGTAATTCCTGTTCCGCACGGATTGTTGAGTCCATTAGAACTTAACAGCATTGTAATAAAATGTTTGGGGTTGTTTTATAATTTGATTATAGATTACTAATAGGTGTATTCTGAGTTTTTCTTCACAAAACTTGAAAGCAAAGTAAATCATTATTTTTCTTGGCATAAAGCACATTAAACCATTACCATCTAAGGTGATAGTTGCTGGAAATGTGTAAGGATTTTCCCTAAATATTAATCCACTTCTCATTACTGCTTCAGTTCTTTTAGCAGAATGCAGTTGTTTGGTTGCAGAAATTGTTTACCATATCAGTGATTCCAAGTAAAGGTAGTGGAGTTTTTAATTCCACTTAGAGCAAAATGTCAAAATAAAGTGTAGTTTCTCATTACTGGATTTACAATCTTTGTATCTCCTTTTTTTTTTCTTGGCAACTGGGAGTTTTGTTACCGGCAATGAAATACAACCTTCATGTTGTACTGTATAGGATAGAGGATAGATACTGTAAAATTCTGGCCTTGCTTTTCCATTGATCTGGATTGCCATATGGGAATCCTATTCAGCTGATCTTTATTTCCTGAGTCAGAAATTCTGTTTTACCCATCTTTGGGGCTTTCAGCAGCTATTCTCAGTGGGCCTTCAGGTATTGCACATGAAAGAGAAGGTTCAAAGGCATAGAAAGAAGGTTCAGGGCTGAAATGTTTACACTGCATTTTTAAAAATTTTGCAAACATTTCCTAAGCTGATGGATCAGCCTGAAAGCTTAGTAGATCTAAGGCTTTTTATATGCTATAGTATAGGTAGCATTTGAATATACACAATTTTTAACGAGTGGTAAAGTACTCATCAGTTATCAATTTGATACAGAAACGACTCATTTGTATGTTTCCATAAAGTGTAATTAACAATATTGTAATTAATGTTTTAGGTTTCTTGATTTTTTTTTCCACAAGTTTGTTTGCCTGTTCTTACTCTGATTTATTTTGAAGCTGACAATTAGTATTGAACTGAGGTAAAGTACAGTTTACAGTCAAAATAAGAAATTAATAAATCACTAGAAATTTTAAAATAAACAGATATTTTTGAGGTTTTGCCACTTCTTGTGTGGTCAGCTACATATATTGCATAGCAGTAGAAGTGTTGATTTTTAAAAAATTAATGAAGGTACCAATACGGAAAAGCCAACTGTTATAAGTTTATCACTTATTTAGTAAAATATATTTTAATTATAAAGATCTTTTATCATCATAGATTGATTTTTTTATAGCATGATATTTGCTAGTGTGTCAGTAGCTTGTTCGAACATAATCTGGTTCTCTGTGTCTAGCTACATATTACACATTTATAAATGTTAGATGGACAACTTTACTACTTCTCTCAGCTTTGTGTACAAACAAAATATTCAGTATGGAATATAAAAGTTTGATAAAGGTCTTGTGTTTATTCTGAAGTACATAAATGTTTGTAGAATATTTTTAAAAGCCTTGTAAAGTAAGTATTTGAGTTTTCTACCATATACAGCATTTTCTTATTAAACAGATTTTTGACATTATGTTAAGCTATAACAGAATCCATGCTTCTGGGAAGTTTACATACATTAAAAGACTTTTTGACAAGATGAAATTAGTCTTCTGTATGAAATTATGGGAGAATTTACAAAATGAGCATACATTCTTAGGAACTGATTTATCAAAATATTTTTGACTTGATTTTCCTTTTATGGACCTCTCTTCCATTTTTATCCCATCTTGTGTGTGTGTGTGTGTTTGTGTGTGTGTGTGTTTGCCTAGAAAATTTGCATAATGGAGGCATACCTTCCTACCACAGTCAAAGTGGTTATTTGGAGACGTATTGTTTGGCCCTGGGGAGTAGGTAGGTTTGTAAGGAAAAGAATACTGGGTATTGCATAACACCATCTATCCTCCCTCACTCCTAACTACAAACATAATTGTGCAATTCTAATAAACCTAGGGTCATTCTCATGTTAAATGCTATCCACGCCTGGATTTGAAAAGTGATAATATAATAATAACTAGCCTATTGAAAGCAATTGACTTTTATTCTAATCATGAAGATCAAATCATGATGATTTTGTTAAAATCATTCTATAATTTAGTTTTAAAATTTAAATTATTTTTTAGGGTAGATTCCCAAGTTTCCTGGAATTTCTTGTAATATCTGGATATTGATTTATTTGGTTGTAATAGTGTGTTGCCATTTCTAAGTTCCCAAAGGACTCTGTTTTTATCTATATTATAACGTGACACAATCTGTTGTTATAGATCTGCTTTCCAGTAGACTTTGAGATTTTGTGGTCAGGGACTATGTTTCATCTTTCTTTGTCCAAGGCCGAGTGGTAGTATATTAAGAGGCAGTGAGGTAAGAGTATGGCTGTCCTGTTAAAGACAGCTTCAAAATAGGATATGTTTTCTTCTTCCTCGTTGTCTTCTCCTCTTCTTCTCTTCCTTCTTCCTCATCCTCTACTCTTCCTTCTGTGTCTTCTCCTACATCATCATCATCACCATCACCATTATCATTGTCATCTTTATCTTATAGAGCATATGCAAGAAACTATGATAATTGCTGGAATTCATGATTACTTTAATTCTTACCCCAACTCTATGAGGCATATATACTATGAATGAGGAAACAAGGATATAAACATTAAGATATCTCTCCTAGTGATACCCAACTAATAAGTAGTGAACTCAGAACTCAGACCCAGGTCTGTTCCCTAGGTCTGTGCTCATAACCACTACTGACTTCAAGGAATCATAGACTCAGCCTTTGCCAATTTGTGGATTTCTGTCACTAAATATGCATGATCTAGTATTTAAATTTTTTAAAACCATCTTTCACATGGCCTTATATCTTACACTAAATAAAAGTTAGAATAAGTGAGTGATGAATGAATAAATGGCTCTCATATTTGCGTTTTATTATATAACCTATTATATAGTCAAAGATCTTTTAATTCATTCAGTATTAAAATGTAAGAAATGAATGTTTTCTCCTAGCCAGTATGCAGAATCAATAGTAAGTTAATGACTATAAAGTATTTTGCATCTTCTTAAGTAACTGCATACTTCAGTGTGAATCTTCTCTTTTGGACTTGGATTGTAGCTCATGCATATTATGTTAATCTAAAATATGAACCCATAGTGGCAGCAAAGGAACCTGGACTTCTAGGCCTAGAAGTTTCCAGGAGAGATAATAATAATGATGACTGTGGAGAATTCAGAGACCTTGAAAGTCCTTGGAGACGCCTAATTCTCCAGAAATCTTTTCTGTGTTATCTAATGTTGCTGTAGACTATAAAGCCTCACCATAGCTTGGGTCTCTGGTGTTCAGTGAATCGGAATTCCTGCCCTTCCTCCCCACTAGACAGTCCCCCTACACAAAGAAAGCCTAACCACTGTTTAATTTTAGAGCAGGTTGTCCAGCTGAGGGATTCCCTCTCTTGGTCTTACGTTGATAACATGCCAGTTTGGGCACATGCCCATCACATGTTTATTTCACAAAACACTCATTTATATGTACTATGAAAATTGTGCATATCAAGAAAAAGATACTTGGTTTTAGTGAAGAATGTTACCTTTCTTTAGTGAGATTAATAAGAAGAAGTAACAATTCATTTGAACTTCATATGGATTTCTCTAAAAAGCCTCTGAATGCAAGGAAGGTACTGTGCTAGGTCTTTGGGAATTTAAAGTTGAAGAGTACCTAGTATTGCTCTCAAGGAGCTTAAAATATAGTGGGAGATATATATGTGCGCACGTGTGTGTGTGTGTGTGTGTGTGTGTGTATCTATGTAAGTATAATGCAGAACAAACTGTGGGAATGTTCTAATACGAACTTCAGGAAAAAAATATGGAGCTTTGAACTTGACCTGAGTTTTGAATAATGCAAAACTAGATGCTTAATAGGTTTATTTATGTAAATATTCAAGCATATAATAGCACACATTCTCAGTATGAATATATGTTGATATATATGTGGTCTGTACAGATGTGTGTATGTGTGTGTGCAAATGCATAGTCATGGTGAGATTAGCCTGTACTCCTCTTAAATAACTTTTTTTCATGAAATGTGACTCTATTGAAGGATATATAAAATCTCTCTCCCTTAATTGATGTTATTGGAATATTATTTTGACTTAGATCTTGAGTTTAGCAACTAAAACTCTTGGGAGTCATTATTAAATAGTATAGTAACCTGTACAGTTCTTATAGCGACATATGGCTATGTGCTAAGGTGAAATAACTGATAGATTTTAAGAATAACCTGGTCATGAAGGACATACATAATTGTGTTGCCAAAGTCCAGCACTTTGGCAGCTCTGTAGTATTCAGACAATAATTGTGTTAACTCAGATTAGCCTGGATAAGTAGGAAGCTACATGGAGGAAGACATTATAGATCGTGTATTCCTACCCATGTCATCTTGAAATGATTAAGCCAAAGTAATTATTTGGTTTACCCTTAAGGTAGGTCTTTTAGATGCTTCTAGTTCCCTCTTCCCAAAGCTCTTTACTTTTTTGTTGATACCTATATGAGTTATCTATTGTTTCATAACAAATTACCAAAAATCAGTAGCTTAGGGGAACACATTTATCATCTCATAGTTTCTTTGAGTCAGGAATCTGGGTGTGGCTTAGCTGGGTACTCTGCTTTAGTGACCCTCACAAGCTGCGGTCACAGTGCCAATCACAGCTGAAGTCTCATCTGAAGGTTCAACTGGGAAACGATCCACTTCCAATCCATGTGGTTTTGGCAAGATCCAGTTCCTCATGGTTGTTGGACTGAGGGCCTCAGGTCCTTGCTGGCCTTTGACTGGAGACAGCCCTCAGTTTCTTGCCATGTAGGTCTCTGCATATGAAAGTCTGCTTTATCAGAGTCAACAAGGGAGAGGGTCAATAGAGTCTACAAGCAAGATGGGAGTTACAGTCTTATGTAACACAATCATGGAAGTGTTATCCCATCACTTTTGGTATACCTGCTTGGTTAAAAGTAAGTCGCCGGTCTTTCCCACACTCAAGGGGAAGGGATTAAGTATGCCTTATAGGCATAAATACCAGGCAGTGGAGATCACTGTGGGCCACCTTAGGGTCTGTCTGCTACAATGCCTAAAATTTATTTTGGGTGGGATAGACCTTTTCTATAATGATATATAAAAGATGTAGAATTCAGAAGGGTGACACTCATCAATAGTTAATATTTCACTTGTCAGTGAATAATTGCAAATGATGTCAGAGTTTTCCCTTTTTTTTTTTTTTTTTTTGCGGTACACGGACCTCTCACTGTTGTGGCCTCTCCTGGTGCGGAGCACAGGCTCCGGATGCGTAGGCTCAGCGGCCATGGCTCACGGGCCTAGCCGCTCCGCGGCATGTGGGATCTTCCCGGACCGGGGCACGAACCCATGTCCCCTGCATCGGCAGGCGGACTCTCAACCACTGTACCACCAGGGAAGCCCAGGGTTTTCCCTTTTTTAATGTCCAGAGAATATAAAGAGACTAAGAAGGCATTGGATTGATGAGTTAGAAAGAAACGATTGCATTAAGCTAGAACATTCAAAGAAAAGAAGGACAGATTTTTTTTCAGTTTATGAATTTTATCTTTATCTAAAATACTTATTGCTTTCTTCAACTACATAGAGATAAGTGGAGGCTGTACTCAGAGATGTTCTAGCCTGTGACTACTTATAATTATAACTTTATTATTAGAAAACAATTTGAAATCATAACTTCTCCTACCATCCCTTTCCCTCTTCCCTTTTCCAGAGTACTGCTTATTTGATGTATCACAGTAGCTGCATGTGTTTGTAGTCAGTTCTAGAGAATAAAAATAAATAAAATAAATAGGGAAATAAAATGAACATATTCCTTGTTAGATATTTTATGAGTAACAAAATAGTAATGATATAAAACTTAGAGCTGGTTTTGAAAATTGACAGGTGCATGACATAGTTATTTGCATATGTTGGAATATTAGGGACAGGCCACTGGGTTAATGATTACATTGGATTGAATGATGATCAGAGAATTGTATGTGGTAAATTCTCTTGTGCTTTGTTTGCTTCTTAATACCTTTTAAAATTTAAGAATATTCTAATGATCATTGCTGTTTCACCATCAGAGTTAGTAAAAGACCTCAATTTTAATGTGCAGCCAAACCTAGGGGATTTTCTCCAACTCCTAATCAATGCATTTCTCCTGCTTTAGTTAACAAGATCGTCTGTGGTTGATCATGGCCCAGTATTACCCTGAAATGAAAGAAATATAGTCATCAAAAGCAGGGAATTCAACTTCAGGTCACTACCTCTTATCCAAATATAAACTACTAAAACTCTTGTAAACTACTAAACTCTTGTAAGGGTCCTTTCTCCCCCTAAAATGACTCATCTCTTGTTTAAGAAGCAGATTCTTAGCCTTGGCCTTTCTTATTACATTTTCAGTATAGATATTCTATTATTAATGTATTTTTAAAACTTTATTTTCTATTTAGTTAGTTCTGAAAGTTTCTTTTTACCCTCAAACTACTCATAGTCTGGGATCCAAACACTCAAAAGATTAAATTTTAAAAAATTTATTGATAAAATATATTTAGTATATTATCTATATTGTCCTGAACATGCCCATTTTAGTGTTATTTGACCTAGATTTAAAAAGCCCAGGAACTCAAGGACTGTCACTATGTAAATATCTTTGTGTAGAACTTCATGCCATCAGGCATTCAATAAATGCTTTCTGATGATGGTAACCCAGTTAAAAGTCTTCTGAGGAAATCCAGAATTTTTAAACAACCAAATACAGAGTCATAATAATGTAAAGATTCTCCAGTATTCTGAAATGACTTCTTTCTTCATAGCTACTTAATCTTATGTCCCTTTTCACCCTCTCCATGTCTTATTAAGACATTAAAACAAACAAACAAAACAAAGCACTCTTTGTGCTTCTTTTATCTGAAATACCATAGATCTCTGGCTGCCAGAACCTTTTCCTTTTGACTTGGTTATGTTGGAGATATCACATCTTCCACTCTCATTTGTCCTTTCCATTCAGGAATGTGGGGAGGAAGTTGAGTACTCGGTTACAGTTATGAAGCAAGGAGGTACCTTAGGAACTACACTGTCTAGCATTCTTAACTGAGCCTAGATATTTAGTGGAAAACCCTTGACTAAAAATCCAAATGTTTGAACTGCAAGCTCTATATTTTTTTGTTAGTGAACCAGGATAATATTATTATCTTGTGTGTGTTGCTTGTAGTTTAGTGAGACCTGGTGACACAATTGATGCTAACTTGTTCGTGCATCTTTGCCATAATGACACACATTGGTTATTGGCTATTGGGTGATATTGTAGATATTTAGTACGTTAGCCACTGGACAATTTTGAGTCAATGCCGGGTGGCAGGTCTTATTTTGACTGGCAAGTAACTTGAAACTAAAAAAATGTGTTTTTAGAGAATTATAATAAAATTGCGCTTTTACTACTCTTATGTGTGTTTTGGGGATATTTCAAGTAAGTATCCTTTAATTTGATGTTTGATTACTGCAAGTCATGTGATCTTACCTTTTCTGTGAAAACTTGGAAGCCTATGCCAGTTCATTTCACTTTTACTACTGATTAGCACTAGAGTGTAGGCTGAACTTCATAGTTTAACCCTAACTGTATTTTGCTTTGTGTTGTTCTGTAATTGCTTTCTATATCTTTATTTTTTCTGTCATTAACTAGAATTATAGTTTTGCCAAGACAAGAACTGTCTTATTGTTCTCTTGTATTGTATGTAGTAATTACCTTACTTTTGGGCACATATTAGGCATTTAATAAAAAAATTTTCAATTATTTTTAAGTCTTAAAGTATATTCTTTGAATGTCATTAAAATGTAGTAAAAGGAAACCTAAATACTTCTCTTGAGGGAAAAAGAAAAACTTTGTTCAAACTTTTAGCAAAAAAATCTATCTCTAGAACACATCAGAAAGATTTGCTATTAAAAATTCCATACAATTAAGCATGTCACTAATTGGATTCCATGAACGTATTTTTTTGTATACATGCCTATAATGTTATTTTTCCTCAGCATTTTTGTAGATTTCTTTTTTTTTTTTTGTGAGGAAGCAATTAAGAAAAAGAAAATTTCTAGGCAAACCATTCCTAGTATTTTATCACCACAAATGAAACAAATGCCCTGTTAAATGTTAATAATTGCATACTATTGATATGAAAAAGTAACTTAGAATATTTAAATTTCTGCCATTCCGGGATTTTTATTTTAACATATTTTGTGTGTTAATTTTTAGTGTGTGAAGTAGGCATTTTGGTAAATCACATGCTATAGAAGTAAAAATACAAAAATATTTTTATAAATCATGTACTACAGAAGAAAGTACAAAGACATCAGAGTAGGTATTTTAGAAAATTGGGAATTTATTATTTTTTTCTGGGAAAAAATTTAAACTGCCATTGAATTTCATTTTCCTTTAATTTTTTAAAAGGAAATGTTGGCTTTGTTATGCTAGATCATTATAAGCTTTATTTCTACTACATTTTATCATAATGCACACTGAGTATAAATAAAACTCTGGTATGCTAAACCTAATAGCAATTAAACTGGAAGTGTTTGTATTTCATCACTGTGAACTTCGCAGAAATGTTTCCATGACAACCTCCATGCTAGTTAAGACAACCAGAGGTGATCAACAGTTTACGTATTTTTTTTCTCTTGTAAGAATGGAATTTGTGTTGACAGTTTTGGCCTTTAATGGCACTTTTGTTCTGTGTGAAAGTATTTGTTTATCAGATCATATGCTGTTAACTGTCAGACTGAGGTAGAGTTGCTGCTTTTGATAAAAGGCTGCATTAGAATTTCTAGTCTGTGAAGCTCTTATACTCTAATTATCCCCATCAGTATAGAAGAGTCCATTTGCTTCAGTACGCTACAAATTACACTTTATTAAGACCAAGTATTATGCTGAGTAAAATTGGGAGGATCTTGATTTTGTTTGACCATATAAAAACTGAAATTCCTTTTAAGTTTACTTCTTAACGAATGCCACCTTCACCCCCGAAAAATCCCATGCACATGCATACACACACACACACACACACACACACACACACACACACGTACGTTTCAAAAAACAACATTTAAGTGACCTCTTTGGAAAAGGTTATTGGGGCAGTTTTAGGGATTTTCCTTAAATCACTCACTCCCCTAGAATATTGTAACTACATCAGTAGAGTCTGCTACCAAAGATGTGCAAAAAGAGGAAAGGTAATTTTGCAGTTTCAAACAGGAATTGCCAAGCTGATCGGGGAACTAAGGACTTCCCCCTGTTTACTCTTAAAATAGAGGCACATTAAAAACTTTTCCTACTTTTAGATTCTCGAAATAAGCATCTGTGTATATGTTCTTATAAAGAGGACTGGAGTTGTGAAGTTTCTCCAGAGCTGTGTGAGCTCCACAAGAGAGGAAAGATATTCACTCAGGGATGGTGTACTTGTCCTCTTCTGTAACTGTCTTCGTGATCACTTGTCAGCATTGTCCAATACCTAAAGGTGGCAAGGCATATTAAATATATGATTTATATGTGGAAAAAACCTCATTACTTTCTAAAGTAAATACTTTCTAAAATAAAGCTTGACAATTTTCTCGGATAGTATGACTATGTAGATGTTAGGCTTTATCACATGTCTTCTCAGAAAAGGAAATAGTTTAGTTTTCATCAACTTTGTTAAAGTAATATTAAATCATAACTTTCTGTGACCAAAAATTATCCTTGCTTTCTTTAAAATTACCTTTATTAAATGTATTAACATCAATGAAGACATTTCTATAAAGTAATATATGGTTTTATCTTAGTTTAAAGAACATAATTCTGATTTTCCAGTTTTTTTTTCTTCAGTCTTTGTCTTGACATCATTGTCCATTCTGTCTTAGAAGCCAGAAGCTTGGAAATGACGTTGAAACCTACTTCTTTCATTCATTCACTTGTTTCCTCTCATGCACTCTAGGCACTGAGGTAGAGCACAAAATAAACACAAAAATCCCTTCTCTCATGTAGGCTATTGTCTCATGAGGAGAAGTCAACGATAAAATAAATCAGTAAAAGGTAAAGAATATGAGATGATGGTGAGTGCCGTGGAGAAAAATAAAACAAAAAAAGAGATGGAATGGGGTTTGCAATTTTAAATGGGATGGTCAAGGAAGTCTTCATTGAAAAGTTGACATTTATGCAAAGATCTGAAAGAGGTGAAAGCAAGAGCTATGTTGGTACCTGAAAGGAAAGCATGCTAAAGCAGAGGGAAAGCAAATGTAACGGTCTTGAAGTTTGAGAAACGGCGAGCAGGCAGTGCAGCTCCTGCAGAATAAGCAATGGCAGAGATAGTAGGAGCTAGAATTGGGGATTAAGGGATAGAGAACATAGGGCCTTGTGGGCCACTCTAGACCACTGAATAGACGAGCAACACAATATTATTTACCTCTTGACAAAATCACTCTGGCTGCTGTGTTGAAAATAACCTGTAGAGAGGTAGGGATGAAGACAAGGAAGGGAGCAAAGATGAAACCAGTTAGGAATTTATTGCAGGAATCCAAACAAGAGATGGTAGTAGCTTGAACAAGAGTGAAATCATAGTGTAGGTGAGGAAAGGGATCAAATTCTGGATGTATTTTGAAGATTTAGCCAACAAGATTCCCTGACAGATTGAACGTGGTGTTTGAGGCAAAGAGAGGCGTTAAAGTTGACCCAAGGTTTCTGCCTGAAAACTGACAGGATGATATTTCCTTTTTCTGAGTTGGGGAAGACCATAGAGGGAATGGGTTTTGTGGAGGAACATTAAAAATTCAGTTTCGGACGTGTTTGAGAGCTCTATTAGATATCCGATTGTAGATAGTAAATAGACGATTGGATATAGGAACCTGGAGTTTGGAGCAGAGATGTGAACTGTAGGGAAACACTTGTAAGTTAGTACGTAGATGTTATTTGAAACCATGTGAAGCTAGGAAAGATAACCAAAAGAGGGCTCCTCGAGAGAAACAGGCCAATGTGTTCTCTTACCCAAGCTCTGGCAGGGCGAGTACCTCAGTGTGGCCAGAACAGTCCGAGTTTATGCCTGGCCCCAGCGTAACTAAGAGTGCCCCCTTCTCCCTCTACAGGGAACCTCTTTGGACAATAAATTACGTGATCACACAATGAATATCTTTTGTCTCTCCTGTTCTTCATATTCACTGCCTTTCCTCTAGTTCATTAATCCAATGGCCTCTCACCAGATTTCTTACCTTCTCTCTATCTCCACCTTTTCCCACCAATCTTTACTCTGTTTCCAGAATAATCACTCCACACGTAAACCTAATAATGCCATTCCCCTTGCTAGGCTTTTTCTATGGCTTCTAATGTCTGAGGAGCAAAATAGATTCTATAATATGAAATTTCAAAATTCTTTGTTATCTTATTCTTGCCTCTCTGTCCAGCCCTTCCTCTTGCCATTTCCTCCTTATCTAGCCCCTTAGAAATGAGGAATTTTTTACTGCTATTTGGGAGCTGCCACTCAGCTGCTAAGCCCCCCGAGGCTGCTTTCCTGTAGTATGGAGCTGTGTGGGGCTGGGGGACTGCACTGCTTACTACTGCCCCTCCCAAAGCATCTTCCCTGCCTAGTGGGAACTGGGGGCGAGTGAATAGGCACCTCCACCCAGCTGCTTCCATGTGCTTGGTGTAGGTTTTCTGCAGCACAGAGCTGTGGAAATGAGATTGCCAAAAGTCGCCAATGCCTAACCCCACCTAGAAGCTGGGGGAGATGGATACTGTTACTGGCTGCCAGCTCATCCAGGACAGGAGCCATCCCTGGCTGGAACTCCACGACTCTCCAGTATTCTTACTGAGTTCTGGTAGATTTGGTTGTTACACATCTTTTTATTCTTCTCCAGAGACTGTTAATCATTGTCTTTGTTCATTTTGATCAGCTTAATAGATATCTCTCCTAGTATATATATATAAACTTAACATGTCATAAATATTTACTGAGATCAAATAAAGTCTGAGTATCATTTATGACCATCATGTGGTCAGTAGAGCATATATAACATACCATAAATACCAGCAAATATATACCACAGTTACCAGATTCTCTCCATAATGTTAGATTACTTTCAGTTCTTCACTGTTGTTAATAAAGCTATTATTAACAGTTTTTGTGCATATATTTTTGTCCAGCTTTTGAGTATTTCATTAGTGTGTATTTCTAGAGGTAGAATTATGGAGCAGAACATGGGGAACATTGCCAGATTTCTTCCCAGATGAGTTATTTCTAATCCCTCTAGAAATAGATACATCTTTTATTGATTTTCACTGAATCAGATACTATGGTTTTTAACCTTGCTGCTAATTTGATGACCAACTGGAAATTTAACTTATGATAAAATCATTTTAATCTTGTGCTCCTGATCTTCAGCTAAATTTTTTAATTTAGCACTAAAGCCTGTTTTGTAGAAAAAGGCAAAATTAAAAAAAAAGAAAATAGACAAGGAAAATCCGAGTGGAACCAGAATAACAAACCAAAGGTGCTGTTTTCATTGCTGTTGGCTATGCAAGGCGTGCTGTAGATTTTTTTCTTAGTTTTGATGAACAGTATAGGTTTTAGAACATATATTCACTTCCTGTTCAGCTTCTTTCACACTTTCACTTTCTAAAAGTAAAGTCTCAGAGGGAGAAATAAACTTTTACTTGCTTATGAAAAATATGTAAAAGAAATTTAAAGATGATCTAATAATATATAGCTTGTTGGTAAATGTAAATCGAGAGTAGCTTTGAAATTTAAAATATATATAGCAGTAGATTCAGTGGCCCACGTAGCGTTACGTATTAGATCAAAGAGAAATCTGTGATGTTTTAAATTTCTCTTTGATTTTGAAAAAGTTGATTATCTGCAAAGTCTACATTATTTCATCTACAAAATGCTGGCAGTGCCCGTAGATTTGATGTGCCATTCCCCACATAATAATTCCTTTCTAAGTCTCTGCTCAAATCACTGATAATTAGAGAGAGATATGCTTCATATGTATTTAAGACATTTTATAGGTAATCATGACTTTCTTACAACACTACGTGAATGTCTTCCATGTACCTAATATTCCCCCTTCTTTTTCAATATAAAACCAAACAAAGATATACCTGTCAGTGACATACACCATTCAGGAGTGGTAGAAGAAACTGGAACAGCGAGGTTTAGCTAGAGTCTGGCCCTTGACATTCTCTCCTTGCTGCTAGAGATTAAGGTTTCTGCAACTGTGTACCTTTTTATTTTAAAATTTTTATTTTATATTGGAGTATAGTTGATTAACAATGTTGTATTAGTTTCAGGTACACAGCAAAGTGACTCAGTTATACATATACATGTATCTACTCTTTTCCAAATTCTTTTCCCATTTAGGTTATTACAGAATATTGAGTAGAGTTCCCTGAGCTATACAGTAGATCCTTGTTGGTTATCTATTTTAAATATAGTAGTGTGTATATGTCATTCTGCAACTGTGGACCTTAATCCACGTATTACACTGCAACTTTCATGATACTTCCATCTGTCCTCCACTCTCAGTATCCTAGAACAGTTACTTTTATCTTGTCCTCTGTTTTTTTAATTTCTGAAAAACTTTTATTAAATACCGATGTCAGCTCTAGCTTACCCCTTTGGTTAACTGCACTTTGCCATTTAGATATGCTAGCTTGAATTGATTAACTTACAGCGTCTATTTTTAGCTTCATTTTATTGACAGAATTCAAATTTCAGGTTTTGACAGAGTTTGAATAGAAGGTAGTATGTTGTAACCTAAAATTTGATGATGTTTACACAGTAAAAGTTAGTAAAATACTTTTATGTTGTAAAAGATTATAGTTATATAATAAAAGTTAGCTTTTTAAAATAAATAAATAAATTTATTTATTTGGCTGCATTGGGTCTTTGTTGCTGCACGCGGGCTTTCTCTAGTTGTGGCGAGTGGGGGCTACTCTTCGTTGCTGTGTGTGGGCTTCTCTTGTTGCGGAGCACGGGCTCTAGGCACGCGGGCTTCAGTAGTTGTGGCATGTGGACTCAGTAATTGTGGTTCGCGGGCTCTAGAGCGCAGGCTCAGTAGTCGTGGCACATGGGCTTAGTTGCTCTGCAGCATGTGGGATCTTTCCGTGTCTCCTGAATTGGCAGGCAGATTCTTAACGACTGGGCCACCAGGGGAGTCCCTAGCTTTTCTTTAAAAAAAAGTTTGCAAGACTTTTGAATTCTGTTGCTTTCCAAAAATGGGCAATAGCCTTTTGAGGATATAGTTTCCCTTTTTGAAAAAATTAGCCTCAGATTGTCTTCCAAGAATTGTAAGGACACTTAGGAAAATGAGTCTAAGCTAGGCATCAGGAAAAAAAAGCAAATTTAAAAGTAACACTAGAAATAACAGCAAAATCAAACCTGTTATAATGAATTATTCATGCATTCTAAAAATTCATTCTAATTTGGCTATACCTTTATTACTGCAGTAGAGGCTAGAGACTATTATCTTTAGACATATTCTCCAACACCATAGCATCAACAATAATAAGCCAGTATTATTCCTTAGTGAGTCAGAGCTACTGTGATTCTTTAAAGATTGTATACAGCGACATCCTTAAAAATCCAAACAAGAGACTGATGTTTGCTGAAAATGCTGAGGGATGTGAACCTCATTTATAAATTTTAAATTAATGATTTTAAAATAAAATAGTACTAGAAAAACTTAATGAGTTTTATGAGTTTGCCTTTCATCAAGATTTATCATGCTTTATTCCAAAAATTAATAAAATAACACCAGCTTGAATTATTGAGTAGTCTTGTACTGAAGTATTTGTTTTTTGATACTCAAGTCTACAGTTGTTAGGAATATACTTCTGTGCTAAGGAAGATAGCAAAGGGTATGATGTATTAAGTTTTAAGGATAAGGAAATAAAGATTAAGATAGTTGAAGGCAGATTTAACAAGTATTGGGTTAATTCATTACTGTGAGTCTATAAGGGAATGACTGACATTTACATATAGAGAAAGTTGGTTTCTTGAGTTTACTTATTTAACCTCTCAGAGGATACATGTTGGGCTATCTGTGACAAGTATTATAAGTAAACAAATGTTTTCTTTACATAATCTTAGATGATTAGAGACATATTTTCAATAAACTTCTATACATGAAATGCTTACACAGACCGGTAATTGAGAGGTGCTTTCTGTATCACTATTGGACACATTACATTGTACACTTTTTGAGTTTTGTTCAGTTCTGTTTAAGTTATACCCTGGCTGAAAAGTTTAGTTTCACTTGGAGAAGTTCAAGAAGCTTTAGTGAAAAAATATCTTATTTATGAAGTATTTTAATGGGACAAGGTGTTAATCAAAAGTTTATTTTAGGGTTTATGGCTAAGCAAGGGGAGGAGGAAGAAAATAATATTAATAATATTAATAATGATAATAATATTAATTAATATCATTATTAATAATAATAATCTGTTACCATGTGGTAATAGATTAGAGCTGGAGACGTAGACTTCAGGCTTAGCTTAATAAAAACTTTAGCTTAATGTACATATTCATGATTACAAGTAGAAGTGTTTATAGATATTTGCATATACACTGGTTCGTGTACACACTTATTTCCTTGCTCTGTCAACTGAGAGGACCTAAAAGCGACAAGCATACTTAGTGCCTGTATCTTGGTTTCTAACACCATTCTCCTAAAAAAAGAACCAGGGATCCTTGGAGAAATGGGGCTTATTCTCAGATTGGGGCAGGAAATACACAAGATGCAGCTGGAACTCTTGTAATGCCAGAAAATAAGAAAATGTTCAAAAAAGCACAATATGTAAAATGCATCTCCATGAGTCCGTACCATACTTATATAGATAAAGGGTTCAGTAGATAAGTGGGAGAACAGACATTACCAGAAGAGAAGAATTTCAGATAATTTATGTAGATGCTTCACCTTCAAGAAAGTGGAGCATAACTCCTGACTTAATTGTGGGCTGCGCATGGTGATTTTCTTCCAAAGAGTACAGTATGGAAAAAGGGAAAAAGGGTAACTCCATTAGAGAAACCTGACAAACCTATCCTCAGCCAGGTCATCAAGGTAAACAGCAACAGTGATGTAAGTGATATATCATGTTCATAGTATATAAACGATATGATGTGATGAAAATGGCAATTTTCTACTATGGTCCTCTGCCCCCCCAAATCTATAAGCTTAATCTAATCATTAGAAGAACATCTGACAGATCCCAGCCTAGGGACATTTTACAAAATACAGTTTGAGAAACTGTCACAGCCAAGGGGAGGGAGCCTAAGGAGATATAATGACAAAATACAATATGGTATCCTGGATGGGATCCTGAAACAGGAAAATAACATTAAGTAAAAACTATGGAAATATGAGCATGATGTGGACTTCAGTTAATGTTCAAAAAAATTTAATGTTGGCATTTCTGCATCTGTGGGCTTAGTGTGGCTAAAATGGGTAGGGTGGGAGATTGGGGGGTGAGGACTTGTGGTAGGATTGAATAATAAAAATAGCTAACACTATTTAGAGCTTACTGTAGGCCAGGGATTCTTTAAACATTTTACATGTCTTAATTTTTTAAAACAACTCTTTGGCAGGTAGTGTTATTCTTTTGTTAGAGCTGAAGAAATGAAATGTTAAATGGCTTGCCCAAGACTAAGCATTAATACCCAGGCTCTAGATCCTCTTCTCTTAACTCTTAGGCTTTGCTGAGAATGGCTGTTTTGGGTGTAGCTGCAGAAAACAGTTCCCCTCTGTCACCAGGGTTGGTAGATATGTATGTGTAGGTGATAAAACATAATAAGAAGACTTTACATATATATATATACACACACACACACACACACACATATATATGTATATATATATAATGAAACTACAATAGAAAGTTTACTCCTTTAGATTATGATGTGTGATTATTTCATGTTCATTTTCCTGATACTTTTTGTCCTTTTATATGTCAGGTATACTGAAATTCTACAAATCGCTGGAGTCCCCAACTCACTAGTATTTCAGTAACTGAGCAAATACTCTCTGACAATAATACCTTAGGCAAAATAATCATTATTTAGCATTGCCGTTGTATTACAGTATTTTAAAGGATTTCTCCTCTTTTTTTACTACATCCTTTCTTACAACAGCATTTGGGTTTTGTTGACTTTGTAATCTTCAAATAACAGATAAAGTAACTGAGGCCTAAGAACATTAAATCAAGCTTGTTGGACAACTTTATGTATGAAGAGCTCCAAAACATGTAATCCTGCACACTTCTATTGTGCTTTTCTGTGACATGGAAATAGTATAAAGTTAGTTCCCAACAATTCTCAGTTTTCTAGAGTGCAGCTGACAATGAGCTCAGCTTTATTATTTTTATAAAAATTATTTAATATTTACATAATTGCAATCTAATTAGAGGTGATGCTAATAGGCAGAGAGGAATATCTGCCCAGAAGAATCTTTTCTGTCACTTGAGGTGAACTATTTGCCCTTGGCTTAAATCTTTAGGATGCCTCACAATCTAGTTTCTTAATTTACACATAGTGAGTAGTGAGGGCCTAGTGAGACTTATTTATTATCGGACACAGAAAAATTGCCAGAGTATTTTCTTTTTGGTGAATTGTATTAAAATTCTGTAATTTAACCTACAGCAAAGCAGTCCATCCTTTTATACCTGCAGCCCATTACATTCTGACTAGAGATTGCCATGCCACTGGCAGGTAACTAAGCTGTCCCACTTAACCTTTATTTAGCTACTACTTCTGTGGTCGTGCCTCCTGATTTTATTCATGCCTTACACACATAGAAAGTGATGGTATTTGGAGAGTGCCTTGGGTTAACTTGTGGCCAGGGGTGATTGGCCTGAGGGCTCTGGCTGCCCCAGGCTCCTCTTGCCACCCTGAGGGCAGAAGGGATCAGCATCTTGGCATCCCTGTAACATATTTGTGACATATCAGGTGCTTTAGCACTCTTCTATGACAGGCACTGGTGTGTTTTCCCCTGTGTACTTAGTTTCCACACCACGTTGTTTAAGATTTTTTACAAAACATCACTGAAACCTGGATTATATAGAGGACAGATAGCATCATAATTTCTGAGACGGATTTGAATCTTGCTCTTCACAATTTCCATGGACAGTTTCATTATTCTGGGTGGGGAGCGTGTCTTATGTGGCCCAATAAATCATTCTTCTTTCCCATCTATGTTCTGAATTAAATGAGAAATAAAAGAGAGGCCCATGTTTCCCAATAAGATTACCCTTCCTTCCCTGGCAAGAGGTGGAAGACAGAGAGACTGAGAGAAGACCAAGAACTTGCAGGGGTTATGTGAGTAAGCTCTCTACAGACTCTCAGGAAACAGCATGAGTGGGGAAGAAAATCACCAGTACAATTAAGTGATTGGCCATCATTAATTGTGGAGAGCTGTGAAAAGTAAAACGCTTTACATACCAGTAGAGAAAATAGAGCCTTATAAGGGGCTCTTACTAGAGCCTCTCTTATATATCCTGAAAGAGTACTTCATACTGAAGTTTTTCCAGCTAATGACTTAGGAAATTTATCAGTATTTTATAAAATCATAAAAAAATCAGATTCTTCTTCTATTTTTGGTTGACAGTAAGCTTAGAAAGCACAGATATTTCAGACACAGTATTGTTTATAGGTAAATATCAGTTTTGTTACTACTATAAATTCCAGAGAATCACTAGAACTTAAAAAGTGTATAAGCTATGAATTTTAAACGAGGGGGTGGATTAAAATTTCAAGTATCCAGGAACATTTAGAATAATTTCCAGAAGATCCATTTCAAGTAGAATAGTCTGGAAAAGTAAGAGCTTAACTTATAGATGGTATTATACCATTTATGTTAATCTAAAAAAATCTCTTCAAAAGGAATTGGATGGCATTTGCTATATTAGTTCCACCTTAACTCAAGGCTCTCCGTCTATCTTCTGCCATATGGTCAGGTCTCAGCAAATGGTGTTTCCCTCTTTTCCTTTCTCCATGTTGGTTTGTAAATCATTTATAGGCTGAACTACTAGGCAAGTATTGCTGTTAATGAAAGATAAAATTAAATATAACTGTTATGTATCCTTGAGAAAGCATGCTGAAAGAAAAATTAAAATATTATTTTTTAAAAGCCCACTTTCAACTTAGAGAAATTAAGCTGTGTCCCACAATATCCCAAAAATGATTGACAATCTTTTTTAGCGTTTGAAAATATACTTTCTAGTACTACTTTAAAAGGCATAATTTATCAGAGTAATATTATAAAGCACTGTGATTAGATTCTCTTGAGATTTAGTTTTCTTTCACAGTTTGCCCTTGCTCCTAAAAAGGAAGTGATTTAGTGTATTGGTCAGGACAGGTTAGGTATGTCTCCTGGCCTCTGCACAAAACCATATGACACTACAAAAGATAACTGTGGTTACACCTGGAGGAGGGAAACAGTAACTATATATTCAATATACAAAGGCTGTCAAAATGAAATACAGTACCTTTAGCATTTTATAGTTTGCAAAGCTATCTTATATGTGTGTGTGTATATATATATACATATATATGTGTGTATATATATATATGTAATATATGTATGTGCGTGTGTGTGTGTTTGTGTGTGTGTATATATATATATATATATATATGTGTGTGTAAAGCTCAGAGGTTAAATGACTTGACCAAGAATACCAAGTGGCTGATTTGTGAGACAGATCCAAATCCTCACATATTATGTCCAGTGCCATTCCCTCTATACTTTTCCACCTAAGAAGCAGATGTCATTTATGTAAATGCCAAGTATTCAATCAGGGACAATGACAAGTTTCAAATAGCTAGATTTTGCTGGATTTAAGGCGCCTTATAAGTGCTAAGACTATTCAACTGTATAACTGGCTACCACAGAAAGCAACGATGATTAGAAATGGTTAGGCAGAGGCTAGATGGCCATCTGTCGAGCTTGCTGTTGGACTGGATGACCTTTAATATCCTTTCCAATTCGGAGATTCCATGACTCTATGGTGATAATGATGCTGTTTCAGCGTGTTGCCAAGTAACGTGTCTATTGTTTTTTCTGCCTGTCACACACAGCAGTGACAATAAATATCGTTTTCCTTATATGCCATGACAAATTTATATCATAGTGTCCTATTAGCAATTAGCATTCCCAAAGTTTCTTACCTTTATAATGTTCAAATCTATTCTAAAAATGCTGCCAAAAATTTCATTTTAAAAGGTGTGCAAATAAAATTCCTTTGATGGATGACATACCCTAAAGCAATATCCCTGATTCCTTCCCCTTTCTTTTCCTTTCAAGCTTCATCATTCACACCCTCCTCAATCTACCGTTGCCTGTACTGATTAATAAAGTGACTCATTCATTCATCCACTCATTCTGTAGACATTCATTGAATCTATGAGCAGAGCACTCTTTGTAGTTAAGAAAATACAAGACAAGATTTAGAATCTTACTAGCTATCAGGGTGGTAAAGCAGAGGAATCAATTCATGTCAATTCAACATGTATTTATTAGGCAACAAACAGTAAGGTTACATAGTATCTGAATCAGATCCACCACCAAAAATGAATGAGTTGGTTTCTGAATCCAGATAAATTGACTAACTCTAGGAGGTACAAGGTTTACTTTATCTTACTCTTTGGCTATAAAGCAAATGAAACTCACCACTCTACAGAAGCTATCCAGTGTCAGACATAAATACAAACAAAGGCAGAAACACATACACATAAAGGATGATCTTTTGCAACTATAAAATACTTTATTCTTAGCTCAAGAAAACTCAAGTGCCTTGTCGAAGGTTTTGAATGCTTTCATTGACTTTTGCTGAATTCTTATATCTACAGCCAACTTATGTTTGCAGTTGATGAATGAATGAGTTTAGTTCTAGTATGAATGTTGGTTAATATTTTGCTTATATTAAGGGGAAAGATATGAGTGAAATAACAAAGTTGTATATTGAAAATAATAATATAATAATAATAATGAGATGAACTTAATAATTTATCATTTGTGTGAGTAACTCCTTTGCTGAACCAGATAATAGTTTTTGAATATTGGGAGAACATTTCCTCAGTTTTTTTGTGCTATTCACATAGAAGATGTGGGCCTGTCACTTGGGCATTCACCTGGGCCTAATTATAGGAAAACTCACAACGTGGCAACTGGCTTCCATCAGAGTGAGCACGTGAGAGTGAAAAGACAGAAAGAGTTATTTTGAAACCTAATCATAGAAATGAGATGCCATCATTTTGCCATATTCTGCTGATTAGAATCAAGGCACTAGATCCAGCCCACACTCCAGAAGAGGGGATTGCATGGGACAGAGGTAGCAGAGGCTGGGATCATTGGGAATCTTTGAGGTTGCTATCACAGTATAAATCCCACTAGACTGCTTTCCTTGCGGTATCTACGACATATAACCAAGCCCAAAAATCTGAAAGTCATTTTCAATTTTCCCTCTCTTAGTCAATCACAAAGTGAAATGGACACTAATATAAATGTCTATCAAATATGGCCTCTTTGCTTCATCTCCTTTGGTATGGTCCTCCTTCAGATTTTCATTCCTTCTTATTTGGATTACTACTTTTTATTCATTCTTATGCCTATAGTTCCTTCAGTTCCTCTTTCTGTGCAAAATATTTGACACCAACTGTTCCCCAGTTCCACCTTCTATCCCAGGCTTTTATACAGCTTGTGGGACTACATCATTGAATTTCTAGTGCTAAACACAGCATCTGGACATGGTGTACGTACAGATATTTTTGACTGAGTGATTAGGCGTTAGAGGCAGAATGGGAGTCAGTATTAAAAACTCCTTAAATATCCCAATGCCAATGAATCCTCCTTATTTTATCCTAGAATACTGGCTCTTTCTTCCATTGGGAAAAGTGTTGAATCCATCTTTTTTCCTAATCACACATAGCTTCTTCTTGTCTTTTTTCCTGAGTCCTCATCTTTTACCTGTGATTTTTTGAAAGTGATCTTGACTTCTTTCTCCTTGGAACACCTCCATAATCTGACATATTATCATAAATACAAAATTGCCAAATATATAGATGTGTGATTCTTAGCATAAGCTCTTTTATACAAAGTAATAAAAAAAGCTATTATATAATTTCACTGTGAAAACCAACTAAAATGTCCTTCTGAAAGGTGCAAATCATACTTTCTTTACAAAAAAGTGCTTTCTAGCACACATCTGCTATTTGCTGAGGTTATAAGTAATATCAGCAGCAGTAGGCATTTAACTACCACCAAAAATTTCTTTTATTATTAATTCCCACTCTGCTTCGAGTATTTTTTATCTGTGTAACAAATTGCATTCATTAAAGTAATAAAATAATAAATTGTTTCCGCCTTTGTCAATCAAATAAAAATAAATGTCAACTGGAGCTTCTTAAGCTAACAAGTGACACTTTTGACTTATCTGCTTTATATGTGTTCAAAATAAATTAAAAATAAAATATAGCAGAGTAATGGATAAAATTTGACTTAATTTTCAGTACCCTTATCTTGAGTGAAAAAATAATTTCCGTTTAAATTTTCGAAATGCTAAGGATGTGGTAAACATATCATAGTGTAACATAGTGCAAGCAACTCTGGTTTGAAGACTCTTGGTGTGTACTCTAGAAATATTGTAATCAGCAGCATTTTAAAATTAGAAAAATTGAGAGATTATTGGAGTACCATCTAATGTGCAGTGAGATTTTCTAGCAGGTGCTAGTTTAAAAAAATTTAAACTGTAAAAAGATTGGGTAGATATTTCAAGTTTATTCTCCACTGATAAGCTTTAAATGGTCAATTTGGCTTGTTCAACTTTAATTTAATTATTAAAAACAGGTAATACATAATACCTCCTGGCTTACTGTGTCTCAGCTACTTTAAGGGTATGAAGAGATAGTTATGTTTTTAACCCCCAACTTAGCAAGGTGGGACCTGTGACAGATGGCCCTTCGTTTGTCCCAGTGTGCCATATAATTGGTATTGGTTTTTATGTGTATGTAGTTATGAAAAAGTTTGAGAAGCAGTGCCTTAAGTATCCGTTTTCCCTTTTCAAGAATCAGTCACACCAACCAGTTTCTTAGTGTTCTTCTAGAAATAGTGATGTATATATAAACATATATGTATCTCTATATGTCACTTTTTCACAGATGGTAATATAAACATATACACTTTGATGTATCCTGCTTTTTTCACTTAACAGTGTACCTTGGAAATTGCTCTCTGTCAGTACATCAGTATGTATAGTGCTGCTCTGTTGTTTTTTTTCTGCTGCGTAATGTCGCTTATTAAATAGATATATTATCTTTATTTACAAGTGGTACATTTTTAAGAAGCTTTGTTAATATCTGCCTAAGATAGGTGTATATTCTTTATATGATATCTACCTCAGCAAGAACAGCTTTTCAAACTTCTTAAAATTGCAGTGGTTTATGTCACTGATGATCACTTTCACTGTTTGAGGTTTTCCTAGATATCAATTTTCTCTCCTTGGCTGGACTATTGTGTTTCTAGCTGGGTTTTTTTTATTGTACAAGCAGAATGTTTTTGATCAGATTGTATTTACAGGACAGCCTGGAACTGCAGCATTCTGTCAAGTATATCACACACATTTAAAATATTGTCTAAATATTTATTCACATGATGGATTACTGTGGCTCACAAAAGGCAGTTACGACCTATTGAGTAAATAATTTTAGTTTTTAAACATTTGGAAAGGCTTTGAAAGGGTCATGATGATGTCTCATCTCAGTTGTGAGAAACAGCCACTGAATACCCTTGCTTTTTTCTTTAAATGGTATTTTAATTCTTTAGTGTTTAAGCAACAAGACAGGAAAAAAAAAAAAGAAAAAATTGAAACAAATTGTCTGCAGATATAGTCTTTCTTTCTTCCTTCCCATGATACTATCTCTCCATTATGAAAAAACAGACAAACAAAATCAAGTCAAACAAACAAAAGAATATTGCAGCAGAGTTTAAAGGTTCTTGGAGGCTAAAACAAAATTCCAAAGATGTACAATGGAAATTGCAAAAACATTTAAAATAAGTGGATGTATTTCACTCAAATTTGAAAGGTTACTTTTTATAATGAACTGTGGTTTGATTTAAATGTCTTTTGTGAAACTTCTGTTTAAAAAGTAGTTTATTTCTAAGTCAGCTTGAAAATTGTGCACTTCATGCTGCTTCTGTTCTTTCAAAAAGGAGACGAGGTTTTTGTTCCTAATAATTAATTTAAACTTATGTACGTGTGTGTGATTTTCTTTTTTCAATCATGTGGCACCAGGTTCTTTTATTTATAATTCAGAGGTTGCTTGAACTTTACAAACCTTTTGCATTTATTTGAGATTAATTTGTTATTTCTAAAGAAAGTGAGGAAAATTGTTTGTTTTTTTTCCATTCGATATTAAGTTTATCTAGACATTGTAGGTTTGTGATTGTAACATCTTTTGACAAGCAAATTAGACCATAGAAAGAGCATCCAACTTGGAGCTTGGGGCATATGGCGCTACCGTCTGCAAATATAACTCAAAAACAAGTCATTCTGTTCAGTAAGGGGCATGTTCAGACTCGGGTTCTTTACCTTGGTGTGCAAGGGAAAAAGTAGCCTCTTAAAGAAAATTGTAATCTCAGAATGTCAGAAAAATGTGCCTCTCTAAATTGAAGCTCAAAGTAAGAGAGATTAAGATACCCATGCCTACAATTTCATTACTTTTAAGATCTAAAATTACAACTTGAATGTAAAAATAGTTAAGGAAAACAATTACGGTAGTAGAAATCCAACAGAGTAGTTATTTAGGTTATTATTACAGCAACTAGAATTATTAATCCTGTGAAAATTTTGCTCTAAAATAATACTGTGATTAAAATTCAGTACCTGGCATCTCACAGTGTGTCAGCATGGTGAAAAGAACTGTTCTGAAATGATCAATTGAACACATTACTTTTGCATGTCAACATTTCTATTTTCCTTATCTAGGACTGATAGGTAAAATAGCCCAATATATACACATCTTGGGATTTCAGTGTATGGATAAAGATGAGGGAAGGCCTATTGATCACTGTTTAATTCATATTGTCATTTTGAGCACATGCTTCTACAGATGGTGGAGTTTTGACTGCCCATCATAGCACCAATACCTTTGAGACAGCTGTTGCAGATAAACCTCTTTTACATGCTTTAGGTCAAGAGTAGTCAAACCTGTTACAACACCTGCTTTTGCATATGTAAATCTGTTGTTTTGTCATTGTGTTAAACAAGAAGAGGTAACAGTCTCTTGTGGTTGTAAATAAGTCTGGAACATTGCCTACATGAAATGAAATCCAGCAAAAAGACAACTGTGATTTCTGTTGTGTAGTCATGGGAGGTTTCTTCTGTTTGGGGCTTTGTTTCTGGAAGACTGCCCGTAATTCGGAGGGAGGGTAAAGAGGCAAGTTTATGTTTGGAGGCAAGAACAGGGAAGGTGTTTGCTGTCATTGACTGTGGGGTTGTTGTGAAGTTTGACATGCCCAGAAGCTACCAAATGCCACGTGGGGCCCCCCTGCTGCATACCTCGGTTTTCATCATCTGGTGAGCCCGCAGCAGGATTTCCAGGCACTGGAGTCGACAACATGTCTACTTTGGTTTGGAGCTGATTGATCCACGGAGCAGAACTTGCTTGTGGGATCTTCCCTTGCTATAGAACGACATAAATGATTGAAATGCTTTCTTTAGGAAAAACAAAATTATCATTTGTTTATGGACCTTAACTGCTTATGGGGAAGAAATTGTCAAATAGTAATGCAAGGAGAGTTTGCTGGAAACTTTCACTAATGTTTGTGAATTATTGTCTTGTTCAACTTTGACATAAATAAAAGTGGGAAAACACAATTAGGGAGGAAGAGAGGGTGAAAAGAAATTCTTATTTACTGTATCTCTTTAAAAGGTGAGCAGCATGTAATAAAAATGGCACCTCAAGATTTGCAAAATGACTGAAGATTTTACTGTGTTGCCATAGATTGCTGTGGGGCAGAAAAAGGAAATACTAGAATTGATGAACAAATGTTGCATGCTGTCATTTTATATTACATATTTTACTGTGAAGTTGTTCCTAATTTTCATTTTTGAAAAAATAGTGCAGAATGCGTATACCATAGAAAGTAATGTTATAAATTTGTTAATTGTGTTAATTATGTTGAAGTTTGTTTATTCTGACATGGATTTACGATAAGCAGGTATAAAAAATATAATTTTCTAGCTTTGGGAGAAAAATTAAAAATTCTTCCCTGACCTTTTAACCTTGTCAAATGACTTCCCTGCTCTTGACACAGTGCATTATATTTGCAAAGGTTGGAAGTTAACTCTTCAAGGTACCAGACATCATTTTTATTGGGATATTAATTCTCAGAGGTGCTAATCTCATCAAGATTTGTGGGCATTTTCTTTCATAGGCCATTCTGATTTGTAACTCTTTCTTTTCACAGCAGTATTAAATACCAAACCTTCTCTGATATGGAAGTTCATTAGAGATATGTCTTTGATGGCAGCCCTTTCCTGGCTTCAGTTTCAAATACCTTGATGTAAAGCTTAAGAAGCCATTGTGTTGTAAGCCCTCCTTGATGTGCCTTATTTAGATCTGCATAGTAAATCAAGGAAAGTAAATAACAAGGCAGCAGATGGAAGCATGGAGATAAGGCCAGTGAACAATTGTATTTGTATTTTGTTATGATGTTGACAGGAGCTAAAATTCACTAATCTAGTTCAACTGATCTGCATTTCAAAGAAATCTCATTTAGCAGCAACTTGAAGGTTTGTAGGATAAAGTTCTTTTATTGCAGCCTTTATTGCATTCTTTGCTAATTTATCTGGTCAAGATTTAGCCTTGCTTACTTAAAGCTGCAAGCATGTTACAAGGAGTCTTAAATACTATGAAAGCATTAATGTCTAGACTATGAACTGAAGGTAATTACATATCCAGCCCTGAATAGGGTACATTTAGAAAATACTGTTGTCCAAACTCAACTGTCAGGGCAATATAGATAAGGTAGTTTTTTTTTCCCCCCGTCGCCTGCTCGTTTGTTCTGAGATTTTTTCCACTTCATAAGTAAGCTAATATACAATCAACTACTCAGAAATTGTGTACAGAATGAGTCGATCTCTTTTAAATGTGAACCTAGTGATGCTGATACTGGTTGTGCCCTTTTGAGAGTGGATGATTATTAGTTTTGGAAGTCTGATATCCTCATTTGACTCTGCAGTTATAAACATGTATAATACATAAGTGAAATATGTTTAATGTGAAATTTAAAGTGTTGTAATAAGCATACTTTGAGGTGACATACACAAATATTGGTATTTTGTAATTTTGATTGTAGTGTATGTTATTTAACGGAAATTAGTTATTTTCAAATAGTTAATTTCTCAGTTAGAGAAATTAAATATTATATGTGTATATTTACCTATCAATTAAATTTTGGGTAAATTTGGCTTGCATTGGTTTCAAAAGGAAAGTGAGCTCAAGTTCCGTCTCTGCCACTCACACCCTCTGAGATCTTGGATAAATTTCTGTCTTCTGTAAATCTCTCCTGTAAACTGGAGGGAAAGCCAGAGGCACACAAAATTTTCCCTGTTAGAAGATCCAATAAATAAATATTTTGGTATATATTTAAGAAAACTTGAGTGTTCTTGAGTAAAGAGAAGGTTTGAGATAAAATTCTGAAGATATATAAACCATGATTAATTTGAAGAAGGGTCAGAACCGTAGTATTCAAGTGAAGATGTTTAAGAGGCAGTAGAGGATAAAGAGCTGAGCCAAAGAGAAGGTGGAAAATTGCATTCATAGGATGTTTTAGGCAATACAATTAAATAGCAAGCTTTTCGCAAAATGTAAATGGATTGTATAACAAAAGATTTTGTATTGTGTTGGTTGCTCAGAACTCAGACCACACTTTCCTTAAGAAGCCATGTTATATACACATGGCTTTTAAGTCAAAGGCTAGCCCTTCAGTTTAACCTTGAGGTCAAAAAGGAGTGCTTTATGTCCTTAGCTTGCAAATATTATTATATTTATTATTTTTTAAAATATGAAATTTGTTACTAAATCTTAAAAATTGGATTTGTCTCTCTTTGTTTCTGTTTCTCTCCCTCTCTCTCTTCTCTCTCTCTCTCTCTCTCTCTCTCTCACATACACACACACACACACATACACACGTGCACAGCTTTTCTAACTTCTCTTAAAAACTCACATTTGGCAGGGCTAAGACTGCATTCCTATGGAGCAAATGCAGGAGCATATGCAGTAATATGATGGGGGTTAAAAAACACCTCTTTAGAGACTTTGCCACAGTACCCTACAACTTTCTTTTATCTTGCACCTAGCTGCTTTACACTTTTATCTTTGGGTATTTTATTTTGTGATCCTCATGATATATTTGACGTTTATCATATTATTCTTTCTAGTAATATTTGAAACCTGTCCACTACATGCAACAATTTTTATAAGTGAAACATGCTTGGATTTCAAATGAGATACCAGGAACAGGTTGCCTCTCACTCTAGTGGGTTTGGATTTCCCTGTCTTGTCTTCCGTTGCCTGTGAATTCTTGCAGGACTTCACTTTCTCCTTAACTGTTGGTTGCTTCCTTGGTCTTGGAGTTAAGACTGGAGGAAGTGGGGACAGATAGGAGATTGTATATTCAGTAGGAACTTTCGATCTGCAGGTCAGGAGAGAGGTGTGGACTGGATATACGCACCTGGGAATCATTTGCAATAAATTGTGGTTATTGCAAGAACTGGAGCGCAGATTAGGAAAAGAAGAGGACTAGAATGAAGTCTTGAGAAAACTGACATTGAGGAAATACATGTAAGAATAGGAACTAGCAGACACTGAAAAAAGGAGGTCTCAGAGGTAGGAGGGGAATCAAGAAAGAGGGGTGTCATGTAGGCCAAAGGTAGAGTTTTATGAAGGAAAGAATGAAAACTAAGCTAAATGAATTAGCAAAGTTAAGCAAACCAAGAATTAAGAAGTCACATTGGATTGGTCAGCTAGGAGATAATTCCTTTGTTGATGATGAAATGTTTAGCTTCAAGGATGTGAGGGCTTCCCTGGTGGCGCAGTGGTTGAGAGTCCGCCTGCCGATGCAGGGGACACGGGTTCATGCCCCGGTCTGGGAAGATCCCACATGACGCGGAGCGGCTGGGCCCGTAAGCCATGGCCGCTGAGCCTGCGCGTCCGGAGCCTGTGCTCCGCAATGGGAGAGGCCACGACAGTGAGAGGCCTGCGTGCCGCAAAAAAAAAAAAAAAAAAAAAAAAGGATGTGAGGATTTAATAAACCCTTGACCTTCTCTGTGAATGTACTGATGTTAAAAGAATGGAATGTTGTTCATCCCAATCCCAATAAAATAGTTTTGTCATGTAACAGCATCATAGAAAACAAGAAAAAGAATAACTTGTTGATAAAAAGAAATAATCATATAAATGAATTATAATAAATTAATGATACTTTAGAGGAATAAAGTTGCCATCTAAACTGGGACACTTTTGAGAAGAAAAGTGGTAGCTGTTAATAATTGCAGTAAGTACGAACCCCATCTATTCCAGGCAATGCAGGATGAATGTTCAATCTGATTATATGGTTCACAGTTTTTTGAGTGCTAGCTCTGTACCAGACACTGAGATGAGTTCTTTACCAGTTTATTTGATTTAATGAGTAAGGGTTTCAGTTGCCAACACTAACAATTATTTCTTTGTATATACTGAATTCACTGACAAAAATGTGATACATAATTTTGATGTCTTTACTGACCTTAACTCAATTTTTTTTTAAAAAAGCTGGTACCCACTATATACCAAACTGTGTCCTAGGGAATGGGGAGATGAAGATGATTAACGCATAGTTCCCATTGTTAACAGTCTACCAGTGGAGTTGAGAGGATCTGGGAACACATTTCAAGTAAAGTATCATGATGTTAGTGTAGTTTCTGAAGACCCTGACTAGTATTTTAGTACATTATGTTCTGTATTTTTTAAGCTTAAGATTATAGTGTATTTGAACATGGCAAGGTAGAGTTTGCTCTTTGTAAAAAGTTTTACCAATGGAATAGACAAGGTATAGCTAATTGTACATATAAGTGGGTTTTTCCCTATCACAGAAAGTATATTCTATGTGTATGTATATATGTGTGTGTGTGATACATGGGGGGAGGGAGAGAGAGAGAGAGAGAGAGAGAGAGCGATCAGTTCTTTATCACAAAGGGATGCATTTCCATATCTATAATGTAATTTTAGCCGCACTCAAACGGAATATTCTGTGAAGGGTCTGGCATATTTCTCTGACACATCTGGTAGATATGTATGGCATTAATTAGCATAGGTATTGCTATAAATGACATGTCAGTCCAGGACAACAAAAAGTATTTGTTACTTATGTCAGTCATTCACCCTTTGTCAGTTCAAACGGCTTCCCTAAAGGAATGTGCATTGATCTGCACTGATCCAAAATATAGCAAAATCATTTCTGTGTTCTTGAAACTAAGGTAGAACTACCTATGTTTGAAAAGCCATATGGAAATATTCATATAGAATGCATTTTGATAAGTTTTAGTAGTAAGACTATTAAGTTAGGCCAAGATTAGTTGTATCTTTCTAAAAGAAAATATACCGGTTTTCTGTAATCCTAAAATCTAGTCTTGAGTGAGTTTTCTTCTTCAATAGCTTTAATTTCTGATAGTCAAATTTCTGTTCGTTTCACTTTGAAATAATTTTGAGGTGTTCCAGGTAAATACTTACAAGTACCCCTGACTCTGATTAAAATCAGAAGGGGCTCACGTAAGTATCAGTTTGTGACCAGATGGATGGCTTAAAGAGACATTCTTCTGCCCACATACATTTTGGTTTTTGTATTTAGCTATTCCGATACAGCTATTAACTGGCTTCATTTGTTTACTATATTGCCACTATAGTTTTTTTGGAATAGTAATCACAAGTGTAATAGTTTTAAATTTCTGAACGAAAACTGGCTTTAAAGTGCTAACAGACACATTTCCCCCATCTGTATTTTATTTCCAAATTTCTCTAAATGTTCCCCCTACATTCTAATTTATTATTTAATGGAAAGCAATATGAATGACTTAAAGATAAGGCAAGAGAGTGTGATCCAGGGTATGGCACAAGTTGAAGACATTTATCTTGATATTTCATTTTAATGAGGCAGAAAATATCCGTTATTAGAAAACTACAATTTGATGAAGTTTGTAGAATACAATTAACTCCTTTAAAGTTATGAATGTTCATACGACCAAAGATCAAATAATCGTATATTATGTTTCTGTGTTCTTGTGAAGGTAGGATGTGTTGCATTTTTACATTTATAGATTTCTTAGAGAGTTAACATCAAACCATATTAAAAATGTACTCATGTTATATGCTTTAATTTGACCAACATGCTCTGTTTGAATAGCAGTTCCCAACCTTTGTACCATCTCCAAAATTCTTACTCTAGATTTCTTGCCCTGCCTACAGGCCCTTTGCTATCTGTTTCTGGTCTGTCTCATGCTCTTGAAATCATCTTTTTTATTATTCCATTAAAATTTTTTAAAATGGATTTCCCTTTACACTTTTCTAATCATCCTGTAATTCTTTAGCCCTAAGACATTAAAATGAATGAGTAAAAATATTTGATACCTAATCATCTCTGCCAGTCCATTCAAACTCATGGATTTGCAAAATTATGTTAAAGTCTTTTAAAAATACATTTGAGTAGGCTTTTGTAGTCATTTGGATTTTGAATATTAATTTTCTCTTGCTGTGCTGCTTAGCCATAAAAATGAAAAAGAAGATAGATGTGGGTTTCTTTTAGTGGTGTTAATTTAAACTACTTGATTTATTTATTGTAAATGCAACAATGGCAATTCCTATTTTCTCTGTTCACCTCAGATCCAAGAGAAAATAATGAGAAACCGCCACCCCCCAGCACAGTGAGAAAAAAGTTTGATGCATTTTGTAATAATTGATTAAAAGTATAATTTCCCCCTAGATCAAACAAATAATAGAAGTCTGTTGAAGCTTTGTCCTGACCTATTCTGGAAGTAGAAGAATACCCTGGAGAAAGGAGCATTGTAAGCACAAAGAATAAAACTCCTCAATCCTGGGAGAGAGAATTAAAGTCTAACCCTCCATATGTAAGTCATCTGCACTCTATATTTTCCATCTCTCAGTTTTTGTGGCTATTCAGGTGTTAGTAATAGAAAACTATGCGATGACAATATTCTTTGGATTTTTTTCTCTACAAAATATACGGGTGTTTTGGTAGGTAACTTAAATTTCTATTTGTGTTAACATTTTCTAACTAATAACATAGGGTGATGCCGTACAATAATAACGTTTAATGCAAAATGGATTAGTTTTAATTTTACCTTCTGGCAGAGAACTGTTAAGAATTTTGAGAGTATTCTGATGAAAAGAAGGTAACTTCATTTGATTTAATATGTGCAATCGTGCCATCATAATCCCTTTATGCGCTAAACTTTGATTCTCTCTTTTTCTTTTAAATTTCTTCATATCTGAGAATAAGGCTATCTTAACATATCTATTTAAGTACACCTTCCAGTAAGAGAGACGTTAAGTCCTTTTTTCACTTTGCATGGTGAAAATGAATTAGACTGAATTTGTAACCATAATCTACTATAAAATATATATAACTTCTGTCAGCTCAGTGTATTGGAAAGACTGATTTCCTATTTTGTCAGGAAGAACTTAAAAGATGTCTGTTAATGATTTTATAGAAACATAGAATTCAGTTGCTGTTCAGAAACTGGTAGAAAGAATGATGACTAAAGGCAACGCTTGTTTTAGGAAAATTATTTGGGAAGAAATTTCTTATCATCACTACCTTTATCTGGAAAGTTACCTCGTGCATCATCCTTGTGATAAGGCACTTGATATGTGATGTAATGGCTTAACTGCCAGAAATTTGACTTTTGCTTATAATTGATAACACTTTTCATTCATCAGTGAAAGAACTCAGTGATAGAGTATTGTTTTGATTTTAAAAGGTCCAAATTATGCAATAGAAAATGAATGCTTATTAGAGTTGAATAAAACCAAATCATACATTCTCCCAATTATTTCCAAAACTGAAATATGAACCTTTACAGGTTTTGAATGTGATATTCTTAATCACATAGTATCTGACAAACTGTCAAAGTAGTCTACAGTGAGAATTCTTCAAAATTACTAGGTTCATGTTTAATCTTGTTGGTTGGAACATCTGATAGAGCCAGGAAACACTGTTGCCATTCCTGACAATCTATATTTGTGAGTTAGGAATCTTGAATTTAGCAGAAACTATGCATAAAAAAGAAACATTTTTGGTTTTAGCAGTTCAGTTCAAAATTTTTCCATCATTGAACTAGAATAGACAACTTGGAGAAAGACTACAGACATTAGTATTGCTTTCATGACATGAAACAGTTGCTTTTCACTTAAAACATTAATTTTTATTATTGAGAAGTGTGATGAAACTTTAAAGAGTTATTTAAATTTTATAGGTCAGTAGTGAACTCTCATTTACTGGTTTGAGTTTGATGACAAATTGGAAAATATTGTCATTCACAGAAAAAATTTTCTCATCTTCTGCTCTACAGCAATGAAATTGGATAAAGTATGGCAACAATAACATGGTCGAATCTCCTAAGCATAATGTTGATAAAAAACACCTAGACCCAAAAGAATAATACTGTATGATTTATTTTATATGAAGTTCCAAAACTAGACTTTAGTGTTTAGGGATGCAAGAAGTAATTACAACAAAACTAAAGATAATTGTTAAGTTGTATATAGGTGGTAGAAATTGGGGTGGAGGTTCCAGGAGCTTCTGGCGTATCAGCAACATTTTGTTTATTCACTAGGCTGGTGGTTGCATGGATATTTGCTTTATGAAAAACCATCAGTGAGAAATTACGTGCTTCTCTACTAAGATCAGGAGCAAAGTAGAATGTCCCCTCTTAACAATCCTATTCAGTATCATACTGGAAATCCTAGCCAAGGTAGTAAGATAAGAAAGGGAAATAAAAGGCATACAGATTGGGAAGCAAGAAATGCAATTGTCTATTTGCAGATGACATGATTGTCTATGTAGGAAATCCAAAATAATCAACCAAGGAAAGCTCCTGGAATTAATAAACAATTATAGCAGGGTAGCAGAAAACAAGATTAATATACAGAAGTCAATTGCTTTCCTATATGTGAACAATGAACAACTGGAATTTTGAAATTAAAAATACAATACCATTGTATTAGCATCAAAAAAAGAAACACAGGAATAACTTTAACAAAATATGTACAACAACAATATTAGGAAAACTACAAAATTCTGATGGAAGAAAATCAAAGATCTAAATAAGTGGAGAGATAGTCCATGTTCTTGGCTAGGCATACTCAATATGGTTATGATGTCAGGTCTTCTTAACTTGAAGATTATAGATTCAACAAAATCCCGATCAAACCCCTGTAAGTTATTTTGTGAATATTGATAAACTGATCTTAAGTTTATATGGAAAGGCAAAAGACCCAGAATAGACAACACAATATTGATGAAGAAGAACAATGTCAGAAGACTGACACTACCTGACTTCAAGACATTGTTTAAAGTTACAGTAATCAAGACAGTATGATATTGATGAAATAACAGACAGATCTTTGTAACAGAATAGAGAAGCTGGAAATAGACCCACACAAGCATAGGCAACTGATCTTTGACAAAGGAGTGAAGACAGCTCAGTTGAAAAATGACAATGACTTCAAAAAGTGGCACTGGAACAGCTAACTGGACATCCATATGCAAAAAAGAAATTTAGACACAAAATTTATACTTTTTACAAAAATGAATTAAAAATGAATCATAGAGCTAAGTGTAAAATGTAAAACTATAAAACAGCTGGAAGGTAACATAGGAGAAAATCTAGAAGTTGATTTTTTAGATAAAACACCAAAAGCACAATCCATGAAAGAAAAAACTGATAAGTTGGATAAGTTGCACTTTATTAAAATGAAAAACTTCTATTCTGAGAAAGACACTGTTAAGAAAATGAAAAGATAAGTCAGACTGGAAGAAAGTGTTTGTAAAACACATATCTGATAAAGGAGTTGTATCCAAAATATACAAAGAACTCAACTATAAGAAATGGATCTCACCAAAGAAGATACACAGATGGCAAATAAGCTTATGAAAAGATGCTTGGTATTTATTTCATAAGGGAATTGCAAACTAAAACAACAAGATACCACTACACACCTATTAGAATGGCTAAAATTCACAACACTGACAACACCAAATGCTGCCAAGGATGTGGAGCAAGCAGCAAGGACTGTGATTCACTGGTGGTGGAATGGATATACCTTCTTTGGAAAATAGTTTGGCAGTTTATTACGAAGCTAAACATGCATACAGTATTCACTACTATACAACCTAGTAATTGCATTCCTGGGTAGTTACCCAGATGAGTTGAAAACTTATGTCTATGAAAAGTTTGCACAAGAATGTTTATATAAGCTTTATGCATAAGACTTGGAAGCAACCAGGATGCCCTTCAATAGATAAATGGAAAAACAAACTGATATAGTTATACAATTGACTGTTATTCAGTTGATGGAAAAAAATGACCTATTAAGCTACAAAACGACATGGAGGAAACTTAAATGAATATCACTGAGTGAATGAAGTCATTTGAAAAGGCTACATCCTGTGATTCCAACTATATGACATTCTGGAAAAGGCAAAACTATGGAGACAGTAAAAAGCTCAGTGGTTGCCAGGGGTTGAGGAGAGGGAAGGACGAATAGGCAGAGCACAGGGGATCTTTAGGGTGGTGAAACTATTCTGTATGGTACTTTAATGATGGATACATAGCATTATGTATTTGCCAGCTGTACAACTGTAGAACCATACAACACAAACAATAAACCTTAATGGGAACTCTAGACTTTAATTCATAACTATGTTTTAATATGGTTCATCAGTTGTAGCAAATGTACCACAGTCATCAAAATGTTAATAACAGTAGAAACTTTATGTCTGTTGGGAATGGGGAAGAAGATATATATGGGAACTCTGTACTTCCTGTTCAATTTTCCTGTAAAAGTAAAACTGCTCTAAAAAATTAAGGCTTTATTTTAGATATGTTTCTGCATGTCTAATATAACTGAAAAAAAGAATTAAAAAGCAATCTCAATGATTCTGTTAAGTAGAGCTCTGAGAAAGGGTGAGATAATTTCATATTTGATCTGTCTACTCTGAATATTCAAAATTTTTTTAAAAGATAGGGTCTTAAAATCAATATTTTGTGATATTATAAAGTAGTGTGTTTTACTTGGAGAAAGTGCTAATATTCATAGAGGGGAACCTCTATGCTTGCATATATTTAGTAACTTTTAATGACAATTTATTTATGTAGTATAAACTTGTCTTAAGATAGATATTTCAATTTTGAATTTAAAAATGGATATTTTTTTTACAGTATAACCAAAACCCATTCTATAGTAATGAACTACTGATCTTTACTGAGTTGTTTGTAGCTTCTTTCCTTAAATTTTAACGCATTTTATGCAATGGTCCATCATCCTCAGACACACTTGCTTTTACACAAGTGGGACTTTAATTTGTTAATGTTAATATTAGTATATTGTAAAAGAAATGAAAAACAAATGCACTATGTATTCTTTCTTTGAATAGAAATTTTCAAATATAGTTTTAGTTCAAGAAGTACCAGTATAGTTTTCTTTCTAGTCTCTTTAAAATTTTTCTCGCTTTTCTTTTTTCTCCCTCCCATCCTCTTTTTCCTCCGTATTTTCTTTTTTCTTTCTCAGTATATTCTACCATCTAATTTTCCAAGGAGTGAATATGATCTTATTTAAGTGGTTGACATGAACAGAAATCAGGAATTTATTATTCATTAAAATGAAATTTTAAAATCCCCCTTTTCTTCAGACTCTGGATATAGCTAGGCTCAACACAAATGTCTATGGAGAATGCATCTGTTGCTATTACATTTTTTTTGTTTCTCTGAAAACTTGGCATTTGTAAAATATCTATGATTTTGATTTGTCTTGGCCAAAACCCAGATTACCAGGGAATTAAATTTTGAACATATTCAACTAAGAATTATCTTTGTAGCAACTTTTCCTTTGCCATATTGAAATTTTGGGAATAAAATCAGATTTTGTTTTAAAAACCAGCTATGTTTCTTCATAGTGCCAAAATGAATTTTTTTCTATGTTAAAGTGATACAAAGCAATACTTACAATCGATCTAAAACTTATTTTAAGCATACTATGGAGGAAAGAGGCTCATTTTTGCATTTGACAGACCCGGGTTTGCTCTGCCACGTATTCTTTTTATATTGATCTTGGGTAAGTTTTGCATGTGCAAAAAATAATAATAACTTTCTTATAGGGTTTTGTGAAGATTAAAAGATCAAACTTAAAAATACCTGGCACAGAGTAGACACTTAATGGTAGTAGTCTCTCTTGCCCTTCCTGTGTATGTACAAATGTGTGTGTACACGTTAAGTGTGTGTATGTTTGCATATATGTATGTGTTTATATATACATGTATGTGTATTTATCTCTGTGTTTCTGTCTTTTTCTCTCTCTACCCATTTATGTGTCTCTATTTATTCCCTATACCTCTTTGATTTTAAGACAAGACAGTAAAGACAAAACTTCTTATTAAACACAAAATGGATGGTAACCTCCAAATCCATTTGAAGGACCAGTTAGCTAACCACTGAGTCCACTTCCAAGTTAATGACGCAAAGTGATATCTGGGAAAAGGGACTGAGTATTCCTGGGATGAATAACTCTTTTTAGTGGGTATATCGATGATCTAGTTTTGTGGAGTTGACGATTCTACCCATGCAACCATTATTACTTAAATACTTCATTTTGATTTGATTATAGCCCAGTGGAATGCATAAAGAAGCAACAAAGTTGCCTTGGGTTTTAAAGAATTAGTTTGAAGGTATATTTTCTCCTAAAGACCATTTCTGCTGAACTCTCTCAAATGTTGAATGATTTTATTACTGTACAGCTTAAAAGGCCCAAATTATCTTTTTGCAAATAAGAGTGTACTGTTTTTCTATATATGGAGTGTATTTTAGTAAACATTTTACCTAAAATAAACACCCATCAGCCATCTCAGATACTTAAG
Organism: Delphinapterus leucas; assembly: GCF_059928025.1. Lineage (NCBI taxonomy): Eukaryota > Metazoa > Chordata > Mammalia > Artiodactyla > Monodontidae > Delphinapterus > Delphinapterus leucas. The sequence goes on along the minus strand of NC_143137.1, from coordinate 35,306,497 downwards.
CTATATATAAAAGCATTTGTTAATCAGCTGATCTGGGCAAATGGTTAAGAGTGTTTTTCACTGAAAATTATTTTAAAGATTCTCTTCATTCTAGAATCCAAAGTGATAGCTTTCTTTAAGATTTTTATTTAAAAATATTGTAGTTATACAGAAGATAACACAATAGGCACTCACATATTCAAATTTGACATACGTGAATATTTTGTTATATTCAGATCTCTCTCTTTTTAAGAAATACAATACCACGAATATAGCAAAAGCTGTGTGCTCTCGTCCTGTTCCTTTTCCTCTCTCTAGAGGTATTTACTATACTGAAGTTGGTTTTTATCTGTATTCTTACACTTTTTGTGTGATTTTAAAATTTATGTGAGTGACATCATATTAAATCTGCCCTTCTGAAAAATTTTTGCTTTCAAATATTATGTTTAGGGAACTTATCCATGGTGATACATACAGGTCTGATTTCTTAGTTTTTTTTCTTTTTAAGTAAGCTTTTATTAAGTATATATTGTGCATTTATGAGTTTTGCAGTTGTATACTGAAAACTGCTAAACTTGTATTTGTACATCTTGATGAATTTTCACAGAATGAACACATCTGTATAATCAGTGCCCAGCTCAAGAAGTAGCATGCTACCAGTGCTTCAGAAGCCTTTCGACCCTTTTTCCACCTTTTAGTTACTATCTCTCCCCATCCCCCACTGGGGAAACCATATTCTGACCTCTAACAACATAGATTAGTTTTGTGTTTTTGAACTTTATATAAATGGAATCATTTAGTACATAGTCTTTTGTGTGTATCTGGCTTCTGTTTCTTACTATTGGGTTTAGATGCTTCCTCCATGTTATTGTGTGTAGTTAAATGTCTATCGTGAGTGCTAGCTAGTATTCCATTACATGAATATACCACTGTTTATCTCCATTAGGTTTTGGGACATTTGTGTTGTTTTCTTGTTTTGACTATTAGGCATAATACTACTCTGAAGATTCTTGTGCATATCCGTTACGTATTATGCATATCTGTATAGCTAGGAGGAGAAATTTTGTATGATAAGATATCTACATCATTGTATCAGCTTAGTTTCCGTATCCTAGCTTATCTGTAATTAGTGTCAGTGTCAACATTAGTAGACATTGCCAAGCAGTCTTCTAAAGTGGTTATCCCAGTTGACCGTCCCACCATCAATGCACGTGAGTTCAAGTTGTTCCACATCTTTCCAAAACTGAGATTGTCTTTTTTCATTTTGCCATTGTTGTGGGTAATAATTAGGTTTTAATTGCTCTGTAACATTCCATGGTTTGAATAAAGCATAGTTATTTTAAAATTCCTTCCTCAGTAAATGAACAATTTGGCTGTTTTCCATTTTTTACTATTCCACACACTAATAGCAGTGGGCATATCTGTATATAACTTTTTGTGTGCATGTTTGAGAGTTTTTCTAAAGTTATAACTTGTAGTAGAATGTCTGAGTTTTAGAATACTACATCTTTATTTTTATAATACATTGCTAAATGTCTCTCTAATGGGGTTATATCACAAAGTGGTAATTTTTGTTTTATTCTAAATCATACTCATCAAGTACAGAGTATAAATGTTGCTTTTTTAAAGGCATTATATAAACCTTAGTACCAGATGATTTGGGGAAAATTTAGTGGGGAGAGATGAAACAGCCTGCACAGCTCCTGGCATATAGATTATGTAAAGCTTCCATTATTATTGTTTTCACTGTTGGATTACTCATCATTATATTGCTGTACAATGCTTGTTCTAGAGTCCTTACAATTCATGTGAATTCTCCCACGATCCATTTAAGGTAGCTTCTTCCAATCTTTGAAATTTCTTTCTTTACTAAAGTCTGTTTTTCCCTGCATAACAGAGTCATTGCATATATCTGATCTTGATTTTCGATCACCCAGGGACATTATATATGGAGATGGTTTGGAAAGTTTATATGATTTGATTAATAGACTTATACCTTCGTGACATTCTTATTGGAGATTTGATCCTAAGCAAAATGGTGAAGTGGAGCCAGCATTTGCTTTGCCAGCTCCCACTGAGTTTTATGAAAATGGCATGTACTTTTATTTTATAGTTTTTAGTCAGTAATACGAAGATCTTTTCTGTTTGACGTAAGAATAGTTAGTGTTGGTAGGGTGACCAAAGCAAGACTTTTAATCTCAATTCTTAGGTTTGACCCTATCAGTGAGGTGGGTCAGCATTTGTCTCAAAGAAGGAATGTAATTAGTTTGTTACCATTACTTTAAAAAATAATCTCCATTTCTCTCATTGCCCTTTCCCCCTTCCAGGATATTTTCCCCCCCACCCCCAGGAAGTATTTTGTTTTAACGTCTTTATTGGAGTATAATTGCTTTACAATGGTGTGTTAGTGTCTGCTTTATAACAGAGTGAATCAGCTATACATATATCCCCATATTTCTTCCCTCTTGCGTCTCCCTCCCTCTCACCCTCCCTATCCCACCCCTCTACCAGCAATCCCACTACTGGGCATATACCCTGAGAAAACCGTAATTCAAAAAGAGTCGTGTACCACAATGTTCATTGCAGCACTATTTACAATTGCCAGGACATGGAAGCAACCTAAGTGTCCATCGACAGATGAATGGATAAAGAAGATGTGGCACACATATACAGTGGAATATTACTCAGCCATAAAAAGAAACGAAATTGAGTTATTTGTAGTGAGGTGGATGGACCTAGAGTCTGTCATACAGAATGAAGTAAGTCAGAAACAGGATCCTTAATTAGTCTTGATCTAGTCAACCCCTAGTTTCTCTCTTCAGATGAGAAATGCATGTTGCTACACAGAGTCTGTTTTAGTCACTCTCTCTCCCTTTCTTCTTCATTGTGGGTATCTCTCCACCAAGTGTGTTTTGAATTAGCAAACCAAATATCAGCTCAAAATTTCAGGTTGATTTTTCAGAGCAAACTTGTACCAGTAAATTTTAACTGAGTCCTCAATTATTGCCAACTTCTTAATTTTTCAAAATCCTTTACACTTGACTGGTTCTTAGAAGGCTTGTGCAAAAGACAATTTTGGCTTTGTTGTGCAGTTTTAAAATAGTATTTCTATTGTGTTCCTGTTTTCTTATGGTTAAAGTGATCTGAGATTGAATTTGTTTTTATTATTTTAAATCTAGTTATATTTGGATTTATATAGATCATGATTTGACATGGTATAATTTCTCAATAGTTTCATTATAGAGATGAATGCTAATAGATATGATGTTTATATGGAAATACTGAAAATAATAATTTTTGTTTTCCACTAGATTTTAAGAATCAGTGTCATAAGGTACCATCCTATTTCCCACTCTTATCCTTTCCATACAGTGTTGTATAAACTCCTTTATGCCTCATTCAACCCTATGTCCCCACTGCCCAGGATAGTACTGGTACACAGTCCACATTTAATACGTATTTGGTGAATGAATTGATTTTGATGTTCTCTCTCAGAAAAGGACATTGCCTCTTTATGCTGTGATACAAGGTGAATGTTAGTCTTTTGCCTTGAAGTGTAATCCTTTGGAATACCATGTTGAAATGAAATGAATATGAATTATAATGGCTGATCAGTTAACATCCTGATGTGTAACAGGAGTTACACACCAGAAAAATTCTCAAAACTGATGACAATGACCCTACTGTAATACAGCTTAGTTTTTTTGTTTACTCTTTTTTTTTTAACTCAGAGGAACTATATTTGGCTTAATTAATAAGATCATTTTCTTCAAGCAGAACCTTTGAGTTAAGAAAAAAAAAGAGCAAACCAAAAAACTATGCTGTATTACAGTAGGTTCTTATCTACCTTAAAAAATCTACAAATGTAAATATATCTAGTTTAAGTTCACTCAGAGGGAGACAGGGACATTTTCATCAGCTCTGAGAATTTTTCCTGGGGTGTAACTCACGTGTAATTTCTCCTCTGCATTTTTTGACTCCCGGAACAGTTTCCTTTTCTACAAGATGAGGATTGAATGATTGAGTAAAGTACTGATTGATTCCTTCAACAACTTTCTTTGAGGATCTGTGTTAGACCATGTAGTGCATACAGAGATGTGTTGTCATGTCTTGTTGGGTGTCACCCCTTCGGCTATGATCTTTTTCATGGGTTCATAACTTTTTATTCTTGTATTGCCACTGTATTAGTATTTTGGAAAGCACTGGATGTAATTGCATGTGTTTAGACTGCTATGCTTAACCAGAAGTCCCTCAATGTTATTATCGTTGCTAAATCTTAGGACAGTTTCCATCACTCGCCTTCCGTGAAGTCCTTTAACACTGCTGACTGCTTCCTCCTTTATCATCTCATGTTCTCTCTGTGGCGTGTCCTCCCGCTTACTCTCCTTCCTAAGTCTCCTTTATGAGTCTTTTCTTTGCCCACCTCATAAATTTAGGTCTTTTCCTGTGTTCTGTCTTTCTCTTCCCGCTTTATCTTCTCACTCTGTATGTACATTATTCTAGATGAGCTCCCTTACTTCCAAAGCTCTGACTACCACTTTTAGTGTTGGGGCTCCCACTTTTGTACCTCTAGCTCGTATTCCTCCTCTGAGTTCAAGATCTGCATTTACAACTGTCTTCTTGATATCTCTACTTAAATGTCCCACAGGAATCCATCTAAAATAAGCTCATTGCCAGCTCCTGTCTCACGTATCAAAATAGGATAGAAAATATGCTTCTTTTATGCTGTTTTCTGTCTTAGTGAATGGCAAGAACCATTATATACCCAGTTGCCTAAGTCAGAAATGTCGGGTCACCAATTTTGGGCCACCTGGACATCTCTCTTCTCTCATGTCCACTCTCCTACTCTCATTAATTCAACCTCCAGATTTGATCAAAATGTGTTTCTTTCTCCACATCCCACTGACATTACCCTGTTTTAAAATGTTCACTTGGACCACTGCAGTGACTACCTGTTTTACTCGGTTCTTTGTACCCTTTATCCCTTCTAACTCACTAGGGAACAATTTTCATTTAAAGATAAAGATTGGATGATTTTTATTTTCTTCTTAAAATTGTGCATTTGTTTTCCCTTGAACTTAGGGTAAGACCCAAACTAACTCTTCACAGTGATCTATAAGTCCCTGCAAAAATTGGACCATGCCTGCTGCTCTAGCATCATCTTTCTCAGCACATTTTAGACTCTTCTTTCTTGCTCCACTTACTCTGGCCTAATTTCATTAATTGACGGCTTCAAGTTCTTTTGTGCCTTGTGGCTTTTGTGCATGTTGTTTCTTCTCTAGGACTTGATAATGGATGCATGGGGCAAAAGATCGGGATGATCCTAAGATTTCAAACTCAGTAATTCTTTTTCTTTTGTCATAGGCTTTACCCTAGTAAATTGACATATATACCATCTAAGCATCGAAGTATAACGTGCATAAGCCCTCTCTAGCCTAACCTTCTGCAACCTGAAATATTTCAGAACTTCATGCAGTGATTCTCCAAAGATATCTTGCACTCCATACCTCTTTGCATGTTCTGTTCTCTTTGTATGGGAAGTCCTCCACTGCTTTTGTGGTAGATGAACCCCCTACTGTCCTTCAAAACCCAGTTCAAGCACAGATTCTCCGGGAGGCTCTGAGCTGTCAGAGTTGTCGACGACAGCTTCCTTTATGTTACTTATGTATATTTTGCAGATAATGAACCTGAGACTTGGAAAAGTTAGTTTCTCCAGTTACTAAGTGACCGAGCCAGAATTTGAACCTTCGTATGTCAGACTTGGAAGCATCAGTCTTTAACTATCCTTTGCTAGACACAGTCAGTATTTAATAAGTACTTACTAAATATAGGCATCAATAAAAAGATAAAATACTGTATGGACTAATTAGCTGAAAAAGCTTTTATGGCATCAATGAGAAGTGATTTGACTGACATAGAAAATAAAACGTTTGATAGAAAGAGAAAAGAAATCCTTATCTGTAGGATGGTTCAAATTCTAAGCCAGTTTACTTTAGCCTTGTTTGTAACAACCTGAGATGTCTCTGGCTCTCAAAAAAGGAATGAGGTTGAACTTCATTTAAATAGGCCATGAAATGAACAAATTCCTTTAAATTAATAGTGGCAAATATATATCATGTTTATTTTTTCTTAAACTTTCATTGCTTTGTGCATGTGTCTTGCTCCCTCAACTTGATTGTTAGCTTCTTTTGAACAAAAGCATGCCTTATCTTTTCTTAGCATCTCCTATAATGGTTGGTTCTACTTGATAATTTTTTTGTGTGTGTTAAATAAATGATTGTGTCTTATCTGTTCATAACTTAATTTTATAAAACTTCAAATATTTTCAGGTAGAGTAATGCAGCTGATAATTAGTTTATACAAGCCAACAGCTGGAAGCATTAATGTACATGAAAAATGGAACTAACTCTTCAGTACTGGGTTTAATATTATCTTTTTAAAAAGAAAAATACTCAGGTATGCATAATGTCAAGGACATACTCAGTGAAGAAAAGCAGTCTGTGTTGGATCTAGGCTAGAAGAATTCTCTATTCTAACATTTAACTAGTAGGTAAGTTCAAATATCTGTGCAACTCTATCTTAGGACTTATTTTGCCTTTTACTTTTCATTTTCTTTTGAAAATCAAGAGACATTCACATTTGGAAGGACATATTCTTATTAGCTTTAATGAGTTGTTTTGGTAAATGAATTGAATATAAACAACTATTGTGTTTGTCTTTTTTTTTTTTTTGGTAAGAAAGATTTCAAGCTGAAGATCCTAGTCATATAATTAAAAGGACTAATCCCATTCAATCCTGAATCCATCTATAGAAATAGAATTCTTAAAACATATACACAAAAGGGAATATGGTGCCTGTTGAATTTATATTATGTTCAGTTGAACTGTTATACTTCTAAAACAAATTTAATTTTGATTATGAAAAATGATTGTTTTTCTGTGCCTTTATAAATGTAGACATTATAGGCCATTGCTGGCACTAGGGAAGTTGAGGGGGGAGAAGTAACACTTGTATTATGTTAAATCAGAGAAATAATTGTACTTGGCAGTTTTTGTTTGCAGAATGCAGGAAAGGCTGAAGGCTTTTGTACAGTTCAAAGAGCACATTCCACAGTTACAGCAGTTGGTTGCCTGCAGGGACTGTCAGAATTGGGGGTGGTGGTAGAGGTCTGTATCACAGAAGTCCAGGCTGTTGAGCTGTGTTTGTCTTTAAAAAAATATTTGAGCCTTTTTGAAAAGTTGTTTGGAAATTATCTTAGTATCATTTAAGTATATTTTACATATAGCACTTTTGCATCCAGTTTGAATCTGTACGGTAATCAGATGACATTCTCGTTTAGCCTTTACTGCCTCTTGTTCTTTAATCATTTGTTATCAGATTCAGGTTTACATGTTCAAATGTGGAAGCATAGAACTGTTGACTATTAAACTGTCAAACTTTGTAGAAAGATACAAATAAATTATATTTCACACTCATATATTCAACCATCATTTATACAGTTAGCATATTAAGCAATTTCAACAAGTTAAGACTCTTAGGAATGCCTTCTTTAACTGAAAATAGGCCAAAGGCTAGCGTTATCAGCTGGCATGTCAAGACTTGTGCTGAATTAACACTTGTATCATTTCCCTGCAGAATATACAAGTTACAGTTTCTACAGTTAAGTGAAATAACATAGCTGTAAGTTCTCTGAAAACTGTAAACTGTAGCGTAGATATAAATTAGCTTTATTACATTTCTTGAACTATCTGGTTTACTTGATATTATTTGTGTACTTTACATTATTTATTTCAAGTTTTGGCAAATCGTATCAGCATGATTTTGTTGGCTATATTATTAGATTTTAAAAAAACCACTAATTAGTGATACTCTGTTATAATTTTTGGTTTTAGGAAAAGTCTGCAAAGGCTTACCTTGACCTAGTGTTAAATTCATGAGAATTGGGGATAAAGTGTTTTGTTGCATCCAGGTGTGTTTTATCCAGCCTGCCATACCCAGTTGCCAGAGGATTAGTAGCGTAGCGCCGTAGTGTACTAGTGTAGTACAAAACAAGAGGAACATTAAAGTTGGAATTAGCTGTTGAACCTATTTCTGTGTCCATTGTAATAAGAGCTTCTTTATTCTTGCTTTTTATGATTTGTTACTTTCAGGTTAAGAAATGCTTCAAACATACAGAAACCAATTTAGCAGAATCCATGCACCCACCATTCAGATTTCATAAATGTTGCTATTTTGCCATTTTAATATTAGGTCTCTTTATTAAGAAATCTTAAAAGATCAAAGCCTTCCTTTTTCATCTTGAAATGCTCATTTCTGAACTGGTTATTTGACAGCAACATCCTAAGGCTCTTAACTGATATTTCTTTCTGATTTTAATATTGGTTATTGTCCTACTGGTTAATGTAGCTTCCTCAGAAAGGCTGCAACTCCTGAGCAGTGTGACTTAAAGAAGACCCAGTGGCCCTTCTGTCTCAGAATTTCAGCTTTCCTTCTCATTATTTCTGTAAGATCTGAAATTATTTTATTTTCCAATTTTTAGCTATAGGACGTTGGGGACTATTATTAAACGTAAATGCTTTATGGAAGGAATAACACATTAAGCCATTATTAGCCATTATCCTCATCACTCAGAAGCTGGTCTGATGGAACTGGATTCCAAGAAGAGGGTGACTGGGAGGAAGGAGGTGCTTCGGGTTAGGTTTGCCTTTAGCGTTTCCTAGATGTGTAGGAATAAGAACCAAATGAAACGCAGCAAAGAATCATATAATGTATCACAGCATTCTTCACTGGGGCTAGGTCGGAAAAGAGAAACAAAAACAACATTATATGAGGTCCCTGCCTTTTGGCCAAATGAAATGTTTACTGTATGTATAAAACTGCTAAGGGAAGTTGCTTTTCAGTTTGCCACATACACTCATATACTTTCACAAGCAGAGGTTATTAAACACATTTTGCCAATGAGAATATTGAGGATCAAGGGAGTTAAGTAACTTTCTAAAATGTCACTTCTAGGAGGTTAAAAATCTAGACGTTCTGCCATTAAGTTTATCTTTTGACTATACCCTAATACTTCATATGATTCATTGCTTTCGTTACCAAAATTACTTCCTCCACCTTTAAGCTTATCTAAAGTGTACCGAATTTTTTAAAGAAACAGTTCAAGTCTTATACTTGCCCTAAAACATTCCCCACAAATTCAGAGCTCTCCTTTTGCTGAATACTTAGTGCTAGTGATACTAAAGTAAGTACATATTTTTATGGTCTCCCATATTCCACTAATGATATATACATATGTGTGTTTGTTATACTTATAAACTGTTTTATTGGTGCCTTAAGATCTGGGCCCTGGCTTATACATTTTTTGGGTTCCAATTATTGCCAACCCAATACTGAGCACTTACTAGATGCTCAGTAATCCCTCACTCTAGATTTAGTCCAGGCCTCCATTCCCAGTACTGACAATTACCAGCTGTGTGGTATTGGGCAAATTACTTAATATCTCTGAGCTTTAATTTTCTCATTTGTAAAAAAGGGGATAACAATAAAGCGTCTACCTCAAAGGGTTGTTATGAGAATTAAACCAGACATTGCACTACAAAGCACTTTGCTTAGTACCTGGAACATAGTAAGTGCTCAATAAATGCTAGCTCTTGTCATCAGTGCTTATCATTATAATCAGTCAATGCTCACAGAGTGAAGGATTGCCTATAGGACAACTTCTATTAGAAAAATTCTCCAATATAAACTTTTTGGTTCTATATGAGAGAAAATGTCCTTTAAAATACACAAATATAGAGGAGTTCGATTAAAAAGAAAACAGAAACACATTTTTATCCATGCTCAAAAATTTGGACCTACGTAATAAGCAAAGAATCCAAAAATGCTAATTTTTTCTTGGAGTCATCCATTCCTGTCCACATCCACCGCCATTGCCTTCTAACTCTACTTTCACTTATGTTCACTAGCAGGTATTCTTCACCCTGGGTTCTTTGCCTCCAAGGGTCCCTGATAGAAATAAATTTCAATATAATTAGTTTCCTTTGTAACTATATGTATTCTGTTTTATGCATCTATAAATATTATTCTGAGGAGGGATTTATAGGCTTCTGGGGACTGATGGAAGCTCTCATGGTGCCCAAAACAGCTAAGAATCCCCACGAGAAATCTAATTTATTTTCTACAGAGCGCAGTGATGGTGCTGTACTAAGAATGTTAATTGGGTCATGTCGCTTCTCGGCGTTAAAGCCTTTACATGTACTTGGCATAAAATGTAAACTTCTTACCTTTGGCTTTGAAAGGCTCTCGGTAACGGCTCCTGCCTAGCTTTCCTACCTCATCTATTGCCTCCTTTTCCTTTGCTCATTCTCCCTGGTGTCACTGGCTTTCTGTTAGTTCTTGCAGCCCTGCCTGACTCAGGGCATTTGCACTTGCTGTTTCCACTGTTTGGAATGCTCCTCTCCATGCCTGGCCTGCCCCTTCTTAGCCTTTGGGTCTCAGTTTAAATGGTGCCTTCTCTGGGAGATTTTGCTGACCTCCCTCTCTAAATTAAGTCCCCATTCCTCTATGCTTTTGTTCTTTTCCACAGCTCATTTCATCTACTTCGTTACTGGTAACACATAAATACATTTGTTTAATGTCTGTTTTCATATTAACTTGTGAATTCTGTGGGGGCATAGAACGTTTGTCTTAGGCTATCATTTAGGGTAGGGCCTGACCCTTTATAGATCAACAAGTATCTATTGAATGAATGAATGAATGAATGAATGAATGAATTGGGGGTACATGACTGGTCTGCTGTTTGGAATATATAAATTCATTTGTTTATTCATAAACTCATTTACTAGACAATGAAAAATGAGAGACCAGCTATTACATTTAAATTCTGAATAGCTTTCAGAGTAATTCATGAGCTACAGTTGAATGCTTTAATCTCCTCAGTTATTCAGAAATGAAATGTAATAGTTCATTATATGACAAGGGGAACCACCCAGAAAATCAGAATTCAAAAAGTGTGCTTAACTTCCTTTCATATGTTACACCTTCCATCTGCCATACCTCAAGCCTATACCTAATTAACTCTATTTCATGATAACTTTGTCTTATGATTGATTCACTTGATTACCATACACCAAAATCATGTGTGCATCCATTGAAACTGCTTTTCTGTCATATATAACATTTACTTTTAAAAATATTTTATCATTTGTATAAAAAGTTATATCTCAAAATTATGATAATGAAATACTTTTTATCCTGTTACAGAGTAAGGCAATTACCTTTTATTATTATTCTCTAAATTAAAGTATGTTTATTGAGCTGATTCTTCATAAAAATGGAAGATACATCTCAGTGATGCATAGATTTAAACAGTAACCCTTTTATATTATATGTGGAAATAAATCCCACGAAGGTATAATCTCTCCCACCTCTTTTTTGAGGGAAACGTATTCAGTAGCATTGGAGAAAGGCTTGTGTACAGTGTTTTCTTTCTCTGACTAGGTCAGTGATAACCTGAGAATATTTTTCTTATTATCCTAAATAACCAGTATCATCTTATTCTACATGACCTTGTTATCTATAAAAATGAAGAAAATCATAAAATTTATTTTATACTTTGATCATTATTTAGAGGACTTTTGTGGGCCCAAGAAGTAGATAATTTTCTTCTTGAAGAAAAAGTGATTGTTTTTAACTGTATTACTTTTTATCCTTTAATTCTTTAGAGCTCACTAAATGATTGAAGATATTCTTTTTCCTTATTTCAACATGATTGATTGCTTGTCCTTTTCTTGAGTCTTTGTAGAGAAATTCACACAGATAAATGTATGTTTATAAATGCATATTTATTGAGGAAGTTTTGCTTTAGGTCAGTTAAGATATAACAGGAAGGGGCTTCCCTGGTGGCGCAGTGGTTGGGAGTCCGCCTGCCGATGCAGGGGACACGGGTTCGTGCCCCGGTCAGGGAGGATCCCGCATGCCACGGAGCGGCTGGGCCTGTGGGCCGTGGCCGCTGAGCCTGCGCGTACGGAGCATGTGCTCCGCGGCGGGAGAGGCCACAGCAGTGAGAGACCCGCGTACCGCAAAAAAAAAAAAAAAAAAAAAAAATGTGTTAAGATATAACAGGAAGGAAAAAGAAGGCCTGTGTGCTTATTTGATACACCCCCTATTCCTTTTAGGTCCCTGAGAACACAAGGGCATTGTTAGTATGCTGTTACTAAATGTTAAGTGCCATCTCCTACTACTATTTTTCTCCTCATCATTTAATGCACCGAAGTTATGTCTGATCCCAATTTTTTTTTTTTTTTTTGCGGTATGTGGACCTCTCACTGTTGTGGCCTCTCCCGTTGCGGAGCACAGGCTTCGGACGCGCAGGCTCAGCGGCCATGGCTCACGGGCCCAGCCGCTCCGTGGCATGCGGGATCCTCCCGGACCGGGGCACGAACCCGTGTCCCCTGCATCGGCAGGTGGACTCTCAACCACTGCGCCACCAGGGAAGCCCCTGATTCCAATTTTTAATATTTTTATGTCTTATTGATTTCCCTCCTCCCTCCCTTCTGTCTCTTCCTCCTTGCCTTCCTCTCCTCCTCTTCCCCCCTCCATTCCTATCCTTCTTCCAAAAAATATGTAAAAGCAATGCATTTGATATTAGAAAATATAAGAAAACAAGCAAATCGATCAATGTAAAAAGAAAAATTGGTGTTAGATAGTAAGCTGGGTTTCTGCATGGGAATGAGGAAGGGTTGTTGCCTGGCTCTGTGGAATAGGGGAGGGGAAGCAGGAGAGTCTGCTTCCTTCTTAAATGTCTTCAGTCTTATTCCAGAGGTGCCTCATGCTACCAAGTTTGGGGCTAATGCTATGGATCAAGTAGCTTCTTGGTTTGTCCCCAGTGTTAGCCAAGGATTCAGTTTTTTGAGGTTTGTTAAATCAACTATAACTCATGTTTTAGCTTGCCAGCTTCCAGAATTTTGTTGCTATTGCCTTCTCTCTTGAACTTTCTATCCTTGTAGGTTTATTCCTTTATTGAACAGCCTTTAGCTGTCACGTTTGTATGGTTTATTATGGAGGGAGAAGGGAGGTGGTCCATTCTGTTTTGAACTGGAAGGCCTCATGTCATATTCAACAAAGATAGGTGAGGAATCTGGTTACACATGGAAGGAGAGAAAGAAATACTCTTAAATAATTTTAAAATCCTCAGAGAAACCATGCCTTGTGGCCCAATAAAAGTGTTTCACTTCACCATGCCTAAAAGTGTTTAACTTCACCCGTGCCCTAGAGTGTGATTTGGGGTGAGGGTGGGGATTAAAAACTGAGCTTTAACTAGAGGCACATATGCAGCCGAACAGTTAAGCTCAAATTCTTAGAGGGCATATGGTGTCAGTCCACCCAAATTTCCACTGAAGTTTTGTGAACATATAGCCTGATTTATTAACTTCTTTTTTTAATAGACTTTTTTTTAGAGAATTCTTAAATTTACAGAAAAAAAATGAGCAATAAGTACAGAGAGTTTCTGTAATAACCCCCATCCTCAAAGTAATTTCCCTTATTATTAACATCTTACATTAGTGTGGTTCATTTGATACAATTGATGAACCAAACTTGATACATTATTATTAACTAAATTGAAGAGTTCACATTAGGGCTCGTTTTTTTTGTTTTTTTGTTTGTTTTTTTGCGGTACGCAGGCCTCTCACTGTTGTGGCCTCTCCCGTCGCGGAGCACAGGCTCCGGACGCGCAGGCTCAGTGGCCACGGGCCACGGGCCCAGCCGCTCCGCGGCATGTGGGATCTTCCCGGACTGGGGCACGAACCCGTGTCCCCTCCATCGGCAGGCGGACTCGCAACCACTGCGCCACCAGGGAAGCCCGGGCTCGTTTTTTGTGTTGTACAGGTCTATGGGTTTTGACAAATACATTATGTCATGTATCCACCATTACAGTATCATAAAGAATAATATCACTGCCCTAAGAAATCACATGTTCCACCTACTCATTGCTCTCCCCCTCCTTCCCCTTCAAGCCTCTGCCAAGAACTTATCTTTTTACTGTCTATAGTTTTACCTTTTCCAGAGCATCATGTAGTTGAAACCATGCAATATGTAGCATTTTCAGACTGCCTTCTTTGACTTGGGAATCTACAGTTAAGGTTTCTCCATGTCTTTTCATGGCTTGATATGGTTGCTTATTTCTTTTTATTGTTGAATAACCTTCTCTTACATGGATTTATCACAGTTTGTTTATTCATTGACCTATTGAAGGACATATTGGTTGCTTCCTAGTTTGGGCAGTTATAAGTAAAGCTGCTATAAACATTCATATGCAGGTTTTTGTGTGGATGTAGTTTTCAGCTCATTTGGTGAAATCTAGAGCATAATTTCTGGGTTTTGTGATAAAACTATATTTAGCTTTGTAATAAACTACCAAACTGTCTTCCAAAGTGGCTATAGATTAACTTGTTTTTATATTTTGGAAATAATCTAGATTGTCTTATAGAGCAATGTACATGACAGTAAATAGTAATTTGTATTTCACTTGTCATTGTTTATACAAGTAAAAATTCATTATAAAGGTTTTATGATTTCAGTAGTTACTGCTACATTACTGTTTGATGTTGCATTGACCCTAACATTGCCAGAAGAGAGATTCTAATTAGAAGAAGGTGCTGTATAAATTTAAAGTAATCATATCAACATACTTTATTTTCCACATACTGAAAATATTCTCTACCCCTTAATAGACATAAACATACATAAGAAGAGAACTATGGACTGCGTTGCAATGATGGTGTTTTATTTGCTTTTTACTTCGTTTACTCATTCATTTAACATTCATTGAGCACCTATGGTCCCTAATCTTAAAGAGGCCTAAATAATTATAAATATGTTTTTACCTAAAAGAATGTCCTGCAGGAAATTGGAACATATCTAGTCTCCCTCACCCTTACCTATTAAATACTAGCTGTTCCCATCAATTATTATGACAACTTAAAATACCTCCTCAAATAATTTTTGAAACTCTCAGTGGCACTACTGTTGCTGGGAACGGTTGATTATTTAAAAGTGAGTCTATTTGTAATTCAGTTTGTCATTTATGATACATTTTATTTCACTGTAAAATAAGTTAGTGACTTCAGAATCAGAGCCAGTGATGGACTGTATGTAAAGTCACAACATTTAGTCAGCTAAGGACATCAGAAATAAGGTGAGAGTGGCTTCAATATGTAAATTAGAAAATTGTGAGATGTAGTGTGGGGCAGAGAAGGTAAGTTCCTTATGCAACACCACAGAGCCTGCTGGTGGCAGCGCACTTTTTACTAACCCATGCTGCATCCCTGTACATTGGAAATACTGTTCTAAATCTCCTGTGCCTGAAGACTGATTTTCTTCTTTTTATCAATAACAGAGCCAAGAAGATGAAAAAAAAAATTGAAAGCCCATTAACATTGTATCTGTCCTATACTGTGTTTAAAATTAATTTACAACTGCTTTTATTTTACTTCCTTTTTTCTCTCTTCTTTTCATTACTTCAAGTATCTTTTCTTTAGCACTTGCTATCCCTTTGTCATTACTGCATGTCTTTTCTTCTTACTGGCTTCTTAAATCCTGCTGCATTGCTTTTTGCCTTTCCTTCTTTAATCTTTTCTCTTCTGTTTAATTTTTAAATCCTT
Organism: Delphinapterus leucas; assembly: GCF_059928025.1. Classification (NCBI taxonomy): domain Eukaryota; kingdom Metazoa; phylum Chordata; class Mammalia; order Artiodactyla; family Monodontidae; genus Delphinapterus; species Delphinapterus leucas. The sequence goes on along the minus strand of NC_143137.1, from coordinate 35,290,856 downwards.
TGCCCTTTATCTTTCTTTTGGTCTTTTTAGCTGCTCTCCCTTCCTTTGATTTCCTCTTAAACGTTACTTCTTCTTAACATTGTGCTATTTCATTGATTTTTTTCCTTTTGTTTTATCTTTTTAATTTTACGTTTTCCTTTGTATATAAGGAAAACCTACTCTGCCTACACATATTGAATTAAAGAGAGAGAATACTACTAAATCCTCCATACTACATGGAAAAAAAACCAACAGTGCTTATTCAGCCTTATTGTGTGGATACTGAAAGATTTATATGATGCATTTTCTCCTCTTTTTTTTTCTTCTTCTTTGTTTTTGAATTAAAGCCCAAATAATTGATGTGCTGAGATATAGCAAATTCGGTTATTTTCCATTTTTCTAATACCCTAAATTTAACTGTATACAAAATATACTTTTGAGACATAAACATTTGTTTGTAGCTAGACTACAAGTAATTTTGCCTTTCATTAAATCTTTGGGATTAGATGGAATACATTTATAATACTGTTATGAGTGCAGATCAAGGGTATAATAAAAAAATAAGAGATTATAATGAAATTGTTATCCTTTCACAGAATTTCTTTAACTGTCCCAACAGTCTATACATTTGGTTTAATATATGCTCATTCTTAAATATTAATTTCATAACTTATTTTCTTGGGGCTTAAGAAAGATCCATAGCAAATATATTAACCAAACTCTACTAAACTGGGTTGGTTGTTGGTTTATGAGTCTGTCCTTAGGCATTCTAAGAAATAAAACTGTGCGGTAGAGCTCCAGATACTCACTTTTCACAGAGGGAGAGAGGAGCAGATAAGTATTCTAAGGAAAAGCAGAAGTGCATGAAATCTTGGGTGTAACATTTCTGCTTCAAGCAAGAACTATCTTGAGGGACATTCTGTAGTTGAAGAAAGAGAGACCAAGAGCAATCAAGTGACTTGCCTTAGTTCACACAGAAAGTGGCAGCTGGGAATTGAGTTCAGATTTACTTTATTGATCGTCTTGCTTCACATTTATCTTATATATCTATACATTCTGTTGATTACAATTCTGACCCATACTCAAGCTTCATTTTACTTTGTAGTTCATTCAGTGGACATAGTATTCTCAAGCATCTTTTCATTGCTGCTTATGATAGATTTTTATCTATATAATATTTATATAAAATATATCAATTTGTCATTTATATATTTATAAGTTATATATATATATTATTTATTAGATAAAACTCATTATTGATATTTTAAACAATAATTCTTTCATTCATTAATTTCATTGAACAAATATTACTGAAGCTTACTGTTGTTAAAGCTAACTGCTGGAGATGTTTTTCTGTGTCTGATGATCATTTTTAAATTATTTTGTGCTTTCTTTGAGAGTGTTGTTGCTGTATCTGTTGATTTCCCTCTGGTTAAGTTTAGACTAGTTTACATTTATCCTGCCCAGGATAAAAGGGCTTCAGTAAATGAGTAATGTCCACAGGATTTTAATGATACATATCAAATATATTCAAAGTAACAAACTATTTTCTGACAGTGTACTTTATAAATAAAAACTTGGTATTTTAACTTTATGTTTTATATTAAGAAAATTTTGAAAGAATTTTTTTACTAAATATTATCTTCTTAACCTAGTTTTATTACGGTAGATAATTAAAGGAATGAAACGTACTTCTTTTCTAATATGATAATCTTAGACTATTAATTCTTCAAACCTGGTGATTATTAAAACAAACTGGAGAAATTTTTAAAACTTCCTTTTGAAAACATGCCCCACTCAAGATACCCAGGGTTAAATGCTTAGAAATCCAGTTTGGTGTTCTGTGTATATGTGTGTGTGTAAAATGCACTCTTAGTGCTCTTAATAGAGTGTGATTTACACCTTTTATCAACCTATATCAGTCATTTACAAAATACGGTTCAGCATCACTATCACCTGGGAACTGTTGTTAGAAATGCAGAATTTGGGGCCACAACCCGGACTTGTTGAATTACACGCTACGGGTGTGGGGTCAGCAGTGTTATACTTTAGTAATCTTTGCGAGGGATTCTGATGAACCTAGAGTCTGAGTTCCACTTATTTATGTGATCTTTATCATTGATTAGTATAATTTTACTTGTTTCTTTTTAAAAATCTTCTTAATATATAATCTTTGAATGGGTTGTAGTATTCAATAACACTCAGAATTTGCAAGTCTATGTGTTAGCACTGGCTGCCACAGACTCTGTGGCTTAAACAACAGAAATTTATTTCTTACAGGTCTGGAAGCCAGAAGTCCGAGATCAGGGTGCTAGCATGGTTGAGTTCTGGTGAGAGCTTTCTTCCCGGCTTGTCTTCTCACTGTGTCCTCACGTGGTAGAGAGAGAGATGGATCTTCTTATAGGGGTACTAGTCCCATCATTAGAGCCTCACCTTCATGGCCTTATCTAAACCTAAGTACCTTTCAAAGGCCCTATTTCCAAAAACCATCACATTGGGGGTTAGGGCTTCAACATATGAATTTTGAGAGGACACAGTTCAATCCACAGCAGTCCAATTTCCATGGATTTATTTCTTATATTAAACAAGAGGTGATGCTAAAGTATTTAAAAAGACTTCCAGAGTCTAGTCCTAATTCTTTCCCTAAGTAAGAGTGTATCTTTTTGACAGTCGTTTCTTTGTTTGAAATTATGATAAAAATATAAGCTATATGTGGCGTGGATTGTTGGGAAATTCAAATGTAGTAGGTATGTGAAAGAATGGTGTATAGATTACAGCATAGTATAACTGTAATAAAGGTCATTATAATTTTTGATCAGTATTCTTTATTTCATTGGTCAGCTGCCTGTGTTTCAGCTATAGGTCCATCTAAGCAGTGAGCTGTGTGACACCCAAAGATTGTACTGATTAGAAAGAACAGGTCACTAGCAGTCATGAAGGAACACTGAATATGAAAATGATCATAGAAATAATCCAGACTATCTTCTCTCTGTTACAAAAGCCCCCTCTAGAGCATCGCAACCTTGTCTTGGGAATAATGCTGAAGGTCCCTATAATAGTCAGCGTTCTCCAGAGAAACAGAACCTATAGAATGTGTGTCGTATTTGTATGGAGAGAGAGAGAGAGAGAGAGAGAGAGAGAGAGAGAGAGAGATGGACAGAGAGAGACTGATTTTAAGGAATTGGGGTCTGGCAAGTCTGAAATCTGCAGGACAGGCTTGCAGGCTGGAGATCCTCAAAAGAGTTGATGTTGTAGTTCAAGTCCAAAGGCAGTTTGGAGGCAGAATTCCCTCTTCCTTGGGAGATCTCTCTTTTTTTTCTCTACTACGGCTTTCAGTAGAGTGAATGAGGCCCACTCACATTATAGAGGGTAATCTGCTTTACTCAGATGTTAATCCCATCTAAAAATTACTTCCCCATTGACATCTAGACTGGTGTGTGACTGAATATCTGAGTACCATGGCCTAGCACAGTTGACACAAAATTAGCCATCACAGCATCACTTAATATTTAGGGTCAGTTCTACTTTTAAAATATTATGTAATCCTTCTAATTTTGAAATGATCTGAAAATAACATAAAATAAGTAGATGTATATGTAAATGAATGAATAGATAATGCTGATCAATACCATATATATTACCTTATTACTTAATAAGATTCAGTGCCCTGTCAACTTTCTGGAAACTTTAGAAATGGAGCAGCTAACAGAAGTGTGTGTAGAGCACATTGATTCACTAACACAGTAATGAATCACAGAGCTCTTTGCTTGGCCTTACCTGGTAAGGTTATCACAGTGAGCAAAATACGTGAACTAAGGAAGTGTAGCTACTGTGTTGAATGTCCGAATTGAGATCCAGCAAGGATTTTGGCACAGTGGTCTGAGAATAGCAAGATGAAAATTAATGGAATGAATATAAAATCTTGTTCTAAAGTTTCAAGAAAGTTGTATAAGTATGGATGAAAATGACACTTAGAAATACACCAGCTCAAAATTCCACAGAAGATTATAGGAACTGGTAAAACAGATTGTACATTCAACACAGCTGTTGCCTAATATAGGGTAAGAGAGAAATTTGTCACATTATAATCTATACTTATAAAACTTTTTAAAATCAAACAAATATTGTCATAAATAAGGCAGTATAGAAGATTATGTCACTTAACTCATATTCTGCCTTATAACTAATAAGCTGAAAATTATAATAAATTTTCTTTTATTTTAGACTGTGAATTTTATCCTCTAGTTAGTCCCATACACGCAAAATCAACCCTCAATTAATCTTAGTTCCACTGACTTAAAAGTAGGCATCGCCAAATAGCTTTGGGAGTAATACCTTCAAGTGATATTCGCTAATGCTAAATTAACTGATAACTAGCAGAAGTGTGAACTAGCAAACAGGTCATTGAGGGAGAGTTTTCTGATAGGGGGCTATGTGTAGAATCCTGATCAACCTGTAAAGTTTAAAGTTTTAAAGTTTTCTTAAATCTGCTTCTGTATGTCTCTGAGTTTTGATCCTGACACAGATGTAATATTTGACTTCTTGAGCAATTTATCCAAAGTTATTCTGAACCCCCTATTATGTCCACTATACTGAGTATGATTGGAGAACACACTGTAATGAGATGTCTGACGATTTCCCATATGGTGAATAGGAATACAGGAAACACTGTAAAACAAATACACTATTTATTAAACCTAGATCTATTCTTTTGCAAAAGTGACATCTATAGATCTCACGGTTCCTACAACTTCTGTAAAATCCAGGTGTGGAACAGCTTAGCTAATACCAATATTGATAGACATATCATTGCTACTTACTAGTACAAAATAGGAATTTCAGAGCTGATGTCATGTGACCAAGAACTATGAAGCAATGTTATGTTTTAGCCCACATTTCTTCTGACTTCACTTAAATTACGTAACTTAAAGATTATGCACCTTGGATTTTTCCTTCAATTTGCTTTTATAAGTCACTTTTTTCTTCTGTTGATATAATGATTTGACTTTCCTACTTAAGATGCTTTTTCCAAATACTGACCATTTCTAAGAGGTGTCCTTCATAATTAATGGATAACCTAATTGAAGGAATTTGAAAAGAAACATAGCTACTTTCAACTGATAATTTTACTGATGTATTTTTATTTAGTTATACCTTACCTTGTTCATAAAATAATTATAGTTGTTTTCTGCAGAATGTATACAATCTACGGATTTATTTTCATTAAAGGCATTTCTGCAACCATAGACCTGATAATATAGTATTATTATATTAGAGTCACTAATAGAGTTATTAGTTATTAGACTCTGATAATAGAGTCACTAAAAAGGTTACAACCATATTAAATTTTATTGGAATAAAAAGTGACCCATCTACTTTATCCAGCATGAAAATTCTGTAGTTAAGCAATGGCTGAAAATTCCCTAAGTAGCGAGAGTATGGAAGTAGGGCAATTAACTTGTTATAAATCTGAAACCATACTTGATAGTACCCTAAAGCAGTCAAAAATTTGGATTCTAGTGCCTTGTCAGTTCTGAGTCAACGAATTTCAAAGAATTTGGTCACAATCAAACTTTTTAGGAAATGAAACATCTCCCCTGAAAACTGTTCTCTCTCTTATCTCTCTTTCTCTATGTCTTCCTCTCCTCCTTCCTTTTTCCCTTTCCTTCCATTCATCCACCTTTCTATTTATTTTTCTTTAAGAAATATTTATTTAGTTCCTTCTTTGTGCAAGACACTGTCCTAACATGTGCATCCTACAGGGTTATAAGACATGGATTCATTAATGCTGTTACCTGTTTCAGGTCTATTACAACCACGCAGATAATTTTTTTAAAGAGCCAGTTTATTTCATACTCACACCTAAACATTGTGCTTGAAATTAAAAAAAAACTTTTTCTCTATTGTATTTGTCACCTTTTATTGTCTCTTAATCTTTTTTTGTTTTAATTAAGACTTTAAGTATTAGAGCAGTTTTAGGTTCACTGCTAAATTGAGAGGACAGTACAGAGATTTCCTGTATACTCCCTGTTGCCAAGCATTCATAGTCTCCCCATTACTGACATTCTCCACCAGAGTTAGAACAAATTGTAACATTTGTTACACTTGATGAACCTATGTTGACACATCATAATCATCCAAAGTCCATAGCTAACATTAGGCTTCACTTTTGGTAGTGTACGTTATGGGTTTGAATAAGTATATAATGACATCTATCTGTCGTCATGGTATCATACAGAGTTGTTTCATTGCCCTAAAAATCGCCTGTGTTCCTCCTGCTTACTTCCCCCCGAACCCTTGGCAACCACTGATCTTTTTATTGTCTCCATAGTTTTGTCTTCTCCAGAATGTCACATAGTTGGAATCGTAGAGTATGTAGCCTTTTCCTTTTTCCTTTTTTGAATTTTATTTTATTTATTTTTTTATACAGCAGGTTCTTATTAGTTATCCATTTTATACACATCAGTGTATACATGTCAATCCCAATTGCCCAATTCATCCCACCCCCACCCCCTGCCACTTTCCCCCCTTCGTGTCCATACATTTGTTCTCTACATCTGTGTCTCAATCTCTACCCTGCAAACAGGTTCATCTGTACCATTTTCTAGGTTCCACATATATGCATTAATATACGATATTTGTTTTTCTCTTTCTGACTTACTTCACTCTGTATGACAGTCTCTAGATTCATCCACATCTCTACAAATGACCCAATTTCGTTCCTTTTTATGGCTGAGTAATATTCCATTGTATTATGTACCACGTCTTCTTTACCCATTCGTCTGTCGATGGGCATTTTGGTTGCTTCCATGTCCTGGCTATTGTAAATAGTGCTGCAGTGAACATTGGGGTGCATCTGTCTTTTTGAATTATGGTTTTCTTTGGGTGTATGCCCAGTAGTGGGATTGCTGGGTCATATGGTAATACTATTTTTAGTTTTTTAAGGAACCTCCATACTGTTCTCCATAGTGGCTGTATCAATTTACATTCCCACCAACAGTGCAAGAGGGTTCCCTTTTCTCCACACCCTCTCCAGCATTTGTTGTTTGTAGACTTTCTGATGATGCCCATTCTAAATGGTGTGAGGTGATACCTCATTGTAGTTTTGATTTGCATTTCTCTAATAATTAGTGATGTTAAGCAGCTTTTCATGTTCTTCTTGGCCATCTTTATGTCTTCTTTGGAGAAATGTCTATTTAGGTCTTCTGCCCATTTTTTTTTTTTTTTTGTGAGGTATGCGGGCCTCTCACTGTTGTGGCCTCTCCCGTTGCGGAGCACAGGCTCTGGACGCGCAGCCTCAGTGGCCATGGCTCACGGGCCTAGCCGCTCCGCGGCATGTGGGATCTTCCCGGACCGGGGCACGAACCCGTGTCCCCTGCATCGGCAGGTGGACTCTCAACCACTGCGCCACCAGGGAAGCCCGTTCTGCCCATTTTTGAATTGGGTTGTTTGTTTTTTTAATACTGAGCTGCATGAGCTGTTTATATATTTTGGAGAGTAATCCTTTTTCCGCTGATTCGTTTGCGAATATTTTCTCCCATTCTGAGGTTTGTCTTTTGGTCTTATTGGTAGTTTCCTTTGGTTTTCAAAAGCTTTTAAGTTTCATTAGGTACCATTTGTTTATTTTTATTTCCATTACTCTAGGAGGTGGATCAAAAAAGATGTTCCTGTGATTTATGTCAAAGAATGTTCTTCCTATGTTTTCCTCTAAGAGTTTTATAGTGTCCAGTCTTACATTTAGGTCTCTAATCCATTTTGAGTTTATTTTTGTGTATGGTGTTTGGGAGTGTCCTAATTTCATTCTTCTACATGTAGTTGTCCAGGTTTCCCAGCACCACTTATTGAAGAGACTGTCTTTTCTCCATTGTATATCTTTGCCTCCTTTGTCATAGATTAATTGACCATAGGTGCATGGGTTTATCTCTGGGCTTTCTATCCTGTTCCATTGATCTATATTTCTGTTTTTGTGCCAGTACCATATTGTCTTGATTACTGTAGCTTTGTAGTATAGTCTGAAGTCAGGGAGCCTGATTCCTCCAGCTCCCATTTTTTTCTCTCAAGACTGCTTTGGCTATTCGGGGTCTTTTGTGTCTCTATACAAATTTTAAGTTTTTTTGTTCTAGTTCTGTAAAAAATGCCATTGGTAATTTGATAGGGATTGCATTGAATCTGTAGATTGTTTTGGGTAGTATAGTCATTTTCACAATATTGATACTTCCAATCCAAGAACATGGTATATCTCTCCATCTGTTGGTATCATCTTTAATTTCTTTCATCAGTGTCTTATAGTTTTCTGCATACAGGTCTTCTGTCTCCCTATGTAGGGTTATTCCTACGTATTTTATTCTTTTTGTTGCAATGGTAAATGGGAGTGTATCCTTAATTTCTCTTTCAGATTTTTCATTATTAGTGTATAGGAATGCAAGAGATTTCTGTGCATTAATTTTGTATCCTGCAACTTTAGCAAATTCATTGATTAGCTCTAGTAGTTTTCTGGTGGCATCTTTAGGATTCTCTATGTATAGTAGCATGTCATCTGCAACAGTGACAGTTTTACTGCTTCTTTTCCAATTTGTATTCCTTTTATTTCTTTTTCTTCTCTGATTGCCATGGCTAGGACTTGCAAAACTATGTTCAATAATAGTGGTGACACTGGACATCCTTGTCTTGTTCCTCATCTTAGAGGAAATGCTTTCAGTTTTTCACCACTGAGAATGATGTTGACTGTGGGTTTGTCATATATGGCCTTTATGATGTTGAGGTAGGTTTCCTCTATGCTCACTTTTTGGAGAGTTTTTATCATAAATGGGTGTTGAATTTCGTCAAAAGCTTTTTCTTCATCTATTCAGATGATCATATGGTTTTTATTCTTCAATTTGTTAATATGGTGTACCACATTGTTTGATTTGCGTATATTGAAGAATCCTTGAATCCCTGGGATAAATCCCACTTGATCATGGTGTATGATCCTTTTAATGTGTTGTTGGATTCTGTTTGCTAGTATTTTGTTGAGGATTTTTTTTTTTTTTTTTTTTTGCGGTATGCGGGCCTCTCGCTGTTGTGGCCTCTCCCGTTGCGGAGCACAGGCTCCGAACGTGCAGGCTCAGCGGCCATGGATCATGGGCGCAGCCCCTCCACGGCATGTGGGATCTTCCCAGACCAGGGCGCGAACCCGTGTCCCCTGCATCGGCAGGCAGACTCTCAACCACTACGCCACCAGGGAAGCCCCTTGTTGAGGATTTTTGCATCTGTATTCATCAGTGATATTGGTCTGTAATTCTCTATTTTTGTAGTATCTGTGTCTGGTTTTGTTATCAGGGTGATGGTGGCCTCATAGAATTAGTTTGGGAGTGTTCCTCTGCGGATTTTGGAAGCATTTGAGAAGGATTGGTGTTAGCTCTTTTCTAAATGTTTGATAGAATTCACCTGTGAAGCCATCTGGTCCTGGACTTTTGTTTGTTGGAAGATTTCTAATCACAGTTTCAATTTCATTACTTGTGATTGGTCTATTCATAATTTCTATTTCTTCCTGGTTCAGTCTTGGAAGGTTAAGAATTTGTCTATTTCTTCCAGGTTGTCCATTTTATTGGCATAGAGTTGCTTGTAGTAGTCTCTTAGGATGTTTTGTATTTCTGCAGTATCTGTTGTGACTTCTCCTTTTTCATTTCTAATTTTATTGATTTGAGTCCTCTCCCTGTTTTTTTTTTTCTTTTATGCAGTACGCGGGCCTCTCACTGCCATGGCTTCTCCCGCTGTGGAGCACAGGCTCCGGACGTGCAGGCTCAGCGGCCATGGCCCACGGGCCCAGCCGCTCCGTGGCATGTGGGATCCTCCCGGACCGGGGCACGAACCTGTGTCTCCTGCATCAGCAGGTGGACTCTCAACCACTGTGCCACCAGGGAAGCCCTTCCTGTTTTTCTTCATGTGTCTGGCTAATGTTTTATCAATTTTGTTTATCTTCTCAAAGAACCAGCTTTTAGTTTTATTGATCTTTGCTATTGTTTTCTTTGTTTCTATTTCATTTATTTCTGCTCTGATCCTTATGATTTCTTTCCTTCTTGCTAACTTTGGGTTTTGTTTGTTCTTCCTTCTCTAGTTCCTTTAGGTGTAAGTTTCGATTGTTAATTTGCGATTTTTCTTGTTTGTTGAGGTAGGCTTGTATTGCCATAAACTTCCCTCTTAGAACAGCTTTTCTGCATCCCGTAGGTTTTGGGTCGTTGTGTTTTCATTGTCATTTATCTCTAGGTATTTTTCGATTTCCTCTTTGATTTCTTCAGTGATCTCTTGGTTATTTAGTAACATATTGTTTAGCCTCCATGTGTTTGTGTTTTTTATGTTTCTTTCTCTGTAATTCATTTCTAATCTCATAGCATTGTGGTCAGAAAAGATGCTTGATATGATTTCAGTTTTCTTAAATTAACTGAGGCTCGATTTGTCATCCAAGATGTGATCCATCCTTGAGAATGTTCCATGTGCACTTGAGAAGAAAATGTAATCTGCTGTTTTCGGATAGAATGCCCTATAAATACCATTTAAATATATCTGGTTTATTATGTCATTTAAAGCTTGTGTTTCTTATTAATTTTCTGTTTGGATGATCTGTCCATTGGTGTAAGTGAGGTGTTAAAGTCCCCCACTATTATTGTGTTACCGTCGATTTCCTCTTTTATAGCTGTTAGCATTTGCTTTATGTATTGTGGTGCTCCTATGTTGGGTGCATATATATTTATAATTGTTATATCTTCTTCTTGAATTGATCTCTTGATCATTATGCAGTGTCCTTCCTTGTCTCTTGTAACATTCTTTATTTTAAAGTCTATTTTATCTGTTATGAGACTTGTTACTCCAGCTTTCTTTGCTACTCCAGCTTTCTTTTGATTTCCATTTGCATGGAATATCCTTTTCCACCTCTGTGTGTGTCCCTAGGTCTGAAGTGGGTCTCTTGTAGACAGCATATATATGGGTCTTGTTTTTGTATCCATTCAGCAAGCCTGTGTCTTTTGGTTGGAGCATTTAATCCATTCACGTTTAAGGTAATTATCGATATGTATGTTCCTATGACCATTTTCTTAATTGTTTTGGGTTTGTTTTTGTAGGTCCTTCTCTTCTCTTGTGTTTCCCACTTAGAGAAGTTCCTTTAGCATTTGTTGTAGAGCTGGTTTGGTGGTGCTGAATTCTCTTAGCTTTTGCTTATCTGTAAAGCTTTTGATTTCTTCATGGAATCTGAATGAGATCCTTGCTGAGTAAAGTTACCTTGGTTGTAGTTTCTTCCCTTTCATCACTTTAAGTATATCATGCCACTCCCTTCTGGCTTGTAGAGTTTCTGCTGCGAAATCAGCTCTTAACCTTATGGGGGTTCACTTGTATGTTATTTGTCATTTTTCCCTTGCTGCTTTCAGTAATTTTTCTGTCTTTAATTTTTGCCAGTTTGATTACTATGTGTCTCAGCGTGTTTATCCTTGGGTTTATCCTGTATGGGACTCTCCACGCTACCTGGCCTTGGGTGGCTATTTCCTTTCCCATGTTAGGGAAGTTTTTGACTATAGTCTTTCCAAATGTTTTCTCGGGTCCTTTCTCTCTCTCTTCTCCTTCTGGGACCCCTATAATGTGAATGTTGTTGCATTTAATGTTGTCCCAGAGGTCTCTTAGGCTGTCTTCATTTCTTTCATTCATTTTTCTTTATTCTGTTCCACAACAGTGAATTCCACCATTCTGTCTTCCAGGTCAGTTATCCGTTCTTCTGCCTCAGTTATTCTGCTATTGATTCCTTCTAGTGTATTTTTCATTTCAGTTATTGTATTGTTCATCTCTGTTTGTTTGTTCTTTAATTCTTCTAGGTCTTTGTTAAACATTTCTTTCATCTTCTCAATCTTTGCCTCCATTCTTTTTCTGAGGTCCTGGATCATCTTCACTATCATTATTCTGAATTCTTGCTCTGGAAGGTTGCCTATCTCCACTTCATTTAGTTGTTTTTCTGGGGTTTTATCTTGTTCCTTCATCTGGTACATAGCCCTCTGCCTTTTCATCTTGTCTATCTTTCTGTGAATGTGTTTTTTTGTTCCACAGACTTCAGGATTGTTCTTCTTGTTTCTTCTGTCTGCCCTCTGGTGGATGAGGTTATCTAAGAGACTTGTGCAACTTTCCTGATGGGAGGGACTGGTGGTTGGTAGAGGTGGCTGTTGCTGTGGTGGGCAGAGCTCAGTAAAACTTTAATCCACTTGTCTCCTGATGGGTGGGGCTGGGTTCCCTCCCTGTTGGTTGTTTGGCCTAAGGCGACCCAACACTGGAGCCTACCCGGGCTCTTTGGTGGGACTAATGGTGGACTCTCGGAGGGCTCACGCCAAGGAGTACTTCCCGAACTTCTGCTGCCAGTGTCCTTGTCCTCATGGTGAGACACAGCCACCCCCTGCCTCTGCAGGAGACCCTCCAACACTAGCAGGTAGGTCTGGTTCAGTCTCCTATGGGGTCACTGCTCCTTCCCCTGGGTCCCAGTGCACACACTACTTTGTGTGTGCCCTCCTAGAGTGGAGCCTCTGTTTGCCCCAGTCCTGTCGAAGTCCTGCAATCAAATCTTGCTAGCCGTTGCCAGACCCACAGGTTGAGAAGCCTGACGTGGGGCTCAGAACCTTCACTCCAGTACGTGGACTTCTTTGGTATAAGTGTTCTCCAGTTTGTGAGTCACCCACCCAGCAGTTATGGGATTTGATTTTATTGTGATTGTGCCCCTCCTACCATCTCATTGTGGCTTCTCCTTTGTCTTTGGATGTGGGGTATCTTTTTTGGTGAGTTCCAGTGTCTTCCTGTTGATGATTGTTCGGCAGTTAGTTGTGATTCCTGTGCTCTCGCAAGAGGGAGTGAGCGCACGTCCTTCTACTCCGCCATCTTGAACCAGTCTCCCTATGTAGCCTTTTCAGATTGCTTTCTTTCACTCAGTAATATGCATTTAAGGTTCTTCCGTGTTTTTTCCCTAGATTGATGGCCCATAATTTTTTAGCCATAAGTAATACAGTATGTGTGGATATATATATATATATATATATATATATACACACACATCATAGTTTGTTTATCTGCATCTGAAATTTTGAAACCCAGATTTTAGTTCTGACATTGGCATTAACTATCTTTGACTTCTTAAATAGGTCACTTCAAGCTCTTTAGGCCTCAGTATTGCTTCATTTCTAAAATGAGACGCTTTCTTCCCTTATAATAGAGTGGAATTTCAGATTTTTAAGATTACAGTGTTATTGGAGACCTGGTTAAATAGCTTGAGAAAGACAGAAGTTGGTTTGACTCATGACTCTGTGATGAAAGTTCAAATTATTTAATCTCTAATTTGCATATGTAATAGAAGGATAAATAATTATACTCATCTAATTAGACGTCTGGGGGATTAAATGAGAAAATGCATGTAAAATGCTCAGCCAGTGGCAGGTACATAATAAGAACTCAATAAATTTTATCTAGTTTTATTACTGTTTAATTGATGTTCAACACCTCTTACCACTCCTTTTACTACTTCCTCTTGGTTAGCTCCTTCCATTCCTTTCATTTCTGTGCTACTACAAATTCTTTTTTACTATTTTCAAGTCCCCATCCATTTTCAGTCCTTTAGGCTTAACAAAATATCATCACTTAATTTATAGATAAAAATAAAGGTATGATGCCTCCAGACTTTCCTACCACCCCTTCCCAAATTATCTGCATCAGGACCCATCCTTATTATCCCCTACAGTTTCTGAGGATAAATTGCCATCTGTGTGGTCATGGAAGGTTTCTTAATTTTTTGTTTGTTTTTTTCAGCTATAAACAATGATGCCAAATTAAAGAATATAGGTAAACCACTTAGCCAAGTGCATGGAACTCAGGAAACATTAGTTTCCTTCCTTGCCATTCTCTGTTTTTCTTCACCCCAGTCTACCTATATTCTATACAGTGAGAGCTGTCTTCATAAATTACAGTTCAGATTATGTCCCTTCCCTTTGGTGACTCTCCAGTATCTTTTGAATAAAGATAAAATGTCTTTGCATGGCTTACAGACCTGATGTAGCTGCCCCATATGTCCTTGTTTTCTTCTATTCTCTCCTACATTTTACTGAGCTGTCCCACTGCTGCTGGGTACACTTTTCCTCCACCTGGAATGCCTTTCCAAATTTTCTTTATTTCTCCTTTGTTTCTCTTCATTCCTTTAGATGTAGCTTAACACCCTAAATGTAAAACTTCATTGAGATTATGGGTAGGCCTAATCACTGCCATCACAGTATTTTTATAGAATCTGTGCTGTATTTTATATATTCATGTTAAAAAATGTCAAACAGTATATGATAATATAATGACAAATTAAAATTTAAAAGATCACTTCTTCCCTTCTCTCAGTCTCATTCTCCAGTGGAAGTCTTTCTTCTTTGTCTACCTTTTCCTATTGATCAGTGTGCCTGATAGAAATGTAATGCACACCACATATGCATTTACATTTAACATTTTTAAGTAACCACATTTTTTAGAAAAAGCAAAAGAAGCAGTGAAATTAATTTTAATAATACATTTTATTTAACTAGTACTTCAAAAATATTATTAACATGTAATTTATATAAAAATATTGGTGAATAATTTTACATTCTTTTTAAAAAATATTTTCCTTTGAAAGCTAGTGTGTACTTTGCACTTATAGCTCAACTCAGCTCAGACTTGCCACATTTCAAGTGCTCATCAGCAACACGTGGCTGGTGACTACTTGTGTTAGACAATGCAGCTACAGAAAAACTCTGAGAACTGAGTTAGTGAGGCAGCATTTTGACTCACAGCTCTGCAGCTTATTAGCTACATTATCTTGGGTAAGTTATTTATGGTCTCTGAACTTCTTTCCCTCTCCCCCCCACCCCATTTTTTAACATGGGATGATATCTCATAAGCTGTTGTGAAGACTGAAAAATAAACACTTTTTTCCACATGGTCATCTGCTTTTTACTGACCTCTTTACGCTTGGTTTTCAAATACACTCTCTTAGTTGAGGAAATCTGTGTATGTGGAAGCACAGAACTAAAGGATCTTCCTTTTTGGTTTCTTTTGTTGAGTGCTGTGTTCCAGGCTCCATATGACACATTGGAAATAGAATGATCCAGTTGTATTTCCCACCTCAAGAAACTCACAGTCATACATAACTTATTGCCTGACTATTTCAAAAACAGAGTGAAAATTATTTTATAATATAGTTAAAATATGGAGACATATTTCCAAATTTCAGTAAAAATTGTTACTGATTTTTAAATCTCTGAAATCCTCTCTTTGCTCTATTTGGATCTTCATAACTCATATTAAGGATCACACTGTACCTTCTTTTTGCTCTGGAAGTCTTGCAGTGGCCTTGGGCAAAAGGCAGTAAAATTCTGATCTGTGCTGAAACTCCAGAGAAAAGATCCTTTCTATATATATATATATATATATATATATATATATATATATATATATATATATATATATATATATATATTTTGCCAACACAACCAACAGTAAACTCTAAGTTATTTAAGATGTAGAATACTTTGAGGATTATTTAGGGACTTTGCTACTTCTGACCTGACTCCCTCATGTTGCTGCCCTTTGGCCGCTTCACTGCTGTAGAACCTTTATGAAATAAGAAAAGGGTAGAACTCAAATTAGATTATTTAGCTACTGGCAAGCAGTCTGGGAAAATTGTTTGATAGGCAAGAAGATTGTATGTGATGAGTTAAATGGGGTAGATTTTAGTGATATATTTCTTCTATCACCCTAAATAATCAAGATTTGATTATATGTTGTTCTTATGTACCTCAAATTGTTTCATAAATTATACTGCTTATAAATATAGAGAGCAACTGTAGTTTGGAAGAATAGAATTGCATATGTAAATTTTTCATGTTTTTCTGATTGTAGGAAATGATGTTCTGGGCTAATAGAAACATTGTACTCCATTGAATTTTTACTTTTGATTAGTATGGAGTGGGATAATATGTTTCAATTATAATGGTTCACATTAATTGATCTGATCAGTAGTTGTAAATAATGCTTTATCTTCTTATCTAGCAGTGAAAGACACTTAGAAAACTTGTATACTTTTGTTCCTAGGTTCTTCAGAGTGATTAATGGTACAATTTATTTTGCCATTTATTTTATTTTTTACTATTGCCTTTTTGCTAAAATAGAATTCAAATGTGTTTACAAACAAAAGATTTAATTAGGATACATGTAGTATGAATGGGTTATGGCACAAATGTCAGTCATATTTGCAAAGTATCGCTGTATTGTTAAGGATTTTTAAAAATGGTATTATCATTTCAAGTTTATTATTATTGACCATCTATAAATTAAGGTAAACTGAGGACCATGTACTGAGATTTATGAAATCAGTGTCAGATTGAGTTCCTGGGAAGCAGATTATGAGATGGAGATTATCATAGAGGACAATGATTAAGGAACACTCTTGAGATCAGTAGCTTCGGGAGGGAAAGGAAGGAAACAGAACTGGGGAGAGGGATATAGTTTCAGTGAAGGCATCGTGGACCTCATGGGGAGGTCTGAAGCTGGATGGCTCATTCAGGTAAGGGGCCAGGCCTCTCTACCTTTGTGCTGATCACTGGATGAAGGCTGCTCCAGGAAGTCTGTTTTCAGCTGAGTCAGTAGCTGGGGAAATAATTCCTTCATCCCAGAAGTGAGTTTGGGCAATATATCACAGTATCCACTATACTTAGAATAGGCTAGAACCTGAAGTGCTGGATGCAGTTACATAAAGAGACTCTATCAGTCTGGGCCAATCCACCCATCTCTCCAGGAAGACAGCTAGAGCCATTTATTTACTCTTCCTGTTTTTGTTGTTGCCCTCTTCCAGTCTGTTCTCTGCATGACAGACAAAACAAGCTTTTAAAATTGGATCGTGTAAATCAGATAGTGTCACTACTCTGCCTAAAATCTTCCCATGGCTTCCGCTTGAAGGAAGGATAAAATCTAAATTCGTAACTGTAGCTTCCATGCTCTGCCTGATCTAACTCTTGTTTATTTCTGTAGCATTTTCTTGTGCCACTTTTCCCCCTCATATATTATGTTTTAGACACACTGGCCTTCTGTCAATTTATCGAACATGCCAAGTTGTCTTCTAGTTGAGGGCATTTGGACTTCCCATTTCCCAACCAGGCATGCACCCCTCCACACCTTTTATGTGATAGTTTTTGTCTTATTCTTTGGATCAAATCCCCATAGAGTCCTTCCCTGACTACCTTGTTTAATGTAGGCCTCCAATAATTTTTCTCTGTCAGGTCACTATATTTTCCTTCATGGCCTTTATTACAAGCTGTAATTGTCTTGTTTATTTAATTTTTTTCTATGTTTTCTGTCTTCCCCTGTTGGAATTAAAGCTCTGTGAGTCATTTTCCCAATCTACACCTCTTCCTATAATATGTCCTTGACAAGTTTTTTTATTCCTTACTGAATGATGGTCCTGATCTATCTTAAGTGGCCCACCTGATTTGACTTATTTTTCTAATTACAGCTTTATTGAGACATAATTCACATACTATTAAATCCTTCATTTTAAAGTGTACAATTCAGTGTTATTTTACTCTTCATACATTTGTGCAACTGTTGGCCACTATCAAATTTTAGAACATTTTCCTCACTTCAGAAAGAAACCCCACACCCATTAGCAGTCTCTTACCACCTCCCTCTCTCCCCAGCCCTTGTAAACGACTGTTCTACCTTCTATTTTCCCATTCTGTACATTTCATATACATAGAATCATGCAGCCCACAGCCTTCTATGTCTGGCTTCTTTCACTTGGTATAATGTTTTGAAGGTTCATCCATGTTGTAGCATGCATCAATATTTCATACCTTTTTAGGGCCAAATGATATTGCATTGTAATAGATATACCACATTTTGTTTATCCATTCATTCGTTGATGGCCATTTGGATTATTCCCACTTTTCGGCTATTATGAATAATACTGGTATGAACACTTACGCTTTTATTTAGACATATGCTTATCAGTTCTTTTAGTTATATACTTAGGAGTCATATGGTAACTCTATGCTTAACATTTTGAGGAGTTGACAAACTTTTTCAAAGTGGATACACCATTTTATAATTCCAAATATTGTCCTCTTTTAAAAAATTGGGTATATTTCTTTTTATTGTTGAGTTTTAATACTTTTTTATACATTCTAGATACTAAACTCATTCTAGATACTAATCTCAGGTATATGATTTGCAAATATTTTCTCCATTTCTGTGGATTATCTTTTCAGTTTCTTTATGGTGTCCTTTGAAGCAC
This sequence comes from Delphinapterus leucas, assembly GCF_059928025.1. Taxonomy (NCBI): domain Eukaryota; kingdom Metazoa; phylum Chordata; class Mammalia; order Artiodactyla; family Monodontidae; genus Delphinapterus; species Delphinapterus leucas. The sequence goes on along the minus strand of NC_143137.1, from coordinate 35,272,576 downwards.
AAAAATTTTAAATTTTTACAGAGTCCGATTTGTTTTTTTCTGATGTCACTTGTGCTTTTGATGCCACATCTAAGAAAATCATTGCCTAATCTAGGGTCACAAAGATGTGTTCTTCTGAGAATTTTATAGTTTTAGATTTTACATTTAGGTCTGTGATTCAGTTTGATTTAATTTTTACGTATCTTGTGAGATAGGAGTCCAAGTTCATTCTTTCACATTTAGCTATCCAGTAGTCCCAGCACCTTGTGTTGAAAATACTATTCTTGAATTGTCTTTCCTCGCCCAAAATCAATTGACCATAAGTGTGTTGATTTCTATACTCTGAGTTTTATTCCATTAATCTGTATGTCTGTTCTTCTGTTGGTACTGCGTTGTCTTGATTATCTAGTTTTGTAGTAAGTTTTGAAATCTGGAAGTGCGAGTCCTCTAACTTTTTTCTTTTTCTATATTGTTTTGGCATTTCCATGTGAATTTTAGGATCAGCTGGTCAATTTCTGCAAAAAAATACAGCTGGGACTTTGATAAAGATTGTTTTGAATCTATAGATCTATTTTGGGAATATTGCGATCTTAATATTAAGTCTTCAAATCCATGAACATTAGATGTCTTTCCATTTATTCAGGTCTTCTGTGATTGTTTTCAATGATATTTAGTATTTTTCAGTGTATAAGCTCTGCATTTATTTTCATGAGTTTATTTTGAAGTATTTTATTCTTTTTGATGCTATTGTAAATTGATTTTTTTCTTAATTTTATTTTCACATTGTTCATTGCTAGTATACAATTCACTTTTGTATATCGATCTTGTGTCCTGCTACCTTGCTGAACTCATTTATTAGTTCTAACAGACTTTTTGTATGGATTCCTTAGGATTTCCTATATACACAGTTTTTGTTTACAAAATCAGATACATTTAATATTTCCCTCCCAAAATCTTGATGCCTTTTCATGTTTTTTCATGTAATTACCCTAGCTAGTTCCTCTAGTACAGTGTTAAATAGATGTTACAACAAGTGACATTCTTTTCTTCTTTCTGAACTTAGAGAGAAAGCATTTAATCTTTCACCACTAAATATGACGTTAGATGTGTTTTGTTTTGTTTTGTAAGTGCCCTTTATCAGGTCCAGGAAGTTTTCTTCTATTCCTAGTTTCTGAATGTTTTTATTAAATGCTTTTTCTTTGTCTGTTGAGATGATCATCTTAACTTGTTTAAAAAAAAAAAAAGAGCTAATTGAACACACAGGAAACACACTGAAGTAGGCTCATAGGTAACCAAGAGCAAGCCAGTAGCTGTTATTTGCTGTCCAGTTCAACTACATCTTCCTGCCATGTTTAAAATCTCATCTCTTTAAAGAGTAAAATGACCTAATGAATACAAAATTTGAAATTAGAAAAGTATAAACCTAAAACACATATGTATGCATGCATATGTATAGTATTCTCTGGTTATGAACGAGGTAGAAAATGTCACAGTAAGGGTATTGTTTGCAATAGTTTATTAAAATAAGCATTGCTTTATTAAAATTCCAAGGTTTTAATCACCAAGGCAAAAGCTGTAGTCTCAGAAGTTTCACTGAAATTTTAAGCATGTGTTTCTGTCTATAATATAACATCTACCTTATTTTGTTTTAGTTGATGCTGATGTATCCTATGAACCCCCATCACCTCTCCACTACAGGGATTATTCTTGAAATAATAGTTTTACTTGAGCTCAGGTCAGATGTTTTTCAAGGCAAGAAGAGATTTATTTTGACAATAACTATTACTTATAACACAGCACAATAGTTACATAATTCTACTCTTTTTTCTCCTGCTGAAAATTGTTATTTTTGTTAAGAAAGAAATGAATAAAATAGTCTTTTTATATCAGTAACTTACCTCCTTATATTAAAAAAAATTGATAATTTTTTTTGAAAAGATGTACTCCAAAACTTATCAGATCAGAAGACAGTTTATTATTGGCTATAAGATGACCCTCTATGCTGTTACAGTTAGAGTAAGCATCCCCAGTAGCTGCCTGGGCCAGACTCAGTGTATTCATCCAGAACCTTAACAACTTCACTTTCAGACCCATTATATATTAGGGTCATCAGACAAGTAGAGGCTTTGTTTTAGGCCCTGGACTGGACTGTAATTTTGACTTTGAGTGCCCATTTGTCTCAAGGCTACCCTCATTTTTAATGTGTCAGTTCAGTGGCAGAAATAAAGATAATAAAAATATCCTAAAAATGAAAGGAATCTTGGGGGTCATCTGATTTATTATTCAATTCCATTCCATGTAGGAGTTGGCTTTGAGCAATACTAGCTAGTCAATTAACCATTTAAAACAGTTTCAGTAACAAGAAGTAGACTGACTCATGGAGCATCCTGTTAAATGTTCACAGCTCATTTTTTGGAAACTTTGGCTCTTAATTTTAGAGAGTTCTCAGTGTATTGATTTGTATTTGTATCCTTATAATTTATTTGTTCTAATTAAGACCCATTAGCCTTAGTTGTCCTTTGAAGGGCACATTACATATGTGTACATATGCATACATATATCATATGTTAGAAATACATCAGGTATTTGAAAATAGTTATGTTTCTACTTTATGTCCACTTCTTTGGGATAAACATCTTAAACTAATAATTTATTGATTAATCATTGCAAAAATAGTCTATGGCTTTAGTTTAGAACTTTGCATACTCATTTGTTCTTATTTTTTAATTTTTAAAAATTGAAGTATAGTTGATTTACAATGTTGTGTTAATTTTAACAGCGTTAATGAGGTATAATTTTCATACCATAAAATTCACTCATTGCAGTTGATGGAATTCAACGATTTTAGTATATTTAGAGTTGTGTAACCATCACCAGATCCAGTTCTATAATTTCTGTATTACCCCCCCGCCAAAACTCACTCACGCTCATTTGCAGTCGAGCCCGGCTACCAGTCCCATCCTAGGCAACTGCTGATTTGTATTCGGTGTTCACAGATTGGCCTTTCCTAGAAATTTTTTATAAATAGAATCTTACAATATGTAATCTTTTGTGTCTGCCTACTTTCAGTTAGCATAATGCTTTTGAGATTCATCAATGCTGTAGCATGTTTAGAATTTTTTTCCTTTTATTGCTAAGAAATATCCCATTGAATGGATCAAATTTTGTTTATCAATTCACCAGTTTATAGACATTTGGATTTCTTGTTTTTTGGCTATTCTAAATAATGCTGCTGTAAACTTCTGTGTATAAGTCTTCATGTGGACATATATTTTCATTCCCTTAGGTAGTTTTCTAGGGGTATGAATGCAGGATTCAATGATAAGTTTATGTATATCCACTAAGAAACTACTAAACAGAAACTTCTTTTCAAAAATGGTGTTTGTTTTGTTTTTTACATCCCCACCAGAAATGTATGAGGACCCCAAGTTTTCCTTGTCCTTGCCAACTTCTGGTATTTTTGGTCCTTTTGATAAGAGCCATTCTGGTGGGCATATAATGGTATCTCATTGTGGTTTTAATTTGCGTTTCATTAATAACTAATGATATTCATGTGGCCATTAGTATATTTTCTTTGGTGAATTGTCTATTCAATCTCTTGGCAATTTTTTGATTGGGTTGTTTGACTTTTCATTATTGAGTTGTAAGCGTTCTTTATATATTCTGGATACAAGTTCCATATCAGATATATGATTTCCAAAATTTTCCTCCTAATTAGTGATATTTTCTTAATGGCATTTTGAGGAGCAAAATATTTTAATTTTGATTGAGCGCAATTTATTATTTTTTACCTTATGGGTTATCCTTTTGGTGTATGTCTAAGAAGTTGTTGCTTGATCTAAGATCGTAAAGATTTTCTATTATTTTTTATTTGTCAAGTTTTATAGTTTTAGCTCTCACATTTAGGTTTGATCCATTCTTTGTTAATTTTTGTATATGGTATGAAGGGGTCGTTAGTGGAAAAGACCATCTTTTATCCTTAAATTGTCTTGGCTCTATTGTCAAAAATCAGTTGATGACCATACATATTAAGGGCATATTTCTGTACTTTCTTATCTGTTTTAATGATCTCTAGGTCTATCTTTATACCAGTACCACTGTTTTAATAACGGCAGCTTTATAGCAAGCTTTGAAACCAGATTGCGTATGTACCCCAACTTTTTACTTCCTTTTAAAAATTGTTTTGGATAATCTAAGTTCTTTGAATTTTCATATACATTTTAGATTCAGCCTGTCAGTTTCAACAACAACAACAAAAAGCCTGCTGAGATTTTAAGAGGGGTTGTTTTAAATATATAGATCAATTTGGGGAGAATTAACTGAAAAAGCACTTTGCAACTGAAAATTATCACTGATATCTCAAGCTTCCCCCTCCTCTGCCCCTAAATTCAAAGGAATCTTGATTCCTATTTTGTCGTCTAGTTATATTTTATACAAAAATGTTTGTTGACAATTTTTCAAAAGTAATACGACAAAATGTTCATCCTTTGGTTTCTTAATGTACACTCTGGGGGTCATATATGTACCCTGACTAAGAAGCAGAAATTTAGAGGAAGTAATGGACCATTTTTTTCATTAAAAAATATCTCTGTTTCATTCTGCAAAGTATTTGAGTTTGGTGTGGTAACTATAAGAAAATGTGGGCAGAATTTTTAAATGAATTTTTATCTTGATATTTTTGGTTTTATTGTCTTAATAGTTTTATCCATATACTGGTTTTACATTTGTTCTGTTTTTGCTAACAAGACATGCCATGTTGTTGACTGACATTTTACTGCAATATTAGAGCAATAGACAGCTAATGAGTTTGTAAAGGAAGGAAATAAAATTGATTTTTGTTGAACATTTCTTCCATACCAACTACTCTGCAATATGCAGACAAAATCCTGTGACATGGCTGTTTTTACCTTTACTTACAGATGATAAAACTGAGGCTTAGTAAGGATCAGAATCATGCCTAAAATTTTATAGATATTGAGGTAGCATTAAAATCTTGATATTCTGACTTCAAGGCCAATATGCCAGCTGAGAAAGAAGAGTTGGACATTTAAAATTTGATTTTCAAGTGTGTCCTGGAATATCTTGACTTGATTTTCTTCTTCTGTGTTTGTCTTCTATTTGTTTCTTTATACCCTGCCGCATTCTACAATGGTCTTAAGGCAACTTAGAGTATGCAAAATACAACAAGATGGCATAAATTAAAAATAGGAATAAAATGAGACAGAAAAACAAGGGTGGGGAAAGTCCTTTTCCCAGAAAATCAACAACAACAACATCGTGTAAGTGAATATTGCCGGGAGACTGGAAAAATTTGAGCTGGAAAAGGCCGTGGAAGTAAATGGGTTTACTTGGTGTCAGCTTTGGTGTCTGCTCCAATCATAATATATGTGAGAAAGTGAAGTCTTGTTTGCTTTTGCTTCCTCTAAGTGCCGAGCACAGTGCCTTGTCTGTGGTAAGCCCTTAATGAGTGATTGCTGAACTTGATCCTCTAATGAACTTTATTGTCAGCATTCCTATGTTACTAAGCTGGTTAGAAGGTTTTTATTTTATTAAAAGTCAAATAGTCAGGAATTTTAGATTTCTCTGTCAGTGTTATTTGTTGTAAACACCATCTCATTGTTTTCCTGATCTTCATTAAATTTGAAAATGTTATTTCAGAAATGCTTATAAGTCATCTTTTTTTACATAAGTACATCCAGAAATTGCCTCATCTGAGGAGTGTTATAGAAAGACATATGCTCTTGTAGTTGAGAATGTAAGTTTTGTGCATCTGAAGGTTTCACTGTGATTATGTGCTCTCCATTTCAACTCTTTTTTTTTTTTTCCATTTCAGCTCTTTTCTGGGTTTTAAAACAAAGACTGTACATGTGGAGAGTTTAAAATTCATAAATATAAGGCATTTCAGTTTATAAGCATCTCAGAGATGTAAGTCTATGTTTACTCAAATAATACTCAGAATAATTTTATAATGCCTGTTGACATCATCTATAATGCCTGTTTGACCTACTTATTTTGTAAACATATGTAATTAATTTCTTTCCATGGGTTGGACTTTATCTCCCAGACTCAAATCTTTTCTAGAAAGTTTTAAAAACTACATTAAGATTTATAGCAACTTAATTTTGTCATTTTAAAAACTAAGTATTTTGTAAGAGTTTATCCTCAGATGACTCTTAAATATGACCCAACTATTAGTTTACCTGAACCATAATATTTATTTTGACTCAAGTGTCACTTCAATTCTGTTTGGTTTTTTATTTGGCTGCGTTGGGTCTTCATTGCTGCATGCGGGCTTTCTCTAGTTATGGCAAGCAGGGGCTACTCTTCGTTGCTGCGCGCAGGCTTCTCATTGTGGTGCCTTCTCTTGTTGCGGAGCACGGGCTCTAGGCACGCTGGCTTCAGTAGTTGTGGTGCGTGGGCACAGTAGTTGTGGCTCACGGGCTCTAGAGCGCAGGCCCAGTAGTTGTGGCGGGCGGGCTTAGTTGCTCCGCAGCATGTGGGATCTTCCCAGACCAGGGCTCAAACCCGTGTCCCCTGCATTGGAAGGCGAATTCTTAACCACTGTGCCACCAGGGAAGTCCCTTAATGCTGTTTTAAAATAACAGAAAAGTAACTACATAAAATGGTATATTTTAATTTTTGAAAGTTAATTTAATGTTACAAAAATTAGAAAGGATTGGCTTTAGGGAAAGCCAGTAAAACTTCAGCAATCCTTGATGAGCATAGTTGTAGGTATTTGAACTACAGAGCTCTCACCTTGCAACAGATTATACTGAAAATGTACTTTTAAAGCATCTCAATTAATTTTGTATAGAAAGGAAAAATGAGAGGATAAGCTATGACATAAGTTTCTGTAGGGTATGCTCATTTTAAGACTATCATTTTTGTTCTGAAATGTTATCATCATGCTAGAGTTTTCAAGATCCTATCTCCAATTGAGATTTCAGAGGTGAAAAATCTAAAGTAACTGCATAGTATTTCATAAAATTTCTTATTGCCTTTCAGGAAATCATCTTTTATCCTATATATCGTGTCCTCTCTTGAAGTTCAGAGACTTGTAATAAACTAGCACGCTTATTCTCAGCGTATATAGACTGTGATAGATGTAGTAACATCAAGACATGGCATTGGGTGAGACACCTCAGTCTGACCTGGAGCACACTGCTACTGCAGGCTGGCTCTGCCTCTGCTGGGGTAACCGTTCACTGACTGCCTTTCTGCCTTGTTCCACTGACAAAATCATTCTTTTTCCTCTGCTGTCCTTTACTCCTAACTTTAAATAATTCTGTATTTAGTATAGAATTTTTTAAGAATTTTAATTTTCTAGGGAGCAGAAGAGCTCTCATACCAGTTGGCAAAATGCCACCTCTTCCCTGTTAGTATCATAGTGATTATAATCTTCTATAAATACAAAAAAGTGTTATATTTTGTGTCTTTGTTAGCTGGTATTAGCGATTTGTCAGAGTTTTTGTAAAGTCTTCTGTTTTCAGACGTATAAAGCTTTTTGGATATAGACTATCTTTGAAACATATGAATATTATCCATCTTGGATTGACACTATTAATGATTTTTTGGAATTAATATTTGTAAAGTACTTTAAATATGAGAAACACATTAGAGGGGATAAGTGTTGTTATTAATATGAATCCTTAATATTCAATTGCATTAAAAGAAAATCAGTGCTACTTTTGATATTTAATCTTTAATATTCAGATGTATTAAAAGAAAACTGATACTGCTTCTGTTAGTTTGTCATGGAATAGGATATGGTTTTATTACCCAGAACTGATAAGATTCAATCAATCTGTACAAGTGGTTTTCCCACATCAAACCCTATTCATTATTTATATATTTAAACCCTACTTTAAATTAAAATATCTCTTTATAATCATTAATTAGTTTTATTTTAGATTTTTCGATATTTATGTGGTCTTTTGTGTCATTCCAAGAGGATAGAATTTGCTCACTTATTCTTTAGTGTCAAATTATTAGTCCCCATCGTAAGACAACTGCTGTTTTTGTAGGTCAAATGGATGACTATCTGCAGTTTTATATCAGCCTATTATTATTTTTTGTTGCAATTAATATGTTGAAATACTGTAATTTATACTCTGAAGTCCATGAAAAAGAAAACACAGGTGTATTCCTCTTCCTATTTCCCTGCTGATTTACTCACAGCCTGGTGGTGGGTGCTTAGAGTTGGTTTCCTAAGATACTGGCTTTTGTTTTTCTCGCCTGCCATATTCCCATACCTAGCGAATACCTGGCACATACTCAATGTTCTGTAAATAGTTACTGAATGAATAAATAAGGATAGGCAATCTTACAGTATTCATCTCTACCTCTATGTCAGCAGTCGACTTGGTTTGGGGTTTTAGAGGTTGGATAAATCACATTAATCACGTCCCCTCCAGACTTTGGAAACTTCACAGAAACAGACACGGGTGCCAGGCAGATGGAGATCAAAGTACCAGTTTTATTACTGGTAGAGGCTGAATTGGAGGACATGCATTATGTGTCCATATGAAATTGGCTTCAGCTCTGAATTAGACAGTGGTACCCTCCCAGCTGCTGGCACAGTGGGACATCCACAGTCCTCTGTCACTGAGGAATGGATAAAAACAGGCCTGAATGTGTCTTCTCTATAGGTAGCACTGAACTGAGAAAAAGGAATTGAACTGGGCCCGTTCGTATGTTCTTTTAAACTCACCAGTGTGATGAGTCTCTGCCACTCTCATGGTAAGAAATGAGGGACAGAATAAAACTAATTGCATTTCTTGATCAAAAGTCTCCTCATGAAAATATGAGGAAAAAGAAACAGAGTTTTCCCTGTTGTTCCCCAAGATACTCTAATTAAACATAAATCCCTCCAACCAATTATACTATTAATTTTTTTCTGCAGTTTTTATTTGGCATTTATAAGATTCAATTTAAATTACTGTCATGTATGCCAACACTTTCAGATCATTAGAATGAATATTGTTTATGGTAGTGAACATAGGTAGACATTGAACTAATCTAACACAGTGGAGGTTTGGACAAGGTAAACTTAAGAGTAAAACAATGAGTAAGAAAAGCATATTCATATTTCCATTTTTATATACGATATATATGATACATGCATTCACTGTGATCTTGGTTTCTACTAAAGAATTTTTAATGTATTTGCTTCATTCTTATAGCTGACATTATGAAAAAAACCTTTCAGGTTTATCTCATATGTACACATCTCTGATTTCTGGTAGCTAAGTTGGTATTCTACTTTGTGGATTATTATTGTGAGATAAAATATTTGCAGCTTCTACATTCCTTATTTCCAATTTCCATCTCAAACACAATGAAACAAAATAAAACATCATAAAGCAAATGGAATATATTAGTAAAGTCTGGCTTTATCCAAATGTCTAAGTAAATTATCCTTGACAGAATGAAATCACAGGCGTCATCATTTTTAAAAATAATAAGAGTATTGTGGTTTGTGAATATAACATAAGAGATAATAAAATAATTATTTTAACCTGTTAACATTAAAGTCCTTCTGACTGATTGGCAAGTACATTGATAACAACAGTTTGGCATTATTTATCACCAAATAGGACAGATACTTAATGTTTTAAAATAACTATATAGGGCTTCCCTGGTGGCACAGTGGTTGAGAGTCCGCCAGCCGATGCAGGGGACACGGGTTCGTGCCCTGGTCCAGGAAGATCCCACATGCCACGGAGCAGCTGGGCCCGTGAGCCATGGCCGCTGAGCCTGCGCATCCGGAGCCTGTGCTCTGCAACGGGAGAGGCCACAACAGTGAGAGGCCCGCGTACCGCAAAAAAAAAAAAAAAAAAACTATATAAAAGGTAAAATTATGAGCTAGTTTATTGTAGGAGATATTGTCTTCCATTCTACCCTTTGGAATTAACCATAAAGGAAGAAAAATATATGGTCTGTAGAAATTAATGCTGTCATCTTATTGTCATCAAGGGAAGGGATTGGCAGAGAGGTCTAGTAGGACCAGAAGACTAGCATTCATTTCCTCTCACGGTCTGGGATGTAGTCCCTGGCCTATAAAATAGACTCACATTTCTGAGGATAGACTCACGTTAAGCAAGCTCATGAAATTAGTGTTTAAAACTAAAAAGATTGATTTATGGTGATAAATTATTTTCTAGGGACAAAAATAATTAGAATATGAAGAATCCGTGAGTTCTGTGTATGTAAAATTTAAAATGAGGAAATGGTCATTAGAAACTTTCTTTTCCTTTAGGCAGAGCAGCACTGGCAGCCGAAAAGCAACAGAATCACCAGATTGCTTGGGGATTGTAGAATCAGAATTGAAAGGAAGTTCACGTATCAGCTGTTTTATGGTATTGGGCCCAGGCAATCTGATATAGCCATATCTGCCATATGTGTGGTCTTGCTACTAGAATTAGAATAATAAAGCCTATTGGCTACCTATCACCCCTACCAATTAGGGGAGGAATATTCCAAATGTGAAGTTTAAAATACTGTCTCCCCAGATAGTGCTTAGATGAACATTTTCAGTTATCTCTGTGACTTGTTTTCTTCTATGCTTTCATGCATAGAAATGGGATCTGTATGGTAAAAGAGATGGAATAAAAAACATTAAAAAGTAACCTAATTTTAGCAAAATTACCCAAATAGTATGATGCATGAATACATTAACTTTCAAAGAATACACTTCGCTTCTCTGGTAGAATTGCAGCATGCTTATGTGATATTTCAATTGCATATATTGGACATTGTCAACCACTGAGGTTGATCAGCCCCCTCCTTGCCTTAGGATTTATACACATGATTATAATGCAGTGCAATGTAATTCTTACCAGAGTGTATGCCAGTGCAAAATAAAGGGAAAACAGGCAGAAGAATTATTTCACATTATTCTATCATATTGTAGTTTATAATGCAGGGATTAAAGTTAAATCAAGTTACTATCAAATACATGTTTACTATAGCAAGGCTTTGTGATAAAACTGGGGATGAAAAGAATAACATGATTCTTTTTCTCTAGAATGCTTATATCACCACAGTGTAGGCCACTCATGATGTATTTGATAAATACTCTTAGAGAGCATTAAGAAAAAAGGAAAAGTTTATAATACTTAGGCTTACACGGGTTTTTCCTGTACGGGACAGCAATAAAGTTAAATCTTGAAAGGTAGGCAGGATTTTGTAGGTAAATAGGGTTGGGAAGGAAATGGTACAATGTATAGAGGGGAAAAACGTGAGCAAAGCAAAACTTTGCAGTCACATGTGGGAGAAACATCAAGTGGTCTGTTGGCTCTGGAGAGTAGGATACTTGAAGAGTGGAAAAAGAGTAATGATCACAATACAGAAGACCTTACGCGTGAACTGGTATAAAACTAATACAGCTTGCTGATCACATACTTGGGTACCTTGATCCATGCTAGGCACCAGAAAGATGAATAAAATGTAGTTCTTGGCCCAAGCCCAAGGGTTGAGATAGATATAACATACTACCATACAGATTTCACCATGGACGTACTGTGACAGAAGTATAAACAAAATACTCTAGATGATCAGTTCTTTTAGAGGTGTTGAGGAAGGTGGTTGAACTGGGTTTTGACAGATGAATAAATTTTGAACCACTGGTAAAGGCTGGTAAGGTCACTAGACACACACAGAGCAGCATGCTAAAATGTGAGGAGGTGTGAGTTTCTGGACTCTAAGGTTGGTGGCAAGGATGGGGGAGAGATGTGAGGCTAGAATGACTGGTTGGAATCTGAGTACCAGTCAGTGTGGAGTTGGGGAAGTAGTTGAGGTTGGAGCCCGACACCTACATTTGGATTCCATTTCTGTCATTTACTATATTTTTAATCACTGGTAAATTTCTTAACCTCAGTGTCTTGGTTTGCATAATGGGTATGATGATATCAATTTAGCAGTAGTATTGTTGTGATTGAAAATTAATATACATACTTCACAAAGTGATGGGCATGAAATCTTCCCAGTAACAAATGGGAGTCAATAGTGATACATTAATAGTGTTGCTGTAAGAACTAAATGGAGTAAAAGAAAACGAGTATAGGACACCATTTGACATAAAGTCCTCATGCTCAAATAATGGCATTAAAAATAAAACTTTAAAAGCTGTTCAGTGCAGTTATAGAGCATTGCCTTTATAAAAAATAATTCCCAGAATTTAGGAAAAGTTTTATCATTATCTGTGTGAAGATTAGTTTAAATGTATTAGCCTGTGTTGATTCTAGGTCCCTCTCCAAGTAACACCTCTTCTCATTTTAGGCCTGGATGCTGTGATAGTAAGTTTTATTAAAATCTGTATGATATTAGGATCATACTTTGTGCATATATGCATGTCCTTACTACATATATTACAATTAATTGTTACTTTACCTGTTTTCTCCACTAGACAGTGAGTGCTTTATCCCCAATGCTTCAGAAAATGTTAGGCTCATAAAAGTTGACTGAAATGATCTTAAGCTTAGAAAGAATTAATATGCATATGTACTCTAAGTGTGTATTATAAAAGTGCTTATTTTTTGACCTTCACATGGAAAAGCCTGCTCTAATTGTGTTACAGTACCTTCTACACTCTGAAAGCAGTGTGACATTTTTCTGTCCAAATTTATGGGTTAGATGCATGTATTGTTAGAGGAGTAGAGATGGCCCTCAGCCTCACCCCCAGAAGAATTCTCTCCACTGCATCCTTGCTCACCAAGCAGCAAGAATTATAAGGTACCTCTTAAATGTAGGTCTTTCTTATAGCAATTGACTGTGTGAAAATGCCCCCGGGCCATGTGAAAATGATATTTTTCATGCAGTGGGAGTGACTCTTCAGAGTTGAGTAGTATTTAAAGACAGGAGGCTCTTCAAGAAGGCCACATTCTCTATTCCTGCACAGAATAAGCAGCAATGGAATAGATATGGAAAGAAGAGAGAATAAAAATAAATTAAAAAATAGTCTAAGCAAAACTGAAATAGTGTCAAGCGCTGAATATATTAGCTATGAAAGAATAATCTTCACTTGTCTGGCAGGATTGTAATATGGTTCTGTTGTGTGCTATTTCAGTTGCTTATATTGGGCAGTGTCAATCATTAAGGGTAGTATTATTTATCTCCAGCCATTCATGTTTCTATAGCAACAGTATACAGGTTTATGCAATTATATATTATTATATCAAGTCATGCTTGATATATTTTGGTACCAGTTTCTGTCCTAAACTCATACAAGTTTTGTATAATATTCACTGCCTAATGGCAGTCCCTGCCTCCCTTATTTCTTGAGTCTGGGCAAGTAACACATGAAGTGGAAAGCCAACTTGATATTCAGTGGTTAGACTAAATCTAAAGAACCGAAGTCCCATTTTATTTTAGTTTAAAAGCTGCTAGTTTTTCAAATAGATTAATTATACTAATTTTTACAAGTAGGTTATATAGTAATCAAATTTTTCATTTTATAAAATTTTCCAAATACAAAAGATTATGTAAATTTTAATTATATTATCATTTAAGCCATAGCCATTTTAATGGTAAAAATTAATTATCCAATCATAAGAAGAACATAAGGTTGATTTCAATGACAATAAAAAAATGAAAACTGTAATTCTTTATTACTTAGTAGAGTTAGATAAGAATACAATTTTAAAGGTGCAAAATAACATGTGACCTTCCCTTTTAGAACAGTGTTTACCTTTCCCTTTTAGAAGATTGTTAACATTTTAATATACTTAGTTTGGCCATGCTAAAATATATTCTTTTCTCTGCTTTTGAGTTTCTCTTTTCAGTAGTAACAACTATATTTGGTATATTTCTTTGTTAGCACTTTAGAACCACCTACTTTTCTAGATAAAACTTTCTCCATATTTACTTGGAATTTTGAGTCACCTTTTTTTGTGACTATGATTTTTTAAACCTATTTGTATTTATTTGGTATTATTAGCAAGACATATTGCCTGTATAAAATATCTTTATAAAATTTTAAATGATTTTACTCAGTCATACCTTTTTATATCTCCAACGTATTGCCCCTTCATTCGTTGCTATTTGGTAAATAATTTCTGCCTTTTTTTCCACCCATTTATTTAGTTTCGTTGTCCAAGCCCAGGATAATCACATTGTAGCCACAGCTGACATGAGATTTCTGTTTTCATAATGCTGTGAGTGTTAAGAAGTCTTTTATAAAGTTTGATGGTAGAACTTGGTGATAGTTGTTTTTTTTTTCTTCTCCTAAAAATATTACAATATAGAAGAAAATAATAGGAAAAATATTGATAAGCCTACATTATTATATAAGAGTATCTGTTGTCCATATATTTACATGGATTCATGACTGCTGTCATTGTGTATATACCATTTTGTATTCTTTGTTTTTTTAATAAATTTATTTATTTATCACTTTTGGCAGTGTTGGGTCTTCGTTGCTTTGCGCGGGCTTTCTCTAGTTGCAGTGAGTGGGGGCTAGTCTAAATTGAGGTGCACGGGCTTCTCATTGAAGTGGCTTCTCTTGTTGCAGAACATGGGCTCTAGAGCTCCCGGGCTTCAGTAGATGCGGTGCGTGGGCTCAGTAGTTGTGGCTCGTGGGCTCTAGCGGGCAGGCTCAGTAGTTGTGGCGGGTGGGCTAAGTTGCTCTGCGGCATGGGGGATCTTCCTGGACCAGGGCTTGAACCCGTGTTCCCTGAGTTAGCAGGCTGATTCTTAACCACTGCACCACCAGGGAAGCCTTACCATTTTGTATTCTAATTGCTTCCTTAACTTCATAGTATGACATGATTTTGATAATTATTACCTGTAATGAATATGCACTATTTCTTCTGATTCATAGTGGGAATTTCCTTACTTCAAATGAACATTAATTCATGTAGCATCATTTACCCAAATGGACATTATTTCAAGTTGCTTTTCTTATCCTTTGGTGGTAGCCCTTATTTGATATAATTCAGGCGGTCTCTGCTTAGGAGAAAAAGGAAAGGGGAAGAAAATGGCAGTTCAGACTTTACTTTTCAAAAAGTTTTTAGTCAAAGAAATACCACCACTTTCATCACCAATACCACAACAATAATAGAAAATTTTCAATATTCACTTGATTGACGTAGTCCTAAGGTAAATGGACAAATGTAATTTTTTGAATGCCTATTTTTTCTTGAAGAGTTACCTGAACAAGGCATCCACTCAAACTTCTTTTGATTAAAAGAAAACTCTAAGTTCTTCTAAATTCTAAATTAGTTTAGTTGCAATTAAGTGGCATTGTATGGTTATCACCATCGTTCTTATTAAGTGTAGGAGTAGTAGTAGCATGAAGTATATTAGTTTTAGGACAAATTTATGATACAGCAGATTTGCAGTGTCAGCTGATTGTTATACATCTTGTAGTATTGTCTTATAATCAGTATTTTAAATATCTGTCAGCAGTCTATGGTTATTGAAGTTTAATTTTATTATTTAAATGACTTCATTTTATGACTGATTTTAGTTTTACTGGCTTAGTTCTTCTGTTATTATTTTTCATAATTTTGATACTAAGCCCTTTAGTCAGTATTAAGCTCTGAATTATAATGTCCTTCAATGGGTAAAAACAGTTCACTTTGTGGTTTTCTGTTTCATGACACAATTTCCAGGAAGTTGTGGGGGGAAATGGGTACTGCCAAGACAATTTATTTTGTACTTCACTATGTCCTAAAATTTATGGCCTAGAAACAAATAAGTAATATCAATATTTTTCTAAGAAATATTTGGATTTACTATACTTAGGGCCAAAAAAGCCAGGGGAAAAGAAGGTATAAGCATCAGTCCTAGGAAAAACAGGCAAGTAACTTTTTTTTTCATGTGTATCCTCTCCATTTTCTGTTTATCCCCTTTATTTTCCCAGCCATCGGGTAGCATTTATTCTAACTCCTCCACACGGTATCTACGGCCCCTCTTGTCTCTTTAAGGCTGTGCACTGCAGTAAATCATCCTTCTTCAGAAGTGGAATTTTATATGCTTTTGTTCCTTTCTTCCTTTCTCTAATTAGATAACAATTTGTGTGTCATGATCATGGGAATTTTTTGAACTGAATGACTTGAAATATCTGATAAATTATTGATACTGTGTGGCTCCTGATTTTAGGCTCCACAGATACAACTGTGGCCATGACCCAAGGTAAATAACTGTTCTCAAGACTTGTTGGGTTCAGTCTTCATGCTCTTCTCCTAAGCCTTGCTCCAGTTCCACTCACCTTAAGGACATACTGCTGACTTTCCGCAGATAGAAAGGACTTATGGCAGAAGTATATGTACCTATTTAGTCATGTGAACCAGACCAGTCCCTATTTTCCAAGACAAGAATGGGCTGCTTCCAGGGGACCCTTCTGAGAGAATTTATCTTCAAGCATAACATGGTGGTTTAGGAGTAATCCTTGACATTGTTTCTGATACTTTGTTAATTTATCCATTTATTCATTCACTAATTTGTTTTAATTTGCATTTGTATATGTATTTATTCAGCATTTGCCGTGTGCAGGTATTAGGTACCATGCTACGGAGAGAAACAGGTCTCTTCACCTTATGCAGTTTGCTTATGGTCTAGTAGAGTAACTAGGCTATAAGGGTCTATGGAAAGAAAAACAGAGAAGGAAATATGTTATAATAAAATATGTTTCACATTAAAAGGGGTTTCCATGAGTTGCTTCGCGAGCATAAAGATAGTATTGTAATTAATTCATTAATAAGTTAAAAATTTTTATTGCAGTAAAGTTGATTTACAATATTATATTGGTTTCAGGTGTACAACATAGTAATTTGGTATTTTTATAGATAATACTACATACAAAGTTATTATATTATAAAATATTGACTACATTTCCTGTGTTGTACATTACATCCTTATAACTTATTTTGTACCTAGTAGTTTGTGCCTCTTGATACCCTTCACCTGTTTGCCTGTCCTCCCACCTCTCTCCCCTCTGGTAACCACTAGTTTGTTCTCTGTATCTGTGAGTTCATTTCTGTTTTGTTATATTCGTTCATTTGTTTTATTTTTTAGATTACACATATATGTGAAAACACAGTATTTGTCATTCTCTGTATCACTTATTTCACTAAGCATAATACCCTCCAGGACCATCCATGTTGTTGCAAATGGTGAAATTTCATTCCCTTTTATGGCTGAGTAGTATTTCATTGTCAATATATACCACTTCTTATTTATTCATTCATCTGTTGATAAACATTTAGGTTGCTTCCATATCTTGGCTATTGTAAATAATGCTGCTGTGCACATTGGGTTGCATGTATCTTTTCAAATTATTGTTTTCATTTTCTTTGGTTAAATACCCAGGAGTGGAATTGCTGGATCATATGGTGGTTCTATTTTTAATTTTTTGAGCAGCCACTAAACTGTTATCCATTGTGTCTGCACCAACATACATTCTCACCAACAGTGTACAAGGGTTTCCTTTTCTCCACATCCTTGCCAACACTTGTTATTTCTTGTCTTTTTGACAGTAGCCATTCTAACAGGTGTGAGGTGATATCTTATGATAGTTTTGATTTTCATTTCCCTGATGATTAGTGATGTTGGACATCTTTTCATGGGCCTGTTGTCCATATGTATGTCTTCTTAGAAAAAAATGCCTATTTGGGTCCTCTGCCCATTTTTTGATTGGGTTGTTTGGTTTTCTGATATTGAGTTATATGAGTCTTTTAAAATATATTTTGGATATTAATTCCTTCTTGGGCATATTTGTTTGAAAATATTTTCTCCCACTGAGTATGTTGCCTTTTTCTTTTGTTGATGGTTCCTTTACTGTGCAAAAGTTTTTAAGTTTGATTAGGTCCTATTTGTTTAATTTTGCTGTTGTTGCCCTTGCCTGAGGAGACAGATCCAGAAAAGATTGCTAAGACATTTGTCAAAGAACATACTGCCCATGTTTTCTTCTAGGAGTTTTATAGCTTCGGGTTTTACATTTAGGTCTTTAATGCATTTTGTGTTTATTTTTGTATATGGTGTGAGAAGATGTTTGTTTCATTCTTTTACATGTAGCTGTCCAGTTTCCCAACACCACTTATTGAAGAGACTGTCTTTTTCCCATTTTATATTCTTGCTTTCTCTGTTGTAGATTAATTGACCATATGTGTGTGGGTTCATTTCTGGGCTCTCTATTCTGTTCCATTGATTGATCTATGTGTCTGTTTTTGTGCCAATACCATACTCATTTGATTACTGTAGTTTTGTAGTTTAGTCTGAAGTCAGGGAGCATGATACCTCTAGTTTGTTCTTTTTTTCTCAAAGTTGCTTTGGCTGTTTGGGGTCTTTCATGGTTCCAAACCAATTTTAGAGTTATTTGTCCTTTTTCTATGAAAAATGTCTTGGGTATTTTGACAGGGATTGCATTAAATCTATAGATTGTTTTGGGTAGTATGGACATTTTAACAATATTAATTCTTGCAGTCCATGAACACCAGATACATTTCCATTTATTTGTATTGTTTTCAGTTTCCTTCATCAATGTCTTATGGTTTTCAGGGTGCAGGACTTTCACCTCCTTGGTTAAATTTATCCTTTGGTATTTTATCCTTTTTGATGTGATTGTAAATGGAATTGTTTTCTTGATTTTTCTTTCTGAGAGTTCATCATTAGTGTATGGTAAGTGCAGCAGATTTCTGTATTTTAATCTTGTATCCTGCAACTGTACTGAATTCATTTATTAGTTCTAAGTTTTTATGTTGGAGTCTTTAGGATTTTCTATATATAGTATCATGTCATCTGCAAATAGTGATAGTTTTACTTCTTTCCTTCTGAACTGAATGCCTTTTGTTTCTTTTTCTGTCGACTGCTGTGGCTATGACTCCTAATACTATGTTAAATAGGAGTGGCAAGAGTAGGAATCCTTGTCTTGTTTCTGATCTTAGAGGAAAAGCTTTTGGCTTTTCACTGTTGAGTATGATGTTAGCTGTGGCTTTGTCATAAATGGCATAATGGTAGTGTTTAAAGCAATCCCAAGGATGTGATGGTTCTGGAAGAAGGCACATTTGAGTTGGGTCTTGAAGAACATGGAAAAACTGGTTACAAGATGAAGAGAAAAAGAATCCCAGAAGAGAATGAGGGCAGGAGATAGTGTAATCTCAGAGACCTATAAAGAGTATTGAATAAATGGACAAAAGGATTACTCTTACCAGTAATATATGAAAATGAGAGTGCCAATTTTCCTGAAGGTTTGCCAGCAAATGCATTGTAATTTACCATAATATTGTTAGTACTTGAATGAACAAAAATCAATTATTAATGATATCAAATTTAAATGTCTTTGCTAGCGAGGATATTTTTTTTCCATGTTGTCTTCCAGCAGTACTGTTTTGGTTTGTATATTTTTGGATTTTTGTGTTTCAATTTGTATAATCTCTTTGAATATTAAAGACAGTACTCTATTTTTTTCTGTAAATTATTTTCTTTGTGTGCTTTAAGTACTTTAAAATAGATATTTTTCATATTAAAGAAATTTCTTTCAATTATTGCTATTTAGTATTTTGACTAGAAATGTAGTAAAATTATCTTTTGCCTGTTCATAAGCATATTCATGTGATTTAGCTTAAGATGTTACAGATTTGTGTATATCATTTTTCCATCATATGTTTCTTTAACCATCATTATTAAGTATAATAGGGCCATGGCCTATTTTTTGAGAAATGGCTTAAAGGTTTGATTCAGTTGGGTCTTTGTATGTTAGTCACACCCATAATTCATTATCTGTACTTTCTAGTTACATTAAATTGGGGCTTTAGAACCTAAAGACCCTTGAAGAGCAATCTGAGGCTAAAATTCTTCTGAGGGTAAAAGATTTTTACTATTTTCCCAGCTTTTTACAGTTTTACATCTATATCTAATTTAATAGTAGTTGTTTTAAGTCAACTTATCTTTAGCGATTTTTCCAAAGCATTCAATTCAGTTTTCAAAGTATTCTGCTTTTTCATTTTTGAATTCATATTTTATTACATTACCTAATGAATGTTTAATTTAATCATGGAATCACAATGACAACTTCAATAGGAATAAACAAGTTCAAACCGTAGGAAATAGCATACTCAAGTAATTCAAAGAGAGTTTAATAAAGGGCCTATATAACAAAGGGGTAGGCAGGGTATAGGGAAATCATAAGGGATTATGCGACACCCAAGAATGATTATTCTAAAGTTGTGTGCCTCCTTCTGACTTCTCACTGGTTGGACCTGACTGGAAGCTGAAGATATATATTCATGTATATGGCATTGCTTACTTTGATAGAACAGACGGGAGAAAGAGCAGAGTGGAGAGTGGCACTGAACAGGCAAGCGAAAAATATTTGGCAAACTTATGAACCAACACAGTCAGTCCTGATTTAGCATAATGGAGAACTGTATACACATCATATGTGTTCACATTCACTGTGATATGGGCAGCAGTCAGTGTATTTAGTAAAAGGAATGAGGAACACTGTTGATGCAATCAGTGAGTTAAGAGTGCTTCTACTCTGGCACTCTAAACTATCAGCAACTTACTTTCCCCAAATTTGTTCTTACTCTTCATATCCAGATTAGGATTTCTATCTTGACCTTTCTAACTCTTCCCAAATTAGTGCAGCTTTCTTATCCTCTAAGTCTTCCCGTATCTGCATTAAATACTCCGGCAAATAAATTAGGCTGTCAGTTTTTTTTTATTATAGTCAAGAAAATTTCAGTGAAAAATTTGGAAAAAAATTTCCCTGGTGGTTTGGGTAACTGTTGTATTCCAGGGAGTTGCTTTAGTTATGGTTATTGGATTTCTTTTTTTCCCCCTCTTTATTATGTAATAGTTGATACATACAAAAGAATGTATGTAATGTTTTCATAAGTTCTGAAATGTAATAAGACAGACATCCTGAATCCACACCCAATAAAAGAATTAGAACATTACCAATAAAATGCATTAATTCATTTTCACTATTTAATATTCCATTTTATAATTATTCCATATTTTACTTATCTATTTTATTGTCTGTAGACATTTTTAGTTTGTTTTTGCTATTGCAAACAACAGTAGAACATTTTTGTACATTTCATACATATTTGTTAGTACACATATGCAAGAGTTTCCCTAGGATCTTTCCTTAGGAGTGGGATAGCTCAGCCATAACGTGTGCATGTTTGGCTTTAAAAGGCAATGCCAGGGCTTCCCTGGTGGCGCAGTGGTTGAGAGTCCGCCTGCCAATGCAGGGGACACGGGTCTGTGTCCCGGTCCGGGAAGATCCCACATGCCGCGGAGCGGCTGGGCCTGTGAGCCATGGCCGCTGAGCCTGCGCGTCCGGAGCCTGTGCTCCGCAACGGGAGAGGCCACAATGTTGAGAGGCCCGCGTACCGCAAAAAAAAAAAAAAAGACAATGCCAAATTATTTTCCTAAATGTATGTATCAGTTTACACTTCTGCCCGCACATATAAGTCTTCTATGTGCTGTGTATGCTCATCAGCATTGGTCAGACAAGTCCCTTTTTTTTTTTTTCTTTTGATCAAACTGATGGGTAAAAAAAAAAGGTAAATCATGATGTTCTTAATTTGCATTCCCTGGATCACTAAACAGGTTGATCAGCCTTTAATTTGGTCATTGGGCATTTATGTTTTTTTCTTCTTCCGTCTCCCATTTTTCTATTGGGTTATGCATCTGTTGCATATTGATTTGAAGGAATTCTTTATATATAGTATTTATAAGTTGATAGATACATAGATAGATAGGTAGATAGATAGATGGCAAAAACAGTCTCTTAATTTGTGATTATACATAGTGAATATATTATCCCAATTTATGGTATATCTCTTTACTTTAAGTGACTTGATGAAGTGAAAGTCTTAATTTTAATTTAATTTATCCATGTTTCTGTTATGGTTAGGATTTTTTGTTTCTTATTTAAGCAAACATTTCCAATTTTGCAACCACAAAGTTATTTTTCTTTGTTTCCTTCTAGAAATTTAAAATTCTGTCTTTTTCATTTAAGTCTTCCTTCCATTGGGAATATATATATATATATATATGTATATATAATACATATATATGTGTTTTGTGTGTGGTATGATGGAGATCAATTTCATTTTATTCTTTATAGCTAACTGGTAATTCTAGCACTGTTTTTGGCAAGTCCATGCCTTCTCTGTACTATTCTGTTGCCATTTATGTATGACCCTATTTTGGGTGCTTTATTCTGTTTTATTAGTAAATTACTCCATCTCTGAACTTCACTGTCTTAATTACTATATATTTCCTAAGACTTCCGCTTTCTTAGAAATGCCTTGGTTATTCATAGGTTGTTGCTTTTCCATATGAATTTTACAGTCAGCTTTGTAGTTTGCATAAAACCCTTTGGGATTTTCATGGAAATAATATTGATTCCATAAATTTGTATGGGAGAACTCTGAGTGATACTGAGTCTTCCTATGGATGAACATTTTATTCCTCTCTATATATTCTCGGCTTCTTTCAGTAGAGTTTTACAGTTTTCTTTATGAAGAACATGTACAAATTTCTAAATATTTATATTTTTAGAATCTTTATACATTATGTTTTTTAGTTATTATACAAAATACACTTCCTATGTCAACAATTATATTATGTGTAAATCACCAGTTTTATCCTTTCCTTTTAAAATCTTCTACCTGTTATTATTATTTTTTCTTTATTTCTCAGCTGACACCAACTTCGAGGAGAGTTTACAGTGTTGGAAGAAGTACTCACAGTGGGCATCTTTGTTTTTTTCTTTATTTTAAAGAGAGTATTTCCAGTGTTTTTGGAAGATAGTTGATAAGATTTAAAAAGTTATATTAATAGATTTTAAGAGATGTAAAAACTCTTATAGATGTGACCCCTCTCACATGCTTTTTTTGCCTTCGACCCGATTAGCTACTGAATTTAAATTATAGCTTTCCTGTTGTTAACTTTTCCTGAATGTTGTGATTAAACCCTACTTGATCACAATAGATTCCCTGTTATTCTTATATCCTGCTGTCTTTGGTTTGCTAATATTTGTTTAGGATTTTGGCCTGTTGTCTTTCTCAAATAGAACTTTTCTGACTGAGCTATTAGGGTGGGAGTATTTTGTTTTTATTTTTGTTTTGTATTGTATGGCATGTTTGTAAGATTGGAAAGATAAATTCCTTCAAAGTTTGATAGAATTTTGCCTGTTGCTTATAAATTAATCTGGGTCTTTTGTGGCTTTTCTTTCCCTTTTTTTAGGAAATATCTTTCTTTTTTTTTTTCTTTTAGAAATTACTGGTTCATCTTATTTTGCCTTTAAACTGCTCCTTCTCCTTGAGTAAATATTTTTTTCTAGCAGTTTTTAACTTTCTTCTGTATATTGTCATAATGTTCATATTATTCTGTTACTTTCCCACTGAGTTGCTTTTTTTGTTTGTTTGCTTGTTTCCCCCTCTTTTCCCATCTGACTTTTAGTAAATGCTTCATATATGCCAGGCAGTCTGCCAAAAATCTTTACAAAAATTATTACATTATTTTTTCCCATTTTACTTATAAGCGGCTCTGAGAGGATAACAGGCCCAAAGTCACATAGTTGGTGGTAGAGCTGAATTGCACTTGTTTTCCTTATGGATCACACAGGCTCTTGTCAGTAGAACACAATGTCTGTTTTCTAATCCCTGAGTTGAAGGAAGTGAGCCATGACATTTGTCTGAAAGAGTCAACTTGGAGGGAAAAAAAACAACTCATAAAATGTTTTGCCTTCCATCTGTGACTTTGAAGCACATTTTAAAGCACTCCAGTTTACATTTTTATCCATTATTGAAAATCCTAATAGATTCTATTTTGAGTTTTTCAAAAATGTTATTATGGAAATATTCTTATTGTAGCTTTTCCCTTTGTACACTAAATAAAACCTCAGATCATTTGTTTGACTCACAGGAACATATTGTGGTGACTCGGGATGCCTTTGTGCAATGACATGATGGTTTTCTTCCTCCAAATATAGTCATTGGTTGTTCTCAGCCACTCCCTTGAAGATGGAACAATTCATATGAAACTTGAAACTCTTCACCACTTTTTATTTATATGTCCAGTAACATTTGGCACCTTTCTGTACAATGGCTGAGCTGTTTTATGTTCGTCTAAATATTTACTTCATCTCATCTTCTTTATTTTAATGTGCTTCAGCAAGAATAGCTTGCTCTTAGAATTTCTTTGTTTAGCAGATTAGAAAATGAGCATTTCCAGCTTTCCAGGATATTTGGAAACATTAATGTTGCCATTTAAGCTTTCAGCTTTTGAAAGTTTGCCATTTCATTATCTCTTTTCCATTTTTGTCAGATAACGTGGTAGAAATATCATTATTATGTCTGTTTTATGTACCTTAATCATTCTCTTTATTATTTTGTTAATTTCTTGGTTTTATACAGGGAACAACATCGCTGGTATATATTTCTCTTACAGCCTTTCCCAATATTGATTTCTGCTTGAGTCAACCTAGATTGAAATTCTTACTTATTTTAGTGTTAAGCTGCAGTAACACAGGCTTCAGTGAAATCCATTTTACCTACGGCTTCTTGATTATTTGAAGTTATAGACTCCATATCTTGAGCCACTGAAATCTTTGCAAGAGAGAAAAGGGAATCATTTTCTTCCCCTGAAACTGTGGTGTACTAAACCAGTGCTCTATGTCAGATTTCATGAAGTTCAAACAAATTTTGGTACGCGGGTTTGGAATAGTTACATAATTGTAATCATTCGTAAAAATAGGGAATACTATTTAGAGTGTTTCGACAATTATAGATTTTATAGGCAGCCTACAAGATTTCCATCATTTTGTTATGGTGGAATCACTGTGAGCATGGAAGAAATTCAAAAAGTTTGTGGCCTGACTTCAGGATTGAGGTTCAGTTCCCTTCTAGCTGAGGTTTTATATTTCAAATGCCAGTCTTTATTTATTTATTTATTTATTTATTTAGTGTTTCTAGAGGAAAAAAAACAAAACAAAACACATTTTATGCTCAGAGCAAAGACCCCAAACACCCAAACAGCATTCTGATTTGTCTATCTTCTAGTCCCTAATGCTTTTACTTTCCTAAAGCTTTGTGCTTTCTTTTTCTTCAGTAAACACTTAAAAAATATATTGCTTGCCATTGTAATTCAACACAAGGACCAGGAGTTGCAAGCCTTTCTTGAATATCTGTCTTAGATTTCTGCATTTTACTTATGTTGTGAAACTTCATTTTTACAGAGTTAGAGAGAATTTATTTATTTAGGTAGAGTTCGTTTATTGTTTCTCTTATAATAACTATTTTCTACCCTTCTAAAAATATTTGAGGTGGTTTACAACATTTAGTGCAACAAAAATTATGAAGCAAAGAAACAGAGCAAAAGGACAATATCAGTGGGAAATTTAAAATGAAACAAGGAGCAAAGTTAATATATACATGGACAATATCAAGTCTAATGTACTTGCAAGAGATGGGCCACAAACTGGGCTCTCCCTAACCACAGACGGCAAAAGAGAAATGTGGTAATTTACGTGACTCACACAGTATCTGTTATATCACAGCAAACCAGTCTTACGAGCGTATTGAGGGCATGGTGAAATAAAAACTTTCAATAATACCACTGCCTTCCATGTAATAATATGTTCCACTGGGACTTTTTCATATACGTTTCTTAATTTATTCTGATAGCATATCAGAAAAGGCTCATATCAACAAATTTAGTTCTTTGAAAGATCAAACTATTCTACTAGACAGATCTTCCTCAATTTACAGTGGGATTATGTCCAGATAAATCCATCCCTGGGTTGAAAATATTGTATGTCGGAAATGTATTTAATACACCTAACATACCAAACATCATAGCTTAGCCTAGCCTACAGTTGGGCATAGTCATGTAACACAAAGCCTATTTTATAATAGCACGTTGGATATCTCATGTAGTTTATTGAATACTGTACTGAAAGTGAAAACCAGAATGGTTGTATGGATGCAAAATGGTTGTAAGTGGATGGATTGTTTACCCTCATGATCACATCGCTGACTGGGAGCTACAGCTTGCTGCCACTGCCCAGTTATCACAAGAGAGTATCGTACCACATATCACTAGCCTGGGAAAAGACCAAATTTCAAAATTTGAAGTACGGTTTCTATGGAATGCATATTGTTTTCACACCATTGTAAAGTCAAAAAATTGTAAGTCGAACCATCTTAAGTCAGGGACCATCTGTAGTACAATACTATCTGCTCATGTGAGCAAATCAGATAAGTTTCAGAGTATGCCACTGTGTAGTCTCCAGAATGGGATGCGCAAGAGTATCTTTGAGTGTTGTTGGAATGACATACCACGACTTTTTCTGCATTTTAATTTTGTTTTAGCTTTAATAAAAGAAAAATAAACTTTAAGCTTTAGTAGTCTTACTCTATAGATTGAGACTGTTGTACTCAGTTAGTGCCTTGGTTAGATTGTCACATGTCCTTTTAGTTTCAAGAGCTATCTTGAAGAAGAGAGAAGGTATCCCATGAGGCATGGAGTTTAATTGTGGTATCTTCACTGTTTAGGTCATTACACTTAGATGATATCTGATTAAGCGGATTTTTTGGAATGTTTAATTTTGTTTTACCTGTGAAATAAGTGACTTAAAGTAATTGTAGTGTGAAAATAATAGTAATGTCAACCGGCAAACAGCAAGAAGAAAGAGCCAATACTTCTACTCTTAGCCCTTTGCCATTAACAAAACTAATTTTAAAACAATTCTGACAAGAAGTCATCCAAAAATATTTGATTATTAGAAGGACTATTCGAAATAAAGATTTACTTCCACTATCATTAAATATGTACCTATTGTGCCTTGAAATAGTAGGTACTATGAACCTATTATAAGTTATATGGCATATTTAGAACTAAATATCCAGAACATGAAGCCAAATCCCATTTTCTTCAGCAGTTCAGATTCAGTTGATACTCAACCAAGTATTTTACAAAATTTCACTAAACACAATGATAAATAAAAGTCCCCTTTGTGATTCTTAATAGTGAAAGACAAAACGCATATCCTCTGGGAAATCTCTTGTTCTCCCTGTCATAAGAAGTTTGCCATATAATTGGATGAAACTACAGATGTCTCTAATTTGTCTCAGCTTACCTTATTTCTAAATTTTGATTGAATTAATGAGTAAGGAAAAACTTGAAAGAAACTTATTCTATGGCAAGAGAATTCTGAAAATGGATTTTGGAAATGTTTCATCATTATTTATAATGCTTTCTTTTTGCTGAAAACAGTATTGTGTCACATATCAAAAACTCTCACATTTGTACACTTAAAACATTTGGAAATAGCTTTTCTAATCTATTTTTAAAACCTACAAAATGAAATGTTTTCATGAGCTTTGAAGCCGTTTGTCAAAAATGTAAAAGTTCCAGTCAGTTTGCAAAAACAACTGACTGTAGGGAATATGAAAATTTACTAAATGAAATGTTTATATACTGACTGGTTTCATACAGAGAAATCACCCATCAGCCTGGCCCAAGATTCTGGGAGCCTTTCAGACCTTTTCTGTGGGTAGACTTGTGCCTACTAAGATTCCTAATTAGAGGGATTTGCCAGTTTCCTTTTTTTCAGCAGCTTGTAATCTCTGGCTCCCTCTTTTATAACAGATGAAGGAGTTTGGAAAATAATACCGTGATTTAGTAAATAGATAAAGATGCATTTCCATTTTGATCCATATGAGTTATTGTTATAAAATTAGGTCGTCTTATGAAACTAAATATGAAATAAAATGTGAAATTTAAAAAAACCCCTTAAAACCACACCTTCTAGTTGTTGCTAAGGTAAAGATATTCAAAAGCATGATTGGAATGAAGTAATAAGCAAGATGACAGAACAGGAAGACCCTGACCCTCCTTCCTGTTCAACCCAGATTGAACAGCAGTATATGGACTAATTCCCTTTACGAGAAATCCAGAAACCACTTAAAGGGTTCCTGCACCCTGAGTAAGGATAAAACCAGCTTCAGCGCAGCTGGTGGGAAATTTGTGGTGTCTCTCAACGTAGCTGCTACCCTTGGCACAGCTGTGGTCAGGAGGAAACACCCAGCTCCCAGGTTTTCCCTGGTGAGGAAAAGACTGGACCATGTGTGCAGCATTCTGACTTTTCACAGGTGTGGGAGGGCTGCCTGATGGACTAGCTTCCGTCTCACTTGTATTAGAGTGCTGATGGGACAAGGCATATCCTAGCTGACAACAAAAAAGAACTGGGCACCATATTGCTGCTCCAGAGGGCCCATACAGCTTTGGGGCCCCTCCCTTAAGAGAGAAAAAGAAGAGTGGAGCATATGCCCAATGTACTAGCTTTTTAGGGGACTGTCTGAGGCATTAGTTTCTGACTAGCTCAATTCAGGGCCCTGATGCGACCTGGCGTACTGTTGTTGTTTTTTTTTGACATCTTTATTGGAATATAATTGCTTTACAGCCGTGTGTTTCTGCTTTATAACAAAGTGAATCAGCTATACATATACATATATCCCCATATCTCCTCCCTCTTGCGTCTCCCTCCCACCCTCCCTATCCCACCCTTCTAGGTCGACCTGGCGTACTCTTGATGCCTACAGGCTGCTGAGAACAAAAAAGAGCTGGGCAGCATGCTGCTGCTTGAGGACCCACAGTATAGCGGACAGACACCAGAGGGAGCAAGAGATTACAACCTGCTGAAGAAAAGGAAACTGGCAAATCCCTCTAGGAATCTTAGTAGGCATAAGTGCAGAGAAGATATATCCACAAAACAGGTTTGAAAGGTTCCCAGAATCTTTGGCTGGGCTGATGGGTGATTTCCCTATATGAAACCAGTCATTAAAGACTGGGAGACATAGTTTTTTTCCCCAAACGCACAGATATCAATACAAAGTTACAAGGAACATGAAGAAACAGGGGGAAATGGCCCAATCAAAGCAACAAACTACATCTCCATAAACCAACCCTAAAGAAATGGAGGCATATGAATGACCTGACAAAGTATTCAAAATAACCTTCATAAAGATGCTCATTGAGCGCAGAAAAACAATACATGAACAAAACGAGAATTTCTAAATAAGCCTGTGTCTATTGAATACCTTTTATCCATAATTAATAACCTTAAAAAAAAACACCTGGCCTAGGTGGATTTGCTAGTGAATTACATCAAACATTTAAGGAGGAAATTATACCAATTCTCTATAATTTTTTTCACAAGATAGAAGCATAAGGAATACTTCCCAAATTGCTCTATGAGGCCACCATTATCTAGTACAAAAGCAGACAAAGATATTGCAGGAAAAGGAAAGTACAGACCAGTATTTCTCATGAACATATGTGTAAAAGTCCTCACAAAAGATTAGCAAATTGTATCCATCAGTGTATGAAAAGAATTATTTACCATGACCAAGTGGGATTTACCCCAGGCATACCAGGCTGTTTCACCATTTGAAAATCAGTCAATGTAATCCATCACATCAACAAGCTAAAGAAGAAAAATCACGTGATCCTATCAGTAGATGAAAAAGCATGAAAAATCCAACATCCGCTCATCATAAAAACTCTCAATAAGAAAAGAACTTCCTCATCTTGATAAAGAATATTTATAAAAAACATAGAGGTAACATTATACTTAATGGTGAGAAGCTAAAAGCTTTCCCACCAAGATCAGGAACAAGGCAAGGATGTTACCTCTGACATTCCTTTTCAACATTGTGCTGGAAGTCCTAGATCATGCAATAAAACAAGAAGAGGAAATGAAAGATATATAGACTGGGAAGGAGGAAATAAAACTTTTTTGTTTGCAGATGATATGATCATCTATATAGAATCTCTGAATAAAGTTCTAAAAAACACCCGTAGAACTAATGAACAATTAAAAGCAAGGTTGCAGGATACAAGGTTAATATACAAATGTTAATTGCATTCCTATATACAAGCAGTGAACACATGGAATTTGAAATTAAAAACCACAATACCATATATATTAGAACCCCACAAATGAAATACTTAGGTATAAATCTAACAAGATAGGTATAGGTTCTATATGAGGAAATCTACAAAACTTTGATGAAGTTAATCAAAGAACTGAATAAATGGAGAGGTGTTGCATGTTCATGGATAAGAAGACTCAGTACTGTCAGATGTCAGTTCTTCCCAAATGTATCCATAGATTCAGTGCACAATCACACATCACAGCAAGTTATTTTGTGGATATTGACAAACGGATTCTAAAGTTTATGTAGAAAGGCAAAAGATCCAGAATAGTCAACACAATATTGAAAACAAATTTGGAGGACTGACACCACCCGACTACAAGATTTACTACAGTAAAGCTGCAGTAATGAAGACATTGTGGTATTGCCAAAAGAATAGGGGAATAGATTAATGGAACAGAAGAGAGAGCCCAGAAATTGGCCCATGTAAATATAGTCAACTGATTTTGACAAAGGAGCAAAGGCAATTGAGTGGAGAAAAAATAGTCTTTTCAACAAATGGTGTTGGAACAACTGGACATGCACAGTCAGAAAAAGTGCATCTAGATACAGTTCTTACACCCTTCACAAAATTTAATTCAAAATGGATCACAGACCTAAATGTAAAATATAAAACTATAAAGCTAGAAAGTAACATCAGAGAAAATCTAAATGACCATGTGTTTGACAATGACTTTTTAGATGTAAAACCAAAGGCATGATTTGTGAAAGCAAGAATTGCTAAGCTGGAATTAATTTAAATTACAATTTTCTCCTCTATAAAAGACACTGTCAAGAGAATGAAAAGAGAAGCCACAGACTTGCAAATACGTATCTGATGAAAGGACTATTATCCAAAACATATAAAGAACGCTTAAAGCTCAACAATATGAAAACAAAGAGCCTAATTTAAAAATGGGCCGAAGACCTTAACAGACACCTCACCAGTGAAGATATACAGATGGCAAGTAAGCACATGAAAAAATGCCCCACACCAATGTCATCAGGGAAATGCAAATTAAAACAAAGATACTACTACAAGCTTATTAGGACCACTACAAGTGGTCCTGAACACTGACCACACCAACTGCTGATGAGGGTAGGGAGAAGCTGAACTCTCATTCATTGCTATTGGGAATGCAAAGTGGTACAGCCACTTTGAAAGAGAGTTTGGTGGTTTCTCACAATACTAAACATAACACTTACCATTTGATCCAAAAATTGCTCTCTTTGGTATTTACCCAAAGGAGTTGAAAACTTATGTCCACACAGAAACTTGCACACAAATGTTTTTGGAAGTGTCATTCATAATTGCTCAAACTTGGAAGCAATCAAGATGTCTTTTTTTTTGATGAGTGGATAAATAAACTGTGGTATATCCAATCGATGGAATATTAGTGCTAAAAAGAAATGAGCTCTCAAGCCATGAGAAGACATGAAAGAAACTTAAATGCATAATACTAAGTAAAAGAAATCAATCTTAAAAGGCTGTAAACTATATGATTCCAACTATATGACAATCTGGAAAGGTAAAACCATGAAGACGGTTAAAAAGATTAGTGATTACCAGGGGTTGGTTGGGGGAGAGAGATGAATAGGCAGAACATAGAGGATTTTTAGGGCAGTGTAACTGCTCTGTCTGATACTATAACAGATAAATGTTATTATAAATTTGTCCAAACTCTTAGAATGAACAACAGAGTAAGCTAACCCTAATGTAAACTGTGGATTCCGCATGATAATGATGTGTCAATGTAGGTTCCTTTATGGTAACAAATATACCACTCTGGTTTGGAGTGTTGATAATGGTTGAGACTATACATGTGTGGGGATAGGGAGCATATGAGAAATCTCTGTACCTTAAAACTCCTCTCGGGCTTCCCTGGTGGTGCAGTGGTTGAGAGTCCGCCTGCCGATGCAGGGGACACGGGTTCGTGCCCCGGTCCGGGAAGATCCCACATGCCGCGGAACGGCTGGGCCCATGATCCATGGCCGCTGAGCCTGCGCGTCCGGAGCCTGTGCTCCGCAACGGGAGAGGCCACAGTAGTGAGAGGCCCGCGTACCGCAAAAAAAAAAAAAAATCGTCTTATAGCATTCCTTAGAAACTTAATATTTATGGTCCAAAATGCAGGTTTTCAAACTTTTAATTCTGTAAAAATGCTGGGCAAAAATTAGTACTTAATGGCTATTTCCTAATGGTTAGGTGAGTTGACTGATTAATCTACTATCACAAATGAAACAGTATTACAGCGGCTCTTTCTTTGTTTACTTTTTAAAAGTGAGGGAGAATCAAGCTCTATATTTTTGGAGTTCCATCTATTTCATTTGTTTTATCATTCAAAAGTGTTAACATCTAGTAAATACATTGCCATATTATATTGTTACTAATTCAGCCAGATATTTCTTTGGAATGTAGCAAAATATTTTGCATTAGAACAAATAATTTCTTTGAGACGTCTTTTATCATAAGGACAGATGTCATGAGTTTCAAGCAGTAAATGTGTAGATACCAGGGGTTTTTTTATTGCTAGTTTTTGTAAGTCCCTGCAAATTTGTGTTTAAAGGTTTTGCTTCATGTCAAAAACTTTTGTGAGCTCCTCTTCGCTTTTTATGTGTCTTATGCATATATAGTATTTTTATTTGTTTTGGTAGGAAATGTTCATGTATTAAATGTGGTGGCAGTCGGTTTTGATATACACTGGTTTAGGAAAAAGCATCTGCAGAAGAAACTGAGTATTTGGTTATGTTGAAATGTGGGTGGAAGACAGCTGCTTTTAGACCCCATCTTCATCACCCAGTGCCACACCAGTGAATGTAAAATGCTAGCGGGAATTTCAGGAACTGAGATTGCCTACTCAGCCAAAAAAAGCATAAATAAAATAATTAAAAGATTTCATCATATTACCATAGTTACATGAGCATTTTGGTTTCAGAAGTAAAAAAAAAAAATTAAAGAAAAGATCTCTACAGAAGTCTTCTACAAGGAACCATTCTTCTGCATGGGGTTCTAAGGTCTGGAATAAGTAAAAAGTTTTATTTAAAACATATTCTGCATTTTGTGACATTCACGTGGAACTTTTTATGTCTGTCTATGTCTGTATATGGCATGCCTGATTTGGAAAACAAAATGTACTTCACGTGTGTTTTACCAAAAATAGGCAAGAGCTTAGAACAACTGTTCACCTTCAAAGAACGATCTAGTATGAAGACAGATGCAGCATTTAATCTTTTACCATAGTCAAGCCTCCTTCATGAAATATTCACATGATCAGTGTTGGGATTGTCCTATTTATTACCTTAGTAAATGCTAAAAGATGTATTGTCTTCCTTGTTTCTGTAGAAGCAAAGGAAAGGAAACAATAGTACTGAGAAGAATTGTATGGTTTACTTTTTTTTGTAGGAAACCTCTACTTCATTTCTGTATAGCCTATGATTACAAATAACTTCCCTTCAAATTCTGAAGTACATTCATTTCCTTATATTAGTCATATTTTACTATATTTGCTTCATATTTGTTTCATATCATGTACTGAAATATTTGCATTTTATAAGTACAGACTTTTCATCAATAGAATAATAAATTCACAAAATGTGGATACACACTCTGAAATGTCTTTTCCTTGAGAATTTTCTTCAAAATATAAAAACCATGCATTGTTTCATTATATTTTGTTTGTTTCTTTTAGAACATATTATTTATTTCATGGGTATTGTATGCATCATTATATGAGGGGTTGTTATGGGAATTGTTTTAATCATTTATTGTTCTAGTTAGAGAAGAAAATTGTTTACATGATAGCTCTCAGAACTATACCTAATTTTGTTATAAATATTACTAAAAAGAGTTATTTAAAAACACCCTTCTTTCAAAGTTTAAACTGCTCTTCCCGGGGAGTAATGACTTTTAGACTGAGCTTATTCATTTCCACTTTCTTTAAAGTTGATTTTTTTCTTTAAATTTTATTTGAATAACTGATGATTCAGGACTTTCTAGACAGATATGTTGCATGAATATTTATATCACTGTTAACACCACTTCAGTATTTGTCTTATTTCTACATTTAATATTTAAGATGCTTATTGATTTTTCTTCTGCAAGTTATTGGCAATTCTTAGGTTTTTTCATTAATCATATAAAAATTTCAGATATTTCTAGATTGGACCTTTTTAACTCCTTCCATAGGATTTTATGATTTTGTTAATAAGTAATGGAAATTAGATAAAATGTGACCCATGAATCTGGAATTAATTCTCCTTGAATTTCTAATGCATTTATGGTATTCTGATGACACAAATGGTTGTCTTTTTATCATAGAATAGAGTTGATAACAAATTCAATTTTTAGATTTTATTACTACAACCAAGTATTTCTTATGTCCACTTTTACTAACTTCAATACAAAAGTAATACACATATAAGATATTCTCTGCCTTCTAAGAGCTTTCATTCTAATTTAGGAGGAAAAGATGTTTATAGTCCTTTATTTTTGTTCCATATGTTCACTGAGTAAAAGAGTTTTGAATATCTACTGTAAGTATGCCAGGCAGGTTACTGATGATGAATAATACTTACTTTCTCCCCTCAAGGAGCCAAAATCAAATTAGGTAAAGGATTAACTCTGCAAATTATTACTATGTTAAAAATACTGCCCTTAAGATGTATACAAAGCTATGGGATTACAGAAGGCTAAAGAATTAATTCTATTGGACAGAATAGTGGAAAGCTCCACAGATGGTGTGACAGAGGTATTGGCCTTGATATGAGTGGGATTTTTACTGCCATAAAATGTTGAGAAAGGCATTGTAGGCTATGTTAATGTTGTGAACACACATCTAAAAATGTGTGAAAATACATGGTGAGCTTAAGGCTTATGAGAAATCTAGTGTGGTTATAATGTTGGGCATGATATAGAGTGGCATGATAGGAAATAAAACTGAAAAAGGAGATTTGGAGCCATGTTAAAATTTTCATTTTATTCCGTAGGTAATGGGAACCCATTACAGGACTTAAAATAGGGAATGACATAATTACATGACCTCCATTACTGTCTGCCCAATCCAGGCTACCAGTGTTAACCTCAGTACTGCTCTCCCTGCTTCCATTCTTCCCCACAACTAAAATCACTCCCATGCCTGAAATCTTCCAGTGGCCTCCCAGTGTATTTAATACAACACACAATGTCCTTATTCCAATTTACACAAATTCATAGGTGATTTGGCTCCTGTGTGGCTCTCCAGTACTATCTTTTAGCTTGTTCTCGACCCACGAAGCTTCAGTCGTGGAGCAGAGAAAGTATGGAGTCAGGAGAACCTTTTGTAAGACTATTGGAGAAATTTAGATGAAGAAACAATGGGGCTATCCTGGAATCAGGGCAGGGGGGATGAGGGTGAAAGGAGGTAACTTGAAAATTCCAGCCTCTATAGGTCATTGGTTGGAAGGAACAATGAAAGATATGAAAGATGATTTCCATGATAGGAAAGATATTTAAACCTAGGTTACCAGAAAAAAATGAAAGTTTTATTAATAAAATTTGAGAAGTAGTTTGGGATGGGTAGTTTAGTTTAAGATACAAACATTTAGTTTGGGATTAGGCACCGTATACCGATTAGGATGTCTGCTCAGCTCACAATCCCTTCTATAATTTGCCCCTGTCACCCACACACCCTCACTTCTACAGAGGTGGCATCTTAAGTCAAATTTATAATTTGACCCTATCCCCATGGCCATTTTTGATTGGACTAGAGGTCAGCTTCCAGAATTTAAGATTGGCACAAGCAGGGTCAATATATTTATAGCTGGGACCCTTCCTTACAGTGTGCCTTTGAGAGCTGACAGTCTCCTTTAATACTTTAATCCACTTACTTTGTGGACGGATAACCTTGCTAGAAAGTTACTCTTTAGTAAGAAGATTGAAGCAGATGTGCAAAGAGAAACAGACAGGAAAAGAGAGAGGGAACATACTCTCTGCTCTCATACTTCTTGAGGAGTGGCTACATTTCTGTTTCTGAATTCCTATAATTAAGTCCTCTTTTGTACTTAAACTAGCTCAAGCTGGTTTCTTCTACTTATAAGTAGAAACGTACTGCCTAATACAATTGACCTTGGACTTGTCAAGTTTGTGGTTCTGATAGGACTCCTAGATGGGAATATCCAGCACCTATGTAAAACTGCAGGTGTCAAACTCAGAAGAGAATCCTGTTCTGGGTACAGAAATTTGAAAGTCATTCAGATTGAGATTTCACTAACTTTTGTCAGGCACATTCTATTATTGGCTGGGCGTTGTGCCAGTCCTTTTTATATTTATCTATACCACACTGTAGTGATTCTTTGATTTCCTCAGGGGTTAGGTGGGCCAGGTATGTGCTGGCTGGGGCTAGGACTAAGGGTTTAGTCTCAAGGTGTTCATCATGACCCAGTGAAACATTCAAAACTAGAAGGAGATAGCCCAACACACTGATGATAAAAGCATTTGAGAAAACAAAAACGAAGGTGAGGTATAAGGGAAAGGAGAGGGATAGTAAAGCGGGACAGAGCTCCAAATCAGGGACAGGACAGAAACCAGATTAAAGCAGGTGTAGGTTTGAAATAAGCGACCGGGATGATTACCCTGAACATCTTTGTGTGTCCAATAGGTCACCTTCATGCTCTGGCTAGTGCCTGGAGTGGGAGTGGGAGAGTATTTTTTTTTAATGTAAGGAGGAGGTTGTTGTTAAGATTGGGACCTTTTTTGCATTATGTTTTTGAACCAATTGTTGGCTTTCAGAAAAGCTGTAGGACTTTATATGTTTATCTTACTACCTACTGATCTTATATTTGTTCTAAGTTTTTGTCAGTGTATTCTCTTTAGATTTACAAATAAAAATTATATTGTATAAAAGTAATAGTAGTATTTCCTTTCCCTTTCCAGGTTGTGTTGCTAAGGACCTACAGAAAATAATGTTCTGTTTTATTATTTATTCCTTCTTTTCTTTGAAATTTCTCTGTGTGTGTGTGAAAGAGAAGTTCTGAGGAAAGATTAAGCTCTTTTGATATGTTTGGACAACCATAAGAAGGCCAAGGTAACTGTTTAGTGAGCCAGGAGGAGTCCATGAAACAGATGAAGTGTGACCTTCTAGACCAGGATAAAGAGCCTTTTGTGTTTGTTTTTAAAGGAGGTGGTGAGAGAGGATAATTGACAAATTTCAGTATTTAGGTTTTTTTCCATATAATAAATTAGGCCATATGCCATCCTTTCTTAGTCTCTAGAACATTTTCTATATAGCAATGGTATTTTCTGTTT
This sequence comes from Delphinapterus leucas, assembly GCF_059928025.1. Taxonomy (NCBI): domain Eukaryota; kingdom Metazoa; phylum Chordata; class Mammalia; order Artiodactyla; family Monodontidae; genus Delphinapterus; species Delphinapterus leucas. The sequence continues at coordinate 35,235,379 of NC_143137.1, read as the reverse complement.
CTAGGAAGTTTCATGCATAACATTTTCATTTCCATTATGTTCTAACTCACCTGATTTCCTTTTAGAAATAAACTTTTTGTTTTAAGTTGACTGAAAAATAGAGAAATTGTACAGTTTCTGTATACCCCCTAACCCCCCCCCACACTCAATTTCCCCTATTATTATTGTGTGATATTAGTATGGTATATTTGTCACAATTCATGAACTAATATTGATATTATTAGCTAAAGTTTATATTTTATACATATTTCCTTAGTTTTTGCCTAATGTCATTTTTCTGGATACCACATCCAGAATAACACACTAAATTTAGTTATTATGTTTCCTTAGGCTCCTGATGGCTGAACCATTCTGCTTTCCTTTTACGCCCCCAAATTATTTAGGAAAATAAAATTTTCAACTAGTTGAGGAATTTTCTTTTCTTTTTTTTTCCTGTGGTATATATATATATTTGGCCCATGCAATATAGTTTCTGAAATTTGTTGAAATTTTCTCAGTGTCCTATGATATGGTCAATATTATAAAAGTATGAATGCTAGTCAGTGTAGTATATTCCATAAGGGACAGGACTTTTGTTACAGATTATATATATGTGCATACACATAAATCCAATTTTGTTATACCTTTTTCTATTATTTCTATTTATCAAATATTTTTATTCATGCTAATACATTTGATTTTATTCATGCTAATACAGCTGATAAACAGGCACGTTACAATCTTCCTAAAACCTTGTGTTCCTGTCATTTTTTCTTTGCATTTCTGACAGTTTTCCATATACATATATTTTATTCATTTTATAAAGGTTCATGATCATTATTTTTTCATTACGGAATGTACCTTTTATTTACCCTCTTGGTCTAGTTTGTTTCCTTGCCTTTATTTCTCCTCTGACATTAACATTGCCTTCCTGTTTTCTTTCACTCTGCAAAGTGAATTCCACAGCGCCTTGAACATCATTTAGGCTCAGATATTTGGAGAGTGAGTGAATGAATATATGGATACTGTGTTCATACCTCTTTATAAAAAGAATGAGAAAAATAGAAGGTGAGTGCAGGAAATACATGGGCAATTTTCCATGGAAGAGCTGGCAATTTCAGCATGTATGAAATATGTTGATGTTTTCTTCCCGTCCTCTAAAAGTTTTAGAGTTGAAGAAGCTGTGAATATCCATAAACCCAGCCAAACATATCCAATAGCCAATGTTACGTAAAAGAAATAGAGGGACAATAATGGTTAACCATAGCTCTTTTTTTGACACTTAAAATATGACTGTTGTGTCCCGATGGTTCATTTACTTGACATTTTAGTAGTTTCCTCACTGCTTTTTCAAACTAATTCATCTTACAAATAAAAATGCATATTATTTATAATACTGAATCTGCCACATGAGTTTTGTAACTGAAAGATTTTCTGTTTCATCTTTATAAAAAGACCTACAAATATATAGGTGAATAATATTTATACACTTAAAAGTTTTATTAGTGTATGAGATTTATTCTATTAAAAAGGATGCAGGAAGGGCTTCCCTGTCGGCACAGTGGTTGAGAGTCTGCCTGCTGATGCAGGGGACACGGGTTCATGCCCCGGTCTGGGAGAGGCCACAACAGTGAGAGGTCCACATACCACAAAAAAAAAAAAAAAAAGGATGCAGGAAAAAAGCGTTTAACATTCTAAACTTTTTTTTCTTTTTCTCACTGTAGAAGTATTTCATTTTCATATTCGGAAACACGTTGGGACAAAACTGCGCTAAAGGGTTATTGTAGAAGAACTGTAAGAATGAGTCAAGAACACATATATGAGCTATTCACAGACAGAATATAAAAGTGATTGCCCTCTGGCATTAAAAAAGGTGTAAAGATGGTTTGAAGATTCATTGAACATATCTACACAGGTACAGTGACATGATGGATTTGAAATAATAGACAGTAGAAGCCAAAGTTGCTTCCACTGACTACAAAGTATATCCTTCAAGTTAAACAAGCTTTTTTTTTTCCCAGTCAAGCTACATTACCACTTTAAGTGAGACTTGTCTTCAAAGCATCTTTTAATCAACTTATTTAACAAAAATGTATTGACTATACTAGGGGTAAAGTAGTGAACAAAAAAAGATCTTATCCTTAGCAATCTTAAAATCTTGGGCTTATTCCATTTAGTAATGTACTTCTCCATTTTTTAAAACACACCTAGATTCTTCTTCAGGTGTCATCTTTAAACCATTAAAAAAAGTCAAGGAGGGCTTCCCTGGTGGCGCAGTGGTTGAGAGTCCGCCTGCCGATGCAGGGGACACGGGTTCGTGCCCCAGTCCAGGAAGATCCCACATGCAGCGGAGCGGCTGGGCCCATGAGCCATGGCCGCTGAGCCTGCGCATCCGGAGCCTGTGCTCCACAACGGGAGAGGCCACAACAGTGGGAGGCCCGCGTACTGCAAAAAAAAAAAAAAAAATCAAGGAAACATAAAGAGAAACACAATTTATTAATTTATTGTCCAGATACTTTACAGGGCTTTATATATGTTATTTATACTTTACTACAACTTAAGGAATTTGAGGGCTTATGAGTTAGTGGGTCCATTTTATTTTATTCTATTTTAAAGTATTTTTTTGAATTAAATTAAATTTATTTATTTATCTTTGGCTGCATTGGGTCTTCATTGCTGCACACAGGCTTTCTCTAGTTGCAGCAGGCAGGGGCTACTCTTCATTGTGGTGTGCAGGCTTCTCATTACAGTGGCTTCTCGTTGCAGAGCACAGGCTCTAGACGCATGGGCTTCAGTAGTTGTGGCATGCTGGCTCAGTAGTTGTGGCTCGCAGGCTTTACAGCGCAGGGTTAGTAGTTGTGGCGCATGGGCTTAGTTGCTCCGTGGCATGTGGGATCTTCCCGGACCAGGGCTTGAGCCCATGTGCCCTGCACTGGCAGGCAGATTCTTAACCACTGTGCCACCAGGGAAGCCCCAGCTGGTCCATTTTATGTTTAAAGAAACTAATGTTCAAAGAAGTCCTAACTCGTTCATTTAATTTATTTAAGAAATATTTATTGAGCCCTTATAACTAGACATAGTTCTAAGTACCAGGGATTCAGGTCACACAGCTAATAAGCATCAAGGCCAGGACTCAAATTCTTGTCTTACTCCTAAAACTTGTGCTTTTTGCAAGATTCCTTTTAGAACCCTTGTTGAATGAATTGTCTTCATAGTTAGGTAACTTTGTAAAGGTAGACGGAGGTACCAGATACTTGAGAGGTAAGGTGCAGTAGATATGTTAATTACACTTTCAGTAAGTTATCCATACTTTATTTTTTTAAATTATGGTGTACTGTATCATATCGTGTAGAACTGTCTTTTCAGAACTCTACTTGAGTATTTCACACATGGCTTTTTCCATGTGTTGTCGAAAGGCACATTTGGAGTCGTGTAATTTTTGTGTAAAGTTGTCTTCAAGGTATCATTTTTTTTATTGATCACTGTGTTTTATAAAATAATCTCATGATAAATTCCTTTCAGAATTCTAAAGCTACAGCTTTGCTCAAACAGGATTTGAGATATCGTTTTCTTCCATATATTCTATGTAATATGGTTTTGTTCTTAGTATACTTATTTTATCTCTGATTATATTTCAGAAACTTGCAAATCTATATTTAGAATCCAGAACTTTTTAAAAAGCTCTCCATCAGAGTCTCTCATTATCTACCAACATATCTCTTATACCTTAATATCTCACAGACATGTAAAATTCAACCTGGTAAAAGTGGTAATCCATCATCTTTTACCCCAGATCTTCTTCTCTTCTGATGCTTGTCTTGGGAATGGCAACATTATCTGCCCAAGTCAGACATATGCGTGCTAAGCTGTCTTTGTTTTTCTTTTATTTCCACATGCCCAGTTAGTGACAAAGTCTTATTTATTCTATTTCTTTAAAACTTCTTGTATCACCTCCCTCTCCTCTCCATCCCTTTTGCTACTGCCTGAGTGAGTCACAATTCTGTTCAGCAGTATTCTTCTCACTGGCACCTTGCCTCCTCCTTGACAAACCTTTCCTGAGTCCCAGAATGAATGGTGGTCTCATGCCCACTGAGCATGATTCTAACATGGTACCCATTGCAATTGATGTTTTACTTGTTTTCCATGTTTTCAGTTCACTCCTAGGCTAGAAGCTCTTTGAGAATAGAGGGATATCTTGGCTTTCCAATCATTGTATAGTGCCTAGCATGTAGGAGATATAATAATAGTTGGAAGGAGTGAAAGAATGAAGAGTCTATCTTAAAACTTTTGGAAGTACCTGGGATAAAAATAAATTAAAACTGAAAGAAAAGTCAATGCATCGTCATTCAGATTATAGTCTCTTTGTGCCTGGAAAATTTGTTGCCATTTAATTCAGAACATGTGAGTTTCTGCTTACTATTAGTTACAAGTGGGTTTTTAAAATAAATATCAACAAAAATATAAGGATAAAAGAAGGAAAATATTGAATCAGCTTATTTTTCAAGTCTATCCTTGTCCCCAGTAAAGACTACAGCTATGTGGATTTGACTTTATACGCTTATGAAAATTAGCAGTAGCTAAAACTTAATGTAACACTTATTTTGTGCCAGGCAATGTTCTAATGTTATATGTATTAACTGTTTTTATCCTCACAACAGCTAAACAGGGCTGATATTATTATTATTACTTATTATTAACATTTCCAATTTACAGTGAGTAAGCTGAGCCACAGAGGGGCTAAATGTTTTTTCCAAAGTCCAACAGCTGAAACAGGATGGATTCAAACTTTATCCAGTTCATCACTCAAAAATATTTATTGTGTTCCAGGCACTCTTCTTGCCACTGGGGATACAGCAGTGAACAAGACAAAGTCCCTGCTAAATATGTGACTTATGTATTTGTGTAGGATGTCAGATAGTAACATGGGGTCGGGGGGAAAGGAGTGCCTGGGTTGGAGAAGAGTTGTATTTACCATTTTATATGGAGTAACCAAAGAAGATCTTCTAATAGAGTCACATTTGAGCAGAGTCATGAGGGAAGTGAGCATAAAAAGCATGCTCCTACCTAAGGGAATCTGTTCTTGCTACTCTACCTCCCTGGAATATTTTTTCCCAAGATACGCTGATATCTTGGGAAAAAATATTCCAGGGAGGTAGAGTAGCAAGAACAGATTCCCTTAGGTAGGAGCATGCTTTTTATGCTTAAAGAACAACAAGGAGGCCCGCATGGCTAGAGCCCAGTGCATAAGAGAAACAAGAGTGGTAGGAAATGAAGGCAGAGAAAGAGAAGAGCCAAACCCTATGAGAATTTCTAGACAATTGCAAGTGCTTTGGTTTTTAACCCCTTAAAACGAAAGCTGTTGTTTCAGTTGGAGAAGAGGGGTTTTGAAACATGATTTAACTTTTGCGTTAATACCATCACATCAGCTGATGTGTTGAGAGTAGTCAATAGGGGCAAGAGAGAAAAAAAAAAGACTATTTGGGAAGCGAACATAATAATCCAGATTAGAGATAATGGTGGCTTGGACCTAGATGGTAGTAGTAGAGGTAGTGGTGGATGGTAATTCAAGAGCTTGCATTTTCAAGGTAGAAACAATAGAATTTGCTGGAGTCTTATGTGTCTTAGTCACCTTATTGGTGGATTGGTGGATATTTTATGATCAATTAATGTCCTTATACAAAGCAGGAACAGAAGGCCAGGGATTGACCAATTATGCCAATTATCTGTTGACAAAGAAATACAGTATTATAGAACCATTTCTTCAAGAGTGAGCATAGGGAAACAGCAGTTGCATAGGCTGGTATTGGAGTTCTATAATGGCCCAAATATACCAGAACTGTATGAGGCAATGAAAGAAACGATCTCAAGATAGCAAAAAAGACAGTGTCAATGTGCACATTCCAAAATTAAGAAAAGAAACTGTCAGTAGTTTTACTTAACATAACTATTCAGTTTCCTGCCATAACATTTTAAAATATTACAAACCTTATGGCAGTGCTTATGACAATATTTTTTGACTTTTAAGTGGAGTTTGACATTGTCTTTTTCTCAGGTTGAATGTGAAGAAGTTTTCTGTCTTAAAAACATCAGAAACATTGAGTCGTAGACTAGCTGAAGAACACCTAGAGAGTTTCACTTATATGAATATAAACTGTATTGTTTTACAGTGCTTAGACTGTGATGAAGTCTGTGGTTCCATAGTAGGCAGAGAAAGCCTGGGTAAGCTATTAATAGTTTAGTATCTTATTTCCTATGGGAATGTGGCTTCCATTTGAAGGGGAGAATATTATAGTCTTATTTAGTATAAAATTCATATATTGTAGAGGAGTATATTAGAGGTCCCAGTTGGGTTTTTCCTGAATTTATTGTTTTACGAAGTCAAATACAGATGCGTCTTTCACAAAAAGGAATAAGCCTGTTCTAAAGTAATACCTGTGACTCTTCGATCAACTTATTACATTTTGATGACCGTTTCACCCGATGAACAGTAGAAGTAGAATAACTGGAAGAATACAAATGAGCGTGAAAAGTTATTGATGAACAGCAACAGAGTTCAAAACTCAACAGCTGTTTAACAAGTATTTTAGGCAAACTCATTCACAAAAAGAATAATTATCCCAAGATATATTAAAGCTGTTTACACCAAAACAGGCCATTTAAAAAATTCTGTTTTGGGTCAATCATATTCAGTGACCTAACATTTTAAAACAGATTTGGTTTCTGAGGTTAAGAAAAAATCTCTAGAGGAATTCTTCATAATATCACCTTAATATAAAGTGATTTTTTGACTAGAAATGAAAGATATAGCCAGAACGTAATAGTAACCAGAGAAAGATGTTTGAGTCTCGGAGGTACCTACTAAAATCTTAATTCAGCCTTCATTTAGAGGATATGAACAGCTTTTGTGCTGTATGGTTTCTCAGTCATAAAACAAGTTTTCACCAGGAAAACCAAGTTAAATTTGTATATGTTGGGAGAATAGGATTACTAGGGAAGAAAAGGATAGGATCATTAAGGCAGGAGCAGTTTGATAATAGCTGGAAACCTGACATTGAGAAAAAGGAGGACGCTTAAAATGCTGAATTGTAAAATGATGGCCTTGTTATTGCTGGATTTTCCAAACAATAATCTTGAGTCAGCAGATTCTGAATTATCATTTATAAAAAGTCTGAACATAATCCATCTTAGAAAGAGTTCCATTTAAGGTAAGTTACAAAAAAATGGCCACAGATTCCTCCCATCCTTGAATGAATGTCTTTTTACCATGTGACCTGAAAACTTCTCCCATGAAAAGTCTATTTCTCTGCTCTTTTGAATCAGGGATGGTCTTGTGGAATATAAAAAGGTTCTAAAGCTGTTTGCCTACGTTTGTAAGTGACAGATCCTAGTTAGTTAATGGAGGCAAGTTACCTTTACTTTTTGTTGTTGTTGTTACCTTTACCTTTGAAGCAAACTTCATAAAATCATCTAAGAACTTGTAATCATATAAAATATCCTTTGACAGCTCTGTTAAAAACAAAATACTATGCTAAACAGACCATTTCACTGACCTAAATTTTCTAGCTTAGTAGTATTATATATTTTTAGAATGTTGAAACAAATGTTTGCTTTATTTTTAATAGCTTAAGAACAAAAATCACTATGAACAGCTAAGGATTTTTTATATTTAGTTTTCAAACTTTTAATTACATACCCCAAAACCTTGAGATTTTAGTTTCATTCCTCCTAATTTAAAATGAGGTCGTATATCTTTTAAAGAAAGAACACGATTTGTACTTGTGAATATCTTAGTGGTTAGAGCTGCACAGGTTAGTTTGTGTAATGGCATTTTAAAAGACATTCCCAGGCAATTAGCTGAACACACGAAGAAAGAAATTAAAGAGTGGGTGGAAGAAGAGCTGCATATTTTTGACAATAAAACAATAGGAGATGGTTTTCAGCTTGGTAGAAGAAACAAGAAGGTGAATGTCTGTGTAAGATTACTGTCTGTCTTTCTTTTTAAATAGTAGGAGATGGTGTATAATCTATGTGAATCCGTTAGAGAGCAATGAAGTTTCCTTTTGTTTGATCTGCAATTGTTGTTGTATACTATTAGATAAATTTTGATGCACTTTCAATAAAAGAACTATTAATTAATGTTATAAGTCTCTTTGAGCTCATCAGATGAAAGGTGTTACATAAGTGTAAAGTAGTAGTATTATGGTGGTTTCCATGGCAATAATAACTTTCCCACCTGATTGGAACTCGCAAAGTAAGGTGGGTGAGTTAAAATTGCTATGATAACTTTTAACACTTTCTAATTTAAAACGTTTCAAGTTGGTACTTTACTATTACATAGATATTTTATTTCCATTAAATATAAATTATATTTGTTCACATAGCCTTCCACTCTAGTTACTCTCGTGTATTTCATAGTATTCTGATTATCCAAAGTAAATACAATTTATCTTCAAATTACCACTCTAGTTACTCTCTAGTTACTCTAGTTACTCTACTCTAGTTACTCTCTAGTTACTTCCACTCTAGTTACTCTCGTGTATTTCTACTCTAGTTACTCTCGTGTATTTCATAGTATTCTGATTATCCAAAGTAAATACAGTTTATCTTCAAATTACCAGGATATTATCACTTTCAAAAGATTATTCTTTTTCCTCATTTTCTGTCCTTGGGGTCAGAAAGTCCTGGGGTTCAATCTTGTCTCCACTACAGAGTGATCTGAAGCAGGTTATTTGTCTCTCTTAATCTGTTTTGTCATTTGTAAAATGGAAATAAAACCTACCTCAAAAGATCATTGTGAGGACTGAATGCAATCATTGTGAAGTGTTTATTTAGTACACTGTCTGATGCCTAGTAAATACACAGTAACAAGCTACTATATCATGCATTATTTCCCACCCTTCTAATAAATGCATCTAGGGCATCTCTATGTCCAATAGAACTTACTGTTATGATGGAAGTGTTCAATATTACATTATTCAGTGTGGTTGCTACTAGCCGCACATGGTCATTGAACATTTGAACTCTGGTTAATGCCATTAAATAACTGAATTTTAAATTTTATTTTAATAAATTTAAATAATCACATGTGGGTACAGACTACCTATATTGGATAATGTGGATCTACTATAAACCTTTATTTGTTGTCCCCCTGAGAAACTATCTTATTAGCATCCCAGTTGGAATCCTGGGGTTTCATTCTCTGTCGTTTTCTCTTCCCTGTTTTTTTTAAAGTAATATTTGAAGACTGAGTCATAAAGTAATTGCAGATTTCCTACCTGCTATTTTAGAAGTAATTGAACAATATAAGTGGTTTTCAAATTGATCAATTCTTGATCTCTATTAAATTTACGTAGGGAGTCTGTAAAATAGAAAGAAAAATTTGACTTTTTAAAAAGAGAGCAAAAGTTGTAACTAAATTAGGAAATCATTAGTTTCATTCCTTTTATCAAAATATTCATTAATATTGACATTTATTATGTGTGCTTTTTTATAAATTCAACTTTTTTTTTTTTTTTTTTTTTTTTTTGCTGTACGTGGGCCTCTCACTGTTGTGGCCTCTCCCGTTGTGGAGCACAGGCTCCGGACGCGCAGGCTCAGCGGCCATGGCTCACGAGCCTAGCCACTCCGTGGCATGTGGGATCTTCCTGGACTGGGGCACGAACCTGTGTCCCCTGCATCGGCAGGCAGACTCTCAACCACTGCACCACCAGGGAAGCCCAAATTCAACTTATTTAAACTGAAAAAACAGTTTACCCATTTTTCCCACCTTCCACCCCTGCCTTTTGCAACTACCAATCTGTTATCTGTGTCTGAGTTTGGATTTTTGTTTGTTTGCTTGTTTTTAAGATTCACATAGAAGAGAGATCATATAATATTTGTCCTTCTATGTCTGCCTTATTTCACTAAGCATAATACCCTCAAAGTCTATCCATGTTTTCACAAATGGCAAGATTTCATTTTTTATGGCTGAGTAATATTCCATAGTGTCTATATACCACAATTTCTTTATCCATTCATTCATCTGTGGACACTTAGGTTGTTTCCATATCTTGGCTATTGTATATATTGCTGCAGTGGATATGGAGTGCATATATCTTTTCGAACTAGTGTTTTCATTTTCTTCGATAAATACCTAGAATTGGAATTGCTGGATAATATGGTTCTATTTTTAATTTTTTGGGGAACCTCCATACTCTTTTCCACAGTGGTTGAACCAATTTACATTCTCATTAACAGTGCATAAGGGTTCCCTTTTCTCCATATCGTTGCCAACACTTGTGTGAGGTGATATCACATTGTGGTTTTGATTTGCATTTCCCTGATGATTAATGATGCTGAACATTTTTTCATGTACCTGTTGGCCATCTGTATGTGTTCTTTGGAAAAAATGTCTATTCAGATCTTCTGACCATTTTTGATATCAAATTTTTTTTTTGCTTTTGAGTTACATGAGTTCTTTGTATATTTTGGATATTAGCTCCTTATCAGATATATGATTTGCAATTATTTTCTCCCATTTGGTATGTTTCCTTTTCATTTTGTTGTTGGTTTCCTTTGCTGTGCAGGAACTTTTCAGTTTGATGTGGTTCCACTTTTTTTTTTTTTTTTTGCCTTTGTTGCTTTTGCTTTTGGTGTCAGATTGAAAAAATAAAGACCAAGAACTATGTCAAGGAGCTTACTGCTTACATTTTCTTCTAGGAGTTTTATGGTTTCAGGTCTTATATTCAAGCCTTTAATCCATTCTGAGTTAATTTTTATGTATGGTAGAAGATGTTGGTTTAGTTTCATTCTTTTGCATGTGGCTGTTCAATATTCCCAACACCATTTATTGAAGAGGCTGCCCTTTCCTCATTGTATATTCTTGGCTCCTTTGTCATAAATTAGTTGGCCATATATGTATGGGTTTATTTCTAGGCTCTCTATTTACTTCCAGTGACCTATGTGTCTATTTTTATGCCAATACCATACTGTTTTAATTACTGTAGCTTTGTAATATAGTTTGAAATCAGGGAGCATGATGTCTCCAGCTTTGTTCTTCTTTCTGAAGGTTGCTTTGGCTATTCAAGGTCTTTTGTGGTTCCATACAAATATTGGATTGTTTGTTATATTTATGTGAAAAATACCTTTGTAATTTTGATAGGGATTACACTGAATCTGTATATTGCTTTGGGCAGTATGGCTGTCTAAAACTATACCATCTACATTATCTCTTGATGTTTTTGGTAACTTCTGTGGCTCCTTTTAGATGCTTTTGTTTTCTTCTTTTCTTCCAGCACTGTCCCCACGTACTAATTACTTGCCCCAGGTAAATTATTTTATAGATTTCTAACTAGACTCTAGATTGCCTTCCCATACCTCTGCACCCATTTCTGTCTTTCTGAATGAATCCTTATAAAGTCAGCTCACCACCAAGTGATTGCTTTGTATAAAAATCTTTAATATTTTTCTGTTTTAAAATCTCTAGCTTGGCCTTCAGTAAAATCAGGCATATTCTGGCTCTCTGTATTTATTCTTCTGCCATCTTCTCCATTCTGAAACCGAGAAATTCTTAAAGTATGGTCTAGGGAATCTAAGACCTTTTATGGTGACTGTTAAATCAAAATTATTTTCATGCTAATATTAAGATCTCATTTGTCTTTTTCACTCTTTTCATTCTTTCTGTCTTGTGAATATGCAATAGAGTTTTCTAGAGGCTAAATGACAATCGACGTCATTGTTCTGATAAGGAATGGAATATGTACTTGTCCATTCTTGTGATTTAAAAGTCCCTCAGTTTAATAGCTAATAAGGTACTCATAGAAAGAGATCATCCGCTTAAGCAGAAGCTTTTTTTTTGTGAGGGAAGAGGATTCTTGTTAATTTTTAAAAGTATAAAGGTGACCTGAGAGAAAAAAGTTTTAAGAACTTCCATTGTAACCTAATGTGACTATTCCAGTGTTATTTTTTCACAAATATGCTCATATTTTCCTACCTTACCCTGTTTAAATATCATCTATCTTTAACGGTTAGTGAGATGCTAAGTCCTTCATCAGCCTTTCCTGATCTCCACCTTCACCCAAAACAGTACATAATCATTCTGCCTGTAGTACTTCACAGATTTACTCCTACATGAAGTTCTACAAATTTTAATAATAAATTAAAATTTTAGTTACATATACCTAACATAAAATTTACCATTTTAACCATTTAAAAATATATGGTTCAGTGGCATGAAGTACCTTTTCACTTTTGTGCAAACATCACCAGAAGTTTCTTCAACTTGTGAAACTGAAACTCTGTACCCATTAAATAATAACTCCTTACTTCCCCCTCTCCAAGCCCCTGGCAACCACCATTTCACTTTCTGTCTCTGTGAATTTTACTTCTCTAGATATATCATATAAGTGGAATCATGCAATGTTTTTCCTTTTGTGACTGGCATATTTTACATAGCACTGATGTCTTCAAGGTTCATCTATTTTGTAACATCTGTCAGAATTTATTTCCTTTTTTAAGGCTGAATAATATTCCATTGTATACATATATCACATTTTGTTTATTCATTCATCTACTTATGAACATGAATATGTAAACTGGGATTTTACTTTTCATGTATGGAATTCATTATAATCAAATCAACAAAGCATTATATATATAGGCTACCTGGTAGGACATGGAGTTAAGGCCATTATGTGATTATAGGTATTTGTATAATACCTATACAGGAATATATACAGGAATCTGCTCACATGTAGGGTAATATTAGAACATATTTATTTGACCAGAACCTAGGCAAATAAAAATTCAGGTTAAAAATTCAGATTGAGTGCAAACATACTCACATTTTGAAAACTACCACTCAAGTTTCTATGCAAGCTATGCATTAGACTTTGTTTGTCAACAAAAATACAACATCTGTCAGAATATAGGTATAGTGTTTTAAGAAACAGCATAGTGGGTGCAAACAGCCAGTTCTTTTTTGCTGGGGAAGTGATCCTAGAACTACTGCTTCTGACTTTCTTACAGTTGTTGCTTCTTTAATGTGTTCTGTTAGTGCCACTACTCACTCCGATGATGGGTAATGTCTACACCCCTCACAGGCTAAAATGAAGAAAATCAATTTCAGACTCACAAAGTATCCACAGAAGGCACAGCTTCTGTGTCAGCAGGTCACTCATTTTCAGTACTGTGATACTGTAGCCCTATTATTGCTGTTAAAGAGAAAATTGGAAAAATCATTTGTCGGACTACTCAGGACTATGTGTATGTGTGTCTGTGAGGGGATTATTTTCCAGTGTTTGTTTCTTGATATCCACTGCTATAGATTAGTAGTAGTGCTAAATTATGGGAGGCATAAAAATAAATTAGGGGAAGTAAAATTTTGCTTGTGTTGAGTATGTATTATATTGAATGTGTATTGTAAAGGAATTATGATCAACAATTGAGGACAAAATAATTCCCCCTTTATTTTGGAGCAATCAGACCAATGATTAAATACTATATAAAGATAACACTAGCTTATTGTGTTTATCTGTACCTTTTGTATTTAGATATAATTGACATATAACTGTTTATCTGAACCTTAAATACCAGTGGATATTCTAGGTAAATAAACAAATAATTCATATACTTTATGTACAAGTTGCTGAGCTTGATATGGTTTAGAGCTTAAGGTATGCCCAGGGGTATACAAGCAGACCAGTATATAGTTGTAAGTTGTTTAGAGGGTCATGCTGTTGATATTTTGAATAGGGATAAAAAGAGAGAAAATAATTATTTGAGACAAAATTAACTGTAAAAATGAAAGTGTTTTACATTTGTAATGAAAATTAAAGATGCCGGATGAGAAAGTAGAAGTGACAGTTAAGGATCTCCTTTTCCTTATTTATTAGTACATATTATTCTTGAGTTAAACAGTTTATATTTGATGTGCAAATTACATGATTCTATTGGGTTTGTTTCAGAATTTATTTTAATACCATTAAATTGTGATTCTACTAATATGAATCTCTTAAATGAGTTAATGCAGCTCTTTTTAATGTATTTTTAAAAGCCTTTTGGTCCTTCTGTTGTTCATGACTGTCAATAAAACAGGCATTTCAGAATTATATTTCCCCCCACCAGCATTAGGGATACATTTAAGGTTGTCCATCAGATATTACTTCATTTTATAATCTAGAGCCATATGTTTTTAAGGTAATGATCATTCATTCAATTTCAGACAAATATTTAGAGCTTACTTATGGCAGATACTTTTATTTACAAATAAAAAACTCAAGAAAACAAAAAATTGTGATCAGTCTTAATGGAAGGAAAGATAATTCTGTAAAGTTGAATTTTCTGGGTTGTATTTGAAGAGTCAGCCAGAAACTCCACTTATTTTTAAAATACTGTAGTTGACTATCTCAGTAAACTTTCAAGTTACTATTTATTTTTCCAGAAAGTAAACCATATTTATTTGTATCCTACCAAGTATAAGTTTTCATTTATATAATACAGAAACAGCTAGCTTATCTAGAATGCTTCATATTTCTATAACTGACTCAATGATAAATTAATTTTCTCATTCTATGATATAACATGACCCACACAAATAATAACTGTAGCAGTTCTCTAACCATGTGTAAGGTATGTCTCTTTAAATACATTCTCTGAGATTTTGTAGATAAGTAGGCCAAATGAGAAAGCTATTTATGTTTTCAAAAACACATTGTATCCAGATATCTCAATAAATCTTTGTTAATCCAGTAATTCTATGGAAGTTTTGGAAATAAAAATAAATAGTGGAGTTGCTAAAATTAACATTTGAAATGATGGATACAGCCACGTTAAGAAAGTATAAAGAGTTTAACTAGTTTCTCCCCTTTCATATAGGTACCTAAGTGCTTAGAAATTAGAACACACTGACAAATAATTCACTTCATCAGGAAAGTTCTTTGTAAGGAAGACTGATATTGGTTAATAAGAATCTAGCACGGTTGAATAATTGATGGAGAAACATTTTCAATAGCTAAGTGAGTATACTTGCAAATATTTTTGTCTTGTGTTTGGCATACTTCTGTGGATCTTCAAATGGTACCCCTGAAATGGTTCTGTAAAATGTTAGGCTTGATATGCTGTGAAGAGTACTTCAAGGTAATTCAGAAAACTGTATGAGAATGGGATTTTGGATTTCCTGCTGAATCTTCAGGGAAATATGTTTAACTGTTGTGAATACCTGGTGAGCTTCTTGTCAGTTTGGTTTGGTATCTGGGAAGCTCCAAGCGCAGTGCTTACACATCATAAATCCTCAATAAATGTTGGCCTACAGATATGTTTTTGTGGCTAAAAACCATTAGAAAAGAACCTGCCAGATTATACTTGGAATCCAGTTCCCTACAGATTCTCATCTAAATAAAAATACACAGAAAAGGGTACAGTGCTGTCAAGTTGGTGCTCTCCTCTGTCAATTTTCAAGTTGTATTTACTTGAATATTTGAAAAAACAGTATTTTGTAAAGTTTCTGGCAATATATTCATATAATCACAATCTCTTTTTCAATTTTAAAACTAATGATGCTTTTGTGATTTTTAGCTCACATAAATTTCGTCACTTGTTGACCCTGATAATTTGCCTTATTTCACACTGTATGGTGGTAAAATATCCACCAATTTTTGATTAAAAAAATAGAAAGAAGAATTGGCGTAATAGATAGTTTTATCTATGAAATGGACTATTTCTTAGTGATTTGAATGCATTGGGGGCCTTTATATGAATCTCATCTTAGAGTTATAAGCATTCACCCAGGGCATAGAATAAAATAAACTCCCAGAATCAAATGATGATTAAGAATTATTGTCAGCAATACATAAACAACATAAGAGTTAGCTATCAGATAAACGATGACTGTTCTTTTAGTGAAAGAAGAAAAAAAGAGAGAGAAGGTAATGTTTTTATTAAAGCTGCCAGCCTGAAATTTGAACAACCTATATTGAATTAGATACGAGATTATGTAAGAAAATTCAATCAAAGCATTTTGTTTCATAACTTACATAGCTGTGTTGTTTTACTTTAATAAATGTATGGAATAGGTTCTGTAAACAGATGAAATAAGTACACCTGTGAAGTAAGCAGAATTGAAGGGGGATTCAGTACTGTAAAATGGGCATACCTCTTCACCTGATCTAGCTTCTTTGAACTTACCTTCTGACTTTATTTTCTTTGCTGACAATAAATTGACTTCAGAATCCATTGCTTGACCCAGTGCATTCCAGTGGAAGTGATTTTCTTAATCATTGCTCTCAACAGGTACACACTGCTGTATTTAAAAGGATAACCAACAAGGACCTACTGTATAGTACAGGGAATTCAGCTCAATGTTATGTGGCAGCCTGGATGGGAGGGGAGCTTGGGGGAGAATGGATGCATGTATACATATGGCTGAGTCGCTTTGCAGTGTACTTGAAACTATCACAACATTGTTAATCGGCTATACTCCAATATAAAATAAAAAGTTAAAAAAAAAAAACATTGCTCAATTCAAGTTGCATTTCATTCAAGAGCTTATATTTTCTGAAAAAATTTTTTTTTTAAATTTTGGGTTCTGGGTAGATTAGGTTAGATGATAGAAGTAGCTCAGTGTTGGTGGAACTTCCGCTGAATATTCAATTTGAGAAAACAGAAGTATTGAATAAAAAGCTGTGGATAGGCAGGAAGTAAGAGGTTCGTAAATTTAAGTAGCTTTAATATTAATTTAGCATTTATGAAACAAATACTGTATCCTGGATGACAATATGCTGGTGTTACCCTTGAAAAATTTTTATGACAAACGTCAATATGTAGAGGATTCTCCTTATTGATAAATGCATTGTATTGTGGTAGAAGCCAAGAGAACTGGTATAAGGTTAGGACTATGTCAAGGAAGGGATTTGGGGATGGAATCATTTGACAAGTGGTTGAGAAAACATGAAATTTCCAAGTCATCCAGGGTTATCAGACTCCTTATATAGTTGTGGCTATGGATACCTCAAAGGACTGGGAAATCCTACAACTCCCAATATGCTAAATCTTTTTTACATCCTTTTAAAGGCTTTCCCTAGGGTTGGAGTTCTGGTTCTCCAGACTGCCTGCATCATGTTTCTT
Source organism: Delphinapterus leucas (assembly GCF_059928025.1). Classification (NCBI taxonomy): domain Eukaryota; kingdom Metazoa; phylum Chordata; class Mammalia; order Artiodactyla; family Monodontidae; genus Delphinapterus; species Delphinapterus leucas. The sequence continues at coordinate 35,218,300 of NC_143137.1, read as the reverse complement.
TTGGTTTGAAAGAGATGGACCAAGCATCTCCAGCATCAAGAAAGCAGCTGCAGAGTCATTTTCATCCACGTTAAGGTTGTCCACTTACTTCTCCAAGCCCTGTTTACAGACTTCAGCATTATGTTATTTTTGTTAAAAATGAGACCTTCTTGTCACTGAAAATAGGCGAGGAAAATTAAAAAATTATAGATCCAGGGATTTGCTCTGAAGGTCATAAATGTTGATCTGCTATTAAACTTGGTATCGATATTAATAAAAACAATTATTGGTCAACATCAAAAGGAATGAGCATACTTACTTTCTTATACACGTAAAATGGAAAGGAGAGAATTACCATAATAGGAAGGGATGAGCGAGAGAATAAAAGGAAACAGAGAAAGAAAGCACTTTTGTCTGATGCATTTTTTTAAGGCTTAGGCATCATCGTACTACAATGAAGGACGTGAAAGGAAATCTGATCTATGTGTTCTTTGTAATAGGAGTGTTTAAACCTGCTTTACTAATTCTACTAGTAGCACTCTTGAATTTTTCTTTGCCATTTTCCTCTAATTTAGTCTTATACTCTCAGTCAAAAACAACAATAAAAACTAAAGTGGTTTTTGAAGAAATTCTCTTTTATTAACTTAGTGCTGTGTTTTTTGAGCTCCCACTGAGCACATGCCTCTGTAGAACTAATTAAAGTCACCTCTAGCCTGTGTTTGAACCCAGGAGCTTGTTTTCAACCTTTTACCTATGGTTGTAAAAGTTTTTGAATTTAGGGTCAGAATTCATACTTTACTTTTATTGCCTGAAGTGCTTGTTTCCCTTCTCCAATTTTTAATATTTTACTCTATTAGTAATGGTGTCAAGAGTACTGTGTGGCTTTTCTTTCTTCCACAACCTGTTAGAAATAGTAAACAGTATTTATGTTATTTTGGAATTTATTATTCAGTTTGATTTATAGAAGCATATATTTGAATATTTATGGTTTATATGACTTTAATAGTTCTCATTCAAATAACTGACAATTATTATTATAAAATAGCTCCACTAAGGTTGAAAGTTTTTTTAATCAAAGTTACGTGTTGTGTAAAAAGTGAGTTATGCTCACTTGATGAACCTTTTTTCTAACTTTAAATGTCATCAAAATTATTTACTTCCAGTAATTTTTTTATAAAACATAGAGAAAAATTTCAGTATACTCAAAAGTCTCCAGCTTTTAGAATATAAGAATTATTCTTTTTGTTACTTCATGAGAAATTCAGAAGGGCATTTAGTTCCAATTCAGACAGAGGTGTCACCTTCTACTCCTGCCACATAATTATTTTCACAAGACAAATTGCTGTTATAGTTGGTATCACCCCATGCTTACTTTTGCTTACACGGTATCACATTTTAACTTAGGATCTATCTTTGGCTTCGGGGAATATCATTCATTCAGAAGCGTATTTATTGCATGTTTAACCAGTCCTTCAGCAGTCAGTAGAGAGAACATCTTTTATCTCTGTGTCTCCAGCAGATAGCAAACCTGGTACTTAGGAGGTGTTCAGTAACTGCAATGATTGAAGAGGAAGAAAGTCTTTTATGCAATTAACCATTGTTGTTCAGCAGATGTAAAATTTTGGTTATGCAGGATAAATAGGTTTTAGAGAGCTGCAGTACAGCATTATGCCTACAGATAACTGTATATTGTGCACTTAGAAATTTATTGAGCCAAGATCTCATGTTAAATGTTCTTACTACGATGAAGAATAGAAACAAATGAAATTTGATTTTAAAGTGTTTTTACGTATTTGTGTAAATATGGTCATGTATTTTTACACAGTTCCACCCGACGGCTCTGACTTTTGCTCTGAGTGAAGTCTAAGAGAGCAGAATCCTTTATGTAACTGACCTAGCATTACTTCTACCTTTAAATTAATTAATGCTAATTGTAGTGAGCTCTCTATACTTCTGTGGGCAGTTTCACAGCGTTTAGCCTTTGCGGAACCAGCTTTAAAAAAATTTAGTTATGTCCTTTCTTGATATTTGCAACATCTGTACAAAATGATAATGATATGATGTTCCTCTCATGTAAATGCCTGATGCAAAAAGAAAAAATGCCGGTTGCAAAACACCTTCCAAACCCTTCATAAATTTTTGTAGGAATGGAATAACTATTCATATAGAATATGGACTCCCTTCTGAATAATTTTAAAAAACCTTTCCCTATTCCTCCAAAGCCTATGATTGTTTCTTTTATGCTATTAGCGTATATCCACATTGCCCAACAACTGGAATTAAACCTATGAGTTTGTTGCTCTGCTGGAGTTTGGTTGTTTATTTTCTCTTCCCTGAAACGTTGGTTATACTATCAGCCTTTGTAACCAATGGTCAATTATTACATTCTCAGATGTGGTTATAGTTAACTAGTTTGTTTTGAGATAAGAAAATAATTCTTAGGTTTCACCATTCTCTGAGAAGACCTATGCTGAATTTTCAAAATTATAACCACATCTGTGTGAAAACAGTATCTAAAATGTTAGTGTAATTTTTACTTTTGAATGTCAGTTATACATTAAGACCTATATAACAAATGCATTTTGTTTATTTACTTCAGATTTTGAGTATATTTTTCCAAATCATGATGTTCACTAGACAGAGGATTTTGTATTATGCTATTTTGCAGTAGAATTCAAAAGACACTTTTTTTTACACTTAAGGTTTGCACAGTGTATTTTTTTCTCTTGTTTAGAAAACAATTGAATGATAGTATTTCTTTTAGGACATATCTTCATTTTTATTAATTAAAAGACAGGAGAGTAGAAACAAAGAGTTCCAAGTAACACATTAGAAAACTAAATCTCTTTCTTGAGTATCCAGGAGCTCCTAGGAAAATATAAATACAGCAAAATTAAACCGCCTAGTAATTGTTCACTTCATCTAATACAGTTCCTTAAAAGAAGACAGTTCAAACTCTCTGGGAATGTTTGAGTGATGCTGTCCTCTCCTACCACAGCAAACCTTAAATAAATTTGCAATCCAGTTTAAAAGGCTAGAAGAAATTAGAAAAGGGAGTGTTTGTAATTGTGAACTTTCATCCAGGACATCTTTGAGTGTCTTAGCTTAAATTGGATGCTGCCCCTGTGTGTATATACATACACACACACATACACACATCATATTTCTCAACACACTGAAATCATCATCCTTTACATATTCCTCATTGTACTGCACACTACATGAGAGCAGGGTTGTGGCTTTATCTCAGAGCCCGGACAGTGCCTGGCATATAGTCAGCAACCAATACACGCATGTGAATGTGTAAATGTAAGAGAGTCCTAATTTGCCTCTCTGGCTCTGCTTTTGCCTTTTCCAATTTCTTAGTTTTCTTTACTGGCTTAAGTTGTTGTTTTTTTTTCTTTGTTTTTTTTTAATTAAGCTTTTTCCCCCTTATCCAGTTAAGTGATCATTTGATTCTTAAGTTATCATTTGGTATATAATTAAGTGGTCATTATGATCACTGTGATCAATATTCTATGACATGTTTTGTTTTTTCCTTGAGGTTTAAGTTACTAAAATAATATATGCTTATTAAAATAAAATCTGTATGCTGCAATGATGATATGTTCTTTGTTTATTTTTAAAATTAGCTTCTTGCTTTTTCTTTTGTATTTAAAATTGACTTTGGTCAAAGAAATACATGCACAGAGTTAAAAAAATCAAATAAAACAGAAGGCTTACTGTAATGAAAAATAGCAGACCTCTGCCTTGTACCTTCCCACTGCCCAGTCCAGCTATACAGAAGCAACACGTTTCTGGTGTTTACATCAGTAGTTTTAAATGATATTCTTATTGCCATTTCTTGATTTATCAGTTTTCAACATTAATTTTGATTAATGAAAATGGAGAAACTAGTGGGAGAGAAAGACATGTCAATAAAAAAGTGAAATTAAAACTAAGCTGATATATGTTATACTAGAGCTCAGCACAGGGTGTTTTGGGTCCATAAAAAGCAGGTTGATATTTTAGGTTTTCCAGATTGCTTTTAAGAGTAGCTGTATTGTTTATGCTTCCATCAGCAGTAAACAAGAGAGTGCTCGTCTTTCTGCATTCTTGCCAACACTGGGTAGAATCCAGCATTCAAATTTATGCTATTCTGATGACAAGTGGTGTCTCATTGGTTTTTAATTTGCATCTTCTTGATAACAAGTGATTTTGAGCATTTTAAACTATACTTGAGAGCTATTCTGTCTTCCCCTTCTAAGAAAGTATACCGTTTTAAGTATTGTGCTTATTTTTCTATTAGCTTCCTCTGAGTATTTATTCTAATATTGTTTCCTTGTTTGTGTTAGGTCTTCTCTCAGTTTATCTGTGAAATTTACCTATGGTATTATTCACTGAAAAATTCTCATCTTGACTTAGCCAAATCCATCAATTTTATGCCTCATTATTTATGCTTTTTGGGTCTTGTTTCAGAATTGCTTTTTACTTCTAATTCTCAGAAAGACTCGCCTAAATATTTTCTATTAGCTTTGAAAAGATAACTTCCATATTTAAAACTCTTTAATCTAGGTGGAATCCAAATTTGTATATGGTGTGAAATAAGGAGCTAAGTTTACTTTTTGCCATATTCTGAGACTATTTTTCTTTTTCCATACAATAAGTCAATAGCAACCTTTTCTTTTACTTTTGATATCATCCTTATCATACATAAAGTTAGCATTGATATGTGGATTTATTTCTGAACTCTATATCTCAGTGTCTGTCCCCCACTTTGTAGTGTATCCTAATGTTTGGTAGAGTGGGTTCCTTCTCTTTGCCCTTCATTTTTTAATTTAACTTTGATAATGATAGACTTTTTATAGCATATACTTTAAAATGTGTTTTTAGGTTTTCTTTAAAAATCTAGAACTTATAGATTGATTTAGGAAAAATTGGTATCCATGAATACAGGAAGGGGGAAAATAAGCCAATATGGAGTTAGGAAATAATTTAGACTGCTATATTTTAATAAGAAATCTTTTGGTGGCATGTAGCAGACCAGAAGTAATTATGGAAGAAAGATTAACACAAGGAAAGTCAAGGGTGGAGCCTGCTCCTATGCAAAATTTTGTCATTGAGAGAAATATAGAGAACAGAAGCAATAGAGGAAGAATGCTAGAATGTTAACAACAGGGGTTTGAATTACCTACATTTCTGTGACTTTGAGTTACCTAATACTTAAGATTAACTAAAACAGTGATTTCAAGTTATGCTTTGCAGTATAACTAAAGCTTCGTGGAATACCTCCAAGGCAACTGGGGAGAGAATAGTGGTGGAACTGAGTATTTGGGGTCCTGATTCAACCAGAATGTTTCATTTCTATCTGTTTAATTAATTGACCTCTCACTAAGATTGCATTGGAAGAAAGGATTTTTAGCCAAAAGTGTTTGGACCTGATTTAAATAAAATTACTGAAATGCCTAAATGTTCAACAGATATGGCGTATGATGTCATTCATCATTTTCAATGCCTGTGGCAGACATTGCTAATTGAACACAGTACTCTTTCCTGTAGTAGACTTAGATTTAGTCTCCCTACAGCTTTTCGTGTGGTCCCTACCAGTCAGTCAGAGTTGTTTTATGAGTCGAAGTCCATTTACTATCTATACACTAAGTCCTATCATGTTGTTGGACCTTCAGAACATTTATTTTAGCCTAAGAAATGTATGAGCTAAATCATTCAGATTAAAGAAGTAAGAGACTAGAAAAGAGAGTGGTTAAATAGGAAATGGGTATGGAAAATATAAATTCAAATAAGTATTAGTGTAATAACCCTTACATTGTGATTATAAGGAGAAAATGCTTACTACCAATTGGTTAATTGTGGAAAGGCCTACAAAGCTCATTAAGTATGTGCTGAAGAGGCAGTTGAAATCAGCCATGTTTTCAGTTGGGAACCTTGAGACATAAATGATTTTATTCTATAAATTGCAAAATTTAATCATCAAAAGTTTAAACTTGGCAAATCAATGTAAGAGTCGGAAGTAAAATCTGCATTTCTTAGAAATGCATCTAGTGCTGCTTCTGCGGTCTTTGCCTTGTACCAAAAAATGGATTTAAAGTTCTCTAAATTAAAATGTAGAAAAGTAATTTTATGCACGTTTGAAGATTCACAAAGCAACGAATGCATTATGCTTGAATGTGTTTTATGTTCTATGAAGTCATGGAACTAATTGGGACATAAATGCAAACTTAATTTTCAAAGCAGTGACAATTACTTGTCTCTGTTAACAGGGCTACTCTAATGTGATGCTGGGATTGAATTTACCTAGGGCTCCATATCAAGGTTAACTCGAAAGTCTTGTGGAAGATCTGGAAGAAATAGGTAAGTGACCTTTCGGTGATAAGTCTCTTTTGTTCGTTGTGCTTATTTTTGTTTTTCTGATACTTATTTTGTCCTTTAATTTTTGGGTTAAATATTTTGCCCAAAGGTTAAAAAAATTATCAGTGAACTGTAGAGACATATCAAGGATGGCAATAGGAGTTTTTACCACTGTCTCTTCTCTTGGGTTTTTCGTTTCACGCCTTGCTGTGCTCCTTCTTCCTTTTAAAACTGGTCTCACTTTGGTTTTTGAAAATTAACACAAATTTACGTGGAATGTGAATCTGGTTTTGAAATACTGAAAGGAAATGACTAGACAAGAAAAGTGTTTGGAGTATTTTCTGTTACCATTCTGCTGGCCTTTTATACTGATGTTTTCAATATTATTTTATTAAGGCCCAGGTGATATTGAGGTTTTTGGGAGGATCTAGAAATGTCAGCAACTAAAGAGTAGAATACTAGTCATGATTTTTTCTTGAAAGTTTGATTTTTTTAAATAAACTTTTTGAGACCTAGCAAGTCAGCTGTTTAGAAAGCATTTGTTTACTTTTTAATGTTATACTTCTTTGAATCTAATGGTAGTTTTCCTTGGTATTTACAATGTCAATTTAGATAACTTTAAATCCATTGTTTGGTACAAAATAAGGACCACAAAGACAGCATGAATTGCATTTCCAAGAAATGCAGACTTTATCTCCCACTCTTACTCTATAATGTTTCTGTGAAATTAGTTTTTCAGTGTCATTCTTGACTATGGTATCAATCAAGCAGTGTGTTATAGGTGGCCAAATCTGTAATAATATACTTGTAAAAAGAAAACTGAAAGAAATTCTAGATGAGTTTACATCATTTTTCTCTCCAGTCTTTACCTCCAAAGAGAGGGGAACCCTCGTGCCCTGACTTCTTCAGATTTCTTTGTTTTTCTTGCCCATTCCACCCCAGAATTCTTTATCAAGGGGGTTCACCATAAGTGTAGGAAGTGTCTCAGGATCCTCACCAGAATTCTTTAATCAAGGGGTTCACCATAAGCATAGGACAGGTCTCAGGATCCTCACTGTGATGACTGCATTGCTCTAACCTTTTCTAAAACTTTCTCTAGATAGAGACTCCATATCTTCCCTGAGAGATTTTTGTCAATGTGCTTGAATTATATAGTCAGTTATTCTCAGGTACTGTTTTGCCTATGGAATTTTTCTTGTTTTGTACCAACTTTATAATTTTGTCAGACATACAAGCAAAACGATTCCGCATTTATTTAGCATGTAAGATTTTTGAAACACTTTGGCAACTTTTTACTTCATTTTGCTCTTTAATTAAACTTATTAATTTTACTCTTGCATTACTTATGATGTAAGTAAGGTTGACATTATTAGTCATTGTTTAGTAAGTGGAGAAACTAAAAGACAAAGAATTTCAATGACTTTGAAAAAGTAGTATAGCTTGTTGTGATCTTATAGCTAATAATGAACTGTTACGTGTTATTAGAACCCATACCTGCTTATGCTCAATCTTTCTTTTTCCTGAGTTAGTGATTTATGCTTACTTTAGACAATGGTTATGTTGATATATCCCATCTTTGTAAGACCTTTTATATTTAAATTCTCATTTGTTGAGTAGTAACAGGACATTTGTTTTAGTAATAGCCGGGGGATTTTAGGTTTATAAGTAAGAGTTGCCTGACAGTGAACATCATGGAACCATGAAAGAAATGACTTTTAGAAAATAGAGAGTCTTTTTCCCAGAAGGGTACATAATTGTGTATGTATGAAAATACATAGCCATTTTCAAGAAATACTAATTTTCTTCTTCCCTTACCACTCCTCTGTTCCTTTCCCCCAGAAATCCCTAAAGTAAATACTCGGTTGAATCTTCCTATTTTCGAACAATTATCCCCATTTTACCTCTCAGAGAGGTTACAGAACCTGACCTAGGTTATACTTCTGAAACGGGAACTAAAATATTTCGCACAACTTCCAACTGAGAGTGTTTGTGTATATGGGTAAATGGTTAGTTGAGTGTGTATATGTATATTTTACTTCATGATATTTACAATTATTTCCAGAGTTTCTATTGTAAGAATATTAAATCCAAATAAAAGATCAGTTTTAGTTATTTCAGTGGAGTAGAAATAAACTTCATTCATATACTTATAGAAAATTGCTGTAAGTTTCATAAATACTTGCTAAAAATTAGGCATCATACCTGACAAAATATTTGCTCTAATTTTCAAATTATTGAAAAGTAAATGAACTGTACAGGAAGATGATTTGGCCTAGCAGGGGCTGGGCAAGTGTTCACATACATGGCGTGCATACATTTCTTGGCAAAATGAAACAGAGTGAATAAGACTGTAAACAAAGAGGCTATAGAGTGTAGCTGTTGAGAATGTAAGCTTGGAAATCAGATTGCCTAGATTTGAATTATGGTTCCAAAACAAACCTACCGTATGTGAAACCTTGGACAAGTCATTTAACTCTCTAACACTTAATTTCTGAATCTGGAAAAAAGAGTAGTACCTACTTTATAGAACCGATTTGAGGACTAAATGTTTGAATACATATAAGGGCCATAGTAAGCATTTTTTTTTTAAAGTTAGCTGTTGTTTTGTTCTCCATTATATTAATCTCAAAGTTTGACTGTATTATCCAGGCCACCTGGTCAGTATACCCAGAATACCATTCTAACTTTGGTCCATAAAATGGTAAAAAGGAACTAATTTGTAAATGTACATTCTGTGATTTGATTAGCATGTGTATTAGTTTTTGATTGCTATATAAGATGTTACATATTTTAAAGCTTAAAACGACATACATTTATTATCTTAACAGTTTCCACAGGTCAGGAGTCCAGGCATGGCTTAGCTCAGGATCTTACAAGGCTACTCAAAATATTGGCCAGGCTGCATTTTCATTTGGAGTTCAGGATCCTCTTCCAAACTTACTGGGCTTTGGCCGAATCTAGTTCATTGCATTTGTAGGACTGAGATCCTCAGGTCCTAGAGGTTATCCACAGTTCCCAGCCATGTGGCCCGCTCCATACGCAGTTCACATCATAGTTGCTTGCTTCTTTAAAGTCAGTAGGAGAGTTCCTACTAAATGCTAGCAAAATGGAGCCATATATGTATGTGTGTGTATATGTATTAACATAACCGTTGAAATAACATCCCATAAGCTTTGCCATATTCTATTAGTTAGAAGCAAGTCACAGTCCTGCCTACATGCAAGGAGAGGGAATTATACAGGGCATGAATGTGGGGACCACACTAGAGTCTGTCTGCCACAGCATGTTGAATTTCTTAATTTAAAATTCATTTAACCTATTATTTTAGGGTTTTTCACAATTATGTAAGATTTAATAAAAAAGGAATATTGTCACTAACTGTAAAATTTTATTCTCAGTTATGTTCACAGTATAAATCCCAACAGGCCATTCCCCCCTGCCTAATACTGATCCATTATTTTAAGCTGGCTAACCACCAGACTAAAACAGCCTGCCCTGGTATTTAATACTCTCCAGGATCTGACAAAACCCCAGTATCCGACATTTCCTCCCCATTACACTGGTATGTATACCTTGAACTACGTGCCTTACACTTGCCCACATCTTTGTCAATGCATACCCTACTGTTTCTTTCCCTTTCTCCATGCCTGTAAAGCACATTTACATCTCTACTTCTTCCATTACATACTTCCTTGTTCTTTCCTCCTTTTTAGGCAACCCAGGACTTTTCCTGCATAATATCATGTGTGTATTTCCTGTAGCCTTGCACAAAATAGTATCTTAAAAAATATTCTCTAAATATATGAAATACCTCCTTGATTCAGAACAGTGGTTGATTTGAGAATCATATTTCAAAGGATGTTCTTTATAAATTATCCACTCTTACACTGACTCAGTAATCTGAAGTGTACCTCAATCAACCCTTAAATGACCTTTAGGAATCCAGTACAACTTACATATTTGGAACTGATTGCACATGGGAAGAATGTGAATGATTATTGTCCAGAGGGTGGGCTGTGGTAGGCAGCCTCTAAAATGGACCTTAATGATCCTCTTCTCCTAGTTTTCATACAACTGTATTTTTCCCTCCCACATTTACCAGAGTTGCTCATTCTTGCTGATAGAATAGAATATGGTACAAGTGATGGGATTTTGCTTTTCAGATTGGGTTATACAAGATATTAGGACATCTGTTTCGGGTGTTCTTACTTGTTTCTGTTTCTCTCTGTTTCTTCCTCTCTCTCTCTCTCTCTCTCTCTCTCTCTCTCTCCCTCTCCCTCTCCCTCCCTCCCTCCCTCCCTCCCTCCCTCCCTCTCTCTCCCCCTTCCTCCTTCCCTCCCTTTCTTCCTCCTCCCCTTTCTCCCTCTCTTTCTCTCTCTTCCTTCCTCTTTCCTTCCCTTCCTCCCTCTTTCCCTCCCTTCCTCTCTTTCTTTCACCCTCTCTCCCTTCCTCCTTCCCTCCCTCTCTCCTTCCCTTTCTCTCCTTTCCTTCTTCCCTTCCTTCCTCCCTCCTTCCCTTTCTCCCTCTCTTTCTTTCACTCTGTCTCTCACTCTCAGTCTCATGACCTGTTCTGGGGGAGGCTAGTTGCCTTGGAGAGGTTCACGTGGTGAGGATCTATGCCCTCTTGCCAATAGACATGGAGGAACTGGCAATACCCTGCATCTTCTTGAGGAACCCTGAGCCTAAGCCACCCAGCTGAACTACTCCTGGATTCCTGATCCTCAGAAAATGTGACATAATAAATTTTTTTTTTGTCAAAACCTGCTAAATTTGGAGATAATTTTTTATGTAGCAGTAGATAATTAATACATTTAATATTATATTACCCCTAAAAATTATTTCCACTAATTTCATTACTGGCCTGGACTTTGCAGGGAATACAAGGATTAATGGTATACTGAATATGTGGTCTCTAAAGTAAATGTAATGGGGTAGGCATGCATGTTTATAAGAAAGTGCGCCAAGTGAGAAGAAAATGTGAAATGTTTAGGTTTCACCTGGAATACTGATTTTATAATACGCAGAGGCCACTTTTAGTCTCTTGTTCATTGATCACATTAGTGTTGTAGAGTCATGCTTCCTGGGTTGGTCTGGGTAGGTCTGGGTGCTGGTCTGGTACTGGTTTTCTATAGAAGAGCTGTTTGGAATAGTTAAAAGCACTCTTACCTTTACAGAATCTGAGTTCGAAGAAGCTATTCTACTAATCTGTCATGCTAGTTTTCCATTCTTTTCCTTTAATGTCCTTATAGAGTTGTAAGGAATAGCATTACACGAAAGCATCTAGATATATGTACACATAATTGGGGTGCTGTACTTTGAAATGTTAAATTAGAAGAAGAATATATTTGGTCTCCAAAAAAATGAGTTGAGAAGTATGTATCAGCAAGTAATAGAACAACATTCTTGTATAAATTCACATTAAACCGTCATTCCAAATTTTCCTCCTATTGATTATACTGTGATGATAGAACCTGGGCAAAAATACAGCATTATATTAAAAAAAAATGGAAATTTTTTCCTATAAAAAAGAGAGTTTACATTTATAGTTTTAAATTTGTGGGTTGGAGTGATCCACTAGTAAAATTTTTGATACCATTATACAAAATAGCAAAATATGGATTTTTAACTGGCCTGCTTTTCAGTTCAACTGAACATTAAGTACTTTTGTAATGGTCTTATTTGCTGGGAAGAGCACCATTACAATAATCTGCTTTTTACAGCCCATATCAAATATGAACCAGCATCACTTATTACAAAGTTTGTACTTTGGGAGACATTTTCACGGTATCTAACAGGACTGCCCCACATTTCTTGGAATTAATCTTTAATGATATCATTTTCCAAAATGAGTTGTTGCTCAAACATACTGACTGTTTTGTGGTTAAAATCTAATCCAGCGGCTATATTTAAAATGTCATACAAATTTGTAAGGAAGGGTCCACTGAAACTACTGTTGTATTAGTGATTGTGTAAAAATGTTATAGAAGAAATGCTATGCGGTTTGAGTGTTTTTAGGGTTTTTTTCCCCTCTATAATATCTGAGGGGTGAATATGAAACTTCATTTTTAACTGTTGGCATTTCAAGTTTTTACTACTGGCTGCTGGAGTACAGAGGACTATTACTCTGGTGTAATAGTAGGTGTCATGTAAAATAAAGTTAGAGTCTGAAGCCTCCTTTTAGCTGTCAGCCTTATTAAGGAGTTCTTCATGTGTTGAACCCAGCACCTGGTATGGTGTAAGCGATGCTTGTGATAGCCTGGGGAGAGCTTTCTTTCTCTTCACTGTGCCTTTATTAGGCCTCGCTCACATTTTTGCCATTGCTCTGCCTTATCCAACTTTCTAGCTGCAACTCAGAGCACAGTAGGTCTAATATAGATTGACGCCTTTGCCTGAAGACTGATTGAAACCTGTGTTTCAGAGTTGCTAATGCTCACTGAACCATTTTATTGAAGATAAAGTAAATAAAATAGATTGCCGTATGAGAATTCTCTGAAATCAAATGGAATAATTTGGCAGGTTTAAGCCCATGAAGAAGGCAAAGCAGTGAAACAGATGTGAATACTTCTCATGTTCAGTATATCAAGGGAAAAATATTCTTGTTATATTGGGCCTAAATATTCATTCTTGTCCATACAATTAAAGTTAAGCATAAGTCTCAATTGCCATTTTATTTTTGGTCTTAAACAGTGGGTCCTCTGCATGAAAGTAATATGGATAAGAACTTTTGAGACTACAATACTGTGATGATTTTTTCTTTGTCTTTTTCTGACACTTAAATGCATGGATCAGTAGCCTCAGAGAGTTTAATAAACAACACGAATGGATTTGCCAAAGCGCACTCTAGATTCATAAGGTTGGAAAATAACCGTAAACCTTAGTCTACTAAAAGATGCTAGTGAACTTGAGTGTTTTATTCATTAATTAAAAATATGTGTTCACATGAAAATACCCTTTTTTGGACACTGTCCTGTGATTTTTTTTTTCTTTTTTGAATACAAGTGTTAGATTTATATGAAGAATTTTAAAATATTTATTTTGTATGTATTATCATCTGAAATAATCTTGAGGAGGAATAAAGAAGTTAGAGTGACCTTAGCATCTGGAATTCTATGAGATTTTGATGACAGTAGCATATGATGCCATGATAACATGTATTGACATATTTAATTTGTAAAATACAAGGATCTGAGCACCTGTGTGAAAATGTGTGGAAAGACTGATGCAGGGAAATGAAGATCTGTTATTTGATTGCCTGGGTCAGATTAAAAGTAAATATTTATAGAAGAAAAATCAATAAAAGGGTTTTGTTAGAAAAGTTTCTGAACTTGCTAATTAAAGACAGCATTTCTCTTCCACGTTATAAAGAATCTGTCACGTTAATAATTTCTTCTGTAATTTCTCTTGTGGCTTCTCCAAATTCAAGATAACTTCAGTTTATACCCTCTTAAATATTTAGTTCATTTTTTAAAAATCTGCTAATATATTTCATTCATTTATTTCTCAGGTAATGATTCATGCTTAATATTAGTTATAGTCATTAAATACATGTTTTCTTGTCTCTGGGTACCCAATAGTTTTATCAGTTCTCACAACTATGAACTATTTATGCCATAATGATTTCAGCTGTCATCAGTTAGATGTAAAGCATACGTGACACTCTCATATTAGCAATGAGCCATCTTAAAGAAATCTCTGACACTCTTTTTTGACCTCTTAAGTAATATTATCAGTTAATAACTGCTTGATTCTTAACCATAAATGTGACCCTTTTTCCTCCATAGGGTTCAGTAAGGTTCAGGGTGACTCTGAGAGCATGCAAGCCTGAATGGAATAAACGTGCTTCATGTTCTCTTGTGAGTGAACTCAAAGAGAAGTTACTACATTTCAGTTTTCCTCATATAGCAAGGCTATAAGCATAATCACCTACCCAATATTTATTAAATAATTTTATATTCCTAGTGTTCTAGTGCCCTTACATTTTATATTTGTTTTCTTCATTGTTCTAGTGTGTACATATTTCTCTCTGATTAACCAGAAATGTTAAAGTTCATTCCTCTCTCCAGAACTGCATCTCATTTACTCTGGACTCAAACCATTTATCTGCTTTGACATTTTGGTTTTCATTGTGAACTTGCCTTCAGAAAGTCATATGTAAAGAAGTTTTCTTGAAATGAGGAGAGCATTACATTGAGACTCTGAGAAGCCTTAGTCCCTTATAAATATATTCTAGACATTTAGCAACATGCCAAACTGAAAATGAGAGGAACTTGTAGTAAAGAGGTGCATTTAGTGTGTCTGTTTCTGATCCCACCCTTGATTTCTTTATACCCTACACTTTTCTCTCTGGTCACCTCTTGTTCCTTTGCACTTAATTCTACTTTTCATAATACTTTATTGTCTCTTTACATCACTAGTTTTGAGATTGTATGTGTCCTTCTAGCATTAGAATCTGGTCCCTCAGACAGCAGCCTGAGCGCCACATGATGGGGATGGGGATGATGATCGCTGACATTTAAATTGTTTAGTACTGGTACTCTTCTAAGATTCACCAGTATTAACTCTTTTAATTCTCACAACCTATGAGTTAGATACTTCTGAGGTAGAGAACATTATTGTCCCCATTTTACAGGTAAAGGAGTGGGGCCCAGAGAGTTGCACAGTTCATGTGTGGCAGAACTAGGATATGAGCTAAGGCAGACTAGGTCCAAAGCCCTTTAATGCTCTGTTGCCCAGGACTGTTGAATAGCCCTTCTTCTCTTGTGGTTCTTACTTATGGCCCAAAACGCAGTGTGTATTTAAGCATAAAGAGGTTTATGATGCAGGGTTTTTTTTGTTTTTTTTTTTTCTTTTTTGTTTTTTCCGGTATGCAGGCCTCTCACTGTTGTGGCCTCTGCCGTTGCGGAGCACAGGCTCCAGACGCGCAGACTCAGCGGCCATGGCTCACGGGCCTAGCCTCTCCGCAGCATGTGGGATCCTCCTGGACCGGGGCACGAACCCGGGTCCCCTGCATCGGCAGGCGGACTCTCAACCACTGCGCCACCAGGGAAGCCCGATGCAGTTTATAGTTCTGTATGTTAAATGCTTGGAGGCTAGCACAATCCAAATGAGTTAACTTCTGAATTATAGAATATATTTTTAAATAAAGCACTTCTTTCAAATGGAAAAACATGGACTAAGGTATGAAAATATTAGTAAGAATCCATAAAATCTGTTTAAGAAGTTGGTGAGAATGAGTTGTAATGAGTGTCTCAGTCAATATAAAGGGATTGCTTCATAATTACTCTAAAATTTTATTAGGCTGACTATGCATCCTGAAACCTTATTTTTATTTTCACTGTAGGTTTAGCAATTTTCCTTTATAATTGTAACAAAGATACATTAGAAGTTAATTCTGAAATCTTAAAAATATACAACTAGTAGCTAGACAGCTGTATTATACATCATCCAGGACATTTTTGAGAGAATTATTATTATTAATATTATTATTTACCCTAGACAACAGGTGTGCCTTGGAGTTGTCTTAGGTGAAGACATATAGTCACTCTGCTTGAAGTAGACACTACTGGTTGTTGCTTGAACATCCTTTCTCTGTTACCAGAACCCTGATGTTGTTGAGATATACGTCATTACTCCGCATAGCATATACTTCATGGGAAACTGACCCTATCCCCAGTTCCAATGTGTGGATACTGACTAGTTTAGGCCAATTATGATAATTCTATTCCCTAGCCAAGAATTTTTAATTTATATTATATTATTAAATTAAAATATTAAATAATGTTAAATAACTTCATTAAACTTATATAAATAAATGCATTTGATATTTGATTAATTAATTTACTATATCTGGAGCCCTTTCTACCTCTTGACCAAGTGAGATAGTAACTTTCTATTCTACTTAATCCTTTATTGTTTACTTTTTTTGTTACTTGAAGCTGTAAATATTCTGATATACTCATTTTAATCATTAGTTGAGGAGTTGGACCCTAACCGGACTTTCACTCTATAGGAATCTATTTGCATAATACAGGGTGGGCTTAGGCAAGAGGACTAAGGAGCGTAAGGGGAAAAACAGGGATGGAAGTTTATCTCCCAAGAGTTCAGAAAGGTTATTAAAATAATAGAAAAGTGGTTTCTATGTCTTTTGTCTTCTAAAAATAATTTAAGAAAATCAAAGGATTACACAATAGCCATTTACACTTCTAGGTTGGCACAGAAATGTTCCTAGTTTCTGGGGAGTTTTCTTACAGTAAGGCTTATTCCAATTTTTCTAGAATCTATCCCTGCAAACACCCCCCCCCCCACACACACACATACACATGCACACACAGGTAACACTTCACTTTTGGTGGGATTTTGAAGGGAGTGGAAAAGAGATTTAAACTACCTTTTTTTTCTCATCTGAAGATAGCTGCTTCTCTGGTTCAACTTATTGTTGTCCTATTATGAATTAGGTGATTAGATATATAGATTCTTATGTTTTCTCACATCACAGATGAGGAATCATCCTAAGTAACCATGGGAAAGGAAACTGGTTAAATAAATTATAGCATAAATAAACAGCAGAATAACCTAGAATATTTAGGTAAGTCAGTAATGCAAGTTACAAAACACTGTTTCAATAGCATGTAAGTTTTGCTTAAACTCCTTAATTTTTCACAGGAAAATTACTAGAAATATGTGTATATTCTATATAGTACATATGTATGTGAATATATATATATATATATATGTCTATATACAGCCCAAAATATTATCAGTGGTTATTTCCGGGAGTTAGTTATAAGATTTTCATTTTCTCATTTATACTTTTTTGTATGTTTTAAACTTTGTTCATTGAGCATGTATTTTTTCTTGAAATAAGAAAAAAACCTTAAAATAGAAAAACAATTTTAAAATTCTCAACCAGTTGCAGTTCTCTAATTAATGCATAATTTTCTGCTATATACCATTAGCCAGGTGTCCCATTGCTCAACAGTTCTGAGTAATAGAGATTTAACATATCCTTGTTTGTATTTTTGCTCAGGATTTTAACACCTTTAAAGACAATGATGTTGTGAAGCACATGGCTCCAGAGCCTTTAGAAATTGGAATTTTACAAGACTTTTTTCCTTGATGCCTGTACACTTCTACAAAAAAACCTAGATGTTAACTACTCAGTGACTTATCTTGTAGAACTGTCATTTGTAAAACCTGAAATACATCTCTTTCCACTGTGTAAGCTAATTTAGAATTAATCCTAAGAGGAAATGACTAGGCCGAGTGTTTCTTAGCCCCATGAGACATAAGTCCACTGTTTATAGCAAATATTTTGTAGTTCTCCCTTTATTAATATGAAATGAAATTCTTAGATATGTTGATATATAATTTTTAAAAATCAATGTAGTATAAAATGTAAATTATTCGGCATGACTAAATTAGAAGAGATCTTATGAAGTAATCATGTAATGCCCTACTTATAGACTAACTATAAATATGACAGCTAAAAATATAGTAATACATGAGCCATTATTAGTGCTATTTCCCAAAATGATAAAAATTAGACAAGTTCTGAAGAAAATAAATATTACCTTGATATACAGTATCCTGGCTGAGTATATATTAAAACCACGAAAAATATTTTAGACTATATATATGAAATAAGATTAGATCTAGTCACAAGTTTTTAATTTCTATGAATTTTTAGAAAGTCTCGCAAGATGCAATAGCATTCTTCATTATTGCAGGATGACTAACAAAACCCCTGTCCACACTTGATAGCAATGTCTCAAATTGTTCCAACGAAAAATTTGTTCCCCCACAAATTTCCAAAACTCTCCTTATAAAGCAATATGGTCCCTGCTGGGCGGCTCTGGTTTCAGTGTTGAGAGATCTGAGTTGTTCTTTGTCTCTGCTGCTATTTATGAACTTAAACAGCCTGCTTATCTGTCTGAAGTTCAGATCTATGATTTATTGGTGAAAAATGATTTCTAAAAAGGCATTCTGCACTAGACTTCTATGATCTCTTCTAAGTATCACCTTTTGTAGTTCTGTAAAATAAAGTCATCTTATTTTTGTCAGCCTATCTTGGAGAAACCCTCTAGGAGTGTTTGTGCAGAAGGACTTACCTCGTAGATGAGTCCATTGCATCTCAAGTTCTGATCAACATCCCAAAGGATGGGTATTTTCCCTGATATCTAGCACTTGGCATTTGTGTAATTCTCTGTGGGCATCTGCCTGATTTTTTAGTCAGCTCATGGAAGGTAATTAAAAGGGTGGAAGTATCACTCATCACCAAATGGCAATATTTGAGAAGTTAAGCTTTTGTGAATTGTGTGATAGAAAGCAGAGGTAAGTTTCTGAGGCTGGTGATTAGCAGAAGTTGATCCATAACTTACTCTTACTGAATTGTAACTGTGGATTTCAATTACCATCATGATTACTTAACATATTTATTGACTGCTCTTTTGCACATTATTTCATATTTTGATCTTTGTTAGCTAATTTAAATGCTCTTTAGGAATTTCCATGTTGTTGCAGTGGTTGGTAGAGCACACATTTGCACATATGCGAACGTGAATCATTCAGAGAAATGACAATATACGTTTTTACGGTCACAATGTACAAAATTTTGATGGTAGAAGTGTATTCCCTGGGGCTTCCCTGGTGGCGCAGTGGTTGGAAGTCCGCCTGCCGATGCAGGGGACGCGGGTTCGTGCCCCGGTCCGGGAGGATCCCATGTGCCGCCCTTCTCTCTCTTCTTTTGGATCATTTTTTTACCTTTCTTTTATGTTTCCTTAATCTGGGCACCCTTTCCTATTTGTTATATGTCTTAGAAATCTGAAACTAGTATCTCTCCATCTTTTTGAAAGTATACTTTTCATCTCAAAATTTTGGACAAATTATTTAGTTTCTTAACTGCCCATGTTGAACAGTTGAAAACTTTATGAACCATTATGATCAATAACTTACAATATAAGCTAATTTTAATTAAGGCATGTAAAAGTAGAACATTGGTGGCATAAATAGATTGATGCTATAAGAATGAGGAAAGCATACAGTATTTTATTCAATTATTTATTTTGTATTTTAAAGCTACAGCTTTTTTGTGTCAAATAAGCATTTCTTTTTCTTATTTTTAGTTGTACATACTTTTATTTATATTTTGAAACCATAGTATTTTTATGAATTTTTGTGAGATCTTTCCATGTTAAGTCTTTTTACCCTTTGTAATATTTCTTTTTTTAAAATTAATTTTTATTGGAGTATACTTGATTTACAATGTTGTGTTAGTTTCTGCTGTATAGCAAAGTGAATCAATTATACACATACATATATTCACTCTTTTTTAGATTCTATTCCCTTATAGGTCATTACAGAGTATTGAGTAGAGTTCCCTGTGCTATGCAGTAGGTTCTTATTAGTTACCTATTTTATATATAGTAGTGTGTATATGTCAATCCCAATCTCCCAATTTATCCCTTCCCACCCCCTTTCCCCCTTGGTAACCATAAGTTTGTCTTCTATATCTGTGACTTTATTTGTTTTGTAAATAGGTTCATTTGTACCACTTTTTTAGATTCCACATGTAAGTGATATCATATGATATTTGTCTTTCTCTGTTTGACTTAGTTCACTCAGTATGACAATCTGTAGGTCCATGCGTGTCGCTGCAAATGGCATTATTTCATTCTTTTTTATGGCTGAGTAATATTCCATTGTATGTATGTACCACATCTTCTTTATCCATTCCTTTGTCAATGGACATTTAGGTTGCTTCCGTGTCTTGGCTATTGTAAATAATGCTACAATGAACATTGGGGTACATGTATCTTTTTGAATTATGGTTTTCTTGGGATATATGCCCAGGAGTGGGATTGCTGGATCATATGGTAGCTTTATTTTTAGTTTTTCAAGGAACCTCCATACTGTTCTCCATAGTGGCTGTATCAATTTACATTCCCACCAGCAGTGTAGGAGGGTTCCCTTTTCTCCAAGAACTATAGCTTTTATCATAAATGTATTGAATACCTTAATAAAACTCTGCTTAACAATTTTAAAGTTATCAAAATAAATATGGTGCTGCATATTAAACAGAAGTACTTTAAATGCAATTGTAATTAGATAACTTTATTAGGTAAATGTAACTAGATACAGTGAATAGCTACATTTTAGTTTGTATGTTAACAAAGAGGTATATGGGTCTACTTTAAATTTTTAAAATCTCTCACTATGGGATTGTTGGTTTATGATACTGTAATGTAAGTGACCTAGTATTTATGACCACAGAAATTAGCCTTTAACAAACACTTTAGCTTCTACAGGTCTTTAATTAATATGGGTTTCTAATTTTTACATCTTTAACTCTTCAGTAATCAACCACTGGGAGGATAGTGTGTGTGTCTTTTTCAGCGGGGCTCAATGTTGGACTGGAGAATAAATAAAATGTGCAAATTTTCTTGAAAGTACCCTTTCTTGTTATGTTTAAAATAGAATTTGTACATGAAAATCTTGTAATTTGAGATTCAGAGGATTTCTATTCTTTCTCTAAAATCCATGTTCTCCCAGTGATACTTTGTCTTTACTGATTATAGTTAACATTTCCCACATGTTCTCCTTTGCACATCTAAAGAAGTGGTTTGGAATGTTTCAGTAATGACTTTAAAAGCAAAACATTTAAGAATAGAAAACAAATCTGCAAGCTAAAAAGAAGACACAATACATATATAGCCAATAGTAAGCTAGATACCTCATATAAATTTTATCTTGAAATATTTTAATGTAATTTTTGTTATGCCCTCTTATTCTGTATATCTTTTAACACTATTGTTTATATCATTAATATGAGAATGAAAAAATACAATATGTTTGACCTCATTTGACTTTTTTGACGTTCAATCAGTTAAAAGGTTTGTAAGACGTTTAATTACCAAATGGTATGATCATTATTCATCTCATCATTTGATATATAATGTCAACTGAATTGCCTCCCTGGAGTGCACTGTGTTTCACAGATCA
The DNA here is from genome assembly GCF_059928025.1 of Delphinapterus leucas. Classification (NCBI taxonomy): domain Eukaryota; kingdom Metazoa; phylum Chordata; class Mammalia; order Artiodactyla; family Monodontidae; genus Delphinapterus; species Delphinapterus leucas. Next base: position 35,196,979 of record NC_143137.1, on the reverse strand, counting down.
ATAGATTTACCAAGAGCTTGAAGGAGAGCTTTAAACATTCATTGAAAAGAAGGAAAAATATATCCCTCTTGTAAAATGGCTTATGTAGTCATTTTATCAGCTTCATACTTTTTTATTTACTTCTGTGAATAAATCTCCTTATAACAATAGTTTTAGAGTATTACAGCTCCTTTAACTAAATTAAATTATAGTGTTAATCAGATTTCTTTTACTCAAATGCACTGAAAACTACATAACAGAAATACAGAGGCAGATTTCTTGAATAAATTCTGCTTTTGAGATTTATCTTGAATGACTTCCATTTAAAATGCAATTCTCAATATTCTATACCTTCCCCTTAAATAACTCATATAAAAGCATTATTTTATATTATGTGCAGTCCTTATTTGTTATGAAGGAATTGTTATAGTGAGAGGTTTGGGACCAGAAGGGCAGTTGTTCCTTCTTTCCCACCCCTTAGATGCTCACCAGTCCTGATCAATTCCCACTGAAGTGCAGTTAGTAATAAAAACATTTAAAATTCATTGAGTGCTACTGTGTGCCAGCCCCTTCTAGTCAGTTCACATGTATTAACTCATTTAATATCTCAGCAGCCTTGTGAGGTAGCTATTGCTATTCCCATTCTGACAGATGAGTTATATAACTTACCCAAGGTCACACAGCTAATAAATAGAAGAAGTTGTAAGTGGCTCTTACCCACTTATACATACTGCTCCTTGGGTAGAGGGGGAGAGTAGTAAAACAGCTATCGGAATTTTAAAATGCTGTATCGCTTTTCTCTATACCCCTAATCTGTGGCGATTTGGAGAATGAAATTTACATATTAAAGTATGAGATGCTCAGTGTTCTGTTAGATTAGCCACAGAGTGTCAGGTCTGGTATTAGATTTCATCCTGCTTTCAATCTAATAAATTAATCTATTGCTGTTTCATGGTTGCTGGCAGAAGACATGAAACTCCTGGATCAGAGACAAAGGAAAGTGTTAGTTACAGCACAGCAAGCAGCGTGCACATCAATCAGCATGTTTGCATTGGTTCCCCTTGTTCCCAAGTTCTGCAGGCCAATAGGGCCCAGACAGATGTTATGCACACAGTGCATATATGTTACAAGTAAGGAACACTGAGTTATGGAAATCTGCCACATTTATAGAAAGCAGTAAACAAGCCTGAGATTTATTAATATCATCCCTCCAGGTTCCTCACTGTAAACACAACACTGAGCAACTGACCAGGTGAAGGCAGGATAGGGTCTTGCATTCTTGGTGCCTCTGTAAGAGCTGTAGGAGGGCAAGATGCTCGTGGAGGAATGTCCTTCCCACCCCTGAACCCTACTTTCTGTTAGTGTCTTATCGTTACTCTCACAAATTACCACAAACTTTGTGGCTTAAGACAACACAAATTTATTATCTTATAGTTCTGGAGGTCAGCAGTATGAAATGGATCTCGCTGGGCTAAAATCAAGTTATCAGCAGGGCTGTGTTCCTTTCTGGAAGCTCCAGGGGGAGAATCTTGTTTTCTAGCCTTTTCCAGCTTCTAAAAGCTATTACTGCATTCCCTGGCTCTTGGGCCTTTTCCATCTTCAAAGCCAGCAGTGGGTGGTTGAGTCTTTCTCATGTCACAAAATTCTGACATTGCCTCATCTGCCTCTTTCTTTCACATTTAAGGATTATCTGATTACAATATAATCCAGGATAATCTCCCTATGTTAAGGCCAGCTGGTTAGTAACCTTAATTTCATCTATAACCTTAATTCCCCTTTGTAATGTAGTGTAATAGGTTCCAGGCATTAAGACGTGGACAACTTTTGGAGGAGGGCATTATTTTACTTACCACATACACTGTCTTGGCTTTTGGTGAGTTTTTATGAGTTGGCTACCTTGCTGGCCACTCTAATTAATCTGACAGAGGTTGAGATCAAACCAACTTGTCTCACAAAACATGTAATTAAAGCTACTATTAATATGATTCTAAGCAGCAGGATAAGGACTACCCACACTATTGATCTTATTTATGCCCCCAGAGCCCTGGACTCAGCCAATTTTGAATAAACAGCAAGAAAGACTAGTAGGTCTTATTTTAATCAGCCAAGATAAGTGTAAGGCCAGTCAATTACCCAGTATGACCCACACAAGGGAGTTTAGACTGACATTCTGATCTTTGGTGTCATTGCCAATTATTACAGGGGGAAATAGGGCCAATGGAGAGATATTTTTATGGCCCATTCTCCCTCACATAAAAACATGTGACTGAAAGGGTCCTGTTCCTCCTTTTTGAGATGTATTGCTAAGCTTTGTCTGGATCACCATTCCACATTAGTTTGATTCAGTCACATGGGCAGGGTCGCTGACTAGCTGTGGCTTCGGTTGCCGTACACTCTATAAGTCAAGGCCAGTGGGCATCAGGAGAAACATGAATTCATATCAGGAAGGTTTAACTAATGCTTAAGGATCAAGCGGCATTAATTTTTCCTCCCCTTTCCCACCTCCAGGGATCTAAAGTGTTCCTTCCCCAGTGCCCTGATGGGCGGGCCGCTCTAAGAAGCCGAGTGAATAGTATATTCAACCCAGTGGCCATTATATTTATACCTAGGGCCACGTTAATCCAACTGTAGCCTGCAGGAGACTGACCTACAATTAACTTGGGATTCTCTTGCTCCCCTCATAACTGGGTTGCCACCTGGAAGGTATACGAATCAGCCTAATCAGTTGGCTGAGGTTGGAGTGAAACAGTGCCGCTGTAATCTGCAAGTGTCAACAGCAGTGAAGTACCAGCAGACAGCGTATCCCTGGGGTACAGATGGGATAAGCTTATTTCCCATTATAAAATATCCAGGTTCCCTGAGCTTAGTGATCTTCTCCTTTACAGGAACCACTGTGTATGCATTTGTCACTTGGCCCTCTTTGCATCACTTGGTGGAAATCAGAGCTCAGGAAACTGGCTAACCTTTTAGTTTTCATGTTAGGCCCTTCACAGTTCTTGACAAACACCAAGTGAAACGTGGCCTCCTGTACCACCACACCAATGGGCCAACTTGCGGCCAGTGTTGAAAGTCTGGCATGAAGTGGTAACTTCTGCATCAGAAACATGGAGTCCTTCATTGTGTGTTCAGCTTATGATGGTGGATGCAGTGCCATGCCTGGTGTGATGCTGGATCCAGGTGGCAATGGTGGTAATCTGGCTGGCGCAGGATTGATCAGCATCTTGATTCCAGTTGATCTCTTCAGAGAACAGGTTCTTATTGGGGGCCTCTATAGGAATGACCCAGACTATCTGATCAGCAGCCACAATTTTTTTCCCCGGAGTTTGAAGCCCTAGAGGTAGGTGTCTTTAATCTACCAACCTGTGGTCTTTCAGGTGGCAGACCATACAGTTGGGTCATTTGGCAACAGTCCAAGAATTAGAAAAAAATGTAGCATGGCTCATCAAGGGGAGTTTTGGTCGGGTTTAGAAGGACGGCCTTGAGTCCTGCCCACTGAGCAGAGTGACTGAGCAGCAGTAGCATAAGGAACATCATCAGGTTTCTACTTAGCCAAAGTATCAGTGGAACAAGTCAACGCATTTAGAGGAACCTCTGTGAATTGAGGGACTCATTTAGATAGCAGCTTTACTTTGGGTAGAAGGTTGGGGAGATAGTTTCCCCCAAAGGAGTAGCTGCCACTTGTTTATATAAAATTGAGATATAGTTAGGACCAGGCTAGCTGGCTCTTGAATATACCATTTCCATTTGATTGGAGAGACCTGTCAGGTCCCACCTTAGTGCTTCTTGGTTTCTTTCAGACAGCATGGGGAAGGTGTGGACCATAGACCAGCAGTGCTGAACCACCTGAGCAATCAGTGCTAGGCAGTTTTCTCATAGTCCAATTGGATGTGCAAACCTATGATATTGTTTTATAAAACTAGATATAGTTTTGTATAAGATGACTGTGACCCTTTGACTAAATGCAAAGGCTAGGAGCTATTTCTTATTCATCTTTGTATCCCTGGTACCTAGTTAGTTTAGTGCTGGTACATAGGAAGTACTTAATAAGCACTTCCTGAAGAAAGGAATAAACAGGCGATCACATTGTAAATTTGGAAAGAGGTTGTGTTGGCAATTGATAAGGTATGTCTATCAAATCAGGAGGATGATTTTATTAATAATGTGCTATCTGCCCCATTATTATCAACAGCTGCGTGTTCTGTGAGGCTTGGCTTCAATTTTCCACTACAACAATTAGGAAAATGAATAAAGTCAAGATGCTCTTTGTGTTCTATGTGCAGTGATTATGTAGATGACTACTTGTTTAACTTCTCTCGTGCATTACTGCTTACTCCTGGAAGGAAAAAAAAAGTGTTGACAAAGTAATAAGCATTATTAAGCATCCTAATAGTTGCCACAAAAATCTGACAGTATCTTTGTCAGCAGTGTACATATACTTTGAGTTCATAATACTAAACAAAATTAATCCAGATTATCATCCCTGTTTTGTAGTGGCTTTTTTCCCAAACTCCAAGAGGTATAATTGTCCAAATTTCCCCTCTGGGAATTTTATAGGCAATTTCCTGGGTATTTAACAGAGAACGAAGAAAGTTATGTTTGTTAAGCAAGTGAAATGATTTGGGCATTGTATTTAGCACATTTACCAGTTTATCTAATTTAATATTCATGAACACCATTTTATAAAGGGGCATAAAGGTAAGTACTAACAAAGCCCACACAACTAGTAAGTCTTTCAATTAATATTTAAATTTAGGATTATCTGGTTCCTCAGCTTCTATTCTTTCCACTAGGCCTCAGTTATTCAACCACTTTCAATTGATGGAACCATGTGATTAACATGGATGTCAACCACTCTGTTTGTATGAAGGATTATATTCTTGACTAGAGAGAGTGTTCTGTGCATTCCTAACATCTATGAAGATTTTTTAGTTTTTCTTTCTTTAGTTTGTATATAAAAAGTCACTATGCACATATACCTAAATATAGCCAATTCTCATTATTCACAGTAACCATATTCTTTAAAGTCACTACAAACACTGAATTAGCAAATGCTGAAATCATTGCTCCTAGAGGAAATGCAGGGCTAGGTTCCTGTGAGCCTCTGCTCACAACATTTTCGTCAACTGATCAATACATAACCTTGTTTTATCCACTATTCTGTTTAAAAACACTTTATTGAATATAGGCTGTTGATTCATCAACATGGAATTCATCGCCAACATCACTGTTAGCTCATGTCTGAACAGAGCTTATGTAACTAACACGCGGATGTTCTTCATAAGGCACAGCACAGCCTTCTTGGGTTAGGACCACTAGCCAGCAGTTCAACAGTGCACTTGAGGGCTATTTTAAACAGTGTAATCACCAACAAAAAGCACAAGTAGGGCACTGCATAGCCCACTAAAAGGACATTTGTGTACAGTACGAGAGCTGAAACAAGAAGGCAGAGTGTCACCTTGTTCGACCTCAGCTAGGAATATGCATGTCAGGCCAGTCAAATGTTTTGCTGCTCCATGCATGTGTGTGAAGGATCATGAAAGCGCTATGAGTATTGATTTTGGGTTACAAATAAATTTTAGCACATAGGTGAATTTGCAAATGTAGAATCTATGGAAACTGAGGAATAACTGTGAATAATATATATATATATATATATATATAATTACTAAAAATACTTTTTTGAAGGACATATTACTCCCATTTTCCAACATCATGTTTTTGACTGACGTGTTTATTCAGCATACATACTGAGCATCATTGTGACAGGCACTGTTCTAGGCACTGTGGGTTTAATAGTGAATAAAATAAAGTCCCTACTTTCATTGAAGGATATTTTTTTAGAATACTATGTCAGATGATGATCAGTACCACAAGGAAAAATAAGACAGGGACCAAGGATAGAGACTAATGTTGAGAGCTATTTTATATAAAGTGGTCAAGGAAGACCTAACTGATATGGTGGCCATATAGTAGAGACCAGAGGTAAATGAGGGAATGAGCCCTGTACGTACTGTATTTGAGGAAAGAGCATTCCAGAGAGAAGGAACTGCAAGTGGAAAAGACTAGCAGAGTTACATACTTAAGGTGTCTGAGAAGAGCAGAGAGGCCAGTGTTGAAGCACAGAGTAAGCTTGGACCTTAGGAGATTTGGTCAGAAAGTCAGCTGGGGGCTATTTTAGAGTCTTGTAGGTAAGGACATGGAGCCTAGCCATACCCAAACCTCTCTAATAAAACATACCTAATTTAAAACTATTATCCTTTATCCTCTAAAGAAATAAATGGCCCTAAAAATGATATAAACACTTTGTTATTAGCAGCTGATTTAAGTACTTGATCCCATTTCAAAGTACCTTCCAGATCTACCCACAGAACTGCCCTGGACTCTCCTGCACCTGTTTCCCTCTTAATCTGAGACAAAGACAGGTAGTTTCTTAAAGTTTGGTTTAATTTTTTCCTGGGGAAGTAAAAGTATGAGTTTTCAAAAAATTTTTTCTGATGATTTCTAAATTAAAATTATAATTGTTTTCTTGTACTTGCATTCTCTCATTCCCCCGACCTCAGTCCTTTATCTTCCCCTGGCATCTGGATGCCTAATGAGTTTTCTCCTTCTCTTTTCCTAATTCTTGTAGTTGTCCCAATGTATTATCTGTTGAAAGACTGTCATTAGAATTATAGCTCATCTTATCCTGGCTTGACAGCAGACATTTCTGAATGTAAGCAATAGATTGAGAACAACAGTTTAGAGATACTTTGTTGCAGTGGGTGGACTTGAGAAAGTAGAGATGTTAAATGACACAGTGACAGTCTAAAATTGTAGGATGATATTTAACCTGTACAGTGCTTTGCTCATAATAAATGCACAGTAAATGCTTGATAATTAACTGAATGAATAGAAGTGAATGAATTTTAAAAAATAAACAATTAGGTAGATTTGGCTGTGTGTGAGCTCCACTAAAATGTATATGGATTTCAATTCGTTCTGTCTCCACATCTGCCACCCTGTTCCACGCCACCATCATCTCCTGCCTTTATTTTTGCCACTGTCCTGTAGTTAGTCTAAGTTCCTACATACTTGATCACCTGCAGTCTGTTTTCAGCACAGCAGTTAGAGAGAAACTTAAAACCTAAATCAGATCATGTTACTTCACCATTCAAAACCCTCCTTCCCCCCTCCCTTTGCCCCAGGCTCTGCTGCCATTTTCTTAAAAGTAAAATGAAAAACCTTAAAATGGTCTACAAGACCATATACAATCTGATCTCATATCTTACTACCCTCTTTCTTCTTCATTCGGGTCTCGCTGCATCAGCCTTCTTGCTGTTTCTCAAACATCCTAGGCATGCCCCCTCCTCAGGGCATTTGCAGTGGCTGTTCCCTCTGCCTGAGTGGCTCTTCCTCCAGATGTCTGCACCTAACTCCATCAACTCCTTCAGGTCTTTGCTTAAATGTCACTTTCTCAATGAGGTTTGCCCTGACAATCCTATTTAAATTTCCGATCAACAACCACATTGGCTAATCACCCTCATCCTTCTCTAATTCTTCCTATAACATTTATCACCTTTTAACATACAATAGAATTTCCTATTTTTAAATTTGAGTAACTCTCTTCACCCTTTGGAATGTAAGCTGTTTGCCGTGGGGAAGAGAAGGGCTTACTCAAGGTTATTTTTCCTCTTAAAATGCTTTTCCTGGATCTAGACGCATTTGAATCTTACCTATAATTCAGGTTCCAATTCAAGTATTCACGTAAAGAATTCCTGGCAGTTCTTTCTCACACCCTATCTTCAACTTATCACAGTTACTGCCTTTGTACTACCAAAACATACGCTCATTTTCATAGGAAGATCAATAAAGAAAAATCTGGGCATTCGTTATTTCGGGTCCTGGCAGCTAGTTTATTTTGATTTACACTGAATTAGTTGAGCATTGTTGTATAGATGACTCTAGTGTGTACATTTTAACTTCTGTTTTGTAACTATTCACTCGCTAACTTATTGCACTGCAGAGCCTAAAATTGGAATCTTGAACATTTCGGTAGATATCCCTGAAAAATCTGCCTGTTTCTGTCACTAGTGAAGATTTCAGATTTAGAGTCACATTGGAATTCTAGATAATAGCATCCTACTTCTTCCTGTTCAATAAAAGTGTAAGTTGGGACCTCCAGAGGATTGTTAAATGTTTTGGGCAATTTGAGTCCCAGACTTGCATCTGATCATGGGCTCCAGGTCTCATAATACATACTTTCTTGAGTCACTGTTTTTTAGCACTTTGCTCCCTTTAAGTTATGCCACCTGTGATTTGTTGCTTGCCCTGGACTATTCATCATTTCCTCAATACCTCATGCCATTCCATGAATTTTCATTTATTCTTGATACTCTGGGGTGATGGCTCTTCTCTCCACCTTCTCTTTATCACTTCTGCTTTCAAAATACTGCTTAAACGTCACTTCTTTGAAGTCTTCCCTGATTAAAGCTAGGTAGAATTTATCCCTATCACACCTGTGTTCTTGTGGTCTTTTGTGTATGCTGCCACTATTATAGAACTACTTATTATTTAAGTCACTTTATTCTGTTTTTGTTTCTATTTCCTCGCTCCCATGTCACCATATTGTGACTTTTAAAAAAAATTTTATTGGAGTATAGCTGATTTATAATGTTGTGTTAGTTTCAAGGGTACAGCAAAGTGAATCAGTTATACATATACATATATCCACTCTTTTTTGTTTAATTTTATATTCCTGGCACCACATTCAGTACTGATTCACAGGAAGCTCAAAGATTTAGAGGCCTAAAATTTTCTGGTTATTCAATCACTCCATCTTGTGTAGCAGGAAGGACTTAATATATCCTCAAAATATTTGAGGAGTCATTCTGATCATCTCTTATGAGTGCTCAACTCAGCTGTTCCACAGATCTGTTTTGGTAGCTGCTTGTGGCACCTTCCAGCCCCTGCTCTCAGGTTATCTTGAGCAATCTTGTCAGACTCACACAAAATACGAGATGCCTCTCTGCTCCGAGGCCACAGTTTTTCCAGCCCCACCCTGAGAAAGCAGAACATTTCTAGCTCCTGGCAAACTAGGTACCTGCAAGAAGCAGAAGGCCTGGGGAGGAAGGAAAGGAGGAAGAGCCAGCCCAGCCTTCACTGATGATCTAAAGACCTCCAACTCCTGGAGGTCACTGTGCTTTTAAGGCACCATTTATTTTATTAAATATAAGACTGAAAATCCTAAGATGAACAACTTGTTTTGAATTATTTCTCTACTGTTTGAACTTCTCCAGACAAGGAAAGACTATTTGTTTTGTATTTGTGTGACAAAAGGAATATGCTGATGATCTCTCTACCTCTACCAAAAAAAAAAAAAAAATTGAAGGAGGGTAGAGGTCAAAGAGCCTTGCTATTGGTGCAACCATGAGTATCTAGTAAGTTTTCTCATTAAAAATAACTTTAATTGTACTTTACGAGGAATTCTGCAGCAAATCAATCCTTGGAATAGTATCTCATAATGGCTGAGCATTATTCTCCACTTCCCTTTTCAGCAAAAATGTATATACAGTGGATAATGGAGAAATGTGTAAAAGGTAATTTCAACTCTTGTTTTTGCAAGCTGGTAGGGTTGCAATGAAATATTCACAAAGCAAATGAAAATATACTGAACATTCATACTAGGTACTTTTTTGTTTACATTATTTCATTTTAAATTTCTCAAACAATTTTCAAAATAAGTACTTTTATTCACAATTTGCATGTGAGAAAACTAAGACTCAGAGAGGTTAAGTAATTGGTCCACAGTTCGTGGACCCATGCATTTTTACTACTATAAGTCGATGATTTTATTATGAGCTTAAAATAAATGCTGTAAGAATTCAGAGAATTACTCTATACAAAGTCTCATTTTAAAAAAAACTTAGGTTACTTTGCCCTTAATATATAGGCACACAACTTCAAAGCAAATATGATCTCACTGAATCTTAGCAATAACCTTATGAGATGTGTATTATTTTTTCTATTTTATAGACAAGATATCTGAGACAAAGAGAGGTTAAGTAAAATGTCAGAAATCTACAGATTTTAAGGGCAGAAGCTGTGTTTGAAACCAGCCTTTCCTAAGGATAGAGTTCACATTCTAAGGAATGTGGTGACTCTGGCTTTACAAACCTAGTATTCACATTTGTCAGTATCAGATGGTTAAATATAGGGTTTATTGTAAATTAATTAAGTTTGTGCTATGTTATGTTTCATGTACTGATTTCATTGTGTGTTCATACAAAACTATTTTCTTGTTATGACATACATGTATTTGTGTGTGAGGAAGGTTTAGAATATGTGTGGCTGCTCTTCACATCTGATTTTTTTCTTCAAGCAAAATTAACTTTTATTGTCGTGGATATCATAGTGAACTTGTATGTATTGAAAGGCATGAGTTCTTTGGCAGATTTATACCTAAGTCATTAATGTCTTTTGTTTAAGTTTGTTGCACATTTTATATTCAGTTAAATTTAACTTCTGCATATATTAGTTTACATAGAGTATTTATATGTATATGTCAAGGCGTGTCTGTGTGTGATTTTTGGGCATGTTTTCACCATCTATGAGTGTACTCCCTAGTGAGTGTAAACACATCAGAGCCTCTCTTCATGCAATTACAATCCATTATCTATCTTAATTTTACAACCAATATTTCCAAAATGGAATGGTTCCTATTACCAGAGGTTAAACTGTAATTTGAGTTTAGCTGCTTCAGACTAAAATCAGCACAGCAGTATATCGCCTTTGTGATACTGTTAAACGTTGTAAAATCTTCTTGAGCATTGGTTTTCTTTACAGAGAAATCATTCGTTTTACAAGTACAGAAGACATGAATTTCAATTCTATTATTTAAGTATAAAAGAGAGAGGGAGATGCATAATAGGTTTATATATGACACATACGTATCCAGTGAGAGGATGGGTCGCTTAAAGGTCTTCTCCTCACTAGGGAAAGGTAATCATTCTAAGCAAGAGTTACAGTGATTTGCCACCAAAAATGTGACATTGAAAAAGGAAATGCCTTCCAATTTTCCAATTTATTCAGTTACTCATTTTTAGAATAAATAATTACTTTCCTATCAACTGACCATACAAAAAAGAATTACATGTCAGTATTTTTGAGTCACTTTTATGTAAACAATATGAAATACCAGCAAATAACTTATAACTTTCCTCCAAAGAACAAGTACAATATGAAAATTCTGATACTGCTTTTATTTTTAGAATTTATCTTTGTTTAGTATTTTACTACCTCAAGTGACTTCACAGCTATTACAACTAGGAAACCAACTAAAACGTTCTCTTTTCTAGATTCAAACCAGAAGTTATATGTTAGTGCTGGGGTTATTCTTCAAGATGCAGAACTCTATACTTTTTATTCTAAAAATCCTATCAATCCTTATGCTTATCAATATTTTGGAAGTAAGGTTTTTTTCTCTATCATATGTCTGATTTTCAAAGTGAGAGATTGTGATTTTGGGCTCATCACAATCTTTACACAGAGAATATGTTTTTGGAATTTTTTGTCATTAGAACCTTCCTTTTAAAAAAAAAATTCAACATCATAAATCCTTCCAATTCTCTCACTACAACTCCTGCTTTCACTTTTTGGTAATACTCCTTTGAAAGGTGTTTCTTCTGTTCACTTCCTGACCATATCTCCATCTTTCTTTATATTCAGATACCATGCTCAGTGCTCTTTGAACTAGCCTGTGTTCACTGTTTATTTGTCTGTGGTATCTGCACATTTCAAGCTTTCTTACTTATTCTTTTTCAGGGAAATTTGTTGCTATTCATCAGGGCTCTCTCTTCCAGCTTTTTATAAATTATTGCTTGCTGGTATTGATGAATCTTTTCTTTCTCCTTATCCTCCAGAGTTGGTGTTTTTTTTTTTAAATCTGCTCTTTGCTATTTATCTGTGCTAGTAATCATTTATAACAGATTATAAAATTCATTGGCAACAGAGGATTTATATGTTTCTACATTAAACTTCCAGTTATTCAACATTATGTACTGATAAATTTAATTAATACTTGAAAAATTTAATATTGATGCTTATGACAAAACAGTCTGTAAAGGTTCTCAGTATAAACTTGTTCCTCGTATTAAGGGAGGATCAGAACACTGGACAAAGAGAAGTCAGATATCTCTGAGTGTTCTTGTTTCTGGTACCATTTACCCACACTCTCCAGAACGTAAGTTTATAAGATGATTAGTATATGAAACCCCATATAGTCCCATTTTTATCTTATTGTAGTCTCTGGAATCTTTTCTTTCAAATTAAACATTTTTGCTCTCCAGAAAGTACAAAATGTATGAAAAATGACTTTTTTGGTCCTGGGTCACACATCAAGCTTAAAAACGTAGTAGGAGGGCTTCCCTGGTGGTGCAGTGGTTGAGAGTCCTCCTGCCGAGACAGGGGACATGGGTTCGTGCCCCGGTCCAGGAGGATCCCACATGTCGCGGAGCGGCTAGGCCCGTGGGCCATGGCCGCAGAGCCTGCGTGTCCGGAGCCTGTGCTCCGCAACGGGAGGGGCTGCAGCGGTGAGGGGCCCGCGTACCGCAGAAAAAAAACCACAAACAAACAAAAAAACGTAGTAGGAGATACGGAATTAAAATCCAGTAATCAAGATCGATATTAAAAAATACTTGACTTTTTTCCAGCAATTTTCTCAAAATACATATCTATAAACATTGTATTTCCCTTAACTTAAAGAGTTAAGTTAAACTTAGTTAAAACTCTTAAAGACTCTTTGGTTTTTCTAGATTGTAGTCAGTTTAAAAGCATGTTAGTAAGCAATGGATAGAATCAAAGAGAGGGAAAAGATATGGAGGAAAATAATAAAGCCGTATTCCCACATGCCGCGGAGCGGCTGGGCCCGTGAGCCATGGCCGCTGAGCCTGCGCGTCCGGAGCCTGTGCCCCGCAACGGGAGAGGCCACAGCAGTGAGAGGCCCGCGTACCGCCAAAAAAAAAAAAAAAAAAAATTTTAAATACCCAGTTTCTAGAAGGAATCATTATTTTTCTAGATACTTAGACCTGCAGGAATTTTTTCCTAGTCCTCATGAATGCCCACTGTGTAGTATAGTGAATGAGCAAGAGGCCCATAATAGACAAAATAAAGCCATTTCTTATGATATCTGTGTGCCGAATAGATAACTCCAACGAGAAGTTCAATAAAAGCAATTTTAAGAGATACTGAAGCATTACTTTTGTAGTTAGAATTAGTTCATTCATGGTCTGGTCAGATTGAGATGTAAAATTTAGACTCTCTGGCCTGAGTAATGGATGCTCTGTGTGTCATTTAAGCAATCCTCCATGAATATTATTTCTTTCAACTAGAATTTTGATAAAGGATTAGATAGCAAAGAGTGCAAACCTTGTACACTTTTACAAGAATGTGAGGTTCAGAAGTCATTTGTGGCTTAGGCAGATTATCTACAGAGAATGTAAAGTTGAGGTTTCTGTAAATTAAGGTGCCTGCATCAGAGCTCTGTTTGAATAGATGGCCCCCGATCCCACCTAGTCATGGGAATGGGTTTAGTAGAAAGGGTGAATGGGAAGAGCAAAGTCTTTTGCAAAAACATTTCAGAATTCACTCCAAAGGAGGTGATTAGAAGGGTGGGAGGGAGGGAGACGCAAGAGGGAAGAGATATGGGAACATATGTATATGTATAACTGATTCACTTTGTTATAAAGCAGAAACTAACACACCATTGTAAAGCAATTATACCCCAATAAAGATGTTAAAAAAAACAAAGGAGGTGATTAGGGATTTAAGACCTTGAAGTTGATCTCTATGATGTAATTTGCAGCTCCTAATGTGACAGCTGATACTCATTTGGGGGCACAGGGAATATGGTCTCACTGCAAGTTGTTTGTGAATCCAAGCATTTGTTCTCCAATGTCTTTAGGTAAATAATAAAGCCAAAGTAAAGGTTGGCACACTATGATGTCTTCTTTACAGTGTTCTACCAGTTAAAGATAGACCATGCCTTCTTCTCTGAGCCTGGGTATGATAATCATTAACTCACAAAAATATTCAAAGCAGTTGTCTCTGGTCACTTACCATAACCACAGATACAATTTGAGGAAAGATTTCAGTAATGTTTACTTTCAAGCAGTTATCTTCATAATGAACAGGTTAGGACACATGTCTTTAATAGATCCAAAAAAGTTAGAGGTAATATGGTTAGCAGTTTTTGCTAACCTGTGTAGAGTCCTTCAGATGGCTTACCTTTCTCTTTTTTCTCCGGGACTTCACGTAAACATAGATTACTCCACGTAAACATAGATTACTCTGCCCTGCACCTCACCTGCCTTAGTGATGACCTTTCATCCTGGGGGTCAGAGCTCAGAGATTCATTTCCTCAAGAAAACCTTCTGACTTCCCAGACTTGATTAAGTTTTCCTGATGAGCGATCTCATTGAATCCTGGACTTTCCCTTCACATCAGTATCACAGTTTGCAATTATATATTTGTGTGATTATTAACTTTTGTCTACATACTTCATGAATGTACTGAATGTGTCTGTTCTTTTCCTTCTGTCATCCAGGTACTTGGCAGTAGTTGGCACATAGTTACTCAGATATGTGTTGCATGAATAAATGAATACATCAATGAACGAACAAATGAAGTGCCACTAAAATTCTCAAATTTTGATTTAATTGTTAAACTTAGTCATCATTTAATAAGTGTTTTGAATCTTGGAGTTATTGCACATAAAAAGCAGTGTTAAGTATTTCCTGATATTATGTAGGTTTATACTACATTTTATTACAGGTTATTTTACTTTGTATTCTCTTTCCTTTTCGTCACGTTCTGTTTTTATTTTTGGACGTGAAATGATAACTTATACCTGGAGGTTAAAATTTAAGGCGCTTGAACTAGTTAGAACAAAAGTATGAACTCAGTAAGCAAGCAAGCAGACAAACTCACCGAAAGTGCAAAGAGTCTCTAATTCAGGTCTTAACGTGCCATTACCTTTATAGTAAAAGAGGTCCTCTTTATTGCTCGTTGTCATTTGTTTAGCTGACTTCCTAGACAGATACCCCATCAAATTCCATGCAAAAAGTGATAGCCTCTTATCAAGAGAAATAGCATTTTAAAAATCCCTTGAAATAATGCACAACTATGATACACTCTCTGGGTTCATGAAGTGAAGGGCAAGTGGCTCTGCACATCAGTGGCCCTGAAGAATCATTAGGACGTTGTACTGGTGGTCATGAAATAGTAGGAAGAAATTGTGTGTGTGTGTGTGTGTGTGTGTGTGTGTACACCTTGAGAGAGAAAGGAACATCAGTAAACTGTTTTAAAATCATGAGCTTTCATTTGATTTCAACACTCTTACAGACAGAAACATTAAATTTTTGGCCTATGTAAAAAACTGGATTGTGTGCTGATTGAATGGTGTTTGCCTTTAGTTATTTGGAAAAATAAATTGTAGCACTTTATTCCCCATAATGATGGATAAATGAAAACATTTGGTTAGATAATAAAAGTCAGTTATCTGAGAAAATATATTTCATGAGCAGGGGCCAAGCTCTTTCACTTTATATGAATATGTGATAATGATACATGCCCTACTTTTTGTTATTTGGGTTTAATATTTTTTACTTCCTTCAGTTTTTCTTTCAAGCCATTCAAGGTTGTTTTCTTTCAAGTTGCTTTAGTTTTTCTTTCAAGTATAGTTATATATGGAAAACTTTTCTCTGCTTCAGTTTAACTGATTTTGATTGGTTTAATTCACCACAAGGAATAATTCTTGTTACATTTGATTTGAGCCTATAGATTTATTTTTTCTGGTAATATTTAAGTAAATATTACTGCAATGTCATGATGTTTATGCTTTCACATTACTCATTTAAAGCATCATTAGATTTAAACTTTAGCCTAGGATGGCATTTGTGCACCTGTTTCTTTGTATAGCAACTGATGGTCTACCATTATAAAGTTTCACTCTGACTTAGGGGGCATGTGTGAAACATGGCAAGGATAATGAAAGGTTGTAACTGAAGGAGAAATATTATATGAATGTACATATGTCTGAATGAATATCTGTGCATGAATTACTGGCAGAATGGTGGAAGGAAATATTTTGCAACTGTCAAGGGATTTATATGAATCGTAAAATAACCTGTAGGAGGGGAAGTTATGAGAGGTACACAAATTAGCTTTGAGGACAGTCATTCATCTTATTTATTGTCAATAAAGATATGCCTTTTATATAAGGAAGAAATGATAAATTTGACAACAATTTCTGTTGATATTCTCCAGGCACCTCCTACCCCCAGAATAAACTAAGGCAAGGGTATAGCATCGTTTATAATAATAACAAAAACAGAAAACATCCAAATGTGCATAAGCAGTGAATAATAACTGGCAGCCTTTTTAAAAAATAAAAAAGAGTAGTATTTCTATTACATGTTACATTGTCCAGTAAAAAAGCAGGATTATATTTCAGAAAACAAAATTATATATGTGTGGTCTTGTGAGTATATTTTACAGGGGTGTAGGTGTAACTGACAGCTGTTTAAATTTAAGAAGATGGGGAAAATATGACTCAAATTTTTAATAGTGGTTACCTCTGGGGGACAAAAGGGTCAAATTAGATGTACAGAGGCATTTCTTTGTACATAATTATTTTTTAAATGGGAGTATGAGCAGTTTTTTGTATTTTTTTCTTTATTTTTGAGATTTTGTTTTAAAACAGCACAAGCCAAAGAGACTCAGGATATAGGACTGGCATTATTTAACATTTTAATTTGGCTCTGATTGCATCCTATAAAAGACACACTATGGGAACATAATTTAAAAAAAAAAAGACAACTATAGTCTACTAGGAGGCTGAATGAGCTTATAAACTAATGGGCTCCTTGAAATCAGTGCCTTTGTGATTGTAACTACTAATGTCTCACTGGACAGAAATCGGCCTCGGAGTTCATTAAGTTATTGTTGAGGACAGGTTGAAGTAACTGGCTACCCAGAGATTTACTGGGTTAAGATCAGTTTGGTGAAAATTTTGGATATATTAAAGTCAAGTAATTCTGTTGTGGGGAAAACAAACAAACAAACAAACAAAAACTTGACAGTTTATGAGTAGATGCATGTTGAAAAAAGGAATTGGATGAAGTTTTTAAAGTTTTTAAATTACCTTCTAATTTTACAAATGCCTTCTATAAATACCATGATTGTTCTTTGAAAGGTAATATTTTAAATTTATGAAATGTCTTATCCCTCAACCCCAACCTCCTTATATACCTACCTTAGATATATGATGTATGAATGCCAGGAATCTAATAAAATTTTACCAATTTCTCCCATAATTTGTTGTGAATGAGACTTGTCTTTGCATCCTTTCTTCCTTTGAAGTCCTTGGGTGGCACTAAAGCCCATGATGAAGTTTCTTTATTATATCTTAATTAAATTATCAACTGTTACTGAAATAATTGAAATACAGTTCTTGGTGGAACATAACCTTATGAAACACTTTAAACCTCTTAAGGCTCAAAAATAATTTGTAAACTGTAAAAATAAACATTTGAATTATAATTTAATTGAATACAAAATATTTATACTGAACCTATGATTATATCCTATAATAATGTGCTTTTCAATTCCCTTACTGAACATATGTTTCAGGCTAAAATGACAAGAATAATGGTTAAAAAAGGAAAAAACATAATAACAATCTAATATAAAGAGGATCTTTCAATATGTATATGTAACTGTAGACGAATTAAAGAGCGTGTCAGGAATAATAGCTAAGATGAAGCACGAAGATGAATCTTGATGTATAAAAGTTAATTTTCTTGGCTACCGTGTCAAGAAATATGCGTATTGGTCATTGGGTTGGCTGTGGAAGAAAATTTGTCACCTTCTACTCGGGCTAGGAAGGCTTTGTTCATTTTCTCCAAGGACTAACATTACTTTCTTATAAAATGTCAAATATTCTTAGCTAGAATAAGGGCATCAAGTCCTTTTCTGACATTTTCAACAGTCACATATCGTATGTGCAACAAATAACAATTCCGTATTACCTAACAGAAGGCATACCCACCCACTAAATTGGCAGCAGACTTTGATTAGTCCCAGTGAAGTTCACTAAATTGTTTACTGTCTGTGCCTGTGTGTGTAGATGTGTGTGTGTGTGTGTGTGTGTGTGTGTGTGTGTGTAGGGGAGCTGTTAGAGAAGCATTGTGAATGATGGAGGTAAAAGCTGTTTAATGAACTGAATATGGACACATGCAACTTATGCTGTTACTTAAATAACTTAATAATTTAGTAGACAAAGTTACTTATTTTTCCCTTCTAGAAGAGAAAATTTATTACCTTAACTGAGGGAAAATTTATTATTTTTCTTCCATCATGAAATACGTTTATAATTGTGTAATAAACTGGTGATTTGGACAATCAGTAAAAAAATGCTGCTCTGTAGGGTTCTGTCGTTCATTTTCAGGTGGGGATATTGCTCTTAATGTTAGAATTTACGTCTTGATTTATAATTTTTTATCTGATAGTATGTCTTGCTACATTGAAGTGTGATTAGAAAAAACTGCTTCACAAATCAGCATTTTTCACACATTTTATTTGCCTTTTCTGAGCCACTCCATTTTATTCTCCTTCTCCTAACTCCAAATACTGCCATTCTAGAAGTAAGGAAAGTTGAGACTCAAATATAATATTAAAAATAAGGGTGGGTTGGGTGAAGAAGTTCATTGCCCCATTCATAATTCCCTGGATGCTGTTTTATAGAGTTCTGTGGTTTGTGAAACATCAGTCAGGAACTGAGTTTAAAAGAGTTGGTGATGTTGACTTCTTCCACAGCTGAAAATGTAGAAGTATCAATGGTAAATCTTATCCTAGAAGGAAAAACATGTTACATTATTGAAAACCTTCAGAAGTCTTCTGTCCCTCACAGGGAGGGGAAAGGGTAAGCTGGGACGAAGTAAGAGAGTGGCATGGACATACATACACTACCAAATATCAAATAGATAGTTAGAGGGAAGCAGCCACATAGCACAGGGAGATCAGCTCAGTGCTTTGTGACCACCTAGAGGGGTGGAATAGGGAGGGTGGGAGGGAGATGCAAGAGGGAGGAGATATGGGGATATATGTATATGTATAGCTGATTCACTTTGTTACACAGCAGAAACTAACACACCATTGTAAAGCAATTATACTCCGATAAAGATGTTAAAAAAAAAAAAGTCTTCTGTCCCTTACTTCTCTGAAAGAACTATTGAAAGATCAGGATCAGTGCAGGTTGGAAGAACTAAAGGATTTATGGAAGATATATTTCATGAAGAAAAAAGAAATGTTCTGGTTCTCTAGATTCCTCTCTACCACAAGACAAAAGTCTGCAGACCAGTTTTGGAACAAGAAAATAGTCTCTTCTCAGAGGAACAGCGCTATTTCCAAATAAAAAACCTGCCAGTGAGTCCACGCCTCATGTTATTTGGAGAAAGAGTAATACTGATAATAATAAAGGGTTTCAGGGTAATCCTCAAGCCCACTATTCCCCTAGAAGAGATTACTCATTTGATGTTATAAGCTTACCAATTGGTAACTTTCATTTTAGTTTGGTCTAGAAAGAGAGGAATTTTTAGAACCAAAGAGTTTAGTACATCACGTTTACTTTTACCTTTTTCCTACTGCTAAAATTTTCCTCAGTTAATTTTTTCAGTGACCGTAATTAAGTTCGCCTCAGGCTTCTATGATTGAGGTTATTTTCACCATTCAAAAAACAAGCAGCTATACTTATGCTTGTGTGAATAAAAGTTTTCTCAAGCTTCTTTTCCTTCTTTCATTATATCCATTTTGTGTGAAATTTTTAGTGTTGTGCTACAGTATGTCACAAAGGATATGCAAAAGAATTCGATTTAGGGTAATTATTTAAAAACTACTGTTTTAGAGTCATCAGAAGTTTTAAATCTTGCATAGTAGTTTACTTTTCTCACTTTTGGGTAATCTACACTGAAATGCCTTGGATTGTGTGTGTACCTAAATGAAATGTACTGTAGATCAACCATGAGTCATTAAAATTAATAAATAAAAATTGATTTGTCTTTTCTGTTTTAACCTGGGTTAGCATTGTGTATATTAGTCTTTGAACAATACACACCTGTCCTTAAAATGCAATTCCGTATTTGTATAAAATAAGTCTGGGAAGTAAGAGAGAGAGTAGCTCCCAAATTTACACCTCTCCCTAAAAGAAGCTATTTTTTAATGGAATGACACTAACAGAGTGAATTATAAGAAATAGAGCAGGGACCATTTGTAGTGCAAAATAAATTTCATATTTATGCAGGATTATTATAGATTTTTGAGTGCCTCAATTTTCAAAGCTGATTTTGAAATTGAAATAAATAATATAACTCGGGCCAAATCTAATATTTTAGTCGTGGTGCTTATTTCTTCTTAAGTTAGTGTGAAAATATCTGTGTCCCTTGACTAAAGGAAAAAAAAAAAAACTGTGGAGAAACTAGGTTCAATTTTAGATATAAGTCTTTTTGGGGTTGGAGTTGATATTTACATGCCATCTGAATTTCCCTTCTTCCTAACTACTGGTTTTTGCTAATTAAAATAATGAATTTACTCCATTTTTGAAGTGACACTTTTTTATTTTCAAGATTGAAATTGATTGTAAATGCACAAGGTTTTAAGAGCTAGAATAAACAATTAGTAGATTTTTTAAATAAAGAGTGTCTCTGTGTGTGTTTGTGTATGTATATACACAAATAAAAGTGCTGACTTTTTACTTCTTTATCTTTGAAGATTCAAAAGCTGTTCCTAATTTTTTACACAAGAGCGTGAACACAAGATGTGGTTGCAAAATACTGGGTGATGAATTATATTGCCATTCCCTGCTTTTCTATGAACTCTTATTTGTATAGTAGCTATATGCTCAGACTTAGAGAGTATAAGAAGTGAAGTACCCTGAAAAGTATCACATGATGGCACTGTTTCCATTTCTACATCCAATATTATGAAATAAAGCTATAATAAACTGGTATTAAGAATGGGGTATAATGCCAATGTATTTTGTATAATATATGTAAAATAAAAATCTAACCATTAAGGTTATTAATCCGGGTACTAAAGTGAAGGCATAGATTTTTTACAAAGTATTTTGTAAAAGTTTGTATATTTATCATGTCTGTAATTTAGATCACAAAGAAACAATTTATCTGGAATTCTAGAAATTTTAATATGACAGAAAGCAGTTTCATTCAATACTTGAGTTCTTTTAGGAATTATTTTTTATAAATACTATACTATATTTTGTACTTAATTTTATTTTGGAAGGAATAATGCTGTATCACACACGAGATTTAACTGTGCTAAATATGACCATTCACACAGAAATATGTCAGGGGAATGCCAAGGAAGTGTAGAAATGAGGCTAATACGAAGAAGGTACATGGATCGAAGGTTGAAGGGATCAAGCATAATTTTAAAGTGAACAAATTTCAAGTATGGTCAGCCTGAATATTTAAAAGGTTCATTAATCTGAGGAATGTACGTGTTGAATGGTGTGTGATTTCAAATACCGTAATTTATTATGGTAAACAGTCTCTCCTAAATAATAGGCATGACGAAAATGGTATAGAGTGACTATCATTTCGAGTATGCAAGTACAATAATTTTCTGTTCACAACAAAAATGAAAAAAGATTGCTCAAAACACATTGATATATTGAAGTGCAACTTATGTGGATGCGTATCTTTAAGGATTAACCAAGCATCAGTATTTCACCATGTTTTATCCTTAATAATGAATTAACAACAGTAGATATTGATGCATCTTCCCAGTGGCAGGTATGGTTAAAATAATTATTTATATATATATATATATATAGATAGA
Source organism: Delphinapterus leucas (assembly GCF_059928025.1). Lineage (NCBI taxonomy): Eukaryota > Metazoa > Chordata > Mammalia > Artiodactyla > Monodontidae > Delphinapterus > Delphinapterus leucas. The sequence continues at coordinate 35,175,112 of NC_143137.1, read as the reverse complement.
TAGATATAGATATGAAATGATGCCCCCCTCCCCCGGTGATGATGAAGAACCTAATGGCCAGAAATTACAAGTGCAACAAGCAAGTGCCTTAAGAATATTTTGAAATGTTGTCAGTTTTCTTTATTTTGATATGACAAATAAAACAGACCTTGTACAGTTCTCTTTTTAGTTTATCTGTGAACTTGACTTGGGAAAAATATATGTATAGGAAGTTTTCCTAGTGTTGTTCTTTTGAAAATAAATATCAAAAATCATCATGCATGTAAACAAACTACAAATATTTATCTTAATAAAATGCCAAATATATATGTTAGGCATAAGCCTTAAACTTTTAATCATAAAAAAAATACCTCCTACAAAAACTGTGTGTGGTAGATAACTAACTGTTCTATTATTATTTTGAATTAGTTTTCACTTCTAATTCTAAACAAGTAGTTACATTTTTATATAGAGAAAATAAGTATCTTAGTAAACCATCTTGAAACAAGGGTTTCTTATAGGTTCAAGGATACGTTGGCGTCATATCATCTCTTTTGCAAAAGTGACAGTTTGCATAATATTTTTCACCATAGGAGGGAAACTTAAATTTTGATATTGAGGAAACTGTTGAAAAATTGCTTAATGATATATTGCTAAAACATATTTATAAATCTGTACTGTAAAAGGAAAATATCCACTGCAAGAATCTGTTCATTTGTTTCACATGAGAAGGTGGGGGGGAACCCTAGCATACTGAAATAGGAGATTTCCATGTTCACTGTATTTCACCATGCAAATTACTTGCAATTTCCAAATGCCAGTGTTACTTTTCAGTACAAATTTCACACAAAAGGAATTCAGTGATTATTCATCCAGTTTAATTAATTCAATTAAATAAGTCTGATGCTGTCAGGTGTTCTTTTAATAATTGAATCAACATGCAGATACATAATAAGCATAAAAGCGTTTCTATGGCTGCAGTTAATTTAGATCCAAAAGAATCTGCTGTTCCTCTACATTTGATATAGATTATTCTATAATATTTCAGTAATGGGTTGCACAAAGGCTGGCTTTTAATTCTTTGCTTTCTCGAATGTCTTTATATATAATGGTTTAAAACAGAAGGTGTTCAAGAGAGGGTGACCTTTTTTCCATTACCATGGTTCCTGTCATTAATGCATTATAATTTTCTTTAGAAGTCTGGAAAAATGTGTATGTGTGTAGTACGTAGCAGGTATGAATCAAAGCGTGTTAGTGAAAGTTTAGAATTGTCTGTGTTAGTACTTTGAAAAAGGAAAGATTCATAGGACATATTTTATTGTTCTCAATGTATATTTATTTTTCTCACTATGAGCAATTACATGTTTTTACATATTATTCTCATCACATTTAAAAATTTGGGTTTTCATTTTATAACAATAGTCATCTTACTAATATTCCAAAAATATGTATTATTAACTAAATTTAAGTCAGAAAGGAGAGTGGTTTTTAATTCTGATTTTTATGTAATGGTAACCTCATATAAAGCATTAAATTATGAAAGGATATTAATCATATATAAAAAAGATGGGGGTAAATGATTTACTTGGAGTGCTCAGCAGGGCTTGATGTCATAATTATTGTAAATATTAATTGCTGTGCTGAAAATGTAAGCAAGCCGATTTTGTATTAGATGAAAAATGAAAATAGACTGTGTACTGGTAAATAGATAATCATACAAAAGTAATTGGGGTTTTAAAACCCCAATCTATTCTGCCAGCATGAGCTCGTTTGCATGTTAATCACAAGAGTGATTTCCTACTTCAAAAGGAAGTCCGCACTCTTTCATAACCACTTTTAATTGCATTTAAAATGATTCAGGTTTGTAACATTTGAAATGAAGGCGTATCTGTGTCAAATTAATAAAAATGTCCCTGAAAATCTTTATAGACTATAAATACTCAAATATTTTAAGGACTTCTAATTTTAATTGGAATATGTAGAGGCCCATTACATATTTTGAGTGTTATTAATGATAGCATAGCTATGGTATAATGTGCCAATTTTAAAAGATCACTTAAAAATGAGTGTTTTATTATATTTTCAATTATGTGAATTTTCTCTAATTTTAATATGCAAATACACTGAAACTCAATTTTAAAATTTTGCAATAAAATATGATTTTACAGTAAGAGAATGTAATGCTGAAATTTTGTAGATTACTTTTTTTATAAATTTTCATGGCAAATGACTTGATCATTCAATCTTCCTTAGATGCACATATTCTCAAAATTAAATTTTTTCTAGCAATAAGCTTTTCAATAACAAAATTTAATGCTGAAAGTTATTAACTATTTTCAGCCATATTATTTTAGTATTAACTAAGAAGTATTTTATTATTAACAGTAAATATTAAAATTATCATTTAAAAAGTATTATAGAATAAGAAAATGTATAAAATCAAAAAAATATTTTTTAACTTTTAAAAATCATCAGTGTTATTTGTTTCCAGGACCAATATGAATGGCATTTTAGTGTTCACATCATGAAATTTCTCTAACTTACTCTGCATTATGCAATGAGTAAATATCAGAGTTAAGGCAAAATTATTAATTTGTAGAACATAAGCAAGGACTGCATTTTTGGTAAATTCAAGATTTACAATCTCCTCAGTCACAAAAATGCAAAAAACTAAATTCTAAGCAGGATGTTTACAGACACGCACATACACATCTATATACATATTTGATGAAAAGTTTGATTATTAAAGAAAAAGCACTCACAGTTTAAGAGAGAGTACATTTTCTTTCATCACCAGGTGTTCTTTCTAATATAAATGACCAAGATGATGTTTCCATAACATAGCTTGAGGTGCTCTGGAGATTAAAACTACCACAACAGATCTATTAAATTTTTCATAGAGAGGGTCCACAAGGGATAATAAGGCAATATTTCTTGTCCCATATTCCAGATGTTTTTTTGTAATTCTGCATCTTTCTAAACTAAATCGTACCTTTTCCAGAAAAAAATGTGCTATAGAGACTGAGATGAAAGGCAAGAGCTGTGGAAATATTAATTTTACTATCTGATGTTGAGGTCTGCTACCTTTTTGGGTTTTTTTCCTACTCCCAGTAGCTCAGCTCTGTTTTATGAATGTTGTGGTATTTCAGTTGTTTGAAGTTTAGAAACTAGGAGCATGACTTTGACTTAACAAAACAGAGTGCCACATGGTATATGACAATATGATAGATGAGCTTTATCTTAATGATTCGTTCTTTCAACTTCAGTGTATTAAGAATTTAAATATTATCATGATCATCAGAAATATAATAATGAGTATAGATTTTTTTTTCTTTTTGTGAGCTTTTAAAATTATAGACAAATAACTAAGGAAGAAAATGATCACTGAGAACTACCCTGTTTCTTGCATGTGCTTAGTTTTTTTTTTAGGTTTGGTATATTGCCGCAATCCATGGGTCCAATGCAAAACATTTCCAGAAGCTTTACTTTCTTTCAGGCTTAGTTGGGTGAGTGTTAGCAAGTGGTAGCCCTTCTGAGGCGATAGACCTGGGAGAGATTTCTTGATTCTCCAGTAACAAATCCTTGCTTAGCTAAAGGTCAAGTTATTTGTGTGATTGTGTTCATTTACACATCTCTGTATAAAAAGGGTACCCTAGGGCTTCCCTGGTGGTGCAGTGGTTGAGAGTCCACCTGCCGATGCAGGGGACACGGGTTCGTGCCCCAGTCAGGGAAGATCCCACATGCCGCAGAGCGGCTGGGCCCGTGAGCCATGGCCGCTGAGCCTGCGCGTCCGGAGCCTGTGCTCCGCAATGGGAGAGGCCACAACAGTGAGAGGCCCGCGTAATGCAAAAAAAAAAAAAAAAAAAAAGGTACCCTTTCTTCATTTTGGGGGGAATATATTGCTCTATAATGTCTTCAGAGAAAGATGCTATTTTTTTTATGACCACATAGAATTTACCTGATTTATACAGACCTGCTTTACAAGATAAGAATTCTTAAACTTTTTTATATCTTATGCAGTATGTGAATATAATTGAGTTTATGTTTCTGAAATAGTTGGTTTCTGCCTCACATCTATAGCCTTGGTATTTTTCCAGCAGCGTGTTCACAATTAAAAAAAAAAAAAAAGTAACCACTTTAGCCCTCTGAATCTAAATAGCAACTTGTAGTGTTTAGCCTCTCTAGAAATTCTAGGAAACTCTAGAAATTGCTCCTTCATTCCCAATACTATTTCAGTAAAATCATTTAAAACCAATAATTTCATTAAAAAATACTAGCAAAACAATCTTTTTATTTGTGTTAGGGCTGTTAGAGGAAACTATATGATGATGATTTCTTCTGATCCCACAAAGCCATTTTATACAATTGCTTGGTTTCACTTGAATTGTGAAGATGGTGATTCCATATGTTGGAGACGGAGTTGCATGTTTTATGACAGTATCTCTGTGTTGCTGGGAAAAAGTGCGAAAAAGTCTGACCCATGATGTATAAACACACCAAGAAACATATAGAAAATGATAGACCTTGTGTTGTGGTGACAAAAAAAAATGAAGTGCCAAAATGAATGATACATGTATTTTCTTTGATTACTCTCTGTATCACCCAGTTGAATGTTTATCATATGTTCTGTTTAATTTTGAACTTCAAATCCAGGCATATACTCTTTTTAGATTCAAATTTGCTATCCTGGGTTGACTTCTACAACCCTTTGAGGAAAATAAGTCTGCTAAGTGCCTCACATGCCTTCATACAGTGTAAAACTTAGAGGCTCCTCTTAACCACTGAGGTGTGATTCTGTAGTTGGTAGCGTTTGTTGATAGTACTTTTTGAAGTTTACAGTTACAGAAGTTGATTTTTGAAACATTAATTTTGCAACTCAATTGTTACTCCCTTGTGTTTGTACCCTCACTGTTTTGGAACACCACCCTATAGAATTAAACTTCTGCAATTTTAACTTTCTCTTGTAAATATCTATGAAATCATATGAGGTTCAAGGATCTCTTAGACATGCTGTTTTGGATAGATTATCTTGTTTCATCAAATAGTTGAATTTTAATTAACACCCATACTTAACATCAAAAGTATCCTTAAAGATAAGCAAAATGTATTACTCAGCCGTATAAAGGAATGAAATGATGCCATTTGCAGAGACTTGGATAGACCTAGTGACGGTCATACAGAGTGAAGTAAGTCAGAAAGAAAAAAAAAAGGTATAATATTGCTTATATGTGGAATCTAGAAAAATGGTACAGATGAACTTATTTGCAAAGCAGAAATAGAGACACAGATGTAGAGAACAAACTTATGGATACCAAGGGGGGAAGAGAGGGTGGGATGAATTGGGAGATTGGGATTGACATATATACACCGTTGATACCATGTGTAAAATAGATAACTAATGAGAACCTACTGTATAGCACAGGGAACTCTACTCAGTGCTCTGTGGTGACCTAAATGGGAAGGAAATCTAAAAAAGAGGGGATATATGTATACATATAACTGATTCACTTTGCTGCCCAGCAGAAACTAACACAGCATTGTAAAGCAACTATACTCCAATAAAAATTTAAAAAAATAAAAAAGAAACAAAAAAGTTTTAGAGACCATGGTAAATGTACTTGTATGCTGAATTCTTAAGAAATGATTATTAAATATTATAGAATTGTGTTGATGTAACAGTGAGAGTAATGAAAAGCCCTGAGGATAAAATGATTTCATAGATGCATGTAGTTTGAATGATATTTTGTTAATAATATGCAATATGTTATGTTATATAGTATGTTAATATATAAAAGATATATAATAATATGTAACAAAATAAATGTTAATACAAAGAAAAAAGATAAGCTAAATGCTTCATGTACTGTATTTTAAACTTCTATCTTTTAATTTCTCATGATCGAGAGAATAAATTATATCTTCAATTGTTTTTAACTATCAGGAAAGTATAAACAATTACTTAACATTAATTAATCACATCCAGCGTCTTCTGGAAGTACACCATTTTTATGGTTGTATTCCTTATTCTTAAAATCAGTAAAGATTGTTAGAACTTCCATGTTTTTAGCAGCAGCCAAGATATCAATAGGCAAGGATGAGGTTGAAAGTTAGCATATGATATAAAATATGCCTAAACTCAATTTTTTCTAACTCAATCAAGATATCATCTTTAGATAGATAAATAGATATCTCCAGAATTGTTAAAAACAAACAAAACAGGGACTTCCCTGGCAGCCCAGTGGTTAAGACTCCACGCTTCCACTGCAGGGGGTATGGGTTCATCCCTGGCCTGGGAACTAAGATCCCATATGCTGTGGTATCCATGAGGATTTTATGGATTCATGAAATTATCCATGAGGATAATTTCTGTACTCTGAGCATCACATATATTTAAAAATAGTTTATTGCTAAGAAAATCATTCTAGTAAGCATTGATGTTCCCTAACAACTATGGTAATCATAAAAAATAGTCCATCTATCCATCAGTTAATTCCTTTTCTCTGATTCAGAGGAGAGCTTCTTTGTATTTTATTTTCCAGGTCTCATTTTTAGTTTCTAACCCAAAGAACTAAAGAAAAATGTTCACTCCCTCATTAGTTTGCTAGGCCATTTTTCAGGAATCTTTTCCCATTCTTCACCTTTATGGTTTACACCCTGACTGGATCAGCTGCCAGGCCAACACTACATTTTATAGTTGGCTCATAAACTTACCCACCTGGCAGTAGTTTTGACTGCTCAAAGGAATCACTGCCAAAGTCTACTAGATTCTTACTAGTTTGGAAGCTGATTATCAGGAGCTTAGGGTTCTGTTCCTGTCCTGGGACTTAACCTCCTTTACGCTTCATTTTGCACCTTGATAAAATGGGTAAGTAAGTCCTTTGAGGCTATAAGATTCCTGGCCAGAGGCTTTACATATGTGCAAGGTGTCACTGCTTATTGATTCACGAAGTTTTGTAAGATATTGCTATTACTTTTGTAAGTTAAAGAGCCATCTTGAACTTAGAATCACCAACAAAATACTTCCATTTTGACTATTCCTTTTATTTTCTGAAATTCAAATCAATAAACTTTCACTAGTTTTCAGTTGAAATTATGCAAGTAATACAACATCATCTAAATCTCCAAAATTGTCTACAGTATTACATTATTACACGTGATAGTATTTAAGTAATTATTCTTAAGTACCTCGACATAAAATTCTGTTCAATATAGTTTAGTTCTAAGCGTAGCCTGTTATATTTTAGTGTCTTGAATACAGGCTTTCCTAATCATTGGATATTTTCATAGTTTATCTTATCACATTTATAAAAGCATTTTACTTATGAAAAGTTTAGAAAAGACTCTAGATAAATACCTAGAAGTTAGATAAATACCTAAGTTAATTATAAGGTCGATAACCATTTTTAAGGCTTTGAATATCTCTTGTCAACTGGCCTCAAAAATTTTCCCACTTATACAACTTGATTGATATGTGAATCTTGAACGTGTATATATTTCACCTCAAAGTTATTTCCTACCTGCTGTGGCTATTCCTGTCAAAAGTTTGTCTTCTCAACAGTTCCCTGCCTGTAACTGTGTTCTCAGTTCATCTTCTGTATGCCAGCATTGAAGATAAACTTTAAGGAAAAAAAAAAAAGGGTTTCCAGAGAAATGATGAATGGTTATACAATAATGATATACAAAATATCACTATATTTTATTAATTTTAACTTCTCATATCTGACCAGTTTATTTGAAGAGAATTTTACTATATTCTTATACTCTTTAGAGAAGAAAATGTTTAGCAATATAAAATGCTTAAAGTACTAATGACTGAATTTTGATGATATAGATAATAAATAAATTTATTTATTTAAATTAAACATAATTTATCAAGCACTAACTCTTCTGTACTTTTTTCTTTATCATCCCTGTACCATAATTTGGGGATTAGCAAGCATTTTTAGAATGTTACCATTAGAACCCAATATCGTCCGTATGTAGTCTATTTGTGCAGTTCTTTGTGGCTTACCAAACGCTTCCCCATAATTATAACACATTTTATTCTCAGCAATTTTTGAGGGATTATTCTGTCCACCTTTTTCCTTGCCACCACCTCATGGTATTAATGGAACTTTTTCTCAGATAAGCAAAGAAGCTTGCTTAATTAACCCAGATAGTTAAGAGCAGAGCTGTTAATAAAAATTCATTCATTCTTATTCCAAGTTCAGTGCATTTTTCCTTCTGTCTATATTACTCCTCATTTATATGGGATGAAGAAGTGAAATAAAGGTGGGGGGAGGACAAAATGAGTAGAGGAAGAATGGAAGAAAATAGAGAATTAGAGTTAGCATTATAGTATTAAGTGACCTACTCCTGAGGTTGTCTAATAAATGTGAAATAGAAAAGGAGACCAATAATGATTTGTATTATACAACATCTTTTTATATCTACCAGGCAATTCATGCTTAAAAAGATTGTTCTTGACTGAATGGTGACATGTAATTTGTACATGTACTTCTCTCACCTTAGGGCCTCTGTGCTGTTTGTTGCCTTGAATGTGCTTCCTCAAGATATCTGCATGGCTAACTCGTTTACTTTCTTTAAATATTTACCCATATGTCGCCTTAATGAAACTGCCTTACCATTTTATTTAAAAATGTAATAAACTCTTCCTTCCCTGGTTCTGTCCAGCTTCATCTGCTCTATCCGTTGTATCTGTCACTGAACATTCTATATATACACTTTTCTCATTTATTATGTTTGTTGTGTATCATTCCTGGCTAGAATGTAAGCCTCATGAGGTCAGGGGTTTTTGCAAATTTGTTTTTTATTGTCTATCTCTGCCTGGGAGTATAAGCTAATGATGACAGGAATTTTTGTCTGTTTCATTCGTTGACATAGTCTAAATGTCTAAAACATACCTGGTATGTGATTCCCAGTCACTACTTGTTTATGAGGTTGAACTGGAGTGCAGGGTGTTGTATCAATAGAGAAGAACTCTAAGACAAGGTAATTCCCAAGGTACTTAAAATCTACTCTCAGCCTGCTACACCTGTGATTTTTGGCTTAAGTTCTGTGATACTCATGAATGTCTAAGTTTATGGCAAAGACGGGGGTAGTGGGGAAATCCTATGCCCACTAAAAGGCTTCATAGCTGTGGTCTGTACTTTGTCGTACCCAGTGTCATGTTACAAAGATAATAACATTAGCACAGCACCCACAAGAAGAAGAAAATCCATGATTCCCCATTGGATGCCAACATACTGTTTGGAAAGCATAGTATGGTACAACTTTATTCTTCATTTGGGACATTTCTATATTGTATTAGTGCACTGTGCACTATTCCAGTTAATCAGTGTTCCAAATGTAGGCTGGGGTTTAGTGCTAGGTGGCTGGCATGCCTGAGACAAATAAAGATTTTATGGATAACAGACGTAGAGAAATGTAGGGCTTTCTCATATTTACTGTAGACATATTTTCTTAAGAGATACACAGAATATTTATTCTGTTAATCAATACTAAAGATAATGAAATTGTTACCTAAATATAGGACTTCCAAATTCCAATTGAATCTTTATGAACTAAATGGAAACTGTTTACATTAGGGCTTAAAATAAAGGTAAAATAATCATTTTTCCCAATTTCTTTTATATTGCCTTGTGTAAAGAGAAATAAGAAATGATATTCAAAGATACAAATTAATCTAGTGGACATACACAAACTCAAGCTCAAATGCACAAACATATTCCCATTTTATTGTGCATTCTTTTTTCACCACCGTTTCCCTTTCTATTCTGTAAGAATCTACTCCATTCGTAAAAGGAGTGTGTTTTAAAAGAATTGTATAAACAGGGAAATGGATTGGAAGTAGAAGTATTTAAAGTTGCTTTACTTTAGAATGAAGACAATTTGTTGTGACAAGAAATATAAAACAATGTTTTTTTTATTTCTTCTTTCAAAAATAGGAATACTAAAAATACTATTTTTGTACCAGTTTCCAGTTGAAAGAATGCGTTACAATACTGCCGTTAAATTGTATAGTTTTCTCAAAATATTTCAATAAAAATAAACAATGGTGAAATTGGATGTGTCCCAAATAAGACATTATTTTAAAATTGTATAGACTGATGACAGCCAATCTTATTAAGTAAGCAGATTCCATATGTCGCATTAGGCAAATCATTTTCTGATTTTGATAGTTGTATATTATGATGAATAATCATGTAATGTACCATTATGTCTGAAGTTATTTTTTGTTATTCTATATCCAACTTATGATTATTTAGTCTGCAAATGCTTAAACTAAAACCTCTTTCAAGGTAGTGGCTAACAGTTGTTTTCAAAGTAAATGCTAAGTCTGCAGAGGCATTCCTTAATACTTTTTCTTTCTTTGCTGGAATTAAGAACTTGATTTGTGTTCATGTTCTGAGTTCCTTTAGTGTTACTAGTATGGCTGTTGAAATCTGTATTTCATATGATCTCATTGTAATGCCTGCATTTCATTAATGACTGATTCTGTCTAAGGCTTGGGAGTGAAATATTTTTCATATGACACTACCCAAAATGAGTATAGTGCACCAGCTGCAAAAACCACAAACCATCTGATTTTGTGGCTTTGGAGGGCGTGAAAAGTTCAATTGCTTAAAGTAAAGCTTATATCTGTATTATACCATATGTACGTGGGACTACTGTAGACTTAAGACAAATGTCGAAAATATTATATTCTCATCAGTAGCCTTGTTTCAAATAAAGATGAGTAATGCGCTTATGTTGTATTTGCCTTAGAAGCCCAATGTACCTTTTTAACATTTGGCTGCATAATTATGGGTTTTATATTATTGTTACAAATACCAACTTGAAGTTGATCAAAGAAACAGAAAAAAATGATCATCCATAGGTTTATAATAAAATTTTAAATGATTTTTAAGTTAACTTATGGTTATATAATGTTCCTATTATGAAATTTTAAACAACTATAATCATGTAAAAATCATAGAAATTAGAAATTTTGTATTAGTTTTAAAAAATTAATTTGATCTTGAGTACTTTTAAATCAGTTAATTTACAGGTATTATAAAAGAAAACAAGCAATTTTAAAATAAATCAGAAGACTTACATATGCCCTAGGTCATAATAAAACTGTGATCTTGCTTTGATAACAGCCATTTAAACCAAGTAATAATAGTTTATAAGTGTTGATTATAGAAAATAACATTAAGATCTCCCTGACCTATTAACAATTTATGTATAACCAAATTATAGAGTAATTTTGTTTTCTGGATGTGTCTACTAGGCTTTCTTTGAAGAACAAAATGTATATATGTTTATGTGTGTGTATATATGCTGTTATTATATACACACACACAGATACACATACACACATATATTTATATATTTATTAAATATTTTAATATATATCATATTTATTTTAATCTATAAATATTAACTATTTTTATTAAAATATATACACATATATGTATATATAGTTGTTTATGATAGGAAAAATGTGAGACATAGTCACACTCATTCTTTGCATTTTATACTCTCTTGGTAAATTTGCCGTGCCACTTTATTTCTAATCAACTAGTAGTTAAATGCTGTCATTTAACTGCCACCAATTTTATCCCCACCAATTTTATCAAAAACTTAAACATTTCTAGATAATCTATTTTTAAAAATCCTTTACCCTTTTTCTTTTTATTCTTATGTGGTTAATAGTACAAGATTCTTAACATAACCATTCTATTAAATGGTTATGTGGTTTATGACAGTTAATATAAGAGCTGTATAGCAAGAATTATTAAGAATATCTAATTACCTTTAGCAACATTGGTAAATCAAAACCTGCCAGTGAAAGTTTAAAAATTAGGTCTCGTATCTTTTTTGTTTATGGTTGACATCTAAACTCACCATTCTTTGTCTTTTTCTTTTTTATGCTTTACTCCCTTCCCTTTCCTGTTACCTTCATTAATTGGTTTATCTTTCTTTCCCATGCTTCTCTTTTTCTTTTTAGGGTTTTTTTCCTCCTTTTCTTTACTTTGTTCATATTTTTTCTCCCCCAGATGTTTAAGGCATGCTTCCTCATATCATTAAAAATGATGTTCTTGTACATTTTCTTCTTTTACTTTTCTTTTCATGTATTCTCTCCTTTTTTACTTTTTTTTTTTTTTTAATTTATGCTTCTGGTTCTCTCTCTCTCTCTCTCATTGTGTTCCGCTAGAAGCTTTAGTAAGTCAAAACTTATTTGGAAATTTCTGACATATCTGTTCTGCAGCTTTGTATCAGCTGTTTCTGGTTCCTCTTGTAAAGCCTGGTCTTATGGAAAGAATAATGGCCAGAATCCAAAAGACATGGGGTTGAATGCAATTCTGGCCCCAGCTTGCTTATCTATAAAATGAGATCAGAATAGAACAGACTGAATTTCCTTACAGCTCTAAGATTCTGTGAAGTATTCTTAAGTGTGTGGAGCCAGGAAGGCTGGGATTTTTACCTTTGAAAGAGAGAAGGATGGTTTTGCAAGGGCCATATCATGTGACAGCACCTTATCCTGGGGCAGTCTCCAGCCCTAAGTCAGAGAACAATCCAGGCATCAACTTATAGGTACCCAACACCTTGCCTCAGTTTTCCCTGAAGGTCAAATGAGCTGAATGGGCTCATGATAGGGCCAGAATCTTGTAGCAGGATAAGGACCCAAATATATTTCACAGCTGGACTTTTAACATTTTAGCTGTGAACCATGTCTAGAGATTCACTGACATAGATCATACAGGGTAGATCTAGAGTTCTAGAGAGACCCACTTGTTCCTGTCTGAATAATGCATTTTACCATAAAATACTATTATAGAGGCAGTTTCAGACATTGCTCTTGTCCCAACGATGGGACACTTTACAGTGTTTTTCTATATTCCTTGAAAGTACCTTCAACTAACTGTAGACCTCAGATGCAACTCAGAGATTTGGAGCAAATGGTAACTGATTTTTAATAACCAAGGCATTTCACTAAAAGTTCTTCTAATGTCTGTAAGTCATTTGTTTTGATAGTAGGAATGTATAGGATTATGTAGTAAAATTCAAAGGATAAAGCATTGGGCTTCCCTGGTGGCGCAGTGGTTGAGAGTCCACCTGCCGATGCAGGGGACACAGGTTCCTACCCCGGTCTGGGAGGATCCCACATGCCGCGGAGCGGCTGGGCCTGTGAGCCATGGCTGCTGAGCCTGCGTGTCCGGAGCCTGTGCTCCACAACGGGAGAGGCCACAGCAGTGAGAGGCCCGCGTACCGCAAAAAAAAAAACACACACACACAAAAAACCAAAGGATAAAATATTAATAATATTATGAGATAGAAACTATTATCATTCCATTTTAGTGATAAGGATGACAAGGCTTAGAGGGGTTGAGTAAGGAGCCCAAGGTCACAAGCCAGTGAAGGATGGGGCAGGAAACCTTTTACAGCCTACATTCTTAACTCCTGTGCTATCTTTCCATTACATAACACAAATAATTTCATGTTTATCATTTATTCTATCTTCCTTTTTGGTAGAATATATTTTGAGTATGTGATATTTAAAATATAAAACTGTCTAAGATTCTACTGTTTAAAGGACAATGAAATTTTACTTAATACGTATTTTGATTGTTTCATTTACTTTACAAAAAGAAGTGTTAATTATTTTTGCCTTACATCTTCACTCATGTATTAGTTAGCATGTTTTATAGTCAATTAAATATGAAAATAGAAGAAATAATATTTATGGAGATGCATACTGGTATGGATGGGGTTTATTAATGAAGTCAATTAGTGTCTAAAATCCTAGGCTAATCTGATTTGTTACACTTACAATGTTTCTGAATCATAAAATAATTGCATAATTATGAATTACACATTGATTAAAGTGATTTCAAAGGACGACCATAGTTGGACTTGTAGGGTATCTCTTGAGGAAATTCTTTGAAACAGAACCCCCCGCTTATACATAGAGAAAATGACTTTAAAATATCACTAAGGATCTATGTAATACTCTATATCAAGAAATAAACAATGCCTGTCTGAAAATTAGCTGCACATAAGTGTGTCTGGAATGAATAAAAGAATAGTAATCACCACTCAAAACTGATGTATTATGTTTTCTTTAAACACCTAGTTACTGATGCTGTTTTTTAACACTCTCCTATAACGTTCTCCTTGTACGAATCTGTCTATGCCTCATTTAACGTCATTTACAGTGTACTGCTAATGCTACTCAGAATGAAGCTGGCCATGGTCCTTGATTAAACCCTTCTCACGAAAGTCCCAGCCACTGTTGAGGAGTCCCTCAACATATAATTGCCTCTAATTCCAGAGAACCAGGGGCAACTAAGAAGGCAAAAGAATTTTTTCACAGCTTTCTTGAGGGATAACTGACACAAACTGCATATATTTAAATTGTACAATTTGGTAAATCTTGATAAATGTATATTGTCTGTGCAAACATCATCACAATCAAGATAATGAACACATCTGGCAACCCCCAAATTTCTCCCTGCCCCTTTATGTTCCCTCCCTCCCAGCCATCCCTGTCTCTACCCCGTCTGCAGGCAGCCACTGATTTGCTTTGTCTCTATATATTAGTTAGAAATTTTTAGAATTTTTATATAAATGGAAACCTATCTTATGTACTCTTTTTTGTCTGCCATTTTCACCCAGATTATTTTGAGATTCATCGATGTTGTGTTTATCAGTAGTTCATTCCTTTTTATTGCTGAGTAAAATTCCATTGCACGCATTGCACAGTTTATGATTTCACTTGTTAATGGATATTTGGGTTATTTCCAGGTTTGGGCTGTTACGCATTAAGCTGCTATTGAGCATTCATGTACAAGTCTTTATGTGGACATAGATTTTCATTTCTCTTAGGTAATATCTAGAAGTGGAACGGCTGGGTCAAATAGTAAGTGTATATTTAACTTTTTAAGAAACTGCTAAACTGTTTTCCAAAGTGGTTATACAGTTTTACATTCCCTCCAGCATTGGATGGGAATTCCAGTTGCTCTCATCCTTGCTAAAACTTGGCATGGTTAGTATTTAATTGAAGCTATTTAAATATGTGTGTAATAGTATCTCACTGTGGTTTTAATTTGCAGTTTCTTAATGACTAATTATATTGAGCATCTTTCATATGCTTATTTCTCTTCTGTACAACTTCTTTGGGGAAGTGTCTGCTCAAACATCCTGTGCATTTTTGAAAGGATTTATGGAAAACAGCAAGATACAGTTTGTGTTGTTGATAGATACAGTTCTTGTCTAGAGAGCTGGTATGGGTTATCCTCTACAACTTACTTAATTGTATTGAAAATATTCATAGAATTATTCCCATGATTCTGTATATAACATTTGATTGCCTGTGGAGTGGTTTATGTCTGTGGCAGTGAGATTTGATCAATACAATAAACTTGTTTATTTGCAAATATAAAGAGTAAATTTTTAGAATAAAGGGCAATTTGCACCATTGTTATTTTCAAGAAATATATAGAGTGCTAATGGTATATTTGTTGTGTACATTACATCAATTGAAAACATAGTAGCTCATTATGTATTACATATGAATCCCTGACAAAAGCATCTTTAACAAGAAGAATAAAGCATTATGTGTCTACAATAAGTAGTAGTCTTTGAGTAGTGCCTTAATATTATATTGAAAATATTGGTGCTTGATAACCCAAATAAAACTATAACTCAATCCAAATTCAGTTGCTCTATTTTCATAAGTGTTATCAAATATATTTTATTTTAAATATATTTTAAGTTTTATCAAATATATTTATTCTTCTCTATCATCATAAAAAGTATCATATAAAGTAGTAATTAGTTTCCCCACATGTCACAATATAAAACATAAAACAGGGCTCATTAAGACAGATAACATATTTTATATTATCTTATCTTACAGTATATAATAAATGGTAATGGCACAGATGGGAAATTTCTGTATGAGTACTTTTATTACCTTTTCCTTCACTGTTATGGAGGTGCTTGAAATTAATATCATAATCAGAAGTATCAAATAGCAATATGGCAAAAAATAAAAACTACGTTTTTTAAAAAAGTTGATCAAGTTGTTTCATTGTAGCACTATGTTAACTATAGTATCAGATATAGGAAACTATTGTATAGCATTCACTCATTAGATGTCAGATGTTATTACCATGTCTGAACAGGGTGAAATTTCAAGTCCATTGAGTTAGAAGATGAGAAGGGCCATATTTGCTGCACTTCAGGCCTTAGGATCTTAACACAGTTTTTGCTTCAGCCTTGTTTTAGAATTTTACTCGTGATTAATCTAGAAGGCAGCATCAGTAGCATAGAACAATGTCATAAATTTCTGTATTAGTTTTCTAGGACTTCTGTAACAAAGTACTACAGATTGGATGGCTTAAACAGCAGACTGTATTTTCTCACAATTTTGGAGGCCAGAAGTCTGAGATTAAGTTGTAGGCAAGGTTGGTTCCTTCTGAGGGCTGAGAAGGAAGGAAGGATTTGTTCCAGGCCTCTCTCCTTGGCGTGAAGATGTCTGTCTTCTCCCCGCACTTTCACATTGTCTTTCCTTTGTACATGTCTGTGTCCACATTTCCCCTTTTTTAAAGGACACAGTCATATTTTGGATTAGGGCCCACCCTTATGACCTCATTCTAACTTAATTACCTCTATAAAGATCCTATCTCCAAATACAGTCACATTGTGAGGCACAAGGGGTTAGGACTTGAACATATGACTTTTGAGGGGGACACAATTCAGCCCATGATAATGGTCCTTTGTTCTAATAGTTCCAAATTTGTATTTACAGTGTTCTTGAGAGATTTTCAAACTGGAAGTCACAAAGTTTAATTTGAATGACCAGGAAACTATATTCCTGAATCCTTTAACCTACTAGATATAGAGGAAGAAGAGGTTTTGTTACGGTATTTGCAAAGAGGTTAGGCTTTGGAGAAGTAACTAACCCATATCACATGGGATAGGATCTCTTTAGAGACTCCACATCAGCTTCTCACCAACTGTCGTTAAGAGAGTTCTTTAGCCCTACACCAAAAACCCCACAGATCTCATCCTATCCTGATATGACAGAAATCTTATAGCATTGCCAAAGACAAGTTCTTCTTACTGTCTGAAGTCTTATTTCCTTATTTATGTATAGATGATCTTCTCCTCCAGAATTTCCATCTTTCACAAACCTTTCTTCAGGTATCATCTTTTCTTTTGCCATTTGTTAATCTGTAGAGGAGCCTTTGCTTTATCAGAAGCTCTATCTATCACAGAGTTTGGAGGCAGATTTACTGTCACCCTAGGTCCCCAAGCCAGCTCTCACTTTTTAAATCATTGCTCAATGAAAGATGATATTCACACACTTCCAAGCACAATTCTGAACATACTAGCTGTAATGCCAACCCCTTTTCTATTATGAAAGCATATTGGAATTTACATGAGAGTGGTGTCATTATGGAATGAAACAACATTCAATCCATTCCAGTTTCTTTTAATAAGAAATTTGGTAACCAGTAAACTTAACGGTTATCAAAGGGGAAAGGTGGAGGGAGAGGGATAAATTAGATGTCTGGGATTAACAAGTATACACTACTATATATAAAATAGATAATCAACAAGAACCTTCTGTATGGCACAGGGAACTCTAGTCAATATCCTGTGATAACGTAAATGGGAAAAGAATTTGAAAAAGAATAGATATATGTATATGTATAACTGAATCACTTTGCTATATACCTGAAACTAACACATTATAAATCAGCTACACTCCAATATAAAAAAAAAATCAGAAAGCTTTGACACTTTCTTTAGTAACACTCTATTCCCTGTAGGCCTCACAAGTGATCAGACTACTTCTGAAACTTTGTTTTAAAGAGATAACTACTTCTATGAAACCCACTCCTCCTTTAAGGCTTGGGTCATTCAACTGTGTCACCTTCTACCTCTCCTCTCCATTGTCATCTACTGACCTCGACGTCACTTCTCACATTCAGTGAATAACTTGGCACAGAACTCAGAGTCTTCCTCCCCATTCCGTATCTCATCATCATACTCGGTGATATTTTTAACTATTTTTTTAATTGAAGTATAGTTGATTTATAATATTACACTTGGTGATTTTTGAGCTAATATGTGTGACCCATCTCATACAGTAGTTTTACAGTCTCTTGACTGGTCCACATGGTCTTTATTTCTGCTTTACTTTAGCAACCCACTCCTATTGTCACATCTTGAACTTTGTCATTATCTGAAACAGCTTCACTCACCAAATCAAAAATCCAGTATTTCACTTTCTAGCCATTACCGTATCTCATCAAATCTTTTACTTCCTTACCCCCACTATATATTCACTGGCGATGAATTTCTCTCAGCCTTTCTCCTTTTTTCATATTAACATTTCATTCACCCTTCTGCTATACTTGATTGGCAAAATGCCAACAACACTGCCGCTACACCTACCAAGACTGTGCTTTCTCCGCATTCCCCCTCTCAGACTGTCAAGGGGAACAAATAAGCTTAAATTGCTCTTGTCTTAAAAACAAGGGTCTCCAGCATTTATTGTTTGTAGATTTTTTGATGGTGGCCATTCTGACTGGTGTGAGATGATATCTCATTGTACTTTTGATTTGCATTTCTCTAGTGATTAATGATGTTGAGCATTCTTTCATGTGTTTGTTGGCAGTCTGTATATCTTCTTTGGAGAAATGTCTCTTTAGGTCTTCTGCTCATTTTTGGTTTGGGTTATTTGTTTTTTTGGTATTGAGCTGCATGAGCTGCTTGTAAACTTTGGAGATTAATCCTTTGTCAGTTGCTTCATTTGAAAATATGTTCTCCCATTCTGAGGGTTGTCCTTTCGTCTTGTTTATGGTTTCCTTTGCTGTGCAAAAGCTTTTAAGTTTCATTAGGTCCCATTTGTTTATTTTTGTTTTTATTTCCATTTCTCTAGGAGGTGGGTCGAAAAGGATCTTACTGTGATCTATGAAAAGGGAACCTTCTTGCACTGTTGATGGGAATGTAAATTGATACAGCCACTATGGAGAACAGTATAGAGGTTCCTTAAAAAACTAAAAATAGAACTACCATACAACCCAGCAGTCCCACAACTGGGCGTATACCCTGAGAAAACCATAATTCAAAAAGAATCATGTACCACAATGTTCATTGCAGCTCTATTTACAATAGCCAGGACATGGAAACAACCTAAGTGTCCACTGACAGATGAATAGATAAAGAAGATGTTGCACATATATACAATGGAATATTACTCAGCCAGAAAAAGAAACGAAATTGAGTTATTTGTAGTGAGGTGGATGGACCTAGAGTCTGTCATACAGAGTGAAGTAAGTCAGAAAGAGAAAAACAAATACCATATGCTAACACATATATATGGAATCTAAAAAAAAAAAAAATGGTCATGAATAACCTAGGGGCAGGACGGGAATAAAGATGCAGACCTACTAGACAATGGACTTGAGGACACAGGGCGGGGGAAGGGTAAGCTGGGACAAAGTGAGAGAGTGGCATGGACATATATACACTACCAAATGTAAAATAGATAGCTAGTGGGAATCAGCCGCATAGCACGGGGACATCAGCTCAGTGCTTTTTGACCACCTAGAGGGGTGGGATAGGGAGGGTAGGAGGGAGGGAGACACAAGAGGGAGGAGATATGGGGATATATGTATATGCATAGCTGATTCACTTTGTTATAAAACAGAAACTAACATTCCATTGTAAAGCAATTATACTCCAATAAAGATGTTAAACAAACAAAACAAGGGTCTCCCTGATCCTATAGATGATATCCCAGTTCTCTTTTATTCCCTTCAAATCCAAGTTTCTAAATGCTTTGCTTCTTCTTTTTCCCCCTCTATATCATATAAGTTTGTTAAAGGAGTTAAGAATCTCTGTGAATACCTGCTCAGTTATTTTTAATCCATTAAAAGTTCTGAAATTGCATATTCATGAAAAATATACAAATGACATCTCATAGTTATTTTTTTAATGTATGGGATTTTTTTTTTTTTTGCGGTACGCGGGCCTCTCACTGTTGTGGCCTCTCCCGTTGCGGAGCACAGGCTCCAGACGCACAGGCTGAGCAGCCATGGCTCACGGGACCAGCCGCTCTACGGCATGTGGGATCTTTCCGGACCGGGGCACGAACCCGTGTCCCCTAGCATAGGCAGGCGGACTCTCAACCGCTGCACCACCAGGGAATCCTCTATATGGGATATTTTTTAAAGGCATATGTTGTGGAGAGAGTGTGTATAATTGCAGCTTTGATGTTTACATTTAATGGCAATTAAAATTATTTTCATATCTGTAAATAAATGAACATTGTTATTGCTTTTCCCACCACTGTTTACAATTCTGAATTTTATTCTTTGGGGAAATGAATAAGTCATCCATCTATAATTATAAGACATGACATATCTGTAACTAACCTTCTAACTTTTGTTCTCTGTGTTTTTGGGTATTACACTGGTAGAAAATACTCTTTTGTCCTCAGAAGCAGCCCTCCCTCCCCTTCTAGGATTTAGGGAAATAAAAATAATAGGCACTCTTTCAGAAACAAGCCAGACTACTGGGAAACTGAGCATCTAGCCTGACCTGTGTGGGCCCCTCTGTGGAGTCCACAAGTACCAGGTTAGTTTGGCCTCCATAGGTGGTTCAAGTCTGGAATGAGATCAAACTTGACTCTACTTTGATTTACCTGTCCCATGGGGAGGCTGGAGCTACTTTGGGCTTTTAGGCTTAGGGCCTTTTCTATAAAGGTACCAGAATATCCAGTAACCATATGTGTGGTGTTTACCTTTGTTCTGCAGGAACGGAAATAAAGAATTCATATTTTTAATAATGCACTTAGGTCAGAGTTATTTCTCTGAAGAGTTTTCCTGTTTTCTGTGGCTCAGATGAGATTCTTTTGGAATGTAATGAAGACTGCATTTTGGGCCTGTCTTTCAGTGAACTGAAACATGCCACAGAGCTGATTCTTATCTGTAGCAAGTCATTTATGTCATTTTAAAAAATAACTAACCTTTGATCTTGTGTATCAGCTGGGAGACAAACTAGACTTTGTGTGTCTTTATGGAGCAAATGCTATATAGCCTGTTGAAGGGGATGGCCAGGGCTGGTTGAGGAAAGGGGTGAATAGCATTGTTTCTTACACCTATAAGAAAAGTACCTCTGTACCCTTAAAAAAAATGCCCTTTAAAGCTCTCTTCTACTGCCCTGGACTCTCTGCTTCTCTCATTTGGCCATTAACTTTTAACATGGATAATCATTTTGTTTACATTTTGGTACTTCAGATGCCAAAATCTTCAAGTGATATTTAACTCTGTTCAAACCACTTCTGTCCTCATTTGATGAATTTCTGACTTTTTTCTTGCTATCATTTTTAATTAGTCAGTTGGTGCCATTGTTATCTTTATCACTGTCATTACCTAACCAAGTGCCTCCAATGAATTTTACAGAACTAAAGACTTTTCCTGTTTAAGAAGCCCCGAACTATAAAAAGTAGCCTTACTCTCTCATTGCAATAAATAAATTAATCTGTAAATAAATCAATAAAATGTATCTTCTAGCACTTGGAGCAGCTTCCAGTTTCAGTTAAGTAACTGATTTTATTCTTACCACATATCTGCATACTGTCAATTTTGTGTGCTACACAGGTTGGCTGAGTGATTAATTTGGAAAATAATTTCATGAAATGACTAATCATCTTGTTTAAGCTACACGATATAAAGGGCATTCTGTTAATTCAGGGTCAGGCCAGAAGGTAAGGCAAGAAAGTGGCCTCTATGTGGCTAAACTTGAAAAAGTACAGTTGAGAAATTAAATGAGGACTCCAGGAAATAGCACCTCTAGGAAATACTTCCAGGAAGTAACACCTACTCAGAGAGTGAGGAATGATTGCCGGTTGCTGTTAATGCAAGCATCGTATGTGTAAATATTGGCAAGCTTGGAAGCTTGGGTTCAAAATCAAGGAAAGCTTTGTGAGTACCACATGTTATTGCAGATTTCTTAAATGGTGTCAGTGAGAGCAGTAGAGAAACATTTTTTATCAATTCAACTAATAAAACAGATGCATCCTTCTAATATTTTTGTCAAAGCCGAATAATGATAGTTGTGATTCAAAACAATGACAGGACACTTTTTGGCATAATATAGACGTAGACTTATTAAATTATACTCATGATTGAATGAATGATTACCCATCTAAAAACAAAGGGAAATGGGGCTAGTCCAGTGTCACTCAGACATTTTCCTCAGCTGAAGGTCTCTTTATTTATTATTATTATATTTATCTGTATGATGTGGGGAGGGGTTAATTTTTGCCAGTGAAGAGCATATTTCAACCATTTGCCAGTAAGAGAAGAATCAGAATTGAGAAGCCCCCAGTCTTAGCTCACAGAATTTCTTGGAAGAAGTACAGATTACTATCTAGGTTATTGCCCTTTTTTTTTTATAATAACTTGATTAACTTTCAGGTTTCTTCTTGGCTGTTTGAAAACCCTTATAAGACTATAAGGCTAGATTCTCTTATGCTGGGAACTTATTATAATAATACATATAATTGCATATATTTGGTGTGCTTAAGTAGTACAAAGTAGCATCATGTCTTGAAAACATACTGCCCCTAAGTTAAATAATTGCAGACTGCTATCACCTGGGATAGATTTCAGAGTGATAGGAAATCCACTTCAGATGGCAAAAACAGAAACCGGGATTGATTAGTTCAATTAACTGGAAATCAGAAATTAGTTTGGGTTTCAAGATTGGTTTGCTTTATTGGTTCAGTGATGTCATTAAGTATCTGTCTACTTTGTCTACCACATCTACTTTCTCTTCACAATATCAGCCTTATCCTAAGGCTTATCTTAAGCTGTCTCCCTTTTGTGGTTGCAAGATGGCTGCCCACTACTCAAAGGACTACAAGGTTCTCTAGCCACGTCTCAGAAGAGGAATAAGGAGTGGTTTCTATAGCTCTTTCAGAAACTAGAGAGCTTCTGTCTTAGAGGTCTTCAGTCAATGCCTTCTCCAGTCTCAGTGAGCAGAACTGGGTCATATGGCACCCACAGGAATCAGTTTACAAATACACTGATTTCATAGGGTCTATATCTACGGGTACTTACATATTGACCCTGAACATACTTTTTTTCAATATTTATTCCACCGAATATTCTGAGTAGCAGCAATGCAGTTTGGACAATTAACGTTTAATTAACTTCTTGCTTACAGCTAGTTAAGAAATTGTCATTTGTCCCAATTTTTGTCATTGATAAATGAGGAAAGGTTGGCTGGAGGCGACTAGGAATGTTCTACCTTTCTCTTAAGAGAGAGTGACAAGAAATGTGCCTCCACCCCCACGTTCCTCTGTTTCACTCCTACCTTCTCTCCCTTTCTCCTTCCGTCCTACCACTTTTGGTGGAAAAAAAGGAAAGAAACATGTTGCCTTTATTTCTCCTGGTAGCCATCTTTTGACTGTGAGAATAACCATCTATAGGATAAATCCAATGCTGTGAAGCCTTCATGACATTGTTGAGTCACTAAATCAAACCCACCCAACTACTGACTTTCCTATTATATGCAAATAAAATTCCTTCTTCCTTAAGCCAGAAAATTAGGTTTTCTAATGCTCATGGCCAAAAATATTTTAAGTAGTGCAATTTTTAAGCCAAAATGTCAGTTATCAGGAAAATGAAAATCGATGTTGTAACATTACCACAATATTTACTGTACAGATTACGATGTGAAGAATATAATCAACTCTTAATTTTCCAAGCTAATAAAGACAAGGAGAATAATGTGTAATTTAAATTTGCAAAATATTCAAAAGTCATTTTAGTTTGGCTTTGGGTAATAGTTGGTGTTCTATGTACAAAGGCTTTGATATGCTTTGTGCTCTTAAAACAGCAGTGAAGATATACTTCATCTCTTTTAGGAAGTGCTGGTAATTTTCTAATTTGTTTAGTCTCTTAAGGGCAGGTACATCTTTTTGGAGTAGAGCACCATCCTTGTCAGCTAAGATAGATCTGCCCTTCCTTCCTCTCTCTTCAGAGGCTTCTCTCTTCCTCTGAATAGAGCAGTGCTTTGGCTTCAAATGATCTCCCATCAGAGAAATGTTAGGGAAATATGAATAAACATTAGGGACAGTACTCAAATCATGATCAAACTATATAACGAATTATATTTGGTGTTAAATGTCAATAAGAACTTGAAAGCATAATTTGCCTAGGATAATTAAGAATTGATTTCAGTCTCTTGTACGAACATAGAGAAAAACATACAGGGAAATGCCTCAATGGACTGCATTCTTTCTAACCAATATAAAAGAATGGTTGACAGTATAAAAGGAAAGAGAATGTTTAAGATAGTTGCCATGTTAAATTAGAGTTTGAAATGGCCAATGAAGAAAATCCTCGTTTTGGTCGGAAGCAAACTGTATGCCTTAGGGAGAGTAGACTTCAAATATAATTTGTTCAGCCATAATAATGATAGTTCTATACCTAAGAATGCTCAAATTATAAAATAATTATTTCAATGGAAAAAAACTTTTAGGAGCAACAGAGTTGACAACAATTTGTTTTTTCCATAGACATTTTAGTAACAATTTTTAAAATAGCAGTAAGTGTGCATTCACAC
Organism: Delphinapterus leucas; assembly: GCF_059928025.1. Taxonomy (NCBI): domain Eukaryota; kingdom Metazoa; phylum Chordata; class Mammalia; order Artiodactyla; family Monodontidae; genus Delphinapterus; species Delphinapterus leucas. The sequence continues at coordinate 35,150,491 of NC_143137.1, read as the reverse complement.
AATTCAGCAAATGTAACATTTCGTGACATCTAAGGATCTTCTCATTACTTTTGGCATTGTCATTAATTCAAAATATCTTAAACATTATTAAAAAACTTTGCAAAGTGTTATGAAAAAGTAAAAGCCCACTCAAAATAAGCAGCTGAGTTGCTTATGGAACGCATTTTTTCCAAGACTAGATTGCTAGTTCTTGATGAAGATTGAAAGGTAACAGAATGGGCTGAGTAATGCAAATAATATTTATGTCTTTTTTTTTTTTTTTTTTTCGGTACGCGGGCCTCTCACTGTTGGGGCCTCTCCCGTTGCGGAGCACAGGCTCCGGATGCGCAGGCTCAGCGGCCATGGCTCACGGGCCTAGCCGCTCCGCGGCATGTGGGATCTTCCCGGACCGGAGCACGAACCCATGTCCCCTGCATCGGCAGGTGGACTCTCAACCACTGTGCCACCAGGGAAGCCCTATTATTTTTTTGTAGTGACTAAAATCTACTTTAGTAAGAATATCTGAGGATCTAAGTGAGTCCATAGCCCAAAATCCTAAAAGGGAGCCTTAAAATTCTAACGGTGTTGATATGATGAAACTATGATGACCTGTGGGGCGGGATGGGGCAGAATATAAGGGAAAAAAAGACAAGTAGAAAAAAATCTGTGAACTTAGAGTATATGGTTAATAGAAAATTAGGATTCATAACCATGAGAAAACATCAGGCAAGATAAACTTGAGATTGGTGTAAGGCTTACAAAAATGGCAAGGAAATTAAAATTGTAAGCAGGTCTTTTATGAGCCATGTTCAAATAGAAAGAACAATGCATAGATTTATTGCTTAGAATAAATGGTGAGATGTTAAAAGATTATGGTAAGATAGTAGAACGCAAGTCCTACTTTGCTTCTTTTTTATTAAGGAGAGTGATTTGCAATGGGTAGAAAAAACAGATTGCAGAGGAATTCTAAGCTAGGTGAGAGAGAATACTTATACTTTAGTGTCTAGGGTCATACAGAATGCAAGTACTGAAACAACTTATGCTTATCACAAAACCAAGGTGGGTGATGCTTGAAATATCAAAAACAGGAAGAATTTAGACAAATTGAGGTGAGCTCAAGGGACAAATTTTTAAAAGTAGAAAAGCTGGATGTTAGTAGAACTGTTCAAATTGGTCTTGTGATTTTTGATAATTAAGTTGAAGGTGTGTGAGTGTTTAGAATTGTTGGTATTACTAAAAGCCATGTATTTTTCACTAAGGGTATGCTACATAAAATCAAACTTGTTTTCTTCTTTGATAGAATACTTAGTGAAAGCTGTGGATATAATTAATCCTGATTATAGCAAACCTTTTGACAAAGTCTTTCAAAATATTTGTGTGGACAAGTTAGAGAAAAATAGATTGTAGAATTAAATGGAGTATAGCTGCCTCCATACTGGATGATCATACTCTAGGTTTGCTTGTTAATGGATGGATGACAACTAGAAGAGAGGTCCATGATTGACGTGCCAGAGACCCTATCATTTCCAACTCTTATCATTGACTTTGAGAAAAATGTAGGAGAGACCTCACTATCAAATTTAAGGACGATATAAGGTTGGATAGCAGAGTTAATATAATCCTTATTCAAGCAGGTCTCAATAGGATCATAGACCAAAACAAAGAAAGTAGAATTTAATAGGGATTCATTCATTATTTTTTCTATTCAGTGTTCACTTATTAAGTGCCTTTTATACGTAAAGCCCTTAGCTTGTTGCTGAAGAGGCAAAGATGAATAAGACATGTCTCTGTTTTAGAAGTATAGAAGACATTTTTAAGAAATAATTGTGATTAAATATAAGCCTTGCTATATTATAAGCACATACATTTGTTATGGAAGCATAGGTTTGTGAATAAATAATGGATTGAGTGGGAAATACTAGATACAGGTTTTTGGATGAATTACAAAATAGTAGGCATGCTTAGTTTAACATTATGAGGGGAAAAAAATGTGTCAGTGACATAATGTCAGTGCCTTAAAATATAAATGAATTAAAAATATAATGTTCAAACAAAGTAAATAGAAACTGTTGTATCCTGATCTGTGCTCACCTTTCAAACGGATGTGATTAGAAGTGAAAGAATACAAACACAGATATGCAGATCTAAGAGGAGATGCCAACTAAATAAACTATCTCTAGTGTTAATAAGGAAAAAAGCTTAACAGTTGACTAAACTATGACTGTCCAATTTTTCCATGTTACATTTTTTATTCTTACTCAATCTTTTTTAAGGTTATTCATTAATGATGCTTATAATCTAATCATAATTCATCCTCTAGGTTAGAAGTTACCTTCTTTCATATCCCTTCCCCTGTTGCTGATGTGTGTGTATGTGTATGTGTGTGTTTCAAAAGTAAAATTTACGCCAATGATAAGAGAAAGGAGCAAACTTGTGATTGCTAAGGGATAGATTTATTATTCCTGTTTATAAGGGATACTTACTTGTATGTCTTCAATTATTTTCATTAAAATTTTTTTGTTAGAAGTTTATTTAATTCAGGTTCTTCCTCTTAAGAGACATTTCGATTTAAAGCTGACTTTTAACCAGCGGAATTCACCTCAGTTGAATTAGCCTTAAGTACTTAATGTCTTTTTGAAGCTCATTTTCCCCTTCAATTTTATAATAGTTTTGCGGTAATCACGGTAGCGTTTAATTTCATGAAATTTGTTTCTCATAACCGATTTGTTTAAGAAAGTGTACTTGAGAAAGCAAAAAAAAATGTTTCTCATATCAATATATTGAAGTTTGGTGCTAGTGTTTCTGGTCTTCAAGGTATACATTTATTTTAATCAGTGACCAGTTAGCTCACTGGGCTACCCATGTTGTTAATGAAGGCGAAGTCGTGGGTTTCATATAGGTGCAGGCCAGCAAGCCTCTCTTTGTTATGTGGCAGAGGATATACCCCTCACCCCAGCCAGCTGGCTGGCAAATGTGTGCAGTTGGTGACAAGGAGAACTGGGTGAGACTGTGTAGATGGATTGGTGCAAATTCATCACCATAGCTAGGAAAATAACCCTGAGCGAATGTCTCCCTAATGGACAACACATGGTTGTTTATATTCAGTTGAACTGTAGATATATAGTTTGTCATTAATCTTACTTACAGAAAATCTCACTTATATTTAATAGATAAAATGCCTTCCTGCTTTAATTCTTTTGGATTAAAATTTTATAACTATATTTGACAGATATTTCACATTTTGTTTTCACACAATATCATTCTTTTACGTGTAAAATTTCATAGCTTTTTAGGACATTCTGGATTTGCAACAGTCTTGTTTAGTTTTTAAGACCATGGGCAAAAATCACATGAGCATTGATGGTTTTGATGAGACTAAGTCAGTCTGTGCTGAATATCAGTTGTGAAAAAATGTTTAATCAAGCACATAATCTTTGGCTAGTACCATTCAGACATCCCTTCCTCTGCATTTATTAGTATGATTTGGGTAAAAGAGTAAATTTAGTACTGTCTTGGTATTTGGAAGTCTGTGTGCTTTAACCAGCACAAATTAAATTAAGCTATTCACTACTTTCAAAAAGGGTGCTTAATAATGTTGAGTAAGCTTTCAAACTCCGTTTACTTCAGCATACACTAATTACTCCCATCTAATCATGCTGTATCATGTAATTAATATGAACATAGCTAGGATCCACTTTTAATTTTTTTTCTTTCCGCAGGCTGTCATACAAAATAGCATTACATATATTTAAAAATTAAAATTTAACAAACCAAGTCTAACTTTTCCTTTAAAAGCAGTGTACATTTCATTTGGTCATCTCAGACATTGCATAAGAGGCAGCTTTAGTATAATTGTATGCATTCTCTTTTAAAAATGGTGAGTTTAATTTAATACAGCCAAAACCTATTTTATTCTTTCAGCCTAATTAATCATCATATATCAAAACCTTAGTTTTAGAACAACTAGTTTATGGAGTGTACACAGTGAATTCCTGTTAGGCTCAAAATGGCTCTTTTAAACCTGTCCAGAGTTTCGATTCTAATACAAGATGTAAAATATAAATGTTAAAACTGAGTACCACTATTGGTAAGGAAGTCTGAGAGCCATGGAATATATAATTATCTGGGCTTTTCAAAAATTAAAGCTCTGTGGTTTTCACTGCATAATTTTTTACATTGAAATGACTTCTGTGTTTAGAGAAGATTAATTTCTTTAGATCTCTAAAAGACCATTTTCAGACCACTAGGATCTGACAATAGCTCTTTACTGAGATTTTAAGTTGTTTCAATCTAATTTTTACAATAAGCTATAGCACGGTACAATTGATAGCAACTGTCGTGTAGGTTTTTTATTCTTAATGTAGTATCAAAATTTCCCTATAGAAAGTGCTTGGTACTTCTCATACCTTATTTCTGAAAAAACAATTCTATACTTGCATTCTGTGGTTATTTGATATACCACACACACAAAAGGAATATATTTAATTTTTCAGTGTGTGTGTGTGTGTGTGTGTGTGTGTGTGTGTAAACTTAGGAATGTGCTACTAATCATTTTTCCAGAAATTCCTATTTTTATGAGTTTTAGAGTTTTTACAGTCAGTATGAATTCTGTCAGAGTGCAGACCCACTGACAATACAATCATTTAAAAATCTAATTACTTTCACCTGTTTAAATAAGTGAACTTCATGCTGGAAAACGTGTGCAAACTGCCACGGGAAGTAGTTGAACTCTCGCTCAAGGAAGGTTTTCCAGCATCTTTTTTTGTCCCTTGAGGTGTTTATGTCCTTTTAGAAGTCTGTATGGATTTGGTCTATAGCCACAGATTTGTGACTAAATGACTGTGTGAGCGAAGCTACTAAACAGTAATAAGGCTTGGATTACCAAGCTGTTTGAGGTTTATTTCAAAAGCTTCATGTCTGATCTCATTAGAATACCTATGGGTACAAATGTTGTTTTTCTCTGTATGTTCTAAACATAGAGTAAATGATAGATCATAATTAATGTACTAAAAAGGCACATTTTGCCTCTGTTTTTATTTTACATAATTAGTTCACCTAAACCTAACAAATACGAATTTGTTTTCTTTTCCTTTTTGTTTTTTTGTTTTGTTTTTAACTAAAAAGCCTGCCCTGATATTATATAGAAAGAGAAGATGAATGTTTGTCACTGAACTCCACTGGATTTAAACAAATCAAAACAAAAGAGAATAATTCTCTAATAGTTTTGCAACACATTCGAAATGTAGTCGGTTGTTTGTTTGGGAAGGTGAGTGGAATATGTGTTATGAAATTTCTCAGCAGCAATCATTACACATTTTCATTCGATAGACTTTTAAGCTGTCACATCCTTATTTTCTTTTCCTGGCAACAATTATTGCGTCATGAAATGAAGATAATTGTAATTTTGTTTTGTCTTGATGCCATTTATAAGATGTGTTATACATATTATTACCTCTCATTCCTATTAGATTATTTTTTTAGTAAAATTAGAGTTTAGTTGATTCAGGGGAATTATACTACTGCCTTTAAAGCATTATTAGCCGTTTGTTAAGATTGGGTATTAAGGAATTCAAATGACCAGGTCCTTTATTTTAATAGGGAAACAAATTCCACTTAACTATTTTGAATTTTTTTTCCTCTCTTCGACTGTGTAGAAGCACGTACTTTGTGTGCAGGCTAACTTACAGTATATGTGTGTGCCTGTGTGTGTGTGTTTTATATCAGGTGTAAACGAATGCTTTTAGAAAATACGATTTACAAGTATAGTTCAGGAGTTTTAAACTCGGATGCCTTTGGGAGCTAAGGAAGGCCCACAAATGATTAAAATAGGCTTTTGTCAGTAAATTAGGAAGTGATGGAGAAAGACAAAACTGGAGATTACAGGCCCCTGCTAAAGGTATTCAAATCCAATTGTTTTAAAATATGCTGTGTTCTGTCATTATCAAGGAAAACACTTTGACTGACTGGATTTGGTCTTCAGGACACCAGCTGAGACTTCTAAAATGCCCAGCTTTTTTATACATCCTCAGCTAGGGATCCTCTGCCATGGAGGAATCACCATTGTGGCTCCTCCAATCTGATGTCCTTGCTTTCACGAGAATATCAGGATTTGTCTGCGTAAGAATTAGTTTAAGTAACTAAGAATTAGTTACTAAATATTCTACTCTGAATAATAGAGCTGTGAACTATAAAACAAAATTAATCTTAAAATTAGTGCTTTAGAATACACACAGTTACATCGCTGCACCTTTGTAGATCTTTACATCCTTGAAAGCTGTTTCTGCTGAATCCTGAATACAAAAGTTTCTATCCCTACAACAGACACACCTATCAACTATTCTTTGATCCTCACTGATGTGCTAATACTACTTTGTAATTGTGTCAATTAATATATTAGTAATAATATAATTCCATTGCTTTCACGCCAACATTTCCCTTTTAAAATTGTAGAACATTGTCCCGTTGTAGTGAAGACAAGAGTATCTATGTAAGAGGACTAAACAAGCCCTGTAATACGACTGGCAATTACATGAATACACATGTTATATATGTGTGATTGTATACATAAACTGTAAAAATTACATTTTTTGATCTGGCTTTGTACATTGAAAAATATCTGTTTTTCTAAAAAATTACCTATCACACTGAAATTAGTGAAACAGACACATTTGTTTGGGCCTAAGGGCAAGTACTATTCCAGTTTTTATAACTGTTAGTAAAACATCTGTCTGATTTTAGAAGCTGAAAGGCATGTTAATTATTTTCTTTAATTTTTAATTATTATTTTTAGTTGCAACGATACCCTCACTAGTCTAAAGTGACTTTTGAAACCTGTGTTATTTACAGTATAAATTTCTAATTGAACTAAATTATACACATCAGATTGTACTCCATGGCATATATGGAATTTGAAGACAAATTCAAGATTGGGTATTTCACATAGATCACAGAGAACACAAACTGGGGATGCTATTTAAAATCTGCTGATTGATATATGTGGCTTTATTTTTAAAACTAAACAAACTTCTGCTTAAAATTCATTGTTTGATAGAGTGCCATTTTGAGAATATAGGTGATTTTAGATCATTTATGATCACTGAAGAATAGCATTACAACAATTTTAATAGTGATTATGTAGGTCCAGTTTTGGAGGCCATGCTGATCATAGTCAGAGCTCCACCATGTGTGTTTTTGAGGAAGGGTGGCAGAACAGTGGGTGTAAGTCCCTCTACCATTTTGAAAAGATCTCTAGTCTCTAAGGGGACTCATAAGGAGGACTGAGAAGACCTAGTGGAAGGTCCAGCCTTCCACTGGAGGTGGCTAGTGAACAGGCACATACATAAAATCAACAGCCACTGCTGTAATTGTAGCATTGTATTGTATGAAAATAAATTATGTGGCAATAAACAGAACTGTGATGTTGTTGTTGACTAGGGTGCTCTGACAAACATTTCTGTTACCTGTTGCCCTATAATAAACCACCCCCAAACTTAATAGCCCAAACTAATAATAATAATTTATCTTGCTCACACAAATCTAAAGTTTTGGCAGGGCTCAGCTGGAAAGTTTGTCTCTGTTCTGCATGGCTTCAGTTGGAGCTGCTAGACTGAACCTGTAGGATGGAACCCCTTCAGGTAGCTCACTCACAAGCCTGGCAAGTTGGTTCTGGCCGCTGGCTGGGAACTGAGCCAGGGCTGTCAGCAGAGTGCTTTGGTTCCTCTCAATGTGGGCTGCATGGGCTTCCTCACAGCTTGGCGACAAGAGTTCCGTAGAATGTTCCCAGGTGGAAACTACAAGGCTCTGATGCAGCCTTGAAAAGTCGAAGAACATCGCTTCTATCTCCCTCTATTTGTCTAGCAAGTCAGGAAGGCCAGCCCATTTTTAAAAGAAAGAGGATTAGACTCCATCTCACAATGGCAGGAGTGGCCAAGAATTTGTTGCCATTTTCAATCTACCACAGCAAAGGGGGTGAATTGCAGCATTGCCTGGGTAGAGGGGACATTGATATGCCAAGAGTTCTGCAGAGTGCACTGGGAGCAAGCTTCCTGACTGTAAATACCACCACTTCTGCAACCAATTTCTAACATACAGGTAGCATGTACTATGGTATGATGGTACTATGGTCAGATAATACACTAAATGCTTTATAGGCATTTTTTCAATTACATTTTCACAACAGTCCTTGTAGGTGGATGATGATATTATCTGAGGCACAGAGAGGTTCATAAACTAGTAAGTGGTAAACCCAAGGCTCGAATGCAGATTGTCTTCATGCCACAGTTCATACTCTTAACCACTATATAATATAATCTCATGTGAGATGGCTCATCTGTCTCCCTCTTTTGACAACCAGTCTATGAAAATACTACTTACTCTGCTTCATCTAAAAGCCACCTGTGAAATGACTTACTTGAATACAGAAGTCTGATAACTAAGAGTTTCTCTAAAATAATTGTCTTTTGAAAGCATTAGAGACATAGAAATGCCGTAAAGATGGAGTTCTGTGTTGAGAGCAGGCACAGCTTACAAATGGAAAGCAAATACACTATGTCTTGAAGAAGGAGGTCCCAGGATGCTAGAGGCTTGTGTTGGGAGCTGATGAAGGATGCTTATCAGCAGGCGAGTCAAAACGTATCTGAATCATAGTTGGGAAGGCTGAGGCTGGAGTCAGGAAAATGTTCACAAGAGCCGGGTCTGAAGACTGAAGCAGGAATACAAACCAAAGAACTATTAGTGAGGTGAGAAGTTCTGTTGACTTCGTAACTTTGACCCTTGTCCTCTCCTAATCCCTGCCTCTTGTGAAGCCGCCTGTCCCCTTCTAGGACTTCCATCCTGATGCTTATCTGGTCTGAAATCTGTGATTGTTAGGCCCCTCAGATGCTGCAGTTTGTCTGTAGACCAAACATTTCTGCAGTATTGACAACTGAAACCATGCCTGCCAGCACCTGCACTTTCTTGTTTTCCTCTTCCTGCTAAGAGTAAGCTGGTCTGGCTTGGGCACTGCTGAAGAAAGGACATGAAGGCCCTAATAAATGGCTTGACTCTGCACGTAGTGTCACTCTCCTTAATGACTGCCCTAGTAGCCAAAAATAACCAGGAAACTATTATAACAATTTCTACATTATATCAAAAACTTACCAGAATAGAGTTTTCCCCCATGTGATTCTGGTATATAGAAATTTGGTATCCTTTTGTTTAAACCCCTATCAACTGATTTCTAAGACACTGTATAACACATTAAATTTTATTGTATTTATTATGTATTTATTTTACTACACTGTTAATTGCTTCCCTTTATATGTAGATACCATTCATTAATTGCCTCTATGTCAAAAAATAATATTCAAGGAGTTATATTTCTCTGCTTGTTTCTATTAAAAATTCAAAGGTGTATCCTAATGGAAAACATTTTGGCTTGAGGTTGTTAGTATATCACACATAAAAATACATTAGGAGAGTAAAGAAAAAGTGTTTAATCTTCTGATTAAACCCAATTACACTATATCTATTAATGATACTGAGTTGTACTTGTTCAAAATTCAAAATATTGGAAAAAAATAATGTTGTCTTTTGTATTGTTCCTGCGTTGTGCTTTAGAAACTTGATTCAGTTTTATGTCGGCCTCGGATGTTGTTTTTTTCTACTTTTAACTTTTTTTTACTGCCTTGTACTCTTCCCAGTATGTGAATTTACCGACCCTTCAGATGTATTCTCGTTAGGTCATTGTATGGTTCATTAAAGTGTCCTTAGGCAGATAGAGATCACACAGGTTTGAAGAGTACAATCCTTCTCTGAAGTGAAGGAGTCGTGCCCCAGTGTCTTTAGGGGCATTCACTTGTCATGCAGTTGGCTTTTGGCCAACAAAGATGAACAAATTAGTAGACTGTACCTGTGTTGGCCCTGTTCCTAGTCTCATTTATGTAATTGATGTCTGGTGGCCTCATTTTGGATCATTAGCATATCAACATAATGTCTGAGCCTGGCAAAGTGCTGCTTGTTGTCAGACATTAGCAATTTACCATAACATAGAAAGCAAGAGAACCTGACATTTTAACTGGATTGATGGCAAAAATCAAGATGGTAGCACAGGAGGCTCAAATTCAGTAACTCTTAAAGTTCCTGTGTGTTTGAAATAGTTAATAACAAGCTTAGATTTGTGTTAGACTGTTTTTCTATAATAGAGAAGGCACGTTTTGTTAATAACAATACTATAAATATGGGGTTCTTTTAAATATTTTTAGGTTCCTTCACATTTCATTAATTTCATTTTCATTGCTTTCATGTTTAGTCAGTGTACATGTTTGTTGGTACCTATGACTAATTGTAATTGTTTAAAAAGAACAGGTTTTTAAGCCAAAAAAATAACATATTTGGAGATGGTTTTAATTTTAGTGAAAGAATTTAGTGTGAATTAACCATCTTACATTGCTTGAGAAGAATCATAGGTTACTTTATAGCCAGTCTGAAATACAAGCTTGAAATTCTCTATTCCAGATTTGTTCTCATGATGTATCATTAGTTTACCAGCTGTTTAATAATGCAAAACAAAACAGTTAAATAGACATAGTTCTTATTCACTTAGTGCTTCTAATTTAAGGTAGGTGACACAGACAGGGATGTTGTAACATTTACTACCATAAATATAGAATAAAAAGAAATAAAAATACTTTAAGAAATAAAATAAACATATGCAGATAAGTTATACTTGATGTAAAGGATATGTATTTTTAGAAGTGGATAAATAAACGCTGCATCTTGTAGGGTTCTACTTTTATGACCCACAACCTGCCACTTAATTCCTCTTAGCCAAATTATTCTGTTAATAAAATGAAAATTACTTAAAATTACTATAGTGTGATTAGTGCCTTTTTCTCCCTTGAGAGTAAATATTTTATTTATTTTCTACCCCGGTGTCCCACAGTGTCTACTATGTAGTAAGTACTAAATAAATGTTTGAATACTAAATGAATGAGATTCACACTTACATTTTTTTAAATATATAAAGTTTCTGTATTTTTATCTGATTGCCAAAATGAGAATATATTTATTGTGGAACATAGACAATACTGAAAAAAAATGAAGAAAATAGAAATCATTAGTAATATTTACTGTTAACATACTGGTATATCTACAAGCATGTTCTTCTCTTTGAATCTATACATGTATAGTTTTTAAAAATTATGGTGGGTCTCTAAATAATTAATAACTTGCTTTTGTTACTTAATTATGAACATTTCCCAACTAATTAAATATCCTGCACCCAATTTTCTTATTAACTAGGAGCCTCAATGAATTCTCTGCTGTGTCCTATAAATACTTTAGGCCCTTTATTCTCTGAGGTAGGCATTATTTCTGTTTTAGTGATAAAGAAATTGAGGCTCAGAGAGACTAGTACTTACCAAGGTGAAACAGATACTAAGAAACAGAGGGGAGATTTAAATCGGAGCTGCCCAACGCCAAAGTCCATGCCTTTAACCACCATAGTGTATTACCGCCCAATACTAATATAAATTAACTTATCTAGTTCTCCATTTTGACTTTTACTTTGTCCATTCTTTTACTACTAAAAACTACATTGAGGCTTGTCTACAGATAGGAAGCAGGGGGAAATGGACAACAGTAGATAAGTGGAAACTTATAGGGGTGATGGATATTTATTATCTTGATTGTGTTGATAGTTTCGACTGTATATATATATATATATACACACACACACACACACACACACACATATAGTCAAAACTCAACAAACTGTAAACTTTATGTGTTGTTCAGTAGGCATAAATTATACCTAAGCAAAGCTATAAAAAATGTTTTTAAACTACTCTGAGATGAATGTTCTTATATGTAAACCCATGATTTTTTCCTCAATAGAATTCTTTAAGAGTTTTTGGGGGGGCTTAAAAAATATTCATATTTTAAGTACTTTATATGCAAACACATGCGCCCTCAGAAATGTTGTATGAATGCACACTTCTTCCATTAGTGTATGAACTTTTGTGTTAACATAAGAGTATAATGATAGTCACAATATTGAACATTTACTGAGTATCATATATTCTACTAGGTGCTTTATTATCTCCTTTAATCTTCATGTCACCAATTTAGATGAGGGATGAAAAAAAATACTTGGAAAGATTAAACAGCTTGACCTTGTAATATAGCTAGTAAATAGTAGATGAAGGATGTAAATTGTAGGTGAAGAATATGATTCCCCATGCAAATGACCTATACTGTTCTACCCTTCACTCTTGCAAATGCTAGGTATTCACTAAATCCTTATATTTTTTAGACAACTGTTTGAAAAGCTTTGCCCTAAGAACGAAGGTTAAGTCCCAAAAGACATTTAATGGGGAGGATTCTTTTTTAAGTTGGGCCACCATATTAATTTTCGTCCAAATTTGTACACTTACAAATGTGAAAAGGGGCACTGTTCATAATTAGGCTGGGACAACATATGCATACAGAGCATCTCCTGGGAAAAAGAAAATGGGAAAAGAAACAAACTGGGAAGAGAAAAAGGGTGGAAAGATAGGCCTTTTAAAATAAATGTTATTTACCAAGCACTGACCAAGTACTATTTTTGCAGGCTTTCTTACCTTACTTCTCACAACTGCCCTTGAGATATTTGTGATCAATTTCCCCCAAAGAATACAGATGCTCTGAGAAGTGAAGTGCTTGGGCAGCTTCTCACAAAATTAGTGACTGATGAGCCAGGGGTTTGTAGGCAATTCTGTCCAATTCCAAAGCCCCAAATCACTCCATTATTAGCATTTTTCCTGTATATAAATAAAATAAGGTTAATATGTTTTCAAAAAAGCAAACAGTTGTCAAGTTTTAAATAATTGCCAAAGTTTTAAAGGAAGGAACTAGATATCTAGATTGATCAACATGTTTAAATTAACTGTGTAGATCTTGAACATCTTTCCATACTCTTTTCTTTTATAGCTCAGTTATAAGTAAATTTTATTTTTAATTGACATTCAAGAATTTATCTGTGTACATCTGTATAATCACACAGGCATAGACTCATAGAATCAAACAATTTTCAAGTTGCAAAAGAAACTGGTCAACAGAACAGCATTTAATCCAACGGTTCCCCAAACACAACCTGTAGACAAATGCCAGTCATGACGAAGTGGCTTGTGACAAAAACCAAACTAACAGAAAGTCCAAATGGAATGCTCTTTCGATCGTTACTTCCTTACATGGAAAAATATGAAGTGGGCAACCTAGTATTGTTCCAGTTTTTTTTTTTTTTTTCTTCTCCTTCTCTTTCTTCCTCCTTCTCCCTCTTGGTCTTCTTTTTAGAAAATTAGAAGTTGTTGATATCAAAACACTGGTGTGCTCTAATCAAAGTCAATAATACCTTTTTCGTTTAGAAGAATACAAGTGGGCCATCAAGATATTAGATTTGTCGAGTACCCAAAATAAGAATAAAGTTTATAGCTATTGTTTGCATGCTACTATATGTGAGACATGGGGTTAGGTGCTTCTCATATGTTGCTCTTTTATGCTTTATAATATCTGTATAAGATAGCTACCCGTCTATCCATTACATTTGAGAAAACTGAAGTCAGAGAAGTTTAAGTAGCAAAAGAACATAGATGGAAAAGTAGCAGAGCTCAAACTGAGAACTGCAAAAGCATGTTTTTCTCCCATTGCCTCATAGATGGTACGTTATCGCCTCATCCACTGATCTGCCCATTTTCCTAAGTTTCTCCGTTTCATCTACATTTCCTTGTACACATTTTAGACTTAGGCAACAATTAAATCAGTGATATGACTTTCTTTTGATATTTCCTAATTCTCAACAGAATAATTAGTCTAGAAAATATAATTATACATAGTATATAGTCCTGTTGTATGCCAGACAAATTCTGATGACAACAAACACTGTTAAAATAATAATTGTGGAACAAACGGTTTATAAATTTAAGGTAATGGATTATTTATTTAAGCTTCATATGTCACACAAAGTTCTAATAAGATAAAAGTATTAAGACAGTCTCCTCGAGTTTGTTTTAATATTGTTTAATTTGTTGACATCTTTCTAGGCTCAATAAAGTAAAACTTCATTAATTTTTTCCTCAGGTATTCAAAGTAAGATTGAAAGCAATTACCATTTTCTAAGTGTTCATCGTTTGTGTTCCTTAAATGAATCGAGAAAATACTTTAATAGTTATTGAATATTCATAATGGACAAAATGGTCTGCTAGAGGTTGTGAAGGACTCAAAACATATGATAAGGTTTGTGCTTTCAAGAAGTTTATAATTTAATAGGAAGGGAAAAGACATACATGATGCTTCTCTCAAGTGAAATTAAGGGATTTTTGTAGAAAAATATTAATAAAGGTTGAAATTAGAGTATAGGTGTTACATAGTAGCCAAATGGGAAGTCTATGTCAGTTTATATATTATTAATAAACATCAAAGCAATCTTTACCTTATGATAGGGAATATTTCATTGGTTATTTGAAACAAAACGTGTTCCCATAAACAAATGTGTCTTTTCCTCTCCTCTCCCTCCTTCCCTTCCAGAAGGAATAATTCTGTGGTTTAGAGCCTGGGATCTGGAACTAGACTGCCTTGCTTCAAATCCTCTTTCAGCCACTTACTGTGGGAGCTTGGTTAAGTTACTGGAGTAGCTAGAATATAGGCTCCACTCATGTCCCAGAGACACAAAATGACAGTGGCTTATGGCAGTATAAAAGTTTCTTTTCATAAAAGTATAGCTGGCACAGTGTTTGTTTTAGTTATATTACTGTCTGCCATATAACTGCCTCAAAACTTTGGGGCTTAGAGAGAGGCGTTAATATGAGAGTTGGGAATTTGGGCAGGGCTTAGTGAGAAAGGCTCATCTATGCTTCACATCCTGTCAGCTGGGCTGACGTGAGTGGGTCTCAAACATCCAAGGTGTCCTAAGTCATATGCCTAGTGCCTTTGTGCCGGCTGCAGTTGTAACCACTTGGTTCTCCTGCATGTCTCTCCTTATGTAGTCTCTCGTCATTTGGTAGTCTATCACGAACTTCTTGACATGGCTGTTGGCTTTCAAGAGGATGAACGCAGAGGCTGCAAGGCTTCTTCAGATCTAGGTCTGAAGGTCATGGTCTCATTTCTGCTGCATTCTATTGGCTGACACAAGTCACAGGGTCAGCCCAGATTTAAACGGAGGGAAATTACTTCTTGATGATAGGATGGCAAAGTTACACTGCAAAAGTACTTGCAGAATGGGAGGAGACCTTTCTGCATCTGCAGACTGGGGCCATCTTTGGAAATAATCTATCAAAATGGATCTGCTCTGAGGTCTCCAGGAGCTCAAATTGCTTTGCATGTTGCTCTGCCATCTCTAGAGTGCTGTCCCCCTCTGTGTCGTCCAGGATGACTCACCACTGTTTTCTCATTTCAGCCAAAAGAAAAGGAGAAAAACAGAAGGGGTAGATAGGTACCTTCTTCCTTTTAATAGCATGGCCAAGATTCAGATCTTACTCACAAGGGCTACCCAGTTAGAAGCCTTAAAGGAAATAAAGTCTTGCTTCTGGATGGCCATAAGATCACCTAAAAACTGTGGATTCTATTTCCATGAGAGAAAATTGGAGAACAGATATTGGTAGACAGTTTTTAATCCCCATGACAGTTATTTAACCTCTTTGACTCTCAATTTCTTTTTGTGTGAAATGGGGATAAGTAAGTGTACTTGCTTAGTAGGGCTGTTGTGAGAATTAAATGAACAATATGTGTGAGAACTTAGCCCAGTTCTGGGGATACATGTTAGGTATCACCATTCTTTCAGTAAAGAGTCACAGAACTCCTGCCACCTTCCAGGCACTGCTCTGGACTCTTAAGCATGAGATATTTTTCCATACCTGGAGAACTAAAACTCTCCTGAGGAAGACATACTTACTAACAAATAATTGCAGCCTGAGTTGAATGGTAGGATAGAAACTTGGTTCATGAACCATGGAGATGGATAGGAGTGGTGCAGGAAAGTTAGAGATTTCATAAAGGACCTAACATTTAAGGTTGACCATGAAAACTGAGTCATAAATAACTTGTTTCAGAGGCAATAAAGAGGGTGGCATATTTAGAAAATAGTCGCAAGGTCGATTATCACTGAATCATAGAAGCTGGATGGATTGTGAGAGATGAGCCTGAAGAGGTAAGATAGGGTCAAATTGTGAAGGTCCTTATATCTGATACCCCTGAGTTCAGACATAACATAAAATTACCTCTCTGAAGTCTCAATTTCCTCTGAATAGTGAGATGGTAATAGCATGATCATTGTGAGGATTAAGTGATAATATAAAGTACTCAGTACAGTTTCCAGACACATATTAAGCTCCCAATAAGCATTAGCTATTGTTGTTGTTGTTGCCATTATTATCAGTATGTATTATTATCATTAGAGGAGGAAGAACCAAATTTAAGGTATCAGTAGCTCTAAGGTGAACTTGGTTAATGTTTAAAATGATAGATGGTGACAATACTTGGGATTTCCAGCCATTAATGAGATACGGAATTCAAAGTAGATTGGAAAACAAGTATAGTATTAGAAATACTGAGTTTGAGATACCTTCAAAATATCCAGTGAACATTAGTTATGAGGGGTCAGTTGAAAGTATTTATCTAGGATAAAGAGGAAAGGTCAAAGTTGGAAATAAAGAATTGCCAAATAACGGTAACTCCCTCTTGGAACAGGAGTGAGTACGGTCATCCTGGAGAGTCAATAGAAAATAGGTCCAAGAAAACTGTGAAAAAGGTGATGCTTTCTTCGACTAGCCTTCAAGTGTCCATTTTAGCTATTGTGTATTGGGGGCATACAACAATGCTGTTAGCATGAGAAGAACCAGTTGGCATTAGTTCTACTGGAAATACATGGACATATTCCCTGCCACATATACCAAGGGCACATCTCCACGATGCAGCTGGAATCAGGACATATCCTTTCCCTCTGACTAGACAGTCGGGTGAGGACTCCTGGAGTTCCAGCTTTTTGGTGAGGGGTGAGAGAGTCACAGGGTCTTGGCTGCTGTAATGATTTCCTAGAAGCTTTGTTCACATCTATTTTTGCACCCTTTTGAAACATTTACCTCACTGCAGCCTTACTGATTAGTTTCGAAAACAAAGATCTGATTCCGGCTTAAAATCACTTAACATTTTCCCATTGTTCCAGGGGTGAGGAAGAAAGCCCCTGCCTACCTCACTGTCATCTACTTACTTGCTCACACACATCATCCAGACGGACCTCTGTAATCCATGACTGTGCCATGCTGCTTCTGTCCAAGTTCTTCCCTTTGCCCAGCATGCTCACGCCCCTCTCTCTCTTTACGTGGGTAGCCTGAACAACTCATCTTTCAGAGCTCAGCTCAAAGCTCCCATCCTCAAGAAAGCCTTCCCTGACCTGCCAGACCCGGTCGGGTCCTCTTGGTAGATGCTCCCATAGGATCTTTATAGCATTTATCCTAATTTGAGTAAAGTTTGGCTTGTGCAGACAATTGTTTGATGACTCTTTTCTTCACTACAGCAAAAGCCGAAGCTTCTCCACAGCAGAGAAAAAGTCTGTCTTATCTACTGGTGGGGCTTGATCCCTTCTGCCTCTACCTGCAACATAGAACAGGTTGAGAAGTAGACAGGGGGTCAGACAGTATCAAAACAACAGCTTTCTTGTTGCTAAATCCTGATTAGAGAATTCAGCCTGATAGGAGACCCTGAATAGGCTTCCTACTCATTCTCTCAGAATGGAACTTTTTCGCCCAAAATTAGAAGAAAGGGATAACCACAGGCCTCTGCTGTATCTCTGGTACCTGCAAGAGCAGCTTGTTTAAGAGTAGGTGTTTACAAGGCATTGCTTGTTTCCTTTTGATTTCTTTTTCTTTTTTAACCAATGCCTTCTTACTTCAGATAAGTGTTTCTAACATCCCTAATCAAGTGCAAAATAATTCTTATAGTTTCTCTTACAGTTTCTCCTTTATGCCACTTTCCCTGAACAGAACACACAGTATAATATATAGTTTTTAAGGTTTCTTACAGGTTTTACTACAAACAGCAAAGGGAAAAATTACAGGAGGTAAATTGACTCTCTCTTACACCTCCTACTTTCTGTTTAAGCTTTTTAAACTTTTTTTTTCATACTTTATATTGAAGAGCAAAAGCACAAAAACATACTAATAGTGAGATTTGTTTACCCAAGGCAGAATGTTCCAGAACAGAGGAAAAATAGATGCCGGCTGCTCTAAGTCATATAGGTCCTAAAAACTGCTTCAGAAGGGCTTCAGCTGGACACACACTGTTGTGTAGGGAGCCAGGGAGCATTCCCATCGAGGCAAAGGGTAGAAGCAACTGTTTGGTCTTTCCTCTTTCATTTTCACTGATTTTACCTTTAAGGATGACATGCTGAACCAAATTAATGGTTAATAAATAGGTAAAATACTCGCAAAGATTGCTGGTCCCAGGTAGCAATCGATTGACAGACACAAGAAGAAAAAGAAAAGAAAGATAATTTCCAGAACTATTTGGGGGTCAGGGGCCTCAGGCTTATTTCTGAGTATTTACATATCAGGTACTCTTCCTATTTTAATTATTCAGTAATATTTAAAGTTCTTTCATTTTTTTCATACAGCAAAAATATATACACACTGTTGAAATACTTGAAAATGCAGAAAATATAATAATGAAAATATTAATCATACATAATTATCTCTCCCATCTCTTCTTCCAAACGTGCTTTTTGATTTTACATTTAACATGATTAAAGTAGATTGTGGACAACTTAATCTTATCAGAAAAATTATTCTGAGGGGCAATTTTACTAGTCTTCTGTGACATGTTACAGAAGTATTTATTTTCACAGGTAGTTAATTTTATGTGAATTTAATTCCAAAAGTTAAATGCTATATAAACATAGATGAGAAAAACAAATATCTTAAAGCCTCAGATATCCTCTAACATAAGTATTACTCCTAAGTTCTGTCCATCCATTTATTCACTTAATCAAACTCTTGCTTATTTATCTTATAAGAGATATTGTTCACGTGGGCTTTGAAAACACCTGCAATTTGGGGAATAGAGTTATTTCATGCAAAAAGTATGTTAATCTTCACACTTTTCACTAGACCATTGGACATTTGGTTAAAAAGTATTCTCTTCTCTTGAGGAAATTATGTTCCATTTCCACCCTGACATACCACACAGTACAATGCTGATGTAATTTCATTGTAAGCAGGACTTTAGTACATGAGTCAATTCTTAGTTGCTAAGAGTTTCCTTCTTATCTCAATAGAATACACATTATTGCTGTTGGGAAATGGTTAGAAGTCAAATTTAACCTTTTGTTTAATTGGGACTGGGGAGATTTTGATTAATAAAAGTGTATTTTTCGCTACATGTTGAACAACAAGATTTTGGCTAAGATGTAAGTGTGCAAGAAAAGTTAGCAAACTCAACAGAAACACAAAACACTTTTACTGGGTGAATAGAAAGAGGTTATAAACTTTTTACAGTGCATGAAAATATTCACAGTAAAAAAAAGGTTCTTGTAAATTACTATAAAATGCACCATTTCTTAATAAAATCCTGACATGGTTTCTTGGGTAGCAGATGAAGTAAACTAATTAATTTAAAATTTATTTGTTGGCCTAGTGCTATTGAAAAAATAGATAGAGAAACAGAGGCAGACTCGGGGAAAGAGAATTAGAGCACTATCAGAACGATAAAATATTTTGAAATTCAGAAAGACCTGTCACAACAGAATTGCTTCCTGCCAACATTCTATTTCAGCTATATTTTAAAAATTCCCCTTAAGGTTTCAATCACAGACTTCCCAATATTAAATACTCATATTTTCATATATAACTTGACGGGCAAAGGTGTAAGATTAATGCCATTAATATACAAAGTCAGTTAAAACAAGACTTGACAAAAGGTTTAAGTTTGGCCAACCGGTTCTTCAAATCTCCTAGGTCATATTCATTTCACTTTAACTTCCTTGAAGGGTTTTCCTTTACCTATTAAGGCAAGTGTCCTTCTCACACTCTCACCAGATTTGGCAGGTGGCCTGCATTACCCAATGCTGAATTATAAAATGAGCCTCACCATTAGGCTAGTTTTGACCACACATTTCAATCCTGTTCTATTTCTGTTGAAATGGTTTAAAATGGCAGTTTGTGCCATCTGACAGTTTACTATTTAATTGACAAGGAAGCCACCTCTCTTACTATTATTTTTTCTCCTTAAGAGTTTTGCATTTTAAAATCACAGGCCTTCTTAGGAAGTAGGGTTATTGAAATGTGAAACTTCTGGGAGGTTAAAATTGAATGACCCTAATGTCTCCTTGACACTACTGTGGAGTTTTCCCAGTATATTTTTCTTGCTGTTTTTTAAAAAAATGTAGACTTATTGTTACTAGAAGGAATTGTGATAGTCACATTCCAGAATTTATTATTTGTGGATTTCAAAAACTTGGTAAAAGCACAGTGTTAGAGAAGAGAGGGAGATCATCATGACATTTCTTGATTTCATCCATAGGCAATACCTTGTTCTTTTTCTCCTTTCCAAGCTTTTAACAAGCTAATATTTAGATTTAGAGAACTTACAGCCTAGAGGAAAAGTAGTAAGAAAGCATGTATTGGAAGTTATAAAGTACTAGATTCATCAAAGAAAAATAGATGGAAATTGTCACTGTTTGTATTAAGTTTAATTGCTTGCAATCTTTAAGAACAAATTCTGCTACAGAGCCTAGAAGACTATACTCAAGAAGAATCAGTTAAACAGAATGCAAAATAAAAAAAGTTAGAACCTTGAATATTATAAATGAGAGTAGAGAGTGAAGATCAATTAAAAAAAAGAATCAAGTGCCTCAATAATTATTAAATTTTTGCTGCAACTTTGTCTTAAATTTACTATAGCCTCTTTATCTATGACCAGCTTTTTCTGCATAATATAATAGACACTTTCTACCTCATAACAGCTGCAGTGAATATGATAGTACTTACCTAAAGCTCTTCATTTTAGTACATCCTGATAGAATAGGGATATTGTTCCAAAATAATTTTATGGCAGACCAAGACAACATGGCCCATTTATGCAGTTTTCTAAGAAACAGCCTTAGAATTTCTGGAGGAATGAATAGATTGTTTCTCTCAACGAGGTTCTAGATGACACGAACTTACTAGGGCCTAAAGAACTGTCATGCTGAGTAGTGACTGAATATAGATCCAGTGCCTTAGAGTTCAAATAGTACAGACTTTAAGGTTGATAGCCTTTTGTAAAAATTACAGAAAGTGCTAACTAAGAATCTCTCCTTTTCTTCTCCAAAAAAGAGTACCTATATGGAAGAATAGGATTTTTTCACAGGAAACTACTTTCTTAAGAAAGGGCATGTGAACAAATTGCTGATCAATCCCCCATTGTGTCCAAATACCGTATGGCAAGACAATGATGATTTTAGCTTGAAGAAATTTCAAAGCAGACCATAGAATGTCAAATGAGATTTAAACCATGAATAACTTCTTCATTTATGGCAAGAAAAATGCACTAGAAGTTCAAAGAAGAGTTAGTGACAATTAAAGTGTTTTCTGTGGCCTAAATGTTACAAAACAACATAATTACAAGATATATAAAACAAATTTGAATTTAAAAGTAGAAGAAGGGCTTCCCTGGTGGCGCAGTGGTTGAGAGTCCGCCTGCCAGTGCAGAGGACACAGGTTCGTACCCCGGTCTGGGAAGATCCCACATGCCGCGGAGAGGCTGGGCCCGTGAGCCATGGCCGCTGAGCCTGTGCGTCCGCAGCCTGTGCTCCGCAGCCTGTGCTCCGCAACGGGAGAGGCCACAGCAGTGAGAGGCCCGCGTACCACAAAAAAAAAAAAAAAAAAGTAGAAGAAATCATGTAGTATAGTTAGCTTGAACGGCAGAGTTTATCACAATTGGAAGAGGCAGAGAATAATGGTCATTATCGTATGAAAATGAAATGTAACAGAATTTATGAAGATTAGCACTCCTAGAATATCACTGTCAAACACCATCTGTTGGGTAGGTTATACATTTCACAGAGAGGTGGTGCTCAGGAGCGGTCCCTGAATTTGCTTATAAGAAATTACCTAAGATTTGAACTGACAGTATTAAATCAGGTCATCATAAACCTAGGCTTTGCTATATATATTGCAAGCTGGTGGCTTGCAGGCCAAATCCTCATACTCTTTTGTTTGGCCTCATAATTTTTAAATTGCTTTTCAACATTTAAGAGTCTGGCTTCTCTAGAAAACGTGTGAAGCTCTGGCAGCACTGAGCCCACATTTCCAAGCGGCAGCATGTCCCTTTAGCCTGGGCATGTATCTGCCAGTTTGCCATATTTCCCACCTTGCTTCTTCAATGGCTTAAACATCTGCTTAGCCCGTGTGAGCATTTGGATTAGGACTCCTGGTTCAGATATTTTTCTAAGTATTTTACTCAAGAGATCATGCCTATATGAACACAAGGGAAAGATTCAAATGCAGAGGGCGCTGTGATTGTGCGTTTTCTGAGTGACACTTTGGTGTCTTTCACAATTTAGGTAAGCCCTACAAGGGCACAGGGCACAGCCTGTTACTCACCATGGGATCTGCAGAACCTGGCACAGTGCCTGGCTTGTTCCAAGGGATTGATAAATGTTTCTATGGCTAAAGATAGTAATAGAACTGTCCACAGATACTAATTTAACATATTTCTGTTTAAAATGTACTTCATTTTAGAAGTTAATACGTTAGCCATAAAAAGTAGGCTTTTGTCCGTAGTTAACCAGGTGTTTTAAGAATTGTCAACTGACCTTGTTATAAGCCGAGCAAATATGTGGTCCTCAAATATCCACATGAATCTGGTCGTTTTGGAATGTAAGGTATCAAAATGAAATCATTCCTATTCTAGTTTGAGCTTGCCTGTGGACTATAAAGCGAACACTAGGTCATTAGAATAAAGGAATGCCAACAGAACTGATATACGCAGTGATTTTAAGATGAAATAAATATTTTAACTGCATCAATTATGAATATATTATTTATAACTTATTTATGTCAAAGGAAAATATGTTGTCAAGACCTTTAATACAGTACCCGATACAGAGTGAGCGTTCCATCATTTGTTCAGTGTGCCTGAATCTCACAGTGTCCAACGAGGAAGGGGGATGCTCAGAGAGTGAGATTCTGCCAGGTGGAAGGAACACTGAAGCAGAGCATTTTTCAACAGCTATAGTGGGGAAGAGGATTTGGTCCAGCATGGAAGATCAAAAATAGCATTGAGATCCATTTGGAAAGCCAAAGTCCAATGAGCCAAGATGGGAGATTGGAGGAGTGCCAGACAGAAGGGTTCAGAAATCACAATTAACATGAACTTGTGGGACAGAAACCTAGGAACCAGAGTGATGCAGGTACAACTGAGAGTAAACGAGGAAGTCTTTCAAGTACTATCAAGAACAACCTTTCACATTTCCAACTTGCTTTTAGGAAGTGAATAGATCATTGTGCATGGATAGCAGCAGAAAGACCTTTTGGAATAAACAGTGAGTAACTCTGTGAAGCAGAGTCCATGAACACTAGTCAGATCAACTGGGAAGATGAGGAAAACAACTTGAATTGCCTCTCGGCAGTGAAGATTTTCTGATAGAATGCAAACAATGTAATCCTTTCCTTTGGCTTATTTTTCTGGGCTTCTTTCCACCTCTGTCCATACAATGATCCCCATACATCTTCAGGCTCTCTTCTTATAGTATTCTCAAGCCCTGCATCTTCACGTCACCAGCCCAGAAGAGGAGACAGAATTTGTAACCTAGCATTACCAGAAGTCACTCTGGACCTGTTTATCAAGTGCCTGCCCTTGAACCAGCCATTGTGGCCAGTTGAATGGTATGTGCTGATTGGCTGAGGCCAACTTCCAGGCCCATTTCTAACTAATTACAGATGCCTGGAGGACAAGGTAAACTGACTAATTAAGAGGATCAGTGCCTACCCGTGGAGGTTGGTGTGGAGTCAGTCCAAACCAAGTGGCTGAGAAGTTAGGGTACTCAGGAAGAAGGAAATATAGAATGGACTCCGGTGAGGAAACCTATAAATGTCCAGTATATAAAGAGCTCAGCATAGTCATTATAGTTGTAGTAGTCGGAACATAGCAAAATATACATAGACTATGAAGGTGCTGTGCAATTAAACAGTTCTGGAGAAGCTGTTTATATAATTTTTCATACTCCGTAAGCCAGAAGCAGTCCAAATATTTTTAGCTATGTGTGTTTAAGAAACTTCAACTTTCTACTTAAAATGATAATAATAGCTCTTCCTTTTCCCCTTTTCCCTCTCCTTCCCTTCCTTTTTTTTTTCTTTTCCCTTCTTGAACAATTTCGTCTTAAAGCCATTAGGTGGGATAAAAAAAGGTATCTGTGTTAGAAAGGTGATGGAGCCCTAGTAACCCAGTGCAGGGTGACCAAAGGGGGGGGAAAGTATCTGCAAAGGAGAGATGTCCTGCTCAGGGTTTCAGAGCCTGACTGCAGAGAGGAGGGCATCCACATCGAAGGGCAGTCTGGCATTCGGTATCTGAGGCTGAGTGGACTGAGAAGGGTATCCAGATGGGTGAATGGCCTGATGTGGGGAGTCAAAGCCATAGAAGAATGGTGAGGGCCTATCTACCGAAGGTACTGGGTATCAGAGCATCAGCAGCATGAAGGGGATATCCCTGTGGAAGAACAGCCTGGCATGGTTTGGAGCCCAAGCTGGGAGAAGAGGGCATCTAAGCAGAAGAACAATGGAGGTGAAGAAGAGAAATGAGTTGTGTGTAGGGGATTGACCAAACAAGTAAAAATATAAATATATTAAGGATATGGAAGCCAGGTTTCTCATTGTCCAAGGTACAAATATGGAAAGGGAGAAAACTTGTATGAACCCTATGGTGTTGGGTTGAAATTACAGATATTGGTGTGAACTCCTACTTTTCTATGGATATAGATGTACTTATGGATATAGATATAGAAATTATTGTGGGGGCGTGTGTGTATATGTATATGTATTCTCTAGATCTGTCCCACTGGGAGGTCCTGGAAACAGCAATACTTCAAAAACACTGAACACACCCAGGACCCAAATCTTCCTTTCTAAATGCCAGTTTCCTTAAAAGGAGACTGGGCTCCTTTGCAAAATGCCTCACTATAAAACCGGGGCAGGAAATTAGAAAATAAGCCTGAAGCATCTTGTGCCAGAAAAGAAGGAAACACTTAAAGAATGGTGGAGACCTGCCACAAGGATATAGAAACCAACTGAAGAGGCTTCCACCAGTCAAATTGGAGAAAATTGGTGCATCAAAATAAATAATGCATAATTATAAATAAAATTAATTATAAGGTAAATATTTACAAACCATTGAATAAAAGGGGAAATATGAATATATATGTGTGTATACACACATGCATATATGCTGAAAGTTTGATAAGGAATGGAATAATGGGATATTGATATATTTTCAAAATAACTGCCAACAAAATGTATATTAGTTACAGAGAAGAAGAGTAACTTCACAGTGGAGAAGCCTGGCAGATACAGATACCACTTTAATCAAGTGATCAAAGTGAGCACAGTAAAGAGATACACTGAAATCATGTACCACCTGACTGAATATAATGAGAAAAAAGGGGCATCACTTCTGTATTGTCTGCCAAAGATGCATAACCTGAAACTAATCATCAGGAAACATGGACAAACCAAAATTAAGGGATCTGCGAAATAACTGGCCTATAATCTTCAGATGTGTCAAGGTCATGAAAATAAAAGAAAGGAACTGTTCAAGAGTGGAGCAGACTAAAGAGACTTGAAAACTTAATGCAATGTGTGAATCTGAACTGGATCCTTTTGCTGCAGAGGGCATTATTAGGACAAGTGACTAAACTCGAAAGGAGACTGAGTACTGCATTAGATGGTACAATAATATATCACTGTCAGTTTCCTGATTTTGATGATCCTGTGGTTATGTAGGGAAAATTTCTCGTTTGTAAGAAATATACACTAAAGTATTTGGAGGTGATTGTGGCATTAGGTTGATCACTTACTCTCTAACAGCTCAGGAAAAACAATTCTGTCCCATACTTGCAACTTTTCTCTAAGTTTGTGATTATGGCAGCATTTTCCCAGGTTTTCTGTGAGAACTGAAATTGATGGTAGGCAAAATAGCCATTCATTCAGTGCATTTTATTGAATATTTATAATCTATGAGAAATGGCCAGACACCCACAAAATAAAAAATGCTAACCATCACTTGAGTGGGACAACCCAAAAGGTATAGTAGTGCAGAAGGAGAGAGAAGTCATTTCTGATGGGTACAATTAAAATGATGCCAAGGAGGCATATTGAAACAGATAGCTATAAGTGGAAAAAGAAGTTAGGGCATTCCACAAGCGGATAAAGACAGGAGCAGAAGCACAGTCGTTTTGGTTAGTATTGAAGGTTAAAAATTGCTGCAAGCATGAATGTTGCTATAGGGGAAAAGAGAAGTGTGCTTTAAAAGGAAATAAATGGAGCTTTAAATGCCAGCAAAAGAAACAATAAATTTTTGTAAGAGAGGTAAGAGAGCCTCATATCAGAATATTTTTATATGGATTTAAGAAGTCAGTTAGATTAGTAACATAGGTTTTTGCCAGTGTAATGGGATACGACAAAGAAATGAGGTATAGATTTGGAGAGGAGAATTTATAATTCTATAATTAGATAACCTGAAGACAACTATAAACTCTTTCAATGACTAAATAAAAATATAGTAAAATATCAAATACTTAAATTGTAGTTTTTCTGTATACTGGCATGAAGATAAAATGGGCAAGCAAGAGTTATTAAAAGCATAAAATAATTAGGAATAGCTAAGAAATTTTGGATGGAGGTTTATTAAATGCTGTTTTAAAGCTCATGTGAGATTTTTCTTTCTGAAAAAAGAAGAGCACTAAATGGGAAGGTACCCATTTATTTATTCAGTCAACATTTATTGAGTGTCTATCCCATACCAGTCATTATCCTAGGAATGAGGAGTAGAGCATTCAACAAGACAGATACACTTCCTGCTTTCATGAAACATGAAAGAAAGCATCAGATAATAAACTAGAAAAAATCAGGTAGTAACATTTCATATTTTCATATGACAGAAAAAAACATAAATACCTAAAGGGGAGTGATGGAGGACATACTTTATGTTAGGTTTTCAAGGAAGGCTTCATGGAGGAAGTGAAATTTAAGTGATCTGGATTGTAAGAAAGTCTCCTTTCCTATGAAGGAGCACTGCAAGCAGAGAGAAGAGCTGTTAAAATGCCCTAAGATGGTAGAGTAAGAAGACAAATATGGCCAAAGCAGGAAGCAAGATAAACAAGGAGTGGTCATGAGATGTGGCTGGAGAGTTATGCATGGACCAGTTCACGGGTTCTTGGTGCAGTGGAAGGCCATTGGAGGGTTTTTAGCAGGAGAGAGGAGACTTCATTTTATTTATATTTTAAAGAGCAAGAGCATAGCAGGGCTAACAAATAGGAGGTAACTGAGTAGACCAGACTATAGATAATGGTGGCTTAAACAAGGGTGGCTGAGTGGAGCTCCAAGTGATTAAATTAGATATTTTGGAAGTTGAATTGAAATGATTTTCAAGTAGTTTATATGTAAGAAATGAGAAGAGAAAATTCAAAGATGAAGCTTAGTTTCCCTTTTCTTTTTTTTTTTTGAGGAATTGCATAGAGAGTGATTATGCTAACCAAGAGAGAAGACTGGGAGAGGAGAAGTTATAACAGATGTTCCTAAATAGAGACCTTTTATTTAAAATTAATATGTAATAAGGAAAGCATTTTAAATGAACAGCAAAGAGATAGATTTTCAGTAAAAGTCTAGTAAATTGGCTATTTGCATTAAAAAGTTATATTTTCCAAAAGTATCATGTCGAATTCTCAGTATATTTCATTAAATGTAAAATTATAGTTACATAATATCTAACCAAAAATTGTGCAAATATTAATATAATCTTGGATTAGGAAAATGCTTTTTAAACAGGCAAGAAATAAAAGGAACCACAAAGAAAAAGGGGTCAGATTATAAAAAAATGAAATAAAAAGATATTTGCAAAAAATATATCAAAGCCTAAGTATCCTTCATTGTTTATAAAACACACTTTAAGATTCTTGAAATAGACCAAAATGGAAAAATTGGGGAAAAGCTGTGAACAGTTTTCAAAAGAAAATATGCAAATGCCCAATGAAAATGAAGAAAAAGTTTGAGCTTATTAGTAATTTTTTAAAGTAAATTACACACACCACAGGTATACCATTGCTTTCTTAGCAATTATTTTAAAAGATGCTGATATCTTAAAGTGAGATGAACACTGGTAGTTAAGGAATTTTTTGGGTGAGGGGAAGGCATGGGGTGTTATGCAAGAGAAAAAAATTTGAGTGGATTTGTAAAACTCCTCTCGTTTCTTATAATTTGTCATTTATAGTAAAAGTAAAATTCTCATTTCTCTAGAATTTTTGAGGACTGAGAAGCTCCTCATGAATTAATTTTCCACATAAATGAAACTCTTTAAATATCAAAACACATTTTTCCTAAAAATACAGTTGAATTCAAGTTTTTCTAATTTCAGAAGTACTACACACCTATCACAGTATATTCCAATAATGTGGAGGAATATTAAGTAAACAATACAAATTTTTAATAGTATTATTACCCAGAGCAAAACCACCATTAACATCGTGATGAGTATACTTCTAGAAAGTTTGCACTAAAACTTTTGTTTTTTAAAAGCAGTAGTTTATTTGATTGAGTTGCAGAGATTAGAGCCATAAAACTTGGTGGTTTTTAGTCCTCCTCCCAATTCTTTTTCCCTACCCCACCACACCATTTAGTAATGACTTATTTTCTACCAGACACCTTTCACATATTAACCTAATTTAAGCCCCCAAACAATGCTGCTGGGTCAGTATTATCATTCATACGCTAACAGTTGAGAAAACTGAGTCTCGGGATGATGCTCATCTTGCAGTTCAGTGATTTATTTTAAGGTGGAGCTGAAGGTCAAGGTCAGGTCTGTCAGATTCCGCAGCCCTTGCCCTTCTCTTTCCTGTGCTGATCTCTCACCTGTGACTAAAGGGACAGCAGTGCAAACTTTCAGTTTAGCATTTGAAATGAAGTCAAAGTGAATTGAATGCTATTTATAGCACTTAAAAAATACTGTGTACAGCTTAGGTTTTTACTCTAAAATAAAAGCGTGCTAAAAAGGATACAGAGAAAATGAAGAGAGAAAAAAAGTGAAAGAGAGATGACTGTCATCTCTATCATATGATTTCTAGAGAAAAGACTTAAATACAATTGACTAATTAAACTTAGAGAATAAATGGAAATACTGAAAACTACTTTTAAAGATGATGGTTCTAATATATGTTGTCTCTGGTCATGAATTAACAGGGAGACAAAAATTAAAATTAAAGTAGAAGTATTTGAATACACCCTGATATTGTCAGGATGCTTTCAAGAGAAGCTCTAGGGTCTTTACCCCTAGAGATATTTGCATAAAGAACACATATCCACCTATATTAAACTGTTTACACAAATATATACTGAACTCAGCATTAGACTTCATCAGTTAACTAATCCAGTAAACAAATATTTATTGAGGACCTACTGTGTGCCCGGCACTATGTATGCTGGTGTAAACAAGCTGACTCAGACCATATAATTTGTTAAAGTGTTTTCAAGTTTAATGCCATTACAGAACCCCTGCAACATGTGTTGCAGGCAAATTATATCTTTCAGACCTGCAAAATATGTTCCCTAAACCCTAATGTGTATGAGATTTAATAGTTATCTAATGAGAAAGGGGAATCACTGCCCTTTGCAGTTCTTATAGCCTTTTATGAGTTAACAGTCTCTGTGCATCTATAAGAGACTCAGATTTTTTTACCGTGGAACCTATTCATTGAATACTATCTGGGGAAACTCGTGTTCTGTGGAATAGTGTGAGAAATGCTATGCTAGTGTTACCAGGAGACCAGTTTACCCTTACCCTTGTTTGTTTTTCGCATTTTTATTTTTTTAAATTGTTTAAACTTTTTATTTTATATTGGAGTATAGTTGATTAACAATGTTGTGATAGTTTCAGATGTACAGCAAAGTGAATGTTATACATGTATCTATTCTTTTTCAAATTATTTTCCCATTTAGGTTATTACATAATATTGAGCAGAGTTCCCTGTGTTATACAGTAGGTCCTTGTTGGTTTTGCATTTTAAATATAGCAGTGTTTTTTGTATTTTTTAATTCACGATTGATTATACGGCCTAAATTAAGCACAGATATAAACTCCCAGAAAATACTGGTAAATGTTCCTAAGTGACAGGGAAATTATCTGCCTTTTATGAAAGAGCCTGATAGAAGGGAGCCCTCTCTAGAGCCTCTCCTTTTACAGCTGTTTTAGTTCATTCAGCTGTTATAACAGTATACCGTAAACTGGGTGGCTTATAAACAATAGAAATTTATTTCTCATGGTTCTGGAGTCCAGGAAGTCCGAGATCAAGGCACTGACACATTAGGTATCTGGTGAGGTCTTGCTTCTTCAATGATTCCCATCTTCTCCCTGTAACCTCACATGGCTGAAGGGTTGAGGAAGCTCTCTGGGTCCTCTTTTATAAGGGCATTAATCCCATTATGACAGCTCCACCTTCATGGTCTAATCCCCCAAAGGCCCCATTTCCAAATACCATCACGTTGGGGGGTTAGGATTTCAATTTATGGATTTCTTTTCTGGGGGGAACACAAACATTCAGACTATAACAACAGCTATACACACAAAAAGAAGCAAAAAGCTTAAATGGTATGATTTGAAGTTTGCAGGGGAATTCCCCTGGGATCAAAATACTTCTTACTAGACAATATTGCTTATTAATCAGCAACATATTCTTTCGGTTAAGAAGGACTCTCTTTCCTTTGCCCTCCTATAAGATGGACATTCGTTCAGCTTGGAGGACCATGTATATTCACTAGTACTGTATTAAGCTTTATGCATGGTGGAACCATTCATAAAAAGAGGAAATAGTACAGGTAAGAGTAAAATTGAGTTGAGTAGGGGAAAGGAGTGATGAATGGAGAGAGGGGTGCCAATAATTACTACTTTACAAATTTTGTCAAGATTTAGTCCAGTTTTCCTAGAGAAATGCCACTGTTTGGCAAATGTAAATAAGAACTTGGAAGTAAGATTCGAGCAAGGAAAAATTATATGCTTTTAGTATGTGAAAATTCAAAGTCAAAAGTTATAAATTAAAGGAAAATGTCCTACTTTTTAAAAAGTGTGAAATATTGTACAGTAAATTCTAATTGGCTACATAACACTTTATTAAGTATTATCAGATATTGGTTTTTGAAAGGAGAAATTCTTCATTTATATATGAAGGAACAAAATTGTGTAAACAAACCTATTCACCTTAGGCTTTGTGTATGTTTTAATCTGTGCAGCAGTGTTTTCTTAGAAATGAAGTATTTCAGTTGCTTCAGTGAAGAAGAGGAACATACCCATTTAAAACTCAAAATCACCTTTTTAAAATTAAGGTTTTATCTGTTGTATAAGAGGTAAACTACTGTGAAGTGTACTTGCCTGTTTAACTTTATATCTGCTTTGATTTTGGCAGTTTAGCTAATTCAAATAAAATTTGTGAAGTTAAGCACTTTCAAGAAAAGAAATAGGAGAACCTAATTTAACCTAGAGTGTCTCTTTTATTCTTCTGTTATTCATTTGAAGTGCCCTATCAGCTTGAACTGACCAACTTCAGTCATTTTTACCCTTTTATTTTTTTTCTCTAATGTAAACTGAAATTCCCTGCTGTTCGTGGTATCTTAGTGTTTAGCATCATTTAATGAGCAGGTATCATTAAACTTAAAGGGTCCTTTTCTGTGTATCTCTGATTAGTTAGTGAAGGAACCGAAGAATTTCTCTTAATATATTTGGATGTTGGCCTATTTTACATTTAAGTGCTTTTTGATGAAGTAGAAAATAATCATTTTGGTTAAAGTAAGGTGGAATCTGTCAGGTGAATATGTGGTCTACTATTAAGTTGTAGAATATAAATTGTTTACAAGTGTTGTGATATACTTTCCCTTACAAATTTGTGTGTTTGGGTTTCTAAATAATTTATTATACTTTTATTCTTTTTCTGAAAAAACTGGTATATAAACATAAATGCTTTAACATCAAGGTCCTTATAATTCTTATAAAAGCGGCAGTTTAGTGAATATATAACATCAGAAACTAAAAGTCTTTAATGCTAAACTCATTTGACCAGTTTCATACTACACTTAATTTCAGTTTCCTTTAAATTACAATAAGGAATAGACTGTTAACTAGTAATGAAATAGTAGCATTCATTAATTACACACTTGCTAGTTGATGTTTGTGTATACTATACCTGACATTGCTGATACTTTATTGTAAGTTTTAATTTTGTTTTTAGGAAGAAAAGAGTATCTGTGAGATAAATAGCATGGAACCAAAATAATGAGACTAAAATGCAAGCAAAGGTCAGATAATGTGTAATAAGTTACAGATGGCATTGTGTGACATTAACATTGGTAACAGGTAAAAGATGTTATAGTGCTGCCTGCTGGTAAGAAGTAGTAGTGTTTGAAGGGTAAGTAAAAATAGGTGTAGTTAACCAAAATGCAAGTGATTTACACAGTTACCTAGGTTTGCTATTATTTATAACTATGACCCAAAATATTCGTATCATTCGTATTAACAAAGTTTTTATGAGAGTAAAATTTCTGGTATGAGACTGCCAATTTTTTATATTTGGAGAATGTATTTAAGTAGTGCACTTCTTTTCTTGATTCTCTCTTTGTATTTATATGATGCCTGTATAGTTTGTCTTATGTGTGGCCCTTCTTTCATAACCTTGACTTTTAAAATTTTTATAGTTAACATTTTCAAGATATGGTTAGTTAAAAAATTAGACCTTGCCTATCAAAGACAATTGTCAATTTTAGTAAAAGGCAGCTGGATATTTAGATAGTCCAGTGAGATAATGTGTTCATAGGAAGAAGTATGATTTATATATGCGGCAATCGACATATCATAAGTCTAATTGGAAAAAGGAAAATTCAACTGCTTCTAAAGCACTGGTGTCAAAGTTTTAGCAAATTGAAAATCAGGTGTACCTATACGTAGGGTTTATTTTTCCCATGTTCCTCTTAAAATAAGTTCAGCATTTTCTGTTAGAAATAAACATTTTTAGAATTACTTCCTCATATATTTTAGTTTATCTTCCAATAAGTTAATTTTGTTTGTAGTCTGGAAGAGAAATTAAAGTTACTTTTCACATTAAGTCATCTGTAGGTGAAGCTTTAATTTTATAACCGCGGTTAGTTTAATATTTGTTGTGCGGTATTTGTATGGGCATGACATTATAGACTTAATTAAATGGGGTGACTTTATTATTCTGATTTCAGTCCATATAGTACACATTTTAGCTTTATTTTCAGATATCCATTATAGAAGACTTATTAAAACACCATGCACCATAAAGGTAGTGGTTACAAAATGAGGAAACTGCTCTTTTATTATGTATAACTTTCTCACTTGCATAATGCAGTTTCCATTCAGAAAAAGAATTGAGTCAAAAGTAAATTGAAGAAAAAGAGAAAGTGTTTTTCAATATCCAAAACTTGCTTTGCTTTCTAGAGGGAGGAAAAGTACAGTCCATATTGTCTCATTCAAGGCATAAATATACTCTAGAAAGTTTGATTCTCTTTCCTCTTTTTTCCTCATTCTTGTTCTCTCCTCCTTCCCTCCCTCCCCAGTCTCCGTCTCTATCTTTAACTCTGTCGGGTATCTTTTCCTGGGTTAACTTACATGAACATTGCCATGAAATTCTGACTAAGTAAAATTGGAAGCATTTATATATTATTTTTCGGAATTTTTATTTCATCTTGTTTTATTAACTTGCAGAGAAAGAACAAGGGAGGGAGAAAGAAAGGAAGGACAGGAAGAAAATGAGAAAGAATTAGGAAAGAGAATAAGAGAAAAGCTAAAGCTGACAGCATGTGAAGCGGAAATAAATCAGATTACATTGTATGCAAATTTTGTGTATCAAAGGAAGGTAAAGTGTGAAAACTGTCTAAATGTGTGAGAAATTGATATTTGCATTCTTGAAATAGTTTTCACAATCTGCAAAAGAAATTAATAAATAGTAAATAAAATATTCCTGGAAGGTTTAGTGATGTCTGAAAGATAAATAGTTGGAATTACAATTTAACTTGCTTTAGTAATAGAACGATCAAGCATCAGACCACCATGAAGGTATTTTAGGAGCACAGAAAATAGCAATGCAATTTCTATACTGAAATATAGCAAATGGTTTTCCTATGTGAGAGTTTCTGCCAGTTTCATAACATAAGCCACAGTGACAAAATGGGGTGCTAACAGCAGTCTGCACTGTGGCCTTTATCATCTGAGGTTCTTCACCTAAAAGTGCTGGAAATAGTTTTCACTAAAGGGATAAGAAGGATGCTTTACATAGTGAGAAGCGCTGAATTGCAAATATTTCATCGTTCTTTTTAACAATATGAATAACCATATGTTAATACTTTTCCCTCAGCATCCAACAAGAAAAAAAGAATTATATTTATGAGCAAACAGTGTTTTTCTAAAATATAAGTTCTTATATATTTTATTTCCATGAGAATGTTTAAACAGTTTATTTTTTGACCTGTGTATTTATTTATGATAGTTTGCAGAAAATGTCTTGCAAGTTTAGGGATTTATAACTTTATCTAGGAAATGCTTAATATCTGGTAACGATAGGGGATCCCTTAAGACAACATTGTGGCATCATTCAGTAAAAACATGTTTTTTTATTCTCTTGTATCTTATTCCATTTTCATCACAGACATAGCTTTCCCATGTGCTATTTTAACTCTAACACATTTTAAAAATGTGCTTAAAAAGATACACAAAAATGTTTTAATTCTCAAGTATTATAGCACTATTTTTCTTTCTGTTTTATTCCTTATAAAAATGTAAATGATTGCTTAAAAACAATCACAATGGTGATTGAAATGCTTTATCTGCATACTTGTTTTATTTATGAATTTTGGTACTCACATTTGGCATCAAATTTTTATTTTTCCTTTTTTCGTCGTAAAAAGACATCAGAAACATAATAAATATGTCATAGCATAGTTTGATTAGCAGGTTGGGCTACTAACAATTTAAATTAAAAAGTTTAATCCTTATTTTTTGTCCTTGATTATTTCTAAGTCCAAATTTATGTAATAGAGAAATGCTATAATTTTTGAAAATCTCCAAGTGTAAAACATGCCAATCTTCTAATTCATATCTTGCAAATAATAGATAACAGTGTTCAAGTTTGTGACCTCACACTAAGGATTATAATGATGGTGTGTCTTATTTTTTTATAGCATTGGTGATCCTGTATTTTAGGAAAAGCACTGGTTAATTACAAATGCAAAGTGGCAAGAAGAAAGCAAACCTTCATTTTGCATGGCCTACCTTAGTACTTGTTACTTTTTCATTGACATATTGGTAACCTTTGGTTTTTCTTTTGCTGTGATCTTGTAGAGTTCTGTCATTTCTCATTAATGAAACAATACTTTAAATGTAAAATTGAGCCATTTAGTTAGAGGAAAGTTATCTCTTATTTGCTGAAATACCATTGATTTAGCACTTTTGGTACTTACACTGGAAAATTTTGACCATTAACTTAAGTTTGGGTCAACACTTTTTAGACTTTTTTTGGGGGAAATAATATTACTTTAAGTGGATCGTAATAGCAATTAAGTGTCTAAAAGTTGTTTAATAAACTACATAGTTTTGTTAGATATCTATATTCCTCTCTGGATTTTGTCATTAATACAAATTGGATCCTTTCTCCACACGCTCAGTGATATTACTTCTTACTTAACTCAGATCCTGGCATGGAGTATATACAATGCTAAGAGAGCCCTCCGGGAGGGCTTAGCGATAGATATTTTACAATCTCATTTTTGTGTGATAATCTTCCTACATGGTCCATAAGCCAAAAATAGTTTCATCGCATCTTTAACGACATTTTTTAAAAAGTGAGTTACTTTCAGTGAAGACTAAACTCAGTACATCTTTATTGATTCTTTTCCCCTTTTTCTTCATAAGAATATTTTAACTGAATATTTTAAGTCTCTTGATTTTCCCATACTAATTGTTAACTGGCTGTTTCGTCCTGGAAGGTTACTTCATTTTCCTCTGCCTCAGTTGTCCCCTCTGTAAAATAGGATAGTAGTACTTGCATCATAGAGTTATTATTAGGATTGTTTTCTAATTGATTTTTTTCCTTCTCCAGTTTCCACTTCTTTATAAGTTTCTTTTATATACTGGTCAGTTAACTTTCCCCAAACACCTCTAATCTTATCACTCTCCAGCTTTGATAACAATTTTGATACTCCCTATTGCCTCTGGAATACAGTTCATACTCCTCCTTTTGATGCTCCAGTTCCTCCAGTGTCAAATCTAACTTACCCTTATATATTCCAGTACTCACCAACTTGAATTGCGTATGCTCCAGTCAATCTGAACCATATGCCTGTCTCAGAATATGGTTCATCATTATGTTTTTAGTTTTGCATTTCTTTGTCTGGAGTATTCTCCAGAAATTTTCTATTACAGAAGTCCTGCTTATTCATTTGGGGGACCAGTTCCAATTCTGAGACCTCCTCCATATAGGCTTCCTTGATCTCTCACAATGATCTTTCAGAGTTCAGAACTTACACCTAATGGCATTTGTATGCTCTTAATGTGCTTACCACATTCTGACTTGTATTCCACATGAGCTAGATAAGATCCATATCTTATCTATATTAATTAGTTGGAAGTTTCTGAGGCAGAGACTAGATTGTGTTTTACTATGAATTCCTCTCCTACTTCCCCACAACACCTAAGATAGTACTCTGTACATAGCAGATGGTCTGTAAAACAGTTGTTAAGGAGACATTGAGGCATAACAGAAAGAATACAAGCATGTGAGTAAAAACAAACAAACAAACAAACTTGTATTTGAAGACTGGATTAAATATTATTTGACCCTGAACAACTTAACCTATATGAGTCCCAGTTTCCTCAATTTGTGAAAAAGGGGAATATTATTATCTGCTTTTCAAGCTGGGTACAAGGATGAGATAATGCATATAAAACATTTGTTATATGCCTAGGTGTAGTAGTTGCTCAATAAATATTTCCATTTTTTTGCTTTACATGGTGAAACATTATTTTTTCTACCATTGGCTGTGTAAACTATGGCAGTGCAGGTGAGATTGATCACTGCAGATGTGCTAGCAGAGTTCACACTGGAATAACAGATAGCATGTGTTTTCCTGAGAAAAAAGATTACTACTGCCTTTGGAAAAGATGTCCTGGCTACATTAGGGCCACCGGTAAGTGGTTCCCTTGTTTACATTTGTTACCTGTTCACTGAAACATCCCTCTCAACACTACTTCTAGAGTGAAGGAGGTAGACAATAGATGAGGTGGCAGTAGTCAAAAAAGAAGATTGTCGTCTTCATCTGTTAATCATTTGATTGATTTATTCATTTAGACAACAAGTATTTGAAGGCTTTAACTATGCACAGATCATGCTAGTAGATACAATATTGGACTTGAAACAGATCCCACTCTCATTGAACTTGGGACAGGAAGATGGAATGTATACACAGTGGCTGTAAGATAAAACGGACATGGATAAGGTATCAAGGTTGTATTTGTATTTGAGCAAAACTCAAGTTGTGTCTCCCTCTTTCACACCCCCAAAGGTGAACCATATTCTCTGCCTGGCTTTGGAGTTTGGATTACTAAAGTGATTAAGAATGTGTGTAGACTTATGGAAAGGAAATTGGGCTTATCCTCGAGCCTGTGTGTTTATTAAAATGCTGATTAAAATAAACAAATATCAATGAAATATTCTTTCCCACTCAATTCCTGACGATGAAAAAATACACCTGTAACTCAGATTAACC